>NC_088916.1:20187500-24987500 GCF_963576675.1 Euphorbia lathyris
TTGCTGGTTTTTTAAGGAGCACTGGAACTCTCAGGCTGGGCTCGCTCATCACCAGAATCCTCTTAGATCATCAAATTGATCTATCTAAGGAAACTAAGGCTAGAGGATCTGAGATAACGGCTGCTTCGCTGAAGGCTTTAAAGTACAATCAGCCAATTAAGAAAGGGAAAATTACTGATGAGGCTGATGAGGAGACAACTGTCCCAAAAAAAGGGCAAAAGGACAAATGCTCTAGCTGCCCGAAAGAGAAAAGCTGTTGGGACTCCTTCAAAGAAGGCTGAGCCTCAGGCCAAGAAGTATAAGTCAGCTGCTGAACAAGGTCAGGAGAGACCTAAGTCAGCTGAAAAGAGGAGCAGGCAAGATGAGCCTGAAACAGAAGAGCATCCCTTGAAGAAGAATAAGTCTTCAGAGCTGACCCCTATTGATGCTATCCCTATTGACATCGTCGTTCCTGGTGATTCTCACTACACACAGTGTCAAGGAACTGAAGCTGAACATCAAGAAGATGATGTGCATCTGGATGATCAGTTCATTCCACAAGTTGAGGAAGAATTAGATGGCGATGATGAAGAAGATGATGAACAAGGAGAAGAACACAGTGATGATACTGACTCCGAGGAGACAGCTAGTGAGGCTGAAGCTGAGCCAACCAATACTATGTTGGCTGCTGGAGATGAACAAGAACCTGACCAACCCAATGTTAATCAAGAACAAGAATAAGCTGACCAGCTTAATGCTGATCAAGAAGAAACTTCTCCCTCTCACTCAGGAGAGTCTATCCAAGCTGACACTCCTCCTCGCAGAAGAAGATTAGTTAAGGCAAGTCAGAAGTCTATCTTTGACCTTCCTGTTCAAAAACCAATTGTCCCTGACTTTGTTATCCAGAAGCCGACCAAAGACCCTTCTACACTCAAGCTGAAATTTTTCAGAAAACAACCATCTTCTACTCCATCGGCTTCTCTTGAAAAGCAAGCCTCTGTTTCTTCACCAAAGGAACACGCTGACTTGAATGCTTCCGCTAATTCTACAAGCCAAATGGAGCAAATTCCCGTCAATTCTGTTACTACAAGGATTGTGCTGACTCAGGACATTCCTGCTCTAGTCAGCACAGACATCATTCGAATTACTTCTTCTCCAATCAACACTTCTGCCGATCAATCAGCTCTACCCGAGACTCAAGTGCAGATTGAAAACACACTTCCAGTCACTGACCATGTTATTCCTCTGACTCCTCTTCCAACCGGTCAAACTGAGGAAACCAGGCAAGTTAATGAAGGCTCTCTCAGCTACTTGCATGCCACCGAGTCTGGTAAAAGAATCATCGACTCGGTGCAAACATTAATTAAAGACCTTCATCAAACCACTCCACCTGCTACTGGATCTTCTACTATTGAGACAACTCAGCTCTCCCATGTAACTCAGCTTCTCAACGAAGTTAAGGGATTCAAGGATTTGCTGAGTGTCATAGTCTCCATTCAAGCACAGCAACCTAAGCAGGATTCCATCACAAAGCTGGCTGAGCTCCAGCTGACAATAGTTCAACACCTTAACACTCTTCAAGGTCAAGTTCAGACCTTGTCAGCTGCGAACACGCGATATGCAACTTCTGATGAAGTCAAAATGCTCTTTGCTCAGCTTCACACCGAGCAAATCAAGACCAACGAGCAAATAGTCTCCTATTCTCAATGCTCAGTGGAGCAAATTGGAGAGGCTGTTCGATTGTTGAACTTGAACAAACAAGAGATGGACACTGACGCCATGAAGCAAAATGAGATATTGTCTGTCACCAAACAAACCTTCAACCATGTACGTCACAGCAACATTCAGCGTCAATACTATGACTCATCCTTACTGAAGACATTGCATCAAGTCGTTGCTGGTCTGTCAGATGCACTTACCTGGATAGGTAAATCTCAAGCTTTAATAGTAAGCATGATCAGCGCTGCTGAACTCAATATACACACAGAGGTCTCAGATGATGAAGTTGCTATTTTTGACGGCATCAATGAAAGCGCCAATAGACTTAAGGGGCTGTCCACAGAACTGACCAGAGCCGTCTTAACCGACGCCTTTAGGATTCCTCCTCCCGATGCTGACAAAACGGGGGAGAAAGAATAAGCTAGAACACAACATGAGCTTAGTCAGTCTAAGCAAAAGAAAAAGAAATAGATGTAGGCTAGCTCAGTATATGCTATGTGTGTAGTCTCTATGTTTTTCTTTTGTCTTTTATTGTATACGCTGACTACCTCTATTAATATCAATACTTGCATCTTTTTATCCAAAACCTGAGTTATGAGTTATTATATACGATGTTGAGTATTAAGTTATTATGTATCTTCAAGTACATCAACTATGTTTAATGCTTATAAAACTTATTGATCGTACCCAATGCTGATAACATGTTTGACATTGACTTATATGTTTATAAAACATTGTCTTATAAGACTCATTGAACAACAAATTACTCAGTGCTCTCTGAATGTTAAAACTTCCGCTTAAACACTGAGTAAAATAGAATATGTTCCATGAGCTGACCTATATCCAAAAACTGACCTTAGACTTACTCGATTAAACCTTTAAATGTTTAGAGTAAAACTAAGTCAGTAACTCAACCCTGACGGGGGAGTTTGCTAAGTTATATTAGGTCAACTATCATGGGGGAGCTCAATACTGAGTTCTTCGCTGAATAGTTTTGCCAACATCAAAATGGGGGAGTTTGTTGAAACACCTTTGCACATAATTTTGATTTGACAAAATTGTTTAAGTGTAATTAAAAAATATTCTAAACACACTAAGTTTAAATGCTTTGATTTATTCTACTAATGTGTTTGTTCAATGTTGAGTTAAATTGTTTATAAGACATAAAGATTAAAAGGCCCAAAGCCCAATACGGAAGTCAAAAGCCCAAGTCAAACAGTTTAAGGCAACTCGGCCCGCGTATGTCAAAACGCTGTCGTTATGTACAAAACGCAGCTCAGCGGAAGAAGGATCTAGAAGACCTTCGTGGAACAACTTCGGGACGAAGCTGCTGAGTTGATTCGACAAAGAGTACAAGACAACAGCTGAGCAAGAACAACTTCCAGACAAAGTGTTTCCACTTTGGGTAAAGTTCAGAAGACACAGAATGCTGTCTACTTGACCTTACCATAAATGGAGAGACATTCTGCCGAGCTGACCAAAAGCTGACCGAGGACAGAAGATACTCAAATCTGATTGGTCGAGAGCTCTGAGCAAGATAGGATGACAACGACAGGAAGCCGTTTCCCTCCAATGGTTATTTCGAAATTCGAAATGACCGATGCCTCAGACGTCTCTATAAATAGAGCCCTTCAGTTGCTTCATTCCATACAGAACTTGATCAAGCCATTACGCTGACCAAAATTCTACGCAAAGTTCTGCAAGAAAAAGCAAAGCAATCTTACACTAAATTTCATATCTTTTGTGTAAAAGTCTAGAGTGATTATTCAACCATCTAAGGTGTCTTAGCAATCGTTGTTTAGGACAAACACTTATCATTTCTAGAGATTAGAAAGGAGAGGCTGAGTACTCAGTTATAGTACTCAGCGAGAGATTAGGATTGAGTAGAGGTATAGAGGAATGTACTCTTGTTATACTCAGTTTCTAAGATTGTAAAAGGTTTGATGCTCTAGCGTTAAAGAGCTCAGTAGAGAATTCGAAATCTCGGAACGTGTTTTGGGGACAGGACGTAGGCTTGGAGGCCGAACCTGGATAAATCTGCTGAGTAACATATTTCTAACCTTAAACTCCTTTATTTATATATTGCTTGCTTAAACAAAAACTGACCAAGTAAAGAGGTCAAGCTGAGTTGTGCGCATTGAATATCTGAGCTCAGGAATAGACTCTAAGTGCTATCTCCTGACTCAAGTAAAGAAACTGACCTAGTCACCAGTTGACTAAGCCAGTATCTTGCTATTCACTCAGCACCGCTGTTAAAACCTTTTTCTCACGAAAAAGAAGTCTGCCCTAACAAAAAATTTTGAATAGTTCCTAACCCCCCCCCCTTGGAACTATACTTGTAACGTTATAAGGGACCAACATAAGTACCCTTGAGTAAATTTGGAAGCCTATAGAGCTGAAGCAATAGAAGCAGATTGGTCAACCAATGCAATCCATGGTATCTCAAATGTTGTTGGACGTCCCTGATGAACTACAGCTACAACTTTTGACTTTGTAGCTGTCTTATGGGTCGATTTTACTACTAACACCAACCATTTTAGTACCTGAGATAAATCAAACAACATAAAAATAAAAGTTTATATATCAACACCTACATACAACTGGAAAACATATAAAGAATGTAAAACTAATGAAATTTGAAGAGAAAATTATTTAAAACAGAAAAGCCAAAATAATATATCAACACCTTACATATATTTTGGATAGTTCATTTCAAGGTTTAAAAAACTATTTGAATGAAGAAAAACATTAAAACACCAAAAAACTATAATTTGTAACATATATGAACTTTTTTTTATAATAAAAGTTTCCTGTAACAACTCTCGTTTCTGATTCAAAATCGGCTATCAAATTACACAATCTAGTGAAATTGATGCTCAATACAAAAGATTTACATATAATACACTTTATCCATCAACAAACAAAGAATGAAAATTTGCCGAAAACGTGCAAATTGATTGTAAACCAAAAGAAGGAATAAAAATAATGTTTGAAGCAAGCTGAAAAGGAGATGAAAAAAGTGAATGTAAACATCAATTGAGAAAGATATACATGAACTTACAAAGAGTAACTGAAAGGCCCGAAATGCAAAGCTGATCAACTATGTTTTCTAAATAATAGCCATGAAACCAGAAGGATATATGTTGCAGGAGCGACCAAAAATTTGCAAATGATCCACTTCCTTCGTAGCCAGTATCTAGCTTGAAATATTATTATTCTTATCCTATTACCACAAATCAATTTTAAATAGTCAACCTAAACAATATTGATAACTTTTTAGTTAAAAACAATTAGTAGTTAATAAAAGGGATTAAGGAATCTTCAACAACTTTTCATGGGCTGGGGGGAAAAAATATAGGAAGAAGTTGAACAAACTTCATTACTGGAAAGGGAAAAGATTGAAAATAAAGAAAAAAAATGGAAGGCAAGAGACAGACCTGAAAATGGAAAGTTGTTAACAAAAATAGAGGGGAAAAAATTAAAATCATGACAAAAGTGAAAGAAAAAAAAAAGAAATGAAAGAGGAAACCTAGCCATGGATAACCGGTGAGCTTAATGGAGGAGAAAGGGGAATAAATTCAGATTTTGTCTGAACCAAAAGCCAAGGAAAAAGGAAATGGAAGATCTAAATATACCGGTACTCGAAGGCATGCCAAGACCGGATCGTTTCAAAAATGAAACCAATGAACTCGCAGATCTGCCTATTTCAACCATAAAAATGGTTCGAGTTTTAAAGTAGATGGAAAAAAGACCTGCGGAATAGCATATCTCAAAAAGTTAATGAACATATTTGTAAAAAAAAGCGAGGAGCAACGGGAAAATGAAAGCTACAGAAATCATACCTTGACCGCGGCGTTCTTCGGACCGCGAAAAAGGACTGAGACTTGATCTGATAATGCCTCAAGGTTTCATAGAGAACGAAACCACACAAAAGGGAGGCGGATGTCATCGGAAAGATGACTGGCAAGAAGCTACTGTAATTCTGATCGGAAGATCTGCGAAATAGCATATATCAAAAAAGTTAATGAACATATTTGTAAAAAAAAGCGAGGAGCAACGGGAAAACGAAATCTGCAGAAAATCATACCTGGACCATAGATCGGCGTTCTTCGGACCGCGAAAAAGGACTGAGACTTGATCTGCTAATCCCTCAAGGTTTCATAGAGAACTAAACCACACGAAAGGGATATGGATGTCATCGAAAAAATGACTGGCAAGAAGTTAATGTAGTTCTGATCGGAAGATTGCAGTTTAAAGGTAAGAGAGAAGATGATAGAGGAGGTGGAAATGAGAGAGGCGGAAGAGGGTTAGGCAGGCCGAAGAGGATGAAAGGTTTGATGAATATGGAATGTGTTGATCAAAACCCCAAGGGGAATGTGAAAAGTCTAAAAGCACCTATGAAGTACGATGCCGTTTTGGAGTGAGGTGTAAAGAGCTGAAAGGTGTACAGGAGAGAATGGCAGAAAGACCATAAAGGGCCTCAAAGGTGTTGTGAAAAGACCGAAAAAAACCAGAAAAAATAAAAGGAATAAGATAAAAGAGGGGTGTAATTGAAAAAAATTGGAAAAGTATGCCAATTTTACTGTTGGATTGCTTCACTTTAAGTTTTAAATAGATTCTTATATTGTTTTGATAAAAGGAAAAAATTTCATTGTCTGTAAACAGTACCTTTCAAGTTTCACTGTTAATGTAATTTTTATTAATATTATTAGATTTTTATTGTGTTAGAAGATTAAATAAAACTAAAAACAATAGTATTTTGTGAACTTCGGTTCAACCCCGATTGAACCTTAGACCTTAAACCTTTTAGTTTTTCCAATTTTTTAACCGGTCTGGTTTTGATAACCATGACTAATACTATTTTGAGGGGTTTAGTGACGTTTTTTTTTGTCTCTGTTTAAGAGAGTTTCTCTCAAAATTAATTGATCACATGAATCTTAATGACCATGTAGTATTTGGTTATTCACCGTTACTAAGTTTATTAGAATCATTGGGTGGAGATTCAAAACATCCCAGGACTTAGATTTAATAAGCCTATATCTAACGGTAAATGTCCAAATTCATTTGGTCATTAAGATCCATCTGAACATTCCTGCTATTTTATTAGTGCGATTTTTACCTCTATTTATTTTTCTCACATTTTATCACTTAATATAATTATTTTATTAGCAATAAATTTAAAAAAAAATAAAATAATATAATTAAAATTATAAATTCAATTAATTCTTATCCAAAATTAGATATTTTGCACTAACGCATAAAGTAATGCGTCAAAGCTAAAATGTTATGCGGTTGCGCATAATATAATAGTTTTTAAGTATAAAAATAGATTTCAGATATCAAAATGTAAACATGGTAAAGTTCAGGTATAAAAAATATATTATATTTTCATGGCTGGTTTGATCCTGGTTTAATTTGACCTTTTCGACCAACTTTATCGGTTGAGTTCATACTCAAATATTGAGTTGGGCTAAATTGATCATCCATGCCAACTTTGAAGGTCAATTTGAACCTTTATTCCAAAAAAAACTATCAAAGTTTTTAAAATGTTTACCGTGCTACTAATATACTTACAAAAAAAATGTATGAAACTACTCCAATTAATTTATTGATAAACTTGTTTGAAGTACCTAATGTGATGTGACAATAAAATAACAGTCAAATCGGTTTTTTCAAATTTTGTGTAATGTATAGCTAAATTGATCTCATATGAAAACATTAAGGTTAAATTTTCATCATATCATATAGTAAGACTAAATTTGCACTTTTTTAAGATCAATTTCATATTTATTGTTATTTTATTATTTATATTCTTCAATTTAATAAAATTAGTATTTTGTCATTTGATTATGTTCTTCAATTAATTGTAAATTTAAAGATATTTATTTTAGGAAATTAGATTATAAAAATTATCATGAAAATTTTACTCACATACACAAACTATTAAAATTTGATAATATAATTAAATTTTATATATAAAAAAAAAAGACTATACAATAATGTATGATTAAATACATTATCCATATATGTTAAATATAAAAAGCCAAAATTTTATACCAAATGAGCATAGCTCAATTACCTCTTAAATCAGATGGGTTTGAACTCATCTTCTTACAACAACAAAAAAACTATCAAAAAAAATATTAAACTATTATATATATATATATATATATATATATATATATATATATATATATATATATTTAAAAGAAAGAAAAATCCCCACCAAACCCGAATGTGATTCGAACCCATGACCTCCCAAAGCATAGGTAAGCTATCAACCACTAGGTTAAGAGCTTCACCATGTATGTATATATATTGTGCAACTCGTTGGTCTAATTAAACTATAAAATCTTTCTAATTATTTATTATTTAAAAACTCAACCTAAATAATCATTTCTAAGAGTGATACATAAAAAAACTAAAAACGGATATTTTTTGTATGGTAATCTATTACCAACATATAAAAGTTGAATGATAGTTATTAAAGAATTAAATCTCATTAGTGGAACTAATGAATTGATGTTCATTATTAATTTTGTAAAACATAGTGGTTATATTAATTTTAATTGTTAACGTGAATTGATTCATTAAGATTAATTTTTCATTAAGAAAATTATTTCTTAAAATAATTGGGAAAAAGCATTCAAACAAATTGTCTTTAAGAGCGGTTTTTGGCTCATTCGAAACAAATAGACTGAAAATTCTCTCTACTAAATCTTTTTCAACTCCCAAAACTTATATTTCAATTCGTTCGTCTTTTTAGTGGTTTTCTGGTGATAATTTGACACCCACATATTTAGAGTTTGACTCACACTTCTATTATATCCTTAGAAACCATTATCGATTGCTGCAAAATCTATCTTAAGGACACTAATCTCATTAGTTCTCAGAATCTTCCTTTTTTTGTTCATCCAGTTCATCTGAAGGCGTATTAAATCCATACTATCTTAATTTTATTATTTATATTTTTCAATTTAATAAAATTATTACTCTATTATTCAATTATGTTCTTCAATTAAGGCTGAATTTAAATTTACTTTTTTTAATTAGATTATAAGAATTTTCATTAAAAAAACTTAGCTAATATAATAAAAAAAATATTAAAATTGTTGACAATTATATGCTAAATATAAATTTGTAAAAAAATACTTAATTTAAAATGTTATTATACTATCAACTCGTTGATCTAATTAAACGGGTCAACCCATAAAACCGTTTAATGCATGAATCGTATCATATTAAACCCATTTATTAATTATGTTAACCTATTTAACAAATGAGTTAAATCATGTCAATCTCTTTATTAAATGAGCCGTGTCAATCAGTTTATCCATTTTCACAACTTCAATTTTTGAATTATTAAGATTAGGTTTGAAGACATGTTTAAATATAAATATTTAAATTTCAATTATATATTTAAATTTTGCTATTACATATATTATTATAATACAAGCTTTAGTTAAAAATAAAAATTATAAATATATCATTATATACGTTAGGTTAGTATTTTTATAAGACATAAACAAGTACCAAAAAATATTTTCCGATATTATAGTCAAACACTAGAAAATATAAAAAAAAAATTCAATTTCCAAAGGTGAGAATCAAACTCTTAACTTTTAGTTAAAGGGGTTAAGGAAGATGAGCCTCTACCACTTTACCACAATCTCGTGGTCGTGGTTACATATATGGACTTATTTGACGTAAGTTGAACTACCAAACTGACATTTTATCCCAATGAAAAATCTTTCACACGTAAATCCTAACCATAAATAATATCATGTCAGTACATATTGCAAAACAATAATTTCCACTTTTCTAAAGTTGAACATCGTGTGAAGGCATTCATTCATACTTTCTCTATACTATAAATAAAATCCATGCCTATTACTACACAAACAAACCTCAGCAAAATTAATGAGTTTGCTATTTCATCATACTCTATTGAAACTGTCTCATAATCTCTGTTCTTGTGATTTTCCTCATTCCCAGCAGCATAGATCTAATCTTGTTTATCTTCGGGTCTATACTCGGAGCTTTCAGCTCCAGAACTTGCAGTAAGGCCAGCCCCAGCCTCGTCTCGTGTACCAACCCTAAGAGGTTCTTCTTTGCCAACTGTTAGAATGAGGATTAGTATCGCTACCAAAAACACAAGTATATACACACTTCTGATGCTGATTAGGGAATTTATGAAACCCATAAACGATGGACCACTGATTCTCTTTTGTATTGTTGATCCTTCTCGGTAACCTTTAAGAAATTGTGAGATTTCAGATGCCTGATCCTCCTTTACAATGCTTTCCGAACCGATAACCTTTAGTACAAAAGAAAACGTACAAGGTCAGTGCGAACTATGTCTGTATTTTCTCCTCGTGCTAGAAAAACATGTCGAAAACAATTGCTGACGTATCAAATTTTGCTAAACACAATAGTAACTGATACATTCTAAAATGCTTCTGATTAATAGTTGATCCAAAGAAAATAATCTCAAGTGAATAAATTAAATCAACCAATAACAAAGATCATTATCTAAATAAAAATAATTAACTAAAAAAAGTGCCTGTTTTAATGGGAGAATTACCAAAACATCCACACAATTCAATGCAATAACAGTTAGTATCAACTGCTGTAAATGAAGGCAGTCATTGACCCAGCATATGACACTAAAGGTTATTAAGAAATACCATTGGACATTAATCTGTATATGAGATAGGCCAGAAGAGGTAAAGGGATGGGTAAATACAACAAGACTCAAGAGATGAATGATAAACGGATTTAGAATTACGATTTGCAGCAACTGAAATTAGGTAATCCCAGACGAAACAGGCAAGAAAAGTATCGAACATGTCAATGGAATATAAATTTCAGGATGAGGTTAACATGCAGAAAGATGAAAGGAGAGAGAGAGAGAAAAGGCTGAGGAAAGCAAATTATTGCAAAGACTTATTATTCATACAGCAATATCAACTAGGTTAAAATTTCTAAAAATAATGGCTTAAAGCACCATTTGGTCCCTGACTTATCAAAATGTTTGTGTTTCCCCCTAAAATATTATTTTGTGACATAACCCCCTAACGTAGAACAATCAATCACATTTGTTACAATTTAGACTGAAATTTGAGCATACATAATGAGACCCGTTAAATGTTTGCATTTGATGATTACAAATCGCAACACAGCTATTATAATATTTCGCCAATCTGCTTAGTTCCCTCAATTTTCATATAATATTTCACACCCGAAAAACCTTGTTTCTCCATTTCTACCGTAGAGAACATCAGTTCTTCTCCATCCGATTAGTAATCATCTCACATGCGATTTAACGGGTCTCCTTACATATCTGCTAATTTCCGTCTAATTTAGACCAAATGAGTTTAGCTATATTGCAATTAAGGTCATACACATATGCGCACACATAACTAATGATGCCTACATTATAAACCAAAATATCATTAGATGTCATGAAGCACCTACACAGATTCGGGGTTAAGAATTCAAATATAATTTTCTAAAATAATTGCTTACCGAGAGATATTCTTCATCTCCATCCCAAACTACCATTTTCGGTAGTTCTGAATGCTTACTGCCACCAAAGGAATCAGCAAATTCTTCCCATTGCTTGGCACCAGTATAACCAAATACTAAATCACGATTTGCATATGCAGCAGCTTTCAGTAACTTTACTAGTTTTTGCGATTTTTCATCATGTTCATCCTCCATAATGGTCAAGACGATTTTCCTCTCATCATCTTTCAGTATCTTAAGGGTCTCTTGGTTCATGGGCACAACTAGGGGAAGAAAATTTTGCTTTATGAAGTCCTCCAAAAACTTCTCTGCATGTTTAACAGGAAGGTAAGAACTGAAGCTTATTTCTCTGACAAAAACTAATCATATAGTAAAAGAAATAAAACTGGGATAACTAGAGAACTAGGAGGAACATCTCCATTAAAATGAGTAAAATGTGGACATCACCACAAAAACAGAATGAAACTTGATATCCTATCATGTTCTACGTTCAAATGACTATTATCTGAGCTGACATCTTTGTGCTCAACAATTATATTAGTTCAAAAGAGTGCCAGTAATATCAGTGACCTATGGGTGTCAGTTTCTAAGATTAACTGATTATGCACATGTTATCTAAAAATTGTTTACTGCAGTTTGAATTCTGAATCCATGGTGTTACTTAAATTCTTCTAGTTAGATTAGAACTTAGAACTAGCTTTAATCTAAGCTTATATACTGCAAATACTACAAGTCTACAACAGGCACAAGCATAACCATGCACACAAAACAGTCACAGGATCTTCTTTCTGCTATGCTTTTCCTAAATTTTGAAGTCCGCCTTTGCTTTATATTATGCTATTGGAGAAAATAGAACCTAGATAATGACTGAGTACCAAAAAAGATAGGAAATGAGATGCCAAGCATAACATATGAAGATTACCATCAGTCAAAACTCTGAGATGAAAGTGCAGAAAAGTAATTGGCATGGAGAATGTATACACGTAAATGAACTAACCTTCAAAGGGGCCATAAAATATACTTTGCTCGTTATAACTTGGATGAATGGATAGCAAAGCAGGAGCCTTGTCAAAATCATATTTTACCATTATGTCATCTGAAAAATCACTTGCGACAGAAAACCAAGCCTTTTTCTTGTACTTAATACCTAAACTCGATATTATGGTTTCATTTACGCCAAAACCTATAAATATAGGGAAATTAGTGCCAGCTGCATCGACAAAGTCCTTTATCTCGAGGTCTGAATTAAGTATGGCAACATCAGGAGCAACAAATTTCCTCAGATAACGAACAAGTACATCAGATTTTCTCGGCCCATAATAATCAACAGGAACACCATGCATAAAGATCTTGAGGGTAGGATATCCACTGCATCAAGGTAAGAACATGTATTTCAAGGAAACAATACAACTAATGAGTATACTTTGAGAACAGCTTTCAGAGATTGGTGAAACCAGTACATCTCTTATCCCAGAATCATAGAACCCGGTATCAAGTTGAAAAACAAGTGTAAATCACCAAACATATGAAAATAAAGGTAGGCTACACATACTCAATGTCATATTTTCTAGCAAGGCGGGAATACTTGTCAGCATCTACTTTTGCTATCACAATGGGTTTCTTCAATCCTGCAAGAATAGGAGCAGCAGCATCCAACTACAGAAAAATTATTTAACTCATTAATCAGAATATTTAGAGGAACCATTATAATTACGAATACTTTCATAAAAAGCAAAGGGAGATCCGTTGCACTAAAAGAAGTTAACAGCCAAAAGTTTGTGAATCGCATAACCAATCTACAGTCCACTGGCAATTTTGGCATGCCCATATTTTCGTCATCTTAATATTTCCAATTGCTGATCAGATAAAGCATTAGGTTTCAAGGATACAACCATTAAAGTTGAAGCCTTTTACCAAATAATAAAATAATATAGTTCGTAGGCTAAATGATAACTTTCTTTTTGCCTCCTCTGCTTGCCAAAAATTTAAGATTTAGCCCCTGAACTTCAATTTTGTGAAATTTATCCCCTGAATTTAAATGTGGTGACATTTAACTCCTGTTTGAAATCCAGCTCCACATTATCAGGATTGTCAAGCATACATGACACCACTTGTGAAATTACAAGTTTGACATGTGATAGCTTATAGACGAATCATTTAATCGGTTATGTAATGCATAACTGAATTGTAAGTGCTGTCAATGAAGAGTTGAAATTCAAGAATAAGAAAATTATATGGGCTAAATGTCAGCAAAAGGTAATCGAAATTCATGAGCTATATGTCAAAAGTTTGACAAGCACAAGGGCTAAAAGTATTGTTCTGCCAAAGTACAGAACTTGCACCTGGATGCAAAGGAACATTTAAGCCAAGGAACAATGTTGAAAGAGCCCTTGTTCAGACACCGCATTCATGGTGGTCCATTATCTAAAACCAGCAATCGCAACTTACAACTAATTAAAGAACACAAATTTGGACAATAAGGAGAAAATAGAGATGATTCAAGCATTCAATAGTTCGAAGCCATCCTTTTATCGTTTGCATCATCAAAAGCACAATAATTGCCTACTAAAACTATATTTGGTGCACTCCTACTGATAAGTAGATTTAAATTTCTCAGTAGTTACACACTGAAAACAAGATCAGGACAGTTGAAAAGTTAAGATTAAGAAACAAGACAATCATATAAAATTGCAATCTGATTCCATCCATTCATCTTAGTACAAACTAAAATTCTAGCAAAAATCATAGTGAACGCCACTTAAACAGTAATTATATCGTCGAAATAGTTAAGGAGCCAAAAAAGAAAAAATTAGAACAAGGGAGTAATTGATAAAGTACCTCAGGTGCGAGGCGCTTGCAGTGGCCGCACCAAGGGGCGTAGAAGTCAACGAAGATGAAATCGAAGGAAGAAATAGCGGAATCGAAGTTAGATTCGTCGAGCTCAAGGACTTTCCCATCTATCTTGAAATTCTCATTAGATTCAGATGAATGGGAGACTGCATAAAGCAGAGTGAAGATTGATAGAATGAGAATCAACCTTGCCATTTTCTTTTTCTCTCACGATTCTCGGATGTACGCTGATTGCCTTTGTTTCTTTTATAATTAGCACGATTGTCGATTCTCAAACAAAACTAAGATCAACTCAATTTTTCGTTTTTCCTTTTTCTTTTTCTTTTAAAAATTAAATCTTTATATTTTATCAAAAAAAAAAAATCTTTATAATGTTTTTTTTTTTTGGAGCGTTTGTTATTCTATTGAGATAGAGATAAGGATAAATGTTGTGATACATAAACATAAATAGTTGGGATAAGGATAAAAATATGATAGTCGAGAATTATTATCCAATGTTTGGTACGTGAGATAAGGATGGAGATAAAATAATACATTTTACTATTTTAACGTTATTTAAACTATATAACATTAATTTGAGGGATAAGATAGACTTTTCCATCCTATTAAAATCGCAGGAGCTTATCCCACCTCGTTATACCACCCCCTCCTTGGTATAGTATTTGAAGGATAAGAAGTTTATCCCTCATCCGTCTCACTCTTTTATCTCCCAAACAAACACGGGATAACTTATCTCGTATTTTTTTTATCCCTATCGCACCTCCTATATAGGGCCGATCCTGAGATTTTAGAGGCCCGGGGCGAATTACCAAATGGGACCCTAATAAATAAGTGGAAATAAAAAAATAAATAGAAAAGTAAATTGTATAAAAGAATATTACTTAAAAATGACACTTTTCTTATTACATTTAACAAGATATCTAATAAAAATATTTTATATTGCTTTAAGTATCCAATTTCTTATACAAAATGATGTCTATGAGCATTTCTAGAAGTAAATTTCTTAAATTTAATAAATTATGAAATAGTTCTAATAGATTTTATGCTTTTTACGATACAAAGCATGATAACAGAAAAATGAAAAACCAAATTTGAAAATCACATCATTTAACGAGGTTTAGGGCCTAAGTTCTTGAAATTGGAAGATTTTGATACATTTTTCCCGAACTTCTTTTGAAGGCCGAGTAAATCAGAATTTGATAAAGTTTCTCAAAGACAATAAAAAAGGGCTATTAGTAATTGGAAGTTTCACGGTGAGGTGATTAGAAAACAAAATTTATTATATAGCTGATGAATTGAGAAGATGAACTGAGGATGTAGGATAATATTACTGTTTAATATTCTTTGGGATTGGAGTGTGATTAAAAAATGGAGAGATAAATTATAAATTTTTGTTGGGATTGATAGGTGGGAAAGATAATTATAGAAATATTTTGAGATAAATTAGAGAATTGATGCTCAAAGTTTTTATTAGGAAATTTGGAAAGAATCCGAGATAAATTAGGAAATTTAGAAAGACTATTTAATAGCTGATGCCAACGTTTTTTATTTGGAAAAATTTCGAATTGAGTGAAAAAAAAGTACTTTAATTCACTTTTTTGGCTGAGATAACTAAGTTGGTCCAATCTGAGGTTTGTTTTTGATTTATCTATTAATTTGGAAAGAATCTAATGACAATGTTTTTAATCAACTATATTTTTTTTTTGAATTTAATCAAGTATAATTTAATAGGTACTAATACATTACTATAATTGGGACCCTTCTCATATTTGGGCTCTGGGCATGCGCCCCTCTTGCCCATGCTCAGGAACGGGCCTGCTCCTATATCCCTTCTAACAAACACCCCGTTTGTGTTTAATTTATAGTCGGATAAGGTCCAATTCTCAAGTTCTTATATAATGTTACATATACCTGTTTTGATAAGTGTTTCTTAAATTTAAATTTTTATTTTAAATTTTTGAAAATGTTGTAATTTTACTTAATAATGAGTTTCTTACAATTTCTCCTGATTATTCTTAGCATTTTATTAAGATGCGTATAAGCATTTTATTAAAAATATAGATAATACTTTAAAGTAAAATTTTATTTATAATATATTCAATTTGAAGTAACTTTAGACTCCATAAAACAAAATTTTTATATCATGGATATAAGTTGAGAGCATAGAATGACGATGCACCCATTGATCAAAAACCATCCCTTATAGAGGGAAGTTCACCCTTGCTCATCGTTCCATTTTAGTTTGGACAGAAACAAACAAAATGACAAACCATGTGAGTTCGATTTATTTTTTAGTATTTAAAGGCGGATTCTCTCTCACTGTTTGGACCTGAATTTGCTTTACATTTAAAATGTTGAAAAAAATGGGAATTGATCTCTTTTATTTAAGAGTTCGGCTACTACAATTTCTGGTTGATTAGCATCAAAGGAGTTATGAACTAATGAAGTTTTCTTTAGGTGGATTTCTTCCCTCAAAAAGTTTATATTCTAAAACTTTGGCAATTAGCTCACAGAACTCTATAATCCATTCACTGAAACTTATCTGAGTCTAAGACCATAGAGTTCTTCAACAATTTATTAGTATTTATATTTTTATTATATTTTTCAGTTAATACATTTATTTTGAAACCATATGAAATTTGAAAGTGGTCCATTTTTTATACAGAGGAGTACAATTAATTATTAATGTAACATTGCAATTTTCATAAAATAAATAAAAACAAAAGTATATTCAAATACGGAGTTCTTTTATTAACTAATCCAAATTTGTGAATGATATAATTGCATTTGATATTTCCCACTTGAAAAAACTATTAAATTCTAATATTTAATTGAATCAGATTTATTATTCTCACCTACAAAAAAAAAAACAAAAAAAAATAACCAATAAACTAGTCACAGTTGTGTGTACCAACCATGCAATTAGTGAGATGAGATGACTATTTGGTGCCTCCTTTCTTATTTTTTTTATGCAACTATTTGGTGTCTTTATCTAATTAAGTACATAAACCTTAAGCATTTATGTAATTTAGATATTCCAACTCAATCTAATTTAAATCATTAAAAACAATTTCCAGTCAATATTTATTATATATTTGGAGTTTTTTAACAAAACAAGGAAAAGCTTTATCATGCCCACACTTTTCCTATCAAAGAAGCTCCGTAGTTTTCAATAGAGCAGAGCATTAATTTGTTATAACCGAGATTAGCAAACCAAAACCAAATTGATAAAAAAAAATAATAATTATTCCGTGCAGTTTCAGTTTTTGTAAAAGTTCATTTCGATTTTTTAGTTCAGTTTTGAAGAATTAAAATTCCGGTGAACCAAACCGAACTGAAATGTCAATTCAATAGCTATGTGAGTTGATGAAACTTTCATCTAAAAGTCCTAAAACCAGGAAGGTTATAGTTACATTTCTACTAACATGGTGCAGTTAGACCAACTAATCAATAATTAGCTATATCTACTAACAAAGCATGTTAAATCCTATGCAGAGCCTTTGAACCGAAACATCAGCTTAAATCTCGTATCGTTCTTCTTCTCCAGTCATTCATTATAATATCTAATCATCCTCTCCATCAAAGATCCATGAATGTACAAGTCAACCCAGAAAAAAAGCTAAATTGTCAGGCAGCTCAGACGAGAACATCCGCATTTCAATAGGATGGACGATCACTCTGTTACCAATTTAGCACGCTTGTTCGAATGTGTTTCCTTCATCCAATCAAGGCATTCCTCTGCAGTTCCTGAGGGATGAGCAAGCTGCCAAGCAAGCAATTTTTGTTGCTGCAAATGGTAATGAATTAGAATTCGGAATTTATAGCAGTTTGTGATTGCAGGAAAAAATGCCTTACCCACTCTCGAACCATTGGTCCTCCAGACTTTAGCTGCAAAACACTCATTATATCTTTCCCGTTAACCAATGGCTTTACGTCCCATATATTTTCAAGGCCTGTGTTTTGACAAACATGAATATGAGTTGCAATGATTAGTTTACATGACAGAGCAAAAGCAATTGAACTTTCGAAAAAGGGTGCTGTTTCAATTTCTATGGAGTACAGCCCGTGCCATCTAACAACATCACTCTGTCGGTATTTGACATCTATTGAATTGTATTTTCTGAAGGATAAAATATTGTAATTTTTATGAAAAAGAACCTTATATATGAGAAATAAGTCCATACCTAGTTCAGTAATGGCTTTCTCAACTGTTTTAAACAGTTCTCTTCTCTTGTCAAGCTCAAATTTCTTATCTAGAAGATCTTGAGTAGAGTCAGCATTGGTAGGATATATCATTGAAGCTATCAACAAAGCAACACGCCAAAAGTCTTTAATTTCTCGCAGAAGAATTCCTGGATAGACGATGATGTGAGAATAAGGAAGTATGCCAAATTGGTGGTCTACATTCTACAGTGAAGCCATCATCCATGGAAATAAATTTGAGAAGGCATCAATTCAAGCTATTTCAAAGCCATAACACATTACTCCGCAATGGCCAAAAACAATGTAGTTTTTCGGTGGAGGTGTTCTATATCTAGATGCAAGCTCAACCCAGTAATCTCACAAATACATGCCACATTGTGTCCGAAAGGATACATTCTCACAAAATCATTCATTTTTTTTTTTCTGGTACACAAGGACGCAGTCAACTAATCAACTGAAAATTCTCAAACATGCTATGAGAGCTTCTGTTAAGTGCCTCCCGTTGGAGGGCTCTACTATGACTAAGGGTAGTTTGGTAACAACCTTACAGTTTTCAGCTCACTCTCATTCATGACTACCATTTAAGTGCATCTATATAATGTATTTCTCATTTTTGTATAGGGTGACAATGTAGATAAAAAATGTAATACCAAAGTTGAGATACCGGCATATGTTATAAATCTACCTACTATAGTGAAGACTGATAGTAGTGAAATTCATCAGACTTTGCTTTATAAGATTAATGCCAGTCGGCAGACAAGTCCAAGAAGAATGATAGAGGAATCAATGGAAGCTCGAAAGTCAAGAACATGATACCTGCTGATACTCGGAGTTTCGATGAGAAGGGTGCATCAATAAGGTCAGGAGCCCAGTCAGCTTCAGCTGGCTGGGAGTCTTCTTGAGATATAAGCAAAGGAATCAAGTTTAAGAATTTTTCTGATGACTTGTGTATCTTCATAACCTATAAGAAATTGAAACATATTTAAAAAGAATTAGAATATTTAAATCATTTTCTAAAAGTCCAAACTAGAGAACTGAAAAGAAGAACTAGTAAAAGATGGAGAGAACTGACTGTTTCAGAATCACTTGCTTTTCGCTTAAGAGAGTCTTTGAAGATGAAGTTGACAACAGGACTCTGAAAAATTAGCACAAGTGTTTAGATTAAGCAACCAACAAACTGAACTCCTAGAAAAGAACCACAAAATTATATTTACAGAAAAAGTACAAATTAAGAGACAGAATAGGAGTGAGTGATATTCCTACGCAATACTGAAATGCTTTTTTCACCGATACTGCTCAGTCAATATACCTTGGACAAACACAACTAGGCAAGAGAGAATAAAAACCACACTACTAGAAGAAATGCTGAACAACAAGTGTTTGGAAGAACACTAAACGTTTCTTATCACCCTAGCATGAAACGAACCAATGAGCAGAAGTTCTGCCGAGCTCTCTTTCAAAAATCAAAATGTTTGGATGGATGTTTATGTACATGTTATTATGCATAGTTGTTTAATATAATAAACCCAGTAGACAATAATCTGGGAAATCGTGTATTATAGTTGAAGGTTTGAAGTTTTTTTCTTGGCTCAGATAAGGACAGTCAATGATCCGAACCAAAACCAAACTGATGGAACTCTTAATTAATTTCATCACCTTTCCATTGATTACCTACAATTTCATGTTTTTTTTTTCAAGTGAGGGCATGTGATTTTTTCAGTCATCAGTTGGTTTCTTTCACGTTTTATATTAGCAAAATGAGAAAGGTATTAAAAAAAAAAATTCTTTTCAGATTTTTACAAATTAATATATGTGGCTTTTATGGAGGACAACTTCTATCTAAGCATCAAAATGATAATTTCTACAGCTTGTTAGTTAGTCTTACTTCCATAAATATTGCTGGAGAATTTATACCTTATAATTAAATTTTCAAAAAAAAGAGAAGATCATAATTAATATGTTCTTTTGTTATTAACCATGACTATGTTAAAATTCTTAATCAAATTTAAATTTTTTAATTGTAACTATATTATTATTTTCTTTAATTGATAATAGTTTTATATTCTTATATATCAATATTCGAATAAAATTTAAATGATAGTCTATGTTCTTTACAACTTGTTTGTTAGTCTTATCTGTATACATTTTACAGAATCTATAAGTCTAAAAATATCTAGAAATTACCAATGTCAAGATAGAAAAGTCAAAACTCTATTTTGATAGAAAATCTACTAATTTTAGATTTTCTAATGAGTCCTCTGCCTTTGAGTAATGTCGAAATAAGAAGTGTGCAAACTCAGGGGCGGAACAGGGGGGTTGGGGTGGGCTCGAGCCCCGGCAGCCGGCCGGGAAAAAAAAATTTTATATCAAAGCGACGTCGTTTTGATTTAAATGAAAATTGATTGCAGAATTAGTAATAAGCGCACAACACCTAACTAATCCCAATTGACATTGTCGAGCATCAGTAATACGCCCAGAGGCACAATCATTCTCCACCGCCGGCGCAAAACGCACAAGAAAGAAGAGTCCAGTCGTCGGTCAGTCGCCACCCCCTAATCCCCCTAATTGTTGTTTTATTTTTTTGAGAAAAGCTTAATGTTGGGGTTCATAAATTTAGGGGGTTGATTTCAACTAAGCTTAATGAGGTTCTGTTAACATTTCAATGCCAATACTAAGTCTCCTCTTTTGACCACCACTTATTCCTCTTGAATGCCAATTTCCAATCTTAGTTTCAGCACATACCTCTAATCCCATTTTCATAGTTGTTTCTACTGCTTCATTGATTTGAGAATGGTCATTGTATGGAAGCCTCAAATGTGCTGAGTAAGTTAAGGTTTCTCTTACAGATGATCTTCTTGTGTTACATAAGACTGCAAATTTCAATTCCAAACACATTCAGAATGAAATGACAAGAATACTTTAGAGGTTAATTAACGTATACTATGTGAATTTGAACTTCGATTTTACAATTTAGTGAAGATAAGTATTACATGTGTGTGGGATATACAATCCAATGTCTGCCTGTATTCAATCCTTTTATGTTTAACTTTGTTTTTGATAAAAGCTTAGTTGAATTGTTGTTTGTATTTAATTCTAAAACTCTGGTTCCCCACTTGCATATTGGTCTTTTCAGAATGGACAAATTCATAACTAAAAGACCAAGGACATTGACAAATGTTATTTTTTTAGAAACGCCTGTTGTTGAGACAGTATCCATCGAGTTCAATCCAGAAGATCTTATTTCAGATCCAGGGCTTCGAATTCCAATTGACAACTACGATCCAAATATTACAGATCAAGTTCGGGGGGCCCATCTCGCTAAGGGTCCTTATCAACCCTCTGATGTTACCTATCCAAAAAGGTGTTAACAAAATAAATCGAAGTTTCCAAAAGCATTGGTTCACAGAATTTAATTGGTTGGAATACAGTGTTGCTAAAGATGAAGCATACTATTTGTGGTGTTATCTCTTTAAGCCGAATAGGGGGGATAATTCTGGATTAGCTGTGTTTACAACAACAGGATTTAGCAATTGGAAGAAGGCATTAGACGTATTTAGACAACATGTTGGTGCTTTTGGTAGCTCCCACAATAAAGCTAAAAAACAATGTCAAGCATTCAAAAATCAGAGGCAAAGTGTATCACACATTATATGCACAAGGACATTAAATGGAGGTTGATTATCAGACTCGTAGGACTGCAGTGTTAGATGTTATACGCTTAATTTTACACCAAGGGTATAACATCTAATACTGCAGTCAAACGGGTTCGATAATCAACCTCCATTTCATATCCTTGTGCAGATAATATGTGTGATACACTTTGCCTCTGATTTTTGAATGCTTGACATTGTTTTTTAGCTTTATTGTGGGAGCTACCAAAAGCACCAACATGTTGTCTAAATACGTCTAATGTCTTCTTCCAATTGCTAAATCATGTTGTTGTAAACACAACTAATCCAGAATTATCCCCCCTATTCAGTTTAAAGAGATAACACCACAAACAATATGCTTCATCTTTAGCAACACTGTATTCCAAAAGTTTGAGGGCTTAATTTGTCGAACTGAAAGATAAGGGACTTAAGTGTAAAACCCACAAAGATCAAGCACATCTTAATCCAAATCCTTCACCAACTAGACCAACTTACAAAATTTAACCGAAGTATTCTAGATCAGTTGTACCCAATTCTATACTACAAAATGTAGGTTATACAACAAAAGAGACAACCTGCTCATGCTATTCCACAAGCAGAACCTGAAGCATTACGAAGTTCAAAATTAAGTAAATTCACAAGCTTAAAAAAGAAAAATCAGATGACTTAATTCATGAATATCTGAACCAGATGTATTTATTTTTGTACTTCCATTCATAATTTATTAATGGCAAAAACATAATGTACAAACTTGTCAATGAATAATCACATTCCCTGAATTGTAAATCATGAAACAACAGGTATGTATGCCTTTTATATTTTGGTTACTTTTTGTCAGCTATTAATATGAAGTGGACCTTTAATTATTAGCTTGAGCTTTTAGTTCAAATGGTTTCATGACATGGTATCAGAGCCAGTGTGACCAAGTGGTCCAGGGTTCGATTCTTGGCAATCCCATTTGTTGAGTTGGACATGGTAATATGGGCCTGTGTTGTCACGCTTCAAGCCCAAGTGTGCTTTCGCGTGTGGGGGTGTCAACTATTAATATAAAGTGGACCTTTAACTATTAGCTTGAGCTTTTAATTCAAACGGTTTCATGACACTTTTTAACCCAAAATGTTGCATAATCGGGAAGGTTCACTATTGACCAAAGGTCAAAACCCAATACCAAATAAACAAAATTAGTTTATCTTGGATCAGTTAAGCCGATTTTCCAGTAGTTCAGTTTAATAGCTAAAAGACATCTCTAATTATTTGCATATAAATTTAATACATATTGGGTCAACCTACAGGTAATTAGAGGTAAGAGTCATAGATTAACACTGGAAACCTGGCTACAAAAATAAAGCTCCAAATTCTAGCAAAATTTATTGATAGCATCACTTTGTGGAGTTTGGCTCAAGCTATTAGAGTAGAGAAGATGTCATTTTTCATCTTATCAGTAAAAAAAGATTGGTATTTTGAGCTTGTTACAGACTAAAAGGAAATTTAATGAATGAATTTAAATAATTAGCCAAATGCTCATACATGTCCCAAAAACTGATAAAAAATAAATAAAAGAAACAAATAAGACAAAGGAAAAGAACAAGAACAAGGACGACCTAACCTTTTTACCCTTCTCCATGTACATAACACTTCTGAATGGAAGAAAAAGAGCAGCATACAACGCGAGTCTCCTCTGCTCATCCTAAAATTCAAATGTCACATGATTCAGAACTTCAAAACCGACAACAACATGAAATTAAACATTTGTCAGAAGAACTAATCGTCTAAGCCAAAAATTATATTAAATAGAATTGATAGAGAACAGAATAATGGGGAAAAAAGATGATAATGGAATTATGGGACACGTAGTTTGGGGCCTACAAGAAATTAATTACAGGAGAGAGAGCTTTAGTTAGTTAGTGTGTGCGTGTGTGTGTATATATAGGTGTAAGGTTAGAAGGAAAGGGGGCAGAGAATTCTGTTTGTATATTTCAGTGTTGAGAAATGGCTGGTAGAGAGGGAAGTGGAATTTCCTGAGGGGATTTAGGTTTAGGCTCAATTCCATTTTACCTTTGAAATTTCCTTTCATTTCAGTGTAATACCTCTTCTCTTATCTAAGATCCTTCTTAGTTATCAGAGAATTCTTCTATTAAATATTCTTTTCACTATTTGTTTCAATCTATTTCTCTATATCTGTTTGGCGGTTTCAGTCAATAATGCATACTGGAAAAGAAAAAAAAAGATTAATTCATGGCAAAAAAAATTGGGATTAATTCATGAAAATAACTTACAGTGAAGGAGGAAGAGCCAATTAACTGAATAAGGTCCCACGCAGCATCCAAATAAGCAACACAAAGCCTAAAACAATTAAAGGAATAGTGTGAATACAAAAATGAACACTTGAATCCAACAAAAGGCCCATCCATATGCAAGAAAATTCTCCAAGCCCATAATCATGAGGTTAGATGTGTAAAAGCGTTTCCTTAGCATCAACATTTCATGAAAAGTAGCAAGAAGTCCTAAATGAAGGCAATTTCAGTCTTAAGTGCAGTAGTTTCTAATGGTTATTCCAGGCTCCAGTTCAGTCATTGGCCAGAGAAAGAAACATTACATCCAATTCCAAATTGCCTAAATGCAGTTATGAAAGAATTTTCATCTGCTCACTAGGTAACCTTCTGATCTTAATTCCATATTTTAAATTTCAGAAGAAAAAAGGTTAATTTTCCAGAAAGCAAAACCTCAGTTTGCAAAACATTGCAGCAGAATTTTAACAAGATTAATAAGGAAAATTCAAATATAATAGGCAATAGACAAATTCAATTTAATTTTGCACCAAGGAAACCACAAACTTAATACGCAATGACAAATAAAATAGATCTTTTATTTTAATATAATGAAGGAGGTTTTTCCATTTTATCATATTCATCCATGCATACAATACTGTAGATAAACCATACTTGCTGCTTCCTTCTAACACTGGTGGCTCCACCTTTGGAGGGAGACCAAAGACAACTGAAAATAACGTCAAATCAGCAATATATGTCATAGCTTTGACAGGTTGATTGCCAGAAATCATGAGATCAATCTGCAGAGCAGCAGTGACAGGGTATGTAATAAATCACTAATTATGAAAGTACACATGTAGCATCAGAATCACTTGCAAGCTAAACTCTTTTTAGTCGGAAATCAATCAAAATTTTCAGGAACAAGTAATTATGCTATTCAGGGACACATACTTCAGTTCCGATGCGCTCTTTACTAACTTTTGTTGAAAGAGCATCTTTCACTTCATCATAAGCAGCTGCTGTTTTGAGTTCTTCATCTAGTATGAACCCAAACCTTGCACCTAAATAACCAGAAACAACCAAGATATAACATGAAATAGTGAGAAATGGAATATATTTATGAAAGTAACAAAACAGAAAATGTTTTGTAGGCTAAACATGCTTATCTTTTGAACTTTTTATAATAGAAAATCAGAATGTTTAAACAAATACACATGTTAATCTTTGTAAAAAAAAATCTTGGTAAATGTAATTTGAGTCCCACTGAGATGTTATATCATGCATAGAAATGAACTATATGTATTTGCAGTATTGTTGAAAAACGAATGCAATACATGATACTAAGAAAATCAAATTGAGGCAAGAAATTTCACTTGCTCATTTAGAAGCTAATTGACATTTAACTTTCATCAAACGGAAAAGCCAACAAATATTATATTTGCTGATAATAAAGGGAAAGTCCATTCAGAAGTACCGAAACGAATAGCTCGAACCACTCTAAGCGGATCATCCAAAAAAGTAGCTTTTGGAGATAAAGGAGTTACTATTTTTCCAGATTTCAGATCTTCAATGCCTGCAAGGAAAGACAAAGAAGGGAATAAAAGTGAAATGCAGTATGCAAAGAAGCTTCACCAATTTACATATTGTAATAGAAAGAAAGAGCATAAGAAATAGAAGCCTATGCTAACCTCTTCCAGTAAGGTCTTCAACTAAGCTGGTATTAATATTGTAGAACAAGCTGATTAAAAATGGAAATTACAACAGATCATTATCAGAAAGAGTAAGTCCATATTTAATTATTTTCAATAGGAGAGACCTGTTTATGGTTAAATCCCTTCTATATGCATCCTCTTCTGCAGTTCCAAATTTCTGTAATAATATTACAAAAATAAAAAAGTTAACCATAGCTGTAAACTCAAAACATATAAATCAATGAATACACATGTACTCTTTCTCTCTCTTTATATACATATATACACACACATGTATACGGGTAATGGGTTTCAGACTAAGATCTGAAATCTCAGACAATATCCGGTCATTCCTCAATAGCTCAATGAAAGAGGACGGCATGTCAGGAGATTTTAATAATTACAATTGGCATTATTGGTAATAGAAGTAAACTTTAACAAACTATTAATTGAAATTTCACAACAAAAAGTAATAGCTAAATCATAAAGGAACAACTAGTGGCTATATTCTATACTATGCACACACAACAAAATTGCATTTTTCTTTTCTGATCACAACATAATAACAGCATTCATATGGAAGCTCATCTTGCGTGTATGCCACTTTCTCAAAACCTTTTTTTTATTTCTTCAATATTTTTCTAACTCACACAAGTATGAGCAAGAAGAGATATCCTTCCAATAACCATTTTGCTATCTCCCCTAATTACCTTAGAATCATTTCACATCTCTTGAAAAAGTCCAAAACATGAGAAATTGGTAATCCTTATACTCCTTTTTCCGTTATATCTTTTCAGGACCACATTTTTCCTTCCAACTAAAACTCCCAGCTCCGTTTGTTTCACAAAAATGTTCATCTGGAAAACATTTCCCTATTCTCCAACATTTGGAGCTCTTTAAGAAAAAATCAAAGGAAAATAGGTTGATAGCTAATGGAAAATATTCTCAAAACAAGGGAAAATTAACATGCTCTCTTAAGAATGGGAAGTTATTCTCCAACCTTCAAACTAAAGCAACAAATATTGAGCCTTAAATTATCATTTAACCCTTAAAGTAAGGCAAAGCTCATTTTTACATATTAAGCCATATGTGAAGATATTTTCCTGGGCAAATAAAAATCCAAGATTTTTTTTTTTTTTTTTTGTGAAATAAACAAAACCTAAACCAGAGGGCGAGCCTTGGCGCAACGGTAAAACGTTGTTGCCGTGTGACCTGAGGTCACGGGTTCGAGTCTTAGGAGCGGCCTCTTGCCAATTAAATTGGCAAGGGAAGGCTTGCCCCCAATACACCCTTGTGGTGGGACCCCTCCCCGGACCCTCGCTCAGCGGGGACGCGTAATGCGACCGGGCCGCCCTTTTAAACAAAACCTAAATCACTGAAGGTTTACATGTAACTTACACAACCTAATTACTGGAGAATAAATAAAGACGTTTCTATAAAGCAATATAGTTCTTTTCCCAATCATGTAACAGAAAATTGTACAAGGATTGGAGATTAACAAAAAAAAAAACTATTTATGAAGTAGTCTTTTTATCAATTACCTCATAAACCTCAAATATGATACGGAGCAAGAAATATAGCAATTCAGAATTTAATGAGCATAAAATACACATAGAATGTGGGATTGTAAATGAAAAATAATGCTAATGTACCATTGTAGGAATTCGACTGTTGTCACTATAGTCTTCACATCTTAAGTTCACGAAATCAATCCATAGATCAAAAAGGCGCATCCTTGCAGTTTCTAAGTGTTTAGACTGGTCAGGATTTCTGCAAGAGTAAAATCAAATTACAAAATTGATAGAGAACGTGTTAGCAATGGGGAAATTCTGGATCAGACTCCAGCTGGTCCAAGAAAATTGAAGGTTTATTTCAGGAGAAACAAGGGCAAGGGCAAAGATGGGAACTGACCATATTTTCTGTTAGCCAGCTGGACAGTTTGTTATTCTTAGGGGTAAAAGTTAGTTATAGACTAATGTTATCTGTACAGTGTACACTAGAGGGGGAGGCTGTAGTCCTTATATAACGGATTATTTCTGTTGATAAGGTAGCTAATTTTGTGTATTCAGCTGCTTGTGATGTCATAGGTAGAGACGGAATTCTTTTCCCGAGGGATTGAAGTTCATTCAATCAGTTTCCCTATCTAATATACTCCTATTCTGTCCTATTCTTCTTGTTGTTCTTTGTTTCTTTGTTATATCAGTGTTTATTCTTATAAAAAATGGTCATGGAACACTGTAATACTAATAATGCTAAGATTAGTAAGACTGAGTATTGTTAATCCCAAAGCAGTTGAGAACTTGTTCCACAAAAATTGAAAAAGAGAATACAGATTTACAAGTGCCGCAAAAAGATGTATGGACTTAGGTGTGCAGGATATCTAATTAGAGAAAGAGAAAAAAAAAATTCAGATGTCTTTGATATGCTGCGCCATGAGAAAGTGAGAAGTTGAAATTGTTCATGCTCAACTGGCAACTAGGATATATGACTAAACTCAACTATATAGTATATAGTTTACCAGCTCAAATCAATCAACTCCACTGTCAACGTATACTTAGTTATTTACTCGGAGAGATTATCATGCTTAGGCAGGAGGCAGCTGAGTTTAGGTCAGATAATAATAGGTTGGCATAAACACAGGCCTCCAAATGTCTCAATCATATAAGTCTTCTTGCTAGTTTTCATCTAATTGGAATAGCAGTCTTCTTGCAAATCCCATAATGCAGTTAAGGGGAAAAAAGAATTCCATATCACTATAGACCTTCAAGGCGACATTTCAGTATTTCACTATTGGAGAAAAGTTATTTTTATGGAGCACTCCATTCTGCAACTTCTCTAACATGCAGAAAAAGTTGTGAAGATACTAATCATAATCATCTGACTTCAGAAGATGATTTCAACAAGCAAGTACATATTTTCACCTCATACATTGAAGATCTTGAGAGAAATAAATAATTCAATAATTTTCTATTGAATAATTATTTTTTCCAAGTCCAAGTTTCCCTCAGTTAATATTGCAGTCTAACAACATATGCTGTGACTAAACAGAATGTGAATGTAACTTCAAAAATGAGTTTACATATCTATTGACAAATAAGACCACTAATATACCTGCTTACAAGATTAATAGGGTGGTTTGGTGAAATTTGATAATGCAAACAATTTGCAGAAGAAACAAAGAAATACAGTACTATACTCATATGCCAATTAACACAGTTAAATTATGCCAAGTAATTACCAGAGAAGCAAATTCATATGTAGTCTCCAGAGAAAGATTGTGTTTAATACCGTGCAATAATACCAAGCCCCTGTGCCTGTTCTCCAATAGATAACAAGTATTCCCTGACCTTATCAACAAATTCACTACCCAACATATTGTCAATAGCAATATCAATGTCGTAACATTCTTTGCCCAAAAGCTGCAAATAAAAAAATTAAGTAAAAAAAAGAATCATTACAAAGAAGCCCCAGGGCACAATACAAGATATAGAAGAGAGAAGACAAATAAGACATCTCATGCAAATAAGATATAGTAGAGAGAAGACAAATAAGACACCTCATATATCTAAACGGACACATAATGTTTCCAGATGAGGCATACAACCCAGAAAAAGTCCATTTGCCAAATCAAATTCTTCTTCATTTATTCGCTCTCATTTCCACATATTCCTAATCCTATATAATGTATCCACCCCATTCTGTGTAACTGTGTATGTTTTTGCTACTTCCACTAAAACATATCGCTTGTGAATTTATAGATAGAATAGAACACCTCTGCCTTGCTATTCATCAAGGAATGAAAAAAGTCAATTTGACCCAAAATTAACTTTAGGTATTAATTTGATACTTCAACATGGCACTTTTGGTCAAATCCAATTTGACATATGTCGAAGAAACTACCAATCATGCAATGACAGTGTCATTTCTGCACTAATTTGGCCAAAATGCCAAGTTGTGAACTGAATTGATACTTAAAATGCATTTGCAGCCAAATTAATCCTGCAAGGGGCGAATCTCACCCTGTATGTTGCACGGAAACTGAAAGTAAAACACACCGGGAGAAGTTATTCCTAAACAAATATGGCTACGAAACAGTAATGGAAGCCAAAAAGAAATTGAAACGGACACAAAATGAGGAAATGCTAATTAATAAGAGTTTCCGTGCAACATACCCTTTATCCATTCATCAACACTCATACTCTGCTACATTTACTGAGCATGAATACATTAATCATCAATTTAATTCTTGGATTAGCAATTCAACACTGAACAGTTCCTACCCATATCATCATTAAAGGGAAACAATTATGCTTTCTTTCCTAGGGAGCTATGAACTTTAATCAAACACATGGTTAGCCGCAATTGACGAATTTCACTTGAATAAATGGTTAAATTTAAAACCAATAAACTAATAATAAGAAGAATAAGAATATCTTTATTCTCAATCAAGGAAACCAAACAACAAACATTCAACCTGAAAATGAAATTGCGAGTCCGTAACTGACTGACCTTATCACGGACCCAACCGCCAGCAACACGGAGCTCAGTTTGGAGATTGAAGTGGCGGAGAGTATTGAGGAGGCGATCAAAAATTTTCTGCTCAATCTCAGTCAGTTCAATCTTCTCTTTAATATGAACATGAACTTGTGCTTCTGGTGACGATGTCCCCATCGCTCTGCAACGTTGCAGAATATGACGGCGTGGAATGACTGTTCCAGCAAGGAAGCGAAAGCTTCGAAACTTGAAGGGTTCTCTACTGTAGTTACTGAATCCACTAGCCTTACAGCGGAGGTTAGGAGAGAAAAGAAGAAGAAAAGGTTCCAACTTTATAGCAGCGTTCAAGTATGGTCTCATGGCCTTCTTTTCTATTTCAATTTTCAGCTTCTAAACATCTGCTTCATCGAGGGTTAATAAAGTAAAAGTAAGATACGGGTACTAAAAAAAAGTTTATGGGTTAATCCTTTGTTTGGTGCTGATTTAAGGGATATTTACCCATTTGGGTCGGGTTGAGAAATAATTTCCCAAAAAAGGCTGTTTCTTAACCCTGGTTAACCCGGTGCTGTAATGGTAGTAAAAGAATTATTGTGACAGTGAATGCATCGTAATGGTTACTTCTACTTTGCATATCGCAGCGCAAAGTAGCCATTACGACGTACCAAACGGTATAATGGTCGATTCCTTTCACTTCTCAAAAATCCCTTTTCATTCCCTCTTCAGAGTATTTTGACCCGTGAAGATTGATGAATCATCCTTCTCCCTATAAAAGAAGAAGGATGTTCCAGTTTTGTAATCTTTCCCTAATTATAAAGGTATGTTTATTTTTAATGTATATTTTATTTTATTTTTATTTTTATTAATAAATAATTAGAGAATATGCTAATTAGAAAATATATTATTATATTAAGATATATGGTAATTAGTAATGAATAGTAGTTAGTTTTTTTTTATGAAATTACTAAAATATAATTAGTTTTGGTTTAGTATATTATTTTTTGTATATTAAAAGTAACTTAATGTAACTAGGATTATTTTATAATATAAGTACTATATAAAATTAACTTTTTTTTATTAAGAATGCTGCAATTTTTTATCCCAATACCTCCTTCAATTTTAGGCCTACAACAAATTTTCTAAGGGATCGTAATAAGTTTCCTAGAATTAGGATTACACGTTGATAGAGACGTTTTATCCCTATTTTTGGGGTAATTTACGGTTTATTTTTAAGTTAAATTGTTAGGTTTAGTGCTAGTTTATTGCATATTTCAATAAATTAGCAACAAGTAATGAATTATGTACATTTAGTTAATTTTCGTCATTTTGAATAAATAAAATAAATAAATCAATCAAGTAATCTCGGTGTTCATAACTGTGCTTTGCAGGACAAACGTATGAGATGGAAAAGGCGATGAATAAAAGTCCACACGAAGCGTAACATGTACCACGCGGAGCGTAACATGTACCACGCGGAGCTTAAATCAGTAAGAAGTGTTTGATAAACGTCAGCAAATCATTCACGCGGAGCGTGGACATTTTAGAGGACAAAAATATGACTTCAGAAGCTCATCCACACAGGGCTTGGGGTATTCTACGCGGAGCGTGAGGTGTAAGGTCACCTTGTTCGGATTGAGGACAGATTTGACACATTTTCGTATTTTCATCGTATCTCCCTTATACGAACTCGGATTGAGGAGATTCAAAATGCGTTCGAAAGCTAAGAGAAAGATGTACAAGTGACTAATAATGTCATCCCAACGCAAACGACGACAGTTAGACCAAACACTAGCATACACAAAGCAAAGGCGATGTATCTCTCTGAAGAAAGAAAAATCTCCCATAATGCATTGCTTATGAGAAGTAACGTTTGAGCAGGCCAAGGAAGAGCGAACAAGAATCCATAGAGAAGGAATATCTTTAGAGTTAGTAGCTAACAAACTGAAGTCCAAAGATCCAAAACTAATTTGAAATAGAGGAAAAATCAACCATTAGTTCATCAATACAAACAATATCCGTAGAGAACTTTTTACAATTGTTATGCAGAACACGTTGGGTCTTCAAATTTCTGAGAGCCTGACAATTCCAAAATAGGAAATTCATTGATACCGAAGAGGCGGCCTGCTCGTGCGTTTAACACGAGTATCTTTCCTCTTTGATGATAAAGCTTTGTTTCCTTCTTCGATACACTAATTTCCAACCATCCTCCATTTTTTCTTATAGAGAACAACAATTAAGCGGATTCGTCAATAGACCAGATGAGTTTCCTGTATTATCCAGCAAAAGGTCCTTTATGTGAATGTCTTTAGAAATGTTGTCAGCTTCGCCAACCTATTGTTCCATAACCTCATCAGACTCCTCAGAGTCGCATTGATCAGCCTATGAGTTTCGATTTTTTGGAGGTGTAACATCAACCACTGGAGCCTTACCATTATTCCTAATACCGGGACTAGTTGGAGAAGCGGGCTAAGTTTCAGCTGTTGAAACATGTAAAACCATCTGCAGGTCCCTGTTTTCTAGAACAGCTACATTATGGCTTAGTGGAATACTCGGTTCAGGGGAAGGAATAACTTTCTGCTGCCAAGTTGATCGAACTTTAGAATGACCCCTTTCTTTCTGATGATCATTAGAAGGTTCTTTTGCTGATTGATTTTCATTCCGTCTACAGTGAGCCGTCGAGTGACATACAAAGTTGCAAGTTGAGCACAAATCAGGAAGGCTCTCATATTCAAGATTAACCCAAATCATGAGTTTATCAGTATCAACCTTGATAGAATTCTGTAATTTCTGAGATAAATCAATGTCAACTAATATTCTAGCATAGTGTCCAAACTCCCCCTCAGTGGTGTTTCTATCCAAGCGTAAATGAATCCCAATTGCCCTTACTATATCTGCAAGAATTCTTTTATCCCAAAATTCCCAGGGCAAGTTATATAATCGCACCCACACCTGTGCAGAGGTAGATTTATGAATTCCAGGGTCAAACCCGGGAGTCCAAGCTGTGAAACGCATTATTCCAAGCCTTAGTACCAATGCCCCATGCCCCCAAACCATTTGTAATGCTTCCTCAGTAGGCATAATGACATGATAAAATCTGTGTCCCAGGGATATCAATTTCCAGTCCATGTTACAATTCCATATTTTATTAAGTTTCAATTTCAAATCTGAATGTTTCCAAGAAGTTTCTCCTTGAGCCAATGTAATCCGTCCAATAATTGAATTTTTGCATTCATTCAGACTTTCATCATAGCTATTTTGAGGAACTTTGACAGCAAACAACCTCCTACATCAGAGATGACTGCACGATCCTTGGATTTAGATAACGGATAAGTCATACCTTTTGATCTTTTTAATGCGTCAACTAAGGAGGCTGAAATCTTAGGAGGGATCAAAGTCGAAGCAAATTTTCCAGAGAAGGGATCAGATCGCAAATCGTTATCGATCGGATGCGCAGAATCGAAGGAGGTTTTTGATTGAGATTTAACCTCAATTTCAGGAAAAAGGTCCCAAACATTCCTCATAAGATCCATAACGCAGAGAAGAACAAAATCAGGATCAAAGAGAAAGAAACCCTAGAGGGAAGATGACCATGAATCGCTAGGGAGCGCTCCTTCAAACAGAAATTGAGATCAGAGAATAGCAAAGAATCACCAAATTAAGAGAATAATTGGCTATGCAGACCCAAAGATAGGTGGAGCGAGATTCAATCGATCTGGAGATTTATGACAATCATCACGCCGTCCACGATCACAATTATGAAATTGAAAAGAATGATCAGGGCTGCCGCCTGAAGACGCCGCTGCTGGTGGAGGACGAGTGGTGTAGACGCCGCCGCTGGCGGATGCGCAGGTCTAGGGTTTATGTCACGTCCGTGCCTAAATTTCTAGAATTTATATTTTGATATTAGCATATATGATAATTATTAGGTGTATGATTTTTATTTGGTGTTATAGAAAAAGTTTGGAGTTAATTTGAGGATTTTAGGTGTAAATTAAAAGTTTAAGTAATTTTTAAAAGATTATAAAAAGATGGAGGATCAAATGTGATATTAGCCAAATTTGGATATATATATACCAAATTTTTGAAGAGGTGGGCGATTATCACCTTCTTTTTTTCTTTTTCTTTTGTTTTCTGTCAATTCATCGTTCTTCAACCGTTTCTCCACCGTTTCTTTGATTTACGGAGATTCAACCGTCCGAATCACTCAAAATTGAAATTATAGTATCCTTATGTATAGATCTAAGTCCTAATTGAAGAGTTTTTGGGTTTCGACAATGTTTGGAGGGAAATGTCTTAGACAGAGTTTCGAGACGAATTGAACGGATTTGTGGTTTTCAATTAATAGCCAAGGTAAGTAAACTATCAACTATATTTTGAGTTTTATGTATATGGATATATATAATCAAAGAGTTTTCAGAAATTGCTATTTTAGGGTTATGCAGGAATTTAGTAAAATTGGGGGTTTTCACAATTTTGCTTTTTATTATGAAATTATGGTTCAAAGGAAACTATTGACTATGTTTCTATATGAATTTCAGATTTTACTTGATCATGTTGACTTAAGGCTTGATTTGATTGATTTACATATATACATATACGTTTTTGGTTTCAATGTATATATATATTGAATAAAATGAATTTGATGATTTCTTACGAATTGTTTTTGGATTGAGAAATCTGTTGCGGTTATTGTTGTTATGATTTTGGACTGAAGTCCAAATATGATTGTTATGATACAAAAGGGCTAATTGAAGCCAAATGATTTTTGGTTATAAAATAGTTTGGAATTTGACTGTGAAATGATATTTGAGCATATTATGATTTTATGATTTTATATCCATCGAGAGTTATCTGGATCGGTGGTTTTATATTTGAGACCATGTTCAGTGAGGGACATGGGTATGGCAGCGAAGTGTTGGGTAAGATCATATGGGATAGGCAATGTTAAGAGACGTCTCGACTATATATGTGGTTATGGATTGATACTTGAGGGGAGAAACTCGAGGGTGGATACAATGTTTTAAGTTCATTTGGATTATGTTTTCGGTTATGATTGATATTTGATAAGGCTTTGAACTCAAGAATGGATACAATATTATATATTTTTGGTTTGTGGTTTACTACTTTGACTATATTATGAACTTAAGTTTTGAGTATATTTTATAAGGTTTTGATTAAATCCCTTTATAAATGTATATATACAGCTATGTTAAGTAAAGTTGGTTTTTATAGCTGATAGTTTCTTACTGAGATTTTTGTCTCACGTTTTTAAATGTTTTAATGTTTTTAGGTGAGAAAGTACAGGATATAGAGAAGGTTACCGACCGTTTAGGCGAGGTTTGGAAGGTGGCTGCTTATTGTTAGAATTATAGTTAGAATTTTGGTATTTCAATTGTAATATAATATGATATTATGATATTGGGATAAATTAGAGACTCATAAGTATTGATTATTATCTTTCTATTTCACGCCCGATGCCGATTGAGGTCATTTAGGGTCGGGTGTGACAATTTATTTCCCCTTTCAATCGCGATCGGCAGCGCTCTCCATTTCCATCGACACAAAAACTGACTCGAGTTTCTGACGAGTAACAGAAAATAGAGAATGAGAAGCGAAGATTGTGTGAATAAAAAAAGAAGAAGCGAAGATTGTGAATTTCAGCGCGCAAGAGAGTGATTCAGAATCAGAGTTCCGTCCTTGATTTCCCCCTTTTTGGCTTCATGTTCAGAGTCCCGTCCTCTAAAGGGTTCAAAGTTACGAGTAACAGAAAATAGAGAATGAGAAGCGAAGATTGTGAATTTCATGCATTTGTTAACTTAATATGCTAATTTTATGTTAAGTTTGTAGTTATTATTTTTAATATATATTTAGGAATGAATATAGTTATTTTTTTTACGAAATCAATATAGTTATTTATTTATGAAATTAATATAATTAGTTTTGATTTAATATATTGTTTTTTTTTTTTTTTTGTATATTAGAAGTAAATTAAGGTAACTAGAATTAAGGTTTGTTTACATTAATTTAACTAGAGAATATAATTGTTAACTTAACATGTTAATTGTTTTTTTATATGCTAATTAGAGATTTTCTAAGCATAAATATTGATAGTTATAAATTAAGATATTTTCTAAGCATAAATTAAAATTTTTAAGCATAGTTATAAATTAAGAGATTTTCTAAGCATTAATTAATTTTTCTAAGCATAACTTATAATTTCACTACAAAAAAAGGGTCTACTACGATGAATGGAGTGCTTCGGGGGCACTTCTTCCCAAGTCGGAAGACGATTGAGTCAGACCGGGCTCACTTTTCTAGTAAGTTCTAGACAAAGACTGAAGTGAAGGAACGGAGCTTTGTTGAAGCTATTACTCAGACTCTTTTTCGTACTATTGGCAGTGGAATAAAGATCTTATAATAAGTATCCGATTCAAAGTCTTCGTTGCATATGGGTACCTCAGGCTACGGGAAACTTAGAGGTATAGCACGAAGCTGAGGTAAAGGGCTAAAACCATCTTCCATACTCTTTTTACACTGTATTGTCGGATCTAAAGATCTTTAGCTGGTATAATACCTTCTATAAGAGCAAACTACTCCCATTTTTCTACTCCCATTTTTGGATTGCACAAGAAATGGTGAACCATCTACAACTCGGAACGAACCTGTATCTATGACGCTTTTTTGATTTTCTCCGATATACAGAGATTCATACAACAAAAAATGTATATATAGGGGGCCAAAGCACTCTAAAAAAATATTTATTTTCAAGAAAAAACTGTACGTATAGTAAGTCAGCATTAATAAATTAGGTGTTTTCCTTCTATAATCTAGACTCCCATGCCTCTGCTCTCTAGAAATCTGCTTTCCTTAGTTAGCTCCTGGGCGGAGCTGACCTAACGAGTATAGAAACATACCTAGTGTCACACATCCTATCGAGTTCTTTTGCTTTTCGTGGCAGGGTTCCCTAGGCAAAACTCAATAAACTACCCTATGGTAGAACAGATATACCAACTCTATCTTATAGACGCATTGATGATTTCCCCACTTCGTCACCTGAAAGAAACCTATCTTCCCATTGTGAAGAAAAGGTAAAAGGAATACGATCAGAGGGACGTACCATCCCCCAGTCGCTGTTGAAGGAATAGGTATAGCGGGGTTTACGTTGTCCCTATTCTAGAATAAGCGGTAATTCCGATTCGAGGCTTAGTTTACTTACGTAGTGCTTGTGCTTAGGAAGTCCTATCATATAGTGAAGATGACATGGTAACTTGAACTTACAAGACTATCGGGATTTGGTACCACGGCTGCTACTAAACTGCCTCTACTACAACTAGGCGAAGGTACATGATGAACTTCAGTTGTTGAAAACCAAATTCCTATGGATATTTCGCCTTTATGGCTCCGTGCCAAGTTCTCCAGAAAGGTAACTAAGAGGGGGGAAAATGGGATTGATTTAGGCTGTAAACTAAAATTTAAGGTTTAACGATGCTTTTCAACGTCCCTAAATGCTTACCCACGCTTTTCAAAGCGTCGTCACAAGCGTCGTTAAATCGCGTGTCGTTAAGTTTAACAACAGATAAAACATTGTGTAGGTAAATTCAGTCGGACGACATAATACATACAAATGTCGTCATGTTTCCAACGCTTACATTTTTAGCATCGTGATTTTTTTATTATTTTTTTTATTTCAAAAATTTCCACTACGTAATAAAACGTCGCAAAGTGAATGACACATAATATTCGTTATATCGTTACTTCGCTTCAGAAACTATTAATAGCGTCATGAATACCGCGACACTTGCATATTATTATGTCCATAATGTAACGACATTTTCATAAATAAGCGTCTTGAAGCGACCAAAAGCTCGCGACGCAAATGACTCTTTTCCAACACATTCAATCAAGTTTTCTGTCCCTGGTAATTATTTATAAAGATAAAAAAAGATTGAATGAAGCTATATAATCAATATAAACTAAATTAGAATATTATTAATAATTATCCAAAAAAATATCAATAATTACAAAAAATAACTTAATTATTATTTATCATGTAGCTTATAAAAGAATATATGATTATCACTTTTTTTCTTCACTGAATTGCAAGCATTAGCTACTTCTCCTTTCTGATTCAAATTCTTCTTCCGTCACTTCTCTTTCATTCTCTTGCAAACCTCGTACTAATCCAAAGCCTTCAAGTTTAGAGCATTTTATCACTTTTCTGATAGTACTGCACAAACAAACATAAACAGATTAGCAAAAGCAATTTCAACTATCATCGTCTAATGGGGTTACACATGCTTTTCTGGTAAATCGAAGGAAACAACAGAAATACAAAAACTTACCTAATATAATCCGTACTTTTTCAAGATGGACAAATGTTCTGTAAAAAAATACATGATCTGTGCTAAACTATGCAGATTCAAATTGTTGCATCTGGTGAGTGTTTTGAAAACCATCGGCACCACATATGGCCTATTAATACCATTTCATGGAGAAAGAAAGTATATTATTGGTACATATGGTAACATTCAGAGATTTGTAGCAGATGACAGTCTGATTCTGACCCGCTGTGAATATATGAAAATGTTACCTCTTCCGAATTGAAAACAAGTTGGATTTGTCTGTGTAGTATGTCCTCAGCCATTACATGAAATCAAGAAGCCATATCAAACAAAGCAACATTTTCTTTAATACAACTTGGGAAGTCTGACCTATACTGGATCATCATAATTTAAAGGCTTGTAAAGAGTTTTAGCTTTTTTGCTCGTTTTATTCGAGATTCATTTTTATATAAATTGTTGACGGAATTTAGGATCTATTATCCAAACGGATGGAGAAGTAGATGGAGATGTTGCCCATAGGATTAAAGCTGGTTGGTCGAAGTGGAAGAGTGCTACGGGTTTCCTTTGTGATCCCGGCATGCCTAATAGATTGAAGGGAAAATTCTACCGGACGGCAATTAGACCAGCATTGTTATATGGTACGGAGTGTTGGGCAGTGAAACACTGCCACATCCATAAGATGTCGGTGGCGGAGATGCGTATGTTGAGATGGATGTGTGGTCACACGAGAAAGGACCGGGTGCGTAATGAAATAATTAGGACAAAAGTAGGGGTTACATCTATTGAGAATAAAATGAGAGAAAACCGACTAAGGTGGTTTGGCCATGTGAGACGTAGAGCGCTTGATGCGCCGGTTAGGAGAACCGAAGAGTGGCAAAGGGATGTAGTGGTGAGGGGTAGGGGAAGACCTAAGCAAACTTGGAGGAGGGTGATCGAGAGTGATATGAGTTTATTGGGAATTGAGGAAAATATGGTAGTGGATAGGACGAAGTGGAGGGAGCGAATCTGTGTCGCTGACACGACTTGATTTTCACGGTTTTATATGATGGTTCATGTTAGCCGACCCCGAATCATTTCGGGACTAAGGCTTTGTTGTTGTTGTTGTTGTTGACGGAATGTTTTATTGAATGGATGTCATCAAAGTAATGACAAGATTAAATACCACAATTACAATCCAAGAAGTAATTTTGGCAACACAAAAACCAATCCTGATTCTATTATAGATGCATCATTAATTACAAATATATAAGTATGTAGGTGCACCAGGCATACCTTAAATTCTAGTCAAAGCATCTCTTGTAATAAATAGAGATAATCATTATGCATGAGTACATCAACATGTTTTATGCCATCAAGCTGCCTTTCTAGCTTCACAAGTAAAAAAAAGGTCAACAACATAATTATGATCATAATTACGAATATAAGCGAGAACTAAGCTTACATTGAGGTTTAAAAATAACATACACCTTCTTAATGATTGCTGTAGAATTATTTATTCAGGTCCTTGAACTTTACGTTTCAAATTACAATAACTAGAGAATCTATAATAAATTGACATCAAACTTGTGTTTAATTAACATCTAAAATGTAGAACAACTTCAAGATTAAGAACTTAAAGATATCTAAATATTTTAAAACATTTAAGAAAATTAAACTAGGTAAAGCCAAACAATATAACACTATACTTCAATAGAAATTTAAGCACACCAATATTTTCCTAGATCAAGTTAAGACAAAGGCAATTAGATTTAATTAGTGTTAATGCAAACACAAAACAGGAAAACTAGAGGTACAATCTATCAATTATTCCATAGTTATGCACTAAATCTTAAATGTTTAAGTAGATTATATGTTAAGTGTCAATTGTCTTTGATTCAACATGTGTATCGGTTGACAAGAATCTCAAATCAGCAAAGTTCTACTCAAAACAAACTCAAGTATTGACAGATCATGTTCAACTGAAAGACAATTGTTTTTTAATGATAATTAGAGGTAAATTCAAGAAGAAATAAGACCAAATGTTACAAGTATCACTTCAATATTGTATTAAAACTGAAATAACAAAAATTTTCTATTTGTGCTTCACCTTCAAGAAAGTTCAATGTCAGCATATTGATATCGAATTAAGAGATGTAGAATGAAACTCACAGCTACTGGAGTCAGTTTATTCCCACTAAGCATGCTTGTTGCTGACCTATTGATGTTCCAACCTTGTTGAGAGAGATGAAATGATTCCAAAGAGCTAGAACATCATTAAACAAAAGATCAATAACAGAACCACCATCATAAAGCCTTGAAAAAGATTAATCAAAAGCAAGAGCATCTGATCCAAATATCACTGTTTGGACACCACAATCGGTAGCAATTTAAAGACCTAAAAAAATAGTAGCATAGTGTAAGGAGCACTTGAGTAGTTATGACGGGGAAACCAATAAAAAGCCATCACCAATTCTTGACAATAATGCACAATAACACCTACCCTGCCAATTCTAGAACTAGGATTCCACGAAGCATAACTATTCAGCTTGAGAATGTCTAATGGATGAGGGGACCATGAAGAAGGAAGATATAAAACTATAAAACTTTAAAACTTTAAATGTTATGAATTTTCTAACTTAGAAAAAAAATTAATGTTAAGTGAAGTTGTAATTAAGTGTTATTTTAACTTGAACATTCGCAAGTATTTACTTGAAAAGGGAAAGGGAATTCATAAAAGGTCTACTAAACCTCAATATATCCATGACCCAACTAAATGAACCTGGATACCTAAAAAAACAGAGTAAATAAGGAAATCCCTAAGGCTAAAAATGCTTAACTTCTAATAGAATCTGGATACCAAACTAAATGATGTTTTTTCCTTTATTATTATAGAATTGACAAAGGATGGAGAATATGACCTGAATATAGAAATAGAAGACCCCTTTTAACTTGGATGAGGTTCTGGTCAATAAAATGAAGCTTGAGATTGTAACTTCCTTTCCCTAAACAGAAACCGAAGTGAGAGAGACAGGGCACCAGTGAGCAAATTTGTATAAAGGTGTGCATGTAACAAATACTCCTGCTGTTTATGTTGTATTCATTCTCACCATAGCTTTTCTTGGCATCAATTCACTTGGCAGATCTCCAGAACAACTATATGCCCATTTTCCTTATATATAGAATGACAATATATATCAACAAAGCCGTTTAAGGATCAATCGAATAAAGCTAACAGATGTTTTTTAGTAACAAATTAAATGAAAGCTAACATTTTGCACATGATTTTTCTAACATGCCATCTGAACTCTACCTACGCAAAAGTAAAAAGCATGTTAAACCTTGTAATTTTGTAAGTAGGGGCGCAAATCTAACAGCTAATAATCATTCGAAAGGCAAGAGCTTGAGCATTTCATAAATGAGAGAGAAAGGGAAGGGTGGGCTGTTATCAACAAAAACGACAGGGTGGGCTGTTATCAACAAAAACGAAATTGCTACAAGCATATCATCATACATGCCTAAAGGTATGCTCACCTGCACAAAAATTTCATAAAATCTATGGAAAATAAACAAAAAAAAAAGTATCGAATTAAACGATGGGCAACATATATAGCACCTGGCAGAATCGTGATACCCCAGTAACGGAAAACATGCTAAAAGCCCTGGCACGGAAAACTTCGAGAGTTGCTGGATCTATCTTCAGTTTCGGTGGAGGCTTTGGAACTGTGGGGATAACAAGGATGCCATAATATTACACTTTAAATCATTAGAGAACGAAAACTGGAATTTTAATATGTGAAGCAGTGGCTATAGAGTGTACCTCCAGAAGCTTTGTGAGTGCAGAACGTAATTCTGTCTTCATTGAATGACAGATACCAATCATTTCTTCGGTTGATTGAACGACTTTCCATACTAGTTCTGAAATGCTTGGAACTAGATGAGGTTTGACATTAGTCAAACATTCACCGTGGTTATATTCTTGAATCCATGGCTATTCTTCAAAGTGAAATTGAATTGGAGACACACTCAAAATCTGGCAAAACATTAAAGAAAATAATGATTTTTGTTTAGGTTTGAAGAAAGTTCTGCACCTTTGATGCGACCGCATGGAACTTGAGAGGGCTGCCAATGCAGCTATGTTATAGTTTTGCTCTTTGAGCTCTTTGCTCATAAAATGAATCGAACTTGGCACTTCTTCCTCAACATAGTTTGCTAGGGTTATATTTTTCACAACATTACCTGACATAAACAATGTTTCTTCATAAACCAAAGGTTTTTAATTAGAATAAGGAGAAGCAGAAAAATAACCCCCTAATGACTTCTCTACCGATTTAACAAGAACTTGACTGACTAGCTATTTGAAATGCTTGATAGTTGAAAACAATCTTCTGCAATAATTATCTACTTAGGTCTGATCAATTCAGTACAAGGAAATTGCAGTAGAACATGGCCAACGTGATTCAAAATGAGACAATACTACAATATGAGGCTGGAACTCTTACAATTTCAATTTCAATTTCTCTGCTACAGCCTCTTCTTCAGACAAAAATGCTTAACACAACTGCAACTGCAGAAAGAAATCCTCGTTTAGTTTTTGAACAAAAGGAAAGAAAGAAATTCATAAGTAGGCCTTCAATCGGAAGGCATATTAACAGTTTAATTAAAGATTTTGAGCCATTAAACGGAATCCCTTAACAAAACTAAAAGCAAATGAAGAATTACCGTATTAGAAGATGTCAATTCCAAATTTAGGTCGCAGACTTAAGACAATGTCAAAAAGAAGATGTGGTACCGGTACTGAGGTTGGTGAGTCAAAGACAACATTGATTACAGGTAATGATTTAGGTTGCAGACTTTGATGGTGAAGCCATGGATTGAGGAACACCGTTTTTCTTTTTTGAAATTCATGCATGTTTAAAATTGGATTAAGGCGGGAATAAGGATTGAGAAACGAAATCAGGATAAGTATTTGAGGAATGGAATTTAGGATGGGGAAAATTTGTTGGCAGTAATCTCAATTTTTTTGGGGGGAAGCAGAAAAAAATGGGGGAAGAGCAGGCGATAACCTAAAAAGTACAATATTTTTTTTCTATAGATGTAGTAGTAGTTAAATTCTTAAAATAGTTATAAAAGGAGACACAAATTAACAAACGTGGTTGATTTTTAAATACGGGAATAAAATATAAAATTATATTTAAAAATAATAATTTGAGACATTTTTGCACAATGCAAATTAAAAATAGTCTTTAATTATAAAACATTCTCAATACTTCTTTTTTAGCGTAGTTACTTTTTAAAAAAAGCTAACATATAATGAAAAGTATTGTTAAGTGATAATATAGGCTGACACAATTATAAAAGCGTGGATAAATTTTATAATATAAAGACACTTATCAAAAAATGTCGTTAAAAAATCGTCGTAATAGGCCTTCTTTTTGTAGTGTTTCTAAGCATAAGAACACATAAACTAAGAGATTTTCTAAGCATAACCTATAATTTCTATAAGAACATATAAATTAAAATATCTAAATATAATTATAAATATTTCTTAACAAAATATAATACATTAAACAAAATTAAAATATATATAAATACTAAAAACATACCTGAAAATTAAGAGAAAGAATGTGCTAAAAGGATTGAAATTAAAAGATTTGGGGGAGAAGAAGGGATATTTATTTTGCAATTTTGTTTATTATATGGAAGGCATATTGCAATTTTGCAATCTGCCTTCTCTTCCTCCTTTTAGCCCCTTCTTTCTAAAGCATAAGTATTATATTTTATTGATTAGGAAGGAATTGTCTTCACGGGTCAAATGATTCGTGAAGACTGGCAGCTTTAGGAAGGAACCTTTGATTCTTACCCTGGCCATTACGGTGCACCTGGCGCCATAATGACAACACTATGAAAATCAGCTTTTCGTAATGTTCTGTAACCATAACAGCACAAAGTGAGCCATAATGGTTACAATTCCCAATCACGGTTGAGAAACAGTCCCTTCTGGGGAATTATTCCTCAACTGGATCCAAAAAGGTAATTATCTCCCAAATCAGCTCAAACATAGGATTAACCCAAGTTTATGTTTATTTTTATTCTCAAACGCACATTAGAGATGTGTGTAGTCCAAGCACTATTGGCTTTTTCAAAGGGGAGCTAAGTTAGATTAATGATCTGCCATGTAAGTTTAACTTTAGAGCATCTCCAATGGTTCATATCTACAACCACTCAATAGATATGCCATCATTTTTGTGAATAAACTTTATTTCATCGTACCATCATTCTCTAATAATTAAACACTACAATCACTCAATCACATGAGACCCACTATCAACTCATATTTTTTATTATTATTTAATAATATATATATTACATACTTTAAAAAATATATGTTTTACATGGCTCGATTTATTTAAGAAACTTTTAATTTGTAAAAAGTTACTTTTGTTACCGTTGTAAAACAAGTAATTAAAAATAAATTAATTTATCATTGTACTTAAAAAAATTTAAAAAAATTATAGTATACCATTGGAGAGCTCTCTCCAACAGTAAAAAGCATTTATTATAAAAAAAATTAAAAGAAAAATAAATAAACGAGGGCTCAACTTTTGCTGCCATTTGGCAGCGTTGGAGATGCTCGTAGGAAAAGAATCCGAAACAATGATTCTAAGAGCTTCAAACCCCAAACAATGAATCGTCATCTTCTAATCTAATCCCCAATTTATATTGAGAAATTATTTCCATCATAAATCCTTCACAAACTAAATCCCTAATTCAATCACGGAACCTTGAATTTCTAATATTAGAATCAATTTCGTTGAAGTCAATTTTGGACCAACGACAAGAAAGGATTTTAAGGTAGTAGATTCAAACCATTGGCTCCTTAAGGTTAGTTCCTTTTATCCTATTTATATTTCATTGAGTTTATATATGGATTTGACTTAATCTTTTGGTGAATATGTAAAATAGATATTATGTAACGTCCTAAAAATTTAGATTTTGTAAAATATATTAGAATGGAAATGAGTCACATAAATAAAATTTTGGTTAAAGTTAAAATCACATAAATATAGTAATAAATTTTTTGTGAAGGAGATGATATTAATAAAATTTAATAATAAATCAGATAGGTTATTATTTGTACATATGTATATGTATGTTATAATTAATACGGAATGATAGATATGGAAATAAGAATTGTGATAGGAATTAATAACATTTTATAATTAGAATATATATATAGGGTTAGGTCAGATAGTTTTTCTTATAAAAAGAGAGAGCATTAAGGATTGAAAACCTAGTTGAAAAGAAAGAAAGAAAAGAACGAAAACCCAGAAGAAGAGTCGTCACCAGTCAATCATAGGAAATTGCAGTAGCAAATTGTAGGCTTCTACCTATAAATCTGTAAGTCACATCCATCTCTCATCCTTTTATTAAATTAGAATTTTGTAATTGTTTAAGGTAAGTCTTTTAAAAAGGTATAAAATTATAGTGGGTAGTTTCATATACTTGTTTTTGAAATTGGTGCTTCCAGGGCTACAATATAAAGTAAATCCACCTTTCCTTTAGGTTAGAAATTTTAAAAGAATATTTTTGTATGACAAATAGATTATCATTAATTAATTGGTTAGGTTTAGGTTGAATTTTATTTGTTAATAGTACATGCTTGACAAACTAGATTTATATATATATATATATATATATATTTCAACAAATGAAAACAAGAATATATGATTTGATGTATAAATAAAAGGTAGAAATAACTAATATGTACCACTTTTGACAAGAGTCCTCCTAAATTCAATTTTTTTAATAAATTAAGTTTTCTAGTTTGAAGTTAATAGGTTTACTCTTAGTAATTAAAATTTATGTTCAATATAGTATAGTATAATATCATGTTGTTGTTAAATGGAACCTAATAAAATAAATTAATTTATTATGTTTAGACGGTATAGAAGGAGCGGATAGTTAGCGGCCAGAACTTAGCGTTTTGTTGAGGTTGCTTGAATTACCGAGTAAGTGATAGTTAGTTGATATATATTTGTTGAAGTTTTGTGTTTATATATGTTTTGATAATTAATTGTCAGTGATGGATTGAAATTGAAAGGATTATGATGTTTTGTGTAAATTGATTGTCTAAGATTCTTTGACGTTGGTTTGAGTTGAAATTTATGAATGTTATGGACACGTGTAATGATACAGTGTGTGATTGTCTGACATTAATTATGATAAACATGATAGAGAAATATAATGGTTTAATTAATAGCTTGTCATAGTGGATTTATACTCAATGGTCGTTTTGTAATGTTGATATTTATGGTTGAGTTGAGATATGATTTGCTAGGCACTCATCCTTGAGGTTAGTGTTGGAGTATCTTGGGATGCAGGAGACACTTTATGTTGTTTTTACTACGCACTGGGGTGGTGTGGGGATACATGGAGGGGAGTGATATTCTCTGCTGTTGATATATAATATGATGAGATTGTAATTGAGACTGTGATAGTTTGAATTAACCGGTGAACCTTTGGGTATATTTTTACTTGACAAGCAGTTTAATAAATTAACATGAAAACATGTTTGAAATTATAGTATGAGCAATGAAATGTTATTACATGATAATTTATTATCTTGTATTTATATTCATGTGTAAATTGTTTTGGTGATTTATATGTTGCATGTGACAAATATATATTAGCCATCACCTTATTGAGTAGACAGTTCATCCCTTGCCACCTATTTTTCAGAAGATAAAGTTTAGTGATTCAATTCTTTTCCTCTCTAGTTTTTTCAGTTCCTATTGACTGTGTTAGGTGGACCAACGACGTTGAAATTTCTTTTAGATTTAAATTACAGATTTGGAGTATAGTATGTGCTTAATCAGTTTGAGATAATTTATTTAGAATGTTTGTTAGTAATTTTTGACTTTACAATTTAATGATTGAGCTATGAGTTTTAATTAGTGTTTAATAAGGCGCATTTATATGGCATGGTGAGTAATAAATGTCTTTTGAAAACCGGGCGTTACATATTATGCATACAAATAAGGATATTTTCGTTCTTCACCATAATGTTGAGCATATAGGTACACTTTATGTCACTACATGTCTTGAGATTCTATCTAGCCATTTTTTTACGAGTTCCTTATTCCTGTAGCAATGTTATTGTGCTTTCCCATAATATCACTATAAGAAAATCGGGAATTACCAGTGGAATTTTTCGGCGGAACTAATTCCGCTGCAATTCACCGGTGGATTAGCAGCGGAATCGTAGCCGCTTCTGATCACCTACAGAACAACAGCGGAATAATAAAGTCGCCTTAGAAATTTAATCTTTCTAGCGGAAGCGTTGGGAATTTTTTCGGCTGGAGAGATCACCGATGGAATATATCCTGCACCGACGGAATTCCACTGGTAATTGTTAAAAATTAATAATAAATAAAAAATAAATAAGTTTGAGTATAAAAAAATAATAAATAAATAATTTTGGATTAGCGGGAAAAGGAAAAAAATTTCCTCCTTATTTTTAGTTCCCCTATATATTCTTATTTTTCTATGCGCCGACCTAATCCCCTTTCTCCCTCAACATTTGACTTAACCCAGCTTTTTCCCTCAACATTTTGCGTTCAATCCCTTATCTCTCTCAAAAGCTACAGCACCCCTCAACGCTTTCTTCATCTCTATTGAGTGAAGGTAATGAAATCAGAGCCAAAGACCTAATTAATCATGGACCAACGAGTGGCGTAATGGAATAGGTGAATTTTTTGGAGCTCTCCCTTCTTCATTATTGCATTTGGAGCTCTCTGCTTTTGATAAGAACATTATCATATCCTACTTCATTTAGGTAAGTTATTACTTTTGAATTTTTTTCTACCTAACTGTGAATTTGGATCAATTCTTATTTGTACTAATCGTGCTAAATGGAGTTTTGTGTTATTATTTGTACCTATAATCATAACTCCCATGTCTAAAGGATTGTTGCATAACATTCATTAATTTACATCTATAAACAATCATTTATCTTTAGATTAATGTTGTTGTGTTTTTCCTTAATGGTACTGAACTAACAGAGATGAAATTCATTAAATTGCATTTTAAGTGGCAAATAGGTAAAGAAACATCACGCTTTAATCCAAACTTGCTTTAGAAAGATTGATGTTACCTTGACTTGTGAAATTCATTCCATTTCAAGTGGCAAATAGGTGGATTACGCAAAAAAAAAAAAAAAAAAAAAAAAAAAAAAGTGAAAAATAAATTCCATGCAATAATTTGTTGAAAGATTAATGTGGTTCTAAAGATGACAAAGAAATTTGGATGATGCTTTTATCCTTGGTATTTTTTATAATTGAAACTCCTCTATTTTTTTTCTAGTCAAATTGGTAGTGAAATGGCAAGTGATATTAAATGGCATTATGGAGAAAAGTTAGAGGAGAGTGAAGGGTTAAAAAAATATGTTGAGGGGTATAGAGGAAGTGGAAAAAATATAGACCCATAAAATAAGCCGTTTAGAACTTCTTTGGACAATACGTGAGGTGTTTAAATATCAGGTTGTGGTCCTATCTATTACCAATATAGAGGAGCAAGAGAACTTATTGAAATTGTCCATGATTGGGTGGTTATGGATATGATGAATGGCGTAAATAATGGGGATATTATTGATGTCTATGTGGACTATCACTACAAGAAATACATGTTTTAATGATCAAAATTTAATGAGCGTTAAAAATCCAATCATTAAAACTATATTCTGAATAGATTTAATGATCATAAATCATACAACCATGTTATTACTGAGTAATTTTTATTTTTATTTTACTAAATTGTACTAAAATTATGCACATTAATGAGTTTTTGTAAAATTACTAACATTAATTGTAAAAATTATAAAATAATCTAATAAAATAATTTTCTCAATAATAATGCTTTTTGGTTTTACTAGCGCGAATGAGACATTAGCTTCCCTCCAAGAATTTTAGCTTTCCCCCCAAAACCAGACGTAATATTTAAAACAAAAAACCTATTCTCAGTACGCTTCTAAACATTGACGCCGTTCTTGCTCCTTCTAATCATACCTTCTTTATCTTCCTCAACCTTCCAAGCCCTCGATATAGTTGGGATTTTTGGGGGATTTCGAAGATGCTTTCTATGATGAGGTCGTAAGATTAAAATTACCCAATAGACGTTGTAAGTTTGTGTTGTTTTGGATTTCAATTTCTGGTTTTCCTAGTATCTCTCTTCCTCTATTGGATTCTCAATTTTAGGTTTTCATGTATCTCTTCCCTATATTTGGTGGAGATAAGTTAGGGCTGTAAAACAGTTAGGGGTAAAAATTTCAAGGTTAATGTTCCAAGAGCGGGTTTAGTTGCAGCACTTTACATGATTTTATTTTAGGTATTTTAAGTAATCAAAGTGCAGAATCGCTTAGATAGTTTGATAGTTCAACATGTTAACTTATGAACAAAGGCTACTCTGAAACTCACCCATCTTGAATTCTGGCTAGCATAGGAAACAACAATCTCGGTAATCCAACCATATTATCAATTACATAATTGACCTTTGTTGTAAATAATCTATGCTTAGAAGATGTTGGTTTGTTGTGTGAAGCTCTCATAACATTTCCGTTATGGAAAAGGAAATTGAGTTTGGGCTCAAGGGAGAGAGAGATTACAAAAGTCTTCTAGGACTTCAAGGTGTAATTCCCAAGTTTGTATCATCTATTTGTCTACAAGATTAGTATCTATTCTACATGTTATTGAAACACTTTTTTTTATAGTATATGTATATTGGACCCACCAAGCTGATGTGGCAGGAAATAAGGCCATTATGAAAGAAATTGCAAATATAGTTATTTCTAGTCATACTAATGTATTTAATACAAAGTTTCCCACTGTTGACTTAGTTGAAGATGATTCAAGTGTAGTAAATGAAGAAGGAGACATGTTATGCTACCTTTTATGAGGGAAAGCAGTCAGGTCACGTGAAGAGGAGAATGTACATGAAGAGGAGACATGTACGCTAGCTTATATGAGGGAAAATAGTCAGGTCACTCGAATGATGAAAGTGGTGATGAGTATGATCCTTATACAATGAGAGATGAGTTATATGAAGCGGATATTGATGATGATGAAAGTAGTGAGAATGATGAGGAGGTAAAAAAATTAAACAAATTGTTTCGAGTTACATGAGCGAAAGATCTAAGATGAATAGAGGTCTTTAGTAGAAGGAAATTAAATTGAGAGCAGCTGGAACTGATATTGGATTCCAGGATTGGTTGAAAAGAAGGTAATAGATACGTTGGATTATTGGGTGATGAAGACTACATAAGGAGCTCTGAAGTGGATAGTTTTGGTACTGAAAATGAAGATGGTGATGATCTTGAAGTAGAAGAAAGAACCAGGAAGAGAAAGATAATGACCCACTATGATCCTAATTGTGAGGAGACTCTATTCAAGTTAGGGATGGTGTTTGAAAATGTGCATCGATCTAGGGAAGCAATTTGCCATTATAATGTGAGGAAGGGTGTGGAGTTAACAATAAGGTCAAATGATAATGATAGTGATGGAGTTAGGGCTGGTTGTATCAAAACATGTGAATGGCATTTTTTTCGCAGTTTGGACAAAAGGTCACATAATTTTATCATCAAGACTTATTATCCATTTGTGAGCATGGATTTTCGTCCGATTTCCATGATGAAAATAATTACTCATTTGTGTGCAATTAAACGAGTTAAGATCCGAGTTTCCCGGTAAATTCCGAGATTTGAGATCCCCCGGAAGGTCACATTAATGCCTTACGTATTTTATTTTGAAAAAGTATCATGACATATCTTTGTGTCATATTTTTTTAGATTTTGCATAGTTTTTCTCAATGTTATCAGAACCGGACCGGAAATCAAACCGGACTGATGACTGGGTCACGGGTCACTTGGTCGGACCGGATGGCTCAGATTGGTCGAACCGGATGATGTAATAAATAAATAAATAATATTTATATATATTAAGTATATATAATTAATTTAAAAATATTTTTATACATTATATATATCCAAAATAAATTATAAACAACTTTTGGTTTGTTATTTTTTTTGTGTTAATTTGAGTCTTAAATATATAATGAATAAATTAAATTCAGAATAAATTGAAATATATCAACGTATTATATGCCATAAGATCTTTTTAAAAATATATTATAAACTCAAAATGGACAAATGATGAATGAGAAATTGATGCTCAAAGTGAAACCACTTGAAATGGTTTGGAAGAAGATAAAATGAAATTAAACACTTACATCCCACATAGGAAAGAAATGAGAAACTTAACTAGTTTATAAGTAAATTGGCTTTACAAGCCTTTAACCAATTATTAGGGAAAATGCTCTCTCACGCGCAGGGGGTGCAATCGATTAGCCATCGGGTTAGGGGCGCACCCGCACGACGTGGACGACGCGAATGTCTCACCAAAATAAGATTTAATTCCAGACCCGGGATCACATCGGTTCCCGGGCCAACCTCCGGGTCCCGGTCCAATCTCGGGTCCCTCTGATTATTTCACCATTGAAATAACCAGATAGGCTGGGACTGGTTTCCTCGCTGGCTCCCGGTTCGATCGGTCAGACCAGCCGGTCCGGTTCGAGCCTAATAAGGCCCTGTTCTTTATCACTTAATTTCAGTAACAATCAGTTTCAGTATTCAGTAATTTATAATTATTTATATATAATTTAGGCTTAATAGGCATCCAACCTCCTAAACTTGTAACTTTTTTTCACCTGACCCCCTCAACTTAGGAGACAACCTCTCAACCCCCTCAACTCTCCAAAAACATCACATACAGCCCCTTACACCCCTATGTTCGGTCAAAATATTGACCCGTGCAGAAAACCTGCTTGACTGTTGACCTCACCAATGTCACGTGTCATTTTTTTATTAAAATTTTCCATTCTGGCATAATAATTCTGATCGAAATCCATCTTTGGTAGTTGCTCGCCGAGCAGTGGTCTCAATAGAAAAATTTAATAAAAAATGACACGTGACATTGGTGTGGTCATCAGTCAAGCGCGTTTTCTATACGGGTCAATATTTTGACCGAACATAGGGGTGTAAGGGGCTGTATGTGATGTTTTTGGAGAGTTGAGAGGGTTGAGAGGTTGTCCACTAAGTTGAGGGGGCCAGATGAAAAAAAGTTATAAGTTTAGGAGGCTGGGTGCCTATTCAGCCTATAGTTTATTATAATAATAATTATTATTATTTATCTATAATTTATCATTATTTATTATTATTATTTATAGTTTATCATTATCTATAAATTAGAACCATTATTATTATTATTATTATAAGTTTATTACTGTCCAATATTATCTTGAAAATTATTTTAAAGTCTAATATCATCATTATTGTTAAGTTCGGTAAGTTCGGTAGCATTCAGTTAAGTTCAGTAGCATTCAGTTAATTTCAGTTCGGTGCAATTCAGTATTCAGTAGCATTCAGTTCAATTCAGTTCAATTCAATTCAATTCAGTTCAGTTCAGTTTTTTTCAACGATAAAGAACAGAGCCTAACATTGTTTTTTCTGATTTTTTCCAAAAACTTCGAAACACTGCATTTCCCTTCATAAACGATCTCAGAAATTTTTAATTTAATTTTTTAAAATAAAAAATCATATTCCACTTAGAAAAATCTAACTAAGCATTTGCAAGTTTTTTTGGATTTTTTCGGCCCCATCGGCTCTAATTAAACTGCAATTAGAGCTGAGCCGTACAAATCAGAGCCGAGACGGCTCTAATTAGAGTTGAACGATATGGATTTTTGTCGGTTAGAGCCATGCCCCGACACAAGGGGATCTGTCAGAAAAAATTCAGAAAATATCGAGAAAATTTCCATACAAATTAGAGCTGTCCGGCAAAAATTAGAGTCGAGCCGACTCTAAAATAAATTGAAATATATCAACATATTCTATGCCATGATATCTTTAACGGTATATTATAAGTTCAAAACGAGCAAGTGTTGAATGAGAAATTGATGCTCAAAGTGAACCACTTAAAATGGTTTTAAAATGGATAAAAGGAAATTAAGCTTTCTCATCCCACATAGAAAAAAATGAGAATTTCCACTAGTTTATAAGTAAAGGGCTTCTACAAGCCTTTAATCAATTATTAGATGAAAGACTCACTCACACGTATTGGGGTGGTAGTCGAAGCATCACCGAGTTAGGAGCGTACCCGCACGACGCAAGTGACGTGAATGTTATATTGAAATGAGGGCCAACCTATTTTTGCTTCGGTCCATTATTTAAAAAAAATTTATAAAACCGGGATCACATCGGTTCCCGATTCGACCCCAGTTCCCTTCGGTTTTCTATGCATTCAAAAAACTAGTGCGGCTTGAGACCTGGTCGGTTCCTGATTCAACCGGTCGAACTGACCAATCCGGTCCAGATTTATAACATTAGTATTTAAGAGTCTCACACTAGAGAAATTATTAGAAGCACCAATTCTTCATGTCAAATAGAAGATATTCCATGCATTTTTTGCCATATGGAATGTGGAACCACACATATTACAAGAGGCTCCACTATTTTAAATATTAAGTGAGACCATAATACACGTGTCCAAATGTCAATTGGGATCTTCCAAGTAACATGAAAGATCCGATGCTTAATATAAGAACTTCTCACACTAAAGTGGTCGTGGTGTAGTCCCGAACACTCGTCAATGGCCATAATAGAATTTTCCTCACACTAAGTGTTAATATAGAGAAGTTTTAGTATATATCCAATCTACATATATTGTGGTACGCCGGTGTCAATATTGTGATACATTACATATTTTAAAGTTTAATTTTATAATTTCGGATTAGGGTTTCTATTAGTGTTAAGTAGAGTTTATATTTTAGGGTTAAATTTTGTATAAATAATTAACTGAAAATTTATACATGTTAATATTTTATTAGTTAATGTATTACATGCCTTTAAATTATTAGTCCGAAACATAAATAAGCAGTGATAATAAGCATGAATTAGTAATGTTTCATATTAGGGATGACACATATTAATTAATACAGTAGTGCTTACCTGGACTCTGAATAGCCAAATTAATTTGGTCATTTACTGTTAGATCCAAGCTTATTAATCTCCACCACATAATTCTAATAAGCTTGATTGACTAAATTCATTTTGTTATTCAGAGTCCAGGTAAGCATTACTATCCATTACTATCTATCAATATATGCAATAATATTGAATCTCCAATGCATGTTGAATATATATTCTTTTTATTCATTTGGTGATGATGATCTACTTTGACTAAGATGACATCGTTTTGCATAGAAATGGAATTACTTTTACTTTTTTCACATGTTATGCATATATAGACAGACACTCACCTTCAACATGATCATATGCAAATATTTCTATACATATTTTATACACTTTTTTCATGTATAACGTAACCATATATACAATAGTTTAAGCAAACGTTACATTTTGCATCTCTTTATATTCCTCATGTCAATTCCATTTTTCATATCCAAAAAAACTTTGGTAACTTTTTTCTTATTTGCCAGGAAATAATGTCTACTTCAAGAGAAGGAAAGAATAAGAAGAAGAAAATGGAGAATGTAACAGCTCTTTCATGGCAGGAGAAGAAGGAAATTGCAGATAAAGAAGATGATGCTCTGGCCAAGGAAATTAATGATCTTAAAAAATGGGTAAACATTTTCAGAATCTTCGGAAAAAATGTGATTTCCTGCATTTACAAGTAAGAAAAATATGATATTCTTCGTTACAAAACACATAATATGTTAACTTTGCAAATAATAAACATGTTATCTAATCAACAAACATGTTATCTAATCAACATGTCAAATCATCAATTTAACTAGACGGGTTAACAAAATCAACAAGTTAACATGTCAAGTTAGGGAAGATTATAATGAGATTTTTGGAATTTCTCATGATTTAAATGTGTTTGACAGACTGATATGGTAGAAGAGATGAATGATGAGCAATTAAAGGAGTACCTGAAAAGTGGACCTGAAGAGCTGAAATCTTTGAAGATGCAAAAGAAGAAGCAGCCTAGACAAAGAGTAGGACCAAATTCTTAAAAATGTGAAATTTAATAACAGATGTTCTTGTTTTGGTTGGATGTTGGATATACTAATTAAAAGAAGTAGTGATGATGAATGTAGGTCCAAAAAGTTAGGAAGACAAGATGTTCTACTTCTTCTTCTACTGGAATAATGGCTTCGGTGTGGAAATTTCACAGGGAAGATGATGATGATTCTTATATTAGATTAGATGCTTGAATACTTCTTATTATGTTTTTAATGAGAATACAAGGTTTATGTTTGTAATTAGAAACTTAATCGGTCGAACTATGAAAAAGCCTTGATGTTTCATCAAGGTTTCTTAAAAGTTTGGTGAAAACTCATGTGAATGTGAAGCTTGCTTAAAATCATGTAAAAATTAGTCAAACTTGATGAATAATAAATTATCATCACATTTCAATTTAGGGTAATCAGTTTGTTAAATTAAATTTGGTCGGTTAATTATTTTTTCGGTTTTTAGAAACCACTAACTATACACTAGTTTATTATATTCGGTTAACCACTAAACGATTAACTAATTATTCGATTGGTTAACTTATTATTGAAAAATTTAAGGGTATGCTTCAACAGATGAATCCGCGAACCCGGATGCTTTATCCAATCAAGTTCTTCCTGATGAGTCTCATTTCTTCTTACTTACTTAGAAATGGGGTTCACTCTATCCATAAAAGGTCATCTATTACAAGTTTGAAGCTGAGAGAACTCAGTGCAGAGAATGTGAGTTCGATGGTGACTAAGAAGAAGGCAAGAGTTAGCGCTTTCCCCTGGTTTGGATGGTTTACCGCATCCATTGGACTTTGGAAATAAAAATACTGCAACTGCAATTATTTAACCATTGTTTATAAAGTTGAAAATCGTACATTAGTCCATTAATTTTGGTTAACCTAACTTTTAATTGAGTTTCAGTTTAATTTTTTCGGATTTCTGTGTGTAACCCTAATCTCAACGAAGTTTCACCAAGGTGAAACCCAGTTTCATATTGGTCATCACCCAGTTTCATATTGGTCAAATTCGTGTGAAACTATTGTTTTATAAAGTCTCACCTTTGTGAATCAACATCACCAAGGTTTCATAAAGAAACTTGATGAAATTATTATTTTTCAAACACCAAGTTTCACCAAGATTCAATAGTGTTTCACAAAGTTTCACCAAGTTATACAAGAATTACTCTTTAAATTCATCTTGACCTCTTCGTATAAACCCTTCACCCTTAAAACAAAAAACAATTCGTGGTTGTAAATCGATAATTGATACACTTATAAGGGAAAATTGGGAAAAAAATAAATAAATTAAAAAATTTCGGATATATATATATCTGAATTTCTCAACTGTGAACTCTAAAAGATTGTTTCTTTATACATGTCATTGATGAGCCTATATACCTAGCACCAATTCCCATTCATCCAATTAGTAATATGTTGGAACTATATCCTAAAGGAAACAGGAATCAAGAAAATCCCACTAAGCTCTTGCATTTCTTCCTCCTTTTCTACTAATAGCCTCACACAATCGGCAAGGCACCGTGTCCAGGCTTACTGCTCGTGTCTTTCTATAGTTACCCAACACGCCGCATCTTCTCCACGCATGATATTCTGCATAGGCTACAGCATCATGCGCAAGAGCCTTCACGTAAGCAGCCAACTCTTCTATGGACCTAAATTTGGTTCCATCTATTATTGAATGTGGCGGAATGAAGTCATCCACGTTTGGTGCTCCGAAATATATTGGAACTGCACCAGAATCTAGGGCATAAAAGAGCTTCTCGGTCACGTAACTCTCTGTTGCGGTATTTTCAATTGCAAGCACAAACTTATAGTGAGACATAGCACAATGTAGATGATCCCACCATTTCGGCTTCATGCTGGCATCGCTAGCACACTCAGGATACAATTGAAGGGCCATATCTAGTCCGCCCACGTTATTCAAGCACTTGCCAAATGAATGGTGCGGAAGCAACCTAAGGAGACTCTTGGCCAGTTGGTTTCTTTTAGGAAGACACCGCGAAGAAGACCAATAAATAAGTGTGTCCTTCAAATTCAAAGAAATACAAATCAGTGACTACAAAAAGTAGGATAGCCAAGATACAAAAGCGAATATCTTACATTGTTCTTCTGAGAAGAGACGTGATAGTTTCGACCATTATGAAAGAGTGCACCAGCATAAGTTGACTGAACATCATCTTCACCATGATAACTAATAAATAAATCTTCAAAACCCGATCTTTTCCTCCCGGCCTCAAGATCCATATAAACTCGAAGTGGATCCCCATTTTTCCTCTACATCATGATAATCCAACTAATTAAAAGTTCAGCACATAATTTGTTGATCCAGCAATTACGGGTAAAAGCAAAAGAAAATGACTTGGATATGAAAAGTAAAAGAAATAAAGCTTATCACACCCTTTTCATAATTATAACCATGACTCCATGATCTTTATGTTTTCAAAGGTATCTTTACTAAAACTCTGTTATGCAGCCAACTAGGCTTTGCTTTACTTGTCCTAAATTATGATATCCTGGTTGCAATCAACTATCTGAAAAAACATTTAAACTCAAGGTTCAAGAGTTCTTTTTTTTAAAAAAGAAAAAAAAAAGTGGCATGCGTTCAGAGTTAAGTTAACCAGACCATAAGGCGTGTAAACAAAAGAACTTTCTCTTTCTGCTTTTCTTTTTCTCAATTTTGACAATGATCAAATTTAGAACTTTCTCTTTCTGCTTTTCTTTTTCTCAATTTTGACAATGATCAAATTCTTTTCTACGATCCATTCCACACACACACACACACAAAATCCTGAAATGATATAGAAGACAAGAACGATTAAGGGAAAAAATAAATAGAAGCAACAAGACAAAAATGTTGAGTCAACTTTCACAGATAATTGTCTCCTTTATACCAACCCGAATGCCTCGTAATGGCAAAAGGAAGATGTTGCCTTCTCATATTCACAATTGTTAGTATTAGGATAGCTTCCTAGACCTAGTCATGAAAAATGAGGACAAACTATCAAAGTTCAATTCGTTGCTGTCATAACAATGATTTCCTGGAATTCAACCCTCTATTTTCCTCCTACTTGCATCATAAAGTGCTAGCCAATTGAATTGATGATGATCTCCTTGATCATATCAGCAACAAAATGCATGTATTGAAAGATTTACTTCCCCTCCCATAGATTCAGAGTCATTTTCCTTCCTCTCGCTATATGAGCTTTTTATTTACCATTTTATGTTTCCTATTTTATTTTTTATTGTAATGGGAGAAGAAAAAAAGAAGAAACATATAAATTTCACCTCATAGGAACACTATCTTGCTCAGAGTGCAAAATATAAGTAATTGGCATCAGCAATTACTTATTGTTTTAGGTAGTTGCAAGTTGCAACTAAGTGCCCATGAAATGAATAAGCGTTCACAATACATCAATCACGTTTGGGGTTTCACCTAATAACTGTTAGAGAAAATTCTACCCAGCTAGAATGCCATTGCCAGCGGACCACTATCTTCACTTGGATAATTTTCATTTACAAAGTCTAATCTTTTTTTCCATGTGATTCTGCTTCACACTAAATTACCTTCAAGGTAGTGTTTTTGGGATATTTGACAGAGCAAAATCTGAACTGCAGACAGTCCACATTCCTTGTTTGTTTGATTCATAATAATCCCAAACCAAGTTTTCTAAGCCTTAAACAAATCAATAGGAGTATGTTTCTGGAGTTTCAATTTGCCAAATCTATACAGCAAAAGAATCCATATCTCCATAGTTATTAAAGTAGCAGTGTCTTTTGAAAAGTAGTTCTTCCACTCTTTAGCCGGCCGATAAAGGCCTTAAGGAGTCCTAGGGCCTCTATAAGATGCAGATGCATGCCAGATAGAGGTGAGATGTTAAAAGAATTAAATGTTTGCATCAACATTTTATAGAGTATAATATAGACACTTGAATGGATTATCCTACTGCTCAATCACATCCTAAAGCAACCATAAAAATTGCTCAATTTTAAACTCAAAATAACCTATTCCATTATCATCACATTTTCCTATTTCTTTTTCTCCTTTTTCTTTTCTTCGTAAATTAATATCTTTCTTGAGTATGGTTCCTTAAATAAATATATGTTTAGGCTTGTCACATACTAGTAGTGGAAATGGTCATGACATTTGTTTTCCCTTTTTCATTCATCTCCTATGATAGAACAACCTCTTCAACTCTATTACAGCTCAGCAACGCCATCTGATGCCAAATACTAAATTCACCAATTCATCTTTGTTTTTCCTTTCTGCTCAGTGATTACAAATGGAGTTTCTTTCAATGGTATGGGTCACTGGATGAATTAAAGTTAAAAGTACTAATAAATAAGAAGCCAAATACATGGAGAATATTCATGATGCACACCTTGTCCGATGACTTGTGCTTAACTTAAAGGTGAAGCCTTAGTGCTAAGGAAGCTGCCTCATAGAGGTAACCTGTCTTTCATAAGCAGGGGAACCAATACAAGAGTGCAAAATGCCCTTCAAATAACTTCGCATATTTCCTTGTTTGTTTGTGATCCCTAATCATTCCTTTCAACTTCAACCCCAATGATGATAACCTTTTAACTTTGGAAAGTTCAAGAAAAATCAATACGAGCAATATTTCCTTGCATACTTCTCAAGCTCTATTTCACTGAAAATGCAAGATCAAAATGAAAAATTCAATCTAGCACATAGCTTTTTAATACAGATACATCATCAGAAAGGAAGGCAGCACAAAAAGGAATCGAATCTATGCTTGCTGCTGAAAATTGAACTGATTGTCTTCCTTGTATCCTTTGAATTCTTTACATTACAGTACCACAAATTAAATAGATCTCCATAGGCTAGTGGAACCATACAAAACATGTGTCTACGGGTGGAGAATATGCTGTTAGGCAAACAGGGTAAAAAGGACACAGTTTGAGGTCTTAGTTGGCATTAATCATGTGAAGGTTTGTGGGTGATATGAGCAGGTAGTATATATTTAGGTATGGGGTAGGAAGAGAACGTAGCTTTTAGGGTATTCGGTTATTTTGGGGCTCTTAGAAAGTAGCTAAGTGATAGGGAGATCTTCTCCTTGGATCATTGTTCTACCTTGCTATTTATCTTTCTATTCTTGAATGTTGGTTTCTGTGTTGAGTTTCTCTAGTCGTCTAATAACAATAGTTTTTTAGGTTTCAGCAGGCTGCACTATTGATTTTAGTTTTCAGGATTGATGTGTGTTTGTTTGAATTATTGTGAAAACTGTATTGTTTGGCTAACTTGAATTTTGAATTTCTAACATATAAATAGATTCATACCATTAATGGCTTGCAAACCAACCTAAAAGGATCTCTAAACTGTAACTAAGCAAGCTGTACTCTGTCACATTCTTACTATCCAGGACATTAAAATATGTACGCGAAAGAATCAAAATGTAAAAATTAATCACCATGCTGACTAGCAAGCAAGACTTATCATAGGAGCTCAATTCTTAACTGACTGGAATCATATTTTAAAAATCGATTTTGAATACAGTTATGCCCCAAAACTGATACAGTTGGCATATGCTCTATGGATTTTCCATGTAGAACTAAATTCAGAGTTCTAATGTTGCTAAATCTTTCTTCACTTCATGGCTTAAAGCAACTTATTATCTTCTTCACTCGTCGTTGCATTAATGCATTCGCGTAAATATGAGTATATGACATGCTAATATGATGACACAAATACCTTGTAACTATTTAAACGGTGCAACCAATCAGTACTTGGCCTTTTTTTTTTTTTTTTTGTATTTTCGCACATCCATCTTTGGCATTTAATCTTAGCTATACTAATTGTTGTCAGCAGCATGACATCGACTACCAATCTCAGCCATGCTAATTTTTTAAATTATACAGATTCCCACCACCCAAAGCCAAATATACTTAATTTTCCAGAGATTCCCCATCACAGAAACTAAAACTTTTTAGGAAAGAATAAAACTAAAACTAATCCTACTTCTTCAATTCCACCAGACTGTTTTAGCCATACAATGGGCATACACTTACTTCTCACCATCCTAGTGTATGATGAAACTGAGTTGAACAGCCGCTACAACTTTGCATTTGCATATTCAGAAACTCTAGATTAACCCCCTAAACTCTTCAATCTCCATGTCTATAAAATATCTTAAGCTAATAAGCCTAAATTACCACAATTTTGCAATTTATAAAGATTTCAATTGACCAAAGAAATCAGAAGATTGTCTTCCTTAAAGTACTCTGTCCATCTTTGTGTGGAGAAACAGAGAGAGAGAGAGAGCTCTGTCACCAAATGGTTGAGCTAACAAGAGTGCATTGATTAACTATATTCATGGTATTAGATTATCTAACATATCTTTATGTTAAGGCCATTCTCTCATGAATGATAAATCTTGAGCTTGCAAAGAGATTGAGGATTTAAGACCAAAATGGCTGTTATTAATAATGAAACTATTAGTCCAATGAAGTAACCTCTCTGTCTCATGGTGTTCCTAAGAAAATGTCCATATAATGATTGATAAGAAAAAAAAAATGACAGCACAAAAACATATGCATATATGCTTTCGTTCTGTCATTCAATCAATTAAGTATTTTGATCCCAAATCAGCTACCTAATACTCAGATCAAAGATGAATCAAACTAACTTACTTACTGTGAGGCATTCTTTGCCTATACAAACAATATCAATAAGAGGCCATTCAACACAGTACATATTCTAATCGGCCAACATAATTTAAACAATGCAAGCATGGACGAAAATATACTAGTATAATTTAAAATCTACACAATTTCAACAAGTAATTGAAGTAAAGTTGAAATGAAGTACCCGAAGGGGAGGTGTAATTGTTTCAAACAACAAAGCATCTGGTTTATCCGCAAGAACTGAAGATTTGGTCCACAGACAACTCAACCCACAGCGGCAAGAATACATATTATCCAAATTATCAGGAATCCAAGTCCACCCCTTAACCAAAACGCTAACATGTCCCATCTTCAAGCCACTACACTCAGAATCACTACCAATTTCATGTAAAGAACCAGACCTATTAGACCCAGAAAACCCCAAATGGATCAAATCCTTGTGCTTTTCCCTAAACTGTTCGCAACCCACTTGAGAATCCCACTTCTGGAAAGCAGTGAACAAGTCAACAAAAGGGTCAGGAGTGGAAGATGTAGTGGGCAATTTATTGACGGGCAAGGGAATTGAAGTAGTTACAGAAGGGAATTCGAGGGAACCAAAGAAGAAGAGGATCAGGAATGTAAAGAACATCATCAAGGCGATAGTGTAGGAGTTGAAGGGTTTCAATGTCATGGCGAGGAAGAGTGAAATGGGTACTTTCTCTTTCCCTAGAGAGAGAGAGAGGAGAGGGTAATGACGACGATGGCTTTCAGGTTTTGTTATTACATTTTGTTGTGGAGGAAAGGGTTGAGAGGAAGACAGACAATGCTTAAGACATAGTAGCAGTTGACGAATGATGGGATCTGCAACCCCACGCCACGCAACATTGAATGTTCTTCTATAATCGGCTGCTCCCTCGCTCTTTCTACCTGGCTTTCAAAGTTGGGGTAAAGCTATAAATTTGCCCCTAAATTCTTTTTAAATTACAAATATACCTTTAACCTAGGAAACTGTAAAAGGAATTAACTTTCAACCTTTATAATGCGGACCAATTTTAGGCTTAAATAATAAAGGGAAATCATAGAAGTTCATTTTTTAAAAACTATTTATTAGATCAAGCAATAGTTAACTATTGAATTAAGTTAACCTCATAAAATTATTACTTTTAATTAATTTTAAAAATTATAATTTAAAAATTAAGAGTTTATGATATATTGTTTAGAGTTTATAATTTAAGAATTGAAATTTAGAATTTTTAAATTAGGATATAAAAGCATACTTCATTTGTTATATATAGAAAATAATGACATATTCAGAATTAACTTTGTTAATCTGATTTAGTTATAATTTTATTGTTAATTATGATATTCATGTAAGAAGCCCTTTGTAACAATTTGAATTGTTCAGTGATTGTTATTGATGTATCAAGTAGTATATATACTGTTTACAGTTTGTATCTAAGTGAATAACTAAATCTATACTGTAGGCTAGAAATAGGGAACTAACTATTTTACAAATAGATAAAGGACTAAATAGTAAATATGTCTAATACACCCCCGTAGTTGAAAGGTTCGGAGGCCGAACATTGAGACTATTCCTGAAGTCTTCGAAAAGAGGTGTCAGTAGTCCTTTAGTGAAGATGTCAGCGACTTGATATCTAGACGGGACGTGAAGAACGCAAACCTCGCCTTTCGCAACCCGTTCACGAACAAAGTGAATGTCCATCTCGACGTGCTTCGTACGATGATGGTGAACGGGATTACCAGTGAGGTAAATGGCGCTGACATTGTCACAGTATACAAGAGTAGATTTCTTAATTGGGCAGTCAAGTTCAAGAAGAAGATTCTTAATCCAACAAGTTTCGGACACGACGTTGGCGACACCACGGTATTCTGCTTCAGCACTGGAGCGAGAAAGAGTAGGTTGCCGTTTGGCTGACCAAGAGATAAGACTGTCCCCAAGAAATACACAGTATCTCGACGTTGAACGTCGAGTATCAGGACATCCGGCCAGTCCGCATCAGTGTAGGACGTTAATTGACCCGGAGAGGATGCAAGAAGAGTAAGACCAAAGTCAAGGGTACCTTGAATGTACCGAAAGATGCGTTTGAGAGCTGCCATGTGGGAGGTCTTAGGGTCGTGCATGAACAGGCAGATCTGTTGGACCGCATATAATATGTCGGGTCTAGTGAGAGTGAGATATTGAAGAGCACCTGCTAACTGTCTGTATTCTGTAGGGTTGGAGTATGGAGAGCCAGATGAGACACTGAGCTTTTGCTTTGTGTCGACAGGTGTGGAGGCAGGGTTGCAATTCGCTAATCCAGCTTTGGCGAGGATTTCCGTTGCATATTTTTTCTGAGACAGAAAGAGAGAACCATGTGACTGAGTAACCGAGATCCCCAAGAAGTAATGTAGTGGCCCCAGATCCTTCATGGCGAATTCTGAATTCAATTTGGAGAGGATAGAAGCCTGAAGTCGGTCGGATGAAGTGACAAGAACAATGTCATCGACATAGAGTAGTAAATAGGCAGTGTCTGAGCCGTGCTGATAAATGAATAGAGAATGATCAGACACACTGTTGATGAATCCATTGTGGTGACAAATGTGGCAAACCGATGATACCAAGCTCGGGGCGCCTGTTTCAGCCAATAAAGTGATTTTTTCAGCAGACAGACATGATCAGGATATTGAGAATCACGGAATCCCAATGGTTGGTGCATGTAGACTGTTTCATTCAAATCCCCATGTAGAAATGCATTTTTAACGTCTAGTTGTCGAATGTTCCAATTCCTGGATAATGCAATACTGAGAACCGCTCGGATAGTTGCTGGTTTGACAACGGGACTGAACGTCTCACCACAATCAACACCTGACAACTGTCCTGACCCATTTCCAACAAGCCTAGCTTTGTACCTTTCAAAGGAACCGTCTGTGTTTGTTTTGTGCCTGAAAATCCACCAACTACGAATAGCATTAGCAAACTTAGGACGGGGTACTAGTACCCACGTCTCATTTTCAATTAGAGCCTCAAATTCATCAGTCATGGCCTGTGTCCAATTTGGATCACGTAAGGCTAGAATTGGTGTTTTGGGAATTGGGGATATGGTTGTAGGTGCAGAGACGGTCAGATTAAGCATTCGACGAGGTTTGTGAATGCCGTGTTGGGCTCGGGTGGTCATGGTATGGGTGTTGGTATTTGGCTGGTTGTTGGATGTGGTTAGAGGTTGTGTATGATCAGAAACAGGAGACATGGACGTGGAATATGTGGACTTGGTGACTGAATCGGTTCGAACAGGAGAATGACTAGAATAATGACGGGACGGGGCTGGGGACATGTTCGACGTAGGGACGGACGACGCTGGAGAGGACGATAGGGACATGACGTGAGGACTAGGGGACCCGACGGAACAAACAGATGACTCGGGAGACATCTCGATTGGAGACACCGAGGGAATGGGTAACGATGTCGACGCTATAGGGGACGCAGGGGACGACACAGGGGAGGGTGGTATGGATGACACAGGGGACGACGACGACGCTATAGGGGACGCAGGGGAGGCTGGTACGGACGACGTGAAAATGGGGGGGGGGGCGAAGTCGTCTGATTGTGACGACGTGGGGATAGGAGGCGGGCGGGATGCGCAAGGCGTAGACTCGACCAATGAACCAGGGGCGGGGGAGAGGGATGCGCAAGGCGCAGACTCGATGACCGACACTGGGGAGATGGTGTTTGGGCTAGGCGCAAATGGGTATACGGTTTCGTTAAAAATAACATGACGGGATACGATAATTTTGTGAGTTGACAGATCATAACACTTATAACCCCTGTGGTTGAGTGGGTAACCAAGGAAGACACAAGTGGAGGATCGGGCTTGAAGTTTGTGGCGAGAGGTTGATGGAATTAGCGGAAAACAGAGACATCCGAAGACCCGTAGGTGAGTGTATGTAGGGTCTCGTTGATATAGAATTTTTGTGGGTGATTGGTAATTAAGAATTTTGTGGGGATATATATTAAGAAGATAAGTTACAAGTTCAAGTGCATGATGTCAAAAATGAAACGGAATTGAGGCATGATTCATAACAGTCCAAACAATATTATTAATAGTTCTGATGGTGCGTTCGGATTTGCCATTTTGAGGTGAGGTGTATGGACATGAAAATCTAAATTGCATCCCATTAGTATTACAGAATTGACGAAAAGAGTTATTATTAAATTCACCCCATTATCGCATTGAAATACTTTAATATCATGCTCAAACTGAGTACGAACAAGGGAATAGAATTGAAGAAAGACAGAATAGACTTGAGATTTATGAGCTAACGGAAATATCCACAGAAAATTAGTGTAATTGTCAAGGAACAACATATAGTAATGATGACCGCTAGAACTCAAAATAGGAGATGTCCAAATATCACTTGAATTAAATCAAAATGCATACATGCAAAATTAGGAGAGGAGTGAAAGGGTAATTTAACTTGTTTTCCATTTACACATGAAGAGCAAATAGAAACAATTTTATTCCTATTACATGAAATCAAATTCTTATTCAAGAGAGCGTTCATGATGGGAAGCCCGGGATGGCTAAACGGTTGTGCCAGTCATCAGATGACAGTGCGGTAAAGACGGACAAAGAGGAGTATGGTGTGGATTGACTTGACATGACAGGATAGAGGTCTCCGGTACTATTACATCTCATGATATGTGTACCCGTCTGTAAATCCTTCACAGAAAAACCGAATGGGTCAAATTCAACAGAAACTTTGTTATCTTTGGTGAATTGATGGACAGAAATAAGGTTTTTGATCAGTTTGGGTGCATGCAATACATTATTTAAATGCAAAGGTTGATTTTTAGAAGATAAATTAGCATAATCAGATCCACAAATAGGAACACAGTGACCATTACCGACTATAATATTTTCATTGAAGCTCGAATTAAAATAAGAAGTGAGTGTACCTTGATTAGCCATTATATGAGCGGTGGCTCCTGTATCCATGTGCCATTGATCAGGAGGTGGTGAAATAGTCATTGTGTGCATAGCTTCTGAAAATATTAGTTGGCATATATGGTTGTGGTGCCATATTAATATGAGCTTGTTGGCTGCCGGGGCGAGGACCAAGAATTCCCGGTTGAGGAGATTGTTTGCCAGAAGAGTACTGTGGTTGCCAAGCATTTGTAGGGAATGGGCATGGTGGAGTCGCCCAAAGCGGGGACTGTCCCCATGGTTGCGTATACGCCCAAGGAGGAGGAGTCGCGGGATGATACAGCGAATACCCCGTCGGCCGATAGTGGTTCCGTCCCCCTCTGCCGCGGTACCCGCGACCTCCATGTCTGCCGCCGCGACCGCCGGTTCCGGATCGATGATGCGCCTGACGCGCAAGAGGAATATTAGAAGGCGAGTTGATGTGGTCGACGGCGGAGGAAGCCGTGAGTGCGACAGGATCAGTGGCGCTGCTGGTTTTCTGGGAACGAGCAGTTTCTTCAAGAATCAACATTGACCTAGCTTTGTGAAAGGGTGGGAGCGGATCACCATGGCGAAGTTGGGTACCAACGGTGTCATATGCATCAGTAAGACCCGAGATGAGTTGAAGAACCATTTGGTCATTGGTAACCGGGCAGTCGACATTTGTGAGTTGGTCAGATAGTGATTTTAGATGTTGACAGTAGGATGAAATGTCAGAGAAATCCTCGAGCTTAATTTTGGAAAACTCTTGTTGGAGGAACAGGGCACGGGAATGTTTGTTGTCAGAGAAAATATCTTGAAGACGGCTCCAGGCTATGGCTGCAGAGGAATCAGCTTCAATTATTGTGTGAAGCAGATCAAGGGAGATAGTACTGTAGATCCATTGAAGGACCACGACATCAATACGGGACCATAGGTCGGGGTTTGTGGTTTGAAGGGAGTTGTCAAAATCGTTTTCAGGTGACAGAAGAATGTGGTCTAAGACTTGGAAAGCTTTAGCATGGAGTTTGAATAAGGCGGCCCAGGTTGGATAATGGCCTTTTTCAACATCCAGGGTGATTTTGATGAAGGTGGAGATATTGGATACGGTGAGGGAAGGGTGAGTGGTTGTATGTGTTTCGGTTCTAGTGGGTTCGGTGTTTGAGTTGGCATTATTTATCGTGTTTGTGTTGGTGTTTGATTGCACCGACGTGTTGGTCATGGTTGCGGAAGGGTGGTAGGCGGCGAGTTAGGGTTGAGGGAGGAGAAGTCGAAATTTTGGTGGTAGGTGTGAGGGAGGAGAAGAATAGAATTAGGTTAGGTCTCTGATACCATGTAACAATTTGAATTGTTCAGTGATTGTTATTGATGTATCAAGTAGTATATATACTGTTTACAGTTTGTATCTAAGTGAATAACTAAATCTATACTGTAGGCTAGAAATAGGGAACTAACTATTTTACAAATAGATAAAGGACTAAATAGTAAATATGTCTAATACCCTTAAATCTTTAATTGTTTGAAGTGCAAAAAATAAACTTAGTTGTGAGCGAAAAAAAGATATCGCGGAGGTGAAAATTGATCGAGCAGTAAATGGAAGTCCGATATGCAAAGACAAGCATTGGATTTATTTTGATGGATTATTTAGAAAATCTTCACGCTCAAAAGCAAAAAGTAGACTCTTTTTTTTGTTGATAGGATTTTGTATAGATATTCAATTTGGATACAGTTGTTATTCAGTCAACTGGTAAATTATAAATAGTTAACCGGAAATGACTATTTTTGTTACAGAGAATCCGAGACTCTAGATACGATTTATTCATTTTAACAACTTTATCCTTTAAAGAGTTACCGTATTTTTTATTGTTCATTTTTATACTTTTATTAACGAGGATGCGAACACTACACACTTTAAAGTATAAATACATAAAAAAAATTACTTTAATTATTACATTATGAATAGAAGAGAATAGATACATGATATCGTATAAAACGAATCAGAACATGTGACACTTTAGGCCTTCAGATCTATCAAGAACTTCCATGTAACGTTTTCCATTAAGGGAAACCCTCATGCGACTAGGACACATACTTCTCTCATAGAAGACTTCTCCTAAAACAAGAATTCCAATAGAAGAAAGATTCCTAACACATATGATTCCTAGAAGAAGAGGGGCTCAGCTCAAATCTTATAAATAGACAAGTATGATTGCACTAAGTAGTATGTTAACACTTCTATCTCTCAAACTGTTCATACTCCTCAACCCTTCCAATACCTACTGATTTAGACATCAGAACGGGTCTGCCAGATTCCGGCCCCTCTCTGATCTCTTGTTATACTTTACAGGTGAATCATTGGAAGGCTCGACATGAAGTTTGAACGTTCAGTTACAAGTTCAAATACTCAAATAACAATACATATCCCCAATGGTATATAAGAGAAACATTATTATAATTTACATATATATATATATATATAAATGAATGTTTTTATGTGTAAAGAATGTATAAGAGTTATATAAAAATCACATTTTTCGTCTCTCCTAGAGCCATGGGTCTGTAAGATATCAATCCTTATATTCACATCTACAACTACGAGATGACAATTTTACTAGCCAAATTCCATTGAGCCCACCTAATGATATTCTCCACAGTCACTTCAACACGTATTTCGAGTTACTACTTTGACACTTAAATTGCCAAACTATCAAAACTACCCCTAACACCTTATAAATACAAAAGGCATTCGCAGTAAAAGGCACGTCATCACAAAACCCTATAATTCTATTATTAATCACGTTCTCTAATAGCTTAAGCATCAAAGTGACATTGTTGATTCCCAACCCCTCGTTCTCTCAAATCACATGAGTTCCTCCTCATATATTCCCCAAATCAATAACTAATGTTTATATATGCCAAAACATTCCCCTAAGAGCATCTCCAATAGGGTGACAACTCTCTAAATTGTCAAATGTAACTAACCATTTAAAGAGTGAACCACTCTAATAATATGACATGGCTCTCTAAAATAAATAACTAGTCATTCTCACTAGCGATATTTGACTAGTCCCTTTAGCTAACTATTTGCATTTTTTATTCATTCTTTCTCTTTTTTCTGTCTTTCTTTTCTAATTTTTCTTTTATTTCTTTAATTTTATTCACTTTTAATATTAAAATAATTAAATAGAGTCAAATAGCTATAATTGGAACAAAACATAAATTTGACTAGCTAATTTTTAGTTAACTAGTGATTTATATTATTTAAGTTTTAAGAGAGTCAAATAGCTAATTAGTGTTTAAAATGCTCTAATATATGTAATATATATGCTCTTAGAAAATACGAATCATACAAAAAAATTTGAGGCAAATTAACGTCTACGAAGTTATGCCAGAAGAAGGAAAATGGATACTTTTTGGACAGAAAAACCTCCTCTCACATGATAAAAAGACCTCTTTAAAGCCTACAGAATTTATTTTTAAACTGAATTACCAAAACACTGGGATGGTACAGTATGAGTTAACTGCAACATTTAAATGAAATCCTATATGTATATTAGGATGAATTTACCGAAAAAGGAAATAACAAAAACAAGCTTGTATACATATTTATTCTGAGGTAGGTAGGGCAGTTAGTTTTATTTGTAATGAAGAAAAGAGGGTTGTCAAAAATTCTAATGGTTTGGCAAGAAATTCATGCATATGGGTGGACGAATTTTGAACAAAGCTAGAATAGATGAAGGAAGAATCCATAACCCATCTCCACAAATGAACCCAGAAGCCACAGCAGGAATCATCAATCCTGCTTTTCTGCTGTTTAACTTATGCCATACAAACACAACCAAGCTCCCTACACACATATCTACTGCAAAATATGCCCCTACAAGGAAAGGCACTGCCATTGCCATTGGAAGAGGTATCCATTTTCCAATATGTTTAGGGGATAAGTCCCTCAACAAGTTAGCCAATACAGCAAAGGCAAAAAATCCATAGCAAAGGTGCAGGCAATGCTGTGGAAGAGCAGAGAAGCCGCCTTGTACACCGAGAATCGCCATGTTTCGATAGACGATAGCATAAGGAGCTTTATACTGTCCATCAGGATTTCCAACATCAAAAGCTTTGTAAAAGAGAAAGAATGTGAGAGGAGCTACTACACAGCCTATTGCTGTCCCGATTGCCTGACTAACGAGCATGGAACGAGGCGAAGTGAGTGTTAGATAACCTGTCTTGAAATCATGCATCAGATCAGAAGAGATTGATACAATTGATTTCATCAAGCCACATCCGACGAGCCCTGCAATAACACCTTCGTTCTTTCCTGACATGGCTGCTAGTGCAAAGAGAGCAACTTTGCCGTAGTTGTAGGCCATGTTTATATCAGTTAGACCTGCTCCATAAGCGTTGCAGAAGCTCAGTGCTGGTGCTAGGATGTAAGCAATTACTACGAAGTACCATTTTAGCTGTGGAAATATTAGGGGGATCACTATGATGGAGATTATGGAGAATGTAATGTAGCCTATTAAAGCTACCCCTACTGGAATTGTTTCTCTCATAAAAAGCTCGTTTCTTCGAAGATCTTCAGGACCTTCATTCTTGTGTTCTTCAGGAACTGAACAAACAAATGCTAGTTAAGAGTTCATAATAGTAATAATAATAAGGATAATATCCAAATTTACTCCTATCGTTTTTGGAGAAGTGCAGATTTAACGTATAAACTGGTACAAATTTACATCCAAGTAAATTTAGTTTTAGCTGGAAAATTTGAACTGACTGGTTGGGTTTTTTCTTACTGTTATTTGACTGTCATAACTTTCCAAACAAATTACTTGATAAACTGAAACAATTTCGTACATTTTGGCAAGTTGCTCGTGACTATGTTAGTAACACAATAAACATTTTAGACATTTTGACAGTTTTTTTTTTTGTTTGCAGGAGCCCCTGAACTTTGCCTAAAAAACCGATTCCTGAGCTTACAAAGTGTTTTGTTAGCTGCCTAAATTTGCTTAGAGTGACCTGATTAACTCCCAAAGTCAATATGATCATGTTGATAAGAGATGATTTGGTACAAACCGAAATGTATATCACTTTATGCAAGTTCAGGGGCCAATAAGTAATTGTAAACAAGTTCAGACAATATGTCACTTTAAACAAATTTAGAAGACAATATATCACTTTTTGAGCAAGTTCAGGGAATAACAGACACTTTGTAAGTTCAACGGGCATGTGACGTGCTAAGCTTATTTTTGTGATTAAGTTATATGTGGTAGACGTACTACGATATTGACATTTTGATAGGTTATTTGTAACTATGTTATTAACATACTAAATATTTTAGACATGATTGATTTTGAAAAGTATGAATAATGGTTAAACCAGTCCATTTAAATTTTCTATTATGTAGAGATAAAATTAGTTTTGCGTTGAAATATTAAGAGGAAAATTTAGATCATACGTTAAAAATAAATATATACTTCTCTAAACATAATTGGGGCAATTTTGGACAACAATAGTTATAGTCGCTTAAATGAGTTGAAGATTATCAGAATGGCTTCTCTTGGCACTATATATTGTAAAGTAACAAAGAACAACAATAGTTATATTGGGTTAAATGATAATTAGAGAAACTCTTGAAGGAATAATAGCTATAGCTTACAAGTTTTGTGTTTTCCACGCATGTTACAGGCAGTGAAATAGAGTATCTTGAAAAAATTATAGAGCCCATCCCCAAGGATCAGAGCAATGGAAACAAAAACCTGCAACATACTGAAGCTATTAATAGATTGACATTTAAATTAGCAACGAACTATGTTGCACGGAACGGAAACTGAACCTGAAACGGACACAAAAAGCTGAAACGCCAATGAAAAAGATTTTCCATGTAACACATTAGCTGACCTTGTAACCGTTTAAACTCTTCATACTGGTTAGTGGTAAAGAAGAAGGGTACCAATCTCCTTTAAGACCACCTATTTGTGGCCACATGACTGCCCAAGAAACCAAAGCACCAAGAAGCAAAGACAAATTCACAACATGGGAACATATCATTCCAGCTCCCACATAAGTCAGGCTAAAATCGAAGTAAAATCTGCAGATTTCATTTTCATTAATCAATTAAAAATATTTAACACAAGACACATATATTCATATTTGAATAAAATTTAATTTGATTACGTATTTTTCCATGCTTTCAATCCGAATGTTGGGAACTGAGCAAATCCACATACAGAATCTCCACCAGAATAGAACCATTGAAAGAAAGCCCAAATGAAGCTTATTGAGAAAAACTTCGTGAACCCTTGAACCTGCTTCCTGTAACATTAATTAAGGAAACTAAAGATTCATATGTGGCTGAAGGGCTAATTTTAGTTCTGCAATGGGGGCGGCCAGATAAAGGCGGATAATTTTGACGAAGGCAGCACCCTACTGAGGATTTCACCCAAGCAAGGGGAGCTCCGGCCCCCAAACACCGGGTTGCCTCCGCCACTGCATGTGTTGATATATAAATATAATAATATGATGTTTCCATTCATGAAAAGTATTAAAATGTTAAGAAACCTGGCCATCTTGTCCCCTTTAGGAGTGTGGAAACCATTGATAAGAACTGCAGTAGCTGTTCCACTTGGATAACTTAATTTGTAATCCATTACCATAATCTGCAGGTAAACATAAAACCAACTAAACCATATATAAACAATAAATTCAAAAAATCATATATAGTCCGTTTTTGTTTGAATGCTATTTTATGAAGCTTATGTTTTAGATATTATGTTTCCGTGTCTGTGCAACAAAGATTTAAATGGAATTACATACCTTCCTAAGAGGAACCAAAGCAAACAGACCAACAAAACAGCTAACGAAGAGGAAACCAGTCATCCAACCAATCTCAGGTTCTTTGATGCTTCCAGGAGTATTCCATTGTGTTTCAACCCCAGCTTGCTCATACGTCTTCTTGTTCAATGCTAGGAGAAACGACCCGAAACCACCTGCAATTCCATAACAGATCGATTAATTCTCAAACTTCAGACAATGAAACACAGATTGTAAGCAAAAACCTAACTCAATCCCAAAAGTACCTCGAAGGAGGAGCATTGCATCATACGTTTAAGCAGTCATATAGCATCTTAATTAACCATCGCGGTATATTTAGCACAAATATAGAGCTGTAATCGAGCCAAGCTGAGCCGAGCTTTGACTTGCTCATGCTCGGCTCAGCAGAAAATGGACGTACTCGAGCTCAAGCTCGGTTCGACCTCAACATTCTGTTCGAGCTCGGTGAATTAAGAAAATTATCTGATCACGTAAACTTATCGCAAGAAGCTCATTAATTCAGTTTATGATTTTGCTGTGAAAACAGCTCGTTACATTATTTATGTTCATAAGCTAGCAGTTTAAAACCTAAAAAACTACATAGTTTTACATTTCCCTCTTTATAGAAATATTATCTTAAAAAAAAATAATCGAACCAAGTTGTTCAAGAGCCTGTTCATGAACATTATAATCGAGCTTATTAATGACCTTGTTCATGAAACTATAAATGAGCATGCTCATGAGCTTTAGAGCTGAGTTTCTCCATGCTCAAGCTTGACTCGTTTACAAATCGAGCGAAACACCGAGCGGCTCGACTCATTTACAGCCCTACACAGATGAATATATATGAGTAAAAAGAAAAGTTGGAAATTAAATGTGGAACCTCCAACGGAAATGCTATAGCAGGCAACAGAACAAGTCTGAATGACAGTATTCTCTTGTGGAGTGAATGGTTTGGTGACAAATCCAGCCTTATGAAGGATTTTAGTCCATGATCTAACGAAAACAAAAGCCAGTAGAGCAGCAGAAACATTGAGATTAGGGACTAATCCAGTAGTGAGACTTAGTTTCATGACTACTACACTATAAATTATGCCTATTACTAAACTTGCTATTAGCCCCCTAACTGTGATCTGTGTAGTCCATGCTCCTATTCTTCCAGATTCTTCTGCCTCATCATCAATTATCTCTGAAGTTTCTTCCATGTCCCTTGATTGTTCATACAACATATAAATGTTTTATGTACTGAAAACAAGTAGAAAAGAGAGACATAAAATGCAGAGACTTTGTTTCTACAGAGGTCTAATTAAGGATGCAATTGCAATGTGTTCAACCACTTGTCATGCCGCTAAATTTGGATCCACTCTTTAGTTAAAGAATTTGATATGAAAAATAAAATACTAGTTTCATATGCAAAGATCGTGCTGATTAAATCACCTGGGTCAATTTTGAAGTGTTTTTCTCCTAATATAATGGTCAATGAAACCCAAGTGGAAGACAGATGTTCAACAGATATATAAACAGCACCCTTCCCATGAATGAGGGACCACTGGATTATAAATTATAACAGTACATTTCAATTCTTACTATAATTTTATTTTCATTTTCAAATACATTTCATTGATATCATTTTCAGTTTTGTTGACCCAATTAATACTATAATATAAAATATTCATTATCATATTATTAAACTTAATTTATGTTATTAAATATCATAGTTGTTAAAGGCGGAAGGCGCGCTAAGGCGCCAAGGGGTCCTGGAACCTAGGCTCAAGTGCAAAGCGAGGCGTGTGCCTTAGAAACACGAGGCACATAAAATAAAATAAAATATATACTCTTTTACTAGTTAAGCATAAACTAAAAAAAGACACTTATGACCACACAAACAAAACAAAACCACATAAAAACATAATACTAAATCATAAATGTCAAAACACCAAATTAAGTTCATACTTAATAGAGACACTAATACCTAAGTATAAACTAATGCTACTAAACTAATAACCATTCATTGTCAATCAAAAAGAACACACAACAAAAATTAATCATCATCATCATCAAGATCATCCTTCAAATTAATATTATCCTCTCCATAGTATCCTCCACTATCATTTTCATCTTCAATTTCCTCCTCTTCATTTTCATCTTATTTAAATTAAGGGTTACAATTAATCTTATTCAAGTTAGATTAATAGTGGTTGAGAATAATCAAACAGGTATTTTAGAAAAAACTGTAAAAAAAAAAAAAAAAAAAAAAAAAAAAAAAGTAAAAACCGTCAGGCGCACGAGGCTCTAGGCTCCCAGGTGCAAGCGAGGCGAACAAGGCGAGAACCTTTTGTATAGAGCCTCCTTTTCTGGGTTCAAGGCTCAAGACCCTGAGCCTTGACTGAGACGTGTCTTTAACAACTATGTTAAATATATTATTTTATTCTTATTTATTTTTTCTCACTTACTGCAAAATAAGCAAACTTGCAATTGTCTCTCTCCTATCGCTAAATAGTCTTATTTAGTGTCATGAGCATTTGAAGTTGGTCTTCCAAACCAATGGAAATGCTCAATTATAGATGCACAAGTGGCTGTTATGTGTATATTCTATTGGTTTTGCAAATTTACAAAGTAATTAGAAGTACGAGAGAACCAATTATTTAAATATGTTACTATTAGTATCTATGTTTTTACATATTACACTATGAAATTATTTAAATAAGAGAAAACCAATTATTTAAATATGTTTTTGGGTTTTCTCTTCGGTTTCGTGATTGGATTCTCAATAAGGTTTCTATTATAATCTCTGGTTCGGCTAGTGGGGTATTTTTCTTGCTCCACGGGTGTTAGACAGGGCAGTCCGCTCTCCCTATTTTATATGGTATTGTGGAAGATTTTTTCAGTTGTTGGTTATCCAATTTGAAAGCGGATGGAGGATTTTCTCATATGGGTTATTCGTGCGGAACAAACTTTCCTTCTCATTCGCTTTATAAGGACGATATGCTTTTATTTGGAAAAGCAACAGTTCTAAGCATGGGCGAAATGTATGTATACTGAAGAGTTCCCTATTACGATTGGAGTGCATCAAGGTTCCGCACTTAGCCCATTTCTTTTTGTCGTTGTTATGGATGAATTAACGAGTTCACTTCAAGACGGTATACCATGGTGCATGTTAGAAGTAGGGAGGCACGGACAATCATCCTCGGGCTTGGATTGCTTCCGTTATTTACGGGCTATTATTCAAACGAATGGAGATGTTGCTCATAGGATTAAATCTGGTTAGTCGAAGTGGAAGAGTGCTACGGGTTTCCTTTGCGACCCCGGCATGTCTAATAGATTGAAGGGAAAATTCTATCGCACGACAATTAGACCGGCATTGTTATATGGCACGGAATGTTGGATAGTGAAACACAGATGACGGTAGCTAAGATGCCTATGTTGCGATGGATGTGTGGTCATACGAGAAATGATCAGGTGAGGAACGAAATAATTAGGATGAAAGTACGGCTTACATCTATTGAGAATAAAATGAGGGAAAACCGACTAAGGTGGTTTGACCATGTAAGACAAAGAGCCCTTGATGCCCCGGTTAGAAGGATTGAAGAGTGGCAAAGGGATGCAATGGTGAGGGGCAGAGGAAGGCCTAAGCATACTTGGAAGAGGGTGATTGGGAGTGATATGAGTTTATTGGGGTTTGAGGAAAATATGACCGTGGATAGGACGGAGTGGAGGGAGAAAATTTATGCCGCTGACACAACTTGATTTCACGGTTCCGTATGATGGTTCATGTTAGCCGACCCTGGATCATTTCAGGACTAAGGCTTTATTGTTGTTGTATTACTAAATAACTAACTTTTTTTTTATCTTCACTCATTCTTGTCATGTTATAAAAGTTAATAATAAAGTAAAATAATTAAAAATACATCCATGTTAAATATCAATTGGTTAAAAAATAAGAAAATACCTCTCAAATCTTATGCTTAGGCCCGTTTGATAATCTAAAAAACCACTTAATTGAATAGTTTAAACACTTATTTATTTTTAAGTGTGTTCGATAATTACAATTCTTCAACCACTTAAAATATTCAATTAAGTTGAAAATGACTTATTTTGATAACTTAAAATATTTAATTTGAATGTTATCAACTAATATTTTTTAGGTCTAAACCACAAGAAGCCCCTAAAGTTGTCCATTTTGGTCACTTTGCCCCCTAAGAGGTAAAAATTAATTGCCATGCTGACTAGAAAGCAAAACTTATCATAAATCCTAACTGAAGGACGGGGTAACCAGTCTGGAATCATATTTTAAAAATCGATTTCAAATACAGTTAAGCCTCAAAACTGATACAGTTGGCATATGCTATATGGATTTCCCATGTAGAACTAAATTCAGAGTTCTAATGTTGCTAAATCTTTTTTCACTCCATGGCTTAAAAGTAACCTATTAACTTCTCCATTCTTAATTGCATTAATGCATATATTCGCATACATATGAGTATATGACCTGCTAATATGATGACACATATACCTTGTAATTATTTCAATGGGTGCTACCAGCTTCTACAAATGCACTCAATCAGTATCTGGTATTTTTGTTGTATTTTCGTACATCCATCTTTGGCATTTTATTTTTAAATTATACAGATTTCCACCATCCAAAACTCGCCCCAAATTTCGAAACTAAATATATTTAATTCTACAGAGGTTCCCCATAACGAAACTGCACTTTTTTAAGGAAAAAAGAACACTAAAACGCACCCAACTTCTTCAATTCCACCAGACTGTTTTAACTTTACAATGGGCATACACTTACTTCTCACCATTCTAGTGTATGATGAAACTGAGTTGAACAGTGGCTACAACTTTGCATTTGCATATTCAGAAACTCTAGATTAACCCCCTAAATTCTTCAATCTCCGAGTCTATAAAATATCTTAAGCTAATAAGCCTAAATTACCACAATTTTGCAATTTATAAAGATTTCAATTGACCACATCAACCTCTAAAGTTATGAAGAGTCTGATTAGAAATCAAAAGATTGTATTCCTTAAACAGAGGAGGGAGAGTTCTATCACCAATTGGTTGAGCTGACAATAGTGCATTGATTAATTATATTCATGGTAGTAGATTATCTAACATATCTTTATGTTAAGGCAATTCTGTCGTGAATGATAAAATCTTGAGCTTGCAAAGAGATTGAAGATTGAAGAAATCAAACATATGCATATATGCTTTAGTTCTCTCATTCAATCAATTAAGTATTTTTTATCCCAAATCAGCTACCTAATACTCAGATCGAAGATGTATCAAACTAACTTGCTTATTGTGAGGCCATTCTTTGCCTATATAAACAATATCAATAAGAGGCCATTCAACACACCACGTATTCTAATCGGCCAACAAATTACCACAAACATGGAAGAAAATATACTTGTAGAATTAAAAATTCTACACAACACAATTTCAACAAGTAATTAAAGTAAAGTTGAAATGAAGTACCCGAACTGGAGGTATAATTGTTTCAAACAACAAAGCATCTGGTTTATCCGCAAGAACTGAAGATTTGGTCCACAAACAACTCAACCCACATCGGCAAGAATACAAATTATCCAAATTATCAGGAATCCAAGTCCATCCTTTAACCAAAACCGTAACATGTCCCATCTTCAAGCCATTACACTCAGAATCACTACCGATTTCCTGTGAAGGACCAAACCTATTCCACCCAAAAACCCCAAATTGATCAAATCCTTGTGCTTATCCCTAAACTGGTCGCAACCCACTTGAGAATCCCACTTCTGGAAAGCACTGAACAAGTCAACAAAAGGGTCGGGAGTGGAAGATGTAGTGGGAAATTTATTGACGGGCAAGGGAATTGAAGTAGTTACAGAAGGGAATTCGAGGGAACCGAAGAAGAAGAGGATCAAGAATGTAAAGAACATCATCAATGCGTGTAGGAGTTGAAGGGTTTCAATGTCATGTCGAGGAGGAGTGAAATTGGTAGAGAAGAGAGGGTAATGACGATGGCTTTCAGGATTTGTTATTACATTTTGGTGTGGAGACGAATGATGGGATTTACAACCCCACGCCACGCAACATTGAATGTTCATCTATAATCGGCTGCCCCTCTCGCTTTCAACCTGGTTTTTTTTTTTTTTTTTTTTTTTTTTAATGGAAAAGCTAAATTTCATTAGATAATAAGGTTGCTATTAGAATGAGAAGAGAGTAAGAAGTAAAAACTCACATACATATAGGCTAAGCCTAATACATGAACCACATGGGTAAGAAGATGACTAAAAATAGCAAAACAAACCATTAAAGGTAGAGCTTTCAACCTGCCTTTTAAACTTGGGATAAAGCTCCAAATTTGCCCCCAATTCTTTTTAAACTACAACATACCTTTAACCATAAGAAATGGTAAAAAAAAAACGAAAGAGGAAAATTATAAAATTATATCAAATAGAAGATACATTACATTTTTAACACACTTATTCAATCTATTATATATCTAGACTATGTTTATGTGACTTTTTCAAAATACCCTTAATATGTTTGTTTTTTTTTTTAATGAAAGAATGATATTATATCTCAAAATAAATCAATCGCCCCTAGGTGAACAATCGACTCAAGGATAATGTTGGTTATTGTAGTACAAGAGGATGATAAACCTAATCTAGCCACAACATCTGCGACGTTATTAGACTGCCTATGTACGAAATGAAAGCTACATAGTGGGATCGAGCTTGCGATGGCATAGCAATCAGCCAACACGAGACCGAGCCCCGAGAAATCATCTTCTTGATCATGACATAACGCTTTGATAACGATTTGAGAGTCTCCCTCTACACATACCTCCATATCTCCTCTCTCCTTGATCCAACTTAGAGCTTCACGGCATAAAATGGCCTCCGCCAAAACTGGAGAATTCTGAACTTCAATCTGGCTGTATCGGACAACCACTAGCTCTCCCACTTCATTTTGAATTACTGCGCTGATCCCACTGCTTCCAATCTGTGGATTCATTGATGTGTCGAAATTGACTTTTATTCCGGAAGAAGGTGGTCTCCAATTTTCTCTTGCTCGAACGTTGACAGTATCAGAATCCGCCATGTTCAGTTTCCTCGCCATTCTCCAAGCTTCCAGGAACTAGTTAACACGAACTGAAATCTGAGCCGGGATTATTGCATGTTGATTCCAAACCAGCTGGTTCCTTCCATACCAGATATTCCATAACAGTGAGGCCCATTTACCAGCCTCCTCTACACTGCTGTTATTTAGAGCTTTAACCCACCATTCATCAAAATTGGAAGAAAATTTACCTTTAAGATGCGCGATGGAAGAAGCATTCCAAATTCGAATCGACACAGGGCAACGAAGTAGAAAGTGCGAAATTGATTGCTCTGAACTCTAACAAAGGGGGCAACGGACATCAATATCAACTTGACGGTTGAACAAGGATACTTTCGTTGGGATTATGTTCCAGGTTGCTCGCCATAGGAAATTTTTCACCTTCGGAAGGCAAGACATATGCCATAGCTTATTCTAGGAAGCATGATAACGTCCGGATATTATTTACGGGACTAAAAGGGTAATTAACCAAACGACCACGGATAAAGGGGATCATCAAGGCTATGGCGTATGAAGCAAGGCTCCTAGACGGTGAATCAGATAGATTCCACAACACGCCATCGATAGTCAAACACTTGGGAGACCCGCCTTCTCACCTCAATACGCCCCCTGAACGGTAGAGCCGATTCCCAATAAAGGCAACTAATAACTCATTAATAAGCTAACGGTCATACTTGAATAAGATCAGTAACCGTCATTAATGAAGCATTAATGGAGACTTTCTAGTTATCCGGAGTTACAACTACATGAGTATAAATATTTTGCACCCCAAGCTATTAAGGTACACACTTTCCAAAACCCTACTTCGTGCTTATAGTTTATTCCCCTGTATTCTACTGACTTTAGCATCAGAGTGTCCCCCGCCGATCCCAACGGCGCCTCATAGGGAAGGGCTCCGATCACGAGTTCATCACCAGTCATCAATTGGTGCGGTGAAGGTGGAGGTTCTGATAAAAAAAAGGACTTAGTTCACAATCACGAAGATGGCAAGTGAAGGGCAGAACCCTTCAACTGGAACAACAGCACCTTCAATACCAACTTCAGTCGGTAATCCCCAGACAAACACCAACAATCTAGATCCTGATGCACCACTTGTTCAAGGTGAAAGAGATATGTCGCCTGATTATTTCACCGATGTTGTCACGGATTTGGTAGGAAATGTCTATGGAACAGCTATGACGGATCGATTGAGAGCGTTCCTTGAGAATCCCACTGTAGGTGGACCCACAATGAGAGTCATTCCCCCTTTGCATCGTCCCCTGCCAAGGTCGAGGACACTAGCTTGGCAGGCCGCCCTTATCCGACCAGGGGCTCGTCATGATTCAGCATTCTTGCTCTCTCATCCTGCGGATTCTGTGGTCACCAATCCAGAGTTAGGAAGTGCTCTGCCAACGAAAACTGTTTGACGATGTACCGGAAGGAAGTCGGAAGAACCGTCGAGCACCCCCAAGGAATACATCCAATCTAGGAATCACTATAAGTCGGAAGAACCGTCGAGCACCCCCAAGGAATACATCCAATCTAGGAATCACTATTGGCGAACATCAGGTACCTCCATTGCCAACTGGAACACAGGCTGGCCAAGGGCAAACCAATGAGACCGCAGATCCTGGTCACCCGCAGGGCGGACGTATTGATCCAAGGCGTAGAAGACGGACCAGATCTTGTGGGCGAAGATGATCTAGATCCCGTTCCTATCGTAGAAGGCGGACCAGATCACCTCGTCAGGAAATACTGCTGCCCCCACCGCCGGGACAAAGAGGTGGTGGGGGTCCCCCATCCAGAGGACCAAGAAGAGGTGGAAGACGGTCACCATCGGACCCCACATCGTCGTCTAGCTCCTCCTCCTCTCAACGGAGTAGATCCCATAGCAGGAGACGCCTGAGGATAGATCGTAACTACATAGCTGAGGAGATTTTGGTAGAAATGCGAAGGTAGAATGAAGAGAATGCAAGGCACAATCCTTTTGCTAACCGAGAATCGCCATTCACAAGACGGATCGAAGACGTGGCAACCGATAGACAGTTCAAAGTCCCAAACATACCTAGCTACTCGGGGGAAGATAATCTTGAGGCCCACGTAAGAAAATACAGAATGTTGCTTGCGATTAACGGCGCCAGTGAAGCAGTCTTGTGCTGAATGTTCATAACCACATTGAAGGGACCGGCGTATGACTGGTTCCAATCTCTTCCGCCAGGATCAATAGATAGCTGGAATCAATTGAGTAGGGAATTTTGCTCAAAATTTACAGGCAGCATTCCGCCAGTTGTTTCATCACGAAAGCTTTTCGAGTTAAAGCAAAAGGAGGACGAATCCCTAAGAGACTACGTCAACAAGTTCAACAAATTATGCATCCGATTAGTAGATGTGGACGTCCCCACAACTGTTGAAGCAGTGATAAATAATACGACCTGCAAAAGCCTACAAGAGGATCTGATCAGACACAAGCCTAGGACCATTGCAGATTTGATGGAAAGGTGCAAAGATTTCATGGAAGTTGATGATATCAGAAGAGAATCTTCTTCTCCTCCTAAAAGAGGGAAAAGCGAATCCCGAAGAAGAGATAAGGAGAAGGAAAAACTCCCTGATTCATCCGCCAGAGGTAGACGGAGGAGTTCCAGAAATAAATCGGCGTATACACCATCGTTCACACCATTGAATGCCCCTAAGAGTGAAGTGCTGATGTGGCTAGAAAATAGGCAACACAAACAGAGCATTTCATACCCCGAACCAAAAGGGGGGGAATACACCAATACGGGGAGAAATGCCAAAAATTATTATAAATATCACAGAAAAAATGGACATTAAACAGATGCATGTTGGGAACTGGCCAGGGAGATCGAAAGGCTCATAGAGAAAGGGAAGTTGGATACGTTCGTTCAGAATGAAAAAAAGAAAGATGAAGATAAGCCAAAGGATGATCCAAAAAAGAAAACTAAAGGTGTTATCAATGTCATCGCTGGCGGACCAGGATATCAGCCCTCAGTTAAAAAATCCAGAACCACCGCTCTTGATAGAGCATCACTTAATCGCCCATTCGTAGACCTTGGCCCAGCAATTCCTCCACACGCGGATGCTCTCGTTATCACCATGATGGTAGAAGGATGGGAGATGAAGCGAGTGATGGTAGATACAAGCAGTTCATGCAACGTTATCACTAAAGGAGCTTTCGCCAAGCTTAAAGTCGATCCAATCTAGATAGAGACCACCATTATGGACATCTTGGGAGTAACAGGCCATACGATCCAAACAAAAGGACATGTGACCATAGAATGTGAATTGGCGGATGAGGATCAGACATGGATTGGTGATCTCGAGTTTTCTATCATGGATGGACAATTGGCATACAACATCATCCTGAGACGCCCTTTTATCTCAGAAGTTGCAGCTCTAATATCGATACGTCACTTGGCAATGTACATCCCTACAGCCAAAGGAGGGGTGATGATTAGCGGAAATCTGAAAGTAGCTCAAGAAACATACTTCGCATCTTTGTCAATCCGCCCTCAATCCAAGGACGAGGAAGAGAATGAACTTGTTACTGCCGCCCTGGGGGACACAAAGATGTTCCTTATTTCGGATGGGAAGCAAGTACGGATCGCCAAACGATTGAGAACAGAGATCAAGGATGATGTCACGAAGGTCCTCCTCGAATCAAAAGACATGTTTGCATGGAAAGATGAGATCCTTACAGGGGTCAGCTCGGACATAATCACCCACAAACAGAATATCACCGAAGATGCGGTTCTAGTGGCCCAGAAAAGAAGGAATCATGGTCCGGAGAGACAAAAGGCGATCAAAGAGGAGATATCTAAACTAAAAAAGGCAGATGCCATTGAGGAAGTCATCTATACGCAATGGCTAGCAAACATGGTCCTGGTTAAAAAGGCGGGCGGATCGTATCGAATGTGCATCGATTTTACACACCTTAACAAGGCGTGTCCCAAAGACAACTACCATTTACCTTGCATTGACATCTTAGTCGATGGAACGACGGGACATGCTATATTTTCCTTCATAGATGTGAAGTCGAGCTATCATCAGATCCCCATGGAACCGTCAGACAGGATCAAAACCTCATTTGTAACACACCAGGCAACCTATTGCTTTAAGGTTATGCCTTTTGGACTCAAGAACTCTGGGGCAACCTACCAGCGTATGATGAACAAGATATTTTAAGGAAGGGATGGCAACAACTTCTCAGTGTATGTCGATGACATGATCATCAAAATCACCATAATAGAAAAGCACGCTGAGGACATAAAAGAAGTTTTGGGAGTCCTCCGCCCACACAATATCAAGCTAAACCCAGAGAAGTGTACTTTCAAGGCAACATACGGGAAGTTCCTGGGATACATGATCAGTCAGAAAGGAGTGGGCCCCAATCCAGACAAGATTAAAGTTGTATTGAACATGAAAGCCCCACAAAATATTAGGGAAGTGCAACGCCTCAACGGGCGAATCATAGCTCTTGGGAGATTCATCTCATGCTCTGCTCTGAGGTGCCAGCCATTCTACGAAGTGATCAAGAAGCAAAAAACGTTTGAATGGAACGAAAATTGCAAGCTGGTCTTTGAAGGCATCAAACGTTTCCTCACAGAACCGCCTTTAATGAGCCGGCCCCTTAAAGGTGAGGATTTATACATGTATATTTCTGTCACTAATAAAGCAGTTTGCACTATCATGATTAGAGAAGAAGAGGGTCAACAATATCCAATCTACTATGTTAGCAAAGTCCTAAAGAATACCAAGACTCGGTATTCAAGATTGGATAAGATGGCGCTAGCCATGGTCGCCACCTCCATCCGCCTCATACCTTATTTTCAAGCCCATACAGTCATTGTCCGCACCAACATACCAATGAGGAAGGTATTACAGAAGCTAGAAACATCGGGAAGGTTGATGGAATGGGCTATTCGCTTGGGTGAATTCGATGTTTGCTATGAAGGTAGATCCGCCTTAAAAAGCCAAGTCTTGGTAGACTTCGTGAACAAATTCACGGAAGAAGATATTAATCCCCCTCAGCCAAAAGTGGAGGAATGGACAATGTACACTGGTGGAGCTTCATCAGCGGAAGGTGCTGGAATAGGTGTAGTAATCAAGGGCCCTCAGTATATCAAGATACATTATGCTGCGAAGCTAGAGTTCTCCACAACAAACAACACCGCAGAATACAAGGCTTTGATACTCGGGCTACGCCCGTTAAAGGAGATCACACCGGAACGAATTATGATCTATAGTGACTCCAAACTAATGGTCAACCAGGTAATCAAAAACTTCAATGTAAAAGATGAAACCCTGGTCAAATACGTGGAAGAGGCCAAGAGGCTACTGACCTACTTGGAAAGCAAAGAAACAAAATGGGAGATGATCCATGTGCTTCGAGGATCAAATACGGAAGTGGACCACCTGGCTAAATTAGCTTCTAGCAAAGATCAATGGGCGAACCTTGAGTGCCCATTCGAAGTGAAAACCAGACCAACATTCACCCCAGAAATCATAGATCTTCTTACACCCGCCACAGGCGACTGGAGATCACCGATTCAACAATATCTTGCAGATGGATCTTTGCCTCAAGACAAAGAAGAAGCTAGGCGGACGGTGAGAAAAGCATCATACTTCTCCATGATAAATAATCACTTGTACCGAAAATCTTTTAGCCAGCCTTGGTTAAAATGTGTCACAACAGAAGAGGGACAAGAGATTATCAGAGAATTACATGAGGGCACATGTGGAGCCCACGAAGCATCCGCCGCCATTTTCAAGAAATCCAGGCTGTTTGGATTCTATTGGCCTACCGCGGAGCTAGATGCTCAGAAAATGGTGGAATCTTACCACAACTGCTAAGTTCATGCAAATGAATCCCATACAGCTAAGCATCTGCCAAAACCCATCATTGAAGGGAGACCATTCGCCACATGGGATATCGACATTGTCAGTCCTTTTCCCTCCACAAGGAAGCAGAGAAAGTACGTAGTGGTAGCTGTCGATCATTTTACAAAATGGGTAGAGGCAGAAGCTGTTTCCACAATAAGTGTAGAGCGAATGGTAGAGTTCGTGAGAGATAACATCATTGGGAGATTCGGAGTCCCTCAAGCAATCATCACGGATAATGGAACACAGTTCAATTGTGAGGAATTCAGATCATTTTGCAAGAGCCAGGGCATCCAGAATAGATTCGCCTCAGTATATTACCCACAATCAAACAGAATGACTGAAGTCACCAACAGAACAATTGTGAAAGGTATAAAAAAGCGGTTAGGCGAACATGACAAGAAATAAGCGGACCAGTTGATGAGTGTCTTGTGGTCGTACAGAACCACTCCTCGAACCACCACTGGTGAAACACCATTCGTCCTCACCTATGGAGTATAAGTTGTCATTCCTATAGAAGTCCAGGTCCCAAGTGACAGGGTTCTATTCTATTGTGAAGACCATAATAAGGAGAGATTAAGGGAGAGTCTCGATCGGCTGGAAGGAAAAGGGAGAAAGTGTATGTCTGGATCGCAGCTTACAAGCAAAGGATTGCAGCCTATCATGATAAAAATGCCAAACTCATGGATCTCAATCAAGGAGACTTGGTGCTAAGAAAAGATGACAAAATCCAATCCGCGGAAGGCAAAGGAAAACTGGGAATTACATGGATAGGGCCGTATAGGATAATCGCCAAGATTGGACCCGCCACTTTCAAAATTCAAGACATGGAGGGAAACACATTGCCACGGACATGGAATATTCAGAACCTCCGCAAATATTTTCCCAGAGAGTAGGATGTAATTAAAGGTCTTGAGCACTCTTTTTCCTTTAGTAGGGTTTTTTCCATGAGGATTTTCTTATTAAAGGTTTTAACAAGACTCATATAAAAGACCGATCCGCTGTAATAAAGCAAATCGTCATTCAATAAAATGAAATGTTTGTTTGGAACCTACCTTTTTAAGTATTTTTTTGCATAAATATAAATATTCCAGATTCAAGGATGAGAGGCAGCAAAAACACTCCCATCGTAGAAAACGCCACTATGGCATATCTGCCTTCTCCTCAAAGATAGGAGAACAAAAAGCTCCAATGGCAGATCAATATATGATGCGTGTTTTACATATACGTGCATGTGAAGGCAAGTGTACCTTAGTCGTGTATCAAGTAATAAAGTGAAAGTAGAGTATCGTTCCCACGAGGATGGTGATTACTAATCTTTTTGCTCACTATCTATTATTTAAACAACCGAAATGTAGAGTTTGTTGGACAACCAAGCTAAGACTTAATTAAAAAATGAGATGAAAATTGTACAAAATTAGATGAGAGAATACTTATAATGAAAGAAATTAAGACTTCTAGTTTCACTTAACCTCTTTGCTTGGTAATAACATCTAACCCATTTTTAAGTTGTTTTATCCTTTTTAAGATTGCGATTTTTCTTATTAACTAATAGTTCTCGAGATTGGTTCTAAACTATCGACTAATTACTTTCCCTTGGTCCGGCTCAAGTAATCAATCAAGAGAAGCATTAAGTTTTCTTAGTTCCAAACCTTCGATTTATTACTTTCCCTTGGTCCGGCTCAAGTAATAAATCTAAGATTTGTAATAAGATTTAATCTAAACCTTTTTAACCTACTTTACCTTGGTCCGGCTAAAGTGATTACTTAAGATTCAAGAAAAACCGCTCGAGTAATTAGTTCTAAACTTTCGATTAATTACTTTCGCTTGGTCCGGCTCAAGTAATTAATCCAAAGAAGCATTAAGTTTTTTTATTTCTAACCCTTCGATTTATTACTTTCCCTTGGTCCGGCTCAAGTAATAAATCTAAGATTTGTAATAAGATCCATGAAAAACCTTGGAAAACCAATAAGTCACACTAAATGGTCATTAGGTTCAACTTATGAATTTCGATTAATCAATTTAATTACGGTCAATATAAACGATTAATTATATTCAAGTAGAGAGTTGGCCCATCTCCTACCAGCATTAAGAATCATAAGTTAGTTCTTAAAAAGGATAAAGATAACTTAAATAGGTTAAACGTAATTACCACATAATTAAGGTTAAGATCCGCTTTTAGCCTTAGTTAAGGGAGTTTTAGCCCATGATTAGATTAAAACACACCTTAGAAAGATAGATAATAGAATTCATATTGATAAAAGAGATTAAAGTTTAGAAGAAACCGTAATGACGATTGTCGAACGAACTTCTTCGGTAACTTGAAACTTACTTTTATTAGATGAACTTTTGCACAAACAACACTTTAACAATAATAACAACAACACAAACAACTGATTTTTAAGGAGAAAAATCAGCAAAATAACATTATCGAGGGAGAAATTAAGCCTAAGCTTGGTGTGTCTTCAAATGGCACCCAAGTCCTCCTTTTATAGTAAAATGGCACACATAATTCTAAAGACCAAGTCATCCTTATGGCCTCCCACTCCTTATCATCTGAATTTAGCATTTAAGAGAGCATGGGGGAAGATATTAATAATTTAGGAGTTGAAATGTGTAAAGGTGTGAAAGGAATCTTAGGCTTCAACATATTCATCAACTTTGGATAATTTTCTGGGCCTGATGCACTTGGAATTTGGAGATCATTATTGTTAGTCATTTGTTCATCTTTCTCTTAGCTTTCCAACACATTTTGAATCGCCTCAATCCGAGTCCGTATGAGGGAGATAAGTTGAAAATACGAAAATGTGCCAAATCTGTCTTAGTGTGAACAATTGGACTTTATTTTACAGCACCTATCCGAAGACGAAATGCACGCTGGGTGTCACTAAAACTCCTTTTTTCTGGTCCCTTTTACTCCAAAGTTGCCGCCTTAAGCCCCGACTTGGTTATTTGTGCCGAAAACCTTGCGAAAGTGCCTAAAAAACACACAAAGTGACTTAGATGCATAAAATGGAGAAAATGTACAAAACCCATTATTAAAATTTATTAAAATGCTACAAAATAACTAGTAATTAAATACTAAAAATACTATAAATTACGACGATAACAACACCCCCAAACTTAAGCTTTGTTGTCCTCAAGCAAAGAAAAGCTGAAAACAAAATTTATCGTCGAATACGTTAACGTAAAGACATGATTTATTTTAATCGAAAATGAGCAAAAATTCTATATTCAAATCTCGGACTATTTCTTTGGATAAATGATTTGGTTTTACACTCTTATTTTTCAAATGGACATTTTTCATTGTGTTGAATAAAATTGAACCAATTTAAACATCTCGCATGGAAGTCACTCTTATACTCAAGTGTTTAGGGCATTAAATTTTCGCTCAAATCCGATAAAAACACTAACTATTAAAAATTTACATGGTCATCCAAATCTTTACCAAACACGACTGACGCACGCGGCCTGTACCGCTGAGATACTTGCTTCAATTTGTTCATTATCCAATTCTTTTATATATATATTTTAAGTGCATCTGATGTTAAAAAAAATCTAATACTATATTTTTTAAATAAAAATACATTTGCTTTAGTTTGTTCATTATACAATTCTTTTATTTATATATTATTAAGTGCCTTTGATGCTAAAAAAAATCCAATACTATATTTTTTAAATAAAAATACACTTGCTTTAGTTTGCTCACTATACAATTGTATAGTTACTTTGTTTTTTACAAAGTACCGTTACTTGGTGCTCATATTGACCATTTGATTAATTTTATGATGCATCATCCAATGGTGAAAACACACCAAGTAACGGTACTTTGTAAAAAACAAAGTAACCATAGCGGGCACCTTATTATATATATTATTAAGTGCATCTATGCTAAAAAAAATATCTAATACTATATTTTTTAAATAAAAATATATTATATATTTTAATAAAATTTCATATTAATATTTTATTTTTATAAGAAAATATATTTTTTAAAACATACGTTAGAACATATATTTTAACGTTTAAAACGTGAACTATGAAGTTTAGAACGTACGACATATTTTTTAGAACATACGTTATGTTTTTTAGAACATGCGTTATGTTTTTTCGAACATGAGTTATAAATTATATTATAGAACAAATGCAAAAATGATCCAGATATCTACTGATTTTCTTAGAACATTATACTTAATTTTTAGAACACAAACTATAAACTATAAACTTTAGTTTGTTCATTATACAATTCTTTTATTTATATATTATTAAGTGCATTTGATGCTAAAAAAATCCAATACTATATTTTTTAAATAAAAATACACTTGCTTTAGTTTGCTCACTATACAATTCTATAGTTACTTTGTTTTTTACAAAGTACCGTTACTTGGTGCTCATATTCACCATTTGATTAATTTTATGCTGCATCGTCCAATGGTGAAAACACACCAAGTAACGGTACTTTGTAAAAAACAAAGTAACCATAGCGGGCACCTTATTATATATATTATTAAGTGCATCTATGCTAAAAAAATTTAATACTATATTTTTTAAATAAAAATATATTATATATTTTAATAAAAGTTCATATTAATATTTTATTTTTATAAGAAAATATATTTTTTTAAACATACGTTAGAACATATATTTTAACGTTTAAAACGTGAACTACGAAGTTTAGAACGTACGACATATTTTTTAGAATATACGTTATGTTTTTTAGAACATGCGTTATGTTTTTTCGAACATGAGTTATAAATTATATTATAGAACAAATGCAAAAATGATCCAGATATCTACTGATTTTCTTAGAACATTATACTTAATTTTTAGAACACAAACTATAAACTTTAGAACATACGTTATGCTTTTCTTGTGCATTATGTCGCGCGCTGCTTAATATACCACTGTCCTTGTAGCTTTTATTGTTTAATATTTGATACATGCACTTATTCATATCGATTAAATGTACGTAATAATAATTTATTAATAGAAAAAAAGAAATGTGCATAATAATGAATTATTAATAGAAAAAAATCCAAAAATATGCTCCAATTTCTTATTTATTTAATTCCTCAATATTTTTTATAATTTATGTTTTAAAATATTAAGAACGATGTTCTAAATAATGTTACATATGTTCTAAACTTTATAAAAAAAATTTCTAAAAATTAAGTATAATGTTTAAAAAAATCAGTAAATATCTCGATCATTTTTGCATTTGTTCTATAATATAATTTATAACTCATGTTCGAAAAAACGTAACGCATGTTCTAAAAATCATAATGTAGTATGTTCTAAAAAATATGTCGTACGTTCTAAACTTTATAGTTCGTGTTCTAAAAGTTCAAATATATGTTCTAACGTATGTTTTAAAAAATATATCGTATGTTCTAAACTTTATAGTTTGTGTTCTAAAAATTAAAACATATGTTCTAAATTTCATGTCATAAGTTCTAAATATATCGTATGTTATAAAAATATTTATATAATTTTATTAAAATATATAATATATTTTTATTTAAAAAATATAGTATTGGATTTTTTTAGCATCAGATGCACTTAATAATATATAAATAAAAGAATTGTATAATAAACAAATTAAAACAAGTGTATTTTTATTTAAAAAATATAGTATTTAATTTTTTTTTTAGAATCAGAGACACTTAATAATATATAAATAAAAGAATTGTACAATAAACAAATTAAAGTAAGTGTCCCAGACAAAAATATAGAGAAATTATAAATAAGAAATTGGAGCATGTTTTTAGATTTATTTTTCTATTAATAATTCATTATAACGCACATTTCTTTTTTTTTTCTATTAATAATTCATTATTATACACATTTAATCAATATTAATAAGTGTATGCGTCAAATATTAAACAATAGAAAATACAAGGATAATAGTATATTAAGCAGCACGTGACATGATCTACAAGAAAACCAATTAGCTTGGTGGTAAGAAGCATGGAGTATAGACTTAAGTGCTTGAGTTCGAATCCCACCAACAGCACCTTTTGTTTTATTTAATTTTTACACTCAAAACGACGTAGTTTTGAGTGTTCTCACATAACAAAGTGTCATCACCTAAAAAAGGGTTCTCACAAGAGCCCTCCTCTATATATATAAAGGTGAGAACTAGATGAAACGACGTAGTTTTGGTGCTTTTAATTAAAGATTAAATAAGAAAATGAAGGTAGAGGGATTCGAACCTGGAACTAGGGCATAGAAAGAGAGACACATGCACACCATCTACCACTGGGCCACTTATTTAGTTTGTTCATTGTATAATTCCTTTATTTTTATTATTAAGTGGCTCTGATACTAAAAAAAATCCAATACTATATTTTTTAAATAAAAATACACTTGCTTTAGTTTGTTCATTATACAATTCTTTTATTTATATATTATTAAGTGCTTTTGATGCTAAAAAAAATCTAATACTATAATTTTTAAATAAAAATACGTTTGCTTTAGTTTGTTCGTTATACAATTCTTATTTATATATTATTAAGTGCATCTGATGCTAAAAAAATCCAATACTATATTTTTTAAATAAAAATATATTATATATTTTAATAAAATTTAATATTAATATTTTATTTATATAAGAAAATATATTTTTTTAAACATACGTTAGAACATATATTTTAACTTTTAAAACACGAACTATGAAGTTTAGAACATACAACATATTTTTTAGAACATACGTTATGTTTTTTAGAACATGAACATGCGTTATGTTTTTTCGAACATGAGTTATAAATTATATTATAGAACAAATGCAAAAATGATCCAGATATCTACTAATTTTTTTTAGAACATTATACTTAATTTTTAGAACACAAACTATAAACTTTAGAACATACGCTATGTTATTTAGAATATGAGTTATAAATTATATTATAGAACAAATGTAAAAATGGTCCATATAATATTTTTTAAGTAAAAATATATTATATATTTTAATAAAATTTCATGTTAATATTTTATTTATATAAGAAAATATATTTTTTTAAACATACGTTAGAACATATATTTTAACTTTTAAAACACGAACTATGAAGTTTAGAACATACGACATATTTTTTAGAACATACGTTATATTTTTTAGAACATGCGTCATGTTTTTTCGAACATTAGTTATAAATTATATTATAGAACAAATGCAAAAATGATCCAGATATCTACTGATTTTTTTAGAACATTATACTTAATTTTTAGAACACAAACTATAAACTTTAGAACATACGTTATGTTATTTAGAATATGAGTTATAAATTATATTATAGAACAAATGTAAAAATGGTCCATATATTTACTGATTTTTTTAAAACATTATACTTAATTTTTAGAACACAAATTATAAAGGTTAGAACGTATGTAACAATATTTAGAACATCGTCCTTAATATTTAAAAACATAAATTACAAAAAATATAGAGGAATTAAATAAATAAAAAATTGGAGCATGTTTTTTGATTTTTTGTTCTATTAATAATTCATTATTATGCACATTTTTTTTCTATTCATAATTTATTATTATGCACATTTAATCGATATTAATAAGTGCATGTGTCAAATATTAAACAATAGAAGCTACATGGATAATGGTATATTAATCAGCGCGCTCCACAATAAACAAGGGAAACAATTAGTTCAGTGGTAAGTAGCATGGAGTATGTGTGAATTGGCCAGGTTCAAACCCCACCAGTAGCATTCCGTTTTTTTAAATTTTTCTACTTAAAACGACGTAGTTTTGAGTGGTTCTCTCCTAAGGAAGTGTTCTCACCTAAAAAAGGGTTCTCACAAGAGCCCTCTCCTATATATATATATATATATATAAAGTATGAAATATACAAAAATAGAGAGGTATAACCGTTATATATCGGTATTTGATTACCCGTAAATTTAGGGGGAACAAAAATGGTATTTATGAAGGGAATGTGGCTTATAACATGGTGACACAGATGGAATGTCTAGGCTCAAAGGGGTGAACGACGGAGAATGTGTTTAAGGTGGGCTATCATTTTGAGTTTGAAATGTGGGGGTAAAACAAGGAATGCCTTAATCATGTCGTGTTTTGAGCTAGACGCGTGAGGTTTTGACCGGTATTTGATGCAAATTCTCAAGTTTCGTGTAATTATGGAACACTCGTGAGAAAAAAATGAAGCATTAGTGAATGCTTTTTAAATTAAGCTCAAAAACTCACTTTGGAAAGATAATGTGTGCCAATTAACTCAATTTTATTCCTCAAAATGTAAATATCGATTTGTTAAATACTGAGTGAAATAAAAAAAAATTACGTATTCAAAATAGTCCAAAATTCGTTTACAAAATTTAAGATTTTCAAATAAAATTTCATCCTATCAAAATTTAACATTTATTCTAGACAAAATTTTATTTGATTTTTTTATTTGATCAAAGCAAAACTTTAGAATGAGGCTTTTATTCAAAATTATTTAATAAAAACATTTATTAAAAAGCTAAATAAAGATAGTAAAAATAAAGAGAAAAATAAACGTAATAAAACTAAGGTGCAAAGTAACACAAAAGTAAAAATAAAGTGCAAAATAACACAACATTAAAGTTAAACGTACGAAAATAACAATTACTAAAAATAAAAATAACATTCTATCTTTTACTCCCATCCCCCACTAGTGTAGCATTTAGTCCCGAAATGCGAAAAATGACACTTTTAAAAGAAAAAAAAGTAAATGATTCTTTTTATTCTTTTTTTTCATTTTAATTTTATTTAATGAAAATAATGATAATATAACGGGATAGAAAATTGGGTCGTCTCCCAATAAATGAAAAATGAATAAGAAAAGAAAAAGGAGAAAAAGAAAAAGAAAAAAAAAGAAAAGACAAGAAAAAGAAAAAGGAAAGTGGGGGGTGTGATGGTGGGCGTAATCCAGAGAAGCTCTTTGGACTACTACCTCAACCTCGTCGAGGTGTGTATCCACCTCGACGAGGTGAGGAGTTCCAGGAGGTTCGTGGAACTCATGCATCTCGTCGAAGCAATGGTGCTTCGACGAGGTGCATCTGTATCCTCAAAAATGTTTTCACTTATTTATTTTGGTTTTGATTTTTATTTATTTATTTTTTGATATTTTTTCTTTTCATTTATATTATAAATCTAAATAACAATGAATCTTAAAAATAAAATTTCTTTCCTTCTCTTTTTTTGTTATCTTATTTATTTATTTTTACAAATATATATAAATATATAAATAACAATAAATCTTAAAAAAATTAAATATATATATATAATACTTAAATTAAAGTGAATTAAAAGTTAAAAATATCGGGTTGCCTCCGACAAGCGCTAAGTTTAAAGTCGTTTAGCTCGACTTATACTTCCCTTTTATGTGAACGTATGAAGTCGTACGAGGAACCCAAATTCTTTGATAAAAATCATGTAAATACACATTGGATTGTCAGGTTGAAGATAACTTAATAAAATCCACCACATAAATTTAAAAAATTTATGTATGAGTTTCGAGTTCTCCCTTTTGGATTCCTGTGGCAAGTCATATAACACATAAAATGTTTGAGTCGGGATTATCTCGAACTCCTCTATCGTAGATTTTTTTTATCAAAGTTTTCAACTCTTCAATTTTGGTTGGACGGTCACCATTCTCCACCAATATTGGCTCCAAAGATTTATTGAGAAAATTGTCATGTTGAGGCTCATCTAAGTTAAATACTTCAATATGATCATCTGAATCAAACTCTCTAATTGGTTTATCTGCAGTTAAATCAATTAGTAGACTGTGTTTAATGCAAACATCTCTTATTAAAGTATAGGAACTATCATATTGATTTTCTTTTGAAGAAATAAAATTAATCATTAGTTCCTCAATAGTCTTTTCTTCATCACCGATATGTTGTGGTGAGTTTGGACCATCATATCGATATTCGAACCATGAATTTTCAGGTTCGTCCTCCCCATTTGAGTAGAATGAGTTGAAAACTTTTCCTGATGATGAATGTATTCTCCATGAAAAATCATTCATCGCCATCTTCCTACAAAAAGAATCATAAAAAAAGTGAAGAAAAAGATAAAAAAATATTTACAAAAACGTTTAAATTAATAGAAGTTTGACTAGATTAATATTACAATTCTACCATCCCCGGCAACGATGCCAAAAACTTGATACGCGTTTTACGTATACGTGCACGTGAAGGCAAGTGTACCTTAGTCGTGTATCAAGTAATAAAGTATAAGTAGAGTATTGTTTCCACGAGGATGGTGATTACTAATCTTTTTGCTCACTATCTATTATTTAAACAACCGAAATGTAGAGTTTGTTGGACAGCCAAGCTAAAACTTAATTAAAAAATGAGATGAAAATTGTACAAAATTAGATGAGAGAATACTTATAATGAAAGAAACTAAGACTTCTAGTTTCACTTAACCTCTTTGCTTGGTAATAACATTTAACCCATTTTTAAGTTGTTTTATCCTTTTTAAGATGACGATTTTTCTTATTAACTAATAGTTCTCGAGATTGGTTCTAAACTCGGGTAAATTTCATCAATGGTGTACAACCTTTACTCCATTTCACACTTTGGTGTACAACCTTCGTTTTGTCACACTAAAATGTACGACCTTATAGGTAACCTCCCACTATGGTGTATAGCCAGTAAAAATGACCGGTCAACGCATGGTCAACGCGCCACCTCAGTCCAATCATATATACAATGACTAAAATACCCTTATCCCTAAAAAAATATAAAAAATATAAAAATAAAAATTAATATCTCCTTCTCCTTTATTCAACTCTCTCTCTATGTCGTTTCTCAAAAAACTCTCTCTCTCTCTTTATCTTTGTCATGGCTCCTTTCTCTCTCTAACTCTTCTCTCTCTATAACTCTTCTCTTCTTCTTCATCAGAGAGAGCGGCACTCTCCTCATTTCTCGTTTCCCCTTTCTCTTCCTATTTCGATCTCTCTTCTTATGTGTTATTATCGCCATCGCTTTTTCTTTTTTCTGCTGATCAGGTAATGCCCATTTTCTTATTATATACCTTTTTGATTTTCGAATTGCGGTTGTTAGGTGTTCTAATCCTTATGGGTTTCCTATTATTTCATAAATTGACAAATTTATTTATATTGAATTTAATCTGAAATTATACAGGTTTAAGGTTTCCTGTCAAGACCGTGAGTTTTGCCAAACCGGAAAATAGCAAGATGAAAGTGAATTTTTATTTTTAATTTATAGTTGAATCAGTGCTTGGTCCCAATTGCTTCGATTTCCTGAGATTACCATTCAATCTGGGAGATGTTTTCATTTTTGTTTGTAGTACATAATTGATGGCATGTATATGATTTACCATATTTATTCTTTTGCTTCCCTTTTTCATTTTTGATTTTGATTTTGGATTTTACATGTTTGTTGCTGAGTATGATATTGGAGGACAAAAGAATAAGAGAAAGGAGTTAAAATGAGAAAGGAGTCATGAGAAAGATAGAGAGAGAGATGAACGAAGGAGAAGGAAATAAGTTTTTATTTTTTTATTTTTGTAGGGATAAGGGTATTTTAGTCATTGTATATATAGTGGGACTGAGGTGGCGCATTGACCAGGCGTTGATCGGTTATTTTTACCGGCTATATACCATATTGTGAGGTCACTTATAAGGTCGTACATTTTAGTGTGACAAAACGAAGGTTGTACACCAAAGTGTGAAATGGAGTAAACGTTGTACACCATTGATGAAATTTACCCTTCTAAACTCTCGACTAATTACTTTCCCTTGGTCCGGCTCAAGTAATTAATCAAGAGAAGCATTAAGTTTTCTTAGTTCCAAACCTTCGATTTATTACTTTTCCTTGGTCCGACTCAAGTAATAAATCTAAGATTTGTAATAAGATTTAATCTAAACCTTTTTAACCTACTTTACCTTGGTCCGGCTAAAGTGATTACTTAAGATTCAAGAAAAACCGCTCGAGTAATTAGTTCTAAACTTTCGATTAATTACTTTCGCTTGGTCCGGCTCAAGTAATTAATCCAAAGAAGCATTAAGTTTTTTTATTTCTAACCCTTCGATTTATTACTTTCCCTTGGTCCGGCTCAAGTAATAAATCTAAGATTTGTAATAAGATCCATGAAAAACCTTGGAAAACCAATAAGTCACACTAAATGGTCATTAGGTCCAACTTATGAATTTCGATTAATCAATTTAATTACGGTCAATATAAACGATTAATTATATTCAAGTAGAGAGTTGGCCCATCTCCTACAAGCATTAAGAATCATAAGTTAGTTCTTAAAAAGGATAAAGATAACTTAAATAGGTTAAACGTAATTACCACATAATTAAAGTTAATATCCGCTTTTAGCCTTAGTTAAGGGAGTTTTAGCCCATGATTAGATTAAAACACACCTTAGAAAGATAGATAATAGAATTCATATTAATAAAAGAGATTAAAGTTTAGAAGAAACCGTAATGACGATTGCCGAACGAACTTCTTCGGTAACTTGAAACTTACTTTTATTAGATGAACTTTTGCACAAACAACACTTTAACAACAATAACAACAACACAAACAACTGATTTTTAAGGAGAAAAATCAGCAAAATAACATTATAGAGGGAGAAATTAAGCCTAAGCTTGGTGTGTCTTTAAATGACACCCAATGCCTCCTTTTATAGTAAAATGGCACACATAATTCCAAAGACCAAGCCATCCTTATGGCCTCCCACTCCTTATCATCTGAATTTATCATTTAAGAGAGCATGGGGGAAGATATTAATAATATATGAGTTGAAATGTGTAAAGGTGTGAAAGGAATCTTAGGCTTCAACATATTTATCAACTTTGGATAATTTTCTGGGCCTTATGAACTTCTAATTTGGAGATGATTATTATTAGTCATTTGTTCATCTTTCTCTTAGCTTTCCAACGCATTTTGAATCGCCTCAATCCGAGTCCGTATGAGGGAGATAAGTTGAAAATACGAAAATGTGTCAAATCTGTCCTAGTGTGAACAATTGGACTTTATTTTACAGCACCTATCCGTGATGAAGTGCACGCTGGGTGTCACTAAAACTCCTTTTTTCTGGTCCCTTTTACTCCCAAGTTGCCGCCTTAAGCCCCGACTTGGTTATTTGTGCCGAAAACCTTGCGAAAGTGCCTAGAAAACACACAAAGTGACTTAGATGCATAAAATGGAGAAAATGTACAAAAACCATTATTAAAATTTATTAAAATGGTACAAAATAACTAGTAATTAAATACTAAAAATATTATAAATTACGACGATAACAATATACCTCAAAGATAGGAAAAAGGGTTGACCACCATCGAAAGCGGGTTAAAATTATCTCAAACATGAGATCATCATACCATCAACTTTCTCCTCACAAGAGAATCAAAAGACCCGCCGGCGGATCGACTTTCCTCGAAGATAGGAAAAAGTCGATCGCCACCAAGGGCATCTTAATTTCCTCAAACGGAATAAAGCTCTTAACCTTCAAAAAAGGTCCACATTAGTGTATGGCTGGCCACCTGCCCTAAACAATCAAACAAGTCCTAAACCAGAAACTTACTTGCTAAAAGATATAATAATGCATAAGTAAAGTTCTGGGAAAGGGATTCATTCAAACAAAAATAAAATTGTACTTAATTACATCAAAATAAATTAAGTTTTTATAACGGCATCCTCCCCTGCACCTTTCTCTAAAAATGTATCCTTCGGAGGAACCTCACTCTCCTTAACGTTAACCTTTGCCGGAAGAACTATGCTATCAATCTCCACAATATCAACCTTACCACCTAGCTCATTGGATGCCTCGCTGTTGAGCGATTTCCGCAAGTGCACGGTTTCGCTTGTAGTAATAAAAGATATCGATCCCACAGGGAACGTTTTTTTAATGAAAACTTATTTTGATTCACGTTTTAGGTTTATAATATGGAAAATCATTATTTGAAATTGGATTTGGTTTTGAGATTGAATTAATAAGAATCATATTAGAAAATATGTAGAATGTTAGAAATCAATTCTGTTTTGAATATGAATTACAAAACAGAAACGTTAGTGTTTAAAATAAGAGATTTATTGTGTTCGTTTGCATTAAGCAAAGAAATCAACTTTAAACTTTGTATAAATTATAAAAATGTAATAACGTAAACTCCTTCAATTAAAGGGCTTTGAACCGCAGACAATCTTCATACGGTCGGGATAGATCGTCACCTTAACCAAATTAACACTTATTTGCATAAGGATTAATTTGCCTAAGTGTTCAAGAAAGTTTCTTTGTAATGATTTTGAATTTAACTACGTTTTAATGAAAACACCAGAACTCACTTCGAATCAGTTACAGAAGTGCTACATAAAAATATATTGAATTGCATGAACTTTATTAGATAAAGTATGAATTGATACAAGTTTACAGAGAACAGAAAGCATGGAAGCATTCGAACGACATTCAAGTTCTGGGTCGTCAGTCCTTTCCTCAAACCTCATTTAGAGTTTGTCAGGCTCGTGGGTCGAATCCGCTACTTAATCTTCTCACTGAATCTTCGGAATAGAGACGGGTACTTCTACTACCAAAATGTAAACTAATATGAACATATCTTAATCTAAATCTAATTGCTACTGTGTTTGTAAGTAATCTAAGAACAATTTGTGTACATCAGATTGCTTTTTACAAAATTGAAATCTAAACTCTGACTCTTTTCTGAGTCAGAGTTTCCACATAACTTCGGCACTAATCTTCCAAATCTAACTCTCATCTCTTCAACTCTGAATCAACTCTTTATTTATAGATGTTGAAGAGTCGTGATTGAAGGGTCGTATCCGTTGTGAAGAGTCGTATCTGCTGCGAAGAGACGTTCTTATCCAATTGAACGAACGCTTTTCTTGGAATTTAAACATGTGAATGTAGTGCTTGCTAGAATTTTTGATCTTACCGAGAATGGAAATTCCCGGCCGAGAATAGGGAATTGCAATTTTCAGCCTTCGGACAAAAGAGAGAGGCGCCAGAATTTAGCGTGTCGCGACCGAAAATTGGGATTCTCGGTCGCGACCCATAATCTCTATCGAGAATTTGGATTCTCTACCGAGAATTTGGAATATTCTTCTCGGTTCTGACTCCGTTTCCGTCTTCCTCATATCAGTGTGCTGATTTTCTCATCTTTTGGCTCGTAAGTTAGGGTTTTTCCTTCGTTTTTGACCTGTTTTCGTTCCTATTTGGATTTTACCAAATATTTAGGTACCTTGCATGAAAGAAACATATTCGAACGTAAAAGTACTCTAAATAGATATAAACAGCACAAATTCGTAGTAAAACTGATGTAAATATTGATGATATTTTAGGTATATTTTGGGCTTAACACTCGTTGAAGTCATCCACCTAAGCCTCAAGGTTGACAACGGATTTCGTGTCTTCATTCAAATCTTTCAGCTCATTTCGGACTTGACCACGAATAAAGTCGCGGGCATTCACCATCTTGTCATATTTGATAGCCTCCTCGGCAGAAGGAACGATGAACTCTGCATCCACAAAATCTATCTCCGGATAGGTGAGCTTAACGTAAGACATGATCCGTTCGCCATAATAAAAAGCACGGTTACCAGCCAAAATCTCCATATTTAGCAAAGCGGGCTTATGGTCTTTAGCATCTTCAGCTATTTTACTCTCTAACTCGTGGATCTTAGCATCCTTACTTTCGTTAAGAGCAATGGCTGCAGTGGCATTGGCATTGGCACTGATAACGGACACTTCCGCCTCCAACTTCTTGATGGTGGCCTTATCGGCAACACCTTGGAGAAGATCCGCCTCCATCGCGCACATATGGGCATACACCTGATAAAGGGAAAATTTCATACCAAAGCAGGATCCACAGAACCATGATCACTCTTTCATCCAAAAATGTAAAACGATGAGAAACTTACCGAGAGAAGATCCTTTTTTCCCATCTTAGCATGGGCGGATCCGAAGTACTTGTCACGACTCTCTCGCACATTCCCCAGCTGACCAATAGCCTCATCCAGATTATTTATAACTGCCTCGTTCTCAAAGGCTCCCTTGTCCCCATGCTTGGCGAACCAGTACTTCCCCATATCTGGTTTCGCCACCTAAACAGAAAATGCAGGAATTAGGACCCATGATAAAGGGTAGAGTGAAAAGGAAGAACTATACCTGCTCTTGAGTAAGACCCAGCCAGTCAATTTTAGGCTTTCCCACCCTCGAAGCAGCAGCCATCAGTTTCGCTCCATCAGCAGGAGCTGCCTTTGTTTTCTTGCCCATAGGAAGCTGAGAACCTTCCAAAGGGCGTTTCCCATCTTTCTTACTAGGATTCGCCACCGGCTCATTCCTCTTCTTCGCTTCCAGCTCATTCATCTTCTTTCGCCTCTCTGCAAGGGCAAGACTGGCCTCAGACAACTCCCTGATAAGGGGACAAAAAGAAAGTCAAAGTTCAAGGAAGAATAAAAGTACCTTCATCAAGTTGAGAGAATTTCATATGGTCGATCTGAGCGCCTGTTCGGTGGACCAAAGAAACTCCACTCATCATGAACTCAAGAGCATCGGTGTAGGTCCAGAAATCCATCTTAATACTCCTTATGAGATTCGCCACATTCCTCTCGATGGGAGTTAATTCCATCAGCTCACCAGCCATGTGTTGGGGTTTGTAGTTCCAATGCACCGGGAATCCCAAGGATTCGCCCTCTTTCAGCTTGACGTAGAAGAAATTTTCGTCCCAGTTATGGACGTTAGACATCTTATCACTAAAAGGTGAATAGCCCCTAAACTTGACAAAGCTTATAAAGGATTCACTTTTTCATTTAGAAGGCTTATGAAGGGATCTGAAAACTCGAGGGATAAGATGTACCCCCAGATTGGATGGCAAAAAAGCGTCCAGAGCTAAATCCAACCAGCCGTTCGGATGCAATTGGCTGACGGTGATCCCAAAGTAATCAAGGATTTCTCCCATCACGTTGGGAAAGGGAAGACGAAAACCCCTTTCCATATGGCTCTTATACATAGAAAGGTATCCCTTAGGGGGATAGGCAGGACGTTGATGGGCATCCGCCATCATGAGTTCAAAATTCTTCATCCATGGATAATGATTCGTCAAGTAGGCAAGATCCCCAGGACTCATGCGAGACGAAGTAATCTCCGCACGAGGACCCTTTCTCCTATATAGAGTCGAAGGAGAAGCCTCCATCCCTGAGGCAACTCTAGAGTTCACCGCCGATACAACCGGGGCAACAGTGGCAAAAGAATTCTGGGTTTCTATAAACCCAGAACAACAATTCCTACGCTCCTCTAAAACACTATGCAAACTAGACAAATCACAGCTCGGAGTACTCTCAAAAGAATCTGTGCTTTCAGAAAACTCTAAACTTAATGAGTAATCGGTAAAAGAGGACATACCAAAAAGCTCAGAGGTAGAACCAGTTGCAGAACTCATAAAAGCAAAAGGGCAGATAAACAGAAGAAGTACGAAGTCAAACTTACATAAAATTCCAAGGTAAAGAAGAAGAAGCTTTAACCTTTGAGTTCTTGGCACGAAGAGGGCTCCAAAGAAATGCATGCGAGAATTAAAAGGCCAAACAATGGAGAAATGAAATCGGAAGAGGGAGAAAGAAAGAGTTTTAAAAGAAAGACTCACATCGATTCGAGTGTCCTAGACACCTAGCAATCGGAGAGTGGTCTGGGACAGAGCAATCATTAATAAGCCGCCGACTGATGGCACACCTGGAAGCTCAAAAACCCTAAAGGACTTTAATGACATTTTAAGGGGGGGCTTCTGATAACGTCCGGATATTATTTACGGGACTAAAATGGTAATTAACCAAACGACCGCAGATAAAGGGGATCACCAAGGCTATGGCGTATGAAGCAAGGCTCCTAGATGGTGAATCAGATAGATTCCACAACACGCCATCGATAGTCAAACACTTGGGAGACCCGCCTTCTCACCTCGATACGCCCTCTGAACAATAGAGTTGATTCCCAATAAAGGCAACTAATAACTCATTAATAAGCTAACGGTCATACTTGAATAAGATCAGTAATCGCCATTAATGAAGCATTAATAGAGACTTTCTAGTTATCTGGAGTTACAACTACATGAGTATAAATAGCTTGCACCCCAAGCTATTGAGGTACACGCTTTCTAAAACGCTACTTCGTGCTTACAGTTTATTCCTATGTATTCTATTGACTTTAGCATCGGAGTGTCCCCCGCCGATCCCAACAACACCTCACAAGGAAGGGCTCCGATCACGAGTTCATCACCAGTCATCAAAGCATTATGGGTAGCCTTCGACGGACTAGGGTGGCCGTTCATTAAAGAATAATAAGCTGTTTTGACACTAAAAAGTTCTTTCTTGTCCTTCCGCTAACAAATTTGATCTTCTCTTCCTCCAATGGATATAGGGATTTCCAAATAGTCTTTTGATCATCAAGAGAGAATAAAAATTCAAACATCTCACGATTCCATTGCATGTTAGTTATTAGGCGGTCCACTGTCCAATCCAAATGAAATTCAGAACCTGTTATCGTAGGAACGCCATTAGCCATGCTCAACCACTTGTCCACCCATATTTGTGTGGTTCTTCCATTGCCAACCTGCATTCCGACCTCGTTGCGCATCAATTGTTGAGAATGGAGTATACTACCCCATATCGCACTTGGATTTGATCCTATCACAGCCTCTCTAAAATCAGTATCAGGAAAATAATGGGCTTTGAATAGTTGGCTTACCAGAGACTGAGGCTTGGTTAGAAACTTCCATGCTTGTTTTTCTAGAAACGCTATGTTGAATTCATGGAATAATGGAAGTTCAATCCACCCCAAGCTTTCCGCTGACAAAGTGACTTCCAAGCCTTCCACTTGATCCCCCGCCCCCCGCCCCCACCAATACGAATTCAGTAGCACCTCAAGTCTGTTGCAGATTGATTTTGGAAGCAAGAAGACTTGTAGTACATAGGACATAATAGATTGTGCGACAGCTTTGATTAAAACCTCCTTACCCACCTGTGATATTTTACGACCCTGCCACCCTCTTATCTTCCTATGTAGTCGATCCACCACATACCAAAATGTAGCTGATCTATTTCAGCCCACGACTGAGGGAAGACCCAAGTAATTATCTTGTCTCTCAGCTTGTACAACTTGCAGTAGCGTTGCTAACTCTGTTTTCTTCTCATCTTGGACTTTGGAGCTAAATGATATTTTAGATTTAGAGAAGTTTATTTTCTGACCTGAGGCAAGCTCGTACTTGTGAAAGATTTCTTTGACTGTCTGGCACTCCTCCAGAGTTGCCCTGAAGAAAAAATAGCCATCGTCGACAAACAGAAGGTGGGAAACCATAGGCGCTCCTAGGCTTATTTTACAGCCATGAATTTGCCCAGCCACCTCTGCCTGATTTATAAGTGCAGTGAGACCCTCCGTGCAGATAATAAACAAATATGGTGACAACGGCTCTCCTTGGTGTAAACCTCTTGACGTCTTAAAGCTTGGGAATGCATCATTTTTATTAATAATTTGATATTCAACCGTTGATACACAGTGCATGATCAGATCAATAAATTGGTCAGGAAACCCCAATTTCATCATAATAGCCTTCAGAAAAGCCCATTCCACTCGGTCATATGCCTTAGACATATCAACTTTCAGCGCAGCATAACCTTTTCGACCTCCATTGCCAAGTCTTAGCGTATGTCCCATCTCATATGCTATCATTATGTTGTCAGTAATGGCCCTTTTAGAGACGAAAGCACTATGGGAGGGAGATATGATGTGGTTAAGAACTCATTTCAGACGGTTGGTAATGGTTTTTGCATAATTTTGACAAGAACATTATAAAGGGCTATTGGTCGGAGATCAGAGATTTTAGTTGGCGGGGATTTCTTTGGAATTAATACCAGATTGGTCAAATTCAGTGAGGTGGGAATAGTACCTGAGTTTAGACACGATGCGTAAAAAGATGAGACAGCAGCCCCCAGCATCTTCCAATGTTGTTGGAAAAATCCGAAATTGAGACCGTCCGGTCCAGATGCTTTATCAGGATGCATAGCACGAGCGGATCTTTCAACTTCTTCTGCTGTGTAATTTCTTACTAGCATTTGCTGCATTTCAGCCAGAATACGAGCTGAGACAACATCAAGTATATCCAAATCTCGAACCCATTGTGACTGAAACAGCTGATAGAAGTGGCTTTAGATATTCTCAGTAAGACCAGTTTCCCAACTTCAATGATCTTCTGCCTCACTTGTTAAGCTCCCAAACTCATTTTTCTTTTTTCTAGTTCTGACCGATGAGTGAAAAAAATGAGAATTGCAGTCCCCTTCACGCAACCACTGAATTTTGGAGCGTTGTTTCCAATATAATTCCTGCTCCAATCGGACGTTTTCAAGCTCCTCACAGGTCTGATTAAATTCCATCATATCCGACAATCCCCTTGACACTTTTAGCTTTTCTCGTAAGAATTTCGCGTGACCACGAAATTTTGTGTGAAACTTTCTGCCCTAATTCTGTACTTTTCCACGGCAAAGCTGCAACCTGTCTGTAAAGTTTAAATCATTGGTATCCATCCAACTTGTGGTAATCAACTTTCTGCATTCTTCCTATAGGCCCCACGATTTCTCGTATCAGAATTGATACAGCCTCCCATCGATGTCTCAGTCATGCGTAGTAATAAGGCCGAATGATCCAATCGAGTCGTAGTGACTGTTAGAATAAAAGCCATAGGGAATCTGTCATGCCATGAGGCAGATGCCACCCCTATGTCAAGTTTCTCCTCAATTAACTGCTCCCCTTGACGCTTTCTGAACCATGTGAAAGGATGACCTCGCGTAAACTTCTCAGATAGTCTACATTGGTCTAGAGTTTCATTAAAACCCGTAATGAATTGCATATGATGTCTCCACCTGCCTCTTTTGTCACATACAAGGTCCATATCATTAAAATCTCCTACTATAACCCACACAAGATCAGAGATTCTATGCAGATCTTTTAGGCACTGCCAAGAGAGCGCATGCCTTCCTCTTTCAAGGAAACCATAGAACCCCGTGAGGCGCCATTCCACTTCCTGAGCGGTCGAGACCCTCACATCAATGAAATTACTCCCATACTTCATTAAACTGACTGCCATCTCCCGTTTCCAAAGGAAAGCCAAACCACCTCCCCCTTGAACACTACTAACTACAAAATGTCTGTCAAAACCAATTGAATTCTGTAATTGTGAAATTGCATTAGATCCAACCATGGTTTCCATGAGGAAAATAATGGTAGGTTTGTGGACTTGGATGAGCTCATTGAGCTCGCGAATTGTATCGAGGTTGCCCACTCCTCGATAGTTCCACTGAGGTAAATCATGGCTTCCGACTGGCCCCTTCAACGGAACCTGTCGATATCTCTATTTCAGTTTGATTTCCTTCCATCTCTGCATGTTTTACTGGGTCATTTTATTGTCGCTTATGCTTTGGGTCTAAAAAGACCTGACATTATCCTCCATTCTTTATGTTTCCGCACTACGAGCCTTGGCCTGTAATCTAAGTGTCTTCAAGTTCTCATTAGAATTATTCGGTCCATCAATATTTACCAAAATAGGAGCAAAGTGTAACCAAGGGGATATGTTTTGTTGGAAACACCGGGGGGAAGCTCGTAGAAAAGGCCTATATAATCTAGGATGGTCCGGGTCTTGAAGAGCCCTGTAAGCCACACAATCACGTTCACTATGTCCCAAGAGCCCACAATAGAAACAAAAATGGGGTAAACGTTCATATTTAAAGTTCACCCATACCCAACTAGTATTAGAAGTGCCAAGTTTCATTCTGCGATTAAGTGCCTTTCGAACATCCAATACCACCTGCACCCTAAGATAGCCAATAAAGGCTTCCCTATAGTCTCGCGGATCCATTTTCAGTACCACACCCAGATGGCTACCACAAGCCACTGCTATCTTTTTTGATCGGAGTCCACTAGGTAGGTCGTGTAATTTCACCCAAAAAGCAGTTTCATTGAGCTGTGTTGTGATTAGCTCTTATTGTCTCTCTACTCTTTTTAGAACCAACAGCTTATTTTCAAAAGTCCACGGACCTCCATTCAACACTGCATTCACATCGAAAACATGATTGAACTGGAAAAGAAATCTGTTACTTTCCAATTCAACAATCGTCATGCCTCCAGCCGGCTTCCATACTTTTGACAACGTCACCTTCATCCCTTCGACATTTATTGGTTTATCTGTGACAAACTTGCCGATGCAAATCCATCGCAGATCATATACCAGGGATGTTTCCCGCTCAGGAACAACTATCAGTGCTGTTTCCTCCTCCTCGAGCGATAATTGTAAATAGGTATGTGATAAATCCTCCATCGGTTCCAAGCAAACAAAGTAAACACATTGCAATATCCTTGCTAACAGCAGGTAGGGTAATAAGATCGACTAAAGCGAGAAGACGGAAAGAAAAACAGATTGATTTATAGTGGAAAACGATGGAAAAAGAAAACTTCAACCCTAAGTTAGGGTAAACTCATTCTAAACCCTAGTCGTAGGGTATGGGCGCCCTAATATGTTTGTTATTTTACGTCATGCCTGTCTCCCTCTCGATTGACTTCGCAGATTTCACCTTATGCGAAGTCTGCGAAGATAATGTTTGAGTTATTAGACGATTTCAGTTCGCAGATTTCTCAATATGCAAAGTCAAAACGAGTTTTTGCGAAGTGGTATATAACAACAAAAAGGCACAACAACAAGGGATTCCAACATTAAAATCATAACATTATCAAAATTTATAATAAGATTGTCACAATAATAACATTAAAATCATAACATTATCAAATTTTACAACAAGATTGCCACAATAAACTCCTAACTCATCATTTTAAAGTGAACGTGACGAATCTGGACGGAAATTTCTCTCTACACAGGAAGTCCAGACCTTTTGGGATGATAAATGGAAGTCCAGACCTTTTGGGATGGACGTATCACATGGTGCACAACAAGATTGACACAATATCTCTTAACCAATCACTTTAAAGTAAATGTGACCAATCTTGAAGTGGAAGTCCCAGGCCGTTTGGGATGGATGTCTCTCATGGCACCCCAGTACGCCGCCTTCCAGCAATGGATGTTATGTATTCAACCACCTTAAAAAAATTAAACATTTTGGGGAGAAAAAAAGACGATTTAACTTCGCCAAATGATGATTCGTGAAGTATGCGAATATAAATGGGAGGGAAGAGGATGATTTTACTTCACGAATCGATGATTTCGCGAAGTTTACGAGGCCCGAAACGCGACGATCTACTTCGCGAAGTCTGCGAGTGAAAAATCATGAACTTTTCTACTCGCAGACTTTACAAAATCATCGATTCGCGAAGTAGATCATCGCATTTCAGGATCTTTCTCATCGTAGATCTTCGCGAAATCATCGACTACGCGAAGTGATTTTTTGGAAAAACACAGAGAAAACAGTAGATACCTATATTTTTCGCTCGTTTCACCCTTAAAACTGATAATAACAATATGATAAACTGGGAAAAACGATGAAAATAACATAGAATAACCATTTCTTCGATAGCCACAAGAAGAAAGAAACCAAGAAACGAGCAAGAACAGGAAGAGGAAGAACCATGACTTCATTTTCTAGGATTAGGAAGATGAAGAATCGAGAGATGAAGAGAGGAAGAAGCGAAATATATGGTGATGTGGAGAAATGGTGCAGATTTTGCGAAATTTAAAGGAAGAGATGAAGATCAAAAGTCTGGGAAAGCAACCGTTCGCGTAAGGAAGAGAAGGGGAAGGGGGAAGATGAAAGGGTGAGGGTATTTTGGGAAATGCACACAAACATAGTCTAGAAATGTAATAAGTTGAGTAAGTGAGTTAAAAATGTAAATAGGTCTCCCATTTGACCCAATTTTATAATTTTCCAAAAAAAAATTATTTTCAACATTTTAAATATGGAGCAATTTTAGGCTTAAGCAATAGCAAAACAAATCTTTAAATGTTTGGAATGCAAAAAATAAAACTTAACACTGATCGAAAAAGGGTTTCGTGGAGGCAAAAACTGAACCATTGGTAGATCAAAACCGAACATACAAACACAAGCGTCAGACTCATTTTGACTGGTTATTTAAAAAACCTTTGCTTTTTATTATTGCTCAAAAGTCAAAACTGAACTTTTTTGTTGATTCGATTTTGTATAATACATTTTGAATAGAGACGTTATCCGGACAACTGGGAAATTACAAACAGTTAACCGGAGACGACTATTTTTGTTACAAAGATTCTGAATCCAAGAATACAATTTATTCATTCTAACAAATTTATCTTACAAACCTTTATGCTATTTCATTGTTTATTTTTATTCTTTTATTACTGAGTGTGTGAACATTGCGCACTTTAAAACATAAATAAAAAAAATTACTTAAATTATTACATTATCAATATAAGAGAATAGATACATGTTCAAGGGAATATAAGAGAAACACCGTTAGTACACAAATATATACATAGATGAATGTTTTTATGTGTAAAAAAATATACAAGAGTTATTAAAAAATCATATTTTCCATCCTTAAAAAAATGGCATCTAGCTTACATCATTGATGTGCGCTACTAATGAACAGGTGCACAACTCTTACAACCAAATTCGTCATTACACCTAAATTTTAGGTAGAAGGTAAGGTAAATGATGGTTTAATAATATAATTATATTTGGCTTGAAGGTAAAGTAAGATAATGTTATATACAAAATTAGTTTTATATCCTTACTCTTAATTATAACTTCTACGAGGAGAGCATTATCTTTATAAGAAGGTGCATCGATATTTATAGTTACAACATGATAAGTTTTTTAAAGAATTATTGAAAGTGCATAGACTGAAAATGAGAATTTGCAAAGAAAATGTACTATAATCTAATATTGTATGATAGAGGCAAAAATAGAATAAAACACAAAAATGAGAGACTATTTTGAAAAAATATAATTACTTAACCTTCACTCACCCGATTTGAATGTAGAACTGTTCATGGGTCGGGCTAGGGTCAGGCCCATCAGGCTTTTTTCTAAAAATGTTCAGCCCAATTCCAGTCTAGGCCGTTGTTAATTTAGACGGGCTCGGACTCAAAAATCAAATCCCAAACTCTACCCATATAAGCCCACTTAAATATATATGTATAATTTTTAATAATAAAAAATTAAATTTATACTTAAAATAAATATTAGTAATATATAAATTTATAAATTTATTAATAGACGGATCAGACCGTGCTTTTTTATAGATTTCAAGCCCAGCCAAAAAAGAAACGGACACGGCCTAAACGGACCGGACGGAACCTGGACCCGTGAACAGGTTTATTTGGATGTAACAAAATGAAAGACTTACCCTTACCTACCCCCAGTTACCTTTTTCGTCCGTTACACTTCGAAACAAACATACCATGCCTTACCTTGAATACCCACCGTCCACACAAACCCTAAAAGCCCAAGCTTTGCACCGCCGTGATGCTGTGTCAAAGTGTTTTCAGTTTAGGGCTCGGCGACTTATCCTGCGCAACTTGCACCTGCCGTTCTCGTTCAGGTTCTAGTTCGGCCGGAAATCTCACCTCTCCGATTGGGGTAACTCTTTCCCCACCTCTTTGATGCCACCGCCACCTGTTAGTCCAGCAATTCATAGCTTTCGTCTTTATTTTCTTTTGATCGAACTTGCCTTGATAACATTTTCGTATTCCTTTTTGAACAGAATGCAATATTGAATGGGCGAGTATTGTTTTCAAGCTCTGCTGCGCTGCTAGTAATCTAGTGCTAATCAGGAGAATGGAGCTAATTCATGGCTTGATGCTGATAAACCGGAGCAGAAAAAGTTGCTGATACGAAAATACTCAGAACCCTTGCCAATCACTTTTGGATGAAGGATAACCTAGAATGATTGGATGACTGTATTGGTTGATCACAGCTACTGGCAATTCTAGTGCCCTTGCTGCCTTCACTACTGCTAATTCTAGTGCGCTTTCCGTTCTCAATGGATGTGGAATTGCCAGTATGAGGCTTCCGCTTTCAATGGTATTTTTTTTTATTAGTGCTTGGTACATTTTGTCTTGTTTTTCCTTTCCACTTGCTTAGTTGAATCTTTCATCCGTTGTTTCTTATTACAAAGAAAAAGTGATGAACGATCTAAAATAATAGAAAGCTCAACCATACATTACTTCCTAGATATCAAAATGTGATCTGGATGTCCTACTCTCCATTATAGAGGCAGAATGTGTGCAATCTTGCACAATGGAGTTCACTGGCAATAATCTCAAAGTTTGACGAAGTTTAATTCAAGCCAATCCAAGTATGTGTTACATATTAAGGTTGAGCAAACCTGCGCAGTTAAGATGCAACAATGACCAGGCACAACATGCTGCCATTGAGGTACCATCAAATACGTGAAGTTTAGGCAAACATCTCTGATAATGATGTTTGCAAAGCAAGAGAAGGAATTAGTGTTTGATGTTACCTCAGTTGCGGCCTGTTGTGCCTGGTCATTGTTGCATCTTAACTATGCAGGTTAGCCCAACCTTAATATGTGACACATTCTGTAACTTTAATGGAGAGTAGGTATATTTTGTCTTGCTTAGTTGATTTTTCATCCATCGTTTCTTCTTACTTTTGGGTGAAATTTTGTTTCGACAGAATTCATGACAGCTGTATTCTCTGTGAACAATCCATATGTCTAATGATTGTTTTATTCTTGTGCTTTTTCACTTCATCAGTTGCTTAAAATGTTTATTCTTCTTCTGATGTTGTATTTCACAGTTCATGCCATTTTCTTATATGATCATATTTTGAACGCCCAGGTCTTTTCTCATTTACATCAGTTGGACCTCCGTTATCATCTCAGCTATTTGCTTTAGAGAAACCTATTCTATGTAATGATAAATGTTGCTCTGTTAAATTTGAGGTTTTTAACTATTGACTTACTTACATCACTCTCTGTTTAGTAAAGAAACTGGTTCCTTGAACTTTTTTGTTAGTGTTTGGTACATTTTGTCTTGTTTTTTCCTTTCCGCTTAGTTGAATTTTTCATCCATTGTTTCTTCTTACAAATAAAAGTGATGAACAATCTAAAACAATAGTAAGCTCAACCATACTTTACTTCCTAGATATCAAAATGTTTTAATTTGAGAAGTGATATGGATTTCCTACTCTCCATTAAAGTTGCAGAATGTGTCACATATTAAGGTTGAGCTAACCTGCATAGTTAAGATGCAACAATAACAAGGCACAAACATACATTACTTCTCGTTTCTCTATCTAGCCAGACATGATTATGGTTGTTCGGAACTTGCTTTTAACATCGAAACTTTCAGGTTGTAGAAGAAAGATGAGGTTCTCTTGGCCAGTTAGCTGTCTCTGCAGTATCTCATGCAGCTGCCCCAGCGCGAGCTCATCAAAATGCCATAAACAATAGAAAGAGAGGGCAGTTATAGGGACAAGAATGTGGTACAGATGGTCATAGTGAAAGAAATGTGGAGAAGGTACTTGGATTTTTTTTTTTTTCAGAAAGCAAACATAGCTTTCGAGTGAGAAGAGATTGTAGATCTTAATATAATATGATTTTTTTCATCAGAATGCTGATCTAGGCTACTTGATTGACGTTTCTGTCCGACATCCTCAGATGAGAGCTCCAAAAGTATATAGATTCTTTATCATGGGGAAAACCAAACAGTCCTAATGTTAGTGCTAAGAATGCAGACATTATCTCTGCTGCATTGTCTAGTTTAAATAAGTTTGATGATGATTATGAGCAAAATTGTTTCACAGCATAATAATGAACCTGCTGGTTCTTTTTCTTCCTCAACAAACCAAGATGAAAATGTGAGGTCAAAAGGCACTTCTTCTGAAATGAACAAACCTACTGAAAGCATTTCAACAGTTAATGAAACATCGAGTGCAAACCAGTTGGCAGCTAATCACAATTTTACATTTTCTTTCTCTCTCTTTTTTTTTTTGGATTGCTAACTATCACTGAAAGAGCCACACATTGATGAACACTCTCTTCACTATGGATGTTGGTCGTCTGTTAATGTATCTGAGTTTTTTTAAATGGAGATGTACAAGGTGCATTTTGGAAGTCTTTAACTTTGAACTATGGATGTATAAACTAAATGTGAAAACTTCATTTTATTTTTGCTATTGATGCTATAATGCTTAAAATCATGAGTTTTCCGTTAGGCTAACCATTGCTTCTTGGTTGATTTGTGCACTATGATATATTATTGAGGTAGGAAGAAATTCGTCGTTTCTTGTTAAAATCAATAATATCATAGATTTGATACTTCTTTTTTTCTGTTTCTTACTCAATATTGAATAACAGAGAACTGCAAATATGTGTATAGACCAATGAATAGTATAGCTAGTGGCTTAAGAGCCTTAGGACTTGTGAGCTCTTTTACTGAAAATATTTTAAAAGTTGAATAACACAATTGCATTACTGCTGTAGAAAAGTGGTCATTATCTGAAACAGACTTTGCAACTACTATTTCAACTCATGCATGAGCCTTTGACTTGAGTGACTAATTGGGGAAATTTCCATTTGCTTGTTTTTCTTTAATAGCAAGAAGCTGAGAGCATAAAGGGAAAGCAGGCTGCTGGAGAAAATTCAAGCAGACCTCAACACCTTGGGAGAAACAACAGGTAATCTCAGATATTTTAATTTTCATACTTTTTCTGTATTTAACGTGCTTTGCAGGTTGTCATCTTTGCATGCATAGTTGTTAAAGGTGCGCCTCTGTCAAGGCTCAAGGTAGTGAGCCTTGATTGCAGAAAGCGAGGCCCTGTTTAAAGGGCTCTCGCCTTGCCCGGGCCTCGGAGCCTGAATCAAAACGCGCCTCTGTGTTTTCACTATGTTTTTTTTACTGTTTTGTGTAGAACAAATGTTTGACTAATCTCAACCACTAATCTAATTTAAATAAAATTAATCTTAACCCTTGATCTAAATAAGAATATCAAGACACAACTAAATTTAAATAAGAAGAGTCTCCTCCACTTCATACTGCATTATGTGTTTATTTGGTTTTGTAATTTGTTTTGTTTGTGTAATCCATAAGTGTGTTTTTTTTGGTTTATGCTTTAACTATTAAAAGAGTATATATATTTTCTTATTTTCTGCACGGCTTGTTCCTCATGCTTGCGCCTTGAGCCTAGGCTCCAGGACCCCTTAGTGCGCCTTGCGCCTTTAACAACTATGTTTGCATGTATTGTTAGTTTTGGATGAAGTGACTCAAGTGGATGTTGATTTCGATTAGTAAACATGTATCAGAATGCATTTTTTTTTTTCCTTTTGTTTAATTTGGATTAGCTGTTTGGTTTCTTACTGCAGCTCCTAGAATATTCACTTTTTTCTTTTCTTTTTACCTGGCTCGCTGCCTTAATGCATTGCCATTTCTATTTCTAATGTTTTCCCTCTGAAATTTTGCTATTCTTGAACTGTAGTGCCATAATTTTATTTCCTTTCTTCTTTTTAGGAATGTTGTCCAACATATATCTACCTGAATAAAGAAAGATGATGCCGACAGGAACCTGGCTCAAAAAATCATGCAGAATAAAAACAGTATAGTTTATATTGTGGAGCAGATGATGAATATGATTTTGAGGATGGGCCAAGAAAAAAATCTAAGGGGGCAGGCAATGATCACAAGTCCTCGGACCAGATAGCAAAACATCTTGTTGTGTCAATAGCAAACTTCAAGTATTTGATGTTACTGCAGCCGCGGCCTGTTATGCCTGGTCATTGCTGCATCTTAACTATGCAGGTTAGCTCAACCTTAATATGTGACACATTCTGCAACTGTAATGGAGAGTAGGAAGCCATATCACTTCTTGAATTAAAACATTTTGATATCTAGGAAGTAATGTATGGTATATTTTGTCTTGCTTAGTTGAATTTTTCATCCATCATTTCTTCTTACTTTTTTGGCAGAATTCAGGACAGCTGTATTCTCTGCGAACAATGCCTCAAGTATCTAGGAAGGTAAATTATGCATGTCTAATGCTTGTTTTGTTCTTGTGTTTTTTCACTTCATAAGCTGCTTAAAATGTTTATTCTTCTTCTGATGTTGTATTTAACAGTTCATCCCATTTTCGTATATGATCCTGCTGGTTCAACTACCCAAGTTCACTTCTTCTGAAATGAACAAACCTACTGAAAGCATTTCAACAGTTAATGAAACATCAAGTGAAAACCAGTTGGCAGCTAAGGCCTTGCAGCTTCGTATGAAAGGGAGGCAGGCATGAAGAAGCTCATAAATTTATGGTGAAACTAATCACAATTTTAATTTCTTCTCTTTTTTTTTTTTTTTGGACTGCTAACTATCACTATGAAAGCCACACATTGATGAACACTCTTTACTATTGATATTGGTCGACTCTTAATATATCTGAGTTTTTTTGGGAGATATACGAAGTCTAACTTTGAAATATGGATGTATAAAACTAAATGTGAAAACTTCATCTTTTTTTTTGCTCAAACCGGCCAAAACATCTTGTTGTCTCAATAGCAAACTTCACGAATTTGATGTTACCTCAATCGCGGCATGTTGTGCCTGGTCATTGTTAACTATGCAGGTTAGCTCAACCTTAATATGTGATACATTCTGCAACTTTAATGCAGAGTAGGAATCCATATCACTTCTTAAATTAAAAACATTTTGATATCTAGGAAGTAATGTATGGTTGAGCTTTCTATTGGTTTAGATTGTTGCTCTGTTAAATTTGAGGTTCTTTTAACTATGACTTATTTATTCCTCTGTTTGCATCTAATCACTCTCTGTTTAGTCAAGAAACCGGTGCCTTGAAAAGAATATTTGATCGTGGTAGCTGTGCGATAAATTTTATTAGATAAATATGGCTATGGTATATGGACCTTGCATTAAGTCTCATTTTTGGGTGATTTACTTCAGTTTAACTTGTATAAACTTGCCATGTGTAGTTCCAATGTCACTTGGATCACATTAAAATGATTTTCTGACTCTAATGCCAATTTTGTATTAGGATTTTGTTTCTTGTTTTACATTTCATACATGTGTCAATTCTTAAAAAGGCGAAGTACGTTTCTCACCGATTTTCCTTCTGACTCTTCTTTAAGCATACTCAATGTTGACATGCATTTGAGTCAAGTTGAATATAAGAACCTTGTGAATACTGAATGTCTTTATTTTCTCAAATCAAAATCACTTTTCTTCCTTCACAAAGCAAATAGTGAAATTAAAATGTTTCCAACATAAGTTATTTTTCAGAAGTTCTAGTTTGTGCTCATTTGGATGTTTTTTCATTGATATTGTAGAATTTTATGCTCTTGGTTAATGTGAACCATGGAACTTTTAGTAAATGTGAAGACTTTGTCATGAGTCCTTATGTTGTGTATGTTCGATTGGTATTCTAAAATTCATGTTGTTCCTAAGCTTTTTTATATTCATTTCTGCATCTATGAGTTTTGGGAGATATTGAGGAAAAGGGAATTTTGTACCCCAAAAAACAAAGTGATAAAAGAATAGTATTATGATGTAGAATGAAATTTAGGGATTATTAAGTGTTTAATGATAATTTGAAGGGCAATACTGGAAATTCACCTAGTTTCTCTAGTATGCTAATCTGTATATTATCTGTATTATATGGTAATCATGGTTATATATGTAATCTTATATTATTTTGGCAGGTATCTTGGTATTGTATGGTAAGTTGTTTTTTTTTTTTATATGGTAAGTTTCAGTTTTTTATATGGCAAGTTTATCAGCACTGTATAACACGACAAAAGTGTGAACGCTGCCTTCACACTTATGCAGTGTATATATATCTCTGCAGTTTTCATTTTATGTCACAGAGCTGCAGATTGGGGAGAGCAGTGAAATTAAGATTTTAATTTTTATTTCTTTACTAGCTAAAGAATTCAGTAAAAAATGGTGAAGAGAGCAGTGACACAAGAACCTAGAAGAAGTTCTAGAATAGCAGCATTGGAGGAAGAAAGAGCACGGAAAACAAGTTTGGCTGTTACTAGTTCATCACCACCAGCAGCCTCTAGAAAGAGAGTCTGCAATCTTAAAAGTCTTCAGGTAGTCGTCACGAATTCAGTTTAGTATTTTATTCATTATTTAATTATGATAGCATGTCCAAGCTTTCTGCTTCCTTTTTGAATTTTCCATCTCTTTTTCAACAGGAAGGAGAAGACTTAAAACCTGATAACTATTCTGAAATTGATAGGCGTATGACATATACGCCTCAGACCATCCGCGGGAACCCAAAATCACTTGAACTGGTAAGTTTATCATGCATGTATTTTGCCACTTTTCAACTTTAGAAACTCTGCTGTTTTCTGTTCTGATTTAATTGAGCGGATGCTTCAGTTTCCATGTGCAGCTAACTCGTACACAGATAGCCTAATGCGGTTTGTGAAGGATTTAGGACCCACAGCAAAAATGGTTGCCAACAGGCAACTTAGCATGGTTGCTGATTCTAAAGGAAAGATGGTATGCACCAATGGAGTGGGGCAGAATACTGCTGCTCCTGCTCCATTAAACCAAAACTGTACATGGTTGCTGAACCATCAAGAGCCAACCAGCTTGGCTGGTGCAAGTGGGTGGTTGTATCAAAATGGAGGGGGACACCAAAATTACGCAGCAGCTAAGGCCGTTGAACCAGCGTACGAAGAGGGGCAGAGTTGTGCTGCTCCATTTGGGTTGGACCAAAATTATACGGCTAAGGGTGTTGAGATGCAACCAAACACGCTGGGGTTAGGTCCTTATATGAATGCGGGATGGAAACAAGTGCACGGACAAGGAATGGGTACTTCTGCTGCTGCTGCTGCTGCTGCATTACTACAGCAGGATAGGCTGCCTGATCTCAATGTGTAATATTTGTGCTGAATCTGTAATGTTTGTGCTCAATCTAATGTTTGATCTCTATCTGTAATTTTTGTGCTCAATCTAATCTTTGATCTCAATATGTAATATTTGTGCTCAATCTGTAATGTTTGTGCTCAATCTAATGTTTGATCTCAATCTGAAATGTTTGTGGCAGATCTCAATCTCAATCTGTAATGTTTTTTATTAAGAAAGAAAAAAAATGTCAATACAAGCATAAAGAATATAAAATGGAAAGCTAACCAACATGGTAGATGTAACAAAATTAAATTATTCGAAAATATATCGTCCCTGAAGTGTTGCTGTAGACATGTGGTTTGCAAAAGGATTGGAAGAACCACTAGTGACCGTGTGTGGACTGAACAGCATATTGAGCTAGGTAACCGGCCGCGGCATTACCTTCTCCTATGAGTCATCGGGATTGATGTGAATCTAAAATTAAAATTGATAAATAATATATGTAACCTAATTGTAGCTCCCAGTGCACATTGTCACGGCCCGCCTAAAGTCATCCGTGGGAAGGCCCGAGCCAAATGCCCAAAGGGCTAAGAGAAAGGAGCCAGGGGCAAAACGGTCATTTTTCTGTTCATCGTGCCGTTACGGGACATGCCGGTGGACACCAAGGACATCGGGCCAATATTATGTGCAGGTGTGCACAAGGCAGCCGGGCAGCGGGCCCGTGCCTGCCGGGAGAGGATTTGGCCAAGAGAAGGTCTCCCCCTATAGTGTGTCTTATACCAACTTGAGACACACTGTCGGTGAACATTGCCAAGCCCCACACACCACAAGTTTTCCCAAGGTATGTCTAGATGATTCCAAATGCGTCCATATTTGGTATGTGGTTCCTTGGGATCTATATGGAGCTATGTGCTCAGTTATGTGCGGGGAAAATATTAATGGCAAGGAAAATTGCCATGATGGAAAATTGCGGGCCCAGAAAATTCCAGGCGGGCCCGGAGCGTGCCAGAACGGGCCAAAAACTTCCGGAACGTGCCAGATTTGTCCGGAGCGTGCCGAAATGTGCCGGAACGTGTCGGAATAGTTCGGAAGGTACGAGAAATATTCCGAAATGTGCGGGAATGGTCCGAGAAGCTTCTAGGGACATCTTAGAAATGTCCCAACCTTTCTTATTTATTCTTACTTGTATTTTTCTAGACTATTCTAGGATTTTATTTGTGTAAAGTATTCTAGAACCTTCCTAGGTTGCCTATAAATAGGAGGGAAGGGTTCATTTGTAACATACAAGTTGATAAGTTGACATATACATCACAAGACACAAAAGTGTGAGCAAGTGTGAGTGCTACTTTGTGTTCTAGCCTTTGTAAAGCATTCTTTTCTTAATAAAGAGTGTTTTCCTCACTTAGCATTTGTGCAAGGTCCTGTTATTCCGCTGCATTACGTTGCCTAGCGTAGAAGCTAGCAATCAAGGTTAAGGCTGAACTAGTAATAGGGGTGAAATTACTAGTGCCGCACGGTCGACAGATAGTCAAGAGGATGTGTCCGTGACAAGTGGTATCAGAGCCAGGTTGAAGGCCAGTGGTTTTGTGACAGAATTGCCTACGGGATTCTGATTTGCCAACGGATTGCACGATGCCGAAGAGAAGTGAGGTCGAATTGACTAGCGTTCGTGGGGAGGAGCAAACTACGAGCGAGAGGGGAAGATAAAGGTCGCGAGACGTCCTAGTAGACATCAACGGTAGGCTGGCAAAAGTGGAGTTTGCCATAGTCGAAGACCGAGATAAGTTCGAGGCCATGGAGCAACGCGTGGAAGTGCTCGAAGATGAGGAGCTCCGACAAGAGGTGCTTGCCATGGTGAACAGGGTCGCCGATGATTGTGAGGAAAGGGACAAGGCCTTGGAAGCTCAAGTTGCTTCTCTTAGGCAAGATCTAGAGAGAGCTCTTGCCGAGTTAGTCACGACAAAGGAGGAGTTAGCCTTGTGCAAGAGGGCAATTGCACATGGCGATGCGTCAACTTCAGGTGCGTTTAGTCCGCAGCGACTAGAAGTGCCTAAACCGAAGGCGTATGGTGGTTCGAGGAATTCCAAGGAGATTGACAACTTTCTTTGGAGTTTGGAGAAGTATTTCAGGGCACTTGGCATTGCGAGTGATGCCAAGATGATCGACGCCGTGCCACTCTACTTGCAAGATACGGCCATGGTGTGGTGGCGATTGAAGGAGCAAGAGATGCGACGAGGTACGTGTTCAATCGCTACATGGGACGATTTCAAATGAGAGCTTAAAGCCCAATTCTATCCGGAGGCGGGTGAGCTCGAGAAGAGGGCCAAGTTGCGACACTTGAAGCAACGAGGTGGTTTGAGGGAGTACATCAAGGAATTCTCCGAGATTCTCCTAGAGCTGCCCAACTACCCACAAGAGGAGGCCTTCTATCTTTTCTTGGAAGGATTGCAGCCATGGGCTAGGCTAGAAGTCCAACGCAGAAATGTGAAGGAACTTTCTACCGCGATTGCCGTTGCCGACTCGTTAGTGGAGTTCGACAAGTCGGGAAGGCAAAGCTTTGGCCATGACAAAGGCAAGATTGGCCAAGAAGGTGCAGCCGATGGCAAGAGTGGGGGAGACGCCCACGACCGAAGCAAGAACGTCCCAAAGCCACAAGAGGCCAAGCCGTTCAAAGGCAACAAGGGCAACAACGTGGAAAGGCCGCTCAAGTGCTACTTGTGTACCGACCAACATTTGACAAGGGACTGCCCGATGAGGAAGAAGTTGAATGCGCTCATCGAGGAACGGGAGCGTCTACTTCGAGGCGACGACGACGATGCGCATGAGCAACCGTCCGAGATGCACATGGGGTCCCTTCGTCACTTGGGTGCAATGAGGGTTGAGGGACGAAGCGATGACGAGACATCAAGCCCCTCGACACCAAGATCTCCCCGTGGAGCGGGAGAAATGTCAAGCGTCGAGCCCGAACAAGCCATGGATGTCCGAGGGAGAAAGGACATTCAGCCACCAGTGATGCCGATTGAGCTGCCATCAGAGGGCAAGGTGGAGCTCAAGCCAAGAGAAGTTTGCAAGGTTTTGCCGTCAGAGGGCAAGGCGGAACACCAACCTATCAAGCATTCACCCAAGGGAGCGGTGAAACAGAAGATGAAGTCTAAGGCCAAAAGGATGACCAAGGACGCTACCAACAAGGTGTTGCCATCAGAGGGCAAGGCGGAGCACCAACCAGCGAAGACTTCACCCAAGGGAGCGGTGGAGCAAAGGAAATCCAAGGCCAAACGGGTGGCCAAGGATGCATGCAACAAGGGTGAGCAAGGTGCCATCACCCAATCGAAGAATTCTACGGCAGCAAGCACCAATGGAGGAAAGGTGCGGGGTCCGAGAGCCGACGGGAGAAGGTTGGCCAAGCGAGGGAAGGCTTGCCAATCGAGGCTTGTGGAAGGACAATTGCCAATGGGAGACAAGCATGACCAGAAGCCAAGGAGGCGGAGGTCGAAGAAGATTATGGCTATGGAGGGCCAAATCTCCAAAGTTGTAGGCCAAGGGGTTGGCCAATGTGTGGAGAAGTCGTCGAAGGAACGACAAGTTGCGAGGGAGCAACAACCATTGAAGGAAGCTGCTCATACCGAAGGGGCAGCGACCAAACCGAAGGGCCGAGCAAGGAGGAGACGTCCAAGCAAGGCCGCGAAGCGAAATGGTGGGCAAGGAGGCGTGGCACACCCAAGGAAGGCAACGAGGACGTTGCCAAATGGAGTGGGGGAGGATGTCACGGCCCGCCTAAAGTCATCCGTGGGAAGGCCCGAGCCAAATGCCCAAAGGGCTAAGAGAAAGGAGCCAGGGGCAAAACGGTCATTTTCCTGTTCATCGGGGCGTTACGGGACATGCCGGTGGACACCAATGACATCAGGCCAATATTATGTGCAGGTGTGCACAAGGCAGTCGGGCAGCGGGCCCGTGCCTGCCGGGGGAGGATTTGGCCAAGAGAAGGTCCCCCCTATAGTGTGTCTTATACCAACTTGGGACACACTGTCGGTGAACATTGCCAAGCCCCACACACCACAAGTTTTCCCAAGGTATGTCTAGATGATTCCAAATGCGTCCATATTTGGTATGTGGTTCCTTAGGATCTATATGGAGCTATGTGCGGGAAAAATATTAATGGCAAGGAAAATTGCCATGATGGAAAGTTGCGGGCCCGAGCTGGAGCCGTCGGGCCCGTGTGCGTGCCAGCAGGCACATTTAACCTCTGTTCGTGCGGGGCAAGCAGGCAGCAGGCCCAGGGACTGCAAGGAGCTGCGAGCGACGGCCAGGAGCTGCGAGAGACTTCCCCGACTGAACCTCTGTTTGCCGAGCTACGGGCCCAGAAAATTCCAGGCGGGCCCGGAGCGTGCCAGAACGGGCCAAAAACTTCCGAAACGTGCCAGATTTGTCCGGAGCGTGCCGAAATGTGCCGGAACGTGTCGAAATAGTTCAGAAGGTACGGAAAATATTCCGGAATGTGCGGGAATGGTCCGAGAAGCTTCTAGGGACATCTTAGAAATGTCCCAACCTTTCTTATTTATTCTTACTTGTATTTTTCTAGACTATTCTAGGATTTTATTTGTGTAAAGTATTCTAGAACCTTCCTAGGTTGCCTATAAATAAGAGGGAAGGGTTCATTTGTAACATACAAGTTGATAAGTTGACATATACATCACAAGACACAAAAGTGTGAGCAAGTGTGAGTGCTACTTTGTGTTCTAGCCTTTGTAAAGCATTCTTTTCTTAATAAAGAGTGTTTTCCTCACTTAGCATTTGTGCAAGGTCCTGTTATTCCGCTGCATTACGTTGCCTAGCGTAGAAGCTAGCAATCAAGGTTAAGGCTGAACTAGTAATAGGGGTGAAATTACTAGTGCCGCACGGTCGACAGATAGTCAAGAGGCTGTGTCCGTGACAACATGTCTAGAACAGGAATTAAACGTAGGCACCATGTAGCTGGAATCATATTCCACCCATAACGGGGAACAATCTCTCTCTGCAGCAAATTTAATTGCAAGATTAATGGCCTTGAGCTCAACGAAGTAAGCTTCTCGATGATCAATTTAAAAAGAGAATTTATATATGGTAGAAGTAGATTTTTTTTTTGATTTTTTTAAGTAGATAGACAACACATGTATGTGGTAATTTTCAGTTTCAAAATGTTCTAGGTTGTCATGACCTTTTTTTAATTCACTTTAAATTTATTGAACAAAAAAATCTTATAAAAATTAATAATTTTTTGACTACATTTTAGATAACCCATTTGAAAAATGTACCAGTCCAAATCCAGATCATTTTATTTTTATTTTTCATAGCTGGCCTATATGACATTAGGTTTAAATTTTTATTCCCCTTCAATTTTGTGAGCCGTTAAATACCGCTCTTATTTGGACTTTTTTGCCCTTCTCATAATTTTGATCAACTAAAAATTCTCTCTCCAAAATCATAAACCCGAACAACAATAATTGATGTTACGAGTAGAAAACATTAAAATTTACATTTTTTTATCAAAGAACTCATGAAAATAATACAAATTTTTTATGACGATTCTGCGCAACCTCATTCAATTACTTAGGGCCCATTTGTTTTACCTACTGTTTGCTGTTACGGTTTTCCGTTTGCTGTTGCTGTTTGCTGTTTGAAAATGCTGCTTTTCCAAAAAGCAGAGATTCTCTGCTTTTGTAAAATGTGCTTTTCAGGTGTAAAAGGTGAACAAGAAGAGTCTAACCACACTGAAGACATCTGTTTTAAAAAGCATGGCTACCCCCCAAGTTATGGCAATCGAAACAAGGGAAGCAATTTCAGAACTACACAACCTAAGGCGAATTTGACAACCAACCAAAGCAGAGAAAATGGTGATTCATGTGAAGAAGATAACAGACAAACCAACCTATAACCCTTTTCTCTCACCAAGGAGCAGTACCAGACATTGGTTGCATTACCACCACAAAATTTCTTAAGCAAAACTCTAGCAACTAGTAGCAGTGTCAACACTTCGCTAAAGGAGACGACTCTGGTATGACTCTAAACACTACCCCTGGTAAGCTTATCAAACCTTACTGGATAATAGACATCGGAGCCACAGACCACATTGAATGCAATGTTAAGTTCTACATGACATACTCCAAGATAGACAATTGCTGGGTAAATTTACCTAATGGGGACAGAGTTAAGGCTGAATATGTTGGCACTGTCATGTTGAGCCCAAAACTCATCTTACATCATGCATTGTGTATCCCTAATTTCGACTACAACTTGATATCAACCAGTACATTGCTAGACACTAGCAGGATGTGCATAATTATAACTGGGTCCATGTGTGTGATACAGGATATCAGAAAATGGAAGAAGATTGGCTGGGCTAAGGAGCATGAGGGTCTCTATTATTTAGAACATCCTCTCCCTAGTATAGTTGATAAGCATTCTATATTTTCAGTTAAGGCTAATGTATGGCATTTACGTTTTGGCCACCCCTCTTATGAGCATTTAAAGGGCCTTCATCTATCCTGTAATGATTTTCATTCAATAAAAAATGCACCTTGTGACATTTGTCAAAGAGCTAACCAGGAAAAGCATCATTTCCATTAAGTAATATCATAGCTAAAGGCATTTTTGACATCGTTCATGTTGATATTTGGGGACCAGTCAAGGAATCTTATTCCGACAAACACTTCTTCCTAAAAATACTTGACGACTATAGCAGGTATACATGGATTTCCCTAATAAACACCAAGGCCGACACAAGCATCACATTACAAAACTTTTGTAACTACGCCAACATACAATTCAACAAGAAGGTCATGATTATATGCTCAGACAATGGCCCTGAGTTCCTCATGAAACATTTCTATGCGACGAATGGCATCATACATCAGACCTCATGTCTAGAGACACCACAACAGAACGACAGGGTAGAATGCAAACACTTAGATATCATGAACACCACTCGTGCTATCATGTTTCAAAGTGCAATGCCTAAACCCTACTGGCCTGAAGCAGTCAGTCATGCAGTTTATTTAATCAACAGGCTCCCTTCAACACCAGTTTAAAAACAAACGCCCTATGAGCGCTTATATGGGGAGACGAGTAGCCTAGACAATCTCAAAGTGTTTGGGTGTCTAGCTTACGCCACCACCCTTGACAGACATAAAACTAAATTCACAGACAGGGCCGTGAAGTGTGTTTTCTTAGGCTACTCCCATGGCATCAAAGGATACAAGCTGTTAAACTTAATTACTAACGTGGTTTTCTTTTCCAGGAACGTAAAATTCTTCGAGCAACATTTTCCCTTCGCAGACAACAATACCATGGCAAGGACATCATTCTGCAGCGAAGAAAATCTAGACACTCTGCATGCATCTCTCATTAACGACGACGACATTTTTCAACAAAACACAAAAGCAGAACAAGTCATACAAAACAACATGCAAGACGTGGATGCAACACAGACTGGAAATGACAGTGACAATGAACCAGTAATTCAACTAGCAGCACAAACAATGGGTAGACCCACCAGATCAAGAAGGATTCCTACATACTTACAAGACTATCACCTAGCCTTAGCCACATGATCCTCTTTGCCTTGCCTCACCAACTCACCTCACGCCCTTTCCAAACATCTTTCCTATTCCAAATTCTCACTAGCCAAACAAGCATTCCTTATCAACGTCGCTTGTCACAAAGAACCTGCAACATATAAAGAAGCCTAGCCAGACGACAACTGGAAACAAGCCATGCATACAGAGCTACTTGCTATAGAAGCAAACCATACATGGGATTTAGTCCCCTTACCTGCAGGAAAACGACCTATTGGGTGTCGATGAGTTTACAAACTCAAACATAAGGGAGACGGCAACATTGCTCGCTTCAAAGCCCGCCTTGTGGCGAAGGGATATGCCCAGCAAGAGGGGGTAGATTTTACCGCCACCTTTGCACCTGTAGCAAAGTTCACTACCATTAGAATCATTCTAACATTAGCCGTTGCAAAAAATTGGCACATCCATCAATTAGATATCAACAATGCTTACCTACACGATGAGCTCCATGAAGACGTGTTCATGTCTCTGCCCCCGGGGATCCCCAAGGCCACTCCTCCACTTGTTTGCAAGTTACGCAAATCCTTTTATGGACTTTGACAGGCCGGTCGCTAATGGAATGCAAAACTTACTTCGACAGTTCAACAGATGGGATTCACCCAGTCCACATTAGATCCTTTTCTTTTTGTCCTAATTCGGGGCTCTCACACCACCATCTTACTCATCTACGTCGATGATGTAATCCTTACCGGTGATGACTTTCCGACCATCTCTCTTGCCAAACAGCATCTCGACACCTCCTTCAACATCAAAGATCTTGGTGCTTTGCACTATTTTTTGGGTTTTGAATTCTCCAGAACCAAACAGGGCCTGTATATGTCACAAAGGAAGTACGTATTAGAACTGCTTCCAGATACACACTTTCTAGATTGTAAACCTGCCTCTTCCCCAGCCTTACCCAATCAGAAACCCAATCCTCACTCCACTACTATCTTTGATATAACCCCATACAAACAGTTAATCGGAAAACTACTCCACCTTACCAACACCCGGCCTGATATCTCTTACATAGTTAACCACCTCTCTCAATCCCTTACACAACCCACTACAGATGATATGAACAAAGCACACAACGTTTTACGTTACCTCAAAGGAACCATCGGCTTGGGTCTCTTTTCCCCTGCATGCAACAATCTCACTCTTCAGGCTTTTTCAGACTCTGATTGGGCTACTTCCTCTGTCACCCGCAAGTCCATTACTGGATATATTGTCTTCCTTGGATCCGCCATTGTTTCCTAGATTTCCAAGAAAAAAAGCACTGTCTCCTAGTCTTCCTTCGAGGCGGAATACCGAGCTATGGCCTCCACATTTTGTGAAATCCACTGGATCACCAACCTCCTTCGTGATTTGCACCTCAAATCGTCGACATCTTCTCTTCTCTTCTGTGACAACACCTCCGCCATGCATATCGCTCAGAACCCCGTCTTCCATGAACGGACCAAACACATCGACATTGACTGTCATGTGATCCGCGAATGTGTCCAGTCCGGCCTCATCTGGTTGATGCCTATCTCTTTGTCTCTCCAGCTCACTGATCTTTTCACCAAACCCCAGCACTCTCATCACTCGCGCTTTCTCATTGGCAAACTTGGCTTGCAAAATCCTTACGCAAGCCTAGTTTGAGGGCGGCTAATACGGAGCAAAACGTGAAGTAGTTCTTGCTCCTGGAAAATACAGACACTAGGTTAAGGATTTGAAGAACAGATGAAGAAGCAAATGAAGAGTCCGGAAGATAGAAGAAGAAAAGAACAATAATAAGTTCTTAGTGTTTCAAGGCAAAGTACAATCAATTAAAAGACTTCTAAGTCTTTTACGCAACCCTTTGTACAAAGGGTATTTCTGACCTTTCCTCAATATATCATTCCAGAAGCAGTCCACCTTTGTAGGATGTGTTGAAACACCTTTCCACATGATTTTGATTTGACAAAATTATTTAAGTAATTGATAAAAAAATATTCTAACACATTAAATTTAAATGCTTTGATTTATTTATACTAATGTGTTTGTTCAATGTTGAGTTTATTTATCTATAAGACATTAAGATTTAAAAATCTAAAAGCCCATGAGTGGAAGTCAAGCCCAAGTCAACATGATCAAGACCTCACGGCCCAAGAAGATGAAACGAAGTCGTTTCAAGCAAAACGACGACTCAACGTGTAGAAGGATCGAGAAGCCTTCTAGCAAAAGCTTCAAGGAGAAGCTGCTGAGTTAAGCGACAAGCAGTCAGGACAACGACAGACAAGAATCAACTTCTAGACAAAGTATTTCTACTTTGGGTAAAGATTCAGAAGGTGCAGGAAGCTGTCTGGAAGACTTTGCCAAAAATTTCGAAACATTCTGTTTGCCAGACGAAAAGCTGCCGAGCACTGCCATGGACAGAAGATGCATGAATCTCATTGGCCAATGACACTGAGGGCGTACTGAGTGACAACGACAGGAAGCCGTTTCCCTCCAACGGTTATTTCGAAATTCGAAATGACCAGGTGCCTCAAGTGTCACTATATAAAGGCCTCTCATTTGCTTCATTCGATGCAGATCTTCAACTAGTCAAAACGCTGACCAAATTTCTACAAGAAGTTATGTGAGAAAAGCAAAGCAAAAACCTTACACCAATTTCCATATTATTGTGTAAAAGTCTAGAGTGATTTTCAATCATCTAAAGTGTCTTAGCAATTGTTGTTTAGGACAAACACTTTATCATTTCTAGAAGAATAGAAAGGAGAGGCTGAGTACTCGGTTATAGTACTCAGCGGTAGATATAGGAGTGAGTAGAGGTATAGAGGAAGGTACTCTTGTATACTCAGCTTCTATTGTAAAAGGTTTCGTGCTCTACCTTTAAAGAGCTCAGTAGCGAATTCTAAAAGCTCGGAACGAGTTCCGGGGACTGGACGTAGGCGGAGAGGCCGAACCAGGATAAGTCTGCTGAGTAATATCTTTCTAACCCTTAAACTCCTTTACATATTGCTTCCTATAAAACTGACTAAGTAACGAGCTCACGCTGAGTTAAGTATACTAAGAAGCTGAGTTCAGGAATAGACTCTAAGTGCTATTTCCTGACTCAAGGAAAGAAACAGACTTAGTCACAAGTTGACTAAGCTTGTGTCTTCAAACTACTTAGTCACGCTGTGTAAACCTTTTCATAAGAAAAGAAGTCAGCCTTAACGGACAAAATTTTAAATAGTTCCTATCCCCCCCCTTGGAACTAACTTGTCACGTTATAAGGGACCAACAAGTGGTATCAGAGCCTAATAGCTCACTGTGCAAGATATAACTATCTTGAGCTGATCCCCATCATGGCTGAGAACAGCACTCGGTTCCTCCCAGGAAATCAGACAACTTAGATTTTACCTGAGGGGCTGTCCATTACTCGGCCTCCTCTATTCTTCGGGTCTAACTATACCTTTTGGAAGAATAGAATGAAAAATTTCATTCAGGCAACAAATATGAGTGCATGGCTATCTATAGTCCAAGGCCCATTTGTTCCTGTTGAAACTATTGACGGCCAAACGGTTGTTAAAACTGAGACTAGATGGACAGAAGATGATCTCAAGAAGCTACAAAATCATGCTTCGGCTATAAACATGCTTCACTGTGCGTTAGATGCTGTAGAGTACAACAAAATTTCAGGTTGTGAGTCAGCGCAGGAGATCTGGAAGAAGCTGGAGGTTACCTATGAAGGAACAAACAAGGTGAAGGAATCCAAGGTCAACCAGCACATAAGGTTGTACGAGCTGTTTGAAATGAATGATGATGAAGGAATCTCTGACATGAACTCAAGGTTCACAAACATAATCAACGAGCTCAAAAGACTTGGAAAGATCTTCACTGAGGAAGAGCAAGTCAAGAAGATTCTTAGGAGTCTTCCTAAAAGATGGAAGCAAAGAAAACTGCTGTTGAGGAAGCTCAAGACTTAACCACCTATAAGTATGATGAACTCATTGGCTCGCTGCTGACCCACGAGATATCAATGAAGAACTTTGAGATAAAGGAGAAGTCTGAAGACAAGAAGCAAAATTTCTTGTCATGAAAGCTGACTCCACTGATGGGAGCTCAACAGACGATGAAGAAATGGCTATGTTCACTAGAAAGATGAAAAGGCTGTTCAAAAAGAATGACAAATATTCTAAGAAGCCTTACAAAAAGTTTGATAAGTACAAAGCTGACTCCAACGACAGCAAGTACAAGAAGGACTGCTCAAAGCCCATTACATGCTTTGAATGTCATCAAACTGGCCATATCAAGTCAAGCTGTCCCACGCTGAGGAAAGAAAGGAAGAACATCAAGAAGGGAATGGTGGCAACCTGGAGTGATAATGATGAGTCATCATCATCAGAAGCTGATGCCACTGAGTCAGCAAAGATCTGCTTCATGGCAGATGAGCTTGCTGAGCCTTGTGTTTCTGAGCATGCTGACCCCTCCATTGCATCTGACGATGAGGAACACTCAACTGAGGTAATATCACTACCCTTGCTCAGAAATGAAATGGTTAATGCCCTGAGTGACCTCTACACACTTGTCAAAAAGTGTAATAAAAAGGTTAGAGCACTCAGCAGGCGATGTGACGAGATTGAGGAGATCAAACTGAGTGACCTTCGATATCTTCTCCAGGACAACTCAACTTTGCATAGTAATGTAGAAATTATGCAAAAGTTTGTCACTGAGGTCCAATCAGATTCTAAAAAACTAAAAAAGTATGTCACATCTATTCAGAACCAACTTAAGGTTCCGAATAAAAGAAATATTCCTCTGAACACTCAGTACCGAAGTACTAGTCAGCAGAGATGGAATCCTCAGCGGAATGTCCAGTGTGACTTCTGTGGGAAGAAAGGACACACCACAAAGGTGTGCTGGCATGCTCAGCACTGGGGTGCTGACCAGTCAGTGAGACATCCTAAACGGAAGGTCAGCTGTGACTTCTGTGGAAAGAATGGACACACTGTCCAAGTATGTCGTCATAAAATGAAATATGATGCTTTACTTGTTGAACCTAACAAACAAGGACCCAAAAAGAATTGGGTACGTAAAAGCAACTAGCTATATTGCAGGTAAGCCTGAGGTGTGCTGAGAAGTCAAAGATGTGGTACATTGACAGCGCATGCTCGAGGCACATGACTAGTGATGAAACTCAGTTCATCACATTTGTGCGTAAATGAGGAGGAAGTGTAAGTTTTGGAGACAACAAAAAGGGTAAGATAGTAGGGTCAGGAACCATTGTTGGTAATCCTACTATTGAGTCTGTCTCCCTAGTCAGCGGACTCAAATATAACTTACTCAGCGTAGCTCAGCTATGTGACAATGGGAGAAAAGTTATATTTGATGACACTGGATGTAAAATATTTGAGGGTAAAATAAATGAGTTAATTTTAACTGCCCCTCGTATTGATAGTGTCTTTATGCTGAACTTAGAAAAGAAGTTTTCAAAAACTGTATGCTTAGTATCAAAGGAAGAAAATTCCTGGCTATGGCACAGGAGACTTGGTCATGTAAGGATAGACCTCCTGGCCAAATTAGCAAGAAAGCAATTGGTTGAGGGACTGCCAGAACTTAAGTTTGAAAAAGATCAATTATGCCACTCTTGTCAAGCTGGAAAAAAACCAAACAATCTCTTCATAGTAAAAACATTGTCTCAACTAAGCGTCCATTAGAGTTGCTACACTTGGATCTCTTCGGTCCAGTCCAGCCGCTGAGCTTGGGTGGAAGAAGATTTTCCTTGGTCATTGTAGATGACTTTTCTCGGTACACTTGGATCATCTTGCTGAGTAGCAAGGATGAAACCTTTGAGACATTTTCAAATTTAGTAAGAAAACTTGAAAATGATAAAGACCTTAGGTTAGCTCACATCCGTAGTGATAATGGTGGAGAATTCAAGAATCAACAGTTTGTTGAATTCTGTGAAGCCAACGACATTGACCAGAATTTTTCTGCTCCTAGAACGCCTCAACAAAATGGGGTTGTTGAAAGGAAAAACAGAACCTTGGTTGAAATAGCCAGGACAATGCTGAGTGAGCACAGGCTTCCAAAGTACTTTTGGGGAGAAGCTGTTAACACAGCGTGCTACATACTTAATAGGGCTCTAGTTCCCTACGAACTTTGGAAAGGACGAAAGCCCAACATTGGATACTTTCGTGCATTTGGTTGTAAATGTTTTATCTTAAATACCAAAGACAGCCTAGCTAAGTTTGACTCAAAAGCTGATGAAGCTATCTTTTTAGGCTACTCAACAAACATCAAAGCATACAGAGTTTTCAATAAACGAACTCAGGTCTTAGAAGAGTCAATACACATTGAGTTCGATGAAACTAACCCTGCAGGAAGAGACATGCAGCTGACTGAGGATGATCCACACTCAGCTCCCGCTGACCAAGAAACAGCTGCTGAGTCATTGCCTCAAGGGCTGAACAAAGGTAAAAGTGAAACTCAAATTGTTTTCACTGACCAATCTACACCTGCAGAGATTGTTGAAACACAACCAGCATAAGACATCAATCTACCGAAAGAGATCAGAATACCAAGAGGTCACTCAGAGAGTGCCATTCTTGATGCCACTGAGAACACCCTGATGACGAGGAATCAATTCAGGAGATACCTCAGCAACGTAGCATTCGTCTCAATCCAGGAACCAAAGAATCTCGCTGAAGCTGAGTATGATGAATTCTGGATGAATGCAATGCAAGAAGAACTTGATCAGTTCAGAAGAAATGAAGTATGGGACTTAGTGCCAAAACCAAGAAGCCAAAAGACCATAGGAACAAGATGGGTCTTCCACAACAAGCTGGATGAACAAGGGAACGTGGTCAGAAACAAAGCAAGACTGGTAGCTCAGGGATACAGTCAGCAAGAAGGTATTGACTACGGTGAGACCTTTGCCCCAGTGGCAAGGCTAGAGGCTATTAGAATTTTATGTGCATATGCAAGCTATATGAACTTTAAACTGTTTCAAATGGATGTTAAGAGTGCATTCCTTAATGGAGTTATAAACGAGGAAGTTTATGTTAATCAGCCTCCAGGGTTTGAGGATCCTAAATTCCCAAACCACGTTTATAAGCTCAAAAAGGCTCTGTATGGTCTCAAGCAAGCACCACGTGCTTGGTATGCGAGGCTGACTAGTTTCCTGCTGACTAGAAATTATGTCAGAGGTAAAGCTGATACAACCTTATTCATTAAGAGGAAGGGTAAAGATACCCTGCTGGCTCAAATATATGTTGATGACATTATTTTTGGTGCCACTAACGAGTCAATGTGCAAGGAATTTAGTAAGCAGATGCAGACTGAGTTTGAAATGTCAATGATGGGAGAACTCAATTTCTTCCTTGGACTTCAAATTAAACAAGGGAAAAATGGCATCTTCATCAGTCAAACTAAGTATGCTAAGGAGATATTGAAGAAGTATGAACTTGAGAATTGTAAGTCAATATCTACCCCAATGGGCACTGACACTGTCCTCTGCGCTGATGAGAATGGTAAGTCAGTAGACAGCAGATTGTACCGAGGTATGATTGGTTCTCTACTTTAGTTAACTGCTAGTAGGCCGGACATTCAGTTCTCGGTATGTTATTGTGCTAGATATCAATCTAACCCTAAGGAATCTCATTACATAGTTGTAAAAAGAATCCTTAGATATTTGCAAGGCTCAGTGAATGCAGGTTTGTGGTATCCCAATACTCATGATTTCAGACTCATTGGATACACTGACACTGACTACGGACGAGACAAGCTTGAATGAAAAAGCACCTTAGGAGGATGCCACTTCCTTGGGAGCTGTCTTGTGTCCTGATTTAGTAAGAAGCAGGCGTCAGTAGCCCTGTCAACCACTGAAGCTGAGTACGTTGCTGCTGGAAGCTGTGTTGCTCAAGTCCTATGGATTAAGCAACAGCTTGAAGATTATGGCATTCGGACTAAAACAATTGAAGTCAAATGTGACAACAAGAGTGCCATTGACTTATCAAAGAACCCAATCCAGCACAGCAGGATGAAGCATGTCAGCATAAGACATCACTTCATTAGAGATCATGTACTCAAGGGAGAGATCAAGCTGACCTATGTCCCAACGGATGAGCAGCTTGTTGATATCTTCACAAAGCCACTGGCTCGTGAGCAATTCAACATACTTAGAGAAGCCATTGGTATGTTTAATCATCTTCAATAAATTCCAAGTATAGAATGTATGCATGCTGAGTGAATTACCATGCTGAATGATTTATGCTAAATCAATAACTTTCACATGCTGAGTGTTTATCTTAAGCTGAGCAACTAAGCATGAGAATTATTCCTTTGCGTAACACTGACTACTCAGAACTTTAAATGTTTGAAATTCTTAAACACTCAGTAAAGATCCGTTGCAAACTTTAATGCACAACACGCGAATTAAATAGCCACCTAGGATGACGTAAGCGCGATGATTAGAAAACCCATGCGCCGAATGTGTCATAAATGTCAGGATATTTTTCGATTGAGTATCTCGAGGTCAAATGGCCACCTCAACACTTAGGATCAATTCGACACCTCTATCTTGCCTCACTACTCCAACTGAAAAACGAAGGAGCAATTCTTCGTAAATCTGGTGACCAAGACAAAACCAAATACAAAGTTGAGTTCTGCAAACCTCCTGGTCATGTAGGGAAAATTCCAAGTACCTCCATGGGTCGAAATCAGAAGATGGCCCACTACATACTGACCAATTTCCTCTTCCCAAAAATTAACTGCACCAACTCAGCGACAAACTTTGAGCAGTGTTTCATATGGCACATGCTGACCTATACGCCGATAAACATGCCTGTATTCATAATCGGTGCATTTCAAAGGAGTACTGGAACTCTAAGGCTAGGCTCCATCATCACCAAAATCCTTAAGGATCACAGGGTGAGCTTAGTTGAGGAAATCCACACAATAGGGACAGAGATCACAGCTGCGGCACTGTTTGGTCTATTCTACGATCAACCAATAGTGCCCAAGAAAGGGAAAGCAGCCGCTGACCAGGAAACTGAGGGGGCGGTGACTCGAAAGGGAAGGACTCAAAGAAAGAGGAAGGCTATTCAAAGCACCTCTAAAGCTTTTGTTTCTCCACCAAAGAAGCTTAAATTTGTATGCGGAGGAACTAAGCCTCAAATTCAACAAGGTCAGGGTGGACCTAGGTCAGCTGAGAAAAGACCAAGGCAAGCTGAGCCTGAGGAGAGAGTGGACACTGATGAGCAACCACTAAGGAAGAAAAAGAATCTCTCTTTTGAGTTAAGACCCATCGATGCCCTTCCAACTGACGTCGTCGTTCCTCCTAACTCACATTATGTACAAAGTCAAGACATTGATGCTGAACAACAGTCAGAAGAAGAGGAAGAACAAGACCAATTGAGTGGTCAGTTTGAAGAAGAGGAAGAAGAAGACCAATTGGGTGGTCAGTTTGAAGAAGAAGAAGAACTGGGTGGTCAGTTCAATGATGAGGTAACAATGGAGGATGAGGATGATGAGCCATCAGACGATGACCAACATGGCACAATCTACACTGAGGAGATTGTAGAAGAAGACGCTGAGCCAACGGCAAATCATCCCGCTGTTCAAAGGGAAGCTTCACCCACTGACTCTATTGAGTCCATTCCTACTGACCCTACTCCTCCAAAGCTGAAGAGACTAAGAAAGAAGAAGGCATATCAAGCACCCGTCATTGACCTCATGGGTGATTCACCTCTAAGGGATGAGATCACTGACCTAACAGAGGTACACCTTAAGTTCTTCTCTAATCCTCCTGAGTCTCAATCGGAGCAACAAGAAAATCAAGCCTCTGTTTCTCAGCTGAAGGAACATGCCGACTTAACTGCTTCCCCCAGCCAAAATGATGCCGAGCAAGTGCTCGAAGATTTCGCTCCTCAACACGTTGAGCAAGCTAAGGAATTACCTGCTCAGGTGAACACTGAACTTCCTTAACTTCCAACACCTAGTCAGCTTCAGCCTGACCCTGAGCAAGTAACACATTCTGCCGATCCTCCTCTTCCACAAATCCAAGTGCAGAATCCAATCCAGTCAGCTTCTACTGGTAACCTTAGTTCAAGACCAGCCGCTGATAATGCTGGCACTTCTAATGTTGAGCAGAACCAAACACCGCCTTCATTCGGTTCTACTCCTCCTCCGGCATTTGGGCCAACAAATGATGGATCCTTTAGCTATCTCAATGCCTCTGAGTCTGGTCGAAGAATCGTTGAATCAGCACAAGCTCTTATCCAGGACCTTCATCAAACAAACACCGATGCCGCTGGGTCTACTAATGTTGAGCCTACTCAGCTTTCGTCTGTCACTCAGCTTCTTACTGAGATCAAAGGTCTGGAGGATCTTCTGAGTGTCATGACTTCATTGCAATCTCAACAGCCCAGGCAGGACTCTATAACGAAGCTGGCCGAACTCTAGCTGACCATGGTAAATCACATAAACTCTCTATAGGGTGAAATTCATCAATTGTCAGCTGCAAAATCATTGTATGCAACTTCTGCCGAAGTTCGTCATCTCTTCAACCAGCTTCATACTGAACAAGAGAAAACCAATCACCAACTCTCTTCCTCCTCCCAATGCTCCATTGAGCAAATTAGCGAGGCTGTGCGTCTGCTAAACTTAAGCAAGGAAGAGATGGAAACTGACCAGCTCAAAACAAACGAGATCCTGAAGTACTCTTGCGTTACTTTCAACCACGTGCGACACACCAATGCTCAGCGTTAGTATTTTGATTCATCTTTGCTAAAGATGTTTCATCAAGCTTTTGCAATGCTCACTGACAGCATACACTGGGTTGGAAAGTCTCAAGCATATGTTCTGAGTATGCTGAGTGCTACAGATGTCAGGATTCCATAGGATATTTTGGATGATGGTGTTCCCATTTTAGACGGCATAAATACCAGCACACGAAAGTTAAAGGCATTCTCAAAACGCCTAACTCAAGCTGCCATTGAAGACACTTTCATTCCTCCTCCTGCTGATGGTGGCAAAACGGGGGAGAAAGTACAAGCTTAAAGAACCCAACATTCAGAAGAAGAAGCTTCAGGTAGTCAGCAAAGACAAAAGGGAAAAGGTAAAGCTAAAGAGCATAAAGCCCAACTCAACTACAAGAAGAAATAGCTTTAGCTTTACTAGGATTGACTAGATTTCATTTTGTTAAAACTTATAGTCTTTCCCTTGTGTACTTTTGTTGTGCTGACCCTGAATACAAAACTTTGATGCATCTATCCTTTTAAATTAACCAATCTTATGTGATGCTTACGTATGTTTTGTATTGAATAGTTAAACGCATCTTCACTAAATCAACTGTGCTACTTGTCTACATTGCTTTATGATTGCATGCTGTGTTGATCAATATGTTGACCGCTTTTATATGTCTTCTTAAACACATTGAACAAAGAAATACTCAGCGCTCTCTGATATCTAAATCTTCCGCATAAACTGAGTTAAATAGAATATGTTCCATGAGCTGACGTAACTCTGAAAACTGACCTTAGACTTACTTGATTAAACCTTGAAATGTTTTAAGTAAATCTAAGTCAACCGCTCAACCCTTACGAGGGAGTATACTGAGTAAGATAAGGTCAACAATCATGGGGGAGCTCAACACTGAGTTCTTGACTGAATATTTTTGCCAACATCAAAATAGGGGAGTTTGTTGAAACACCTTTCCACATGATTTTGATTTGACAAAATTATTTAAGTAATTGATAAAAAAATATTATAACACATTAAATTTAAATGCTTTGATTTATTTATACTAATGTGTTTGTTCAATGTTGAGTTTATTTACCTATAAGACATTAAGATTTAAAAGTCTAAAAGCCCATGAGTGGAAGTCAAGCCCAAGTCAACATGATCAAGACCTCACGGCCCAAGAAGATGAAACGAAGTCGTTTCAAGCAAAACGACGACTCAGCGTGTAGAAGGATCGAGAAGCCTTCTAGCAAAAGCTTCAAGGAGAAGTTGCTGAGTTAAGTGACAAGCAGTCAGGACAGCGGCAGACAAGAATCAACTTCTAGACAAAGTATTTCTACTTTGGGTAAAGATTCAGAAGGCGCAGGAAGCTGTCTGGAAGACTTTGCCAAAAATGTCGAAACATTCTGTTTGCCAGACGAAAAGCTGCCAAGCACTCCCATGGACAGAAGATGCATGAATCTCATTGGCCAACGACACTGAGCGCGTACTGAGTGACAACGACAGGAAGCCGTTTCCCTCCAACGGTTATTTCGAAATTCGAAATGACCAGGTGCCTCAAGTGTCACTATATAAAGGCCTCTCATTTGCTTCATTCGATGCAGATCTTCAACTAGTCAAAACGCTGACCAAATTTCTACAAGAAGTTCTGTGAGAAAAGCAAAGCAAAAACCTTACACCAATTTCCATATTATTGTGTAAAAGTCTAGAGTGATTTTCAATCATCTAAAGTGTCTTAGCAATTGTTGTTTAGGACAAACACTTTATCATTTCTAGAAGAATAGAAAGGAGAGGCTGAGTACTCGATTATAGTACTCAGCAGTAGATATAGGAGTGAGTAGAGGTATAGAGGAAGGTACTCTTGTATACTCAGCTTCTATTGTAAAAGGTTTCGTGCTCTACCTTTACAGAGCTCAGTAGAGAATTCAAAAAGCTCGGAACGAGTTCCGGGGACTGGACGTTGGCGGAGAGGCCGAACCAGGATAAGTCTGCTGAGTAATATCTTTCTAACCCTTAAACTCCTTTACATATTACTTGCTATAAAACTGACTAAGTAACGAGCTCACGCTGAGTTAAGTATACTAAGAAGCTGAGTTCAGGAATAGACTCTAAGTGCTATTTCCTGACTCAAGGAAAGAAACAGACTTAGTCACAAGTTGACTAAGCTTGTGTCTTCAAACTACTTAGTCACGATGTGTAAACCTTTTCATAAGAAAAGAAGTCAGCCTTAACGGACAAAATTTTAAATAGTTCCTATCCCCCCCCTTGGAACTAACTTGTCACATTATAAGGGACCAACAGGATGCACCACACCACATGTAAGCCAAGCCCGAACGGATCTCAGACATCCATCACAAAGCATCTTGATCAAAGGCTAGGATGGAGACACTTGCTATTGTCCTTGGTTTCTTAATTTAGTCCTTTTTACTTGTTGAGCAAACCTAGCAATAGAATAAATATGTAATTAGAATTTCATAAAGTTTTAATGAGAAATTAAAAGGCTTGAGCTTTACCTCATTCAATTTTAATAGAAGATGTAGTGGGAAATTTATTGACGGGCAAGGAAATTGAAGTAGTTACAGAAGGGAATTCGAGGGAACCGAAGAAGAAGAGGATCAAGAATGTAAAGAACATCATCAATGCCATAGTGTAGGAGTTGAAGGGTTTTAATGTCATGTCGAGGAGGAGTGAAATTGGTAGAGAAGAGAGGGTAATGACGATGGCTTTCAGGATTTGTTATTACATTTTGGTGTGGAGAAAGGGTTGGGAGGAAAACAGTACAGATACTTAAGACACAACAGCAGTTGACGAATGATGGGATTTACAACCCCACGCCACGCAACATTGAATGTTCATCTATAATCGTCTGCCCCTCTCGCTTTCAATCTGCCTTTTAAACTTGGGATAAAGCTCCAAATTTTCCCCCAATTCTTTTTAAACTACAATATACCTTTAACCATAAGAAATGGTAAAAAAAAGGGAAATTATAAAATTGGATCAAATGGGAGATCCATTTACATTTTTAACACACTCAATCTATTATATATCTAGACTATGTTTGTGTGACTTTTCCAAAATACCCTTAATATGTTTGTTATTGTACATCGCACCTGTCTCCATCTCGATTGACTTCTCAGATTTCACCTTATGCGAAGTCTGCGAAGATAATGTTTGGGTTATTAGACGATTTCAGTTCACAGATTTCTCAATATGCAAAGTCAAAACGAGTTTTTGCGAAGTGGTATATAACAACAAAAAGGCACAACAACAAGGGATTCCAACATTAAAATCATAACATTATCAAAATTTACAACAAGATTGCCACAATAACAACATTAAAATCATAACATTATCAAAATTTATAGCAAGATTGCTGTTGTCTCCCAAATGGACTCTAGCAAGTGCACTAGATACAAGTAATAAAGTGATAAGTCAAGTATTGTATCCACAGGGATTGAGGACCAAAGTTTACAAGAAATACTTTGCAGAACAGGGTGTTCATGGTGTGTGATCCTTTTATATTGACAAATGTTGGTAGTTATGAAAACTAGTGACTAAACAAGTTGCTTTGCGAGTGAAACTGATTACGTGATAATGATAATAGAGGGGAACAGGCCAAGCACATCGGAACAGGTTACTGCAAGCTTCTAAACAACCTAATAAGTCATGAATGATGCAACTGAAGCCAAGGTTTCTGCTTTAACACTCACTTAAGTCAACTCTCGTGTGTTCTTAAGATTCTAAGACTTACTAAAACCAATAGCGTCCTAAAGGATTGTTCTTTCTTGCATTAAGATTTAAGCAGCATTTCAAATGAGAAAACCCTTGATAAGACCACCTAACATTTCTGCTTCGGGGTTGGATTTTTGATAGAGCGTTCGGTGAAGATGAAAGCAGTGTCCTATCATTCATCTAACACAAGCATACATGCATAAGCATTGGAGTGTAAAGCCTCAACAAACACTTCATGCGTTAACATCATTCATTCATTACTAGACTTGGGAAACTTACATTACCGGCCCTGACTGGCCGAGCCCATTCAAAAGGATTACTCACTCATACTGGCGAGTGAGCAATCAGCTAGTACAAAAATCTCAAAACTCCATCCATGGAGCTTTCTTTCTTTCGCAAAGTCTATATTTTTGTTCTCCAAAAAGTTCTTTTTTTTCTCTCTTTTCTTTCCTTCCTTACTACCTCTATTTAAAGGAAAGGTTAGGGTCCAAAACGGTACTAGAAAAGTATCCGCTCAAAATATAATACAAAACAAAGTCAAATGTTCAGAAATCTAAAAATGCTAAAAGTAGTAAAGATCATTTTGACCCTTGAACATTCAAGGGCCGAGCTTTCCTTTCATCATGTTGCTTTACGCCTGCACTAATCCGCCTCTCTGTCTGCAGCTACTGCCGTACCTACGTCCCGTCTAGTCGCTGTCCATCATCAGAAGTTCCGGCGTTTGACCGCTGGATCAAAGAATGGCTCAATCCCCTATTGGTATGTGACGCGCCTCAACAGCGTCGGTCACTGCTGAGGCCGACTAAGGGATAAGTGTACCTCGTCGTTATCAAGTAATAAAATCTGGACAAGTCCAGGTATCGAATCCACAGGATTTATTTACTACGAGTATCGAGCTACTCGGTCTCATGTGTTATCTAGGCTGTGTGGGTTTTGAGTTTGTTTGTTTAAGTTAACCTACTCCTAGTTGAATTATGCTACTCCTAGCTAAGTTATGCTAATTCTAACTAAGTTATGATACTCCTAATTAAGTTATTCTACTCCTAATTAAGTTATTCTACTTCTAACTAAGTTAAACTACTCCTAGGTGAACTTTCACTAATGCAATTACCCGAAGGAACATGGTATGAACGATAATAATGAAGATAGATTATTAGGTCAATAGATTAAAAACCTAATCTAAGTCACTTGTATTCAAGGCGATTAACCCTACTTACCCTCCTGAAGTCTCTAGTGCGTGATTCCCTTGTAAGGCCGAAACTAGGTCTAAGGCTCAGCAATATGGGCTTAATCAACTAAGAGGTTGTTAATCTCCTAGGCTCTGACTAGGTCAGATTCAGCTCACAATATGTGCCTACTAGATTTTGGGGCTTTTGAATGAGTTAAACCAATTGAATAAAGCGTAAGACAAAGATTAAATAAATAAATCATAGAACAAAATAAGAGCTAATATATTATTAAAGACGAAGAACAATGTCACAGGATACAATTAGCCTAGGATTCATAGACTGTATCAAAGGGTACAAACATGGTAAGATAAAAGGTGATAAGAAAATCCCTTTCAGGGAACCTGTCTACCCTGCAGCCGGCTTCCTAGGTCTTAAGGACGGACCTTGAATAATCCTCGGTGGAGATGCGGAGCTTCGGAGCTTCTTCAATGGAGGTTGGAGAAGATGGAGGAGGTGGAGAGGATTTTTCAAGGGGGAAAGCTAAGAAAATTACAATAATGAAAGATATCTAATTTACAATTGGAAATTCCTATTTATAGACGCGGTTCAGACCCTCTTTCTGACCTAATTCGTGTCCTTTTGCAGGTGGGAAGACGTGGGGTCGATCGTGATTTCGTGGGGCTGGGAATCAGTCTTTTGACTGATTCCCGTAGGGCAACTCGCCGAGCTGGGCGCCAGCTCGGCGAGCTGGCTTTGCGCAGGCCAGCTCGGTCAAGTAGACCCCTAAGGGCCTGCTCGACGGGCTGGCAGTGCCAGCTTGCCGATCCAGCCCCAAAAAGGCCATTTCGACGAGCGGGATTGCCCAGAACGCCTTGCGCGACTACCAGATGTCCCAAAATGCAACTTTCGCCCGAACTCATTCCTGCACATGCAAGAAAACTCCAAATAGCATTAGTCCTGAGGCTAAATTGACCCGCCAATCGCTTATTTTGAGCAAACACTTCATTTGGTGCGACTTCTGGCGGATCAATTAGCTATAAAAGGTAATGGAAATTTAACGCACATGCTATTTTGGCCATATTTGCCTAAAATAACTAGAAAACGAGCCTAAATAACGAAAAGTAAATAAAACATTTCCAATTTATAACTAACTCACACAAAAGCATATAAATGCGAGAATTGCTCGCTTATTCATGAAATAACGCTAAAAATCGTCCTAAAACCGTACCCAAAGATAGGGGTTTTTGACCCCTATCAGACCTCCTCGCACTTAAAACTTACTTGTCCCCAAGTAAACTAAAAAAAACTAAACCCGCAATCACAAGCAAGCTAGAAAACCTCCTGGTTTGACTAGGTGCTTGACACAATTTCGAGCATCTATAATCACATGCATTCGGAAGTACAAAGTAGAGACACGATATTCAAAAGCCGCATTTCAATTATCACAGGTCATATGTTTAAGAAAAAGGACATATGTTCAATTAAACGAGCTTAAGGGGATAGCTAAGTAAAACACCTCACCATAGGTAGTTCACTCAATTCACACAATTTTGGTGGCTAAAGTGTTTACTCTCGGCTTATGTTCTTGCTTAGGATTACGTTGATTTTGCACGTTCATCCGAGTTCCTCTACTATGCTATATGATTCCGATGATATCAAAAACAACCTCGAATTGGGGTTGTAATGTGGTTAGAGGGTTAAAGGTACAACAAGGGTTATGAGTTCTAGCGCTAGAAAAACAAAGTTTAAAGTGGCTTTAGCAAATTGTGAAGTGATTGAGTTTTTTATTATTTATTTTTTTTCTTTTTTTGAGACATTCTAATTTTAAGAACTGGGAATGAAGTTCTCCCCTTTTTGTTCGTCTTTTTCCTTTTTCTATTCCTTTTTTAATAGTGATGCTCATTCACCTCTTAGCCTTTTGGCTTGCTACTATGATGCCATAAACAAAGAAAAAGCGCTAGGAGAAAACAAAGGCTCAAATTGAGCTTTGCAAAAACTCGGGTTAGGTAACAAACTAAGTGATAGTTTGCAAAAAATAAGGGTTAGAATGAAAGAAAATCTACAAGATACAAAATACAGGCTCAAAGGGGCTTCCTAGAGTAGACGAAAAAGATAAAATAAGGTAAACAAAAGGTTAATTCTAATGAGGCTGATTCATCATTTAACTTCTCAAATCATCGCATGTAGGTTCAACTCAGTATTAGGTGCAAAATTTGTAATGTTTCCACAAGTCAAAGCATTCACACAAAAATGTCAAGAAAAAGAGCTTTTGGATGTTCGCTCTTGGGCTCAAATTCAACTCACAGTTCTTGGGTTTCAAATTTATGCTTTCTAGTTCTCCCTAAACTCAAGTTTAATATCACATGCCTTCAAATTTAAGTTATCTACCTACGTAATGATTTTAGCATTTCTTCAAAAGTAGGGTCTAAATGCAAACTTTAGCTCATGCTCTTACAGATACAAGGATTGTGTCCTACACCTAAACTAGTTGTCATGCAATCTTAGATTCGGTTCTCAGCCCTCAAGTAAAAATAACGAAGTTTAGATTCGAAGGAGGTTCACGGTTTTAGGTCCTAAGCATGCAAAAACATAAATAAAACCCGAAAGCGTTAAACTAAACTAGACACGACGCAACAAAAATTTAAAAATTATACAAATTTTTGTAAGTTTGTCTACCCCTCCTCCTCACACTTAAAATATGCAATAAGTTCCAACATTGCATCCAAAACCATCAAGCATAGGTGCAAAAAGTTAGGATGGAGAAGACAACTTACTGATCGGCCGGGGGGTATGGCCATGGCATGTTGTAGCGCTCGCAGTAGTCTGCCGCTACGTATTCAAGACCTGTCAGCCTCCGATCCATGTTCTGTTCAAAATTGGTGAATCGTTGGTCCATTTGTTAAACAGTGTTAAAGGTTCGGAGGTTAAGGTCCCTCATCTCTGCCATCATTGTGTTCATCGCTTGGAACTGGGCCTACATCCCCGGCTCTTGATACTCCGCTTGGTTCCCTGCTACTCCAGCTGCAGCTCCTTCCTCCTCAGCTTCTTCTTGCTCTTCCTCTCTCTGCCGTGTTGGTTTACGTGCTCGTTTCTGCATTTTTTCGCTTGAGCTTGCTCCTCCGGATGGGTCCCTATTCAAAACTGCATGAAAAGTAGATCTTACCAAAAACTTGGAGTTAAGCAATGTAGGATGGAAACCCTCTTTGTTAATGTCCAAGTCTTTGAATTGGTCCTCAAGGAAGTGGGTTACCAAATAACCAAGCCCAATGGAGCCGCGTTTCTTACTTGTTTGGCTCTGAAAACCCTCAAAGATTGCTTTAATATTGTCAACATGTTTATTGTTTGCTATACACCACAATATGAGCACTTCTGTGCTCGAGACCTTGTTACTCTCATTTTTTCCTAACAGGTTATGCACTACAAATTTGTGTACGAGATTTAAGAGTGGGTCTTGGAGAGAGATTGGGCTAGCAGTGCTGGAGTCATAATCTGATGACCCTGTTAATTGGTACCAGGCGTAGCTCAATGTCATGGGTTTTTCAAAACCCGAGACTGCCTCATCTGAGTTATAAACTCCCATACAAGCTGCTATTACAGTATCACTGAGGCGATAAGGTTTACTGCTTAGTCTGAAGGAGTATTTATCAGTACCTACGGGCGTCTCTTTTTTCAGGGTGGTCAGGAATTCTACAGTGTAATTGTCATAAGCGACAGTCCTCTTTGTGGCTAGGTGATACCAGCTTTGGAACTTTAGGATTTCCTTGAAATCCTTTTCCAACCCTAGAGATGCTAAGTATTTCTGGTCAATAATGACGCGAGGGGAATGGTTTTGTTTGGAAAAATGATCATATAATAGCCCCTCGCATTCATTGACTAACCCAAAAGGAGGATCATACTTAGCTTGCAAGGCGTCACTGAATTCGATGTCGGAGTCGGCTTCATTGTCAACAACGACCTTGGTTTTGCCTTTTCTGCCCATAGTACCTGAGAGGGAGACCAAATGGACCAGTTAGAACATATTCACATAATCATACCCAAAATGTCCAAATATCCAACCCATAGACATGATTTGAAGTTTAGAAACTTAGGGACCAAAATGCAAGGTTTCGGTCCCTAAGATAAAGTAATTAACCCGTAACTCTTAATCCGTGCAAAATCAATGAGGCCCAGTGACCAAAATGTGTTAAGAATGTGAAAAGGAATCCTGTTGATAAGTTTTCAACTATAAACTGCATAATTGAATTTTGAGCTAAAATGGAGGTTTTACCCAATTTGAGCAATTTCTCCAAAACTCATAAATTAAGAACTCAAATCATACCCAGAGCACAAATTGATCATAATAATGTCATATATGGTAAGAAGGTCAAGAAAAACAAGCAAACAATTGATTATTTGAAAAAGAGACAAAAATCCCTAACACCTAGGGTTACCCAATATTCAAAAACCAATGTTCTAAACTTAAATCTAACCCTAGAATCATGTGAGAAATAAAAAATAGGTAAGAATCCATATCTTGGTCGTTGATTTCGGGTTAGAAACGAGGATTTGGGAGTTAGGATTGTGAAAAGGGAAAAGGAAGAAAAGAGAAAGAAAGAAAGAAGAAAGAAGAAAAAGGAAAAGATGGTGAAGAAGGGGATGAATATTCATCCCCTTATATACATATATATTTTTTTCGTTCGGGATTTAAAAATCCCGAACTGGTGCCTGTGTCGGTCGAGCTGGCCAGCTCGGTCGACCAGCTCGGCGAGCTGGGCGGCAGTGCCTAGCTCGCCTGAGCTGGGATGCCCAGCTCGGCGAGCTGGGCGGCAGCGCCTAGCTCGCCCGAGCTGGAGTGCCTAGCTCGGCGAGCTGGGCCTCTTGGGGCGAATTTTTCCCTTTTTTTTAACACGCATATGGGGGGAAACAAAACTTGACAAACCAAAAATAATAAATATAAGAACGACGAAGGCAAACAACAAAATCGAAAAAGAAAAGAAACTTTAAAATAATTGTTCAAGTTTTGAATTTAAACCGAGGAGAACCTGATTTCTCCCCCTTACTCAGTCATTTCTCAGGACTTTTGGGTTCTTCTCCGTTGTGCTTGGGAAAGAACCCTGTGGCCTTTCCTGTCTGTCCCTATTGATCTGAGCCACCTGATTACTCAGATCCTTGCAGAAAGCCTCGTTATTAGCAAGCCTAGCCGAAATCTCTTTAAGGAGCATCACCACCTCGTCAAATTCTTTAGAAGGTTGCATTGGCCCTTGATTCTGCTGCTGATATGGGGACATGCCAAGTCCCTGCTCTCTGTGCTCCTGAACAAAACCACTGGGAGGTCTAAGCACATTCTGGTTTGAATTCTCGTAGGATAGGTTCGGGTGCTGAGGCCTCCTATAGTTGTTGTTGTTGTTGTAGTTGTTGGGGTTGTAGTTGTTATAGTTCTGGTTGTATCTCGGTTGCCCTCTAACATAATTGACCATCTCCACCCCATCTCCATCGAAAGGGCTACCTGCTTGACAATCCTTTCCATGGTGGTCGCCGCCACAGTGTACACAGGTGGGAGGTTGGCTAAACCTAGCCAACAGGACATCCATCTTCCTACTAAGATCTGCAACAACCGGGTTTGGTTCCTGATCTTCCATGGCAAACACCCGCTGCCTTGTGGGGCCAGCGAGTTTCTCCTCTTGCCACTGCACACTCTTCCTAGCCAGCTCATTAATCATGTCATACGCCTCCGTTGCTGTCTTTCTGAACAAATCTCCACCCATTGCGGAGTCTACAGTAGCTCTGTTAGTGGGTGTCAAACCGTGATAGAAGACGCTTACCAATTGATGTTTAGGTATGTCATGATGAGGGCACATGCGTAGCATTTTCCTGAATCGGGTCCCAGATGTGTGGAGCGCTTCGTGCTCGGGTTGGTGGAATGAGGTGATCTCACCCCTGAGCATTACTGTCTTCGAGGGAGGAAAGTAGTAGGACAAGAACTCCTTCTCCAATCCTGCCCAAGTTGTGATTGACCCGGGCTCTAACATTCTCAGCCATTCCAGAGCTTGCCCAGTTAGTGAAAATGGAAACAGCTTCAGCCTGGCGATATCTTGGGGAACCCCATTTGTTCTTGCAGTGTCTGCGCACATTAGGAATCGATCCAGATGATCATTTGGGCTCTCATGTGCTTCTCCTCCAAACAGCCCTGTTTGTTGAATCAAGTGAATTGTGCCCGACTTAATTTCATAGGTGTTGGCTAAGATGTTCGGGGCAGCGATGCCAGACAGGTGCTGGTGTCGGTGTGGTGCTAAAATCTCACTCATTGAGCGAGTGTCAGTTTCCGGTCCGGTATTCTCAGCATTCCGGTTATTGTTGGGAGGATTAGTCTCAGCCATCTTGATAGGCTCAGTGATCTCGTCTGGCTTGATAGTTCCAATCTGTTTGCTCCTGCGAAGAGTACGTTCAAGTTCAAGGTTAAGAGGGACACACGGTATTCCCGCTGATCGTGTAGGCATATGCTGAGAAGAAAAAATAAATACAAGAAATAAATGAAAGCAGAAATTTTCCCTAAGGAAGGAAAGTACAAACATCTAATAAATTATACAGTGCTATCATACAAGATCATACAATCCTACACAAGTATTCTTATCAGTCTATATTAACAGATATAGACTGATATAAACAAGTATATAGATAAGCCTAAACAAGTATAGATAGGTATAAATGATATAAGCAAGTATAGATAAATATAATTGATATAAACAAGTATAGATAAACAAGTATGTACAAGTATAAGTCAAAATATAAACAAGTATAAATTTAAACAAGTATAAATATAAACAAGTATAAACAAGTATCAATATAAGTATAAATATAAACAAGTATAAATATAGACAAGTATTATATGCTTTTATGAATAAAGAATATTCACAAACGAATGCCTAAACTAACAAATCAACATTTGGTTCGATATTGCAGAACAAATAAATCCCCGACAATGGCGCCAAAAACTTGACGTGCCTCAGTGGCATCGGTCACCGCTGAGGCCGACTAAGGGATAAGTGTACCCCGTCGTTATCAAGTAATAAAATCTGGACAAGTCCAGGTATCGAATCCACATGATTTATTTACTGCGAGTATCGAGCTACTCGGTCTCAGGTGTTATCTAGGCTGTGTGGGTTTTGAGTTTGTTTGTTTAAGTTAACCTACTCCTAGTTGAATTATGCTACTCCTAGCTAAGTTATGGTAATTCTAACTAAGTTATGATACTCCTAATTAAGTTATTCTACTCCTAATTAAGTTATTCTACTTCTAACTAAGTTAAACTACTCCTAGGTGATCTTTCACTAATGCAATTACCCGAAGGAACATGGTATGAACGATAATAATGAAGATAGATTATTAGGTCAATAGATTAAAAACCTAATCTAAGTCACTTGTATTCAAGACGATTAACCCTACTTACCCTCCTGAAGTCTCTAGTGCGTGATTCCCTTGTAAGGTTGAAACTAGGTCTAAGGCTCAGCAATTTGGGCTTAATCAACTAAGAGGTCGTCAATCTCCTAGGCTCTGACTAGGTCAGATTCAGCTCACAATATGTGCCTACTAGATTTTGGGGCTTTTGAATGAGTTAAACCAATTGAATAAAGCGTAAGACAAAGATTAAATAAATAAATCATAGAACAAAATAAGAGCTAAGATATTATTAAAGACGAAGAACAATGTCACAGGATACAATTAGCCTAGGATTCATAGACTGTATCAAAGGGTACAAACATGGTAAGATAAAAGGTGATAAGAAAATCCATTTCAGGGAACCTGTCTACCCTGCAGCCGGCTTCCTAGGTCTTAAGGACGGACCTTGAATAATCCTCGGTGGAGATGCAGAGCTTCGGAGCTTCTTCAATGGAGGTTGGAGAAGATGGAGGAGGTGGAGAGGATTTTTCAAGGGGGAAAGCTAAGAAAATTACAATAATGAAAGATATCTAATTTACAATTGGAAATTCCTATTTATAGACGCGGTTCGGGCCCTCTTTCTGACCTAATTCGTGTCCTTTTACAGGTGGGAAGACGTGGGGTCGATCGTGACTTCGTGGGGCCGGGAATCAGTCTTTTGACTGATTCCCGCAGGGCAGGTTGACGCGAGCTGGCCTTCAGGGGCTTGCTCGGCCGAGCTTGCCGATCCAGCCCCAAAAAGGCCATTTCGACGAGCGGGATTGCCCAGAACGCCTTGCGCGACTACCAGATGTCCCAAAATGCAACTTTCGCCCGAACTCATTCCTGCACATGCACGAAAACTCCAAATAGCATTAGTCCTGAGGCTAAATTGACCCGCTAATCGCTTATTTTGAGCAAACACTTCGTTTGGTGCGACTTCTGGCGGATCAATTAGCTATAAAAGATAATGGAAATTTAACGCACATGCTATTTTGGCCATATTTGCCTAAAATAACCAGAAAACGAGCCTAAATAACGAAAAGTAAATAAAACATTTCCAATTTATAACTAACTCATACAAAAGCATATAAATGCGAGAATTGCTCGCTTATTCATGAAATAACGCTAAAAACTGTCCTAAAACCGTACCCAAAGATAGGGGTTTTTGACCCCTATCAGTATGTGCGAACAAGATGCTTCCAGTCTGTTCGGTTTAAACTTTCCTTATCTGCATAAAAATACCCATAAGACCTTCTTTCATTCAATAAAACACAACAAACACCCTTAATTCATTATAATTAATACGTTAAAATGTAGTCAATTTCATGCCTAACAATTGCCACAATAAACTCCTAACTTATCATTTTAAAGTAGCGTGACGAATTTGGATGGAAATTTCTCTGTACAGGAAATCCAGACCTTTTGGGATGCTAAATGGAAGTTTAGACCTTTTGGGGATGGACGTATCACATGGTACACAACAAGATTGGCACAATATCTCTTAACCAGTGGCGGAACTAGGCTGGTGCTAGCCGGGGCTGGAGCCCCAGTTCGCCACCGGCAATCCCTGTAAATTTTATTTTTCAGCCCCCTGTTTAGGCTGTCTTGATGCAGGCCAGTGATTTCGTAAAATTGAAAGGAGAGTGTGTGCTGTTAGATTGATTTGTAAAAATGGAATAAAAGAATGTTTGTTGTAACTTGATTTTAAAGGTTGAAGATGAAGTTGAAGCTCACCGTTTAATAAAAACAAACCCCAACATATCCAGTAATTTGTTTTTGTCAATGTCAATGTAAAATATTCCAGAAAAGGGTAAATTACACCCATGGCCACTGAACTTTGTTTTTTTAATAGTATGGGCATTGAATTTCAAAACTTAACAAAAAAGCTACTCAACTTTACACCATTTAACACCCGTTCCCACTCAATGCCTCAAAACGACTGTTGACGGCTTCAAAATAAAAAATTCCATGGTTTAATGACATTCTAAGCAATTTTAATTTTTAAAAATTTTCATTTAGGTGTTGTTTGGTTAGGAGATAGTGAATTTTTAGAGAGAGAAAACTCTAAAAAAATGGTGATTTTGAAAAATAAAAAATGTAGTTTCATAATAAATGAAATATTTAAGCCCCGTCTCATTCGGAGTTTTGGTTCTGCCACTGCTCTTAACCAATCACTTTAAAGTAAATGTGACCAATCTTGAAGTGGAAGTCCGGGGCCTTTTGGGATGGATGTCTCTCATGGCACCCCAGTACGCCACCTTCTAGAAATGGATGTTATGTATTCAACCACCTTTAAAAAAATAAATCGTTTTAGGGAGAAAAAAGACGATTTGGCTTCGCGAAATGATGATTCGCGAAGTTTGATGGTTTTACTTCGCGAATCGATGATTTCCCAACGTTTGCGAGGCCTGAAACGCGACGATCTACTTCGCGAATCGATTATTTCGCGAAGTCTACGAGTGAAAAATAATGAACTTTTCTACTCGCAGACTTCGCGAAATCATCAATTCGCGAAGTAGATCATCGCATTTCAGGACCTTTCTCATCACAGATCTTCGTGAAATCATCGACTACGTGAAGTGATTTTTTGGAAAAACACAGAGAAAACAGTAGATACTTACATTTTTCGCTCATTTCACCCTTAAAACCGATAATAACAATATGATAAACTGGGAAAAACGATGAAAATAACATAGAATAACCATTTCTTCGATAGCCACAAGAAGAAAGAAACCAAGAAACGAGCAAGAACAGGAAGAGGAAGAACCATGGCTTCATTTTCTAGGATTGGGAAGATGAAGAATCCAAAGAGGAAGAAGCGAAATACATGGTGATTGGGAGAAATGGTGCAGATTTTGTGAAATTTAAAGGAAGGGATGAAGATCAAAAGTCTGGGAGAGCAACCGTTCGAGTAAGGAAGAGAAGGGGGAAGGGGGAAGATGAAAGGGTGAGGGTATTTTGAGAAAGTCACACAAATATAGACTAGATATGTAATAGGTTGAGTAAGTGAGTTAAAAATGTAAATAGGTATCCCATTTGACCCAATTTTATAATTTTTCCAAAAAAATTATTTTCAACCTTTTAAATATGGAGCAATTTTAGGCTTAAGCAATAGCAAAACAAATCTTTAAATGTTTGGAATGCAACAAATAAAACTTAACACTGAGCGAAAAAGGGGTTTCGTGGAGGCGAAAGCTGATCCATTTGTAATCAAAGCCGGACATACAAACACAAGCGTCAGACTCATTTTGACGGGTTATTTAAAAAACCTTTGCTTTTTATTATTGCTCAAAAGTCAAAACTGAACTTTTTTTTTGATTCAATTTTGTATAAATATACATTTTGAATAGAGACGTTATCCGGACAACTAGGAAATTACAAACCGTTAACCAGAGACGACTATTTTTGTTACAAAGATTCTGAATCCAAGAATACAATTTATTCATTTTAACAAATTTATCTTATAAACCTTTATGTTATTTCATTGTTTATTTTTATTCATTTTTATTCTTTTATTAGTGAGTATGTGAACATTGCGCACTTTAAAACATAAATAGGCAAAAAAAAGTGGATTGCTATTTACCACCTCCAACTTATTTATCACCGACTCCTCTTGGACACTTTTGCCCTTGTCATTTTTTAAACTCAAAAACTGAAATTCTCTCAAAATTTTTCGAAATTCAAAAACCCGGACAACATTCATGGAACTTAAACACGGTAAAGGAAAAAGACTAATGATTCCTCGGATAAGTACTTTTATTTAAAAATCGAATCGAAACACGACTTCCAACCAAATTCGTCATTACACCTACATTTCGGTGAAATGCTTTTAAAGCTTTTCCTATAACTATCCAAGCTCCGGTAGTTCCAAAATACATACGACAATATACGTACAAATATTGAAGTAACTCCAAAATACTCCAAAATCGGAATCCACATATAAACTAGGAAAGCAGTGTGCACCACTTATAAGCTACCATAACAATATTGAATTGGTTGGGTTCACAACATCATGATTCCATTGGAACAAAAGTATGGATAAAAAGAGAGGTCACACAAAAGAAACAAAACTTGAAGGACTTTTATCGAAAACACAACACACTAAAAGAAAATAAAATGCTTGAAATGACATAAATATTATTATGCTAAAGCTCGTTATAAACCCTCGTAAGCTTATTTTTGTCACATATCAAAGTAAGTGCATCATCTTAAAGAAACGTCATTCCCTCCTAGAGTCATAAAAAGTCGATCGAGTTGACGTTTGAACCTTACTTTTAAGTGAATAGTTGAAGTATAATATAATCATTCATCAACTATATCCAAATGAATTGTGACCATAGAATGTGTCGAATAACATAATAGTTCCTTTATTTACTTGTCCAAGTCGAGTTGCACAAACTAGACATTTTCATGAAATCCAATTTCAAACTTTAACCTATCACATTGCAATGATTTAGAGCAAGTCTACCACAAGTGACCTAAGATATACCATTCATCATCGAATGGTGATTAATGCTTAATCTATTATTTAGTTATCTTGCAATTACTTCATGAAATACTCAATCATTGGTCGAAGTACAACATTCTCAACTGTAAAAGAAACAATCTCATAACATTACGATTCATAATCTAAGATCACAATTATGATTATTTAATGCTCAATCTATTATTCAATTAACATGTCTATACCCAAAAGAAAAGAGAAGTAGAGTTAAAATGTACTTATCACATGTAGGAAGTTATTGGTAGTCCTCTTCTGCAATTAAAACAATTCTACGACATTATCCCAAAAAGCGGCCGGAGTCCCTCAATGTTAGCATATCCCCCAAATCCTACAAGCCCATAAAGGAAACGGTCTCTTCTAGAGTCTTCTCCTTCTCCAAAACAAGGCCTTTCTCCTTACTCCAAGCACCGGAGCAAGCAAGATCGTGGTTCTATTAAGGTAGACAGGGAAACCTTCTGGATAAAGGCTATTAGGGGCATCATTGTTTGCTCCAACCTAGAATCACTAGGGTTTAAAGCCTTTAATGCACTCTTTCTTCTCGGTAAGAAAAGCCTTCCTCTTTGAACTCATATTCTAGTGGTAAACATTGTGAGTTTTCTTATTGGTACTATAAATCACAATTTCGATCAAGGCCAGGTTCAAGTCCTCACATATCTTTGCAAAGGCCAACACTCTACCCAAATGTTGTGTGATATCTAGTTAGGACTCAAATTGAAATCTTGGAGGATGTCCATAATACTGTGGAGTGAAAATCCCATTCCCCGTTCTAGCAATAAGACTAAGAGTCCTAGGCGCTCATCTAATCTAGCGTCAGCACAATGTCCCTCAAGCCAAAGGAAGACCTCCATCTTTTGGAGTTTCGACGGTCAAGGTAGCGGGCTGATACTAGACCTAGGGATTTGCGTGCCTAGTGGAATTTATTTGATTAGTGGGAGTTTGTTTTTTAAGATCATTTCTTCATAGTCGCTAAAAGACATATCAACAATAAGCTCAAGTATTCATAGTTTATTAAAAGAAAAAAAAATCTTGTCAAGACTTTCATACAACAAAGAAAAAGAGAAGGGAGGAAAGAGAAGAACACTTACTGGTTGAAGGAAATTGATAGGAACTATGAAGAAAATTTAAGAACTTGGAGAAGAATTAGAAAAGATAAAAGCACAAAAAGGAAAATCGGAAAAAAGATTTGTCCCGTTCATATAGACTCATGAACCTGGGAAATCTAACTGGTGACTTTAATAGGCATCATTACTCGCTCGATGCTTAATAAACCCTAAAACCCTTTCACTTTCTTTTCTTTCGAAACCAAATCATGTTGGAGATTTTGGTAAAATGGCTCTTTAGCCTTTGTTTGTCTTTTGTGACTTTAAGTATCCCACATGGGAAACTTTTGAGATAGTTGAAGGGTTTATATTGGGTTGGGCCAAAAGAGTTATTAAATTGTGCTTAGTGGGTTTTACAAAATAAACCACACGCGCGCGCTCGCTCGTTCGCAGGACGCCCGCCCGTCCCGACTGGACCCGATTTTTATTTGGCCATTAAATATTTTAAACCTTTTTGACTATTTCTTAACAAGTTAAAATCATATCTCCACTATCCCTGATTTTACTCAACCATTACGTTTTTCTCTCCAAAACGTTGTCCACTACAACGTTCGTTTTATACCAAATAAAACACGAACTCTACAGAGTTCAGATATATAGAAAAAACTTTGCGATTACGATTTTCATCTCCATTACGATTTCTTCTCTGGGCAATTAAATATTTTGCTATTCCAAAGCTTCGCTCTAGAGTGCACTAGTGCGACGCTCGCTGTGTAAACCTTGGTTGACGATCGGACTTCTAGATTGCACCAGAGTCTGCCGTAATCGTTTTCAACGTAGTGGTTCTGTCCACGACACAACTTTTGCATTCCGATAAGTTATTTCGATTATTTCTGTCCGTCATCATGTCTGCTCTAATCTCAAAAAATATTCCCGATCTCTCTAAATTAGAGCCCTTAGACGGTCTGAACTACAAAAGATGATCTCAGAAAATGCTTATATTTTTTGAACAATTAGACCTTGATTATGTTGTCCTGTCTGATCCCCCTGTCGACCCAAACGGTCATGCTATGTCGCTTATCGTTCAACAATATGATAATCAGTCTGCTAAATATGAAAAAGATAACAAAACTGTCAGAGGACATCTCCTTAATCATATGTCGAACCCACTGTTCGATATATTTGTGAACAAAAAGTCTGCGAAAGAAATTTGGGTTTCTTTAAAAGATAAATATGGGTCTGATGATGCTGGGAAAAGAAAATATGTTGTTGGCAGGTGGTTACATTATCAGATGGTTGATCAGAAACCAATCATTGATCAGATTCACGAATATGAGAACCTTGTTGCTGAAGTTCTCAGTGAGGGGATGAATATATGCGATATGCTTCAAGCCAATGTTCTGCTAGAGAAGTTCCCTCCCTCCTGGAGTGACTTCAGAAACCACCTGAAGCACAAAAAGAAAGATTTCAGCCTGCAGGAGCTTGTTAGTCATATGCGAACTGAAGAAGCAAACAGAATGAAAGATAAGCAACTTTCCTCTATTTCTGTTTCTATTAATGCTAATGTGGTTGAATCTACTGTGATTCCAAAAGACAGATCAAAAGGACATGCAAACAAGTCCCAAAAAGGCTTCAAACAGAATAAGTCTTTCAAGCATGGAAAGGTCCAAAAGCGAAAGGTTGAATGCTTTGTGTGTGGAAAACCCGGGCACATAGCATTTCAATGTTTCCAAAGGAAGAACAAACAGAATTCAAATCAAAATGCTAACACAAAGCCTACCGGACAATCCAATTTGGTGGAGAACGATGAAATCATTGCTGCTGTGGTGGTAGAGTCGAACTTGGTGGAAAAAAAAACTGACTGGGTGCTGGATACTGGAGCTACCAGACACTTATGTTCAAACAGGGAGTTGTTTCATCATTTTGAGGATGCTGCTGATGGAGAGTGCATCTACATGGGTAACATCGCAACTGCTGGTGTTGTTGGTAAAGGAACAGTCTTACTCAAATTAACTTCTGGAAAAAGTTTATCATTGAATAATGTTTTGTATGTGCCTTCACTTCGTAGGAATCTAATTTATGGTAGTTTATTGAATAAAGCTGGTTTAAAAATTACTTTTGAGGCTGATAAGGTGATTCTTACTAAGAATTGGACCTTTATAGGGAAAGGGTATCTAGGTGATGGGCTTTTTATCATGAACACTGTTGATGTTAACTCTGTTGGAATTAATGCAAGTTCTTCTGGTTCTTCTTATTTATGTGAGTCTTTGGATGTTTGGCATGGTAGATTAGGACATGTGAATTATGCCTCTATTAAAAGGTTGAAAAATATGCATGTTATTGATATTGTCAATTCTGAGCATGAAAGAAAATGTTCTATTTGTGTAGAAGCTAAATTTGCCAAAAAGCCTTTTCCATCTGTTACTAAGAGAAGTACTGAATTGCTTAAATTAATTCATTCTGATCTAGCTGACTTTAAGAATTCCATTAGTAGGGGTGGTAAAAGATGGTATATGACCTTTGTTGATGACTTTTCGAGATACACCAAAGTATATCTTTTAAGATCAAAAGATGAGGCTGAAAGTATGTTTCTAAAATATAAAATGGAAGTAGAAAATCAGCTAGATAGAAAAATAAAAAGGCTTAGATCTGATAGAGGTGGAGAATACGGAACTAATTTCCTTAAAACGTTTTGTGAGGAAAATGGCATTATACATGAAACTAGTGCGCCATATACACCACAACAAAACGGTATAACGGAAAGGAAAAATAGAACGCTTAAGGAAATGATGAATGCCATGTTAATTAGTTCTGGTATGCCTGATAATATGTGGGGGGAAGCTGTTTTGTCTGCATGCTACATTTTAAATAGAGTTCCTCATAAAAAATTAGACAAAACTCCTTATGAGCATTGGAAGGGGTATTCGCCTAATTTAAATTTCTTGAGGGTTTGGGGTTGTCTTGCCAAAGTTGCTTTTCCATCTTTTAGAAAACCCAACATAGGGCCAAAAACCTTTGATTGTGTTTTTATTGGATATGCTTCTAATAGTGCTGCCTTTAGATTTATGGCACTAAATGACTATAGCATATGTGAATCTAGAGATGCAGATTTCTTCGAAAATATTTTTCCTTTAAAGAAAAATCTTGTGAGTGATCCCTCTAATACTGTATCTGCTAGTGATTCTCTTGCTTCTAGTTCTTTGGAAAAACATGATGAATGTGAACATGAACCTAGAAGAAGTAAAAGAAGGAAAATAGCTAATAGTTTTGGACCCGACTTTGTTTCCTCTTTTCTGCTAGAAAATTCAGATAGAATAGATGATGTTTTTATGTCTGCATATTTAATAGAAGAAGATCCTAAGACATATAAGGAGGCCATGACCTCTGTAGATGCTAACCTTTGGAAATAGGCAATAAAAAATGAATTAGACTCTATTATGGTCAATCACACTTGGGATCTAGTCTCCTTGCCTAAAGGGTCCAAAACTATAAAACTTAAATGGATCTTCAAAAGGAAAAGAAGACCTGATGGATCCATTGAAAAGTTCAAAGCTAGATTAGTTGCCGTAGGCTATAGTCAAAAGAAAGGAATTGATTATTTTGATACTTACTCTCCTGTTACTAAAATTTCTACTATTAGAATCTTAATTGCAATTGCAGCAATACATAATTTGGTGGTACATCAGATGGATGTAAAAACAACCTTTCTAAATGGTGATTTAGAAGAAGAAATCTATGTGCAACAACCTGAGGGAAATGTTGTACCTGGCCAGGAAAATAAGGTATGCAAACTGAGGAAGTCATTGTACGGCCTGAAACAGGCACCCAAACAATGGTATGAAAAGTTTAACTCCACTTTACTTTCTAATGGGTACGTAGTTAATGGATCAGATACATGCGTTTATTCTAAATCATTTGGATCAAATTATGTGATTGTATGTCTTTATGTGGATGATATGCTTATCTTAGGCACTAATTTAGAAGCAGTGAATAACACCAAAGCCTTCTTATCATCACAATTTGACATGAAAGACATGGGAAAAGCTGATGTAATTCTTGGTGTCAAAATTACAAAAACTGAAAATGACTTTTCTTTAGGACAATCACATTATGTTGAGAAGTTATTGAAAAAGTTTGATAGCTTTGATGTAGTGCCAGCTGAACACCCTATGATCCTAGCATATGTCTTACTAAAAATAAAGGACATAGTGTTTCACAAGAAGAATATGCTAAGATTATTGGGAGTGTTATGTTCTTAATGACTCATACTAGACCTGACATTGCATATGCTGTAAATAGATTGAGTAGATATACTCACAATCCAAATGATGAACATTGGAATGCACTTCGTCGTTTACTTAAATACTTGAGAGGTACCATGAACTTTAATTTGCATTTTAATAAATTTCCTACTGTTTTAGAAGGATATAGTGATGCAAACTGGTCATCCAAAAATGATTTGGTGTGTTCCACTAATGGTTATGTTTTCTTTTTGGGTGGTGGTGCCGTCTCTTGGAGATCATGTAAACAAACCTGTATTGCACGCTCAACCATGGAATCAGAATTTATAGCACTAGAACTAGCTAGTCAAGAAGCAGATTGGTTGAGAAGTTTATTGGCAGATGTCCCATTGTGGGGGAGAACTAATGCACCTATCTCACTTCATTGTGATTCATAGGCAGCCATGGGTACTGCAAAAAACAGTGTCTACAACGGAAAGAAAAGACACATTCGCATTAGACATAGTGCATTAAGACAACTCTTGAAACATGGGGTAATTGCCTTAGATTTTGTGAGATCAGAGAAGAATCTAGCTGATCCGTTCACCAAAGGGTTACCTAGAAGAATGGTTCTAGATGTTGGAGATTAGGCTAAGGTATAACAGCGGAAATAAAATTTTTAGCCTACTTCCTTTTAACCATAGGATCCGTTAATCGTTATTTCATATAAAGAGGGATAAGAAGAAATACCTTTTGAAGAACAATCTACCGTTGTTAAAGAAGCGCCCACAATTCTTCTCCGAGTTCCCAAGCACGAAGTATAACACGGTGAGGTTAAGTTAGAATCAACCGTATGAGATGCAACCAAAATAGATTGCCTCTAATTAACCAACACAAGATCAAAGAAAAGGGAGATAGATGAAATTAATCGATCGATGGAAGCCGTATGAATTCTTGTCCACGAACTAGGGGAGTCGAATTCTCTTTCTCTCTCTTACTTGTAATTTCGAAAATCACAAAGGGGTAGTATATGGCTTGGTCGAAATTCATGCATAGAGCGGATATATATAATCACTTGTATCTAAACCCTAGTTAGATAGGAATAGGTTACTTAATAGGAATTCAATTCGGAAAAGGATTCCCAATTATTATCTCATTATATATCTAATATATCTAGGATAATAATAAATAACCTAATTGGATAATAATAGGAGTATATTAATCTAATTAAAACTCCTAACTTAATTATCTCTTAATTAATTTAATTCACAAACCTAATCAAATTAGGATTAATGGAATTAAAATAATTCCTTATTTATTACATACAAATTTCGGCCCCCTCTATTTAAATGGGCCTTACTGGGCTCAATTGGGCTTCCATCTATTAATGACATCCATCTCTCTTTTGGTTTCAAGTCTTATGTGTGATCCATTAGGTTCTTACTACTTCTGGCCGTATGCAACTATTAAATTAATTTCTTCAAGAATTATATTTAATCCTTGCATAACGGAATGATGTACTGAGTATGTTATTGGCAAGTCTGTAATCATTCCCCCAGAGTCCGTTAAGAAGACAGGTTGATTCTGTTGTTAACCCTTCCGTATTAGTTACGGTATAATTCGATCCTTTATCAACTACATCCTTGAACTGAATCTTATGACTATGGGTGATGTCAAGTCACATATAGCGAGACGTTCGTTTTACTTGTATAGGCCGAGTCAACTCAAATAGATAGGTTAAGTGAAATCTGTATTTCTTACTCTTAAGCTATCACCTTGTAAGGATTTAGAGTCGAGTCTTCCACAAGCGATCCTTGGATGTATCTCCCATTAATCGGGAGTGATAAATGCTCAATCCAATGTATAACTACCCTGATATTACCTCCTGTGACACCCAACCTTTGCCGTTCACACCCCAGAGTCATCTCTGTTAAGGATTGTGGGACAGCAGGATCAAAGTCTCACATTCAGTAATTCAGGATGACCAATTAACATTCCTTTGAGTCTGAGGATTAGTTATACCTATTAATACCAATGAGATGAACAGGTGACAAGGATGAATCTACCCATCCTATTATCTCAAATCGGATCCCCAATCCTAATGAACGACGTTTCATCGGATCTATGTAACTATCCAGATATTTATATATATGAAGCTTGTGAGACCAGCTTTCTGTCGGACAGAAGACATTGTTACATACAAGTCTCAACAGTGATATATCAATCCTAAACATATCATTTGACTTGGGGTGGTTTTAAGTTTATTAGTTTATTATAAAGTTTTGTCTCACTTCATGCTTGTATGAACACTTTATAATCACTTTAAACAAACTTACGGATTTCCTTTTATTAGACTTTATTTAGTGTTTAAAAGGGATTGCCTTTATATAGTTATAAAACATATATCTCATTAAAACAAATGATATAAAAAACAATTCATTTACATTAAGTTTGTATCCTGTAACAATTTTCTATAGGACACTAAACCCCAACACTAGAAACGTCAAGGGGAATGGGCCTAAAGCCCACTGATTAAAGAAAATATGGTGGATAGCATACGTGGTCAAACGAAACCATACTATCTTTTTATACACTATATTTTACCCATTCCTATGACTTGTGATAGTGTGTGTATAATCCATAGCCCGTGGTGTGGTGGTTCATTTATATGAACTTGATGGATGCTCCTTTTGAGGTTGAGTTATGAGAAACTCTTAATGGTCTCTTATAGAGATCACCTACATGTGTGTGAAGGTGGGCCGCCTTCTATGAAAGACTTTGGGCTGTCTTTCTAGAGCACTCATGAGATCCAAGGTGTGCGCATGACCATTAAAAGCGCTATTGTTTTTATCGCGGAACAGCAAAATTTCGTTTAAAGGTTTTCTTTACGTGTTGTGAGGGTCTCAGTTAGAGTTGTAGAAGTTCAAGAGCAATTCACTTCTAAAACTATAACATGTTGCCTCACATCACTATGTATCAATTCAATCGAAAGATATTGATGCTTAAGTTTTTAAAATCTGTAACTTATTGCCCAGAAAAGATTTTTCTTAAAACTGTTTTGCTATAAAGCCATTTGTGGGGGATTGTTGGAGATTTTGGTAAAATGGCTCTTTAGCCTTTGCTTGTCTTTTGTGACTTTAAGTATCCCACATGGGAAACTTTTGAGATAGTTGAAGGGTTTATATTGGGTTGGGCCAAAAGAGTTATTAAATTGTGCTTAGTGGGTTTTACAAAATAAACCACACGCGCGCGCTCGCTCGTTCGTTCGCGCGACGCCCGTCCGTCCCGACTGGACCCGATTTTTATTTGGCCATTAAATATTTTAAACCTTTTTGACTATTTCTTAACAAGTTAAAATCCTATCTCCACTATCCCTGATTTTACTCAACCATTACGTTTTTCTCTCCAAAACGTTGTCCACTACAACGTTCGTTTTATACCAAATAAAACACGAACTCTACAGAGTTCAGATATATAGAAAAAACTTTACGATTACGATTTTCATCTCCATTACGATTTCTTCTCTGGGCAATTAAATATTTTGCTGTTCCAAAGCTTCGCTCTAGAGTGCACTAGTGCGACGCTCGCTGTGTAAACCTTGGTTGACGATCGGACTTCCAGATTGCACCAGAGTCTGCCGTAATCGTTTTCAACGCAGTGGTTCTGTCCACGACACAGCTTTTGCATTCCGATAAGTTATTTCGATTCCCTCTTTTGTACTTACAAATCATGCTTCCTAGCACTTGGCTAACTCCAAGTGGAAGGGTAGTTTTGATTGAAAAGGTGCTTGTAAGGGATCACGTGCTCTATATAGCAGCTAACGTCACACCTCAATGCGTTTTCTGCTTTTCTAAACTACCCAAATGGAGGAATATGATATCACGCGCGGGAAGGTGCACCCTTCGCTCCATTCACCAATTCTACTTCAGCCTACTCGAATAAAAAATTTGCATATGATTTAAGTTCTCTGAATCACAACACAGGAAGCGTTAAAGAGCTTCCACTGACCAAAAGGGAGACCTTTCATAAATAGTCATCTCAAAGAATACAAGGTACACAATCACGTTTACTTCACTCTGCTCTCTATTCATTTACTTACTCTCAGTAACATGCATCAGAGAAGGGACGCGTTCCAACCCCTCCTCTCTCACAGTCTGCTGATCTCATCTTAGGTATTATTGAAAACCGTTTACCAAGCTTATATTGCAGATTGAGAGATATCAGCTTCTACCGTGATTGGAAAACAAAAAAAGAAAGGAAAAACGTAGATATGAAAAACGCACATTTGAGGGAGAACAACAGTTACTCTCACATATGATAAAAGACCATAATAATACCTCTTGAAAATACCAAAATGGTGATAAACATTCCTTATAGTACGAGTTGTAACATTTTGAATGAAATCCTATATGTGTAATAGGATGAATTATGCGGAAAAGGAAATAACAAAAACAAACTTGTATCCATATTTGACCTTGGAAAGGGGAATGAATTAAGTTGAATTAAGTCTGCACATCTGCAGTTAGTTTTATTTGCAATAAAGAAAAGGATTTGTCAAAATTCTAATGGTTGGGCAAGAAATTCATGCATATGGGTGGACGAATTTTGAACAAAGCAAGAATAGATGAAGGCAGAATCCACAGCCCATCTCCACAGATCAACCCAGACGCCACAGCAGGAATCATAAATCCTGCCTTTCTGCTGTTTAACTTATGCCATATATACACAACCAAGCTTCCTACACACATATCTATTGCAAAATATGCCCCTACAAGAAAAGGCACTGCCATAGCCATTGGAAGAGGTATCCATTTTGCAATTTGTTTAGGGCATAAGTCTCTCAACAAGTTAGCCATTACAGCAAACCCAAAAAACCCATAACAAAGCTGCAGACAATGCTGTGGAAGAGCCGAAAAGCCTTGTACACCAAGAATCGCCATGTTTCGATAGATGATAGCATAAGGAGCTTTATACTGTCCATCAGGATTTCCAACATCAAAGGCCTTGTAAAAGAGAAAGAATGTAAGAGGAGCTACTACACAGCCTATTGCTGTCCCGATTGCCTGGCTAACGAGCATCGAACGAGGGGAAGTGAGTGTTAAATGACCCGTCTTGAAATCATGCATCAAATCAGAAGAGATTGATACAATTGATTTCATCAAGCCGCACCCGACGAGTCCTGCCACGACACCTTCGTTCGTTCCTGACATGGCTGCTAGCACAAAGAGAGCAACTTTGCCGTAGTTGTAGGCCATGTTCATATCGGTGAGGCCTGCTCCATAAGCATTGCAGAAGCTGAGTGCTGGTGCGAGGATGTAAGCAACTACTACAAAGTACCATTTTAGCTGTGGAAACATTAGGGGGATGACAATGATGGAGATTATGGAGAAGGCGATGTAGCCTATCAAAGCTACCCATATTGGAATTGTTTCTCTCATGAAAAGCTCGTTTCTTCGAAGATCTTCGGGAGCTTCATTTTTCTGCTCTTCAGGAACTGAAAAAACAAATGACTAGAAGAGTTAATAATAATAATAATAATAATAATAAACAGTAGGTCTCTAACCTATACGGACACCATCAATTGGTTCCTCTCATAATTAAAATAAAATTTTGTTTAGTTATTCCATAATTTTAGTTGGGTTTGGACCAGTATTTTATGATTCAATAGGTTTTCCATTATCAGTGATCAGTTAAAAAAAAAAAAAAAAGTTAAATAGAGCCACAATTAATATGTTGTACCATAATACATTCTTATATGTGTACATATAATATTAGTGCAAAAATACCTCTAACATTTTGGACCAGGAGTAATTTTACTTCTAAAGTTTAAAATTATGCAATTTTACACTTAACGTTGAAAGCCAAGAGCAATTTTACCTCTAACGTTGATAAATTTAGTCAATTTGATAAATAATTCATCAAACTTTTTCTCGGTCATAAATCTTGTCATTCACGCTTCACACATGCGTCATTTTATCAGTAAAAATCACAAACATATGTTGGGATGTGAAAAAAATATACTGTCTTTTGTACGAATTAGACAAAAAAAATTCAAAAAATTCACCGAATTTATAAATATTAATCTCTAATTCTATTATTAAATTACAAAAAACATGAAATCCTTTTTTAAAAAACGAATTGATATGCAATTGGTGCAAAATAAAGAACAAAAATATTTGTGTTTTATAATAGTGTCTGAAATTGATCCAAATTATCAACGTTAGGGATAAAATTGCTCTTGACTACAAATGTTAGAGATAAAATTGCACAAATTTAGACGTTAGGGGTAAAATTGCACCTGGTCCAAAACGCTAGGGATATTTTTGCACCTTATCCCTATAATATTTATTTCAATTAGGTTTAACTGATTTGTTTTTTTTACTGAAATTGATATCATAATACACTAATCAATACCAATTGAAAATATTAAAACAATCGAATTGATAATCAAATTAATATGTCGTAAGATAAACCAAACGGGCAAATACTAGAAAAAAAAGAACCAAAATTTTGTTTCAACTGGAGGAGGGATACAATTAGTAGTTTCGACCTATGTTGAATCCCTAATTGGACCTTTAGAAGGTTATGAATCTAATTGATGTTCTATTGAAGATCTACGACTTTACAAGATTAAACACCTTTTAAAATATATTTTAGAGACCTAATTGTAATATAAGCCCACAATTATCAATACAATTTTTTAAAATAAAAATCAGGGCAAGCTGCCTCTTAGAGCATCTCCAAGATACTATTAGTGCACTCTCTAAAAATATTATAAATAATTGACTCTTAACGATGTAAGAGTTACTAAGATATACCATCTCCAACAATACTCTTTATATCCACTTTTTAGTTATTATTATATTATTAAGATTATTATTTATTGTTATATTTACCAATAGTGTGAGGAGAGGGACTCATTACTAATAAATTATTAATAAAAAATGAAGTTAGGAGGCATTAAGAGGTGGAGTGAGGCTCTATGTTAATAGAGAGGATGAAGAGACTCTTAGTAATTTAAGGAGTCAATAAGAGGCTGTTGGAGTGAATTTTTTACTCTCCATCCTCAAATTTTAACTTAAGAACCAATTTCAGAATATGTTGGAGATGCTCTTAGCCCCTCTACATACACCACTGGTAATAAATGAATTCATGACTCTTCTTCTCACTATCTATTTAAAAATAACAATATACAACTGCCTTAAATGATAATTAGAGAAACTCTTGAAGGAGCTAGTTTTGATAATTAGAGCAACATCTAATTTAGAGTATCTCCAATACAGTGACACGACTGTCTAAATTTTTAGTTACTCTAACAGAATCTCTAAAATATTTAGCTACTTATTTCCACTAGCTAATTTTAGCTAGCTATTTCTATTTTTTATTCATTTTTTTTTCTTTTTTTCTTATTTCTTTTCTTTCTTTAATTTTATTTCCTTATAAGAATTAAATAATTCGATAGAGAGTTAAAATAGCTAGAATAATTGAAGTAAAAGATTATTTGGTTAGTTCAATTTTAGCTAACAAATATTTTATATTATTTTAAAAAGTCAAGCACTTAATTAGTTTAGAGATACTCTTACAAGTTTTGTGTTTTCCACGTATGTTACGAGCAGTGAAATAGAGTATTTTGAAAAAATTATAGAGCCCGTCGCCAAGAATGAGAGCAATCGAAACAAAAACCTGCAGTAGAATCGAGTTATGAATAGGGTTATTAATTAAATATAAGGTAAATTTAAAAAAAAACTCATGTGGTTTCACTTTTTTTTGCAAAAAAATGACTGTGGTTTTTTTCTTTTCAAATACAGGACTCTGGTTTATTCGGTTACACTATTTACGGATTTGGTGAAGATCCCGTTTATTTGCTGACGTGACTGAAGGGCAAATATGAGTTTTTAAAAATATTAGGGTAAATTTCAAAAAAATACCCATATGGTTTCACTTTTTTTTTGCAGAAAAAGGACCGTGGTTTTTTTCTTTTCAAATACAGGATTGTGGTTTATTCCGTTACACTATTTACAGATTTAGTGAAGATGCCGTTTATTTTCTGACGTGGCTGAAGGGCAAATATGGGTTTTAAAAAAAATCGGTCACTTACTCATTTTTCTATTGGAAATAATTTAAATTTGAAAAATCATAAACTCTGTAATTTGAGCAATCTAAATAATTAAATTGATTATTTACATGCATTAGGTTAATAGGTAGCCACTTACTTCTTATACATATATTTGCCCTTTAGCCATGTCAACAAATAAACGGCATTTTCACCAAATCCGTAAATAGTGTAACGGAATAAGCTACAGTTCTATATTTGAAAAGAAAAAAACCACAGTTCTTTTTCTGCAAAAAAAAGTGAAACCACAAGGTTTTTTTTTGAAATTTACCCCAGTTTTTTTAAAAACCCATATTTGCCCTTTAGCCACGTCAGCAAATAAACGGAATCTTCACCAAATCCGTAAATAGTGTAACAGAATAAACCATTTAAAAAAAACCACAGTCCTTTTTCTTCATAAAAATGGAAACCACATGAGTTTTTTTGAAATTTACCCAAAATATAATTAGTAGGATGAGAAATTTCAACGTACTCTAAGAGTAATATATTCAACCAGTCAAAATAGTTTTACATACCATTTCATGAAAAATGATTGATGTAATTTTTTTACACATAATATTAATTAATTCGCTAAATATATTACTCTCGGAGTAATTTAAAATTTTCGTGAGTAGAAAACCTTGTAACCGTTTAAACTCTTCATACTACTTTGTGGTAAAGTAGAAGGATACCAATCTCCTTTAAGACCACCTATCTGTGGCCACATTACTGCCCAAGAAACGAAAGCTCCAAGAAGCAAAGATAAATTCACAACATGAGAGCATATCATTCCTGCTCCCACATAAGTCATGCTAAAATCAAAGTAAAATCTGCACGGTTCAATTTCATTTAATCAATAAAAAATAAGAAAAATATTTAATAATAACTATCAGCTTAAACTCTTAATTTACTTACGTATTTTTCCATGCTTTCAATCCGAAAGTCGGAAACTGAGCAAATCCACATACAGAATCTCCACCAGAATAGAACCATTGAAAGAAAGCCCAAATGAAGCTTACTGAGAAAAACTTCATGAATCCTTGAACTTGCTTCCTGTAACAATAAATTAAGGAGATAAATATTTATTTATTTTTTCAGTTTAATTTCACACTCAAATTCCATTAATGATGTATTGAAATGTTAAGAAACCTGGCCATTTTGTCCCCTTTAGGAGTGTGGAAACCATTGATGAGAACTGCAGTAGCTGTCCCACTTGGATAACTTAATTTATAATCCATTACCATAATCTGTTAAACATATAACAAATTCATAAAAATCATATGTTTATCCGTTTTGTTTTGTTTGAATGTTATTTTATGAACATTATGTTTTAGAAATTACGTTTCTAAAACATATGTTTATATTGGTTTGTAAACATATCCGTTGTTTGAATGCTATTTTATGAAGATTATGTTTTATCCCTTAAATGGATTATGTACCTTTCTAAGAGGAACCAAAGCAAGCAGACCAACAAAACAGCTAACAAAGAGGAAACCAGTCATCCAACCAATCCCAGGTTCTTTGATGCTTCCAGGAGTATTCCCTTGTGTCTCAACCCCAGCTTGCTCGTATGTCTTCTTGTTCAATGCCAGCAGAAACGACCCGAAACCACCTGCAATTCGAAAAAAGATTGTAAAAGAAGGCCTAACTCACCCTTAAAAGTGAAACTTTTAATTAAGCTTCTTAATTAAGCAACATGAGATATTTAACATATGCGAGTAAAAACGAAAGGAACCTCCAACGGAAATGCTATAGCAGGCAACAGCACAAGTCTGAATAACAGTATTCTCTTGTCGAGTGAATGGTTTGGTGACAATTCCAGCTTTGTGGAGTATTTTAGTCCATGCTTTAACGAAAACAAAAGCAAGTAGAGCAGCAGAAACATTGAGATTAGGGACTAATCCTGTAGTGAGATTAAGTTTCATGACTATTACACTATAAATTATCCCAATTACTAAACTTGCTATTAGCCCTCTAATTGTAATCTGTGTAGTCCATGGACCAATTCTTTCTAATTCTACCTCTTGTATTTCCTCTTCCTCTTCCTTCTCAATTATCTCTTTCATGTCTTCCATTTCCCTTTGATTATTCATCCAATAATCTTAATTAAGGAGACACAAGCTTGATTAGCATTAAGCCATATATAATAGTGTTCATAGTTCCAATTAAAATAAACTCATATATAAGTTTTATAATGTACTAAAAAACAAGTACAAAAGAGAGAGTTTGCAGTACATAAAATGCAAAGACTTTCTTTCTACTAAGGTCTAATTAGAGATGGAATGTGTTTCAACCACTTGTCATGCCGTGAAATTTGGATCAGTTGACTTATCATCATCAGATCTACTCTACTGATATCTTTTGTACAATAATTTCATTGAGAGGCTAAAGCTATAATATAGATGTGAAAAGTAATAGTAACGGCACTAGTTAAAAAAGGAGAAGCTGAGAATCACCAAGCATTCTGGTTTTGGTCTGTGTTGCATAGACATTTTTTTTAGTAGCATTTCTTGCTGCGTATTCCTGTCATGTATATGTTCGTTTTTGTTTGAAAGCATATGTTATGTTTTAAAAATAACGTTTCTAGTATCGGTTTACGTATTTGTGTTCGCATCAGTTTCCGTCATCATCAATTCACTTAAAAAGCATATTACCTTTGTGGAGTAAACATGGACTCCTGGGTTATTTTCTTGGCAAAAAGTATCTTAGTTGCTTGATCTTCAATTCTTTTACACATTGAGCTATTGATTTTTTATTTGGATATATTTAATTATTTACTTTTAGTCATCTTAAATTATTGCTATCCAAATTAGTTAGTTGCGATCAGTGGTGGATCCAAAAAAAATCGTGAGAGGCAACATCGGAAAAACAAAAAAACACAAGATAAGAAAGGAGAATGAGAAGAGAGATTTTTTTTTGAAGTAGAGTCTTTATTTTGGACAAAATATTTAAATCCAAGAATAATGAGAATAATTAAGGAACTAAAGTGGATAAATAAGATAATTAAAGTATTGTTTATAATAAGCTTGATACCGTAGGGTTTTCACAATTGCATATTACTTATTTTGCTAGCCCTTTTTTTTTTTTTTTTTTTGTATGTGTTCATTACAATTGTATTTGGGGTAAATTACACAATAGTCAAGATTAACCAGTTATTTATAAGTATCTCAAATTATTAAACAAATTTATTTAAATGTCAAATTTGGTGGTTATTTTTAAATCTGTATTTTTTTTTCTGCAACTGATTAACTGAAAATTTGACAAAAACAAAAATAAAGTTACGATATTCTGATATATTAAGATTTAAAATTATATAATGATAAAATACATAAAAACGATTTTCATAATTGTAAATAAAAATTAAAACTGATTTTATATGTAATTTCCTCTTGTATTTGGCTATATAAACCATTTGACGGATGAAGCAAAAAAATCAACATTGAAACACAATTGCTTTTTTTTGGTAGAGTTATAAAAGAGTGAGAGAAAAAGAGAGATGTGGAGTTGGAAGTTCAAGAAATACTATATTAAGGAGGTGTAAGGTTACAATCGGGATATTCCAACTGTCTCTTAAATTACTTTAAACCTTGAGTTTGGTTATACTTAAAAGAGTTTTTTTTTTTTTTTTTTATATAGGGTACTTAAAAGAGTCTTAATTATTGTATTCCTTTTATTATTATTAGTGGAGTTATTTCGGTGTCTCTTGATTTTTTCCTTGTAAATGAGTTTTTACGTTGCGTGTCTATCTATCAATTTATTTTTAACTTCCATGAATAAGGAAACTAACAAAAAGGGATCATTTCTTTTTCTTCGGTTCCAAAAATTTTCCAAAGGTGCCTTTACGCTTTTTTTTTCTGCCACATTTAGTTGGTTTACCCCATGGAGTTTGTGAAACTCTTCCATAGGACCCACTACTTTTGCTCCGACCCTCGAACTACTGGTCTTCTACCGAACCACCGACTCTGCCCAGCCTTCCTAAGCTTAAGAGTATTATGGCTAGCATTTGAAACTCTGCCAATTGTGGCCCGACATTTAGAATCAATCAATTTTTCAATGTCAGAAGGCAATTTCACCAAACAGTTCTTTGTGGCTCTTTCATGATCTTAGCACAAGTGTCAGCAGCTCGAACCAGCTTTCCACCTTTGTTAAAGAATAGAGACTAAAATTATAATTTATCGAGGACTAGAGGACTAGGTATGAAATTTGAAGGAATTGAGATTTGTTTTCCCGAAATAGCATAAAAAAACTCTCCACTCTCACATATTACACTATGCATTCAAATTCATTTTTTTATTTCTTTGGCACACTAAAAACATTACATAAAGTTTAATTTACAGGCAAATTACATCACCCCATTTCCACATATCACAAAAACTAATAATAACCATAATTTTGTAAAATTTATATCCACAAATCAAAGTCCATTCTCCAACTACTTATTTTTTTACTTCTTTTAGGCTTATGGATAAAAACATTACTTGAAAGTCTAACTATGTCATGCCAACATTTATTTCTTGTGTTTTTTTATATTATTTTTTTATATATAATTTTGTAGTAAAATTAAGTTTATTATTTTAACATGCCCCATTAAACTTAATTTTTCGTGACTCTCAATTGAGCTCTCAAGTGACTGAACATATCATATTTTAACGGTTTCATAAAAATATCTGCAATGTGATCTTGTGTCTTCACGTACTTCAGTGTCACCTCCTTTTGCTCAATGCACTCCCGAATAAAATGATATCTCGTGTCAATGTGTTTGCTCCGGTCATGAAACATTGGATTTTTTGCTAGTGCCAATGCAGATTTATTATCAACAAAAATTTCCGTTGGTTCACATTCTTCCATCTGAAATTCCTTTAAGAATCTTCGGAGCCATATTGCATGACAGATACATGATGTTGCAGCGACATATTCAGCTTCACAAGTAGATAACGTCACAATCGCCTGCTTCTTCGAAATCCACGTAAATGCAGTATCACCCAGGAAAAATACAAAACAGTTGTACTTTTTCGGTCATCCTTGTCACCTACCCAATCACTATCACAGAATCCAACTAATTTGAAATCATCAGTTTTTGAATAAAGTAATCCCAAATTAGTTGTACCTTTCACGTAACGGAGAATTCTTTTTGCTGCGTTCCAATGTGACACCGTTGGAGCTTCCATGTATCGACTTACTAAGCCGACTACATAAAGAATATCCGGTCTCGTACATGTCAAGTATTTGATACTTCCGACCAAGCTTCAGAATATCGTCGGGTTAACTCTGTCTCCACCTTCATCTTTTATCAACTTGACTCCACATTCGACTGGCATGCTGACAGAATTACAATTTTCCATCTTGAACTTCTTTAAGATCTCCTTTGCAAAACTACTTTGAGAAATAAAAATCCCATCGTCATTCTGCTTCACTTCAATGCCAAGATAATATGACGTTAGACCAATGTTAGTCATCTCGAACTCACGAGCCATTGTCTTCTTGAACTCCTCAAACATCTTAGGATTGTTCCCTGTAAAAATGAGATCATCCACATACAAACAAACAAGTAATGTATCTCCATTTTTTACTTTTGCATACAGGGCATATTCATGTGGGCATTTGACAAAACCATTTTCTTGAAATATTTGTCAATGTGACTGTTCCAGGCTCGTGGTGCTTGCTTGAGACCATAAAGTGCCTTTTTTAATTTTAGCACTTTATTTTCTTGACCTTTCACAACATACCCAGGTGGTTGCTGGATATAAATTTTCTCTTCCAGATATCCGTTGAGAAATGTGGATTTCACGTCCATTTGATGGATTCTCCACCTGTGTTGAGCAGCTACAGAAATTACCAGTCCGATACTCTCCATTCTGGAAACAGGAGCAAAAACTTCATTGTAGTCAATTCCAGGTCATTGACTGAACCCTTTCACCACCAATCTTGCTTTATGTCGGACTATTTCACCGTTTGCATCTTTCTTTGCTTTGAACACCCATTTAACTCCAATGGATTTTTGATCGACCGGAAGTGATGTCAGCTCCCATATTTTATTTTTCTCGATTGAATGAATCTCCTCTTCCATGGCTTTTCTCCATTTTTCATATTTCATTGCTTCTTCTGGATCTGTTGGTTTATCATTAACAAAATGACAATAAAGAGTTAATTCATCATTGAGATTTCTTGTTACATCATAGAGATCTTTAATAGGTATGAATTTTTTTGGCTTTCCGGGCGGATATTCATCTGAACTATCTCCATCACTCGAGGACGAACTCGAACTAGATGAGCTTGCTGATGTCGAACTGGTTGCTAGTGTTTTGGCTGCGACTGTGGTTGGTTCTTCCTAATCATTGTCTTCATCCATGAAAGGATAAAAATTGTAGTTGTTTTCTTTTTCACCAGTCCAGTCCCAAACTGCTTCTTCATCAATGGTGACATCTCTACTGATGACGATTTTTTGCATCTGAGGATCGAACATTTTGTACCCTTTGGAATGTTGTGAATAGCCCACAAACAAGTATTTCTTGCTTTTATCATCTAGCTTCTTGCGTTCTTCATCTGGTACATGGACATGAGCAACACTGCCAAAAACACACAAATGAGAAATATTGGGTTTTATTCCGCTCCATGCTTCTTGTGGAGTTTGATCCCAAACACTGAGAGTTGGCGATCTGTTCAATAGGTAGACAGCACAGTCTACTGCTTCGGCCCATAACTCATTCGGTAAATTTTTGCTTTTTAACATGCTCCTCACCATGTTTAGCACAGTTCTGTTCTTTCTTTTTACTACGCCATTTTGCTGAGGTGATCTGGGGACTGAAAGGAAATGACAGATTCTATGTTCTTCACAAAATTGCTTGAAAGAGATGGATATGTATTCACCGCCTCTGTCTGATCTGAGTGCTTTAATAAAATGGCCACTTTCCTTCTCCACTGGGGCTTTAAATTTTTAAATGTCTCAATGACTTCTGATTTTTCCTTCAAAAAATATACCCAGGTTTTTCTACTATAATCATCAATGAAAAGTAGAAAATATTTATTTTTACCAAGAGACTGTGGAGTGATCGATCCACACACGTCTGTGTGAACTAGCTCAAGTGGCGCCTTTGCTCTTGACATGGACTCCTTTGGAAAACTGGTTCTGAATTGTTTCCAACGAGATATCCTTCACACAGTTGATAAGGCTGGTCAATTTGAGGCAATACGTTTACCATCTGCTTCTGTCCCAACAGTTTCAATCCTCCAAAATTGAGATGTCCGTACCGTAGATGCCAAAGCCAGGGGGGACTTTGCACACAAGCTTTCAAACATTTCGCCATGTCCATCTTAATTGTGAACATTCTGTTTCTCGCCATGGGTACTCGTGCAATCAACTCATTTTTCTCATTCAACAGGAGTAGTTTCCGGTCCACCATGTGCACTTCATAATTTTTCTCTAGTAACTGTCCCAAACTCAAAATATTGCTTTTCATGTTAGGAACATAATAAACATTATCAATAAACTGGTGAGCGCCATTTTTGAGCCGAATAAGAATGGTTCCTTTGCCTGTAATAGGAACCTTAGAGGAATATCCAAATACAACATTACCGCGAACGGATTCATAAAGCTCCACGAACATCTTCTTGTCATAACACATATGGTTACTTGCCGCATTGTCAAGATGCCATGTATTATTTTCCCGATTTTCTTCACCTTCATAGGTAAGTAACACTGTGCCAGTTACTTCCTCATCTTGAATATTATTGGCAGTCTCCTCTACCTCCTTAGGCGGACTCCAACATTCCACCGTATAGTGACCATACTTAGAGCAATTATAACATTGAATATTGGACTTGTCGCGTCCTTCATTCGGCCTCCAGTTTCCTCTTCCTTGACCGCGTCCTCGGCCTCGGCCTTTTCCTCTACCTCTAGTGAATTAAGTGCTTTTGTCATTGTTGTTGTTTCCGTTTTCATTTCTGCCTTGATTTCTGCCACGTCCTCGCCCTCTACCATCTCCTCCTCGACCTCTTCCGCGTCCTCTGTCGGACTAACTACCTTCACCATTTTTAAACACAGTCTTCGTTGCTAAGACTTGTTCTGCGGAATCTTCTCTTCGTTTCTCAAACCGCTCCTCGCGTGCTTGTAATGACCCTACAACTTCGTCAACTGACATTTCGCTGATGTCTCTAGACTCCTCCATAGCCACCACTATGTAATCAAATTTTGGTAGTAGTGATCGTAGAATTTTTTCAATAATTTTGGACTCTTCAATTTTTTCTCCATACTACTGCATCTGATTTACGACAGATTTTACTCGAGATGAGTAATCACTGATGGCCTCTGTCTCTTTCATCCTCATCGTCTCAAATTCTCCTCTCTGCGTCTGCAAATGAACTTTTTTAACTTTCTCCTCCCCTTGAAGAGAAACTTGTAGGATTTCCCACGATTGTTTGGCGGTGGTAGCTTCGGCTACTTTCTCGAACATTAATTCATCCAAACCTTTATGGATGAGAGTAAGCGCCTTTTGATCGCTTTTGCAATTTTTTTGCGGAGTATCTTTTTCTGCCTGTGACAACGTTGCCTCGTTGGCTCGAACTACGTAGCCTTTTTCGACAATATCCCAGACATCTTGACATCCGAGTAACGCCTTCATTCGAATACACCAAGTTGAATAATTGGTTTTGGTGAGCTGATGGTATTGCTAAGGAAGTTTGAGACCGTCTGACATTTTTATACGGTCTGTTTGGCGGAAGATTGACTCTCGTAATGTGGCTCTGATACCACTTTGTTAAAGAATAGAGACTAAAATTATAATTTATCAAGGACTAGAGGACTAGGTATGAAATTTGGAGGAATTGAGATCTGTTTTCCCGAAATAGCATAAAATAAAATAAAAAACTCTCCACTCTCTCATATTACACTACTAGTTTTTGACTCGTGCGATGCACGGATTCCTCTTAATATATAAATATTAACAAAAATATAATTTAATAATTATAATTAATGATATAAAGGTGCTATATAAATTAAATTTTATTATTTTATTTTCACATTTAATTTAAATAATCTTTTTTATAGATAAATATAATAATATAATTAAAATTAATATATTATATTTTATATTATATTTTTTATCAGTAAAAAATAATGAAATGACACCCCAGCTCCATCGTTACTGTTTTATATTATATATAGATATGCAGAGAATTACAGAGATTTTAGGGATTAATTTAAATATGTAGAACTTTTAGATATAGATATGCAGAGAATTAGAAAGATTTTAAGGATTAATTTAAATTCTGTAGAACTCTTAAATATAGTACGGATAAAATAATCTTTTTATAAATAAATATAATAATATAACTAAAGTTAATATATTATATTTTATATTATATTTTTTATCAGTAAAAAAGGAGGAAGTGACATCTCAGCTCCATCGTTACTGTTTTATATTATATATAGATATGTAGAGAATTAGAGAGATTTCAGGGATTAATTTAGATTCTGTAGAACTTTTAGATATAGATATGCAGAGAATTAGAGAGATTCTAGGGATTAATTTAAATTCTGTAGAACTCTTAGATATAGTATATAAATTAAATATTATTATTTTATTTTCATATTTAATTTAAATAATCTTTTTATAGATAAATATAATAATATAATTAAAATTAATATATTATATATTATATTTTTTATCAGTAAAAAATAATGAAGTGACACCTAACTCCATCGTTACTGTTTTATATTATATATAGATATGCAGAGAATTAGAGAGATTTTAGGGATTAATTTAAATTATGTAGAACTTTTAGATATAGATGTGCAGAGAATTAGAGAGATTTTAGGGATTAATTTAAATTATGTAGAACTCTTAGATATACTACGGATAAAATAATCTTTTTATAAATAAATATAATAATATAACTAAAGTTAATATATTATATTTTTATCAGTAAAAAAAAAGGAGGAAGTGACACCTCAGCTCCATCGTTACTGTCTTATATTATATATAGATGCATTCAAATTCATTTTTTATTTCGTTGGCACACTAAAAACATTACATAAAATTTAATTTATAGGCATATTACATCACTCTATTTCCACATATCACAAAAACTAATAATAACCACAATTTTGTAAAATTTATATTCACAAATCAAAGTCCATTCTCCAACTACTTATTTTTTACTTCTTTTAGGCTTATGAACAAAAACATTACTTGAAAGTGTAACTATGGCATGCCAACATTTATTTCTTGTCTTCTTTTTTTATATTATTTTTTTATATATAATTTTATAATAAAATTAAGTTTATTATTTTAACAACCTTGACCTGGGTTAAGTTCAATGTTGTAGATAAATGTTCCAATACGCATAGAAGATAGTGGCATGGAAGTCCCCACTTGGGAATTGATACCAAGATGAGCCATTTGTCTCATCATCTTATCCTTCAATGACTTAGTACTAGTAGAATCCGTCGCTCAAAAAAAAAAAAAAAGAAAAAAAAAATACTAATCAATTGTATTATAAAAAAACAAGAAAATATAACTAAATAAAAATATAACATATAAAATTAACAGAGAAAACATATAATATGATTAGTTGTGATGTTTAGTTTAAATTGAATATATTTTGTAAATGCTAAGTTTAAATTCATATTATTTTGTAAACGTTAAGCCTATATTGATGTTATTTTGTATGTGAGGTTCAAATTGATACTTTCTACAAACCTTAGGCCTATTTTGGTACCTTATGTGATGTGGCGCTGATTTGACAGATTTAACAGATTTAACAGATGACGTGTCACGTTCTGTTAGTAATTCCTAAATTGATACTATGTTGTAAACGGTAAGCCTAAATAGATGTTATGTTGTAAACGATAAGCCTATATTGGTGCTATTTTGAACGTGGAGCGTAAATTGGCACTTTCCCAAAAACCTTAGGCCTATTTTGATATTTTATCCCTTTTAAGTTTTATTTTGAAAGGTTTGAAGATTGAATCACGTGAACAAAAACAAGACGATTTGGTTTGGGGAAAATGGTAGAACTGAATTTCTTAATTTATTTGTCTAATTGTACTAGTTTAGAGGTTTTGGGTCTAGGAAAGAAATCGATTTAGAGGAGAACTTCCAAGTTCTATATAGGAAATCTTTTTAACCCAATTAAAAATGTTAACAATGGGGGAGAATCGAATTCATGGTAGTATTCCTATCGAGATTGAAAATCTTGTTAACTTGGGGCTTATTGGATTTGAAGGTAACCCTTTAACTGAATTGGAAAGTTGCAGAAACTAGAGGGTTTACATTTGAATTATAACAGATTTTCTGGTTCCATTCCTTCCTAGATTGACCAATGGAAGAAAATAAATTTGGGGAAGCATATGAATTGAACTTTAGTGAGTGTGCATACATAACAATTCCAACGTTCCCCTTTCTACCACAAATCGTAATACCCCTTCCACCATTTTGTAATCCCGAACTCGTTCTGGAAGGATGAGTCAAAATTCCTCAAATTCGTGGGTGCAAGGAAGTCGAGACGAATTACCAGGACCTCTGAGATGCAATTGTGGCTTCATTTCAGCAATACAAACAACTAAGACACCGGGGAATATCAGTAGGCGTTTTTTTAGTTGTGGGCGTTTTAAGGAGGTGAATGGCTGCAATTTTTTTGAATGGATAGATGAATTACCATATAGGAGGGGAAGGATGGTGTTATTAGCATTGAAGGAGGAGAGAAATACATATGAACAAGGTCTTTCTGTAGCTCAAAAAAGGATTGAAGAGATGGAGTTGGAGCTGGGGTTGGCGAAAAAGTTGTTGGCAGAAAAAGAATTATTGGTGTAGAGGCAGAGGCATATCTCCTGGGAAAAAGGAAGAAGATGGACATGGAAATGTTATTTAAGAACTGTAGTTTGTTTGGTTATTGTCATAAAGAGTTGTGTTGGTTGGATTTTGGGAATAATGATAGGAAGTATTTGGCACCATGAATTGTTCTTCGATTTTGTGGTATGAATTGGTATTTTATAGTATGAATTGGTATTTTATGGAATTTGTACTTTGTTTGCTTAATCTTTGATGTTGATGATGACACATAATTGATAGAAATTCATTTATCTTTGATGATATACAAAATTGGTACTTTGTTTGCTTAATTTTCATGTTGATGATGATGACACGCAATGGTGAACATTTTCTATAGGTATTTGGTAAAATTAAGTAAGTTCTATAGGTATTTGGTAAAGTTTGTAAGTAAGCACAAGTATTATGTATTTCCATTCCAATTTAATCACAGTTGGTGATCATTCCCATTTCCATTGCATTATGTATCTCCAACCATCAGCAGATGCAGCCAACACCACAAATACATCAGAAGCAAACTGATTCGGGTCATGTAGAGAAACCTGTAATTGCTCCCAAGGTTCCACGGATGGTCACAAATACATGGGTATAATAAGCTTTTTAGTCCCACATAATTGGCATAATTGACACAAAATTGACAAGAAAAATGACATAAAAGATTGCATTACATAAAGGAAGCATTACAAAGATTTCATCATCCAAAAAGTTAACATCAATCCAAAGTCTTAAATAAACCCCATTACATACATAAAACCAGGGTACTTCAGACCCACTAAGCATCCAAAAAGTGAACTTCTATAACACTCTGATCATTAACAATCTCCTCAATTCCTTCTGATCCAGATAACCCAGCAATCTTATACCATATTTGGCATGAGTGTTCATACCCTAGATTCTTAGCAATATCCCCTAATTCAAAGTAGCTCATGTAATCAATATCCATTTTCACAGTTTTGGTTTGTCCTCCAACATAAAGTTATTGCTCCATATCTACCCATTCCCCACCATAGTGAATAACCATCGTATGCATTTCAACCATGATTACTGGACATCAAATAAGAAATAGCATACGAACATAGTTAAAACCACAACTCTGAATTTAATGGACATCAAACTAAAGACAAATCAAATGAACAAAATTCATTAACACTGACATGCAACCTTAACAACAACATTTATTTCATTAACCATGTCCACAAATTTGTATGTAACGAACGTAACGAAAACCCTAACTAAAAGAAACCGAACGTAACGAAAACGACATTAGAAAGGTGTGAGAACCTTTTACGTACCTTGATTTTTAAGCTTTTACACCCTGAAAAAGTGGTCCTCACCTGTCCTTCTGCTTCTTGATATACTTCCTTAGGGTTTTCCGTTTTCTGGAAAAAGATGTTGGATACGAACCATATGATGCAGAAGATGTCGAATTTCGACTTTTCCCCTCTAAATTCCGCCTTGATTATGAAGTTTTTCAGTGGTTTAGGGTGCCTTGTAACGTTGAAGTTCAAGGGTTGGAAAGGGAGAAGTCGCGATGTTAGCGGTTTGTGTTTTCTGGTTCTTTATATAAAGTATTTTAATTTAATACCTATTTTGCCCCTAGTCAATTTTTCTGTCAAAGTGCCACCTTATAAAAAATAACGGTGTAAGTAGCAAAGTCCGTTCTCTGGTAACGACATTTAACGCATACCTCTGTTTGTAAAAAAACCACAGGTTTGCGTTTGCAAATTAGGCAAACCATAAGCTTTTTTTGTACTTATCCCTAGAAATAAACTATCAATTTAGAAAATAACCATTACTTAATAATAAAATAAGTAATTTATATGTCTACTAAGTGTAATTTGACAACACTAAAATTAGTTCAAAGGGATTTCTGATATTTCAAATTAAAATTACATTATGATGATAAAAGAGGAAAATAGAAGATGGTAAAAGAGAAAAATAGAATTAAAAAAAAATAGAAGATAGTAAACTGTAGAAAAGAACTGAGAGTTGTTTTTATGCATAATTTCCTCTATTTTTCACAATGAGGAAAAATATAAACTTCTCTGACAACTATAGTATTGTTGGGCCAATAAATAAATTTTATTTATTCATGTGAATAATAGCTTATATTTAGTTTTTAAACTAAGGTTGAAAATAATAAAAATTATATAAAAGAAAATTAAAGAAAAAGATAAAATATGACCCAATTTTCAGCAGTACCAACGCCATGTCCACGGATTATTTGAGGTATCAAACGGATGAATTCTTTCCAAAGGCCGAGTGTTCTAGAAACTAGACATCCTGAGAAATCTGTGATGTGTTCGTGGGCTTAATTTGGATCCATATGGAGAGGGAAATAAGCTTTGGAAGTTAGAGTACGTGTCTGTCGTACCAACGTCATTTCAACAGACCATTTGAGGTATCAAATGGACAAATTTTCATACGAGGTCGAGTGTTCCAAAAACTAGACTTCCAAAGGAATCTGTGATGTGTTTATGGGCTTAATTCGGGTTCATATGCAAGGAGACATAGGGCTTGGAAGTAAGGCTCATGCCTAAAGAGTTAGTTAAGTTGGTTGCAATCCCTACTTTTACTCTAACCAACTTAACTACCCATTCACTCTACCTAACTTAACCATCCACTAGAAACTATATAAACTGAAATTAAGGATTAGGGGAGAGAAATTAGGGATTTATTTATAATAAAACCTACCATTTTCTACTATAAATAGACCTCAAATCTTTCATAAAAAAACCACTCATTCAACACATAAAACCCCATTTCAAAGCTTCAATGCTTAGTTCTTAATCCTAGGTTATTAGTTCTTGTTTGTTCTTCATTTTTTCCTAGTTTCAATTCCTTCTTTTAGCTTGTTTTAACTTCAATTCAAGTTTTAATAGGCTCTTTTCAAGTTCTTTCAATTTAATTTCCAATTCATTAGCTAGAATCACTTCCTCAATTAATTTTTTCAGATTCATCTAGTTATTTTCCAAGTCGAATTTTGCATATTTATAGTCCATTTTTGCTTTCGATTCCTTCTACATATTTGTTCCTGACTTCCTGAAATTAAATTTAGTCTTTTGATTCATCCAATTCCGTATCCAGAAACTCCGTTTATAAGCTGATCTTTGCACTCTAAATCGTTTTAGATATTCCGTTTTCAGCTCTTAGTATAATTCGTCTAGTGATTTTCCAAGTCCGTTTTCATCTGTTTAAAGTTCGTTTTAGCCTTCGATCCCTTCTAAACATATGTTCTTGACGTCTTGAAGTTCAATATCCTTTTGATTCACTTGATTCCGTGTTCGTAAGCACTCATACGGTTCCCCCAAAGTTGAAGGTCGAATCTACCCCGTACTTGCCTACTACAAGTCAGAAATTTTCTAAATCAATTCCATTTGTGCCAACCAACCGCGGTGCTCCAAGGACTTCAAGCCAACACCAAAATTCAACGTCCAACCGAAATAGCTATTGTGGCTCCAAATTTATGGTTGAATTTCAATGTTTATTGTTATTGCATTTCAATTATGTATTGATTTGTTTCTCTAATTCAATTGACGTATCTCAAATTGTGATTTAAAAGAAGAACAAATATTATTGGGATCGTATGAATTTTAATCATTGGGCTAAGCTGGGACCACTTGGCCCAAAATTTTACTAACATTTTTTTTATAATTATAAAACACAGATATTTTGTTTCTTATCTGCACCAATTGCATATCAGTTAGTTCTAAAAAAAATATTTCATGTTTTTTATAATTTAATAATAGAATTGGAAATTAATATTTAGAAATTCGGTGAATTTTTTAATTTTTTTTATCCAATCGTACAAAAGACAGTATTTTTTTTAAAATTTTTTTCACATCTCAACACATGTTTGTAATTTGTAACTGATAAAATGACGCACGTGTAAATTGTAGATGATAAGATTCATGACTGTGAAGACAGTTTGATGAATTATTTCTCAAATTGACCCAAATTATCAACGTTAGGGATAAAATTGCTTTTGATCTCCAACATCAGGGGTAAAATTGTACCATTTTAAACATTAAAGGTAAAATTGCTCCTGACCCAAAACGTTAAAGGTATTTTTGCACCTTAACCCTTTTAATAATAAGGAGAAGGTTTACTATATTCATGGAATTATATGCTCAACGAAAAAAAGAGAGATGTATAACATTTTATGGAAAATAATTGATGTTAAAAAATAATGTGTATAAATGATATTTTTTTTTTTTTTTTTTTTGTTTGAAGCCGTGTATAAATGATAGTTATTGATATAATGTGTATAAATGTTAAAAAACAATTTGTATAATGATAGCTATTGATCAGTCGAATTTATTATTTTAGAAGTATTACATAATTGAAGTTGTTGCTTGCCTTTATATTCAATGAAATGGATTGTGGCATCCACATGATAAATTGAATATAAAGGCAAGCAACAATTGTCAATTATATATCACATCATGTAAGGAGAGTTATTTGAAGATCGTAGAAGATACATATGTGTTTGGTTGGAAAATTATAAATTATCCTAGAATACAACGTTATTTCTACGACCTACATTAGAACCCATTAGTAATTTGGAAATATCTTCACTAAAGCTTTAAATAGGGTTCAAATAGACTATATTTATAACAAGTCAGGTATAATAAATATTTATGCTTCATCTTAAAAGGAAGTCTTATGGTTGTAAATCTTAGTTGTTACAAACTTAAATTATCAGTTATATAGGGATATAGTAACATAATTTTAGGTGATCACATTAATTAGCTTTCCTAGTTAAGCTAGGAGTCATTTGTATAAATTCTTGCTATTTTCTATCTGAAATACATAATTTTATATTTTTTAATTATTACAAATAGAAGGAATATAGTAAGGGAGGAAGATTTTCATGTATCCAGATCTAATATATTGAGACTTTCATCAAAAGCAAACATAGATCCAACAAATTAATTAATATGAACACATTAGTAATACACAGGTACGTGTCAAGTTCTCATCGGTTAGATCCATATGAACACGAACCACTCTAGACATTAGTGTCCACTTGGACGCTGAATGACCAAACGTTAGATCTAGACTTATTACAATCTTATGGTAGAGATTCAAAACATCAATTTAAATTTAATAAGTTTAGATCTAACAGTCAGGATTCAGGTCAATACTACTGCCATTCTAACACTACTGCCACTCTAGAATCTTTCATAAAATGTACCAATTTGAAATCAGTAACTTTATTCCTCAAAGACTTGAACACAGGAAAAACACAAGTTAACTAACTAGGAACGAAAATGCAACTAAAAAAACAAGATTGAATGTAGATATCCAATTATTCAATAGGAAAAAAGAGAGATAACTAATTAAGAGAGTTGATCCTCAATGGTGATGAATTCCTCAACCATAAGTTGATTGAAACCTTGAATCTCAGAACACTTGCTAGGCAGAATTAGATTATTAGCACATTGCTGATCAATCGAATGAAGTTTACGGGCGATAATGACAGAATTAATCACCTCATCAGTAGGATGAAAAACAGAAAGAACTTCAAATCCTTTGAGATCACAAGTATCAACAACAGGATAGATAAAACTCCTAGCTCCATGAGCACTTCTCACCATTAAAACACCTCCAGGAGCCATAAACTTAGCCAAATGATCAATAACTTTAACTTTACCCTCCTTGTCTATACCAACTAAAGCTGCTAAGAAAACCACATCAAACTCTTTCAACTCATCCCCAACATCCAAAACATTAGTTGTCCTGAACAACATCCGTTTCGACAAGTCGGGATCAGGCGAAACCAATCGAATAGCCATCGAATTGGCTACCGGATCAACGTCAAAGTTATGGAATGTGGTGGAGGTAAGGTGGTTGCTAGCAAGCACAATTGATGTGAGGGGAAGAGGTCCAGAACCCACAAAAGCAATCTTTTTAGGGACATAATCAGGGAAATGGTTAGTGAGGATGGTGAATTCAAGATGACTAAGTTTGAGATAGTTAGAGTAGTAAGGGAATAGATTGAGATGGTTAAGAGGGTTTTGAAAGGAAGATAAAATGTTTGAGAAATAAGCCTCCATGTAACCTTCAGCTTCTCCACATAGTTTAATGAGTTTAGACCTCATTTCTTGGACTTCGGTACTGAGATTGTTGACATCGATCGTGATTGTTGGGATGCAAGTCAGAACAAGGTTTGTGAAGAGTGTGTCGACATCTTTGGATGGTTTAAGTGTTTTTAGGCTTGAGATTTGTTCATAGAAATTGCATATTTTCTGAACCAACACTTCTTCTTGGCAACCCATGTCGACACTATGAGCTAAGTGAGCTTATCTTTCACTAAGTACTTTGGGGTTGGGTTGGGTTAGCCCTTCATATGAGGTCACTATTTATGGGCACTTCAGTGGGATCCAAGGGGTTACCTGTCTTAACTAGTTATTTAGTATTGCATCATATGATAATGATACTGTACTTCTTTATTAGTTAATTAGTTATTTAGCATTGCATCATATTATATTCTACTTCTTTTATTGTTAATTAGTTATTTAGCATTGCATTACTGGATACTGCATTACTGCACTTTTTTTACGGTGAAAACTAACAATCCAAGACAACATATTTACTCTAATCGAGATTGCAATTTATAACTAATAGCAAAATGATATATAAGGATAATGTTTGATTTATTTATAACAATATCATCTCGCTAAACCCTAGCAATCACGAATAAAGAACTAGGTAAAGGCTATGCTTACTTTAGGTCATTCCGAACATTTGGATATGAGTTTTTTCTTTTGTTGCAACCACGCAAATTTATTGATCCACGTATAAGATAAACCGTTTCCGCTCTTGCTAAATCCGAAAAAGGTATAAACGACAGAATAGTAGAGAACAGATATAATTAGAACAGACAAGATATCCAATAAAGTATATGAACACAGATTAAATAGAAAATAATAATAAAAAAAATACAGAAATCTAACCGATCGGAGGAAAAAGAAGGAAAACAAACTTCTTTCATCCTCCTCAAAAGTAAATCAACAAAATAAGAAACTTTGATAGAAAAGGGAAAGAGAAAGGAAAAAGAAGAAGAGTGTTGGCACGTGTGTTTTTTTTTTTTTTTGGTTTCTGCAACTCTAGATATTTAATATTAATTTTAGGTTTAATGCATATATTTACACCTTTGAACTTGACAACTTTTGTCTATTGAGACAATGAACATTTTAAATAATACATTACATACTTATAGTCGGTTTTAAAAACCTATTACACCTATAGTTGATATTAAAAACATATCACACACTTAAATTTGGTTCATTCGGACCTCCTGTACACAAAATCATTGATTTTTCATTTTTGACATATGAGGTGACATACAGAACGAAGTAATACGTTTTTCTTTTTTTTTCTATAGCACTCGCATGCGACCTCGTCCGTCAAAGATGACAGATTAATAATTTTGTGTGAAAAAGGTCCGAATGAGCTAAATTCAAGTGTGTGATAGGTTTTTAATACCATCTATAGGTGTGTGATAGAGTTTTAAAGGTAACTATAAGTATGCGATAGGTTATTTAAAAAGTTCAGGGTGCGAATAGGTAAAACTTGTCAAATTTAAAGGGCTAAATATGCATTTAGCCTTAATTTTATCTTTGAAATGAACATTAGATTTCTTTATATGTATCTTTATCAATTAAATATTATAATGCAAACTTGCTACTTAGTATTATAATACAATATTTTGAGTAACCTGAATATACCTTATGAAATTAAAACAAAGATTAAATAAATTATTGGAGCTTGTGGTTTCCACACTTCCTTTCATAGTTCCTTCCAAGATTTTAGATGGGTTTTTGCTTTGAAAACTAACAAACCATCGTGATTGGTTATTTATAATTAACGTATAAAATTAGTCATATTGTTATTAGGAATAAATATATTTAGAAATTAATAAAATCATAAATATATTATACGAGGAAAATGAATAAATTTTTTTTTTTTTTAAGTTTTAAATAGAGAACTTTGTTGGAGAATAGTTGTTGCAGCAAGTGCATAAATAGAGTTGAGAAGGCGAAAAGAAAAAAAATGGAGGTGATTCAGATTATAGTATGAAAATCGTTTCATAATATCCATATATTTATATGATATAAATGAAAAAAAGTAATAATCAAGTTAAACGTATCCTATCTATTGAATTATTTTTATAAATCGCATTATCAAAGCCGAGTTTGAGAGAGCTACTCTAATCATCCGCCTAAGACCTCCTATTTAGGGGGGGTTTTCATCTGAGATTTACTTTAATTATAATATAATAATTATTGAGACTATAATTGTGAAAAAATAACCCCATATATAATTATATTCCATATCTGAATTTAATACTAGTTATATATAGAAAATAAGAATGCGATTTAGTAAAATGGAATCGAAAATCGACAACAATAATACACATTGTATTTTTTCCAATCATCATCTCTAAAAAAAAATAGTTCAACATGAGGTCTTTCAAATTTATTTCACAACATTCTTTCCTAATGATAAGGTTAGTGTACAAAAGAAAAAAACAAAAACTCGTGATCAAAGGCGTCTCCAGTGTTTTGGAGGCCCTAGATAATATTTAGATTCTTTTTCACATCTAAATAATATTATTTTAAAAATAATAAATAGCAAATAGTAAAATAGATATATTATTAACTACCATTCAAATCATATATTAGTTTTGTTGTAATAACAATCAAAATCAAATAAATAATTTAAAGCTAAAAAATTATTATTATTCTCGCTTTTGTAAGTGTAAAATCAAGTTTCTTTTTACTAGTAACGAGAGAAGCAAACAGAAAACAAAATACTAAGGCTTAAACCACTATTTAGTAATGTCTTTATTAAAAAAATTACAAGGCTTAAACCACTATTTCACCCTTGATCTAACGAAAATTTTATGGGTTCCTATGATTTATTATCTGGTCATATGACCCCTGAATTATCCCAATTGGTAAAATTTCACACAATTTGATTGAAGACTTAATAGAATTGTTATCCTATTGGCACTCGCGATATTTTGATACTTAGATTTGATAAAATTTGTTTTAGTGATTTGTTTTTTTTCCGTGTTAGATTATTTTCAAATAAGAAAATTTATGTGACAAATAAACTTTTAGACGTGCAATATGTCAAGTCCATGTGTTGAAATATCATCACTTATCATGGAGATAATGATTTTGTCAAGTCTCCATTCAAATTGGATGAAATTTCATCAAGTGGGATAGTTCAGAGATTAATGTGATCAAATAATAGGTGAAGGGCCAAACGACAGAATTTTAAATACATCGATGGCTAAATAACACTTTAAGCCGAATTACAAGTTGAATTCATAAACGGATAGTTTTATCTTGTAATTTACAAAAATTTGAGAACTTATAAATTAGTCATTACACTCATTTTGCTCCCAAACTAAAATTATAAAGTCAAATAGGATTCTAAACTATTAAAAGCATCAATCAGGTTCCTGAACTAAGAAAAAATCGTCAATTGAATTCTTATCTTATCCTAAAATCAGAAATTGTGACTATTTAATATAAACTATAATAATATTTGTGATAGTTCAAAATGAGTTTGGAAAAAAAGTCAGAAACTGTTTAGCTGAATTATTTTTGATAAGATCTCAATTGATGAGTTTTTTTTAGACTAAAACTCAATTAATAATTTTTACTTAGTTTAAAGATCCAATTAATGATTTTTATAGTTTAAACTTCACTTTAAAAGTTTTAGATTAGAAAGTCAAATGAGTGATATGTAAATAAATTACTACAATATTTGATAATAAAAAGTGAATAAAATAGGTTATAAGAATTTAATTTCTAAAGACAAAATCTTCGGGGGCCCGAAAGAGAGAGTTGCTAATTGTTCCTTCCTCTGGAAAGGACTTAGTGCTGTGTTTGATGAGTTCTGCTCGGGAGTTGGCCTGGAGGTGGGGAATGGTAAGTCCATTAGTTTCTGGTTTGATAACTGGATTGGGGATAAACCGTTAATTGAGGTGTGTTCTCCCCCCCCCGCCTAGTGATATACGCAACTGGAGGATTGCCGATGTGGTTGACTCGGAAGGGGACTGGATCTGGTCAAAGTTTGATACTTTCTTTAGCCTTGAGACTCTCCTTAGAATGCGGGGAGTGAAGGTGAGTAATCAAGAGGAAGACTTGGATAGGCACTGCTGGGCGCTGACTAACAATGGAGTTTATTCTTGCAAATCGGCCTTTGAAGCTTTCTCTCTCTTTAGATCTGATCCTCCCTCGGATGTGTGGAAGTCGATTTGGACCCTTAAAGTTCCTTTCCGTATTAGGAGTTTCCTGTGGCTGGGCGTTAAGGACAGGCTTCTTACTAATTCGGATAGGCACAGAAGGCACTTGGCTGATTCTAGAGCTTGCAGTAGATGCAGAGGCCCTGTTGAGACTTTGTGCCATGCTCTTAGAGATTGCTCTAATAGTAAAGAGGTTTGGAGGAAAATTCTCCCACACCATATTTTCTCTTCCTTCATGGCACATTCTGAGGTCGACTGGTTCTCTGATGGTGTTAGAGGAAAGTTGCTTCCATACATGGAGCATGGTGACATTTTCTTTGCTATTATCTGTCACCAAGTTTGGAAATGGAGAAACGAGGAGATTTTTTGAGATAAAACTGTTTTTATGACAAACTTAGCTGATTTTTTCTCGAAAAAACTTTTCTCTATTATCGATAGTTTCAAAGGAGAGTCCCTTGCTAGAGCCTCTCAGTGTTGTGATGTCCATCTCGTGGGATGGAGCAGGTCAAGAGAGGGGGTTGTGAAGCTGAATACTGATGGTTCCTGCCTCAGTAACGGTAAGATTGCGGCTGGAGGTGTGCTTAGAGATGCAGGGGGCGCCTGGCTTTCTGGGTTCTCCCAGAATTTAGGGTTGGGTTCTTCCTTTTCTGCGGAGCTCTGGGCTATTCTTACTGGAATCAATCTTACTAAAAAGCTGGGTGTTAAGAGGCTCTCTGTGGAGTCTGATAATTTGGAAGCAATCAAAATGATTTCTGAGAATCATTCTATGGGTCTTAATAGTCGCAACCTCATCAAAGCTATTAAAAGACTTTGCTCCTCCTTTGAGTTCGTAGAGTTCAGACACATTTTTAGAGAGCAGAATCGTGTTGCTGATCGCTTGGCGGCGGCGGGCCATGAAGAGACGTTAGGCGTTACTACCCTTCCTGTTTTCCCTAGTTTCATCTCTCCTCTTCTCTTAGAAGATAGAATTGGGGTTAGCTTCCCTAGGTTAATTCCTAGGTAGTTTGTTGTTGTTCGTTTTTCTTTTCCTTTTCTATTGAAAAAAAAAAATTCTAAAGTGAAGGAAATTGTCTTGTACGGGCATGAGTAGGTAAGGACAATAGATTAAGGTATAGAAATTGTCTCTGCATGGTGATGAGTGTTCGCGTGTCTTAAAAAAATAAAAAAATTAAATGAAAGAAAGAAAGGAATGAGAGCAAGCCGTGTGTCTCTTGAGAGAATTTTATTATTTAAAAAAGTAATATGAAAAAAAGCCTAAAAAAAATAAATTGGGAGCCTAGGGCCTTCTAGAACCGGTTATGCTCTTGGTTTGTCCGAGATGCAAACACATTCTCGTGTCTTGAAGACCTACAAACAAAGGTTTATGATTTACGCAATGCACTTTAATTAGCATGTAGAATTTACTTATTCACCGTTAGATCTAGATTTACTAGAATTCTACGGTGGAAATTCAAAACATCCCGATGGTTAGATTTAATAAGTCTATGTTAGTTTTAATAAGTCTATATTTAACGGTGAATGAGCAAATTCACTTGCTCATTAAAATGCATGTAGAAATTCCAGTTTATAATCAAATGATTTATGAGTCAGTTTGATAAAAGAAAAAAAATATTTATAGTTAGTTAATTTGTGCAGTCATATTTTATATATGAAATATTTAATTATTCAAAATCTCTCTGTTTTGGAGTAAAGTATGGGAGTATTTTTTTTAGGAAATCCCTCAACTTGCAAACTCACAAATCACAACTCAAGTTTCCAAGTTTTAGAATCACGTGTTTACAAAAAAAAAAAAAAAAAAGAAGTTAAAATCAAATTGTTTTTTTATACTTCACCTTAAAAAATAATATAGCAACTAGTGTTTAATTTTCTGCAAATTTTCTCTAAAGATTTTATATTTATTTTGTTTTTCTTATTCCAATTAAGAATGTGTTACATTTTATATTTATTAAATTTAAATTTATTAAAAAAAACAAAAATATATAAAAGTTAGATCTATTACCTTTAAAATACTATCTATCTCCAAACTAGTATCATGCATATTTTTTCAGTATAAATATTATAATGTCAAAAAATGACACTCATGTTACATCTATTAATGGGTTAGAGCAGAAGTTATCATAGAAGAAAACTTATTATAAAAAAAAAAAGGTTGGAGAAGAAGGCAGGACATAAAAGATAGTAAGTCTAGAAAGTAGTACAAGTAGGTAGTACAAGTAATAAGCATCCTCAATGTATGAACAAACATAATAGATCGAAAAGCGATCCAAGATCTCATCTCGGTTTGTTGGGTCTATATGAACACAACTGATATTTAAATTACCGATGTGATTGCAGTTTTATAACTAGTATCAAAATAGTAAATACTCTTTCCGGTGATAAAAAGATGATGGTAACTTGTATATAAACAATGAGATTTATAAAACAAAGATATTCGTAACATATATGAGATTAAAATAGAAATGCGATAAGTTATGTTGTTATTAGTTGATAGATATTATTAGTTGATTTAATACTTCTAACAAAAAACCATTTCAGTCCGTAGTGTCGAAAGCTTTACGTATGTCAATCTTAATGGTCATATAGCATTTTTCATTGAACAAGTTAATACATTCAGAAGTCCTGGTGATGTAATCATAAATAAACTGACCTTTGACAAAGCCGAATTGATTAGGAGAGATAATCTTGTTAACAATATTAGTAAGTCGACAAGGGTCGATTTTTGAAATAATTATGAAACAAAAATTGGATAAGACAATCGACATGTATTGAACAATCGATATTACTTTTAGCACTTGCCACGTCAGCAATTTTAACGATGTTAACTTTTTTGTTTTGATTTTGTTAACAACGTAAAGGACGTGGTTATGACCAATTTACAAATTTGTTAAATCACATCATTTTTTTAAATAAATTCAAATTAAATTTTACTTTAAATTTTACTTTTAGAGGATAAGAATGAAAGTAGAAGGAATTTGAATTTTATAGAACTAACAAAGTGTTCTAAGACCAACTGTAACGATCCGGTCCGGAGTGGATGGCGTCGGGGTAAAAGGTCTAGGCAAGGAGCAGCCCTAAGGGATGACGATGGGGGCAGGAATGAACTGAATCCCACATCGGAAATGGAGACTGAGTGATTGAGGCTTATTAGTAAGATGTTAATCCAATACATGTAGACGCATTTTAAAGCCGTGAGGCCAATATGTTGGATTTGGGTCAGAGCGGACAATATCTACATGGTATTGGACCAGTGTGTTACAAGGGTGGTGCCGGGGTAGAAGGCCTGAGCAAGGAGCGGCCCTAAGGGATGGCAATGGGGGCAAGAATGAACTGAATCCCACATCAGAAATGAAGAGTGAGTGATTGAGGCTTATTAGTAAGATGTGAATCCAATACATGTAGACGCGTTTTAAAGCCGTGAAGTCCAAGGTGTTGGATTTGGGCCAGAGCGAACAATATCTACATGGTATTGGACCAGAGTGTTACAATTGGTATCAGACCCGACTCTCCACATACGATGTGCGGTTCAGGGACGAACCAGACGGAAGCTGGTGGGCCTATAACGACCCGGTCTAGAGTGGGTGGCGCCGAGGTAGAAGGTTGAGCAAGGAGAGATCCTAAGGGATGGCGATGGGGACATGAATGAACTGAATCCCACATTGAAAATGGAGAGTGAGTAAGGATGCATTTGTTTTTTTTTTAAATCTAGATCACTGAATCTGGATACTGTTGAAACACATTTCCACATGATTTTGATTTGACAAAATGATTTAAGTTAAACCATGATTAAAAGGCAATTAAATTTAAGTGCTTTGATTTAATTATACTAATATGTTTGTTCAATGTTGAGTATAAGTATAAATGCAAACAAGAAATAAAAAGTAAGACATGACGAAGTCAGCATGAGAACACAACACAAGCTGAGTGGAGTGCAACTCAGCATAGTAGAAGAAAAGTCATCTTCAGAACAAACGCTTGAAGATGAATCTGACCAAAGTAGCTGAGCGAAACGCAATTCAGTATCAAAGAAGAGAAGTCTTCCTCTAAACAAATGCTTGCAGACGAAGCTGACCACGGAAGCTAAGTAAGAATATAACTCAGAAACAAAGAACAAAAGCAACGTCAATAAAGTCAAGCCAAGTGTTCGTCAGGACAGCGCGATTGATCCATTTGCTAGAAGACAAGATCCGACAACTGTCTGCACCAATAACAGAAGCTTTGGAATTACGCCAGAGTCAATTTCGAGATGCATGGGTCAACTGTCCGTTAGCTAAAAGACGAACTGGCGCTAGAAGACGAACCTGCCGGAAGAAGACAAGTCTGACGCCTGCTAATTTCAGACGACAGGATTGGCCTGCAAATCTGAAGCTGACCAGAACAATGACACAATAGATCCGTTTGAATCCAACGGATAATTCCATATTCAAATCATTAGAGCTTTAGACTTCAACTATAAAAGGACAAGTTCATTCTTGGATCCTTAGTCGATTGCTGAAAAACAAAAGAGAAAAAGAGCATACATACAAAGCACACTCAAACAAGAAAAAGATCTTACACCAAATTTCTATCTCTGTGTAAAAGCTAGATTGATTTTGTAATCATCTAAAGTGTTCTTCATCTAGAAAGAACAAGTTTGTATCAATTGTAAAAGATTGAGAGAGTGGTGCTGAGTACTCGGTTTTAGTACTCAGCGGTAGAGAAATCTAGGTGTTCGGTTATAGCACTTAGTAGGAGTTGAGTAGACGAATAGAGGAAGGTACTCTTGCATATTCAACTGCCTTGTAAACAGTTTGTGCTCTACCTTTAAAGAGCTCAGTATTGGATTGAAAAAGCCCGGAGGGACTCTGGGGACTGGACGTAGGCGGAGAGGCCAAACCAGGATAAGTCTTGCTGAGTAATTTCTAACTCTCTCTCAATATATTTGTATGTGTTGCTTGATTAAATTGCTCAGGATATAAATTGTAAAAGCTGACACTGAGTAATCGTGGTGCTGAGTTGGAAGCTGACCTTAAGTGTTAATTCCAAACTCATAAGTAAAACAGTTCTAGTCAGCATCTGACTAAAGCTGTCTTACACCTCTCGGCCGTGCTGACTAAAATAAAGTAAAATAACTTAAGAATTAATTAAGTCAGCATAATTAAGCGAAAAAGTTACACGTTCCTAACCCCCCCCCCCTTGGAACTAATCACACGGGACCAACAAGTGGTATCAGAGCTCAGTAGCTCACTACTCATAGATATAACTATCTTGAGATGATCCCGATAAATGGCTGAGAACAGCACTCGTTTCCTTCCAGGAAATCAAACAACACAGATACTCCCTGAACGCGATGAAATTAGTCGGCCACCATTGTTTTTCGGATCAAATTATACATTTTGGAAAAACAGGATGACAAACTTTATTCTAGCTACAAACATGAACGCGTGGCTTGTAATAGTTCAAGGCCCATATGTGCCTTACAAAACAGTAGACAACGAAAAAGTTGTCAAGAGTGAAACTGAGTGGTCAGAAGATGGCCTTAGAAAATTACAAAATAATGCTTCGGCTATCAATATGCTTCACTGTGCGCTAGATGCTGCAGAGTACATCAAAATTTCAGGTTGTGAGTCAGCACAGGAAATATGGAAGAAGCTCGAAGTAACCTATGAAGGCACGAGCAAGGTCAAAGAGTCAAAGGTGAACCAACATATGACATTATATGAGCTGTTCGAGATGAATGACAATGAAGACATCTTGGAAATGAATGCTAGATTCACCAACATCATAAATGAGCTGAAAAGACTCGGCAAGAACTTCACAGAAGAAGAGCAAGTGAAGAAGATCTTGAGAAGTCTACCCAAGAGCTGGCAAGCTAAGAAAATAGTTGTGGAAGAAGCTCAGGACTTGACCAAGTACAAGTATGACGAGCTGATCGGATCTCTGCTGACCCATGAGATCTCAATGAAGAACTTTGAAGCTAAAGAAAAGTCCGACGACAAGAAACAAAAATCATTTATCATGAAAGCTGACTCAACCGAAGCTGACTCATCAGATGATGAGGAGATGGCCATGTTTACCAGGAAAATGAAGAAGCTGTTCAGAAAGAATGATAAGAACGGCAAAAGGCCATTCAGACATAGTGATAAGTACAAAGCTGAGTCCAGTGACAAATACAAAAAGGACAGCTCCAAGCCTATCACGTGCTTTGAATGCCACCAAACTGGGCACATTAAATCAAGCTGTCCAAATCTGAAGAAAGAAAAGAAAGGTAGCAGAAAAGCTATGGCCACATGGAGTGATAGTGATGAGTCAACCTCATCTGAAGCTGATGCAAATGAAACAGTAAATATATGCTTCATGGCCGATGATGCTGCTGACCACTGCCGATCTGAGCAAGCTGACCTGTCAAACCCGACCTAAAATAAGATCAAATAAGACGGTGAGACATTACTACTGACTTATTATATAAACCAATAGCAGTATCTCTCAAATAAGGAGAAAAATCAAATTAAAAACGAAATTCTAGTTTAAAGCTAAAATGAACAACATATTCCGTTTCCAGCTTAACTTTTTCATACGGAGTCCGATTAAGGCGATTCAAAAACCCCTGGAAACATAAGACAAAAATAAAGAACTTTCATTTAGGACTCCAAGACAGATTCGGCCTATATCTAGTCGAAAAATTCATCACAAGATTCAGGTATGAATCTGATTTTTCCGCATCACCTATATAGACAATTCTTTATTATATCTATATATATACCGGTAGATAATACAAACCAAACAAAAGGACACTGCCAAAAACAAGTTCTTCAAGTGTCCGTATACTATCCACATATATGTACATGAACAAAATGGATGCAATACCCTAGAGACGACTTGCACCTCGTAGCTGTAACCGAACCACGCCCTAGGATCGAGTACCCCTCTCGGTACCTTGCACTTCCTCGCCTAAAACAAAACAATAAAAACATTTGGAAAACATGAGATAAAAATCTCAATAAGAAACTATCAGCTATAAAAATCACATTTACTTAACATAACTACATATATATACGTTTATAAAGGATTTAATCAAAACCTTGTAAAATATACTCAATCAAGGTATTAAACCAAAAACCAAAAATATATAATCTTGTATCCATTCTTGAGTTCATCCCCTTATAATTCAAATCACAATTCACAACATATACGAGACGTCTCTTAACATTGCCTATCCCATATGGTCTTACCCAACACTTCTCTGCCATACCCAATAGGTCTTCAGACTGTGTACACAGGCCATATTTCTCACTAAATATGGTCTTTGAAAATTAAATCCACCATACCGGACTACTCTCAATGGATACCAAACATTTAATTCCATATATATATATAGATTGAAACCAAAAACATATATGTATATATGTATATATTTCACTTGATCATAATCAAATTCACAAGTGTTCAATTCTCCAAAATATCAATCCTTAATCAAATAAAATTTCCAAAATTAATCAACCAATGAAACATCAAATCAATATAACCCAGTAAAATATGTTCTTCACATTTAAACATAGTTAATAGTTCATTTGAACTATAATTTCACAATAAAAGCAAGATTGTGAAAAACCTCAATTTTACAAAATTCCGGCATAACCCTAAAATATCAATTTCTAGAAATTCTTTGATTATCTATATATCTCTATACATAAAACTCAAAATATAATTGATAGTGACTTACCTTGACTGCTAATTGAAGAAAACAACTCGTTCAATTCGCCTCTAAATCCTGTCTAAGACGTTTCCCCTCCAAACACTTCCGAAATTCAGAAACTCTTCGATTAGGATTTAGATCTATGCCTAAGGATGCTATAGTTTAAATTTCAAGTGATTTGGACGGTCGAATCTCCGTAAATCAAAGAAACGGTGGAGAAACGGTCGAAGAACGGCGAAGAACGGATAAAAGCAAAAAGAAACAGAGAAGAAAGAAAAGAGAAGGTGATGCTCGACATTCTGGAACAATTTGGTTTTATATACCAAAGTTAGCAAATATCTATTTTGGTCCTCCATCTTTATATAATCTTTTACTAATTACCCTAAACTTTTAATTTACACCTAAAACCATCGAATTAACTCCAAATTTTTCCTATAACACCAAATAAAAGTCACATACCCCATAATTATAATATATATTAATATCTAGGTATAAATTCTAGAAATTTAGACACGGACGTGACATGACCTCTCAGATGACACTGACCAAGAGGATCACTTCAATGAGGTAACATCTTTACTCTTGCTTAGAAATGAAATGGTTAACGCCCTGAGTGACTTATACACACTGACTAAAAAGTGTAACAAGAAAATAAAGGAACTCAGCAGGCGATGTGATGAGATTGAAGAGGTCAAACTGAGTGACCTCCGATACCTTCTCCAAGACAACACCAGGCAAGATGAAAATCTAAAAGTCATGCATGGTTTTGTCTCGGAAGTCCAAACTGAGTCAAAGAAACTGAGAAAGGACATCACAACCATACAGAACCAGCTGAGTAAATCGGCAAAGAAAGGGTTCTATCCCAATGCTGAGTATCAAGGTATTGGTTAGCATAGACGGTACACTCAGCAGAATAATCAGTGTGACTGTTGTGGGAAAAGAGGGCACACCATTGATGTGTGTTGGTATACTCAGCGGAAGGTCCAATGCGACTTCTGCAGAAAGAAAGGCCACACCACTAAGGTATGTTGGCATGCTCAGCACAATCGTGCTGACCAGAAACAAAATCACTCTCAAAGGGTGACCTATTGTGACTTCTGTGGTAAAGCTGGCCACACAATAAATATATGTCGTCACAAATTAAAATATGATGTAGCACCTGTCTATGCTAACCAACGAGGACCCAAAAAGAATTGGGTACCTAAAGATGAATGATTCAAAATGCAGGTGAGCCTGAGGTGCGTGGAGAAGTCAAAGCTTTGGTATATTGACAGCGCATGCTCGAGGCACATGACTGGTGATGAAACTCAATTCATCACACTTAAGCGTAAACGAGGTGGAAGTGTAAGCTTTGGAGAAAATAAAAAGGGTAAGATAGTCGGTTCAGGTACTATCGGAGGTAACCCTACTATTGAGTCAGTCTCCTTAGTCAGGGGTCTCAAATATAACCTATTGAGCGTAGCTCAGCTGTGTGACAGCGGTAGAAAGGTTGTATTTGATGCCACTGAGTGTTGGATACTCGAGGGAAAAACAAACAATTTGATTTTAACTGCCCCTCGTGTTGACAATGTGTACATGTTGAGTTTAGAAAAGAATTTTTCAAAAAATATATGCTTAGTGTCAAATGAAGACAATTCCTGGCTATGGCATAGGAGACTTGGTCATGTAAGCATGGACCTCCTTGCCAAACTAGTAAGAAAGCAATTAGTTGAGGGATTGCCCAAACTTAGATTTGAGAAAGATCAATTATGTAATGCTTATCAGCAAGGTAAACAAACTGAAAAGTCTTTTCAAAATAAAAATATTGTCTCAACCAAGCGTCCATTGGAATTACTACATTTGGACCTTTTCGGACCTGTCCAGCCACTCAGCTTGGGCGGTAAGAAATTTTCCTTATTCATTGTAGACGATTTCTCTCGGTATACTTGGATCATCTTGCTGAGTAGCAAGGATGGAACATTTGAGATGTTCTCCACATTAGTCAAAAGGCTTGAAACTGACAAAGACCTAAAAGTAGCTCATATTAGAAGTGATAATGGCGGAGAATTCAAAAACCAACAGTTTGACGAATTCTGTGAAGTCAGTGGCATTGACCATAATTTTTCTGCTCTTAGGACTCCTCAACAAAATGGGGTTATTGAAAGGAATAACAGAACAATAGTTGAAATTGCTAGGACAATGCTGAGCGAAAATAGGCTTCCAAAGTATTTCTGGGGTGAAGATATTCACACAGCATGTTATATACTCAATAGGGCTTTAGTTAGACCTATACTCAAGAAAACCCCTTATGAACTTTGGAAAGGACGAAAGCCCAACATTGGCTACTTTCGTGCCTTTGGGTGTAAATGTTTTATACTCAACACAAAAGAAAACCTTGCTAAATTTGATGCTAAAGCTGACGAAGCAATCTTTCTAGGATACTCAACTAACAGTAAAGCATATAGGGTGTATAATAAACAAACTCAGTCCGCCGAAGATGACCCAAGCTCAGCTTCCACTGACCAAAATGGAGCCGCTGAGTCATCACCACAAGAGCTGATCATAGGTAAACACGAACCCGAAATTACCTTTGCTGATCAATCTACTCCTGCAGATATTGTAGAAACACCTATTCCTGACAACTCAACATTACCCAAAGAAATAAAAATTCCAAGAGGACATTCGGAGAAGTCCATTCTTGATGCTGCTGAGAACAACCTGATGACAAGAAATCAACTCGGGAGATATCTTAGCAATGTTGCGTTCGTCTCAGTCTATGAACCAAAGAACTTCACCGATGCTGAGCACGACGAATTCTGGATCAATGCTATGCAAGAAGAGCTTGATCAATTCAAAAGAAATGAGGTATGGGATTTAGTACCAAAACCTAGGAATCAAAAGACCATAGGAACTAAGTGGGTCTTTAGAAACAAATTAGATGAGCAAGGCAATGTAGTCAGAAACAAAGCCCGACTTGTAGCCCAAGGCTATAGTCAGCAAGAGGGCATTGACTATGGTGAGACCTTTGCTCTCGTTGCTAGGTTAGAGGCTATACGTATATTATGTGCATATGCTAGTTTCATGAACTTCAAACTATATCAAATGGATGTCAAAAGTGCTTTTCTTAATGGATTTATAAACGAAGAGGTATATGTTAGTCAGCCTCCGGGGTTTGAAGATCCAAAATTTCCAAACCACGTTTATAAACTCAAGAAGGCCTTGTACGGCCTAAAACAAGCACCACGTGCTTGGTATGAGAGGTTGACCAGTTTCCTGCTGACCAGGAACTATGTCAGAGGCAAAGCTGACACAACCTTGTTCATTAACAAAAAGGGTAAAAATACCCTGCTGGCACAGATCTACGTAGATGATATAATCTTTGGTGCTACTGATGAATCTATGTGCAAAGAATTTAGTAAACAAATGCAAACTGAGTTCGAAATGTCAATGATGGGGGAACTCAACTTCTTCCTTGGACTACATATAAAGCAAGGGAAGAACGACATCTTCATTAGTCAGTCTAAGTAATCCAAAGAAATGTTAAAGAAATTCGATATGGAAGAATGTAAACCCATATCTACCCCAATGGGTACTGACACTGTCCTTTGTGCTGACGAGAAAGGTAAATCAGTAGACAGTAAGTTATATCGAGGTATGATTGGCTCTCTACTTTATCTTACCGCTAGTAGACCTGACATTTAGTACTCAGTATGCTATTACGCAAGATACCAAGCTGGCCCCAGTGAATCTCACCTTATAGCTGTAAAAAGAATTTTCAGATATTTGCAAAGCTCAGTTAATGCAGGTTTATGGTATCCAAATACAAATGACTTCATACTCATTGGATACACTTATTGGTCCCGTGTAATAAGTTCCAAGGGGGGGTTAGGAACTAATATAACTTTTTCGTTTTAATTATGCTGACTTAATATAATTCTTTGAGTTTCACAACTTAGTTTTGGTCAGCACGGCCGAGTGAGGCATAAAACGGCTTTAGCCAGATACTGACTAGAACTGTTTTACTTGCGAGTTGGGAAATGACACTTTTGTGATCAGCTTCCAACTCAGCACTCTGATTTACTCAGTGTCAGCTTTAAACAATTTATATACTGAGTAAATATAACAAGCAACACATACAGATATATTTTGAGAGAGAGTTAGAGATTACTCAGCACGACTTATCCTGGTTCGGCCTCTCCGCCTACGTCCAGTCCCCAGAATCCCTCCGGGCTTTTTCAATCCAATACTGAGCTCTTTAAAGGTAGAGCACAAACCGTTTACAAGGCAGTTGAATATGCAAGAGTACCTTCCTCTATTCGTCTACTCAACTCCTACTAAGTGCTATAACCGAACACCTAGATTTCTCTACCGCTGAGTACTTAAAACCGAGTACTCAGCACCACTCTCTCAATTCTACAATTGATACAAAATTGTTCTTTTTCAGACAAAGAACACTTTAGATGATTACAAAAATCACTCTAGCTTTTACACAGAGATAGAAGTTTGGTGTAAGATCTTTTTCTTGTTTTGATGTGCTTTGTATGTATATCTTTTTCACTTGTGTTTTCGGCCAAGGATCCAAGAAGTGTACTTGTCCTTTTATAGTTGAAATCTGAAGACACAATCATTTGAATTAGGATCTATCCGTTGAATTCAAACGGCTCTTTCTTCCGACATTGTTCTGGTCAGCTTCAGATTTGCAGGCCAATCCTGTCGTCCGAATTCCGCAGGCGCCAGGCTTGTCTTCTTCTCGCAGGTTTGTCTTCTAGTGCAGGTTTCGTCATTTAGCCAGTGGACATTTGACCTATGCGTCTCGAAACTGTATCTTTGCATAATTCCAAGGTTTCTATTATTGGTGCAGACTGTTGTCGGATCTTGTCTTTTAGCAAACAGATCATTGGTGCTGTCCTTAAAATCATTCAACATGACTTTGATAGCCGTTGTCTTTGATTGTTGCCAATTTCGATACTGAGTTGCCTTTCACTCAGCTTCCACGGTCAGCTTCGTTCTGCAAGATATAGTTCCGAAGAAGACTTCTCTTCTTTTATGCTGAGTTGCTTTTTACTCAGCTTCTGTGATCAGCTTCATTTGTAAGCTTCGGTTGTGAATAAGACTTTCCTTCTTTCGTACTGAGTTATTCTTTACTCAGCCCTGCGCTATGTTGTCATGCTGACTATGTCCTGTCTTATTTTGATTCATGTTCTTATAAATATTTTTATACTTAACATTGAACAAACGCATTAGTACAATTAAATCAAAGTACTTAAATTTAATTGTCTTAATCATGGATTAACTTAAATAATTTTGTCAAATCAAAATCATGTTGGAAAGGTGTTTCAACAACACCGATACTGACTATGGACGAGATAAGCTAGAGCGTAAGAGTACTTCAGGAGGGTGTCACTTCCTTGGAAGCTGTCTAGTATCTTGGTTCAGTAAGAAGCAATCGTCAGTGGCCCTGTCAACAACTGAAGCTGAGTACAGTGCTGCTGGAAGCTGTGTGGCCCATATCCTATGGATTAAGCAACAGCTTGAGGATTATGGTGTAAAACAGAAACCATTGAAGTCAAATGTGACAACAAGAGTGCCATTGACTTATCCAAAAATCTAATTCAACACAACAGGATGAAGCATGTCAGCATAAGGCATCACTTCATAAGGGATCATGTACTCAAGGGTGAGATCAAGCTGACCTATGTTCCCACAGATGAACAGCTTGTGGATATCTTTACGAAGCCTCTGGCTCGTGAGCAATTTAACATACTAAAGGAAGCTATCGGTATGTCTAATCCTCTTCACTAAAATTCTATGTTTAAATTGAATGTTGAGTGATTACCATGCTGAGTGATTTGTGCAAATTAGTAACTGTTGTATGCTGAGCTAAATATGAACTATATCACCCTATGCTGAGTAGACATACATATTGAGTGATTATCATAAATTGAGTTACTAGGCACACAAACATTCCTTCTACGTAAAACCGACTTCCTAGGATCTCAAACGATTAGGATTCTCGAAACTGAGTAAAACACTGATGCAATAAATGCTAGCACGCGCATTAATAGCCACCTAGGATGACGTAAGCGCAATAATTAGAAAACACATGCGCCGATTGTGTCATAAATCCCAGAATAATTGTCGACTAAACATCTCGAGGCAAAACGACTATTCCAACCCTTCAGATCAACTTGGCATCCTTATAAATAGTGGACGAATTCCCACTTATACCTCTTTACATTCAAAATTTCTGGCATTCTATCTCTCTCTCTCTCTTTTAAATCCCAAAATCCTCTCAAAGTCTCTCAAGAAAATCATGTCTGATTCTCAAAATATCTCCGGTGCCGATTACGACCAAAATCGCTCCGATGAAAATCCTTCATCTCATACTGAGCTGGAGCATGTGGAGACTTCAACTGAGTCTCAAGGACATGGTCAGCATGACCAATCCAAGGTCAATACTCCGAGCAAGAGCCCTCAAGCTGACCAAGCAACCTCTTCGAAAAAGAAGAAGGAAAAGAAAGATAAGCAACCTAAGGAAAAGGAATTTCTTCAAGTTTACAACTGTGTAAATAATTGTGAGGTACTTCGTTGCCGGTGGTTCTCCCCAAGTTTTGTAACAGCTGAGAAACCGTTATGTGAATGGATCTCTAAAAACGGGTGGTCAGAATTCTTTTCTCTGTCTGGTAAAACTTACCCCCGATTAGTAAGGGAATTCTATTCGAATCTCAGAGTGGATAAAGACAACGCTAACCATCTAGTCACCAAGGTCACTGGCAAGGACATCACGATAACTCCATCCTATCTAGCAACTTTGCTAAAGCTGCCAAACAAAGGTAAAGAATTCAGAACCACAAACACCAAACTTCACTACCCCGTTGAGTTCTGTAAACCGAAGAACCATAAAGGAGAAATTGCCAGTACGTGTATAGGTCAGAATCAAAAAATGGCTCACTACATCCTGACCAACTTCATATTCCCTAAAATCAAGTCCACCTCATCAGCCTCAAATTTCGAGCAGAATTTTATCTGGCACATGTTGACCTACCAACCACTCAATATGCCCGTCTTTCTTGTCGGTGCATTCCAACGGAGTACTGGGAAACTCAGGATGGGCTCCCTCATCATGAGAATTCTTGAAGACCATCAGGTAAGCACGATCGGTGAAGCTGAGTCATGGGGTACTGAAATCACAGCGGCATTACTGTTTGGGTTAGCATACAACCAACCTCTCAAGTCTAAGAAAGGAAAGGGGGTTATTGAGGAGAATGTGGAAGAAGTTAATGCTGAGGAAGGAGCATAAGCTATGCCAACCAAGAAAGGAAAGACAGTGGTGGTAAGCAAGGAACCTGCTGATCGCACTAGGCAGGATAAAAATAGGAAAGCTGACCAAACCTCTTCCAAAGATATTAATTCAGCTCCAAAGAAAATTCGGTTTGTATCACGTGGGAAGAAAGTTGATACTGAGCAAGGTCAGAAGGAACCTAAGTCAGCAGAAAAATTGAAAAGGCAAGTTGTGCCTGAGGAAGAAAGTGAGGACACTCCTGAGCAGCCTCTGAGAAAGAAGAAGAAGAAATCCTCTAGACTGAACCCAATTGATGCACTTCCTCTTGACTGTGTCGTCTCTAAAGACTCACACTTTGTGAGAAGTCAAGATATCGATCTTGAGAAACCTCCTGCTGACCAAGAAGAAGAACTGGGTAATGATGAAGGTCAGTTTGATGTTGAAAGGACAGATAATGTTGAGCCATGTAAGGATATTGATGCTGAGCAAAACCAAACAGTTGATGCTGAGAAGACTGAAAAACCAACTGAGCAAAGCAAGACAGTTGATGCTGGGTCCACAGCGAAAGACAAAGCTGTGAGTAATCTCAATACTGACCTAGGGCTGAACTCCTCGTCTGAGTCTCTTGACTCTATTCCTGCTGATCCCTCTCCTCCAACTAATAAGAACAGCACTGGCAAAAGACTCAAACGAAAGGCTAAAAAATCTCTAGTCATTGACCTTCTGGACGATTCTCCGCTAAGGGAACCAATCTCTGACCTTACCACACTCCAGTTCCAGTTCTTCAACACCGTCATTAAACCAACCTTGGACCAAATCAAGGAAAAGCAAGCCTCTGTTTCTCAAGCTGAGGAACAAGCCGATCCCAAAGCTCCTAAAGGTCCTGTTTCTGCCGAGCAAGTGCTCGAAGTTCCTGCTACTCAAGACAAAGAGTTAGCAAAGGAAAATCCTGCTCAGGTCAGCACTGAACTACCTCAACCTTCTGAAACTACTCAGCTTCAGACTGACTCTGAACAGGTCAATATCTCTTCCGATCCACCTTTTCCTACTCTTTTATCGCAGAATGATAGCCAGTCAGTTCCTGCTGGTGATCTGAATAAAAGCCCAGCTGCTGACCAAGCTGGCACATCTAAGTCTGGACAGCACCAAACACCTCCTCCATCCGGTGCTATTCCAATTTCGGCCTCTGAACCACAATATGATGAATCTTATGCTTACCTGCATGCTACTGAGTTTGGACGAAGAATCATTGACTCAGCTCAAGCATTACTTCAGGAAATTCATCACTCTAATGCAGATTCTGCTCGGTCTGTCAATGTTGAGCCAACTCAACTCTCTTCTGTCACTCAGCTTTTAACTGAAATCAAGGGTCTCAAGGACTTGCTGAGTGTCATGACATCTTTTCAATCTCAACAACCCAAGCAAGAATCTATCGTGAAGCTGGCTGAACTCCAGCTGATAATGGTCCATCATATGAATGCTATCCAGGGCCAACTCAACACTTTATCAGCTGCAAACTCAATCTATGCAACCTCTGCTGAGGTTAATCAGCTTTTCACCCAGCTAACCTCTGAGCTGACCGGGACCCGTGAATTAATCTCCTCCTCCTCCCAGTGTTCCATTGATCAAATTAGTGAAGCTGTTCTCCTACTCAACTTGAGTAAAGACGAAATGGATACTCACCAAGTAAAGACAAATGAGATTCTGCAGTATTCGCAAGCCACACTTAAGCATGTCCGGCATACCAATGCTCAACGTCAGTTCTATGATGTTGCGTTGCTCAAAATGTACCATCAATCTTATTCCAAGTTGTCCGAATCTATCACTTGGATCGGGAAATCACAGGAGTATCTCTTGAGCATGGTAAGTGCTAACATTAGGATCCCTGCTGCCACTCTAGACGATAGCATGGCTGTTTTCGACGGTCTTCGGGAGAGTACAAGTCAACTCCAAGCATACTCAGCCAAACTAACTCGTGCTGTTCTCCGCGAGACATTTATTCCTCCATCTTCTGATGATGGCAAAATGGGGGAGAAAGAAAAGCAAGCTGCTGGAACTCAGCAGAAAACGGGGGAGGCATCTGGTTCCGTAACTCAGAGTCAGCAACAAAGAAACACCAAAGGCAAAGGACTAGCTAACTAAGCTCAAGTCAACAGGAATAAATAGATTGGCTAGCCTTAGTTTTTGACTTGTAGTTTTTTATCTGGCGTGTTCTATTTTGTTAATGCTGACTATCTATATATATTTATGCATCTTTTATTCAAATTAACAAATCTTATGTGATGCTTACTTACTTATTGTGCTTTGTGCTGATCTGTCTTAAATGAACAAACAAAAAAAATTAAAAAGGACCATACCCAGTTCACATTAGCTCTGATACATCCTTTCATAACTCTGATACCTAAACTAACTATGTATCAAGCATTGAACTCTTCTGAAAACTGACCTAGGCTCATCTGAATTAGATCTTGGAAGGTCTAGAATTGAACTAAGTCAGTCTTAATTTTACTCGATTAAATCTTAGAAGGTTTAGAGTTAATTTAAGTCAATAGATGCAACCCTTACGGGGGAGTAACTTTAGAAGTATAAAAAGAACTTCAATCATGGGGAATCTCAATGCTGAGTTCCATAATTAAATATTTTGCCAACATCAAAATGGGGGAGTTTGTTGAAACACCTTTCCATATGATTTTGATTTGACAAAATGATTTAAGTTAAACCATGATTAAAAGGCAATTAAATTTAAGTGCTTTGATTTAATTGTACTAATATGTTTGTTCAATGTTGAGTATAAGTATAAATGCAAACAGAAATAAAAAGTAAGACAGGACGAAGTCAGCATGAGAACACAGCACAAGCTGAGTGGAGTGCAACTCAGCATAGTAGAAGAAAAGTCATCTTCAAAACAAACGCTTGAAGATGAAGCTGACCAAAGAAGCTGAGCGAAACGCAATTCAGTATCAAAGAAGAGAAGTCTTCCTCTAAGCAAATGCTTGCAGACGAAGCTGACCACGGAAGCTAAGTAAGAATATAACTTAGAAACAAAGAACAAAAGCAACGTCAATAAAGTCAAGCTGAATGTTCGTCAGGACAGCGCGATTGATCCGTTTGCTAGAAGACAAGATCCGACAACTGTCTGCACCAATAACAGAAGCTTTGGAATTACGCCCAGAGTCAATTTCGAGATGCGTGGGTCAACTGTCCGTTAGCTAAAAGACGAACTGGCGCTAGAAGATGAACCTGCCGGAAGAAGACAAGCCTGACGCCTGCTAATTTCAGACGACAGGATTGGCCTGCAAATCTGAAGCTGACCAGAACAATGACACAATAGATCCGTTTGAATCCAATGGATAATTCCAGATTCAAATCATTAGAGCTTCAGACTTCAACTATAAAAGGACAAGTTCATTCTTGGATCCTTAGCCGATTGCTGAAAAACAAAAGAGAAAAAGAGCATACATACAAAGCACACTCAAACAAGAAAAAGATCTTACACCAAATTTCTATCTCTGTGTAAAAGCTAGATTGATTTTGTAATCATCTAAAGTGTTCTTCATCTAGAAAGAACAAGTTTGTATCAATTGTAAAAGATTGAGAGAGTGGTGCTGAGTACTCGGTTTTAGTACTCAGCGGTAGAAAAATCTAGGTGTTCGGTTATAGCACTTAGTAGGAGTTGAGTAGACGAATAGAGGAAGGTACTCTTGCATATTCAACTGCCTTGTAAACGGTTTGTGCTCTACGTTTAAAGAGCTCAGTATTGGATTGAAAAAGCCCGGAGGGACTCTAGGGACTGGACGTAGGCGGAGAGGCCGAACCAGGATAAGTCTTGCTGAGTAATTTCTAACTCTCTCTCTCTCTCAATATATTTGTATGTGTTGCTTGATTAAATTGCTCAGGATATAAATTGTAAAAGCTGACACTGAGTAATCGCGGTGCTGAGTTGGAAGCTGACCTTAAGTGTTAATTCCAAACTCATAAACAAAACAGTTCTAGTCAGCATCTGACTAAAGCTGTCTTACACCTCTCGGTCGTGCTGACTAAAATAAAGTCAAATAACTTAAGAATTAATTAAGTCAGCATAATTAAGCGAAAAAGTTACATTAGTTCCTAACCCCCCTTGAAACTAATCACACGGGACCAACAGATACAACACTGAATAATAAGATGTCATCTCTGAATCTGAATATTGAAATATTTAGACTGTTTGTTTTTTTTCCATCTGAATGTATTTTTAGTGTTTTTAATTATATAATATTAACAAATTTATTAAACTATATTTTTTTCTAAAAAAAAATTCAAATATTCAACTAAAAACATGCATAATTTTAAGAAATTTTAAGAAATTACAAGTATAAAGAAAGATGGAAAAAGTACTTTTTTTTTATTATATATAAGAAAGATGAAAAAAAGTATTCAACTAAAATATAAGAAAGATGAAAAAAAGTACTCAAATAAATAAATATTCAAATGTTCTCTTTGTACTTTTTTTTATTATATATAGTAAAACCTCTATTTTGTTTTAAAAAAACTTGATTCCAATTTGGTAATAACCTCTATAACCAAACTCTATTTAATAGTAACTTTCCAATTGTTATATAAATAGCCCGGTTTTAAGTATATTTTTATATAGAGGTTTTACTGTATATATTTTAAAAGATGAAAAAAAAGTACTTAAATAAAGAAAAGGAAGATGGTAGAGAAGAAAGATGATAGCTATTGGAAAGATTTGATACAAGATTTGATATAGAGATGCGACAAGTGATATGGAAAAAAAAAATATAATAAAATATTTGTATCTTAAAAAAATTAAGGAGTTACATTAAGAGCTAAAAAGTGATATAGAAAAATAAAAAACAAACACTCTTAATAAGTTAAGATCTGATCGAATCATACACTCCTAATAAGTGCAAACAAATGGACCCTGATTGAGGCTTATTAGTAAAATGTGAATCCAATACATACAGACGTGTTTTAAAACCGTGAGGCCCAAGGTGTTGGATTTGGGCCAGAGCGGACAATATCTACATGGTATTGGACCATGGTATTACAATTGGTATCAGAACCGTCTCTCCATTTACGATATATGCTTCGGGGACAAACTAGGCGGAAGTTGGTGGGCCTGTAACGACTCAGTCCGGAGTGGGTGGCGCCGGGGCAGAAGGCCTGAGCAAGGAGCAACCCTAAGGGATGGCGATGGGGCAGGAATGAACTGAATCCCACATCGGAAATGGAGAGTGAGTTATTGGGCCTTATTAGTAAGATGTGAATCCATTACATGCAGACGCGTTTTAAAGCCGTGAGGCTCAAGGTGTTGGATTTGGACCAGAACGGATAATGTCTACATGATATTGGACCAGGGTGATATACCAACTCTTATGGCATGTTTTTTTATTGTTACAAACCTATGTGTAGTTATTACAAACCATTGGAGTAGTTATTACTACAATAAGTCTGTTACAAATTTAAGTAACATACAATAGTCAGCTCCTTAAAATCCAAACCACAATAAGTTGAGCGCCACAAACGACACTGAAGCGACAAATCTGGCATGTGGAGTACATGTGACGTCCTTGCCTCAAATATATGCTTTACAAAGATGGTAAATTATGATTTTGATATTGTAAAATTACAGTTTTGATCTTGAAAAATTACAATTTTTTTTATTAATTAATATTTTTTTTTTATCTCATAAGATTTTAAAAAGTTAATCCCTTCACATTTTATTACTTACCTTACATAAGTTACAATATTTATCACCAACCATTTAGAATGCCCTAAAGAACTAAAGACTTCAAGGGTTATCCTTTCCTTCTTTCCTACTTTCTTTCTTTTTATTATTATTAATTCTTCATTCTGCAATTTGCTAAATTTAGTGATATACTATTAATAATTATAAAATGTATTGGGCCATTTGTTGTATACGGTTTGGGCAAGATTTATTATGTGGGTTTGGGCCTATTCAGTTACAAAAAGCCTATTACCTTTAGGATATGAGGAAGCGGAAATTACATGTAAAATTAAGATGTGGTTTTCTATCTTTTATCAAATATCCATATTTATTTATTTATAAACCAAACCATATATATTACGAAACAAATGAATTTACATCATTCTGAATATAAAAAGAAACAAAATTAGAGAAATCTTCTATAAAATTTCTAATTCAGAAAGAGATCATGTCCAAACAGCTAAAATGTGTGAAGCAGCATTTGCTTGATGCCTTTCATACACGAACTCTAAAAGAATATGTCACCTCTAGAATATCAATAAAAATCCATATTTTTATTTTACTTTTATAAAAAAAAACAGTTAAAGAAAGGTTTAATAGTTATCCTGATATTTTTTAAATGATATTTTCGGTCTAAATTTATATGAATTTGACATTTTAAAAAATTTGTTTTAGATTATGAGACACTCGAGAATAATTAATCCAATCATGATTATTATGTATCTTACCCGTTAAATTAATTAACTAAAAGAAGCAACTTACCCCTTCATATGAGATCATTATTTATATTAAGCAGTACATTATGAGTTAATGGAATTTTTATTATTATATTGAATTTATGGACGCAGAATTAATTATATCATCATCTTCCAATTGTAAAAAAGATGAACCAGAAATTTCTTAAATCTTAAATTAATATCGAGAAACTATCATTATTTAATTTTAGTTTCACTTACAATCTTTTTCTTAGGAACCAATAAACATATTCACTATCCTATAAAAAGAAACAAGAAAAAAAACATATTCACTAGAGATGCCACTTAAATAACATGTAATCAAAATTTCATTACAGAACGGACAAATTTCTCAAAAAAAAAAAAAAAAAAAAAAATCATTACAGAAAAATAAGAAATAATAATAAAAAATTGGGCCAGAACGGACATGTTTATTGGTTCCTAGTTAAATAACATATTCACTAGAGATGAAATTTTTGCCACGTAAAAAATAAAAAATATATTTTCATTAGCTAAAATAATAGTAATATAAATGGTGTATAAAAATTAATATAATCATGAAAAACTTATATGAGGAAATGAATATTATTTTGGAGTTTTTGTTTCTTTTTTGGGAGATTCAAATAGAGTAATTTGTTGGAAAATTGTTACAAAAGTAAAAAAAATGGAGTGATAATTACTAAGATCTCAATTGTGAAAAAATATACTCTTATAAATAATTATTATGAATCTAAATACTAATTATATATAAAAAAATAAGAATGCATTATGTTAAACTGGTTTTGAACATTGGACAACAATAGTAGATATTATTTTCTTTTTCCAAATCACCGTCATTTAACAATAACAACATTGGTCTTTTCAAATTTATTTCACAACTTTTTTTCTTACAAAAGATATTATATTTTAAAAAATGCATGGTTTGTCCGATTTGTAAATACATTTGTCTTAAGAAAAAAAAAACATGCAAACAAAGGTCAGTGGTTCATACAATATATAGTTGAAGAATGTATATGAATCAAGTTTTCAATCAAAAAATATTTGTAGTTAGTTAATTTATAAAGTCATATCTTACCTATACGAGGTGTTTGTTAGAAGTGATATAGGAAATGAGATAGGGATAAAAAAACACGAGATAAGTTATCCCGTATTTGTTTGGGAGATAGAAGAGTGAGACAGATGAAGGATAAAGCTCTTATCCCTCAAATCCAATACCTAAGAGGGTGGTGGTATAAAGAGGAGGGATAAACTCCTGCGATTTTAATATAATGGACATGGCTCTCTAAATTGTCAAATTTAGCTGGCCATTTAGAGAGTGACCACTCCAACAATGTGACATGGCTCTCTAAAATAAATAGTTAGCCATTTTCACTAGCTAAATTTGTCTAGTCTCTTTGACTAGCTATTTATATTTTTTATTCATTCTTTCGCTTTCCTCTTTGTATCTTTTTTCTACTTTTTCTTTTTTTCTTTAAATTTAATCACTTTTCATGATAAAATAATCAAATAGAGAGTCAAATAGCTAGTATGGTTGGAGCAAAACATAAATTTGGCTAGCTAAATTTGGTTAAACTAATATTTTATATTATTGTAGAGAGTCAAATAGCTATGCTCTTATCCCTCAAATTAATGTTACGTAGTTTAAATAAGGTTAAAATAGTAAAATGTATTATTTTATCTCTATCCCTATCCCACATATCAAACATTGAATAATAATTCTCGACTATCATATTTTTATCCTTATCCCAACCAGTTATCTTTATCCCTATCCTAACATTTATCCTTATCTTTATCTCAATAGAATATCAAAACGCCCTGATAAGGTAAATTACAAAATCAAACTTTTTAATTAGTTCAAATCACTCCTATTTAACGTAAATTACGACAATAATTTTTTTTTACGGAAATCTCTTGTAAACGGCATAAATCACAACACATGTTTCCAAATTTTAAAATATGGAAACTGTATTTGTACAAAAGATAGCAACTCAACAACGTAGTACAAGAAGGTAGTACAAGTAAACATTCCTCAGAATTCACATATATATAATTATATTATATGTTGCAAAATAGGTGGTCCAAGATGTCATCTGGGGTTTTTTTTCTTTTTATGAAAACTGAAACAAATTAGACATTATATTCAGCTTACCAACGTGATTGTTCCAGTTTTATAACTAGTACCAAAGTATTATATGCCCTTTCGGGTTTTAAAGGGATGCTGTGTAGGTAACATGTATACAAATAATGAGTTTTTTTATAAAAAAAAATACATGTAACGAGTACGAGATTATAGAAATGTATCAGTATGTTCTTGTTAGTTGATAGATATCACTTGATTTTTCTTCTAAAGTAATTATGAGTAGTTTCTCAATTCTAATCAAATACTTTATATCTATTGTTTTCAGTAAAATAGATAAAAAGAAACTACAAAAGAAAAACAGAACATACTAAAAGTTATTTGGTTCAATTGTTGTTGTTTACTATTTATTCTTTAGATGTTTATTGTTATAGCTAGATATTAGCACATTTTCTATTCAAAACTTTCAAACCTAAGTTTCTCCATTCTAATCAAACATTTATATTTTGTAATTTGAAGGGAAAAGTAAAAGTAATACAACCAAAAAACCCAGATAAATGTCTCATAAATTAATTATATAATGAATTAATAAATATATAACGAATTAATATTTGGAAGATTCGGTTCTCTTTATTAATATATTTTTATAAGAAAAAAAATTAGATAAAGGTCTGGTGCTTATAACTTAATTATACACTCAATTAATACATATATAATGAATTAATACCTGGAAGATAGACGTCCAATAATTATAACTTATTATATACCGAATTAATACATATATAATGAATTAATACCTGGAAGATTCTAATTTTTTTATAAAAAATTACAAAAAAAGAGAACTAGATAGAAGTCCAATAATTATAACTTATTATATACCAAATTAATACATATATAATGAATTAATACTAGAAAGTTTCTGTTATTTTTATTAATATATTTTTATTTTTTTAGTAACTATTAATATATTTTTATAAAAATTACAAAAAACCAGAGAACCAGATAGACATCCAATAATTATAACTTATTACATATATAATGAATTAATACCTGGAAGATTATGTTATTTTTATTAATATATTTTTTATAAAAAATTAGAAAAAGAGAACTAGATAGAAGTCCAATAATTATAACTTATTATATACCAAATTAATACATATATAATGAATTAATACCTGGAAGATTCTGTTATTTTTATTAATATATTTTTATAAAAAATTACAAAAAAAAATGAAAGAACCAGATAGACGTTGAATAATTATAACTTATTATATATTGAATTAATACATATATAATGAATTACTACCTGAAAGATTCTATTTTTTTTATTAATAATTTTGTTTTATAAAAAATTACAAAAAATAAACTAGATAGAAGTCCAATAATTATAACTTATTATATACCGAATTAATACATATATAATGAATTAATACCTGGAAGATTTTTTTTTATTAATAATTTTTTTATATAAAAAATTACAAAAAAAAGCGAACCAAATAGAAGTCCAAAAGTTATAACTTATTATATACCGAATTAATACATATATAATGAATTAATATCTGGAAGATTATGTTGTTTTTATTAATATGTTTTTTAAAAAAATTACAAAAAAAGAAAGAAAGAACCAGATAGATGTCCAGTAATTGCAACTTATTATATACCGAATTAATACATCTATAATGAATTAATACCTGGAAGATTATTTTTCTATTAATACATTTTTTGTAAAAAAAAATTACAAAAAAAGAGAACCAGGTAGACATACAATAATTATATTTTATTATATATCGAATTAATACATATATAACGAATTAATACGTGGAAGATTTTTGTTGTTTTTATTAATATATTTCTATAAAAAAATTAAAAAAAGAACCAGATAAACGTACAATAATTATAACTTATTATATACTCAATTAATACATATATTTTCTAGTATTTTTATTAAAAGCCCCAAAAATAACCAATTATAGAAAGCACATTAAAATTAAATAGAGGCATTTACAAATAGAGGACTATGGTTTAAAAGTTTGCAAATAGAGGTATGCTCTTTTTACAAAATATATATATATATATATATATATATATATATATATATATATATATATATATATATTTGAAATTACACTTTTAAGTAATTAATGACAATCAAGAGCATTTTTTAATGTTTTTCCCAATTACATTTATATAATGACGAAACATATAGACTCCAAAATCAAATTGCAACTATATAAAATGAACTTAGATATTAATTTAGTACATAAACTGTCAAATTAGTGTAAAAACGTAAAATTTCACCATATTATTTATTGTTTCGATTTAAAAAGTTTTTTGGGGTTAGTGTTTTACGGATATCTAAGAATAATTTTTAAAGATAAAAATGTATTTGATTGTAATCAGAACTTAACTGTGTAGTTGTAATACTTTGTTTTGTAAATAAAAGACTTAATACATCATCTGTTTTCTAAACTTATCCAAAAAGCTTGATTCGCTCCCTGAACTTACATAAATGATGTATTTTATTAATTATTGGCACTTGTGGGATCCATACCACTCCTACAGGCCACAAAGTTTGCTTTGTTAATTAGTTATTTAGCACTACATTATAGGTTTAATGCATTTATTATTAGGAGAAAATTACATCAAAAATCAGATTTTAATTTTTAATTACAATTATGAAAATTATTTTTATGTATTTTATCATTATATGATTTTAAATTTTAAAATATCAGAATATCATAATTGTGTTTTTGTTTTTGTTTTTGTCAGATTTTCAGTTAATCAGTTGTAGAAAAAAAAGAAGTTTTAGAAAAACCACTAAATTTGACATTTAAATAAATTTATTTAAAAGTTTGATACACTTGTAAATAATTTGTCAATCCTAATTATTCTGTAATTTACCCTATTATTAATATATTAAAGTTAAGAACGTAGGGATTGTAAAAAAAAAAATTAAGAACGTAGGGTTAATTACATTATTATATTCTACTTATGAAAAATGAAACAGAAATGTCTTTTTTTTTAATTTTAAATTCACAAAAAAATATATTTTTTTTGTATGCAGAAGTAAAAAAAAAAAAAACATGAAATTCGGTAGTGGAGTTGTTTATTAGGGTGGGAGTTTGATCCCTTAGATCCGTATTTTTTTGTTCTTATTTTCTTTTATTCCTGAATTTCTTCGTAATAAGAAAAATATATTTATTATTATTATTATATAAAAAAAGTTCTCTTTATTTTTCATATATGTTTTGTTTTTTTATTATTATGATTATTATTCTTATATAATTTTAATAATTATTGTTTTATAATCTTAATTTTTACCTTAAACCAAAATATTAATATATATTCAATCTAAAATGACTAATATATTATATATTGATTTACTTGTTACAATATCAGGAGTGTGACCGCCTAGGGCATGAGCCAAAAGATGCTCAAATTATTTTTTACTGTATATATAATAATTTTTTAAAGGTAGTTATAATACTCATTCATAACTAGAAATGACCAAATAATATGATATTTTAGATCTAAGATAGGGCAAAATTTCTATTTTAAACTTTTAAGTACAATTTTTTTTATTAGAGTTTCTTTATCTCTTTTTTTTTTTTGCCTAAAACCCATAAAAATTTCAGGACCGGCCATGTCTAGGACCTCTAAAATACTGGAGCCGAACATTTGATCAAATTTCACTTGTTAAGAAAATAATTAATTTGTATTAAAATTATAGATCATGAACTAAAATAGAATTAGGTAGTTAATTAATTATGTTAAATGAGTATGGGTTAGAGAATTCTACTACTAATGTAGAAAGTAGTAGTACAAGTAGGTAGTACGATTAAGCATTGCTCATAAGTACACTATTAATTCTTCTCCAATTAGATCGAAAAGTGGTCCAATTACACACTATATTTACCTTACCAACGTTATTCTCTTTTTATAACTTAATTTATATATAATGAATTAATAACATTATCTTTATACATTTTAGAGGCCCAATATAATATTTATAACTTTGTTTAAGCAATTAATTATACACAAATCTAATGACTTAATACTTGAAAGTTTATGTTACCTTTATTAATAATATATTTTTAAACATCTAATATTTCAAAAAAAATTATATAAATAATTATAATATATATAATATGAATTAATATATCGAAGATTATATTATCTTTATCAATATTTTTTTATAAGAAATACACAAAGAGAACAAGCTATACACTTAATATCTATAATTTAATTATATATTATTACATCTATAATGAATTAATATATGAAAGATTCTCTTATCTTTATCAATAGTATATTTTCAGACTCCAATATTTCTCATTTAATTATATACTATATATAATGAATTAATATCTGAAAGATTCGGTTATGTTATTAATGTATTTTTATGAGAAATATAAAAACAGAACCATCTAGACACCTAATATTTATAATTTAATTATATACATAATTACACATATAATGAATTAATACCTGGAAGATTCTTTTATCTTTGTCAATAGTATATTGTCAGATGCCTAATATTTCTCACTTAATTATATATATATATATATATATATATATATATATATATATATATATATATATATATCGAATTAATATCTGGAAGATTCGATTGTTATCAACATATTTTTATAAGAAATACAGAAAGAGAACCAGTAACTTAATTATGTACATAATTAATACCTAGAAGATTCTCTTATCTTTATCAATAGTATATTTTTAGATGTCCAAATAAATAATTTAGATATATATATATATATATATATATATATATATATATATATATATAATGAATTAATACTTGAAAGATGTAGATCTCTTATCAATGTATTTTTATAAGAAACACAGAAAGAGAATTAGCTAGACACCTAATACTTATAACTTAATTATATACATAATTAATACACATATTGAATTAATACCTGAAAGATTCTCTTATCTTTATAAACAGTATATTTTTAGACTCCCAATATTTCTAACTTAATTATATAAATAAATAATTAATTTTTATATATGATGAATTAATACTTGGAAGATGCAGATCTCTTATCAATGTATTTTTATACGAAATATAGAAAGAAAACTAGCTAAACACCCAATATTTATAAGTTAATTATATGCATAATTAATACACGTGATGAATTAATACCTGAAAGATTCTCTTATCTTTATCAACAGTACATTTTTAGACTCCCAATATTTCTAACTTAATTATATAAATAAATAAATAATTTATATATATATGATGAATTAATACTTGAAAAATACAAATCTATTATCATTATATTTTTATTAGAAATACAGAAAGAAAACTAGCTAAACACTCAATACTTATAACTTAATTATATACATAATTAATACATGTAATGAATTAATAGATTCTCTTACCTTTATCAATATGTTTTATAGTGTTTCTTTGTTATTTCTAAAATATTTTCTATTATTTCTATTAGATGTTTATTGTTATTGGTAGATTTACAATTTTCTTTTCAAAAACTATGAATAGTGGCTTTTTGATCTTAACCAAACACTTATATTTTTATAATTTGAAGTGAAAAGTAAAAAAGAAATACAAAACAAAGAACCAGATCCAGTATTTATAACTTTTTATATACTGAATTAATACCTGTGATTCTGCCCCTATCAATATAATTTTATAATATTTCTTTTGTTATTTCTATTATTTTTATTAAAATTTCCAAAACTAACCAATTATAAGAAACCCATTAAATAATTGTGTAATTTTCTTCAAGATTGATGTCAACATCAAGCATCTCTCTTTTCTTTTCACTTAGTAGTTATAGAATTACAAATTTCTCTATACTAATTAAATTTCTTGGATCCACACATAGCTAGATAGAGTAATTAAAATTCCACTTATCAATTTTAACTCAATTAGTAATATAGACTAGAAAAAATCTCAGTTCAATTTCAACTAAATATATTTATTAAAAAAATTATGTCAATAAGAATGTGAATTTTTTTTTTTTAAAATCACATTTTAGAACATCAAATTATATGTTCATTTTTTTTTTCTCTAACAATGTACCATTTGTGTTGATTAAACCTTTCTCTTCTTTTTCTTCTTTTAAAATATTTTGGATTATGCCCTATATACCATACCATAAAAGAGAGAGAGAAAAAAACGAATATATCTTGTCACAATATTATCTTGAAATCAATTATTAATCTAAAATTAGATGTTCATTTTTGTGTATTGAAAAGAATTACTTTTGATCTAGCCATCTAATTTTTTTTTAGATGAATTCAACACCAACCAATTCAAGAATCATGGTTGTATTAATATATTTTGGTCCTATTTGGTAAAGAGCTTTTTGAAAGTAAAATTAGAGGTTTGAACCACTTTAGAGGTTTTAAGTAATCAAACCTCTAATAGTGTTGTTTGCTGATAAGAGGTTTGAAAGAGCTTATTGAATCCAACAAACTAGTTTTGAAAAAGCTCATTTTATGAGTTTTTTCAATTAACTTATTGCTCCATCTCTTTTGAATGACATTTTTACCCCTAATTATTACCCTTTAACCCCAAATAAATGCTTTTATCATATCTTTATTTGTCATTTACCCAAACAGCTACTAGCAATCAGCTAAGTTTTACCAAACAAATTTACACAATCAGCTATTCAAATCAGCTAGTCAAATCAACTAACCAAAAAGGCAATCAGCTAACAGCTAATGTAATCAGCTATCAGCTAACAGCTATTTGCCAAACATGACTATTATTTGATAATAATTATTGGATTTAATTTATCCCATATGAATTTATAAAAAGTATATATATTAGTGTTACCTTTACATGTTAGGTTTTTCTTTAAACCAATTTGATAAAACGATTCTTACAAGAAAATTCTTATTAGATGATTCTTTTAGAAGATTAGTCATATATCAATTAACTCATCTTTCAGTTAAAGTTTAATACATAAAAACATGAGTTTACAAAAAAAAAAAAAAGATGAGAAGATTCACATCTACATAGACTACAAAGACCTCAACAAGGCTTCCCCGAAGGATAAATTTCCTTTGTCGCATATTGATGTTCTGATCAACAATGCAGCAGTAGCTCTGATGTACTTGCTAATGGATGAGTCCCTGGGGTACAGTCGGATATTGATGAAGATTCTAGATAAGATAAAGACCTCGTTCATCATAGGTGATGTAGATTAAAGTCGATTGAAGGTTTTAATCGTAAACCAACAAAGAATACAATCTTCTCAAGCTTAACTTGAAGGTTGATTTAACCCAAAACAAGGTGAAACCTTGGTGCTCCAATGGAGGCTTAAGTTTAATTCATCAAAAGTTACTAAACATTACAAAGAAAGGGAGTTTAAATACTATCCCAAAGAAGAAGAGAAAAGACCAAAAGCCCATGAATAGGGTTTTAGGCTAAACATGTGTCTAGGGATAGAATAGGAAAGGAAAGAGTTCATGGCAATTGAGTAAATAAGAAACCGAGGGCACAACAGTAATTAAGCAACAACAGAAATGGTCCCCTCTTAGTAAGAACTTGGAGGAGAAGTATTGTCCAGGCAGGATACGCCCCGCGTAGGCTAGTGTACGCCCCGCGTCACTTGGGTACTGAGCTTTTGGACATCTTCGAAGGGATTGTACGCGCGGCATTCCTGGAGTCACGCTCCGCGTATTGTAGCTTCTGGTCGTGATGATCCTCCTTGGTGGGCTTTGCGCGTGGCGTTCCCACCGTTGCGCTCTGCGTGCTCGACCTCCTGGGCACTATTCATTCCGAACTCTGTTCTTACGCCCCGCTTACTAGGAGATACGCCCCGCGTGACTTGGGTACTGGACAATTGTTCGGTAAAGGAGTCCTCTACGCCTCGCGCCTTGGTGAGCACGCCTCGCATGCTTAGTTGTGTGGCCTGACTCTCGTTGTTCTCATCTCTTGGTTCCGGGCTCGGACTTAGGGAAGGGATGCCCTCATCATTCTCCCCTTCTTTGAAAGAGTCAGACTCCGCCCCCGACGCCTTGGTTGGTAACGACCCGTCCGGCTTCCATAAGCTCAAATCCTGCATATTAAAAGAAGAAGACATCTTCCCAAGCCAATTGGGAAGGGTTAGTTGGTAGGCATTGGCATTAATCTTCTTGGTGATCCGGTAGGGACCATACTTCCTCGACCTCAGTTTGCTATTAGTAGCGTGCATGAGTCGCTCTTTTCCCAAGTACACCATCACTTCATCCCCCACCTCAAACTGAACATCTCTCCGGTGTTCATCAATCTTGGCCTTAATCTTACTATTTTTCTCCTCAATGCTATGTCGAACTTCTTGGTGCATTTGGTGGTAGTCATTGGCCAAATTTTGAGCCGCTACACTCTTCTTTTCCCCCTTCGGAACTTCGCCCAAATCAAGTGAGTGGTTCAGAGCTTTAGTATACACAATCTCAAAAGGGGACTTCCCGGTGGTCGAACTCACGGCGAAGTTGTAGGTAAATTCGGCTTGAGCGATCACATAATCCCACATCCGGGGCTTATCTCGACATTTGCTTCTCAATAGATTCCCCAATGTCCGGTTTACCGCCTCAGTTTGCCCATCCGTTTGGGGGTGAGCCGTGGTGCTGAATTTCAAAGTGGATCCGAGGATGGCCCAAAGAGTCCGCCAAAAGTGGCTAACGAACTTAGTGTCCCGGTCAGATACTATGGTCCTCGGAACCCCATGTAGCCTCACCACCTCATGGAAGAAAAGCTTGGCAATGGCGATGGCGTCACTAGTCTTACGACACGGAATAAAATGAGCCATTTTAGAGAACCGATCCACCACCACGAATATAGAATCCATACCCCGTTGGGTTCTTGGTAGTCCCAACACAAAATCCATGGAAAGATCCTCCCAGATGGTTTCCGGGATCGGGAGGTGCATCCGTAATCCGGCATTAGTAGCATGCCCCTTCATGGTTTGGCAATTTTCGCATCGCTCCACGATGTACGCCATATCTCTCCTCATCTTAGGCCAGAAATATCGGGAGCTAACCGCCTCAAAGGTCTTATCTCCACCGAAATGACCTCCCAACACTCCTCCATGTAGTTCTCGGATCACTCTTTCTCTTATGGACGTACCCGGGAGACATAATTGGCTACCCCTCATGAGGAACCCGTCCACTAACTAATACTCCCCTCCTTCGGTACCATTCCTACACTTCCCCCACTCACTTCCAAAGTCCGGGTCATCACAGTACTCCCCTTTAAGGTGCTCCAAGTCTACTAACTCCAAGGCCACTGTTTTGATAAGTGCTACCCTTCGGCTCAAAGCATCCGCCACCTTGTTTTGTTGACCCGCTTTGTGGAGAAGCTTATAGAGGAACTTATCCACATATGCGGACCATCTAGCATGCATAGGACTCCGAAGTTGCTTTTGGCTTCCTAGGTACTTGAGGGCTTGATGGTCGGTGTACAACATGAATTCCTTCCCAATGAGGTAGTGCTCCCACGTCTTAAGAGCCTGCACAACCGCATAGAACTCCTTGTCATAGGTGGCCCATTTCTGCCTCGAGTCACACAATTTCTCGCTGAAATAAGCTATGGGCCTCTTCTCTTGCATCAATACTCCTCCAACTCCCACTCCACTAGCATCACACTCTACTTCGAAGAGCTTATCAAAATCCGAAAATGCTAAAACCGGAGCAGTGCTCAGTTTTTCCTTTATCAACGTGAAACTGCTCTCTTGTTCATCTCCCCACTTGAAGCCCCTACCATTCTTCAAACACTCGGTCATAGGAGCCACGATAGCACTGAAATTTCGGATGAAGCGCCTATAGAAAGTAGCCAGCCCATGAAAGCTCCTAATATCCCCAACTGTCTTCGGAGTCGGCCACTCTCGAATAGCTCTAACCTTCTCTTCATCCACTCGAATACCACTCCCACTGACCACATACCCAAGAAACACCAAACTCTCCATCACAAAGTCACACTTCTTAGTGTTGGCAAAGAGTTGGTTCTCCCAGAGCAAGGCTAATACGGTCCTCAAGTGCTCCACATGCTCTTCCAATGTCTTACTATGGATGATAATATCGTCAAAATATACCACCACAAACTTTCCAATCACCGGACGCAATACTTGGTTCATCAACCTCATGAAAGTACTCGGTGCATTGGTCATCCCGAATGGCATCACTAGCCACTCATACAACCCATCACGCATCTTAAACGCCGTCTTCCACTCATCTCCCGCCTTGATCCAAATTTGGTGGTATCCACTCCTCAAATCAATCTTCGAAAAGACCTTGGACCCACCCAATTGGTCAAGCATATCATCAAGTCGGGGAATCGAAAACTTGTACCGTATGGTAATATTGTTGATGGCCCGACTATCCACACACATCCTCCACGACCTATCTTTCTTAGGTGTCAACAAAGCCGGTATCGCACATGGACTCATGCTCTCCCGAATGTAACCCATTCTTATCAACTCATCCACCTTCTCCTTCATCACTTCACTCTCCTTGGGGCTCATCCGGTAGTGAGGGAGACTAGGTAAACTCGCTCCCGGCACTAGGTCAATATGGTGTTGGATGTCCCGAAGGGGTGGTAGCCCATATGGTAACTCTTCCGGAAACACATCATGGAACTTATTCAGCAAATGCCCTACTTCTTCCGGAACTTCTTCCTCTTCGCTACCTACCCTCCCCGACGGTGTACTAGATTTCACCATTACTACATAGACCGTTTGACTTTCCTCACACTCGTTGATAAACGCCTTGTGAGTTGGGCAAACGATCAAAGTAGATCTCTCCTTAGTCTTTGGTTCTCCTACAAGGGGTGTGAGCACATATCGAACCCCGTCCTTCACAAACCGGTAGGTGTTCTTTCTTCCGACAGGTAGAATCCCTATCAAATTGCCACGGGCGTCCCAACAATAGGTGGCAAGCGTCCATCTCCACAATGTCACAATATACTTCATCCCGGTACTCCCCTATCTCAAGAGGTACCCTACACCTTTGAGTGACTTTCAGCTCCCCAACATTCTTGATCCAACCCACACTATACGGACTCGGGTGTGCCTCAATAACCAACCCAAACCTCTTAGCCGTTGTGTCGCTAATGATGTTCTCTTGGCTACCACTGTCAATAATCACACTGCACTTCACCCCTTGAACTAGACATCGGGTTCGGAACAACTGATGCCTTTGGTCCGTTTCCACTCTATTTGAGATCAAGAGTCTTCTCACTACGTGTACGGCTTGCCCCCCCATCATACTCATCATCAACGGGGTCACAACAAACATCCCCTTCATCATCATACTCATAGTCATCTTTATATCTTTCAACCATGTTGGCACTTCGCCTCTTGGGACACTCGATGGAATGGTGACCCGGCTCATTGCATCGGAAACATTTGAAGGGAGCCGGTCTCGCATAGGGATTGTTGCCCTTAGAGGGTTGTGTCACCTTAAAAGGCCTCACATCTCCACTAGGTGCCTTTCCCGCACTCGGTGCCTTGGGATCGCTTGAACTTGCAATTCCCTTGCCCTTATCAATCCCCTTGGGAGCTCCTCTCCCTCCATAAGTGCTCTCAGCCCCGGCTCTCCTATAGCCCTCACGGCCCCTCAAACTCAGCTGTGCCTTGTCCTTCAAGGCTAAATTACGGGCATCTTGCACCCGAATCACCATTTTTGTTCCAATCCGGTCTTGGATGTTGTACCTCAATCCTTCAAGATACCTTGAAGTCTTTTGGCTTTCGGTTTCCGACAAGTTAGCCCTTGCCGAAAGCCGCAAGAACTCCGAGGTGTACTCGTGCACACTCCTAGCACCTTGAGAACAATTTCGATAGGAACTGTAAATGTACTATTCATAGTCGGGTGGTAGAAACCTCTCCCGCAACATCGACTTCATTATAAGCTAAGATCTAATCGGTTCCCTTCCTCCTCTTCTTCTCCATTCCTTCATATTATCCCACCAAACCGAAGCTCCTCCTTTCAACCGGTAAGCAACTAAACGGACTTTTCGATCCTCCGGTATTCCCGCATAATCAAAGAACTATTCCACCTATAGCAACCAATCGAGGAAACCAACAAAGAATACAATCTTCTCAAGCTTAACTTGAAGGTTGATTTAACCCAAAACAAGGTGAAACCTTGGTGCTCCAATGGAGGCTTAAGTTTAATTCATCAAAAGTTACTAAACATTACAAAGAAAGGGAGTTTAAATACTATCCCAAAGAAGAAGAGAAAAGACCAAAAGCCCATGAATAGGGTTTTAGGCTAAACATGTGTCTAGGGATAGAATAGGAAAGGAAAGAGTTCATGGCAATTGAGTAAATAAGAAACCGAGGGCACAACAGTAATTAAGCAACAATAGAAATGGTCCCCTCTTAGTAAGAACTTGGAGGAGAAGTATTGTCCAGGCAGGATATGCCCCGTGTAAGCTAGTGTACGCCCCGCGTCACTTGGGTACTGAGCTTTTGGACATCTTCGAAGGGTTTGTATGCGCGGCGTTCCTGGAGTCACGCTCCGCGTATTGTAGCTTCTGGTCGTGATGATCCTCCTTGGTGGGCTTTGCGCGTGGCGTTCCCACCGTTGCGCTCCGCGTGCTCGACCTCCTGGGCACTCTTCACTCCGGACTCTGTTCTTACGCCCCGCTTACTAGGAGATATGCCCCGCGTGACTTGGGTACTGGACAATTGTTCGGTAAAGGAGTCATCTACGCCTCGTGCCTTGGTGAGCATGCCTCGCGTGCTTAGTTGTGTGGCCTGACTCTCGTTGTTCTCATCTCTTGGTTCCGGGCTCGGACTTAGGGAAGGGATGCCCTCATCAATAGGATGGAGGACTTATTGCTATCAAGTATGCCATTCGACTTGAAGAATGCAGGAGCCAATTATTATAGGATCACAACAACTTTACTTCACGATATGATCCAAAAAAGGTTGAGGTCAATGTCAACTACATGTTAGTGAAGTTAGATACTTGGAAAGGGCATCATGCGGTGTTAAAGAAGTTCCTAAAATTGAGAAGTACAATTGCCATTTGAACTAAAGAAGTGCATCTTTGGGATTACATCAAGCAAGCTATTGGGGCACATCGTCCGTATTAAATAACTTATCGTAATATCTTGAATCTGTATTAGACACTACGACATGAAGCAACAAGAGTAGATTGAGTACTATAAATACTCTCTTATGTAAAACCAAATGTGCAATCTGATTTCCGCCTCCTTGATAAAAGCTATTCTCCTTCTACCCATGGACTAGCCAACATAACGTTGGTGAACCACGCAAAATCTGTATTTCATTTTTCGTTTATTTATCTTTCGCTCAATCCGCACAACATAACTCAATCTTTTAAAAAGGATTATCAAGCTTGAGTCTCTAATTTTATTTATAAACACCAAAAGATTGCATACAAGTTCCATAATAAGGTATTGATCACTTACAATCCTCCTCATCCAAATCACTTGTACTCATAAAAAACTTACACAAGATGATATAAAAGAGCATGCTCAATGCACTAAAAAAGGCTAAGAGCCAATAGTATTTGTCAAGACGGGCTTTGCTCATATCATCAATGAACCAACTCTCTCCTCCTCTTGAACTACTAAAAACTTCAACTAGAGATATCAGTAAAGCACTCAAGAAACTCCCAACTCCAAATACACTTGTATACAATGCAATTCCCATAGTCTTCATTCTTACAGGAACTTCACTGTAAAAAAACTCTTGCATACCAACAACTGTAAAAACATCTGAAAGCCCTAGCAGAATATACTGAGGCAGCAGCCACAATATGCTCAATGGTACCGTTTCGACATGAGGCGTTTTTCGGTTGATCTCGAGCCGTTTCTGTTCAACCAATGCAGAAATTATCATAGCTACTATGGATAGGAGCATTCCTATCCCAATTCTTTGCATCACATTGATTCCATTTTTGTTCCCTGTGATTATCCTTACAATTGGTATGAAAATTGAATCATATAAAGGCATGAGGAGGATTATAGAAAGTGTAATTGCACTTTGTAATGTTGCTGGGGGAATCATGAAGCTGCTACCGATGTTTCTCCGCATCGTTACGCCTTGTTTCGTAAAGAAAGTAGCAGGCTGCTGGAATATTACAGAAAACATAAGTAGCATTGTCCATATAGGAACAAGCCGTACTACTACTTTAACATTTTCTAGATGATGCATATCTACATTATTCATACTCTGGACATTGTCTACATGATGATGATTCTCATAACAAAGTGGTTTCGCTTCAAGCCTGTAAAAACGAAACAATATATCATCAGTAATAGCACCAAAGTGTTGGAGATAATTATTGTTAATTATCTCTTTACCTATCCTGAAATACTAACAGATAAATAACTCTAAACAAGCCTAATAGTTATCTGATAGGTAAAGAGATAATTAACAATAATTATCTCCAATAGAAAGAACTCCAACTCCAACTCGAACACTTACTCTATCTCAGAAACAGGAGATTTGTCATTTCTTAAGGTGATTATTCTTGAAGCGGAGTCCTTAATTATGCGAAATACATCCCTTAATTCGATTTTGGGGTCATAATTTTTGCTGCTACAACACCAGAAGAGTGAAATTGAGAAAAGCATTGCTAAAGTTGGGATAGAAAAACCAAGAACCCAGCCAAATGTATCTTGGATATAGGACATTACAATAACACCTAATAGGCTTCCAGCACAAACAGAAAAATACCACCATTGAAAGAAGAAACTCTTTGAACTAGTGTTCAAATTTTTTTCATTGGTTGAGCAGGGGAGTTCGTGTTCTGTGTGAATTTGATCTGCTCCCAAGGCTTGTAGAGAAGGGTTATATATTCCTTGCCCTAATGAAATCAGGCAGAGAGATGAAAACAGGAATGTTGAGCTTAGAATGTTATTGGCTGGATACCATGCCCATGTCAATGCTGTCCAACTCAACGCCAATAGTCCCTGAATCAGCACCAAAAGCAGACATTTTAGATTTAGAACAAAAGTAAATCCTAAAACCTAATTTATAAACCCTAAATCATAATTTGCAAACCCTAAACTCTAAAATATGTGACATGTCTCATCAAATTATTAATTCAGCGTACCACGTCATCTATATGTCCGGCGTATACCAAAATTTCTTAGTAAAACATATTTGAATAATCCATCAAATTATTACTATATATATATATATATATATATATATATATATATGAAGAAGACGGCTCCATTATTATTTTTAATAATAAATATAAAAATTCAAATAATTATTGACTTAATAAAATAAAAAACTAAATAAAGATAAAGCATTTGGGATAATTTATAGAAAATGAATCAAATAGCACCTATTATTGTTAAGGTAATGGTTTATAGTTTACAAACGTAGATATTCCGTCAAAAAATATTATCGTAATTTAACCTAAAAGTGAGTGATTTAGAGCAATAAAAAAAGGACAGTATGTACTATTGTCGATTTTTAATTCCATTTTTTCTTATAAAATTCTTTTGATTACTATTGAATTCGGGTATGAGATAATAATTATTTACATGTATATTTTTTAACAATTGAGATCTCAATATTTATATATTGTAGTTGACATAAGTGTCGGATTAGCCTCCCCCCTGAAAACGATGAGGCTCTAGTCGACTCTCCCTTGCTATGGTATTATGGCAAGGGCATGTATGAGTTAATTGCACTAATGGTTACTGAAGTGTGGAGTCAGTAAAAAAAAACCTCATTTTGTTTCATATAAACTCATTAAACTTTGCTTTTTTATTTCAATAAAGTCATTCCAACAGATTTGTAAAAATCACATGGTAACCACATTTTAAAGAACACCAGCACTAATAACACGAAGTCATATGGCAACCACGTCTATGCAATGTTACAACTAAACATTTGAATCAAGTAAATAACAAATATAATTATTATTTTTATTATCACGTGGCTTCCATGTATTACATAAAAGTCAAATGTCAATGTTACATCACTATTTAGCCGATTCTTTATATCTGAAATTGTCCGAATAATTTTATTGAAATAAAACAAAAATTGAGTAACTTTATCAAAACAAACTTTCAAACTTCAGTAACCATCTGCATATTAACTTTGCATATTTGGATTGTGGTGAATAAATTATAAGTTAGGGAATGAAGTCATATTAATTAGTAACAAACAATATCCATAAAAGATAAAATGTTGAAATAGAGTGACTGACCATAAGATAGAGGAAAGAAGAGGCCATAATAGTTGGATACTTATTATCTCCACAAGAATCAGCAATGGAAGCAACAAAAAGTGGTAAAATGAAAGTAAAACCACACCAAGTATTAGCAGTCTTTGCTGCTGCTGAATTGCTCATTTTAACTACTTCTGTAAGGTATGTTACCATATTAGATGCAACCCCTTTGAATGCAAATCTTTCTATACCTGCTAACACTGTTCATTACAACAAAAACAACATTGTTAATCATATCATTAAACTAACCAAAAACAAATTTAATAAATCTAGTAGTAATTAAAGTACCCATCAGAAGAACACATGAATTGTTGATTCTATTTATTCTTTCAGACACTGCAGCCATCTTGAATGAAGAGAGCTCAGCAGAATATAGAAGCTAGAGAGGGAGAGAGAGCGTTAATGAGCTACAGATCAAGAGATGAAGAGTCATATTAATTATCTTCCAATTAAAATATATTACAATTGATTAATTAATCATTTTAATTCTACTTTCTTCTTTCTTATTTTGGATAAGAGCCAAATTTAACCCTAACATATGAAAGTATAAATTTAATCCTAATGTTTCCAAGTAGTTTCGTATATTTTTTTTTCTAACTACATTAATAACACAGTAAATATTTTAGACAGTTTGATGAAGAAATTTATGATTAAGCAAATTTAAATTTTAACATTGTAACAAATTTTTTATAATTTTATTAGTAATACACTAAAGATCTTAGACATAATTGATATTTGGAAGGTCCGAAGTGATAGTTAAATACCAATAAAACCAGTTTTTTCCAATTTTTGATAACATGTGTCCAAAATTAAACTTGCTTAGAAACATTAAGATTAAATTTACAGTATTTTATACTTTAACGCTAAATCTTCATTTCTTCTAAAACGCTGGATTCTTTATCCATTTTTGTTAAAAGTACATTTCAAAACAAGTTTGTCGATAAGTTGAAACAATTTCGTAGATTTTTCTATTGGTTTTTTTTTTTGTAGCTACATTAATAACACAGTAAATATTTTACATAATTTGATAAAAAAAATTGTGATTAAATATGGATAAAGCCAATTTTTTCTGCTTTTCAATAATGTACAATAAAACGTTAAATTTATACTATTTCATATATTAAAACTAAATGTGTTCTTAGATTCTTTATTATTATTATTTTTGTTAAAACAACATTTAATTTCATGTGGTTTATTGTTGTTATATGAATAATGAGACAATGACTCAAGCACTATGCTGACACAATTAAAAAATGGAATTCTAACAGAAACGAGAAATGATAAACATAAATCCACTACTTCCGAAAAGGAGAGTAAAATGTCGACATCAGAGCAGAGCTTTTTTAGATCAATTGGCTTTGATAGGTCCATTACTTGTTTCAAGGGACACTTGTCGATTTATCAGATCAGATGAGGGTTTTTACTCTGTTTTGACTAACACATCACATCATGAGATTCTCCGAATGTACTTTCCAATTATAAAAAGATTATCTTAATACTTCTTTTCATTCAATATCACATAATCTGCTAAAATGTGTTGACGTACATCACCACCTTGTACTTCATAATTAACACAATTTAATACAAACGGTAAGTCTTACCCATAAAATAGGAGTTGTTTTAATTTAATATTTTAATTCAAATGAGTTTTCCTATTAAATAAAATGATTGTGAACTTACTAAATTAGTAAACGGTCTGAAACGAGAAAAACATCGAGAAGATAAGATGATTATATGAAAATGCAACAAGGGAAACAAAAGAAGAAAAAGGAAGAAGAACAAATGTCATCTAAATGAGAAAGATATTATAAAAAGTTAGAGGAAATTACATGAAAAGTTATATTTTAATTTTTATTTACATTTATTAAAATCATTTTTTATATATTTTATTATTATATGATTTTAAATCTTAAAATATCAAAATATTATAACTTTATTTTTGGTTTTGTCAAATTTCCAGTTACTCACTTATATGGAAAAAAAAAGTTTTAAAAAACCCGACATATTTGACATTTAAACAAAAACGTTTAAAAGTTTACGACTTATAAATAATTTGTCAATCCTGATTAAAAAGTTATCCGTTTCTCAAGCCCATAAAACCAAAGGAGATCAACTTTGAAGTTTTTTTTTTTTGATAGAATAACTTTGAAGTTAATTTCTCACGTTACATGCACAAAGATTATTTTTGACCATAAAGAGATTTGTAAAGTTTACATACATAGTAGTATTGAGCCAGATCAATAAACCCTATAAATTGTATCATATAAATATCTTATTTCAAATCACCATTAAAAAAACACATTAAAAACATCCAACAGAACAATATTCAAATTATAAAGAACCGATAAGTTGAGAATTAACTGAAAAGTATTCGGTTCTCGATGAAAGGTTTCTGTAAATTCGATGCACGGTCATTCATAAAAACCTTTGGCTACAAGTTATGCTTTAAATTTGATTGGTTCTTACATTACATACATATATAATTATACAAGTAACCAAGTATTTGTAACAGACATTATATATATATATATATTGGTAGGGAGGACATTATATACTCGGTACAAAAGGTTTATTTGTAATGCGTGTATACTACACGCGTTACAAATCGTCCAGTAAACTTAAATTTAATTAAACTGTTTGTAACGGTATTCCGTTACAAATACAAAAATTTGTAAGCAGAATTGGTCATTTTCATTAACTGAGTCTAAGATACAAAAGAAGTAAGTTCAAGCCCAGAGGGCAAGAATTGACATAGCAGTAGAGCCAAGACATAAAACAAGAAAAGATAGCTTCTTCAACCAAGAAGCAGAAGACATTAACTTGTTATGAAAAAAATCAACAGCTATAAGATCAACAAGACCCATGTATATCAGTATCCCTGAAGATAGGGATCCCAATAATCCTTCCATAATCAACGCTTTGGGGTTACTATCGTCGTATCCGGATAACGAAAATATGATCATCCCTAACATTATCCCCATTGGAGTTGTCACTGAAAACATAAAAACCATGTATGCCACTGTGCTGAAGCTAAAGCCTGCCTGTAAATAACCACAAAATGTGCATTAGAATAAGTAATCTCAACTAAAGTCTTTTATTAGTCTCCCTATAAATTTATTAGCGGCCAAGTTTTTTTACCCATACAAGGTTAATTTTACTTCTAAAATTATTGGGGCAGCTTAATTTTACTTTTATTATAAAAAATAGATAAATTTTTCCCCATAGTAGAAACCCTAGTAATTTTACTCTAATCTATGGTATTTTGTCGCTAATGAAATTTTGATATGTATTTACCTAGAAATGGATAAATTAAACTAGGTAATAAAGTTTCTACCAGAGGCAAAAATGGACTATTCTGTGAGGGTAAAATTAAATTTCTCTAATAAGATTTGGGTAAATTTGACTCTTATCCCTACAATTAGTTAGTAGGATAAGAATTTAGTTATCATTTATCATTTATAGAATCCATCTTTTTGTTAAAAAATAGAAAATCAGATGTATTTATGGAACTTCCATAATAGAGCTAGGAAGCAATATTATTAACAGAAAAGGGGCCTTGAGATGTACTTACTTGCAACAATGCATCTCCACTTAACTTGCTATTTGAAATTTGATACAACTTTGAAAATAGACAAACGAAATATATATATATATTGATAGATATAGGTGTTAATGAGTTTTGATAGTTTGTAAATTATTCGAATTTAGCTGGTTCGAGTTTTCAATCAATTTGAACACTAACAAGTCTGAGCTTGAACTTCCTTAAATTCAGCCTGAAAGCTCGTCAACGTACTCGATTATTTTTTAATTACTATATACTATATTTTATTATATTTTTATTATATATATTTTTTTTTAAAACTATATATATATATTCATTAATTATTATTAGTTTTTTTTATTACAATTCACAACTTACACGTCAAATAAGATTTAATCAAGAAAAATGACAAAAAAAAAAAAAAAATTGGCTTTTGAAACTTTAACTAGAATATTATGTTTTAATAAATAACAATATACATTATAAAGTTTAATATATATTTCATTATTTAAAAAAAAAAATTGATGAATTTATATTTCTAATAAAAAGCATTAAATAATAAAAATAATAACCTGAGCAATGCAACCGCCAAGGCCCATCCCTTCAAAGATCTGATGAAAAGCAAGAGCAGCAACAAGAGGTCTAATGGTGCACTGATTCTGAGACATTCCCATCGTTACTCCGATTATCACCGAATGAAATATTATTCCGATCTCCAATACTTGCGACACCAATTTCTGTTTTACCTTCATCAAATGCTCCTCTTCTCCTCCCTCCTTCACCGCCATTTCCTCCTGCATCTCCACCTGACTATATTTCACACTCTCTTTTTCAATTCCGCCGCCGTGGCTATGCTCCACGTGAGCGCTCGCCGTTATATCAACAAACAGAGCAAGCAAAGCTCCGATTAAGGTAACCAATCCAGCGAAAGGGAAGTCCTTCCATGGATGCATCGACGCCACGTGACAATCGGCGAGAGAGTCGTAGGCGTCCGGGAGTACGTGGACTAAAGAGGTGGATAGAATTACTCCGGCGGCGAAGCATTTGATTAGAAGAATCGCCTTCTCGTATAGAGGTTTTCCGTGGAAATAGCGAGCGAGAATCACAGGAGAGGAAATACCGATTATGCTTGTGAAGAAGATAATGAAGAGTGAGATTAGTTTCAGATGAGCTGCGGCGTTACTGTCACGGCAGCTGGCGGCCCGAGCAGCGTCGACGACGCAAGATGTTGCCGGAGCCATGGAAAATGAAATGACAAAGATGGGAGAAGAAGAAGACTGTCTTTTAGGTATTACCAGAGTTTGACTTGTGAGTTCCGTACGATGAAGTCCTTTTTCTCATAAAATAAAGAGAAATTTTAGACATCATTTAATTTTGAAAGCTTGCATTAAAATGATAAAGATAAATTTTACTCCCTTCTATTACAAAATAATTATCAAATTTAATTAAATTTTTTATTTCATATTATTTGTGAGCTTTAGTTTTTAATACAACTTTTTTATTATTTTATTATTTTTTTTTGATGAAAATGCATATACATTCATTAGATACGAAAACAGCAAGTACAACAAGAAACGAGAAAGGTAAAAACCTTACAAAATCCATAATGGGATGAAAATGACTATGATGATTCGTGAAACCAACTGAGCTGAATCATAAGTACGGGCCCATCCCAAACTTAAGCCCACGGTTCAAGATTAAATGGGCTCCTAATAAGGGAAAGGGCTAACCATCCCGAAATCCCAACAAGGCACTAAACCACCCACTCAGAGAAACAGGACCACGTTTGTGACTACGTGGAGGACGTGGCACAGAAAGAGTAACCGCCCTTGGCGGTTACCTAGAAAGGCTTATAAAAGAAATAAGAAAGCCAAGGGAGGGGTAAGTTCGCATTTTTCCTCAATACGATTATCAATCTACTAGAATTCCACATAAAACTGAGTTGATCGTCGGAGAGTTTTCCCGGAGATCCTGTCTCCGGTTTTGTTTTGCAGGTAACTACGACGAGGAAGATCAAATCAAATCCGGCAAGTTATCATTGGTGCGGTGAACGTGGACCTTTTTTACCAACATCTGGTTAAAGGTACACCAAGAACATGTCAGAGCCATCACGAACAACCGGAGTTACAACCAGATCAACTAGTATGAACTCAAGAGGTCCACGGACTGTGAGTTCGCAGCCTGCGAGTACACAGCCTGTGATACCCAGCTCGACGAATCCTTCAGGACAGTTGAGTCCATTATTGGAGGTCCAAGTGCAAACTGAGATGGAGATGTCGAATAGTGAGTTTGTGCAAATGGCAGGACAGGTCTTGGCTACGAATATGAGCCAAACGGCTGGAGATCGAATGATTAGTTTATTAACTGCAATCGCAGATCACAATACCGATGTAGCGGCTGCCCCACAAGAACCCGTTGTCACTTCGACACAACCACCGACTATTCCTGCCGTATCTACGCTTCCGCAGTCATCTCGAGAGACGAATCGGGTGGGTCAGAGTAGTCGCATGACACCACATAGCCATCCAGGCAACTACTCGCACCAAGATCCTAATATGACGGTCCATCCGACCTGGCAAACATCCCAACCGATGTCAGGAATGCAAGGAATTTTTCCGCTACAACAAACGGAGCCCTTTGTCCACAGACATTCAGAGTTGATGACATCTGGAGCGAATGTGTCTGGGCGAGAGCACACTTGGAATTTTGATCCTATAACTGGACATCGGTTAGACCCACAACGAGAACAAGTGTCGACACAGTATGGCAGGTGGATATCACCCAGAATTCACCAGCAGCGGATGGAAGAAGTTCGGCGGGAACCCAATACTGAATTGGAAGATCAACTGCGAAGCATGATGGACCGATTGGGGTACACCCCTAGGGCGAGAGCAGTGGTGCAGAGTGATTCGCCTTTTGCCCCATCGTTGCGGGAATTTATTCCAGATCACAGAATAAAAGCACCGGCGATACCTAAATACTATGGGGATCCAAATTCTGACCCTGAGGCGCATGTCAGGAACTATAGAGAGTTAATGGATGTTGCAGGAGCAAGCAAAAGCATAATTTGTCGATTGTTCTCGACCACTTTGGGTGGAGCAGCATCCGATTGGTTCCGATCTCTACCAACCGAATCCATTCACAACTGGACTCAGTACAGTCGTGATTTCTGTGCAAAGTTCGTGGGCTGTAAAGCGGCAGATGTGACGGATAGGCAGCTGAAAGAGATCAAACAGAGAAATTATAATTCCCTAAGGGAATTTGTTGTAGCATTCAATGATATTCTGGTGCGGTTGCAGAACCCAGATATCGTGAGCATTCGCAACATAATGGCGGATGGAACCACAGATTGGAGCATGCGGGAGGAAATCATCCGCAACAAGCCACGCACAGTGGCCGAACTCATGAAGATAGCAAAGGAATTCATGGAAGTGGATGATGTTAACAGGGAACATAGAGCTCAGACCCGACGAGAAAGAGATGCGGCTAGATCCACTTCGGACAATCGGCGCCATCAAAATCAAACCCAATCTAAGGGTAATTTTGTTCGGAAAGGCGATCGCTCCTTTCAAGGGGGGGGATATCAAACACCATTGAACACGACTCGCCATGAGGTGTTACTTTGGATTGAAAAAAAACCCCTAAAGAAGGATGTGCAGTTTCCTGAGGCGAAAGGTCGAACCAGTTTGGGGAGATATCCTAACAAATACTGCAGGTTCCATAGATTGAACGGCCATGACACGAATGATTGCTACGAATTGAAGAGGGAGATTGAAAAGCTGATTGAGAGAGGAAAACTGAGTCAATTCGTTAGAAAAGAAACGATTGATGAAAAAGCAACACTCCCACGTGAGATAGAAGCAAGACCAGAAAAAAAGCAGAAAAAATGAGTGATTAACGTAATAGCAGGCGGGATCTATGAGCCTCCAACGAAAAGGGCTCGCCGTGAACAGCGAAAAAGCAACACGAGTAGGGGGGATGCCCTCAATTATTCATTTGCGCGAATCACGAAGCCGCATGCGGATGCGTTGGTGATTATGGTGGCCATTGAAGGATGGGACGTCAAGCGGGTCCTTATTGATACAGGCAGTTCTTGCAATGTTATTACTCGAACTGCATTCAACCAGTTGGGAATTAACGACGAGCGAGTAGAACATACGTTCATGGATGTAACTGGTTTTGGAGGTCAATCATCTCAAACAAGTGGACAGGTGGTGTTGGAGACAGAAATGGGCGATAAGAATCTAAAATGGAGAGGTGATCTAGAATTCGCAATTGTTGATCTCCCATTGGCCTATAATATAATTCTGGGGCGTCCGTTCCTGTCGGAAATGGAGTCGCTCATTTCAATGAAGCATTTGACATTGCATTTGCCAACACACCAAGGGCGAGTCATTGTTGAGGGTGATCAACTTATATCTCAACAAGCTTATACATTGTCACTTAAAACAAAGCCAGATGAAGAAGATAAAGTTGATGAGAAGTTACCGGCTGAAGCGTTAGGAGAAACAGAACTATTCGCCATTTCAAATGACAAGAAAGTAAGGATAGCGGCAGGACTTCCAGAGGAAATGAAGAAAGCCATTACCGAGGTGTTGATCCAATGCGAGTCGGCATTCGCCGCTCCAGATGAAGTGCTGAAGGGGATAAGTCCAGAAATAGCAACACATCGTTTGAATGTGGACAAAAGTGCAACCCCAGTGCGACAGAAAAAGAGATGACATGCTCCAGAGCGGCAGAAGGCGATTGAAAAAGCAGTGGCGGATTTGCTAAAATCAGATGCAATTCGAGAAGTCACTTATCCGGAATGGCTAGCCAATGTGGTGCTAGTCAAAAAGCCGATGGAACGTACAGAATGTGCGTAGACTTCAAAGATTTGAATAAAGCTTGTCCGAAGGATATGTATCCGCTACCTAACATTGATATAGTGGTAGATGGGACTGCGGGATTTGAAGCTTTATCATTCACCGAAAGAGTGGTAATCTACAGCGACTCTAAACTCATGATAAATCAGATCACAAAAAATTATCTGATGAAACAGGAAGATCTGGTTAAATACCATCAGGTTGTCGGTAGATTGACGCAGGAGTTAACACATAAAGGAATCGTCTGGGAGATGGTGCATGTTCCAAGGGGCCGGAACACAAAGGCTGATGAGTTGGCGAAAGCGGCAGCCAGTGGGGACCCATGGAATCAGAAAGCATGTAATCTGGAAATAAGGTCATCACCAGCATTTGAAGCCGATCAGATTATGGTCGTTGATGAGCTAGAAGATGATGAAGATTGGCGGAAACCCATTCGTCAATATCTGGAATATGGGGATTTGCCGGTTGATAAAAGTGTGGCCAGAAAGCTAATTGGGCAGTCATCAAGATACTCAATTCGGGATGGGAATTTATACAGGAAGTCATATACATGTCCATGGTTGAAATGTATTAGCCACAATGAAGGAGATTACGTACTGAGAGAACTCCATGAAGGAATTTGTGGTGCGCATGAAGCATCCGCGGCGTTGGCAAGAAAAGTCAAGTTGATGGGATATTATTGGCCAAAGGTGGTAGAAGATTCCCAGAAAATGGTAGCGGAATGTCACAGCTGTCAAATTCATGCTAATGAAAAGCATGTCCCAGGAGCCGAACAAGTAACTATAATGACGGCGTGGCCATTCGTAACATGGGGGATTGATATAGTGGGGCCATTCCCAGAAGCAACAAGGAAGAGGAAGTACTTGGTAGTCACAGTTGACCACTTCAGCAAATGGGTAGAAGCAGAGGCAGTAACCACTCAAACACCTGAGCGAATGATCGAGTTCTTACGAGAGAACATTATCATGCGGTTTGGAATCCCACAAACGCTTATAACCGACAATGGTACCCAGTTCAACTGTGTCAAATTCAAAGCATATTGCGAAAGCATGGGGATCAAGAATCATTTTTCCTCCGTAAATCATCCCCAATCGAATGGTATGACAGAGGTTACCAACAGGGCCATGATTCAGGGAATCAAGAAGCGACTAGGGGATAAGAAAACAGGTTGGGCGGATGAGATACCTCATATGTTATGGGCATACAGAACTTCTGTAAAGGCAGCAACAGGCGAAACACCTTTCTCGCTGGTTTATGGAGCCGAAGCAGTCCTACCTGTCGAAATCAATTCGCCTACAGATCGGGTAATTTATTACCGCGACACCCAAAATCCTATCAACATTAGAGATGCATTGGATTCTGTTGAAGAACGAAGAGAAAAAGCTTACATGCGAATGGCAGTATATCGCAATAAAATCAAGAAGTATCATGACAGAAGGGTGCGAAAGGTGATAATCAATGAGAGCGACTTGGTTGTGAAAAAAGCAGATAAAATACAGTCCAGAGAAGGCAAAGGCAAATTAGGCATCAACTGGATCGGACCTTACAGGGTATCCAAGAAGTTGGGACCATCAACTTTTGAAATAGAAGAAATGAGCGGCAAAAAGCTCCCGCGCACCTGGAATCTAGAGAATCTACGCCAATATAAACAGGCCAAGTAGTTCAGGGAAATGACGAGTACTCTTTTTCCTTTTATGAGTTTTTTCCCACTGGGTTTTCTGATAAAAGGTTTTAATGAGGCTTGGATCCCACACAGTTTATGTATCCATGTAATGAAAAGTCTTTTTTCTTCAATAGCAAAATAAAGACATTACAACAGTTACAATTATTCAATATGTTACAGTTGAATGCAGGTCCTTTTGAAACTGATAAACTTAAACACATAAATGTGTTGTCTACAACAGAAAGGCGGATGCAATTATGCATCATTCGCAAAACCCTATGGTTAATCTTAAACACATAAATGTGTTGCCTACAAAAGAAAGGCGGATGCATGATTACGCATCATTCGCAAAACCTTATGGTTAATCTTATTATGATTATTTGAAAGAAAAATTATAAGGCATAAAATTAAGCGAATAAACGGGTACTCAAAAATTGTAAAAAGGGTCTGGCCACCCTAATAAAAACAAAACTAACTACGAAAAATTACAAGTATGAAGTCGGCAAAAGGCAAGGGTCGCATACGAAAATAACCGGCATTAAGGCAACGAAGAATAAAACAGCAATTGCACATATATGAAAAGCGGCAGGTGAAGAAAGAAAAGTCGCTCGATTAATATATATACTGGCAGTTTGTTACATACAACAGTTCAGATATAAATAAAATTATACTACAGTTTCTTCTCCTTCGCCTCTATTGCCCCCTTCGCCTTCAGCGGCTCCTTCATCTTCTCCAGTGGGGTGATCTGCTTCAAGCGAATCCCTAACAATCAGATCAGTAACCGCATCAGAGCGAGGTACCTCTTGTTCAACGTGAGAAACATCTTGTGGTGCCCCTTCTTCTACATTCTGATTTGGGATCTCACGGCTAATTGGAGAGTCATGAAAACTCTGCCAATCTAGGAGAAGTACCTCATCCATATCGGCATCCTCGGCCTCCAACTTGTCCCATTTTTCAGCTAAATCCTTTTCAGGAATGGGAACCTTGGGGCGATTAAGTACGCGATCTGGATGTCTATGCTCATAAGCTGCATGAATCCGCTCTCTATACCAATAGATGCGAGCACCATCTTCAGCTGTGATCTCCTCGGCCCTCCTCTTTTGCATCTCCAAAGCTTCCTTGGACGAATTCAGATCATCAATGGCCTTCTGAAGCTCATCGGACTTAGCTTGGAGGGATTTGAGAGCTTCCTCCTTCTCGCTGATGGCCTTCTGACAAGCACCTTCAAGGATCTTTACTTTGCCTTGGATATCATCAAAAAGCGACTTCTGAGTCGCCAATTCAGTGCCAAGGCTTTCCAGCTCTCTAGCTCGTTCAGCATCCCTGCAGAGGGCACCCTCCGCGAAATTGATAATCTGCATATAGGACGATACGTGAATAAAAAGAGCGAATGGAGACATGCATTTGAGGGATGGAACATGAGTAGAAAGCAATATACCTCTATAACACGCTTCTCAATCCCCTCCATGGCAGTTGGAAGCGGCACTTGTTCGCGCACGCGAGAAGCAGATGGGAGTCGCCCAAGGACATTGCATATGGAAGAAACAATGTCCTTACAGGAAAAGCTCACGGCTTTACCAAAGGTCCTAGTCCACCACCCGCTAATATCAGGAATTGGCTGCGAATACGTAAGGAGAGGGATCAGGAGAACAGCAAATAACCGATAAAGGAAAATAAACAACACAAAAAGAGTGAGTAAATCATGATACCTCGTGAAATGGAGTACTGCCCTTTTCTTTGGATGGGGTGGATATGGGTGTACCACCAACAGTCAAGGATACGGAGGTATTTTTTTTCCTGGGGCGAGAAGACTCCGTATCCGCATTACTCTTCCGCTTCCTATTTAAGGGAAGATCCTCAGAAGCAGAAGCAGGGCCTTGTGAAACGGAAGCAATTGTGGGGGAAGCCGCCTCAACAGAGGGAGTCGCCCCCACAAGAGAATTCGCCCCTGCAACAGAAGTTGTTCCCGCCGATCGCCTCTTCCTCCTCGCCAAGGCTTTCGCTTCCCGATCTGCAGCGAGTTGGGATAAAGGGTCACCCCTGCAAAGGGTTAAGAGAAATCATCAACTAGGAAATAAGCTAATAATACCTTGTACGAAAACGCGATAAGGGATATAAACAACGCGATCTTCCTCGCGGTAGGCAATCGCTACTCGGCTCCTTAGCATATGGAATGTCTGATCATATGTCCATACAAAATGAGGAGTACTCTTCAAGAATTTTACAATAGCGGACTATTCCTTGCTTGGATAACCAAAGTTCAAACTCTTTACATTAGGTCGGCCCCAGCAACGAAGAAAGTTCGGATTCCCTTCATGGAACTTGATGAAGAAATAAGACATGTCCCACTCGCGGATTTTGTTCGATTTCTCATCAAAGCCGTAGTAACCGCTCTGTCGGATGAAAGTAAAATACTCCCCCAAACTTTTGAAATGATGAAGCTTGGAGAAAATCTTGAGCGAAAAGGGAACCTCCAGACAATCTGCCAAAAACTTGTCCAGAGTCAAGTCGGCCCATCCATTGGGGTGCAGTTGCCCGGGTGCGATTCCATAACCTCCAAGGATGGAAGCAATCTCATCTGCCAGCGGATACGTGAAACCGCAGATAATTTGAGCGACAAAAATGGTAAAATACCCCTTCGGGAAGTCCCCGGGTCCTCTATTTTCCCCGAGAATGCTTGTTTCCAGGCCTTGAAGCCAAGGATACTGCTCCCGTAAGTCGTCAATTGTCTCGCGGCAAACTAGGCTTCCTGACCTATCCTTCTTCGGTAATAAACGGGGAGTGGGGACAGGTGGTGGAATCAACTTCTTGGGGTCGAAACCTAGGCCCTCATCAGTCGTATTCGCCAGATGGAGAAAATCGACAGGATGAGAATCAGACCTAGGAGAGCTAGTTGAAGCTTCATCAACCATCTCATCAACCTCGTGAGACACCTCGCGATCGTAATTTTCGTCGAAGGGTGCGAAATCAAGTTCAGGGTTCGACATATCGGTGAAGGAAACGAACAGAAAGAAAAGAAAAAATGGTTGAACGAGTTACGAGTTACAGAAAGGGAAACTTACATGTGAGAAAGAATGCAGAGAAGAACGAACGCAAAAGGGTTGATGCCGGAGAGGAAATGACAGAAAACGAACGAACTACTTTCGAATTTTGAATACCCAGATGAAGATGGAGAGTTGTCTAAGACATATGAAAAGACCCTAAAGGGCTCTTGCTAAACTAGAAGGGAGGCATGTGATGATTCGTGAAACCAACTGAGCTGAATCATAAGTACGGGCCCATCCCAAACTTAAGCCCACGGTTCAAGATTAAATGGGCTCCTAATAAGGGAAAGGGCTAACCATCCCGAAATCCCAACAAGGCACTAAACCACCCACTCAGAGAAACGGGACCACGTTTGTGACTACGTGGAGGACGTGGCACAGAAAGAGTAACCGCCCTCGGCGGTTACCTAGAAAGGCTTATAAAAGAAATAAGAAAGCCAAGGGAGGGGTAAGTTCGCATTTTTCCTCAATACGATTATCAATCTACTAGAATTCCACATAAAACTGACTTGATCGTCGGAGAGTTTTCCCGGAGATCCTGTCTCCGATTTTGTTTTGCAGGTAACTACGACGAGGAAGATCAAATCAAATCCGACAAGTTATCAGACTACAAAGAGCATAAAAAGCCATAAAAGGTACAAAACCAACAAAAAAACAAAAAAACATATACTTCATTGAAACCCAAATCTGCAGAAAAGCAACTGCAATCGAATCTTCATTATTTAGGCCATTCCGAACATTCGGATCTGAGTCCTTTCGTTTGTTGCATCCACGTAGATATATTGATTCACATATAAAATAAATCGTTTCCGCTCTTGCTAAATCCAAAAAATGTATAAACAGTCGAATAATGGAGAACAGATACAATTCAAACGGATAAAGAGATCCAATAAAATATATAAACACTGACCGAAAAAAATACAATAAAAAATTTATAATAAACCTAACCCGTTGAGAGGAGGAAGAATGAACTTCCTTCTTCCTCCTTAATGAGTTTAATATTAATTGCAGTTTTTGTCCTTTTAAATTTTTAATGTATGAAGAGTGGTTTGGTAAAATTTGATACAAAAAATTATTAATAAAAATAGATAAATGATATTTTAATTTATATTTTATAAATTTAATGTAAATTAATTAATTTTCTTAATATATATGTGATTTGGTTAAATGTGATAATTTTTTTTTTAAGAAAAATTTGCGCACAATGTGCTTACATTAAATTAAATGATTAAAAAAATTTAGATTTTTTTTAATCAGAAAAATTTAGATCTTATTAACTAATAAAAAAATTAAGAGATAAAATATTAAAATAGTTTAAATGTTTTTGAAAAAAAAAATTATAATTAAGTTCCAATGTACAAAATAACAGCATTTGAATATCAATAAAAAAATATAGGCTTAATAGGTATCCAGCCCTTTAAATTTGTAATTTTTTTTCACTTGGCCCCTCAACTTAGGGGACAACTTCTCAACCCCCTTAACTCTCCAAAAACATTACATACAACCCCTTAAACTTGTAACTTTTTTTCACCTGGCCCCCTCAACTTAGGGGACAACCTCTTAACCCCCTTAACTCTCCAAAAATATCACATACAACCCCTTACACCCCTATATCCGGTCAAAATATTGACCCGTGTAGAAAACGCGTTTGACTGTTGACCACACTAATACCACATGTCATTTTTTTTCTTAAATTTTTCCATGTAAATCCAGTAAATTACCCCATAATTTGGGCATCCGTAGAGTCTTCTTCCTTGATTTGTAGGTTTCCACGAAACCTTAAATACAACATATTCACCACAAAAACATGATTCATGAGTACCCACCATGAAATCGGTTTCAAGAACAACACAAGCCCTAACCTAATTGACAAAAAAAAAGGAATTATCTCAGAAGAAGAAGAAGAAGAAGAAGAAGAAGAAGAAGAAGGTAGAGGAGGAATAAAGGAGATGAAGGAGATGATACTTACTGTCGAACTTGAATCGAAGACCGATCGGAGACAGAAAAGAGGTGAATCGAAGGAATCGGAAAAGAGGAAGGAAGGATTTCTGAGGAGAAGAACGTTAGGGATTTAAGGAGAAAGAGGATTTTTTTACCGTTTAAGTTTCTAAAGCCAATTTTCACGCACTTTCTAATGAGTGCAATCCCAACTTATTCCATGTCAGAGCCACATAGGTGTTAAGGGGCTATATGTGATGTTTTTAGAGAGTTGAAGGGGTTGAGAGGTTGTCCCCTAAGTTGAGGGGGTCAGGTGAAAAAATGTTGCAAGTTTAAGGGGTTGTATGTGATGTTTTTGGAGAGTTAAGGGGGTTGAGAGGTTGTCCCCTAAGTTGAGGAGGCCAGGTGAAAAAAAGTTACAAATTTAGGGGGCTGGATACCTATTAACCAAAAATATATATATAATGATAGGTGTGATTTAACTAAACTTGTATGTTTGAGGTGTCAATTAATACATGTCTATAATTACACCATTTCATTAACATTGAGATTAAAATAATATTATTTTATATGTTACGGCTCAATGGCTCAATTGGCACATTCTATATATAAAAAAAAGATTATTTTAGTATTTTATTCCAAAAATTAAATATGCAATATTAACTTTTTTTAATGTTTTAAAGCTTAAATCAGCCCAAAACTTACACCCTAAGATGCAAGTAGATCCAGATCTCCATGCTTCAAAAATAGTCAATTATGTCTCCAATTTATCCTCAAATCATCAATTGTATATCTCCTATCAACAATATTCATTTTCATTTTTACTAGTACTCCCTTTAAAAAGTATCTATCGTTTAAGGTTTTGAATTGGCTTAAAACATTATTTGGCCCCTGACCTATTTAAAATTATGTTATTTGGCCCCTAATCTATTATTTGGTCACATTTGGCCATTGACCTATCCCATTTGGTGAAATTTCATCCAATTTGTATGAATACTTAACGGAATCGTTATCTCATTATTAAGTAACGATATTTTGACACTTAAACTTGAAACGTGATATTTCTTAAAGTTTTTTTTCCACATTATGTAGAAATAATTAATTAGATTAAAAAAAAAACAAATCCTAAACTAAAAGCTATTAAGTTCAAGTGTCAAAATATTGTTATTTATCAATGAGATAATGATTCGATTAAGTTTGAATCCAAATTGGGTGAAATTTCACTAATTTGGAATAGATTAGGAGCCAAATATAACCAAATAATAAGTCAGAGGCTAAATAATAAAATTTTGGATAGATCAGGGTTCAAATAATGCTTTAAGCCTTTTTAATTTAAAGTAGACCTGTTGAAAAGTCCGCCGGTCCGTCTAACCTATCCAAGCCCACCATTTATTGGTTGGATTTATACATGTATATTTTATGTTTGACCGGTCCGATCTAGATCCATTCAAGCCCGCACATGAAATGAGTTGGTTTGGGATTTGCCAAAAAATTTCAAGTCCGGCCCAATCCGGCCCGATAGGGTAATTAATTTATTAGTCCCTATATTTTGACAAAACACACTGTTTAGTCTCTGTATTTTCAAAAACACACGGTAAGATCCCTAACCTTTTTTTCGATGAACTGTTTAGTCTCTAACATTTTTCTCGGTGAACTGTTTAGTTCCTATCGTTAGACTCTCATTAAGATTCTGTTAGTCAATTTGAATTAGCAGAAACATCTTTCGTCATCACTGAAGCAGTTGGCAGTAAACATGAGTTGAGAATATGCAGAAAATTAAACTCACCATTAAGAGTAAGAAGATTTCCACCTTCAATTCTAACAGGAAGAGTAAGCGAGAGAGGTTTCAGTCGATTTCTACCTTCAATTCAAACAGGAAGATTGAGCATGAGTGATTCGATTATGGGTTAGGGATTCAATCCTTTCTCCATTTTTTTTGTGAGCGCAAGTTGTGAAAGAAAGACATAGAGATGTGAGTTGCTTTTGACTGATAAATAGTAAAGAGTAATGTAGTCATTTCCGAATTCATAAACGGTAAAAAATCTAACAAAAAGACGGAAGGACTAAACAGTTCACTGAGAAAAAGTTTAGGGACCTTATAATGTGTTTTTGAAAATACAGGGACTAAACAGTATGTTTTGTTAAAATATAGAGACTAATAAATTAATTAGTCTATTATATATTATGTTTTTATCATTATTTTGTTGAAAAAGTAATTAATATTTGATATATTAAAGTTTGTTATAGAGTATAACTCAATAAAATATAATGCATTATCATACACCATGTACAACATATGCATTTTTTTTGGATTACAAAATAGAATCTTACATACTATGAATATTTCATAAAACATTATAAAAAATATAAAAAAAAGTCAATATTTAATTAAATTACTGATTGTTGTTTTATAATAATTATAATTTATTTATTTTTTGTCTAACCCGCATGGTCTTACTCAACACTTCTTTGCCATATCCGATAGGTCTTTCAACTGTGTACACATGTCATGTCCCTCACTGAACATGAGCTTCAAGTATAAAACCACCGGTCCGAATTATTCTAGATGGATATAAAAGCATAATGTATTCAAATCTCATTTCACAATCAAATTTCCAAATTAATCCATAACCATAAATCTTAATAGTACAAGTAAAAATTATTCAAATAATTTAGTTGATATACTATAATCTTTAAAAATTCATATAAAATCACAAATCCACATTTAATCGAACTCAAAGAATTATATTGTTCAAACATAATATAAATAAAATTTAAAATAATTTAAATCAAAATATTCTTACCGATTAAAATCGTAACTCTTAACTGGCACGATCCGGCGATACTGTTACCCTCTTGACAGTAGTGATTAATTTGATAAGCAAATAGAATTTCTTTTCTCTAATTGAAGAAAAGAAATAAATAAATAAAAATCATTTTTTTATCCTTTTAATTTTTCCATAAAAACAGTTTAAAACTCTTTTACAAAACTCTCCCCTTAAATTTTTATTAGATGTTTCACAAGTGGTAAGGGAAAAGGAATCAAGAAAGAAAACTAAAGGAAAGGAAATGAAATGAAATGAATAAGCATTAATTTCCCTATATGTTTGGATATGTTTAGAAAAGGGAATGGGGTAAAGAGAATCCAATTTCCTACATGATTTGAAGTAACGAGCTTAATCTAAAGTGGGGTAAACCCATAATCTAAAATGGGTAAAGGGAATGAGTTTTTTTTTAAAATAAACAAGAACAAAAGGGATGAAACCCTCCCATCTCATTCTCATTCCTAAAGATCCTGAACCAAACTCCATTTATTTATACCATTTAAAGACAGGTGTTTTCTTATTCAATACCAAGTGTCATTCATGCACTTCTCATAATTGTGAATATGCTAGTTATGTGTCATTCATGCAACTACTCATTTTTAATTTATGTTTGTATACCAAATAAAACTGAATTTTATAAATCACATGCATTTATTGGTCCAATATATGCAAGATTATACACTACATTGTTTTATACAAGGTTTACACCTACCATCATTATTTTAATCATTTTACTTTTCTTAATTGTTTTCAAAAACTCATTTCAAAAACTTATGTATTCCGATTTTGTATTTAATTACCCTTTTAAATTCTAAATTTTACTAAGACCTTAATTTACTAAATTACTTCTAAAAATATGTACTTATAACATCCAATTAATTCATTAATAAAACAAAAGAAGTAATATTAAGCAAATATTAAAATATTAAATTTTAGACACGGTTATGACGAAAATAAAATCCCCGTTCCATTCTCACATTTTGGAGAAAATTTTGATTTCTATGAAATTCAATTTTATAGACTAGTTTATTAGTCTTAAAAGAAACTATTTCTTCGTAAACATTCATTTTCTTTTAACATATAAAAACTTTTATACATAAATAAAAATATATATTATTGTACAAAGTGGTTTTCTCTCTCGCTATTGACGAGTTTTGGTCTCACTTTTGACGAGTTTATCTTCTCCGATTGAATTGCCTTCCCTGATCGGTTCGCCGGTTCTGGTTTGTTTTTCTCAGTAATTGATTTTCTGATTTGCTTTTGTTGGGTTAATTCTTGTTTGTCTTCAAAAAGTGGTATGGCCTTCTTTGATGGAATGGATGTTTTCTGCTTTTCTTGGTTCGATATTGAGTTTGGTTCTTGCTCTTATTGTGTAAATTCTTGGTTTGCCTTCTCCTTTTGATTTGCCGCTCTCCGATTGAATTGCTTTCTTCGTTTTTTCTGGTGCTCTGATTGGTTGTTGCCACTAGTTTTTGTCTTCTTTAATGGATCCGTTTGGATCTAGGGTTGATCAATTCATGCTTGAGGAGGAAAACGCTACTCCTCTGATTATTGCACAGGATGATATTGTGGCTGAGGTTCGCCCCCCTTCATGGAGCATAATTGGGTCTTTTTTAATAACCAGAGGTATTAAAGGCCCTGTGATGAAGAATGTTTTGGCTGACCTTTGGCGGCCCTCGCGTGGTTTGTGTATATCTGATCTAGGTCCAAATTTGTATCAGTTTGAATTCTTTCATGCCTTAGAACGGAACAGAGTGTTGAAGGGCGGCCCCTGGACTTTTGAACAACACTTATTAATTCTTGCTCCCATGATTGAAGGTTCTGATCCACGAGGTTTACGGCTTGATTCTACTGATTTTTGGGTTCAAGTTCGTGAGCTTCCTTCTGGTTTTATGTCTGATTGTGTGGCTAAACATATTGGAAATTTTATTGGGAAATTTATTGAGTCAGATCCGAATAATTTCTCTGGGATTGGTAGGGCTTTTATGAGGATTCGAATTTCGCTCAATGTCTTTAACCCCTTGAAAAGAAAAATGAAGATAGCAAAATCTGGAGGCGATTTTAGTTGGATCCATTTTAAGTATGAACAACTTCCGACTTTTTGTTTCTTCTGTGGACGGATTGGGCACTCGGACAAGTATTGTGATCTTTTACTTGACATTCCAGATCCAGATGGTGCAGAGAGGGTCTATGGAGCTTGGATGCGTGCTCAAACTAGAAGAAGTGCTGCGCTTTTACAATGTCAATTTTTGCTATCAGTACCACCTGTGCTATCTTTGCCAATTTCAGAGTCTGGTGCAGCTGCGGATTCTGTTAGCCAACTTGCAAATCAAAATCATATTCAAGATGTTCCTTTACATTCAGTGAGCTCCACTATTACCCAACATATTATCCCATTGGCTTTGAATAATGTGTCATCTGCAGCTGGGGTTTCTATTGCTCAAGATACGTCTGATGAAATTATCATCAATGAATCTAAACGTCGAAGGCATGAGATTGAATTGCAGGGAAATTCTTTTCTAGGGGATCAACATTCTAAGGGGAATATGGATTGTGACATCAGTTTCTCAGAGCAAAAAAACTTGAGTATGGCGGGTTCTGGAGACCCGCCGATCATCATGAGTACCTTAAGTTGGAACTGCCGAGGTGCGGGTAATTCTCGGACAGTTCGACTTATTGCCGATTTAGTTCGGAAATTTTTACCCGATTTTGTGTTTTTGATGGAGACTAAATGCAATCGAATTAAGCTCGAGGAACTGAAGATTTGTATTGGTTTTGAGGGTTTTTTTGTGTTGATCCGTGCAATTTAAGTGGTGGAGTTGCGCTGTTTTGGAAGAAAAATGACACGGTTCATCTCCTCCAATATGCACGAAATTTTATTGATGTTCGTGTGACTATTGAGGGGTTCACTAGTGGAAAATGGCCATTTGCATCGGCCGTTTAGGGCCATTTGCATCGGCCGTTGGCCGATGCAAAAGCCCTCGATGCAAACGCTACATCATTTGCGTCAGCCCTTTAAAAGGGCCGATGCAAATGCATCTTATTTGCATCGGTCCCAATTAAGGGGCCGATGCAAATAATTCAATTAATATTTGCATCGGTCCTTTTAAAAGGGATGATGCAAATGATACAGTTATTTGCATCGGTCCCTTTTAAGGGGCCGATGCAAATACTAATTGTTATGGCATTTGCATCGGTCCTAAATAAAGGGCCGATGCAAATGGACCTTTTTCATCGCACTTTGTAAGGGCCGATGCAAATAAGTCGATGCAATTGGTCATTTTTCCACTAGTGGTTGGAGCAGTGGCGGTTGACTGGTTTTATGGTTTCCTAGAAGGAAACAGAAGGCAGGATTCTTGGCTACTTCTGAAGCACTTATCTGGATGTTCCCATCTTCCATGGGTGATCATCGGAGATTTTAATGACATCTTGATGTAGTCTGAAAAACGGGGTGGCAGACCTCGCTCTCCTTCTTTGATTCGGGGTTTTTCTGAGGCAGTTAATTTATGTGGTCTTGCTGAGGTTAAAATGGTTGGATACCAATTTACATGGGAGAAGGGGCGTAATTCTTCAAATTTTGTGGAGGAAAAATTACACCGTGCTTTTGCAACCTCTGCCTGGCATTCGAAGTTCTGTGCAGCCCAGGTAATTAATGAGGATACTTTGTATTCTGATCACTCTGCCATCTTTCTTTCTATCTCTCAATTTGATGCTCGTCCTCATCGCAAATTTCGGTTTGAAAATTGTTGGGTTCAAGAGGGGGATTGCCGAGAGCAAGTACTTCATGGTTGGACCAATTTGATAATATCTGATCTTCCACAACGTCTCAAGAATTGTGGTGAGACCCTTCTAAGCTGGGGTGAGAACCTTCGCAATTAGTTCAAGGAGAAAATTTTGGACTGTCGGAAGCGTCTAAAAGTTCTAAAGTGGCGCACTGACTCTTTCTCTTAGTCTCAGTTTTTGGAGGCCAGAAAACTTCTTGACAGTTTGCTATTGCAAAGAGAGATTTACTGGCGCCAACATTCTAAGCAGTTGTGGCTTAAAGGAGATATGAACTCCAAATTTTTTCACTCCTCTGCTACTAACCGTCATAGGAAAAATCATCTCACTCGGCTTCGGGATGCAAGTGGAGTTTGGCATGATTGGCAAGCTGGGCTTGATGGTTTACTGATTAATTACTTTTCCAATATTTTTATGAGTGATAATTGTGATGCTGATGCTGTTTTATTAAATGTGGTACCAAAAATTTCTGAAGATCATAATTTGGAATTGCTTCGACCGTTTTGTGCTAAGGAGATCAAGATTGCAGTTTTTTCCATGAGCCCTGATAAGAGCCCTAGGCCAGATGGCTTTAATGCTTATTTCTATCAGCGTTTCTGGGACATTGTGGGAGAAAAGGTTAATGCTTCGTGTTTAGAGTGGCTCAATTCGGGAGTTTTCCCTGAAGACATTAATGAGACAAATCTGGTTCTTATTTCGAAAATTTCAAAGTCGGAGCTTGTTACTGACCTTCGGCCCATTGCTTTATGCAATGTCATTTACAAAATTCTGTCTAAAGCTATTGCTAATCGGTTAAGGCCTCTTCTTCCTGTTATTATTTCTGATACTCAAAGTGCTTTCATAAAAGGAAGACTCATATCTGATAACATCATGTTAGCTTTTGAAGTAAATCACTATATGAAGAGGAAAACGCAAGGTAAAGTCGGTTATGCTTCACTGAAATTGGATATGTCGAAAGCTTATGATAGAGTGGAATGGGGATTCCTTGAGAAGATGATGATCAAACTGGGTTTTCATGCTCGTTGGGTTCAGTTAATAATGCAATGTGTCAGTACGACTAGGTATCATATTGTTGGAGGTAATTCTGTTCTTGGTCCTATTCTCCCATCCCGTAGCATCCGGCTTGGTGATCCACTCTCTCCATATCTCTTTCTAATATGTGCCGAGGGACTGTCTTTATCTCTTGCTAAATTGGAGTCAAATGGTACTATTCATGGCTGTAAGGTTGCTCAAGGGGCTCCTCCTATATCACATTTGTTTTTTGCTGACGATTGCTATTTGTTTTTTCGGGCTTCTCACTTTGAATGTGATGCAATTATCTCTTGTTTGTCTGATTATGAAAAAGCTTCTGGTTAAAGAATAAACTTCAGTAAGTCGGCCATTTCTTTTAGTAGAAACTGTGAATCACGCCTCTGTCTTGAATTGAGCTCTAAATTGCAGATTCCAGTTACTTCTGAACCGAGCAAATATCTTGGCCTCCCTTCACTCATCGGGAGGAAAAAATTGATATCTTCAATTATCTTGATTGCTCTTTTAGGAATAAAATTAATAATTGGAGATCAAAGTTTCTTTCTAAAGCGGGAAAAGAGATTATGATTAAATCTGTTTTACAGGCGTTACCTTCCTATGTAATGAGTTTGTTTCTTATTCTTGAATCACTCTGTGCAGATTTGGAAAAGCTTCTTAATGCTTTCTGGTGGGGCTCAACTGATAATTCTCGCCACTGCATACATTGGCAATGTTGGGATCGTTTATGCCTTCCGAAAAAGATGGGTGGTATGGGTTTTCAAAAATTACGACACTTTAATCTTGCGCTACTTGCGAAGCAGGGATGTCGTCTTTTGAATTTTCCAACTTCTCTTGTGGCAAGGGTCTTCAAAGCCAGGTATTATCCTAAATCTTCTTTTCTTGAGGCAAGCCTTAAGGCTATTCCAAGTTTTATTTGGAGAAGCATTTTTCTAGTAGGGAGATTGTGAGAAGTGGGGCAAGACTGTTTACTGGTGTGGGAAGTAGTATTAAAGTTTGGACGGATCCTTGGCTCCCTGACTCTGTCCATCCCTATGTTGAAAGTTCACCTCCCCCTGGTTTGGAAAATATTACTGTTGACAATCTTCGTGATTCGGATACTGGACAGTGGGATCTAGGTATTATTTCTGATTTATTTCTGCCAAGAGATCAGTGTCTCATTAACCAGGTGCCTTGTAGTTCTAATTTAGTGGATGATAAATGGTGGTGCTATAAGGATCGATTTGGTGATTATTCTGTGAAGTCTGGGTATCGAACTAGCTGTGATATGGCTGGAATTTTGCAGAATGGCGTCCAAACTCGGATTTGGAACCGTATTTGGGGACTGGCCATTCCTCCTAAGGTTCGTGTTTTCATTTGGAGGGCAGCGACGAATTGTTTGCCTACGCTTGTGGCACTTTATAATAGGCGTGTTCTGATTGATATTATTTGTACTTACTGTGGGGCTGCTCCTGAGGATAATTTTCATGTGCTTCTGGATTGCTGTAAGGCAAGAAAAGTTTGGAGTTATGCATCAACAGGTGATAATAGTGGTAGAGTTAATTCTTTTGTGGATTTTCTTCTTTTTGCGGTTGATAAATTTTGTTCTAAGGATTTGGAGATTGCGTGTATGCTTTGTTGGGCTTTATGGAATGATCGTACTGCGAGGCTCTGGGCTAACTCTTCTTCGCCTTCAGGTATTATTTTTAGCAATGCCACTGCACTTCGTTCTAAATGGCAGCAGACCTGTCTTGCAAATGGCTATGATTCACGAGGCTCATCTTTGAACTGTATCTGCTGGACTCCCCCATCTGCTTATTCTTTCAAGCTTAACTTTGATGCTTCAGATTTTCACACGGCTGGTTTTTCGGGTTATGGTGTTGTTCTTCGTGATTCTTCTGGTTGTTTTCTTGCTGCTGTTAATGGATTGCTGCCCCTTCAATCTGATTCGATTTTGTCTGAGGCGTTGAGCTGTAGGGAGGCACTTAGTTGGCTAAAGACTACTGGTTATCACAACATTCACTTGGAGACTGATTCACAAATTTTAGCTTATGCTCTTAATAGTTCTTCTGTTTTTCACTCTCCTCTTGGTCTTATTGTTGGTGATTGCTCTTTTCTTATTAGAGAGGTAGGAATTCTTTCTATTAGTTTCGTTAAACGATCTGCGAATTATGTTGCTCATGTATTAGTTAGAGCAGTCGGTTCTGTGTCTGATCGTGGGAGCTGGTTTGTCCATCCCCCTAGATTTCTATATTCTATTCTTCTTTCCGATCTTTAATAAATTGATTCTTTAGTTTCAAAAAAAAATATTTATTGAATTTCACCATTTTATACTATTAAATATTTAAAATTTAATTTGTAATGCACACTTGTAACTTTCTTAAATTTGTAATTAACACTTGTAATTTACTTTAATTTACAGTTCACACTTGTAACTCACTTTTGCTTATTAATTGACATATAATTACAATTTATGACTTCTTTATTTATTTATACTCATTTCCAATAACATAAAATATTATGAATTTTATAAGTAAATGAATTTGTTTTATTTAATAAATGCATGTCTCATTATTTATTTTTTTTCCATATATTCTTAAATGTCTACACTTATAGGAATTCAATAATCTATATATATTCTAATGGAAAATATTGATATTAGTCCTCCTAATTAATAACTTATTTTAAAATTCACTCCAAACTTTGAATTTATGCTTAGAGATATTAAATTACCCTTAAACTATATCCATAATGTCAAAACCACTTAATCGATTATCTAAAATATATAGTATAATCTAATATTATATATTAAATTAAAGCTAAAATTTAAGAGTGCGGACGTGACAATTAATCGAATATTATATATTAAAACTAAAATTTAAGAGTACGGACGTGACATTTGTGCTTCTTCACTATTTCAGAAATGAATATTCTTTCACTTCCATGAGAATTGTGGGTCATTAAAATTTTCCAAATCAAAGGAAAATGTATTAAGAACCCGGCAACGGTGCCACCTACTTGGCTAGGTAGCCCATTTTGGGGACCTATGTCCCCGAAGTTGGAGTTGTCCATTTTGTTGGGAACGACATCACCGAGAAAAGGGGTTGTCAAGACCATTGTTTGAAGCCAACGACCTTAACTTTAAGAGTCGATGACCCGATTTTGGGGGTCCAGTCCCAAAAATTAGGGCCAATGACCCTAATTTATGGGTCGGCGACCCTATTTTTTTGGGGCTTCCATGCCAAGGCTCCTATTTTGGGGTTTTTGTTCCACGACCTTTTTAGGAATCTGCACCCCAATAAATAGAGGTTCAAATTCCTAAAACGAGAGTAGGCAAGTTAGAGATAGAAAGAAAGAAAGAAAAAGAGAAAACAATTCTAGTGAGAGAAAGTCTTAGGAAATTCTAGAGAGAATAAGTTTCTAACTCTCTCTCTAAAGAACATTTCATTCCAAATCGATGCATCAAACGTCAGAGATCTGTTGATTTCCACCCAAAAATTTCGGAACACTCAATGATGTCTATTGACATTGAATCTGCACCAAGTATTGGAAGCACGTTCAAATGGTAACGTCTTGGGAGGCATAAAATCCCCCTATTCCTTGTTTGTTTTTTTAATTTACGTACTTGCGAGTTTACTTTACGCTTCAAATTATTTACTTTATATATATATATATTGTTAGATATTGTTATATATGTTAATATTCTCTCTTTATTGTATTTCCTATTATAATTACCTCTAGCATAATTATAGGAATTATACCATAATTGTATTGTATTTCCTATTATAATTACCTCTAGCATAATTATAGGAATCATACTATTGTATAAATACCCCTTTCATGATTAATAGAAAATCAAGGCATTCACAATCCAACATGGTATCAAGAGCCATTCTCTCTTTCTAAACCCTAAATTGCCGATCCTGCCTCCCCCCTTTTTCTTCTCTTTTCCAGCCGGGTCTCTCCCCTTGCTGCCGGCGATCCTCCCTCCCTCTATCGGCGCTGTTTTCTCTCCCCTCACATCCGTTCCACCATGACTGATAAGGCCACCCCTCCCCCTCACCCCGCCCTCACCATATCAAATATCTCCACCTTCATTAAAGAACCACTTGAATCTACCACTAGCCAATACATTACCTGGTCCGAACTCTTCAAAATTCATGCTACCCGCCTTTCAAGTTCTCGACCATATTATCCCATCCACCGATGACAAATCTGAAAATTCTTCTTCGGTTATGAAAACAAAGGATCCCGGCTTATGGGCTCGCATCGACGCAATTGTTAAACAATGGATTTATGGATCCATATCGCGAAGCTTGCTTAACAGTATTCTTGTTCCCGACGCCACCGCCGCTCAAGCTTGGACTCGTTTGGAGGAATTTTTTCATGACAACAAAAATTCTAGAGTGTTATATCTCGAACAAGAGTTTTCCAATGTGAAAATGGATACGTTCTCCGATGTGAGCTCGTATTGCCAACACTTAAAGTCTCTTTCCGATCAATTGAGCAACGTTGGATCCCCGGTTTCCAATGATCGGTTGGTGCTACAGTTACTTTCGGGGCTCACTGATGCTTATGATAATGTCGGTACTCAGATTCGACACCTTGAGCCTCTACCCCAATTCAACAAAGCACGTTCGATGCTTACTCTTGAGGAATCCGCTCGGAACAAGAAAACAGCCATTCAACCCAATGTCGCTGCCCTTAACATTGTAAACAGCCCCCCCCCCTTGCGAGCAACTCCTCCCCGCCGACTTCTTACCATCCGGCATCTCAGCGGCACTCCGGCGGTTACCGCGGCGGACGTCACGGCGGCCGGCACACCCGCGGCAGATTCCAGCGCGGTGGTGGGGGCAGACACACCTCTCGGCCATGGCAGCAGCATCCGTCCTCTTGGCAGCCGGCGCCCTCCTCTTGGGCTTATCCTCCGTGGGCCTCTTCACCTACATGGGCCGCTCCTCCGTGCCCCTACCCCGTTTGGCAGCAGGCCCATCCCCAAGTGCATTCTCCAGCCCCGCCCTCTCCCATGGCCGCATCTCCTCAAGTCGGGCTGCTGGGCCCGCGTCCTCAACAAGCCCATATGGGCTATTAATATTACCCGACCAACATTGAGCAGGCCATGCATACTTTGACTATTCAACCACCTTCGGAGGTGTGGCACATGGACACTGGCGCTACGTCGCACATGACGGCGGATTTAGGTACACTCACATCTTACTTTAATAAGAGCACCAATTCTAATATTATTGTTGGTAGTGGTCATTCCATTCCGGTTGTTGGCTCAGGTAATGCATGCTTAAATCCTAGCTCCAAACCTCTACATCTAACCAACGTTTTACATGCACCCAAATTAATTAAAAACCTTATCTCTGTCCGCAAATTTACTATTGATAATAATGTGTCCGTTGAGTTTGATCCTTTTGGTTTCTCTGTGAAGGACTTGCACACGGGGAGGCATATCATGAGATGTAATAGTGCTAGCGATCTTTATCCTGTCTCGTCGACTACATCACCAACTTTATCTTATGCTTTTTCTGCCTTCTCTAGTAATATTTGGCACAATCGTTTGGGTCATCCAGGGCCCACAGTTTTAAATTCTCTTCGGAATAATAATTTAATTTCTTGTAATGGTTCATCAATTGATTCTATTTGTCATTCTTGTATTTCTGGAAAACAAGTCAAACTTCCATTTTATTCCTCTACTAATGTCTCAAGTATGCCTTTTGATATTGTGCACAGTGATGTTTGGACATCTCCCACTTTAAGTTCTAGTGGTCATAAATATTATGTGCTATTTCTGGATGACTGCACCAATTTCTTATGGACTTTTGCTCTTGCACAAAAATCTCAAGTCTATTCCGTCTTTCTGTCTTTTCGTAATTTTGTGCGTACTCAATTTGAAAAAGACATCAAAACATTCTAATGTGATAATGGTGGTGAATATAATAATTCTCAATTTCATGAGTTTTGCACTCTACATGGTATGCAATTTCGTTTTTCTTATCCTCACACCTCTCCACAAAATGGCAAAGCCGAACGCACAATTCGAACAATTAATGATGTCATGCGCACTGTTCTCACGCACTCATCTATCCCTCTTAACTTTTGGGACCATGCTCTTTCTCATACTACATATCTTCTAAACATCCTCCCTCATAAAATTCTTGGTTATCTATCCCCCACTCAAGTCCTCTATCAACGTCAACCCACCTATTCTCATCTTCGTATCTTTGGTTGTCTCTGTTTTCCGTTCATTCCCTCCACCTCTCGTACTAAATTACAAGCCCGTTCCTCTCCTTGCGTCTTCTTAGGTTTTCCATCAAATCATCGCGGATACAAGTGTTATGACATCTCCACAAAGAAGATCATTCTCTACAGACACGTTATTTTTGATGAAAATACCTTTCCTTTTACCCAACCTAATCCCTTCCACCTTTTGACTACACCTACCTCTCATCCATCCCTTTCACCCTCCTCTTTTCTTAACCCGCCAGCCCACCCGACACCACCTACCCGGCCCAATGCCCCACTACCAACCCAACCTATATCACCTCCACCGCCCTACCCGCCTCTCGGCCCAGCTCCATCTTTCGGCCCAGCTCCATCTCTGGGCCCAAGCCCGCCACACCAATCTTCTACACCCCATTTACCTCCATCTCCTCTCGGGTCCATCTGTTGAAACACCTTTCCACAAGATTTTGATTTGACAAAATTAATTAAGTGAAAATAAATATTCTACAACACACTAAGTTTAAATGCTTTGATTTATTGTCACTAATGTGTTTGTTCAATGTTGAGTTTATAATTTATCATAAGACATAAAGATCATAAGGCTCAAGCCCTATACGGAAGTCAAGGCCCAAGTCAAACAAGACCAAGATCACTCAGCCCGCGTATTCCCAAAACGTCGCCGTTGAAGTAATGAAACGCATGCTGAGTAAAGAAGGATCGAGAAGATCCACGTAGACAACTTCGGTATGAAGCTGCTGAGCTGTCTCGACAAAACGTACAAGACAGCCGCTGACCATAAGACAGCTTCCAGACAAAGTATTTCCTCTTTAAGTAAAGATCAGAAGATACAGCAAGCTGTCTGGTTGACGTTACCCAAAATGGAGGAACATACTGTCACACTGACCGAAGAACAGAAGACGCTGGAATCTGACTGGCTAAGAGAACTGCTGGCAGACTGAGTGAAAATGACCTGTAGCCGTTTCCCTCCAACGGTTATTTCGAAATTCGAAATAACCAGAAGCTCTCACAGCTCTCTATAAATAGAGCATTCAGAATCCACATTCAACAGAGAGAACTTTGAGCAAAAGCCGTTACGCTGACCAAACGTATACAAAAGTTCTCCATCAAAAGCAAAGCAATTTCTTACACTACATTTTCATATTTGTGTAAAAGTCTAGAGTGATTGTAAATCGTCTAAAGTGTCTTAGCACATCTTTGTATTAGGACAAAAACACTTATCATTTCTAGAAATAGAAAGGAGAGGCTGAGTACTCGGTTTTAAGTACTCAGCGGAGAGATTAGGATTGAGTAGAAGTATAGAGGAAGGTACTCTTGTCATACTCAATTGCTGATATTGTAAAAGGTTTGAGGCTCTACCTTTAAAGAGCTCAGTAGAGGATTTGAAATCTCGGAAGTGTTCCGGGGACAGGACGTAGGCTTAGAAGAAGCCGAACCTGGATAAATCTGCTGAGTGAAGTATTTCTAAACCTTAACTCCTTATTTATATTGCTTGCTTAAAATAAACTAAAACTGACCAAGTAAGAGAGGTCAAGCTGAGTTGTGCGCTACCAACAAGTTGGTTCAGGAATAGACTCTAAGTGCTATTTCCTGACCTAAGCAACGAAGCTGTCCTAGTCACCAGTTGACTAAGCCAGTGTCTTGCTGAGTGTTAAGAGCCGCTGTTATATAAACTTTTCTTAAAGAAAAGAAATCTGCCCAAATTATTTTAAAAAAGGTAAAATAGTTCCTAACCCCCCCTTGGAACTATATTTCCAACCTTACAAGGGACCAACACCATCTCTCCTGGCCCATCAGCACCTCTTCCCCCATTAAACATGAACCCGCTAACTCCCCCTCTCACACCACCAAACATTACCCCGAGCCCGCCAGTAGCTCCCCTTACCCACACCATGCGGACACGTGCCCAAGACGGCATTTTTAAGCCTATTCGAAAATTAAACCTTCATGTTTCCACCACCATCTCTCCTCTTCCTTCTAACCCTTCTGTTGCATTGCGTGATCCCAATTGGCGGAATGCCATGACCGAGGAATTTGATGCTCTTATTAAAAATAAGACGTGGGTCCTTGTACCTCGTCCTCCTAGTGCTAATATTTTGCGAAGTTGGTGGATTTTCAGGCATAAGATCAATGCTGATGGCTCTTTTGAGTGATATAAGGCCCGCTTGGTTGGCAATGGAGCAAATCAATTGGTGGGGGTTGATTGCGGGGAAACTTTCAGTCCAGTTGTGAAGCCAGCCACTATTCGAGCAGTTCTAAGCATTGCTCTTTCCAAAAATTGGGGTCTTCACCAACTCGACGTCAAAAATGCCTTTCTACATGGTGACCTTCATGAGACTATATACATGCATCAGCCTTTGGGGTTTCGAGATCCTACTAGACCTGATTATGTATGTTTGCTCCAAAAATCTCTATATGGTCTCAAACAGGCCCCTGAGGCTTGGTATCAACGGTTTGCAACCTTTCTCTCTACTTTGGGTTTTGCTCATAGTATGTCTGATCACTCACTTTTTGTGTTTCGCCAAGGCACGGAGATTGCTTATTTGCTTCTTTATGTTGATGATATTGTTCTAACGGCCTCATCTGATAAATTGCGTTCCTCCATCATCACTAAATTGAGTAATGAATTTGCCATGAAAGATTTAGGGCCGTTGAACTACTTCCTAGGGATCTCTGTCACTCGCTCACCTGGCTCTCTCTTCCTTTCTCAAAAGAAATATGCTTCAGAAATTATAGAGAAAGCTGGTCTCAGCTCTTCGAATCCTTGTGCCACCCCGGTTGACACCAAACAGAAGCTTAGCATCTCCTCCAGATCCTCATACCATGACCCTTCGGAATACCGAAGCCTAGCAGGCGCCTTACAGTACTTGACTCTTACTCGTCCCGATATATCCTATGCGGTTCAACAAGTGTGTTTATTCATGCATGATCCAAAAACACAGCATATGGCAGCCATAAAGCGCATTCTTCGGTATATCAAAGGTACATTGGATCTCGATCTTACTCTCACTCCATCATCTCTTGGTTCATTGGTCTCTTACACTGACGCCGATTGGGGAGGTAGTCCGGATACCCGACGTTCCACCTCTGGTTATTATGTTTTTCTTGGGGACAATCTCATCTCCTGGTCCGCCAAGAGGAAACCAACCCTCTCTCGATCGAGTGCCGAAGCCGAGTATAGGGGCGTCGCAAATGTTGTCTCCGAAACTTGTTGGATTCGAAATCTCCTACTCGAACTGTTGGGGTTTAGTGTCCTATAGTCAATTGTTGCGGGATACAAACTTATTGTAAATGAATTGTTCTTTATATCATTTGTTTTAATGAGATATATGTTTTATAACTATATAAAGGCAATCCCTTTTAAGCACTGAATAAAGTCTAATAAAAGGAAATCCGTAAGTTTGTTTAAAGTGATTATAAAGTGTTCATACAAGCATGAAGTGAGACAAAACTTTATAATAAACTAATAAACTTAAAACCACCCCAAGTCAAGTGATATGTTTAGGATTGATATATCACGGTTGAGACTTGTATGTAACAATGTCTTCTGTCCGACAGAAAGCTGATCTCACAAGCTTCATATATATAGATATCTGGACAGTTACATAGATCCGGTGAAACGTTGTCCATTAGGATTGGGGATCCGATTTGAGATAACAGGATGGGTAGATTCATCCTTGTCAACTGTTCATCTCATTGGTATTACTAGGTATAACTAATCCTCGGACTCAAAAGAATGTTAATTGGTCATCCTGAATTACTGAATGTGAGACTTTGATCCTGCGGTCCCACGATCCTTAACAGAGATGACTCTGGGGTGTGAACTGCAAAGGTTGGGTGTCACAGGAAGTAATGTCAGGGTAGTTACACATTGGATTGAGCATTTATCACTCCCGATTAATGGGAGATACATCCAAGGATCGCTTGTGGAAGACTCGACTCTAAACCCTTGCAAGGTGATAGCTTAAGAGTAGAAATACAGATTTCACTTAACCTATCTTTTTTAGTTGACTCGGCCAAGAACAAGTAAAATGAACGTCTCGCTATATGTGACTTGACATTACCCATAGTCATAAGATTCAGTTCAAGGATGTAGTTGATAAAGGATCGTATTATACCGTAACTAATACGGAAGGGTTAACGACAGAATCAACCTGTCTTCTTAACGAACTCTGGGGGAATGATTACAGACTTGCCAATAACATACTCAGTACATCATTCCGTTATACAAGGATTAAATATAATTCTTGAAGAAATTAATTTAATAGTTGCATACGGCCAGAAGTAGTAAGAACCTAATGGATCACACATAAGACTTGGAACCAAAAGAGAGATGGATATGATTAATAGATGGAAGCCCAATTGAGCCCAGTAAGGCCCAAATATATGGAGGGGGGCGAAATTTGTATATAGAGATAAGGAATTGATTTTATTCCATTAATCCTAATTTGATTAGGATTATGAATTAAATTAATTAAGAGATAATTAAATTAGGAGTTTTAATTGGATTAATAGTTTTAATTGGATTAATATACTCCTATTATTATCCAATTAGGTTATTTATTATTATCCTAAATATATTAGATATATAGTGAGATAATAATTAGGAATCCTTTTCCGAATTGGATTCCTATTAAGTAACCTATTCCTATCTAACTAGGGTTTAGATTCAAGCAACTATATATACCCCCTCCCATGTGAATTTCGACCAAGCCTCTAACCTCCCCTATAGTGATTTTCGAAATTACTAATTAGAGAGAGAAAAAGAATTCCCATCCCCTAGTTCGTGGACAAGAATTCATACGGCATTCCATCGATTGATTAATCTTATTCATCCCTCTTTCTCTTTGATCTTGTGTTGGTTAATTAGAGGCAATCTATTTTGGTTGCATCTCATAAGGGTTGATTTCATCTTAACCTCTCCGTGTTAAACTTTGTGGTTGGAATCTCGGAGAAGAATTGTGGGAGCTTCTTTAACAACGGTAGATTGTTCATCGAAAGGTATTCCTTCTTATCCCTCTTTATATGAAATAACGATTAACGGATCCTATGGTTAAAAGGAAATAGGCTAAAATTTTTATATTTCCGCTGCTATACCTTAGCCCTAATTTCCTTCAGTGGTATCAGAGCCATCGTTAAATCCGTTATTTCATATATGAAAATATAGAAGTTTTCAATAGGATTGAATAAATATTTATGGTTAGGATTAATTGACAAATAGTTTTGATTAATTAATTCTAAAGATAAATAAAGTTTTGATTAATTGTTAATTAAAACTGATTATGCTTATGTTCCTAATTATTTCGGTTGATAATCGTTATAACAAAATCTATTAGTTTTATAGTTAGGTTGATAAAATTAGTTTTATTAATTCTAAATGATAAAACGGAAATCTATTGTAGTTTTTCCTATTTCTGAAAATCGTTTTAAAATTGTTTTAGAACTGATATATATATATATATATATATATATATATATATATATATATATATATATATATATATATATATATATATAACGACAGCAGCCCGAGTCGCGCCTCACGGCGCGACTGGCCGCTGTCGCGCGGCAGCAGCCGCGTGCGGCGCAGGGGCGCCGCTGCCGCAAGGCAGCGGCGTCCCGCGTGCCCTAAGGGCTGCTGCCAATCGGCAGCAGCTCGCTCTCGGGCCCGACCCGATACCCACTTGATTTTAAATGGTTTAAAATCGTTTTGTATTAAATGTATATATATATGTTTCAGAAATTAATAGTTTTCTGTTTTGATTATCGAATGAAAAATTCGTTTAAATGTTTGTTTTTACCAATATGTAAATCAAAGTGTTAAATGAATTGAAATCAAAATAATTGGGACGTGCATAATCAACGTTTTATATGGTTATATTAATCTAAGGATTAATATAAAGATACAAAACGATTAGAAGTAAAATTGGATGAAAGTTAATTTGACGAGTTAATGTGATTAACCTAAATATTACATAAGCCGGTTATGTAATCAACCAATTAAATTTATTTAATTGAGTCTATGCATGTTTGGAGTTATGGACATATTTGGACCCTCTTTTAGTCTTTTGGTATTTTTGAAATAGGGTATGCACGTCCTGCCTTTCTACTATCTATTGTAATTTTTCCTCTCATCTGATTCCCTTCAATTCAATTGAAGTTTTCTTATAGTAGTATAGAAATTAATATGTAATTTCAAGGCGCCATGGAGAAGACGGAGGACCTAAAGAGAAATATGTAATAGTTAGTATTTCCTTATGTTTGGCCTTTTATTCCGTCTCTGGCTCGACGGAATAATTTAGATGATATGTCCATAACGCCAATGTATGTGAATGTATGTATGTCTGATGTATGCTAAAGCAAATCAAGACTAAGTTAGATTATGAGACTTAAATAAAATCCCTCGTTTAAAAGTTAAGTAAATAAGCAAGTTATTAAAATCGGTTGCCCCTCCCTAATATTATAATTCAGCCGGCAGTACTGGGGGCCTTTGGGTTGTTGAGCAAACTCAAGCTCGGGGTCTTATGGTAACACCTGAATTATCGAAAGTCATTCTTTCATGAATATGGGGTAATACTTAAATTAGATTATGATAATTGGATGAGCAAACTCATGTTGTCATAAACTAATGGGCAATATGGTTGGGATTAATGTGAATAATATATTAGTTACTAATGTGGTTAGTAACCCAATAACCTAGGAATCACATTCAAGATGTGATTGATTACATGAATTTACCTGACAAATGGGACTAGCTTGTTGAGCAAACTCAAGGCGAAATCTCAGGAGTTAGGATCCTAGCTCACTAAAGGATTTGTGAAATTCTTCGAATTAATATGGAGGGCTATTAATTTGACAAAATAGTGGGAGCAATCTGAAATAAATTAAAAGGCCTATAATTTTAGATTGTTATACTTTAAAGTAAATAAATGACATACGTTTACTCTTTCTCACTCTCAGGTTTTGTTTAAACACACACTCTTAAAATCATGACTAAAACCAATCTGCAAAACATTCTTACCGATAACAAATTGAATGGTTCGAACTTCACCGACTGGTTTCGTAACCTCAAAATTGTTTTGAAGTTCGAGAAAATTGGGTATGTACTTGATACATTGATACCCCCTGTCCCTGAAGATGATGCTCCCATCGAGGAAATTGATGCTTATCAGAAGCACAAGGCTGATGATGATCATGCCGCTTGCATCATACTTGCATCGATGACATCGGAATTACAAAGGCAACATGAGGAGATGAATGCCTATTCCATCATCATGCACCTAAAGGAATTGTTTGGGAAACAAACCAGGTGCGAATGCTACGAGATATCAAAATTGTTATATCGTTGCAGGATGCAAGAGGGCACATCTGTCATGACACATTGTGTCAAGATGATAGGCTATATTACCAAACTTTCTAGTATTGGATTTGTGATGGACAACGAATTAAGTACCGACTTGGTTCTTCAGTCCCTCCCAGAGAGTTATTCACAGTTCATCATGAACTACCAAATGAATGACTTGCAAACCTCTCTTGAAGAGCTTGCAAACATGCTCAAATCAGTTGAGCCCAATATGAAGAAAGACAAGGCCATACCGGCTCTTGTAATCGAGGGATCGAAGAAAAGGAAAGGGAATTTTCCCAATCCTAAACATCCCAAGAAAGGTAAGAGAGATGTGTCCAAGGGAAAGGAAGTGAAGAAGCCCAAAGGAGAATGCCACTTCTGTGGTAAAGACGGGTATTGGAAGAGAAACTGCAAGGAGTATCTAGCCACCCTCAAGAAGGGAAAAGGCGGTGCTTCTACGTCTGGTATGTTCTATATTGAAATAAATACGGTTTCATTGTCTGAATCTTGGGTACTTGATACCGGATGTGGATCTCATATTTGTACAAATATGCAGGAGCTAAAACAGACTAAGGAACTAAAGAAAGGAAGCATAAACTTGCGAGTGGGAAATGGAGCAAGAGTTGCCGCCCTCGCAATTGGAGATTATGTTTTACTTTTGCCCTCTGGGCTTGTAATAGAATTAAGGAATTGTTTATACGTTCCTGAGATGTCTCGTAACATTTTTTCTATTAGCCGTCTCGTTGACGACGGTTTTCATATTTCAATAAAGAACAATAGTTGCAATTTTTATAAAGATTCGATCTTTTATTTTTCAGGAATATCACAAAATGGGATTTATGTGTTAGATGATAAAACTCCTGTTTTTGCAATTGATACCAAAAGACATAAGCTAGATAATTCAACTTACTTGTGGCATTGTCGTTTAGGCCATATAAACAAGAGACGCATGCTAAAGCTACATTCAGATGGGCTTATAGATCCAATCGATTCTGAATCATTGGAAACATGCGAATCATGTTTAAAAGGTAAAATGACAAAGACACCCTTTAGCAATAAAGGTGAGCGTGTATCAGACACTCTAGGACTCATTCATTCAGATGTATGTGGTCCTATGTCAGTCCAAGCAAGAGGAGGATTCAGATACTTCATTAGCTTCATAGATGATCATACTCGCTATGGTTATATCTACTTGATGAGGCACAAATCAGAAGCCTTTGACAAGTTCAAATGCTTCAAGAATGAAGTGGAAAATCAATTAGGAAAGAAAATAAAAACACTTCGATCTGATCGAGGTGGCGAATATCTTTCTGATGATTTTCTGAATTATCTAACTGAATGTGGGATATGCTCACAATGGACACCTCCCTATACACCACAACACAATGGTGTATCCGAGAGGAGAAACCGTACCCTATTAGATATGGTACGATCTATGATGAGCATGGCCTTACTTCCAAAGACGTTCTGGGGCTATGCCTTAGAAACTGCCCTCTTCACCCTGAACCGAGTACCAACTAAATCCGCTGTTTCCACACCATATGAATTGTTCGTTGGTAAGAAACCCGTGTTCTCGTTCATGAGAGTATGGGGTTGTTCAACATATGTCAAACGCGTTGCGTCCGACAAATTAGATTCTAAATCTGATAAATGTTTCTTCATTGGATATCCCAGGGAAACCATAGGGTATTACTTCTATCATCCAGATGATCAGAAAGTAATAGTATCCAAACACGCAACCTTCTTAGAGAAAGAGTTTCTCGAAGAAACACAAAAGGGAAGCGTGATTGAACTCGACGAAGTTCAAGAGGAAGAAACAACGACTGAAACAACAGAAGCGGTTGAGGTACCCGAAGAGGTCCCATTAGATGAGACTCCAGTGGCACCTATTCGTAGATCATGAAGAGTTCGTGAACTCCCAGTTATATATGGTTTTCTAGTGGGAGATGATGACGAGGTTCCCGTGTTAGACGACGAACCCGAAAACTACGAAGAGGCTCTTACTAGTCCAGATTCTAAAGCATGGATTGAGGCCATGGATTCTGAAATGGATTCCATGTATACTAACCAAGTTTGGACTTTGGTTGATCCACCCGAAGGGATAAAACCCATTGGGTGCAGGTGGATCTTCAAAAAGAAGAATGACATGGATGGAAAGGTTAGCACCTACAAGGCTAGGTTGGTAGCGAAGGGATATCGTCAGAAACAAGGTGTTGATTATGACGAAACCTTCTCTCCTGTTGCTATGTCCAAATCAATCAGAATCATGCTTGCAATTGCCGCTCATTTTGATTATGAGATTTGGCAAATGGATGTGAAAACAGCTTTCCTAAATGGAAATCTGCTTGAGGATGTATACATGATGCAGCCTGAAGGTTTCATATCAAAGGATGCAAATAAAGTTTGCAAACTTCAGAGATCCATTTATGGACTAAAGCAAGCATCTAGAAGCTGGAACAAGCGTTTTGACGAAACCATAAAACAATTTGGTTTCGAACAAAATTGCGAAGAAGCTTGCATTTACAAGAAAGCAAGTGGGAGCTCTATAACATTTCTCATACTATATGTGGACGATATACTGTTAATGGGAAATGACATTGCTCTATTAAAATCGGTGAAAGTTTGGTTATCTGGTAACTTCTCAATGAAAGACCTTGGTGAAGCAGCCTATATACTTGGTATAAAGATCTACAGAGATAGATCGCGTAGACTGCTTGGTCTTTCACAGGCTACATACATTGAAAATGTGCTAAATCGGTTTAGCATGCTTGAATCGAAACGAGGTAACTTACCCATGGTACATGGAGTAAAGTTAAACAATCATCAATGTCCTAAAACTGATGATGACAAACGACGCATGGCTGTAGTCCCGTACGCCAGCACGATCGGTTCGATTATGTATGCTATGCTATGCACTAGACCTGACGTAGCGTTCGCGTTATCTGTAACGAGTCGTTACTAAGGGAATCCGGGAGACGAGCATTGGATTGCCGTCAAGAACATTCTTAAGTACTTGAGAAGGACTAAAGATATGTTCCTAGTGTACGGAGAAGGAGATATGAAAATACAAGGATTTTCAGACGCTAGTCATCTCACAGATGAGAATGATTTTAAATCCCAATCAGGATACCTGTTTATCCTAAATGGGGGCGCGGTCAGTTGGAAAAGTTCTAAGCAGGGAAGCGTAGTTTTCTCACCGACCGAGTCAGAGTACATCGCTGCTGCGGAAGCGGCAAAGGAAGCAGTTTGGATTAGAAAGTTCATTACAGAACTAGGTATGGTGCCTGACATTGTCAATCCCATTACTCTGTACTGTGATAACAATGGAGCCATTGCGCAAGCAAAGGAACCACGGTCTCATAATGCATCCAAGCACTACCTAAAGCGATACCACATCATAAGAGAGATTGTGGCTAGAGGAGATGTGAGAATAGAAAGAGTACCTACAGAGGACAACGTTGCAGATCCGTTGACAAAGCCTTTAACCCAGAAAGTACATGATCGTCATTTAACTTCTACTGGGATAAGTTTTAGAAACAATTGGCTTTAGTCCAAGTGGGAGTATGTTGGGGTTTAGTGTCCTATAGTCAATTGTTGCGGGATACAAACTTATTGTAAATGAATTGTTCTTTATATCATTTGTTTTAATGAGATATATGTTTTATAACTATATAAAGGCAATCCCTTTTAAGCACTGAATAAAGTCTAATAAAAGGAAATCCGTAAGTTTGTTTAAAGTGATTATAAAGTGTTCATACAAGCATGAAGTGAGACAAAACTTTATAATAAACTAATAAACTTAAAACCACCCCAAGTCAAGTGATATGTTTAGGATTGATATATCACGGTTGAGACTTGTATGTAACAATGTCTTCTATCCGACAGAAAGCTGATCTCACAAGCTTCATATATATAGATATCTGGATAGTTACATAGATCCGGTGAAACGTTGTTCATTAGGATTGGGGATCCGATTTGAGATAACAGGATGGGTAGATTCATCCTTGTCAACTGTTCATCTCATTGGTATTACTAGGTATAACTAATCCTCAGACTCAAAAGAATGTTAATTGGTCATCCTGAATTACTGAATGTGAGACTTTGATCCTGCGGTCCCACGATCCTTAACAGAGATGACTCTGGGGTGTGAACTGCAAAGGTTGGGTTTCACAGGAAGTAATGTCAGGGTAGTTACACATTGGATTGAGCATTTATCACTCCTGATTATTGGGAGATACATCCAAGGATCGTTTGTGGAAGACTCGACTCTAAACCCTTGCAAGGTGATAGCTTAAGAGTAGAAATACATATTTCACTTAACCTATCTTTTTGAGTTGACTCGGCCAAGAACAAGTAAAACGAACGTCTCGCTATATGTGACTTGCATTACCCATAGTCATAAGATTCAGTTCAAGGATGTAGTTGATAAAGGATCGTATTATACCGTAACTAATACGGAAGGGTTAACGACAGAATCAACCTGTCTTCTTAACGGACTCTGGGGGAATGATTACAGACTTGCCAATAACATACTCAGTACATCATTCCGTTATGCAAGGATTAAATATAATTTTTGAAGAAATTAATTTAATAGTTGTATACGGCCAGAAGTAGTAAGAACCTAATGGATCACACATAAGACTTGGAACCAAAAGAGAGATGGATATGATTAATAGATGGAAGCCCAATTGAGCCCAATAAGGCCCAAATATATGGAGGGGGGCGAAATTTGTATATAGAGATAATGAATTGATTTTATTCCATTAATCCTAATTTGATTAGGATTATGAATTAAATTAATTAAGAGATAATTAAATTAGGAGTTTTAATTGGATTAATATACTCCTATTATTATCCAATTAGGTTATTTATTATTATCCTAAATATATTAGATATATAGTGAGATAATAATTAGGAATCCTTTTCCGAATTGGATTCCTATTAAGTAACCTATTCCTATCTAACTAGGGTTTAGATTCAAGCAACTATATATACCCCCTCCCATGTGAATTTCGACCAAGCCTCTAACCTCCCCTATAGTGATTTTCGAAATTACTAATTAGAGAGAGAAAAAGAATTCCCATCCCCTAGTTCGTGGACAAGAATTCATACGGCATTCCATCGATTGATTAATCTTATTCATCCCTCTTTCTCTTTGATCTTGTGTTGGTTAATTAGAGGCAATCTATTTTGGTTGCATCTCATAAGGGTTGATTTCATCTTAACCTCTCCGTGTAAAACTTTGTGGTTGGAATCTCGGAGAAGAATTGTGGGCGCTTCTTTAACAACGGTAGATTGTTCATCGAAAGGTATTCCTTCTTATCCCTCTTTATATGAAATAACGATTAACGGATCCTATGGTTAAAAGGAAATAGGCTAAAATTTTTATACTTCCGCTGCTATACCTTAGCCCTAATTTCCTTCACGAACTTCACTGTCCCATTCGGAAGTCCACTTTGGTTTATTGTGATAATGTCAGTGCCGTTTATTTGTCCGAGAATCCTGTTCAGCACCAGCGGACCAAACATGTCGAGATGGATATACATTTTGTACGGGAAAAAGTCGCCAAAGGCGAGGTTCGAGTTCTTCATGTTCCTTCTCGATATCAACTTGCGGACATCTTCACCAAAGGCCTTCCTTCTGTATTGTTTGATGATTTTCGGGCTAGTCTCAACGTGCGTCCTCCTCCCGTTTCGACTACAGGGGTGTGTTAGATATTGTTATATATGTTAATATTCTCTCTTTATTGTATTTCCTATTATAATTACCTCTAGCATAATTATAGGAATTATACCATAATTGTATTGTATTTCCTATTATAATTACCTCTAGCATAATTATAGGAATCATACTATTGTATAAATACCCCTTTCATGATTAATAGAAAATCAAGACATTCACAATCCAACATATATATATATTCAAATGAAACTTTTTTTTTAATTTGTCTTTTATTAGTTTTAGTCTCTCCATAGGATAAAAATATTATTTTCAACCCTAAACGTTACTTTATATTTTCAAAACTTTTTAATTTCATTCAAATCCCAAAAATGATTTAATTCCTCATTAGCCCAATGTAAAATTGTGATTTTAGTCTTCTAAACTTATTTTGTTTATAAAATCATATTTTCAATTATTTCAAGATAATTTTTGGGTATTGTTATATACCGCAACTATTATACTTTCCACCGTACCCTTTTGACATTTATGTCCTCATTTATTTTTTACTAAAACTCAATTTTTTTTATCTCTCTTTCTCTCCCAAGCCTAAAAACCCGACTTTGGCGAAAATGGACCCGAGCATTCCCGAAGACCATGATTTGGAATACGAGGTAATCTTACGATCTAAATTTAAATTAAATATTCATTTTTGAATTTTTAATTTTTTTTAAGGATATGGCCTAAACGGGCGGCTCATGCCGTTCGATCCGCAGGCCGAACGGATGAACTACCCGTTCGGCCTGCGGACGAGCGGCATGCGCCGCTCGTTCCACCTGCGGAACGGGTCGCGCGCTGCGCTCGTTCCGTCGTGGGAGGGCAGAGTGACCTTCCCGTTCCCACCGACGGTAGAACGGGCAGGCTGCCCGTTTTTTACTTTTTAACGGCAGCCTGCCCGTTTAGCCTATAAAAGGCCCGAACAAGCTCGGAATTTTAATTTTTAATGGGCAGGCTGCCCGAATAAACCCCGAATTTTTATTTTTTAATTTTTACGCGTATTGTTAATACCTATTATGCACCCGAATGCCACTTTTTAAATTTTTTCATATGTTGTTAATACCTATTATGCATTTCTTATATATTCAGGTACCGTTAGAAGATTGGCAACCCGATGGCATTGATGACAGTTCCCGTTTTATAACGGACACCGTTATCCCTTCGTGTGAAGATGCTATTGATTGAGCAAAACAGGTAGCTATTCGAATTGGGTTTGAGATTATAATATCTTCGCATAAACATGGGGGCAAGCAAAAGCAATTGAGATGTTCACGGGGTGAACGCTACAGAGGGAGAACAGATGATGCAGGGTTAATAAGAAAAAGTAAAACTAAAGCGTGCAGGTGTAAATTTGAGATTAAAGCCTATCAACGGCCAGACCTTTCTGGTTGGGGGATAAAGGCTAAGGCTGAATTAACTGGTCAGCACAATCATACGTTACGTGTGTATCCAGAGGGTAGTCGGCAGATGAGCGGACTCAGTACCGCATCAAAATTAATTGTGCGTGATATGAGTTCGGCTCAAGCAAAACCCTGTGCTATTTTAGCAGCCGTTAAAGAAAAGCATCCCGAAGACAACCCAACAATTAAACACGTCTACAATTATAGGGATAAGATAAGGAAGGATGGGTTCGAAGGTAGAGACCTGGCTAGTCAGTTCTATCATATTGCTCTCGAGAACAAGTATGCTCATTATACGCAAGCCGATCCTCATTCTGGCGTGGTTACGCATGTGTTTATGGCACATCCAGAATCAGTAGATTTATTCAGGACCTATTACTGGTACATCGACATTGATTCAACGTACAAAACCAACAAGTACAAAATGCCATTGGTTGAAATTGTTGGGATGATGCCTTGCAATAACAACTTCAAGATCACGTATGCCATCATTGAAGATGAGATTGAAGGGAGCTATCGTTGGGTCCTGCATCAGCTGAGGGTTTTGATTGGGTTTGATCTCAACCTGACTGTTATCGTCAATGATAGGGAGTTGGGGTTGTTGAAGCCGATCCTGGAGGTTTTCCCACATACAGCACACTTGCTATGCACCTGGCATATAAACAAGGATGTAGAAGATCGGGTGTACAGAATTACGGGAGAAAAATCATTTGCCGCTAAATTCAAGAATGGAAAATGGAGAACAATAATTCAATCCATATCCATTGCGGAGTACGAGCAAAATCTGAGCAAGATGAAGGATTCTATGAGTAGGTACTAAACTCTTATCTCGTACGTTGAGGAGATGTGGTTGGTGCATAAGGAGGAGTTTGTTATTGCTTGGACGAAAGATTTCCTACATTGTGGCAACACAACTTCTTGTAGTGTGGAGAGCGAACATGCGAGTCTAAAGCAATGGCTCAATACAGCCACAAGATCCCTGGATACGGTATGGCAGAAGGTTCACAAGCAGATTGAATCCCAGGCAACTAATATCAGGTATTTTCAATACATTCTACTGCAAGATGTTTATCTTCTTATCAGGTACTTGTAATCTCAGTCAACTGATAGTATGTTTATCTTCTTATCAGGTACATGCTTGAGCAGTCCAGGCTTCGTAAAGGAGTCATGTACTCCGGATTCCCCCTTAACTACATGGTATGCAAAGTCTCCCACCACTGCATGCATCTGCTCAATGTTGAGTTAGAGCACATGAGAAGTTTGAGCCATGAAGTGAATGTGCTTTGTGGTTGTGTATTGAGAACCTCTCATCAGATACCATGTGCATGCAAGCTCAAACAAGCTTATGATCTTAACCGTATGATTAGTATTGAGAGGGTTCATGTGTTCTAGAGAACACTTTTGATTAATTATGGTCAGACTCATGAAACTGAAGGGTGTAATGATCAGACGGAGGATCAGAGATATTTTAAATCCTTAGTCGACCAGGTCTCTAAAGGTGACCCAACCTTGTTGCGGAACATTTCAATACTTATACATGATCAACTACACCCCGATGAAGCACATTACACCGAACCTGGTGTAAAAATTAACATTCGAGGATGACCTAAGGCGAGTAAATCCACAAAATGTACGCCGAGTGCCTGAGAGTACAATGAAACTCGGTGTGGACGTGCTCGTTCTAGTAGTTCGTCTATGAGCCGTGGTAGAAGTGGTAGGAGAAGCTCTTCATCACCTGTCCATAATTTTGCATCATCAGGTAATGTTTATTTGATCAACACAACTTGTTTTTGTAATACAAATTTGCAATATCTAATTCATTTACACTTAACATACGTTCTGTGTAGGTTACAATATCTTATTTCACTCAATGCAGATGGAAATACATTTGAAGCTAATGATTTCGTACATTCTGACAAAATAATCGGGATCATTAAGCCCTACATCGAAACATATTACAATGTAATCGGTGATGGAAATTATGGCTTCCATGTTGTTTCTACCTATATTTTTGGCACCGAAGATTCGTGGCAATCAGTTAGGCATAACCTTAGAAATGAAGTAATTCCTAACCGTTTTCAGTATGAAAATGTGTTACTTGACGGTGTTGATGCAGCAATTAATAGGATAAGTTGGGACGGTGGAGGTTGTTCGCAGGAGCATTGGATGCTAGTTTATGATGACTTGTTTCCGATTGCTATATTGTATAATGTTGTTGTCATGCTTTTCAGTTTCATGGGTGGACATACATCACAGTTTTATGGTACTGTGTTACCATTGTATTCCGCATCCACTACTACAAGACCAGAACGAGAGATATGCATAGCTCATTTGGATAGTCACTGCCGCCACTATATCCGTTTAAATTTATCTCCTAATTTTTCGGTCCCCCTATACAGATATGGTGGTTTCAACACCATGATCGTAGCATTGAAGGGTGGGATCGCTTTTATACTGATAGGAGAGCACAATGGATAAGATTGGTTAACCTTAAAGGCAATTAGCTGTTATTGTGTATATTTTAGACTTTGAGTATTATATGTTATTGTTTCTGAATAGTTCTGGATGGTTTCAGTTATGTTTCAGTTAGTTGTATATATGTTACAGGTTGATTATATAGGAATTCTGTACTGTTCTGGATGTTTTCAGTTACAGTTTTGTTACAGTTTTGTTTAGTCGAGTTACAGGTTGATTCTGAATGGTTTTTGAATAGTTCTGGATAGTTTCAGTTATCTTTCAGTTAGTTGTATATATGTTTTAGGTTGATTCTATAGGAATTCTGTACTGTTCTGGATGTTTTCAGTTACAGTTTTGTTCAGTCGAGTTACAGGTTGATTCTTAATGGTTTTTGAATAGTTCTGGATGGTTTCAGTTATGTTTCAGTTAGTTGTATATATGTTTCAGGTTGATTCTATAGGAATTCTGTACTGTTTTGGTTGTTTTCAGTTACAGTTTTGTTCAGTCGAGTTATAGGTTAATTCTGAATGGTTTTTGAATAGTTCTGGATGGTTTCAGTTATGTTTCAGTTAGTTGTATATATGTTTCAGGTTGATTCTGTAGGAATTCTGTACTGTTTTGGATGTTTTTAGTTATAGTTTTGTTACAGTTTTGTTCAGTCGAGTTACAGGTTGATTCTAAATGGTTTCTGTATAGTTCTGGATGTTTTCAGTTATGTTCCAGTTAGTTGTATATATGTTTCAGGTTGATTCTATAGGAATTCTGTACTGTTCTGGATGTTTTCAATTACAGTTTTGTTCAGTCGAGTTACACTTTGATTCTGAATGGTTTCTATATAGTTCTGGATGTTTTCAGTTATGTTTCAGTTAGTTGTATATATGTTTCAGTCAAGTTAGAGTTTTATAAAAAATAGTAATAAACAACGTACTTATATAATTAAAGTACTAAAATACCAAGTACATAATACAGATATAATCCGTACAACTATAATAAAAAGTACTACAACACAGTCACAAATCACTAGGCCGAATGCTAAGCATCCAAAATCTGGTCGTACGACTGTCTCCACTCAGTCACAATATCCTCATTAAAAATGTTCATCGCCTCCAATGCACCTTCTTCACAGTTAGCGAAACGGCTAACCCACTGGCAAAAGAAAAACCCCAAAATGAATAAATATCATTTCATTAAATATAATTTGATATTTGTAAATCAGTTGATTAAAACTTAAATCACTTACCACTTCGCTGTTCGAGCGAGTATGAATAGTCGGTTCGGGTGCAGGCATCTCCGGCAGTAGCTGAGGGTGTGAATGCAGGTAGTACCAATTCATGTACTGCTCCTCACATTCCAAAGGAGTCCGTGCTAGAGTGAACCGAGATAATACAAGCACGGTCGCCTCGGGAAACAAGGTCCAAATATCCTGCGCCATGTCGGCGGGCACTTCTACCCGATACTTCAAGCTGGACCAGGGACGTACAGACTTCAATGGCCTCAAGATTCGTCTGGGTATGGTCTGCATGTAACCGAGCTGGCGAAGGCATCTCTCCGACATGTACGACATGATCATATCCCGGTAACGTATCCATCCGGCGTATGTCGTCCTAGGGGTACCCGTAATGGCATCAGGACCATACGACATCCACATCACCTATAGACGTATACAACAACATTAACATACAAGTAATACAAGAAATGAATATGGTTTCTTTAATTAAATGGAAATTGTACCTCATCCACAGTCAATCTATCAAGCTGGGCGCGATATGATCTCAGCCGATCATCACTCTTCTCCAATGCTATAGATGACCACATGCAAGCCCTCGGAAGATCCAGATCCACTGTAACTCCCTCCCGCTGAGGCCTGAAGCACGGGAAGTACTCATAAATCCATGCCTAAAGCAGTGTCAGACAACCCGTGATCTGTCCGCAGTCTCCTCTGCTAGCAATACCTAGATGACGGTATAGATATGCTAGTGCAGCTGAGCCCCACGAGAGTCCAATGGCTCCAGTTACCGAGTCCTGTACCTCCAACAGACAGGAAGGTCGAATGCGGTCACCACTCTTATCCATGAACAATGTGCAACCGAGCATAAGAAATGTCCAAGCTGTAGCCTGTGCATCAGGAATCCGATCTCCTTGACAATACTCCAGGATGGAAGCCGATCGTATACCGCCATTAAAGTAGTGACCGTTCAGCAACTCAGTCCGAGTCATACCAAACAACTCCATCACACAATACTGAATCTCCTCAATACTCGCCTTAGCAGTCACCATAGCCCCATCGATGGGGATGTGCAAAATCTGCCACATATCATGCAACATAATGCTCATCTCACCAAACGGCATGTGGAATGATGACGTGTCTGGCTGCCACCGCTCCACAAAAGCCGCAATCAAGGGCGCATCAATATGGGCATACATGATACCTGGTAAATAGGACAACCCAGATGACTCTATACTCGACTGGATCTTCCTAGAAGCACCACCGTGCCATACACACAGCTTTCCATAATAGACTGAGCATGTCTGACACCTGAGGAGGCCCCTATCCTGGCCGCTCCAAATAGCATGGGCAATATGTCCCAGAATGCTCGGGATCACAAGACCATTAGATGGACCCCCAGGAACCGGGGTGTTCACGATCCAGTCATCCTCTCCATTAAACTTCTTCATATTCTTATTTTTTTTATGTCAGGCTTTCTGCCAAGAATACTGAAAATGTGTAGTGTTGAAATCAAACTTGAACCTAAAGGTGTGAGCTTTTTTGCTTAACAGATCTAAAGCACATTTTCTATTTCATTTAACTACATTCACCATATTAATTAAATTTCGGAGCATATTTTTTAGAAATTAAAGATACATACAAATAAGTGTGACAACCAAGTAGAAATTAAAGAATATACTCAACGCAGAACACTTTATCATGTCTTTATTTGTCATTTTACACAAACATATATTAACAATCAGTTAAGTTTTACCAAACAAGTTTATCCATCTAACAAAATTTCTCCTTCGTGATTCATATAATTTACTTTTTTCTCTTTAATTCAATCATCAACGGCGATTTTAAGTTCAAAAAACGCTATAACCTACGGCAGAAGACTTACCAACAGATTTACTATCGGACATTCTCGCCAGAGTTGCTTCAACATCATTCACCGATATTTTTAGCGCCAAATCAACTTGCAAAGAATGGTTCAAAGCAGCATCTAAAGATTACGTTTTTGAGCGTGTTTCAATTGATTCTTTACCCGTAATCCATTGGAAAAATACGAGTAAATCTGTTGTCTCCTACCTCGAAAAGTGCATAAAAGACAGAAATCCATAATCATTATTTCGACAAGGAATGATCGATTATTTCAGCCATTCAAGGCCCGATTCCAGGCTTGAGCACTTCAGGAAAGTAATTGATAAAGGCCATTAGAAAGCGAAATATGTTTATTGTATAATTCTTATCTGTTATGGCGAAAAATTTAGGGAACAATATTTAAAGTTAGTTTATGATTTCAAATCGGAATTGGTGGATGAATGTAGGGAGAAGGTGAGGAAGGTTGTGCAAATGATGTGGAAGCGTAATTTTATAGTTGGAGAAGGAGATGAAAAAGAATTGAGATTGACAAAAAGAAAAAGTCGAAAAAGGTCGGAAAAAATTAGAAAAAATTTATATTAAGTTTTTAGACCAAAACGATATTTTTTTTTATCTTCTTCTTTATATTCTTATTATGTTTTTTTATGGCAGGCTTTCTGCCAAGAATACTGAAAATGTGCAGTGTTGAAATCAAACTTCTTCATATTCTTATTATGTTTTTTTATGTCAGGCTTTCTGCCAAGAATACTGAAAATGTGTAGTGTTGAAATCAAACTTGAACCTAAAGGTGTGAGCTTTTTTGCTTAACAGATCTAAAGCACATTTTCTATTTCATTTAACTACATCCACCATATTAATTAAATTTCACAGAATATTTGTTTAGAAATTAAAGATGCTTACAAATAAGTGTGACAGCCAGGTAGAAATTAAAGAATATACTCAACGCAGAACACTTTATCATGTCTTTATTTGTCATTTTACACAAATAACTATTAACAATCAGCTAAGTTTAACCAAACAAGTTTATCTATCTACATAAATATCTTCTTCGTGATTCATATAATTTAATTTTTGTTCTTTAATTGAATCATCAACAACGATTTTAAGTTCAAAAAAATATATAACCTAAGGCAGAAGACGTACCAACAGATTTACTATCGGACATTCTCGCCAGAGTTGCTTCAACATCATTCACCGATATTTTTAACGCCAAATCAACTTGCAAAGAATGGTTGAAAGCAGCATCTAAAGATTATGCTTTTGCGCGTGTTTCAATTGATTCTTTACCCGTAATCCATTAGAAAAATACGAGTAAATCTGTCGTCTCCTACCTCGAGAAGTGCATAAAAGATAGAAATCCAGAATCATTATTTTGACAAGGAATTATCGATTATTTCAGCCATTCAAGGCCCGATTCCAAGCTTGAGTACTTGAGGAAAGCAATTGATAAAGGCCATTAGAAAGCGAAATATGTTTATTGTATAATTCTTATCTGTTATGGCGAAAAATTTAGGGAACAATATTTAAAGTTAGTTTGTGATTTCAAATCGGAATTGGTGGATGAATGTAGCGAGAAGGTGAGGAAGGTTGTGCAAATGATGTGTAAGCATAATTTTATAGTTGGAGAAGGAGATGAAAAAGAATTGAGATTGAGAAAAAAAGAAAAAGTCAAAAAATGTCGGAAAAAATTAGAAAAAATTTATATTAAGTTTTTAGACCAAAACGATATTTTTCTTATCTTCTTCTTTATATTCTTATTATGTTTTTTTATGGCAGGCTTTCTGCCAAGAATACTGAAAATGTGTAGTGTTGAAATCAAACTTCTTGATATTCTTATTATGGTTTTTTATGTCAGGCTTTCTTCCAAGAATACTGAAAATGTGTAGTGTTGAAATCAAACTTCAACCTAAAGGTGTGAGCTTTTTTGCTTAACAGATCTAAAGCACATTTTCTATTTCATTTAACTACATCCACCATATTAATTAAATTTCGGATCATATTTGTTTAGAAATTAAAGATGCTTACAATTAAGTGTGACAGCCAGGTAGAAATTAAAGAATATACTCAACGCATAACACTTTATCATGTCTTTATTTGTCATTTTACGCAAACAACTATTAACAATCAGCTAAATTTTACCAAACAAGTTTATCTATCTACATAAATATCTTCTTCGTGATTCATATAATTTAATTTTTGTTCTTTAATTGAATCATCAATAGTGATTTTAAGTTCAAAAAAAGATATAACCTAAGGCAGAAGACGTACCAACAGATTTACTATCGGACATTCTCGCCAGAGTTGCTTCAACATCATTCACCGATATTTTTAACGCCAAATCAACTTGCAAAGAATGGTTGAAAGCAGCATCTAAAGATTATGTTTTTGAGCGTGTTTCAATTGATTCTTTACCAATAATCCATTAGAAAAATACAAGTAAATCTGTCGTCTCCTACCTCGAGAAGTGCATAAAAGACAAAAATCTAGAATTATTATTTTGACAAGGAATGATCGATTATTTCAGCCATTCAAGGCCCGATTCCAGGCTTGAGTACTTGAGGAAAGTAATTGATAAAGGCAATTAGAAAGCGAAATATGTTTATTGTATAATTCTTATCTGTTATGGCGAAAAATTTAGGGAACAATATTTAAAGTTAGTTTGTGATTTCAAATCGGAATTGGTGGATGAATGTAGCGAGAAGGTAAGGAAGGTTGTGCAAATGATGTGTAAGCATAATTTTATAGTTGGAGAAGGAGATGAAAAAGAATTGAGATTGAGAAAAAGAAAAAGTCGAAAAAGGTCGAAAAAAATTAGAAAAAATTTATATTAACTTTTTAGACCGAAACGATATTTTTTTATCTTCTTCTTTATATTCTTATTATGTTTTTTTATGGCAGGCTTTCTGCCAAGAAAACTGAAAATGTGTAGTATTGAAATCAAACTTCTTCATATTCTTATTATGTTTTTTTTTATGTCAGGCTTTCTGCCAAGAATACTGAAAATGTGTAGTGTTGAAATCAAACTTCAACCTAAAGGTGTGAGCTTTTTTGCTTAACAGATCTAAAGCACATTTTCTATTTCATTTAACTACATCCACCATATTAATTAAATTTCGGAGCATATTTGTTTAGAAATTAAAGATGCTTACAAATAAGTGTGACAACCAGGTAGAAATTAAAGAATATACTCAATGCAGAACACTTTATCATATCTTTATTTGTCATTTTACACAAACAACTATTAACAATCAGCTAAGTTTAACCAAACAAGTTTAGCTATCTACATAAATATCTTCTTCGTGATTCATATAATTTAATTTTTGTTCTTTAATTGAATCATCAACAGCGATTTTAAGTTCAAAAAAAGATATAACCTAAGGCAGAAGACGTACCAACGGATTTACTATCGGACATTCTTGCCAAAGTTGCTTAAACATCATTCACCGACATTTTTAACGCCAAATCAACTTGCAAAGAATGGTTGAAAGCAGCATCTAAAGATTATGTTTTTGAGCGTGTTTCAATTGATTCTTTACCCGTAATCCATTATAAAAATACGAGTAAATCTGTCGTCTCCTACATCGAGAAGTGCATAAAAGACAAAAATCCAGAATCATTATTTTGACAAGGAATTATCGATTATTTCAGCAATTCAAGGCCCGATTCCAGGCTTGAGTACTTGAGGAAAGCAATTGATAAAGGCCATTAGAAAGAGAAATATGTTTATTGTATAATTCTTATCTGTTATGGCGAAAAATTTAAGGAACAATATTTAAAGTTAGTTTGTGATTTGAAATCGGAATTGGTGGATGAATGTAGGGAGAATGTGAGGAAGGTTGTGCAAATGATGTGGAAGCGTAATTTTATAGTTGGAGAAGGAGATGAAAAAGAATTGACATTGAGAAAAAAGAAAAAGTCGAAAAAGTTCGGAAAAAATTAGAAAAAATTTATATTAAGTTTTTAGACCAAAACGATATTTTTTTATCTTCTTCTTTATATTCTTATTATGTTTTTTTATGGCAGGCTTTCTACCAAGAATACTGAAAATGTGTAGTGTTGAAATCAAACTTCTTCATATTCTTATTATGTTTTTTTATGTCAGGCTTTCTGCCAAGAATACTGAAAATGTGTAGTGTTGAAATCAAACTTCAACCTAAAGGTGTGAGCTTTTTTGCTTAACAGATCTAAAACACATTTTCTATTTCATTTAACTACATCCACCATATTAATTAAATTTCGGATCATATTTGTTTAGAAATTAAAGATGCTTACAAATAAGTGTGACAGCCAGGTAGAAATTAAAGAATATACTCAACGCAGAACACTTTATCATGTCTTTATTTGTCATTTTACACAAACAACTATTAACAATCAGTTAAGTTTAATCAAACAAGTTTATCTATCTACATAAATATCTTTTTCTTGATTCATGTAATTTACTTTTTGTTCTTTAATTGAATCATCAACGACGATTTTAAGTTCAAAAAAGGCTATAACCTAAGGCAGAAGACGTACCAACAGATTTACTGTCGGACATTCTCGCCAGAGTTGCTTCAACATCATTCACCGATATTTTTAACGCCAAATCAACTTGCAAAGAATGGTTGAAAGCAGCATCTAAAGATTACGTTTTTTAGCGTGTTTCAATTGATTCTTTACCCGTAATGCATTGGAAAAATACGAGTAAATATGTCGTCTCCTACCTCGAGAAGTGCGTAAAAGACATAAATCCAGAATCATTATTTTGACAATGAATAATCGATTATTTCAGCCATTCAATGCCTGATTCCAGGCTTGAGTACTTGAGGAAAGCAATTGATAACGGCCATTAGAGAGCGAAATATGTTTATTGTATAATTCTTATCTGTTATGGCGAAAAATTTAGGAAACAATGTTTAAAGTTAGTTTATGATTTCAAATCGGAATTGGTGGATGAATGTATGGAGAAGGTGAGGAAGGTTGTGCAAATGATGTGGAAGCGTAATTTTATAGTTGGAGAAGGAGATGAAAAAGAATTGAGATTGAGAAAAAGAAAAAGTCGAAAAAGGTTGGAAAAAATTAGAAAAAATTTCTATTAAGTTTTTAGACTAAACGGTATTTTTTATCTTCTTCTTTATATTCTTATTATGTTTTTTTTATGTCAGACTTTCTGTTAAGAATACTGATAATGTGTAGTGTTGAAATCAAACTTCTTCATATTCTTATTATGTTTTTTTATGTCATGCTCGTCGTGTTCAGTTTGTGCCCTCTGGGCGTCCCCAATCATCACCTGCTCCGTCCGTTGCCTCCAGGCAAAGGCAGTCACAACACGTGACCTTGTATGCCTGTGTCCAGAACGGCCCTCAGCAATATCAGCCTGTAAAACAAAAAAAATTAAATATGTAAGCAAATAACGTATTTTTTTTAATATACTCAATTTCTCGTTTTTCAGTTTTTTTAATAATTCGGGCCTGCCAACGGGCGGCCCGAATTAATTTTTTTTAAAAAAAAAAATAATCCAGGCCCGGTTTGGCCTAAACAGAACGAACTTTCCGTTTGGCCGCTGGTCCAAACGGTTGCGGCGTGCGGGTCGGCCCTAGGGCCGACTTGGGCGTCGCAATCGTTTGGCCCAGCGGCCAAACGGACAGCGCGTTCTGTTTGTCCGTAGGGCCAAACGAACGCGTCGTTCGTTCCATCATTAGGTGGAATGGCAGCGGCACCAAGTTCCACCTTACGGTGGAATTGGTGCGCCACTCGTTCCACCTAATGGTGGAACGAGTGCGCCATGCTTTCCACCGTCGTTGCCACCACAGGCAAACAAACAGTTCGTCCGTTCCGCCCGTGGTGGCAACGGCATCGGCGGCCCGTTTAGTACAAAAAAAACGGGTTCCGCCTTCGATTTCGGAGGCGGAACTCGTGATTTCGGTCAATTTTTTAAAATTAAAACTTACCGGAACCTTCATAAAGCCTTTTTCCACGCCTTCCTTGGGTGCCATCTCGTTTTATGTCGGGTTTTTTGAAAAGCTAAAAAAGCTAGAGAGGATTTGAGAGTTTTTGATTTTTGGTTTGAAATTGTGAGGATGGCATAAATGTCAAAAGGGTGCGGTGGAAAGTATAATAGTTGCGGTATATAGCAGTTCACTAACTTTTTTAATAAAATTGTTTTCTATATCTTAGATTAACTTATTTGCGTGTCACAATATACTCATGTAGATATATACAACTCTAAATAATCGTAGAAAATATAGAAAAACCATCAAATGAAGTTTAAATACATTTAATAATTAGAAAGCAAGTAATTATCTACAAACCTAATCTTTGAAAGGCAGGGTTGTCCTTCGGGACCATCTTTACCGATTTTTCCCGGTTGATTGGTACGGAGTGTCGACTCTATCTTTTAGAAATAAAGAGTTTCGAAGTATTCAATAGTACGTATCGAACTATGCAATACAATTCCCCACGAGCTCCCCTAAAAAATAAGCAATATTTACATGGTGCATAATGCTTACTGTCCATCGAAAGTAACATCGGAAGTCTCTAAGAAGCAACATGAAAATTCCGATCGGAAATGAAACTCGTGCGGAGAGATAGGGGACACTCCTGAACGTCCGATAGCTCACAAGTGACAATTAAAGGAATGTGAATTTCAATTTTAGATATTCATCCTATTTGATTCGGAATTAATTATTTTTTCTTGGATCTAGAACTAACCTCTAGATTAAATTTACATTTCTTTCCTTTTATTAATTAGCTAGCATTATCAGATATCAATTACTAATTAGAAGAATGCAAATTAAACAAAATTAAAAATTACTAGTTTCTGATTTACCTATTTTACACTGTAACAAAGTTACAATTCTGTTTTACTTTCCTGCATCTGTTATAAATAACAGATTGTCAGATCCCTTGTATTTCATTCAATCATAATCAAATTGTTCATTTCTCATTCTCTCTTTAGTTTTCTAGAATTGTGCTTGTCGAAATTTGTAAATTGATAACATTGCCAAATTTGGCCTTTCAGATTTTAATGATATTTTAAGCAACTTTAATTTTTCAACTTTTTAGTTTTGATGTGATTTATGTATTGTTTTTCGAGAAGAGAGAAAATTAATGTTTAGAGAGACAAAAGACCAAAAAATGCTGATTTTGAAAATTAAAAAATGTGGTTCCATGGTAATATGATATTAAACAATTTTAATTCTTAAAAAATTTCATTTTGATGTCGTTAATGATTAAATTTGACAACATCAACTTAAAAGTATTCGATTTGTAAACGTCTAATCCTTCATTTTCAAATCATCATAACCAGTGAGTTTCTTTTGAACTATATCATGAGATTTCATTAGAGTTAATAAAATGTAAAATGATAAGGTAAGATAAAATATCATGGAATATTTATTATTACCAAGTACGCAACGGTAAACATTGTTGTCGTGTGACCAAGAGGTCACGGGTTCGAGTCTTAGGAGCGGCCTCTTGCCAAATAAATTGGAAGGGGAAGGCTTGCCCCAGTACACCCTTGTAGTGGGACCCCTCCCCGGACCCTCGCTCAGCGGGGACGTGTAGTGCGACCGGGCCGCCCTTTATTTATTATTACCAAGTAATCCAAAATGAAGTATATTTGTTATTATTAGTATTATGATGAGTTAATAAAATGAAGTACATATATATGAAGTACAAAGCTTGTAATCTGTAAAATGAAGTACACACCCGAGAGTGATAAGGTTGAAATAATTTGTTTATAGGGTTTAGGAATTGTAAAATATTATACTGTATTAAACTGTTTTAATGGTCTGAATCTACAACAACATTTAGCATATCCTGTCTGTCCTATTTAATGGGAACAAAATTATTATAAGGTTATCAAATTCTGAAACTCTGCATGTCGACATTTGCATCTCCGAGAAAAGGTTGCCAGGTCGATCAAGATTCAAACTGAATTTATATTTAGCTTTTCATGTTTTCTGTTGTTTCTGTTAGAATTTCATTTTAAAATAGTTATTGACTGATTGTCGAATGTGCTCATTATTGTTATAACTTTTATCGTTTGAGTTGAGTTTTACCGGATTTTATTGAAAGAAAAGTACTAAGTAGTGGGGAACTTAGCTAAGTTATAACACATTGCTCCAATACCATGTAGATATTGTCCGCTTTGTCCAAATCCAACACTTTGGGCCTCACGGTTTTAAAACGCGTCTGCATGTATTGGATTCTCATCTTACTAATAAGTCTCAATCGCTCCCTTTCCACTTCCGATGTGGGCTTCAGTTCATTCATGCCCCCTATCGTCATTCCTTAGGGCCGCTCCTTGCTCAGGCCTTCTACACCGGCGCTACCCACTCCGGACCGGGTTGTTACATAAGTAAAAAGGATGAATTAAGTACCTTTTAGTGTATGTGTGTCATAAATGAAAGGATCACGTGACGATCAGTCAATGGTGAGAGACTGTCGTCAATCAGAAAAGGTTGTAACGGCTACAATGAACCGAAAGAACTGAAATATTTTGCAAATTTTGTTTTTTGGTAAACTACGTGAGGCTAGGCCCCGAAACACAAAAACAAAACTACACTAAAATGGAACGACTAAAGCTCAAACCGTTCTGATCATCTAGCAGAAAATCCTGGATGCCTGCAGGAGGCTCATCAAACTCTTGATAGTCCAACAAAAGCGACCCTACGTAATTCGCTAACCAATCTGTCGCCTTGTTACCCTTCCTGTACGAGTCAATGAAGTTAATATTCCAATCTCGATCCTGAACTCCCTACATTTATTGATTAACCAAGAGTAGGAGTGAATAGGGGACAAATTCGCCTTCAGAAACCCACAAACCACTTTAGAATCAAGTTCCACTACAATCCGTCAGCTAATTTCATCCCAAAATAGAGCCCCCCAAATTTCAGCCAACAACGCTGAACATGGTCCGATATAATGGATAGTGAGTTGCTGATCTCGCCATTGATAAGGAGTTAGTTAATGCCTACTTTAGCTTTCTTAATAGCGGCCATTCGTTGGAAAAAACCTGTGTTCCTGTCCCCCGCTTTCAGCCATTTAGAACGACTTTCCTCCTTGTAAAAAATTCTAGAATGCTGAACAGGATTGGCGATCCGGAGGGCGCCCAGTTTTTCGTGAGAACCTAATAAGGCATTGAAGTCTCCTAAAAGAACCCATTTTCCAGAAAATGAGGCTCTTAAGCTGAGAATGTCGTTCCAAAGATCCACCCTACTAGTGGCAAGAACATTCCCATAAGCAAAAGTAATGCTCTGAACCGAACCCATGAAATCCACTTCTAAAGTAACATGTTGGTCATGTTGCTTGTCACAATAGGGTCAGCAAGAGACGGTAAGGAACGTTCATATCGAGACTCTGCCAATATGAATTATTGATGGAAGACAATGAAACCATTGGCTCCGCTAGACAAATATAATCGAGCCGATGTTGCTTACAAAACTGTCGTAAAACACACTGAGTTTGCGGGTTACCAATACCATGCAATTCCAAAAAAGGATCCTAATCATCGAAAGCGAGGCAGAGGACGACGTTGTCTCTTCGAACGCTATTACCAGAACTCGAATTGGACTTTGAAGTAGGAGTTGAGGACGCGTAAGCAATGCCATTGATTTCTGTTATATTTTCGTCAACGAATTTCGTGTTGGGTACATCTGATGTATCATCAATATTAGTTGTCTCAGAATTGTTAATTAATTCCCCATTCGGTTTAATTATCGCTGCCTTGAATCATCAATGTCCTAGTAGATGTTGCAGAAGCTCTTGTACTTTCCGTGTCCTCCCGAACCTCATTAAGAGCTTCTTCTTCTATAAGGTCAGCCCACGAACGAGGTTTAATGGGTTTGTCAACCATCTCAATTTCTTTATCGGCTTCTGATTCCGGGTTTTAGGGACAAAATATCTTAATCTGAATTTTTTATGTTGAATTTCTTAATTTGATGTCTTCAAATAATAGATATTTTTTGTTAATACTTTTTTGGGTAAATTTCAAATAAAACCCATGTGGTTTCACTAATTTTCAGGACTATGGTTTACTTTTTATCAAAACGATGATTGAGGTTTCGCACTTGAAATAATGCTATTAAAACCATATTTAACGACCTGAAAATGAAAATTTTCAAGAATTAAAGTTGTTCAATGTCATATTTTTTATGGAACTACATTTTCGATTTTCGAAAATCATCTTTTTTAGAACTTTCTCTCTCTAAACATTAACTTTCTCTCTTTTTACCAAACATCATCTAAACAATCTCAAAATAAAAAAGTTGAAGAATTAAAGTTGTTTAGAATATTAGTAGTTCTTAAAATATGTCATTTTTGAAGTAGTCAATGGTGATTTTAATAGTATCAATCGAAAAAGTCCTTATTTTGCTAAAGTTGAAAACCTCAATCCTCGTTTTGACAAAAAGTAAACCACAGTCCTTTATCTAAAAATTAGTGAAACCACAAGGGTTTTATTTGAAGTTTACCCTACTTTTTTTACATATTAGAAGATTAAATGAAAATAAACTCGGTTGCATCTCTAAACTCTTTACTTCTCTAATCCTTAACTCTTTATTTTTTCTAGGTTTTTTTTTATCGGTCCGATTTTTACGACCACAATGATTACAGATCAACAGAAACATGTTTATGAATCAACCATGTGATAACATGAAAACTTACAAAATAGTTGCAAAAGAAGACAAAGAAACATAATCAGTTATTCTGTTATTAGTCAAAACCATTATGATACATAATATATATACACATTCCCACACATAAAGTGTATGCTCAAGGTTGTAAAAAACATTTACAATAGTCGAACGGATAGAGCCCTTCGCTATTAATTGGAAATTAGTTAGATTATATTTTTGTATTTTTTTATATAAATGCAATTAAAATATGTATTATCTTATCTAAAATTGATGTAATATAGAAAAACATGTATATTAGTAACATATATCGTTAAAAATATTTCAATAACAATACTATTGAAACAATTAAAACAAGGAAGAGATAATGTGCATAACTTATATAATTACCGAAAACTATGAAACCGAGTCTTTAAAGTCTTCAATGCAAGTAGAGAACACAATTAAACAAAAATATCCGAAAATAATAAACAAAATTTACCAAAAACCATGCGACAATGTTCAAAAGTGATTTATCAAAATAAATAAAAAAAAAAACATTTTTTGTTTTCATCAGCGCCCAGACGGTTCCCAAGTGGCCCCTAGGTGGCCTAGGCGGACAAAAAAAAAGGCCTGAGGACCAAAAAACACCAAGGGTGTCTAGGTGAACAAAATCAGAACGGATTCTCGATTTTGAGCGCCTAGGCGATCCAATCGGCCTTGTTCTTGAACTATGGATATGCTTATGTGGCAACACTAACTAACCATCTAACAATCTAACAAAACTTCCCGCCATCTAACAATCTAACAAAACTTCCCGCCATCTAACAAACTTGTACACATGGACAGACTAGCTAAACAATACTAACAGCAGCTAACATATAACTGATACAAACTGTCAGCAGCTTTAGTATAAAAAAAAAAAAAATGAGTTCAGTATATGTTCATGAAATGGTGTAAATTAAAGCCTAGCATTTTATCACTTTCTTCTCTGAGATATTTAGACGAGGCTATAATTACACCATTTCATAAAAATTGGGATTACATTGGTGTTATTTTGTACATGGGGTCAAAATTAGTACTTCCCCAATAACTTTGAGGACATTTTGGTACCTTATTCCCTTTGAATTATTGTGTTTAGAAGGATTTCATGTTTTATTTATAGACAAATATTCAGCAAATACATGACTATATTAATACAGTGGCAGATGCAAACGGATTTAGCAGCAAGAAAACTATTAGTAAGAAGCATGGGCAACATCATAAGTATCATCTTCTGGAACTAATACATCAAAATCACTTACAGTCCACTCAGCAGTTTCACCTGACCGGCTAACGTAAATTTCTGTTCCGACATTAATTGAAGACCATACTCGCCTTGCCGGTTTTGTTCCTGGATCCTGTACAACATATATATAGAGTATACTCCTTAAAATCACCAATGAAGTCATATGACAGTAACAAGATCATATCAATGACAAAAAGATTAACAAGATTAATACCTGATAGAAGTACAAACGACTCGAGAGGGCTCCCGTATCGAGCTCCCAGGTTCTAGAGTCGCCAATCCATCCATCTCCTTGCTTTAGAGGATAACCATGAACAGCCCATTCAGGATGTGGTAGAATCTGTACCAATTCCTGTGCTTGAGGATTGCTATATGGATCACAGATATCATATGGTTTTTCCAGGTACATCGCATTTCCAGGGCTGCAGTACAAATGGTAAGCAGAATATGGAAACTTTGATGTCTCGTTTCTGTAAATTATTTCACCGGTAGGACTGACATGGTACGGAGGGCACGAAACTAAATTGTCTGGACGGCACCAGCTTGTAGTGGACGGGTTAATTATCATCTCACTGTATCTAGTCACATCTGTCAAAGCATCACCGTCACATGGATCGCCATTGTTCTTCCAGCAGCTTCCAATATCAAGGAGATAAAACTGACTATTGCCTCCTCCTCCACTTTTAACATTAAGTGTCAACTTCACCTTAAAATTAGGAGACTCTGGCAACTGAAACGAGCATTCAATTGTAGTTTCAACATCATACCATTCGAAAGATGAAGAAATGAAACGATTTGAAGTATTCATAGAGTTTTCTTGGAGTCTATACAAATTCATTACACATGGTTTATAGATACGTAAACCTTTAAAGTTGCTGGAAAAAGATAAAATTTAGCTCCTATATTGGACACTATTTATCAGTTTAGGCCCTTTGCTTCAATTTTGATGAGACAAGGGTCAATTTTCCCCTCTAAGGTTATTAGAAAACATCAGTTTTGTTTTACCCTTTTCATACAAAAGGACCCAGTGTGACCCCATGGTAGAAACTCTAGCTCAACTTTATAAATTTTCAAGTAAATACCGACGAATAAAAAATCTATCACTAATTAATTATCCATAAATCTTCCAACAAAGGATAAAATTGAGCTAGAGTTTCTACCATGTGGCAAAATTGGGTCAGTATCTACAACAAGGGTCGTAAAATTTATCTACGCCAGTAACTAGTAGCAATTAGCTCCTATCCCGAGTTGTGATAAATTTGGCCTCAGTGTACTTTAAGTTCTCATATATTTAGCCTAAAAGTTTTGGCTCTTGACAGACAATTGCATTCATAAGTGTATTGGCTCTTGTAGAAAATAATTCAATCACATGTCAAAGCATTTAATATATTACTAATAGAACCGTCTGTCAAGGTCAAATTAAGATTTATACAAAAACTTAAAATACTAAGGCCAAATATAGAGGGCGAGCCTTGGCGCAACGGTAAACATTGTTGTCGTGTGACCAAGAGGTCACGGGTTCGAGTCTTAGGAGCGGCCTCTTGCCAAATAAATTGGCAGGGGAAGGCTTGCCCCCAGTACACCCCCCTACCCGGACCCTCGCTCAGCGGGGACGCGTAGTGCGACCGGGCCGCCCCTTTTTTTACTAAGGCCAAATATAAAACAATGTACAGGGGCTAAATTTTAACCTTTTAATTTCCTTTCCAACTCCTCAACAATCACAAATACTTATATGTGAATTCAACTTCTACTGAATGTGAAGAATGTCTAGTGAACAAACCTTTCTCATAATACCACTGCCATTATAGTGATAGCCACCATTGAATCCTTGAGTCGCATCTGACCGCAGATACAGCATTAGCCATGGATACTTTGCAGATGTTGTTAATCTGTTTGAGAAAATCCAACTCCCTGTGCTCAGATTTTTCTGCCAAATGACTGAAAAATAAGAGTTCTTCCCTATACCTTTGCTTAAGTCAGCATCAAGATCATATGTCCCATAAAATCCTCCCATTAAAGATGCCATTTGTTGCCCATTATAAACTAAATGCGAGTAGTTGTGGTAGATAAGCGGTTGATTCATACATCCTTCACCAAAGCATGGAAAGTTTCTGTCTGTTACTATTTTAGAGACTTTCTTGCCATTTTCAGGACAAAGTGTGGTATTTTTGTCAAAGTTTCCATTCTTGAGCATAATCATCCAAAACTGCCATGGTTTTGGGGATTCATGTACCTCACATAGAGAAGCAAGATATAACTCCTTTTCCACAGCAAACATGTCAGGGTCTTCATAAGATTTGAAATCTGGTACGGGAAACTTATCACCTGCTCCTAAGCTGTTGTCTGAGTCGTTCACTTTGTGATACACTTCGCACTTGCTCATATTACCAAAGAAGTTGTGTCGTAAAGAATCTGAAAATTGAAACATAAAGCTACAAAGAAATTGTTGAGGAAGTCATGAATACATGTAATTTCCATTCTACACCAAGAAGACATGTATGTTTGATGGGCTAATGACATATGTGACATCTAAGAATTCATATGGGTCAATAGTGTTAGAGATAATAAAATACTATTCTTGGACCCTTTCTCATCAACTTAAACTTTTGGATCGAATGGTTCTTTAATATAGTATCAGCAACTCCTAGACCAAGATGTCTAAATTTGAGTCCACCAACTTTATTTATTAATTAGTTTCAGCACAAGGCAATGTGAATTTGTGTTCGTTCACACTTCAAACCCAAGCCCAAGCTCAAGGAGAATTTGTGGGTGGAGGTGCACTAGATATAACAAAAATACTACTCTTTGAGTATCACCTATGACTTCAAAGTTTTTGGTTGAATGCTTATTTCACAAATAATATGCTCACAAACACCAAGCTCACTTGACCTCTTTGCATTTTAACAAATTTAGCCCTTCTGATGTGATTGAGACTAGTAAATTGTAAACTTGAGTGTTAAATCAGGGTCACTTCGTGTAATGAAAAACTGAAACCCAAAATAGTTATGCAAGACTATGTTGAGATGCAAAGGGGTAAAATGTAGTGATTGTCTAGGTGGCAATGGAAGATTAAGTCAAATCCTATGTATGAGCCCGATTTGACTAAAAAAAAAAAAGAGCGGCCCGGTCGCATTACGCGTCCCCGCTGAGCGAGGGTCCGGGGAGGGGTCCCACCACAAGGGTGTATTGGGGGCAAGCCTTCCCTTGCCAATTTAATTGGCAAGAGGCCGCTCCTAAGACTCGAACCCGTGACCTCAGGTCACACGGTAACAACGTTTTACCGTTGCGCCAAGGCTCGCCCTCATGAGCCCGATTTGACTAACGGCTAAAAAAAAAAATGAAATCATAAGATTGGAGAATATAAAAGGAAAATACAAGAGGGTTAATAAATCAAAGAGAAAATGAGCTTAGGGAGTAGAATGTAGCCATATAAGCTATTTTTAAAAATGGGGGAGGAGGTGATAGATGAAGTCTTTTGAAAATGCATCCTAATGCTACATAAAAGCAATGGCATAGAAGGAGAAAATAAGAAGATGAAGCAAAGAATTGTCCCCGGTGCTTTGCTTAATTCAGACATACACATTAAAGCATTATAAGATTAACATGCAAACTCCATATTTTTTTTCAAGTAACTCAACATTGGATACAGTGTGATATTTCAGCTCAATACAAACTGCGTTAGATTCAGTCAGATGGATGCATCCACATCAGAAAGATTCATCAAAACCATATATTACTTAATAAGTCAAGAACCAATTGATGATGGACGAGTTCCATATCAGTAATTTAATTTCCCCAAAAAAAAGAACCATCTGATCAGCTTCAACATGCATCACAGGAATCAGTAGTCGGACAACTAACTCATCGAATCCAGGGAATTTAAAGGGGAAACGTCAATAGGCACAGGTTAGATACATATCTTCTCTTGATGAAAATTTGAGGATGCATCCCAAAAAGAATTCTGTTATATTGAAACTATAAACCTCTGATGGCATCATGGCATTACAGAATACAAAATGAAGCAACTGTAATGTCCAAAAAGTTGAGATATTCAATCTATTCAAGGGGGGAAAATAAATTGGAAAACTGGCCAACAATCAAATTTCACTTCAAAAGCTACATTGTCCTGATGGAGATACTTCTTGAAGCCATAGGTAATCAATACTATGCTTTTCAATTGAAGTGTATATATAGTAAAGAACTAAAACAAATTGCAGCATATTAAAGAGAAATCAAAGTAAAAATTCATGATCCTACTTAACAAGCTTCGAACACAGATATTATGAAGAAACACTGGCATATATGATCGCGGCAAAAGACAATCTAATGATAAAGGTTGAGTAAATGACATCAAACAGTCTTGATAATGCATTAAGGGAATACCGGAGGTGGATTTGCAAGACAAATCAGCACAATCAGCAAGCCTAGGACTTCCCATATTGGGAGCTTGAAACCCAACTTCATTGCAGAAATTCCAAGCTTCTAATGCCACTCTCACATTTGGATTCTTCATTCCAGGGTCTCCAATAGCTGATACATACTTGTTTGAAGATGACGACAAAGTTGTCTCTATTGTTGTCAAACAAAAACCCTTATTCCATAGAAAAACTTGCAGCAAAATTATTACAACAAGTAAAGAAGATGAAGCCGCCATGTTTCTTAGTTTACTGATTCAGTGAAATCAACAGCAGAGGTTTCGCCTACATGAGAAATTTGGAGAAGAGAAAAGGTAGAAATTGGTTTGAATGTTGCGGGGAAGAAATCCATGTTTGATTTTGGCAGTATCTGTTTGATTATGGCCGTTGCTTTCTGATTTGCTTCAAAGCAAGCAGAGAGATGGTGGGCCTGCTTCAAAACAAGCACTTGTTATCTACATCCAATTAGTTGAGCCTCTTCATTTTCAATTCTTTCATTTCTTTATTTTCTCTCTCTATTTTTTTTTTCAACTTATTATTTCATTTTTTAATCAAAAAAAATATTTTCTCGTTTTTATTTAATTTCATATAACATTATGACTGTCCTTCTATTGAAGGCTTTGAGTATTCCTTCATTCCGAGAGGTGAGTCATGCTTGTTGTTCTTCTTCGTCCATATTGTCCCCTTATTGCTCCTCTTTGTTCTCTTGTTGTTCAAGTGGTTGTTCCTTTGGTTGCCTTTCAGCTTCAAGGTCTTGTTCTATTCTTGGATGATTTAGTTCCGCCAGCCTTTGCCTTATTCTCACTCTTCGGGCTGCGTTTAGTCATCTGATGGTTGCTTCAATTTCAAGATCAAAAGGGACAAGTGGTGCTCCTACTCTTCGCATACGCTGTGAATGGAACAAGTAAAATATTGCACACTTAGTGAGCTTTCGAGCAGTCGCTCGGGGGCGCATCACTCATAAAGGAATAAGTGTAACCCACCGTTATCAAGTAATAAAATCTAGACAAGTCCGGGTATTGAATCCACAGGATTTTTACCGCAAGTACCAAACTACTAGGCTTCTAATGTTATATAGACGATAAGGGGGTTTAGATTGAGTTTTATCGAAGTTAATCCTACTACTAATTACTATCGGACATTCTCGCTAGAGTTACTTCAACATCATTCACCGATATTTTTAACGCCAAATCAACTTGTAAAGAATGGTTCAAAGCAGCATCTGAAGATTACGTTTTTTAGCGTGTTTCAGTTGATTCTTTACCCGTAATCCTTGGAAAAATACGAGTAAATCTATCATTTCCTACCTCGAAAATCGCATAAAAGTCAGAAATCCAGAATCATTATTTTGACAAGGATTGATCGATTATTTCAGTCATCCAAGGCCCGATTCCGGGCTTAAGTACTTAGGGAAAGCAAGTGATAAAGGCCATTTGAAAGCGAAATATGTTTATTGTATCATTCTAATCTGTTATGGCGAATTTTTTTGGGAACAAGGTTTAAAGTTAGTTTGTGATTTCAAATCAGAATTGGTGGATGAATGTAGGGAGAAGGCGAGGAAGGTTGTGCAAATGATGTGGAAGCGTAGTTTTATAGTTGGAGAATGAGCTGAAAAAGAATTAAGATTGAGAAAAAGAAAAAGTCGAAAAAGGTCAGAAAAAATTTATATTAAGTTTTTAGACTAAATGATATTTTTTTTATCTCCTTCTTCATATTCTTATTATGTTTTTTTATGTTAGGCTTTCTGCCAAGAATACTGAAAATGTGTCAAACTTCAACCTAAAGGTGTGAGCTTTTTTGCTTAACATAACTAAAGCACATTTTCTATTTGATTTAACTACATCCACCATATTAATTAAATTTCAAATCATATTTGTTTAGAAATTAAAGATACTTACAAATAAGTGTGACTGTCAGGTAGAAATTAAAGAATATACTCAAAGCAGAAGACTTTATCATGTCTTTATTTGTCATTTTAGCACGTTTCAATTGATTCTTTACCCGTAATTCATTAGAAAAATATGAGTAAGTCTGTCATCTCTTACCTCGAGAAGTGCATAAAAGTAAAAAATCCAGAATCATTATTTCGACAAGGAATGATCGATTTTTTTTTATGAAAGGCTGGGACGACTGAGGAGAGCTCGGGCATCCCAGCTAGGCTAGCACCCCCGAGACAGACCACAAACCCAAATAAAATAAATGAGAAACCAGAGTGTTCAATACAAAAGAAGAGCCAAAGAAGGAAAAAAGTAAGAGAAAAGCATCAAGGGAATCTAAAGTGAGGAAATTGACAGATATCTTCCATAATGAAGTCATGACAGAAGCTAGGTGCAGCATTCCACCATTTAGTACCTTCGGATAGAGCTCCGAATTTGGCTAAAGCGTCTGCCGCCCTGTTTCCTTCCCTGTAAATATGAGTTATCTCAATCTCCATGGATGAGCATTGAGAGAGACACTTCAGCCAGCTGCTACGGGCTTGCCAAGGGACCAGCGGATTCCGGTGCAAGAGAAGATTTACCATATTGTCCGAGTCTGACTCAATCCACAAACGCTTCCAACCCTTCTCCCAGGCGAAATTGACAGCTATCGCGATTGCGTTAATCTCAGCAGAGAAAGCATCTGAGGCTTCGAGACGACACGCGAAGCAACCATGGGCCAGACCACGGGAGTTCCTGAAAATTCCTCCAGCCCCGGACGCTCCAGAAGCCAAGACGAACCCGTCTGTATTCACTTTCAGCCAGTCCTGCGTCGGCGGGAGCCAGTGGACACAGATAATGTTTGGGGCTGGCGGAGGACGTGGGTGAATGCTAAAAGATCGAAGAATCCGTTCTTCCGCTGGACTAGAACAGCAGCCAATTTGAATGGTGTTGGATTCTCTGATGCAAACTTTAATCGGGTGCCGTAATTTTGGATTGAAGGGAGCTCTTCCTCAAAGGTTGCATAGTTACGAGCCCGCCAGATTAGCCAAAGACAGCTTATAACCGCAGTTTGCCATAGATGCCAGACCTGCCTCCCAAACCTGAACTTCATGAGATTTGTAAAAAATACAAGGAAGCTGCCTGAGGGGATGATGGTCACTCCAAAAGAGGTCTCGAGATAGTGCCACAGCCTTTTAGAAAACGCACAGTCCATGAACAGATGATCAATGTTTTCCGAGGCTGCCTTGCAAAGAATACATCTAGATGCCATTGTCACGCCCCTTTTTGCCAGGTTATCGTGCGTGGCCAGCCGGTTGTGCATAATCCTCCAACACGTGAAGGACCGGGACGGAGGCAACTGTTTTCCCCAAATGAAATGGGACCAAGACGGGGGAGCCCCATGTGAGGGCTGCTGTTGTCTGTAATAGCCTTTTACTGTGAATTTGTCGGATTTGTCAGGCTCCCAGATACAGATATCCGAGTCATTGCAAACCCACTTCACTTTCTTGATCTGGCTTTGGATGTTCTGAGGCAAATTTTGAATATGCGACCATTCATTATCCCCAAGGAATTCTTCCACCGAGTTCACCAATCCTCTTTGCACAGCGGCAGACATTCCCAGCTGATCAGCAATTGGCGGCTTCACCCAATGATCAGTCCAGAACTTAAGAGAAGAGTATTTACCTATCCACCATTTGATATTCATCTCAATGACTTTGAAGGTTGGCTTACATGAAGGCCAAATTGAAGAGGAATTGATATGGACCCGCGGGCAGCCAGACGGGGAGGTAAATCTTTCCTTGAACAGGTTAGTCGCAAACGAGTTCCCCTGAATCAAGTCCCACGCGAGTTTCCCAAGGAGAGCCGCGTTAAAACTGCCTAATTCTTTGATCCCAAGACCGCCTTCATCCAAACTTCTACAGCAAACTAGCCAAGAAACCGTTACCAATTTCTTTTGGTCTGTGTTCCCGGACTATAGGAAATTCCTGAGAGCTCGATTGATCCGATTCATTAGTTTGCAAGGCCATCTGTATACAGACAGGGCGTGAACAAAAAATCTAGTGAAAGCCGATTTGATCAGTGTCAATCTGCCGGCAAAGGATAACGTCATGCCTTTCCAGTTACTGAACCTCTCAAGAAACCCATCGGTCATGCCTGATAAGTGTCTCGCTTTTGGCGCCCCAACAAATAGCGGGACACCTAAGTAGGTGAAAGGTAAGGCTGCTTGCTGGATGCCCAGTATTCCGGCCAGCGATTCACGTCTTCTCGAGGACACATGAGTTCCAAAGTATACTGAGGACTTATCCCAATTTACTGACTGGCCTGACAACTCACCATACAGCTTGAAGATATTATCAATAGCTTTCATATTAGCTTTTGTTGCTTTCCCAAACAGCATCATATCGTCCGCATATAGCAAGTGCGAAGGAAAATTGTGAGAGTTGGTATATGACATGTTGGAGAACATACCTTCATTCTCCATTTTACTTAGCCATCTGCTGAAAAAGTCTTCCGCGATACCAAATAGGATGGGAGATAACGGATCACCTTGTCTGACACCTCTCGAGCATTTGAAATAACCCTTAGGTTCCCCATTTATCATTACAGAGATTCTGGAAGAGGATAGGATATTTAGAATCCAATCCCTGAATTGCAGTGAGAAGCCAAAAGCATTTAAAATAGATAGAAGAAAATTCCAGTCCATCGTATCAAAAGCTTTCCTGATGTCTATTTTGAGGGCCATGTTCCCCCCGAAACATTTCTTGTTTAGCATATTTATGCCCTCGGATGCCGCAGCAATACAGTGATGAATGTTGCGCCCTTTGACGAAACCGAATTAGTTTGGCGAGACTATCTTTGAATGATCGATTATTTCAGCCATTCAAGGCCCGATTCCGGGCTTAAGTACTTAGGGAAAGCAAGTGATAAAGGCCATCTGGAAGCGAAATATGTTTATTGTATCATTCTTATCTGTTATGGTGAAATTTTTTAGGAACAATGTTTAAAGTTAGTTTGTGATTTCAATTCAGAATTGGTGAATGAATGTAGGGAGAAGGTGAGGTAGGTTGTGCAAATGATGTGGAAGCGTAATTTTATAGTTGGAGAAGGAGATGAAAAAGAATTGAGATTGAGAAAAAAAAAAGTCGAAAAAGGTCGGAAAAATTAGAAAAAATTTATATTAAGTTTACAGACTAAACGATATTTTTTTATCTCCTTCTTCATATTCTTATTATGTTTTTGTTTTATGCCAGGCTTTCTGCCTAGAATACTGAAATATTTTTCGTGTCGTCTGAATATTTTTTGTGACAGTATTTTAACTGTATGTCATCTGAAAGCGAAAAAAAAAGCGCTCGATTCTCAGATGACATTATGATTACATAATCCTGTCATCCAAAGAAAACGTGCGTTTTTGTTAAATTTCACTTAGTCAACAGATGACACTTATAATAAATGAATGTCATTGTTTGCCGAAAACAAAAAAGCGGCAAATAAAATTTCACTTACGCGGTCAGTCCCCAAATTTTAGGCGCTCTAAAATCATTCACCGATCTTTTCAACGCCAAATCAACTTGCAAAGAATGATTGAAAGCAGCATCTAAAGATTATGTTTTTTAGCGCGTTTCAATTGATTCTTTACTCGTAATTCATTGGAAAAATATGAGTAAGTCTGTCATCTCCTACCTCGAGAAGTGCATAAAAGTCAGAAATCCAGAATCATTATTTCGACAAGGAATGATCGATTATTTTAGCGATTCTAGGCCCGATTTCGGGCTTAAGTACTTAGGGAAAGCAAGTGATAAAGGCCATTTGGAAGCCAAATATGTTTATTGTATAATTCTTGTCTGTTATATTTGGAAATTTAGGCAACAAGTTTTAAAGTTAGTTTGTGATTTAAAATCGGAATTGGTGGATAAATATAGAGAGAAGGTGAGGAAGGTTGTGCAACTGATGTGGAAACGTAATTTTATAGTTGGAGAAGGAAAAGAAAAAAGAATTGAGATTGAGAATAAGAAAAGGTCGGAAAAGGTCGGAAAAAGTTGCAATTCAATATAATATACTTTTAGTTCTGCAATTCAATAATCAATGGCGATTTTTTAAGTTAAAAAAAAGTTATAACCAAAGGTAGAAGTCTTAGCAACGGATTTACTATCGGACATTCTCACCAGAGTTGCTTCAACATCATTCACCGATCTTTTCAACGCCAAATCAACTTGCAAAGAATGGTTGAAAGCAGCATCTAAAGATTACGCTTTTGAGCGTGTTTCAATTGATTCTTTACCCATAATCCATTGGAAAAATACGAGTAAATTCGTCGTCTCCTACCTCGAGAAGTGCATAAAAGACAGAAATCCAGAATCATTATTTTGACAAAGAATGATCGATTATTTCAACCATTCAAGGCCCGATTCCAGGCTTGAGTAATTGAGGAAAGCAATTGATAAAGGCCATTAGAAAGCGAAATATGTTTATTGTACAATTCTTATCTGTTATGGCGAAAAATTTAGGGAACAAGGTTTAAAGTTATGGTAAAGTTCGGGTACCATTAATGTAATTAACTCATGAAACTCGCGTTGACCGGTCATAACCGGTAAAAATATACTAAATTGTCCGATCATCGTTACTTCAGGTATATTTTTGGGACAAAATGTAATCTAAGTACCAAAGTGTAAACTATATAAAGTTCAGGTACCATTGGTCTAGTTTACCCGTGATAAATGCCATTTGGAAGCGAAATATGTTTATTTTATCATTCTTATCTGTTATGGCGAAATTTTTTGGAACAAGGTTTAAAGTTAGTTTGTGATTTCAAATCGGAATTGGTGGATGAATATAGGGAGAAGGTGAGGAAGGTTGTGCAAATGATGTGGAAGCGTAATTTTATAGTTGGAGAAGGAGATGAAAAAGAATTGAGATTGAGAAAAAAAAGTCAAAAAAGGTCGGAAAAAAATTAGAAAAAATTTATATTATGTTTTTAGACTAAACGATATTTTTTTTATCTCCTTCTTCATATTCTTATTATGTTTTTGTTTTATTTCAGGGTTTCTGCCAAGAATACTGAAAATGTGTTGTGTTGAAATCAAACTTCAACCTAAAGGTGTGAGCTTTTTCGCTTAACAGATTTAAAGCACATTTTCTATTTCATTTAACTACATCCACCATATTAATTAAATTTCGGATCATATTTGTTTAGAAATTAAAGATATTTGCAAATAAGTGTGACTGCCAGGTAGAAATTAAAGAATATACTCAACGCAAAACACTTTATCATGTCTTTATTTGTCATTTTACACAAACATCTATTAAAATCAGTTAAGTTTTGCCAAACAAGTTAATCCATCTACATAAATATCTCATTCGTGATTCATATAATTAGTTTTTGTTCTTTAATGCAATCATCAACGGCGATTTTAAGTTCAAAAAAAGCTATAACCTAAGGCAGAAGAGTTACCAACGGATTCACTCTCGGACATTCTCGTCAAAGTTGCTTCAACATCATTCACCGATATTTTTAACGCCAAATCAACTTGCAAAGAATGGTTCAGAGCAGCATGTGAAGATTACGTTTTTTAGCGTGTTTCAGTTGATTCTTTACCCGTAATCCATTGGAAAAATACGAGTAAATCTGTCATCTCCTACCTCGAGAAGTGCATAAAAGTCAAAAATCCAGAATCATTATTTTGACAAGGAATTATCGATTATTTCAGTCATTCAAGGCCCGATTCCGAGCTTAAGTACTTGGGGAAAGCAAGTGATAAAGGTCATTTGGAAGCGAAATATGTTTATTGTATCATTCTTATCTGTTATGGCGAAATTTTTTGGGAACAATGTTTAAAATTAGTTTGTGATTTCAATTCAGAATTGGTGGATGAATGTAGGGAGAAGGTGAGGAAGGTTGTGCAAATGATGTGGAAGCGTAATTTTATAGTTGGAAAAGGAGATGAAAAAGAATTGAGATTGAGAAAAAAAAAAGTCGAAAAAGGTCGGAAAAATTAGAAAAAATTTATATTAAGTTTATAGACTAAATGATATTTTTTTTATCTCCTAGTGCTTCCCAGAGTAGGAACGTATGTGCCTCTATTGATATGGAACAGATAGTCAACTCCTCACGTATATTAGTTCCGAAAAGAGAGAATATGTAAGATGAACCCACACTGAACAAAATTTCCATACAACAAAGCATGAAACATTTCATAATCCTACCCCGCAAACCAACTCTAAGGAAACGGGGTACAAGATCTTTGGCTATAGTAACGTAAAGAAAAACCTCAACAAAGTCGGGAACGATATAGAATAAAGTTTTTATAAGAAAACTCAATTTCTCAAATAGGGCAAAGAAAGTAATGAGAAATGAAGCCCATATGGCTATGAGGGTGAGACGCCAGAGAAATAGAGACAGAGAAGGATTAGCCATCTTAGGGTCTTAGGGAGGGATAAAGCTTTGGAGGATGAGAACGCCCAAGAAGGGAGCCTCAATATCTATTTAATAATGGTTTGAGCGGGAAGAAGCTGTTAGTTAGTTAGTTATGAAAAATTATAATGTGTGGTGCACCACACTTTAAGATGGTGCACCCCTGAAAGTAAATACCATGTAACTACTAACTCATCAACTATAACTGCTACAAAACAGCAAAAACTAACTTTAAACCTTGTTCCCTAAATTTTTCGCCATAACAGATAAGAATTATACAATAAACATATTTCGCTTTCTAATGGCCTTTATCAATTGCTTTCCTCAATTACTCAAGCCTGGAATCGGGCCTTGAATTGTTGAAATAATCGATCATTCCTTGTCAAAATAATGATTCTGGATTTCTGTCTTTTATGCACTTCTCAAGGTAGGAGACGATGAATTTACTCGTATTTTTCCAATGGATTATGGGTAAAGAATCAATTGAAACACGCTCAAAAGCGTAATCTTTAGATGCTGCTTTCAACCATTCTTTGGAAGTTGATTTGGCGTTGAAAAGATCGGTGAATGATGTTGAAGCAACTCTGGCGAGAATGTCCGATAGTAAATCCGTTGCTAAGACTTCTGCCTTTGGTAATAACTTTTTTTAACTTAAAAAATCGCCATTGATTATTGAATTGCAGAACTAAAAGTAAATTATATTAAATTGCAACTTTTTCCGACCTTTTCCGACTTTTTCTTATTCTCAATCTCAATTCTTTTTTCTTTTCCTTCTCCAACTATAAAATTATGCTTCCACATCAGTTGCACAACCTTCCTCACCTTCTCTCTATATTTATCCACCAATTCTGATTTTAAATCACAAACTAACTTTAAAACTTGTTGCCTAAATTTCCAAATATAACATACAAGAATTATACAATAAACATATTTGGCTTCCAAATGGCCTTTATCACTTGCTTTCCCTAAGTACTTAAGCCCGGAATCGGGCCTAGAATCGCTAAAATAATCGATCATTCCTTGTCGAAATAATGATTCTGGATTTCTGACTTTTATGCACTTCTCGAGGTAGGAGATGACAGACTTACTCGTATTTTTCCAATGAATTACGAGTAAAGAATCAATTGAAACGCGCTAAAAAACATAATCTTTAGATGCTGCTTTCAATCATTCTTTGCAAGTTGATTTGGCGTTGAAAAGATCGGTGAATGATGTTGAAGCAACTTTGGTGAGAATGTCCGATAGTAAATCTGTTGGTAAGTCAGAAATCTAGAATCATTATTTGGGAACAATGTTTAAAGTTAGTTTGTGATTTCAATTCAGAATTGGTGAATGAATGTAGGGAGAAGGAGAGGTAGGTTGTGCAAATGATGTGGAAGCGTAATTTTATAGTTGGAGAAGGAGATGAAAAAGAATTGAGATTGAGAAAAAAAAAGTCGAAAAAGGTCGGAAAGATTAGAAAAAATTTATATTAAGTTTGCAGACTAAACGATATTTTTTTATCTCCTTCTTCATATTCTTATTATGTTTTTGTTTTATGTCAGGCTTTCTGCCTAGAATACTGAAATATTTTTCGTGTCGTCTGAATATTTTTTGTGACAGTATTTTAACTGTATGTCATCTGAAAGTGAAAAAAAAAGCGCTCGATTCTCAGATGACATTACGATTACATAATCCTGTCATCCAAAGAAAACGCGTGTTTTCGTTAAATTTCACTTAGTCAACAGATGACACTTATAATAAATGAATGTCATTGTTTGCCGAAAACAAAAAAGCGGCAAATGAAATTTCACTTACGCGGTCAATCCCCAAATTTTAGGCGCTCTTGTTTGATTGAAATTTTCAGCTGATATATAAACCCTCTCTCTAATCCCAAACCCCATTTTAGGTTACGCAAGAGCTTCATCCCTCTCATCCCTCTCTATTGTCATGGCTGATTTGGACATGCAATCACTGGGTGAGCTATAAACACGGTACTGGTAAGTATCTATTAATTGGCATTGGTCCTTACTCTCTCTTTTCCTCATCCGATTTACTTTTGTGTATGTCGATTTCAGCAGCTGGAATAAGGATCTATTGATTTTCAAAGCTATGATTTAAAAGGTTAGATCTCTCGCTTAGATACTGATTTTATTGTATTCATTGTTAGATTCACCGATGAAATTCTTGGGTCATTATCTTTTTTAACCTAGGGTAATACATTGCCGGTTGCTGAAGATGTTCTGATTTCTTTTTATTTGAACATAATATTTGCAGGGATAGTAAGAATGCTACATGCGAAGGCTGACTGAAGAGATTATCAATCGGTTCATGCCTTTAGCATATGGGGAGATTTCTTTAACTTACTGAATATATATTAATGTTAAGTTGGTTTGAACTGATTGGTCATGCCTTTAGAAGTGCTTGTGTATGTTTGATGTATTGTTTTGGAACCTAGAACTCATTGATTTAGGAAACTAGCCTGATTTAGTATATATATTGTTTGATGTACTGTTTTGGAACCTAGGACTCATAGAGTTCATGTATGAATGATCATTAAGCATGTGCCTGATTAGGCATACTCTAAAGCTTTGAATGTTCTTTGAGATTGGCACTACTCTTACACCTATGAGTTATATTGCTAGAAGTGATTGAGTATGTGTATGTGTATGAAACATGTTTATGTATGATGTTCTGTTGATGTTTATGTTTGAGGTTCTGTATGAGTATGTGTACGATTGTTCATTTGGGCATGTAGCTTATTAATCATGCATCAAGTATTTGAGGAACATTGTAAAAGGGTCATTGAGCATGTGGCTGGTTAGGCATACTCTAAAGCTTTGAATGTTATTTGAGATTGGCACTACTCTTACACCTATGAGTTATACTGCTAGAAGTGATTGAGTATGTGTATGTGTATGAAACATGTTTATGTATAATGTTTTGTTGATGCTTATGTTTGAGGTTCTGTATGAGTATGTGTACGATTGTTCATTTGGGCATGTAGCTTATTAATCATGCATCAAGTATTAGAGGAACATTGTAAAAGGGTCATTGAGCATGTGGCTGATTAGGCATACTCTAAAGCTTTGAATGTTCTTTGAGATTGGCACTACTCTTACACCTATGAGTTATACTGCTAGAAGTGATTGAGTATGTGTATGTGTATGAAACATGTTTATGTATGATGTTCTGTTGATGTTTATGTTTGAGGTTCTGTATGAGTATGTGTACGATTGTTCATTTGGGCATGTAGCTTATTAATCATGCATCAAGTATTAGAGGAACATTGTAAAAGGGTCATTGAGCATGTGGCTGATTAGGCATACTCTAAAGCTTTGAATGTTCATTGTGATTGGCACTACTCTTACACCTATGAGTTATACTGCTAGAAGTGATTGAGTATGTGTATGTGTATGATGTTCTGTTGATGTTTATGTTTGAGGTTCTGTATGAGTATGTAGCTTATTAATCACGCATCAAGTATTAGAGGAACATTGTAAAAGGGTCATTGAGCATGTATGAAGCATGTATTAAAAGGTAAATTTAGGCTAATTGATATCACCATTCTCTTTTTTATTTGAACATGACCTATGATGATAAGTAAGGAATAAGTTGTATGCTTGTTATAGCATGTTCACTTGAATAAGTTATCTACTTGTTATAGCATGTTAGGCATACTCCTAAATCTCCATTACTATGTATCATGTCACTTGGCTTGTTATGCTTATGGAAAAGTGTTTAACATGGTGATGAAGTTGTACGATTCTAACAACACAAGTTTATGACTAAGCTTGTGGTGACAGTATCATGCACTTCATCACCATACTAACTTCATCATGAACTGTACAATCCAAGTGGCAGGTACGTAGTGGTGGCTTTATGATGCTATGAGAACAAGTTTTAGATATGCACGAATAAGTTGTCTATTTGTTATAACATGTTAGGCATACTCTTAAAGCTGAAAATGTTATGAAGCCATTCAGGATGGTGATGAGATAAGCTTACAATATACCTTCCACTTGGCTTGTTATCTGATTGAAATCATTCAGGATGTTGATGGGTTTTCGATGCTATCAGCATAAGTTATGAACTTGATATTATGTTTAGGAAGGTAGTTGATCATGCATACTCTTAAAGCTGAAAATGATGAACTTGCCTGATTCTTTTCTATTTTAACACGAGTTATGCTGATGAGACATATGTTGGCTTGTTTTATGTTCTGTTTATGAAGTAACTGATTCAAGAATAGACATATGTTTCATATCAATTTAGCATGTTATTGATGCGTGTCACCTAGTAGTGTTCTTTTTAACGACGAAATGTATATTACGATGATTGCGTTATGACTATGGATGTGGTCTTTCTAAGTGCTTTGTATCTACTAGACGTCACTACTTAGGGGCAAGTGTACCCCGTCGTATCAAGTAATAATCCGGTTAAGACCGGGTATCGAATCCACGGGATTTATAACTGCAAATATTAAACGACTCGGTTTTATACGTTATTTAAGCGGTGAATACTTTGAGGTTGGTGTGAGACACAACTACAAACTACTCCTAACTACGTGTGAGGCGAATTTATATAACGAAACTCTATGGAGTGATATGAATGCGATAAGTTATAATTATGACAAATAATGACTTCTAATGTTTATACGGTTGATGGTTTGCTCGTGCAAAGACGACTACGTGTAGAGAAACCGACCCGTGAAGTACTTAGACTACGTGGTTCCTAGTCAAGACGTGTCTAATGCTTGGGACCAGAAATTAGGGCCCGTAAGTTCCGTGGTTTGTCAATTCCTAGGGTTTCCGGTTTGTCACTTTCGGTAAGGCAACACCTATATGAATCCCTAAAAATAGCCCGAATGGCGCCGGAAGTCGCGTTCTCCTACATAACAATCAATTATAAATATCAAAACAAGTAACAAACATCAACACATATATAGAAAAGAAGATTATGAATCATAAATTATAAATATGGAAAGTGTAAATATGGATTACAAACAAGCCTAGTACATAGGATGAGATCAAGCTAATTAGCAAGTGTAAAGGGAAGAATCCACCCTCGGAACTAGCTAACAGGACTCAAAAGACGTCTCTAATGACTTGAATGGTGGAGCTCTCAAGCTTGGTGTACGGAGATGGAGCGGGACTTTGATGAAATGCCGGGAGCAACGGACAAGCTCTCGAGATGGAAGAGTTTAGTTACACAAAGCCTAAAAACAAATCTAAACTACAACAATCAAAACAAGTATAGTTTTTGCTCTCTCTAATGGTGTGTGTAATGAGTGCTAGTCACTCTTATTTATAGATCAGGCTAGGGGCAAGATTGTACTTTCACAAGGTGCAAGCATGGAGGAACATAATTTTGTGCAGAAATCCCATAATACGCCCCGCGTATGGTGGAGTACGCCCCGCGTGTATGCCCATTCCGTCGGAAATCTCCTGCATGTGGACCAATTCCGGATCTTGATGTCTCAAACACGCCCCGCGTAGGATGGACTGTGCCTTGCGTGTTTGAGTTTCTGATCTTTTTGCATTGAAGAATTCCTTTACACGCCCTGCGTGTAAGGTGGTGCGCCCCGCGTATGGATCGTTGACTCAGGGAGACCATGCAGTCTGACTTTTCAGGATTAGGCAATTATTTTTGACATGTGCTATACGCCTCGCGTATGCTGACTAGATTCCGCGTGGTGCTTGTGGATAGGGCAATCATTTCTGACTTTATGTTTCACGCCCCGCTTATGGGATGATGCGCCTCGCGTATTTGAGTGGATTTTCACTCCTTGCTCGTACCTGAAATACAAATCTCGGGGCCGAGTTAGCTTGACGTTTTTATTTCCTAAATTACTCAAAAATAAGGGAAATTAACTGAAAGCATGGAATTTATTTTTATTCCGTTATTTTATTAAAACATTCTATTTTTGTAATTAAACTTATTTGTTTCTTCTAAAATTAACCCGTAAATCACGCTAAAAGATAGGGGTAAAATACCCCTATCAAACCTCCTCGGACTTTAAAGTTTTACTTGTCCTCAAGTAAAAGAAATCGAAAGACAAGGGATTGAGATTATTAAGAAACAAACCGACGGTTGGTTTTACCAAGTGCGTGATTTCAAAGTTAAAGTTTTATGCAAAGTTTTCGGCGAGTACCTACGCAAACAATCGAGCGACCAAAACTCGTTTGAAACCTCCATAATTAAAATTAATAGGCAATAATAACGGGGGTTGATTATCTTTTGAGAACCCGATAATACCTCACCAAGGGATTTCACTCTTACGCTCAAACTTTGGTGGGTCGGTGTTTTAGCACTATTCTTTGCACTTACCTGAGATCACTTTTGAGTTTGCATTTTCATCCGGGTTTTTCCTCCTATGTCATGGTTTAGACAATATTAAAAATGAACTCGGAGGGGGGTTATAATGTGGGTGGCTTTTTAGTGGTTAATTTTTGGAAACTCGAGTTTAAATACCATTTTGGTGATCGCACCGTATTTTTATTTTGGCCTTAGCGAGTTCATAAGATATACTCGAAATTGCTCGGGTGGAGCTTGAGAATGCCTTTTGCTCTTTATTGTATTTTTCTTTTCTTTTTGTTTTGAGAGCGGCACAAAAACGATTTCGAGGGTTTAAGGTGTTTACTTATCAAGGCTTTGGCTTATTTCGGGTGCGAATTGATTTTGTTGGTATTTAAACAGGAGGAAAAAGAGGGTTAATTGTTAAAAGGGTGTTGACAAGAAAAGTCGGTTAGTAGGCTCAAGGGGGTTTCCTAGAGGTTGATAGAAACGAGAAAAATAAATTAAGAAAAGAATTAGACTAAGTGGGTTCGTTTTATCATCTATTGCCATTTTAACCAAAATAGGTGTACTTAACCCGGTATTAGATGCAAACTCTATGACTCGAGTGAAGTCAAAGCTCTCGAAAATTGTGAAAGAAATAGAGTTCTCGTACGAACTCTTTTAGGCTCAAAAATCCCTCACAAAAATTCAGGTTTAAATTGTGTACTATCGAATTGTCGCTAAATTTTCAAACATCCTGTTTTATTGCCTTTTTAAGTTTCGTTATGGAGATGACTTATGGGTTAGGACGCGATGCTTTTGTTTAGTATCACCTAGTCTTTACATAAATTCTATAACTTCAAAATTAAGACTTAAATTTCTTAATAGAACCGATCCTTTGTGGTCTGATACTATTTACATTTAAGGTTAGTGTGTCGGGAAAAATCTTAAGAATCAACCAATTAGTTTAATTATTTTTGTGTCTTTTTCTATTTTTATTTTTGTTTTTGTTAGTGAAAAACAAACTGAAAGTGCGGGGTTGCACGACCCTCCGCGTTATTAAAATGACGCCTATTGCAAGGGCATCGCAAAAGAAGAAAGAAACAAAAACAAAAATGAGACATGGAATTTAAAAATTAGGCTCTTCAAAGTTTGGGTCCTACGCGAGGCGTGCCCTAGGGGGCGCCCCGCGTAGGCGTTGCGTTTTGAGCTCATTTTGGGCAGAGACCTAAATACGCGGGGCGCATGAAGTGGGGTGCCCCGCGTGTTTGAGTTTCTGGGCATTTTATATACAAAAAATGGGGATCACGCGGGGCGTAAAGGCGAGTACGTCCTGCGTGAATGTTATTTATGGCAGAGAAACTGTGAAAAATAAACACGAAACATGAACGGAAACCATAAAAATACATTAGATATTAAAACAGAAAGCAAAGTACATTACAAGAAAACAAAACGAACTAAAACAAAACGAACTGAAATGAATTGAAATAGACATGAAAACACAAAACAAAGAAAAACATAAGAAAAAAAAGAAACTATGGTTGAGGCGGAGGGGGATTTCCATGGATGTTGAAGTGGGTGTAGAAGGCGTCGAAGTTGGCCCTATCCGCTTGCCTTTGAGCCTCGGAGGCATCGAAGTGAGCATCAAGGGCATCGAAGCGGGAGTCGAAGTGAGCCCGATCACGACGTTGGTTATCCTCCAAGATATCCAACCGAGCATAAAGAGCGTTGAAGTCGTGGAGGACTGAAATTGAGGCCCATATCCGAATCCGAACCCTCCTCCTCGTGTGAGTGGACCGCCCCCGAGGTTTCACCCGGGCCCGAAGTGGAGCGTCTAAGAGATTTGAAAGCATTCTTCTCCAAGGGCCGAGGTTCAAAACTTGGGAGGCGATCAAGGGCAGCCTCGCCAAGAGCGGAAGTGGCGAAGAGAGTGACGAGATGTCCCAACCCGATCTTGCCACGTTTCCGGGTGGAAATATGGTGGAGTTGGACTGCCACAAGATAGGAAAGGTCGTAGGCGCGGTTGTTGGCACAACAATAGAGCGCCAAAAGTTCGTCCTTGTTGACCTTAGTGGACTCCGACTTCCCCGAAAAGTAGAAGGAGATGACGCGGTGGAGAAGTTGGAGGATGGGATCACGGATGAGAGAGGGGCGGAGGTTGGAGACATCGTAATCCTCGGACCCGGTGATGGAGGTCCAAAACTCACGAGCAGAAACACCCTTGGGCCAATGGGAGATGCCACCCTCCGCTTGTTTGGTGAAGTTATTGCGGAGCCATTGGGTGTCATTGGTGAAGGGGCGATTGTGAAGGCGAAAGTTGAAGAGGGCGGCACCGGGGACGTTGTTAGAGGTGAGGGTGGTGTAGAACTCCAAGACCAAGGAGAGGTAGACGTGTGGCCGGGCATGAAAGTGATCAAGCCAAGAGAGGGCATGGAGGCGATCCACGAAAGCCCCGCCAAGGTCGAAGCGGTCAAGAGTGCTCCGCTCGATGTAAGGGAGCTCCATAAAGTGGGCGGTGGAAAGTGTTTGGTAGTTTTGGGCTTCCTCTTCGGTGAGGAGATGGAAAGGAGCCCGGTATTGTCGGGTGAGTGGTGGTGTCTCCTCCCGTTCGGGTGGTGGTGGTTGTTGGTTTTGGGTGCGGGTGGTACGGGCCCGAGTGGACCGTGGGGGTCGCATATCGACGGTTTGCTTTTGCCTAACCATGATAATGGAGGATAGAGGAAGAGTAGAGGAGGAGTAGGACAGTGTATGAGGGTTGTGAGGAAGAAGGAGGAGAAAAGGAGGGGTTTATATAGGGGGGAAGTGGGGAATCCAAGTAAAACTCGGATTCCTAGAGGGGTACGCGGGGCATGAAGGGGCTACGCCACGTGTATCCCTCCCCCTGAACTGATTTTCCGCAAAAATGGTGCGGTACGCGTGGCGTGAAAGGGGGCACGCCTCGCGTATCACACCTCCTGCCCCTTTTTGATGGAAAAAAGGGCGAGGACGCGGGGCGTAAATGGGGATACGCCCCGCGCAAGAGGGGGAAGTTGAAGGATTTTTTCGGTTTTTGATCAGTTTTCTGATTTTTAATTTTTTTGATTTATGAGTTTTTAATGAGTTTTTAATTGATTTTATTAACTCTTTTTAATATTTATGTGTTATTAAATTGTAATTAAGGGGGTGGTTAATACAAAATTTAGTGTGGAGGGAAGTTGAAAATTTGAATTTGAAAAGATGGAGGTTGATTGGAGGGAAGGGGAGATGGAGTGTGGAAGTGGGAAAGGTGTATAGGGAAGAGGAGTGATGGGAAGTTTGAGAGAAGAAAAGTTGCCATGGGGAATTGTGATTCACAACTCCCCGAAGATACGCGAGGCGTGCCCTGGGGCACGTCCCGCGTGTCCTCCCACATGGCGTTTATTAAAGGCAAAAGGGGTTCGCGGGGCGTTAAGGGGGGGGGGGGGGGGCACCCCACGTAGTGTGTCTTTTATTGAAGAAAAAGGGCAGACACACAGATACGCGGGGCGTATAGGTGTGTACGCCCCGCGTGTCCTAAATTTTTTTGGATAAAAATGGGATTTGATTTTCTGTTTATTTATGCGAAAGGATAAAAATAAAGATGAAAATAAAAATAAAAATGAGAGTGAAAGTGAAAATGACGAGATGGCGGAAACTAAAAATAGCATACGTAAAAATAACTAAAAGTAGAGACAACCAAAAATAGAAATAAGTTGAAAAACATTTATAGTACATATAAACAAGTGGTTCGAGAAATTCAAACCGATGCTACGTTTTGAGTCGAAGTAGCTCGACTTTCTTGTGTGGCGGCTCAATGTAAGTTGCCGGAGTTGGAACTTGACGGGTCCAAACCTCCATTATTCATGAGCGTTATCACCTGTCCGGATTCCCGATTTTTGCCCTGCAGATTTTGTTCGGTGTTCGTCGGTAGGGTTCCTAGTGGCATTTCTTGTTGTTGACGGTTCAGATGGGCTACTTGGCGGCTAAGATCCCTGCAAAACACCTCGCTATCGGAAAGACGGGTTAATATATCCTTCAACAACGATGTGACTGATTGGTCATGTACATTGTTGGGAGGTGGAGCGTTCCGATTACCGGGCACGGCTTGTGATTGCTCGAGCCCGTTTTCCCGATATTCTTGCTCAAAGCCGGATGGGGGCCTCAACACGTTATTATTATTGCCATATGACAAGTTCGGGTGTTGGTACCGAGGCCGCCAACAATTGTTATTATTACTGTGGTGGTGATAGGAGTTCTAATTAGGATTATACCTTGGATTTCCTCCTACGTAACTTACACTCTCGATGTCGCCGGTGAAAGGGCTGCCGGCTTGGCAATTGAGTCCGTCGTGGTCTCCGCCACAGTGATTGCACATCAGGACCTGTGCACTTTTGTTGAGGCTTAGCTGGACAATTAACGAGTCAACTTTCTTATGCATTTCTGCTATGGAGATTTTCGGAGCCTCTTTCTCCACAGCAAACATTTGGTGTCGCGACGGGCCGGCAAGCTGATCCTCTTGCCATTGCACGCTTTTCCTCGCGAGCTTATGAATGAGCTCGTAGGCCTCACTAGCTAACTTCCGAAATAGATCCCCACCTGCAGCGGAATCAACAGTCGCACGGTTAGTGGGGGTTAACCCGTGGTAAAAAGTGCTTACCAAGTCGTGCTTCGGGATGTCATGGTGGGGGCAGTTTTGGAGCAACTTCCGGAACCTAGCCCAAGCTGCATGAAGGGCCTCGTATTCCAACTGCCTAAAGGACGTGATATCGGTCCGTAACTTGACTGTTTTGGACGGTGGAAAATAATAGGAAAGGAACTCCTTCGCGAGCTCCTCCCATGACGTGATGGATCCCGCCTCCAAAGAGTGTAGCCACTCCAAAGCTTGTCCTGTCAAAGAAAAAGGAAACAGCTTTAGTCTAACAGCCTCAACGGGAACACCATTTTGCCAAGAGGTGTCGGCACACATAAGGAATTTATCGAGATGTTCGTTAGGGTTCTCATGGAGTTCCCCTTCGAATTGACCGTATTGTTGTATCAGCTGGATCATACCGGTCTTTATCTCGTACGTGTTGGCCGGTATTGTGGGGGCGACAATTTCGTTACGGTTTTGAGGACGGTGCGGAGCAAGGATCTCCATCATCGAACGTGTGTCGTTGCCCCCGCGAATGTTGTTCACGTGTGGCCTTTGGTTTCCTTCGGGTTGGTTGACCTCAGCGTTGGGGTTGGCCATCTTCTCTTTTCGAATCCTACAAAGAGTACATTCAATTTCGAGATCAATAGGAATAAGAGAATCACTCCGAGATCGGGTATGCATAAAATAAGTAAAAAAAAAATATAATATCAACAAGAAAAGAATGTTGTTTGTAAAAGTATATATAAACAATTTATACAAAAAGAATGCTTAAACTAACAATAAAACGTTTTTGTCTAATATTGCAAGATGTTATAAATCCCCGGCAACGGCGCCAAAAACTTGATGCGTGTCACCTAGTAGTGTTCTTTTTAACGACGAAATGTATATTACGATGATTGCGCTATGACTATGGATGTGGTCTTTCTAAGTGCTTTGTATCTATTAGACGTCACTACTTAGGGGCAAGTGTACCCCGTCGTATCAAGTAATAATCTGGTTAAGACCGGGTATCGAATCCACGGGATTTATAACTGCAAGTATTAAACGACTCGGTTTTATACGTTATTTAAGCGGTGAATACTTTGAGGTTGGTGTGAGACACAACTACAAACTACTCCTAACTACGTGTGAGGCGAATTTATATAACGAAACTCTATGGAGTGATATGAATGCGATAAGTTATAACTATGACAAATAATGAATTCTAATGTTTATACGGTTGATGGTTTGCTCGTGCAAAGACGACTACGTGTAGAGAAATCGACCAGTGAAGTACTTAGACTACGTGGTTCCTAGTCAAGGCGTGTCTAATGATTGGGACCAGAAATTAGGGCCCGTAAGTTCCGTGGTTTGTCAATTCCTACGATTTCCGGTTTGTCACTTCCGGTAAGGCAACACCTATATGAATCCCTAAAAATAGCCTGAATGGCGTCGGAAGTCGCGTTCTCCTACACAACAATCAATTATAAATATCAAAACAAGTAACAAACATCAACACATATATAGAAAAGAAGATTATGAATCATAAATTATAAATATGGAGAGTGTAAATATGGATTACAAACAAGCCTAGTACATAGGATGAGATCAAGCTAATTAGCAAGTGTAAAGGGAAGAATCCACCCTTGGAACTAGCTAACCGGACTCAAAAGCCGTCTCTAAGGACTTGAATGGTGGAGCTTTCGAGCTTGGTGTGTGGAGATGGAGCGGGACTTTGATGAAATGCCGGGAGCAACGGACAAGCTCTCGAGATGGAAGAGTTTAGTTACACAAAGCCTAAAAACAAATCTAAACTACAACAATCAAAACAAGTATAGTTTTTGCTCTCTCTAATGGTGTGTGTAATGAGTGCTAGTCACTCTTATTTATAGATCAAGCTAGGGGCAAGATTGTACTTTCACAAGGTGCAAGCATGGAGGAACATAATTTTGTGCAGAAATCCCATAATACGCCCCGCGTATGGTGGAGTACGCCCCGCGTGTATGCCCATTCCGTCGGAAATCTCCTGCATGTGGACCAATTCCGGATCTTGATGTCTCAAACATGCCCCGCGTAGGATGGACTGCGCCTTGCGTGTTTGAGTTTCTGACCTTTTTGCATTGAAGAATTCCTTTACACGCCTGCGTGTAAGGTGGTGCGCCCCGCGTATGGATCGTTGACTCAGGGAGACCATGCAGTCTGACTTTTCAGGATTAGGCAATTATTTCTGACATGTGCTATACGCCTCGCGTAAGTTGGCGTACGCCTCGCGTATGCTGACTAGATTCCGCCTGGTGCTTGTGGATAGGGCAATCATTTCTAACCTTATGTTTCACGCCTCGCGTATGGGATGATGCGCCTCGCGTATTTGAGTGGATTTTCACTCCTTGCTCGTACCTGAAATACAAATCTCGGGGCCGAGTTAGCTTGACGTTTTTATTTCCTAAATTACTCAAAAATAAGGGAAATTAACTGAAAGCATGGAATTTATTTTTATTCCGTTATTTTATTAAAACATTCTATTTTTGTAATTAAACTTATTTGTTTCTTCTAAAATTAACCCGTAAATCACGCTAAAAGATAGGGGTAAAATACCACTATCAAACCTCCTCGGACTTTAAAGTTTTACTTGTCCTCAAGTAAAAGAAATCGAAAGACAAGGGATTGAGATTATTAAGAAACAAACCGATGGTTGGTTTTACCAAGTGCGTGATTTCAAAGTTAAAGTTTTATGCAAAGTTTTCGGCGAGTACCTACGCAAACAATCGAGCGACCAAAACTCGTTTGAAACCTCCATAATTAAAATTAATAGGCAATAATAACGGGGGTTGATTATCTTTTGAGAACCCGATAATACCTCACCAAGGGATTTCACTCTTACGCTCAAACTTTGGTGGGTCGGTGTTTTAGCACTCTTCTTTGCACTTACCCGAGATCACTTTTGAGTTTGCATTTTCATCCGGGTTTTTCCTCCTATGTCATTGTTTAGACAATATTAAAAATGAACCTGGAGGGGGGTTGTAATGTGGGTGGCTTTTTAGTGGTTAATTTTTGGAAACTCGAGTTTAAATACCATTTTGGTGATCGCACCGTATTTTTATTTTGGCCTTAGCGAGTTCATAAGATATACTCGAAATTGCTCGGGTGGAGCTTGAGAATGCCTTTTGCTCTTTATTGTATTTTTCTTTTCTTTTTGTTTTGAGAGCGGCACAAAAACGATTTCGAGGGTTTAAGGTGTTTACTTATCAAGGCTTTGGCTTATTTCGGGTGCGAATTGATTTTGTTGGTATTTAAACATGAGGAAAAAGAGGGTTAATTGTTAAAAGGGTGTTGACAAGAAAAGTCGGTTAGTAGGCTCAAGGGGGTTTCCTAGAGGTTGATAGAAACGAGAAAAATAAATTAAGAAAAGAATTAGACTAAGTGGGTTCGTTTTATCATCTATTGCCATTTTAACCAAAATAGGTGTACTTAACCCGATATTAGATGCAAACTCTATGACTCGAGTGAAGTCAAAGCTCTCGAAAATTGTGAACGAAATAGAGTTCTCGTACGAACACTTTTAGGCTCAAGAATGTGCAAATGGTAAACAAGGATATCGGGATGATGGGGAACCATCAGAGTTAAATGGCGTCGAATACTGGAGGGGCATGGAGCCAACATTGAAGATCAGATTGATTACCAAGTACATTTGTAATCAGTAATCATTCTGTTCTTCAAGATTGGCTCTATGCCCATCCAGTAGTCGACACCATCTAACTCAATGGTTGCCCAGCATCCAAATTTCCTTGCTATTCACACATCACGCCCCCCCTTGTACGCTATTCGCACGTCACATCATAATGCCCCCCTTGCTTGCTAATTGCACATCATATATCCATTGCATGCTCTTCAGTCCATCTCCTGGCAGTTGCTACATAACCTGCCCTGTTGCTGATGTATCGTTCAGCAATTCGCTCTCGGCCAGGAAATGGCCCCTCAATGAAGGGCTCTACCAGCAGTCCATAAATATTCCACAGCAGTTATAAAATGCATAGATAAATTAAATTAGACCCCAAACATGAGTAGATAAACTAGACCCCAAACATGAATAGATAAATTTACGGGTAAAAATACATAGATTTACATCTTACCGTGGCAATACTATGGGCAGGCCGATCTAGTAGCTGGGGCATAGAAACATGCCCCAAGGGACCGATATTAGGATGGTAAATTTTGGTCCTGAATATTACCTGCGAACAATAGTAATATCATGAGTGTATTTACAAAGATATGAACTGATTTATGTGTGTTAACAAGTTTATGCATGTTCTTACAACTGGAGGTGTGGAGGGAAAATCGACAGGGAAGTCCATTTGGACTATGAATACACCTCCTTCATAAGGGGTGTTTGGAGGGCCATTCATCACGGCAGTCCATTACTGCCGGTCAGGACCATGTATATTGACAAGCCACCTAGGTGCCTCATATCGGAGTTGTTCAATCTGAAACTCAACATTACGATATAGGTTCCTTCTATTCCCGATCGACATAACAATCTTTAAGTATAGTGTTACGTTGCCCTGGGTGACTATTGAGAATTGGTAAACGCTTCCTATTTATAATGTGGGTGGGTAAGTGAATGGTCTTAGAATGGAGAAAGGGTAAATTGAGATTAATTAGGTCTATCTGTATAAGGTGTGTAATTAATGAGCATCATCAATTGGTTTTGCAGATACCAAGATTTTGGGGATTCTGGGAGATGATGACTTAGATATGCTTCAGTTCAAGTTGGATTTGGCTTTCCAATCAACACCACCATGCCTCTGACTATATATACAGATTTGGAGATGTACATTAATTGCTTATATTTTTTTGTCATCAGACATTCATTCAGTTATTTTGTGTAGTTCAAATGTAACCAGATTATGAGCATTAGTCTCCAGTAAAATTAAAATCATTGATATACAGAAATTCTTATTCATTTGATAATTATTGTTCATTTCCAGAATCATTCGAAGAAGAAGGCAAGGAGTGACATTTACGTTTAAAAAAATATCATCTAAACGTCAATAAAAAAGACATTAGATTAAAAGAATCTGTCATCTAAAACAAATCTCTTGACATGATTGATTAAGACCTATGCCATCTGATACAAGTTACTACGACAGAAATTATTATAAAAACTGTCACCGCGAATACCAATATGCCAATTTCCCATATATCGACTTGACATTTTTAATTATTAGTATGTCATGTGATGACATTAAAAGTGACGTTAATAAATAAAAAGATGCATCGTAACAATGTTCATATGACAGTACGAGACTAGGCTGATGTCATGTATAGTATCTTCAAATAACAGAACCTAACCGTCGTCTGAAGGTGCAATAGACGGCAGCGAGTCCTGTGACAGATTTATATCTCGCGGGACGACGGTTTTTAACCGTCGTCTGAAGGGGGTTTTGGCATAGTGATATCTAGAAATTTAGGCAACAAGTTTTAAAGTTAGTTTGTGATTTAAAATCGGAATTGGTGGATAAATATAGAGAGAAGGCGAGGGAGGTTGTGCAACATATGTGGAAGCGTAATTTTATAGTTGGAGAAGGAAAAGAAAAAGAATTGAGATTGAGAAGAAGAAAAAGTCGGAAAAGGTCGGAAAAAGTTGCAAAAAAACAGAAAAAAATCATGATAAGTAATTATTTTCACTTGTTATATCCTCGTGCAGATGATATCTTACTTATCATTATATTACCTAGTGCATTTGTTAGTGTTCACATTTTAAGACAACAAACAGCTATTAGCAATCAGCTAAGTTTTACCAAACAAGTTTATCTATCTACATTAATATCTCCTTCGTGATTCATATAATTTACTTTTTGTTCTGCAATTCAATCATCAATGGCGATTTTTTAAGTTAAAAAAAGTTATAACCAAAGGCAGAAGACTTAGCAATGGATTTACTATCGGACATTCTCGCAAGAGTTGCTTCAACATCATTCACCGATCTTTTCAACGCCAAATAAACTTGCAAAGAATGGTTGAAAGCAGCATCTAAAGATTACGCTTTTCAGTGTGTTTCAATTGATTCTTTACCCATAATCCATTGGAAAAATACGAGTAAATTCGTCGTCTCCTACCTCGAGAAGTGTATAAAAGACAGAAATCCAGAATCATTATTTTTACAAGGAATGATCGATTATTTCAACCATTCAAGGCCCGATTCCAGGCTTGAGTAATTGAGGAAAGCAATTGATAAAGGCCATTAGAAACTGAAATATGTTTATTGTATAATTCTTATCTGTTATGGCGAAAAATTTAGGGAACAAGGTTTAAAGTTAGTTTGTGATTTCAAATCGGAATTGGTGGATGAATGTAGGGAGAAGGTGAGGAAGGTTGTACAAATGATGTGGAAGCGTTATTTTATAGTTGGAGAAGGAGATGAAAAAGACTTGAGATTGAGAAAAAGAAAAAGTTAAAAAAGGTCGGAAAAAAATTAGAAAAAATTTATATTATGTTTTTAGACTAAACGATATTTTTTTATATCCTTCTTCATATTCTTATTATGTTTTTGTTTTATTTCAGGCTTTCTGACAAGAATACTGAAAATGTGTCGTGTTGAAATCAAACTTCAACCTAAAGGTTTGAGCTTTTTCGCTTAACAGATCTAAAGAACATTTTCTATTTCATTTAACTACATCCACCATATTAATTAAATTTCGGATCATATTTGTTTAGAAATTAAAGATATTTGCAAATAAGTGTGACTGCCAGGTAGAAATTAAAGAATATACTCAACACATAACACTTTATCATGTCTTTATTTGTCATTTTACACAAATATCTATTAAAATCAGTTAAGTTTTGTCAAACAAGTTTATTCATCTACATAAATATCTCATTCGTGATTCATATAATTTACTTTTTGTTCTTCAATGCAATCATCAACGACGATTTTAAGTTCAAAAAAAGCTATAACCTAAGGCAGGAGAGTTACCAACAGATTTACTATCGGACATTCTCGCCAGAGTTGCTTCAACATCATTCACCGAAATTTTTTAACGCCAAATCAACTTGCAAAGAATGGTTCAAAGCAGCATCTGAAGATTATGTTTTTTAGAGTGTTTCAGTTTATTCTTTACCCGTAATTCATTAGAAAAATACGAGTAAATCTGTCATCTCCTACCTCAAGAAGTGCATAAAAGTCAGGAATCCAAAATCATTATTTTGACAAGGAATGATCGATTATTTCAGTCATTCAAGACCCGATTCTGGGCTTAAGTACTTGGGGAAAGCAAGTGATAAATGCCATTTCGAAGCGAAATATGTTTATTGTATCATTCTTATCTGTTATGGCGATTTTTTTTGGGAACAAGGTTTAAAGTTAGTTTGTGATTTCAAATCGGAATTGGTGGATGAATGTAGGGAGAAGGTGAGGAAGGTTGTGCAAATGATGTGAAAGCGTAATTTTATAGTTGGAGAAGGAGATGAAAAAGACTTGAGATTTAGAAAAAGAAAAAGTCGAAAAAGGTCAGAAAAAATTTATATTAAGTTTTTAGACTAAAGGCGATTTTTTTTATCTCCTTCGTCATATTCTTATTATGTTTTTAGACTAATCAATGGAGATATTTTAAGTTAAAAAAAAGTTATAACCAAAGGCAGAAGTCTTAGCAACGGATTTACTATCGGACATTCTCGCCAGAGTTGCTTCAACATCATTCACCGATCTTTTCAACGCCAAATCAATTTGCAAAGAATGGTTGAAAGCAGCATCTGAAGATTATATTTTTTAGAGTGTTTCACTTTATTCTTTACCCGTAATTCATTGGAAAAATACGAGTAAATCTGTCATCTCCTACCTCGAGAAGTGCATAAAAGTCAGAAATCCAGAATCATTATTTTGACAAGGAATGATTGATTATTTCAGTCATTCAAGACCCGATTCCGGGCTTAAGTACTTGGGGAAAGCAAGTGATAAATGCCGTTTGGAAGCGAAATATGTTTATTATATCATACTTATCTATTATGGCCAAATTTTTTGGGAACAAGGTTTAAAGTTAGTTTGTGATTTCAAATCGGAATTGGTGGATGAATGTAGGGAGAAGGTGAGGAAGGTTGTGCAATGATGTGGAAGCGTAATTTTATATTTGGAGAAGGAGATGAAAAAGAATTGAGATTGAAAAAAAGAAAAAGTCAAAAAAGGTCGGAAAAAAATTAGAAAAAATTTATATTAAGTTTTTAGACTAAACGATAATTTTTTTATCTCTTTCTTAATATTCTTATTATGTTTTTTTATGTCAGGTTTTCTGCCAAGAATACTGAAAATGTTTCGTGTTGAAATCAAACTTCAACCTAAATGTGTAAGCTTTTTTGCTTAACAGATCTAAAGCACATTTTCTATTTCATTTAACTACATCCACCATAATAATTAAATTTCGGATCATATTTGTTTAGAAATTAAAGATATTTGCAAATAAGTGTGACTGCCAGGTAGAAATTAAGGAATATACTCAACGCATAACATTTTATCATGTCTTTATTTGTCATTTTACACAAACATCTATTAAAATCAGTTAAGTTTTGCCAAACAAGTTTATCTATCTACATAAATATCTCATTCGTGATTCAACCTAATTTACTTTTTGTTCTTTAATGCAATCATCAACGACGATTTTAAGTTCAAAAAAAGCTATAACCTAAGGCAGAAGAGTTACCAGCGGATTTACTATCGGACATTCTCGTCAAAGTTGCTTCAACATCATTCACCGATATTTTTAACGCCAAATCAACTTGCAAAGAATGGTTCAAAGCAGCATGTGAAGATTACGTTTTTTAGCGTGTTTCAGTTGATTCTTTACCCGTAATCCATTGGAAAAATACGAGTAAATCTGTCATCTCCTACCTCGAGAAGTGCATACAAGTCAGAAATCCAGAATCTTTATTTTGACAAGGAATGATCGATTATTTTAGTCATTCAAGGCCCGATTCCGGGCTTAAGTACTTGGGGAAAGCAAGTAATAAAGGTCATTTGGAAGCGAAATATGTTTATTGTATCATTCTTATCTGTTATGGCGAAATTTTTTGGGAACAATGTTTAAAGTTAGTTTGTGATTTCAATTCAGAATTGGTGGATGAATGTAGGGAGAAGGTGAGGAAGGTTGTGCAAATGACGTGGAAGCGTAATTTTATAGTTGGAGAAGGAGATGAAAAAGGATTGAGATTGAGAAAAAGAAAAAGTCGAAAAAGGTCGGAAAAATTAGAAAAAATTTATATTAAGTTTATAGACTAAACGATATTTTTTATCTCCTTCTTCATATTCTTATTATGTTTTTGTTTTATGTCAGGCTTTTTGCCTAGAATACTGAAAATGGGTCGTGTTGAAATCCAACTTCAACCTAAATGTGTAAGCTTTTTTGCTTAACAGATCTAAAACACATTTTCTATTTCATTTAACTACATCCACCATAATAATTAAATTTCGGATCATATTTGTTTAGAAATTAAAGATATTTGCAAATAAGTGTGACTGTCAGGTAGAAATTAAAGAATATACTCAACGCAGAACACTTTATCATGTCTTTATTTGTCATTTTACACAAACATCTATTAAAATCAGTTAGGTTTTGCCAAACAAGTTTATCCATCTACATAAATATCTCATTCGTGATTCATATAATTTACTTTTTGTTCTTTAATGCAATCATCAACGGCGATTTTAAGTTCAAAAAAAGCTATAACCTAAGGCAGAAGAGTTACCAGCAGATTTACTATCGGACATTCTCGTCAAAGTTGCTTCAACATCATTCACCGATATTTTTAACGCTAAATCAACTTGCAAAGAATGGTTCAAAGCATTATGTCAAGATTACGTTTTTTAGCGTGTTTCAGTTGATTCTTTACCCATAATTCATTGGAAAAATACGAGTAAATATGTCATCTCCTACCTCGAGAAGTGCATAAAAGTCAGAAATCTAGAATCATTATTTTGACAAGGAATCACTACAAGAAATTGGTTGTATAACGACCAAATTTAACAAAGGTACAAGTGATACTCTCGTTAAAAATGATTTTTTACGTAGGTAATAAATTACTGTCGCTAAAATCTACATTATTAACGACCGTAAATTGAAGTTGTAGTTATTGACATATATTACTCTCGTTATTAAATGTTTTCAGAAACTAGGTGCTCAAAACTTAAAATAATTTCTAAATTTCTTTCTCCCTTCTGCACAAAATAATTTCGTTTTGCTGAAATTAAAATAGGTTTCGCGCTTGTTACCAAAACAAAAACTATTTTGGCGCCGAAGATAATTAAGGAAAAAAACCCCAAAACTCTTTAATCCCTAAAATCATTTGCCCTTTGATATTTTCCACAAGAAATTTGTCTATCCCAAAACCTAAAACCATCTCCATCGCCGCCAGCCTTTCACCATCTCGGCCACCTCTAATCATGCCGCACCTCCTATGTTTCCGTCTCCTCCTCATATTGTAAGAAGCCGCATAGAAAATCTTCACGAGATCAACTTTGGAATTCATTAGCTCACACAAGATCTACCTCCTAACCATAGAACCTCAGGTACGCCATGTTATCGAATGGTGAAAAGGGGTATCTACAAATGTTATCGACTAATGACCCTGTTAAGCCTTTTTATTCTGATTCAATTGCAGAACCCCTCTCTCTCTGTAATGTCAGATCAGGAAGAGGATCGTTCTCTCGCCAAGAAAGAATATCAAATGACAAGGCGACCTAGAAATCATTAATTGTAAGAATTCTATTTCTAAGTTGAAATACTCTAATTAGGTTCAGTCTTTCATTAATCAAAGATGCGATTGACAAAGGAATGTAGTTCGTTTCATTAAATTAGAGATCAAAAGTTTGTCTTCTATTCTTAATTCATTAGAGTTGATAGTACAAATTTCTTGTAGATTAATGCTTTCTTTTTAGCGTTAGTACAAACAGAGGTCAATTAGACCCGTGAAGATCCAACTATTAAGCTCTCTGATTCTTTTCCTTGCTGTTCTCTCCACATGTTCCTCTCTCGCTTTCTCTGTATTTGGGTGTGTTTTGTATTTCTTGTTAACGTCATTATATTACTTGTATGCTATTTTTTTTATGAATTGTCTTCATCATATTTTTAGTTTAGTTTTGTTCTGTTTTTGTGTTAAATTTTGTTGATAATTGAAATTCATTGAAAACTGAATGCAAGCTTATCCTTTTTTTCTTCTTGGTTGGACTGGTGTGTTTGGGGAAGTTATTTTTTGTTGTAACATTTGTTGGGTACCTGACCTTTTGGGTAAAGTGCATCTATGACCCCTCAACTTTATTCTTACTATCCGGATCTCAAAATGGAAAAGTATAAGAATTAAACTAGTGTTGTTTAAAGTGTGGTTTCCCATGGATTAATTATGTTTTACTTTCCAAATAACCATTTTGGGAGCTTTCTCCATCTAAATAATCAACTTCTCTTTTAACCAAACAAAAGTTAAATGACCTCAAAACCAAAAAAATCAAGAATAAAAGTTATTTAGTATATCACTTCCATCAACTCTACAATGAAAGGTTAACTCCAATAGGAGTGTTCATCGTGATGGAGAGTACAATGGGTTATTATGTTAATAAAGTTTTCTTCTGAAATGTTCTAAAGTTAAAAATGGTAACTTTGACATTCTTCTTGTTATCTTAAATAGTTAATCGTTTATGTAAATCCCAAAGGTTATAAAGTGAGATTCATTTCAGGGTTTTATCCAAGATAGAGCATGCCAGCTTCCCACCCAGATGTTGGAATTTATATGATTCTTTCTACAGGACCATTTCTGAAGAAGAATTCTTGCAAAGGGCTGATATAGTTTCTCAGCTTTTGAAAGCTCATGGGTATGTGGTACAAACATGGTGGTTGTTGCCTAACTATTTAAGTTATGGATTGATGTGAACAAATATGTAATATTTTTGTATTCTCTACAGTATGTTGTACTAGACTGCCTTTGGTATATGAGAAAGGTGTCAGGTGCTTATGCTGATTCTCTTGGATTCAATGTGATCGATGAAAGGGGAATGATGATCCCTTAACCGGATGGATGGCCTTCTTCCAAAGGCGGAAAAGGGTTCACTGAAGTAGCCAAGAAAGTTCACAGCTTGGGTTTGAAAGTTGGGATTCATGTGATGAGAGGATTAAGCACATAAGCATACAATGCCAATACCCCTATCTTAGATACGAAAACTTTATTTATATCCTTTTGATTGACCATTTGAATGTTTTCGAATGAATGTAGCTGAACAATCGAATTCTAATGCTTGAGCCTTGTTTTTGCTGTTAACTAGGGAGGTGCTTATGTAGAGTCTGGTCGAAAATGGACAGCAAAAGACATAAGGATCAAGGAGAGGACTTATGCATGGATACAACATGGTTTATGAGCATAAATGCTAAGTTGGGAGCAGGAAGAGCCTTCTTTGGATCACTTTATTCTCGTTTCATCATCCCGCTTTAACAGTATCTGATATTGGTGATGTTTCCTCCATTTTCTTCATTTGAATACTCTCATTAAGGGTCAAAAATCATCTAAAGCAGTACCATTTGGAATGATGTTTGCTCTGTTTATGGTCTGGAATTTCAATCCTCTTGCATTCATGGGAAGCTATATCAGGTTCAAGAAGCTAGCAATGAAGAGAATAGAAACTCCTATATTGAGTAATGATTGCTTATCTTTAGTCATCTCTCTACCAAATTCCATTATTATTTTCTTCACTTTGATTTCTGACCATAATTTTCTATTAACTCTGAACTATTTCTCTCCTGTTTTCTTTTCTTGCTGATTCCTCACCATTTGGAGTTGGAGTTGGAGTTTGTAGATCCCACATTAATTCTTTTCTTACTATTATTGTCCTCTTCTTCCTCATCTAATTGTTTCTTCTTTTTATCTCTATTCAATAGTGGAATGCATGAGTATGGTGTGAACATGTATGAAGCACATTTTTCTAGAGCATGGAGCTGGTGTTTAAGGGTGTGCCTGATCGATGTACTATAACCCATGAGGGCGAGCCTTGGCGCAACGGTAAAACGTTGTTGCCGTGTGACCAGAGGTCACGGGTTCGAGTCTTAGGAGCGGCCTCTTGCCAATTAAATTGGCAAGGGAAGGCTTGCCCCCAATACACCCTTGTGGTGGGACCCCTCCCCGGACCCTCGCTCAGCGGGGACGCGTAATGCGACCGGGCCGCCTTTTATTGTAGTGAGACATGGTAGCATATCCTTCATAAAAAGTTTCCCTGGAAATGTGGCTACATTTTATGATAACAAGTTGTAGTTACAAAATCATGCTTGGTAGCAACTATACTTTTCAATTGAATTTATAAAACCCATGTTTGAGGTTTAGTAAGATATTCAACAATGGTTAGATGATGAGCCAATAGTTATGTACAGCATAACGAAGCTCTAGTTTTGCAAAATTGACTTACACTGTGTATGCCATATGTTATCATTGTGTGCTAATGTAATAATTTTTCTGGTCTTTCTTTTTTATTTTTTATGACTTACTAATTATAACATTTAATCTCAGCTCCATTCAATCCAAACTTTTTTATATAATTTATTAACGATAAAATAGCCATCAGAAAATCCGTCTAAAAAAGTATTCATTTGTGTCGGTCCTTGACCCAAATGCAGTCTCATTTGCGTCTTAGGTCGACCCTTTTAAAGAGCCGATGCAAATGCATTCTCATTTGTGTGAGAAAATGGTTGAAGCATTTTCTTCGGCCCTTATAAACGGTAGATGCAAATGTAGCTCATGGCCGATGCCATGCATTGCATCGAGAGCTTTTGCATCGCTTAAAGGCCGACGCAAATGACCCTAAATGGAAGACGTAAATGACCTTTTTTCTACTTAGTGCTAAAAGTTTCGATTTTTTAATTATTTGACCATGACTATTATAGTTTTTGAATTAAAAGATTAGGATAAGTTATGGTGTTCTGGATTTATGTGTTGTACTAGTTGCGAAGATAAGTTGTTGAATTTGGAACAATTTAAAGTAAACGTATTAGTTGAGGTGTCTTGCATTGCTGTAGTTGGATAAATTGGATATGAAGTCCATTTTGAATGCTTGGCACTGATGAATAATTAATTTGTATATATAGTATTTTTTGTTCTCTCTTATATTCATTCGGTGATTGTTTTTTTTTTTTCATTTGTAACAGTGATAGGTAACTATTTGTTGGATTGTTCTTCTGAGATGGGATTGGGAGCAATTTTGATGAAGTAACTTTAAGGCGTCATGAAGATTGACTATCCTTTGATTTTATATCATGTTATGTACAAACAAGTTAGATTTGTTTTGCTATGTTAGAAAGAACAAAAACCAACATTTCGATTCCTAGTTATGCATTGTTATTCTTAATTTTGTTAAAAAGACAAATTGATATATATTTTATTGAATTTATTGAATTTGTGTTTAAATTAGTGCATTTATATTTTAGTGTAATAAATATTTAGTTAAAAATTTCATTTTTATTCACTCACCGAAATATTACAAGAACAACGGTAGAATATAAATAACGACCATCTATTCCATCATTAAAATGTTATACTAACGACGGTAGCACATGCAAATAATGATTGTATATTCACTCGTAAAAATACCACAATAATGACAGTAGAATGTGCAAATAACGACCGTATATTCACTCATTAAAATTTCATAATAACAACGATGGTAGAATTAGTTAATAACGACAATAATTACTGTCCTAATTATTTAGTATTAACGATGGTTCATTTGCGGTCGTTGTTTGTTTTCAACGACGGGACCGCGTATACCGTTGTTAATTACCTTTAACCTCAAAGGTTTTAATGAGGGGCCACGACGGTATATACTCTCGTTGTAAGTTAATAACGACAGTATTTACATCTTTAACGACATGATTTACTCTCGTTATAGAAGGAATTTCTTGTAGTGAATGATCGATTATTTCAGTCATTCAAGGCCCGATTCCGGGCTTAAGTACTTGGGGAAAGCAAGTGATAAAGGCCATTTGGAAGCGAAATATGTTTATTGTATCATTCTTATCTGTTATGGCAAAATTTTTTGGGAACAATGTTTAAAGTTAGCTTGTAATTTCAATTCAGAATTGGTGGATGAATGTAGGGAGAAGGTGAGGAAGGTTGTGCAAATGATGTGGAAGCGTAATTTTATAGTTGGAGAAGGAGATGAAAAAGAATTGAGATTGACAAAAAGAAAAAGTCGAAAAAGGTCGGAAAAATTAGAAAAAATTTATATTAAGTTTATAGACTAAACGATATTTTTTTTTATCTCCCTCTTCATATTCTTATTATGTTTTTGTTTTATGCCATGCTTTCTGCCAAGAATACTGAAAATGTGTCGTGGTGAAATCAAACTTCAACCTAAAGGTGTGAGCTTTTTTGCTTTATAGGTCTAAAGCATATTTTCTATTTCATTTAACTACATCCACAATATTAATTAAATTTTGGATCATATTTGTTTAGAAATTAAAGATAGTTACAAATTAGTGTGACTGCCAGGTAGAAATTAAAGAATATACTCAAGGTAGAAGACTTTATCATGTCTTTATTTGTCATTTCACACAAACAGCTATTAACAATCAGTTAAGTTTTACAAAACAAGTTTATCCATCTACATAAATATCTCTTTCGTGATTCATATAATTTACCTATTGTTCTTTAATTCAATCATTAACGACGATTTTAAATTCAAAAAAAGCTATAATCTAAGGCAGAAGACTTACCAACAGATTTACTATCGGATATTCTCGCCAAATCAACTTCCAAAGAATGATTGAAAGCAGCATCTAAAGATTACGTTTTTTAGTGCGTTTCAATTGATTCTTTACTCGGAATTCATTGGAAAAATATGAGTAAGTCTGTCATCTCCTACCTCGAGAAGTGCATAAAAGTCAAAAATCCAGAATCATTATTTCGACAAGGAATGATCGATTATTTTAGCGATTCTAGGCCCGATTCCGGGCTTAAGTACTTAGGGAAAGCAAGTGATAAAGGCCATTTGGAAGCGAAATATGTTTATTGTATAATTCTTGTCTGTTATATCTGGAAATTTAGGCAACAAGTTTTAAAGTTAGTTTGTGATTTAAAATCGGAATTAGCGGATAAATATAGAGAGAAGGTGAGGAAGGTTTGTGCAACTGATGTGGAAGCGTAATTTTATAGTTGGAGAAAGAAAAGAAAAAAGAATTGAGATTGAGAAGAAGAAAAAGTCGAAAAAAGTCGGAAAAAGTTGCAATTCAATATAATTTACTTTTAGTTCTGCAATTCAATAATCAATGGCGATTTTTTAAGTTAAAAAAAAGTTATAACCAAAGGCAGAAGTCTTAGCAGCGGATTTACTATCGGAAATTCTCGCAAGAGTTGCTTCAACATCATTCACCGATCTTTTCAACGCCAAATCAACTTGCAAAGAATGGGTGAAATCAACATCTAAAGATTACGCTTTTGAGCGTGTTTCAATTGATTCTTTACCCATAATCCATTGGAAAAATACGAGTAAATTCGTCGTCTCCTACCTCGAGAAGTGCATAAAAGACAGAAATCCAGAATCATTATTTTGACAAGGAATGATCGATTATTTCAACCATTCAAGGCCCGATTCCAGGCTTGAGTGATTGAGGAAAGCAATTGATAAAGGCCATTAGAAAGCGAAATATGTTTATTGTATAATTCTTATCTGTTATGTCGAAAAATTTAGGGAACAAGGTTTAAAGTTAGTTTGCGATTTCAAATTGGAATTAGTGGATGAATGTAGGGAAAAGGTGAGGAAGGTTGTGCAAATGATGTGGAAGCGTAATTTTATAGTTGGAGAATGAGATGAAAAAAAATTGAGATTGAGAAAAAGAAAAAGTCAAAAAAGGTCGGAAAAAAATTAGAAAAAAATTATATTATGTTTTTAGACTAAACGATATTTTTTATATCCTTCTTCATATTTTTATTATGTTTTTGTTTTATTTCAGGCTTTCTGCCAAGAATACTGAAAATGTGTCGTGTTGAAATCAAACTTCAACCTAAAGGTGTGAGCTTTTTCGCTTAACAGATCTAAAGCACATTTTCTATTTCATTTAACTACATCCACCATATTAATTAAATTTCGGATCATATTTGTTTAGAAATTAAAGATATTTGCAAATAAATGTGACTGCCAGGTAAAAATTAAAGAATATACTCAACACATAACACTTTATCATCTCTTTATTTGTCATTTTACACAAACATCTATTAAAATCAGTTATGTTTTGCCAAACAATTTTTCCATCTACATAAATATCTCATTCGTGATTTATATAATTTACTTTTTGTTCTTTAATGCAATCATCAACGACGATTTTAAGTTCAAAAAAATCTATAACCTAAGGCAGAAGAGTTACCAACAGATTTACTATCAGACATTCTCGCCAGAGTTGCTTCAACATCATTCACCGACATTTTTAACGCCAAATCAACTTGCAAAGAATGGTTCAAAGCAGCATCTGAAGATTATGTTTTTTAGAGTGTTTCAGTTTATTCTTTACCTGTAATTCATTGGAAAAATACGAGTAAATCTGTCATCTCCTACCTCGAGAAGTGCATAAAAGTAAGAAATCCAGAATCATTATTTTGACAAGGAATGATCGATTATTTCAGTCATTCAAGGCCCGATTCTAGGCTTGAGTAATTAAGAAAAGCAACTGATAAAGGCCATTAGAAAGCGAAATATGTTTATTGTATAATTCTTATCTGTTATGGCGAAAAATTTAGGGAATAAGGTTTAAAGTTAGTTTGTGATTTCAAATCGGAATTAGTGGATGAATGTAGGGAGAAGGTGAGGAAGGTTGTGCAAATGATGTGGAAGCGTAATTTTATTGTTGGAGAAGGAGATGAAAAAGAATTGAGATTGAGAAAAAGAAAAAGTCGAAAAAGGTCGGAAAAATTAGAAAAAATTTATATTAAGTTTATAGACTAAACGATATTTTTTTTATCTCCTTCTTCATATTCTTATTATGTTTTTGTTTTATGCCAGACTTTCTGCCTAGAATACTGAAAATGTGTCATGTTGAAATCAAACTTCAATCTAAAGGTGTGTGCTTTTTTGCTTAACAAGTCTAAAGCATATTTTCTATTTCATTTAACTACATCCACCATATTAATTAAATTTTAGATCATATTTGTTTAGAAATTAAAGATAGTTACAAATAAGTGTGACTGCCAAGTAGAAATTAAAGAATATACTCAAGGCAGAAGACTTTATTATGTCTTTATTTGTCATTTTACACAAACAGCTATTAACAAAGAGTTAAGTTTTACAAAACAAGTTTATCCATCTACATAAATATCTCCTTCGTGATTCATATAATTTACTTTTTGTTCTTTAATTCAATCATTAACGACGATTTTAAATTCAAAAAAAGCTATAATCTAAGGCAGAAGACTTACCAACAGATTTACTATCGGACATTCTCGCCAAAGTTGCTTCAACATCATTCACCGATCTTTTCAACGCCAAATCAACTTGCAAAGAATGATTGAAAGCAGCATCTAAAGATTACGTTTTTTTAGCGCGTTTCAATTGATTCTTTACTCGTAATTCATTGGAAAAATACAAGTAAGTCTGTCATCTCCTACCTCGAGAAATGCATAAAAGTCAAAAATCCAGAATCATTATTTCGACAAGGAATGATCGATTATTTTAGCGATTCTAGGCCCGATTCCGGGCTTAAGTACTTAGGGAAAGCAAGTGATAAAGGCCATTTGGAAGCGAAATATGTTTATTGTATAATTCTTGTCTGTTATATCTGGAAAATTAGGCAACAAGTTTTAAAGTTAGTTTGTGAATTAAAATCGAAATTGGTGAATAAATATAGAGAGAAGGTGAGGAAGGTTGTGTAACTGATGTGGAAACGTAATTTTATAGTTGGAGAAGGAAAAGAAAAAAGAATTGAGATTGAGAAGAAGAAAAAGTCAGAAAAGGTCGGAAAAAGTTGCAATTCAATATAATTTACTTTTAGTTCTGCAATTCAATAATCAACGGCGATTTTAAATTCAAAAAAGGCTATAACCTAAGGTAGAAGAGTTACCAACGGATTTACTATCGGACATTCTCGCCAGAGTTGCTTCAACATCATTCACCGATCTTTTCAACGCCAAATCAACTTGCAAAGAATGGTTGAAAGCAACATCTAAAGATTACGCTTTTGAGCGTGTTTCAATTGATTCTTTACCCATAATCCATTGGAAAAATACGAGTAAATTCATCGTCTACTACCTCGAGAAGTGCATAAAAGACAAAAATCCAGAATTATTATTTTGACAAGGAATGATCGATTATTTCAACCATTCATGGCCCGATTCCAGGCTTGAGTAATTGAGGAAAGCAATTGATAAAGGCCATTAGAAAGCGAAATATGTTTATTGTACAATTATTCTGTTATGGCGAAAAATTTAGGGAACAATTTTTAAAGTTAGTTTGTGATTTCAAATCGGAATTGGTGGATGAATGTAGGGAGCAGGTGAGGAAGGTTGTGCAAATGATGTGGAAGCGTAATTTTATAGTTGGAGAAGGAGATGAAAAAGAATTGAGATTGAGAAAAAGAAAAAGTCAAAAAAGGTCGGAAAAAAATTAGAAAAAATTTATACTATGTTTTTAGACCAAACGATATTTTTTTATCTCCTTCATATTCTTATTATGTTTTTGTTTTATTTCAGGCTTTCTGCTAAGAATACTGAAAATGTGTCGTGTTGAAATCACACTTCAACCTAAAGGTGTGAGCTTTTTCGCATAACAGATCTAAAGCACATTTTCTATTTCATTTAACTAGATCCATCATATTAATTAAATTTCGGATCATATTTGTTTAGAAATTAAAGATATTTGCAAATAAGTGTGACTGCCAGGTAGAAATTAAAGAATATACTCAACGCAGAACACTTTGTCATGTCTTTATTTGTCATTTTACACAAACATCTATTAAAAGCAGTTAAGTTTTGTCAAACAAGTTTATCTATCTACATAAATATCTCATTCGTGATTCATATAATTTACTTTTTGTTCTTTAATGCAATCATCAACGACGATTTTAAGTTCAAAAAAAGCTATAACCTAAGGCAGAAGAGTTACCAACAGATTTACTATCGGACATTCTCGCCAGAGTTGCTTCAACATCATTCACCGACATTTTTAACGACAAATCAACTTGCAAAGAATGGTTCAAAGTAGCATATGAAGATTATGTTTTTTAGAGTGTTTCAGTTTATTCTTTACCCGTAATTCATTGGAAAAATACGAGTAAATTTGTCATCTCCTACCTCGAGAAGTGCATAAAAGTCAAAAATCCAAAATCATTATTTTGACAAGGAATGATCGATTATTTCAGTCATTCAAGGCCCGATTCCGGGCTTAAGTACTTGGGGAAAGCAAGTGATAAAGGCCATTTGGAAGCGAAATATGTTTATTGTATCATTCTTATCTGTTATGGCGAAATTTTTTGGGAACAATGTTTAAAGTTAGTTTGTGATTTCAATTCAGAATTGGTGGATGAATGTAGGGAGAAGGTGAGGAAGGTTGTGCAAATAATGTGGAAGCGTAATTTTATAGTTGGAGAAGGAGATGAAAAAGAATTGAGATTGAGAAAAAAAAAGTCGAAAAAGGTCGGAAAAAAATTAGAAAAAATTTATATTATGTTTTTAGACTAAACGATATTTTTTATCTCCTTCTTCATATTCTTATTATGTTTTTGTTTTATTTCAGGCTTTCTGCCAAGAATACTGAAAATGTGTTGTGTTGAAATCAAACTTCAACCTAAAGGTGTGAGCTTTGACGCTTAACAGATTTAAAGCATATTTTCTATTTCATTTAACTACATCCACCATATTAATTAAATTTCGGATCATATATGTTTACAAATTAAAGATATTTGCAAATAAGTGTGACTGTTAGGTAGAAATTAAAGAATATACTCAACGCAAAACACTTTATCATGTCTTTATTTGTCATTTTACACAAAAATCTATTAAAATCAGTTAAGTTTTGCCAAACAAGTTAATCCATCTACATAAATATCTCATTCGTGATTCATATAATTTACTTTTTTTTCTTTAATGCAATCATCAACGGCGATTTTAAGTTCAAAAAAAGTTATAACCTAAGGCAGAAGAGTTACCAACGGATTCGCTATCGGACATTCTCGTCAAAGTTGCTTCAACATCATTCACCGATATTTTTAACGCCAAATCAACTTGCAAAGAATGGTTCAAAGCAGCATGTGAAGATTACGTTTTTTAGCGTGTTTCAGTTGATTCTTTACCCGTAATCCATTGGAAAAATACGAGTAAATCTGTCATCTCCTACCTCGAGAAGTGCATAAAAGTCAAAAATCCAGAATCATTATTTTGACAAGGAATGATCGATTATTTCAGTCATTCAAGGCCCGATTCTGGGCTTAAGTACTTGGGGAAAGCAAGTGATAAAGGCCATTTGGAAGCGAAATATGTTTATTGTATCATTCTTATTTGTTATGGCGAAATTTTTTGGGAACAATGTTTAAAGTTAGTTTGTGATTTCAATTTAGAATTGGTGGATGAATGTAGGGAGAAGGTGAGGAAGGTTGTGCAAATGATGTGGAAGCGTAATTTTATAGTTGGAGAAGGAGATGAAAAAGAATTGAGATTAAGAAAAAAAAAGTCGAAAAAGGTCGGAAAAATTAGAAAAAATTAATATTAAGTTTATAGACTAAACGATATTTTTTTATCTCCTAGTGCTTCCCAGAGTAGGAACGTATGTGCCGCCATTGATATGGAACAGATAGTCAACTCCTCACGTATATTAGTTCCGAAAAGAGAGAATATGCAAGATGAACCCACACTGAACAAAATTTCCATACAACAAAGCATGAAACATTTCATAATCCTACCCCGCAAACCAACTCTAAGGAAACGGGGTACAAGATCTTTGGCAATAGTAACGTAAAGAAAAACGTCAACAAAGTCGGGAACGATATAGAATAAAGTTTTTATAAGAAAACTCAATTTCTCAAATTGGGCAAAGAAAGTAATGAGAAATGAAACCCCTATGGCTATGAGGGTAAGACGCCAGAGAAATAGAGACAGAGAAGGATTAGTTATCTTAGGGTCTTAGGGAGGGATAAAGCTTTGGAGGATGAGAATGCCCAAGAAGGGAGCCTTAATATCTATTTAATGATGGTTTGAGCGGGAAGAAGCTGTTAGTTAGTTAGTTATGAAAAATTATAATGTGTGGTGCACCACACTTTAAGATGGTGCACCCCTGAAAATAAATACCATGTAACTACTCACTCATCAACTATAACTGCTACAAAACAACAAAAACTAACTTTAAACCTTTTCCCTAAATTTTTCGCCATAACAGATAAGAATTATATAATAAACATATTTCGCTTTCTAATGGCCTTTATCAATTGCTTTCCTCAATTACTCAAGCCTAGAATCGGGCCTTGAATGGTTGGAATAATCGATCATTCCTTGTCAAAATAATGATTCTGGATTTCTGTCTTTTATGCACGTCTCGAGGTAGGAGACGACGAATTTACTCGTATTTTTCCAATGGATTATGGGTAAAGAATCAATTGAAACACGCTCAAAAGCGTAATCTTTAGATGCTGCTTTCAACCATTCTTTGGAAGTTGATTTGACGTTGAAAAGATCGGTGAATGATGTTGAAGCAACTCTGGCGAGAATGTCCGATAGTAAATCCGTTGCTAAGACTTCTGCCTTTGGTTATAACTTTTTTTAACTTAAAAAATCGCCATTGATTATTGAATTGCAGAACTAAAAGTAAATTATATTGAATTGCAACTTTTTCCAACCTTTTCCGACATTTTCTTCTTCTCAGTCTCAATTCTTTTTTCTTTTCCTTCTCCAACTATAAAATTATGCTTCCACATCAGTTGCACAACCTTCCTCACCTTCTCTCTATATTTATCCACCAATCCCGATTTTAAATCACAAACTAACTTTAAAACTTGTTGCCTAAATTTCCAAATATAACAGACAAGAATTATACAATAAACATATTTGGCTTCCAAATGGCCTTTATCACTTGCTTTCCCTAAGTACTTAAGCCCGGAATCGGGCCTAGAATCGCTAAAATAATCGATCATTCCTTGTCGAAATAATGATTCTGGATTTCTGACTTTTATGCACTTCTCGAGGTAGGAGATGACAGACTTACTCGTATTTTTCCAATGAATTACGAGTAAAGAATCAATTGATCGCGCTAAAAAACATAATCTTTAGATGCTGCTTTCAATCATTCTTTGCAAGTTGATTTGGCGTTGAAAAGATCGGTGAATGATGTTGAAGCAACTTTGGCGAGAATGTCCGATAGTAAATCTTTTGGTAAGTCTTCTGCCTTAGATTATAGCTTTTTTTGAATTTAAAATCGTCGTTAATGATTGAATTAAAGAACAAAAAGTAAATTATATGAATCACGAAAGAGATATTTATGTAGATGGATAAACTTGTTTTGTAAAACTTAACTGATTGTTAATAGCTGTATGTGTAAAATGACAAATAAAGACATGATAAAGTCTTCTGCCTTGAGTATATTCTTTAATTTCTACCTGGCAGTCACACTTATTTGTAACTATCTTTAATTTCTAAACAAATATGATCTGAAATTTAATTAATATGGTGGATGTAGTTAAATGAAATAGAAAATATGCTTTAGACCTGTTAAGCAAAAAAGCTCATATTTTCTATTTCATTTAACTACATCCACCATATTAATTAAATTTCGGATCATATTTGTTTAGAAATTAAAGATAGTTACAAATAAGTGTGACTGCCAGGTAGAAATTAAAGAATATACACAAGGCAGAAGACTTTATCATGTCTTTATTTGTCATTTTACACAAACAGCTATTAACAATCAGTTAAGTTTTACAAAACAAGTTTATCCATCTACATAAATATCTCCTTCGTGATTCATATAATTTACTTTTTGTTCTTTAATTCAATCATTAACGACGATTTTAAATTCAAAAAAAAGCTATAATCTAAGGCAGAAGACTTACCAACAGATTTACTATCGGAAATTCTCGCCAAAGTTGCTTCAACATCATTCACCGATCTTTTCAACGCCAAATTAACTTGCAAAGAATGATTGAAAGCAGCATCTAAAGATTACGTTTTTTAGCGCGTTTCAATTGATTCTTTACTCGTAATTCATTGGAAAAATATGAGTAAGTCTGTCATCTCCTACCTCGAGAAGTGCATAAAAGTCAGAAATCCAGAATCATTATTTCGACAAGGAATGATCGATTATTTTAGCGATTCTAGGCCCGATTCCGGGCTTAAGTACTTAGGCAAAACAACTGATAAAGGCCATTTGGAAGCGAAATATGTTTATTGTATAATTCTTGTCTGTTATATCTGGAAATTTAGGCAACAAGTTTTAAAGTTAGTTTGTGATTTAAAATCGAAATTGGTGGATAAACATAGAGAGAAGGTGAGGAAGGTTGTGCAACTGATGTGGAAGTGTAATTTCATAGTTGGAGAAGGAAAAGAAAAAAGAATTGAGATTGAGAAGAAGAAAAAGTCGGAAAAGGTCGGAAAAAGTTGCAATTCATAATCAATGGCGATTTTTTAAGTTAAAAAAAAGTTATAACCAAAGGCAGAAGTCTTAGCAACGGATTTACTATCGGGCATTCTCGCCAGAGTTGCTTCAACATCATTCACCGATCTTTTCAATGCCAAATCAACTTGCAAAGAATGGTTGAAAGCAGCATCTAAAGATTACGCTTTTGAGCGTGTTTCAATTGATTCTTTACCCATAATCCATTGGAAAAATACGAGTAAATTCGTCGTCTCCTACCCCGAGAAGTGCATAAAAGACAAAAATCCAGAATCATTATTTTGACAAGGAATGATCGATTATTTCAACCATTCAAGGCCCGATTCCAGGCTTGAGTAATTGAGGAAAGCAATTGATAAAGGCCATTAGAAAGCGAAATATGTTTATTGTACAATTCTTATCTGTTATGGCGAAAAATTTAGGGAACGAGGTTTAAAGTTAGTTTGTGATTTCAAATCGGAATTGGTGGATGAATGTAGGGAGAAGGCGAGGAAGGTTGTGCAAATGTTGTGGAAGCGTAATTTTATAGTTGGAGAAAGAGATGGAAAAGAATTGAGATTGAGAAAAAGAAAAAGTCAAAAAAGGTCGGAAAAAAATTAGAAAAAATTTATATTATGTTTTTAGACTAAACGCTATTTTTTTTATCTCCTTCTTCATATTCTTATTATGTTTTTGTTTTATTTCAGGCTTTCTGCCAAGAATACTGAAAATGTGTCGTGTTGAAATCAAACTTCAACCTAAAGGTGTGAGCTTTTTCGCTTAACAGATCTAAAGCACATTTTCTATTTCATTTAACTACATCCACCATATTAATTAAATTTCGGATCATATTTGTTTAGAAATTAAAGTTATTTGCAAATAATTGTGACTGCCAGGTAGAAATTAAAGAATATACTCAATGCAGAACACTTTATCATGTCTTTATTTGTCATTTTACACAAACATCTATTAAAATCAGTTAAGTTTTGCCAAACAAGTTTATCCATCTACATAAATATCTCATTCGTGATTCATATAATTTACTTTTTGGGCGAACGCCCAACTTGGTTGGGCGGACGCCCAACTTTTGTTGGGCGTTGGCCCAACGTCGTTGGGTGTCCGCCCAACGGACGTTGGGCGCTCGTCCCACCTACATCGGGCGCTCGCTCCATGTCGTTGGGCGCTCGCCCAACGGCTGTCGGGCACGCGTGCCCAGCGGCAATCGGGCGGGCACCCCGTGCTGTCGAGCCCGCGTCCAACTGTTGTCGAGCGCGCGCCGACTGCCACTAGGCGCTCGCACCACGTCGCTGAGCACTCGCGAGCCGTCCACTCGACGACCGTAACTCCTACTGACCTCTCATTTTTTTATTATATTTTTTTGCTTTAAAACTCCTGGAACCAACCGCTTCAACCGTCTTGTTACAGGTTTTCATCACAGGTGCTCCGACTCGATGTCTACAGTTGCCCCTACTTTCCTATTTTGACAGTGATGTGTGTGTTTTGAAAACGTTTTTTTGCTAATGCAATACATGCAATGTAAATATATTAAAGTAAAAGACACGTATAGAGTAGGAGGAAGAATACCTGATCTCTGCGCTGCGTGCTCCAGCTTCGTCTTCGATCCTCTCCGTCCTTGCCTTCGAATCGGCTGCCGGCGGACGTTTTTCTTAAGGATCCTAGCCTAAATCGACCGCGGGTAAACAACTTTTTCTAGCGACCCTAGTCTCTAAATCGATCACGGGTAAAAATGGCTCAAAAGCAACCTCGGTCGTGCACCAAAGGTAAGAAGGCTCAAAAGCAACCTCGGTCGTGGACCATAGGTAGGATGGCTCAAAAGCAACCTCGGTCGTAGACCGAAGGTAAGATGGCTCAAAAGCTACCTCGGTCGTGGACCATAGGTAAGATGGATCAAAAGCAACCTTGATCGTGGATCGAAGGTAAGATGGCTCAAAAGCAACCTCAGTCGTGGACCGTAGGTAAGATGGCTCAAAAGCAACCTCGGTCGTGGACCGTAGGTAAGATGGCTCAAAAGCAACCTCGGTCGTGGACTGTAGGTAAGATGGCTCAAAAGCAACCTCGGTCGTGGACCGTAGGTAAGATGGCTCAAAAGCAACCCCGGCCGTGGACCGTAGGTAAGACGGCTCAAAAGCAACCCCGGTCGTGGACCGTAGGTAAGATGGCTCAAAAGCAACCTCGGTCGTGGACCGTAGGTAAGATGGCTCAAAAGCAACCTCGGTCGTGGACCGTAGGTAAGATGGCTCAAAAGCAACCTCGATCGTGGACCGTAGGTAAGATGGCTCAAAAGCAACCTCGGTCGTGGACCGTAGGTAAGATGGCTCAAAAGCAACCCCGGCCGTGGACCGTAGGTAAGACGGCTCAAAAGCAACCCCGGTCGTGGACCGTAGGTAAGATGGCTCAAAAAAGGTTCTTTCTAGCAGTTCTGAATTCTAAAACACTGTCGTCTGTATTTTCACTGGAGCTATTATCTCGGGTATTTGAGTTGTTTGATAGGAACGTCCTTATCTTTTCGTCTGGAACACTTAAGACTAAGAATCATTTTTCTGCTGACTGTTGTCTGTATTTTGACTGGCGCCACTGTTCTATGATTTTGGCTGTCATCCAGAGTCGTCTCCCGTCAGTTGCTACTGCTTGGCATGAATCATAGGCTGAAATGGACTGCAGATTGGAGATCGGTGCACTATCCTGTAACCTAGATTTTCTACATAGAGCGAGCGAATCATACCCTTTGTGAGGATATTTGTTATTCTTAATGATGAGGTGTAGTGATGCATATAGATGGGTGGATGTAGCCTAGTCTATGGATGCGTGTAACCACCTATGTGTGTGTGTGCAGGTGATTGTGCAAGTGTTTGAATGTATGTAAGCGTGGCCTATGCATTTTGCTTTATGCGGATGTATGGACATGTGTGTATGCAAACTATGTATGTGTGGATGAGATGGTTGAATGGATTCCCTTTTCATAGGTTGGGGGATTTTGGTAGCTTAAGATCGAGAAATGATATTTCAGGCCATACCCCAGGTGTGCAAGGATGAGGGCAAGGATAAGTTTGAAACCGAGGGTTGTAAGGATGAGGATTTGGTGCTGATGAGCTTGTGCCAAGGGGCTCTCGCCTTTAACCAAAGATTGACGCATTCGTTTCTTCCCTAATTTTTGCTTGAGCCGCCCTTTTCGGGTTTTCAACTCAACGGGATCTCTCTGATATTCTCTATCTCTCCTTTTGCATGAACCGCCCCTAGGGGTTTTCAATTCATCCTTTCTATATCTCACCGATTTTCTCTATCTCTCCTTTTGCTTGGATCGCCTCTTTTGAGGTTTTCAATCCAACTTTTGTTCAGTTTTTTTTTATTATTGTAAATGATATCGGATAGCACAGGGGGTTCATATCCACGGGCCACTTTTATGCTGAGCATTTGACGATGAGTTCATGCCTGATGCCTTCGTTGATGGAGAAGCTTCCGGGGCGAGATGGACGGTGATCTGATTGCATGGTCGTGCCCCCGATTAAAGTTGCCATCTTGGTGTGGGTTAGAAGTTGATGCGAGCGCATGCCCCTGCCAACTTGAGGTGAGATTTCACGTGCGCTCAAACTAGGGATACTGCCGTTGGGAGTAGTTATGGAGGAGAGATGCTTCGGTCGAAGTTTGACTCTTGAGAGGACCACATAGGAGCGGAGGAACCAGACTTCATGGGGCATGAGAGAGAGGAATAGTCTTTTTTTTTAGTCTTTTTTCTAGATTTTGGATCAGTTTATGGGTGTCGAGGCGACTTTAGTTGAGATGGGGTGTCTATTGATGCGGGCGTTTTTATTGCAAATGCAACCATCTAGCTTAGATAAAGCACTTCGCAAAGATACATTGAATTGTTTACTGCTCAGTTTATTAACCACTGTCACCAAAGCATGCCCTTTCGGGTTTTCACATTTCAGTTATTTGAACTCTCTCCTTTTATCCCTGGAATTTTCAAATAAGCTCCCCATGGGGTTTTCGCTTATTGGGGTGTCCCTTATTGTTGTATAGGCCGTCCTTTGCGGATTTTCAACCTATCGGGATTTTCTTTCTTTTTTTTTCTTAATTTTCATTAGAAAGATTCCTTGGTTCCGTAGTTCTAAACTTCATCGCCGCCTTTGTCTTCATTTGACTGCGTATTTGATGAGAAAGATTCCTTGGTTCCTTTGAGATTGATCGTAGTTCTAAACTTTATCACCGTCTTTGTCTTCATTCGACTACGTATTTGATGAGAAAGATTCATTGGTTCCTTTGAGATTGATCGTAGTTCTAAACTTCGTCGCCGTCTTTGCCTTCATTCGACTACGTATTTGATTTTTCTTTGCCAAAGTAAGCTTTTCTCGTACATTTGATCACCCATTTATTGGGCAATGTCAACCGCTCTTGTCACCTTGACGCTCCTCGGCTACTCACGTCTGCTTTTTACTTGAATAATTTTCTTTTACTTCCGATTGGCTGACTTTGCCCCTGGGCCTTTTTAGCATCATCCTTTTTCTTTTTTCCTTTTTAACTTTGAGTCATCATAGACCTAAACCCTTTCATTGATCCTAGAATAGGGTCCCTTATCGCTGATTGGCCAGTTGCCCCCGTCTTGTTCTGAGTGGTGCACCCATGTATTTGTGTCCCCTTTGGAGAAATTTTTGTCGGTGCCTTAGTGCTAGCACGGTTTCTAGGGCCTGTCGCTTGCTCCTCCTTCTCTTTTTTTTTTCTCGTTTTGGACTTTGTTGATTGTCGCTCGGTCTTCTTCTTGGCACAAGCCGGTGAGAACCCTTCGTTTGATGGGTCTACGCCCGACTTATCATCGTAGAGCCATGGAATCACTTCTCATGATTTATTTTGTTTTTTTTTTACTCTCTCAATTTTCTCTCTTCAGTGGTTAAGTACTGAGCAATAAGTATATTTTAGAGCTTACGTCTGTGCCATGATAAGAAGCGGGAATATCTCAATTGGGTGAATGTCAAATGTAAATGCATATAATTAGGACAAAATTTGCGGAAATGAAATTTCATTGAATTCAAAAGGAGGTTCGTAACATCTTGTGGAATAGAAGATAAAATAAAAGACAAGGATAAAGACTACAAGTGCAATCCTCTCTCTCATGCTACTTCAGGAAGCTTCAGGTTCTTCCACTTCATAAGTGTCCTCGATCTCGAGAACTTCTTCTTTAGCTCATCCCGCTCTGTTGTAGACTTCACCATTCAAGGAACAAGACGGAGGCTTCCTCTGCTGAGAAGGGTCTGGATCACTTATCCTTCCAGCTTCGATGAGATCTTGGATTTCATGCTTCAACCCCATGCAAGTACTTGTTTCGTGACCATATTTCTAGTGGAAGTGGCAGTAGCCCCTGCGTTTGACTAACTCAGTGGTTTGACCTCCCGTGGCTGGTAGAGGATGAAGTATGTCATGCATTCGTAGACCCTCCAACACTTCAAATCAGGGTTGAGTGAAAGTGGAGAACTCCCTTCCCTCCCCTCTATACTGAGCGGGTGATGGAGGGCGAACAACCCTGGTAAACTCATGTCCCCGATGGTGTGGCTCTTGTTGTGTTCGTGGGACATGGTGTGAGGCTACCCTTAGTGGAGTGAATGTTTGTGGGGTAGATTGTGACGCGAACTGGAACATAGGTTTCTCTACCGCAGCTTTCGGGATCTCAGCAACCAGTGACTCACTCATGACCTCCTGGACCAACCTTTTCAGCTCTATCTTGAATTCATCTGAAGCTAGGACATCGGGAAGAACTCGCTCGATTTCTGCTCTGAGATTGAAATCTCCTATCATCCCCTGGGAACCTTCAGCCCCATCATTCTTAGCAGCATCCGGATCATTAAAAGCACGTTTGAACTCGTCAGAAAAGATGTATTTGGCTAAAGCCCCTTGCACACGGCTCTCAAGATTGTGGTTTGGATTGTTGGACTGGGCCATGAGTTGGGTTTCTAACAAGGAAAGAGAAAGGATTGGTGAGTGGAGCTTTTTAAGCATTATGAATTTTGATGATGCGATGCACGTGTGATGCGAATGTCAAAGCTATCTACTTGTGCCTCCTATCGATGGATGTATGATTTATGCATGATTCGTGGTGTTCGCTTTATTTCTTACAACATAAACAGATTTGACTGGAGCTATACCCCTTTTTACCAGAGCTGTCGGCGGCGCTTCGACTGTCTGTGCTAACTTACCTGTTTGGAAGTGCAGATGCCCGAAACCATTTCAACCATTGTACACACATTAGTATGAACCCTACGAGTTTACTATGCAATGCTTTACAAGATGTACAATGTTGAATGATGCTCGACACGACTGACGCTTGTGAGATTGAGACGACCCTCATGATAAGTAAAATTTCCTAGGACGCTAGGTAGATGAGAGTGTACCCCGATTATATCCGTGACGTGTAGATACATTCGAGGGGCAGCGACATGAGTGGGGGGAAATGACATACTTGATACAGTGACCTGACTCACGATCTAAAAGAAACAACATAAGCGACTATGCATGAGGCGTATAACAGGGATTGTCATCATCGGTAGTAATGACGTACTTCGAAGATACGGGGTGTTATATGGGCTGATGTGATGCTCTTTGTACGTATCTGATAACGCGAGACTCGAATAGACCATGATGAAGACATGCGAGGTATGTGTCGAGGGTTTACTTGGTATCGACACTAATAGCAGGGAACCGTATTTCGGGGAAACACGAGATTTCTGAAACAGGCCGACATAGAGGGTGTGTCCTAAACTAGGAGCAAGTGGGATGTGGCCACCACATATGGGGTGTGGGTCAACGGTTACTTTAAACCCAAGATACAAATACATAGACGTACCAACGGAACCTTGGCGTGCTATGCAGAAAGTGGTAACACACGGGGTGTGCCCCAAACAGGTTAAGGCATAAGGAAGACGCGAGTGACATACGTGATGTGCGCCAATTGTCAGCTTCTCTCGGAAAGCAACTATTACAATGATGGGTATTATTTAACGGGACAATGAACACGGAATACCTAATACTCGAGGTCCGAATAGGATGCATATGTCAACATACGAGGTATGTGCCAATTATTAACTCCTACTTAGCTCACTAGTATCATGACAGCGTGGTTTGGAACATGGTGCATTTAGGAAGTACGATGACATACATGGTATGCCTTAGAGGTAGCCAAAAGGCATGATGGGAGTCACACTTGATGTGCCCCCACGATTGACTTATACACAACTTACGAACGATGTGATGGCTTGATTTTGGGATCTCGACCGTCGTGGGGGAAATCCAACATGCTAGGTACGAGACACGAATAGGGTACGCATACGACACACGTATTATCTGACCAACTTTGGGTATAGACGAAGCACAGAGATGACTCAAGAGGTACCTCCTAACAACATTGGAGGTGTCAGCTAGACACGATACCGACACATAGGGTGCGGTCCAAGGATTAACTCAAGATAGAGACGTAAATACCTTGATGAACTTGCGGACATCGGTGCATCTGGTAGAATGAGAGGTGCCTTAATCCGATCGAGGTACCAACGAGACGAAAACAACGACTTACCTGGTAGGTCTCAAAGGTCAACTTGTTTCCTAGCGCAAACCAAACGACTATATGTTTTGTGAGAGTCCCTAAAGATCTTACGTGGATATTTATGACATATTTGGTCCATTACTGATATTTGAGATACCAGCAATGACACTGGCGTAGACGTCGATAGCTTGACCGGAACCTATCACTATAAACAATTTGAGGAGCAACGAAGGCGCAAACCAAGACCTTCGAGGTAAGTGCCAGATGTTGGACTTAGACGCGGTACGAACAACTCGATACTACTGATACGAGCGAGACCCCAAATAGCAACATATATGGTATATGTCTCAGACTCGTAAACAAGAAAATTCGAAGTTTGGGGCGCACGGACAATGGTAGCAGTGATGTAGGGGGAGCGTGTCGAGGATTGGACACTATAAACGAACCGCTGTTTTAGGCGTACTCAAGACATGAGTGACGACTTACGGGGCATACGTCGAAAGTTTGACAGGAGCCTCACGACATGAACGACTCAGTGTGTCAAGGAGTGAGCGAGACGCCTAAGACGGCCCATAGGGTACGTGCCTAATGGTATGACTTGGACTCGACGGCATGAATCACTCTATATAGCAAGTACGTACCAAAAGTTCGACTCGAACTTGACGATACAAATGGCTCGACATTTTAAACGTAAGCGAGATGCACGTGATGACACATATGTTACTTGCCCCAGATTCGACTTGAACTCGATGACACGAATGACTCGACATTTGACATGCTAACGGGACGTACCCAACTGCGCATGGTATGTGCCATAAGCTTAGACCTGACTGGATGGTATAAACGACTTAGCCTTTGATATGTGAGTAAGGTTCGAGGGATGACATACGGAACACGCGTCAAAGGTCGGTCTAGAGTTGGATAGCCTAATGACATATTCGCAGACTATAAATATTGCCGATGACAAAGCGACATGTGGGGCACGTTTTGACAAGGCCCAACGTATGACTAAAGCGCAAGTGGTGACATATGGGATATGCACCGAAAGTTGATACGTGCTCGAAGCACCAGTATCACATGTTTGGAATACTGACGTGTTACGGTATATGGTGACATACCCGGTAGGTTTCATATTAATTTGGCCGTTTTGAAGATGCGACAGGGTGTCCCAAGAAGGCCAATGATGCACGGGTTACCTTAGTACAATGACATGTCGATGTACAAGGTACAGTCGAGAGTACCAATGGGGCATGAGGATGACCTACCAGCTAAGAGGTTAGTACAATGACGCATGGATTTATTAGATGTGACACGGCGACATAAGAGGTGCTAACTAAAGTGCGGATATGACGAGATGACTTCGTATGAAACACTCGTCGGAGGGTCAATTTGACCTGGGGTCCGGACAGTGGAATGATATAAATATGAAGGGGCATCGTGACGACCCACGTGGCACACTTAAAGATACAAATGGGAGGTGAGGACAACACACGAGTTAAGGGTTCATTTCAGAGCTCAGGGTATTGTCCACCACTCTGAAATACAGAGGCGCTAGGTATGGACTACATCCCTCAGATGCAAACGACGATAGGTGAGCGAAATTCGTGTGAAATAGCTGACTCAACCCTAAGGTACCGAACATACAACAACGTAACTTTGGAATGTAGGTGTACGACGCACCGACATACGTGGCATGTCTTAGCGTACGAAGATCCTGATGACAACTTATGAGATGAGAGCCACGGATAATGTAACGACGTAATTTGGAATCACATCGGCATTGTGTATAGCGTGGCGACATATGTGGGTATGTCTTGAGATACAAAAGGGAGGTGACGACGACCCGCGAGATTATGGTTCTATATGAGTTTAAGGTGTTGGTCACAATCTTGAGATGCATTGGCTAAGGCGTAGCGGCATACATGGTATGTCTTGAGGCGTAAGTATGACGTGTATGAGACATGTGACGAATGGCTAATTCAAGTCTCGGGGGAACCGACACCGTGATAATGTTTTTTTTCTAACTATTGATATGTTGTCGGTGACGTGGCGACAAACCTAGCATGTCTTGAGTTGACCGTGCGGACATTATTCGGAACCTGCCCCATGACGCGAATGTCAGGATAAGCGGGGTATGACCACCAAACAAGTCTAACCATGATAGAGGGATATGGGATACATCACGACATATGGGATATGTCTCCGGCTGACGTAAACATAATGGTGAAGGCGCGTGTGACATGTCACGATGCACCAGGTACACTCTCTAATGGTATGAACATGATGATAAAGATATGTGCGGTGTATCCCCCACTAAGTATAACATGGCGAAGACGTAGGGAATACCTTAGGGCCTAAAGGTACTCCCCCAGACTAATATATGAGACACATCATAACATGCAGGGTGGGCCTCTTGACTGGTATGCGAGACATGGTAAAGACGCACGAGATACATTGCGATATACAGGGTGTGTCTTCCGTTAGGCACCTAGCAAAGCGAGAATTCAGGTTATGTTATACGGGGTACGGCTCTAGACTAGCGTATCCGATATGGAAGACGCATATGTGACCTATCGCGATGTACAACCTCGACATTACCCGGATGTACGCGATGCATGGCAGCGCGTCGAGTACATGCCTTGACTGGTGTATAGCTGGCGTGATGAAGACGCATGGGACATTTCATGACATGGAAGGTGGGATGAGGCAAGGACGTATGGGATATGTCCCGGCTCAAATGGTATGCCTTTCGTCTAACATATATAACATGGTGAACAAGCACCTGATATGCCATAACATATGGGGCATGCAACTCATGCCCCTCGCTTGGTGCAAGGAATGAGGCAAAGATGTACAGGATGCGTTATGACACACTCAGTACCCCTTCTGACCGGTGCGTAATGACATGATAGAGACACCAGGAATGGGTCCCAATAAGCGAGGCGCAACAGGGAAAAGACATATGGAATACGTCGCGACATAACAGGTATGCCTCTTGATTGGTGCCTGGATGATTAATGGAAGATGCATGGGGCGCGTTACGTCCTACGGGGTACAACAAAGTGAAGACACAAGGAATATGTCACCACATGACAGGTGGGACTCCTGACGGGTGGACGCATGATGACACGACGCAGCAAGGCCATAGGGGATTCGTCATGAGAGAACGGTACGCCTCTTAACAGGGCAAGGATATACAGGAGATGACGCGACATACAGGGTATGCCAAAACCAAGGCGTAGGGGATACGCCATGACATAATGGTTGTACCTTCTGACTAGTGCCTATGATACTGGAAAAATGTACGAGGTACGCTACTATACGCATAGTATGCTAAGGCGAAGACGCATAGGATACGTCACGACATAATGGACATGCCTCCTAGCTAGCATACAAACGACACGGTGAAGACGCATGAGACATGCCAAGGACGCATAGGATGCATCCCAACACATAGGTATGACAAGGCAAAGACGTATGGGATACGTCACGACGTAACTGGTATGCCTCCTGAACGACACACGACGCTGGGGTCGACTCTTTCTCACATTCCTAATAAACACGTCCTAAGTCTACGAAACCTAGAATGGCTGCATGCAATTTGGTTAGCATGCAACGCTCTATATGGTATGACTACAATGATTCGTTAAGCATAGAATGCATTATAACTTAAATCTGACTCGACTGATGTACAACAAGATATAAATCTATACAAACAAACTAGTTAGCAAAAATCGTACATAACGCGTAATTAGATCGCAACAAGAGAAAGAAAATGTTAGATATCAATCACAATTATCACGCCATCTCTCTTCCATCCTTATTCCTCCACACACTCGTTGGTCCAAGTCTCTTTCCTAGGATTTTGGCATGGGCTCACATCGTGGTCCAGAGGACGCATGATGCCGTCGATTATTACGGAAAAATAAATCATTCATCAAACAATACAATTCGTTTTAATGCATCAGCGCTCAGCGACTAAGATATCGACCAAATGGGATTGTCCTTTCGGAATAACTCGTCTTTTGTTATTTCGCGAGACGCATTAGTTCGGGTTTTGACTCCCTTTTGAGCGTATCTCAGATTTAGACGTGGTACGAGTTATTCTTTCGGTTCAATCATTCGTTATCGACAATGACTCGTTCCCCTTTATTCGTGTGGGTTTATGTCTCGATTTTTGGATTACAACGGGATCTTTTGGATCTATCGAGAGACGCAACCACGTGTTTGTTTAGTGATGGTATCACTTTTGGATTTATGTTAGGGAACGGACTCATCGCGTAACATGTTTGTTTCTAGCGTCAAAATCCGCTTGCTCGTTTTAGCTACATGAAAAGACGGTGAGTCTTATTCGAGCGCATGATAATCTTTCGGCTAATAACAACTCTTTATTTCTTCCAATTTACGGGATATAACATCCTAGCGTGGTTATAGAAAATCAACATTTCGTTTAATCGCATGCTTATTCGAAGCGAGGATATTACCGTTCTTTTTCATTTAGGCACGAGTCAAGCAAACACACAGATCTGGCCATACTTCTTGTAGTTTTGGTAACGGTCGAAATGATCGAGCCATTAGTCAAACCCACAGTCTCGTCCATATGGCGCAATAATGCGGTTTAGTTTAATTCGGCTTTACGATTTTAAACGGCGTATACACTGGCTCGAGGCACGTATTTAACGGCATTGGTTCATTTTCTTTAACTACCCTCGGGATGGATATATATCATAGATACAGAATGATTTTGGTCATTTTTATCTTTTCATTTCCTTAGTCACTTTTGCGGATACATCCATTTCTCTTTAGAACAACACAAGGTATAGCGTAAGAGCTCGTCTTTTATTCGGAAGGGACGGGCCATGTTTGCAAAACTCTTTACGTTACAACGGGGTCGTTCAAAATAGAAATGTTCTTCGTTTTCGTTTCGTCATAATTTCGCTTTATCCCAACGTATTTAAAGAATGTGAATAACGGCTATCGTTAATATAGTCTTTTGAATCGAGCTATAACTATCCTTAATATCAAACCGACTTGAACTAATACGTGCTTACGTCACAACGCATTTCCTGAACATGTGCCTTCTTCGGGACACGGAAAGGGACCAGGCGGGTCGCACAAGTTCATTCATACGAGATGACTAAGTCGTCTTTAGTTCGAATCGCTTAGATGTTTTGGGGTAGTTTGTATATCGGTTTAAGAGTATATATTAACGTATCGTTTTATTTTCTTTACATATTTTAGGATTAGACACGTATCATGGCAATTTGAAAACATGAACTAATTCATTCATCACATCAAAAATGGTAACGGGTAATCCTATGGCAACTTCTAAGGCTACTATATGCTGACACGGCTGATTGCGGGACCTCACAGGACCGCACAAATTCGCCCCTAACGAATGGATGGGGACCCTTTGGCGCCTTACTGTAAGGGGGAACTTACACTAGCCTCTTTCGAGTGACGAATGGACTCTCGCTAGAGGTTTCGCGGAAATTACCCAAAAGGTTTGCAATAATGCTTATGAATGCATACGAAAAGAAATAATACGATCCGTCCCCGTTAAGGGCTTAATACACGCCTTCCGGAATCAAATTTCTCGCTTCCCCAGTAAAGTCGCCACTTGTTAGACAAGGTGCCGAACGGCCTCGCCCGGGCGGACCGGGGGGTGGACACCTCATGGCGACGTAAGCGGTGATTGGCGCCGAAAGCAACCAATAGTGGAATCGAGCTGCTCGGCAGGACCGGAGCTCGGAGTATGGAAGAGTCGCCACCCACGAATGGGAAAATGAACACCGATCCCTTGCGGGAGACCGGTGAGGGTTCGAGAAACTTAGGTACGAGCCGAGAAGGCTAGCTCCTTTCCGGAGAAAGGCTACTAGGCACCCCGACATCACCCGGTTATGAACCACCGGCCTCCTACTCAGCGTGTTAGGCGATAACGGACTAATCGCATATTTCTTTAAGTTTAAAATTCATTTGAAACCTTTTCTTTCTCGCTTTGAAAACCGTTTTGAGCATGTTATTCGAAAGCCATTTTAGTAAAGAATCACCCATTTTGCATAAATTTAAAGTATATAGGAGAGAGAGGGGGAGAAGAAAGAATTGATTTATTCACAGTGTGATTTTATGCTTTAGACTAAACACTAACTCTACGCTAATCTCATTCCCCAAAAATGAGTTTATTTACATAGTTCGTACCTTAATCGCCGTTGGAACGATTTAGGCACGTTTCAAAACCCCGTTAATGACGTTCACTCGAATCGCCGTTGGAACGACTCGAGCGTTTGAAAACGTTGAGCAAACGTTTTTAATCTAAATGCGTGGTGAAGCATACAAGTCAATTTATTTTGTACAAAAACCATTTAGTTAGGAAAACAATTCAAAACTTCATTATTCACAAAAGCAATTTTAATTACAAGGTTCGCTTAATCCGTCGTTGGAACGAATTAAGGTTTTAACACGTGATGCTTTAGGAAACGGTTTAAAGTGATAAGAAAGCCTTTTATTTACCTTAGGAACTTCTTAACAAATTAAGTTTAAATAAGCAAATTAAACTCTCTCTTTTATGATTTATTTCCCCTTTCCACTCAATTGAACCTTACTTGAATAAAATGACAACAAGTAATGAATTGAATCCAAATTCACCCAATCAAAACATTTTCCCAAATAATATATACATATAAGAAATTTGAAAAGAAAAGAAGAAAAGTATATATATACATATTTTTGATAGAAATGATACTATACATATATACTTAAAAGAAAGGGTAAATAATAAATACCATAATCAATGGATAGAAATGATAATTATATCATTTCGGGTCCCCGAACTACCAAAATTGGATCATAGTCTATAATGGAGAATCCTAAAACGATGTTTTACTTTAAAACGTTATTTAGAAATATTTTCAAAACTTATAATTACAACATTTTTTAATCCCGAACTACCTTTGAATCAGATCACGGTTCGTATTGGGATATTAAAACGAGGTTTTTTTTTATTTCAAAACAAAAACGAACGTTTATTTAATACGAGACAAAAATAAATAAATACGAGAAATTAAATAAGACCTGATAAATAAATAACTAAATAAATAAAAACTATATCCTAAAGAATAAAATAAGGAAATAAATGAATAAATAAAATAAATAAATAAAACGAGTCTAGTCCTCGGATAATACCTCAAGATCGGTATTTGACGGCTGAAGTCGGTTGATTCCACGAGTTGCGTTTTTTTGTGTTTTTCGGGTTTTTTAGTAAAAATTTAACTTTTAGGAAATTCGGACTTTTTTGAGGAAAAAAATATTTTCCTCAAAAAAATTCACTTTCTCTCTCTAAAAATGTCTAGAGTGAGAAAGCTCTCCCAAAAATCCTTCCCCCTCAATGCATGGGGATCCGTGCCTTTTATAGGCACGGATCCCAAAAAAATTTGGGCGTAGCCCGACGCCAAAATATTTTGGGCCTACGCCCAACTTGGTTGGGCGCGCGCCCAACAGGAGTTGGGCGTTCGCCCAACGCAGGTTGGGTGTTCGCCCAACGTCGTTGGGCATCCGCCCAACGGATGTTGGGCGTCCGCCCAACGGACGTTGGGCGCTCGCCCCACCTACGTTGGACGCTCGCCCTACGTCGTTGGGCGCTCGCCCAACGGCTGTCGGGCGCGCGTGCCCAGCGACCGTCAGGCGGGCGCCCCGCGCTGTCGGGCACGCGTCCAACTGTTGTCGAGCGCGCGCCGACTGTCGCTAGGCGCTCGCACCACGTCGTTGAGCACTCGCGAGCCGTCCACTCGACGACCGCAACTCCTACTGACCTCTCGTTTTTTTTATTATATTTTTTTGCTTTAAAACTCCCGGAACCAACCGCTTCAACCGTCTTATTACAGGTTTTCATCACAGGTCCTCCGACTCGGTGTCTACAAGCGTGTTTCAGTTGATTCTTTACCCATAATCCATTGGAAAAATACGAGTAAATCTGTCATCTCCTACCTCGAGAAGTGCATAAAAGTCAGAAATCCAGAATCATTATTTTGACAAGGAATGATCGATTATTTCAGTCATTCAAGGCCAGATTCCGGGCTTAAGTACTTGGGGAAAGCAAGTGATAAAGGCCATTTGGAAGCGAAATATGTTTATTGTATCATTCTTATCTGTTATGGCGAAATTTTTTGGGAACAATGTTTAAAGTTAGTTTGTGATTTCAATTCAGAATTTGTGGATGAATGTAGGGAGAAGGTGAGGAAGGTTGTGCAAATGATGTGGAATCGTAATTTTATAGTTGGAGAAGGAGATGAAAAAGAATTGAGATTGAGAAAAAGAAAAAGTCGAAAAAGGTCGGAAAAATTAGAAAAAAATTTATATTAAGTTTGTAGACTAAACGATATTTTTTTATCTCCTTCTTCATATTCTTATTATGTTTTTGTTTTATGCCAGGCTTTCTGCCTAGAATACTGAAAATGTGTCGTGTTGGAATCAAACTTCAACCTAAATGTGTGAGCTTTTTTGCTTAACAGGTCTATAGCATATTTTCTATTTCATTTAACTACAACCACCATATTAATTAAATTTCGGATCATATTTGTTTAGAAATTAAAGATAGTTACAAATAAGTGTGACTGCCAGGTAGAAATTAAAGAATATACTCAAGGCAGAAGACTTTATCATGTCTTTATTTGTCATTTTACACATACAGCTATTAACAATCAGTTAAGTTTTACAAAACAAGTTTATCCATCTACATAAATATCTCCTTCGTGATTCATATAATTTACTTTTTGTTCTTTAATTCAATCATTAAAGACGATTTTAAATTCAAAAAAAGCTATAATCTAAGGCAGAAGACTTACCAACAGATTTACTATCGGACATTCTCGCCAAAGTTGCTTCAAACATCATTCACCGATCTTTTCAACGCCAAATCAACATGCAAAGAATGATTGAAAGCAGCATCTAAAGATTACGTTTTTTTAGCGCATTTCAATTGATTCTTTACTCGTAATTCATTGGAAAAATATGAGTAAGTCTGTCATCTCCTACCTCGAGAAGTGCATAAAAGTCAGAAATCCAGAATCATTATTTTGACAAGGAATGATCGATTATTTCAGTCATTCAAGGCCAGATTCCGGGCTTAAGTACTTGGGGAAAGCAAGTGATAAAGGCCATTTGGAAGCGAAATATGTTTATTGTATCATTCTTATCTGTTATATCTGGAAATTTAGGCAACAAGTTTTAAAGTTAGTTTGTGATTTAAAATCGGAATTGGTGGATAAATATAGAGAGAAGGTGAGGAAGGTTGTGCAACTGATGTGGAAGTGTAATTTTATAGTTGGAGAAGGAAAAGAAAAAATAATTGAGATTGAGAAGAAGAAAAAGTCGGAAAAGGTCCGAAAAAGTTGCAATTCAATATAATTTACTTTTAGTTCTGCAATTCAATAATCAATGGCGATTTTTTAAGTTAAAAAAAAGTTATAACCAAAGGCAGAAGTCTTAGCAACGGATTTACTATCGGACATTCTCGCCAGAGTTGCTTCAACATCATTCACCGATCTTTTCAATGCCAAATCAACTTGCAAAGAATGGTTGAAAGCAGCATCTAAAGATTACGCTTTTGAGCGTGTTTCAATTGATTCTTTACCCATAATCCATTGGGAAAATACGAGTAAATTCGTCATCTCCTACCTCGAGAAGTGCATAAAAGACAAAAATCCAGAATCATTATTTTGTCAAGGAATGATCGATTATTTCAACCATTCAAGGCCCGATTCCTGGCTTGAGTAATTGAGGAAAGCAATTGATAAAGGCCATTAGAAAGCGAAATATGTTTATTGTACAATTCTTATCTGTTATGGCGAAAAATTTAGGGAACGAGGTTTAAAGTTAGTTTGTGATTTCAAATCGGAATTGGTGGATGAATGTAGGGAGAAGGCGAGGAAGGTTGTGCAAATGTTGTGGAAGCGTAATTTTATAGTTGGAGAAGGAGATGAAAAAGAATTGAGATTGAGAAAAAGAAAAAGTCAAAAAAGGTCGGAAAAAAATTAGAAAAAATTTATATTATGTTTTTAGACTAAACGATATTTTTTTATCTCCTTCTTCATATTCTTATTATGTTTTTGTTTTATTTCAGGCTTTCTGCCAAGAATACTGAAAATGTGTCGTGTTGAAATCAAACTTCAACCTAAAGGTGTGAGCTTTTTCGCTTAACAGATCTAAAGCACATTTTCTATTTCATTTAACTACATCCACCATATTAATTAAATTTCGGATCATATTTGTTTAGAAATTAAAGATATTTGCAAATAATTGTGACTGCCAGGTAGAAATTAAAGAATATACTCAACGCAGAACACTTTATCATGTCTTTATTTGTCATTTTACACAAACATCTATTAAAATCAGTTAAGTTTTGCCAAACAAGTTTATTCATCTATATAAATATCTCATTCGTGATTCATATAATTTACTTTTTGTTCTTTAATGCAATCATCAACGGCGATTTTAAGTTCAAAAAAAGCTATAACCTAAGGCAGAAGAGTTACCAACAGATTTACTATCGGACATTCTCCCCATAGTTGCTTCAACATCATTCACCGCCATTTTTAACGCCAAATCAACTTGCAAAGAATGGTCCAAAGCAGCATCTGAAGATTATGTTTTTTAGAGTGTTTCAGTTTATTTTTTATCCGTAATTCATTGGAAAAATACGAGTAAACATGTCATCTCCTACCTCAAGAAGTGCATAAAAGTCAGAAATCCAGAATCATTATTTTGACAAGGAATGATCGATTATTTCAATCATTCAAGACCCGATTCCGGGCTTAAGTACTTGGGGAAATCAAGTGATAAAGGTCATTTGGAAGCGAAATATGTTTATTGTATCATTCTTATCTGTTATGGCGAAATTTTTTGGGAACAAAGTTTAAAGTTAGTTTGTGATTTCAAATCGGAATTGGTGGATGAATGTAGGGATAAGGCGAGGAAGGTTGTACAAATGATGTGGAAGCGTAATTTTATAGTTGGAGAATGAGATGAAAAAGAATTGAGATTGAGAAAAAGAAAAAGTCGAAAAAGTTCAGAAAAAATTTATATTAAGTTTTTAGATTAAAGGATATTTTTTTTATCTCCTTCATATTCTTATTATGTTTTTTTATGTCAGGCTTTCCGCCAAGAATACTGAAAATGTGTCGTGTTGAAATCAAACTTCAACCTAAAGGTGTGAGCTTTTTTGCTTAACAGATCTAAAGCACATTTTGTATTTCATTTAACTACATCCACCATATTAATTAAATTTCGGATCATATTTGTTTAGAAATTAAAGATACTTACAAATAAGTGTGACTCCCATGTAGAAATTAAAGAATATACTCAAAGCAGAAGACTTTATCATGTCTTTATTTTTCATTTTACACAAACAGCTAATAACAATCAGCTAAGTTTTACCAAACAAGTTTATCTATGTACATAAATATCTTCTTCGTGATTCATGTAATTTACTTTTTGTTCTTTAATGGAATCATCATGTAATATCCCGTATTTTACATTTAAGATATATATATATATATTTGTTAAAAAAATAATTATTTAAAGTTATTATTTTATATAAATATAGATATATATCTTTGAAAAATGATGGTAATTCTCAATCTTTATAGTGTAGTGTTTGTTGTTTATCAAAATTGTGACATGAGAATTTGATTTATATATTGATAATTACGAAAGTGGAAAAATTAGTTTGTAAATGTATTTTATCTATTTATCACTCACTGAGATTTTTGCTCGCATAGACTGAAATCTCATACCACGTTGACTTTACCTTTTTCAGATTAAGATATCTATAGCTCGACAGGCATTTGGGTTCAATATTGGAGGAGGATATTATTAGTCAGATTTTGTTATTGTACAGATTGGAGATTTTTGGATATTTTGTGGTATATATTTCTTTACAATTTAAGTTGTATTATCAGGCTTGAAGGTTTTATTAGTTAAATCAGTATTATTTGAAATTAAATTCGAGGCTAGCATAGATTGAGGTAATCTTAATTTATGCGCCGGTCATGGCCAAGTTCGGGTCGTGACACATCAACAACGATTTTAAGTTCAAAAAAAGCTATAACCTAAGGCAGTTGACTTACCAACGGATTTACTATCGGACATTCTCACCAGAGTTACTTCAACATCATTCACCGATATTTGTAACGCCAAATCAACTTGTAAAGAATGGTTGAAAGCAGCATCTTACGTTTTTGAGCGTGTTTCAATTGATTCTTTACCTGTAATCCATTGGAAAAATACGAGTAAATCTGTCGTCTCCTACCTCGAGAAGTACATAAAAAAGTAATCTAGAATCATTATTTTAACAAGGAATGATCGATTATTTCAGCCATTCAAGGCCCGATTCCAGGATTGAGTACTTGAGGAAAGCAATTGATAAAGGCCATTAGAAAGCGAAATATATTTAGCGTATAATTCTTATCTGTTATGGCGAAAAATTTAGGGAAATGTTTAAAGTTAGTTTGTGATTTCAAAGCAGAATTGGTGGATGAATGTAGGGAGAATGTGAGGAAGGTTGTGCAAATGATGTGGAAGAATAAATTTTATAGTTGGAGAAGGAGATGAAAAAGAATAGAGATTGAGAAAAAATTGTCGAAAAAGGTCAGAAAAAATTTATATTAAGTTTTTAGACTAAACGATATTTTTTTTAATCTCCTTCTTTATATTCTTATTATGTTTTTGTTTTATGTCAGGCTTTCTGCCAAGAATACTGAAAATGTGTCGTGTTGAAATCAAACTTCAACCTAAAGGTGTGAGCTTTTTTGCTTAACAGATCTAAAGCATATTTTCTATTTCATTTAACTACATCCACCATATTAATTAAATTTCGGATCATATTTGTTTAGAAATTAAAGATACTTACAAATAAGTGTGAAGTTCAGTAGAAATTAAAAAATATACTCAACGCAGAACACTTTATCATGTCTTTATTTCTCATTTTACGCAAAAATCTATTAGCAATCAGTTAAGTTTTACCAAACAAGTTTATCCATCTATATAAATATCTCATTCGTGATTCATATAATTTACTTTTTGTTCTTTAATGCAATCATCAACGGTGATTTTAAGTTCAAAAAAAGCTATAACCTAAGGCAGAAGACTTAGCAACAGATTTACTATAGGACATTCTCGTCAAAGTTGCTTCAACATGATTCACCGATATTTTTAACGCCAAATCAACTTGCAAAGAATGGTTCAAAGTAGCATCTGAAGATTACGTTTTTTAGCGTGTTTCAGATGATTCTTTACCCGTAATCCTTTGGAAAAATACGAGTAAATCTGTCTTCTCCTACCTCGAGAAGTACATAAAAAAAAGAAATCCAGAATCATTATTTTGACAAGGATTGATCGATTATTTCAACCATTCAAGGCCCGATTCCAGGCTTGAGTACTTGAGGAAAGAAATTGATAAAGGCCATTAGAAAGCGAAATATGTTTAGTGTATAATTCTTATCTGTTATGGCGAAAAATTTAGGGAACAATGTTTAAAGTTAGTTTGTGATTTCAAATCGGAATTGGTGGATGAATGTAGGGAGAATGTGAGGAATGTTGTGCAAATTATGTGGAAGCGTAATTTTATAGTTGGAGAAGGAGATGAAAAAGAAAAAGTCGAAAAAGTTCGGAAAAAATTCTTAAAGGTATTAATTTGGTTTCTAACTTAAAGGTATTCAAATGCTTTCAAATTGTAAATAAAACGTATTCGATTTTGTTTTCTACTTCAAATGGTTTCTAAAATCCCACGTTTTAAAACCTTGATCCGTTCCAACGACGGATTTGAGCGAACATGTAAATTAAAAGCGTTTTCGTGAATAAATCTTTTTGAATATTTATTAAGTGTAAATAAAAGAGTTTTAAGTTGATCTTTTGTCAAATACGATTTTGTACAAAATAAATGGAGTTGTATGCTTAATCACGTTTTCGGTTGAATGTTCTTTTTTCGCATTTTCGAGCACTCGAGTCGTTCCAACGGCGATTCGAGTGAAAAGCAAGTAAATCAATGGGGTTTTGAAACGTTCCTAAATCATTCCAACGGCGAATACGGCACGAACCATGTAAATAAGTCGTTCTTTGGGGGGGTTGAAGATTAGTTTAGACTTAATGTATAGCTTAAACTATATTTCATGTTGTAAATTACTGATTCTTCCTTCTATCTCCCTCCTTCTTCTACATACTCTAATTCATGTAAATGGGTGATTCTTTACTAAAATGGCTTTCAATAATATATGCTCAAAACGGTTTTCAAAACGAGAAAGAAAAGGTTTCAAATGAATTTTAAACTTAAAGAAATATGCGATTAGTCCGTTAGCGCCTAAGGTGTTAAGTAGAAGGCTGGTGGTTCGAAACCGGGTGATGTCGGGGTGCCTAGTAGCCTTTCTTTGGAAAGGAGCTAGCCTTCTCGGCTCGTACCCAATTTCCTGAACCCTCACCGGTCTCCCGCAAGGGATCGGTGTTCATTTCCCATTCGTGGGTGGCGACTCTTCCATACTCCGAGCTCCGGTCCTACCGAGTAGCTTGATTCCTCGATTGGTTGCTTTCGGCGCCAATCACAGCATCTGTCGTCAATAGTGTCTACCCCCGGGGTCTTCTGGGTGAGGCCTGCGTTCATGTCTTTATTTGTCATTTTACACAAACAATTATTAACAATCAGCTAAGTTTTACCAAACAAGTTTATCTATCTACATAAATATCTTCTTCGTGATTCATATAATTTACTTTTTGTTCTTTAATTGAATCATCAACAACGATTTTAAGTTCAAAAAAAAGCTATAACCTAAGGCAGAAGACTTACCAACAGATTTACTATCGGACATTCTCGCCAGAGTTGCTTCAACACCATTCACCGATATTTTTAACGCCAAATCAACTTGCAAAGAATGATTGAAAGCAACATCTAAAGATTACATTTTTGAGCGTGTTTCAATTGATTCTTTACCCGTAATCCTTTGGAAAAAATACAAGTAAATCTGTCGTCTCCTACCTCGAGAAGTGCATAAAAAAGAAATCCAGAATCATTATTTTGACAAGGAATGATCGATTATTTCAGTCATTCAAGGCCCGATTTCAGGCTTGAGTACTTGAGGAAAGCAATTGATAAAGGCCATTAGAAAGCGAAATAGGTTTATTATATAATTCTTATCTGTTATGGCGAAAAATTTAGGGAACAAGGTTTAAAGTTAATTTGTGATTTCAAATCGGAATTGGTGGATGAATGTAGGGAGAAAGTGAGGAAGGTTGTGCAAATGATGTGGAAGCGTAATTTTATAGTTGGAGAAGGAGATGAAAAAGAATTGAGATTGAGAAAAAGAAAAAGTCGAAAAAGGTCAGAAAAAATTCTTATTAAGTTTTTAGACTAAACGATATTTTGTTTATCTCATTCTTCATATTCTTATTAAGTTTTTTTATGTTAGGCTTTCTGCCAAGAATACTGAAAATGTGTCGTGTTGAAATAAAACTTCAACCTAAAGGCGTGAGCTTTTTTGCTTAACAAATCTAAAGCACATTTTCTATTTCATTTAACTACATCCACCATATTAATTAAATTTCAGATCATATTTGTTTAGAAATTAAAGATACTTAAGTGTGACAGCCAGATAGAAATTAAAGAATATACTTAAGGCTGAAGACTACTTTGTATTACAAAAAATGGATAGCGTGCAAGGGGCATGCTGATGTGACGTACGAATAGCGTACAAGGGGGGCGTGATGCGCGAATAGCAACAAAGAAGATTTGGATGCTAAACAAACACTAGAGCTGGATGGAGTGGAATACTGGAGGGGCATGGAGCCAACATTGAAGCTCAGATTGATTACCAAGTAGATTTGTAATCAGTAATTGATAGGGGTATTTTACCCCTATCTTTTAGCGTGATTTACGGGATGATTTTGGATAAAATAAATAAGTTTAATTACAAAAATAAAGCGTTTTAATAAAATAAAGAAATAAAAATAAATTTCGTACTTTCAGTTAATTTTCCGTGTTTTTGATTAGTTTAGGAAATAAAAACGTCAAGCTAACTCGGCTCGCAAGATTTGTATTTCAGGTACGAGCAAGGAGCAAAAATCTACTCAAATACGCGGGGCGTATCATCCTTTACGCGGGGCGTGAAACATGGTGTCAGCAATAATTGCCTTATCCGCAGACGCCATGTGGAATTGACTCAGCATACGAGGGGCGTATGCCACCCTACGCGGGGCGTATGACACATGTCGAAAATGATTGGCCTAATCCTGAAAGTCAGACTGCACTGTCTCCTTGAGTCAACTCTTCGTACGCGAGGCGTATCACCATACACGCGAGGCGTACCAGGCAATTCCTCAATGATAAAAGCTCAGAGACTCATTTACGCGGGGCGTGCTTCAGCTACGCACGGCGTAAAAGCTCCAATTCAAGCAATAAAACTTCAGAGACTCAAACAGATGGGGCGTACTTCAGCTACGCAGGGCGTACTTCAACTACGCAGGGCGTGCTTGAGACAACAAGACATGGAATTGGTCCACATGCAGGAGATTTCTGACGGAATGGGCACTTACGCGGGGCGTAGACCACCTTACGCGGGGCGTATCATGGGATTTCTGCACCAAATAATGTTGCTCCATACTTGTGCTTTGTGAAGTTACAACATTGCCCTTGCTTGATGTTTATAAATAGGAAGCTTTTGAACTCCATTTGATACCAATTACACACTAGAGAGCAAAACTATACTCTTTTGATTATTGTAATTTAGATTCAGATTTTGTAGTTAAACTCTCCCCCTCGAGAGCTTGTTCGGTTGTTCCATTGAAGTTCCGTTCCACCACTCGTCACCAAGCTCGAGAGTTCCACCTCCACGACCTAGGAGACGGCTTTGAGTCCGGTTAGCTAGTTCCAAGGGCGGATTCTCCCTTTTTACCTGCTAATTAGCTTGTACTCTTCCTATGTACTAGGCTTGGTTGTATTTCATCTATTCACTTTCCATATTTATAATTTATGATTCATAATCTCTATTTCCCTTTACGTGTTAATGTTTATTACTTGTTTTGATATTCGTAATTGATTATTGTGTAGGAGAACGCGATTTCCGCCGCCATTCGGGCTATCCTTAGGGAGTTATATAGGTGCTGCCTTACCGGAAGTGACAAACCGGAAACCGTAGGAATTGACAAGCCACGGAACTTACGGGCCCTAGTTTCTAATTCCCCCGCATTAGACACACCTTGACTAGGAATCACGTAGTCTAAGTGCTTCACGGGTCGGTCCTACTACACTTAGTCGTCTTTACAAGAGTAAATTATTATCCGTATACATTTAGAGTCGTTTTTTATCGTGGTTATAACTTATCATTATTCATCCTACTTCATATGGTTTTAGCTACATAAATCTGTGTCGCCAATAGTTAGGAATAGTGTGTAGTTGCGTCTTACTTTACCCCAAAGTAATCACCGCTTAAATAACATACGAAACCGAGTCGTCTAATACTTGTAATTATAAATCCCGTGGATTCGATACCCGGTCTTAACCGGATTATTACTTGATACGACGGGGTACACTTGCCCCTAAGTAGTCGTAGTGTCTAGTGGAGTTAGAACATTTAAAAGATCGCATCCATATTCATAGCACATTCACCGCAATACACATTTAGTCGTCATTAGAAAACTCTACCTAGATCCTACGCCCATCAAGTTTTTGGCGCCGTTGCCGGGGATTTATAATCTCCTACAATATTAGACAAAAACGTTTCATTGTTAGTTTAAGCATTCTTTTTGTATAAATTGTTTATATATACTTTTACTAACGTTATTCTTTCTTGTTGATAATTCTTTTATACTTGTTTTACTTTATGCACACCCGATCTAAAAGTGATTCTCTCGTACCTATTGATCTCGAAATTGAACGTACTCTTTGTAGGTTACGTAGAGAAAGAATGGCAACCCTCAACAATGAATCCGAGCAGCCCGAAGTTAACCAAAGGCGACCGGTTCAACCCGTAAATAATAACCGTGATGGTGGAGGCAATGACACTCGATTGATGTTGGAGATTCTTGCTCCGCATCGCCCTCAAAACCGTCATGGAATCGTTGCCCCCACCATCCCAGCCGACACATTTGAAATAAAACCTAGCATGATCTAATTAATCCAACAACTTGGTCAATTCGGAGGGGAACCCCATGAAAACCCTAACGAACACCTTGATAAATTTCTTATGTGTGCCGAAACTTCTCGACAACACGGTGTTTCGGTTGAAGCCGTCCAACTAAAACTATTTCCTTTCTCTTTGACAGGGCAAGCATTAGAATGGTTGCACTCGTTAGAAGTGGGATCGATCACATCTTGGGAGGAACTTGAGAAGGAGTTCCTATCTTACTACTTCCCGCCCTCTAAAACGGTTAAGTTGAGAAAAGATATCACCTCCTTTCGGCAACTTGGATACGAGGCCCTCCATTCAGCTTGGGCTAGGTTCCGAAAGCTGCTCTGAAGCTGTCCCCATCACGATATCCCTAAGCATGATCTAGTAAGTACCTTTTATCATGGTTTAACACCTACTAATCGTGCAACCGTTGATTCTTCCGCAGGTGGGGATTTGTTTCGCAAATCGGCAAGCGAGGCGTATGAGCTCATTCACGAATTAGCTAGGAAAAGCGTCCAATGGCAAGAAGATCGGCTTGCCGGACCCTCGTAAACTTTTTCCGTAAAAGACGAGGCTCCCACAATCTTCATGATCGAAATGAATAAGAAGCTGGATGCCTTAATTGTGCAAATGAGCCTCCAAAACTCAGCACAAGTCCTAGTGTGCTCTCATTGTGGTGGTGACCACCAAGGTAAGGATTGTCAGGCCGGAAGCCCTTTTGCCGGCGACACCAAAAGCGTAAGTTATGTAGGAGGACGACAAAGGCATAATTCTCATTATAACTCCTATCCTAACACGCATGCTTATCACCACCATAACAATAATAATAACGGATGGAGGCCTCAACACCAACACCCGATTCCATCTTATGATAACAAGCGGAATGTGTTAAAGCCCCCATCCGAACCCCATGGTAAATTTTTGGAACAAGGGTTGGGCCAATTCCCTCATGTCCAAGGAGGGCAAAAATCACAACCTCCTAGCAATACGCAAGACGCAATGGTAATTGATCTCCTTAAAGAAATATCTTCCCGTCTTGCTAACAATGAAGCATTTTGCAGGGACTTGGGACAGCAAGTGGCCCGATTAAGTCGCCAACGATAAGAAAGACAACATGAGTTTCTCCCGTTTAACATCGAACAAAACCCAAGACCAAAGAACCGGGAGACCGCACAAGCAATAATTCTCCGTAGTGGTAAGGGTTTGGAACCACCGGTTCCAAAGGCGACTCCACCCGCTCCAAAGGTAAGTGACGAACCGGAAGTGGTAAGCAACCCCGGTTCGGATCCGAAACCCACGACTTCCTCGGATAAGAATAAAAATATATGTGATCCAATTGGAGCTTACGTACCGAAGCTCCCTTTTTCACAACGACTTAAAAAGGAAAAATTGGACCACCAATACGGCAAGTTTTTGGAGATTTTTAAGAAACTTCACATCAACATTCCGCTTGCGGAAGCATTGGAACAAATGCCTACATATGCGAAGTTTCTTAAAGAAATCCTCGCCAAAAAGAGGAAGATAGATTATAATGCAACGGTAGCGCTCACGGAGGAATGCTCCGCGATTATAACGAACAAACTCCCACCTAAACTCAAGGATTTAGGTAGCTTTTCTATCCCGTGCACAATTGGTAATGTTGAGTTTAGGAGAGCTTTATGTGATTTGGGTGCTAGTATTAATCTAATGCCTTTATCTGTGTTTAGGAAGCTCGGATTGGGGGAACCTAAGCCTACCAATATGACGCTCCAACTGGCCGATAGATCCATTGCCTGACCAAAAGGAGTTGTGGAGGATGTCTTAGTGAAAGTGGACAAGTTCATTTTCCCCGCCGATTTTGTAGTGCTCGATATGGCGGAAGACGATTCGGTACCGATCCTCCTAGGATGACCAATCCTTGCAACAGGTAGGACTCTCATTGATGTCCACGAAGGTAAGCTCATCCTACGGTTGCAAGACGAAGAGGTAGAATTTAACGTGTATAACTCCATGAAATTTCCGTCTAATACCATGGCAGATTGTAATTTTTTAAATTCCGTAGACTCTATTGATCTTTTTGTCAAAGAATTTTGTGATAGGTCTTCTCCGGAAACCTCTTCGGGAATAGATGGTAATGAGCATTTGGATGAGGATCCATTAAACAAGCCATTTGAATACTCCTCCGAAATAGAACAATGTCTGTTGGCAAGGAGCCGGTTCGAGGGTTTGGATCGGGATAGCAAAGCAAAGCCGAAGTCTTCTCTCGAGGAACCTCCGACTTTGGAACTAAAACCCTTGCCCCCTAATCTTAAATATGTGTTTTTGCAACCTCCTAACTTCTTACCAGTTGTTATCTCTTCACTTTTGACAGTGGAAATGGAGGAAGCATTAATTGCGGTGTTACAAAGACACAAGGGCGCATTTGGATGGACCATTCACGACATAAAAGGGATCAGCCCCACCATTTGCACACACCGCATCTTTATGGAGGATAAATTCAAGCCCTCCGTGCAGCCGCAATGACGGCTTAACCCCAATATGAAAGAGGTAGTGAAGGCCGAGGTAATCAAACTCCTCGACGCAGGTATAATCTTTCCTATCTCCGATAGTCCATGGGTTAGTCCGGTCCAATGTGTTCCCAAAAAGGGGGGCACAACGGTGACGGAAAATGATCAGGGGGAATTAATCCCCACACAAAAAGTGACCGGGTGGCGCGTATGCATTGATTATAGGAAACTTAATGAAGCCACCCGAAAAGATCATTTTCCCTTACCGTTCATTGACCAAATGTTGAAAGAATGGCGGGACATAAATTCTTTTGTACCCTCGATGGCCTATCCGGCTATATGCAAATTCCCGTTGATCCTTCGGATCAAGAGAAGACGACATTCACTTGTCCATATGGGACATTTGCATATAGGCGGATGCCATTCGGGCTTTGTAACGCCCCTGCCACCTTTCAGCGGTGCATGACGGCTATATTTTCCGAAATGATCGAGGACTTCATGGAGGTCTTCATGGACGATTTTTCTATTTTTGGGTCGTCCTTTGAGATTTGTTTAGGCAATCTTGATAAAGTCCTCCAACGTTGCGAAGACACTAACCTTGGGCTTAGTTGGGAAAAATGTCAATTTATGGTTCAAGATTGCATTGTTTTGGGACACAAGGTGTCCGGGGAGGGGATCGAGGTCGATCCGGCCAAGATTGAGGTAATTGAAAAACTACCTCCACCAATCAACGTTAAGGGAATTCGGAGTTTCTTGGGTCATGCGGGGTTCTATAGACGATTCATCAAGGATTTCTCTAGAATAGCAACCCCCTTGACCCAGCTCCTCATAAAGGATGTAGAATTTAATTTTTCCGACCAATGTTTACTTGCGTTTAACACACTAAAGGAAAAATTAATTAATGCACTTATCATGGTGAAACCCGATTGGAACCTCCCCTTTGAACTAATGTGTGATGCGAGTGATTTGGCTGTAGGTGCTTGTTTGGGCCAATGGGTGGATAAACTCTTTCGCCCTATCTATTATGCGAGCAAAACGCTCAATGAGGCCCAACAAAACTATTCCATCACGGAAAAGGAGATGATTGCTGTTTTTTTTGCTTTCGATAAATTTAGATCATATCTTGTGTTATCCAAAATTATCGTATACACTGACCACGCAGCTCTCAAGTACTTGATGACTAAGCAGGATGCCAAACCGCGCTTGATATGGTGGATCCTACTCCTATAAGAATTCGACATCAAGATCAAAGACAAAAAATGAGTAGAGAATGTTGTGGCCGACCATCTCTCTCGCTTACAAGGCGAGCAAGACGAATCTCCGGAAACTATTGAGATTAAGGAGACCTTTCCCGACGAAGCACTCTACGCGGTAACATCTTTACCTTGGTATGCCGATATGGCAAACTACAAAGCCGGTAATATTCTTCCCCCGCACCTTACATACGAGCAGCGTAAGAAATTCTTTCACGATGCTAAGCACTATTTTTGGGAGGAACCCTATCTGTTCAAATCATGTGCTGATAACATTATTCGTAGGTGTATACCCGAAGAAGAGGTTAATCATGTGCTACATATGTGTCATACCCAAGAGACGGGGGGCCACTTTGGCCCTAGTCGGACTATGGCAAAAGTCTTACAATGTGGGTTTTATTGGCCTACTTTGTCCAAAGATTCCCAAGACTTCGTCAAATCATGTGACGCTTGTCAAAGGAGCGGGAACATTTCCCGAAAACATGAAATGCTCCAACAAGGAATCCTAGTTTGCGAACTTTTTGACGTGTGGGGATAGACTTCATGGGACCTTTCCCTAAGTCGCATAACAACGCTTACATTCTTGTAGCGGTTGACTATGTCTCCAAATGGGTAGAGGCCGTTGCCTTACCTTCAAACGACTCTAAGGCGGTAGGGAAATTCATAAAGAAAAACATTTTTACTCGGTTCGGGACCCCTCGCACTATCATTAGCAACGGGGGTTCCCACTTTTGCAACCGACAATTCGATCAACTCTTACTTAAATATGGGGTTGCACACCGAGTCTCTACACCCTACCATCGCAAACTAGTGGGCAAGTTGAGGTTTCTAACCGAGAGCTAAAATGCATTTTAAAAAAACGGTTAACTCCTCTAGGAAAGACTGGAGCTTGAAGCTCAATGATGCTCTTTGGGCTTACCGCACGGCGTTTAAGACGCCCATCGGGATGTCCCCTTATCGTCTAGTTTTTGGAAAGTCGTTCCATTTGCCCGTGGAATTAGAACATAAAGCATATTGGGCGCTGAAATTTTTAAATTTTGACATGCAGGCTACAGGAGAACACCTCCTCCTCTAACTCAATACTCTTGATGAACTTCGCTTAGGGTCGTACGAAACTGCCAAACTGTATAAAGAACGTACAAAACGGTGGCACGACAAGCACATCCAAGTTCGGGAGTTCAACAAGGGGGATCAAGTTCTCCTCTATAATTCTCACCTCCGGTTATTCCCCGGAAAATTAAAAAGTCAGTGGTCGGGACCATACACCGTCATCAATATGCACTCCTCCGAAGCAATTGAAATCCAAGGTCCCGACAATGCAACCCTCCGGGTCAACGGCCACCGTCTAAAGATATACCGCGGTGGCATTTTTCCACAACAAGGCGAAACCACACTCCTCGCAACACCGTAAGCTTGCACATCACCAAGGAAAGTCGAGCTACTCCGACTATAAATGTAGCACTGGTTTGATGCTCTCAAGCCCCCTGTATATATTTATTCAATTTTTCCTTGTTTTCTTCATTTCGCTTCATAGCCACGGAAAGCCAAATCCCAATTATAATCCAACATATTACGCGGGGCGTCTCTCTATGCACGCCCCGCGTCTTTGTGCCTCTGATCCAAAATAATGCAAGGGGCAGCTTTCACGCAGGGCGTACCCCCTATTACCCCCCCGCGTATGGGTACCTTTCCGTGGTTCCCAAGTTCAGGAACTCAGACACGCGAGGCGCCCTCTTCCTGCGCCTCGCGTATTTGAGTCTCTGACTCAAAAAGAGATAAAAACGCCACCCTACGCGGGGCGCCCCCCTGGGCACGCCTCACGTAGGGCCCCTGACCACTAATGGTCTTCTTTTCCTTCCTTACCTTTATTTTTGTTTTTGTTTTGACTTCTTTTTACGACGCCCTTGGAACAGGCGTAATTTTAAATAACGCGGAGGGACGTGCAACCCCGCACTTAACGTTTGTTTTGCACTACCAAAAACAAAAAAATTAAATAACCAATAGAATAATTAAACTAATTTATTGACTCTTCTAATTTTTCCCGACACGCTATCCCTCCTTCGGAAATTAATTAAAGTTCCGTTATTTGTCATCAAAAATAAAAGACGTCGACACAAGGGGATGATCTAATTAAGGAATTTTAGTCTTGGTTTTGAAATTAGGGAATTTGTGCAAAGCTTAGGTTAGTACTAAACTAAGGCATTGAGTCTTAACCCAAATATTATCTCCATAATGAACTTTGAAAAGGCAATAAAAACGGGATAGTTGAGAATTTAGCGAAGACTTGATAGTACACAATTTAAACCCGAATCTTTGTGAGGTACTTTTGAGCCTAAAGGAGTTCGTACGAGAACTCTAATTCTTTCACAATTTTTCGAGAGCTTTGACTTCACTCGACTCATAGAATTTGCATCCAATACCGGGTTAAGTACACTTATTTTTGGTAAAAAGGCAATAGATGATAAACCGAACCCACTTAGGCTAATTTTTCTTAATTTATTTTTCTCGTTTTCATTAAACATTAGGAAACCCCTTCGAGCCTATTAACCAACTTTTTTGTTAATACCCTTTTAACATTTAACCCTTTTTCCTCTTGTTCGAATACCGACAAAATCAATTTGCACCCAAATCACTCGGAAAAAGTCACGGCCTTAACAAACGAGCACCATAAGCCTTCAAAATATTGTTTTTGTGCCTCTATCAAAACAAAGGATACGATAAAAATAAAAAGGCATTCTCAAGCTCCACCCGAGCAATTTTGAAGTATATTTTGTAAAATTCGCCAAGGCCGAAATAAACAAAAACACGGTGCAATCACAAAACGGTATTTTTGAACTCGAGTTTCTTTAAACTAACCACTAAAGAAGCCACCCACATTACAACCCCCCTCCGGGTTCATTTTTAATGTTGCCTAACCATATTTTAGGAGGAAAAACCCGGATGAAAATGCAAATTCAACATGATCTCGAGTAAGTGCAAAGAAGAGTGCTAAAACACCGACCCAACTAAAATTGAGCGTAAGAGCGAAATCCCTTGGTGAGGTACTATCGGGTTCTCAAAAGATAATCAACTCCCGTTAATATTGCCTATTCATCTAGATCATGGAGGTTTCAAACAAGTTTTGTACTCGATTGTTTGCGTAGGTACTTACCGAAACCTTTGCATAAAACCATAACTTTAAAATCACGCACTTGGCAAAACCAACCTTCGGTTTGTTTCTTAATTTTCTCAATCCCTTGTCTTTCGATTTCTTTTACTTGAGGACAAGTAAAACTTTAAAGTCCGAGGAGGTTTGATAGGGGTATTTTACCCCTATCTTTTAGCGTGATTTACGGGATGATTTTGGATAAAATAAATAAGTTTAATTACAAAAATAAAGCGTTTTGATAAAATAAAGAAATAAAAATAAATTTCGTACTTTCAGTTAATTTTCCGTGTTTTTTATTAGTTTAGGAAATAAAAACGTCAAGCTAACTCGGCTCGCAATATTTGTATTTCAGGTACGAGTAAGGAGCAAAAATCTACTCAAATACGCGGGGTGTATCATCCTTTACGCGGGGCGTGAAACATGGTGTCATCAATAATTGCCTTATCCGCAGACGCCATGTGGAATTGACTCAGCATACGCGGGGCGTATGCCACCCTACACGGGGCGTATGACACATGTCGGAAATGATTGGCCTAATCCTGAAAGTCAGACTGCACTGTCTCCTTGAGTCAACTCTTCGTACGCGAGGCGTATCACCATACACGCGAGGCGTATCACCATACACATCGAGGCGTACCAGGCAATTCCTCAATGATAAAAGCTCAGAGACTCATTTACGCGGGGCGTGCTTCAGCTACGCACGGCGTAAAAGCTCCAATTCAAGCAATAAAACTTCAGAGACTCAAACACGCGGGGCGTACTTCAGCTACGCAGGGCATGCTTGAGACAACAAGACATGGAATTGGTCCACATGCAGGAAATTTCTGACGGAATGGGCACTTACGCGGGGCGTAGACCACCTTACGCGGGGCGTATCATGGGATTTCTGCACCAAATAATGTTGCTCCATACTTGTGCTTTGTGAAGTTACAACATTGCCCTTGCTTGATGTTTATAAATAGGAAGCTCTTGAACTCCATTTGATACCAATTACACACTAGAGAGCAAAACTATACTCTTTTGATTATTGTAATTTAGATTCAGATTTTGTAGTTAAACTCTCCCCCTCGAGAGCTTGTTCGGTTGTTCCGGCGTTCCATTGAAGTTCCGTTCCACCACTCGTCACCAAGCTCGAGAGTTCCACCTCCACGACCTAGGAGACGGCTTTGAGTCCGGTTAGCTAGTTCCAAGGGCGGATTCTCCCTTTTTACCTGCTAATTAGCTTGTACTCTTCCTATGTACTAGGTTTGGTTGTATTTCATCTATTCACTTTCCATATTTATAATTTATGATTCATAATCTCTATTTCCCTTTACGTGTTAATGTTTATTACTTGTTTTGATATTCGTAATTGATTATTGTGTAGGAGAATGCGATTTCCGCCGCCATTCGGGCTATCCTTAGGGAGTTATATAGGTGCTGCCTTACCGGAAGTGACAAACCGAAAACCGTAGGAATTGACAAGCCACGGAACTTACGGGCCCTAGTTTCTAATTCCCCCGCATTAGACACACCTTGACTAGGAATCACGTAGTCTAAGTGCTTCACGGGTCGGTCCTACTACACTTAGTCGTCTTTACAAGAGTAAATTATTATCCGTATACATTTAGAGTCGTTATTTATCGTGGTTATAACTTATCATTATTCATCCTACTTCATAGGGTTTTAGCTACATAAATCTGTGTCGCCAATAGTTAGGAATAGTGTGTAGTTGCGTCTTACTTTACCCCAAAGTAATCACCGCTTAAATAACATACGAAACCGAGTCGTCTAATACTTGTAATTATAAATCCCGTGGATTCGATACCCGGTCTTAACCGGATTATTACTTGATACGACGGGGTACACTTGCCCCTAAGTAGTCGTAGTGTCTAGTGGAGTTAGAACATTTAAAAGATCGCATCCATATTCATAGCACATTCACCGCAATACACATTTAGTCGTCATTAGAAAACTCTACCTAGATCCTACGCCCATCAGTAATCATTCTGTTTTTCAAGATTGGCTCTATGCTCATCCAGTAGTCCACACCATCCAACTCAGTGTTTGTTTAGCATCCAAATCTCCTTACTATTCACACATCATACCCCCCTTGTACGCTATTCGCATGTTATATCATCATGCCCCCTTTGCTTGCTATTCACACGTCACATCATCATGCCCCTTGCTTGCTATTCGCTTCATTATACTGTGGGTGGGTAAGTGAAAGGTCTAGGAAGGGGAAAGGGTAAATGAGAGTTATTAGGTCTCTTTATATACGGTACGTAATTAATGAGCATCATTTGGTTTTGCAGATATCAAGACTTGGGGATTCTAGGCCTAATAATGACTTAGATATATGCAGATCAAGTTGGATTTTGCTTCCAACACCACGCCTTTGAAAGATTGACAGATTTGGAGATGTATTAATCGCTTATTGTTTTTACCTTTACATTCAGAAATTTGTCTAGTTCAAATGTAAACAGATTATGAGCATTAGTCTCCAATAAATTTAAAATCATTGATATACATAAATTCTTGTTCATTTGATTATGTTTCATTAACCAGATTCATTCGAAGAAGAAGGCAAAGAGTGACATTTATGTTTAAAAAAATATCATCTAAACAACAATTCAAAGACATTAAAATAAATGAATCTGTCATCTGAAAATAAATCCATTGACATGATTGATTAAGACCTATGTCATCTGAAACAAGTTACAACGATATAAATTATTATAAAAACTGTCATCGCGAATACCAATATGCTAATTTCCCATATATCTACTTGACCTTTTTAATTATTAGTATGTCATGTGATGACATTAAAGATGACGTTAATAATAAAAAAGTTGCATCGTAACAAGATTAATATGACAGTACGAAACTAGGCTTATGTCATGTATCGTATCTTCACATGACAGAACCTAACCGTCGTCTGAAGGTGCAACAGACGGCAACGAGCCCTGTGATAGATTTATATCGTGTGGGATGACGGTTTTTAACCGTCATCTGAAGGGGGTTTTGCATAGTGAATGGAGTGTATACAATATAAGATTACGATATTTTAAATAAACTTGTGCTCTCTTTTGAGGCTCTTTGTTTGAATAACACAATATTTACAACATTGTTAATGGGGTTAATAAATGTTAGAGTATAACTTATTCATTAACCCTTTTTTATTATTTATCCCATAAGAGAGAGTAATAACGGGTTAACAAATGTTAATTGATTGGCATGGGTGGATTTAGCCTAAGGTTTGGAAAGGCCTGAACCCTAGAGTCCTCTGCACTAGTACTGAATAAGATAGTGATGCCTTTTAATAGCTCTCCTATAATATTAGTTTATTATAATGTTGTTATAGTGTTATGTTACTATTTCAATATGGTTTAGTTGGTTTAAGTTATATACTTTTAATATATACTTAACTTAGATTTTCTTTGTTCAACAACGAAGCTTGTCTTTCATTCTTCTTCCTTCCATTTTTTTTAAAGCTCTCCTTTCATCTATTTTGTTCTCCTTACATTTCAAATGTCTTTTCTTTATTGGTAATTTATTTTTGGTTGGAGTCCATATATTTTATCGGATTCCTTTTTCCATCTGAACTGCATCTGTTATTTACAATTTTTTAATTTATAGCTTTTTCATATTTAGCAATGGTGGAAACGTTTTATCTTGTTCGTACATCACTCAGTCTATATGGTTGCAGTAGAAATGACTCAGATCAAAATGTTCTAAATGATAAATATTGAGTTGTAAATACTTCATGCAGATGTGGATTTATGAGAAATATGTGATTTACAATTCTTTGGTTTTAGAATTTCCTTTTATGACTTTTATTGTCTTTTATGGTCTTTTTCATTCCTTTTATTAATCTTGTACTAGTTTTAGCTTGTATTTATATTGACTTTTATTTTTCGCTTTTATGAAGTATTTTTTCTTTTAATAGAATGGACCTCTGACAACCATCGAAATGGATAAGTCCTCCTTCTTTCTTCATAATTCATCTTATATATACTTAAATGAGACATGGTCAGCTCGTACATTTGTTTCGAGAACACCTTCGCGATGAGGTTGTTTCCGCTGGATAGGTTGTTCATCATCATCATCATTGGGGTTATAATGACCTTAAATATCTTCTTCATAAAACATTTATTCGGGATCAAAAAATAGATTCGAGCTTATATCATCTAAATCGGGGTTGAATGTAAGGTTGAAATCCTGTGACCTTTTCTTGGCATGGCCGATGAGTGTCAACTTCAACGGTGGGATCACAACTTGATTGAACAACATTCTTCTTCTTCATAACTCGTGGTAGTTGTGCATCTATTGTTCACGGCTCAAAAGTAATATATAGTGGGATCACATCGCTTGGATTCATTCGGTAATACTCTATGGAGCACTCAACGTCACTGGAATCAACAATAAGATCTATTATTCTAAGAACTTTATTTGGATTGTACATTGTTTGCATGGCCATATGTAGGATAAATGATGTTGAATCAACACATGCAGAAGTGTAGACTCTCTCTTGTAAAATCTCAAAGTTGATTTTTGTTGAAAGCCGAAGCAACTTCGATTCACCATCCACTTATGTCATGGCTTTTCCCTCTATTTTGCATTGGTCGTTCCACATGATCACACACAAAAAATGATGGATTGAAATACTGTTACTGTTGAGAAACAAACGCATTGTCAAAACAATATCAAAAGAAAAACAGTCAAAAGAAATTTGCTTCGCATTTCCAACAACTACGGAACAAGCAGAAAACTGCGAAAATTATATGCTTTGTAGTACTTCGCATTTAATGTAACTACGAAGTTAATTTGTTTCACAGTTCTTTGATGGATTCAGGGATAGTTTTGTGGCTTTATTTGATGGATTCAAATTACCAGAATACAAGTTCCAAAACATTTCATTTTAAGTAATATACTCCTTTTAAAATAACAAGTATATAACTGCACTTTCATAGGTTAGACAAAAGGCCCATCACTACTGGTTTCTGCCTATTGGAGTTGGAGCTCATTAGATCCAAGTAGCCCAAAAAAAAAAAAAACATAACAGAAATAATAGAAAATAGCAGAATTTAGAAAAAGAAAATACAAAGTAGAAACACACAATATATATGAGGTATATATATTTTCTTGATAATTTTATATATACTAATTTGTAGATTTAAAAACTATATTAATTAATTATTTTTAAATATGTCATTCTAGGTAAATTATTGGACATTTTATATAAAAATCATATCTAATTATAAAATTACAATTAAATCATATTACAAAACTTAATTTTCAAAATGTCACTATTTTCTATGTATCACAAATAAAGTATAATTTTATATCCTCATTTATAAATTTTAGAATTCAATTTATAAATTCTAAAACCCTAAAAAATATATCTTAGATCCTTAATTCATAAAATATATGAAAAACAATGATTTGTTTAGTTTGATATTATTTAAATTAGTACTTGATATAGTTGTAAATAATTTTTCAAATCTGAATTTCTGCGTAAATATCCCTAAATTTCTTTAATATTTCAATTACGTTTAATTAAATGAAACCCTGAAATAAAGTATTTAAATCAATTTTTCATATTAAAACCCAGAGGTGGAAGAATATGGAATATATTTTAAAGGCTTAATAGGCACCCAGCCTCCTAAACTTGTAACTTTTTTTCACCTGGCCCCCTCAACTTAGAGGATAACATCTCAACCCCCTCAACTCTCCAAAAACATCACATACAGCCCCTTACACCCCTATGTTCGGTCAAAATATTGACCCGTGTAGAAAACGTGCTTGACTGTTGACCACACAAATGTCACGTGTCACTTTTTTATTAAAATTTTCCATTCTGACATAAGAATTCTGATCGAAATCCATCTCTGGTAGTTGCTCGTCGAGCACAAATGGGCTTGCTCGCTGAGCATGTGTCTCAATGGAAAAATTTAATAAAAAATGACACGTGGTTAATATTAGGATTAAAATTGTACAAATTTATGAGTAGAATTTAAATTTATTCTCTTTTAACAATCACATGAGTATTTTTTGGTTTAATGGCTGAATATCATTATTAATATAAAATTACAACTAAGTTATATCATTAAACTTAATTTTTAATATGTCATTATTCTCTATATATTATGATTTTATATCGTAATGTAAAAACTCTACACTCCAATTCATAAATCATAAACCTTAAAAATAATATTTTAGATTTTTAATTTATAAATTCTAATTCTTAAAATACATTAAGAGTACTGATTTTACTAATATAACATAATCCAAATTATAACTTGACATAATTGTAAATAATTTTTAAAAGATAAATTTCTGTGTAATTTTCCCAATTTTGTACCTCTTAAATAAATAGATAAATAAATAAAAAGAGAAAAGGAGTAGGCATGAAATGTGGTTGAAGGTGAAGGAGATATTGCAATGATTAATTAATGGGTTTGTTAAGCATTAATAATCCCATAGCCGAAAGGGACTCTATATGTTCCTTCTATCATCGGCTACCATTTAATTTTGTTTTCCTTCCTTTCCATGCCAATCTTTTTTTCATTTTTCCTTCATAAGTTTTACTACTTTATTTTTATTAATAAATATTTTATTATATGATGGAGTTGTTGTTTTTTTAAGAAAGAGATGACTACAATAAAACCTTTATAAATTAATAATGTTGGGACCATAAAATTTTATTAATTTAGAGAGTTATTTATTAATCCATAAATTAATAATTATTAATTTATAGAGTGATTTTAATTTTTTTTAAATAAAGTTTAAATTACTAATTTAAATAAAGTTTTTGTCTAAAATCAATGAACAAATAAGATTAAATGTGCATTATATAAGTTAATTGAACTTGGAAGGTCATTGTATTTATGTTAAAAATATTCAATGTATCATAGTTAATGGATTACTATATAAATTTATATGGAATGTTGTTTCAAATCATACCAAAAATAGACCTCTTATGAATATGTCACAACGAATTTAGAACAAGCAACCACTGAAGACATTCATGAACTTGAGAGAATGATTGGTCAGCTTGGTTACCGCAATCCAATGGATGTCAATCAAATATTGGATTATCCAGGTGAAAACAATGAATGCTCAAATTTAAAAGAAATTGTGAAGCAAAATTCAATTGAGGATGAAGCTGGGGATGATTCGGTACTTTTGAAATCAGTCACAAGAAATAAAGCAATTATAGCATCATCAACTCTTTACAGTTTTTTGTTACAATTTGACAAGGATACGCCGGAACTTTTGAATGCACTCAGAATAATTAGAGATGAAATTCAACTAGATTTAAATTTCAAAAAAAAAACAAAATACTATAGATTCATATTTTTGCTAAATTATCCTAAGTATGTATATCTATATATATTTCGCATATGTATTTGAGAAATCATTAATTTATAGAGGTAATAATACAATATATTTATAAAAGGTTGTTCCAAAAAATTATTATCTTATTAATTTATTAAAATTGATCATTTTTTGAACTGGCCGAAGTCGGGACCAGAAGAAATTATTATTTTAAAGAGTTTATTAATTTATCGAATATTAATTTATAGAGGTTTTACTGTATTATTAAAAGAGGGAAACATGGTTAATATAAAGAGCATCATCTAAATAACTAGTAGCTACAACATTACTAAAAAAAATTAGCACTAGAACGAGAACGGGGTCGACGAGCCATTGAATGGGCTACAATGTTCACTAATCTAGGGACAAAAGTCACAGAACAATCTATGCGGATAAGTAACAAATCTCGAATTTTTTCTATAACAACTCTGAACTCAGTAATATTATGGACCTTTGTTGAAATGAAATCTACCACCGTTTTGGCATTTGTTTCGAACTGAACATTCTGAAAGTGGAGTAAAACTACATAGAGTATTGCATCACGGAGAACCAACGCTTTAGCTAGTGAAACTTGAATACTACATACTGCAAAAAGAGCTACAACACTCAATAAAATTGTTGGTACGGCCCCGAAGAAATGCTCCAATACTGAAACTATTCGCTGATTGAAACACGGTCTCATCAATGTTACATTTAACATAACCAACAACTAGCTTCTGCCAATGGACTAACGTATATCCCAATTCACATCGAACCTCCCAAACTCGACCAACCCCCTCATTCCGCGCCTTTTCCCATTCTGACAGAAAACAACCTGCACTTGTAACAGCAGCCATGGGAGACTGACACTTCCCCGTCCGTAGCTTGGCATTACATTGATGCCAGATTTCCCATAAATTAATAGCAGCCCTGCTCACTTCCTCTTTACCCACTGTTGCCAGCATATAAGACTTAGTCCTCCACCCAATCTCATTCACGTCCATGAGTTTGAAAACCAGCCACTTTCCAACACGCCTTGGCATAATCATAACCCGAGAATAAATACCAACCATATATAATAAGCAATTACTCGAAATAAGTTATTTCTTGTTCTCCTTCAATTTTATTTTTTCAACAAACTTTTTTAATTCACATATATAACAATCCTTTTTATAGTTATTATTACAAAAATAAGGGCTCATTTGTTTCAGCTAGTCATGTCTACTGTTTGTTGTTGCTGTTACCTGTTTGTTGTTGCTGATAGGTAGTAATATTAGTTGTTAAAAGCAACTATTTTGGAATTTTATCAAACACTTTTGTTGTGCGAAATTAACGAAAAATAAATAATAAACAATCGAAAAACACAGATTTACGTGGTTCACCAACGTTGTGTTGGCCAGTCCACGGGCAGAAGGAGAATAGTATTTATTAGGAGGCAGAAAAAACAGATTACATGATTAGGTTTACATAATGGGCTATTTATAATACTCAATCTAACCTAATCCAACTAGGAACCCATGATCCTAATCCAACTAGGAATCAATGATTCCACAATGTCCCCACAATTACAAATCCAAGTAGAAATTCGAAACACAATACTACTCCGAATAGGAAACATGATATACTGATTCAAGGCATTACGACAAATCTCCACCTTGACTTGAATCCTCATAAAAACATAACAGATGTACCCATGTTAGTGTCGGATGAATATATCTCTCCCTCTGCCTTAGAGTCGCCCCCACAGGGCAACTAATAATCTCTGACATTTAGCAAGTCCAAACAGTGTTGAAACTTGCTTTGTGGAACAAGCTTGGTAAACATGTCAGTCGGATTGTCAACAGTGCCTACCTTCTTCACCTTGACCCTCTTCTCACTTCTCAGAAAATGATACCTCACATTTATATGCTTGGTCCTCTTATGATGAACCTGATCCTTGGCTAAACAGATTGCACTCAAACTATCACAATACAATGTAGCCTGATCATGATGTAGACCAAGATCACTAACCAGTCCTTTAAGCCAAATCCCTTCCTTAGAAACTTCAGTCAGTGCCATATACTCTGCTTCTGTAGTAGACAAAGTCACTATAGGCTGCAAAGTAGCTTTCCAACTGACAACTGAACCGCCAAGAGTGAAAACATAGTCAATCATAGATCTTCTACTGTCAACATCTCCAGCATAATCAGAGTCTGAAAAACCTATCACCAAACACTTTGTATCACCTCCATAAATAAGACCAATGTCAGATGTACCTTTTAGGTACCGAAAAATCCTCTTCACAGCTTGCCAATGCTCCTTGCCAGGTTCACCCATAAACCTGCTAACAACACTAACAGATTGTGCAAGATCAGGTCCAGTGCAGAACATTGCATACATCAAGCTTCCTACTACACTAGCATAGGGAACTCGAGACATGTACTCCTTCTCTTCAGCCGACTTAGGTGCAAAAGTAATAGACAGATGTGCACTTGCAGCACTAGGAGTATCTATGGGCTTTGCGGTAGATATGCCAAATCTTGACAAGATCTTCTAAATATAGCCCTTCTGTGACAAAAAGTTTCCTTTCGCTTCTGTCCCTATAAATCTCTATTCCTAGAATTTCCGAGTTGCACCCAAATCCTTCATCTCGAACTCTGCACTGAGAAGACCCTTCAACTTCTGAATGTCATGCTTCTTCCTTGCAGCTATCAACATGTCATCTATATACAACACCAGATAGATAAAAGACTCATCTTCTAGTTTATTGTAATAGACACAATAATCATATGGGCTCCTGGTGTACCTCAGCTGCATCATGTAGCTGTCAAACCTCTTATACCACTGCCTAGGAGACTGCTTAAGTCCATGAAAGGACTTCTTCAACTTGCAAACATAATTCTCCTTTCCAGGAATCGGGAAACCATCTGGTTAGGTCATGTATATCTCTTCCTCCAAATCTCCATGTAGAAAGACTATCTTTACATCAAGTTGCTCAAGCTCCAAATCCTGATGTGTAACTATAGCTAGAAACACTCTAATATAGGTGTGTCTGACTACTGGTGAGAATATCTCATTATAATCCACTCCCTCTCTCTGATTGAAACCTCTAGCAACAACTCTAGTCTTATACTTGACTCCCCCTGCAGGTGATATCCCTTCCTTCATCTTGAGAACCCACTTGCAAGTTATAATCTTTCTCACTGGAGGTGGTCTGACTAAATCCCATGTCTGATTCTTGTGAAGGGACTCCATCTCATCTCCCATAGCAGCAAACCATTTCTCAGAATCGGTGCCTGAAACAGCTTCTTTGTAAGTTGATGGTTCACGAGTGTCCACCTCTTCAGCAACCTGTAATGCATAGCCCACCATGTCCTCAAAACCATACCTCTTAGGTGGCCCAACTCCAACCCTCCTTGGTCGATCTTGAGTTAAGCTACAATGTGTAGCTTCAGATGGTTGAGAAACTGATGGTGTAGATTCTGGTAGCTCTATTTCTGCTTCTAACTCTTGTTCCTTTAAGCCACTCTCACTCTGTATGACCTGAAGCTCCACCTGTTTATCAATGCTATCAGTTTCTGTTGCAGTTGTAGGCTTCACAATGGGTCTAAGCGCAGCTTTTTCGTCAAAGACTACATTTCTGCTCATAATGACCCTTTTCTCTGATGGAGACCAGATCCTGAAGCCTTTAACTCCATCTGCATAGCCTACGAACACTCCCTTCTTGGCTCTTGGCTTTAGCTTACCCTCATTAACATGATAGTAAACTGTGCACCCAAAAGCTTTCAAATTTGAGTAATCAGCAACCTTTCTTGACCATATTTCTGTAGGTGTCTTGAGCTGTATGTCGATGTGTGGTCCACGGTTAATCAGATAACATGATATGTTCACCGTTTCAGCCCAAAATATTCTATCTAAACCAGCGTTAGAGAGCATGCACCTCGCCCTTTCCAGTAATGTCTGGTTCATTCGTTCAGCTACACCATTTTATTGCGGTGTATTCTTGTCTGTGTGATTCCGAGCAATCCCTTCATCCTTACAGAACTGATCAAACTCAGACGAGTAGAATTCCAGACCATTATCAGTTCGCAGCCTCTTTATCTTCTTTCCTATTTGGTTTTCCACCAATGCTTTCCACTACTTGAAATTCTTGAAAGCTTCACTTTTATGCTTCATCATGATGACCCAAGTCATCCTTGAATAATCATCAATCAGAGACATAAAATATCTATGACCTCCCAAAGACTCAACTCGAGATGGACCCCAACAATCAGAGTGGATGTAATCAAGTGTGCCTTTTGTTATGTGAATAGCTTTGGGAAACTTGTTGCGATGTAGTTTCCTAAAGACATAGTGTTCACAAAACTCCAGACTCTTAATTTTATAACCACTAAGAAGATCATCCTTTCATAGAATCTGCATCCCTCTTTCGCCCATATGACCAAGTCTCATATGCCATAGCTTTGTCATATCTTCCTGGTCAATCTCTGATGATGCAGCATTAGCTGAACCTGTAACAGTGGAACCTTATAGGAAATACAAAGTACCATGCTTCACACCTTTTAGAATCACATCAGAACCTTTATAGACATACAGAACTCCATCTTTTCCTGACCAGCTGAGACCCCTGATGTCTAGCAGACTCAGAGATATCAGATTTTTCATCATCAACGGAACATGCCTGACTTTGTTCAACGTGCAGGACTTACCATCATGTGTCCTCAACTTGATCGAGCCTATTCCAACTGCCTTACAGACATGACTATTAGCCATTGAAATGCTACCTCCATCTACCTGCTTATAAGTTGAAAACCACTCTCTCCTTGGACAAATATGATAAGATGCTCCTGAATCAAGAACCCACACATCAGAGTGATGAGTGTGTCCATCAGCAACTAGAGCAATATCATTTTCAGAGCTGGTGTCCCCATCTGCTACAGCAGCAAAACCTGGTTGATTTTCTGGTTTCTTCTTCTTCTTTGGACAATCAGTTTTCCAATGTCCTTTCTCCTTACAGTAATTATAGGTGTCGTTTGGCTTGGGACCCTTTGAGAACGGCTTCTTAGACTTCTTCTTTCCACCATTTCCCTTTCCATTACTGTCGCTGGCAAACAATCCAGAGGCCTGATTATCTGTACCTGTATTGTTCTCCTTATGGAGCAACTCCCTGCTATAAAGAGATGACCTAACTTCTTCTAGAGTAATAGTATCTTTACCATAAAAAAAATGATTTAACAAAATTCTCATATGAAAGCGGTAAAGACACTAACAAAATTAAAGCAGCATCTTCATCTTCAATTTTCACATCAATATTACGCAATTCTAATAATAATGTGTTCAATTGATCTAAAAGATCCATGAGTTGCGTACCTTCCTGCATTTGCAGGCCAAACAGACGTTGTTTTAGAAGAAGTTTGTTTGTTAGAGATTTTGTCATGTATAAGCTCTCTAACCTCATCCACAGACCAGCAGCAGTCTCTTCGTATGAGACCTCAATGATGACATCATCTGCGAGGCACAACATAATTATCGAATGTGCCTTTTCTTCCAGAATCGCCATCTCAGCAGTGACCTCTCTCGTTGGCTTCTTCAACAGCGTCCATAGACCTTGTTGTTTTAACAAAGCCCCCATTTTAATCTGCCATAGACTGAAACTATTTCTCCTAGTAAACTTTTCGATTTTCACGTTCATAGCAAACATCTTTCTCTCCAGAAAACAAAACTCCGATCGGAAACCAAAAGCTCTGATACCAATTTGTTGTGCAAAATTAACGAAAGATAAATAATAAACAATCGAAAAACATAGATTTACGTGGTTCACCAATGTTGTGTTGGCTAGTCCATGGGCAGAAGGAGAATAGTATTTATTAGGAGGCAGAAAAAACAGATTACATGATTAGGTTTACATAATGGGGTATATATAATACCCAATCTAACCTAATCCAACTAGGAACCCATGATCCCAATCCAACTAGGAACCCATGATTCCATAATATCCCCACGATTCCGAATCCAAGTAGAAATCTGAAACACAATACTACTCCGAATAGGAAACATGATATACCGATTCAAGGCATTACGATAACTTTCTATCTGCTGTTTAGCATTGAAAGTCAAAAAGCAGTTCCGAAAAGTGGAAACAAATGGGGACTAAACCTTCATCATTTTTTTATTTTTTCTTTGCAATAAATTAATTGGTTTGTTAGTTTACATAATTATAAGACTTTAATTTATTAGCGTTAATAATTTATTTTATTGAAAAAATCAATAAAAGATAAAAAAATTTGATAGAAATAAAAGATAATTTCGATGCTTATAAAATTAGGAGTAAAATTAATTTAAATTATAAATGTGAACTGTTTTTATTTCTAATAAATTTTAATAATAAAATGAATAAATATATGATTTAAAAAAATCATTAATAATATTTAATATTAGTTTTAAGATGTATACTTTTTTTTTGTAGATCATCTGATTACCCGGTTCAAGATTGTTAGGTACCCTTTAGGTGCCTCTTCTTTCAATTAAGATTTTATATGTACACTAAGAATCGAACTCGGAACCTAATTTAAGCGATTAGAGATCATTTCCAGTAAAGCCAGTCTTAGTTGGTAGTTTTAAAATATTATATTAAATAATGTAAATAATAATATAAATATAATGGAATAAATAATGGAGTGATGCGGACATCTCTACCACCAAGGCAACACAAGGAGCAGAAACCACGTATCGGACAGAATTTGTGCGGCACACCGAGCCAGCTGCCATAGGTCGTGCCGCCAAGAGAGCTGAGATGATGAATGGGCAGGACCTGCTTGGCACGCTGAGTCGTCTTCCGCACGACGTGTCACTCGACGTGCCACGCAGCTCGTCGTGCGAATGAGGGGCGAGAAAACTTCAAGAATCCAGCACTAGACTCACACGTCGTGTGAGTCATATGGCACGATGTGTGGAGTCCATTTAGTTGCTTTCTCCGCCAAGCCAATTCAAGGGCAAAAGCTGTCATCAATTAATTACTGTTTTGCCCTTCAACTAATTATTGTTGTGCCATCGATTTTATTTACCCTTTTATCCTTCTATTTATCTATCCTTATCTTATCCCTATGGTTTAATAGCTACTTGTAGCCCTAGTAAGGCATTTTGGTACTTTTGCTTCATCTAGAAAGGGGTATATATACTCCTTATTTTTATAATGAACTTAACTTTTATGAAATCAAGAATATTAGCCTCCTTTGGAGCTTGGAACTATTCCATTGGGATTTTCTTCCTTCAAGTTAAGCTTAAAAGATAGTATTCTTTGTTGGTTTAAGATTAAAATCTTCACATCGATTTTAATCTGTATCATGGAGATTTGTTTCTTTTAAAACTGATATACATACATTACTATACATGCATGTTAACGTTTATCATATCAATTCAAGAATAGAAGAAAAGAAAAGAATCAAAGAAGATTTCGATTGAACTAAATTGAGAAAATAGAAAAGTTAGGTTTAAGGATCGTAACCGGTGCTAAGGAACGAGTAAACTCAGGCTACCAGAACCCGTAGCAAGTCTTAACATAATATATGATAAACATTACCAATAATCTTAACATAATTTAATATTAAATCCTTTAAGAAACACATAATATAATCCTCATACTGATATTACGGTTTAGGATATAAATTTTAACATAATTCTCAAATAGTCATACATAATAAGATAGATATGTTGCCCGAAAGAAGGTTTTGGGTTGCAGAAGACTTTTAGCCACCTGAAAAAATAGAGGGAGTCAAACCTCTCGTAGTGATTTAATTATATGCAATGCATGAATAATTTAACATTGTTGCCCACACACAATGATATGAATTATATACATTATACAAGCAGTCACATAATATGCTTTTCACAAAATCATTTTATAAATAAATAGATAGGTGGTTTAATACGTGTTGGTGTTGGGGTTTAGTGTCCTATAGACAATTGTTCTAGGATATAAACCTAATGTAAATGAATTGTTCTTTATGTCATTTGTTTTAATAAGATATGGTTTCATAACTGTATAAAGGCAACCTATTTTAAAGAACTAAATAAGTCTAATAAAAGGAAACCCCTAAGTTTATTTAAAGTGATTATAAAGTGTTCATACAAGCATGAAGTGAGACAAAACATTATAATAAACTAATAAACTTAAAACCACCTCAAGTCAAGTGATATATTTTGAATAGGGATTGACATAACACTGTTGAGACTTGCATGTAACAATGTTTTCTGTCGAGACAGAGAGCTGAACTCACAAGTTTCAGATATGCAGATATCTGGACAATTACATGGATCCAATGAAAGGGTTCATTAGGATTGGGGGCCCGACTTGAGATAACATGATGGGTAGATTTGTCCTTGTCATATGTTCATCTTATTGGTATTAATAGGTATAAGTAATCTTAAGACTCAAAGGAATGTTAATTACTGATTCTGGATTATGGAATGTGATGCTTTGATCCTGTTGTAACACGATCCATAACAGGGATGACTCTAGGGTGTGTACGACAGACGTTGGGTATCACAGGAAGTAATTGCAGGGTAGTTAACATAGATTGAGCATTTGTCACTCTTGATAAATGGGAGATACGTCCAAGGATCGCTTGTGGAAGACTTGACTCTAAATCCTTGCAAGGTGATAACTTAAGACTTGAAATGCAGATTTCACTTAACCTATCTAATTGGAGTTAACTCGGCCTGTACAAGTAAAACGAACGTCTCGCTATATGTGACTTGACATTATCCATAGTCATAAGATTCTGTTCAAGGATGTAGTTGATGAAGGATCGAATTATACTGTAACTAATACGGAAAGGTCAATGACGGAATCAACTTGTCTTCTTATAGCTCTGGGGGAATGTTTCGGATCTGCCAATCACAGTTCGCATACTCATTCTGTTATACAAAGATTGAATGTAATTTTGAGAAATTAATTTAATAGTTGTATACGGCTAGAAACAATAAAGACCTAATGGGTCACATATAAGACTTGGAACCCAAAAGAGAAACAGATGTTAATTAATTGACGGAAGCCCAACTGAGTCCACTAAGGCCCAGTAACAAAGGGGGGGCGATTTTATGTGTTGTGACACATAAAGGAATTAATTTAATTTTAAACAATTATAATTAGATTATGATTATGGATTAAATTAATTATATGATAAATAAGTTAGGAGGTTTATTGAGATTAAATTGCTTCTAATTATTATCATATTAATAAGTTATTATTATCTTTATATTTAGATATAATTATAGATAATAACAATAAGAGTATTATTCCGAATTAAACTCTTATTCAGTAACCTAATTCTATCTGACTAGGGTTTAGATGGAAGTGTTGGTCCCTTATAACGAGACAAGTTAGTTCCAAGGGGGGGGGGGGGATAGGAACTATTTAAAATTTTGTCCGTTGAGGCTGACTTCTTTTCCTATGAAAAGGATTACACAGCGTCACTAAGTAGATTCAAGACACAAGCTTAGTCAACTTGTGACTAAGTCTGCTACTTTACTTGAGTCAAGAAATAGCACTTAGAGTCTATTCCTGAACTCAGCTTCTTAGTAAACTTAACTCAGCGTGAGCTCTTTACTTAGTCAGTTTTCACAGCAAGCAATATATATTAAAGGAGTTTAAGGGTTGGAAAGATATTACTCAGCAGACTTATCCTGGTTCGGCCTCTTCGCCTACGTCTAGTCCCCGGAACTCGTTCCGAGCTTTTTGAATTCTCTACTGAGCTCTTTAAAGGTAGAGTACGAAACCTTTTACAAATAGAAGCTGAGTATAACAAGAGTACCTTCCTCTATACCTCTACTCACTCCTATATCTACGCTGAGTACTATAACCGAGTACTCAGCCTCTCCTTTCTATTCTTCTAGAAATGATAAAGTGTTTGTCCTAAACAACGATTGCTAAGACACTTTAGATGATTGGAAATCACTCTAGACTTTTACACAAAAATATGGAAATTGGTGTAAGGTATTTGCTTTGCTTTTCTCACAGAATCTTCAAGTATGAATTTGGTCAGCGTTTCGACTACTTGAAGTTCTGCATCGATTGAAGCAAATGGATGGCCTTTATATAGTGACACTTGAGGCACCTGGTCATTTCGAATTTCGAAATAACCGTTGGAGGGAAACGGCTTCCTGTCGTTGTCACTCTGGGCGTGCTTAGCGTCGTTGGCCAATAGGATTCACGCATCTTCTATCTTCGTCAGTCTTTGGCAGAATGTTTCGATATTTAAGGAAAAGTCCACGAGATAGCTTTCTGCGCCTTCTGAACTTTTCTCAAAGTAGAAATACTTTGTCTAGAAGTTGAACATTGTCTGTCGCTGTCCAGACTGCTTTGTCGTCTAACTCAGCAGCTTCTTCTTCAAGCTATTTTCTCGAAGGCTTCTGGATCCTTCTCTTGCTGAGTCGTCGTTTTAGTTGATACGGCTTCGTTTTGAACTTTTGGGCCGAATGGTATTGATGTGTTGACTTGGGCTTGACTTCTACTTTATGGGCCTTTGGGCTTTTTAATCTCAATGTCTTATACACAATTAAAATCAACATTGAACAAACACATTAGTGTAATAAATCAAAGCATTTTAAATTTAATGTGTTAGAATATTTTTTATCATTACTTAAATAATTTTGTCAAATCAAAATCATGTGGAAAGGTGTTTCAACAGGAAGAGGCTATATTAACCCCCCTTAGTGGTAAATTTCGGCCACCCCTGCTTATCCCGAAGAGAGAGAATTTCGACCCCTACTGTAGTGGATCGTCTTTCACCGCTTGCTTCTGAATCAATTGATTTCATCTCTTTCCTTTTACTCCTTGATCTTGTGTTGATTAATTAGAGGCAATCTATCTTGATTGCTATTATATGGTTAAGTTCTAACTTCATTTGATTTGTGTTTTGTTTTGTGCTCGTGAACTCGGATTAAGAGTTGAGGGCACTTCGCTTGTAATAGTAGATAGTTCATCAAAAGGTATTTCCTTCTATCCCTCTTTATATGAAATAACGATTAACGTATCTTGGTTAAAGGAAATAGGTTAAAAAATTTATATTTCCGCTGCCAAATGTTTGCCTATTTTCCTTCAGTTAGATCCTAAACCTCAATATCCAACTTATCCATCCTCTAAATATAACAATAAGGCTCTCTTATATCCAATGACTAAGGGACTGAGAATAACTCAACCGGCCACACCCAGGCGGTTGGAGGACCGAGAATAACTCAATTGATTCCATACCCAACCTCACTTAATTCCAATATAACATATAGCCCGAGAATAACTCAATCGAGCTAATTTCATAAATCATAATATCAGAATCATAGTATCATCAATATCCAATAACCTGAAAGTACTCGTGTGCACAAGGTCCTGATGCCGCTCATCAGGAAGCATGTACATACACATATTTAGATTACGTATAAATTATTATGAATAATAACACACTTTTATAAGTTAAAATAATATTTAACTTGAAAGTCCTTTGCTTATATGCTAAGCATAGAGTTAGACATTCTAAACAGTAAAATAATAACAAAATATCAGAAACAGTCCTTAAACTATCTTAACTATCCCTAATCACTAATTTTAACCTCTAATTCATACAATTAAGAAGTTATTCTAACACCTCCCTCAAGTTAGGGTGTATGGAGTATACAAACTCAGCTTGTGTACTAAACCTTCAAAAAATAGGCTTTGCTAATGGCTTTGTGAGTATGTCTGCAAGTTGTTGATATGTAAAACCGAAAGTAAATGAACAATCCAAACTTTATCTTCTCTGGAATGAAATGATATTCAAGCTTAATGTGATGTGTTCTTTCATGGAAAGCTGGATTATTAGCCATGTATATGGAAGATTAGTTGTCATAATAAAGTGACACATGTTGTGATTAATGGTAATGAAATCTAACATGTACAAAAACCATTAGATTTCATAGGTAGTAAAAGCTAAAGCTCTATAGTCTGCTTCACTGTAACTTTTGGTCATTGCTGGCTGCTTCTTGCTCTTTCATGAAATCAGCCTGGAATGTTGTAATTGATCTATTGTGTAAACATAATTATGCCAATCTAAAACACTAAAGGCTCTAAGATGGAGATTAAGGAACTAAAAGACATTTGTTGCAATGCTTGTATTAAAATTGTGTGCAAACACTTCAACCCTGAGTGAAAAAGATAAAGGCTATGCAAAACCAGAAAATCCAAAGCCTTGAGAGATCACCTTGTGAGGTTCTGCAATGGTTCACACTTTCAATATTAGGATTTATTGTATAATGTAATACTTTTTGAGAAAATCAAAGCCTAAAGGATCAAGTTCAACCATGTCTTAAGTCTTCTATCATTTTTTGCTTTGCACGAATAAGGATGGTAGAATTTCAAGTGAAACCAGTCATGTTATCTAATTACAGTAGCTTAAATGTCTGAGATTTGATTTTGTCATGATCCGAAAACTTGCTTGAGGACAAGCAAGGGGATTCTTATTTTGGTCAGACCTTTGATCCATATTCCCACTCCGACTCCTTTTGAGGAGGATGCTTCATCTACATACATCTCATGTCCCTTAGTTGTTAGAGGTTGTTAAGGAGGCAATTTCGCTTCAGGGGTTGCTGAAAGATTTGGGAGTTGGTTAGAAGCATGTCAAAGTGCATTGTGACACTCAAGATGATATTTATTTAGCAAAGAACCAAGTCTGTCATTCAATGATGAAGCATATCGACGTTCGTTATCATTTCGTAGACCGCTGACAATCCCGCGTATATGGCAACGAAGCTGATAACATCAATCAAGTTTCAACATTGTTTGGACTTGATTAATGTCATCTCTACTTGAAGTTGCATTTTAGAGACACTATTGAGTATGGAAAATGATAGAGAGATAGTATTGGTTGGGGTTTTTTGGAAGATTGTCAAGGTGGAGATTGTAGAAAATTGGCTCTCTTTTAGGAATCTCACATTGTTAGTCTAAAAGGAAGAAAATGAAAAAAATATGTAGATTTTGATTATTATTCCACATTAAAAAAACTCAGCTTAGTAAAGTTTTTCTAATGATATGTATTGGGCTTTTGGGTTAGGCTCAAATCATCTCACAACTTGTCTCCTTTAGTTGTTTTTTTTTTCTCTATTGTAATATTTTTATCATTTGAAATACTATTTGGTAGGGTCTGAAAACGTAGACAATATTAATTGAACGTTGTTAAATTATGGTGTTCTCTCTATTTATTTTGTGCTTTAACTTTCAATTTGCTAGTTCTTTCCGTAACATATTTTATATTAACTTATACAACTATTTATATAAGAAAAGTAGTAGCTACAAAATAATGAAGTAAAGACACCATTTGACATTAATTTTGGATCTCCTTATCCGAAATTGGAATAAAAATAGCATAAAGGTCCCATCAACCGGAAACAGAAATGGGAATGAATCAACAAAATGCAAACATAAATATGGGGATAGCATGAAACATGATGAGATCCCACTTCATTATTCAATTTTAAAAAGGCAAAAAGCATCCTGAGGCCCCTGATCTTTCATTGTTTGGTGCATTAAGCCCTCGATCTTTTATTTAGACACATTAAGCCCCTGATCTTTCATCATTTGGTGCATTAAGCCATCGATCTTTCATTTAGACATTTTGAGCCCTTGATCTTTCATATATGGGTGTATTAGGCCCTTCCGTAAATCAATTAATATATAGGTTTATTAAGGGCATGTTTGGTTAGGTTTATATAACTGCAGCGTGTCGCATTTTCTCTGGACACTGCAACATTTTGGAGCTTTTCACGAAAAGCTCTTTTCATGAACAGTTGTTTGTAGTTACTTGTTATTGATAAAATTACCTTCTTATTTCCACAAAATGTGCTTCAATTTTAACATTATTTTTATTTTTAGAACATAATTATCGAAAAACAAGGTTTTATTGTGTTCAATAAATTTTTTATTTTTTATTTAAATTATTTTTATTAATTTGCATAATATATTTTTTATTTTAGAATTTTTTATTTTTAGAACATCATTTGTTGTCACACCAAACATGCCCTTAATAAACCTATATATTAATTGATTTACGGAAGGACCTAATACACCCATATATGAAAGATCAAGGGCTCAATGTGTCTAAATGAAAGATCGAGGGCTTAATGCACCAAATGATGAAAGATCAGGGGCTCAATGTGTCTAAATAAAAGATCGAGGGCTTAATGCACCAAACAATGAAAGATCAAGGGCCTCAGGATGCTTTTTGCCTTTTAAAAATTCTCTAAAATTGGAGATGAGCTAATTTAAAGTTGGTTTTTTTTTTTTTTTTTTTTTGAGAAATTTAAAGTTGGTATTTATTTCATTAAAATCATGCCTGAATTAAGGAACCAATCACATAAATTAATTTTGAAATAGTAAGAAATTAGCATGCGCGTTTTTGGTCAAACAAAATCCAAATTGGATAATAATAATATCTTTATGTAGAAGAAAATGACTCAACTTGATGGGATGGATTGTTGTGGTTGTGGGTCCTTTTCCTTTCATCCTTTTACGAAGGGAAACCAAACTTATATTATATGATAGGTAGCTTGTATTATCATACAAACTATTTGCTTATGTGGTAAATGTGACTTCATTAATCATGTTTATCATGCCTATTTAAGTTTCTAACCATTTTGTTTTGTATAATCCAAAATTATAGAAAATTGAAGATATTATACATTCAACCCATGTTGATTGGTATGGTGAAAAATATTAAGATGGTTAAATTAAGATTGAGTATACGACTAAATCTGTTATCTTTGGTTCTGAATAGTCTTCTAAAATCCTTCTTCTGTTACATTTAAGATAAGAGCAGCAAACGGTCAGAGAGGGGTCGGCGTTCGGCGAACCCGCTTCGATACCTAAGTTAGCAGAGATTGAAGATGTTCAGAGTATTGATACTAGTTGTGTAATTCACGTACTTTGTATAGGTCATATATCTTATCTATTTATAGTGGTTGCCAACGGTATTCCTTGTCATTCTGAGAATGTATCTTGTTGAGTCACATGACATGTGTCAGTCTTCAGTTAGTTCTTCCATGATTGATTTGTGACGTTGTCAAGTAGTGCACCCTGTCATGTTGCACATGCTCTTCCAGGTGGCGGAGTCTTATTGGGCATGCAGCCTTTGGACATCTGGTGTGTCAGACGGTGTGCGCTACTCCTTGTCCCATGTCCTTTGTATAAAAGTCTTCTTTGATCCAACATTTGCTCTTCCAAGATCGTACAACTGCATGGATGGATGGTAGGGATCTCCCTATGTGGTCGAACAGTTCCATTCGCATCATAGAGGAATATTCTCTTATTGGATCAAACGGTTGTTGTGCGCCCTTCGGATCGAGGGGTGACAATGAACCACGTGCCTAAGGTGTCTTCATGAATATTCCTTAGGCTATTATATATCCCCTCCTTCACTCCTCATCTAAGCTCTTTAGGGTTTAGAAGTCTGAAGGGAAATTCCCTTTAACTTTTGTGCCTTCAAAAGAGGCAAATATTGATTATCCTCGTGATGCTTTAATGGGGCACATGCTGCGAGGGTGGGGTTTCTGGCTTGGAAACTTGTACCATTACGTTATCACATTTGCGCTCGTCATTCCAACTGTTGATCATCCCCCCCCCCCCCCCATCTCTCTTCTCGTCATTGTTTGGGACTTTTGAATATTCGTTCCTAATTGTTGCTTGCATTAAATGTGAGTAGCTCAATCATTTCTGTGGTTTCTAAACCTTAGGGCTGCCTATAAATACATTTGTCTTAGATCTGTTCTTTTCCTTACGCTCACATTTCCTCTCAGATATTTGCTGGTATTTTCTTGCTGCTTCCTTCCTCTACTCCGACCACCTAGCTTTTCCTACTGAGTAAGTGTCTTTATCATTTTCTTCTCTTATTAATTTCCCTTATTATGGCTCCTAAAAAGAAATCTCCTTTCACTTCTCCTTCCATTGATGAGCCCAAGGAGACACCTATTCCAAAACCTAAGAACTTTGAGCAGGTTTCCCTTATGGACGAGTTGTCGCTTCCCTAAGTGATTGCCCAATATTTTGAATTTGGCCGAATTGAAGCGGTGTTACTCGACCGTGACAAGATGATTACCCAAGCTCCTAAAGGCCATGTCGACCTTTACAGAATCTTCTTCGAATAAAGGCTCAGTCTGCCCTTCTCTGATGGTGTATTGAATGTTCTTAATGAGTTCAACCTTTGTGTGATGCAAATATCTTCCAATGGCTGGCTGGATTTGCTGTCATTGGTTAAACTTTGCAAGGATTTAGATGTGGTTGTAACTGGAGATCTATTTCACCATTTATGGACCCCGTCCATGCGGGTTCAGGACGAGACCGTTTACTTTAGTAAATCCTTATTTAATAGGAAGCCTTTTATTTCCAACAAAAGCTCGAGCGTGAAAGATTTCAATTAATCTATAACTCGACTATCGTATAAGTAGTTAAAGATAATTGTTTATGTTTCTTTTATTTATCTCTTAGTATTACATGATCTATAACTCTTATATACTACTTTAATACAAACCTTAATCAAAGGAATACCAATTATATTTCAATCTCTTCAATATTAACTGTTGGGTTTGGCCACCAGGTCCAATTAGAATTTATGGAAAAAAAGCCTCAAATGTTTTAGAAGTGTTAAAGGCATTTTATATTGTTTAGAAATCACTTTATAGTGATATTCATAAAGAGGGTCCTTACACACTTGGGTGTTCCAAGAGATACTTCACTTTTGTGAAAGGGTGAAAACTCAGCTGATGCTTGACCACCACACGCGCCACCGTCGCTGTCCGTTCGATCCGAGCCAGGCCGGACCCATTTCCTTGATTTATTCTTCTCCACTAAATTAGAGTACAACAGCTCCATTTCTCCTGTATAAATACTTGTTGTGATGTTCATTTCAAATATACTGAATCTAAATAATTAAGAGTGTAAAGAGAAACGAGTTTACGAACACGTATTACGAGAGGACTGTTTTATCTTGGAGGCGATCGGAATATTATCTACTTGCACTTTATGGTAGTTCCACAAACGTCTTAAAAACAACGACTTAGTCCGTGACTCTATCTATTAATGTGCTCGGTGAATTTCTGTGTTTTCCAATTTCTATTCCATCATTAACACAATATACCTGGAAATAATATTTATCGCATCTTTAATTACAAGTAGTTAATACTTCGATGACACATCCTCATGTATAAAACTTTTTTTCCGTAATTATTGGGAAATTGTTTGAAAGTTGGTGTTCATGTCATGTGTTGGAAAAGTTGTTACCAAAAAAAATGATGATATTAAAAAGTTTCAACCCTCATTCACCAACCTACCTTCATCTACAATGTTTGATCGTGATCACTTAACAACTTGGATTCTCTTGTTCAAACATCTCAATATATTTATTTAATTACAAAATATATTGCTTTTAATACAAAATATAAATAAAAGTCTAAGGTTTTTTTTTTCTTTTTATAGGTGATAACCCCGCAATTATACATGTCAACCACATCTAAAATTATATATACATATAAAAGTGATGGGTAGGGAACAGTAGAATTAGAAAAATTTTGCCAATTTTTTCCAATGTTACTCTTACATTCTGAGTTGACCGTATTACCCCTATCATTCACAGAAAATTTTCAGCAACCTGGCAGCAAAACGATGTCGTATTACTTACCTTTCCTATCTAGGAATTTGTGCCTTCTCTCTTCTTCCCTTCTCTGTCTACCCAAGGAGCAGAATGAATCCCAATTGAAAGTCCAAAACACATAGCACAAACAAGAAAAAAGAGAGAAGATATGCAAGAAAACAACAGCAACGACAAAAAAACACTTTTCTTCTCATCTTCTCAAAACCAAGCTCATTCTCTTCTAACAAGGTAAAGCTCTATTCTCTTCTTCTCTTTATTTTTCCAATTTCAATTTTTATTATTCCGTTTTTTTTTCATTTGAATTTATTCATCAATTTGGGAGCTGTTCTTAGTTTTGGTTCTGTGTTCGCCAAGAGAGATGTTCACAGTAATTTCTTTTCCAGTGCTTATGCCAGATCTTATAAGGTACATGTGTTTCCAATCTCTTCATCATTTGTTGAATTTCTAACAGTGCCCTTAAACTAATTTAAACAGTCAGATGAACATTAGATCTAAAATTTGAGGCTTGAAATATTATCTGGACTATCCAACCTGCAAACCACGAACCTTTTTTCATTCCTGCAACAAAATTCTATCAGTTTTTAGATATTTAATCACATTCATTCTCTTAAGGTTTCTGAAGTTCTGTAGCTATTCAGTTTGTTTTTCCTCTACTGATTTGTGGAATTTTAAAGAGGTAAATTTCTCTAGGTTTGGAATTCTACATTTTATGCTTTCCTAATTTTACATTTTTTTAATTATTTTCTATGCCGGTTTGTTTTCCATATATTAATATTTAAAATATTGACAACTATATAACAATATGATTATGCAGTATAACATTTTCATCTGTTGTTTTTCATGCCTTTTTTAATAAGAAATCCAAATAATATGCATACTTATAATTTTAATGGCATAATATTTGTCTTTGTCTACTCTATTTAGCTGACCAAAAAGGAAATTAAATTCCAAGTTATTTCAACTTTAACTCTTGAGGAATGAAAGAGTCCATTTATGGTAAATGAGCTAAATGGAAGCAGTAGAGAAAATTGAGTGAATAAGAACAAAGAAAAATACAAGAGATAAATTGATATGACAATTTATCACATGGTTTTCTATTTTTTTTTTACTTTCTCAATACTTTGCCTTTTTTTCTATTATTTACTTTTGAATAATTTGTATGGCATGCTAATTTTTTTTTTGTTAATACAGTTTATGATTGTGTTTTTTTGCTAAATTTTACTTACTTGCATGTTTAGTTATATGGATATTGTAGTTTAAATTTTTCTTTTTCTCAACTTTGATTGAAGGTTGAAAATGTGAATTCTCTGCTCGAGGTTGAGGTAAACTGTCACTATTTTTAGCAATCACTCTTTGTTTAATTGTCAAGAAAGTTGAGTAAAAGAAAATATTTTCTTTTATGAAAAAATAAATATTTTCTTCATAATATTTTTTTTTTTTGTGTGTTTCAACAATGCAAGTGCCACTGGAGTTGGATAAATTGTCAATTACATGGTTGTTGATGCACATCAGCATCTCTGCCATGCTGCTACAGCTACACGCTATATAGCTGATGCCATTGCAAGTTGGTGGTGCTTCGGTGCTTCTGTATAATTACCTTAGGGTCTCAGACATTGCAACCTTAATTGGAATTAATCATGTCATGATCTTTGTTGTATTTGGCATAAGAAGGAATAACAGGTTTCAATTCAATAATCGGCCTTTGTTCCTGACCAAGTTTCAATTCACCACTCCCCTTGAAATTTAAGCCAAATGTGCAAATAGTTCACCACTCTTTTGTTTTTAAAATTTTGTTTTGTTTGTGAGGTTACCCCTATCACTTTTATCAAAAAAAATTATTTTGTTTTGTTTGTATTTGTTTTGTTTCAAATTCTTGGGATTGGAAAATTGGTATTGATATTTGTTATAATTTCATTTCAAGGTTTTGCTGGTGAGTTAAAGAATGCAAGGAGGATTAGATCGTTCAAGCAGTTCATAGTGGGAAGAAGTAATGAAGTCACATTTGCAGATGCCTTTGAAAATATGGAAATGTTAATTAGAAACATAAGTGAATTTGCTTACATGGGAGATGTTAGTTTGGCCATTTTCAGCTTCCTTTTGTTTTAGCTATATCAAGTAAAGTTAACAGTTATTATAGGAACTAATAATTTTTTGTACACAAATAATATTATTGTACAATGAAGCAACCAAAAAGAGTAATATGGATTCAAGATGTTACTAATGGACTAAACTAAGATCTCTCTTGATTTATAGAACAGTTACAAGTGGGCGAAGCATATTATAAAATGCACTAAGAGACATGCTTTTTTATTCCTTTAGTTACATTTTAGAGTGATTACTCAGTTGATCATCACAATTAGTTCTCTGTATTTTCAGTTTCTACAGTTCCCTTTGTTCCCTTTTTACATTTATGTTAAGGATCTGTTAATTTGCTTATTATATTGTTCTGTTTGTTACTTTGTTCCCTTTTTACAAGTTAAGGATTTGTTAATTTGCTTATTCTATTGTTCTGTTTCTTGATGTTTGAACGAGATCAGTGTTTGGTTTTTGTTGGAATAATTTGATTCTTATGGTGAAATTAATTTTTCTTAGTTTGTTTATAGTTTGGTTTTTGTTGGGATAAGTTTCTTATTATGGTCATTATATTGATGGATAAGCAATTTCACTAATTTGTAAATACCAACAGATTAGCTACAAACTTAACAGACAACTAAGACAAGCATTGTTATCAATCCTATTGATGGGTAATTCTGTAGAACTTTTTTCCATATCTATTATGCTTAAGCCTTAAAACTTGATTCTTTTCCCTGCACTTAACTTGATGGAATTATTATATAGTAATTAGTTTACCTTCCAAGTTAAAATATATTTGTTTAAATGCATTTAAATATTATTATTTTTCTATAAAAAAATTTAAGGGTTTCCAATGGGTTTTCATATGTCAAATTTTTGCTTTGAGATTCCTTTTAACATTTTTTCATGTTTTCTTAGACAAAATGATCAAATTATTTTATATATAAGATGCATAAAAGCCAATCATAGTTAGAAAATAAATAAATAATATAGATGATAATGACATGGTAAAGAGTTACATGTTTGTGTTTATATATATATTTATTACATGGATATGAGCTGTTAAGTTATAACCAAATTTATGTTAAGTTGAAGTATAGGTTGCTATTTCTTTGAATAGTTGCAGTAATATATATATTTCCTTGGAAATGTCTAACAAAATGAATGAAAATGATTTTATATAATGTACTTCAATGATCATGTTTCAATTGCTTGATACTAATGATGGATATGACAAGTTTGGTTTTTGAACAGATTTGAGGACTCCTAACAAGGATAAGGACACAGACAAGATTACAGTTTACCAAATTGTTAATCCAAGACTTCTATAAAGAATGAGAGAGATTTAATATGTTCTTCTTTTAGTAGCTTAGATATTTTTTAGACGCTTATTGTGTATAATTATAATTATAATGTTATTTGTATTGTGCTATTAATTATGATTACATTTAGTGATATAGTATTAGAATATTGTATTTGAGTAAATGATATACAGTAAAACCTCTATATAGGAATACTCTATATAGGAATAATCTCTATTTTGTTATAAAAAAACTCGGTCCCAACTTGGGCCAGACTGCCAGTTATAAATAGGAATAACCTCTCAAACGTTATTTGTTATACACTTTTCAAGTCCCACCTTTAGAAATTATGCTTCCATATAGTAATAATTATATATTTATATGTATATATTAAGAATTCAAACTAAATCATAAAATATTAAAAAAAACTATTGAAATTGGAAACCCAAACTACAACTTGAAATTATAAATATTTAGTATTCCCTTTACATTTTTCTCATAAAACTCTTTCAATTATCTATATATTGAAAACCTAAACTCTAAATTGAAATTCTAAATATTTGATTTATTTCATTAATGTCAATTGTTATACATTATATATAAACCATGCATGCCTATGATAATTTTAACCAATTTCAAGTGGTATTATTTAAAATTTAAAATTATATGTGTTAGAGAAATTTTATTATATCAAACTCTATTTAGTAATAACCTCCCAATTGTTATACAAATAGTCCAGTCCCAAGTGTATTCCTATATAGAGGTTTTACTGTAGTAACATAGAATTTTAATACATTTTTCGTCCCGAAACATAGTGAGGGTATCCATCTAGTTATGTATAAACCTTGTGAAAAAATGACTTTCCTTCTACTAAAACTTCTTTTATTTTATTTTAATTTCTCATTTTGTGGGAGAGATTCAAATTAAAATACAATGTAATTTCCGTACCAACAAAAGTTAACATTTCAACGTGTTACAAATATAGTAAATAAATTAGGGTTAATTACAGATAGATACACTGTGATTTTACGGGTTTACAAATAGGTACCTGTTGCATTTTTTGTTATAAATGGAATCATGTTGTTTGTAAAAAATTTATTTTTTATTGATTTTGTCAAATTTGGTCGACAAAACTCAAAAAATGATGATTTTGAAAAATAAAAAATGTGGTTCGATAGTAAATATGATACTAAACAACTTTAATTCTTGAATTTTTTTATTTTTTTTTATTGATTTTGCCAAATTTGATCAACAAGAACCTCAAAATGAAAATTTTCAAAAATTAAAGTTGTTTAGTATCATATTTACTATAGAACCACATTTTGTTTAGTTTTCTTTTTCTAAATATTAATTTTCTATCTCATAAAAAACAACACCTAAATGACAACCTCAAATCTAGAAAGTTGAATAATTAAAGTTACTTAAAATATTATTTAAATCTTGAAAATTTTCATTTTGATATTATTATCGGTCAAATTTGAAAAAGTCAACAAAAAAAATGAAAATTTTATAAAACACAAGATTGCTTTTGTAACTATAAGTACCTATCTATAAATCTGTTAAACCATGATATCTATTTTTAATTGACCTAATAAATTAATATATCATTTTAGTAAATTCAACATACCACATTAGTAAATTTAAAACATAATTGATTGAATTTTTGATTTTGTTAATAGTGTAAAACACGAAATATATTTTACAATAAAATAATTTTTATTTGTAAATATGCAAATCCATATATATACGTTTGGCTTAATTTATTGAATTTATTTATGTATTTATTATGGCGTCATGATCCTGTAGTGTTGGATCTGAGTTGGATTTTGTTGACCCCATACCCACTTCTTGTTGGTAATCTTTTTATTAATCCTCGAAGAATGCATGCTCCTTATCTTAATTAGTTTAATGAGTAAAGGAGTCTTGATATTTTCATTAACACCTTGAGTAATGTATCCCAAAGCAACATTGTCACATCACATGATGCATCCATCTGCCCTTTGCTTTTCTTTTTTATTTAAAAGAGTTAATACATGTTATCTCTAATTTCAAAAGCACTTGTAATAAATTCGGAACAATTAATAAATAAACAACAAATTTAAGATTAACTCTTATAACGTAGATTTGTTGAAAAAGCAGAAGGAATTGACATTGCCTTTGTATCGCTGATCTAGGAGACCGCTATACCAGATGAGCAATCACCGTTGTTCCACGAACTAAGAACGTACTTTGAGGTTAGAGGGGGGCGGCGGCTAGAGAGTGCAGGAATAGAGGAATTGTCTTTTGCAGTATTCTAATTTATGTATATTATGCTTAGTGCCTTAGGGTTAGCTTTCATAGCTATCTATTTATAGTTAGGCTAAACTTAAACCATAATCTTAACCCTAAACCGATTAGGTTATGGGTGGACCATAAATGGATCAGTAAATGGGTCAGACTCGTTTACTCCATTTATTTCTACATCTCTCACTTGCACGTAACAGAATATACTCATTACTCTGTCTCGTTCGTACTCGCAAATAGTTCATATGATCGACATGTAATTGAGAACTCAAACGTTGTATACTCGTTGGAGATATATAACCTATCGAATTAAGAAAAAATATGTTTTATCATAGTCTTCATATTATATCCATTGTAACCATTATGATCTCAACAATTCATCTATTTTCACAAGTGTGCACACATCTACAACAATCCGGATTTGCAAAACATAGAACTACAAGATGTGAACTTGATAAAATCTTTCCCTTTTACTACGTTCTTTTCATAATAATTCATTTTACTTGCCTAGTCGGCCCCTTTCCGAGATGAATTAGCACCTAATTCTTGAGAGCATCTTTCTAAAGTAGTCAAAATGAATTACACTTCTTGAACTAGTTAAGGGTATCAAGGATAACGTTTCAAGAAAAACATGATTTTCACGAAGAGAGTCTCACACTAGGAAAAAAATTGAGATTGTCCTTTTTCCATCTCTTGGTCAGTAAGCACACATGGTATGAAAAACATGTGCTAATGGTGTTCAAATCCTTCCATCCAAAGGAAGCACATGTCTGTGCTCAAAACAACACCATGTGAAGGTTTCATTTTCGATGTGCCACAACATCTAACCTTAGTTTCTCTCATTATAGGACTACATTCGGCTATCATAGACATTAGATTTCATTCAAATGACTATGATTGAAATCTCATATTATAAATAATATTTTGTCTACATGCTTATCCACTTGTATGTATATTTGTATCATGCAAACTAATGAACTTAGATTCATTGTTACTGCAAGACAACGTCAATTATTGAGCAAGTTCTCATTTACTAAAAAATTCACCTTATCCTTATGTTTGTCACCACATTTAACAAAATGAGAGTAAACGCTTGTGTGAGTGAGCGACTTCTTTGTCCGACATGCTCAATTGTAAACTAACATATAATATTTACATATACGTGTATTATAAGTAATTCAAAAATACTTTATTCAATTTAAAATACATGTTACAACAATTACATGTAATAAAAATATGTTTAGATCCCAAGCAATCATTGGGACCTAATATGTTTCACAAAAACACCTCTTTTGACAGGTTTTGTTAGAGGGTCAGCAACCATGTCATAAGTCAAAACATATTTCATACAAACTTCTTTCGTGCAACTAAATCTCTAACAAAGTGATACTTAATCTCAATGCACTTTGCTTTGCTATGAAACCTTTGATCCTTAGAAAAATCAATGAAAAATTGACTATCACTGCTAATTATTATTGGAGAGCTTGCAGTAACAATGTTTAGGTGATCCATAAATCTATTCAACCAAACGGCCTTCTGGGCTACAGATGAGTAAGACACGTACTCAGCTTCCATAGTGGATAACTCTATACATGTCTGTTTCTTACTACTCTAGGAAATTGCCCCATTTCCAAGTAAATAGACGTAGCCAAACGTGGATTTTCTTTCATCCAAGTCCCTTGCCAGTTTGCATCTGTGTATCCTCTAAGTAGAAGATTCTTTCCTTGGTAACATATAGAATAGTATGTTGTTCCTTTAAGATATTCGATATTCTCTTTATAGTAGAGCAATGAGTTTGTCTTAGATTGGATTGATATCTGCCTACCATCTTGACAGCATGGCAGATATCAGGCCTAGTGCATAATATTGCATGATAAGGCTGCCAACCACATTTGCATAAGGAACATTTTCCATTTTTTGGATTTCTTGTTGTGTTTTAGGGGCACATCTTTGAGCTTAGAACATGATCTTTGCTCATCGGGCTATTTATAGGTTTGTAGTCTCGCATATTGAATTTCTCAAGAACTTTATTAATACAAGTCTGTTGAGACAAGGGCAACAATTTCTTATAGCGATCCCTTGTGATATTGACCCTAAGGATTGATGCTGCTTCTCCCATATCTTTCATCTCAAAACTTGAACTAAGCCAAACTTTAGTTTGATTTACATAAGTCTTATCATTTCTTGTAATTAGGATATCATCGACATATAATGATAGAATGATAAACCTGTTTTCGGAGCACTTGGTACAGATACAGTGGTCTTCTTCAATTTGATTGAAGCCATTTGATGTCATCTCATTATGAAAATGAAGGTACCATTGCCTTGAAGACTGTTTAAGGCTATAGATCAATTGGCAAACCTTTTGTTCGCAACCTTCTTGAACGAAACCCACAAGATGTTGCATGTAAATTTCTTCCTCCAATTCTCCATTGAGAAAGGTAGTCTTAACGTCCATTTGATATAGCTCCAGGTCTAAACTTGCCACAATTGCGAGTATGAGCCTTGTGGAAGTAAATCTCACAACAGTGGAAAAAGTCTCCTCAAAGTCCATTCCTTCTTGTTGTGTATAACCCTTTAGCGACTAAGCGAGCCTTGTATCTTTCGATACTTCCATCAACCTTTCACTTAATCTTGAGAACCCATATGTTCCCAATTTCCCTTCTACCCTTGGGTAAGTCAACCAATTGCCAAATGGTTGACATATATGGAAGTCATTTCTTCTTCCACTGCCTTAATCCATTTGTCATTTTCATGATAAGAAGGAGCATGTTGAATATTCTTCGGTTCCACATCATCACCAAGAGTTACTAAAAGAGTTGAGCCTTCAACACTGAATCATCGGCGATCAAGTTTTTGTCTTTTAGTACGACGTGGTTCCAAATCCTGATAGACGAACTTCATATATTCATCATAATTTGGTGTGCTTCCACTTGGACCAAGTTCCATATTATCATAATAATGGGGAATAACACTCCCACTTTCATCTAGATCTAGAGTATTCATAACGATTTAAGGTACATTGACATGATCTTGTTCCTCGAGTTCTCGAGTGATTTGAAAATTTTCATGCTCAGAAATTCTCCCACTCTAATCAAGAGGTCCATTAGGCTCTAATTTCTTACAGAGAGCGCTATCTTGGTCAACATCTCCTGACATCTAGTGATTCAAATTCTGTGACTTTTCCATCTTTATTTTATCCCACTAGAACGTATTCTTTTGATAGTTTTAGGTATCTTATAAAGATACATTTCTTACCCCGTAGCCCTAATTTCCCAAACTTGCTTGAGGTATCATGGGCGAAAGTAGCTCCAATGTTTTAAATAGTTTAAAACAGGCTTGCGAAAGGTCCATATCTCATATGGAGTGGAAGTTACAGATTTGAGGGGCACTTGGTTTAGGACGTAGGTTGTCATGAGCAACACATCTCCCTAAAATGAAATGGATAAACTGGCCTCAACCATCATCGACCTAACCATATTGAGAAGGGTTATATTCCTCCTCTCGGCAATGCCATTTTATTGCGAAGTGTATCGAATTGTCAACTGACGTTCAATTCCCTTTTCATCATATAAAGCATTGAATTCATCTGAAAGATATTCCCGACCTTGATCAGTTCTCAAGGATTTGACTTTTCTATCTAACTGATTCTCAACTAAGTTTGTGAACTTTTTGAAATAGCTTAATGCCTCATACTTGTGAGACATAAGATAAATGTGACCGTATCTCGTATAGTCATCAATAAAAGTGATGAAATAATAGGTCTCGTGCCTTGCCTTCACATCAATTATCCACAAAGGATCTAATTCAGTCAAAAGAACACTAGAAGATACATAAACTTGACTAACTAGCATTTTAGAAATATGTACCTTAGGGACTTTGCATTCAAATGCATAGTGTCCTCTTTGCTGACAGGTTTAACATTTCACACGTGAGATGTTAACTTTGAACTTGTTCTTTTTGTTCTTCCCTTTTTCTTTAGGTTCTTTCACTTGCTCTTTGTCCTTGCCATAGAAACGCTTATTCTTTGTTCCTTGAGCTTTAGAGACATTCCCTTTGGGATGGGAACCGACATAATGTGCTTCAGAATGAACTCTAACAGCAGATAATCGGTCATCTTCCAACTGAAGGTGGCGACTTACATCCCCAAAGGTCTTAACCAATGTGAAATGAGTTAGGTGCATCTTTATATGCTCCCAACTATTTGGCAATGAGAAAATAATAGCTTGAACTTTCTTCTCATCGGTCAGCTTATGGCCTCTTGCATCAAGGGAACTAATCATCTTGGACATTTCTCTAAAATATTTCTTCATGTTATGGCAAGATTTCTTCTTGTAGGTATCAAATTTGATAGTAAGAGACTGGAGCTTAGTTAGAGATGTCCCTCCAAATTTTTCCTTCAAAGAATCTCAGAGATCCTTTGTTGTCTCCTTAGTTCGATACTCTTTCGAGAGAACTGAGCAAGATGAGTCTGGTTTGAGATTTTTTCTTCTTTCAAGCCACATAAAGATCGTTATCCCTCTGATGTTGAGTAGTTGTTCTTTCCTTAGGTTTGGCCACAACCGTTATTAAGGTACTGAGGACATCATTATCCTCAAGCAAATACTAAATTTTGACGCTCTAGGCATCATAGTTCTCTCCATTTAGTTTGAGGTCTTTATTTAGTTCAGCCACTATGGATTTGGTAGTTGAAGTCATTGTGATACATATCTACAATGAAGTAAGAGTTTCACGACTTATTAAGAAGTTACTTATAATACACATTTAAGTTATTTATACAACCTATATCCAATCAATCTCAGCTTTACATTAGAGTTCAATTCGAAAAAAAGATCTAGGTAGGCTCTAATCACCCTTTAATTCTAATTTCGGCTTTGATTAACTAGATAGCGTGCATATAGAACACTCATTATTGGTTTGGAATTAGCTTAATGTGTGTTAAGCTAACAATTGAAAGATTAATGGTTTATGTAGTGCTTTCATTTCTATCATAAATGGGTAAATTACATACATAGTGTACAACCTTTACATGTTATCACATTTTAGTGTACAACCTTTAATTTTGCACAATAAAATGTACAAACTTTAGGTGACCTCCCACTAAAGTGTACAGCCAGTTTTTGTGACCGGTCAACCCTGTTAACCACTTGGTCAATGTGACACCTCATCAATTTTCACTCCTTAAAAATTAAAAGTGGTCCCACATATTATTAAGTTACTTTTATGTCCTTAATAAAAAGAATTTTTCAATTCTCTCTCCTAAAATTTATTTTGTCCAACATTATCTCTCTAAAACCTCTCTCCTCTCTCTCTCTTCACCATTTTTTCATTTTTCTGCAACTTCTCTCTCCCTTTCCCTCTCTAAAATCTGGGTTTCTTCAACTCTCTCTCTTAAGTATGGGTTTCTTTATAGGCTGTCAAGCATACGAATAAACCCATTGCTTTACTTTTCTGAACTAGAATATAGTGAACATCAACGAGTTGAATTCATGGATATAAGTGTATCTTCTATCAGCAATGAAGAACTCAACCATTTATTATAACTGCAAATTTAGATCATAGGATTTAGAGAATTTTTTCAATGAAGCTCCCTTCTAGTCGTTTTGCAGTAACACATCCACCCTGGGAGGCAACGGCGAGGTCTGTGGTACAGCGGTGATGTAGAGAGTTTCTTCAATGGCTTCGATTTACGAGCATCATCGTTAACGTCTAGTGGCACTGGCGAGGTATGTGGTACAGTGGTGATACAGAGAGTGTTGTGGTTCTGCTAGCGGCACCGACAAGATCTAGTGGACGGTGAGTTTGACAGAATTGAGAAGAGAGTTGGCGGTGTAGATGAAGGGCATAACTATTATCTAAAAAGCATCTTGAGGTCCCTGCTTTTTTTCATGTTGCTGATCAAACGCATCATTGAGAAGAAAATCACGCCAAATCGGGTTCCGTGTTTAGGGAAGTAACCAATGTTTCCATAGTCAGCAAGGATTTGAGAGAGAGAAACTTAGAGAGAGAGATTTGTTAGATAGATAAATATGAGAGAGAGATGAGTTAAGGAGAGAGGATCTAGAGAGAAAGGAAAAGAGTGAGAGAGGAGTTGCAAAGGAAGGTGGCAAGGCTATTTTAGTAATTTCATAATAGGTGTCAATTTTTTACTTTTAGAATAGTCAAATTGCTGATGTGGTAGCATTGACCTATGTTGACCGGTCACAAAAACCGGCTATACACTTTAGTGAAAGGTCACCTAAAGTTTGTACACTTTAGTGTGCAAAATTAAAGGTTGTACACCAAAGTGTGATAACAGGTAAATGTTGTACATCACGTATGTAATTTACCTTATCATAAACAGTTATAAAAACTATGTAACAAATAACATAATACATCAAACCATAATAGGAAAAACAAATTCTTACATTTAAATCAATCAACAAAATCAATAATCTCCCAAAATTGGAAGTTCTAACAAAAAGAAAAATCCAAAAACCACATGGTCAAACCATCTACTCAAAATCAGAACATTATACTTATCCGAAAACACAAAATATGTCATAACCTACAACCCCTAGAGACATCCATAACCTAGCCAAAATATGGCTTTCTAACTGGAACATATCTCATGACACATATAATGTACCCATCAATATTTTGGGTCAAGGTGCTTGCATATACAGCAGAGATTGTCTTTCCCAATCGCATAGGTAATGTTGAACAATTTCGAGGAACTCTAACACCCCTATTTCTCAGTCTGCTCATGAACAACCACACAACTTTCATGTAGTTGTTCTCATAAATGTCCCACGTTGTATCTAGGTTTCTCTGAAGCTTCCCATGTTGCAATGATTCACAGAGTCACTCGTATAGGGTCCACTCATTGTACCCTCTAGACAAACCACCTGCCCAAATGCACTATTGCATCTGAGTATGTAATGACTCCATATGGCTCGTAATAGCCTCGATGTCATTCTAGATGATATGCTTAGCTAAGCAGCACCTGCTAATGTTCCTCTCCATTTGTCTCACTCTAATCTGTTGTTCAGGGAAACGAGCAAGAAGTGGGACCCTTGTAATACCAACCATAATTATCCAGGCAAAGAAGAAAAAAAAGAAAGATTAGGTCATGAACTAAATCTTTCGGGGATCAAAAACCAACTTCGATCCATTTCTTTGAGGAACATTCGATTCACGATAAAAACAATTTTCCAGATTGGCTACGCAATATTTGCAAACAGATTACATTTATACAGTTATATGCAATGAACGAAATATAATTTATTTAAAAATAATCTTTGATTATCTATCATAAACTAATAATAAATTAATTAGAAAAAAGATTTCTAAGAATTATTTTTAATCACATGTACATTCAAAGTATATTAGAAATAAATTTTGAATATCTAAAAATTAAAAAAAAAAATATAATATCATTTATTAATTTTACTCCAATAAGAAACATGTCTGTGAAAAAATTAATTTTTAGAATCTGGAAAACATTTTACATTTCTGTAATTTTAATTTATATAAATTTATGGGCATTTAAAACTATTTTTACACATTAAAAACAATTACAAAATATTAATTATTTCATATATCCAAAAATAAATTAAAAATTACAGAAAACTCACAAATAATCATACGAGCATCCTGGGAAAAAACAACATCGAACGGATGTCAAGAGAGGCCACACGTGCCGAGCGTGTGGGCTGTGGCCCATCGGTGCATGTAGGCTATGTGTCGCCCTTCCGGTGTGTTTCGGGTTTTGACAACTGGAAATTAGAAAAATAGTACAAATAGACTATAAATCACGTGAGTAAATTCGCTAAGACGTGCTAGAAATTTCCAATAGCCATGGGGCAAATTTTAACATACTAAAAACATCCTGAGACGAACAAAATATGTAGATCTGAGACACGACTCTACCAAACATGCATTTATTCAATCAAAAGAATCTTAACACATGCAAAAAGGGCTCCTAACAGATGGAACACGAAGCTAAATGGTTCTGATATCAATAAAGACTTTTAAATAATCAATGTCTCTAACCTTAATTTAGCGGCACACTTCATGTCCCTAACCTTTCTCACTTATTTTCCCTTTTAATTTGGCGGCACACTTCATATTTCAAAGCCAAATAACACCTTAACTTATGTTAGATTTACCACATTGACCCATTGTCCTTTAAATTTCAGCTAATTAGGTTGGTAGGTTCTTGAAATTATGTCATCGGTCCTCCACCAAATTCTAACATAACTCTTGTGCCTCTTTCTTTTCTATCTTCTTCAATTTGGACCAAATTAAGTGATATAATTACCTAATTAGTCCAAAATTAAGTATAGGTGAAACACTTATGCTTTCTTTCTAATACTACTAAATATATACATAAAGAGAGGTCTTGAAGTTTAATTTTGTACCCAAGGGAATTATTATCCTTTTATCATGTATATAGAGTTTTTTTTATGTTTCACAATTAACTAACCCTTTTTTAACTAAAATATAAGTTTTCATAAATATACACCATCATTTTGGTTAAAAAAAATGAAGGTTGTTTAACCAGTTGAAATCAACATTTCTTAAAGATATAAACCGAAAGCATCCCATTATCCATGAAGGAAATACAAGCCCTAAAGAAATAAGAAATTACATTTGAGTGAACTATCTCTCACACAATATTAATTGGATAATTCTTTCACACAATATATAATTTATAATAAAATATAGGGTAATAAGTTATTAGTCACTATATTTTTACATGTTACACTAATCAATTCACGTGTATAATTCCTCAGTTTTTTCATCTAACTTTCTAATCATTTTGCTAAAATCAATTGTCATAAACTTCCTATTTTATGTAATTTTTCTCACATAACCTTATTCTCTTCGATGTTAAGTAATTAACTTATTGTTTTTATAGAATTATATAACTTTAATTTAGTAGTGTAGAACTTGTTTCGTTAAAAAATAAATGAAAAATATTTTAAAAATTATAAAATTAGAATAAAGTTATATAAAATTGTAAACATAATTTTTTTCTTATTTCTAATAAAATTTATAAATAAAATAAAAAATATAATTTTTAAAAATATATCAATATTCTTGATAATATTTATGTTTTAATATTAATTTAACTATATGATATTAAATAAAAAAATAAGAATTAAAATTGAAGAGAAATAAATAATTGATTATTTTATTTTACTACTTGGAACTAATATATATCGATTAATTCATGTAATAGATAAAATATAAAGACTGAAAAAATATTTATCCTAAAAAATAATAAGATAGATAAGGGATCATTTATTAAATACTTGGAAAGATTCTTTCCACAAATTTATATTAATTGACTTGTTCATTTTGGAAAGGATCTTTTTTATTGAGATTCTCCTACACTTTTGGACTTGCCTAGTTACCTCAATAAAATTGCTTTGTGTTTACACTTTTGAATATCCTTTCTATATGGCAATATATATAGATAGAATTAAAATTTTAACATAAATATAAAAATATCTTATTATATTTTATTATGTGAGATTTTATTATTGCACATCTTTTCTAAAATTTGCATAACTTTTTTGACCCAAAATATTCCATTTACTAATTCATTAGCGTATCTCTAATAAGATATAATGAATCATTGGATATATATTTTATTGTATTTGACAGCAATGCCAAATGACAGCAAAAGTTGAACCCTCATTTATTGTATTCTTTTATTTTTTTAATAATTATACATATCATTACGTTGGAGAGGGTTCTGCAACTCCAACGGTAATGTTTGATTTTTTAAAAATTAATTTTTTTAATTTTTTAAAGTATGTAAAAATGTTACTTTAATTACTAATAATTGAATTACAACAATCAAATCAAAATAATTTAATTAATTATCAATAATTGAATGCTTTAATTAATATTAACAATTTTTAAAATACTAGTCGTTACAACATGGTTTATATAAACATGATTGAGTGGTCTTTGGATTTTGCCCCCAAATGGGGCTTAATATGGACTTTAAGTCTATTATGGTACCCGGTTAAACATTATGCCCACTGTGGGGCTTGTTTAACCGGGTTCGAAACCGGAAGCTGGTCTTCCGGTTTCATTTTGCAAGGAAACCGGAAGACCAGCTTCCGATTTCTCTTAATTTATATATATTTTTTTTAATTAAAAAAGAGAAACTGGAAGGGTACCTTCCGGTTTCTTTTTTTTTTAATTAAAAAATAGAAACCGGAAGGGACCCTTCCGGTTTCTCTTTTTTAATTATAAAAAATAGAGACCGGAAGGTACCCTTCCGGTCTCTAAACTGTGTGGCAGAGTGTGGATTTGACCACACTCTGCCTAGAGAGAAGGAATATATTCCTTCTCTCTTTTCTTCACTGCTCCCATCACGGGAGCAGTGGAGAAAATGCAAATTCACCCCAAATGCATGGGGTGAATATAGATAACTTATTTTTTTTTTCTATTAAAACCCTTTATTTTACCTCCTTCATTCTTCATTCCCTTACACTCTTTATTTCCTTCCTTCTTCAACCCTAATATTTCAAACAAAACTCTCTCTTAAACTCTTTCTTCTTTCCCTCATCCTTCAACCCTCATATTTCAAACAAAATCATCTATTAAACTCTTTCTTCTTCCTCTCATCTTTCTTTCCTTTATTTTTCAAAAAAAAACCCTCTCTTAAACTCTTTCTTTCCCTCATCCTTCAACTCTCATATTTCAAAAAAAAAATCATCCATTATCTTTCACCCTATTTGGAAGAGTTTTAACAAATTATAGGTATTTTTAAGCACTCTAATTTTTTTTATATGTAATTAGTATTAATACATTAGTTATTTTCTATGTATTGACTTTACCTTTTTTTTTTCCATTTTGGTGCATAATACAAGAAATCTACTAAATAAAAAAATGTATGTAATTATTTATGTATTTCATATGTTAATGTTGGAAATTAAATGAAAAACCTATAAATGTGTTAGAGAAATGTGTAAAAAAAATTATGTTTAATATTAGATATATATGTTATAAATATGTTAAATGTTTGAAATAGGTTAAGAAATGTTTGAAATAAGTTAGAAATATGATAAATGTTTGAAATAGGTTATAAATGTTTGAAATAGGTTAGAAATATGATAAATGTTTGAAATATGTTATAAATATGTTAAATGTTTGAAATAGGTTAAAAAAGCATGAAATAGGTTAGAAAATGTAAGAATTATGATTAATGTTAGAATTATTTTAATTTTTTTTAAATGTTTGAAATAATTGTTTTTATTATTTATTGAGATAATATTTATCTACTATTTATAGAACAAAAAATAAAGATACTATTTATTGATATAATATTTATCTACTTGTTAGAATTATGTTAATATGTTAAATGTTAGAAAGAGTAATACATTTCATGTTAGAAATATTTTTTTTTATATGTAACTAGTATTAATAACTTGGTTATTTTCTATATTTTACTTAATAATAATACTATCTTAATTTTTTTTCTATGGTGGTGCATAATAGAAGAAATCATCTATAGAAAAAAAAAGGTATGTAATTATCTATTTATTTCAAGTGATATTAGATATGTAGGTTAGAAATATATTAATATTGGAGATTAAAATAATTAAATGTAAATACTATAAATATGATATAATGTTAGAATTATATTATATGTTAGAAAATATTAGAAATGTCTGGAATATTGGAATTTGTTTAAATGGTATAATTATGTTAAATTTTAGAAATGTTAGAAATATTAGTAATATGTTTGATGTTAGAAATAAGAGTAATATGTTTGTTGTTAGAAATATTTTTTTATAACATTTATGTAATTGTATAATATGTAGGATAACGTGGAATAAATGGCCTACCAAAACAGACCTCGACAATTAATAAATCCAGGACCGATAATTGATGATTTATTGACACAGCAGAAAATACACCGTTCTCAAGGTGTTTGGTTGGAGGAGGTAATATTTTCATTTTGTCAATAGTAATCAATTTTCCGACATTAATGTAAATTTTAGAAACACTCGAAGTGACTTTTTGCATATGTGTTTGAAAAATATGTAGGCCGATTATAAAGCACTGAAGCCTTCCAGAGCAGTGAAACCTGGACTTTTTGAAAATATAAATCCAAGAGTGTTGGAAAAGTTGCATATTGCAGGCTTTGGAACAATTATTGATATGGGGCTTATTAATGTAGACCACGCATTGATAACGGCGTTAGTTGAAAGATGGAGGCCGGAAACACACACATTTCACCTTCCTGTTGGGGAAGCAACAATGACATTGCAGGATGTGGAGGTCTTAACTGGACTTCGTGTGGATGGTGAAGCCATCACATTTGGCAACATAGGAATTGACTGGTGTACGATATGCCACCAGTTATTAGGTGTTCGGCCAAGAAAGGGTGAGCATATTACCGGGGTTGAGTTGAGGATGACATGGTTGACTGATAATTTTAAAGAACAACCTCCAATTGATGCACCTGAATACATAATCGATTGTCATGCTCGGGCATTGATATTGCGTATATGCGGTGGCTTTTTATTTCCTACTAAGAGTGGCAATAAGGTGCAGTTGATGGTCCTACCTTTGTTGGAAGATTTCAATGTGGCAGGAACATATGCGTGGGGTGCCGCAATGTTAGCAAATTTGTATAGAGAAATGTGCAAAGCGACAAACCCTACGTGTAAGCAAATAGGGGGGTGTGCACAATTCTTACAATATTGGGCATACGAGAGACTTGTACCAATTGCCCCTAGTAGTGGACTTGTTGTTGATATTGCTGGTGGAAAACCATATGCGATGAGGTAAAAAAGCATACACAATCTTATTATTATTATCTATGCTTAAAAATATTACTTTAACCTTATTATCCATTACTAAAATATTTATAGGTGGAAATCAGTGGAGATTAATAACCCCAATGATCCAACGCATAAGCTCAATCTCATTAGGGAGGCATTGGACTGTCAGAAAGAATATGAGGTAATTAATAGTTAATTAATGTTAGTCACAATTAATTAATGTTAGTCACAATTAGTAACTGACCCAATGTAATTAATATTTGACAGATGATATGGGAGCCATACAAAGAACTCATACCGGTTATGCATGCAATGTATCGACGAGGACAAAATGTGTGGCGTTCTATAGTGCCACTTATATATGTGCATGTTGTGGAACAACATCACCCGGATAGATGCATGCGACAATTTGGGCTTGAGCAACACATTCCTAGAAAACCTAATGTTATTGACTCGCTCCATACTATTGACCTGCGTGGCCATAAAGATATGGTATGGTATGTTCGACATGCTCAATATCTTGCTGCATGGAATCAACATAGACATAGTTGGGTAGCAACAACATAAGCAGCAACGCAAAACTTGTGTATGCAATCACAGTACATGCAGTGGTACTTGACACGTACAAGAAGATGGATTTCTCCAAGAAGTGCCGGGAGGGAGGCATGTGTAAGTAACATAGCAACAATTTATATCTGATAGCTATTAATATTTAGTACGACGTTTAAAATATTTATGTGTTGCAGGCGGATGGTGTTGAATGACTGTATCACATGCAACCCGAGGAAGGAGCATGGTAAAGCGTGAGAGATATCGCTGGCAGTGTGCTCGGAGGCATTGATCATAATGGACGAACGACTAATACGTATCCCATTCAAATTGCTCCAACTGCACCGTCAATACCGTATATTCAAGAGCCGCCCGTGGAAACGAGAAGGAGGAGAAGGACACTAGCATCCCGTCGAGATGAAATTGAACATCCTCCTCCTCCACAAGGCCAAAATCAAATTCCTCCTCCATTAATGAACTTTAATATATTTCCACAATGCTATCCACAACAGAATGAGGAGGTTTTCCCACAGTATGGTCCACAACCAACACAGTTAAATATGTCGTCATCTTTTTTCTTTGATGCATCCTCTATACCTGAAGCATCACACCACCAACAACAACAACATACCATGACCACCGCAGAATTGATGTCAGGTTTCCAGACCGGTGAACCATCTGGTAGTGCATTCACTCCACAAGTAACAATGTTGCCCTCGTTTGGAGTACAAAACTATAATTCAAGTGGTGCAACAATGTTTCAATATAATCCTAATCTGCCGGAAACAAATATGAACATGGTGCACCAAAACCAATGGTATGAACAAAGTGGATCATCAAATACGGTGACCCGTACTTTATTTCACGATGTTTGGGTTGATCCTTCGCCTACATCTATGGTTCCACAACCCAGTGTGAGTGAAGTTGGGTTTGTAGAAGATCCACCGCTCATGACGGATGTGGGTGAAAACCCCTCTATAGACTTGAACATGCCATTTGGTGAATGGGAAGAAGTTGTTGAAGAAGATAGACGACCCATTACGCATACGAGATGTTATACAGGGGGCATGTATTCAATAGATTTGGTAGACGATGAGACAGTTGTAACATTTGTTCATGAATATTTCAATTCAATTTAGTATCTTTGCAACCTTTAATATTATGTTTATATGGAAGTTCTTGAAAATATAAAGTTAATATGACCATGAAAGTTCTTGAAAATATAAAGTTAATATATAGGTAATATGGAATTCTTGAAAATACTAATTTACTATAGGTAATATGGAATTCAAGAAAATATTAAGTTACTTTATGCTTAATCGGATCATAAGCAGTCTTCACATGGCAAAGACCAGATTGTGTATCAAACTCTGTGACCGTATGTCCACGTGCTCTTTCATTATACTTTTGTATCAAAGCTTTGCACACTGGTGTGACCTCATCACCTGCTTCAAACCTGCCTCTGAAAGTCTTTCTACGAGAGTCAAAATAGTGCACCATTTTCGCAAATGTGTGTTCAACGATGCTTTGAATAGGCATTTGTCTAATGCCTTTCAAAACACCGTTTACACATTCGACGATATTGGTCGTCAGGTTCCCATATCTAGCACCATTGTCATGCGATAAGCTCCATCGATCCAAACGTCTTTCCATTGCCCAATTGTATGAGTGTACGTCCATCCCCTTTATTGCTTCCATAATCTTCAGGAACTTGCGCAGTTGTGCTTGCGCCCCTATCAAAATTGAGTATAACATGATGAAAATTAAGTTAATCATATTAAATTATTAAAAATCACTAGGTTATTATATAACACGTACCCGCCCGATAAAGGAGTTTTTTTATGCCAGTCTTCTTGAATGCGTGATTATAATTGCTTACAAAGTGTCAGAGGCAAAATCGATGATATGCCATGGGTTCGTCCCATCCCAAGCTAGGGTGGTTCATGGCATTCAGTATGCCGGCATGTCGATCTGAAATGACAGTTAGACCAGGTCGTTGAGTGACATGAGTCCGAATAGCATCCATGAACCAAGCCCAGCTAGACTGGTTCTCGCTTTCAACAATCGCGAATGCAATCGGAAGTATATGATTATTGCCATCAAAGGAGGTTGCTACCAACAGAGTGTGTTTGTACTTTCCATACAGGAATGTTCCGTCGATCAAAATGACTGGACGACAATGTTTAAAACCCTCGATACATGGTTTGAAGCTCCAAAACACTCGTTTGAAAATAGATGTATTCTGGTCGTGTGTTTCGTTGGACACGATAATAGTAACAGATCCAGGGTTGTAATGTCTCATGGCGTTCAAGTATCGAGGCAACTTGTTGTATGAATCTTCCCAATTCCCGTACACCTGCTCCAAGGCCTTCTTCTTCCCAAACCATGCCTTTTTGTAAGTGATGTGGTACTTAAACAAGGTTTTGATGTTTGCTTGTATAACATCAATTCGCAATCTCGGATCTTTAGCAACCATATCAATAATACAATTCGCTATCAGCCTGCTGTCTAGCTTTCTATGATCTTGTGTCAAACAAGAACTGATGCACGTATGAGGACCATTATAAACAGTTATTATCCAATGTCCTTCTCTCTTTTTTAACATTGCCTTTAGCCACCATGGACAATTTTGTTCTGATTGCCAACATTTCAATACTACTTTATGTGGCTTCGACTCAACCGTTGAGTACGACACATTCTTCCTCATAGAAAACTTCTTCACTGCTGCTAGCACATCATCCTTACAAACAAAAATTAATCCTTTTCGCAACTCTGAAACTCCATCCCATATTGCCTCATCTTCCGATTCGTTAAGATTGCTATATACACGGTCTGGTTCTATCATTGAATATTCAGATGTTGGGAAGACAAAGGATGATAAAGGGGCAACATCCGGGATACCATAGAATTCAAAAGCATTTGGTGGAGCTATATTTAAGTCCATCATTCCTGCAGTGCAAGAAACCATACTGGGTGAATCATGCACATTACCATCGACCATCTCATTTTGAAGGCCAACATCAACATCAACCCCAACCTCTTCTTCTCCTTGTTCTTCATGTTCTTCATGATCATCGTATTCTTCATAATCAAAATCGTCATCCATATCTAAGTCGACATCACTCTCGCTAGATATGTTTTCTCGACCACCGTATTCACTTACCGGATCAGGTTCTGGTTCTTCTACATTTTGGCTAGCAATTCTTGTTGTATATTGACTACCTCCAGCTTCAAACGCAAATCCATGTTGGTGGATAAATTGACTACTTCCGCCTTCGCCTCTGCCTCCACCTTCGTTTGAGTTTGTGTATTGAACAATACTATGGAAGTTTTGAGTTTGCGTATCGTTTGGATGACCATAATTTGGAGTTGAAAAATACCCGTCAAACACGCCACTAGGTGGGCAATCTACCGAATTAAAATTCGATGGGGGGTGATAGCTTGTTCTAGCTGTTGATGGCCCTTCAATGTTCCATGTATTTCCATAACTTGTCTGGGTATTGACAAACTCATTGTATATAGGGAGCATATTTGATGTCGTTGCATTGTTTGTTGTTGTTTCAACTTTAAGATATAATTCTACCGTACGATATGTTGGTATGTTGCTCAAGTTATCGTAAATGAAATCAACATCATCGTCATTGGATATAGTCATATGAGAAAATGACAATGAATCATCCCCGTAGATAGGAAATTTGTACACGATTCGTGTTAACTTCATACTACTGTCTAACTCAATCGCTCCTTCGAGATTAGATACAAGTTCCCCAAATGATGGTTTATTTCTAAACTTCAGTCGTTTACTTTTTGCGCATGTGGTAGACCAATCATATTCAAAATCACAACCACTAAAATTCATATTCCCGCCCCAACGTACGATATAATTAATATATCTTGCCATTATATAGTACCTACATATAAAAATTATTTAATAGTTCTCCTATCAAAATTACTAGTATGGGACATATTAGAAGCATTTATTTAATCAACATATATAATCAACGTTTGGGCCATTTTAGTCATTTTGGTTCATAAATTTACCAATTCTACTAAATATCATTAACTTACTTTGTTCAAACACACATGTAATCTATTTAAGTTCATAATTAAGACTTTTACATACATAATTCTTATTAAAATAGTTCTTATTAAAATAGTTCATAATTAATAATTGTATATACAAAACTCTTATTTTAGTTCATAGTTACAACTTCTAAACATTATTAAACTCTACTTGTTTTCGAACAATTTACATTTTAAGTCCTATATATTAATTAAACATTTTTTACCCTACAAAATTCTTATTAAAGTAGTTCGTATTTACTACTTCTATTTTAATTCACAATTCCTACTTCTACAAACAAAGTGCAAACATTTTAACATAATTCTTACATTTTCTAACATTTAACATAATTCTAACATTATATCATATTTATAGTATTTTCATTTAATTATTTTAATCTCCAATATTAACATATTTCTAACATGCATATCTAATATCACTTGAAATAAATAGATAATTACATACCTTTTCTTTCTATAGAAGATTTCTTCTATTATGCACCACCATGAAAAAAAATAAAGATAGTGTTATTATTAAGTAAACATATATAAAATAACCAAATTATTAATACTAATTACATATAACAAAATATTTCTAACATCAAACATATTTCTAACATTTCACATATTAACCTAATTCTAACAAGTAGATAAATATTATCTCAAAAAATAGTATCTTTATTTTTTGTTCCATAAATAGTAGATAAATATTATCTCAATAAATAGTAGATAAATATTATCTCAATAAAAACAATTATTTCAAACATTTAAAAAAAATTAAAATAATTCTAACATTTATCATAATTCTTACATTTTCTAACCTATTTCATGTTTTTTTAACCTATTTCAAACATTTAACATATTTATAACCTATTTCAAACATTTATCATATTTCTAACCTATTTCAAACATTTCTTAACCTATTTCAAACATTTAACATATTTATAACATATATATCTAATATTAAACATAAATTTTTTTACATATTTCTATAACACATTTATAGGTTTTTCATTTAATTTCCAACATTAACATATGAAATACATAAATAATTACATACCTTTTTTTATTTAGTAGATTTCTTGTATTATGCACCAAAATGGAAAAAAAATTAAGGTAAAGTCAATACATAGAAAATAACTAATGTATTAATACTAATTACATATAAAAAAATTAGAGTGCTTAAACATACCTATAATTTGTTGAAACTCTTCCAAATAGGGTGAAAGATAATGGATGATTTTTTTTTGAAATATGAGAGTTGAAGGATGAGGGAAAGAAAGAGTTTAAGAGAGGGTTTTTTTTTGGAAAATAAAGGAAAGAAAGATGAGAGAAAGAAGAAAGAATTTAATGGATGATTTTGTTTGAAATATGAGGGTTGAAGGATGAGGGAAAGAAGAAAGAGTTTAAGAGAGAGTTTTGTTTGAAATATTAGGGTTGAAGAAGGAAGGAAATAAAGAGTGTAAGGGAATGAAGAATGAAGGAGGTAAAATAAAGGGTTTTAATAGAAAAAAAAATAAGTTATCTATATTCACCCCATGCATTTGGGGTGAATTTGCATTTTCTCCACTGCTCCCGTGATGGGAGCAGTGAAGAAAAGAGAGAAGGAATATATTCCTTCTCTCTAGGCAGAGTGTGGTCAAATCCACACTCTGCCACACAGTTTAGAGACCGGAAGGTACCCTTTCGGTTTCTCTTTTTTAATTTAAAAAAAATATATATAAATTAAGAGAAACCGGAAGCTGGTCTTCCGGTTTCCTTGCAAAATGAAACCGGAAGACCAGCTTCCGGTTTCGAACCCGGTTAAACAAGCCCCACAATGGGCATAATGTTTAACCGGGTACCATAATGGACTTAAAGTCCATATTAAGCCCCATTTGGGGGCAAAATCCGTGGTCTTTACCACCACTATTGCTATGATTATTATTTCTACATTTTCTCCAACAAACACATTCATACACTTAAATAGATTAAATTGAGTTTAAAAAATTGAAGAACTTTTATTAAATGAATATTTATATGATTCAGACGACGAGGAAGAGTAACTGAAAATTGCAGAGTGGGCAAGAATGAATGAAGCATCGACGTGCTTAATCAATCTCTATTATTTAATGATGTTTTGAATGAAGTTGGTCCTGACGTTCAATTCATGGTGAATGACAATAATTATATGAAAGGATATTATTTAGCTGATGGGATATATTCGGAGTAGGCAATATTTGTTAAAAAATTTCATTTCTGGAAGATGCAAAAAGGATCAAGTTCAAACAAATGCAAGAGGCTGCAAGAAATGATGTCGAATGAGCATTTGGTGTGTTATGAATTGAGGTGAAGGGACTAAATTTATAGTGGAATGGTCGTTATGTTTTGATTGGATAATCGCGAAGCAGCTCGAAGTTCATCTTTGTTGTTATGTTTTGATTGGATAATCCAACATTTATAGTTAATGAATAATTCTGAAAGGATTTGAGAAAATAAATGGAGAATAGGTGATGGTAGCCGCCGGATCAGTGGCATCGACGGAAACAATGTCATCCGCAAGGACATAAATTGTAGTAGTGGAAGTCGAAATGTTATTAGGATGGAGGCTCTGATTAGAGAGTGTTTTAACATTAATTATACATTTCTTCATATATAAAGATCCTACCATACATGCATCTCTATCATGCTCTACCAAGTTCTATGGTAGAACAATTTAGTAAAGATGAATCACACATTTCTTTAATAAATTTTCTAACCTAAAGTAATCCATGCCAAATGAAACTCGATACGTAGCTTTTTTCTTATTGGAAAAAATAACTTCTCAAATAATATTTTTCGTTAGACACTCTAACATATAAAGTCTTCAGATTTTTAATAAGTTTACATCCTTATTTATCCACTATTATCCCCATTAAAAGAATGAAGGCATCTAACTCCAAACCTCCATCTCTCTTGGATTTATACAACACATTCCAAGATAACCAACATAGTGGTTCCTTACCTCCCTTGCTACCCTACCAAAACCTACTGATCATATCGTAAAAGTAAATAAGCGAGTTATGACTTTAATTATAACTTTCTTACTTCCAAAAGATAAGAGACGAGCCTCCAATCTTTGTATATCTTTCATAACCTATATCTCAAAAATTAAAGAATAACTCTATTTGACTGCCTAGTGGATTGAATTAGATATCTTAGAAAATGACCTACCTCTCGTATTCCTAATTATCTCAAATCATTCACTTTCATTCTGATCGCACTGAAAAGAAGGCTCAAATTTACCATAATTAACCATTTGCCCGAAACTTGATCAAACCATTTAATTTTTTTTTTTAACTACAACACATTATGTTTCTAAAGCCCCCCAGAAATAATAAAATTATTTGCAAAAAAAAAAAAGATATGTGATATTACAAGAATGAATCTACTTACTTTAATTCCATGAATAACATCAACATCTTTTGCTAAATAAATCCTAGTTGATAACCTATTGCCCTTAAGAAAAATCGATAAGGAGATGCTGTTCTTTTATTTTACGTCTATAACCAACTTTCAAAAACTAATGATTGTATTTACTAAAAACGAGAAAAATAAAATAAAAGACACACAAATTATCAACAAAAACAAAAAATGAGATCGAAACATCATCATCATAATCCTAACTAGTTTAAATAACAAACTTCATCGGATCATAATCTTTACTTATATCCAATTTAGAAGCAAAAATATTTTTTTCCCATAGAAGACTTTAAAAGCAATAATGATAATTATGAGTGATTAATCTCTCAACTCAAAGATAAATGTACTCCATGTCTCATTAATCAAAGAAAGGCATGTCACATTTGAGTAGAGATAATCTCATGGAGCATGATTAGCCTTAAATTAAATCTCTGATGAAATGACATTTACTAAAACGATTTTATATGAATGAAAATTATAATTATGCAAATTAAGAATAATTAACCCTACCAAACTCCAAACCGTACAGAATTTGAGAGAGAAAATAATAACAATAATAATAATAATAAAGACAATATCTGACGATCGTTACATTAAAAAGGAAGGTCCATCCACTAACCGATAAAACAAGTTGTCACTGAATAATCTTCAATCAACCATCAACTCGATCTAAAGACAGTGAAAACTGTGTCGTTTTATTCCACGTAGGATTTATATTATTATCACATTTATTTTCACCTCGTGCCATTTCACCGGCTAAACTGGTCACCCTTCTTCTTCTAACACAGAAACATTAGCCGTCTCATTGTCTATAAATACCACCGCTATATATCATGCTCTTTTTTTCTCTTCTCTCTCTTTCTTTGTCCCTTCGCCGACCGTTTACCGGCGAATTTGCTCCCTCTGACCGCCGCCGGGGAATCTCTTACCGGCCATTTCATACTCCGTTAAGGTCTGCTCTCTTCCTTCTTCCTCCTCTTCTCTCTCTTTCTACAAAGATAGAACGGAAAACTCTTCAATTTCTTCAACAATGGCTTTAGATCTGTTTCTTTCTTTCTTTTTTTCGTGGCTCAACTCGATTCGTTTTCTTTATTGAAGCAGAGAATTTTGGTTTCTCTTCTGTGGTTTTTCTCTTCAACGCAGTGTTTTTTGTTTTTGGTTAGGTGATAAGTTGATATTACGTTTTAATTTCTATAGTGGATCTTAATCGACTTTTTCCTTTGATTTCGTTGAAATTTCATCGTTCTTGAAATAATTGAAAGGCAATGAGGTTAAATGTTTTGTGCAATGCTTGTATTTTGAGCAAAATTTCGTTTGCTCAATTTTTGAGCTGAGGATTTTCTCGATTTGTATGCAGGAATTTTTATAATGTAGTCAGTCTTGTTTAGGCAATAAATCGGTGTAAGGTTTTTATTTATTTTTTAATTATCTTTTTTCGCCGAATTGATTTTGGTTTAATAGAAAGGACCTAGTTTAATGGATAAGAACGACTTGATTGTGCTCTTAATTACCTCTATGGCACGCACGTTACAGTTTCCATTTCATGCTTCCAATTTGTTTTTTACTTGTGATTTTCTGTTTCTGGTTTTACTTCTCAAATTTAGTACTCTGAAACTGAACCTTGTTTCATTGGCGATAGAACTGAAGTAGCCAGTCCATATTTCAAGAATACTAGAAGAGATACAAATGGATGGGTCTAAAGAGATGGGACTTAGAAATGTGAGTTCAACATGTTCAATCCCTGAAATGGATGATTTCGATCTCTCTCGCCTTCTTGACAAGCCAAAGCTGAATATAGAGAGGCAGAGATCGTTTGATGAGAGATCGTTGAGTGAGCTCTCAATTGGACTTGCTAGAGGAGGCCTTGATAACTTTGAGAGCACATATTCGCCTGGAGGAAGGTCAGGTTTTGACACACCTGCCTCATCTGCTCGAAACTCCTTTGAGCCCCACCCAATGGTGGCTGATGCTTGGGAGGCACTAAGGCGGTCTATGGTCCACTTCAGAGGCCAACCGGTTGGTACTATAGCTGCATACGACCATGCCTCAGAGGAGGTTTTGAACTATGATCAGGTAATTCTTCGATCTGATTCTGATACCAATTTTTGTTTCTTCAAGAATTTTATTGGTAATAAGGCTTTGGTTTTTTGTAAGTTTGACTAGTATGGTAAAGAAATAGGTTGGCCATATTTGAATCCTTCTCTTCCCCAGAAATGAATTTATTTGTTAAATATATAAAACCATAGTTGAAATCTTGTTTAACTCTGTGTAAACTCGGGATGAAATTTTGATCATGTAAATCTAAAAAACTTAACAATGCATTTTATTTGTTTTTCTTGTTCTCCTTTTGTTCAGGTTTTTGTACGAGATTTTGTACCTAGCGCTCTTGCTTTTTTGATGAATGGTGAACCTGACATAGTTAAGAACTTCCTGTTGAAGACACTACATCTTCAAGGGTGGGAAAAGAGAATAGATCGATTCAAGCTTGGGGAAGGGGCAATGCCAGCAAGCTTTAAAGTACTTCATGATCCTGAGCGGAAAACTGACTCTCTTATTGCAGATTTTGGAGAGAGTGCAATTGGACGAGTGGCTCCTGTTGACTCTGGATTCTGGTGGATCATTCTGCTCCGTGCATATACCAAGTCAACAGGAGATTTATCTTTGGCAGAGACTCCAGAGTGTCAAAAGGGGATGAGACTTATATTAAGCTTATGCTTGTCTGAGGGATTTGATACATTTCCAACCCTCCTTTGTGCCGATGGATGCTCCATGATTGATCGCAGAATGGTAAGCTTACTTGATTATTCTTACTATCCTTTCATCTCCATCCTTACTTTCTCTTTCTTTATGCACTAAAGTATAGTGAACATTCCATATACAGTAATTAATATGGTTTTTGCTGCTTGGCTTGGATCTGATTGCTTTGGTGCACCTTGTGGTTTTGTTTATATTGATATTATGAGGGTTTTTTTGAGTCTGGCTTTGTTATATCGACTTTGTGACTTTTTTTAGTTGTTCTTTATTGCACGAAGTTAATGTGCGAATTAAGAGAGTGTTTATTCAAATAATTGCTCCTGTACTTGAGTTGCTGAACAGAGTAATGAAATTGGTATATGTGTTACTGCATCTTCATTTTGAATTGAATTTAGGCATGGCATGTCAAACACTTGTTCCTCTGCTCTCAAGGGGACCTTGGGTGGAGGAAAGCAATAAAATTAAAATGGATCCAATATAAGCAGCTTTCATTTATATGCATTTATGATATTGTCCGAAGTCAGTATGGTCTCTTCTTTATTGCTTATCAGTTTGTCAAGTTTTGGCTTGTAACTGAGATAATTGAGGAAGTGTTACGCTTTGACTAGAAAATATGGAATATTTGATAACACTAATCTTCTAAACTTCTTGACAATATGTGAAGCCTGGTGAAGATAAATGTTGTAGGTCCTGTTGTTAAGCATGTCCTTATATTAGGCTCTTGATAAATCTCTTACCCATACTTACTCTTTACGTAATAAAGAGTTGAAGACCTTGATTTAACAAGCATTAGGCTAGATATTAATTTTATCTATCTCTTCCCCATATCCCCAGAGATTACTGCATATTGTTGGCACATGGGAGACTGTCTACACATTAGCAATCCATCTGTTGTATTTCATAAGTGCTGCCAGAACTCGTTGATTTCAATTATGTTAATGTAATTTTATATCACAGACATGTGTGTCATGTAGGATTCTTGGAGTTTAACTAATTCGATGGTTATATGATAATGAATAGTTTAATAAGAAAGTAGCCCTTTGCTTCATGGAGGAACTGCTGCTGATATTTTGCCTTTTGTATTTACATATAGTTTTTATCTAAGTAATGAAAATAGGCTCTCTTAATCTTTTGTTGTGAATGCTACACTGAATTTTCTTAGTTCTCGGATGTCATGAGAGTGATTAATTGGTCATTTCATTTTCTTACCCTATTTACATGTCCTAAAGGTAAGTTTTATGTTGCAGGGAATTTATGGTTATCCTATTGAAATCCAAGCTCTTTTCTTTATGTCATTGAGATGTGCTCTGTCAATGTTGAAACATGACACAGAAGGAAAAGAATTTGTTGAGAGAATTGTGAAGCGTTTGCATGCCTTGAGCTTTCACATGAGGGTTTACTTCTGGTTGGACTTCCAACAACTAAATGACATATATAGATATAAAACTGAAGAGTACTCACATACTGCAGTAAATAAGTTCAATGTTATTCCTGATTCAATCCCAGACTGGGTATTTGATTTCATGCCAACACGTGGTGGCTATTTCATTGGCAATGTTAGTCCTGCAAGGATGGATTTTCGATGGTTTGCTTTAGGTAATTGTGTTGCCATTCTTTCGTCCCTTGCAACTCCTGAGCAATCAATGGCAATCATGGATCTTATTGAGTCTCGTTGGGAGGAGCTGGTTGGAGAAATGCCTTTGAAAATAGTGTATCCTGCAATCGAGAGTCATGAGTGGCGAATAGTAACTGGTTGTGATCCCAAAAATACCAGATGGAGTTATCATAATGGAGGATCATGGCCAGGTTTGTTCTATTTCTCTCAACTTAACTTGAATGCTTTTTTTCCATCCTACCAAGTTTAATTCTAGTCATGCCATGAAGTTGGTCTCTCTGGTCCTAATGTTACCTCTTATGCTCATTTTGCATGAATTAACATTTTTACAGAAAAAATTCAGATATATATTACTTGTTCCACTATAAATTAATCATGAAGCCTATATATAATAAGTTAATCTTTTTCATTCCAGTGAAAAGTATGTCGATATTATCTAATTGATTAATGATTACGCTTAGGAAGCACCGACACAGGTACTAGTAAATCAATCTTTTCGGTTTGGGTGTAAGGAGACTGGAGTTCTTTAATTTTCTTTTATTGCACAAGGTAATACATGTTTGGAAAATGCCATTCTTACTTGGTGTATAAGTCTATTATAATCAAAGCCAATTTAAGTATGTTTTTTGTTCCGTGTACGCAAAACGTCGTGTTGGCTGGGTCTTCATTGTTCGTCTAGTCCAGTGAGCTAACAAATTTATGTTCTTCTGCTTAACGTCTAAAACAATTAGGCAGAAAAGTGTACCAGCTTGACCATTTTTGTCTATATTCCATCTCTCATTTGTTACTTATGCTTTTGCCTTTTGTGAAGACGTTTTGATGATAATGACATTTACTACATTGGGGCAATTATATATGTTTTTCCTCGTTTATGTGAATGCAGTGCTTTTATGGATGCTTACTGCTGCATGTATAAAAACGGGACGGCCCCAAATTGCAAGACGAGCAATTGATCTTGCTGAGAGTCGTTTGCTGAAAGATAGCTGGCCAGAATATTATGATGGGAAACTGGGGCGATATATTGGTAAACAGGCGAGGAAATACCAAACATGGTCAATAGCCGGGTACTTGGTGGCAAAGATGCTGCTCGAGGATCCGTCACATCTGGGTATGATATCGCTTGAAGAGGACAAGCAGATGAAGCCGATGCTTAAGAGATCATCATCTTGGACTTGCTAAAGGGAACCGAGCAAAGTAGCAAAGACAGAAAGAAAGAATAGATATAGAAAACAGGTGAGAAAAGTTGTCCCTTTGCTAGTTGTTTTTAGGTCTTAAGTTTGGTTTTTCTGTACTATAGCTTCTGCTGAGACTATCTGTCTTGCTTTAAAATAAGAGATACATTTTCTGCTGTTTGTATTCAATTTTTTTTGATTGGAAATGTCGCCCTTTGAAAATGTTTTGACAGCAGAAATTGCCTTAATTGCCAAGGACTTCGCACGGTAGAGATCAAGAAAAATTACATAATATAGACTTTTTTTTTTAAAATCCATTTCATTTATTATTGTGCATTTTTATTTGTTTACGTATTTGGCAGCCACCTCATAGCTGCCGAATTGCAAAATAATATTTTTAAGACAATAATATAGTTTTTTGGCTCTGAAATTTTGATTTCAATTTTGGTTGAAAATATAGATCGATCTTGATGGTGATATGGTCACGTTTAGACGCTATATTTGAACTTTGATTTGGCTTCATAGAATTAGGGGTCAATTCCAAATTGATTTTGTTTGCCACTTTCTTCCCATTTTGACCCTTAATTTGGCTTCATAAGTTTGAACTTTATTTACCTGACTTTAATTTCATGACACGTGTTGTTCATGCATGATCCATCCATCCACCGATTACAATTTAATTAATGGAAAGAAACATCTTAAGACTCGATTTATAGAGTATCACCAAAACACCGTAGTTGGTTCTTATATTAAAATTTAGAGAGTTAAAAATCAATTCGTTAAAGAGCCTTCACATATTTCCTTTTTAGGATCCATTTATTTTATGTGGTAAATATTAGTTGTTTGCTGTTTTTTTGAATTTTTTTATCAAAACTAGTTTAGAATTAAAAAGGTAAAAAACAGTTTTACAAAAATGGAAACAAATAAATACTTAGTCCCTTTTTTGTTTCATTATTTATTAATAATTTATCATTAAACAGTATCTTTTCTCTTACTATTAACAAATGTAGCAATACTTTAAGTCTTTGAATTTATGCATATTATACTAGTTAATCTTTTTGTTTATAAAATGCATTATGATGTCCTTAAGTTTTGATAAAATTAACTACTTAGTCTTTTTATCCATCAATTTTATATAATAACAATTTTATCCTTTTATTACTTATTAATTTTTTTATATGTTCAATTAAGTTTTATATAATAATTATTATTATGAATAGTACTATTAGTAGAATTATATTATTATTTAGTATTTTTTAATTAAAAATAGATAATTAATTTTATAATAATTTAATTTTAATTTAAATACATCTTTCATATAATATTTTTTTATGCACTGTTGAATTTATAAATTACTAATTAATAATGAAATATAAATTAAATAATTAATATTCTTTTATAATCTAATCAATAAAAATTAAAATTTATAAAATAATTATCAATTAATTTTAATACATATTATTTGAGTAAAAATTATTATTTTTATATAATTTATCTAATTTTTTGGTTCGAGATACGTTACACTTTTGAGGTAGATTCTCTTCCGGTTAAAGTTTTTTATGTATACCAGAACTTGAACTCGAGATTTCTAGTTTAAGAGACTTGAGGTCCTTAACCACTCAAGTCAACATTAATTGATTTAAGGGATAAAGGACAAAAATATCCCTAACGTTTACGGTCATAAGCAATTTTATCCATAACATAAAAAATAGTGCAATTTTATCTATAATGTTGGTAGTCAATAGCAATTTTACCTCTAATGTTGTCAAGTTGGGTCAATTTCAGACATTATTATAAAACGCAGATAGTTTATTCTTTATTCTGCAACAATTTCATATCAGTTTGTTTTAAAAAAAGATTTCGTATTTTTTGTGATTTAATAATAGAATGGGAGATTAATATTTAAAGATTCGGCGAAATATTTTGCATTTTTTTTATCCAACTCGTACAATAGACAATATATTTTTTAATTTTAAAAAAAAATTCATGTCTAATCATATGTTTATGATATGTTACTAATGAGTGATAAAAATGACTCACATGTGAAGTATAGATGACAAGATTCATGACCGAGAAGACAGTTTGATAAATTATTTCTTAAATTGGCCCAATTGGACAACATTATGGGTAAATTTGCTTTTGGCTGTCAACGCTAAGGATAAAATTGCTCCTGACTGTAAATGTTAGGTGTATTTTTGCATCTTATCCATTGATTTAATAAAAAATAATTTTTTAAATAATAAAAAATAATTAAATATTACATTATTGGTTTTTTAATATATTAATTTATCTAATATTATGAAGCACTAAATTAAATTATGGTGGATAGGTAAATTTATCATTTTGTTTATAATTATTTATTAAAATAATTTTTTAATATATTATTGATTATATATATAAGGGAAAAGTATAGAAATAAACCTTTTGGTTTGACGAATTTGTAAATACAATCCTCGTAGTTTAAAAGTTTGCAATTATGAGTATGTTCTTTTGCAGTTTATAAACTCAGTCATTTTTTAAAAAATTGTTGTCGTATTTACACCAAAAGAAAGCGATTTGGTACAATTAAAAAGACTGACTTTGGAAATTATCCAAAATACACGGTCTAACTTTGTAAATTAACTGACCATATAACAACACCGAAATATTGTGACGTTCGGCTCGATAAAAATTGAACCGTGTTCGACTCAATTTATAAAAGAGAGCTTGAGTACGATGAAATCCGGCTCAAATTACGGGCATTATAAATTTGTGAAAGAGCTCTTGAATAGATTCGTGAGCAAATTTAGTTCGATTTTTTTTAATAATATTATTATTATAAAGGGGAGATAGTCAAACTAGAATGAGAAAGAGTAATGAAAAAAAAAAAAAAGTTCTAGAAAGAGCTCATATATCTTGAATGGTTTTCATGTCACATGTTGGTTTTTATAAAGTTTAGATAGTGCTAACAAGTTCATATTACCCTTAGATCTCGATTTGCTCTAAGGGCCGAAACACCAAATCTATATGATATCAGGGCCTTGAATAGGCAGGCTTATATAAGTAGAGCGCTGATTAAAAGGGAAATTACACAGAAAAGCCTTTATAAAAAGTAATTTACAGTTATAGGAAATCATATTTTGTATTTTGTCAATTAGGAAGTTATTAATAAATGATTGGTTAGAAATGGTTAGAGAATGTTAAAAGATGATAGAAATTCAAAAATATTTGACAGTTTTAAAATAAAAAATGATATATCTGATATAATACTAATAAAATTATTAATTTGATTAAATTATAAATATTTTTATCATTTTTTATCTTTATGTAAAAGACCCATAATTAAACCTGACTTGGGCTTCAGGTGGGTTTTGGATCTATATGTTAGGTGTCTTCTATGGTTACTTTGTAAAAAACAAAGTAAACATAGCATTTACCATATAAAAAATACGGATCAAATTTTTGAAAAGCAATATTTGTTCGGTAGCAAATAAACCAAATCCTCTTCCTCTAAGTTTCAAATACACTAAAAAAGTTTTGAAGTTTTATAAATTATTAATATTATGCATATAATATAAAATAAGCTAATTATATTATATATTTTCATATATTTATACTTTTTCGTTACGCATTGTAAGATTTTTCACTTACTATTTTTAATATTGTACTATTAATAGAATGGAATGGAATAGAATAGAATGACTGTTCCTAAAGAATGGAATAGCAAAGAATAGAATAAAAATTTCTAGAAATAATTATTTTCTATGTTTGGTTGGTAGAATAAAATAGAATAGAATAGATAATTTTCTTATTTAAAAGATAACATTACCCGTAAATGTAATATCTTATTTCTTTTAAAATTTTAATTATTACTATAAATTGTTCAAATATTTAATATATATTATTTTAAAAAATATGTAAAATTACAGAAAAAAGAGAAACATGAAAGACGGAAAAAAACACAAAAAAATTTACAAACGAAAAAACAATAAAAACATGATTATAGAGATGTGGAAAGTTATGAAAACGCAAAAATATGTAGAAAGCTCATGAAAATAAGAAAATGAAAAAAAACACAAAAAAACATAAAAAGATGTGGGAAACATGAAAATGTTAAAAACACGAAAATACGGAAAAATATGAAAAACAGAAAAACGTGAAAAAAATTTAAAAAAACATGAAAACACAAAAAGTGAAAAAATTCAAAAATCATGAAAATAAAAAAATTTTAAAAACAGAAAAGCATAAAAAGGTAGGAAAACACGAAAATATGAAAAATGCGTTTATTACATTTTTTTTCATATTTTTATGTTTTTTTGCATTTTTTTACACTTTTCCACTTTTTCATGTTTCCAAGTTTTCTTGTTTTTGGTGTTTGTTCACATTTTCGTATTTTTTATTCACGTTGTATTTTTTTTTGTTTTTTCACATTTTCACGTTTTAATTTTTCGGTTTTTCACGATTTCGTTTTTTTCACGTTTTTGTGTTTTTCGCATTTTATTACTTTTTCGTGTTATTCACATTTTTTCATGTCTTCGTGTTTTGCTTGCGTTTTTTGTATTTTCATGTTTATCGCGTTTTTCACGTATTGTCACATTTTTGTGTTTTAACATTTTTTTACATTTTCATGTTTTTCGTATTTCTTTTACGTTTTTGTGTTTTTTCATGTTTTCATGTTTTTCGTATTTTTTCACGTTTTTAGTACATTTCTTGTTGTCACCTTTTCGCGTTATTCATGTGTTTGCTTCTTTTTTTTGCATTTTCTTATTTTTTTTTCCATTTGTTCACGTTTCATGTTTTTCACGTTTTTTTTTATATTCTCGTGTTTGTAACTTTTTTACATTATCTACATTTTTGTGTTTCATATTTTTCGTATTTTTACATTTTTTAACTGTTTTTCTCATTTTTTTTTTCATTTTTCACGTTTTTTTATGATATAAATTATGGATTCGTCAAAATATATAGGATTTGAGAAATGGACTAGAGAGAAGATTGAGGATTAATGGAGGATAATTTTACAAATTATAAAAATATAAAATTAGGAATAAGCTATTCCTTTGATAAATTAAAGAATAGCTATTCCATGAAAATAAGGAATAGGGATTCCATGGAATAAGGATTTCATTGAATAGCTATTTTATAAAAAAAACATTGAACCAAAGGTGTGAATAGTTATTCCACGAACCAAACGAAATTTCGTGGTTCTTATTATATTTTTCATTTTTTAAAACTAGGACACTTGCTCATTGTTAAATACATTTTGAAGGAATTAATTTGTTTTCATTAAATTTTGAATAGAATAAAAATAATTATTTATTTATTCAGATAGAAAACTAATTTTAGAAAATATAAATTGCGTAAAAGTTGAATAAAATATTTTATTGGAAATAAAATTTTCGGACAAACACTTCAATAAGAAAATTGAGTTAGATTGTAAATTAGATTAAGTAAACAAGGAAAATAATAATACAAATCATATAAATTTATAGGTGGGTGTTTTTACACATAGTCTCAATTTCCCATCACGAGCTCCGTGAAATGACGAAAATACCCTTTCAGGTGTTGGGGTGGAAAATCATAATTTTTTTCCTCTCCCGACACGAGGGCGTGAGGGAATCACGCCTCACCTTGTAGTGAGGCGTGATTCCCTCACGCCTTCGTGTCGGGAGAGGAAAGCAATTATGTTTCATACGCTTGTATACTATTGCGGAGTAGGCAGTTTATTACGGATTATAGTTATTAACATTTTAGTTTTAAATATACAACATTAACATTACAATTAATTAATATACACAAAATATTACATATGTGTTAAAAACAATAAGTTCTAGTATATTACAACATATATCAGTTCGCCCGACGCCACTCGTCCATAAACTGCTCCATATCAGTCCTAATAAGTGGAGCCTCCGCATCATTTCTCTCGACGAGCGACCGGTCAATGATACGTAGCAAACGGCTAACCCACTGCAGAAAATTAAATATTAAAAAACAAACATCTGTAAACCAATAATAAATAAAAAAATAATAATAAACTTACATATTTGCTATTGGAGCGAGCATGCTGGATCGACGCATCCCGAGAGGTATGAAGCAGATGCGGATGTGCATATCGTCTGTACCACTCCATGTACCCCACATCACAAGCAGTGGGATCGACTCCAACTGGTTGGCATCTCCTCCGATCAACGCCACGAGTCGATGGAAACCTCCGCCAAGTATCATCAAGTGTAACAGATGAATGCGCGAGTCTATACGATAGAGACTTCCATGGTCGGAATGCAATATCAGGTCTAATACGCTCAGCCGGGATAGGCTGAACATAACTGTTAGGCATGAAATTGACTAAGTTTAACAGATAAATTATAAGGGAATTCGGGTATTTTTATATCATTTTGTAAGGAATAAGGGCTAATTAATGTCCTTATGCAGATAAGCAAAGAAAAATGCTAAACTCGCTGGAAACGGCTTGTTTCGCTAATGCCAATGAGGAGTGAAGTCTTACTTATTTCCAGCGGTTAAACGCCGGATTATCCAATGACGGACAACGACAGATCGTTGGTGGCAGTGAAAGGAAAGTGGCAGGACAGCAGGTGAAAGTGTGTGGCGATGGGATTGCCCAAAGAAGCAAGATGATTTGAAGTCTTGCCCCCTTGAGTGTTCAAGGGTTAATCTAAAAGTTAATCATTTTAGTTTATTTTAATTGTAGTAAGTAGTTGACTTTTTTTGTAAAAAGGTACGAAAGTTGTACCGATTTTGGGTAGTCTCTGTCTTTTCCCTTTAAATAGGAAAAGCAGAGAAGGTTTAGGTATCAGAATATTTTCTTAGTTTTAGTTTTTTTTAGACAAGTAGAATAGAAGGAAGAAAAGAGCTCTCATGGAGTCTCAAGCTGTAACAAGAATCCTCTTCTGCTCACTGCTCGATATGAGTGAGTAGACATTTTGAACGGGCACGGCCTGACCGGCCCGGTGGTGTAAGTTTTACAATGTTTTTATGAATATTTAGTATTTTGCCAATGTTATGGTCAATGAGGATTTAACTTTCTTGCTTAAGCATGTATGCATGTGTTAGATGAATGTTAGGACACTGCTTTCATCTTCACCGATATCTCTATTGATCTCCCAACTTCGAAGCTGACAAGTTAGAAGGTTGTGTCGAGGGTTTTCTCATTTAGAAATGCAGTTTTGTTCTTAATGCTAGAAAGAACGTATCTTTAGGACGCTAAAGATGTTAGTAAATCTTAGGAGTTTGAGAACACACGACAGTTGACTCAAACTCACTTCAAAACTGATACTTTGGTTTCGTTGGCATTATCTTTTATTCATGGAATGTTGTAAGATGTAGCACACCGTGTTCGGTTATGTCGAGCCTGTTCTATTCCCTAAAATCTTTGAAAAGTAATCTTATTTCCTTGTTTTTATCATTCTGCCTGATTCATTAAACAACCAATATCAAACAATCAACCATAAGGGAAGACACTGTTGCAACACACACTGTTGCAACACACACTGTTTAGCAACGATTTCCGATATTTATTTGAATCACAATCCCTGTGGAGACGATACTCACTTATCACTTTATTACTTGTATCTAGTGCACTTGCTAGAGTCTCTTTTGAGGACAACAATAACCGACCTGACGTATGACTCGATCGGGCATATACGGCTCAACAATGTCTCTACACCGTATCCAACCAGTGTAGGACACTTGTAGCTGATCGTCATCAGCGACTGAACCATAAGGCAACCACGTCACCTGCAAAAAAAAAAAAAAAAAATACTCAACTATAAAATAATACTAAAAATTTTAAATAATACTAAACTATACTAAAAATAATACTGAGTTTTTTAAATAACACTATACTAAAAATAATTCTAAAAGTATAATTAATACTAAAATTATAAATAACACTATACCAAAAATAATATTAAATTTTAAATAATACTAAAATTATAATTTTTTTATAGAAGCTGGGACGATCCAGTAGCAATGATCCAATCATAAATAATATTATACTATAAATAATACTATAATAATTTTAAATAGGCTTAATACACAAATAACTCATGAATTTATCCAAATGTTACAACTGCCCCCTCCAACTTTCAATTGTAACAACTTACCCTTCAAACTTGTCCAATTGTAAAACATAACCTTTCAAACTTGTCCAATTGTAAAACAGAACTCCAAATTGCTGACATGGACTGCAATTGAAAAACACGTGAAATACAAAAGTTGCAAACGCTCGTGGAATGTGATAATCAGATCTTTAGACCCAAAAATATCAGTATTTAAGTAACCAAATCCTCAATTCTTCAACTTATTCTTTAACTTCTTCTTCTTCTTCTTTTTGTTATTGCTATTCGTTTTTTAGTGATTTCTTGATTCAAAGTTTTGGGATATTATATGGGTGAAATGTGTTTATGTGGAGAAATAGCTCCATTGAAGATTTCATAGCGTGATATGAATTCGGGGAAACATTTTATGGATGCTTCAAGTACGGGGTAAAAAAATCTCAATTTGGGGTTATGCTTTACAATTGGACAAGTTTGAGGGGTAAGTTGTTACAATTGAAAGTTGAGGGGCGGTTGCAACATTTGGATAAGTTCAGAAGGTTATTTATGTATTAGGCCTTTTAAATAATACTAAAATTATAAATAATACTAAAATTATAAATAATACTATACTATAAATAATACTATACTATAAATAATACTCAAATTTTAAATAATACTCAAACATAAATCATACATGTACTAGCAAAACGACCACCATGCGCCGTCTGCTCGAACCCTGGGTCAGCTACACATCATCATCACCATCAGATTCCGGCCATCGCTGTGCCTCAGCTAACTCCTGAAAATACTCATCGACAACATCAATACCAAGATCTCGTTCTCCCAAATCATTCGCCTCCTCTCCCTCAAACTCGGGTTGATCCAACACAGACTGATCTATCGAAGCCCCCCCTCCCCCCCGCACCTGCTGCGTTACAGCCCCTCTCCATCTACGGCCTGATATATCAATACCACATCTTCTCGTATGACGTGGTGTATCCTCATCCTCATCCACATCTAGCTACTGACGAGATAGATTTCTCCGCTACAGTCTCCCGCTCCATCTACACATATTCACCACATTATTTAACTAAATTTAACTAAAATTAATAAAATAAAAATTAACTAAACTAATTAAACAAAATAAATTAACAATATAAAAATAAAACATAATACAACTAAATTAAAAAAAATAAAATTTACAACATAAAAATTTAACTAAACTAAATTAAACAAAATAAACAACTAAATTTACCTATAATTAACAACATAAAAATTACAACATAAAATTAACAAAACTAAATTAAACAAAATAAAATTTACAACTAAATTTAACTACAATTAACAAAATAAAATTTACAACTTAAAAATTAACAAAAATAAAAATTATAATCAAATTAATAAAATAAAAATAACAATAATACAAATTATAACAAAATTAAATTAACTTAAAAAATAAATAAATAAATTCATAAAAAGCCACACGGGCGTGATGCTATAACGCCCTCACATAGGTGAGGGTGTGAGGCCATCACGCCTCACCACATGTGACGACGTATGAATATCACGCCGTTACCTGTGGTGCGGCGTGATGTTCATACGCCGCACCACAGGTGCCGACGTGATGGCCTCCCCACCCCCGATTCTGGAATCCTCCAAAAACCAAATTCGATTCAAAAAAACCCAAAAATCAACAAAATCAAACAGAATTTCATACCATTAGTGCTTTTCCTTTGCCGTCCCTCCTCCGATCCATGTTTTCGTTGATAAATTAGTCCGGATTTGATCCAAGAGAGTTTAGAGTGTTTGAGAGGTTTTGAGAATTTTCAAATTTGTCTAAAGGGTATTTCTGTCTATTCCCGATACTAAGTGTGGGAATTAAGGGCTAGGTATAGTAATCCACATCTAGCTACTGACGAGATAGATTTCTCCGCTACAGTCTCCCGCTCCATCTACACATATTCACCACATTATTTAACTAAATTTAACTAAAATTAATAAAATAAAAATTAACTAAACTAATTAAACAAAATAAATTAACAATATAAAAATAAAACATAATACAACTAAATTAAAAAAAATAAAATTTACAACATAAAAATTTAACTAAACTAAATTAAACAAAATAAACAACTAAATTTACCTATAATTAACAACATAAAAATTACAACATAAAATTAACAAAACTAAATTAAACAAAATAAAATTTACAACTAAATTTAACTACAATTAACAAAATAAAATTTACAACTTAAAAATTAACAAAAATAAAAATTATAATCAAATTAATAAAATAAAAATAACAATAATACAAATTATAACAAAATTAAATTAACTTAAAAAATAAATAAATAAATTCATAAAAAGCCACACGGGCGTGATGCTATAACGCCCTCACATAGGTGAGGGTGTGAGGCCATCACGCCTCACCACATGTGACGACGTATGAATATCACGCCGTCACCTGTGGTGCGGCGTGATGTTCATACGCCGCACCACAGGTGCCGACGTGATGGCCTCCCCACCCCCGATTCTGGAATCCTCCAAAAACCAAATTCGATTCAAAAAAACCCAAAAATCAACAAAATCAAACAGAATTTCATACCATTAGTGCTTTTCCTTTGCCGTCCCTCCTCCGATCCATGTTTTCGTTGATAAATTAGTCCGGATTTGATCCAAGAGAGTTTAGAGTGTTTGAGAGGTTTTGAGAATTTTCAAATTTGTCTAAAGGGTATTTCTGTCTATTCCCGATACTAAGTGTGGGAATTAAGGGCTAGGTATAGTAATCCACAATTTATATTAATTGGAAGAAGATCCATTTAAAAGGTGTTTGATGAGTTTCGAACCGACTAATTAGAAAATTTATAAAAAAAAAAAACATAAAAATAGATACATTAAATCTGATTTTATTATTTATACTCAATGAAAATTGAGTTATCAAAGCTATTATGAAAATTTAGTTGGTATACTAGGTTATAGGCCAGAACTCATCTTAAAAAAATCACATAAATTATGTTGTGGTTTATTTATGTTTTTTTTTTTTTTTTTTTAGTTCCCCATTCTTTTTAAGTAAATAAAACGTGTGTTCAGACAATTTTAAGTGTAAATTAGCAGCGAATAGCGAAGATACAAAAATAAATAAAAAGTATTCCGGTTCCAGAAATCGAAGCCGGGTGCCCTGGCTTAAAAGGTATGGTCTGACAATTTTAAGTGTAAATTAGCAGAGAATCGCGAAAATATATAAAAAAAAAAAAAAAAAATTCCGATGCCGGGAATCGAACCCGGGTCCCCTGGGTGAAAGCCAGATATCCTAACCGCTGGACGACATCGGAATTGTTGATATATCATGCTGAGTTATATATTAATTCTAAAACAATGATTTCCGTGTAGTTAAATTTGTGAGAAGATATGATAAGATTTTAGGGTGGAATACATAAACTTAACCAGTTTAATATTACAGTGACTGAATTTTATATTTTTTTAATTTAATTTTAACTAATTTTTTAAAATGACTATTAATAATTTTAAAATGAAAATATTGAAGAATTAAAGTTGTTCGAAATGATATTTATCCTGAAACTACATTTTTTTTTTCAAAATAATTTTTTTTAGCTTTCTCTCTCTAAAATTTCACCCACTCTCTCTACCAAACAACACCTAAATAACCTTAAAATGAAAATTTTTAAGCATTAAACTTTCTTAGAATATTATAAGCTCTTCGAATTTTTTATTTTGAGACCGTCAACGATTGTTTTAAGGTGTTGAGTGGCTACCGGTGTTAAAAAATATAAATTTCAGTGGCCATACTATTAAAAATTAAAGTTCAATCGCAACAATGTTAAAATGGGTAATGTTCAGTGGCCATGTGTGTAATTTACCCCAAGATTTTATACTAGCAGTATTAGATTTATGTCGGAAATGAAGTTTACCCAATGGTTTTAGACTAAGGTGCTGTTTGATAAAACTGAAAATTAAGTGCTAAAAAAATAAATACTGAATTTTAAGTGCTGAATATTATAAGTGCTGAAAATATTGAATGATTTAATTTTTAAAAAATATAAATATTTTGACTTGTCAAAATAAGTGGTTTTTAACTTAATTAACTATTTTAAATGGTGGAAAAACAACCGTTATCAAACGCACTTAAATTAAATAAGTGTTTACCATTTTAATTTAAGCAATTAAGTGGCTTATCAAACAAGGTCTAAGAAAATAGTAATATAAGTAACCTAATTGAAAAAGACCAAAAAATATGAATGACACCTTGGCACATTTTCAACTAAAAATCCATTTTTCTCCAATTCAAATTCTAAAAAACTGCTACTGATTATTAATATTGGAAAATACAGTTCTTCAATTAATAACAGTTTTTCTTATTACAACAATAACAAAGCCTTAGTTCCGAAATGATTCGGAGTCGGCTAACATGAACCATCATATAAAACCGTGAAATCAAGTCATGTCAGCGACACAAATTCTAATTTTTCTTATTACAAACTAATAAAATATTAGATATGTCCCATTTATGCATTTTTTAATGAGAATGTGAAAACTCTATTACACAAAGAAAAAAACAGAGCAAAAACAGAAAAAATAATAATTCCAAAGAATGTTAAAAGAATGAAAATATCATTTTTACATTACCATATATTTGTTGGGAATAAAATAAAATACTACAGTGATAAATATTACAACGTTGCGTCAAATTTTTGATGCAATAGTAGTAAAATTGTAAATTAAAACACCATATTGATCATACGAATTTTAATGAAATTTTCAATTTGAAAATCATTCTCTCTACTTTTTCATTCTTTATCATATTAATTGTTTTTGAAAATTGAAAAATATGCATGGATTCAAAAGAAGAAAGATTTGATGAAGATTCACTTTTTAATCCTTCATTCTTCCGCTACTCGGTTAAACATATTCTTCTTCTTCGACATTAACACAGTTGTACCATTTTTTTTTTGTTATTGATAAGAACAAAATATAGCAAGCAAAGTTTTATGCTGTCAACAAGGAAAGCTCGTGTTCGAATATAATATGCAAGACTTGTTATTGGGTTGGAAGCTATTATAGATTGTTTCTCTAATTTTTATAATATTACTGTTAGGGAGTGTTTGGTTAGATAAAAATAGGGTAGGGAAAAAGAATGGGAATGCTTAATTCCTTTTCTGAATGTTTGTTTACACAAAATATAATAGTGAATGGGAATCTGATTCTCTATTATATAGGAATCGCTCATTCCACTCTACACCCCAGAGAATCAAATCTGATTCCATAGTAAATTAATTATTTATCTCTATTTTATTTTCTTCCCCCACTTTCACACCCTCTCTCTCATTCATCCGTATTTTTTGCCTTACTACTCAACTTTCCATTATCATTGATATAACCTTCTTCCTTGTCATTGCTTTCTCTACAGTAACCTAAAATTCAGATTTGCACCATGGCTTCCACAATTTCAAATTGCTGCACTTCTACGCCTCCTTTCAATATTAAAAACAGAAAAAGTAATTGCAGAAGCATGGCAGAAGCAGCCAAGATAGGGAGGGAGAGAAATTGTAAATGGACAATTTTTTTTCTTAAATTAGGAAAAAGCAAAAAAAAGGTAGAAGGGACCCGAATTAATATAATAATACATAACATCTCAATATCTCATCTTCTCATACATTTTTTTCGATAATAATTAGTATGATTTAATAAATTATTTTAAAAAAATATATTCATTTCCATTCCGATCTTAAAATAGCCAAACAGTTTTAAAGGGAATCAGATTCCGATACCGGATGTAACCAAACAAAATAAATAAATAGTCATTCTGATTCTGATTCCGTCACATTCCCATTCCGATTCCGAAGTTTGAACCAAACACCCCCTTAGTGTTTTTGATTATCACGAGTTGCATTATCTTCATATGGAATGAATAAAGTTAAATTTTTGTTCATTTTTTTAATAAAAATTATGTTGTATGTTAACTAACTTATTTTCATATGCAACTTCTTATTCCTTCGTGAACATTACAAAAGATCTTTTTTTTTTTGCTATCAAAAAGAAACTTTAAGAAACTTTTGTTCTTCTCTTTTTGTTTTTTCCTAACTGCCTTGTGACTACCTATTTTCAACACATCTATGTTGACTTGACAGCTAAATAGTTTGACTTCCTCCACGTGTCTCGTTATGTGCATTACAAAATAGTAATTTTAGAAGGAATAGAAGGAGGAGAAGAAGAAGGTTAATGTCTAGAATAAAAAAACTGACTCATCTAAGGTCAGAAATGAAAAACCATATATAAAGCACAAAACTAGAAATAACAGAATTAACTAACTTTGTATCTTTATTTCACACTAACGTGTTTACCATTAGAAATAACAGAATTAACTAACTCTTACTATTTAGTTGGTTCACGTAGTTATATGTTAATCCAAAAATTTAGAACTACAATTGAGTGTTGTTATATTTTCATCAAGGCATTGTAATACTTGTAATCTCAAGAGCATTAGAGTTAGAGATTTATAAACAATCGAAAACAAATGAACCAGAACATAACTTTTTTCGTTCATAAACAGATATTGTGTAGCTTTAGGATTATTTTAGTCATGGCATGATCATTCATGTGTGGCCTAGAGATCCATATAATGATGGTTTTAGCTGTAAGAGTAAGAGGTTACAAAGGTACGGTAGAGCTTTGGTATAAGTCGAGAAGTTAACACCGAATAGAGGGCTCCTTTCAGAGAAAGGTAATTCTTAGAAATCGGTTATCGGCATGGTGCACATAGGCACCATACATTAATTTGAATTCAGGAATCTGAAATTTCAATAACATCCAGCCTTCATATCCCATTGTCAAACATATTCTTAAGAACCTCTAGGTAAATGTTTTGCACAACAACAAGAGGTGGATCTTGGACATGAAAAAGCATTGACTGCTTCCTTGCCATGATAAATAATCTCTCTTCTCGCAATTGAAGAGATGGGGTGAAATCAATTGCTGAACATATCGCCTGGCTGGTGGGGATCTGGAAATCTGGTGATGAGTTGTATTAGTAGTTTTATTATGGTTGGGAAGGGTGTTACACTAAGGATGACTGTGGGTTGGAGTATTTGCATCGCGAGGTGAATTAGGATGAGCAGTAAAATTTAGAGTAGTAGGGATTGTTCAACTAGTGAAGTCACTTCGTGGAGGTCATTGCCTTTATTTGATTGTGTTTGAGGCATTATGCTTAATGAGATCATAAAATCTATCAAGTAAAGTGTGTGGTTGTGCAATGACCAATTCACTTGTATATATATTGATCATAGTAGGCGAAGGGAAAAAAGGCACGCCCGTGTGTTACAACCATATATGCATCTACATGTCGTACAACCATATATTCATGTCACATAAAACGAAGATTCACCTCGTTTAAACCAATCAAAACAACCGTCCCCCTTAATCTTTCACTTTATGATACGACCATGAGTTTTGTTCAAGCTAAATCATTATAAAGTTAGTAAGAATCTCCAAAGTAAGGATATGAATATTGAGGCATGTATTAATTGCTTGAAAACCTCTTTTTTAAGAGTACATAAATAATGGATTTGAAATTATAAAAAATGAAGTTGAAAAGATTGCTTTTGAAAATGGGGTTGAACCCACTTTTTGTGAAACTCATGTTCGTCTTAAAAAAGTTTTTTTGATGAGAATATGAGGGATGAACCAATCCAATTGGCTAAAAAATATTGATAATGCTTTTTCTTCGGTCACTACAATATTTGAGCAATTTAAAAAAATATGAAGATATTTTTAGGTTCTTATTTAACTTGAGCAAGTTGAAAGCTATAGAGGATGAGAGAATGATGCATGCATATGCTACACTTGAGATATTTTTTAAAGATGGAGATAATTCACATATTAATAGTATTGACTTATTTTCAGAATTGTAATTGTTGCGAAAATGATTATCAGATAACTTAACTAAACCAATTGAAGTGTTGGAGTACATCAAGAATTTATATATTGTTTTTCCTAATACTTGGATTGCTTACATGATTATATTGAACTATATCGGTTACTGTAGCTACTACCGAAACAAGTTTCTCTAAACTGAAGTAATAAAAAATTATCTTCGATCAACTATGTCACAAGAGAGACTGAACGGTTTGGCCATTTTATCTGTTGAGAAGAAAATTTTAACTGAACTGAATTACAATGATTTAATTAGAGATTTTACACATATAAAAGCGAAAAGAATAATACTTTCTTAGCTCTATGTTATTATTATTTGGTTTTGATTGTTATATCTATACTAATATATAATTTGAACTGTAGTTAATAATATAGTCGTCGTACTATCTGGTAGTTATTTTTTCTGATGTGAAAAAAGAGTGCAAAAATTATCTAGAGTCTCCAAATTCTGGAGGTAAAGCTATTACAATAAATATAGAGTAAGCGCGAGGGTTGCGTAGCGAAATGTAGTCAAAATACAGCATTGGACAGTAATCATGAGGCAATGACATTCTCGATGAAAGCAATGAGTTGCCCCGGGAGGTTTTTATCCCTCAACTGAATGCACCTTACCGGACATAGAAAATAGGTAATGGAAGGAAGAATGTCTTAGAATATAATATCCATTAGGGATGTTCAAACTTCAAACTTGGGTTGGGTGAGTTATAGTATAATTTTAACCCAACCCCATGTAAGAATTTTTTTTTTAAGATGGGTTGGGTTATAGTGGGTTATGATGGGTTGTATGAATTTTTTAAATGGGTTACATGGGTTGGGTTATAGTGGGTTGGATGAGTTATTGTATATTTATCATTAATTGTACATAACAATTCAACTCCATGTTTTTTATTAAGCTTTTTTTTTTTAAAGCTGCTGGTTTATTTTTTATAATAATAATATAATTATAATAATAAGTAAACCTCAAAATCATAATTAAAGGATAATCAGTATAGAAATATCAAAATACAGACCAATGAAAAAAAAAATTAAAAGCAAAATCAATCAACTATTGACGAATCTTGTTCCACGACCACAAGTGATCTTGAAAAATATTATTATTATAGGGAGAAAGATTAAATTTGACCCCAATGTTTATAAAAAAAAGTGTACATTCGATTCTAATATATGAAATAATATTTATTTATCTCTAACGATTCTAAACAATATCAATTTTACTCTTACATTACTGAAAATTTGAACATTCTGGTTTGACTGTTATTTAAATGTTACATCGAACCTTCTAAGCTTTAACTATGTCTATGATATATAATGCGTTACAAATATAACTACAAAAACTTGTTAAAGTTTTGATAACTAAGTTTGTTACATATAACCAAATTAAAGTTGACTTGAGCGGTCAAAGGTCTCAAGTAGAGAAAGAAACACATAAAAAAGTTAGGAATTGGAAGTAATAAAATATATAGTTTTTAGTTGCAACGTAATAGAAATAGTCTTCTAGTTTTTTTCAAAATTCTATTTAATTAAAGCCAACGTTGTTTTTTTTATCCATTTAAAATTCTAAACATATTTTTTAATGGAGTACATAAATCGGCAGAATCGGTGGACTCATCGGATTCACCACCGATTCGAGTATGATTTTTTTCCGTTTTAGATTATTTTTTTTTTAAGTAAAAGTTGGGTTACAGGCTAAGATCGGAATGCAAAGATCTCAACTAGGTTGGCAACTTCACAAAACCAATCAAAAACCCAGACCGAATTTTATTAAAATGAGGAAAAAATATAGGAGAAAGATTAAGAGAAACGAAATTGTTCTAAACAATACATATCATCAGAAAGCTGGTGCAGAATTCCACCAAACAATATGATCTGTTGTGACGCCAAATTTAGCCAATGCATCAGCCGTTCCATTTCCTTCGCGAAAAATATGAGTAACATTTAGATCCATAGAAGAACAATGCCGAAGACAAGCAATCCAATCCTGTCGCAACGTCCATGGAACAACAAGAGAGCGCTTCCTAAGCAAATTTACCACATAAACAGAATCGCATTCTACCCATAATTTGTGCCATAGATTATTTATTATTATTATTGTTTTCTCAATTCTCCGGTTTTACAATTTTCATTTTTCCACTTTAAAAAATATCAAATTATGAATAACCATGTTTTTTTTTAAAATTTAAATGACATAAATAAAAAACAAAGTGAGAATATAGAGAATTATACGGGTTGAGTAGGTTAGACGGGTTATTAAGATGGGTTATAATAAACCATCAAATATAAGATTTATAACTCATTCAACCCATCTAGTCCATTGTAACCCACTTAACATACTTTCCATAGGTTGGATGGGTTGAAATTTGGTGGGTTATAATAACCCAACCAATTTTGAACACCCCTAGTCTAAATAGCAAGACATCATGTAATCAGGAAGGTGAAAATTGTTAGACAGTGAAGTTCTCAGTTAACGAAGGACGCACCTATTTATTAAAAAAAAGGAAAAATTATAAAAATAAACCTTGTGGTTACACCTATTTTCGAACAGCACCCATGCGGTTCAAAAGTTTGCAAATTGATACCATGTACTTCATTCCGTTAGCAAACATAGACATTTTTGACTAACGATGTTAAAATAGCTGAGTTGGCAGTCAAAGTCAAAAGTTTAGAGAATTTATTCTATATTTTATAATTTATTATAATTTTAAAATTTTAAATCTCAACCAATAGGCCATTAACACCTAATATTTTTCATCTCTCCCTCACGTCTCTCTCACAAGGCTTCATCTTCTACAAGCTTCCTCTGCAATTCCGTCCATCCCAAATAACACCAAAAACTTTTCTAATTCTTTCATCTCCTCAACTAAACTTCATAATTCTATTTTTGTTGTATTTCTTTCTTCAATGGATCAACATAGCAAAGATTACAGGGATCAAAATCTTTTCTAATTTTCTCATCTCCCTCGCCGGAGTTGATTTTTCCATCCAAGCAAAGAACTCTTCTTATTTCGATGGCGTTAAGCAAACTGCTATAGAGAATGGATTTCAATGACTGACCGGAATAGGAACTTCCAACTTGAACAATTAGCAAGAAATAAGAAAAAGGAGGAACATATAAGAACAATAATAACACTCTACCCCTGATTGCTTAATTTTGTTTTAATTCTGAAATTAATTGCTTAATTTTGTGTTTGAACTAATTTCTGTAGATTTCTTCTATAAAAAAAATTCTACAGATTTCCCAAATTTTTGCTGTGATACACTAAGTTAGATCTGATGAAAACGATGAACATGCGGAAGGAAAAAGGTGGAGATCGGTGGCGGCACTTGATCGGCGGCGGAAATCAGAGTGAACGGAGAACGTTCGAGATGGAGAAAGAGTTTTATATGAACATGATAATTTATCAATACTTGAATATCTGCCGGCGAGGAAGAATATTCTATTGAATATGTTTCTTCTGCCATTGCAGGAGAAGATTGTTGAAGATGAAAAATTGCTGGAGAAGCTTGTATGAAGAGTTGGGAGAGAGACGTGAGAGAGATAGAAAATGTTAGGTGTTAGTTACCTATTGGGTGAGTTTTAAATTTTAAAATTATAATAAATTATAAAATATAGAATAAATAAAAGGACAAAAATACCCCTTTAAACTTTTGACTTTGACTGCCAACTCAGCTATTTTAACACCGTTAGCCAAAAATGCCTATGTTTGCTAACGGAATGAAGTACATGGTACCAATTTGCAAACTTTTAAACCACATGGGTGCTGTTCGAAAATTGGTGTAACCACAAGATTTATTTTTGTATTTTTCCCTAAAAAAAAAATAGTCAAAGATTAGCGCCACAATTGGTGGCAATAAAAGGCAACCTAAGTTTTCAACTAATTTGTTGAAAGATGTTGCTCTCCATGGCTATAAACACATATTTGCAATGAAAAAGAATTGAAAACTCTCTCCAGAGAAAAAGAGGAAAAAAAATGGTTTCATTTATTTTGCATTTTCTGGTTTTCTTAAAAAGAAATTTATATACAATAAACCTCTATAAATTAATAATGTTGGAACCATGAAATTTTATTAATTTATAAAAATATTAATTAAAAAATAAATTATTAATTATTAATTTATAAAGTAATGAAACTGAGGATAATTCGGTACCTTTGGAACTGGTCACAAGAAAGGAAACAATTATAATAGGGTGTTGCTATTTACCGCCCTATTTGGACAATTGTACCCTTTTAATAAAAAAAATTTGAATTTTTCTTTATAAAAAAACGCCAATTTTGGCCTAGGCGGGTGCCGGATCCGCCCAGCCAATGGCTTGAGCAGATACAGGATCCGCGCACGCCATTGGCTGGGCGGCTGATTCACCCGCTCCAACCATTGGCATGGCGGGTGTTTTACCCGCTCCAGCCATTGGCTGGGCGGATGGTGGATTCGCCCAGCCCTATGGTTGGGAGGATCCGACACCCGTCTAGGCTAAAATTGGGCCAAAGCACAAATTTAATATTTTTAGGACGGAATCGTTCAGTTTTTTGTGACGAAAAATATAAAATTCTCTAATTTTTTGTGACAAAAAATGCAAAATAGTCCCAAAAAATATGCATTATGTTGATGATTTTTTTGAAAAAAAAAATATAAATTTGAATGTTTCCGACTTATAATCATCTATTTTTGGGGTTCGGATTGTCACATACCAATTATTTTCATAATTTTAATTATTGTTGTTCGGGTTCGTGATTTTGGAGAAAGATTTTTCAGTTTTTGATCAAAATTATGAAAAATGGCAAAAAAGTTCAAATGAGGGCGGTAAGTAGGAAAAGGGACGGTAAATAGCAACCCACTTATATCAACCACTCTTTACAAATTTTTTTGTTACAAGGGTACATCATAACTTTTGAATGCGCTAAGAATAGTTAGAGATGAAATTCAACTAGATTTAAATTTCAAGAAAAAACAAAATACTATGGAGTCATATTTTGTTAAATCATCCTAAGTATATATTTATATATACTTGACATATGTATTTGAGAAATTATTAATTTATAGAGATAATAAAACAATATATTTATAAAAGGTTGTTCCAAAAAATTATTATCTTATTAATTTATTAAAATTGGTCATTTATAGAACAGGTCCAAGTTGGGATCAGAAAAAAATTATTATTTTAAAGAGTTTATTAATTTATTGAATATTAACTGTAAAATATTATTTTTTACACTCATTTCTTTTTTTTTTTTGTAGGAGAAGGAAAGAAAAAACAAACAAACAAAAGCCTCACAAATTAACCCGGGATTAGCCTAAGAAAGTTAACTCCCACCTGATCATCCGAAAGTAACGAAAAAAGGAAGTCCGGAGGAGAAGAGAAAGTTGAGACTCCCAATAACCTCACATGGCCCTCAGCCGTAAGGCGGTCTGCTATCCGGTTCTGCTCCTTGTAGAATGGTCAAAGCTGATGGTATCGAAGGAAGCACATAATCTTCTGATTTCTTTAACTAAATTTTGGCAACCCAGACACATAGTCTTATTATCAGAGATCATTTTGACCGCTTCAAGGTTGTCCGATTCCACGAAAAGTCTTTTCAAACCCAGATTTTTGGCAAGTCTAAGTCCAGAGAAAATCCTCCTTATTTCTTTTTAATAAGTTTTCTAATTTCTCAACGTGTGGGTTTTTTTTTTCTTTTTTGAGATATCTCATTGTGTGATTTAAAAATGTAGTTTATTTTTGTGTGTTGCGTTGCGTATCATTTTGTGTAGAATATTTGGGCCAGGTTAAAGTTCACTTTGGGCCGGGGTTAAAGTTCATTTTGGGTATTTGGTGGGTCAGTCCAACTTATCCAATTTATTTTCAAAGTTTCAAAAGTATGTATTTTAGTTAGACTTTAATTTAGGGCATTTTACAGATTTTTTTTTTTTTTTTGGTTTAGAGGGCATTTTACAGAATTAAGATCAAAAATAAAGTGCTCACTATTTTTTTTTAAAAGTAATATTATGGTATGTTTGATTCAGCTGTTTAGTGATAGTTATTACTAGACCTGTCCACGGGCCTAGGTACCCGCTCAGACCGTGTCTCTTAGACCGGGTTTGGACAATGATAATTGCTGTTAGGCTAGCTCGGCCCAGGCCCTCTAAAGCCTGTCTATTTTTTGGACGGGCTTGGAATTAATAAAAATAACACGGGCCCTCAGAATCAAATATATACAAATAACTTTTCACAAAAATATTATATTTAGAGCATTTCGTGAAAAGCTCCAAAATGATGCAGTTTTCATAAAAAAAAATATTAAACATTGTTGTTAACTTAATCAAACACTATATTTCTTGTGGTTTGGAGTGACATACTAAACACTCATCCGAAAGTTAGAAACAAACACCCCCTACACCTAGGGCTGTAATCGAGCCGAGCCGAGCTTTGACCTGCTCAAGCTCGGCTCGCTATAAAATTAACGAGCTCGAGCCCAAGCCGAGCTTTAGCTTGCTCAACGAGCTCGAGCCGAACTTCGAGCTTGTATCGAGCCCAAAATCCTCTTTAGACTTGGTTCATTAAGAAAATTATCTAACCATGAATTGTTTGTGAATAAATCGTTAATTATATTTTTGAAGTTTGCTCGCAAATAACTCTTTAATTGTGTACAAATCTATGACAATTGAAAAAAATAATCAAATAAAAAAGTAAGAGAACAAAATATCTTTAAAATTAATTTTAGACAAACAAAATAGATGATAAGATGGACACAATTGAATAATTAAATAAACGAACTCAAAATTACTCATTGATCTTAAAACGAACTAATACACTATTTTATAAATTGACATTTTAATGTTTGTATCTCATTTATTTTGTTAAAAAGATTCTCATATAACTAATCAACTTATTGTATAAGTAAACATTACAGTATTAACTATTATTTTAATTTTAAATGTTCTATAACTATGTTAACGTTCTCAATGTTTTTATTTTGATAATAATAATAGGTTTTTTCAATATCAACAATATAAAATTTATTTGCGATTATCGTGATCAATATTAAAAATAAAAGTTTATGATTAATTAATTTCAAATATAATGATTATTATCATTATATTTAAAATAATTAATATAAAAAATATTAAATTTATCGCAGATATGCAAATAGTTAAATATGGTGTCGCTGGCTCTTCTAAATCTAGAGCCCAAGATTTGATAAACATTGTCTAAAAACTTTAAATCTATTGTGGTAATAAATAAATAAATAAATAAAGGGATAACGTGCAAAAATATCACTAACGTTTACAATGAGAAACAATTTTATTTTTAAAGTCTAAAATGATGTATTTTTATCTCTAATATTGGTAACAAAGAATAATTTTATTACTAACGTTGGTAAAGTTAGTCAATTTAATACATTATTATAAAACTGAGATATTTTGTTTTTATTTTACATCAATTACATATCCGTTGGTTCTAAAAAAATTATATTTTTTTATAATTTAATAACATATGGAGATTAGTATTTATAAATTCGATGAAATATATAATTTTTTTAGTCAACTCGTACAAAACATTTTTTATTTATTTTAACGTTTAATCATATGTTTGTTATCTATTACTGCTGAGTGATAAAATGACACACATATGCAGTATAAATGATAAGATTCATCACTAAGAATACAGTTTGATGAATTATTTTTCAAATTAACCTAATGTAGGTGTCGCGGCCTCGCACGGAAGACCCGGGGGGTGGACACCGTTGACGACAGATGCTGTGATTAGCGCCGAAAGCAACCAATCGTGGAATCAAGCTGCTCAGCAGGGCCGGAGCTCGGAGTATGGAAGAGTCACCACCCACGAATGGAAAATGAACACCGATCCCTTGCGGGAGACCGGTGAGGGTTCGGGAAATTTGGGTACGAGCCGAGAAGGCTAGCTCCATTCCGGAGAAAGGCTACTAGGCATCCCGACATCGCCCGGTTCTGAACCACCGGCCTCCTACTTAGCATGTTAGGCGCTAACGGACTAATCGCATATTTCTTTAAGTTTAAAATTCATTTTTTAAAATTCATTTGAAACCTTTTCTTTCTCGTTTTGAAAACCGTTTTGAGCATATTATTGAAGCCATTTTAGTAAAGAATCACCCATTTACATGAACTAGAATATGTAGGAGAAAGAGGGAGATAGAAGGAAGAATTGGTTTATTTACAACGTGAATTATGCTTTAAGCTATACATTAAATCTAAATTAGTCTCACTCCCCGAAAGAAGGTTTATTTACATGGTTCGTACCTTAATCGTCGTTGGAACGACTTAGATACGTTTCAAAACCCCGTTAATTTACATGCTTTTCACTCGAATCGCCGTTGGAACGACTCGAGTGTTTGAAAACGTGAAACAAGAAGTTTTAACCCAAAAACGTGGTTAAGCATACAAGTCCATTTATTTTTGTACAAAACCGTTTAGACGTAAAACAATTCAAAACTCTATTATTTACAAAAAAAAAAACGCTTTTAATTACAAGGCTCGCTTAATCCGTCGTTGGAACGGATTAAGGTTTCAAAACATGACGTTTAGAGAACCATTTGGAACCAAAAAAGAAGTTGAAAACTCTTCTTTATATTTTGAAAGTCTCCAAATACCTTTAATTTACATAATCAAATTGAAATCTTTTTTGTGGCTTGTTTGTCCCATTTTCACTCAATTAAACCTGTAGGGATAAGCATATATTCACAACATATATATTTATCCGAATAAGTAAACGGGTTTACGGGTTACCTCTTGTAGCGCGGATCCCGTTCTTGATTTGCAGTGGAAGGATTCAGATCAATCACCCGATCTAGTATCACCGGTCAAGCCTTCAACCACGCCAATAGAATTGGGATAAGAAGACAATTGGTTCACGAACTAAAGCGACGACGAATCCCAAAGAGAGAGAGGGGGCGGCGGCCAAAAGGAGGAAGCAGGAGAGAAAAATTCTCTTTTCTGTGCTTTTGAGATACTGTATCTCTAAAACCTAATTCCTTATTCTCTTAGAATTAGTGTTAGTTAGGGTTTCTATTTATACTGAATAAATAGATAACCTAACCCTAATTCTTATTGGGTTTGGGCCCGTTCCATTTCGGGCGGGCCTAATTGGATCCATATCCAATTAATTCCAACATCTCCCACTCGCATGCAATGGAACTTATTCCAAACTTTCTCAATCTCGGTCTCTATCATACTCTTACAAATAGTTCGTGCGACCGGCATACTATCGAGAGCTCTAGTGCTATATACTCGTTAGAACATATAGCTGCTCGATTTTCATGTAACAAACTTGGAACTATGTACTCGTTAGAGATATATAGATCTTAGATTTGAACACGGATCGTCGGTGGTGTATGCTTTTATCCTAGACTCCATATCATATCCAGTGTAGTCTTCGGATCTCTACAATACATCTATTTTTCACAAATATGCACATATGCATAAGTGTCCGGACAGTGAAGAATAGAAACACTTAGATATGATTCAAATGGATGTCTTTCCCTCTTAACATTATTCTGTCCATTATAATTTGATTCGCTTATCCAGTCAGGGTCTCTTTGGTTGGTATTATCTCATCAACCTCGAGGTATCCCTTTCCAAGGTAGCTACATCAGACTAAACTTCTTAGAATAAGTCTAGGGTCTATAAGGATAAACAATAGTCAAGAAGCGCATCTTCATGACATGAGTCTCACATTAGGAAAAGGCGAGATCAATCTACTTTTCCATCTCGTGGTCGCTAAAGCACACATGGTATGGGTCATGTGTTATGGTGTTCAATTCTTTTTCTGAAGAAGAGCATGTTATTAACACCATACAGAAGCATAGGTCTAGATGTGCCTGAACATCTAACTTTAGTTCATCACTTATGATGATCACTTCTAGCTATGACAGAAGGCTATAAGTTATCGCAAACTTGCCCTTTTAGATTACTTGTTAATCTTTTTCATGTATTTGTAACACATGTTATCTTGCACCGTAATGGAAACACTTTTCCATGTCTATAGCAAGGCGACTTCTATCATTGAACAAGCTCTCGAAATTGCTCAAAGACAGCCTCATCCTTCATTTATCATCACATTGACGAAATGGGGGAAACTGCTCATGTGAGTGAGCTACATTCTGTCTAAACATGCATTTTGAGTTCATAACAGCAAATATTTACAATTAAATACTCGCACTCGTGTATTGATGAAAATTCATAAAACCTTTATTAATAATTCATGTCTTACAAATAAAACAATGAAGAATGAGAAGTATACTTAGATCCTAAACAATCCTTGGGATCTAACATGTTTAACATAAACATCTCTCTTGAGTGGTTTGGTGAGGGGATCTGCCACCATATCATGAGTAAATAAATACTTCACATTAACTTCTTTGCGTGCAATTAAGTCCCTGACAAAATGATACTTAATCTCTATATGCTTTGATTTGCTGTGGAACCTCTGGTCCTTAGCGAAAGCTATAGCAGATTGACTGTCACTGTTAACTATGACTTGGGTTTGACAATTGGTTACATTCAAGTTGTTTAGGAACCGATTCAGCCAAACAGCCTCTTGAACTGCTAATGAATACGATACGTATTCAGCTTCCATGGTGGACAGGGCTACACAAGTTTGTTTCTTGCTATTCCAGGAAATCGCGCCATTTCCTAGCAAGAACACATAGCCTGACGCGGACTTTCTTTCGTCCAAGTCTCCTGCCCAATCAGCATCCGTGTATCCTCTCAGATTTAGGTCTTTACCTTGATAGCATAGAGAATAATCTATTGTTCCTTTGAGGTATCTCAGTATCCTTTTCACAGCTGCCCAATGTGCTAGTCCTAAGTTGGACTGATATCTACTCACCATCCTAACGGCATGACAGATATCAGGTCTTGTACACAACATGGCGTACATTAGACTACCTACGGAACTTGCATATGGAACTTTTTCCATCCTTTTCTTTTCGTTTGGATTCTTTGGACACATTTTGGTACTTAGGGTGATGTCCTTAGTCATCGGGCTATCTACATGCCTACTTCCACGCATACCGAAATGATCAATGACTTTGTTAACATAAGTCTCTTGAGACAGTGCTAATAGTTTCTTTGATCGATCCCTTGAAATCTTAACCCCAAGTATGTATTCGGCTTCGCCCATATCTTTCATTTCAAAACTTGAGTTAAGCCAAGCTTTGATTTGGTTTACAAATTCTATGTCATTTCCTGCTATCAGTATGTCATCTACATACAGAGATAAAATGACAAAATTTCTACCCGACCGTTTCGTGTAGACACAATGGTCCTCTTCAAGCATCTTGAAGCTATTCAAAACCATGTGATTGTGAAAACGAAGGTACCATTGCCTAGAGGACTGTTGTAGACACCGAGTCGGAGGAGCTGTGACGAAAACCAGTAACAAGACGGTCGAAGCGGTTGGTTCTGAAAGTTTTAAAACAAAAATATATAATAAAAAGGGAAGAAGTTAGTGGGAGTCGCGGTCGTCGAGTGGACGGCTCGCGAGTGCTCAGCGATGTGGTGCGAACGCCTAGCGGCAGCCGACGCGCGTCCGACGACAGTTGGACGCGCGCCCGGCGGCGGGGGACGAACGCTTGACGTCCGCTGGGTGTGCGCCCAACGACGTGGGGCAAACGCCCAGCGTAGGTGGGGCGAGCGCCCGACGGCCGTTGGGCGGACGCCCAACGTCCGTTGGGCGAACGCCCAACGAGAGTTGGGCGAACGCCCAACGAGAGTTGGGCGTCCGCCCAACTAGGTTGGGCGTCCGCCCAACTAAGGTTGGGCGTTCGCCCAACCTGCTTTGGGCGACGCCCAATCTTAATCGGGCGTCGCCCAAAGTCTCCGGGATCCGTGCCTATATAAGGCACGGATCCCCATGCATTTAAGAGGGGGAGAAATTTTTGGAGCTTTCTCACTCTAGACATTTTTAGAGAGAGAAAGTTAATTTTTTGGAGAAAATATTTTTTTCCCAAAAAAATCCAAAATTTCCAAAGTTGAATATTTTATCGAAAACACAAAAAACGACGGAAAATCATAACTCGTGGAATCAAACGACTTCGACTGTCAGATACCGATCTTAAGGTATTATCCGAGGACTAGACTCGTTTTATTTTATTTTTCTTTATTTATTTTTTATGTTATAGTTTTTTTTATTTATTTAGTCTTTTATTTATCACGTTTTATTTATTATTCCGTATTTATTTAATTTTTGTCACGTGTTAAAAACCTCGTTTTAATATCCCAATACGAACCGTGATCCGATTCAAAGGTAGTTCGGGAATTAAAAAAATGTTGTAATTATAAGTTTTTGAAAATATTTCTAAATAATGTTTTAAAAATAAAAACGTCGTTTTAGGGATCTCCGTTATAGACTATGATCCAATTTTGGTAGTTCGGGGACCCAAAACGATAGAATAGATCTAATCTAAATCTTTGGAATAAATCTGGAAACTGTTGGACTAAGTCTGTAATTTCCCATTTTCTGTCACTAAAGGCTGTTTACCGACGGATTTTCCGTCTGTAAAGCTGCTGGAATGTAAAAAATGCTGTTTTGGTCCTCCTTTCTCAACTTTCCGTATGTAATATTTACTTTCAAGCTATTTTTAAATATTTTGTATATATATTACTCAATGTGTTTGTATATTGTTTTCATTTAATTTGGTTTAATAAAGTTATATGTATATATATATATATAGATTTTGCCATTTAATTCATTTAAACTATACATATTTGTTATTTTGGGGTTATTAGGGGTTATTTTCTATACATATTCATCATAAACCATTTTGGGGGTTAAATTCTATTTTCTTGTTTATGAACCTCATTCATTTCCTTTACATGTTTGTTTTTAGTTAGAATAAAAACATATTATACCTAGTAGTATTTTCATCACTATTTTTTTACTTATTAATGTGTATTATTTTCCCTATTTTATTTTAGTGGGTATTATTACTCACTTTTTGTACATATGTATATCTATGTATATTTATTCTATTTTCCTACTTATATATATACTCTTTCAAATGTATTTGATGTAGGTGAATTTGAGATTTAATTCATTACTTGTTGTCATTTTATTTACATAAAGGATAATTGAGTGAAAAATGGGAAAATAAATCACAAAAAGAGAGTTTAATTTGTTTGTTTAAATTAAAGCTTTTCTAGATATTCCTAAAGTGTAAATAACGTTTTCTTGTCATTTTTAAACCATTTCCAAAATATCACGTGTTGAAACCTTAATTCGTTCCAACGACGGATTAAGCGAACCTTGTAATTAAAATCGTGTTGTTGTAAATAATAGAGTTTGAATCGTTTTCTTATTCAAATTGATTTGTACAAAAATAAATGAACTTGTATGCTTAATCACGTTTTCGGTTAAGACTGCTTGTTCAAACGTTTTCAAACGCTCGAGTCGTTCCAACGGCGATTCGAGTCGATGTCATGTAAATTAACGGGGTTTTGAAATGTACCTAAATCGTTCCAACGGCGATTAAGGTACGAACCGTGTAAATAAACTCGTTTTCGGGGAGTGAGATTAGCTTAGAGGTAGTGTATAGTCTAAAGCATAAAATCACACTGTGAATAAACCAATCCTCTCTTCTCCCCCTCTCTCTCCTATGTATTTTGAATTTGTGTAAATGGGTGATTCTTTACTAAAATGGCTTTCAATAATATATGCTCAAAACGGTTTTCAAAACGAGAAAGAAAAGGTTTCAAATGAATTTCAAACTTAAAGAAATATGCGATTAGTCCGTTATCGCCTAACACGCTGAGTAGGAGGCCGGTGGTTCATAACCGGGCGATGTCGGGGTGCCTAGTAGCCTTTCTCCGGAAAGGAGCTAGCCTTCTCGGCTCGTACCTAAGTTTTCCGAACCCTCACCGGTCTCCCGCAAGGGATCGGTGTTCATTTTCCCATTCGTGGGTGGCGACTCTTCCATACTCCGAGCTCCGGTCCTACCGAGCAGCTTGATTCCACGATTGGTTGCTTTCGGCGCCAATCATCGCTTACGTCGCCATGAGGTGTCCACCCCCCGGTCCGCTCGGGCAAGGCTGTTGGGCACCTTGTCTAACAAGTGGCGACTCTGCTGGGGAAGCGAGAAATTTGATTCCGGAAGGCGTGTATTAAGCCCTTAACGGGGACGGATCGTATTATTTCTTTTCGTATGCATTCATAAGCATTATTGCAAACCTTTTGGGTAATTTTCGTGAAACCTCTAGCCAGAGTCCATTCGTCGCTCGAAAGAGGCTAGTGTAAGTTCCCCCTTGCAGTAAGGCGCTAAAGGGTCCCCATCCATTCGTTAGGGGTGAATTTGTGCGGTCCTGTGAGGTCCCGCGATCAGCCGTGTCAGCATATAGTAGCCTTAGAAGTTTCCATAGGATTACCCGTTACTATTTTTGGCGTGATGAATGAATCAGTTCGTGTTTTCAAATTGCCATGTGATAGGGGTCAAAAACCCCTATCTTTGGGTACGGTTTTAGGACGGGTTTTAGAGTTATTTGGTTAATAAGCGAGCAATTCTCGCATTTAAATGCTTTTGTGTGAGTTAGTTAGGAATTGGAAATGTTCTATTTACTTTTCGTCGTTTAGGCTCGTTTTATGATCAATTTAGGCAAATACGGCCGAAATAGCATGCATAATAGAATTCCGTTATCTTTTGAAGCTAATTGGTCCGTCAAAAGTCGCACCAAACGAAGCGTTTGCTTAAAATAAGCGATTGACGGATCAATTTGGCTTTTGGACTAAGGTTTTCCGGAGTTTTTATGCGTGTGCAGGTGTAAGTTCGGACGAAAAAGGGCATGGAACTCATCAAGCTTGAATCGAGCACGCTTCGGGCGAAAACGCTCGGTGAGCAGGGCCCCACGGGCCATTTCTGCTCGGCGAGCAGGCCACCAGGCGCCTGCTCGGCGAGTAGGGGGCTGCTCGGCGCGAGCAGCCCTGCTCGCCGAGCAGCCTTCCCTGCTCGGCGAGCAGCCCTACGGGAATTGGTCAAAAAGACCAATTCCGCCCCTACGAAGCCACGTTCGGCCCCACGTCTTCCTACACCAACAAGGACACGAAAATAGGTCAAAACGAGGCCCGAGACGCGTCTATAAATAGGATTTTTCCATTGTAATTTAGATATCTTTTTCCTTTGTAATTTACTTAGCTTTTCACCTTGAGAAATCCTCTCCACCTCCTCCATATCCTTCAAACCTCCATTGAAGACACCTCCGAAGCTCCATTCACCGAGGATTACTCAAGCTTCATCCTTAAGTCCTAGAAAGACGCCTGCATTGGTAGACAGGTTCCCTGAAAGGGATTTTTCTTCTTTTACATTCTGTCTAGCCTCTGATACATGCTATGAATTCTAGGTTTATTGTAACTTCGTGACAATGTTTCCATCTTTGATATATATTATAGTTCTTGTTTATTCAATTGTTTTGATGTTTTAATCTTTGTCTTACGCTTTGTCTGATTGGTTTAACTCATTCGATAATCCCAAAATTAGGTTGGCACATATTGCGAGCTGAATCTGACCTAGTCAGTGCCTATAGGATTGACAACCCTATAGAAGATTAAGCCCAAATTACTGAGCCTTAGAGCTAGTTTCAGCCTTACAAGGGAATCACGAACTAGGGACTTTAGGAGGATAGGTCGGGTTAATCGCCTTGGACATAAGTGACTTAGTTTCAATTCAATTGTTTAAACATTCTATTTTCATTATCATCGTATCCCTTCATGTTCATTCGGTTAATTGCATTGGTAAAAGATCAATAAGGGGTAGAGTAACTTAGTTAGGCGTAGAATAACTTAGCTAGAATTAGATAACTTAGTTAGAATTAGATAACTTAGCGAGGATTAGCATAATTCAACCTAGGAGTAGATTAATATAAACAAACCAACTCAAAACCCCCTAAGCCTAGATAACATCCAAGATCGAGTAGCTCGGTACTTGCAGAAATAAATCCTGTGGACGATAACCTGGACTTAAACCAGAAATTTATTACTTGATAACGACGGGGTACACTTATCCCTTAGTTCGGGTTCTTCGCGGAATCCGCATCAAGTTTTTGGCGCCGTTGCCGGGGATTTATTTCCTCTGCAATATCGAACCAAAGGTCGACTTGTTAGTTTAGGCATTCTTTGTGAATATATTCTTTATTAATATCATTTATACTTGTATATATAAATACTTGTTGATATACTATTACTTAAATTCGATCGTTCTTCCAGCGACTATGGACAACAGAGCGTCGAACCCGTCCATGAACGATCTTAACACAAAAATGGACTTCCTTATGGCTTCATACAACCAAAATAACCAACCAAGGATACCATTCTGCGAGAGATTCGGCCAGAATCACCCCGGTAGGGTATGCCACATCAACTATTACGTACCTAGAGGTGAGAATGTAAGTTATTTGGGTAATCATCAAAGGTATAATTCTGAACCCTCAACTTACAACTACTACGATCAGGAGCATACACGATATCCACCGGCGCCCTACATGGCACCCATGGATACCCTTCCATATCCTCATTCTAACTCTGATTTTTATGGCAGGCAAACAGGGTACTCAGAAGGAATAATGACTCTCCTAAAAGAGATATCCGTCCGACTGGCAGCCAACGAGGAGGCATGCAGGACCCTGAGTAACCAACTCGCCACAATCAGACAAGAAGAAAGGGAATGTCACGAGGCGTTCCTCTTGCAAGAAGAGGTGGTTCAAGCCATCGCCCTAAGGAGCGGCAAGGAAGTGGACACACTCGTGGCACCTCCATCGCAAATGTCTCCGTCACCTCAGGTAAGTAGGGAACCGGAAGTGGTAAGCAACCCCGGTCCCGCATCTGAAACTTCAGCTTCTGAAATAGCTGTAGAAAAAGTGGTTAGGCCTTATGCACCAAAACTGCCATTCCCTCAGAAGCAGAAAAAGGCCAACCTAGATAAGAAATTTGCCCGGTTCTCGGAAATCCTTAGTAGATTAGAAATAAACATTCCATTAATGGAAGCACTAGAGGAGATGCCGAACTATGCAAAATTTCTTGAAGACATGTTGTCGAAAAAGAAGAAGTTTGGGGAAAATGAGATAGTGGCTTTAACAGAACAATGCTCGGCCATAATCACCCATAAATTACCCCCCAAGCTTAAAGATCAAGGGAGCTTTACCATCCCGTGTAGGATAGGCAACATGCACATAGATAGGGCATTATGTGATTTAGGAGCAAGTATTAATCTTATGCCTCTATCAATTTTCAGGAAATTGGGGCTCGGAGAACCTAAACCAACAAACATGACACTGCAGCTAGCGGATAGGTCAATTGCACGGCCTAGAGGCATAGTTGAAGATGTGTTGGTAAAGGTGGACAAACTGATCTTCCCGGTCGATTTTGTGGTCCTCGACATGGAAGAAGATGACTCCGTCCCCATTCTTCTTGGGAGACCGTTTCTTGCAACCGGTAGGACACTAATAGACGTCCATGGAGGTAAATTGGTCCTAAGGGTGCAGGACGAAGAGGTAACATTTAACATTTATGAGTCCATGAAATTTCCTCAAGAACGCTCCAAAAGTTGTAACTTTGTGGATGCACTAATAGATGAATGTGTTGAGGAAGTTGACCTTGATATAAGAAATGCCTCTTTAGAACTCGGTCTAGGTGGTGAGGAATGTGAAAACTCGAATGAACCATTTGAAGATCTCCCACCTGAAAAATGTTATTGGGTTAAGGGTAGAAAAGAGGACCTTGATCGTGAGATCAAACCTAAGCCTAAAACCTCGTTAGAGGAACCTCCAAAATTGGAGCTTAAACCCTTACCCAACAACCTGAAATATGTTTTTCTTCAACCTCCCACAGATTTACCCGTTATTATTTCTTCTTTGTTGACAGTTGAACAGGAAGAAAAATTGGTGGAGGTGCTGATGGAAAATAAAGGGGCCTTTGGATGGTCAATCCACGACATCAAAGGCATCGACCCCAAAATCTGCATGCATAGGATTTTCCTTGAGGAAGAGATCAAGCCATCTGCCCAACCTCAACGACGGCTCAACCCTAACATGAAAGAGGTGGTAAAAGTCGAGGTCATAAAACTCCTCGACGCAGGTATCATCTTTCCGATTTCTGATAGCCAATGGGTAAGCCCGGTTCAATGTGTGCCCAAAAAAGGGGGAACAACGGTAATGGAAAATGAAAAAGGGGAATTAATCCCAACTAGAAAGGTTACGGGTTGGCGTGTATGCATAGATTATAGGAAATTAAACGAGGCCACCCGTAAAGACCACTTTCCCTTACCATTTATTGATCAAATGTTGGAACGGTTGGCAGGGCACGAATTTTTCTGTACTTTAGATGGGCTATCCGGCTATATGCAAATTCCTGTGGACACTTTGGATCAAGAGAAAACCACATTCACTTGCCCCTATGGGACTTTCGCATATAGGCGGATGCCTTTCGGATTGTGTAATGCTCCTGCCACGTTCCAACGTTGTATGATGGCTATATTTTCTGACATGGTCGAGGAGTTCCTAGAAATTTTCATGGATGATTTTAATGTTGTAGGACCTACTTTCGACCAATGTCTTGAAAACTTGGACCGAGTCTTAGAACGTTGTGAAGACAAGAACTTGGCACTTAATTGGGAAAAGTGCCAGTTCATGGTCCAAAATTGTATAGTTTTAGGACACAAGGTGTCGGGAAAAGGGATCGAGGTCGATCCGGCAAAAATTGAGGTAATTGAAAAACTGCCACCTCCTACCAATGTGAAATTGGTCAGGAGCTTTTTAGGACACGCGGGGTTTTATAGACGGTTCATAAAAGACTTTTCAAAAATTACTAAACCCCTCACTCAATTATTATTGAAAGATGCTGATTTTAATTTCAATGAAGAATGTATGCTTGCATTTAAATTACTGAAAAAGAAATTAATTGAAGCACCCGTTATGGTGAGTCCGGATTGGTCCCTTCCCTTTGTGCGATGCCAGTGATCTGGCTGTAGGAGCCTGTCTTGGGCAGAGGGTAGATAAACGTTTTCGCCCAATCTTCTATGCTAGCAAAACCTTAAATGATGCACAGCAGAATTATTCAATAACCGAAAAGGAATTGCTAGCCGTAGTGTTTGCCTTTGACAAATTTAGATCTTATCTGGTGCTGTCTAAAGTAATTGTTTTTACTGACCATGCAGCCTTGAGATATCTGATGAGCAAGCAGGATGCAAAACCTAGGCTGATCCGTTGGATCTTACTACTCCAAGAATTTGACATCGAGATCAGAGACAAGAAAGGGGTGGAAAACGTGATAGCGGACCACCTATCCAGGTTAGAGTCAGATCAACAATCCTTAGAGCACGAGGCAATCAAGGAGGTATTCCCGGATGAAACGTTATATTCGGTAAAAACTCTCCCCTGGTTTGCAGACATCGCGAACTATAAAGTTGGTAACATTCTTCCTCTTGATTTAGATGCAAACAAAAGATGTAAGTTTTTGTTTGAAAGCAAACAATATTTTTTGGAAAGAACCTTATTTATTTCGATTCTACACCGATGGCATGATTAGGAGATGTATACCTGAGGAGGAGGTAGAGTCAGTGATTAATATGTGCCACTCTAGGGAACCAGGCGGCCACTTTGGGCCAGATAGGACAGTAGCAAAAATCCTCCAAAGTGGGCTTTGGTGGCCACAAATGCATAGTGATGTCAATAGTTATATTAGATATTGTGATGCATGTCAGAGAGTAGGGAATATTTCTAGGAGGAATGAGATGCTTCAACAAGGCATACTCGTCTGTGAGCTCTTTGATGTTTGGGGCATAGACTTTATGGGACCTTTCCCTATGTCACACACCAACCAATACATTCTTGTCGCGGTTGATTATGTCTCTAAATGGGTAGAGGCCGAAGCTTTACCCACAAACGATGCTCGAGTAGTGATAAAATTCCTGAAAAAGAATATCTTTACCAGATTTGGCACCCCCCGGACTATCATTAGTGATGGGGGATCCTATTTCTGCAATAAGCAGTTTGACACGTTGCTCCAAAAGTATGGCGTAGCCCATAGGGTCGCAACACCTTACCATCCTCAGACAAGTGGTCAGGTAGAAGTGTCAAACAGAGAGCTAAAACGCATTCTTGAGAAAACGGTGGGGAACGCTAGGAAAGATTGGAGTCTTAAACTGGACGATGCTCTTTGGGCATACCGGACAGCATTCAGGACTCCCATAGGAATGTCCCCCTACCGTTTAGTTTTCGTGAAATCTTGTCACTTGCCTGTTGAATTAGAGCACAAAGCTTATTGGGCGCTGAAATTTCTAAACTTTGACCCTAAACTTTCAGGTGACCTACGGTTAACACAACTGCATGAACTAGATGAGCTCCGATATAACTCTTACGAGAATGCCAAATTGTATAAAGAACGAACCAAGAGGGTGCATGATAAAAAAGTACAGCGGAAAACCTTCCAGAAAGGCGACCAAGTGCTGCTTTACAACTCCCGATTGAGATTCTTCCCTGGCAAGCTCAAGAGTAGATGGTATGGACCATTCTCAGTTCTTGATGCACATCCCTCCGGTATGGTTGAGATTATGTTGAATGATGGAACCACCCAGAAAGTAAATGGACATCGACTCAAACTTTATCTCGGTAAAGACACATCGGGTGTCCAAATCCTCCGTCTTTAAGATGATCATTAAGTTGTCTTCTCCACCCTAACTCTTTACACTCGTACTTCATGATTTGTGATGCAATGTTGGAACTTATTGCATGTTTTAGTGTGAGGAGGAGGGGTAGACAAACTTACAAAAATTGTATAAATTTTAAATTTTTATTGCGTCGTGTCTAGTTTAGTTTAGCGTTTTTAGGTTTTGTTTATGTTTTTGCATGTTTAGGACCTAAAACCGTGAACCTCCTTCGAATCTAAACTTCGTTATTTGTCTTTGAGGGCTGAGAACCGAATCTAAAATTGCATGACAACTAGTTTAGGCGTAGGACACAACTCTTGTATCTGTAAAAGCATGAGCTACAGTTTGCATTTAGACCCTACTTTTGAAGAAATGCTAAAATCATTACTTAGGTAGATAACTTAAGAATTGAAGGCATGTGATATTAAACTTGAGTTTGGGGAAAACTAGTAAACACAAAATTGAAACCCAGAGAATTGTGAGCTGAATTTGAGCCTAAGAGCGAACATCAAAAAGCTCTTTTTCTTGACATTTTTGTGTGAATGCTTTGACTTGTGGAAGATTACATATTTTTGCACCTAATACTGTGTTGAACCTACATGCAATGATTTGAGATGATAAACGATGAATCAGCCTCATTAGAATTAATCCTTTTCTTTACCTTATTTTTTCTTTTTCGTCCACTCTAGGAAGCCCCTTTGAGCCGACATTTTTATAGTTTGTAGATTTTTCTTTCGTTCTAATCCGTTTTTGCAAACCACAACTTGGTTCGCTATTTAACCTTTGTTTTTGCAAAGCTCGAAATTGAGTCTTTGCTTTCCTCTAGCGCTTTACCTTTGTTTATGGCATTTCAGTAGCAAGCCAAAAGGCTAAGAAGTGAATGAGCATCACTACCCCAAAAAGAAAAAGAGAAAAACAGAAACAGAAAAAGAAAAGAAAAGAGACGAACAAAAGGGGAAAAACTTCATTCCCCAGTTCCTAAAAATCAAAAACGTCTCAAGAAAACATCCCAAAAGAAAAAAAAATAATAAGGGATGAATAAAAAGCTCAGTCACTTCGTATTTGCTAAAGCCATTTTAACTTTGTTTTTGTAGCGCTAGAGCTTTTAACCCTTGTTGTACCTTTAACCCTCTAACCACATTACAACCCCAATTAGAGGCTGTTTTTGATATCATCAGAGTCATATAGCATAGTAGAGGAACTCGGATGAACGTGCAAAATCAACGTAATCCTAAGCAAGAACATAAGCCGAGAGTAAACACTTTAGACACCAAAATTGTGTGAATGAGTGAACTACCTATGGTGAGGTGTTTTACTTAGCGATCCCCTTAAACTCGTTTAATTGAACATGTGTCCATTTGCTTAAAACTATGACCCATGATAATTGAAATGCGGCTTTTGGATATCGTGTCTCTACTTTGTATTTCCGAATGCATGTAATTACAGATGCTCGAAGTTGTGTCAAGCACCTAGTCAAACCGGGAGGTTTTCTAGCTTGCTTGTGATGGCGGGTTTAGTTTTTAGTTTACTTGGGGACAAGTAAAGTTTTAAGTGCGAGGAGGTTTGATAGGGGTCAAAAACCCCTATCTTTGGGTACGGTTTTAGGACGGGTTTTAGAGTTATTTGGTTAATAAGCGAGCAATTCTCGCATTTAAATGCTTTTGTGTGAGTTAGTTAGGAATTGGAAACGTTCTATTTACTTTTCATCGTTTAGGCTCGTTTTATGATCAATTTAGGCAAATACGGCCGAAATAGCATGCATAATAGAATTCCGTTATCTTTTGAAGCTAATTGGTCCATCAAAAGTCGCACCAAACGAAGCGTTTGCTTAAAATAAGCGATTGACGGATCAATTTGGCTTTTGGACTAATGTTTTCCGGAGTTTTTATGCGTGTGCAGGTGTAAGTTCGGACGAAAAAGGGCATGGAACTCATCAAGCTTGAATCGAGCATGCTTCGGGCGAAAACGCTCGGCGAGCAGGGCCCCACGGGCCATTTCTGCTCGTCGAGCAGGCCCCTGGTGGCTGCTCGCCGAGCAGGGCGCCAGGCGCCTGCTCGGCGAGTAGGGGGCTGCTCGGCGTGAGCAGCCTTCCCTGCTCGGCGAGCAGCCCTGCGGGAATTGGTCAAAAAGACCAATTCCGCCCCCACGAAGCCACGTTCGGCCCCACGTCTTCCTACACCAACAAGGACACGAAAATAGGTCAAAACGAGGCCCGAGACGCGTCTATAAATAGGATTTTTCCATTGTAATTTAGATATCTTTTTCCTTTGTAATTTACTTAGCTTTTCACCTTGAGAAATCCTCTCCACCTCCTCCATATCCTTCAAACCTCCATTGAAGACACCTTCGAAGCTCCATTCACCGAGGATTACTCAAGCTTCATCCTTAAGTCCTAGAAAGACGCCTGCATTGGTAGACAGGTTCCCTGAAAGGGATTTTTCTTCTTTTACATTCTGTCTAGCCTCTGATACATGCTATGAATTCTAGGTTTATTGTAACTTCGTGACAATGTTTCCATCTTTGATATATATTATTGTTCTTGTTTATTCAATTGTTTTGATGTTTTAATCTTTGTCTTACGCTTTGTCTAATTGGTTTAACTCATTCGATAATCCCAAAATTAGGTTGGCACATATTGCGAGCTGAATCTGACCTAGTCAGTGCCTATAGGATTGACAACCCTATAGAAGATTAAGCCCAAATTACTGAGCCTTAGAGCTAGTTTTGGCCTTACAAGGGAATCACGAACTAGGGACTTTAGGAGGATAGGTCAGGTTAATCGCCTTGGACACAAGTGACTTAGTTTCAATTCAATTGTTTAAACATTCTATTTTCATTATCATCGTATCCCTTCATGTTCATTCGGTTAATTGCATTGGTAAAAGATCAATTAGGGGTAGAGTAACTTAGTTAGGCGTAGAATAACTTAGCTAGAATTAGATAACTTAGTTAGAATTAGATAACTTAGCGAGGATTAGCATAATTCAACCTAGGAGTAGATTAATATAAACAAACCAACTCAAAACCCCCTAAGCCTAGATAACATCCGAGATCGAGTAGCTCGGTACTTGCAGAAATAAATCCTGTGGACGATAACCTAGACTTAAACCAGAAATTTATTACTTGATAACGACGGGGTACACTTATCCCTTAGTTCGGGTTCTTCGCGGAATCCGCATCACCATGATACGTGTCTAATCCTAAACTATGTAAAGAAAATGAAACGGTACGTTAATATATACTCTTGAACCGATATATAAACTACCCTAAAACATCGAAACGATTCGAACTAAAGACGACTTAGTCATCTCGTATGAATGAACTTGTGCGACCCGCCTGGTCCCTTTCCGTGTCCCGAAAAAGGCACATGTTCAGGAAATGCGTTATGACGTAAGCACGTATTAGTACAAATCGGTTTGGTATTAAGGATGGTTATATCTCGATTCAAAAGACTATATTAACGATAATCGTTGTTCACATTCTTTAAATACGTTGAGATAAAGCGAGATTATGACAAAACGAAAATGAAGAACATTTCTGTTTTGAACGACCCCGTTGTAACGTAAAGAGTTTTGCAAACGTGGCCCGTCCCTTCCGAACAAAAGACGAGCTCTTACGTTATACCTTGTGTTGTTCTAAGGAGAAATGGACGTATCCGTAAAAGTGACTAAATAAAAAGAAAATAAAACGGCCAAAATCATTCTGTATCTACGATATATGTCAATCCTGAGAGTAGTTAAAGAAAATGAACCAATGCCATTGGATACGTGCCTCGAACGAGTATATACGCCGCTTGAAATCACGAAGCCGAATTAAGCTAAACCGTATAATTACGCCATATGGACGAGACTATGGGTTTGACTAATGGCTCGATCATTTCGACCGTTACCACAACCACAAGAAATATGGCCCGACATGCGATTTGCTTAACTCGTGCCTAAATGAAAAAGAACGGTAATATTCCTGCTTCGAATAAGCATGCGATTCAACGAAACGTTGATTTTCTATAACCACGCTAGGATGGTATATCCCGTAAATTGGAAGAAATAAAAATTTGTGGCTGGCCGAAAGATTACTGCGCGCTCAAATAAGACTCATCGTCTTTTCACGTAGCCAAAGCGAGCAAGCAGGTTCTTGACGCTAAAAACAAACGCGTTACGCGATGAGTCCGTTCCCAAATCCAAAAAGTGATTTCATCACTAAACAAACACGTGGTTGCGTCTCTCGATAGATCCAAAAGATCCCGTCGTAATCCAAAAATCGAGATACGAACCCATGCGAATAAAAGGGAACGAGTCATTGTCAATAACGAACGATTGAACCAGAAAAATAACTCATACCACGTCTAAAAACTGAGATGCGTTCAAAGGGTGTCAAAACCGGAATCGAAGCATCTCGCAAAATAACGAGGGACGAGTTATTCGAAAGGACAATCCATTTGGTCGATATCTTAGTCACTAGATGTTGATACGTCAAAAACGAACTGTATTGTCTGATGGATGATTTACTTTTTCCGCAATAATCGTCGGCATCATGCGTCCCCTGGACCGTAATGTGAGCCCCAAACCAAAATCCTAAGAAAGAGACTTGGACCATCGAGCGTGTGGAGGAATAAGGGTGGAAGAGAGATGATGTGATACGTGTAATTAGACTGACGTTTGTTCTTCTTATCTTATATATCCGTAAATAAATAAACGCACACACCACGAATCATGCATATAAAACCATGCATACATACTAATGGATGACCGTTCGCACAGACTTCATCATTAAGCGGTTGTGGTTTCACGAGAGTAGCCGGCTAGTCAGGCAGTTTGATCAGCTACGAATTGACAATTCCGAATCGGCAGTTGTGGCTTCTGAATCATCTTCGTCCGAGTATACTCAGTCTTCTGCCAGTATGTCTGCGACCGACGAAAAGGTGGCCGAATTGGAAAACTCTGTGAACAACATTAATGATCAGTTGGCCGCAATTTTGGCACAGCTCGCTGAGCTAGCATTGAAGGATAACAAGAGTGGTAGCAAACACGCTGAGAATGAAGTGAACACCGGTCCCCGCTTCGGGAACGAGGATGACTATCAGGATTATATCCAGAAATAGCTTGAGAAAGAGAAGGCTAAGGAAGAGGAGTGGAAGCAGCACATTACTCAGGAAGTGCAGGATCTGCATGGGGGAAGTTCCGGGAGTCAAGACTTTTATAATTTGAAGAACTGCTTGTCGGCAACGGCTTTGCCCTTGAAATTCCGGCTCCCGGACATGAAGAAGTTCGATGGAACCGGGGATCCCACGGCTCACATGAATCAGTATGTCGCAGTAATGATGCACACAATCCTAACTGAGGATCAAGTCCTGGGACTATTCAATACCTATCTGGAGGGAGCGACCCTAGTATGGTTTCATGCGTTGCCGCTGGTGACGAAGAGAGATTGGAAGGAGTTGGCAAAGTCATTCATCGCCCAATATAGTTTCAACACTATGCTTGAGGTTACTCTGAAGGAGCTGGAGAGTACTAAGCAACAAATTGGTGAGTCTTTTTCCGATTTTGTGAGGAGGTGGAGAGCCAAGGTGGCAATCATGAAGCAGAAGCCGCTTGAGCAGGATCAGATCCGAATGGTAGTTGGTAACACGTTGCCGTATATTAAGAATGAGCTGCGGTATATGCCTTTTACCGATTTCAATCAGATGTATAGTTGTGCCTTGACAGTTGAGGGGGATGAAGAGCTGAAGAAAGCTTATACTAAGTGGACGAAGTCTGGATATAGTGCCAGAGGGCCAAGTGCGAATGCAGAATCTGCAGCAGTGAAAGTGCTTGATCTTAATGCTATCGAAAAGAGGCGATTTGCCAAATTTGATCAGACCTACGCAAAAGTTTTCGAACAATTGCAGAAAAAGGGATTGTTGAAATCCCTCACTCCTTATAACAAAGCACCACCTTCTCCGCAGATACAGGCAAGGGGATACTGCGAGTTCCACAGTAGTTATGGGCATACTATTGAGAACTGTGAGAGGTTGAAGCACGAGATCCAAGATTTGATTGAGGAGAAGAAGATAGCTGATCCTTCGTCGGCGAACCCTTCCACTAGGCGTAATCCACTGCCTAATCATAGGGTGAGCATGATCGGAGTCGGTCTGAAAGAAAGCATGGTTGTGGAATCCTTCGAGGAAAATGAAGAGGAGTTGTTGGACTCCGATGAGGAGAGCAATGTAGGAAATGGTCTATATGTGTCCTTCCTTGGCAAAGAACAGGAGGGTGAACCGATGGATGAAGGGTTGGACGGTGGAGCACCGTATGATGAAGATAGTGCTGAAGAGACCGGGGAAGGGTCGTCTCGGACTATTGTGCCAGAATTGAGTCTATTTAGTGGAGGAGAGGATCCCGATGTGCACTTGCGTGAGTATATGCACGATATGTTTGTTGAATCCTTCGGGGTGGATGAGATTGCTTAGTGGTTCCACCATTCGCTAATAGGAGAGCCTTTGAGGTGGTTCCACTCATTACCCGACTCTTGTAAGCATGATTGGGAACATTTGTCCGATCTATTCCTTGAAAAGTACAAAAACACTAAGAACAGGATGGCAGAGTGCTTCGCACTGCAGATTGGGCCTATCAAACGCCCGTTGCCGATGGTTAGTAAGTATAATGGCAACAAGGATCCAATGGAGCACCTTCACTTCTACCTATCGTCCATGGGGCCTTTGGGTTTTAAGGAAGAAGAGATCACCAGTCTGTTTTGCAATTCACTGATGGGGGACCGCTGATGTGGTACATGTCTCTCCCGATGCATATTAAGCGCGATTGGGCCGCGATGACCAAAAGGTTCATTAAGGAATACACAGTATGGATGCTTGTAGAGCAAACCCCGGACTCACCCTCTTATGAAACACCCGAGGCGGTGTTGGCAATGCCCAGATATGGCGGATATCAGGATCCCGTGGAGCATGCAATGTTGTTCCGCAACCGCATGTATGACGCTGGATTTCCCCAATGTGACCTACATGAACATTTCCCAGAAACTATCATGGGAGAAGCCTTGTTGTGGCACCAAGGCCTGTCAGAAGAAGAAATGGGTCATTGGATACCTCTTAGGGATGCTTTTGTGTCGAGATATGAGATGTACGTTCTATGGACGGGATCCCTGGAAGATCTGGATAGGATCAGGCAATTCCCCGAGGAACCATTCGTGGATTATGTTAGGAGGTGGAGGTACCGCTACGAGTTATGTCATGAAACGATGAGCGATAAGGTGCAAATCATGTGCATACAGCGAGGCGCTATATCGTTAGCGGCAAGGAGAATGAACAGGGTGTTTCTCCGGAACTATGATGAATTGATAGGCTGGGCTATGTATGGATCGGCAGATCCCTTGTAATTAAATTCAAACGTTCCTCACGTAATGGATCTGATGATTGTGGACATTTGGGAAAGTTCCTCGGATGAGGAGGATACTGATCGGAGGATTCCTATCAATATTTGGGATGAATCTGATGATGAGCTGGAAATCGCCATCATGACAAGATCAGGTCGAGTGGCCGAGGGAAAGGCACATGTGGTTGAGACTGAGATAGGGGAAGGATCGGCTCCCAAGCCAGATGACCAAGTCCTCGAGCAGTTGAAGAAAACACAAGCTAAGTCTACGGTGTGAGAAGTCCTATGCCATTCCAAGTACCACCGTGAAAATCTGATGAAAGAGCTGCAGAATTTGGTTATTTCTACCGATACTGAGCCGGCAGCGTTAGTACGGGCAATTATGGCCCGGAAGAAGACCGAAATCACGTTCACTGACGAAGATCTCCCAGAAGAGGGGAAGGTGATAGGGGTCAAAAACCCCTATCTTTGGGTACGGTTTTAGGACGGGTTTTAGCATTATTTAGTTAATAATCGAGCATTTCTCGCATTTAAATGCTTTTGTGTGAGTTAGTTAGGAATTGGAAACGTTTTATTTATTTTTCATTGTTTAGGCTCGTTTTATGACCAATTTAGGCAATTACGGCCAAAATATCATGCATAGTATAATTCTGTTATCTTTTGAAGCTAATTGGTCCGCCAAAAGTCGCACCAAACGAAGCGTTTGCTCAAAATAAGCAATTGGCGGGTCAATTTAGCCTTTGGACTAATGTTATCTGGAGTTTCTGTACATGCGCAGGTATAAGTTCGAACGAAAAAGGCATCGACGGCAGTCGGCAAGCACGCGGGGGCATACCGGGCAAGAATGCTCGACGAGCGGGCCTCCGTAGGCTATGCCTGCTCGCCGAGTAGGCCCCTGGAGGCCTGCTCGCCGAGCAGGGCGCTGCTCGCCGCGAGTAGCGCCTGCTCGCCGAGCAGCTCGCCCTGCTCGGCGAGCAGACCTGCGAGAATTGGTCAAAAAGACCAATTCCGCCCCCACGATGCCACGACGGACCCCACGACTTCCTACCTGTATAAGGACACGAAAATAGGTCAAAAAGAGGGCCGAGACACGTCTATAAATAGAGTTTTTCCAATGTAAATTAGTATCTTTCATTTATTTGTAAATTACTTTAGCTTTCCCCTTGTAATTCCTCTCCATCTCCTCCATATCCTTCAAACCTCCATTGAAGCTCCTTCAAAGCTTTTCTCGAGGAATTATCAAGGTTCGTCCTTAAGATTAGGTCGCCGGCTGCAGAGTAAACAGGTTCCCTGAAAGGGATTTTTGTATCTCCTTTTATCTTTCCTTGTTTGTACTCTTTGATACAGTTGCCGAACCTAGCTTATTGTATCTTGTGACATTGTTCTTCGCCTTTAATAATAATTTAGCTCTTATTTTGTTCTATGATTATTTGTCTAATCTCTGTCTTACGCTTTATTCAATTGGTTTAATTCATTCAAAAGCCCCAAAATCTAGTAGGCACATATTGCGAGCTGAATCTGACCTAGTCAGAGCCTAGGAGATTGACAACTTCTTAGTTGATTAAGCACCAATTTACTGAGCCTTAGACCTAGTTTCGGCCTTAGGGAATCACGCGCTAGGAACCTCAGGAGGGTAAGTAGGGTTAATCGCCTTGAATACAAGTGACTCAGATTAGGTTTTTACTCAATAGACCTAACAATCTATCTTCATTATTATCGTTCATACCATGTTCCTTCGGATAATTGCATCTAGTGAAAGATCAATTAGGAGTAGTTTAACTTAATTAAGGGTAGAGTAGCTTAATTAGGCATAGAATAACTTAGTTAGAATCAGATAACTTAGTTAGGATTAGTATAATTCAACCTAGGAGTAGATTAACTTAATCAAACAAACTCAAAACCCCCTAAGCCTAGATAACTCCTGAAACCAAGTAGCTCGATACTTGCAGAAATAAATCCTGTGGACGATAACCTGGACTTAACCAGAAATTTATTACTTGATAACGACGGGGTACACTTATCCCTTAGTGAGTCTTCATCCCAATTTAGGTGAAGGCGCATCAAGTTTTTGGCGCCGTTGCTGGGGATTTATTTCTTCTGCAATATCGAACCAAAGGTCGATTTGTTAGTTTAGGCATTCATTGTGAATATCCTTTGTTTATAATCGTTTATACTTGTTTATATATAATCCTTTATACTTTTCTTTTTGTGAATATTTGTTTTTAATTTTTATTGTTATTTCTAATGATTCTTCTTTTTTGAGAAAATGGCTAGAAACAATGGAAATAAGGAGTCTATTACGCATTTGCTTAACTTTCTATCTACTCACGAAGATCAAACTGACGATTTGTATGCCTCAATTAAAAATTTATGCATACAAAAAGGGATCCTAGTTGATTCAACCGCGGACGAATCAATTAAAGAACCCAATTTGGTAGGTCAGGTTGATAAGGTAATATCTTTTCCCATTAACAATGAAGAACCGATCCCTAATTATGAGAAACCAAAAGTTTCAATATTAATTGAGGAATCAGTTGAAATTGAGCCTTTAGAGAAGAATCCAAAAATAGAAGAGTTCGGTTTTGCTCCAAGTCCAGAAATTTTCATTCTCTTTGATTTACCAAGGGAATCAAAAAGGGAGCAGACTAAATTTTTTCATAACTTATTTAAATTTTATCCTTTGTTTTTATTAAAATTCTTTGAAACTGATAATCCGTTTTGCAGGTACGGATTATTTATTCAGGAATTTGAATTCCTAACGCGAATGTCAGCATACACCTAGGCGGGAATTTTATGTCGAGCTCACCGACTATAACGTAGCGCTTCTTGGGAGGCAACCCAAGTTTTAATAAAACTTTTCAGGTTTATTTTATTTAGATTATACATTGATCTTTTAGTTTAGTCTTTTTAGTTTTCTTTTACGTTTTTTTAAAAGTGTTTGTTTAAAAAAATAAAATAATAAATAAATATTTTTTTAGTTGTTTAGTTTTCTTTTATTTTATTTTATTTTATTTTATTTTTATTTATTTTTATTATTTTTAAGTTTTCAGGTTTAAAACAAAATTAAAAAAAAAAACGAATTTCGCCCAACCCGGGCGAGTTAGGCACTGCCCAGCTTGCCGGGCTGGTCGGCCGAGCCAGTCAGCTCGGCCGACACGGGCTGTTCGGGATTTTAAAATCCCGAACCAAAAAAAAAAGAAGGAAGAAAGAAATAAGAAAAGAAAAAGAATAAGAAAAGGGGGGGATGACTCATCATCACCTTCCCCACCTTCTTCTTCCATTCTCTCTTTCCTTCTTTTTCTTATTTCATTCTTTCTTTCTTCCTTTCTTCCTCTCTTTCCCTTTCAAAACTAACCCCCCAAATCCATCATACTAACCCAAATTCAAGATATAAGGTATGAATCTTTACCCATTTTTGATTTCTAACATGTTTCTAGGCTTAGATTTTAGCTTAGGGTGATAATTTTTGAGATTTAAGGAAAAACCTAAGTTTTAGGTTTTTCTCTCTTTTCTCAAATAAATCTCTTGTTTGCTTTTAATTCTTGATTTCCTTGCAATATATGTTAACATCATGATTAATTTGTGGTTTGGGTGTGATTTCTGTTCTTAATTTGTGAATATTTGGAGAAATTGCTCAATTTGGGTAAAATCTCCATTTTAGCTCAAAGTTCAACTATTCAATTTATAGTTAAAAACTTGCCGATAGAGTTATGAATTGCATTCTTACCATGTTTTAGTCATTGGGCATCTCTAATTTTTCATGAATTTGTGAATTACGGGTAAAACACTTAGGGACCGAATACTTTATGGTTTTAGTCCCTAAATTCCTAAACTATGGTTTATGCCTATGAATGGTTTATTTGGGGGTTTATGTTCAAAATTGTAAATATATCCTAACTTGTCCATTTTTTTTGGTCTATTCCTCAGGAACTATGAGTAAGAAGGGCAAAGCCAAGGTCGTAGTTGAGAATGAAGCCGAGTCTGACGTCTTGTTCAGCAATACACTCCAAGCTAAGTATGACCCACCTTTTGGGCTCGTTAATGAACGTGAGGGGGTATTGTATGATAGATTTTCTAAGCAAGAACTTGCCACCCATATAGTTGTAGATCAAACATATTTAGCGTCTATAGGCCTGAAAAAGGATTTCAATGAAATCCTCAAATTCCACGGCTGGTTTAGACTAGCCACAAAACCGACCCCAGTTTATCACAACTTCACTATGGAATTTTTGACTACTTGGAAAAAAGAGCTACCATTGGGCTGTGGTAATCATTCTTTTAGACTGAATGGTAAACCTTACCGTCTCAGTGATACCACACTAGCAGCCCTGATGGGAGTCTATAACAATCCAGAGGCAATCTCAGATTTTGAGAAACCCATGACAAAAGATATGGCCTGGGAACAATTAACAGGCATATCGGAATTTGACTCCCAGACTGCTAGCCCAGTCGCTCTCTTGGACCCACTCCTCAACCTTGTTCACAAGTTTGTGGCTCACAACTTGTTGGGCAAAAACGAGAGCAATAAAGTCTCAAAGACAGTATTGCTCATACTATGGTGTGTGGCCAACCACAAACACGTGGATAATGTCAAGGCCATCTTTGAGGGCTTCTCAAGCCAAACGAGTAGAAAACGCGGTTCCCTTGGCCTTGGACACTTAGTTACCAACGTACTTGATAGCCAATTCAAAAATTTGGACATTCAAGAAGTTTCTTTTTACCCTACTTTGCTTAACTCCAAGTTTTTGAGGAGATCTACTTTTCGTGAAGTCTTAAACAGGAACCCAACCGAAGGAGCAAGCTCTAGCAGAGGGGGACGGAAAAGAGCACGAATTCCACCACAGCATAGGGACGAGGAACCTGAGGAAGAAGAACCTGCGACAGCAGGAGACCAAATGGAAGACCAAGCACCGGGGACGGAGGCCCAATTCCAAGCCATCAACACCATGATGGCAGAAATGCGAGACCTGAACCTTCGGAAATTCAACACTGTTCAACAAATGGACCATCGGTTCACAACCTTCGAACAGAACATGGATCGGAGGCTCACGGGCCTTGAATATGTAGCGTCAGACTACTGCGAGCGCTATAACATGCCATGGCCACCTCCCCCGGCCGATCAGTAAGTTGTCTTCTCCACCCTGACTTTTTACACTCGTACTTTATGATTTGTGATGCAATGTTGGAACTTATTGCATATTTTTAGTGTGAGGAGGAGGGGTAGACAAACTTACAAAAATTGTATAATTTTTTTTAATTTTTGTTGCGTCGTGTCTAGTTTAGTTTAGCGTTTTCGGGTTTTACTTATGTTTTTGCATGTTTAGGACCTAAAATCGTGAACCTCCTTCGAATCTAAACTTCGTTATTTATCATCGAGGACTGAGAACCGAATCTAATATTGCATGACAACTAGTTTAGGTGTAGGACACAATCCTTGTATCTGTAAGAGCATGAGCTAAAGTTTGCATTTAGACCCTACTTTTGAAGAGATGCTAAAATCATTACTTAGGTAGATAACTTAAGAATTGAAGGCATGTGATATTAAACTTGAGTTTGGGGAGAACTAGTAAACACAAAATTGAAACCCAAAGAATTGTGAGTTGAATTTGAGCCTAAGAGCGAACATCAAAAAACTCTTTTTCTTGACATTTTTGTGTGAATGCTTTGACTTGTGGAAGATTACAGATTTTGCACCTAATACTGTGTTGAACCTACATGCAATGATTTGAGATGATAAACGATGAAATCAGCCTCATTAGAATTAACCCTTTTTCTTTACCTTATTTTCTTTTTTTCATCCACTCTAGGAAGCCCCTTTGAGCCTATATTTTTGTAGTTTATAGATTTTTCTTTCGTTCTAACCTATTTTTGCAAACCACAACTTGGTTTGCTACTTAACCCAAAATTTTTGCAAAGCTCAAATTGAGCCTTTGTTTTCTTCTAGCGCTTTTTCTTTGTTTATGGCATTATAGTAGCAAGCCAAAAGGCTAAGAAGTGAATGAGCTTCACTATCCAAAAAAAAAGGGGAAGAAGAGAAAAACAGAAAAAGAAAAGAAAAGAAAAGAAAAGAGATGAACTAAAAGGGGAGAACTTCATCCCCCAGTTCTTTAAATCAAAACGTCTCAAGAAAACATCCCAAAAAGAGAATAATGGATGAGTAAAAAGCTCAATCACTTCATATTTGCTAAAGCCATTTGAACTTTGTTTTTCTAGCGGTAGAACTCTTAACCCTTGTTGTACCTTTAACCCTCTAACCACATTACAATCCCAATTCGAGGCTGTTTTTTGATATCATCGGAGTCGTATAGCATAGTAGAGGAACTCGGATGAACGTGTAAAATCAACGTAATCCTAAGCAAGAACATAAGCCGAGAGTAAACACTTTAGCCACCAAAATTGTGTGAAATGAGTGAACTACCTATGGTGAGGTGTTTTACTTAGCGATCCCCTCAAGCTCGTTTAATTGAACATGTGTCCTTTTCCTTAAAACATATGACCTATGATAATTGAAATGCGGCTTTTGGATATCGTGTCTCTACTTTGTATTTCCGAATGCATGTAATTACAGATGCTCGAAATTGTGTCAAGCACCTAGTCAAACCGGGAGGTTTTCTGGCTTGCTTGTGATTGCGGGTTTAGTTTTTTTAGTTTACTTGGGGACAAGTAAAGTTTTAAGTGCGAGGAGGTTTGATAGGGGTTAAAAACCCCTATCTTTGGGTACGGTTTTAGGACGGGTTTTAGCATTATTTAGTTAATAATCGAGCATTTCTCGCATTTAAATGCTTTTGTGTGAGTTAGTTAGGAATTGGAAACGTTTTATTTATTTTTCATTGTTTAGGCTCGTTTTATGACCAATTTAGGCAATTACGGCCAAAATAGCATGCATAGTATAATTCCGTTATCTTTTGAAGCTAATTGGTCCGCCAAAAGTCGCACCAAACGAAGCGTTTGCTCAAAATAAGCGATTGGCGGGTCAATTTAGCCTTTGGACTAATGTTATCTGGAGTTTCTGTACATGCGTAGGTATAAGTTCGGACGAAAAAGGCATCGACGGCAGTCGGCAAGCACGCGGGGGCATACCGGGTAAGAATGCTCGACGAGCGGGCCTCCGTAGGCCATGCCTGCTCGCCGAGCAGGCCCCTGGAGGCCTACTCACCGAGCAGGCCATGCCTGCTCGTCGAGCAGGCCACCAGAGGCCTGCTCGCCGACCAGGGTGCTGCTCGCCGCGAGTAGCGCCTGCTCGCCGAGCAGCTCGCCCTGCTCGGCGAGCAGACCTGCGGGAATTGGTCAAAAAGACCAATTCTGCCCCCACGATGCCATGATGGACCCCATGACTTCCTACCTGCATAAGGACACGAAAATAGGTCAAAAAGAGGGCCGAGCCACGTCTATAAATAGAGTTTTTCCAATGTAAATTAGTATCTTTCATTTATTTGTAAATTACTTTAGCTTTCCCCTTGTAATTCCTCTCCATCTCCTCCATATCCTTCAAACCTCCATTGAAGCTCCTTCAAAGCTTTTCTCGAGGAATTATCAAGGTTCGTCCTTAAGATTAGGTCACCGGCTGCAGAGTAAACAGGTTCCCTGAAAGGGATTTTTGTATCTCCTTTTATCTTTCCTTGTTTGTACTCTTTGATACAGTTGCCGAACCTAGCTTATTGTATCTTGTGACATTGTTCTTCGCCTTTAATAATAATTTAGCTCTTATTTTGTTCTATGATTATTTGTCTAATCTTTGTCTTACGCTTTATTCAATTGGTTTAACTCATTCAAAAGCCCCAAAATCTAGTAGGCACATATTGCGAGCTGAATCCGACCTAGTCAGAGCCTAGGAGATTGACAACCTCTTAGTTGATTAAGCGCCAATTTACTGAGCCTTAGACCTAGTTTCGGCCTTAGGGAATCACGCGCTAGGAACCTCAGGAGGGTAAGTAGGGTTAATCGCCTTGAATACAAGTGACTCAGATTAGGTTTTTACTCAATAGACCTAACAATCTATCTTCATTATTATCGTTCATACCATGTTCCTTCGGGTAATTGCATCTAGTGAAAGATCAATTAGGAGTAGTTTAACTTAATTAGGGGTAGAGTAGCTTAATTAGGCATAGAATAACTTAGTTAGAATCAGATAACTTAGTTAAGATTAGTATAATTCAACCTAGGAGTAGATTAACTTAATCAAACATACTCAAAACCCCCTAAGCCTAGATAACTCCTGAAACCAAGTAGCTCGATACTTGCAGAAATAAATCCTGTGGACGATAACCTGGACTTAACCAGAAATTTATTACTTGATAACGACGGGGTACACTTATCCCTTAGTGAGTCTTCATCCCAATTTAGGTGAAGGTGCATCAGAAGGCTCACAACAAGCCTTTATACATCCGAGCTGAAATTAACGGGAAGAAGACTAGTTGTGTGATGGTCGATGATGGATCGGCCATTAATGTTTGCCCACTGAAACTTTTGTCCAAGTTGGGAGTAGAAAGAGGAGATTTGATTGCCTCGAAAACTGTGATTAGGGCCTATGATGATAGCCGTAGGCACATTGAAGGAGTTTTTAAGGCTAAGCTGAAAGTGGGGCCGCATGAGGAAGAAACTGAATTCATGGTGCTGGATATACCGGTGACGTTTGCCGTGTTGTTGGGACGTCCATGGTTCCACAAGTTGGGAGGTGTGCCCTCCACGCTCCACCAAATGATAAAATTCCCCTTCGGGGAGGAGATAGTAATAATCAGAGCTGAGAAATTGAGTTCGGTGGCGGCATTGGGAATTGAGCCTCAACTTTTCTTCGGATTCTAAGTTTCTGGGATCTACGAGTCTAGCATGACCACCGATGTGGTGAAGATGATGAAAGGGGGTTTCATCCCCGGTATAGGCTTGGGAGCACACCATCAAGGGTTGCCAGAATTTCCGGACTCCAAGAGTCAGAAAACCCGAAGGGGCTTGGGGTATGAACTGGGAGGTCTGTCCAACACAGGTGGTGAAGGAAAGGTGGGCCTAAAGAAGTATTTTGTGAATGAGGGTCACAGGAAGGTTTATTCGGGGGCTCCTGAGTCATGGACTAGCACCGAAGGGAAGATTCTGCCAGGTTTCGAGATCTTCAATGATGTTACCGACTGGGGCAAAAGAAAGGCAAGCTGCTTCGTCGAGGAGATCATGATGTTAGATTTGAATGCCGAGGAGTAGGTCATCACTATGGAAGCCACTGTGGGAGCGGTGGATGAGCCCAGTACCTCCAAAGTTTATGAGAAACCCGAAAACCCTGTTGATGACAATTGTATTACTGCTTTATTTGAATCTAATGATGTACTCGCCAATACTATCAATGAAATGAATTCTGATTTTGCTTACTTGCTTGATGTTGATCGTGATCATTCCATACATTCTCATTCATATAACATGCCTACATTTGAAATCAATACAATAGAAATGTCAACTTTCAATCTTGGCACGGATGAAAATCCTAAACTTATACAAATTGCTCAAGAATTAACTATCGAAGAGAGGAAAGAATTTGAGAGAATAATTAAAAAATACGAAATAGTGTTTGCTTGGACATACAAAGACATGCCAAGAATCGATCAATCAATTGTAACTCACCTATTCCAACATACCCCGAGGCTAAGCCCGTGAAATAGAAACTCTGACGCATGAGGCCGGAATGGGCAGATAAGATTAGAGAAGAAGTGAAGAAGCAGTTAGAAGCAGGGTTCATCGAAGTAATCGACTATCCTCCTTGGGTCGCAAATGTAGTGCCAATCGCGAAGAAGGATGGCAAAGTGAGAATGTGCATCGATTATAGAGATCTTAATAAGGCGTGCCCCAAAGATGAATCTGTGTTGCCTTATATCAACGTGTTAATCGACAGTGCGGCATCGAGCGTCTTACACACGAATATGGACGGTTTCATGGGTTACATGCAAGTTTAGGTGGCCGAGAAACACGAAGCAAAAACCTCATTCACAACTGAATGGGGAACGTACTGTTATAGGGTGATGCCGTTTGGTTTGAAAAACACCGGGGCAACTTACCAGCGAATGGCTACGGCATTGTTCCATGATATGATACACAAGGAAGTAGAGGTTTATGTGGATGACATGATGGTCAAGTCGGAGACGAGAGAAGGGCATTTCGCTGCACTCGAGAAGTTTTTGGCCCGAATTGCAGAATTCAAACTAAGGTTGAACCCAAAGAAGTGCTTCTTTGGCGTTTCATCGGGGAAAATCTTAGGCTATGTAATCAGTAATAAGGGAATTGAGGTAGATCCCGATAAAGTGAAGGCCATACGGGAAATGCCGGCACCAAAGAATGAGAAAGAGGTGAGAGAGTTTTTGGGGCAGGTTCAGTATATCAGTCGGTTCATAGCAAGACTCACTGCAATCTGCGAGCCGATCTTTAAGCTGCTACGAAAAGATCAACCCACGATTTGGAATGATAAGTGTCAGCAAGCCTTAGAGAAGGTCCGGGACTACTTGTCTAATCCACCAGTCCTGAGACCGCCTAAACTTGGAAAACCGCTTCTCCTCTATGTAGCAATCGAAGAGCGATCTATTGGGGCAATGCTGGCCCAGGAAGGGGACACTGGTGTGGAGCACGCAGTGTATTATCTGAGTAAAAAATTCTTGGAATATGAGCTTAAGTATAATATGATCGAAAAGACGTGCGTGGAAGTAGTATGGCTAACGAAGAAACTACGACACTATTTTCAGTCTTACAAAGTGATCATTATTTCTCGGATGGATCCTGTGAAGTATCTGTACCGAACTCCGTCTCTAACAGGGAAGCTAGCCCGATGGTTGTTGCTCTTGTCTGAATTTGACATCGAATATGTAACGAAAAAGGTTATTAAGGGAAGAGCCGTAGCGGAATTTCTGGCCAATCAGCCTCTAAATGCGAAAGAGGAAGAGATAAACTATGATTTCCCCGATGAGCACTTGAACGCGATAGAAGTTATACCATGGAAAATGTTCTTCGATGGAGCGGTTAACTCAAATGGAGCCGGAGTAGGAGTGCTACTTATCTCACCAGAAGGGGAAAGGGTCCCAATGGCAAAGAAGTTATCCTTCCCTCTCACCAATAATATGGCCGAATATGAAGCGTGCATCTATGGGTTGGAGTCGTTAGTGGCACTGGGAGCATCATATGTTGAAATCTGGGGCGACTCAAAACTAATTATCGAACAAGCGCAGGGAAACTGGGAAGTAAGGGAGGAAAGGTTGCGTCCATACCTAGACCAGCTGGAAGGATTGGCGCAAAGATTCAGCGAGTGTCGTTTTTATCACATTCCTCGAGCACAGAACCAGGCAGCGGATGCTTTGGCCACTTTGGTGTCAGTATGGGATAATCCTCGGAACCTTGCCTCGAAGCCTTTGGTGTTGAGAAGGTCTCATAAACCATGCTACGAAGATGTAATGCTGTTGGGGGCAGATAAAAAACCTTGGTATTTCGATATCGTAAACTTCATGAAGAGTGGAACATACCCGGTAGAATCAGAACTTAGGGATCAGGCTGTGATTAGAAGGTTAGCTCAGCAGTTCGTCATCCACAATGACTTGCTTTACAAAAGGCACACCGATGGTTTACAACTGAGGTGCTTGGATGCGGGAGAAGCCCGTGAGGCAATGGAGTCAGTACACTCGGGAATTTGTGGAGCCCATATGGGAGGAGCAGTATTAGCAAAGAAAATCATAAGGCAAGGCTTCTATTGGCTCACGATGGAAAGAGATTGTAACGAATATGTGAAGAAATGCCATGATTGTCAAATCCACGGAGATTACAATCATTTACCAGCTATGGAACTACACGTGTTAGCACCCATTTGGCCGTTTGCGGCTTGGGGCATTGATATCATCGGAGAGGTGAGGCCTAATGCTTCGAACGGGCACAAATTCATTGCAGTCGCTATTGATTACTTCACCAAGTGGGTAGAGGCAGAATCATTTAGCAAGTTGGGGTCTAAGCAGATGAGGAAGTTCATTGAAAAGCACTTGATCACCAGGTTCGGAGTGCCTCATCATATAATCAAGGACAATGGGGTCCAGTTTCAGGGAGAGGTGAGAAGTCTCTTCCAAGAGTACGGTATTGAACATCATAGGTCTTCTCCATATCGTCCGCAAGCTAATGGCGCAGTAGAGGCGACTAATAAGAACCTTAAAAGGATTCTCATAAAGACAGTAGAATCGCACCGGAACTGGCACGAACAGCTTCCGCTCGCTTTATGGGCTTATCGCATGACAGTTAGAACATCAACTGGGGCAATGCCGTTCTCCTTGGTATACGGTGCGGAAGCCGTTCTCCCGATAGAGATTGAAAAGTGATCGTTGAGAATCGCAGTAGAAGCAGAGATTCCCGAGATGGAATGGGTGAAGAAGCGATATGAGCAGTTGGAATTGGTGGATGAGAAAAGGATGGAGGCCCTTTACCATGTGCAGTTATATCAGAGAAGGATGGCCCGAGCCTTCAACAAAAAGGTCAAGGCCAGCCCTATCAAAGAAGGAGACCTGGTGCTGAAACAGATCCGAGTGACGCACACCGACCCTAGGGGCAAGTTTAGGCCTAACTGGGAAGGACCGTTCTTCGTGAAGAAGATCCTGAGCAAAGGGGCGGTGAAGCTTACTACTATGGACGGCATGGAGTTCTCCGAACCTACCAATCTGGATAGGCTTAAGAAATACTTTTCGTAAAAAAAAAAAGAAGAAGAAATGAGAATTCCCGATAGGTTGAAAACCCGTAAAGTGCAGCCTATGCAACAATAAGGGATATCCCAATGGGTGAAAACCCGAAAGGGCACTCATTTGAAAATTCTGGGATAGTAAAAGGAGAGATGAAAAATCGCTGGGATCTGAAAACCGAACAGGCGGGTCCTGGTAACGATAGTTATATCTTGAGCAATTATAAAAATAATGTATAAGCGGCTAAATATTTCTATTGTTTGTAAATAAATAAAGGCATGAATATATTTGAAGAGTATGATTGGAATCATTACAATTTACTGAATGTATCGTAATATGAATCATGAGTTATACATTTCTTATCTCTCTTTTCACATAAAAAGCCTACGTACTATCCACCCCTCTCCCTATACCCAAGCTATACATCGGGGTAATACTAACGAAAAACCTATAATTAATGAGCCTAATAAGGAGGAAGATCCCAGTAATCCTCAAAGTCCCTCAGACAGGAAGCCCGCTCCGCAGATAAGGCCTCCTCGGCAACTCGAAGTCTCTCCTCGGCGGTAAGGCGCCCCGCGGTCTCCACTCGTGCCCTCTCCTCTGCAGTAAGACGCCCCTCGATCTCCGCTCGTATCACCCCGGACCAATGATCATTTCTCTCCCAATAGACCTGGCCGACCCTGGCATCGGCATCCCATTGTGACTCACTCCTCCTCTGCTCGTTTGCATGGAGATCGCTCTGTAAAAAAAAAAAAAAAAAGAACATTGAAATAAGGCAACAACAGAAGTCATACATACATATGTGCATACATTTCACTACACTAAAATAAAATAAGAATACTCACCAGGTGACTGGTACAGCGCAGGTGGAGCCGCTCTCTGAGATAACCAGACAACCCCACGTAGTCAGTGCACGTCTCCCTCGAAGTCTGGAGGGCGTCCGGGGGATCAAACGGTATCCTCGATGTGAAAGCAGGAGGAGCTATCTCAACACCGGCATAGGCCACTCCGGACTCGTCGTAGTGAACTGTCGAGAAGTCCCTCCTAAAGTCAGGGATAGGTACGCCTAAGGGGGGCCACTCCGGCCGGGCGGTGCCTGAGGACTCACCCGCATAATAGGAGGGCTCGCCCGCAGGCGTTCGAGCCTGAGCACCATCAAAGAAGTCGGACATCCGGGCACTCCTCAAAGAACCCTCCTGCATATGAAGACACAATGAGTACCCCTAACCACTTCGCAAATAAAGAATGAAAAGGGTCAAGCACTCACCAGGAGCTCCTCCCTACCAAAAACCGCCGCGACGGCCTTGGCTGAAAACACGTCCGTCCTAGGATCCACCTCCATCGCAATCTCGGGAGCATCCGTCGGGGTCAACAAGGTTGATAAATAGTGAGCACGACCCCCTGCGTGGTCCCACACGTCTCGAGGGGAAAACTGGCGGGTCATGTCGCGACGAATATCCGACAGAGGCATGGTCCTCACTGCAAACATGGACACTGGAATCTCGCCAGGTGTCTAGTGCGAGGAGCTAACCCCGGTAATGCCCCGATCGCCCAAGTACCATGCCCGCACACAGGGGCCTGTAAGTACACACCGCTGCCCCTGGATGCGGGTAACATACGTGTAGTCAGGACCAAAGTCGAGGTCATCCCATCCGAATCGAATCTGAAAACAAAAAAAAAAGTCAGGTCTGGTCAAACAAAGATCTAGTGTAGTTAGAAGATGTTCACCTGCCCCAAAGTCCGCGAGTCGATCCACGCTAGGAATCGCGCCACTGTCCGCCCCTCCTCGGCGCCCAGATCAAAATTACTCCACCAAGCCATAAGTGGAGGCCTAACCACCCGCGGCCTGCGCCGACGCGTGCATGGAAGAATCCGCCTCTCATAGGCCCAAATCTGCTCGCAGGAACGAAGGTTACTAACAGAAATCGTGAAAAGAATAAAGAAACAAGTTAAGGATGAAAGACGTACCAAAAGAGCAAAGGTGTAACCACCGAAGTCCTTGCGCTTCCGGCAAGTCAGATCCAAAAACTTGTACAGAAAAGCCAAGCCGGCTCCTGCCCAATCATGAGATGACACCGCGTCCAAATCACGGAAGGCCTGGATAAGACCCGCATGTATCGTCCCGCTCTTGGTGCGGAAGATCGTCTCGCCCAAGGCATATAGAAGAAAGCTGCGGACGGCCCGATCCGTGTCGTCTAGCCCACAGGAGTCCCTACGACTCAATAGTCCGGATGTGGTAATAAACTTCGCCGGGGTGGACTTGACCCCCGTATAGACTCATGGTCCAATCAGAGCAGCTAACTCGTCGCGGTCGACCCGAGGACGCACCATGTCGAAGAAGAGGGGAACCGGGATACCGCTCCCCCGCAACCCGGTCAGCAGGGAGAAGTCACGGGACGAGATCGTCATCTCCCCAAACGAAAGGTGGAAGGTGTGGGTCGAGTCTACCCATCTCTCACATAAGGCGCGAAGGCCGAATCGATCACACACTCTGTTGGCGTGAGGCAACGCCAGGATAAAAGGCTCAAAGCCCAACTCTCGAACCCGGGCTTTAGCCGCCGGGCTCAGCATGGCATACCAGACATGAATCTCCTTAGTGGCCCCGAAAATACCAATGACCTGGAAGGAACAGAACGGGTAAGTTTAAATCTCGCTCCTAGGCTTGTGTCTAATAAAGGTTTGTTAACCTAGTTGTTCTTTCGGTCATGCTTAAGTCTAACCTAGAGACTCTTTGTCAATTAGGACCGTCATTTGGTGAAATTTTGTTCTTAGGGTCGTTTGTATAAGATTTGACTAGTTCATTATTTGGTGTTCCACTCTCCCGCGTGTTGGCAAAGAGATTGATCCAATTTTAACATTTAATTTGGTCGTTTAGGCTTTTTCTACTATTCACGTGCACTATTCACGTTTTTACTATTCACGTGCACTATTCATGTTTTTACTATTCACGTGCATTATTCATGTTTTTACTATTCACGTGCGCTATTCACGTTTTCACTATTCATGTGCTATTCACGTTTCTATTGTTGACATGCATTGTTTGTGTTTTTACTATTCACATGCATATAATTCACATTCTTTCAAAAGATAAATAAAACGTTCCTTATGGGCGTAGAAATTCGTGTTTTCTAGCTAAAAGTCTTCTAAATGACTTAGAGATTGGCATGCAAATCATGTTCAAAGTAGGGCTACTAAAGCCTAGAAGTCTAGTCAAAGGACGAGAGAATAGGAGAGTACTTACCTGGTTAGAGTGGGTCCGGCTCAGATGTGAAGCATGATCCTGAAAAGGGGCCACTGTAGTCAGGTTCTCAAAACCCGCATCCATGCCTTTCGTGCCATCGTATTTATCCAAATCCATCACGGGAATGCTCCAAATTAGAAGTTAGAGAGAGAAGGTGTGGGGTTGGAATGAAACCCCACCACCTTATATAAGAAAAGGGAATGGCATTCCCGTAAATAGCGAAAAAGGTACGATGTGACATAAAAGTAAAAAGTAAATAATTAATTATCAGGTGCACAAACCTCCGATCTGCAGTCCGTTTCAGCCTGCGTTTCTGCCAGGCGGTGACCGATAACATCAAGATATGACTCCAGACGATAGCCAAATTTTACAGAATAGTGGTGCCAGTCAAAATACAGACAACAGTCAACAGAAAAATAATTGTTAGTCTAAATCGTTCCAGACGAAAAGATAAGGACGCTCTTATCAAGCAACTCAAATACCCGAGACGATAGGTCTAGTAAAGATACAGACGACAGCGCTTTAGAATTCAGAATTGTTAGAAAGAACCTTTTGCTATTGAGCCATCTTACCCGCGGTCGTGGACCAGGGTTGCTTTTGAGCCATTTTACCCGCGGTCGTGGACCGGGGTTGCTTTTGAGACATTTTACCCGCGGTCGTGGACCAGGGTTGCTTTTGAGCCATTTTACCCGCGGTCGTGGACCAGGGTTGCTTTTGAGCCATTTTACCCGCGGTCGTGGACCAGGGTTGCTTTTGAGCCATCTTACCCGCGGTCGTGGACCAGGGTTGCTTTTGAGCCCTTTTACCCGCGGTCGTGGACTAGGGTTGCTGTTGAGCCATTTTACCCGCGGTCGTAGACCAGGGTCGCTTTTGAGCCTTTTTACTCGTGATCGATTTAGAGACTACGGTCGCTAGAAAGAGCTTTTTACCCACAGTCAATTTAGGCTAGGGTACTTAAGAAGAACATCCGCCAGCAGCCGATTCAAAGGCAAGGACGGAGAGGATCGAAGACGATGCTGGAGCGTGCAGCGTAGAGATTAGGTATTCTTCCTCCTACTCTTTACGTGTCTTTTACTTTAATATATTTACATTTGATGTGTTGAGTTAGCAAAAAACGTTTTCAAAACACACACATCACTGTCAAAATAGGAAAGTAGGGGCAACTGTAGACACCGAGTCGGAGGACCTGTGATGAAAACCTGTAACAAGATGGTCGAAGCGGTTGGTTCCGGAAGTTTTAAAACAAAAATATATAATAAAAAGGGAAGAAGTTAGTGGGAGTCGCGGTCGTCGAGTGGACGGCTCGCGAGTGCTCAGCGACGTGGTGCGAACGCCTAGCGGCAGCCGACGCGCGTCCGACGACAGTTGGACGCGAGCCCGGCGGTGCGGGGCGCACGCTTGACGTCCGCTGGGCGCGCGCGCCCGACGGCCGTTGGGTGAGCAACCAACGACGTGGGGCAAACGCCCAGCGTAGGTGGGGCGAGCGCCCGACGGCCGTTGGGCGGACGCCCAACGTCCGTTGGGCGAACGCCCAACGCCTGTTGGGCGCGCGCCCAACGAAAGTTGGACGTGCGCCCAACGAGAGTTGGGCGTTCGCCCAACCAAGTTGGGCGTTCACCCAACGCAAGTTGGGCGTTCGCCCAACCTGCTTTGGGCGACGCCCAATCTTAATCGGGCGTCGCCCAAAGTCTCCGGGATCCGTGACTATATAAGGCACGGATCCCCATGCATTTAAGAGGGGGAGAAATTTTTGGAGCTTTCTCACTCTAGACATTTTTAGAGAGAGAAAGTTAATTTTTTGGAGAAAATATTTTTTTTCCCAAAAAAATCCAAAATTTCCAAAGTTGAATATTTTATCGAAAACACAAAAAACGCCGGAAAATCATAACTCGTGGAATCAAACGACTTCGACTGTCAGATACCGATCTTAAGGTATTATCCGAGGACTAGACTCGTTTTATTTTATTTATTTTTCTTTATTTATTTTTTATGTTATAGTTTTTTTATTTATTTAGTCTTTTATTTATCACGTTTTATTTATTATTCCGTATTTATTTAATTTTCGTCACGTGTTAAATAAACGTACGGTTTTGTTTTGAAATAAAAACCTCGTTTTAATATCCCAATACGAACCGTGATCCGATTCAAAGGTAGTTCGGAAATTAAAAAAACGTTGTAATTATAAGTTTTTGAAAATATTTCTAAATAATGTTTTATAAATAAAAACGTCGTTTTAGGGATCTCCGTTATAGACTATGATCCAATTTTGGTAGTTCGGGGACCCAAAACGATAGAATAGATCTAATCTAAAGCTTTGGAATAAATCTGGAAACTGTTGGACTAAGTCTGTAATTTCCCGTTTTCTGTCACTAAAGGCTGTTTACCGACGGATTTTCCGTCGGTAAAGCTGCTGGAATGTAAAAAATGTTGTTTTGGTCCTCCTTTCTCAACTTTTAGACATTAGGTCCTTTATATATATAGGTATAGTTATGTAATATTTACTTTCAAGCTATTTTTAAATATTTTGTATATATATTATTCAATGTGTTTGTATATTGTTTTCATTTAATTTGGTTTAATAAAGTTATATGTATATATATATAGATTTTGTCATTTAATTCATTTAAACTATACATATTTGTTATTTTGGGGTTATTAGGGGTTATTTTCTATACATATTCATCATAAACCATTTTGGGGTTAAATTCTATTTTCTTGTTTATGAACCTCATTCATTTCCTTTACATGTTTTTAGTTAGAATAAAAACATATTATACCTAGTAGTATTTTCATCACTATTTTTTTACTTATTAATGTGTATTATTTTCCCTATTTTATTTTAGTGGGTATTATTACTCACTTTTTGTACATATGTATATCTATGTATATTTATTCTATTTTCCTACTTATATATATACTCTTTCAAATGTATTTGATGTGGGTGAATTTGAGATTTAATTCATTACTTGTTGTCATTTTATTTACATAAAGGATAATTGAGTGAAAAATGGGAAACTAAACCACAAAAAGAGAGTTTAATTTGTTTGTTTAAATTAAAGCTTTTCTAGATATTCCTAAAGTGTAAATAACGTTTTCTTGTCATTTTTAAACCATTTCCAAAATATCACGTGTTGAAACCTTAATTCGTTCCAACGACGGATTAAGCGAACCTTGTAATTAAAATCGTGTTGTTGTAAATAATAGAGTTTTGAATCGTTTTCTTATTCAAATGGATTTGTACAAAAATAAATGAACTTGTATGCTTAATCACGTTTTCGGTTAAGACTTCTTGTTCAAACGTTTTCAAACGCTCGAGTCGTTCCAACGGCAATTCGAGTCGATGTCATGTAAATTAATGGGGTTTTGAAACGTACCTAAATCGTTCCAACGGCGATTAAGGTACGAACCGTGTAAATAAACTCGTTTTCGGGGAGTGAGATTAGCTTAGAGGTAGTGTATAGTCTAAAGCATAAAATCACACTATGAATAAACCAATCCTCTCTTCTCCCCCTCTCTCTCCTATGTATTTTGAATTTGTGTAAATGGGTGATTCTTTACTAAAATGGCTTTCAATAATATATGCTCAAAACGGTTTTCAAAACGAGAAAGAAAAGGTTTCAAATGAATTTCAAACTTAAAGAAATATGCGATTAGTCCGTTATCGCCTAACACGCTGAGTAGGAGGCCGGTGGTTCATAACCGGGTGATGTCGGGGTGCCTAGTAGCCTTTCTCCGGAAAGGAGCTAGCCTTCTCGGCTCGTACCTAAGTTTCCCGAACCCTCACCGGTCTCCCGCAACGGATCGGTGTTCATTTTCCCATTCGTGGGTGGCGAATCTTCCATACTCCGAGCTCCGGTCCTGCCGAGCAGCTCGATTCCACGATTGGTTGCTTTCGGCACCAATCACCGCTTACGCCGCCATGAGGTGTCCACCCCCCGGTCCGCCCGGGCGAGGCCGTTCGGCACCTTGTCTAACAACTGTTTAAGGCCATAAATTTACTTTTTCAATTTGCAGACCTTATGCTCGGAGCCTTTTACCACGAAGCCCTCTGGTTGTGACATATAGATCTCTTCGCTCAATTCTCCATTGAGAAAAGCAGTCTTAACATCCATCTAATGTATGTAAACCTTACAACAAGTGAGAATGTCTCCTCGAAGTCTATTCCTTCCTGTTGTGTATAGCCTTTAGCAACAAGGCAAGTTTTGTACCTTTCGATACTATTGTCAGCCCTTCGCTTCACTTTGAGAACCCATCTGCTCCCAACAGAATTTCTACCCTTTGGCAGATCAACTAGTTCCCAAACATGGTTGGATCTCATAGAATCTAGTTCCTCTTGCATTGCTATAGTCCATTTGTCTTTTTACGGAGAAGTGAAAGCTTCTTTAGCATTTCTAGGTTCCGCATCATCATTTGGAGTTACTAAAAGAGTTGTGCCTTCGATACCAAATCGTCGACTATCAACTCTTTTCCTTTTAGTACGGTGCGGTTCTGAGTTTTGATAAACTTCTCTCTTATATTCATCATAACCCGGAATCCTATCTCTTAGACTTTGTCCCAAATTCTCACAAGAATCAGGAATCAAACTCCCACTTAAATAAGGATCTGTCACATTCGAAACGTTTTGAGCTTCAGAACTTTGACCTTGTTCTTGTTCCTAGTAGTGATCGGTATCATTACCTTGATCCTCAAAATTCCTCCCACTCAAATGGAGAGGTCCGTTTGAATCTATTTCCTCAAACAGAGTGAGATCAATGTCAACTTCTCCTAGCTTAGGAAACTCATTCTCTAAGAAGACGACGTCTTGTGATTCAAATTCTGTCACTCGGCCTTCACTATTTTCTCCCACTAGGACATATCCCTTTGATACGTCAAGGTATCTTATAAAGACACACTTTCTACCTCTTGGGCCTAATTTCCCAAATTTGCTAGAGGTATCATGGGCAAAAACAGTACAACCCCAAGGTGTGAGCATACTCAAATCGGGTTTTCTACCAGTCCACAGCTCATAAGGAGTGGAAGTGACAGTCTTGGAGGGCACTCGGTTTAGAACATATGTAGCTGTTAGCAAAGCATCTCCCCAATAGGAAATAGGCAAGTTTGCTTCAGCCATCATAGATCGAACCATATCAAGGAGAGTTCTATTTCTCCTCTCGGCAACACCATTTTGCTGCGGAGTGTATGGGATAGACAACTGATGCTCTATCCCTTTCTCATCACATAAAGCTTTGAATTCATCTGAAAGATATTCTCGACCTCGGTCAGTTCTCAAAACTTTGATCTTCTTATCTAGTTGATTTTCAACAAGGTTCATAAACTTTCTGAAACAACTCAAAGCTTCAGACTTGTGAGACATCAAGTAGATGTGACCATACCTTGTATAGTCATCTATGAAGGTGATGAAGTAGTAGGCCCCATGCCTAGCCCTCACATTCATTGGACCACAGACATCAGAATGAATTAATTGCAGAGGAAATTCTGCCCTAGTACACTTCCCGAATGATTTTCTATGAATTTTTCCTTTATGACATGGTTCACATGGAGGTAATTCAACTTTTCTTAAACTATCTAGTAAGCCCTCTTTGGCTAAACAATTCATGCGATCTTGGCCAATGTGATTTAACCTAGCATGCCATAAACTAACATCTTTATCCACAAAAGAAGAAGTAGTAACAGAAAAATTATTGGAGTCATATAATTCAACATCCAAAATAGTCAAACCATTCAGTACATATCCTGAACCATAGAATTCATTATCCAAACTTAAATGCAAACTGTTATTAGCAAAAAGATAGGCAAAACCAATTCTTAACAAAGAGTTCACAGAAATAAGGTTTCTCCGAATATTCGGAGCATAGAGAACATCTTGTAGGAGGAGAGTTTGACCGCCACGTAAAATCAATCTACATGTGCCAATCCCTTCGACTGCAACTCTCGAGTTGTCTCCCACATAGATCCATCTTGAACCGACTGGAATTCGTCGAAACTCGACAAAGGTCTCTCTTTCCTTCGTCATATGGTCCGTTGCACCTGAATCAACAACCCACAAAGGATCATGTTCAGCCATGAGAACAATGCTAGATACATTTATTTCACTCACACATGAGTTAGTGTAGTGTACCTTAGGAAATTTGCAATCATTTGAATAGTGTCCTTTTTCTTGGCAGTTGAAACATTTCACACGTGAAAGCTTCGGTTTCTTTCTGTTCTTTGTTCTCTTTCCCTTTCTATTTTCTGTATTCACAGGCTCTTTGGCTTGCTCTTTGCCCTGGCCATAGAAGCGCTTACGCTTTTGCCTTGGAGGATTGGAACGCCTCCCACTTGAGTGGGCACCCACATAATGGGCTTCAGCATTGATCTTAATCGATGCCAGGTGATCCTCCTCTAGCCCAAGGTGGCGACAAACAGCATCGAAGGTTTAAATTGCTTCGGTGTGGGTTAGGTGCACCTTCATGTGCTCCCAACTGTTTGGCAAAGAGCGGATAACAGCTTGCACTTTTTGCTCATTGGTTAACTGATGACCTGCTTCATTCAGCTTACTGATCATGTTGGACATTTCTCTTAAATGCTTTTTCATTGTATGATCAGGCCTCTTCTTGTAAGTTTCAAACTTAATTGTCAATGAGCGGAGCCTAGTTAGAGACACACCTCCGAATTTCTCCTTTAAGGCATCCCATAGGCCCTTGGCTGACTCAATCTTACAGAATTGCCTAGTGAACTCATCATCCATGGCACTCAATATGATGATGCGGACAGTGGAATCCTTTTTCTTCCATGTCGTATAATCTCAGCGAAGCTGAGCAGTTGCACCATCCTCAGGTTCAGCCATAACCGTATCCAAGTGAGCAAGCACATCTTGCTCTTCAAGCACATACTTTATTTTTATTGACCAAACCTCATAGTTATCCCCATTTAATTTCAGGTCATTATTGAGTTCAGCAACTATAGACTTTCTAGCTGCTGCCATTGATGACTGATCTACAATGGTATTGCACGACTTAGTAAGAAGTTATTAAAGGTTCAATACACGCATTAATTCTCTAGACAACTTATATCTAATCAATCAAATTTTCATTCTAAATTTCGATTCGAAAATGAGACCGAAGTGGCTCAAATTACCCTTTACACTTTAGTATTAGATCCAACTAATTAGATACATTAATGCTTAGAGAATTTTGTTACTCACAAGTAACGATTTTGCAACTTATTACAAAAATATGGTTGTTGTAAGGAATTAAGAGGACTTTTGATTTATTATGTCAATCTTAATGTTGACTAATCTTAACTACTAAGGTCGAAGATAATCATTAAATCAAGGAAAAAGTACAAAAATAAACCTTGTGGTTATGCCCATTTTCGAACAACACCTATGTGGTTTAAAAGTTTGCAAATTGGTACATTGAGGTTCATTCCGTTAGCAAACACAGGCCAAATTGACTAACGGTGTTAAAAGTCAAAGGAAAAATAGTTAATTTGGTCCTTATATTTAATAATTTTATAAATGAAGCATCCTTATTATCTAACTATCACAAATAAACCCCAAAATAAAAAATAAAAATTCAATTATACCATCTTCTCCATTACTCTTTAAATTTTTTTCTTTCTCTCTCATCTTTTTTAATTTTTCTCTCTCTAAAATCAATTTTCTCTCTCTAGATACCTTGGTATACAATCTCGCACTTAATGATTCGGCAGCAAAGCTTCTGCTGTTTCTTACAGTTGGAATTCCAATTATATGTTTACTGATGATGTACTTTGTCCGACCCTGTACTCCAGCTTCTGGAGAAGAAGACTCTTCAGAGCATGTCCATTTTATTTTTACCCAAGCTGCAAACATTGTTCTTGCACTTTATCTTCTTATATCCACCATAATAAGTGATATGGTGTCTCTAAGTTATGTTGTTTCATATGTTCTACTGGCCGTAATGGTCGTTATTCTCTTATCTCCTCTTGCAATTCCTGTGAAAATGACTCTTTTTCCTGCAAGACGTAAGAGCAATATCCCGGAAACTGATTCTTTTGAAAGTCTGGTTTCGGGAGAAGGTGAATTGACCACAGCTAATCCTTTGTTGGCACCATCTTCATCGGCAACACAGCTTGGAAGTTTTCTCGAAAATGATTATACTTCATCGGCAACACAGCTTGGAAGTATTTATTAGCTTGTTAAAATGATTATCCCCTAAGGTACAAAATTGTGCTATTTTATCATAATGTTTCCAATTAAGGTTAAATTTATCTCTACTTGACAAAAAAATTGATTCTAGAGAGAGAAAATTGATTTTAGAGAGAGAAAAATTAAAAAAGATGAGAGAGAAAGAAAAAAAATTAAAGAGTAATGGAGAAGATGGTATAATTGAATTTTTATTTTTTATTTTGGGGTTTGTTTGTGATAGTTAGATAATAAGGATGCTTAATTTATAAAATTATTAAATATAAGGACCAAATTAACTATTTTCCCTTTGACTTTTAACACCGTTAGTCAATTTGGTCTGTGTTTGCTAACGGAATGAACCTCAAGGTACCAATTTGCAAACTTTTAAACCACATAGGTGTTGTTCGAAAATGGACGCAACCACAAGGTTTATTTTTGTACTTTTCCCTTAAATCAATAATAACTAATCACTGATTTAATAAATCGCAATTAAATGCTCACATAAAATTATTCAAGCTCATCAATTCCAATCCAACATACCAAAAATTATCCAATCAAAATCGAATAATAATTAAATTAGGATCCCAATGGTTATCCAAACATATTTGAATAATCACACCATAAATAAAAAAATTATCCAAACATATTTGAATTTTTTTTTTATTAAAAATCTATTAGAAAACAAAAATTCCAATAGAAATCCTAACAAAAAATACAACACTAGAATAATAAACCCCAAAGAAAAAATTTGTTCCAAAAAATTAAATCCACAACCACAACCACACCAAAAACAAAAATGGTTCATTTAACCAACATAAAAATCTTCCATCTCTTCCATGTAGGGAATTTCTCCTACACGGAACGGGCGAGGGAAGGAACGAATCACAGATCTCCTTAACATTTCAGGCATCTCCCCAAAAACCCTCCTGTATTGGACAGACCTAAGTTGTCTCTCGGACCTCAGTCTCACTCTATCGTCACTTACAGATAAGGTGACATTCAGCTCATCTATCTCATTTAAGAACAATAACACGGAATATAGCCTATGGAGTCTTGGAGAGGACTTTAGGGTTTCAAGAAGGCCGGAGAATAATATTATTTGATCATGACCTCCGTCAAAATCTCCCATAAGGATGAGGCACTGTATAAGGTCTTGTACCTCGATCAGGTGACGCACAATAGCATCTGCATCATCCCAAAACTTTTGAAAAAATACCCGAAAATTCAGAAAAATTCAGAAACGCGTTTCTGTAAAAAAAATAGGAAAAAATTAGTCATGGGAAGAGGCCCCACGCGCCCACACGCGCCTGGCGCGTGTGGAGGGGCCTCTGCCATGTGGCGCGCGCTGGTTGGTCTAGCTGGCGCCGACGCGGCACCGGCTGGCCAACCAGCGCCTGCCGCGTGGCGGGCTGGGGGAGACACGCATTTTCTCCCCCCTAGGTGGCGCGTGAAGGCCATGCGCCGCCTTCCCGGTCGATTTCGGCGACGAAGAATATATGGAACCTAGGGTTTTTAGGGTCTCTGGACTCGATGGTGTGGTCGGTTTTTCGATTTGACGAGCGGAACGAAAAATCAGAAGGTAACAGAAACCTAAAATTTGAGTAAAAAACGTTTAAATCGAACCCTAATTCAATTTAATCACACAATCAATCAATTTCAGTGTATAATCATAAAAAATAATAACAATGAATTATTTTTAATCTTTCAAAAAAGATTCAAACGCAAACAGATTCTCGGTAAAGACGGAATACTAGATCCAATGGCTCTGATACCAATGTAGGGATAAGCATATATTCACAACATATACATTTATCCGAATAAGTAAACAGGTTTACGGGTTACCTCTTGTAGCTCGGATCCCATTCTTGATTTGCAGCGGAAGGATTCGGATCAATCACCCGATCTAGTATCACCGGTCAAACCTTCAACCACGCCAATAGAATTAGGAGAGGAAGACAATTGGTTCACGAACTAAAGCGACGATGGATCTCAAAGAGAGAGAGGGGGCGGCGGCCAAAAGGAGGAAGCAGGAGAGAAAAATTCTCTTTTCTTTGTTTTTGAGATACTGTATCTCTAAAACCTAATTCCTTGTTCTCTTAGAATTAGTGTTAGTTAGGGTTTCTATTTATACTGAATAAATAGATAGCCTAACCCTAATTCTTATTGGGTTTGGGCCCGTTCCATTTCGGACGGGCCTAATTGGATCCATATCCAATTAATTCCAACATAACCCTTACTTGAACATATTTACAACAATTAACAAATTAAGTCCAAACTCACCCAACCAAATACATTTGAAATATACATACATTTTGGTAAAAAATGGTATTTATACCCTATAGATTAAAAATGAGGTAAATAAAAGATACATATACTATGATAGTTAATAAGTAAAAAATAATAATGAAAACAATACTTTAATTAAAAACAAGTAAAAACAATGAACAAGGTTCATAAAGAATAAGAAAATAACTTTTAATCCCCAAAATAACTATTATGATAAATATATAAAAAATAACCCTCCCCAAATATACATTAAATACAAATAATAAAAAATACCATTTAATGACCCAAAAATATCTATTAATTAATTATCCCCTAAAGTAATAACTAATATAACTCGAATAGACCAAAAAATTATATATATCTATACATATAATTTTGCAAAGCTAAGTTAATACAAACCATGTTTAAATAGGAAATAAATAGACTTATGATAAGTAACTATTAGTTATATACCCCAAAAATAATTTTAATAAATATATTACATAGTTATATACATATATATACAAGTATAAATGCCAAAAAGTTAAGAAAAGAGGGTTAAAAAAAGCATTTTTCGGATTCCAGCAGCTTTAGCGACGGAAAATCCGTCGCTAAACTGCTTTTAGTGACAGAAAAGACATATTTATAGAAACATTCCCTATACTTTTTAGATTCGTTAAAAAACTTTAGATCTATTCTATTCTATCATTTTGGTCCCCAAACTACCCAAATCGGGTCATAGTCTATAACGGAATCTCCCAAAACGATGTTTTATTTCAAAACGTTAATTAGGAAAGCATTTTTAAATCTTATATCTACAACGTTTTAGTCCCGAACTAACCTCAAACGGGGTCACGGTTCGTATTGGGACTTAAAATGAGGTTTTTTATTTCAAAACAAAACCAAACGTTTATTTAATACGAGAAGGAAATTAAATAAATACGGAAGAATAAATAAAAGTGAAAAATAAAATAAATAACTAGAATTATAAATAAAATATAATCTGTTTCGGCAACAACTAATTCTACATTCAAGGAATGGTTAATCGGCAAATTTGAAAAATGACAGCGAGAGAGCGTGTGATGGAGAGGCTAAGGGAAAGGGCAGCGCAAGGTGGAGTGGGGCGGTCAGCGTCGATCCAGCCGGATGTGGTGGCTGGTGAGGGGCGCGGTGCGGATCTGGGCTCGGCTGGGGAGAAGGTGTTGGGAGATAGGGGATCGGAGGGAGACGGTAGGGAAGGGCTTGGGGATCGCAGATCCGGAGTTGGGGGGTGTTTGGGGATCCGATCGGCAGGGGGTCGGTAGGAGCGGCATCGAGGTGATTGTCGGGAGGCCGGCTGCCGCGGTGGATGGGGCAGCGTTTGGTGCTGGCGGCGGATCCTTTGCTTATTAGCAAAGGGAAATCCGCGGCGCCTGAGGGGAGCGGCAGTGACCAGGGCAGGGTGAGGGAGCGTTCTTGTGAGAGGGAGTGGGCAGGGGTCGGAGGCGATGAGGCGCAGGCTGGGAAGGAATGGCCGGATGTGGCCAGGGGAAGGGAGAATGGCATGGGCGGCGCCTTGGCTATGCGCAGCAGTAGGGAAGGGGGCGATAGGGCAGGTTCAGGAGCTAGGAAGGAGGGTTTGTGTTTTGGCCAGGGATCGGGCAGCCCTAGGCCGGGCTCATCGGAGTTGGTCAAGGAGATTGTTGGAAATGGAGAAATTCATGTCGATGTGGCTGAGGTGGCTATCAAAGCCCCTATGGATTCAAATATGGTTTCTAGGTCTGAAGGTAATGGGATTTTTAAGAAGAACGTGGACCAACGTTTGGGAAATATTTCATGGAGAGATACGGTGATGGGAGTTGTCGAGGAGGAGATAGTTTTAAAAGAAAATCTGATGGATGGTGATTTGAAGGATGACTTCTCTGACTCAGATATAGAAGATGGGGAGCAGGAGGACCCCTTATGTCCTGTAGTTAGGCTTTCTTTAGCCGATAAACGTAACCTCCGTGCTAGATGGAAGTTGTCCTTAATAGTGACGGTGCTTAGGAAAAGAATTAGCTTTAACTATTTTGCCCAGAGAATCTAGGCACAATGGGCTAAAAAAGGGAAAGTCACTATCACTGACTTAGAGAATGATTATTATGTAATTAATTTTACCCAGGCTGAAGACTATAATGCCGTGGTAAATGGGGGCCCTTATATTATCTCTAATCATGTTCTTGCCTTAAGACCTTGGGTCCCTAATTTTAATCCGCATGATTGTTCGGTGAATAGAATTTTGACTTGGGTAAGATTCCCGGATCTTCCTATTGAGTACTATAATGATAGTTTTCTTAAGAAGATTGGTGGGCTCGTTGGCAAAGTTCACCATGTGGACAAGACTACTATTGGGGCAGTTAGAGGCAAATTTGCAAGAGTTTGTATAGATGTTGACCTTGTTAAACCCCTTTTATCTAAATTCAGCTTATATAATACTGTTTATTTTATTGAGTATGAAGGAATCCATAACATCTGTTATGAGTGTGGTATGTTTGGTCATATGTATGAAAGTTGCCCTAAAAGGAAGAAGGTGGTGGAAGAGGTAGTTGAAGCTGTTAAGGCTGGAGAAGAGGAAGTCCGTGGGGATGGAAGGAATTTTAGCCCTTGGATGGTTGCTAAGAGGACTGGAAGAAGAAGGACTCGGGAGCCTGTGGTCCAGAACCGTCCTTCTGACTTATTAAAGGATACTGTTATGGCTTAGAACGGTCCTGGGAATAAGGAGAGGCCTCCTCCTAAGGAGAAAGAAGTTTCCAGTAAGGTTGCGACCATCAGCTCAGGTTCTAGATTTGGGGCTCTTACCATTGAAGATGATCATAACTCTGATTGTCTAATTGAGGAGCTTGAGTCGAGTATGCCGGGTTTAGAGTCTATTGAGCCGGCAGTAAAGAATGTAGAGTCAAATAACCCTCTCTTCAATCCCAAAATGGAGGCTCAGGCACGCTCCCATGCCCAGACCTTGTAACTTTTTGAAAAGAATAAAGAGGTTAGTATCCCTAAAACCAGTGTTGTTCCTAGAAATGAGATGACCATGGGGGTTAATAAGTTAAATATGAAGAAACCTAAGGGTAATCATAAGAATAAACAAAGCTCCCTGGAGCTATTGGATAAAAGGGGACCGGTAGGTACCACCTCTAGGCTCTTAGGAGCCCCTAATAAATACCTAATCTAGGGTTCTGGACCTGGGGTCAGTAGTCTTCCGTCTTATGGATTTTTTTTGTTTGGAATGTTAGAGGAGCGGCGAGCAAGGCTACCCGCATCCATGTCAAAGATTTAATTAAACAGTTTAATCCTTCTTGTTTTGCTTTACTGGAAACTATGATCAGTGGAGTTAAAGCTAATGAGGTGGTTAGAGTGTTTAGAAATTGGAAGTGCGTTAGATCGGAGGCTACTGGCCGGGCTGGTGGGATTTGGCTTTTCTGGAAGCCTAATCTGGTTCAGATTGATATTGTCAGGATTGATAAACAGTTTATTCATAGTAAAGTTACCTTCCCTGGTAATAAACCTCTCTTTATCACTATTGTTTATGCTTATCCAATTCTGGCCAACCGTAAACGTCTTTGGGAGGCTCTTTCCTCCTACAGTTCGAATATGGTGGAGGCCTGGTTTGTTACCGGTGACTTTAATGATATTGCTATTATGAGTGATCAAAGAGGAGGAGGGAATCACTATATCAATAGGTGCCTTAATCACAAAAAGGATATGGATTTGTGTGGCCTCTCTGACCTTGGGGCTGCAGGCCATAAGTTTACTTGGAAGCGTAATAGCACCTTTGTTCGTCTGGACAAAGTCTATGCTAACATTGTGGCTCAGAGCAACTATCCGGATGCGACCGTGGTTAATCTCCCTTTCTATCATTCGGATCATTGTCCTATCCTGGTCAGGTTGATGAGAGCTCCTCCTCCGAGAGGGGAGAGACCCTTCAGATATCTGGTGGCGTGGGAATCTCACCCGGATTTTAAAAAATTTGTGCACGATAATTATGAGCCTCATTCTAATGTTTTACAAGCTACTGAAGGTTTCAGAAGTAAAGTGGTTAGCTGGAACAAGAACGTTTTTGGCCATTGTAGACACCAAGTCGGAGGACCTGTGACGAAAACCCACGACAAACGGCTAAAGCAGTTGATTCCATTAGTTAGGAAATTTAAAAATCAAAGGGAAACTCGGAGAGCCGGCATGTGATAGCCCCGCTAACAAATTCAGCATCTTCTAAGTAAGGTCGGGCATGTTCATCATCATATCGATAAATGAGAGGGCCCCAGAGGTCGTGCGTTGGCCGATGAATGACCAACATCGCTTCCGGCAACGATCGTCGCTCCGTAAATAACGGCGCGCGACGCGTCGAGCGCCCGCCCGACGAGCCGAGCGTTGGGCGTTGCCCGTCGGACGGTGGGCGTCGCCCGTCGAGCGTTGGACATCGCCCGACGCACGATGGACGTCGCCCAACGTTCGATGGGCGGACGCCCAACGGTGTTGGGTGAATGCCCAACGGCTATTGGGCGCGCGCCAAACAGAAGTTGGGCGTTCGCCCAACCTAAGTTGGGCATTCGCCCAACCTGAGTTGGGCGTCGCCCAATTCCCGTCGGGCGACGCCCAACCTTCGGGATCCGTGCCTATAAAAGGCACGGATCCCCATGCATTTGGGGGAGAGGATGAAATTTTGGAGCTTCTCACTCTAAAAATCATTTTAGAGAGAGAAAGTGGATTTTTTTGGGAAAAAAACATTTGGAAAGTTTGGGACTGATTCTGTAATTTCCTGTTTTCTGTCACTAATAGCTGTTTAGCGACGGATTTTCCGTCGGTAATCTGCTGGAATCCGAAAATTGCTCTTTTAAACCCATTTTCTTAACTTTTTGACATTTGATCCTTGTATATATAAGTATATAATCATGTAATATATTTATGAAAGTTATTTTTGGGTCCTATAATTATTAATTACATATTATGTACCTATTTATCTCATATTTGAAACTTAATTCATTTTGATTTAGTTTTGTAAAGTAGCATATTTGTATATATATATGGTTTTTGGTTCATTTAAGTTATATTAGCTATTATTTAGGGTGGGGGCTATTTTCTATATGATTATTAAGTAAAAAACTATTTTGAGGTAAATGTGATTTTCTTATTTGTAAACTTTGTTCATTATTTTTACATGTTTTGATTAAAAATATACTATACTATACTTAGTATTATTTTTATTATTATATATATATCTAGTTATAATGTATAGTATTTCTTCACTTATTTTCTTATCTATAGATATACCCTTATTTTTAGATAAAAATGTATATATCTATATATATATATTCACTCCACTTTTTGGCATTTATATGTATATATTCCAAATATGTTTGTTTGGGTGATGTTTTGGGTTTAATTGGATCATTCTTATAAATATGTTCAAGTAAAGATCAATTGAGTGAAAAGGGGGAAATAAACCACAAAAAAGAGATTTCAACTTGATTATTTAAACTAAAAATTTTTAGAGATTCCAAATGTAAATAAAAGGTTTTTGGTTTTTTTTATCATTTTTAAAACGATTTCCAAAATATCACATGTTGAAACCTTATTCTGTTCCAACGACGGATTAAGCGAACCGTGTAATTAAAATCGTTTTTACTTGTAAATAATGAAGTTTTGAATTGTTTTCCTATCCGAATGGTTTTGTGCAAAAATAAATGGACTTGTATGCTTAATCATGTTTTTTTGTTAAAGCTTCTTATCTCACGTTTTCAAATGCTCGAATCGTTCCAACGGCGATTCGAGTAGAAATCATGTAAATCAACGGGGTTTTGAAACGTACCTAAATCGTTCCAATGACGATTAAGGTACGAGCCATCAAACAATACAATTCGTTTTTTAGGATGAGATTAGCTTAGAATTAACATATAAGATTGAAGCATAAAATCACACTATAAATAAATCAATTCTTACTTCTATCTCCCTCTCTCTCCTATATATTTTTAATTCATGCAAAATGGGTGATTCTTTACTAAAATGGCTTTCAATGACATGCTCAAAACGTTTTTTTCAAAGCGAGAAAGAAAAGGTTTCAAATGAATTTTAAACTTAAAGAAATATACGATTAGTCCGTTATCGCCTAAAACGCTAAGTAGGAGGTCGGTGGTTCATAACCGGGCAATGTCGGGGTGCCTAGTAGCCTTTCTTCGGAAAGGAGCTAGCCTTCTCGGCTCGTACCTAAGTTTCCCAAACCCTCACCGGTCTCCCGCAAGGGATCGGTGTTCATTTCCCATTCATGGGTGGCGACTCTTCCATACTCCGAGCTCCAGTCCTGCCGAGCAGCTTGATTCCGCGATTGGTTGCTTTCAGCGCCAATCACAGCATCTGTCGTCAACGGTGTCCACCCTCGGTCCACCCGGGCGAGGCCGCGGCACCTACAGCCATATCTTAAGAAGAAAGCAGAAAATTTTGAGAAGGATGGAAGGTATTCAACGTTGCTTGGAAATCAGGTTTGATCATAGTCTAAGTTGTCTTCTGAGATCCCTCCAGAATGAATTGGAAGCAGTCCTTAAGCAAGAAGAGCTTTTTTGGTTTCAGAAATCAAGGAAAACCTGGATTAAGGAAGGAGATCGTAACACAAGATACTTCCATCTTTCTACGGTTATAAGAAGATAGAGGAATCGGATTGATGCTATCAAGGATTCAAATGGCAACTGGGTCTATGAGGATGAGGAGATCCGTTTGTCGGCCCTCAACTTCTATAAAGAGTTATTCAAAGACGTCCCGGTGGACTTAGCTTGTGCTCTTTCTGTTGCTTCGTTTCCAATGGTTGATGAGGATAAGATTAGTGAAGCTTTTCGCCCGATTGATCTGAGAGAGATTGGCCAGGCAGTGTTTAGCATTGGTGCCTCTAAAGCTCCTGGGGTTGATGGGCTTCTGGCTGGCTTTTATCATAAGCATTGGGAGACTGTTAAGGAGGGGGTTTACAATTTTATTAAAGGGTTTTTCGAAGGCTTTGAGGATATTAGACAGGTGAATAAAACTCTTCTGGTCTTGATCCCCAAAGTGGAGAATCCTTCCTCGTTCCTTCAGATGAGACCTATGTTGGGGTTTATGTCCTATAGACAATTGTTTTAGGATATAAATATTAATGAATAAATTGTTTATTTAATCATTTGTTTAATCAGATATATAGCATTAAACTTTAACTATATATAAAGGCACAAATCTTTCATAAAGAAAGTAACCCTAAGTTTATTTAAGTAGTTATAAAGTGTTCATACAAGCATGAAGTGAGACTGTACTTTATAATAGACCAATAGACTTAAAGTAAACCCAAGTCAAGTAATATGATATAGGGGTTGGCATATTACTATTGAGACTTGCATGTAACAGTGTTTTCTGTCGAGACAGAAAACTGATCTCACAAGCTTTAGATATTCAGATATCTAGACAGTTACATGGATCCGGTGAAGGAGTTCATTAGGATTGGGACCCGACTTGATATAACAGAATGGATTGATTTATCTAATGTGTCAACTGTTCATCTCATTGGTATTAGTAGGTATAACTAATCCTCGGACTCAAACATTCGTTAATTAGTGATTCTGGATTATGGAGTCTGATACTTTGATTCTATGCGAGCACGATCCAACAGGTGAGAGCCTGGGGTGTGTGAGAGCAGGGTTGGGTATCACACAAAGTAATTGCAGAATAGTTAATGTCAGATTGAGCATTCGTCACTCCACGATAAGTGGGAGATATATCCAAATGGCCGCTTGTGGTGAATTGACTGAAATCCTTGCAAGTTGATAGAGTTAAGAGTAGAAATGAACATTTCACTTAACTTATCTTTCAGAGTGAATTCAACCTGTAGAAGTAAAATCGGACTCTTCGTTATATGTAACCTTGACACGTTCCATGGTTATAAGGAATTGACCGACAGGATATAGTTGATGAAGGATCGTATTATACTGTACCTAATACAGAAAGGTTAACGTCAGTTATCAATCTGACTTCTTAATTGATCTGGGGGGAATATCATAGGTTCTGCTAGTAATAGCTCACGACGGTATTCCGTTATATATATGTTGGAATTAATCGTGATGAATAATTTCAAAGGATATATACGGCTAGTGGCAATAAAGAACCTAATGGGTCGCATATGGGACTTGGAATTGGAGGACGAAAATGTAATTAGTGAGACACTATATATATGGGCCGAAATTTGTAGATTAATTAGGGATAAATTAATTTGATTAATAATTATAATTTAATTATGGTTATGAATTAAATTAAAGGATTATCTGATAATATTAATTAGAAGTTTTTATGTGATTGAAACTCTAATTAATTATCCCTAACATTAATTAATTATTAATTTGATTAATAATAATTATCTAGATATAATTAGTTATTATTTAGATAATAGTAAAGTGTTTATTTAATTATCTAATTAGTAATCCTATTCTGAATAAGATTCTAATTAATTAATTACCTAACACAACTAGGATTAGGGTTTTGAGAAGTCTATAAATAGACTCCCTAGCCTACATATTTCGCCCAACACAATAAGGAGGCAAGAGGAACCGTTCTGAAACCGTCTCGGCTAATTACAATCTTTCTTACTCTCTCTTTGATCTCGTATCGATTTCTGTTAGAGGCAATCATTACGATTGCTATTATTAAGGTTGATTACTGATTAGTTATTCTTTTCTGTGTTGTTTGTTTTGTTGTTCTCATGAAAGAAGAAAAGACAAACAAAATGAGAAATTCGTTTTGCTCCTCCTACATTAGGCCAGTTCACATTTTCACGGTTTTCCGGAGATTGAACCATCGGATCGTCACGATTTTTGGACAGGAGCTTCTAGACATATTCTTCCTTGTTTTCACCGTTGGGATTTTCATTCGGAGGTCTGGAAGGTCTGTTCGGGTAGGGGGCAGATTCGTTGATAGATTCTATTCTTTTGAAGTTGTGGGCACTTCGTTTGCAACGGTAGATAGATCGTCATAAAGGTATTTTGTTCTATCCCTCTTTATATGAAATAACAATTAATAGATCTTGGAAAAGGGAAATAGATAAAATAGATAAAAATTTATAACTCCGCTGCGCCTAGGCTTGTCTATTTGCCTTCATTGGTATCAGAGCCTATGTTAATCTGTTATTTCATATATGTAAATAAATGGGTTTTTCAATCAGATTGAATAGATTTATTGTTAGGTTAATTAATTAATCGGTTAGTTGTCTCCTGAATGGACTCTAGCAAGTGTACTAGATACAAGTAATAAAGTGATAAGTCAAGTATCGTATCCACAGGGATTGAGGACCAAAGTTTATAAGAAATACTTTGTAGAACAGGGTGTTCGTGGTGTGTGTATTCTTTAAATTGAGAGATGTTGTTTAAACAGTAACAAAGTCAATGATTTGGTTGATTAAAAGAAGTACTTAATGACGGTAAAAGGCATAACAGGTTAAGCACTACGGAACAGGTTACTTTCAGTCTCTAAACACCCTATTTATTCATGAATGACGTAAAGTGAAGTCAAGGTCTCTGCTTTAATGCTCACTTAAGTCAACTCTCGTGTGTTCTTAAGATTCTAATATGTACTACAAACTCAAGCATCCCTAAAGTTGGTTCTTTCTTGCATTACGATCGAAACAGCATTTCTATTAAGAAAACCCTTGATACAACCTCCTGACATCTCTATTTCGGGGTTGAATGCTTGACAAATAGTTCCGTGAAAATGAAAGCAGTTTCCTATCATGCATCTAACACTAACATACATGCCTTTAGCAATGGAGTTAAAGATTTATCAAGCACAGCATAATATATCACCATTCATTCATAAATAAGATAATAGAGGACTTACATAACCGGCCCTAACTGGCCAAACCCGTTCAAAATGACTACTCACTCATAGTGTAGAGTGAACAGCCTGAGTTAATTCCACAAACCTCCATTGATGGAGTCATCTTCCTTAGAGAGCTTTTTCTCTCTCAAAAACCAAAATTCCAGTGAAACGATTATCCAAAGTCAAAAGGTGTTTTATCCTTCCCTCCACTATGTCTATATAAAGGAACAAATACGAGCCGTACCACCAAATATTACAAAAAGATTGTTTTTCTACAGCTAAGTTACTAGGAAATGATTAATTCTAATTTGACCCTTGAACACTCAAGGGGGTGATCCATCTTGTCATCATGTTGCTTTTCTGCCTTTCCTACGCCTGCTGTCACTGCCACGCCGCTCCTGCCACTTGTCCAGTCGCTATCCGTCATTAGGTACGCAGCGGAGATCCGCTGGATCAAAAGTTGCTCTACTCCTCAAGGTTCATTGCAAAACAGGCTGTGTAGTAGCCCTTTTGACTTAATCAATACAAATCTGCATAAACCACTTATAAGTTCTTTTATTTAGGAATATTTCGCCTAAAACACTCACAAATTGTTATTGACATGCTGTTTAATTGCAGTCATATTCATGCCTAACAGTTAGTTTAATTAATCTAAAGATAAATAAGTTTTGATTACTTGATAATTAAAACTGATTATGCATAGTTCCTAATTGTTTCGGTTGATAATCGTTTAAACAAAACATTAAAGGTTTTATGGTTGGATAATCAAAACGTTTTGTTTTATTAAATCTCAAAGATAAAAACTGATATTCTGAAAATTGTTTTGAAATCGTTTTGAAACAATTATATGTATATATATAATTTTAAATAAAAAATATAAAACAGTAACGTCGGGGTCGCTGTCACGAGGCAGCCACCCCGCGCCACTATTGCTGGTTGCTGCCAGTGGCAGCAACCAGCGGCAGTGCGACGCTGCTGACGTTAAGGCGGCAGTGCCACGGTGCCGGCTGTTGCCCTAGGGCAACGGCCTTAACGTTTGGTTCGGGACGATTAAATCGGCCCGGCCCAATCACTGATACGGGTTTTAAAATTGTTTTAAAACAGGCCCGGGTTTTAAATATATATATGTGTGTATATGTTTCAGAATATAATAATTTGTTTTGATTATCAAAACCAATCTATTTAAAAGTTTGTTTTACCTAAATATTTGATATAAGTAATTCAAAGCATTAAATGAATTACACGAATTAATTAGGATATGCATAATTAAAATTGGATGAAAATTAATTTAAGTTGTTAATTTGATTAACTCAAATATTACATAAATAGTTTATGTAATCAACCAATTAAATTTAGTTTAATTGAGTCTATGCATGTTTGGCGTTATAGACATATAAGACCCTCTATAATCGTTATTTAGTCTTTTGGTATTTAAATAGGACCTGCGTGTCCTGCCTTCTCTTACTCTCTATTGTATTTCTCCTCTCATCCAAATCCCTTCAACTAAATTGAAGTTTCTTAGAAATAGAATATTGTTGTAATTCAAGGCGCCAAGGAGAAGACGAAGGACCCAAAGAGAAATATGTAATAGTTAGTATTTCCCTAGGGTGACCCTTTATTCCGTTTCAGGCTCAACGGAATAAACTTAGAGATATGTCCATAATTGTCAATGTTGAATGTATGAATGTTTGATATGTGCTAAAGCAAATCAAGACTAGGTTACATTATGAGACTTAAATAAAATCACTCACTAATCAAAAGTTAAGTAAATAAGCAAGTTATTAAAATCGGTTGCCCCTCCCTAATATTCTAATTCAGCCGGCAGTACTGGGGGCCTTTGGGTTGTTGAGTAAACTCAATCTCGGGGCCTTATGGTAACACCTGAATTATCGAAAAAAAAAAATTGTTTTTCACGAATATGGGGTAATGCTTAAATTAGGATAGAATGATTGGATGAGTAAACTCATGTTGTTCTAACCTAATGGGCAATATGGTTGGGATTGATAGACGACACATATCAGTTACTAATGTGGTTAGTAACCCAACAACCTAGAAATCACATGTTTTGATGTGATTGATTACATGAATCTACCTAATGAATGAAACTAGCTTGTTGAGTAAACTCAAGGTAAAATTTCAGGAGTTAGGATTCTAGCTCACTAAAGGAATTGTGAATATCCTTCGAATTAATATAGAGGGTTATTAATTTGGTAAAATAGTGGGAGCAATTTAAAACATAAAAGTCTGACGTATTTAAATTGTAAGTGAATTAAACAAATGAATAACATCCGTCACTCTATCTCACTCTCAAGTTAAACTAAATACTCTGAATCATCATATCTAAAATGGATCTACATAATATTTTAACCGATAACAAATTGAATAGTTCAAAATTCACCAACTATTTTGACAAACTCAAAATTGTTTTGAGGATTCGAAATGATTGGGTATGTACTAAGATACACTGATACTCATCATCAAAATTGTTTTGAAGTTCGAAAAGATTGGGTATGTATTAAGATACGTCGATACCCAATGTCCTTGTTAATGATGCTCCTGTCAAGAAGATTGATGTTTACCGGAAGCACCAATCAGATGACGAACATACAGGATGTATCATACTTGTAGCTATGGCACTAGAGCTACAAAAGCAACATAAGAACATGGATACATATTCCATGGTTATGCACTTAGAGGAGGTGTTTTGAGAAACAGACTCAAATGCGAAAGCTATGAGATAGCGATGATTGTTTCTCTCCAAGATGCAAAAAGGCTCTTTTGTTGTGGCACTTTATGTCTAGATGATTGACTACATCACCAAAGCTTTCTAGTATTGGATTTGTGATGGATAATGAATTAAGTGTCGACTTAGTTCTACAATCCCTCCCAGAGATTTATTCATAAGTTCATCTCGAATTGACAGATGAATAAACTCAGAGACCTCTCTAAAAGAGCTCTTGAATATGCTCAAGATAGTTGAGCCCAAATCTTAAGAAAGTGATGTCAGCACTTGTTATTGAGGGATCTCACGAGAGAAAAGGAAGTTTCCCAATTCTAAAGATTCCAAGAAGAACAAATGCATTAAACCCAAGTCAATATAAAAGCAAGAAGGGAATGCCACCAATATGGTAAAGAAGGGAAGTGGAAGAGAACTGTAAGAAGTACTTAGACTCTCTCTAGAAGAAGGGTCATGATGGTGCTTTTACTTTTAGAACTAAAGGATAGATAATTGAACTTACTTGTGATAGTCACCTAGGCCATGTAAGCAAGAAACACATGTCTAAGCTGCATCAAGATGGGCTTATAGACTCGGGTGATTTTAAATCAATGGGCACATGTAAGTCTTGTTTAAAGGAAAGATGACAAAGACACCCTTTAGCAATAAAGGAGAATGTGTATCAGACACTCTAATACTAGTGCATTCAGATGTATGTAGTCATACATCAAACACAAGCAAGAGAAAGGTTCAATCACTTCATTAGCTCCATAAGATGATCATACCAGATATTGATTCATCTACTTGATGAAGCATAAGTCAGAATCTTTTGAGAAAATTCAAATGATTCAAGAATGAAGTAGTAAATCAAACAAGAAAGAATATTGTAATGCTTCGATTAGATCGTCGTGGAGAATATCTTTCTAATGATTTTCTGAATTATCTAAATTGAATATAGGATTCGCTCATAATAGACTCCTCCGTATACACCACGATGTATCTAAAAGGAAAAACTGTACTCTATTAGATATAGTACGATCCATGATGAGCACAGCCTCTCTTCCAAAGATGTTCTAAGGCTACGCCTTAGAAACCGCATTGTTTACCTTGAACCGAGTATCCACAAAACTGCCAAGTTCTATTCCATTTGAATTGTTCATTTGAAAGGAAACCCAATTTCTCTTTCATGAGAATTTAAGGGTGTTCAGCACATGCTAAAGACATAGCATCAGATTAAGTTAGACCCTAAATCTGATAAATATTTCTTCATTGGAATTCCGAAAGAAACAATAGGATATTACTTCTATCATTCGGATGATCGAAAGTAATAGTATCCAAACACGATGTATTTCTAGAGAAAGAGTTTCTTCTAGAAACACAAGAAGAAAGCGTGATTGAACTTGAAGAAGTTCAAGAAGCAGGATTGGCTAAAATAGCGAAAGCGATGGTGGAACCCGAATCTGTCTCACAAGATGAGACACTGGTGACATTACTAACTCATAGGTCTGGTCGAGTTCATCAAATCCCAAAGAGATTTGGATTTCTAGTGGGAGCCGATGAAATCCCAAAGAAATTTGGATTTCTAGTGGGAGACGATGAAGAGGTTCACGTGTTAGACCATGAATCTACGACTTATGAGAAGGCTCTTGCAAACCTATACATGTAAGCTAGTGGGAGCTCGTATGAGCCTTTACATGTAAACTAGTGGGAGCTTGGTCGTTTACTTAGTATTATACATCGACGATATTCTACTAATGGGAACGACGTAGCTATACTGCAATCGGTGAAAATTTTGGTTATCGGATAAAATTCTCCATAATAGACTTAGGAGAAGCAGCTTACATCTTAAGGATTAAGATCTATGGAGATAGATTGAGAAGATTGCTTGACCCCTCCTAGTCTAAACATGTTGACAAAGTGCTCAAAGCGTTTTGCAGTAGACCTAACATCACTTTTGCTTTAAGCATGACAAAGTCGATTATAGGTCAATCCGAGTGATGGTCACTGGATTGTTGTCAAGAACATTCTTAAGTACTTAAAATGGCTGAAGATATGTTCCGGGTATATGGAGATGAAATTTGAGAGTTAGAGACTTTCAAATATAAGTCATCAAACAGATAAAGATGATCTTACGGAATACAAGTTTATTCTAAAAGAGGTACGATTAGCTGGAATAGTTCCGAGCAGGAAATCGTGACCGAGCCAGTAAATTAAATTAGAGTATATATATATATATATATATATATATATATATATATATATATATATATATATGTAGCAGCTTCGGAAGCAGCTAAAAGGAAGTTTGGAATGCAAGTTTATTAATGAACTAGGCGTGGTACCTAACATTGTTAATGAGATTAACAATAGGGCTGTTGCTCTTGCTAAGGGCCCGCAGTCTCATAATACGTCCAAACACTACCTCAGTCGTTACCATCTCTTCCGAGAGATAACAACAAGAGTAGATGTGAGAATTAAAAGAGTGCCCACCAAGGCACAATCTTATAGATCCATTTAAAAGAATGCCTTACCCCAAAAGGTTCATGATCGTCATACGAACGCTTATGGGAATGTTTTTTTAGAAACAATTGGCTTTAGTCCAAGTGGGAGAATGTTGGGGTTTATGTCCTATAGACAATTATTTTAGGATATAAATATTAATGAATAAATTGTTTATTTAATCATTTGTTTAATCAGATATATAATATTAAACTGTAACTATATATAAAAGCACAAATCTTTCATAAAGAAAGTAACCCTAAGTTTATTTAAGTAGTTATAAAGTGTTCATACAAGCATGAAGTGAGACTGTACTTTATAATAGACCAATAGACTTAAAGTAAACCCAAGTCAAGTAATATGTTATAAGGGTTGGCATATTACTATTGAGACTTGTATGTAACAGTTTTTTCTGTCGAGACAGAAAGCTGATCTCACAAGCTTTAGATATTCAGATATCTAGACAGTTACATGGATCCGGTGAAGGAGTTCATTAGGATTGGGACCCGACTTGAGATAACAAAATGGATTGATTTATCTAATGTCTCAACTGTTCATCTCATTGGTATTAGTAGGTATAACTAATCCTCAGACTCAAACATTCGTTAATTAGTGATTCTGGATTATGGAGTCTGATACTTTGATTCTATGCGAGCACGATCCAACAGGTGAGAGCCTGGGGTGTGTGAGAGCAGGGTTGGGTATCACACAAAGTAGTTGCAGAATAGTTAATGTCAAATTGAGCATTCGTCACTCCCGATAAGTGGGAGATATATCCAAATGGCCGCTTGTGGTGAATTAACTGAAATTCTTGCAAGGTGATAGAGTTAAGAGTAGAAATGAACATTTCACTTAACTTATCTTTTCAGAGTGAATTCAACCTGTACAAGTAAAACCAGACTCTTCGTTATATGTAACCTTGACACGTTCCATGGTTATAAGGAATTGACCGACAGGATATAATTGATGAAGGATCGTATTATACTGTACCTAATACGGAAAGGTTAACGTCAGTTATCAACCTGACCTTCTTAATTGCTCTGGGGGAATATCATAGGTTCTGCTAGTAACAGCTCGCGACGGTATTCCGTTATATATATGTTGAATTAATCGTGATGAATTAATCTCAAAGGATATATACAGCTAGTGGCAATAAAGAACCTAATTGGTCGTATATGGGACTTGGAACCAGAGGACGAAAATGTAATTAGTAAGACACTAACATAGTGGGCCGAAATTTGTAATAATATTAGGGATAATTAATTTGATTTAATAATTGTAATTAGATTATGATTATGAATTAAATTAAAGGATTATCTGATAATATTAATTAGAAGTTTTTATGTGATTGAAACTCTAATTAATTATCCCTAACATTAATTAATTATTAATTTGATTAATAATAATTATCTAGATATAATTAGTTATTATTTAGATAATAGTAGAGTGTTTATTTAATTATCTAATTAGTAATCCTATTCCGAATAAGATTCTAATTAATTAATTACCTAACACAACTAGGATTAGGGTTTTGAGAAGTCTATAAATAGACTCCCTAGCCTACATATTCCGCCCAACACAATGCGGAGACAAGAGGAACCGTTCCGAAACCGTCTCGGCTAATTACAATCTTTCTTACTCTCTCTTTGATCTCGTATCGATTTCTGTTAGAGGCAATCATTGTGATTGCTATTATTAAGGTTGATTACTGATTAGTTATTCTTTTCTGTGATGTTTGTTTTGTTGTTCTCATGAAAGAAGAAAAGACAAACAAAAAGAGAAATTCGTTTTGCTCCTCATACATCAGGTCAGTTCACATTTTCGTGGATTTCCGGAGATTGAACCATCGGATCGTCACGAGTTTTGGACAGGAGCTTCTAGACATATTCTTCCTTGTTTTCACCGTTGGGATTTTCATTCGGAGGTCTGAAAGGTCTGTTTAGGTAGGGGGAAGATTCGTTGACAGATTCTATTCTTTTGAAGTTGTGGGCACTTCGTTTGCAACGGTAGATAGATCGTCATAAAGGTATTTCGTTCTATCCCTCTTTATATGAAATAACAATTAACAAATCTTAAAAAAGGGAAATAGATAAAATTTTATAATTCCGTTGCGCCTAGGCTTGTCTATTTTCCTTCAACCTATTAGTCTTTGTAATGTGATTTATAAAGTGGTCACCAAAATCGTGGCTAATAGACTTCGGTGTATTCTCCCTGAGATTATCAGCCAAAATCAAGGAAGCTTTATCCCAGGAAGACAGATGATGGACAATATTATTGTCGCACAGGAGATGGTCCATTCTATGAAGGTCAAAAAAGGGAAGCGAGGTATCGTGGATCTTAAGTTGGATTTGGAGAAAGCTTATGATCGGATTAACTGGGGTTTTCTTCTAGATAGCTTGGAGAAAGCTGGGATTCCGGATAGGTGGAGAAAGTTAATCGAGGCTTGCATCTCTTCCCCTGTTTTTCAAGTTTTGATTAATGGGGATATGTCTGAGGAGTTTTCTCCTTCCAGGGGCATCCGCTAAAGGGATCCTATGAGCCCGTTCTTATTCGTCATTGCCATGGAAAGACTGACTCATCTTATCCAAGATGTTGTTACCTCTAGGAGGCTTCACCCGGTGTCCATCAATAAGTTCTGCCCTCCTATCACTCATTTGTTCTTTGCTGATAATGTGATGATTTTTGTGGATGGTAGTGAGGAGAAAATCAATGTGATAATGGATATCCTTTCTAACTTTTGCGCTGCTTCTGGTCAAAAACTCAACATTCAGAAATCTATGATGTTGTGCTCTAAAAACATGGACTTAAGGGTTTATAAGAAGTTGAGTGAGATTTCTGGTATCCCTCTTACTAAGGCTTTTGGTAACTACCTTGGAGTCCCTCTCCATAGTGATAGGGTTTCAAAGGCTTCTTTTAAAGAGATCTTTGATAGAACCAATAAGAAGTGTGCGAATTGGAAAGCTAACTCCCTGTCTCTGGCAGGTCGGCTCTCTTTAATCCAATCTGTGAACTGTGCGGCTCCAAATCATTTAATGCAAGCCTGTAAGTTGCCTGAACCTGTTCTTAATGGCCTTGATAAAATCAATCATCGTTTTCTTTGGGGGAACTCGGAAGAAGGTAATAAAATTCATCTGGTTCCTTGGAAGGATGTCTGCCAACCTAAAGAAAGGGGTGGTTTAGGAATTAGACAAGCCAGAGACAATAACAAAGTTTTGTTGATGAAGCTTCTGTGGAGAATGTGGCAGTCCCCATCGGCTCTTTGGGTTCGTTTGTTATGTGGTAAGTATAGAAAAGATAAGGTCTTTGGGGGGCCAAAAGATAGAGTTCCTTGTTGTTCTTTCCTATGGAAAGGGGTTAATGCAGTCTTTTCTGAGTTCTGCTCTGGGATTGGTTGGTCTGTGGGCAATGGCAGATCTATTAGATTTTGGAACGACACCTGGCTGGGGGGAAGTCCTTATTGGAGGAGTGTAATCCTCCTCCTCCAATGGAGATCCGTCACTGGAGTATTGCTGATGTGGTGGACTCAGAGGGAGAGTGGATTTGGTCTAAGTTTGAGGATTACCTTAATCTGGAATCTCTCCTGAAGATCAGGGGAGTTAAGGTGAGCAATGATGAGGATGATAGGGATAGTCATTGTTGGTCCCTTACAAATAATGGGGCCTTTTCGTGTAGATCTGCTTTTGAGGCTTTTTATATTAATCCTGACTATCCTCCCTCAGTTGCTTGGAAAAGCATTTGGGCCCTGAAGGTTCCCTACCGCATTAGGAGTTTCATGTGGCTTGGGGCTAAAGGCAGATTGCTCACAAACGTAGAAAGGAAAAGACGGCATTTAGTGGAGGCCGATACTTGTAGTAGATGCAAAGCTCAGCCTGAGACTATCTGCCATACTCTTAGAGACTGTGAAAAGAGCAATAAGGTGTGGAGGGAAGTTCTTCCCGGCTTTGAGCTGCCTAATTTCTTTGCCTATCCTGGTCAAGATTGGTTCACGGATGGTGTTAAAGGCTTGTTACTTCCTAACCTTGAGCATGGTGCTATTCTCTTCGCTGTTGTTTGTCACCAGCTGTGGCAGTGGAGGAATGCGGATATTTTTGGAGAGGGAGCAGCTTCCTTTCCTAATTTACAGGACTATTTTTCTAAAAAAATTAATTCCATTATTGATAGCTTTAAAGAGGAGGGTTTACCTTTTTCTTGCCAGAGGAAAGTGGTTCAGCTTTTGGGTTGGAGTAAACCTGGGGAAGGGACTGTTAAGTTAAATACGGATGGTTCCTGTCTTGCGAATGGTAAGACTGCGGCCGATGGAGTCTTAAGAGACGCTGGAGGTGCCTGGGTGTCTGGCTTCGCTCAGAACCTTGGAGTAGGATCTTCCTTCATCGCTGAGCTTTGGAAAATTTTCTCTGGGCTTAGGCTTGCTAAAAACCTGGGTCTTAAAAGGGTTCTTGTGGAATCGGACAACCTTGAGGCTGTCAGATCTATTTCTGAAAATAAGTCCTTTTGCTTAGGTAACCAAAATTTGCTAAAATGGATCAAGAGGTTATGTTCCTCCTTCGACTCCATCAGTTTTGGGCATGTCTTCAGGGAGCAAAACAGGGGTGCTGACCGCCTGGCGGCCGAGGGCCAGGAGATGATGCTTGGCGTCTTTACCTTTTCTTCCCCTCTGGACTTCCTCTTTTCGCTTCTCTCTGCTGATCAAGTTGGGGCTAACTTTCTCAGGCTAATCCCGGGCTAAGGGTTTTTGTTTTTTTTTTCTTTTCTTTTCCTTTGCCTACCAAAAAAAAAAGAATTATAAATAAAATAAATAAATGAACAAAACTATGAATAAAATAAATGAACAAAATAAATAAATTAAAAGAGTCTAGTCCTCGGATAATACCTCAAGATCGGTATTGACATATGGTGTCGGTTGATTCTACGAGTTATGATTTTTTGATGTTTTTTTTGTAAAATATTTAACTTTTGGAAATTTTCAATTTTTAGAAAAAAAAATGTTTTCTCCCAAAAATTTACTTTCTCTATCTAAAATAATTTTTTAGAAAGAGAAGCTCTCTCTCCCTCCTTTTTTCCAAATGCATGAGGATCCGTGCCTATGTCGCCCAACATGGGTTGGACTACGTCCAACCTCTGTTAGGCGCACGTCCAATAATTGTTGGGTGTTGCCCAACAGCTGTTGGGCGACACCCAATTCTGTTGTGCGTGCGCCCAACAATCGTTGGACGACACCCAACGGATGTTGGGCGTTCGCCTAACGAGTTGGACGACGCCCAACGATCGTTGGGCGTTCGCTCAAACGACTGGGCGACGTCCAACGAAAGTTATATCCCATAAATAAACGTTTGGTGGGAAAAGAAAAGACCCCACCAAGAAGTGTAGACCTTTATTTCTCTCTCTACTCTATAGTCAATCACAAGCCAAACAGAAAAAATAAAATCCCCTCTCTCCCACTACCAATGGTTCTGCTCTTATCTCTCTCTTTTTCTCCATTTTCTCTGGACTCACTGACTTGTACAACAAACAAACAAGCAATTATCTAACTTTCAATCAATTTCTTACTCTTCAGCAACAAAAACATAATCTTTATTTTACTTCCTGCTTCCAATTTTGAAACCCCTATGGTTTTAATGGAGTCTCAGACCAATAAACAAGAACAACTTGGCTCAACTTCTACTTCCCTCACAAAAACCACCGCCAAAAAACCTTCCAAAGACCGCCACACCAAAGTAGACGGCCGGGGCCGCCGTATACGGATGCCGGCGCTATGTGCTGCGAGAGTATTTCAACTTACTAGAGAATTAGGTCATAAATCCGACGGCGAAACCATTGAATGGCTTCTACAACAAGCTGAGCCTTGTATAATTGCTACTACTGGTACTGGTACAATTCCGGCCAATTTCTCTTCTCTAAACGTATCGCTACGCAGCAGCGGTTCATCAATTTCAGCGCCGCTGTCGAATTCGAATTCGAAATCGACTCCTCTTTCTTTTCACGGCGGCGGCGGGTTACTACATGATGCTACTGCTGATCAAAATCGAATGTTAGGGTTTCACCATCAAATCTATGCTCCTCCTCCTCCGAATCTCGTGTCGGAAGAGAGTAATTACATGAGAAAATCATTCAGAGAGGATCTGTTTAAGGATTCCGGCGAGGGAGAAAACAGTACGGGTTCTAATAAGTCTGCGAGAACTGGAATTCAAGATCAGCAATCGAATAATATTGTTGCAACACCTATGTGGGCAGTTGGAAACGGTGGAAATGCGTTTTGGATGTTACCGGTAGGTGGCGGCGGAAGCACGGCGGGTGCCATGGGGGAGCCGCAGATGTGGACGTTTCCGGGAGGCGGAGTAACGAGTATGCCTCGGGTTCAAGTAGGGTCGATGATAGTTCAGCCGCCGGGGCAGCAGCTGGGGTTAGGAGTTGGAGTTGGAGTTGGAGAGGGTAATATGGGATTAATGGGTGGAATTATTAATAATTATAATTTAAGTAGGGTTGGTTTAGGGATGAATTTGGAGCAATCTAATCATCAACAAGATAGTAGTGATCATAGTGGAGATGAAAATACTACTCATTCTCAATAATCTAAACAATTTTATTGATTGTTTAATTAATGTAAGTGTGGTTAATATCTAATTATAATTAAGCAAGATTTCATGTCTATATATTCATCTTCACCCGTTTCTGGATTTCCAGTCTAAAGATCCGCGTGGAGTGAGCCTTGATCGATATATTCATATTTAGCTTTAGTTTTTTTGTGTTCTCGTCGGGCCGTTTCTTAAACCCTCCTTACGTTACCAAAAAAATCTTCACCTATTTCTGCTTTTTTTTATTATTTTTGTTGGGGGTTGGGTTTTTGGTTTCAGTACATTCTAAATGGTAAGGTTAAGATCAATTTTATAAATTAGGTCAATTTTTTTTTAGTAATTATCAATGGATCACTCTACGTATTAATAAATATTGTTATTTTCAATCTATTTGAGTCATATTAGTACTATTTAGTAACATATTAAAAACATTTGTACATATGCGATTACTGTTTTTAACTTTTAATTTTTTTTCCACATATGTGCACGTATCTTTAATGTATTACTAATAAGTGACAACATTATCTACAAGCAGGTAGAGAAAGGGGTGTCGGGGGCCGTCCTTTGGAACTACGAATATCAGGGGTAGTTCCGACCCCGTTTTTGCTAGATTGAGGTTTTGGGTGCAAGATGACCCCTTCAAATCTATCCGCGTAGAAATATTTAGATTAGAAAGGTGTAAAATGAGATTGAAAAAAACTAGTCTAGAAATGCATAATTAGATATTATATTGCGTGTAATTTTTTTTATAAACATGTATAAATTGGTGAAGTAGTATTTATCACTGCGTGCACGTGAAGTCGAGATTTATAACTACATAAATTATAATCATAATTAATGGTGAAATTGGCCTAATTTGAAAACATTAGGAGGCTTTAGGAATAAAATGGCTCATTACTACTAACACTGGAATATTTTTTTCCTCTTTATCCCTTTTAATACTCTTGAGCAGATTAAGAGGAATTTCTGTCCATAATGCAGACATATTTTAGGTAAGTTTAAAATTCAATTTCTGTCACAAAGAATATCTCATAGTATTTTTAAATTAATAATTAGTATATTTTACAATAATTAACAAATTGAATAAAAACTTAACCTCAAATTTATGATATTTATGAGATTAGAATATGTGAGGAGGAAATAATTGAGGAATAGAAAAATAGGAAATGGAAGACAACAAGAGAGAGATATATTATATATATGAGTATAAGAAAAAGCATGAAAAATAAAAAAGAACAAAACAATTAGGTGATTCTCTTCCCATTATTCTCTCATAAAGAAATAATAAAAAAAATCAGATATTCCAGATGTCTTAATATTAGTGGGTGAAGATCTATCTATAATTTGATTAGGGTTTGTTTGGGTGTATTGTCCAGAATGAGGAATCTGGTGGTGTCCCTTGGCCTTGATTGTTTTTCTCATTTCCATTTGTAGCCAAGCATGTCCTTGTGTTATAAATATAATGGTGTGTGTGCCTTCAAATATTGTATCTAATATAGTTCATTATGGAAAAATGCAGATTTCTTAAGATTTGTTTGAATTATCAAAAGTAACTTCAAAAAAAAAGTAACTTACTATTTTAAATTGATAAAATCTGAGTGTTATCATTTGGGTCGAGATGATGAACTCGGTCTAGAGAGTGGAGTTGGTTTCGGATGTTAAGAGGCAAGATTGTCTAAAACGAATCAGGTTATGAATTTTCGGATTGATTATCAGGTGGGTTTTTGTTTGGAGGTTTCTCGTACTGACGTGAGAAGGTCTTTGTAGAGATAAAAGATATAAACTCTATTTTTTGGGGCAAAAATGGTGGGCGTTTCACTATATAATATAGAGTTTTTAGTCTCAAGGTAAGAGTATCATTTACTTTTCACTCTATTTTCTTGCTTTATTGCTTTATATATATATATATATATATATATATATATATATATATATATATATATATATAATGACTGATTTAGGCATTAATGAGTCTTCCGCCTACTTCAGGTGTTTCCTATGTTTTACGGATTACTTCAGGTGTTTCCTATATTTTTCGAATTGATTATCAGGTGGGTTTTTGTTTGGAGGTTTCTCGCACTAATGTGACAAGGTCTTTTTAAAGATAAAAGATATAAACTCTATTTTTGGGGCAAAAATGGTGGACGTTTCACTATAAATAGAGTTTTTAGTTTCAAGGTATGAGTATGTTTCCTTGCTTTATTGATTTATATATATACTCCTTCTTCTTGAAGATAACTGATTTAGGCATTAAGGAGCCTTCCTCCTACTTCACGTGTTTCCTATGATTTACGGATTACGGTAATTTTAAGCAATGGAAAGCAAGTCCGGCGGATGAAATTTTTGTCGCAAATATTATTGGTGCAGTGAGCATGGACCAAACATTTCATCATGACATCGACAAGTTTGGAAATAATGCCAGAGAAAATAGATCAAAATGCAAGAAATGGTGGCACTAACTATGATGCAAGAACGATGCCACTAATCGTAATCCGAAAATTGGAGAACTTAGTGACACATATTGGAAATAATGGCACCAATAGCGATCAAAGAAACAACGTGACTGCATCTGCGTACAAAGATATGAAGCAATTCTTGCATAGGATCGGTCCCACCTTAAACCCTAGTGACGTTAGTACATTCCTTAAAGAGATCCTACAATCGTTATGCAGGGCATTGAATTGAGCCATTTCCTTCAAGCTCTACACGAGAAATAAGCGAGAGGCATAATATTGGCAATCTCCTAGAGTACTTATCCTTGATACGCCAGATGCAATGGTAATATGAGGGTGCAATGACCATCGTTTTTAACTACATGTGGTGGAATCTCGGTCTTATACATTGAAGGAGGGGTATCTAGGAATTGGAGCTCTAATTTTGTCACAACCAGCCTTCCCTAAGGCCATTCCAGCCTTCCCTAAGGCCATCCCTAGTATTTTAAGATAATTTACGCCATAAGGATCTCTCAATAAAGCTTCTCTCAATTTGGGCTCTCTCAATAGAACCCTCAATACTACCCGAGTGGTATGAGGGGTTATCCGCCAAATCATTGGTGGTCTGGATTGGTGGTGACATCACATAGATGGACTAATTGCCCGAGATGTTGGACTGGCAGTCCGAGATGCGGGACTGGCAGTCTAAAATGTTGAACTAGACTAATTTGACCGATTGTTACCATGTCGAATAGAGTATTTGATTTGTAGCTGGTGATCTGTTTAATAACAATGGAATTGTAACAACATAGTTGTCGATGACGGGGTGTCGAGATTCATGGATACCAGTAGCTTGTTTTGTGATAATCTTATATGGAAAAAACTTGTTCATAAAAAAGTACATGGTGCGCGACATAGATTTTACCAGAGATCGAATCATAGCAATAATAACCTTTATGTGGAGGGAACAAATAACACATCTTTGAACTTAAGATTTTTACCGTTCATCTGGAAATCGAAGGCACCAATAGAGTGAATAGAGAGTTCAGAACCATTACATATAGTTACTTTCTCATGACCGTGATCTTCAGAGTGAAGATTTTTCAAATCAGATGTGAGATGATGAGTAGCATCAATATCCATGACCCAAGGTTGATTTTGATTTGTGTTTGAAAGAAAAGGCTGATTGTGTTGTCATTGATTCAGACTAAAACTTAGTGAAGAACAAGAACGAGAATAATGTTCATTTATGTTATAGGTATAGCATATCATTGTGGAATAATCAGTGTTTGTTGAATTCGAAGTTCCATGTCCGAAATGAAATTGTTGTCCATTTCCACATGAGGTGCCTTGGCCATTGGACCATCCATCGGGACTGTCATCAATGTTTGTGCCCTCGTACATGTGTAACACCCTGGTCCAATATCATGTAGATATTGTCCGCTCTGGCCCAATTCCAACACATTGGGCCTCACGGCTTTAAAACGCGTCTGCATGTATTGGATTCACATCTTACTAATAAGCCCCAATCACTACATCTCCATTTCCGATGTGGGATTCAGTTCATTCCTGCCCCCATCGCCATTCTTTAGGGCCGCTCCTTGCTCATGCCTTCTTATCCCGGCGCCACCCTCTCCGGACCGGGTCGTTACACCATGATTGTTAAATACTCTGCGAGAAACATAGTGAGCAGATGGGGATGTATTTAAGTCCATTGTTGTATCACGGGCTAGTTGGATTTCTTCACTGATCAATAAATAGAAAAGACATCCTTATCAATTAACACCACTAAGTAAAATGCCAAATTTCAGAGCATCAAAAGAAAATAAGCAAACTTGAGAACTATCCATGCTCTAAAGCTTTTGAAAGAAACACAAGTTGAAAGTCTCCGAACTTGGGGCTTTGAAAGGGTCTATATAAAAAGCACCACTTTCACCGTGTTGGGAATTAGTCATCGAAAATTAACCAAGTGCAGCGGAAAACTACGGTTAGATTTTTTATAATCCAGTTAAGATCATGTCAGACTGCCACGGAGTGAACTTCAAAACAAAATTAAAACATAGATCCAGGAACTTACGGGTGATGTCTCTTCTAGAGACGGCTGCAGGAATCCACAAGTCGAGTGAATCTCCTTAATCACGTGCACCAATCGTATAGAAACTGAACCGGTGCTAACCGTAATCGATTCAAAATAATCTGAGCACGAAGAACACGAAGAACTTTGTGCAGGGACTGAGGGGGCCGAAATTTTCAGGGAGGAGGCAAGTCATAATTAGCTTACTAAACCTAATGAATAAATACGTGTATCAATTAGGTTTAGGTTAAGTGGCTAATATCAAATTAGTCCCTCATTGGTCTCTAACCATAAATATAACCCTACAGATTATATTTAATTCAACTAGGTCCAAATAGGCCCAATTTAATTACCCCACTTTAGTTGGCTAATTTCTAATTAGCCCCTCCTTGATCCCTAATCATAAATATAACCCTATAGATTATATTTAATTCAATTAGGATCAAATAGGCCTAATTAAATAATCCCACATATATATTTATGGCCCTATAAAATTTAATTGCATTATGGTTCAATTAATAATTTATCCTATGCAACCTAATTAATCAATTGATTAATTAATTACATTTGGAAACTTGATTAATTAACCATAACCAATTAAATATCAAATTGATTAACTTGTTAAATAACAAATAATTAATTTATCCCTTTGTTAATTAATTAACATATTTTATTCTGATTAAATACATAACATGTATTTAAGATTATACTATTATTCAATTCCACGAGTTGTGTGTGCACGATCCTAAGAGTTCATCCTCAACCAGACATAGGCCTAAAGCCCAATGACCATAAATGGGTTCTAGCAAACCATTAAGGCCCCTAGTTGATACGAATTACTTCAGCCGTCTATAGAAGACATATGAAACCCAGTAGATGATCTCTCAGTATATCTTACCATTTGCATATCCATATTATAAACCAGAGACATGGTGACTGTCATTCTCTATACGGTTTATTATATTTCTTGATCTAAAGTGAACTGATGAATCAGATAAGTAAACTACTTATTAGGGTGTGGCCACACACTTCTTCAGTTCCACTTCTCAAGTGGCCGGTGATATCAGCTCACCATTAGGTGAGTGGTAATCCCATCACTTCATCTATCTGCAACAACGTGTTCAACGATCCACCCAACATACCCGTATTTGGCATCCTGTTATAGGCCTGTTAGGCGCATATCAAAGTGAACCGCATCCCACGTCATTTACTATAATGAAATAGGTCTGGAGATAATAGAGTTCTACACTTAGAAAGATCAATGACATGTCCACCATGAATCTTTCTAGAGCGGATCGGTCCAGTCCCATATTGAGCTACATCAATGCGTACCTGCATCCATATCTGACTATACAAGTGTTGCAGTAGTGCTTCCTACACAACTACACAGATACAGGATACATAGACCTTTAGTTATATTCGTTCCCACGAATAGAACAGGTCTCGGATGTTTCATGATTATCAATCAACGGATACTCCATACATGTTTCATAGCACAAGATATAAACATTATGAATTATTGCCTTTATTCATATAAAACATACACAATGTATTCAAACAATATACAAAATGTCCAATACATATTGCAGGACCAATGTCTACGAACTATGGCACACCAACACACCGTACGAGCCCAGCCAAATCCTAATCGTCCCAAGAAGGAAATGATGACATCTACACAAGCCTAAACCAAGACACTATCACTTCATGATAGTCATAAGCCACAATCTTCAATCGGTTCTTATCCTAAACCCACGACCCATCAATGTCTCAATTCCTCCACGTGCGAATAATACTAAAGCCATGAAAAAGAAGTTGTATTTCAGTCTCTGAAGTAAATCCACTTCACCCTAGATTTCTGGTACTAAAAGACCTCTTCATGTAGAAGAACCTCATCAAGCTCCTTCATAAGATTCATCTCTAAATTCAAAAGACCATGAGACACTCTAAAATTGAGGATCTTTTTACCTCATCCAATCCCTAGAAAATCTTCTTCTTATGTTGAAAAATGTTACCGAAGACATCAATATTCCAAAGGTGAACACGACTTCAAAACTCAATCAACTCCTTACGCATATTACCCATACGGTCGCAAGAATTGGAAAAAAATCTCAGAAAAATTGGCATATTGAAGCCACACAACAATGCAACGACATGCTTAGCAATAGTGTCCTGGGCTAGAGGTTTTAAATCTATAAGGATATGAGAATGATCAAACTTATTCCTTGTAAGATGGCATACAATTACTTTAGGGAAAGCAACACGTTAGTCTATGGTACATAAAGCACGATCAAGATGACAATCAACACAAGTACGTAGGGTCGAACCTCAGAATGAGGTAAACGGAGTGCCTTTAAAGCCAAAATCCACAAAATGCATACTATTGATTCAGTTAGACAAAATAATGCATTGATCAATAATATTAGGCACCCCACCACACTTTTCATCTACAGACTTAAAAGAATTAAAAACACCAAACACCTTCCATGGATGCACAACCGAGCCCATTAAGCAATACATAAAATCCATTAGCTGACGCTTAAAATGCATTTGTGGATGAACATAAATAAAGGAAATTTCAGACTCGCCTATGCAACGTACCTCTTATACAAGTAACTTGGGTGTGAAGAAACTGAGGGTCATGCACCTTTACAAGAATATCAACTCTAGAACAATGCCACAAGACCCAAATTCCGCCACTAAAACCATTAGTTTCCACAAACTCCAAGTTCAAAACGTGTAACTTCCGACGAAGCTAAGCTGCATGACTTATCGGAAGACTATGCTCAAGCAACACAAGAATATCTGGATCAAATACAGAGTTAAGATGACGAAGATCTTAATACAACTCATCACCACCGACTCCGAAGCAATTCGAATAAATACTCTTTATAATAAAAACAATAAACTAAATAAACCAAAAAACACCCATCAAACCATAAATTAAGTTGAGCTCCATCCAAAAGAACCATGTACTCAATTCCATCCATGTTTTCCTTATTTCCATTGTTACTCACATTCACATCAATGCTGTGATTGGAGTCATCTCCCTCTTTATCACGTAAACTATTATCATGAGCTCCAAAACTGAGATCCATGTCACTATCCTCGACATTAGTAGCAATATCAGAAAATATGTGCTAATTCGTGATGTCATGAAAGATTCTACTGGCAGCCCCACCTTGTGAACTACTAGCACGACCCTCTCTTCCACATTTGTAACAAAAATTGAATCCGCCAATAGAGCTCTCTACATGGGGAAAGATTTTTTGCTAAGTAACCTCATCAACACCAAAGATTCCATGAAATATGTTGAAAAGTGGGGCCTATGAGACCATTAGAAGTTTGGGCAGTAACTAGGGGTTCATGAATTTTTTTTAGGTAGGTTTACTCTGGAGAGTATGCTTTCGACATTGCACAATCATCGATGACCCATAGTTGGGAGCAAGAGAATCAGCAACCTCAAAAATACCGGTAAAATTCTCTCCACCCATAGTCGTCCCATACTCATCCATGTTAACATCTTTTGATTTTTTTTCCTATCGGGTCAGCAAGGATACTAGGGTTACATACTACACTTTTCCAGTGTGGCCATACAGTCTGCACTTTGTACACGCTATATGTAGGCCCTTGTATTCCACATGATACATTTCATCTTCGATTGAGAATTAACGGGGAAGAAAAATCAATCTCTGCGCAAACATGTGCAAAATGGTCACATATAAATTTAGCGATATTTTTACCCACCCAAACAGATTTGCCAAACGTATTATTAATGGCTAACGGAAAATCCCGGCGACAGTGAAAAGTGGGGTGCAGTAGGGTGATACTTTTTACATATAAATCACGGAAACAAATTATTAGCATTCAATTTTATTGATAAAAATTTATTCATTGATGAAATTAATAAAAAGAAGGATTACAAATAATGACTAAGAGCATCTCCAATATAGGGTGTCTAAAAGAGTGCCAAAACTTAATACATAATCCCAAAATATAATATTTTATTATCTCTTTCATCCACATAACTTTTGGCAACTTTTACTTAAAAAATGCTCCAATAGAGGTTGCTTGAAAAGTTGTCATTATAATCCTACAAATTATTATTTTATTATAAATATTAAAAATAAAAGGCTTCAGATTTTATTATTTCTAGGAGAGGGACCACAAATTTTATATTAAAAAATAATTAAACAATGTGCTAAGAGGTTGCCAAAAATTGGCAACTTTCCTTGGCACCCACACAATCACTTCAATAGTGGGCACCCTTTAAAAGTTGACAAACCTGATGCCACATCAGCTGACACTCTTTTGTAAGGGTGAGCAGAACCGAACCGAAAACCCAAAGATCGAAAAAATCAGACTGAAAAACCGAACCAAACCAGACCGAATTATATTTTGGTTTGGTTTGGTCCTAATTTTTAAGGTAGTTTGGTTTTTGGTTCGGTTCGGTTTGGTCCGGTCCAAAACCGAACAAAACCAAACCGAAATATAATATGTACTACTCTTAGTTTTTAAGGTTTAAATTAAGTAACTAACTATATAGAAAAGAAAAAACAATTAAACATGTTTTTGCTCTCTCAACTAATTATATATACAAAAGAAAAACTAATTATATGATTATTTTCTTTATATAATTGTTTAGTTAGTGAAGATACAAGTAATTGTAGGTCTCTAGTGCTTTGTTTGGTCCAAACATGAACCAAACCGAACCGGACCGAAATAATTTGGTTCGGTCCAAACCAAACTAAATTATAATTTGGTTTAGTTTGGTTCTAAAAAATAGAGATAATTTGGTTTGGTCCAATTTAGTTTGGTTCAGTTTTTGGACCAAACCGGACCATGCTCACCCTTACTCTTTTGGGCACCATCTATTGGAGATGCTCTAATGCGATTTTGATCGTATACACCTTAATAATCATATAAAAGACAAATAAATTTTGCAAAATTCATGAATAATCTTGTTTCCTTTTCTTCGTTAAATTTAGGAGAAAGTTCAAATAAAACCCTTGTGGTTTCACTAATTTTCAGATAAAGGACTGTGGTTTACTTTTTGTCAAAACGAGGACTGAGGTTTCGCACTTTTAATAATGCTATTAAAACTATCTTTAACGACCTGAAAATGAAAATTTTCAAGAATTAAAATTGTTCAATGTCATATTTTCTATGGAACTACATTTTCGATTTTAGAAAATCATCTTTTTTGGAACTTTCTCTCTCTAAACATTAACTTTCTCTCTCTTTACCAAACATCATCTAAATAATCTCGAAATAAAAAAGTTGAAGAATTAAAGTTGCTTAGAATATTAATAGTTCTTAAAATATGTCATTTTTGAAGTTGTTAAGGGTGATTTTAATAGAATCAATCGAAAAAGTCATTATTTTGCTAAAGTTAAAACCTCAGTCCTCGTTTTGACAAAAAGTAAACCACAATCCTTTATCTGAAAATTAGTGAAACCACAGAGGTTTTATTTGAACTTTACAAATATAAAAATTATTTAAGCGCAATAACCGCCTCATCACTACCCTACCTAGTATTAGACTTTTTCCACGAGTCTTGCATTCACCTAGTCCCAAAACCTTTAGAATCCCATTCGCTCCCCTAGCTTTCGTCTCTCAGTGTCAGTGTCGGCCCAGCAGAGTGCTTTCGCCGTTGGTGTTCTTTCCGATCTCTACGCATTTCACCGCTCCACCGGAAATTCCCTCTGCCCCTACCGTACTCGAGCTTGGCAGTTTCCACCGGCTGAAACAGGTGAAATCAAAGGACATTATTTGAATGCTTGAAAGAAACTTTTCGACTCTACGTAATGAACAATATACCCTTAAATTTATTATAAGATTTTCTTTTTATTGTATACTATAGTAAAAAATAGAATCTTGAGGATATTCTAAAAGCAAAATGATTGGAGACCACTTAGTAGCAAGCATATTGAGCTATCATGAAACCAAGCTGGCAGCCCACAATTATTGACCTTTAGTGAAGCTATAATAAGCTTATCCATAAAAATTGATTACAGCCGACACACACATTTCCAATCATAAAATTGTAATAATCCAATATTTAAGTTGTTAATTGTCCATTAATTAATCACAACCTTCCAAATAATAATTTCATTATCTTTTCACTATGCACATAATATATCTCATCATTCTTTCCTTTCTATTAAAGTTAGTAGGCGGCTGCCTAATTTATCAACTCCATTCTTCATATTATTCTTATTTTACTATATTCAAATATTTAGGTTCAATAATTTATTACTTCACATATTTTCAAAAACACATTACTATTAAATATGGGCCAAATAAGCTGTTAGCTGATTACATTAGCTGTTAGCTGTTAGCTGGTTACATTAGCTGATTTGACTAGCTGATTTGATTAGCTGTTTGTGTAGACCTGTTTGGTAAAAATTAGCTGATTGATAATAGCGGTTTGTGCAAAAAGACGAATAAGGGCATTAATTTTGGCGCAGGAGAAGAGGGAGTCTATTTATTAGGGTTAAAAAAATCCATTAATTTTAATATTGCAAAACGCTAATTGAAAAAGCTCCTTTTAAGAGCTTTTTCTAAATTAGCATTTTCATCCTAAAACTCTCTCCCAAACCTCTCTCCACCAAACACTCCAATTAGCGGTTTCAGTGGTCAAACCTCTAAAGTTGGTCAAAACCGCTCTTTTTATCCCAAAACGCTCTTTACCAAACAGGGCCAAGATATTCAAATTTTAACGAAACTAACTATTTAATTCTTCTATTTATAAATGATTAGTATATCATTAACTAATTGATGTAAATATTTTTTAATTAAGTTTTATATAAACCTTCGGTGCTTTCTATGGTCACTTTGTTTTTTACAAAGTACCATTACTTGGTGTGTTTTCACCATTGGATGATGGATTAGAAAATTAATTCAATGGTGAAAACACACAAAGTAAAGCTTACTTTGTTAAAAACAAGGCATAGCCTTTACTTAAACATTTTTATTATATTAATGCAAGTATAAAAAGATATTATTAACTAAAATATATCTAGGAACCTCAAACTGATTAATTAAATAAATCATAAAAAAATATTTTTTTTACTAAAATTATATGTTATTAAAATTAATTAGTAACACAGATTTAACTTAATATTTTTATATTAATTAGTGATAATAATTATTATGTTTTATATAATCTTTTAAGAAAGTAATTAATCATAAACTTTTATTTTTAATACTTATCACAAGTGTAACAAAAATTACAAATATATTTTATATTGTTTAGATTGAAACAAATTATTATCATTATCAAAACAAAAACATTGATAATATTGATATAGTTATAGATTATTTAAAATTAAAATTGTAGTTATTACTGTAATGTTAACTTATACAATAAGTTGATTAGTCTATCAAAGAGGGATTAAAAGCGATAGAAATAATGCCAAAGTGATTAGAGAAGCCCAACCTCCAAAGAACAAAAAAGAATTGCAAAATTTTTTGGACCAAGTTAATTACTTGAGACAGTTCATATCAAATTTGACCGACAAAGCGAGATCGTTTTCAGATTTATTGAAGCTTAAAAAAAGGGAGGCCCGGTCGCATTACGCGTCCCCGCTGAGCGAGGGTCCGGAGAGGGGTCCCACCACAAGGGTGTATTGGGGGCAAACCTTCCCTTGCCAATTTAATTGGCAAGAGGCCGCTCCTAAAACTCGAACCCGTGACCTCTGGTCACACGGCAACAACGTTTTACCGTTGCGCCAAGGCTCGCCCTCTTATTGAAGCTTAAAGACAAAGAAAAATTTAAATGGAACAAAAAATATCAAACTGCGTTCAAAGAAATAAAAAAATATTTGAGCAACCTCTTATTCCTCCTCGTAATGACCCCTAAAACTATGCTACCAGATAACTGTTTGTACTATGCCCTTGGCTCCTCTATTTGTCTTATTGGGAGAATTCTGCTAGGCCCATCACGATTCTTATCAAAAGTCCTCTATTTGAGTTGAGCCACCAATATAAATTCTCTAAAAACTGACAATAGAAGGAACCCATAATAAAATTTCTCCATTACATATCAAAAAGGAAATGGAATAGAAGGAACCCATGATTCACAAGGATTCATTCAGAATCAATTTGCTAATGCAAGATTTTTATTATCAAAAAGCAACTGAAAGTTTCCTATTTGCCAAGATGAAGCATAGAAATCTAGCATCAAAAATATAATCCAACTTCAAATATCAACAGTCAACAAGAAATGGCTTGAGAACATGTTCATGTTATTGTGTGGGTCATGACTTAACCGGACGCAGTCTTTTTCTGCTGGAAAATGACGGCATAAACAGGAACAAGGACACCGATGCTGAAGGCTGTGAAGACAGCAAGAGACATTTTGACTTTCTGGTGTTTCATTCTGTCCAAGTTGTACATGTGTTTTGCATGCATATAGAAGGGTTCATCGTGTCCATGTCCTCCCATCCTCTTCACTCCTGTTGAGTGAAACCCTCTCCTCACTGCCACAACACAACACTTGTATTAGTTCCGCCTACTGCTAGCTATATCATACACTTGCAACAAGGATACAACAATGACTTGTATATAAGATTAAAAACGTATTATGTCCGTGATTCTTGTAATATAAAAAACTTCACAAATTTACACTTCCAAAAACAAAGAGTGCAGTCTCATTCACAGAGTGCCATCACACTCCGTTTCAAAGTGAGGTATAGCATAAAATGAAGAATGGATAACTTCGGCAATAGATAACATCTAGAGCTGCCTAATGCAAAACTCATCCAATAAGCAAGCAGATTGTTCTTTATGTTACTACTAACCAACATCAGATAATGATAACATACTGCAACTGGACATGTTTGCTTCTTGATAAATATATAAATAACACAATGAGACACAAACTTTCCCTTATTTCTAAACTGGAAAGAAGCATCTTTACCCCCCCGTAATCTTTATTTTTATCTTTGTGATTAAGCCCTTTATCATATTGACACATTGAGCTCTCGAACTTAGTAAAAAGAGCATTACTCATTTTATCTAGGTCTTAAATGCATCTTTTTTTACAAATCAAAATGAGGGTTTTACAAACAGATTTCCTAGTAACATTAGATTAGACATAAAAAGTTATTCTCATCTCAGAGTATCGAAAATGCAATTTCAAATGCAGATGGAGTAAATAAAGCTTTTTAACCGAGTTTTATGTTCAAATATAACTTTCCTATTAATCGAGGGCTCAATGTGTCAATTTGAAAGATTAAGGGCTTAATTAACCAAAATCAAAAAGATCAAGGGCCTTGCTATGCTTTTACTTTTTCTAAAAAAATAACTCTATATCTATGAGTTTTGTCATTCTACCTTCGATTGCCTGAAAACTGAGAGTGAGAAGAAATGTATATAAGTGCACGTGCAAAAGCTCAGTCATGATAGGGAATCATTACACAAGTTATTTCACTGCGTTTTGATCACCATAACAAAAGAATGCATTTAAATGACTTCATGAGGAAACAATAACTTAGGATGCCCAACTAGACCCAACGAAAAAGGAAGCTATATTAGATGCAAAGCAGTCCAGGTACTCCTATGTGCATTTCGATAAAACTGGAAATCAAGGAGATGAAAATAGTTATGACTAGATATGAGAAAAGAGTAGAGGATGCTGAGGCACAAGGACAGGATGATTATGTTCTTTAGACACAACAAGAGCTCACAAGAATTTTCTAGCATCCAAACAATTTGAAATGTTCAATCATCTTGTTGATTGATGGGAAAATAATTTAAACAATAAGGATCCTACCTATGCTTTAAGGAAAAAAGATAGACACTTCACTGAAATAACAGTTTACTCGCCCTTCAAATCAGCTGAACAAACACCATAGTTGGTGCAAATGGAGAACAAAAATTCAATTACAATCATAGTTATTAAAGGCATATGACGCACTAAAGAGCAAGGGAGTCCTGGAGCCTTGGCACAAGGCGCAAGGCAGCGGCGCGCCCCTTAGTGACATGAGGCGCAGTAATAAAATTTATAAAGATATAAATGATAAAATTTAAAGTACTTAGGAATGATAAATCCTATAATTGAATGCAATAAAATACTAAACCATGACAATATTCTTAATCATAAATAATTTCTAACATGCAATAAACCTCATATTCTAAATGTAAAGTTCATAATTGTTCAAGTAAATAGTAAATCATAAGTTTGCTAATAGCTATTTCTCATCAAAAGTCTCAAATTCATCACTCAAAGTGTGGTCTGTGGTGTTTCTTCTTTCTCTCCTATTTCTTCTTTCTTTCTTTCTTTTTCTCTGCTATGCATTAGTGCCTTTTCTTGGTTGTAATTTTGTAAATTTGCACTTGTGCACGTCTTAAAATTCTAAGGCAGATAGAAGTTCCTCTTTAATTATTATTTTAGACACTAGATGTGCCTCTAATCTAATGGTGAATATTAAACCTATATTTAACTCTTTTAAACCCTATTTAACTCTTTTCAAACCCTATTTAACTCTTTCTAAACCATCTATCCACATAGGTGTGACATCAACATGTCTAGGCGCACAAGAGCGAACTTAGCTCGTGCCAGAGTGACAGCGCCTGCCATGGGAGGTACTGTGGCGCTAGGCCTAGGGCCTTGTGTGCCATGGCGTCGCCATTAACAACTATGATTAGAATTCAACTATTGCTACAGTGAACAAAACATAAGCAGAAAACAAGGCCTGAAGTGCATAAATATAGAGAAAATAAAAGCAAAAATAACTGAGTTTACAATAATTTCTAAGAATTTCTGCCATGGGCACAAATATAATTTAATCGAATAAAACTCGCCAGTTACTCATCTCAATTCCATCTCTCATCTCTTTGAAAAACAATCAGTAAATCCAAATATTTCACAATCCTGAGACAATATTTGTCAAAATCAGGATCCCAGGATCCATACAACAGCAGTCATTATAAGAGACCAAACAATTATCAGATCCAAAATCAACCCCCAAAATCATAACCCAGCACTTATCTCTCAAAAGAAAAGAAAGAAATAAAAAAAAAAACATCATCACTTCCCAAAATTTCCTCAGCAACAAACTGAGAAAAGCCAAGATCTTCCAAACGAATAAAATAAAACAGGTCGATTGGAGTTTCAAGAGAACAAACCTGAGTTGGAAAAAATCGAATCGGAAGCACAAATAAGCTTTGAGGCGGATCTGAGGCCGTTGTTCAACGCCATCGGGATTTTGCAGCCGTAAATGAAGACGGATTCAAGAGAAAGAGACAACTGAAAAAAAAAAATTCAGGACTACTGCTAACCTGATTGCTGTATATTGCGATGGAACTGTTGCACGTGTGAAGCACGTGATGCTTGATTTTCAAGCCCAAAATCGCTCCGCCCCAACTTGGACCAGGTCCGCTTCAGTTTAAGCTTAATTACAGCCCAACCCATGATAAGCCTTAATTAGCTGAGGTCCAATATAATTTGGTTATAATTGAAAATCAATTTATAACGGTACCGAAAAAAATAGGGGAATTTACGCGTAATGCCCGTTTTTAAGATTCTATTTACGCGTGTAACTTATGCTATTTCTACACGTGTCTTTTTTTTGTAGAATTTTTATTTTCTCGTGTTTTTTGAAGTACTTCTTTTGAGTGATATTGTTGTCCTTTATTTATTTTTTTGTTGTTTTCTTCTGATTTCTCTTTCGTTCGTTCGTTTTCTCTATTTTGTGTTTTTTCATTTTTCTTTGTATGTTTGATCGAAATGAAAAGATTGATGGTAATCTTCCCGTGAATACGAATGAAGCATCGATATTTCTTTTTTGGAGGACTCTGGATTGTTTTTGCAAGTGTAAAGAAGAGGAAAAGAGTTGTTAATAGTGTTGGATCTTTAAAAACTCAAAAAGAAAATGAACATGGGAAGAATTTTCACGTACCAAGTGTTAAAAATGTTTTTGAGAAGAATGTTGAGGGTTTTGAGAAGAAACATACCAAGTGTAATAGAAATGTTAAAAAGATGGAGTTGGGAAGAAATCAACGAAGAAACCAATCAAGATGTCTTCTGTTAAACTTGTTAGGAAAGAAATTTTGCATAGTAATGTTGTTTTTGTTTGGGTTTCATGTTGGATTTTCCATAATTTACATCAAGTTAAAATATGGTCCTAGTATATTATATACTTAATGTTTGATAAAATAAAACAATAAATCATATTGGTTAGTTCATGTAAAGGTATGATCAATCATCATGTTTGATTAACGAAATGGTACGTTGAATCCTATTGGTTCATTAATGAAAATGTACCTTATGGATGAAAAGATACCTTGATGGAAGGTATATTTACTGAACACAAATCAAAATTGGTCCTCTCTCTAACTTATCTAAAAGTCATTTTCTCTCCATCTAGAAAATCTGTAAAGTCTAAAGGGTTAAGTGAGAGAAACACAGTTCTCGTGATTCCCGAAGAACTCGATTGTAATCGTCTTGGATCAAGGTATGACTGTTATTAAGTGTTTGTGAAAATCATCTTATTCAAACATCTGGACAATTATGTTTGTCTAATATTATGATGAAGTCTAAGATTTCTAACATTTCATTCAATTTCAATTCATTTTTAAATGTTATGGATTTTAATTGGATGCATACTATTTGGTTTTTATTTTTGTTAAACAAAGTTGAATTTTTTTTTTGGCTTTTTATTGTGTTTTCTCAAATTTATTATGTTTTTTAAAAGATTAAACTGTATGAAAGTGGATGAATAAATTGGGAGATATCATAAAGTGAATGAATGTTAATAAAGTATGGAGAGGTTGTTAAAAGTGATTTTGGAACTGATTTAAATTGGTTTCAATCTCATTCAATTTTTTGTTACTTTCATTTTCATTTGATGTGAAGATATATAAAATTATTTGTGGACAATTGTTGGAAATTATGTGAAAATGTGTTTTTTTTTATTCAAAGTTGTTTTAAATTAATTTTAATTTTGTTTTGTTGTAATTTTGAGATGGGATCCATATTATCACATAGTGAATATTGGATTGCAAAATTGATAGTGATATCTGTTGATAATTGAGTGAACGATGAGCATGTTACGAACTCGTGTTTCAATAGTTTCCTTGATTTAGGTGAGTTAAATCTACAAAATTATTTGACCCAAGTGCTTTTTTTTTATGAGAGAGGTTTATTGGGAGGTTTGCTTGTGTATGTACTTTAGAAGTGTTGTGTTTGTGAACAGAAAAGTGTTGCTTTTGATTAAAAAAAGTGTCATTTTCCTTTAAAATAGTGTTAAATTTTTATAAAGTGTTGCACATTCATAATGTGTTGCCTTTCTTACTAAAAGCAGCGGAATTTAAACATAAAATCGTTGCTTATAGGTTTATTTACCCTTGCTTTAATATGTTATTTCAAAGCTACACTTTGCCTAAAAAAAGGCAACGTTATATTTTTGTTGCATTTCAGAAAACTTGTGTTGCCATTGAAAGCAATGATAACTGTGAATATGCAGGCGACGAAAAACGGCCCAAACCATTATCTTATCCCATTTTTGGTTAGTTTTTAGTGCCGAATGCAACAAATTTATAGCATTACAATATGCACCTATGGTGTAGTGAAAGTAGAAATAGTGGGGGAATTTGATGAAAGCAATATTGATCAAGGGGATACTTCTATTTGAAAAACAAATTGTGTTGCCATTGATGGATCCCGTTCTGTAACATCCCTAAAACCCTAACATATACATCTTCCCACATTCATATATGTTTTCATGATTGAATACATACATTTTAGATTCATCGCATTGTCATTAGAAGTTTCATATGCATAATGCGATTACCGTGCGATTAGTAGACGATTAGTGTATCGTTAAGATGTAACGATTGGTTAATTGAGTTAGGACTTAAATGAATGAATGAATGAATTCATATGTCCTAAATTGATTAAGTTACACTTTAGGAGGGCTGAATTTGAGGTTTGTGAGCAAGCACGAGGTGTCACCCCAATATTAAGACAAAATACACCTCTTCATTTGCCAAATGATGTGCACAACTCATTCTTTATCTATTCCAGCCACAATTTCGACCAAAGCTTTAGCAAAACCTTCCTTGTTCATACCCTAAACCTCTCCAAAGAAAAATCTTCCAATTTCTTCCATTTTCAAACCAAACAAGTCAAGTTAGGAAGCATACTAGGTGATAGACACAAGTTGAAGGTTAGTATGCTGTTTTAGCTTGTTTTCTATGAGTTTGAGATTCTGAAATACCTAGGTATTATCATAGGATTTGTTGTGGATGATTTTTGATTGAGTTTGTTGAGTTTTGGTGTTATTTGAATTGGTTTTAGGCTGTCCAAATGAAAGATATGTATCAAGTGCCCTAAACAGAAATCTAGGGTACTGCCTTCAGTAATTTTGGAGCATGTTTTCATATTGATATTCTTCGAATTTGAAGATACATAAAGAATAACATATGTTCCTATATGTGTTATGAAACCCTCTGTAAAATATGGGACTTTAATTCCATATATAGATGAAGAAAACCTAGATGGCACATGACTGCCTCGAAATTGAATGTCATGTGAGGCAGCCATGTTGATGTACCATTTTGAGGACCTTAGAGTCATAATTTGAGAAAGGTTATTTATACAAAAGTGTTCCTAAATACTTGAAGTATATGTCTGTAAAATTTTTTGGCAATCCATTGTGTTTAATGTGAGATAGGTTGAGTGCATTATGGTAGATGCAAATCTGGATAGTCTGTTTCTTGGCTGGAAACAGGACAGAATCATTTTTCATGCCATATATTGTGTAGAAGTGATATTAAAGTGAATTTTGGATATGTTATACCCATATATGTCTAGTTTCAGTAGGTTCAAGAATCAGGGCATTTGGATTTATATAGAGAGAGTTATGGCAGAATGTGTGCAAGTAGGTCATGTGATGATCTAAGACAAAAGGATTAGATTGCATGAACTTTGTGGAGTTAGTGTCTTGTAAATCATATAGCATTCATTCGTTTATCTTTTCATTAATTTTATGTTAAGGCTAATTGTATAAATTTTATGTGACATTAGGAGGACAATGTGCAATTGAACGCACACCCGATCGTGTTGAATAGATCGAACCAAGTGCGACGGTAAGCATATTGCTTATACATGTGTATGAATGTATTGTGCCTTGTGACTTGCTGAGTGTGAGATGTGGTTGAATCTGATGTGAATGATTTGGATAATATTTTAGTCTTTGTGATACATTATGATTGAGTATGTTGCAGTGTTATGAGTAAACACGGCATGTTGAGCCTTGTGCACATACTGGAACTGAATAATGGTTGGATTATAAATGAATATGAGCTTGCTTAGATGGATATGTGAAATGGTCCAAGTTGAGAGTGCTATCCGAATATTGTGAGCCGGAAGCACATGTGTTAAGATATATGAGTACGTGAGTTGAGTGTAACTCCTCCGTAGCACAGATGATTGTATTTCGAATTTAGTGAGCCGGGATACAGATTGGGCCCAAGGACCATTTTATATATATTGTCTAAGTACAGCAAGGCCTTTCTAAAATAAGTATTACTATAATAAGTGAGGTGAATAAATTCTAACTTGGTACTACCCTTGCCAACAGATTTTACAGGTTAGGTGGAGTTCTTCTTGCTTAAGGTCGCACCGGCAGTGTCAGTCCATTCTCATCTAGGCATTTTGGAGTCTTGTGATGTACTTTTGTTTTGTAAATCCTCTATGTAGTATAATGACTTAAACGTGTATTGTAAATGCTTTCTCTTATGTATAATATGTAAAGTTTATATGAGATTGAAGTTTATATGATTGAGAATTGAAAGCATGTCTATAACTGATATTGTGTGAGATATCATGTGATCCAAGTGAGGGGGTTACATTTAGTGGTATCAGAGCGGGTCTACTTTCCTAGGGATTAGGTTGTGTATGACTTGTTTTGGATTCCTAGGTTAAGACCACATAATCATGTTTTCTTATTCTAAAGCATGTTGACATGGTCATGTTTCATGTAGGGTTATGGAGTCTGATGGTGAGAATGGACAATCCGGTAATGTGTCTAGTCATGGTTCAGTTGGTCATGTTCATGAGTCTGGGGGCTCAGAACATATAGGAGCTTCAGAACATGCAGGTTATCCTCAGGGTTACAACTAGTTTGAACAGATGATGGGAATCTATTTGGCTCAAGGTCAGCCTCAGCCACGTGTTCAAGCTCGTCGAGATGCGCCAGTCTTTGATAAAAATTTTGAAAGGCTTAAAAAGATGGGCGCAACAGAGTTTGAGGGTAGTACAGATCCTGATATAGCTGATAAATGGTGGGCCAAGATTGAAGATATACTTGAGAACACAGAATGTCGACTAGATTCTATGGTCAAATATGTTTCTAATCTTTTCACTGATGAAGCTTTAGAATGGTGGAGATCTATAAAAAGGACAAGAATTAGAACTGAAATAACATGGGATATTTTCAAGAAGTTGTTCACTAATAAGTACATGCCAATGATATACAAAGATAGGAAACAAACAGAGTTTTTGACTCTTATGCAGGAGGATATGTCTGTGGCTGAATACGAGCTTAAGTTTAACACTTTAGCCAAATATGCACCTGCAAATGTGGCTACAGAAGAAGCAAAATGTCGTAGGTTTGAACATGGTCTACACCCAGATGTTAGAATTGGGATTCATGCACATGAAACTAGCTTTAGATTGTTAGTAGAATCTGCACTCAGAGCTGAGGAAATTGTGAAAGATAGAGAACAACTTTTTGTAACCAAAAGGGCTAGATTTGATACAGAGGGCCAGTCTAGCAGGCCAACAAAGAGAGGTGGATTCTCAATTTCTTCTAGAGGCTATTCTCAACAATTTAGAGGTAGTAGTAGTATCTATCGTGGTGGGACTAGATCACGGGGCGGATTTGGAGATGTTTTGAGTAGTGCTCCATCTGTTGGTAGTAACAGATTTTCAGGTGGTCGGTTTAATAGTGGGTATAGAAGAGGAGCGAGGACAACATCTTTTCCAACTTGTCAGACATGTGGACGGGTACACAGAGGTGAGTGTTGGGGACCTTCCCTGGTTTGTGGCAGATGTGGCCGATCTCACACAGGAGAGTGTTATGGTTCATTTAAGAAGGGTACATGTTTTGAGTGTGGAGAAACAGGCCATTATCGTAATGATTGTCCCTTATTAGTTGATAGAGGAGAGAGAGTTCAACCTCAGTCTAATATAGGAGGTGGTGCAGCTGGAGTGGATAGAGGCAGAGGCAGAGGTCGAGGAGGGGGTAGACATGATGCTCCTATGGGTGGACAGACACAAAATTTACAACGAAATAGAGCCTTCAATATGATGAGGGGTGAAGCTCAAATAGCACCAGAGGTTATATCCGGTACAATTTATATCCTTGATACCTTAGCTTTTGTTTTGATTGACCCTGGATCCACTCATTCATACGTAACACCTGAGTTTATATTGAAAATAAATGGGAAGGTAGAACCATTAGGATATGATGTGGGAGTTATCCTACCAGTTGGGAATAATGTTATTGTAAATCAGGTTCTGAGAGATTGTCCTATAAAAGTGAGGGGAAGTGAGTTCCCTATAGATTTAGTAGTTATGGGGTTTAGAGAATTTGATATTATTTTGGGAATGGATTGGTTGTGTAAATATGAAGCTAAAGTGGATTGTTGTTCAAAGGAAGTTGTGTTACATTTTAATTCAGAATCAACTGTGTTATTTGTTGGGGAGAGAAAGGTTGTGCCGTCTTGTTTAATATCTGCAATTCAAGCAATCAGATGGATTAGAAATGGGTGTGAGGCATATTTAGCTCATGTTGTGGACACTAGGGAGGATGGAGGCAAATTGGAGAATATTCCAGTGGTGAGAGATTTTGCAGATGTATTCGTAGATGAACTACCAGGATTACCACCTCATAGGGAGATTGATTTTCCTATTGAGATCATGCCAGGAGTATCTCCTATATCAATTGCTCCATATAGAATGGCTCCAATGGAATTACAAGAATTGAAGAAACAAATAGAAGAACTACTTGAGAAGGGGTTTATACGACCTAGTACTTCACCGTGAGGAGCACCTGTATTATTTATGAAGAAGAAAGATGGAAGTATGCGATTGTGTATTGATTACAGACAATTGAACAGAATGACAGTGAAAAACAAGTATCCATTGCCTCGGATTGATGATTTGCTAGATCAGCTTAGAGGAGCTCGTCATTTTTCAAAGATTGATCTAAGATCGGGCTATTGGCAGTTGAGAGTTGCAGAAGCTGACATACCTAAAACTGCTTTTCGTACAAGGTATGGTCATTTTGAGTTTCTTGTGATGCCTTTTGGCTTGACTAATGCTCCTGCAGCTTTCATGGCATTAATGAACAAGACTTTTCAGCCATATCTAGATAAGTTTGTTGTGGTGTTCATTGATGATATCCTAGTGTACTCAAGGACTGTGGGTGAGCATGAACAACATTTGAGAATTGTTTTGAAACTTTTACGAGATAATCAGATGTATGCAAAGCTGAGCAAATGTGAATTTTGGATGGATGAAGTTGTATTCCTTGGTCATGTGGTGTCAGGTGAAGGGGTTCAACCCGACCCTTCCAAAATTAAAGCTATTGATGAATGGGAACCGCCAAAGAACGTTACAGAGCTTAGGAGTTTTCTTGGGTTAGCTGGTTATTACAGGAGATTTGTAGAGGGGTTTTCTCTGATTGCAGGTCCATTAACTAAATTGCTGAGAAATGGCGTTGTATTCCAGTGGAATGATAAATGTCACCAAAGCTTTGAGGAACTAAAGAAGAGATTGACTTCTGCACCGGTGTTAGTGTTACCTTCTGAAGGTGGTGGCTTTGTTGTTTATACAGATGCCTCGGGACAAGGTTTGGGATGTGTTCTAATGCAAAATGGGAAAGTCATTGCATATGCTTCTAGGCAACTGAGACATCATGAGATGAATTACCCCACACACGACTTAGAGTTGGCAGCAGTCATCCATGCATTGAAGGTATGGAGACATTATCTATATGGGGAGACATTTCAAATTCTCACTGATCACAAGAGTTTCAAGTACATCTTTACACAAAAGGAGCTGAACCTAAGACAAAGAAGATGGATTGAGCTATTAAAAGATTATGATTGTACAATAGATTACCATCCAGGAAAAGCTAATGTGGTTGCAGATGCTTTGAGTAGAAAGAGTGTTGATATTGTGGCTAGTATGAAGAGTTATAGTTTGAATTCACTAGTGGAGATGCGAGCCATAGATGTGCAGTTAGAAGTAAATGAAGTAACAGGTTTGATGGCTACACTACGGGTAAAACCAGATTTGAAAGAAAGGATCCAAGAAGCACAATGGCATGATCCTTATTTACAGAAAATGCGAGATCGTGTACAACAAGATAAGAGACCTGATATTTCTGTGGAAGATGATGGAACTATGATGATAGGTAGTCGATTATGTGTTCCAGATGTAGCAGATTTAAGATCAGAAATTCTACAGGAAGCACATAATTCTCCTTATGCTATGCACCCAGGAATGACAAAGATGTACAGAAATTTGAGACCTTTTTACTGGTGGCCTACAATGAAGAAAGATGTATCTACTTTTGTTTCCAAATGTTTGACATGTCAACAGGTTAAAGCTGAACATCAAGCTCCTGTGGGAAAACTAAAACCTTTAACCATACCAGAGTGGAAATGGGAGAGGATCACTATGGATTTTGTGATGGGATTACCAAGAACAAGGCGTAGACACGATAGTATATGGGTGATAGTGGATAGACTTACAAAATCTGCTCACTTTCTACCGGTTCAACAGACAGACTCGATGGATAAATTGGCTAGACTTTATGTGGAACAAATTGTGAGATTGCATGGAGTACCTATATCTATTGTTTCAGATCGTGATCCTAGATTTACATCTAGATTTTGGGGCAGTTTACAGCACTCCTTGGGAACAAAATTGCATTTCAGTACAGCTTTTCATCCACAGACAGATGGACAATCAGAAAGAACTATTCAGACCTTAGAGGATATGATGAGAGCTTGTGTTCTTAATTTCCAAGGTGAGTGGGATATACATTTACCTCTTATGGAGTTTGCTTATAATAATGGTTATCATTCGAGTATAGGCATGGCACCTTATGAGGCATTATATGGAAGACCGTGTAAAAGCCCTATATGTTGGGATGTTGAAGGAATGAGGCAATTAGAAGGACCTGAGTTAGTCCAGGAAACTGTTGAGAAGATCAATGTCATAAAGAAGTATTTAAAAGCTGCACAGGAACGTCAGAAAGCTTATGTGGATCAGCACCGAAGGGAGATGGAATATAAAGTTGGAGATAAAGTGTTTTTAAAAATATCCCCATGGAAAGGAATAGTTCGTTTTGGTAGAAGAGGGAAGTTGAATCCAAGATACATCGGGCCTTATGAGATCATTGAGAGAGTTGGACCATTGGCTTATAGGTTAGCTCTACCACCAGAATTGTCTTTAATACATGATGTATTTCATGTGTCAGTATTAAGAAGATATAGATCAGACCCAAGTCATATGATTCCTGAACCTGAGATTGCAATAGTGAACACAGACTTGACTATTCGTGAGCAACCTTTAGAGATTTTGGGACGAGAAATGAAACGACTCCGAAACCGTGAAATTCCGATGGTTAAGGTGAGATGGAGTCATAATCAAACACTTGATGAGGCAACTTGGGAGGTGGAAGAAAATATGAGGACACAATATCCTTACCTATTTGAAGTTTCTGGTAAGTGAATTTCGGGGACGAAATTCTTTAAGGGGGGAAGAACTGTAACATCCCTAAAACCCTAACATATACATCTTCCCACATTCATATATGTTTTCATGATTGAATACATACATTTTAGATTCATCGCATTGTCATTAGAAGTTTCATATGCATAATGCGATTACCGTGCGATTAGTAGACGATTAGTGTATCGTTAAGATGTAACGATTGGTTAATTGAGTTAGGACTTAAATGAATGAATGAATGAATTCATATGTCCTAAATTGATTAAGTTACACTTTAGGAGGGCTGAATTTGAGGTTTGTGAGCAAGCACGAGGTGTCACCCCAATATTAAGACAAAATACACCTCTTCATTTGCCAAATGATGTGCACAACTCATTCTTTATCTATTCCAGCCACAATTTCGACCAAAGCTTCAGCAAAACCTTCCTTGTTCATACCCTAAACCTCTCCAAAGAAAAATCTTCCAATTTCTTCCATTTTCAAACCAAACAAGTCAAGTTAGGAAGCATACTAGGTGATAGACACAAGTTGAAGGTTAGTATGCTGTTTTAGCTTGTTTTCTATGAGTTTGAGATTCTGAAATACCTAGGTATTATCATAGGATTTGTTGTGGATGATTTTTGATTGAGTTTGTTGAGTTTTGGTGTTGTTTGTATTGGTTTTAGGCTGTCCAAATGAAAGATATGTATCAAGTGCCCTAAACAGAAATCTAGGGTACTGCCTTCAGTAATTTTGGAGCATGTTTTCATATTGATATTCTTCGAATTTGAAGATACATAAAGAATAACATATGTTCCTATATGTGTTATGAAACCCTCTGTAAAATATGGGACTTTAATTCCATATATAGATGAAGAAAACCTAGATGGCACATGACTGCCTCGAAATTGAATGTCATGTGAGGCAGCCATGTTGATGTACCATTTTGAGGACCTTAGAGTCATAATTTGAGAAAGGTTATTTATACAAAAGTGTTCCTAAATACTTGAAGTATATGTCTGTAAAAGTTTTTGGCAATCCATTGTGTTTAATGTGAGATAGGTTGAGTGCATTATGGTAGATGCAAATCTGGATAGTCTGTTTCTTGGCTGGAAACAGGACAGAATCATTTTGCATGCCATATATTGTGTAGAAGTGATATTAAAGTGAATTTTGGATATGTTATACCCATATATGTCTAGTTTCATTAGGTTCAATAATCAGGGCATTTGGATTTATATAGAGAGAGTTATGGCAGAATGTGTGCAAGTAGGTCATGTGATGATCTAAGACAAAAGGATTAGATTGCATGAACTTTGTGGAGTTAGTGTCTTGTAAATCATATAGCATTCATTCGTTTATCTTTTCATTAATTTTATGTTAAGGCTAATTGTATAAATTTTATGTGACATTAGGAGGACAAGGTGCAATTGAACGCACACCCGATCGTGTTGAATAGATCGAACCAAGTGCGACGGTAAGCATATTGCTTATACATGTGTATGAATGTATTGTGCCTTGTGACTTGCTGAGTGTGAGATGTGGTTGAATCTGATGTGAATGATTTGGATAATGTTTGAGTCTTTGTGATACATTATGATTGAGTATGTTGCAGTGTTATGAGTAAATACGGCATGTTGAGCCTTGTGCACATACTGGAACTGAATAATGGTTGGATTATAAATGAATATGAGCTTGCTTAGATGGATATGTGAAATGGTCCAAGTTGAGAGTGCTATTCGAATATTGTGAGCCGGAAGCACATGTGTTGAGATATATGAGTACGTGAGTTGAGTGTAACTCCTCCGTAGCACAGATGATTGTATTCCGAATTTAGTGAGCCGGAATACAGATTGGGCCCAAGGACCATTTTATATATATTGTCTAAGTACAGCAAGGCCTTTCTAAAATAAGTATTACTATAATAAGTGAGGTGAATAAATTCTAACTTGGTACTAATGATATATTTTGATTTGTGCTCTTTACATTACTTTTGTATACATATATGCGTAATATGATTATTGAGTAGGCAGCTCACCCCTTGCCAACAGATTTTACAGGTTAGGTGGAGTTCTTCTTGCTTAAGGTCGCACCGGCAGTGTCAGTCCATTCTCATCTAGGCATTTTGGAGTCTTGTGATGTACTTTTGTTTTGTAAATCCTCTATGTAGGATAATGACTTAAACGTGTATTGTAAATGCTTTCTCTTATGTATAATATGTAAAGTTTATATGAGATTGAAGTTTATATGATTGAGAATTGAAAGCATGTCTATAACTGATATTGTGTGAGATATCATGTGATCCAAGTGAGGGGGTTACACGTTCAATATTATGATCTAGCTTAGGAGCAATGACAATCCTAAATTGGACCATTTAGGGGTTAAGAAATTGCTAAACAGTCCAAACTCTGGCTCAATTGGTGTGCATAAACTTCTTGAGCTTGGTCTTTATATGGAGTTTAAGTTATTTTCGAATGAGGTTGAAGGGGTAAAGAGGAGATTCCCAAAATATAATAGGTTCTCTATTAATGATACAAGGAGGTGAGGAGTTATTTTGATTAGAGGTGGCAATTTCGTATTTCGTGTCAAAATCGTGTTATCTTATATATATGTTTCATATGGTTTTATATGTTATAAATGCTAGAAAAATGATTTTCGTGTCAATCGTGTCGTGTCAGTCGGATTGTCTCTGTAAATCGTATTTTCGTATTAGAAATTTTCACCCCTAATTTTGATGTGGGAGAAGAATATAGATATTGATATTTTGAGTTACTCGGAGCATCGATGTGCATTTTAGGATCAAATATGGGAATGATGTTCTAATTTAGAGACGTACTAAGCTTGTAATAAATATACAACCTAGTGTATGTTGCAGGATCTTCAGAGTAGGAAATGCGTTCTTTGGATATGTTTTGGGGACTTTAATGAAATCATGTATTCAACAAGGGCATGACTCTAATTACAGAATGCAACAAGCTTTTCCGTCATGTCATAATTGTGACTTACTTGACGTGGGTTTTAAAAGGGAAGCTTTCAGTTGGATTAATGCTCGGAAGGGGGTTATGTTATTAGGGAGAGGTTTTATCGGTTTTTTCACACTATGGATCGAGACATTTTATTCACAAACTTTGTTATCCATCATCTTGCCCGAATTAGCTCAAATCATGCACCTCTTTTTCTTGATTCGGATGGGGTTCAGAATGCTGGATGTCGACGGTTTGAAGCAATATGGAAAAAAGAGAGAAGAGTGTAAGCTTATTATTGACAATGTTATAAAAACCAAACCAGACCGACCGCGAATCGATCAGGTCTTCGGTCCGGTTAATACTGGTCAGATTGAGCAGTTTGGTCTGGTTAGTCATTCGCACATGTTTAATTATAAAAAAATATGTTAAAGGTGGAATTCAAACTTAGACCATTAGATATCACTATATACATTTTACCACTAAACTAGCTTTCAACTTGTGATTGATAACAACACTATATACTTATATATTATACTAGTACTTAAAATTTAAAACTCTTAATAAATTTTACAAGCTGATCTTTGCATCCCAAATTGTTTTAGACATTCTGTTTCCAGCTCTTAGTATAATTCGTCTAGTGATTTTCAAAGCTTGTTTTCATCTGTTTAATGTTCGTTATAGCCTTTGTGTCCTTCTAAACATATGTTCTTTACATCCTGAAGTTCAATTTAGCCTTTTGATTCGCTTGATTTCGTGATCATAAACACTCATACGGTGCCCCTGAAGTTGAAGGTCGAATCTGCCCCATTCTTGCCTACTATAAGTCAGAAATTTTCTAGATCAATTCTGCTCGTGACAATCGACTGTGGTGCTCCGAGGACTTCATATCGACACCAAAATTCAACGTTCAGCCGAGACAGCTATTGTGGTTCCAAGTTTGTAGTTAAATCTCAATTTTTATTTGTTATTACATTTCAATTATGTATTGGTTTGTTTTCCAATTCAATTGACTAATCTATATGTTTAGTATAGACTTAATTCAATTGTAATCAATTTCACTTTTTTATTTTACTTCGAATATATGTACTCAAACCTTCATTCATGTCAATAAAATATCAATTTTTCCAAAATCTTGTGTCAATTTCGCACTTTAATTTCCTTTACTTTTCCGTCTTTAATTTATTCGCGGTAGCTTAAATAAAATCGATTTATTTAGCAAAGTTTCTATAACGGCGCTAGAGACCCGATAGGGACTTTTTCAATCCTTGCGTACCTCGTCAATCGCTTCATTTAGATTTCAAGTTTTGGCGTGCAAATTCCATAAACTTAACCATTTTAATTGCAAAATTATAATCTTCTCTGGCACACCTGTGCACTAACCACACGTGACAAGGTTGAAAATTAGCATATTCACAAAATATCGCTAATAATTATTTATAAGGTTATCATGTTCAACCAATCGAACTAATTAACTCCTAACCCAATTGTTAATTCGGTTCAATTTTCGATCCAGTTTATAAAACACTGTTAATGATCAGGTGTGGTATAGAGATGGATATGTATTTCTAATTTTGTTACGGATAAACTCTCCAAAAATATGCTTGTCGGCCAAACCAACTTTTTTTTGGGTAATTTTGGCTTTAATATCAAGGGTAATAAGATCAAAGTTTTATAAACCGATGCAAAGGGCACAATACAGAAGGTTTTTCCCAGAAAATCAACAAAACTAAATGAAGATGGAAGAATGGAGAGGCTAAAGGAAGAAGAAGAGTCTCGAAGTGTTTGAGTTAAAGAGTCTTTGACTCTTAACTCTCTCTTTGATAACTCGCGATGAACTTTTGATCGGTTTCCTTCCCTGTGGGGGCGTCTTTGGGTTCGACGGGGGGAAGCTCCGATGCCAAAGTCAGTATAGGAATAAAGAATAAACTGTATTGACAAGAGAAGGGTCTAGAGTGAGAATGTGAATGTGTACCTCAATAGCTTGTGGTGCAAGCTATTTATAGTCATATGATGGTAACTCCCAGTAACCAGAAAGTCTCCATTAGTGCTCCATTAATGGCGGTTACTGATCTCCTTTAAGTGTGGCCATTAGCTCATTAACGGTCCATTAATTGCCTTTATTGGGAATCGGCTCAACCGTCCGGTGGGCGGATCGAAGCATGATGGCGGGTCTCACGTAGGTTTGACTACGGATCGTGTGTGGCGGAGTCTAGGTGATCCGCCACTCGGATGACTTGCTTAATACGCCATTGCTTCTCGGACTGCCCAAATATACGGTCGTTTTGGTAAATATCCTCTTTGATCCCGTGGATAATATCCCGATGTTATCAGAAGCCCCCCTAAGTTCCGTTAAAGTCCTTTAGGGATTTTGCACTTCCTTGCATGCTGTCATGATGAATCACATTTATTGTTGCTCTGTTCCAGGCCATTCACTGAGCGACAGGTGTCCCAGGCGCGCTGCTCGAGGTAAGTGGGGAAGCCTTCTTCAACCTCTCTTTTTCTCTTTCCGTTTCATTTGCTATTTTCCTTCCATTTCGTTCGAGTTTTTTCAGAGCTTTTCCGGCATCAAGAAGCTTCAAAACTTCCGATTTTCCATGTAAGTGAAATTTCTCGCCGTGCTTCTGGGTTTTTTATGAGTTCTGAATCTACCATTGAACTTTTTAATTTAACTTCCCCCTCTGAGCCCTCTTTTTTAGATGGTCTTCTTCCGAGGACTCAAGTTCGTCTGAGAGTACCTCTAGTTGTGATTTGTCGGAGTTGAGTAACACGGTGAGGGAGAGTAGGAGTCGTCGTCCCTATTTAGTTAGAGCCCAGACCCTTTCCATCGTCGTGACCTGAACTGCTCCGGAAATAGATTCTATGAGTTTTTCCGGGATGGAGGCTTCCTCCTCGACTCCGATTAGGAAAAAGATGCCTCGCGCAGAGACTACTCCGTCTCGTATGGGTGCCGCGGATCTGGCAGATTTGGCGGATCTCTATTCATGGATTAGAGATTATGAGACCGAGTTGGCGGCTGCCCATCAGCGACCCGCATGTCCGCCTGTAGGGTACCTGTCTGTATATAGTTGTCATGTGGAGAGAGGATTTCGTCTTCCTCTTCCTAAGATGATGGCGGATATCCTGGAGTTTTTTGGGATCACCGCCTGCCAGCTGCATCAAAATGGCTGGTTGGATATTGCCCTAGATTGTTACTTGGCTTCGAATCTGGGGGTAGTCTGTAATCCTCGTGCCTTCCGGTCTCTTCACAAACCCACGAAGCGTAAATCTGAGTCTTTTTACACTTTCGCCAAATTCAAAACTTATTCGCCCTTCTATGGTAAGATGTCGAACGTCCATCTCTGGGACGAAAAATTCTTCTTTGTTAAGGTGAAAGAGGATGAGCCCCTCGGATTCCCATTGAATTGGAATGCTAAGCCCCAACACATGGTTGGGGATTTGCGTATATTGACTGATAGTGATGAGAAGGTGGCGTATCTCATGAAGAGCATTAAGACGGATGCTTGGACGTACGCCGATGCTCTGGAATTCATGATGAATGACATTCCTCTGGTCCGCCGTGTGGGGGATGCGATTACTTACGTGAATTTTACTCAACTTGATGAAGGTAACTTTGTTTCTTCCTTGAACTTTGATTATTTCGTTGTTCCCTTATTAGGGGTTTGTCTGAGGTCAGTCGCGCCCTTGTAGAGATGCGTAAAAAACAAAAGGAGCTGGAGGCCCAAAAAGATACGCAGGTGGCGGATCCTCGTAAGAGCTCCGGGAAGCGTCCTTCTAAAGGCGTCGTGGAACCTCCTCTTAAGAAAAAGAGATCCATCACTGCTGGTGGAGAGAAGTTAATGACGGATGCCATGAGGGCCGAGAAACCAAGGCTGGAGCTTGAGCAGGTACATTTATTTCACCGTTTTTCCTTCTTTTATCATGGATCTTGATTTGGGCCTTTTAATCTTTACATAGGTGGTGAAGCCTGACTTAGGAGGGTATTGGCTCGCCAAGTATGGTGATAAAGGGTCCCTGAGGAATGAGTCCGTTATCAATGATCTTGATGAGGCCCTCGGTCAACTTGGCAAAGTACAGAAGAACCAGAACAAGTTCTCCGGATCAGCCCATGCCAAAATGGGAAAAAGAGGGATCTCCTTTTGGTGAGCTTTCTTTATTTCACATTTTTGGATGAAAAAGTGATCTCTTTGAGGAGACTTTTGTTTCTTACGTCATCCTTTGCTTTGATAGGTGTATACGCATATGCGTGCTATGGAGGCGGATCTACTCCAAGGGGTGGTGGATAAGGCGACCATAAAAAGGCTGGAGAAAGAGGTTACCGTCGCCAATACAAATACTGCTTCCGCCATTGCCCTCAACGAGAGCAAAGACGCAGAAATCCGCAGCCTGAACGAGAAGATGGAGGAGGATGCTAAGAATCATAAGGCTACCTTGTTGAACGCAGAGATCCTGGTGGGAGAACGTGCTTATTATTATGGCGAATGGATCATGGCGTATGTTAAGCTTTCCTACCCCGAAATTGATTTTATGGACCCGGAGTACGTGGTCCCCGAGGTTGAGGATTGCCTTAAGTATCGCAAGATCCCGAACGTTAAGGATTTCATCACCGATCAAATTCGAAAGGTGCTGAGCGGATCAGCCGAGGAGAGCAAGCCTATTGTTGATCTTGAATCAGATGACCTCGGCAAAGCATCCCAGAGTGTGGGTGACAAGAGCGGTGAATTGATAATTGATTGTACGGTTCCTCAAGAATGAACTATTGCTGCGGAGAAGGAGGTTCCTCCAGAGGGTGTATCTTTAGAGAAAGATGCTAAGGAGGATACTCCTGTGAATGTTTAAATGTAACTTAAGTACAATTTATTTTAATCCTTTTCGCAACCATTATCTTTACTTTACGCTTTATATCTTTCAGCAAGTAAATATATAGGTTTTAGGATTTATTTTGTTGGTTCAAGGTAGGTGGCCAGTCGTACCCTGGAATGTGAGCCTTTTTGAAGGCTTCGAAGCTTTTATTCCTTTAGAGGAAGTTAAGCTGCCTTAGGCGGTCGATTTGCTTCCTATCTTTGAGGTGAATCGATCCGCCACTAGGACTTGAAACTCTTCTTTGGAAAGAGTATTTGAGAGTGTAAAGATCTCACGTCTGAGAAATATTTTAACTCTGTCTCTGACGATGATCAATTATTTCCTATCTTTGAGGTAAATTGATCCGCCGCTGAGATTGTTCTCCTATCTTTGAGGAGAAAGTAGTTATGCCATGATAGCATTATTCTACTGTGGGAATGCGTTTGTTGCCTCCCCCTTTTTGAATCTAGAATATTTATATTACTGCAAGAAAAGTATTCAAAGAAAGAATTTGCAAGATGAAAATTTCTTTATTAAATGGCGATTCGCCTTATTACAATGAATTGGTCTTTGTGTGAGCCTCGTTAAAACCTTTAATAAGAAAAACCACATGGGATAAAAACTTACTAAAGGAAAAAGAGTACTCAAGACCTTGGTTACATTTTACTCTCTTGCAAAATACTTGCGGAGGTTCTGAATATTCCACGTCCGTGGCAATTTATTTCCCTCCATATCTTGGATCTTGAAAGTGGCAGGTCCAATTTTGGTGACAATTTTATATGGCCCCGTCCAGGTGATTCCCAACTTTCCTTTGCCTTCCAAGGATTGAATTTTGTCCGCCTTTCGGAGTACTAGATCTCCTGGGTTCAAGTCCACAAGTTTGGCGTGTTTGTCGTGATAGGCTGCGATCCTCTGTTTGTAGGCGGCCATTCGTACAAACGCCTTCTCTCTTTTTGTTTCCAATTGGTCAAGACTTTCCCTTAACCTTTGGTCGTTCCTGTCTTCGCAGTAGAATAAGACTCTGTCACTAGGGACCTGGATCTCAATGGGGATCACAACTTCTACGCCATAGGTGAGGGCAAACGGTGATTCACCGGTTGCAGTTCGATGAGTGGTTCTGTATGCCCATAGGACATTCATTAGGTGATCCGCACACTTTTTGTTATGCTCACCCAGTCTCTTTTTTGAATGCCTTGGCTTTCGTAGAATGTTCTGAACTCTCCACAATTGAACTGCGTCCTGTTGTCAGTAATAATCATGTGGGGAACCCCGAATCTTCCGACTATGTTGTCTCTGACAAACTCGACCATCCGCTCTGCGCTTATGGAAGAGACAGCTTCGGCCTCCACCCACTTCGTAAAATGGTCCACGGCTAATACAACATATTTCCTTTGTCTCTTGGTAGGAGGAAATGGGCCAACGATGTCGATCCCCCAGATGGCAAAGGGTCGTCCTTCGATAATGGGCTTTTGTAGGTGCTTAGCCGTGTGAGATTCATTTGTATGGACCTGGCAATTATGACAGGACTCTACTAGCTTTTGAACATCGAGTTCCGCTGTGGGCCAATAAAATCCCGCCAATCTGGACTTTTTTAAGATGGAGGCGGATGCTTCGTGAGCACCACAAGTGCCTTCATGCAATTCTTTGAGGATCTGTTGTCCCTCTTCTGTCGTAATGCACTTCAACCAGGGGTGACCAAAAGATTTCCTATACAACTGGTCATTTATTATGGAAAAGTATGCGGCCTTTCTCACCGTCCGTTTAGCCTCTTCTTTGTCTTGAGGCAAAGTCCCAGTGGAGAGATACTGCTGGATCGGTGATCTCCAATCCCCTACAGCAGGCGAGAGAAGAGCTACAACTTCTGGGGCGAATGCCGGCCTGTCTCTTACCTCGAATGGGCATTGAAGGTCCGCCCACTGATCCTTCCTCGAGGCTAGTTTAGCCAAGTGATCCGCTTCTGTGTTTGATCCTCACAACACGTGAACTAGCTCCCACTTGGTTTCTTTAGTCTCCAAATGGTTCAATAGCTCTTTGGCCTCCTCTACATATTTGACCGGAGTTTCATCTTTTACATCAAAGTTTTTGATCACCTGATTGACCATCAGCTAAGAATCGCTATAGATCACAACTCGTTCTGGCGTTATCTCCTTCAACAGGCATAGTCCCAATATCAAGGCTTCATATTCTGCGGCGTTATTTGTTGCAGGGAACTCTAACTTCGCAGCATAATGTAACTTGATGTAGTGAGGTCCCTTGATTACTACGCTGATTCCTGCACCTTCTGCCGAAGAGGCACCATCTGTGTACATTGTCCATTCTTCCACTTTTAGCTTGGGAAGGTTTATGCCCTCTTCGGTGAATTCATTCACAAAGTCTGCCAAGACTTGGCTCTTCAAGGCGGATCTACCTTCATAACGAACATCAAAGTCGCCCAGGCGGATCGCCCACTCCATTAGCCTCCCTGAAGTTTTCGGCTTTTGTAATACCTTCCTCATAGGTATGTTGGTACGAACGATGACCGTGTGTGCCTGAAAATAAGGTCTCAGGTGGATCGAGGTGGTGACCACTGCCAAGGCCATCTTGTCCAATCTTGAATACCAGGTTTCAGCATCTTTTAAGACTTTGCTTACGTAATAGATTGGATATTGTTGGCCATCTTCTTCCCTTATCATGACTGTGCAAACTGCTTTGTCAGTAACAAAAACATACATGTACAGGTTCTCACCTTCCAAAGGTCTGCTTATTAGAGGCGGTTCTGATAGGAAGCGCTTGATCCCTTCGAAGTCTTGTTTGCAATCTTCATTCCACTCGAAGCCTTTCTGCTTTTTGATTACTTCATAAAAAGGTTGGCACCTACGAGCAAAGCATGAGATGAATCAACAAAGTGCTATGATCCGCCCATTAAGGCGTTGCACTTCTCTGACATTTTGTGGCGCTTTCATGTCCAGCACCACCTTGATTTTATCTGGATTGGGACCTACCCCCTTCTGGCTGATCATGTATTCCATGAATTTTCCATAAGTTGCTCCAAAAGTACACTTCTCAGGATTTAGCTTGATGTTGTGTTGACGAAGGACTCTGAGGACTTCCCTTATATCCTCCGCATGTTTCTACATGGTGGTGCTTTTGATGATCATGTCATCCACATAGACTGAGAAGTTGTCACCTTTTCTTCCTTCGAATATCTTGTTCATCATCCGCTGGTAGGTAGCTCCAGCGTTCTTAAGCCCAAGAGGCATGACTTTGAAGCAATAAGTCGCCTAGTGAGTTACGAAGGAAGTCTTGATCCTGTCTGATGGCTCCATGAGGATCTGGTGATAACTCGACTTCACATCTGTGAAGGAATATACTGCATGTCCTGCGGTTCCATCGACAAGGATGTCAATGCAAGGCAGAGGGTAGTTGTCTTTGGGACAAACCTTGTTAAGGTCCGTGAAATCAATACACATGCGATACGATCCGCCTGCCTTTTTAACCAGGACCACATTCGCCAGCCACTGGGTGTAAATGACCTCCTCAATAGCGTCCACCTTCTTCAGTTTAGATATCTCTTCTTCTATTACTTTCTGCCTCTCTGGCCCATGATTCCTTCTCTTCTGAGCCACTGGGATCGCATCTTCGGCGATATTGAGTTTGTGAGTGATCATGTCTGGACTGACCCCTGTGAGGATCTCATCCTTCCAAGAAAACACATCTTCTGACTCAGGGAGAACCTTCGTAACATCCTCCTTAATCTCAACTTTTAGTCCCTTGGCGATTCATACCTGCTTACCATCTGAAATGAGGAACATTTCTGTGTCTCCCAGGGCCGTTGTGACAAGTTCATCATCTTCATCCTCTTTGGACTGGGGGCGAATCGACAGGGATGCGGAATATGTCTCCTGAGCAACCTTCTGGTTCCTTTTGATCATCACACCTACCTTGGCAGTAGGAATGTACATCGTCAAATGGCGTATCGATATAAGAGCCGCCACTTCTGAGATGAAAGGCCGCCCTAAGATGATGTTGTATGCCAATTGACCATCCATGATGGAGAACTCCAGATCTCCCATCCATACTTGGTCTTCATCCGCTAATTAGCATTCCAGTGTTACTTGGCCCTTTGTCTGGATTGTGTGACCCGTCACTCCAAGAATATCCACGATGGTGGTCTCGATCTGAATAGGGTCGACTTTGAGTTTGGCGAATGCTCCCCTAGTAATGACATTGCAAGAACTGTCAGTGTCTACCATCACCCTCTTTATTTCCCATCCTTCCACCATCATAGTGATGATGAGAACGTCCGCATGTGGGGAGATAGCCGGACCAACATCCGCAAAGGGACGGTTGAGTGATGCTCTATCTAGAGCAATGGTTTTTGCTTTCTTTACCGCAGGCTGATATCCTGGTCCGCCAGCAATAACATTAATGACCCCCTTAGCCTTTTTCTTTGGCTCATCTCTAGGTTTATCACCATATCCCTTTCTATCATTCTGGACGAACCTATCCAGCTTTCCTCTCTCGATAAGTCTCTCAATCTCTCTAGCCAACTCCCAGCACGCATCTGTATCATGGTCGTTTCTCCTGTGGTATTTGCAATAATTCTTGGGGTTTTTCCCCATGTTGGTGTACTCTCCCCCTTTTGGTTCGGGGTATGAAATGCTCCGTTTATGCTGGATGTTCTCTATCCACATTAGCACTTCGCTTTTGGAGGCGTTCAACGGTGTGAACGATGGCGTATATGCTGATTTGTTCCTAGAGCCTCTTCGCCTGTTTCGGGAGGAAGAGTCAGGGAGCTTTTCTTTTTCCTTATCCCGTCTCCGAGATTCGCCCTTTCCTTTCTTGGGTGGAGATGCCGACTCTCTTTGAATGTCATCGACTTCTATGAAGTCTTTGCACCTTTCTATCAGCTCCACCATATTCTTTGGTTTGTTTCTGATTAGATCCTCCTACAAGCTCTTGCATGTTGTGTTTTTTATAAGTGCTTCCACTGCCATGGAGAGATCCACATCAACAATGCGGATACACAACTTATTAAACTTGTCGACATACTCCCGGAGAGGTTCATTTTCTTTCTGCTTTAGCTCGAAGAGCTTTCGTGATTTAACCACTGGAGGAATGCTTCCTGCGAATTTTGAACAGAATTCCCTACTCAACTGATCCCAGCTGTTTATAGATCCTGGGCAAAGAGATTGGAACCAGTCATAGGCTGGACCTTTTAGTGTAGTAATGAACATTCGGCATTGCACTGCCTCGCTTGCATGATTAAGTCCGAGCAACATGCGATACTTCATTACATGGGCTTCATGATTATCCTCGCCAGAATAGGCTGGTATATTTGGAATCTTAAAATGCCTATGCGTCTCCTTGGCTTCAATCCACGCAGTGAAGGGCGATTCCCGATTGGCGAACGGATTATGCCCGGCATTCTCTTCGTTCTGTCTGTGTATCTCCTCCCTGATCTGATCCGCAATAGAACCTTGAACCCTTCTAGAGCGCCTCTTACTATAGGACCTGCTTCGCTGCGAGGATGAGGAGCTAGATTCTGACGAAGGGTCTGATGGTGACCTTCTTCCTCCACCGCCTCGCCCTCTTGGTGGAGATCGTCCCCTTGGTGGAGATCGTCCCCTATTGGCTCCATCTGGGGGTGGATGTTGTATAACCTGGCGAGGTGATCTAGCTCGGTGTTCGTCTCCTCTTTGCTCGGGGGGTGGAGGCGACCTTCCACGTCGGGGGGACCTGGTCTTGCATCGGCGATGAGAACGGGATCTAGACCGTCCTTCCCTATGTGATCGAGTCCATTTTTTACGCCTGTGACCATCACGTCTACCTTCCGGCTGATCTATTGTTGTGTTATTCCGTCCCTGATTCGCTAGCGCTGGCGGAGCTCGAGGTTCGCCAATAATGATCCCGGGATTTGTTGTGTTCCTCCGTGGAGATTGATCATTTCTTTGACTTCCCTCTGGTACATCATGAAATAGCCTTCGATTTAATGGCGGGTTACTGCCGAGCCCCAAATTGACAATTGTCAAATCCGCGGGTTGGGAGATAAAAAAGGACGAGTCACGGCGAGCATTAGGCATAACATAGGCGTTTTTCCATTGCGTTAGGGTTGGTCTTGGCGGTTGACGATGATTAAGCGGGAAAGCAGTTCCTGTCGTTGCTCCACCTACATCTCGGTTCGTCAGGAAAGCTCTTAATCGGCCTTCCATAATAGGTCCATGTTCTCTGCCTACGGTACTTGCGCAAATATCCAAAAAGGACTCTGGTGACATGTCCCTTTCATCATGAATGGTTGGCGCATCAGGATCGACGCGACCAGCGTCTGTGGTGGGGTTAGTTGATGGTGGTATGGGTGGTATTGTAGTTCCCATTGAGGGGTTAGATCCTCCAGTTGCCATGCTCAGGTTGTGAACTGAGTCCTTTTCTGATTAGGACCTCCACCTTCACCGCACCAATTGATAACTCGCGATGAACTTCTGATAGGTTTCCTTCCCTGTGGGGGGCATCATTAGGTTCGATGGGGGGAAGCTCCGATGCCAAAGTCAGCATAGGAATAAAGAATAAACTGTATTGACAAAAGAAGGATCTAGAGTGAGAATGTGAATGTGTACCTCAATAGCTTGTGGTGCAAGCTATTTATAGTCATGTGATCGTAACTCCCAGTAACCAGAAAGTCTCCATTAGTGCTCCATTAATGGCGGTTACTGATCTCCTTTAAGTGTGGCCGCTTTAAGGCCAGACTTGTAGCTAAGGGATACACACAGCAAGAGGGAGTGGATTTCTTCGCTACCTTTGCTCCTGTAGCCAAATTCACGACAATACGAGCACTGTTAGCTATCGCCATTGCAAAAAAAAAATGGTATATTCATCAACTTGATATCGACAATGCTTACCTGCATAGGGAGCTCAACGAAGATGTTTTTATGAAACTACCCTAGGGGGTATTCCCATACCCGTCCCATTACCCTAACGGGTAATGGTTTTGATCCCATACCCATCCCATACCCTTTTATACAGGGTATAGGTAGTCCCATTAGGGTCTGGTAGTGTCGGGTACCTGTGGATATAGTACCCGTTGCCATCCCTATGAATGCATTTATGGACAACAGAGCAACCTAGAGGATCTCAAGGTTTTTGGGTGTTTGGCGTATGCCTCTACCCTTGATCGACACAAAAACAAATTCACAGATCGGGCAATCAAATCTATTTTCCTTAGCTACAGACATAGAACAAAGGGCTACAGATTATTGAATTTAACCACTAACGTTATTTTCTTTTCCAGACATGTCAAGTTCTTTGAACATCACTTTCCGTTCTCAGAAAATAATCAAACAACAGGCACATCATTTTGCAGCGAAGAAGAATTGGACACATTACATATGGCATCTATGACTGAAGATGAGGAGACAGAATTAGACACAGATATTGATCCATTGATACCTGACCTTACTCAACATATAGACGCCATACAAACCACAAATGAAGAAGATCAAGACATAACACAAGCAACACCAGAGCAACACTTACAGAGACCCACAAGAACAAAAAGGCTACCAACTTATCTTCGAGACTATCATTTGGCTCTAGCTCGAGGCTCTACTCTACCAAATCACACAACCTCCCCACATGTCCTCTCCAAACACCTCACATATGATAAGTTGCCTCCCCATAAAAGAGCCTTTTTCATCAACCTAACATGCCACCGCGAACCTGCAACATACAATGAAGCCAAGTCAAACCCTAAATGGAGTAAAGCCATGCAAGATGAGCTTACTGCACTTGAAGATAATCACACATGGGATTTAGTGACATTACCTGCTAGAAAGAGACCCATCGGCTGCCGTTGGGTGTATAAGGTCAAGCACAAGGCGGATGGTAGCATAGCCCGCTTTAAGGCCAGACTTGTAGCTAAGGGATACACATAGCAAGAGGGAGTGGATTTCTTCGCTACATTTGCTCCTGTAGCCAAATTCACAACAATACGAGCACTGTTAGCTATCACCATTGCAAAAAAAATGGTATATTCATCAACTTGATATCGACAATGCTTACCTGCATAGGGAGCTCAACGAAGATGTTTTTATGAAACTACCGCCAGGACTGTCCTCAACCACACCTCAACAAGTTTGTAAACTCCGAAAATCCCTCTACGGCCTCCGTCAAGCAGGAAGGCAGTGGAATGCCAAGCTCACAAGCACCGTCAAAGGCATGGGATTTACCCAATCCTCAGCAGACCCTTCATTATTCACAGCCAAGGCCAAAGACCATATCGCCATTCTTCTTATTTACGTCGATGACGTTATCCTTGCCGGAAACAACATGCAGATGATTATTTCCGCAAAGAATCACCTTAACAATAAGTTCAATATCAAGGATCTTGGCCCACTTCAGTACTTCCTTAGTTTTGAATTCACTCGCACAACGCAGGGACTCCACATATCACAAAGAAAATATTCGTTAGAGCTCATACATGACATGGGATTCATCGACTGTAAACCAGCCTCCTCCCCGGCTTTACCTAATTACAAACCCACCACCAACCCATCCCTATTACCAGATACCACTCCTTACAGATAGGGGTGTCAATATGGGTTCGCGGGTTGTAAACGTGTCGTGTCGACTTACTCATGTGACTCATTTATCCCAACCCTGACCCAACCCATTTAATAAATGGGTCGACTCGGCACGATTCGTTTAAGAAGCGGGTTGAACGTGTCAACCTGGCTAACCCATTTAATTTTGCAACTCCATACTAAAAAAAATATTCAACTAAACAAAATGAAAAAGAAAATAAAAACATGCATAATTGCATATGAAAAAAATAAAATCCAATACAAACTAACAAAACAAATTCAACAAGATAACATCAAAAGTCTAAAATCCAAACCTTACAAACAGAATAAAAAAATTCAATTCCAAATAACAAATAAACTAAAACTAAAACATTCAATTCAACTTAAACAACAACAAAATTAGTATCTTGTTCATTAGTCTTTGATTTAATATATTCAAACTGCAACTCCATGAATTTGTTGCATAGAGCCTACTACACTACACCATCATCAATCTAATTTTAATATAAAGAAAAGTTTAAAAACTTTTATAATAAGAAATAAAAATTTAGAGATCATAATTTACCTGGTTTAGATTGATAGCCTATTATTTATTATTTTATATACCAAAGGAATAAAACATGTTAAAAGCAGCTACCTGGGTTCTAGATTAAAGGAAAGTATCACTATCCTAGAAAAAAGAACTACTAACAGTCTACTAAAGTACAAAAACTATCGAATCTCATGATCTCTCAAAATCGATACCTAATTTCCTAGAATTTCTTAGGCTCGCAATTTTGGATAAATGAGTGTAACCGACTGAAGCTGAATATCATGGACAGGAACAAGAGGCAAAGGACAATTTAAGTGGAAAATTAAATCAACAAAAGACTTACTTGTGGCTGGAGACTGAAGCGTTCACCAGAAAGAAAGTTGGAAACCTAACGTATTCTGTAATCTACTAATATCCATAAAACTTTTTTTATATTTACATGATATATGGGTTAGATGGGTGACATGGGTCGGGTTATATGGGTTCGTGGGTTGGGTTGACACGACCCATAGACTCGTTTAAATTATACGGGTTACAACGAATTCGCGAGTCAACCCGCGACCCGACCCGTTTATTTTACGGGTTAGGCGTGTCGACCCATTTATGACCCAAACCCATTTATCTCAACCCTAATTCGTTTAATTTCCGTGTTACGCGAATCGTGTTATCGTGTTGTGACCCATATTGACAACCCTACTTACAAACAACTCGTGGGTAAAGTACTTTACCTCACCCATACCAGACCAGACATTTCTTACATCGTTAATCACCTTTCCCAACATTTAAACGCCCCCACTACCGATAATCAATTTAGAGCACAAAGAATCCTTCGTTACCTCAAGGGTTCCATTGGCCTCGGTCTGTTCTTTCCGGCATGCAATGACCTCCAGCTCCAGACCTTTACTGACTCCGATTGGGCAACTTGCCCGGAAACACGCAGATCCATCACCGGCTACGTCGTCTTCCTCGGATCTGCTCTGGTCTCTTGGCGTTCAAAAAAGTAGAACACTGTATCTCATTCTTCTTCTGAAGCTGAATACAGAGCCATGGCGTCAACGTCCTGCGAACTTCACTGGCTCACCAGTTTACTCCGCGATTTCGATCTCTTCCCATAGATGGCTTCTCTCCTTTTTTGTGACAACACATCTGCCATGCACATCGCTCAAAACCCCGTCTTCCCACGAACAGACCAAACACATCGACATTAACTGCCATGTGATCCGCGAAAGGGTTCAAAACGGTCTCATCCACCTTATGCCCATCTCCTCGGCGCTGCAACTGGCCGATCTCTTCACAAAAGCTCAACATGCACCCCATCTCCATTTTCTGTTGAGAAAACTTGGCTTGATAAATCCTTATCACGCCTAGTTTTAGGACGGGTAACAAGATCAAAGTTTTATAAACCGATGTAAAGGGCACAATACAGAAGGTTTTTCCTAGAAAATCAACAAAACAAAATGAAGATGGAAGAATGGAGAGGCTAAAGGAAGAAGAAGAGTCTCGAAGTGTTTGAGTTAAAGAGTCTTTGACTCTTAACTCTCTCTTTATCCGTAATACCTAGTCCCTTGGACTTCCAGGGAAATTTCGGTATTTTCACCAACACTAGGGACATTTTAGTCCTTTCCCACTAATAGCACATTCCAGAATAAAGCACACCACATTTAGCCTACACCTCACCTCATCCGGATTCTTCTCCCTTTCATCTAAACCATTGATCCAAAACCCTAATATCAACGGCTGTAATACCTCCACGTGTCACTTGTCCTTAATGTCCTTTTATTCCTTAGCATATAGTTTTCTTGATGAGCAAACCTAGACATTATATAAATATGTAAGCATCCCTTATTTACAATTTTAATGAGAATCAAAGTATTGTTAATTCATTACCTCATTCACTTTATTAAAGGGCCTAAGCGATTATTAATCTATGTAATGTTGTGTACTGTTTCTAAGGTAATATCTAATCGGATCAAACTCGTCTTTAACTTTATTACTGTACAAAGTCAATGTGATTTTATTCTTGGGAGGTTAATCACTGATAATGCAGTGATGATCAAAGGCGATTCTGATATTTTAGAATAGAAACGTCAGACAATTTATGGGTTTTTGTCGAAATAAAAAAATAAGAGCTCTCTAATAAAATAAACAAAAAACACTTGTACATCAAAATTTAAAATATATTTTAATAAATAATAAAATAAAAATGTATTTTATTAATATGTATTATTATGTTCCCGAAATATACTTTTATTTATATTCACAATTTTGTAAAAGTAACTCTTTAACTTATATTAAAAAAAACAATTGGGTCATTTCAAAATCTAGAAGTTTTCCTCCAGGATCTGAAGTTTGGATCTGAAGTTTTCCTCCAGGAGGTTGAATGACGATTTTTCTGGATCTAGACGGGCGAATTTAGGTTGAACGAGATCTGGACAGCTCCTCCTCCAAGGCTGCCGGCGATCTTCCGTTCCGCCTTCATCGTTTATCTCCGTTGTCCGCCTGCCGTCCGCGTCACTACATTGTTGTCGGTTCGTTCCTTCACCGTCTGTCCGCGTGGCTGTCGCCATCTCGCGTTGCTATCTGGTCCGCCTTGCTGTTCGAGTTGTCCAGCGAGGAAAGGTTCAGGATTATTTCTGGTGACTGGCAGATTGAAGAAGGCGATCACAGATCCAGTGAGGGACTCTGTTTGATGGCTTGAATCTCTAATTGCATTTGTATAAGATATAACATGATTTGACTAAAAATTATTTAATTAATTATTGTGAATGATAAGAAAATGGAGGGTTCAATTAATCCCACTTTTCACCAATTTGATTGGTGGATCAAAATTGAAATCACCCTCCTGCTTCATCGAATTCTCACATCCGCCGTTTAATTAATTCCTCTTTGCAATTCGTGGATCGTTCTCTCCTCTCCTCTGTTTCTCGCACCAGTCTTGCGGTTCGCTCTTGCTGGTTTGGTTGCGGGTTTGATTGAGCGGAAGATTTAAGTGAGGGAGATTTAAGTGTGGGCGATTACGATCCGCTGTTTTTCCTTTGCCTTTTGCTTCTGTTTCACTGGTTCTTCCATGGATTACTTGGATAATTATCTCAGTATAGGAGTTCTATTCAATCCTAGGGCCATTGTTCCGCAATTGCATGGAGTTCCGCCGCCGTTGCAATCGGGATTGAAAACTCCGCCGCTGCAATCGGGATTGAACTCGGATAAATCAAATTCTGGGGTTTTGGAAAGATCATTTGCAAAGGTTCTTGCTGGGAATTTGGATTCGGCACCCATCTCATCTGCTGTGATTTCAGATATTGGAGGTCTTAGATCGGTAAGAATTAATCAGTCTGCTTATGATAGACGGGCTGCTATGTGTTCGTCTTCTCTTATTGGTAGGTTAATTCTCAACAAGGGGGACGCCCCATGGAAGGTCCCTGCTTTGAAGGAAGCATTAACAAAACTTTGGGGTTTGAAGAATCCTTGGCGCCTAATTTCTATTGGGAGAGGATTTTTTCATGTTGTTTTGGATTCTAAGGAGATTAAAAATCAGCTTCTCGCGCGGGGAATTATTAATATTAAGCCGGGAACCTTTCGCTTGCAACCATGGATTCCGGACTTTGACCCTTATGCTGTGAAATCAACGAATGTCCAGGTTTGGGTTAGATTATACTCTCTCCCATGGGAATACTGGGATCCCCAAATTCTGTCAGATATTGCTAAGGGCATAGGCGGACTTATCAGATTTGATAATACCACTCTTGAAGGTGAATTTGGGCATTATGTCAGGATGTTAGTTGATGTTGATTTGATTAATGATCTACCTGTTAAATTGGGTATTGAACAAGAGGGTAAGCAAATATGGATTGATGTTGTGTATGAACGGCTCCCGAGCTTTTGTAAAGTATGTTCAAATATTGGTCACATGGCATATGATTGTAGGAAAAATATAAAACCAATTGGAGTTCGGAAGGAGCAAGAAAAAGCTTCAGAGGCTGTGATCAGTGAAAGGAAGCGTGTCATGGTTTCACAGGATAGGACACTAGGGAAAAAGCCAAACCATGTGCAGAATGTGGTTCCGGTTCAGCAGGTCACTTCTCGGATTATTTCAGAGCTTGGGCCTTCTGATGCTGCTCGAACCCTGGTGGAGGAGGTTGATTCGGCTTTGCCTGGCAGTCCGCAGATCAGAATGGAAGATGAGATTATTTGCGATGATGCTGATCGGCCAACATCACCTGGGATGGATAATATTCTTCCTGTTTGTAAGGGTGTCGATTCAACATCTGAATCATCTTCGCACACTAAATCATGGGCTGATATGGCAGAGGAGGAGGAAAATAGCTGGAACACTGTCAACGCTAAGAAAGGAAGGCGCAGGGAAAGAATAATGACAACAATGGAGAATTTGCCATCTCGCAATAAGCGAGCCAGTAAACCTCCGGTTCGTTTTAAATGATTGTTCTTTTTTGGAATTGTAGGGGTATCCAAAATAGGGATACCCAGGGTTACTTATATAATTTGTGTTTGCTTCATAAACCGGATTTTTTCTGTCTTGCTGAGCCTATGGTGGAGTTCAACTCAGTGAGTGATGCCTATTGGCGAAAACTTGGTTTTTCTTTGGTGGCCATGAATAATAGGGAGCTTCCTACTCTTTGGGTTTTTGCTAGGAGTAATTCCTCTTTTGCTTCTAGTATCCATGTTTGGCATGATCAATATGTTATCCTGAGTTTGCCGACTTTGAATACTTTTGTTTGTTTTGTTTATGGAAGTGTTTGGGCAAATCATCGTGTTAATATGTTTGAGGATATTTTGGTTCATCAAAGTAGATTAAAAGGGAATTGGATTCTCATTGGCGATTTTAACACGGTCCTTGGCTCTCATGAGAAATCTGGTCGGCCTCCTGCTTCGCGACCGTGTAGAGAGTTTCGTGAGTTTATTGACTCAGGAATTTTTGTTGATCTTTCTCCGCAGGGGGCGTTTTTTACATGGTCCAATGGTAGAGCTGGTTCTGCGAGAGTTTAAAGTCGTTTGGACCGTGTTTTGCTATCTGCTTTGTTCACAGATTTTTAGGATTCAGTTAGCTGCAATGCTTTGCCGCGTCATCATTCTGATCATTGTCCTTTGTTGTTTAGCTATTCAAAGGGTAATCGGATTGCTTCTCGTTTTAGATTTCAATCTATGTGGAGTATGCACCCAAGTATTAGGGAGGTTATTGCCAATTTTTGGAATGGGACTCATCCTAGATTGCCTCCAATGCAAGCTTTGTGTGATAAACTAAGGAGGCTTCGCCCTGTCCTGCGCTGCTGGAATAAAGAAATTTTTGGGGATATTGATGTCAATATTACTGCTGCTGAATCTCAGCTGGCTATAATTCAGGCAGATATTTCTGAAAATGGACACTCTTCTAATCTTCATCATGCTGAGCTTAATGCACATGCCCATCTTGATAATGTTCTGCGCCAAAAAGAGGCTTTCATGCGTGACAAAAGCATCGGAACACTAGCTTTTTTCATCGTATGGCTTCCGCTTGTGCTGCGGCCTCTGGGATATCGGTCCTGCAAATTGGGGATGAAATGGTCTCGGATCCACAAATAATTGGTACGCATATTGCTGATTTTTACTCAAATTTGTTTAAAAATGAGGACACTCTGCCACATAATTATGATTTAGTTTATGATGTTGTTCCGCGTATGGTCTCTGACTCGGATAATGAATCACTAATTAAATGTCCGGATATGAATGAGGTTCGCTTGGCTATTTTTTCGATGGATAAAGGCAGTTCGCCTGGACCTGACAGGTTTACTGGGGTTTTCTTTCAGTCTTTTTGGGATATTGTTGGATTGGACGTCTTTGCTATGGTCAAAAGTTTTTTTGCGAGTGGTTTGCTTCATCCTGGTTTGAGTTCAAGCATTATGGTCCTTATTCCGAAAATTGAGGGGGAACTTTCTTTGGATCATTTTAGGCCTATTGCTATGAGCAACTTCAGCTATAAAATTATTGCAAAAATTCTAGCAGACAGGTTGGCTTTGGTTGCTTCCCGCATTGTATCACAGAATCAGTTTGGTTTCATTCCTGGAAGGAGTATTCATCAATGCATGTCCCTGGCTTCAGAGGGCACTAATATGCTTTGGAAAAGATGCTTTGGCGGAAATTTGGCTTTAAAGGTGGATATCAAGAAAGCATTTGATACGATAAACTGAAATTTTTTATTGGCTGTAATGGATGCGTTTGGTTTTTCTTTACAATTCAGGGATTGGATTTTAAACATTTTATCGGCTGCTCGAATATCAATTCTCAATAATGGTGTCATCAGTGGCTATTTCAAATGCTCTAGAGGGGTTAGACAGGGTGATCCATTATCTCCTATTCTATTTGGAATTGCTGAGGACTTTCTTAGTCGTTGGCTTCTACTTCTGAGTAGCACTGGATGTCTGGATCCGATGCGTTATACCTCATCAGGGGTTTTTCCCACTCACTTATTATATGCGGATGATATTCTTTTATTTTGCAGGGCTTCTGTGAATAATCTTGTTGTTATCAAAGAAGTCTTTGATATGTATGGCTCTATTTCAGGTCAATGTGTCAACTGGAATAAGTCAGAGCTTTTCCTGGGTTCTTTTGTCACTGCTGGACGTGGGACTCATCTGGCCAGTATAATTGGAATTCGTCAAGGGGTGATTCCTTTTCGTTATCTTGGTGTCCCGTTATTTTTTGGCCGACCAAAAACTTCACATTTAAATTGTTTGATGGACAGGGTCCTTGCCCATTTTACTAAATGGAAAGGCAATTGTTTATCAATGGCTGGTAGAGTTGCCCTGGTAAATTCTGTTATCACTGGGAGCTTTATTCATTCTTTTATTATTTACAAGTGGCCTGCTGCATTGCTCCGCCGTATGACTAAAAGTATACGGAATTTTGTATGGTCCGGTTCAATTCACTGTAGGAAGCTGGTAACGGTTCCTTGGAAAGTATGTTGTCAAAATCTCAAAGATGGAGGGCTTGGCATGAAGGATTTGTTTCTTTTAAACAAGGCTCTGACTGGAAAGATGGCTTGGGGCTTAATTCAGGACAACTCGCTCTGTTTTAACTTGCTGAGAACCCGATTCTTAAACAAAACGGGACAGCCGCGTCATTTGGTTTTGAACTCGTCTGTTTGGGCTTCAGTTAAGGGCATTTATTTGGAAATTTCGCAACATTGTCTTTGGTGGATCGGTCAGAACTCGACTTTAAACTTTTGGAACGGGGGATGGATGTGTCCCTCACTGGCTACTCAGGTTGGGTTAACTGCTCGACAACAACGCTCTTGTTCGGATTCGGTTGAAAATTATCTGGATGGAGATAGTTGGAATAACCTGCCTGTGCTTCCTTCAGAATTTGAGGGTAGGGTTCGACGCATTAAGCGTGGAAAGGACGCGGAGCATAAATGCGTGTGGAAGCCTGCTATGGGTGGGGTTCTTACTGTTAAATTGTTGTATGCTTGGCTTAGGGATCCGGTTGATCAGCAACAATGGTGTCGTTTCCTTCGACATCCGTGCATTCCTCTTGCACATTCGTTGGTCGCATGGCGTGCCTATCTCGGCTATCTGCCTACTCACGACAAGCTGAGATTACGTGGATGTTTTATTGTCTCGCGTTGCAGCTTATGTTTGTCTGATGTGGAATCAATTGATCATCTTTTCGTCACTTGTCCGTTTGCTAGAATTATCTGGCAAGGTATTAGCTCATTGTTTGGACGCCGGATCAACACAAGCTCGACACTTAAAGCTCTCATAAGTGATGCCATAGTTCAGCGCTTTAGCTCTCAAATTTTTGAATTATGGGCAGCTGCAATTGGAAATTCTATTTGGGCATTGTGGATTACTCGGAATAGATGCATTTTTTAGGATGAAAAACCGGAAACAGTAATGGTTTTAAGACGCATTTGGAGAGCCTTGAGAGAATCTTCTCACACGGGTCGGGTTACTACATGGAATTCGTTAGTGGAAACACAAATTTTGAGAGAGCTCGGGATTCCTAAAAGGCTTGCTAAAGGGCCGCGAATCATCCCGGTTGTTTGGCAGCTTCCTCCGAGGGATTGGACGAAGGTTAACACTGATGCCTCTGTATCGGGTTCCCCTGGACCGGCCGGGTGCGGTGGAATTTTTCGCTCAAGTACTGGTTTGTGTCTGGGAGCATTTGCTTTTCCAATTACCAGTTCGTTTGCCTTCCTTGCTGAGTTGTCTGCGGCTGTTCATGCTATTGATTTGGCTTACAACAAAGGTTGGCGGAAGATTTGGATTGAAAGTGACTCTATGTATGTAGTGTAGATGCTGAAAACCAAATCCACATCGGTTCCTTGGGTAATTAGACAGAATTGGTTAAACTGTTTGACACAGGTTGAAGCTATGAACTGTGTTATTTCTCATATTTTTCGAGAAGGCAATCAGGTTGCTGACTCGCTTGCAAACTTTGGTCGGACGGCTACTAGTTTTACGTGGTTGGATGATATACCGGGCTTCTGTGAATCGGTTTTTCTTCACAATAGGGGAGGATGGTGCTCTTACCGTTTCTCTTGATCATGTTTTGTATTTTTTTCTCTTCTCTTTCATTCTTTTGTATTCGGATTTTTTATTTTTTCTTTTAATAATATTGGTTCGGGGGTCATGGGGTTGAGGTCGGGGGTGCCAGCATATCTGGGATGTCCGTCTTCGGCTCCTCCTCGATAACCAGCCTTTAATAAAAAAAAATCTAGAATGTTAATTATTTGGCCTTCTAAAGCCTCAATAGTATTAATATATGTATATAAAAAAAGTATAATATTTATTTGGTTCTTTAAACTAAGGCTTCAAAGTTAATTAAGACTTTAAACTCTTAAAATCGTTAATTAGATCTCTAAACTAAGCAAATATCATCAATTGAGTCTCTATTTTAAACAAGAATCACTAATTGAGGCCTCATAAAAAATCATTCGGCTGAAATCTTTCTCAACCCATTTTGAACCAACACAAAGATTATTACAGTCTATATCAAATAGTCACAATTTCTGGTTTTAGGATAGGATAGATACTTAATTGATAATTTTTGCTTAGTTCAGGGACATTATTGATGATTTTGATAGTTTAGAATTTTAATTGACTTTGAAGTTTTACTCCATATATTTAATACCTAAAAAACTTTTGGGCCCTAGGCTGGCGCGCTCCCGGTCTAGTCCCAGTGCCAACCCTATTTTAGAGGCCTTGGGTATATAATAAAGCAGTTAGCAACTGTATTATAATTAAATAATGTACAAAATTAGCCTGTGTTTATTGAAGAAAAATAGCCTCTATGTACAAAACATTTCATCTTAAGCCTAATATTTACCCGACGGTGCAATCTCAAATCTCATTAATGAAAAATAATTTTTTAATATGCAATTTCTTGTTCATCATCACCAATGTTTGGAATTGCGCATCTTATGTTAATGAAAAAAATTCATCTTCCGTTAATGAGGCTTGAAATTGTACCATCTGGTAAATGTTTGTTTTAAGATTGTACTATTTTGTACGTGGAGGCTAAACCACTCTTCCCGAATAACCATAGCACTAAATTTGTAACTTATCATAATTATTGTTAAGAGAGAAGTTGTGAAATAAATTTTAAAAGCCTCATTTTTGCTATTGTTGTCGATCTTCAATTTTTTTTATCAAGTATGGGTTATTTATATGGATAATTTTTAACAAAAATATATCTCAATAATTATTGTATTGTAATTGAAACAAGTTTTATATTTTATCAAAGAAAAAAATAGATTGTAGAAAAATTCTATTATAGTCTGGTCTAATGAATCTTACTAATGAAAAATGATAATTATACAATTTTATTCTTTACACCAATCATTTTTTAATAAGGTGATGTACATTTTATTTTTCATTGGTCGGATCCATTTCATCCGGTTCACTTTAGAACTTATTGGATTAGAGGCTCCCCTAAATGGGAGGCTCTAGGTGGGAGATTAGGTCGGCTCCCCTAGATCGACATGTTGATAGGTGTTGAGATGTTCCACTCTACGAAGTATAAATGTACATGAAGAAATGACTTTTGTGCTCCTAAGTTAAATATGAATAGGCTTGTAATAGGGTTAAATGATCATCATTCATTGATAATGTGAGAATTATAGGTTTTATTGAGTATATAGTTAGGGTCTGTTTCGTTTACGTGATGTTTGTTGTTGATGTTTATTATTGCGGTTTGATGTTAAAAAAACATGGATTTCCTGCTTTTGGAAAAAACTACGTTTCATGTATAAAAAAACAAATAGTAGTTTTCTAACTAAACACCTAAAACTCTCATTTCAATATGAAAAGGCAAACATAAGAAAGAAAAAAATAGAGTAAACAAACAACCCCTCCGATTCTGAGATGTATTTCATTTGCTTCGTAATTATCTTCGATTGCCTATCATGATTGGCATATCCAAGAATGTTGTTTCGAGTTCCTTTATAAGTCATTTATTGAAGAGAGTCAATAGTTAGGATGAGCGGTGTCTTCCCAAACGAGTAAAAAAGTTTAAAATGGTTCTCAATTTTGATGTCTTCCAATTTAGTTTTTTAGTCTAAGAATAGAAGTTGTTGTTGCACGAACTAAGAAAGAACAAAGTTACCAAACATAGAGAATATAGGATGAGTTGTGGATAAGGTCGAGCTCTTTTAAGACGTTAGTGACACTGCTTGAAGAAGTGCAAGCAGACTAGTAATCAATCACTTCCTCCTGAATAAAACAGTCGAGTCAATAAGCTCTAGGTACAATTCTAATTTGGACAAACCAGAATTGTTCAAAGGAATAACTACACTCAATTTCAATTCACTGCTCAATTTCGGAAAAAGAAATTAAACTGAGAAGAAAACATAGATCCTGCCATTGAAAAGTTAATATACACGCAATCATAATTGATGAGAAGGTGGAGAGAAAAATTGGGGAGATTGGTTCTACTTATGAACTCGTTCAAAAAATCTGATAAGAAATCACTACACCAATTCGGGCGTTTGTGATGATCAAGCATCATGTGGATCTCAATCGGCAATGCGTTTGTGATGATCAAGCATCATGTAAGTCCTCATTTTTTCACAAAAGTGGATATCCCTCAACGATACACATCTAATATGTGATGACCCTTTTTATAAATAACACTTACTTACAAGTGCTTATGTGGATGCATTCCACTTGACCCAATGAAACATAAAAAAGAGCTTTAAACGAGGACTTTAAACCTTAAAGCTTTCCAATTAATTAAAACTTCATAATCGGGCCTAACCCGAACAATAATTCAAGCATAAATAAGAAAAACATAACAATAGAAACAAGACATTAATGAACACATAATTTAACATGAACAATCACCTACTTCAAGGCCATTCTGCAATCCCTTAACCAGATTTCCAAAGAAATTTCTGGTGACACGAGTTAAATTACCCAACTGAGAATAGTACTTATTGAACTCATCTAATTCTGCTGGATTCTCAGCAATGAATGGTTGAAGTTCTTGTTCTGCATATTCATGGAGTCTCCCCAAAGCAGATTCAGCTTGTCCTTGTAAATACTCGAACAGATTCTTCCTCGCCTTTTCGCTCTCCGGTAAGTAATAACCGTAAACATAACTCCATCTCAACACCCTTCTGCATTCAATGATCTGCAGCCATGCCTCTTCTATTCCTCTCAGAGTTTGTTTCTTATAATTATTAATAAGTATCGAACTATGAACAGTTTTGAACTTATATAAATCGGCTCTAGCTATACGTCTAGACCTATGATTACCATTCCATCTTTCATAATAATGTGCATACCTTTGGAGCATAGATTGAGCTAACTTCCTTATCTTATTGCCTTCCTGAGCTTGCCCGGATTGAAACGAATTGCAAGCGGAGCTACAATGTTTTCTCCAATCACCGAGACATAACCAGCAGAACTCATAATTACATGGCTTCTTGCAAGTCATGTGATCACAGCCATGGTTTTTCTCAATTGGAGATTTGCACTTTGGACATGGTTTTGTATAAGCATGTATCCAGCTCACGTTCTCGGATTCGTTGGTGTTCTTCTTCTCCCATTCTAAAACTGTTGCACAATCAACTGGACTGTGTGATTCCTCTTGACAATTCCAGCAAAATTCGAATGAACAATCGCACACAACATCCCAATTCTTCAAACAGATTTCGGTGAACTCTACTGCATTTTTACATCCAGGAGCAGGACACCATTTCCGCATCCTGCTTTCTTCTACATAAGATCGAAGAAGAAACCTCTCGTATTTTGATTTGTGTTCATCGGGCAATTCTTTCAATGAATTGATCAAGTCCCGATCAACAACAACTCTACATTTCGGTTCTGGACAACGCAGCAACAAGCAACCAATTCCATCATCGATACTAACTCGTAACCAATTCGAGTAGCACATTTTACAAAAACTATGACCACAACCGGCGGAAACACAATTTCCATGTCCCAGGCGAGTAAAACAGATATTACAGGTAATGAATCCTTTTTGTTTTTTATTTTCTTCATTCAGCACCAATCCAACAGAACTGCAGACTTCATCTACATTAGCGAACCATGAATCCATAACTTCACTCACAGTCCACTTATAAGAGCAAAGAAGAATCGTTGCTGCCTTTCTAGGTATAGAAAGAACGCTTGAAATTTCTGTAATATCGTCGTTTTGCCGTTGTTTGATTTCTTCTTCCTTCAATACGGTGTAGAATTTCTCCGACTGCAAATCAACAGTGTCAGGGAGGTAGTCTTCGTCATCGCTGCAATTCGGATCATAGCCGCAATCGTCGTTGGCGTCGCTGTCATCGTAGGAATAGTAATCGTTATCGCCGTTGGAAGCCATGACTGAATTGGGTAAAATTGAAAGCAATGTTAGGGTTTTATAGAAACAGAGAAAGTTTAAGTTCCTTGGCTACTACGAATTTGTTTTAATTTTGGATACTACTTCCAAGATTTCCCAACATGAATAGGATTCAATAAAATCTTGCCTGATGCTAATAGATATCACAATTTAAACTTTTATTAAATGTTATGAATCCTCGTTTATTAAAATTTATATTTCCAAATCCAAGGCTTTATTAACACTTTCAAACTCCTTCTCAAACAGAGTAACAGAAATAAAAATTGATTTTCTATTAATTTTTCATGGATTTAAACCGCCAATTAATTTATTTATCTATATAACTGAAAACAATACGTACAAAATAGCAATAATGCAAGTTTAACGTTTACAAAATAGTACCAATTTAGACATCGATAACGTAACGTGGCAAATCCATTCATTTCTCTTATAAAAAATGCAAACACCTTGAAGGGGCACTTTTCCATACACTTGTACCTAATTCTTATTTTGCAACTTAAACATGTCACGTTCCGTTATCCAAACCTAGATTAGTACTATTTTGTAAATATTAAACCTACATTAGTGTTATTTTGTATATGAAATCTAAATTGATACTCCCAAAAAAAAATTACGCCTATTTTAATACATTATCCCTAAATAGAAATTAGACATCAATTGTGTCAGGGCGATAGTCTTCGGCTTCCCTGCAATGCGGATCATCGTTGCGGTTTGTCACTATCGTCGTAGGAATAGTAGTGCTTGCCTTTGGAAGCCAAGGATGAATTGTAAAGACAGTTCCATGATTTAAAACTTTACAAACTGAGGTTTACAGTTAAAGGATTTTATAAGTTAATTTTTCGATCAAACAATATGTGTAGTTTAATTAGTTTGCAAACTCAAACCTTATATTATATGTTAGGTAATTAGGGAATGCGGAACAATGATCTGGATCCTCGTCGGGAGGGTCTGGCTTCTTCGGGGGTCGTCTCTGCGCGGGGAACGGTCCCTGCGGATGCTCCGACGATCAAGACAGTTAGTAGTTCGAGAGTGTATTCTAATCAAATGAGAGTGAGGTAGAAAATAGTTACCCGATCCCCTTTCCTTCCTTCATTGGTATATTTATAGTGAATTGTCTTGGGCCTGTGGGCCTTCCGTTACCCTGGCCCTTTCGCTGGTCGGGCTCCGTTGGGCCTCTTAGGCCTAAGTGATATTCCGAATCAAGTAGTCCCCCCCGGGTAGATTAGCCGAGTATTGCATGTGAGGAGACGAGAATTTCAGCGGATCATGCTCTTCTCAACGAGTGGTTGACAGCTGTATAAAAGGTGCCCGATTTCCTCATAGAGACCCTTCATATCGCTGCATGCGCTTTTGGGTTTTAGCGCGCAATTGATTGCCCCTTCATTAAATGCTCCTGCACGCGCCGTAAAAAGACATTGAATGTCGTGCGTTGCCGGCGCCTCCATTTTTTGTTTGATATAAAATGCGGGGGGAGGCTCCATTTCTGTCTTATTTCGTCAAATTTTCTTCTCCTTGTGCGATTTGACCATCTCCTTTTCCCTGTGGAGCCGCTGTTTTCTGTCGATCTTTCCGTCGGTGTTCTGTCGTTTGCTCGCGCTTGCTGGGTACCGGGCATATTGATTGACGGCGTTCTGGTGAAGATTCTCTACGACACTTGTCGTAACCGTTGCGAGGTCAGTCGTACCTCTTATTTCTCCTGTCTTTAGTTCTTTTGTTTAGTTTTTTCTGGGGAGGGGGAGTATGTCAGAGGGTTCTTCACGGGGAGCCCTAAGAAGACTGCCGCTAGTGACACCGGGTGATTTTACACTTCACGATGCTTCACGAACGCGGATCGTAAAACGAAAAAGGCGGGCGAAGACGGGAGAGGAGAGTGTTGCTGCTGCGAGAAAGAAAAAGAAAATCGTAGAGCGTGCGCCGCCTAATGTCGAGCGGCCGGTAGGAGGAGTTGCTGCCGGCGTTCTTGAGGTAGCGGTTGTAGTACCGGAGGGTTTGATTACCGAAGAGCGTCCCCTGGCCTCGATTTACGAGGAAATGCGCCAGAGGGTATGGACGCATTCCGCGGGGGTCACTAGTGTTGATGGTAGGCGGTTTGAGGGAGTAGAGCGACCAAAAAGACCGGAATCTTTTTCGGTGGACGACGCGCACAGTATCATTGTCTCCGCGGATTTAGCTGCTATCTCCGTGGTGTATCGACTTGGGAAGCCATATGAGCTAGTTGTGCTTGGAGAAGAAATCCGTGCTCATCATGCGGGTGGTGCGAACGAGCTCGTGGTTTACGAGGAGCAGTTGGAATCGGGGATGCGGTTGCCCCTGCTTCCCTTTTTATGGAGGTTTTAAAGGAGTATGACCTGTGCCCTGGTCAGATCCATCCGAATGGATGGAGGATGATGGTGGCATTCTACTCGTTATGTCGATCAGCTGGATACCGGGCAACTGGGTTGGTATTTCGTGAGTTCTTTCGGCCAAACAAGGGACCCCGATCACAACATGTGACCTTCTCGCATCAAAAGTTCAAGGTGATTGGCGGGTTGAAGGACAAGGTTCATAAATATAGGCATCGTTACTTCTTGGTGCGAAAGCTGGACGGCGACTTCCCTTTTCGAGTAGTGTGGAATGAGGAGCCCATGGATTCCAGTCGTTGGCTGAAACCGCGAGAAAAGTTGCCTTTTGAGGAGCAGCTCATGAAACATTTAAAGGGGCTTCCGACAGATAAAGATTGTAAGCAAGATGTGGATGAGCTTGTGCGTCACTTTCTGGCCGCCGGGTACTATATCTGGAACCAATGGCGAATGGCTCAGCTATCCGGCTGGACGGCAACAGACTTTGAGAAGTGGAAACGTGGGTACAACTTCAAAGCCGGAGAGTTAGCGAAACTAGAGGCGATCTCCGTGAACGTCGCTGTTGTAGGTGAGGGGTCGGGGTTGTAGGTTTCGTTTATTTTGTCCTGTGTGTTGTTGTTACTATATATTTTATGCGTGGTTTAAATTTTCCGCTCTTTCTTGCTTTGTAGGTCCAGGAGATCCCCGTGTCAGCATGGATTTCGATCTGAATGAGTTCGGTGCCGGCCTCCACACTGCGGAGGAAGCATTTGTTGTTGCCTCCGGATCCCTGGCGTCATTTTCTTCGCTTGAAGATGCGAACCAAGTGGTTCAGAGCATGGGGGGCGTGCTGGCGACGCATGAGGACATTGACGCTACTGATGACATACCGCAAGGGATGCCCGTGGTAGAGAAAGAGGCAAAGGAAACTGCGGAGGTGATGGCTATCGAAGAGGAAAAGGTCGAGAATCAGATTCAGGGGCCCCTTACCCGAAAACGTAAGAAAGATAAGGGTAAGGCCGTTGCTGGGATGAAAGGCGAAAAGATACATGCTGGTGATGATACCGTTGGGGAAAACGACGGCTCTAAACGAGCGTGTACCGATGGTGGGTCCGAGCTTAGAGCGGGGATGATGGATCGGGTAGGCGATCACCCGGAGATGATGAAAAGAATGGATGTCAAGATTGCTAAGTTCCGGGAATACGTTATGGGCTTGTCGGTTCATTCCGATATGACGACGTTTGACCTTGCGCGGGCGATGGCTCGCGTTGCTAAGGTGCTCGGAGAAGTTGCCCGAATGGACGGTGTGACCAAGATGAATCTTGGTGTGGAGACTCTATCGGCGCTTGGTGTGGTAAGCTCTCTTGACCTTCTCGCTTAGGTTTGTTTCTAACAATTGTATCCTAAGTTGTGCAATTTTTATGCAGGCCATTCAAAATACTAACACTGTCTTTGACATGTGTGTGAATGATGAGAATCTGTTTCGTGATATGGAGCAAGGTCTGCGGAATGCGGTGAAAGAGCTAGAAACAGCGACTGGGAAGCTAGCTACCACTGGAGAGTTGTTGGAACGTCGTGAGGGCGAGATTGCCATGCTGACCGAGCAGCTAAAAGTGGAGACGGGAGGCCGAGTGGAGCTGGCAAAGAAATTGGAACATAATGCGGAGGAGCTTCGCTCTTACAAAGTTAAGCTCAAGTTTGCCACCCTATGGACCCGCCGAGTGAAGGAGAAGTTTGACGAGAGAGCCAAGCAAGCCGACGCGCTGTCCGATGAGAACGAGAGACTTGAGCGAGAGCTAGAGGTGGCTCGGAAAGAGGCTAGCGAGTTGCGTGCCCTTGCGAGCCAGCGCGAGGAGAAGCTGATCAAAATGGATCGAATGATGCTCATTGCTGCTGCTCACTCAGTCGTGTATGAGGTTCCTCCAGAGGTCATATTCTCTCCGAATGTGTATGATAAGGCGGCCCAGGCGAAAGCCATAGAGTTCTACGGTCGTTTCAAGAAGAAATAAATGTAACTGAAGATATCATGTGTTTTTGTTTTCTGATTTCAAAGATGTAATAATTTGGCTGTACGGTTGGTATCTTTTGGGATCTTTTGGCAGTTTTCTTTGATCATCATTTTGCACTTTGATTTGATTTGAGTCTTCATGATGTGTTTGTCATGTCTTGTCCATTCTTGCTATAAATAGGAGTCGGTTTTTGTTTATGTTTCTCGTTCATATGGCGTTCTTGCTTCGAGTGCTCGTATTCTTAGTCGTTTGTTTACTCTTGTTTTCGTGTGATGTCGCTTCGGGATGTTGTGGATTCCGCTAAGGTGCTTGAGGTGCAGAATGCCATTTCGACGATGCCTCATCCTTATGTGTACTGCCCCCTGAGGGATGATCATGAGCTGGATAGGAAAGTGCGATATGCTTCCCTTGTGTGGATGAACCGGGGTTTTTCGCGGAGAAGCCGAAACGGGTAGAGTGAGAGTTCCGCGCCTTATACTGGATCTGCGACGGATTCGTGCGATGTAGTTGTCAGCACCTTGTCTTCTACTGAGAAGAAAGTTTGGTTTCAGGACGGGATTGGGTTTCTGAATCCCGATGAGTCGGTGGTGCCCATGACGAATCCGCATCCTGCCTGGGTAAGGAGGCTTCTTACCGACGAGCTCGATAGAGTTATGAATCTTCCTCCTGAGATGGAAGGCCGTCGTTCTGGACGCCATGCTTCACCGAGTCGACCTCATGGGGCGACCTTTGTCGACCTGTTGAAGCCTCGTAGTGTGGTTTTTCTTGAATTTTCTAGACAGGGGTTTCTGGGGCCTATCCCAGCTGATCCGACGCATCGAGTGACGCATGTCGGGAAAGCATGCCTGTATCATAGGCAAAATGGGCATAATACCGATGAATGTGTCAACTGGCGGGCAGTGCACCAGGCTTTAATGGATGCTGAGGCCATTCCTAATCCTGATAGTGCTAACGGAATGTTGTAAGAGATTGGATTTATCTTGTGTCGAGCGTCTGTGCTCTAGTGTTTGTATTAAGGACCTTCTGCTTAAGCCTCCCAACTTTATGTGGTTTATTATGCCTAATGAAAATTTGCAATTTCGGATTTCCTTTGTTAGTACCCCCAACAAAATCGATCCTGTTTGATATTTGATCGCCCATTGCCTCCTCATGGGCACGCAGTTAAAGTGCTCAAAATTTGCCCGACGCTGTGTGAGCGAGGATCGCGTTTGACGCCGCCATTGGTTGGTTTATTGGTTAGGTGCTTCTTTGAGAAGCTTAGGAAAACCGTTTTGGGTCAATTCGTGCGAGGACCGTATTAAGTAGCTCGCTGGTTAGTTAATCGGTACCGATATGGGGTTGTTGGCATGATTTAAGAGGCGTTTCGTGATGAACGATAAGCCTGGAGAATAACGTTTTGAGCTATTCAGTGCGAGGACCGTATAGGGTAGCTCACTTCTTGTTTGATCGGTAACAACATGGGGTTGTTTATGTGATTTAACGGGCGTTTCGAGATGATCGAGAAGCCTTGAGAATAACGTTTTGAGTTATTCTGTGCGAGGACTGTGTCGGGTAGCTCGCTTCTTGTTTAATTGGTAACAACATGGGGTTGTTTACTCGATTTAACGGGCGTTTCGAGATGATCGAGAATCCTGGAGAATAACGTTTTGAGTTATTCTGTGCGAGGACCGTGTCGGGTAGCTCGCTTCTTGTTTAATTGGTAACAACATGGGGTTGTTTACTCGATTTAACGGGCGTTTCGAGATGATCGAGAAGCCTGGAGAATAACGTTTTGAGTTATTCAGTGCGAGGACTGTGTCGGGTAGCTCGCTTCTTGTTTAATTGGTAACAACATGGGGTTGTTTACTCGATTTAACGGGCGTTTCGAGATGATCGAGAAGCCTGGAGAATAACATTTTGAGTTATTCAGTGCGAGGACCGTGTCGGGTAGCTCGCTTCTTGTTTAATCGGTAACAACATGGGGTTGTTTATGCGATTTAACGGGCATTTCGAGATGATCGAGAAGCCTGAAGAATAACGTTTTGAGTTATTCAGTGCGAGGACCGTATAGGGTAGCTCGCTTCTTGTTTGATCGGTAACAATATGGGGTTGTTTGTGCGATTTAATGGGCGTTTCGAGATGATCTAGAAGCCTTGAGAATAACGTTTTGAGTTATTCTGTGCGAGGACCGTGTCGGGTAGCTCGCTTCTTATTTAATTGGTAACAACATGGGGTTGTTTGTAAAAAACAAATTCTTATTCATGATTCACTTTACAGGAGCCTATTGATAATACTTCTTCAATGTTTGGATGTTCCAGCTATTGTCATAGACCAAACCATCTAAAGAGGCGATTTTGTAGGCTTCGTTATGGAGGACAGTGTCGATCTTGTACGGCCCCTCCCATGATTGTCCGAGCTTGCCGTGAGCTAGCGGGGACTGGGCAGCAGTGACGTCTCGGAGCACAAGATCTCCGACTTGAAAAGTGCGGGGACGAACCCGCCTATCGTGGTAACGTGCTATACTCTGCTTATGGGCCGTGATGTACAATAAAGCATTAAGGCGCTCTTCCTCTAACCGCTCACTTGCTTTCGCAAGCTCCGCATTGTTGTCGGCCTCCTCGAAGGTGGTCTGCCGATGAGAGCGAAGGATGACCTCAGATGGTGCCATTGCTTCTGCCCCATAGGTGAGGAAAAAAGGAGTGCGCCCTATGCCGGAGTGGGGGGTTGTGCGGTATGACCATAATATTGCTGTGATATGGTCAGGCCATGCTCGACCCTGGTCGGATAGACGCGTTTTAATTCCTCGCAGGATTGTTCGGTTGCTTACTTCAGTGAGGCCGTTGCTCTGAGGGTGTGCCACCGAGGTGTATCGCCCTTTGATGCCCCACTCTGCGCAAAATTTGTGGAATTGACTGCAGTCGAACTGCCTCCCGTTATCGGTGATGAAAAAGTGAAGGACTCCGAATCGGTATATGACTGTTTGTTTGAGGAAACCGATTACGTTGTCAGCGGTTATCTTGGCGATTGCTTCAGCCTCGATCCATTTGGTAAAGTGATCGACTGCGACCACTATAAAGCGCTTCTGTGCTAAAGCCATCAGAAACGAGCTGAGCAGGTCAATGCCCCATACTGCAAATGGCCAAGGTGTGATAATGCCTTTGAGTGGAGCCGCCGGTGCGTGATGAGTATTGGTGTGTAGTTGACACGCCTGACAACTACGAACCAGACGCATCGCATCGGAATCCATGGTCTGCCAATAAAGCCCCTGGAGCCAGGCTTTCTTCGCAATCATCCGAGCGCCCTGATGCGAGCTATAGACGCCCTGATGTATCTCCTTTAGACAGTGATCCCCTTCCTCTTCGGATATACAGTGCAACCAAGGGTGTGTGGCGGACTTCCGATAGAGTAAGCCATCATGCATCGCATATCGCCAGGAACGCCGAACCACGAGGGATGCCTGCGTCCAGTCTTCCGGCAGTGTTCCATCTTGAAGATACCTGATTATCGGACTTCTCCACCCGCTTGCTGCTGCGTCCGCCGCGTCGATCTGTAGTGAGCACTCTGTATGAATGGCCGGGGCCACAGCAGTCTCGATAAGGGTATGCGGATCACTGGACTGCTCGCCTGCTGCGAGAGCGACAATGGCATCCGCCTCTTTGTTCTCCTCACGTGGGACAAGCATAAGGTCAAAGGTTACTCCTTTGTCTTCGAGATCCTTCAACAAGGATTTTGCGAGGGCCAAGTATTGACACATCGTTGGGTCCTTCGCCTTATGAGTGCCGCTGACGTGGCTAACGATGAGTTTAGAGTCCGAATATACCGTTAGATGTCCGTTTATAATTGTTTTGGATAACCGAAGAGCTGCGATCAGGGCCTCGTACTCTGCTTGATTGTTCGTGGTCGGGAAGTCGAGACGGATGGCATACCGTATTCGGAGATTATTAGGTCCCTGAATCGCAATGCCTGCGCCTGCCCGTCCTGGGCCGCAGGATCCGTCCACACTCATGGTCCATATGTCGCCGTTGCAAATTCTTATCGGCGTGGGGCTGCTGGTTGATGACCCGGTAAACTCCACTATGAAATCGGACAGCACTTGGGCTTTGATCGCTGTGCGAGATTCAAAACGTATATCAAACTGGGATAGCCGGACCGACCAGTTGGTGATCTGACCGGAGACTTCTGGTTTCTGGACTGCCTTTTTGAGAGGGTAATTGGTCCTGACCATGATCGTATGCGCTTGGAAATATGGTCGAAGGCGCTCGGATGCCTGTGTGATGGCGAACAGAGCTTTCTCAACCTCGGAGTATCGGATCTCAGCACCCTTCAGGACCTTGCTCAAGAAGTAAATTGGGTAGAGCTCCGGTTCCTCTTCTTGAGCTAAAATGATAGCTACCGTTTCATCAGTGATGGTGAAGTATAAAAGAATGTCCCATCCCTGCTTTGGTACTGACAGTAGGGGAGGGGTAGCGAGGAAAGTTTTGATGGCGCTGAATGCCACCTGGCAATCCGTAGACCACCTGAAAGGATGCTCCTTCTTGATTGCCCTGTAAAAAGGTAAACATCGATGTGCCGAGCATGAAATGAACCGTCCCAAGGCGATTATCCTCCCGTTGAGCCTCTGAACTCCATATAAGTTGCGCAGTGCTTCCATCGCTAAGATTGCCTCGATCTTTGCGGGATTTGGTTCGATACCTTTCTCGGACACCATGCAACCAAGGAACTTGCCGCTACGAATTCCAAAGAAACATTTCTCCGGGTTCAGCTTGAGGTTGTAATTTCTGAAAATTTTAAACACTTCCGCCAAGTCACGCGGATGGTCGCTTTCAACAGTGCTTAGGACAACCATGTCATCGATGTATACTTGTACAGTATTGCCGATGAGGTGAGCGAACATCTTATCTATCAGTCGCTGGTAGGTGGCCCCCGCGTTCTTCAACCCAAAAGGCATGACGTTGTAGCAATAAGTGCCTTCATGCGTAATGAATGAGGTTTTCTCGGCATCGGCCGGGTCTAGAGGGATCTGCTGAAAACCAGCGATGGCGTCAAACTGAGATAAGATTTTTCGACCAGCTGTCTGGTCGAGAAGCTGATCTATGTTAGGCAGCGGGTAAGAATCCTTGGGGCATGCTTTATTAACATTCGTAAAATCTACACACATGTGGTACTTTCCGCTGGCTTTCTTTACAAGTATGACGTTAGAAAGCCAATCCGGATAGTGAACCTCGCGAATAAATTTTACAGCTAGTAGCTTCTCGATCTCTTCCTTGACTGCGGCTTGTTTGTCCTTTGCTTGCACTCTCATCTTCTGCTTCAGGGGCTCCACGGAGGGGTCGATGCTCAGTTTGTGCGTTGCTTGCTCGGGTGAGACTCCCGTGATATCCTCGGTGCACCAAGCGAACACGTCTGAATGCTCTGATAGAACAGCCTTGATCTCGTCGGCCAAATGGGGCATGAGTTTGGTCCCAATTTTCACTGTCTTGGTGTCCGCGATGGCACAGTCGCTGACCGGTTCAATAGGTGTGGGATTGTATCCCCTCATGTCCATCAGACCGTCTTCCAGGTAAAGCGCTGTCCGAGGTTGAGTAGCCTCCCACTGCAATCTTTTGGCCAAGATGCGATCTCCTTGGATGGTGATTCTGTCATGCTGGACCGGCAAAGTCAAGCATAATTCGGAGATATCAACTGTGGCCTTCAGGTTAGCCAACAGAGGTCTTCCGATGATGGCATTGTAGGCCAAGGGGATATCGACCACCACCCATTCTGTAGTGTCCTCTACTTCCTTATCGCTTTCGGTAAAGACTGTTGACAGGGAGATGACTCCCTTCACTGGGACTTCGATCTCCAACAGGCCAACCAGGGGGAAAGTCCTAGCTCGGAGGGCTGTGTGAGCATTCCTCATTGCGCGGAGTGCCTTCCAGGTGAGCAAGTTCACCGAGCTGCCTGTATCCACCAGCACTCGATGCGTTTTAAAGCCGGCGATGTTGATGGTGACCACAAGTGCCTCCGAATGGCTGGTCCGGAGTGGTGGCTGCAACATCAGGGTCTGATCAACTGCTTTTCTCTTTAGGGAGCTCTCCGGAGGCGTGTAGAGTGCCGGAGCTCCCTCCCTTATGACGTGGATCTCCCTGTGGTACCTAGGTCGCTTTGGTTCATCTGCTCGGCCGGCGTCCCGCTGCTTCGGACTCTGCTCCCTCTGCCTAACTGCTTTTGGTGGCGCGCCTTGCTCAGTTATCCGCTCAACCTCTTTCTGGAGTTGGTAGCAGTTCTCCATGGAGTGCCTGGAGGATTTGTGATACTTGCAGTACTCCTTTTCTACACGGGCTTTGCCTTTATCGACCGGCGGAGCCGGGTGTGCAAATCGGCGAAGCTGGCTCTGAGCAGCATAATGCACCTCCTTCCTGCGGGATCGGTCCCCTCTGCGCTCAATGTTAGCTCGCTCGACTCGAGCTGAGAAAGGCATCGGGGCCTCCTTGCGCGCCCGGCCTTCGTCACGTGCCTCGGCGATTGGCCTGCTCCTTTCCTGTTTATGCATGTCGCCTCTGGCTTTGTCTCTTTCTGACTCTTCATACCCTGCGGGCCGGTCGCAGTCGTCATACCGGATGAAGGTTTGTGACATGGTCATGAGCTCTTCGAAGGATCACGGCATCTTTCTAAAGCACTTCTGCTTTAGGGGTTCACACGAGGTCCCTTTTGCTAAGGCATCATGAGCCACTTCGAGGTTGAGGCCTTTGACTTGAGAGGCCATATGGTGAAACTTGGAAAGAAAGTTGCGCAGTGGCTCAGTTGCTCGCTGTTTGAGCCCGTTGAGGTCCGAGCTAATCTTCCTTACCTTCGCTGCCGTGGCGAAATGGGAGAGGAAAAGGTCCTTTAGGAGATCGAATGAGTCAATTGATTCCGGAGCGAGTCCTCGATACCACTCTTGCGCACTGGAAGAGAGTGTGGTCGGAAAAACTTTGCACATGATGTCCTCGTCTTTTGAGTACAAGTTGATGGTACTCATGAAAGATGCCACGTGGTCGTTCGGGTCCTCGGTTCCCGAATACTGCGATAGCCGCGGAGCCTTCCAGTCTCATGGGAACCTCGTCTCGATGATCCTTTGTACTAGCGGTGTTTTACTGGAGGTGATGCTTCCTCCCATAACGCCCCCGAGGGCCCTCTTATCTAGAAAACGCTGGATCTTCAGCTCCACTATGTCTTTATTACTCGTGGCCGTTGTCTCGTCGTACCGCGCACCGCTCTCTCCGGCCGTGGCAGCTCTGGCGCCTCTCCCTGCGAGGACTCCGGGTCCTGAGGGCTCCCCCGGCAGCGTCCCTCTCTTTGCATTTCGGCTGCTTATTTAAAGTATTGCCAGATTTTGGCATTCTCCTTCTGCAAGCTTCTCTGTTGATCTATGATCTTCATCTGAGCCGCCGTATGAATAGCCTGTGTGGTCTGAAAACCTTGTATCGCACTGAGGAGATGTGTGGTATTGTAAGTCTCTTCTTCTTCAGGGCTCACCTCCTCCATCAGTGGTCCCAGGTTTCTAGGGGAAATTGGAATTGTCGGAACAGAACGCTCGATGTTAGTCATAGAGCTAGTTGCTCCTACTTCCGGCGCTAGCGTCGGAACAGACTCAGTTAGGGTTTGCATTTTGTTTGAAGCTCTGAGGTCACTTGTACTCCACATTCACCGCACCAAATAATTAGGGAATGCGGAACAGTGATCTGGATCCTCGTCGGGAAGGTCTGGCTTCTTCGGGGGTCGTCTCTGCGCGGGGAATGGTCCCTACGGATGCTCCGATGATCAAGACAGTTAGTAGTTCGAGAGTGTATTCTAATCAAATGAGAGTGAGGTAGAAAATAGTTACCCGATCCCCTTTCCTTCCTTCATTGGTATATTTATAGTGAATTGTCTTGGGCCTGTGGGCCTTCCGTTACCCTGGCCCTTTCGCTGGTCGGGCTCCGTTGGGCCTCTTGGGCCTAAGTGATATTCCGAATCATTAGGTAAGTTGTAAAGTCAATCTTTTCATTGCTCTAAATCGCTCATTTTTCGTAAATAATCATAATAATAATTTTTAACGAAATATTTTAGTTTGTAAATTACACAAAACACAAACTCATGTTTGTAAACTTTTAAATCACAAGATTGTCTTTGCAAATTAGTCAAATCATATGGTTTATTTTTAGACTTAATATTAGATAGATGATGTTTTAAATTGGTTTATTTTTAATTTTATTAAATTAGATCAAAAATAGTTATGAAAAATTAAGATAAGGAAAAGAAACAGTTTATAAACCATTATTTTTGTAACGTCAAAATTGGTGACGTGAAGCGTTGACCAATCAACTTTTGACTTTTATGGAGGTCAAATTGTTGACGTGGTGTGTTGATTTTGCATTGATCGATCACAATTATTGACTGTACACTTTAGTGGGAGGTCACCAAAAAGTTGTACACTTTTATGAGTAAAATTGAAGGTTGTACACCAAGGTGTGAAATAGGACAAAAATTGTACATCACATATGTAATTTATCCTTATATTTTGTTGACATGTCACTCCATTTAAATCCATACTTTATAAGTATATAGTATTAAGATGACATATCACATTTTGCTGACATGTTACAAAATCAAAGATTCTATTTTAAAAGACATTTAAACTCTTAGAATTCATTTTAAATTCTGAATGATGGTTAATAGAGAATTAAATCTTATTAATGGAATTAATGTTCATTTTTAATTCTGTAAAACGTCCTAGTGCTTTCAATGGTTTTAATTGTCATTAACATGAATTAAGTTAGTAAAATTAATTGTTTCTTAAGTGAATTAATTAGTCAACAGCGTGCCTATATAAGAGTGATATTTGTTTTTCATTCGAAACATATAGACACCGTATCTAAATGAAATAGAGAAAAATCACATGCTTTCGCTTTGAATAATGGCAATAAAAAACATCAATTCCTAATGAATGGATCACTTATATACGTTTTTATTTGTGTGTGTTGTTCATCAGTTTCCACATCTCCTATACTTATATAGTCTCTTGCATTTTAGAGTCTTCTGCATTTCAAAACTCCAATTCTTGGAGAGAGAAAAACGCCTCAAGTGATTGCTTTGCTTTTAGGAGGCTGACAACTCATTTCAGCATGTTTGGTTTCTACTTCAATGTTTAACTGCTCCATTTTTTCTTGCTATATATAAAAGATATGGGTTGACCAAATTAAAGCATATATGTATTACTATTTTATACATTAATATTAGTTTCTACATCTAATTCAGATGTGTAGCCAAACAACGGTGGTGGTGGTTGACGATTATCATAATGGGTTATATATTCTGATGACAGTATATCATATTTCATAAATGTATACCAATATCATGCAAAATGGCATCACATGGATGTTGTCATTGTCACCCTCCTTTGAGGTAAAGGGCCACATATCATCTAACAAAGCCTAAGCCTAAACAACAACGGTCCAGGTCCAACGATCAGCGACCTAGTAACATCTAAACAAGGCCCGATACCAACACGTATGGCTTTAGCCTCAATCATAAGAGAAACTTGTGGAATCCTACGAGATAAAGGATTCCTCCCAGAATTCAGACTCCTTAAGGGAATAGGAATCCTAAACTCAGATTCCTAAAGGGACGACAACCTTAACCTAATCAAACATTATAAATAGACAAGTATAAGCACAAAGTTCGGTACATTAACTGCTATCTCTAAACTAGTTCTTACCCTTCAGTATGATCCAATCATAATCTGACTTAGGCATCGAAGCAGGTTTATCGGACTTCAGCCTTGTCCAACCTCCGTTATGTTTTGTAGATTTATTACGATTTCAGATTGATCGAGCAGTTAGGACACGTAATCAAATTCAGGTAACAAAGTTATCATCGGTGCAGTGAGTGTGGAGCTTGAATCCTTCGCGATCATTTAGAATATCTAGTCATGGCTACATCCCAACGAATTTAATCAGAAGTTCATCAGAATACCGATCAAGAAGTTCGACAACAACCCCAACTAGATCCTCAATACAACTATTGACGAGGAGGTGTCCTGAAGATTTGGCCAGAATATGATCGTCATGTAAAAGGAGATGGATGATGCTAAAGCAACCCACAAATGGGAGATGGTCATCCTCCAATAGCAACTACAAAAGGCAAGGTAGGATCTCTGAAATAAGACTGTCTAGGCAGGAGAATCCACTAAAACTCAAACGACACGTTCTCGGAGCGTATCACCCACAAGGAGTTATTCTCGATTGAGGAGCCTCTTTATAGGCGCTGGCCATTCAAATTAAGGAATTTAGTGTTGGAGGAGCCATTGATGCTATGGCGGGTAACTATCAAAGTAGAGCTCTAGAACAAAGCATCATCACAACGAGGCCAATGGACTTCCAAGGCTTCATGAAAAGGGTCTGAAGCTATACATGGTGGTATGAGCATAAACCAAACCCATTATTAAAAAAAGAGTCCACATCTGGAGGTGATAAGCCTTCCTGAGACAAATATAGAAGAGATCGATGCACTAACAAGCTTTGAAAACAAAGAGATAAGCCACAATTATCCTTTAACACTCCCCGAAATGAAATGCTCTTTTGGATAGAGGATAATAAGATGTGAATCAAATACCCATCGAAGCTCAAGAATGGTCGATGTAATAGGAATTGTCACTTCCACAAGAGTGAGGGACGTAAGATGGAAGACTGTAGACAGATAATCTTAGAGCTGGAGAAAATGGCAGAGAGTGGTAAGCTCGATCGCTTCCTCAAGAAATATGGAGAGGAAAGCAAAAAAAAAAGAAAGAGAAAAAATAGGAGGGTCGAATCCCTCGGGGAGTGATCAACGTGATTGTTGGAGGCTCATAGACCAAGAGAAAGAAATAAGAAACTACCACTATATAGAGGGTAAAGGAGCAACATTCAGACTTTTACTTCGACATCCTCAAGAATAAACAAGACAAATGGCACGATGATGCACTGGTTATTAAAATGTTGATTGATGAGTACAAAGTCAGGCGAGTTTCTGTAGAAACTTGCAACTCAGTCAATATCATTACCCGCAAGGTTTTCGAAAGCCTCAATATTGAGGAAGGAAATCTAACCACTCTCATGGGTCCTCTAGTAAGGATTAGCAGCCACACAGTTCCCTGTTTGGCAGTATTCGTCTAGATGTGGAAATTGGAGATTCGGGGCCAAAATGGTGAAGCAATGCTAAGTTTCCCATGGTGGACACTGCCCTCCCTTACAATGAAAATATGGGCGGACCTTTCTTATCAAGTTCGGTAGGAGCTATGTCCATTGGGCATTTGCAGATTCCCACAGACGAAGACATGACAATTTCTCAGGGCAACCAAATGGTAGCCCATCAAACGTATATGGCATCCTAAGGATAAAGCCATATTTGAAGGATAAACAAAAAGAATATAGAGAAAGGGTCGAGCCTGTTGGATCCTTGGAAATGGGTTGGTTAGCCGAGGGTAAAGATGTTCACGTGGTTGAAGGGTTAATAGAACCCATTAAGGCAAACATTATAAGGTGCCTCTAAGATAACCTTGACTCGTTTTCATGGTGTCCTTCGGATGTCACAAGTGTTTCACCAGATGTAATGATGCACTCCCTAAACATTGATAAAATTGTAGAAGAGGTCTGTCAAAAAAGGAGGAATCATGGTCCAGAAAGACAAAAGATAATAAGTGCATAAGTCAAAAAACTGTTGGATTGCGGCCACATTAGAAGCACTCAATATCTGAAGTCACCAATGTTGTGCTGGTGAAAAAATCCAACAGAAAATGGCGATTGTGTGTAGATTTCACAGACCTGAACAAGGTGACCCCCAAGGATTCACAGTCGTTGCCATGCATAGACACCTTCATTGATTCTACGGCTAGTTATGCAATCTATTTCTTCGCATATGCGGAGCAGGGATATCACCAAATTTTTATGAATCCCTAGGACAATGAAAAGACAAACTTTATCACTCATGAAGGTACTTATTGCTATAATGTAATGCCTTTTGGTTTACAAATGCAGGGGCAACATAACAAAGGCTTGTGAACGAAATCTTCAAGGATCTCATTGAAGACAAGGTGGAGCTGTATGTTAATGATGTTATTTGAAATGGAAATTACTTGTTTAAGTTGTAGTCTTGTTGTACTGAAATCCTTTGTTCATAAATCTGCAGTTGTTCGATCATATTATGATACCATCCGAGTTGACTCTAATCGTGGGTGACCCTAGGCTTGCAAGAGGTAAGTTGAATAATGCTTGGGCCTGCTGCTAAAATTCACTGAATATTGCTGCCCCCATTTCTTAGAAAGGTGATCGTGACTTGGCCCTCCATTGGGAAACTTATCAGTTTTCTACGAGCAAGAAAAATCTCATGCTTCCTTGCTTTCATACAAGATGGGACAAGCCAATTAAGAAATTAAAATCGATGTATTGAGCAACATAAGCAAGCCGCCGTGAAGCTTTATGAGTCTTGGGCCAGATTTCCAAAGTTGGACTTTTGTATTTTTCCTTGACTTATTCATTACCATTAAATAATATTACATGTTGTAAAAAAAACAATAATATAAACATTATTCTTAAAAAATATTAATAAAATTAAATACCAATATAATATTTTAAACTACCATATATACGGTGGATTAATCATATGAAGTATTAACTATTAACTACAGTAAAACCTATATATGAAGTATTAACTATTAAAACCTATATAAATTAATAATGGTGGGACCATGAAATGTTGTTAATTTATAGCGATATTAATTTATCGAGTATAAATTTACTGAGCTGGTTCAAGTCGGGACCAGAAGAAATTATTATTTTAAAGAGGTTATTAATTTATCGAGTATTAATTTATGAAGGTTTTATTGTATTACTATCATTTTCGGTAATTTAATATTTTTTTTAAACAAAAAGAAAATTTCATTAATGAAAGTCAGAATACAATATAGAACAAATAAAATGAGAAGGTCTTAAGAACCATTCCACCAGTCCTGATATAGAGTAGGCAGCCCGAGAAAGTTCACGGACTACACTATTTGCAGAACGACTCACAAAATTGACACTAACACCATTTAAATAACTTAACAGAAATTTGCACTCTTCTAATATAAAACTATAAACAGATCTAAAATGTGCTTCCCTAAGATTAACTACCGTAACAGTATCTGATTCAATCCCATATCTTCTCGAACCTTTGTTTTTTAACCAACTTAGCGCTTCCCTTATATCTACTGTTTATCCATCTCTGACTTGATAGTTATTTGGAAGAAGCTTATAAAACGCACCATAAAACTAGCCTTCACTATTACAAAGCACAACCCCAATTTTTGTTACATTGTTCGCAGACCAATCTGACATAGAACAAGTCGCTTTAGCTAACACATCGGCAATATTGATTAGAGACCGCCTGATAAAAGATACATTAGTTTAAATGAAAAGAAAAAATCATTTTTTAGATTATTAGTTTTGGTTATTTTTAAATTTTTAAATTTTAATATAATTTTTTGGTTAATTTTGTGCAGCCCACTTGAATCGGATTATGGGCTTAAGCCCACTTGAATTTGACAGCCTGCGTTGTGTTTTGAATGTTCTTCCAGGCTTTGATCTCCTTCCTCACTACGCATCTTCATAGTCAATTTCAAGTTTTGCCGCCATTCTCACTTCCCTTGGGGGGGTTTCTATTTCTTCCCATTCTCTTTTCTCTTCCCCCAAAACTGATCCAAATGCACACTTTTGGTTTCGGATTCCACCGCTCAATCTAGTCTCCAGAATGACCTCTATTAATCCTCTCGATATCCCTGACGATGACGATGTAAGTTCAGCTCCACTTATTCATATGTTTTTGTATCTTCACATTTATTTCTTCCTCTCTAATTGCCTGTCTGTGCATTATTGCATATAGGGCTTTGATTGGGAGGCTGCTGTGAGAGAAATTGATGTCGCATGTCAAAGCGCTAAACCCTCTACTTCATTACCCACTAATTCATATTCTTCCCATTTTGGTCCTCCTCCTAACAGTTCTAATTATCTGTCTTCTTCAAATAACTTCACAAAAAAGACTGTGCCTTGTAAGCAATCCACTCTCGATAGTTTCTTTGGGAAGGGGGTGAGTATTGGAAGTCCTCCTCGGACTCCCCTGGTTGATGATCCGAACCAGCAGTATTGGGTTGAGGGCAATGAAGAGAGACCATGCTGCATTGAGATTGATCCTGAGGCAGCTAAAACTTGGATTTACCCAGGTGATGCTATCTTTCACTCCCTCGAAGTGCTTTTTGTTTATAATTTTATTTTGGGAGGTTTTGGGCAAGTGTCTTAGTGGAAATTTGAAGCAAGAATGCTTTTGCGTTTTCCTGTTTTATTTCTTCTAGCGAGTGGTTTTGAAAAGACTGAGAGTTGAGAAGAAATTCAATTTTGATTCTTTTTGTGTGGTTTCGTGGGGCAATTATTTAGCTTTATCTGCTTCTTACTGATGTTCTATGATTGTTATTGATTCGGGCTTTGTTTGTAGTGTCTAGGCAATCAATGTAAGATTTAGAGATTTAGAATTTTCACTTTGATGCTTGTTATATACTGAATATCTTCTGCAAAATCAAACATGATTAAATTAATCACGTATCATAAGCCACACATGATCAGAGTTCAATGTAATTGTTGCTTATTTAAATAATTTGGTGGAAAAAATATTTAGGAGTTGATACACATTGAAATACCGAAATAGATATGTAAATAAATGTTAAAAGAGTTAAAATGTTACTATAAATATATATGTATGGTTATGCTTGCTTAGTTTTTTGCTAGGGGCTTTCTGTATGTGCTTTGATTTTGTTCTTATGAACTGAAACATGCTATTTTGATCCACATAGATCAATCTTTTCCTTTTTAAAACTAAAAGAAATGTTAACTCTGAATACCAGGAGAAAAACTTATACCTCTCCTCTTTCTTTTCGTTTTATCTTTCAGTTAATATTCCACTTCGTGATTATCAATTGGCTATAACCAAGACAGCATTATTTTCAAATACATTAGTAGCACTGCCAACAGGACTGGGAAAGACACTTATCGCTGCAGTTGTTATGTTTAACTATTTCAGATGGTTTCCAAATGGTAAGATGTAAAACTAGTTACACTACCAAGTCATGCTGCTTCATTCATGAACTTTCCTCATGTCTTCATTGTCTAAAAAGGTCATATTAACATACTGCTTCATATTTTAGGATTTCATTCATTGAACTCGAATCTTAGTAATGTAGAACTGGCATTCCAAGTCTCTAACTATGTGCGCAAATCCATTTTTATATTCCTAAATAAAGAGTTAATTGGATGTGAAAAATATTTCCTAATACATAGTTTCACTGTTTGTATTTTCCTTGGGATGGAAGTGCTAATTTTATTCAGTTCTGCATCAACTCTATGTTTCTGTCATTTGCTTTATGATTTTCCTGAAGTCTGATAGGTATCTTTGCTTTGTACTTGGAAGGGAAAATAGTTTTTGCTGCTCCATCTCGACCACTTGTAATGCAACAAATAGAAGCATGCCACAACATTGTAGGAATACCACAAGTAAGATGCGTTCAGCTTATCACTGTAGTGATTGTTCATATGTTTCTACTTGGAAGCATATGCTTCATCATAATTATAATTCAGACAGAATGGAGAAAACATATTGTATGTTATTGATGAAAAAGGCTTGGGTATAAATACAGGTATATAGGTGCTAAACTAGGAATTAGGAAAGATTACATAAATGATTCCTAAGATTAAGCTATTTACATTTATATCATTTACACATATTTACATATGTAACATGCCTCCTCAAGCCGTATCATAGATATTTATCATTCCCCGCTTGTTACAATTATAGTTTTGCCCGAATATTTAAAACTTTAGTGAACATGTCTCTAAGTTGCTCATTAGCCCTGACATAGGCTGTAGACATTATGTTCTGTTCTAGCTTCTCATGAACATAATGACAGTCCACTTCAATATGCTTGGTTTGTTCATGAAACACAAGAATAGGTGCAATTTGAAATAGACTAGGATTACCTGTCATATGACCTGTGGCACTAGAATCAATAACCCATTTTGAAGAAGATAAAGGAGGCACTTATTTGAGTTACCTGACAACATTAGCATAGACGAAGAAGAATCTTTCAAAGCTAATGTTTCGTGGTACTTATCAAACTCTTTTGCGGAATGTGTATATAATGAAACAAAAGATGAGAGTTAGGGTATCAGTAGTTGCAACATGAGCAAACCAATTCTGTAGCAAGTGCATGTGGTGTGATGAGGCTCATGGCAATAGTAGCAAAACAACTCTACCTCCCTCATCTGAACTTTTTATATTCCGTTTCACTTCCTTTGTTAAGATCCAATTTTGTGACTGACAAGAGCACTAGATGTTCTAATCGAAGAAGTGACTTCACTCCACAGAATACGAGTGAAAGCCTCATGCAAACTAGGATTTCAGCACTGGGGATAATTTAGGAGGTAACAACATCATATTCGGGTCCAAGTCCAACCAAAAAACTCATCAAGACCATCTGATCTTGTTGAGTACGCTGCACTTTAACATCGGTACTAAAAGGCAACAAATCATTCAGCTCTTCAAATATATCTTAAAATGCATGAAGTAAGCCTGAACAGGTTGACCCTTTTGCTCAACACGATAGAAGTTCTTACAGACGTCACAGATACATGAAATATTAGCTTTTCCAGGATTCAAGAATTGCAAATATTCCACCAGTTCGTTGACATCTTCTAAGTTATTGACAAGATTAATGATGTCTGTCGATAGAGTTTTGAATCTGAAGAAATAGATGAGCATCATCCTTCTTCCAATCACTATCATCAAGTTTTGGATCATTAGTCAAGTGGAGACCTGTCTTAATACCGTGCAAATTAATTTTGATAGTTTTGGACCAATCAAAGAAATTTGGATTAGTCAATTTGTGATCAGTTATTTTGGACAAGACATGAATAAATTAGTAACCACACAGTAGTAGCAGCCTCTGTCATCTCGTTTGACATACAGAAAAAAACTGGAACAAATAAAAGTTCGATAATTCCCAAACCACAAATACCACAACAGAGTGATCACAATAGTTCTAAAGCCACAAATTCCAATAAAAAAGCAAATCAAGCACAATAGCAAATACCCAATAAAAAATGCAGTATGTTTGTGTAGCACAGAACAGAAAGAATGCACAAGAAAATTCCAGACACCACACCAAGATGAACTGACCAATAAGAACGTTAGAAATGAGGAGACGGCACTGGAAAGTATTTACCGCAGACAAGATGGTGGCGGCACGTGCCTACACGCACCTGCGCGTGGGAGAGGTGGCGGAACCTATGAAGCACGGACTCTTCCCCGGGGTCGCCGTGGCCGAGTCGGACTCGCCGGACTCGGCGGGGACACGGCCGGACACGGCGGGGACACGGCCGGAAAATGGGACACGGCGGGACACGGATGGGGACACGGCGGGGTAAAAAAAAAGTTAAAAATTAGGGTTTTTTTTAAATTTTTTTATAAAATTTAAGGATCAATTATGCAATTTATCAAAAACCCTAAATTATAATCTCATTTGTGATTTAGCATGTTTTTTTATATATTTTTATATCTAATATATATATAATTAATTATATAAAATTTGCCGTGTCCCCGCCGCACCCGTGCATATTTTCTAAAAATGCCGTTTGCCGTGTCCGCACCCGTGTCCGTGCTTCATAGGGTGGAACTGATGGCAGCACATGGAGGCTACTCGTACCTCTGTTGGTCGCCAGATTTGAGGGGCAGGACGATGGGGTCAAGGTTTTTCTTCTGGGAGTGGCACTGTGGCGGTGAGATAAAATGAGGACTGGAACCCTAGGTTTCCAAATGTCTGCTCTCTAGGTAGACTGGAAATGAATGGAAAAAATGAACAGGAAATAAACTGCTCACTAGGGCAGCTCTAATACCATGTAATTCAAAGAGAATGGAGAAAATATATTGTGTATGTTATTGATGAAAAAGGCGTGAGTATGTATTAAGGTATAGAAGTTCTAAACTAGGAAAGGTTACATAAATTATTCCTAATATTAAACCCTAATATTAACTTTAAGATTAAGCTATTTACAACTATATCATTTACTAATATTTACATCTGTAACAATAATCAATTAATTATAAACTGATTGCAGGAATGGACAATTGATATGACAGGTCAGCTAAGTCCTACAAAAAGAGCATGCTTTTGGCAAACTAAACGAGTGTTTTTTGTTACTCCACAAGTGTTGGAGAAAGATATTCAAGCCGGTATTGCTCTGATTTGTATCTTAATATCCCTGCCATAAGCAAAGGAGATGTTCCTTACTATACTATGCTAGAAATAGTATGAATTTGAAATGATCATCTTTGACAACTTATATTTTGTTTCTTTCACTTGCATAATTATTTACAGTTGTGCCTGAGAGCTAAAATTTTCCCATGGAACGACTTGTTTCAGGCACATGTTTGGTAAGAAACCTGGTATGTTTGGTGATTGATGAGGCTCATCGTGCATTAGGAAATTATTCTTATTGTGTCGCAGTTCGTGAGGTTTGTCATTCTGTTTCTTTCCAGTTCTTATTCCTTTGAGATGAAATATCTGGTCGTTTGTATTGATTCTTCAATGAATAGTTGATGGCAGTACCAGTGCAGCTAAGAATATTAGCCCTGACTGCAACACCTGGATGTAAGTTACACTTGATCTATTTTATTCTGTAAAAAGCTGTAATATCTCAAGTACTTACATTAGATTGATTTGCTCAGCAAAGCAGCAGGCTGTTCAGAATATTATTAATAACTTGCATATATCAACACTTGAATATCGTACCGAAGATGATTCTGATGTCATTCCATATGTACATAACAGAAAGATCGAATTGCTTGAGGTGTGTACAAGGTTATTCTATGAAATTGTTGTTGTCGTAAGTTTATAAGCAAAGTTAATTGCTATATTACTAGGTTGCGCTGGGAAAAGATACCGTTGATGTAAACAAACTGCTGTTGAAGGTGATACGTCCATATGTGGCTAAGCTTACTGGATTGGGACTTCTCCAGAATAGAGACTTTAAAACTGTAAGGCTCTCAAAGCAGACATTCATTCAATTTTTTCTCTTACATTAGACGTCAATTTTCCCCCCCTTGTTTCATGGCTTTGCATTTGTATGAATGTACTTGTTATGTTTTTATTATATAATATCACCATGTCTGATTGCAAATCCATAATACATAAAGTTCCATTTATTAAGCTTACATAAAGATTCCTATTGAAATGACACTTGTATTGCAACTTTTTTTCTTTTAAGCAGCTCTTTTGAAGTAGGGATGCTCATTTTTGTGCTCTCTCATGGCTTTTTTTTTATTTATTTTTTTATAAGCACCTATTAGTTTTTTAAATTCCTAAAACAATTTAATCTTAGTTATTTATTTTATTTATTTAAAAAGTTAGATGGTAGATACCGGCGAAGGGGGATTTTTTTGTAAGTTATATTTGTAGCATACCATGTAAATAGAAAGAAAATACATGGGATACCATATATAATCTGAAAGACTATATCAATATATTCAACCTAAGATGAATGCACATATCATACAAGGTTTTCCCTACGATTAAGGAAACATAGTGGCCCTACTAGCAGCCCTATAACAGCCTTAGCAGCAGCCTAAGCATGCTATATATTTATTACACTCCCCCTCAAGCTAGAGCATGGATATTAATCATGCTCAACTTGCTAGAGCTATAGATAACAGTCTTAAAAATAATTCCACTGGAAGGAACTCAAGGTTCTTAAGGATATAAAACATAATCTGGGAAATGCAACCCAGAAGAACAAACCGGATAGGCGGATAGGGGATGGCGAGACGACAGGAACAGGAAGCTTCGTCTGGAACGGAGAAGCAGGTTCCAGTTGGAACATAGTGCAGAAATGTCAACACAAAGGAGATTCACCGGAAAACTAACCGGATAGGTAGAGAGAGGAGATAGATGCGACACCAGAACAATTGACGGTGTCATAAGAGGAGCTGCTACGCCATCAGATGCTGACATATGGACGGAGCTCTGGCGAGAGTGGTAGAGCGTGTGACACGCTACTCAGACAGTGACTGGACTTTGCAGACAAGCTGATCTATGGCAGGGGAAACTGCTGGGCAGGGCGGTGAGACTGAATGATGTGAAGAATAATGTTATCCAAGGACCAGCTTCTACAGACAGAGATACACCTGGGAAACTCAACCCAAAAACCAGAAATAGAAGCCAATCTAGGCTCTGATACTATCTAGAATACCATGTAAATAGAAAGAAAATACATGGGATGCGCCATATATTCTGAAAGACTATATGAATATATTAAACTTAAGATGAATACACATATTTATACAAGGTTCTCCCTACAATTAAGGAAACACAGTGGCCCTACTAGCAGCCCTATAACAGCCTAAGCATGCTATACGTTTATTACAGGATTGAACAAATGACCCCTACCTTCCTTAGTGGAAGATAGAACCACTAGACCAAAGTTCAGTTGATAAATAATTTCATCGCAGAGTGCAAACTGAATTAATATTATTGTCATTGGATGATCAAACCTCGAATAGTGAATTTAGGTATCATTTATTAGGAGATACATTGATTATAGGTCTGAATGGAATGGATGGGCTAAGGACAATATATTATTAATGATTCCAAATTTGCCCTAAAGGAAAAAATAAAGTGAAATAAAGGGTGAGAGAAGCAATTCTAATTTTGAAAAGCAAATGATTCTTAACACTTCTAAGTTTGAGAAAATTAACGTAAATACTTACTTAAAGATTCTCAATTCTGTGACTATTAATACAATGATCATCTGCCAAGGTTTCTCACTTATCTCTTAGAGATTATATTGTAAATTCCCCAAAGCGGAAGAACAAAAACTAAGGGTAACAAAAGGGAAATAGTGCAATAGCGTAAGCATAGTGAATCAACAATAGAAATTCTTTTTATTCATTGAGTTTATAATCATACGAGCCTTGTAGTTTACCACTTACTACTGAAGAGAAATGTAAACTTGGTGCCTTTTTTTACTTAAGAATGCCTTAAAAGAATGTCTCTTATAACATTTCGATTTCAAAGAGAATTGTCATTATTGGATGGAGGCAACATTATTACACTATATGAACCTTAGTTCTTACTCTAAATGCCTGGGGATATACACCTTTTATTTTCATTTACTCTATTAGTTACAGTAAGCATGGATCCGTTAGTAATAATAATTGATTTTTTTTATCATTTTGTTCACATCATTTCTACTAAACATAGCCTTTTTTGTGTGCTTATTATTAAGTATCATGTCCCCTTCATTAATAATCATATGTATAATGGTCAAACCAATATATGTGTCCTCCCTCAGTTTTAGCCAGATATCTCCATTCCAAGGTCTTCAAACGCTATATGGCCTTTGAACCAGTGATGCAGTGTCACAAGTTGAAGATTTAACTAGAGATGAGCTAGGATAAGCTGGAAGAAATCAAATGTTGTTTAATTTATTTTTGAAAATGAAAAAAAAATATTTATTGGATATCATGTAAAAGTTGATCTCTTGTGCTTTGGAAGTTTGCAGTCAATATTTCACTTTTGTTTTCCTTAAAAAAAATAAAAACTATCAAGGTGCAGTATGATGACTGAAGATAATCATTTTTGGCAACCTTCCTAACTACTTTGCACTAAATATATCATGTAAAAGTTGATCTCTTGTGCTTAGAAGATTTGCTGCCAATATTTTGTTTTGAGAAAAAAAAAAACTTTCAAGGTGCAGTATGATGACTGAAGATGCTCATTTGGAACCTTCCTAACTAATTTGCAATATTTTTTGCATAGCTGAACTGCTATCTGCTATATCTAAATGTAACTTGCAGATTCTGTCTGATATACGTACTTACATATTGACATATGACAGTTCAGCCCATCTGATTTCCTAAATTCGAGGGAGAATTTTCGCCGAGCTCCACCTTCTGAACTTCATCAGAGCAAGTATGGAGAAGTTGAAGTTTATTTTGCTGGTCTTATTACTCTTTATCACATCCGCAAGCTACTTTCAAGTCATGGAATAAGGCCAGCATATGAGATGCTGGAAGAAAAGTTGAAACAAGGGTATGTTATTTTGCATTCTCAAGTCTGTACTGCCTGTGAGGGTCACTTGGTGGCCTTTACAGCCGGTCCCAAGCCCGGACAAAGGAGGAGGGTTGCGGTAGGTTTGTGGCGGCCAGCGTAAAACTTAGTCACATCTTATGACATGAACCATAATATAAATACCGTTGGGGCGTTCCCTACTCAGCGACGTGCTGCACTTCCTAGACCCGGGTGTAGTGATAAATGTGCAAGGGTTGCTAGGTCGTCGCCCCGAAGCGGCGCGCCACCCCAGGACCCGGGGGTGGTGTCAAATATGCAAGGGTTGCGGGTAAATAAGCTAGTCCACGGTAATGGTAGGGGTAGGGGCATAGTTATTAAAGGCGCGCCTAAGGCGCGCCTATGGCGCATGGCGCACCAGGCGCAGGCCTTAGCGCCATGGCAGCCCCATGGCGAGGCGCAATCGCCATGGCGCGCGCCTGGTGCGCCATTGTGCGCCAAATGCAATTGCCAAAGGCGCACTAAGGCGCGCCTTGGCAGTTAGAGGCAGTTATGGGCAGTTTTTTTATATATCTGGGATGGAGCACATGTTCTATTAACAAAAAGTATTAAAGAGGAGAGAGATTATACGTTTTAAACTAATTAGAAGACCAAGAGACAGAGTCATTTGAAGAGTTGAAGATGAACTCGTGTTTGAAAATGATACTCTAACATGGGGTTTAGTTGGTAAGGCTGCTGGAGTTGAAGAGAGTGCATATAACACTAGAAGAGTAGGAAAAAAGGCTAAAGTATCATCTTCCAAGGATCGAGGAAAAGCCCATGTAGTTGTTCGAGATGAGGAGGAAGAAGAAACTGAGTTTGTTGATAAGGATGAAGAGGATCAGTTTGATGATGATTCTTTAGATGAGGAGTGTGATAGTGATGATGAGGAGTGATGGATTTGGAGAGTTTTGATTAGGAGTAGAACTTAGAAATTAGTATTCAACTTTAAAGTTTGCTGATATGGGGTTCGAGATGAGGAGGAAGAAGAAACTGAGTTTGTTGATGAGGATGAAGAGGATCAGTTTGATGATGATGCTTTAGATGAGGAGTGTGATAGTGATGATGAGGAGTGATGGATTTAGAGAGTTTTGATTAGGAGTAGAACTTAGAAATTAGTATTCAACTTTAAAGTTTGCTGATATGGGGTTTATTTTGCATTTTAAATTTATTTATGCTTAAGATATTTTCATGATTTAGTATTCATTGCATTTTTATGTTAGTTTTATAGTTTTATAATTTTTATTTTTGTAAGTGCGCCTTGTCTCGCTATGGCGCGCGCCATCGCCGTGCGCCATGCGCCAAGGCTCCAGGACCCCTTGCGCCTTAGTGCGCCATGCGCCTTTAATAACTATGGGTAGGGGTAAGGGTAGTAGGTTACGCTTTGGGACATGGAACATAGGTTCTTTGACAGGAAGATTAGCTGAAATTGTAGATGTTATGAAGAGGAGGAGAATAAATATATTATGCCTACAAGAAACCTAGTGGGTTGGAGCTAAGGCTAGAGAGATAGCTCCTTGGGGTTATAAGCTTTGGTACTCAGGAAAGGATAAGGGTAGAAATGGAGTAGGTATTCTTATTGATAGGGAGTATATTGATGAGGTAGTAGCGGTGTCTAGGAAGAGCGATAGAATTATGAGTGTTAAGCTAGTGATAGGGGATGAGGTTGTGAATGTCATTAGTGCATATGCGCCAAAAATAGGATTAGATGTGTCTATAAGACAAGCTTTTTGGGATGACTTAGAGGAAGTGGTGCAACAGGTTCCTAGGGATGAAAAAATGGTACTAGGGGTGATCTCAATGGACACGTGGGTTCTAGGCGAGATGGGTTTGAGAGTGTTCATGGAGGGTATGGTTTTGGAGATAAGAATGAAGCAGGAAATGATATTTTGGAATTCGCATCAGCCTATGACTTGAGTATCATGAACACATGGTTTATGAAGAGAACATCCCACTTAGTGACTTATCGGAGTGGCGGTAATGCGAGCCAAATTGACTTCTTCTTAGTAAGGAGTGCTTGGAGAAAGAGTTATATTGATTGTAAGGTGATCCCTGGTGAGAGTACGACAACCCAACATAGAGTAGTGGTGCTAGATTTTCGAAGTAGGAAATGTATAAGAAAACAAACACCTCAAGTAGAGACTAAGATTAAGTGGTGGAAATTGCAAGGGGAGAATCAACAAAAATTTGTGGATGAGATGACCAAAAAAGATATTTGGACTTGCAATATGGATTCAGATATAGATTCGATATGGAATAAGATGGAGCATAGTATAAGGGAAGTAGCGAAGGAAGTTCTAGGGGAATCTAAAGGTAGCATGCCACCGGGTAAGGACACATCTTGGTGGACAGAAGAAGTACGACAAGCAGTAAAGAGTAAGAGAGAATCCTATAAACTATTGGGGAAATGTAGGAGTGACGAGAACTACGAAAAATACAAAGAGGCTAAAAGGGAAGTAAAGAAGGTCATACGAGATGCTAGAGCAAAGGTGAATCGGGATCTGTATACAAGATTGGATACGAAAGAAGGGGAAAGAGACATATATAGAATTGCTCGGATGAGAGATAGGAAGACGCGAGATTTCGGAAAAGTTAAATGTGTGAAGGATGTGGACCAGAAAGTCCTAGTTGGAGATAAGGATATCAAGGAACGATGGAGGTCCTATTTTGATGACTTATTTAATGGAGATCGCCAACAAGATGTTGGAGATATAAGTATCCATCACGATATGATAAATCATGAATGCCTGCGGAGAATTCAAAAGGGTGAAGTCAAAATGGCATTAAGTAAGATGAAGTTGAAGAAAGCAGTAGGACCTGATGGCATCCCTATTGAGATTTGGAGATGTTTGGGAGAAAGAGGAATCGAATGGTTGACGACGTTCTTCAACAAAATTTGGAGAAACAATAAGATGCCATCAGAATGGAGGAAAAGTACCTTAATCCCTTTGTATAAGAACAAAGGCGATGTCCAAGATTGTGCCAACTATCGGAGAATCAAATTAATGAGTCACGCTATGAAACTTTGGGAGCGAGTGATTGAACAAAGGCTAAGGAGGACGGTGAAGATCTCGGAAAACCAGTTTGGCTTTATGCCGGGAAGATCAACTATGGAAGCCATCCATCTAATGAGACAATTAATGGAGCACTATCGAAATAAGAAGAAAGACTTGCATATGGTTTTCATTGACTTGGAGAAAGCATATGATAAGGTACCAAGGGAAGTACTTTGGTGGGCCTTGATAAGGAAAGGCATTTCGCGGAAATATATTGACATCATAAAGGACATGTATGAGGGAGTATGCACGAGTGTACGTACTAGTGTTGGGAAGACTGAAGAGTTTCCTATTACGATTGGAGTGCATCAAGGTTCCGCACTAAGCCCATTTCTTTTTGTCATCGTTATGGATGAACTAACAAGTTCACTTCAAGATGGTATACCATGGTGCATGCTGTTTGCAGATGATATTGTGTTGGTTGAGGAGACGAAAGAAGGAGTGGAGATGAAGTTGGAACTATGGAGGCAAACTCTAGAATCTAGATGCTTTAAGTTGAGTCGAAGTAAGACAGAATATTTGGAGTGTAAGTTTAGCGGCCGTAGGAGTAGGGAAGCAGGGACAATCATCCTAGATGGGAGAGTTGTTCAGGCCTCGGGTTGCTTCCGGTATTTAGGATCTATTATCCAAACGGATGGAGAAGTAGATGGAGATGTTGCTCATAGGATTAAAGCTGGTTGGTCGAAGTGGAAGAGTGCTACGGGTTTCCTTTGTGATCCCGGCATGCCTAATAGATTGAAGGGAAAATTCTACCGGACGGCAATTAGACCAGCATTGTTATATGGTACGGAGTGTTGGGCAGTGAAACACTGCCACATCCATAAGATGTCGGTGGCGGAGATGCGTATGTTGAGATGGATGTGTGGTCACACGAGAAAGGACCGGGTGCGTAATGAAATAATTAGGACAAAAGTAGGGGTCACATCTATTGAGAATAAAATGAGAGAAAACCGACTAAGGTGGTTTGGCCATGTGAGACGTAGAGCGCTTGATGCGCCGGTTAGGAGAACCGAAGAGTGGCAAAGGGATGTAGTGGTGAGGGGTAGGGGAAGACCTAAGCAAACTTGGAGGAGGGTGATCGAGAGTGATATGAGTTTATTGGGAATTGAGGAAAATATGGTAGTGGATAGGACGGAGTGGAGGGAGCGAATCTGTGTCGCTGACACGACTTGATTTTCACGGTTTTATATGATGGTTCATGTTAGCCGACCCCGAATCATTTCGGGACTAAGGCTTTGTTGTTGTTGTTGTTGTTGTATCCATGTGAACTTTCATATTAAATCATTTGAAATAAGCTCATTCCTTGCCAGATCTTAGAAGTCTACTTCATGATGTCATTCCCACTGAAATGTGGGCTAAATATTTATATTCTAGGAGAATAAAATGTTGGCTATTCTTGACTGAAGCACCAGAACTTGGTGTTTGAGATGCATGCTTTTCTTTTCCTTGCATAACCATTTTGGTGAAGTAGAACCTGCAAGCAAAAAAGATGTCTTGAAAAATTGGATGCCTTGATATTTTTGTGTAGATGTCCACTTCATTGACCAAGTATAATAGTACTATATGGTAAATTAATAACAAGAAATTGACAAATCTCATTTGATTTTACCAACTGAATGTCATAACAAGCTGCACGTCTTGCATAAACATATGTTTTAAACATGATTGCTGCAGGTCATTTGCAAGACTGATGACTAAAAATGAAGACATAAGAAAAGTAAAGCTTTCAATGGAGCGAAGCTTGGCTCATGGTGCACCCAGTCCCAAATTATCAAAAATGTTGGAAGTACTTACGGACCATTTCAGTGAGTGGCATACCATATTTCTTTTGCATCAAACAATTGTGTTTCGAATTTAACAACCATTATACTTCTTATTATCTTTGGGCTTAAGCTTAATCGTTGAAGTTCTTGTAGCTTTGAGGTTTTCCTCAACTTGAGACAGAGGAGAGAGGTTGGGTTTTAAGATTCTATTTCAGAATATTTGGGGGAAATTTATCTCCAAAGCGTATAAATAGTGATTGAAGGGATTAACGTAGGTTGTTGGTTGATGGTTGAATTTTGCAAATTAAAAGGTCTTCTGAATCTGAAGAAAAAATGGTAGAAACAAATACATCAAGGGACAAGACGGTCATACTCTCAAGCAATCTTCAATGTCTTTAAGTTTAATTCTTCTCAAATGATTGTCAACTGAATTTGGTAACATTGAATTGATAAGCAGAAACCTCTAGCATTCAGTCATGATTGGCAAGGAGCTTCAGAATACAAACTTCAAACTATGAATCTGACTGGTAAACTCATAATAAAGATCACTAGGTAGAATATATCCGAAGGTTTTATTTGTTTCCTTTTAAGCAGCTCCAATTTTCTTAGAAAATCCTTGACTTTTAGATTGGCAGAAAGGCTCACTTAAAAGCTGAACCAGCTGCAATATTCTTAAACTAGCATGGGAATTTAGGACTGTCATGGAACCAATTGAAGCTGATAGTTAAAGGCCAAATTCATATTAATATCTGACACACCCCCACACATGAATGCCAACTGAGCTTCTTTACTCATGCACAACACGAGCCCATATTACCATGTCCTGCAATTTAATTAACAAATGCGGTTGCCAGGAATGAAGCCTTGATCACTTGGTCAAAGAGGCTCTGATACCATGTCATGGAACCAATTGAACTAAAAGTTTAAGCTGATAGTTAAAGGTCAAATTCATATTAATATCCAACAAGGACTATATGTTTTATATGATGGTTCATGTTAGCCGACCCCGAATCATGGACTAAGGCTTTGTTGTTGTTGTATCCAACAAGGACTATAAAATAAACTCTCTTATGGCTGAAATTGGCCCCAGAAGGTTGAAATTTATATCTAGACAGTGATTTTAAATTTGGTTATTCGTTGACCTCAGATTCCTCGAGTTCATTTTTGTTTTTGCCACATGTTTTTTTTTTCTGATATATGATTTCCGTTCTCTAACCATTAAAGAAATTGAGGATTTGAATATTTTTAACTATTTTAGCTTGGTGTTATGATGTGCTTGGTTTTCTGACTATGAATAAAGAAATAGCTCAAAATGTTTGCTTTCTGCAGATTATCTGTTTATTGTCTTTCCTTTATTTATTTATTTCCATGCTCTTGCATAGAGGGCGAGCCTTGGCGCAACGGTAAACGTTGTTGTCGTGTGACCAAGAGGTCACGGGTTCGAGTCTTAGGAGCCGCCTCTTGCCAAATAAATTGGCAGGGGAAGGCTTGCCCCCAGTACACCCTTGTGGTGGGACCCCTCCCCGGACCCTCGCTCAGCGGGGACGCGTAGTGCGACCGGGCCGCCCTTTTTCCATGCTCTTGCATGCAAGCATTTGGTCCGCAGGAAAATTTTGATATTGCATGATTAACAGAGTGTTGTGCCAGGAGATCCATAAACAAAAATTAAGAGGTTTACCATGTAAAATTTTATACTCAAGTGGACTTGGATCTGGTCATGATCCTTCTTTTTTTATCTTTATTTTGAAGACATGGATTTATTGTTGTTATATTTGATGGCAACTTTTGAGTTTGATATTCAATTCTTGAACTGCACTTATTGTCTGAAAAGTTATGTAGTTTTCAATCACCCCACAATTTAACATATTTTAGTCCGATCCACATCCAACCTGAAAGTTTTGTTGTAGGCTGCTGAACATATTTGCTCAATATGTTGTTGCAGAAACAAACGACTGTCAAAAGTCAAGGGTGATAATTTTCTCCAATTCTAGAGGAAATGTAAGGTAGAAAATGTTAATTTCATGTACATTTCATTGTTAGCTCAAGCCTATATTTATCATCACAAAATGTTCTTTACTAGAAATTCATTCCTCGTGCACTGCTTATATACAGGGACATAATGGACGCTCTGACAAACATTGCGGATATAGTGAAAGCAACTGAGTTTATTGGTCAAAGCACAGGTTTGCAATTCTGTTCCTTTCACTTTGTGTTTACAGTTGAGTTCATTTCTTTCAAAAAGAAGCAATGCCTTCTATTTTCGTTCTAATTTATTGCTTTAATTTATCTTCTGGAATGAATTTACACTGCATTCTTCCTACCCATGTATAATGAATTTGAGAATTTTTCACAGGGAAAACTCTTAAAGGCCAGTCACAAAAAGTTCAACAGGCTGTTTTGGAGGTATTCATGTTATATATTATTGTTTGCTGAGCTCCTTCCAGTCACTTACTTCAATTGCCAACAGAAATTTCGAGCTGGTAAATACAATGTTATAGTTGCAACTGGTGAGGAAGGCCTGGATACTATGGAAGTTGATCTTGTAATATGCTTTGATGCTAATGTGTCACCACTAAGAATGATACAACGCATGGGAAGAACCGGAAGGAAGCATGATGGACGAGTTGATATCCTTTTGACATTCTGGTTTTTGCATTTTATGAAGTTTGTTTTTGGTTAGATAATATAATTCCATTCCGGGTAACTTCAAAATCATTTTACTACTCTAAACTCATGTGTGCTTACTGCATAGTTAACTTGTACCTTGACTAGGTTTTACTAGTTTTAGCTTGTGAAGGATCTGAATTCAAGGGCTATTTACGAAAACAAGCAAATAGCAGAGCCATTAGGAAACACATGCATAATGGGGGAATAAATAGCTTTACTTTCCATCCCAGCCCAAGGATGGTGAGATCTATTAACAAGTCTTGTGCTTATCTTTCTCATTTGTAATGGCGTTAGCCTCTTGACCTATAATATTTGTTTTACTTTTATTGTAGATACCTCATATTTTTAAACCAGAAGTTCAATTTGTCGAGCTACCAATTGAGCAGTATGTTCCTCGTGGGAAGAAAGTGAAAGATGATAAAGCTGTGGAGACACCTGCTTTCATAGCAAAACTAAATGCTGCAGAAGCTGGTTTAGTTGCCATGTATTTTGAGCTTCCCGATAAACCGATTGACAAGGAAAAGACTCAAAACCGAATCAAAGTCTTGAAAAGAACATTCTCCCATTGCTATATGATATTTTCAAGAACGGGATGAGTGGTTTTGCTTGGAATCCAACCACTGAAATGTGGAGTGCTGAACCTGAAGTTTGTAAACAACTAACTGAGGTAAGTATTGTGTTTATTTAGTGTAAATATTTCTTTGATTTTCTATTTATTAAGTATGCAATATAAATATTATTTATGTTCAGTCTAATTCTAAAGCTCAAGAATGGATAAACAAGCGTATTAGAAATTATGAAAAGCTAGCTGAGCTCTATGGACAAGATAGATCAAAAGGCCAATTTTCTGACGATCCAATAGAGATTTCTAATACGAGAAGAAACAACACGGATGTTAACCCCGTTTTTGATAATACAATTGATGAAATTGATTTTGGGATTTCTCAAAATGATATAAGGTTGGAAAATATGAGAGAATATGAAAATATTGATGATGATATTGACATTAGATCTCTTAGAGGAAGAAAGCATCGAAGTACCTCCGAACCTTCGGTTTCTACAAAGTCAAAGAAAGTCAAAAAGTCCAATACTGATGAGGGCGGTTTCACAATCTTATCTAAATCAATGGATAATATGGCTAATGCTATGAAGGAATCGTCAGAAAGGATGGCAAATGCTATATTAGCGAAAAATGCAACTTTGAATTATGATGTGTGGCCTTTGCTTGAAGAGATGGGAGTTAAGTCAAATCTTATTGCACGTGCCTATGCTTTTCTAGCAAAAAATCCAAACATGGTGGAAGCTTTGCTTAAGTGTCCAATACATCAGCGCAAAGATGTTTTGTTGGAGATGATGTTAACGTAATATAAGGTTTGATTGTAAATGATTTCTTAATTTTTTTTATTAATTTTTTTACTACATTCTAATACATTTATTTTTACGTTTCTTTCATGTATGTTTCATGGCTTATTTGGAAGTAATGAGGAAAGTTCAAGCAACTTTTTTTTTTTTAATCTATTTGGAGTCTTGCCCCAGTACACCCTTGTGGTGGGACCCCTCCCCGGACCCTCGCTCAACGGGGACGCGTAATGCACCGGGCCGCCCTTTTTTTAATCTATTTGGAAGTGGATTGGTTTTAAGTATGATCATATTTTGGATATTAGTGTGTTTTTATGATCAATTTTTAGAATAATTTTGGTGTGTTTAAAATATTAACCATATTGGTTGAATTTATGAGATTTTATTTTATGATATAATACTATTTCTACTATGGGATTTTATTTTAATGTTGATTTTATATTAATGTTAGTTACATATTGATAAAAATGTATGAATGTGCATACTTTTTGTATTATGTTTAAATTAGGGGCATTTTAGTAACATGTTGATTTAACATCCCTTTGTAAAACCTTCAAAACAAGCAAGGTTAATTATTTAATCTCATATTATCCAAGCAAGGTTTTTAATAACCTAACCTCATGTTCCATCTCCTCCTTTTACTTTAATGAACTTTCTCAAATCCCCATCCAAGCAAAGGTGTAGAGCGAGGGGTGTTTAAAAACCGAACTAGATCAAAATAACTGACCGAATCGATAAAATTCGGTTTTCGGTTCAGTTTTTCGGTCTATTAGGTTTGGTTTTGGTTTTAAATATTAAAATATATCGGTAATATCGGTTGGTTCGGTTTTTATAATAAAATAACCGAATTAGATGAATTGATTGAAATAGGGAGTAATTAAATTTATTATGTATTAGTTATCTTATCTATAATTATGAATTATGAATTTAGGGTAAAAGTTCAGAAAATGGTTTGGTTACCTCTTAAAACAAAAGGTATCAATACAATAAAAATCTATTTTTATATCAATCTATAATTCTCTGTTATTTATATTCTTTCAACAGCACACATATATGTTTTGTATTTTAAGGTTGTAATTTCATATTACATTTACTTCTAAATAAAAAATAAATAAATTCATATTCAATTTAAAAAGTTAATCTAATGTATTCATTTTGGATTTTAAAATCATAAGTTATCAACATTATAAATTAGACAAAGTTAATCACGATTGTTAAACATATATAGTTATATAAAATTTAAATATTGATTTTCAATATATAACAAACAGTAATAAGTACATTGAACCATATCAAATCACAGATTCATGATTTTTAATATAAAATTTTATAATAATATAATATAAAATAAGAAATAATTTATTTATTAAATGTGAAACGGAAAACTGAACCGAACCAATATACTCGGTTCGGTTTGTTAATATTATTCGGTTAGGTTCGGTTTTTATTTTAAGTGTTATTCAGTATTCGGTTATTTCGGTTCGGTTTTCAAACCGAACCGACCGTTGAACACCCCTACTTAGAGCAACCATTAGATTAGTCATTTCTTTTCTTGAGTCGTGTAGTGAATCTTTCTTTGATGTCCTCTCATTTAAACGTAATGATTCGATTTCTCCATCGTCTTTAGAAACTTGAATTGCTTTGACATCTGCATTAGGACTAGAATTCTCGAAAGAATTCTTGTCATAACTCATATCGGAGCAGGAAATTTTTTGTATGTCTTATAATCGACTAGAGCAGTGACTGTACTTCTTTCAAAACAAGATTGCCGACAAGGACGGTGAAAATAGAGGTTTTCATCCATATAGTTATAAAAATAACTATTTGGCAATGAAGATTACTCATCCATAGATGCTCCCATATTTCAATATAATCAGGACCATGTGGATTTTTATGGGATCCTGTACTCGCTCCACATAGCAACCATATTCATCATCATAAAATGATGTAGGTTGAACATAAGCACAACACTCACCGTCAATATCATATTCATCATTATGAATAAACTAAATATAGCCATCTGTGTAACATCTAAAAATAGTGTACTAGTGGACACGCACTACAATTGAACTCAATGTAAAATAGCGATCTCGATTGAAACCACCAAAACACACTGGTATCGTAGAATCCTTTGCATCTTGGTATGATGTCATCGTCGTGATTTTATTGCTTTGCATCTATTGGCACTGTCCTATAGTCTTTTTTGGATGCATTCTCCATGAATAGTGATGGATAGAAATGGTTAGACTAAATTCATTATGCGAATAAAGTAAATAAACCAATAAAAACTCATATTTTGCTAGCAAGTAAAATGACACAAAAATAACGCACTTAAACGAGTAGAACTCGTGATAAGTAAACAACGGTAGTGAAAATAAACAATGAAAGCAACCTAAGGATCCGTTTGGTTGCTCCTTTTCATGTTTCTGTTTGTCTTTTCAATTCAAAAGGGAGAGTTTTAGGTGTTTGGTTAGTAACCTCCTGTTTGCATTTTAAATCTAAAAAGCAGCATTAGATATTTGGTTAGTGACCTCCTGTTTGCTTTTCACACCTGAGAAGCAGCCTTTTACAAAAGCAGAGAATCTCTGCTTTTTGGAAAAACAGCTTTTCCCAACAGCAAACAGCAAACCGTAACAGCAAACAACAAATAGCAACAGCAAACAGCAAACAACAACAACAAACAGTAGGTAAAACAAACTGGCCCTAAATGTATGTAATATTAGGGCCCGGTTGTTTTACCTACTGTTTGCTGTTTACTGTTACGGTTTGCTGTTGGAAAAAACTGCTTTTCCAAAAAGCAGAGATTCTCTGCTTTTGTAAAAAGCTTCTTTTCGGGTGTAAAAGACAAACATGAGATCACTAACCAAACACAGAATGCTGCTTTTCAATTGTAAAAGGCAAACATGAGGTCACTAGCTAAACACCTAAAACTCTCCTTTTTGAAATGAAAAGGGAAAAGGAGCCTGAAAATGAGCAACCAAACACCCACTTAATTGAGATTCAAGTAACCAAATTCACAAGGCAAAAATGAAGTAAAGCGTTGTAAAAAGTAAAAAATAGGCTTAGGCACAATTTTGGTAAAAAATCACACAAATTAAGATGTGAAACACGAATAAAAATGCGACCAAGCATTTGAGTGGATTAAAAAAATCACGATTTAAATTTAAATATATGCTGCCAAAAAGGATAATTTTCGATAGTATATTCAAACAAAAGAGGTGTCAAAACAAAATGTTCCTAGTTTGCTAGTGACAAGTTTTTGACAAATAAAATAGGTGGTGAAAAACAGTAAACGCAATCCAGATGCAGTTTTTGGTAGCCTAAATATAAAAGGCCTTCTAGTAAGGTAGTATGAAAAAGGGTATCGAAATTTTTGGCAAAACTTAAGAAATAGGTCTCATTAGGTGTACCAAAAATTGTTAACGATATTTTTAAATAATGCTAACTTCAACCTTGTCACGTGTAGTTTGGGCGAGAGCGTGCCAGAGAAATTAATTTTCAATTATTACGGACGGTTAAATTTATAGATTTGCGCACCAAAAATTAAAATTTAATTGAAACGATTGGCGAGGGACGCAAAGACTGCAAAAGTCCCTATTGGATTCCTAGTTCCGTTATAGAAATGTTTCTAGATAATTTTAAGCTATTGCAAATAAGTAAAGAAATTGTAAATGCGTACTTGATATAAGGATTGATTAAAAAATGGTCTATTTTATTGATATAAAAAAAGTATGAGTACAAATGTTCAAATATAGGAAAATTATTATAATTGAAATCAATTCTATACCAACATATAGCTAATCTACTTGCAAAATGTAAGCAAATCAACAAATCAACAACATACGTAGAAATTGAAATGCCTAAATACAATAAAAGTAATGAAATCGGAATTGGTAATTGAAACAACAAATTTGGAGCCAACAATTGGTTGTCTCAAAGAGGCTTTAATTTGCAGTCGGTTTTAAATCCATGAGCACCTCGAGCGATCGGTGAAGAGCGGAACTGGCTTTGTATGTGGGCTTCTGGTTTGGATAGATCGGGAATGACGCGAGTAACTTAATCTAGACATAATTGGATCAGAATTTGGGTCTGACTTTGGATGGCCCGTGAATGAGTTTCCAGACACGAATTGAAGCGAAACGAAAGCCTACAATGAAATTTAGGATGTTGAGAACAAATGTGTGTAAGAATCGAGGTTAGAATTGGAGTTTAAAGGGCTGTAAACATAAAAATGATATGGCCGTGCAGAATGGATAAAAGCCGGGCAGATTGTGTAAAATGATTTGGGGTCCGAAGAAGGGCTTGTAAAATGTGTTTTCAGACACGAAATGAGATGAAACGAAAGCCTAAATTCAAGTTCAGGATGTTAAGAATAAGTTTGTGAATTAAAGACAAAAACGACCGTAAAGGGTTTAAAATGTAAAAATGAAATTGTTGATCAAAACGTTTAAAAGCTGGGCAAATTGCGTAAAACGATTTAAGGTGCAAATAATAGCTTGTAAAATGCATTTTCGGACACAAAATAAGGCAAAAATAAAGGCTAAAATCAAACTAAAGATGTTAAGAACGAGTTTGTATAAGAATCAAGGATAAAAACAGGACGCAAAGGGTCTGAAGTGTGAAAACGAATTTGTATGGCAAAAACTATAAAATTGGGGAGAAAATGATTTCAATGTTGAGCAATAAGAACACAAACATTTGGACTCGGGATTGATAATAGAATGATAAAAACTTGAAGAACAAATTGCTAAAGAGTAAATTGAGACCGAAAAGGAATTTTTGGAGTGAAATTAGAGTTGGAAACTTATGAAAATAAAGAAGCAAGTCTATAGATTTTGACATAGTTTTAGTATTTTTGTTTGGTTGTTTGAGGATTGGAATGAAGACTTTGGATTTTATTTATAGTGTTTTTCCAGAATATGGGTGTTCTGCATGTTGTCCAGTCTTTCTTCATTCACTTTCATCTTCTTCCCACTATTGCATTCATCACTTGCCATTTTCATCCCACTATTCCTTGATTATTGAGTTCATAGATTGTGTGAAATTTTGTAGCTTTTTGCACATATTTAAATGATGTGTAAGTCTCCAGGAATAAGTCATTGGCTCGGTCGTTGAGACGTCCCGGTGTTTCGAACTTTGCAATTGCAAATGAATTAGCTCTAGTTTTCTATTCCACACGGTGTGTGAGTCACACATTGTATTTCTTATTTTGACGCAATATTAAGTTGTTATTTTATGTTCACACGATGTGTGGGTTAAGTCACACATCGTGTGAATTAAGTTTTGGCACGACTACTTTCAAACTCACACATCATGTGACATGTCCTACACATCATGTGAGTTTGTTTACACTATCTTCATTGGAACGCCTATAATTCACACAAGGTGTGAGGTTAGTCCCATGGCGTGTGAGTTGTAATTTTTTGAACTTTTTAAATTTACTATATGTTTTTATTTAAATAAAAATAAAAATTAATTTTGTTTGTATGGGCCAACATTGGTGTATTGTCACTAGAAAATTGTACTCCAATTCTTTCAACCTTTCATTTTAATGTTACATTGAATTGTTACATATAATATGTCAAACGAAACAAATTAGGAGAAATTAAGCAAAACCCATTAATTTAAGCATATTTCTGAATGAAAAAATTGAAATACAAGTTTTAGTGGACAACATACTAACCCAGGGAATTAAAGCAAAACCCAACGTTCTTTTTTTAATATTGAATTTTATTCACTTGAATTTGGATTTTAATTTTGGTATTGTCTAAAACATTCAAATTGATATTGATAATTATTAATAAAATATTTTCTTAAAAACAATCATATTATATTTTTATTTTAAAATAATTTACATAATATATTTAAAATATTAAAATTAGATAAAGAGGGAAAAGGAGGGGAAGAGAGAGAAAAATATAAATTAAAAACAACATTTAAAAGAAAAGTTTACTTTAATAGTGAAACAACACTATTTTTTATGTTTAAAATTAAAGTTGGACTAGTAAAATATAAAATATGTATAATTTAGATGCTATTTGATACTCCATCCGTTTCATATTACATGTCTTTTTAGAGAATTGTATAAAAATTAAGGATATTGCAAAAAAGACATTGTTACCATTTATTTATTGATTCCAATATTTATTTATTCTATAATAAGTCCATTATTATAATTAATTTTCGTAAACTCGCGTTTTATAGCAGATAAAAAGATGATTTAACATGTATTGATCATATAAAATGACATGTAATATAAAATAAAAAAGAATCTCTAGAAAGTCATGTAATATGAAACGGAGGTAGTATAATTTATGATTAATGAATAAGAAAAAATTAATATGTAGAATATAATAAAATTTAAGAATGTATTAAAAGATACAGTGAACTAAACAATGCATTAAATAAAACCAGTAGTAATATAATAATTTATCCATTACCATTAAATAATTTTTTTGAAGTAACCATTAAATAATATTACATTTTATAAAAAACAATAATCAAAGTATTATTCTTAAAAAAATAATAAGAAAATTAAATACCAATATAATATTTTAAACTACCATATACACGGTGGATTAATCATCAAAAGTAATCGTATTTATTTAATTTTAAACGTAATCTAATAAAGAGATTAGTAAATTGAATTTTTTTAATTCCTTTTTTTATGTTTTTAGGGACTTTTGAAGATACATTGAAATAACAAATAGAGGGCAAAAGATTCACAAACCCAACTCATGGAAATATATACTGAATTTTTTATTTAAAAAATAGATATTTAAATGTGTATATCTTCTAAAAAGAGGTTAATTTATTGGATAGCTATTATGTAGTGTTTGTATGGAGATCTATTATTAGAGTTAATTTATCTATTCAACTATAAAAATGCCAAATTATTTCCATCATTATTTTATGGTTTTTCAATTAAAGGATTAATATATTGCGCAACAAAACAATGTTTTTTTTTTTAATCAACGAATCATTAGATTAATGAGCCAAATTTTTGGCAAAATTATAACATAGGTACAGAAATGAAACTCGGTAATGAATTAAAGAATAGTGGGCAAGTGTTAAAACGAGAGGACTGAGCCAATGCATGTGCTGCCCCGTTAGCTTGTCGTCTGATCCATTTGACTGAGTACGAGTCGTTGGATGAAAGTAGTGATCTAATTATTAAAATCTGGTCGCCGAATTCAGTAACGTCAGTTGTTTATGAGTTAATCGCCTCCACAACAAGTTTAGCATCAACCTCAAAGTCAACATTCTTGAATTGAGCCTCTGCTGCCCATTTAATTGCCTGAATTAGCGCATCAGCTTCACATTCTTTAACTGGTTCTCTGCTGTCCAATTTGGCATTCCGACCTCCGACGAAGGATCCGCTTGAATCTCTGATTATTGCCCCTACTCCGAACTGACCCTCCTCCTCGAATATGGCGGCGTCAGTACAGCAAGAGAAACGAGTTCCCCTTGGCCGATGCCATAGTGAGCAGACCCCGGACTCTTGGCGACGATCGGTTCTGATCCGCGTTGCTGCCACAGCCGTTCTGTTTTTCAATTCCGACGCCTTGAGCCAATCAGTCCATACCGCGTTTGCTAAAATCACAATAAACTCCGTAGATCGGATTTCCTGCTGCCATAACCGAACGTTGCGAGCTTGCCATATACTCCACGCATTCATTAAGAAAACCGCAGCCTCCCTATCAGATGCAGAGTTCAGAAAGTTACTGACCAGCATTGAGAAGTTTTCCGCATTATTCGCTGCAGCGTTGACGCGAACGAGCAAGCCAAGTCTATTCCAAACCCGACCAGCACACGGACACTCCATAAAAGTATGCCAGCTATCTTCCCATGGGCCATTGCAATTTACGCAGTTGCTCTCAATTTGAACCCCTCGAGCCTGTAAGTTATGACGAGTCGGCAAACAGTTCCGTGCCAATTGCCATCCGAAATGGCGCACCTTATGTGGGATTTCAGCGTTCCAGATTTTCCTCCATGCACCGGGAACATGATACTTGTCACCACTCTCCATTTCAGTGGCCAGCCTATATGCACTTTTAACCGTATACCTCCCGGATGAATGATGTTGCCAAATTAGCCTATCAATATGTTCAGAATTTGACACTCTAATTTTCTGCATTTCATTGATATCATTTACTTCAAAGAGTTCCTCTAATAACTCCACATCCCACTCTCTCGTATTCGAAATAAAGAGATCACATACCTTTAACCCTTCGAGACCTTCAATCATTGGGGTTCGAATATGACCATACCCCTCTCCTCTGAGCCATCTTTCCTTCCAAACGTTTATTGAATGCCCATTCCCAATTTTCCATCTGACCCCCTCTCTTACAATTAATTGGGAGCTCCATAAACTTCGCCAAATAAAGCTGGGTGAGTGCCCGAGTAAAGCGCTCATGAAATCCCCTTCTGGGTAGTATTTTGCTTTGAAGATTTTGCTAACAAGCGAAGATGGGTTAGAAAACAATCGCCACCCCTGTTTTCCCAACATAGCAAGATTAAAGGCAGTGAAATTACGAAAACTAAGACCTCCAAAAAGTTTGGGAGCACATAACTTGTCCCACGACAACCAGTTCAGGCCCCTCTCCCCTGTCTTCTTATTACCCCACCAGAAAGAATTTAACATTTTTTGAAGTTCATTTGCAGTTGATATTGGAAGTAAGAACACACTCATAAAGTAAATAGGAATAGCCTGACCTGCTGCCCGAATGAGAGTTGCCTTACCCGCTTTTGAAATACCCTTCCCCCTCTAGCGTTGAAGGCGTTTCTAGAGCTTATCTCGAAAATGAGCAAAAATTGCTTTCTTCGATCTACCAACAAGTGAGGGAAGGCCCATATATCTTCCTGTGTTTAACGGAGCTGAAATACCGAGGATACTAGCCACTCCGACACCTAGCTCCTCCGCCACGTTCTTACTGATCATAATTCCCGATTTCTGATAGTTGATAGCCTGACCTGATGCCATCTCATACTTTCTCAGTAACTGTTTAAGAACTCTGGCTTCCGCAATCGTGGCCTGACAAAAAAGAAAAGCATCATCTGCAAATAACAAGTGTGAGACTGAAGGAGCACCTCTAACCACACGACACCCATGCAAATCCTCCTTCCTTTCAGCGTCTGATAACAAAGCCGATAACCCCTCAACACATAACAAGAATAAGTACGGGGATAAGGGGTCTCCTTGCCTTAGTCCTCTTTTAGGCGTCACCGGGCCTACTAACTGATCATTTATTTTGATCATGTACTGTACTGAAGACACACACATCATTGTTAGTCTGACCCATTTTTCAGCGAATCCCAACTTCAACAGCAGCTCCCTCAAGTAATTCCAATCCACCCTATCGTATGCCTTGCTCATATCCACTTTCAATGCCACATTTCCCACTTTCTTATTTGTATTTTTGTTGATGCTATGAATGAGTTCGAAGGCAATTAGGACGTTATCATGAATGGACCGGCCCTTTATGAAGGCAGATTGGTTTTCAGATATCAATGAGGGCAAGAGAACTTTCAGTCTGTTTGCAAGGACTTTTGTAAAAAATTTGAGAAGCACGTTGCATAGAGAAATAGGGCGAAATTCAGACATAGAAGATGGACTATCAGACTTTGGAATAAGTGTGATGATGGTCTTGTTCAGATCAGTTGGGAGCGTACCTTGTTCAAACCAATTTATCCCTGCCGCATACACATCATCTCCGATCAGATCCCAAAAATGTTGATAAAAACCCGGATTAAACCCGTCTGGCCCCGGCGACTTGTCAGGATGCATCTCAAATAGTGCTGCCTGGAATTCACACTTAGAGAGGGGTCTCAAAAGTTGAGCATTGTCTTGATCAGTGACCTTTGGCTGAATTTTTTTCAACAACCTCCCGCCAATTGCTGTTACTATCAGAGAATACAGCCTGAAAATAAGAGATTGCAATACCGCCCATACCTGTTGTATCATTGATCCAGTCCCCATCATCATTTTTTAAGCGAGATATGCGGTTCTGTTTCTTTCTCCCATTTGCAAACATGTGATAAAATTTGGTATTTGAATCTCCCTCCTGAAGCCAAAGTATTTTCGCACGTTGCCTCCAGTGATCTTCCTCTTGAACAAGTAAGCAAACCAGCTCAGTTCTAGCCTCTTCATACTCTGTTACCGCCACCTCTCCCCTTCTAGACCTTAATTGTTCCATTCTATTCTGCAGCTCTTTAATTCTCCTTCTAAAATCAGCCCCCAAATTTCTATTCCATCATGATAAGGTTTCCGCTAACCTGTTCAGCCGATCCTCCACCCCTGGCTGACCCGCCGTCCCCCACGCCTCAACTACAACATTTCTAAAATCCTCCACACGTGTCCATCTGTTCTCAAAGCGAAATTGTTTGTGGGCATATTGTTTAAGAACAGGTGTCGTGTGAAGAATAATAGGAGAATGGTCAGATGTTGGAGCCGTACCGTTGATACAAAAATGGTCAGGGAATCGTGATTGCCAACTGTTACTGCATAAGCTTCTATCCAACTTCTCATGTATTTCATTCGGTTTTCCCCTGTGTCTGATCCAAGTAAACTGATACCCTTGTAACGGAATGTCATTAAGATCACAATCTTCAATTGCTTTCCTGAATCCCTTGAAACACCACTCCGGATGTTCATTTAACCCCAACTTATCACTGTGAACCAATAGGTCGTTGAAATCACCAATGATAGCCCAAGGTAAAGAAGAGGCGGTAGCAAGGCTTCTTAGTAAATCCCAAGAAGACCTTCGTCTAGCTCTCTCCGGAAACCCATAAAAACCGATAATACGCCAATCTCCTCCAACAGTGTCGCTGACCGTCAAGTCAATATGGTTAGAAGAGAAGGAATTTAATGAACATAGCTTCTCCTCTTTCCACATAGCAAAGATACCACCACTCCTCCCGATACAATCCACCACAAAGCACCCTTTAAAACCCAGCTTCATTCTGATGGTCTCCAAACGCGAATGACCAACTAAAGTCTCGTACAAGAAGATGATATCAGGTTTGTGAACTCTTGTGAGTTCACACAGGATGGGAACTGCCTTGGCGTTGCCTAGACCTTGGCAGTTCTAGCTAAAAATCTTCATTTCTATGGGCGAACCGACTGGTTCGCCTTGCTGGTTTGAGACTCCCTTTCTGCCTGGATGTTTGGATTGATTTGTTCTTGCCCTTGTTCAGCATGCTCAGCTCCCCCTATCGATTCAAGAAGAGTTCGGTCAACCTCCATATTTTGGATATTGATCTCCAGTATCTTTTCACCTGAAGCCCCACTCCCTCCCGATTATTCACTTCTCCTCCTTTTCCTCTCATCCACAACTTCCAGCCCTATTTCAGGTTGTTTGCCTTTAGCTGTCTGAGACATACTGTTTTGTTGATCGAAAATGCTCACCCCAAAATTCCTTGCTAAGTGACTGAGGTTTGTTCTCTACCCCTGTCATTGCTCTTTCTCTGCTGAGTTATGACTGAACCCCCCTGACCCTGTTCCCAACTCCATTGTGTCTATGTCCGTCTCCTCCTTCAGCCACTTTTCTCCTCCAAGGGGATTTGCCCGACGTAATGGTGCCCTAAGCGAGACATCCCACTCCCTGATGATCTCCTCCTCCTCACTACTGAAGAAAATCTCACAGTGCCGATCTAGATGACCTATGAGCCAACATATAAAGCAGAATGTGGGTAATTTTTTGTATTTGAATTTGCAGTGCAGCCACTCTCCTCCAGCCCTTCTAACTTTCTTTCCTCTCTACAACGACAGTCTTACATCAATGTTAACACGGATACGCAAGTAACTCATATCATTCAGCCATTTGTTCTTTGGATCCATCGAGACATATGAGCCTACAAAATTTCCCAATGCTCTAGCAACTGTGTCTGTAAACAATTGTTGTGTGAGACCATGGACTTGTACCCAAAAATTGACGTGTGTCAATTTTGCTTCAACTGGTTCTTCCTTCTCCTTCAATTGATACAAAATTAACAGATGATTGTCGAAGGTCCAAGGACCGTTGTCCATCACCCATTTTAAGTCATAGGGATGAAAGAAACGAAATAGCAGCAGTTTGCCCCCAATTTCAGTTATCGACATACCTTTGCCCGGTCTCCAGATATTGGCCACATGATGTTTGAAGACCTGAAAGTTGTAGTTTCTATCAGTGATTAGCGATCCCACAAGACACCACTTGTAGTCGACAGCAGCTGGATCAGATGGGGGCGCTTCGAACTCGAATCGATCATCAACTATTTTCAATTAGTTTAGCTGATCTTCCATGTTGCCTTTGGCCGAGAGGTTAATCCAGCGAATTCGGACAGGGAATAATGGGAATTTGGAAAGGGTAAAAACTGGGGATTTGGTTGAAGCGGTGGAGCAGGGGGCGTGATTGATTTCAGGTGGCGAGGAGAAGAAGAGCAAGTAATGCTAGAACCCTAGCCGACGGCGCAAAAACTCTCAACAGGAGTAGTAGCTCTCAAGGGGAGCAAAAAAAACCAAGTCTATGCACATTTTTTGGAGGAACAAAACACAAAACAATGTTATTCACATGTTTCATTTTTTTTTGGGGTAAGGTAGAGGGAAGAAGCCCAAAAGGAGAAAGATGAGAAATAAGCTACACAATCCGGCTCAAAGAAAATCCTATTTGATCATCAAACAGGATGTTCCGAAGGCTTGCAGGAGGTGCATCAAACTCATGATTACCCAAAGACATGGTCCCTGCGAAGTTCGCCAACCAGTTAGCAGCACGATTCCCCTATCTGTAGGTGTGGACAAAAGACAATACACAATCCCTATCACGTAATTTTCGATGCTTTCCTATAAGCCAATAACAGGGATGGTGAAATAGGGACTGCACTCAGCATAAAGTTTAAGACAACCTGAGAATCCAACTCCACTATAATACGACGAAACCCTTTGCTCCATGCAACTTGCAAGCCAAAATACAACCTCCAAAGCTCGACAACAGTCATAGTACATATACCAATATTCACTGAAAAGGCTATAATCCATCGCCCTCTCTCATCCCGGATCAAGCCCCCTGCACACGCTTTGTCAGGGCTCCCTTTACACGCTCCATCTGAGTTAAGTTTAACCCACCCCGAATCTGACGACTTCCAAATAACCTAGATAACTTGCTTCGAGGCAATAGAATTAGTATGTGGATTGTTAAAGGCATTGTGACACTCTATAAACTTCTCTCGAATGAACAACGCTTTATCCCAACCAAATCGAATGTCGTTGAATACGAAGTCTCCACCACAACGTAATGGCAAAACAAAGAGTCCAATCAAAACTATTATACCTGAAGTCAGCATGAAGGTTACTGTCGATCCAAAGTTCCCAGTTCATGGTAAAGAAAGGCTGCTGAAAAGTTTTAGGGATAATTTGACACCACACTTCCATAGTGTTTCGACAGTCACGGAGAACATGCGAGATTGATTCAACCCCTCCACATACGACACATATAGCAGAATCGCTCAAATGACGTACAACCCTTAATTCATTGCAAACCAGTTATGATTTGCTAACCAGAGAAAAACCCGAATTCGTTCAGGAACGTTGAGTTTCAAGATGGTGGACCAAATCTTCTCGGAAGCACCAAGCTGTTCAAATAAGAGCAGCTCATATCCTGACGCGACCGTATACGAACCTGAGGTAGATTTCGCTCAAAAAACTGAATCTGATTCATCACTATCTAGAAATAGGACATATGCTGCCATGCGGAAAATACATTCTTGAGGCAGCAGCGAAGCCAACTCATTCCATTTCCAACCACCCTCCGAGTTCTAGTAGTCCGTAACTGAGCTCTGAATATTCATGTCGGGTGAATGTGAGATCACATACCAGTTCAAATGATATCCTCCCCACACCAGCGGTCTAACCAGAACTTGGTTCGCTGCCCATTAGTCACCAATTTACCCAATCTTTGATGCAAAACATGGCTCCCTTCACTATACTTTTCTAGGTCAAGGAGCTGTCATTCGAATAGTGAAAAATTTTCAAGCCTTGTCATTCTCTCCCATATTTCTTTTTGAGAACCCAAACCCAAAGAGTTTCCGGTTTTACCAGTATTCGCCAGCCAAGTTTGGCTAAAAAAACCTCATTCATCTCCTTAATTCATTTGACACCAAGCATGCCACGCTCTTTTGGTGAACAAACCTTATTCCAATTGACATAGTGTATTCTTCTTGCGGTAGCCGTGGAGCCCCATAAAAAATCCTGATTACATGCTTCACTTTTTTTTTCAAATGGAGACAGGGAGCATGGCTGACTGCATTGCATAACTGGGGATCGTTGAAGTTACCGCTTTGACTAAGGTTAGTCTTCCAATTATGGAGAGGCTTTTAGCTTTCCACCCTGAAAGTTTTAACTGCACTCTATCGTGTTTGAAAGTTTGTTTGGAGACCCGGCCATTACGGATATCAGTTATCACACGTTTTAGCAAAAAATACTTTATATCAGAAAATTTATAATGCTTCTTATATACTTCTAAGAAGTAATAATATGTAATGTCTTTTTAGGACAGAAAGGGAAACATATAATTTCAAAATTATTTTATAAATTTTATCAAATAAAAAATATATATTTAATTGAAAAAATTAATTGAAAACATGAAATCTGCGCCTTCTGGACGGACTTGTCTCCCAAATTTGGCATAGGAAACTTTAATTGGAGTAAAGTTTGTAAATTGGGAGGAATTTGAGGGAGTTTTGTATGGGAAGCTCTTAAGCCTTTTTTTAGAGAGAGTTTTAATCACATGAGATTTTAATAAATAATTTTGATTGTGTTTTTTTTACATTGGAAACAAAGCAACAACAAAGCTAGGAAAAATAGAAAGAATAAAAACACAGCAGAAAGGAGAAAAAAACAGTAGGGAACGAAATTAAAAAACAATAGAACACCAGCTAATTTCCATAGCAGTACATTTAGGAAGAGTTACTCCCATCTGATCTTCCTTAAGCAGCTCATGGATGTTTGGGGGAGCATAAGACAAATATGTTACCCTCAACTGGTAGTCACGGGCTTGGGCGACGAGGTAGTCCGCGCTTCTAATTTTTTAGCGGTGAACATGATTCACTTGGGCTAATTCAAATTTCTGGATTAGTACCTCTATATTTCTGATCAAGCATCGCAACGGATGATGAACCGGACCCTGCTGGTTGATCAGTTTAACCACCTCGAGCGAGTCAGATTCCGCCAGAATTCTATTGAGTCGGTTACCGATGGCTAGATGCAATCCAGTATTAATTCCCCATAATTCGGCTTCTAATGCACTTCCTCTTCCCACATTATGAACAAAACCAGTCACCCAGTTGCCAAAGCAGTCTCTAATTAGCCCAACTGCTGCTATTGTGCCAGTGGCCTCATGACGAGATCCGTCCGTGTTCAGTTTCCATGTATATGGAAGGGGTTTTGTCCAGGCAATCTGAACTTCCCGCTTCACAGACTTATGAGTGCGATTAGAGATGGATGTCCAACTTGTAAGTCGTTGTTTTCTATCACTTGCTGATGATGCTGAGTCAACAAGTCAGCATTGTAAGTCGTTGTTGTTTATTATTACAAGAATGATGTTGGGTAATCAAGTCAGCATAAATGTAAGTCAACCCGTCAGCAAGAGTAAAATCAAGAAGTCGGAATGCTGAGTTATCAAGTCAGCATGGCCGTGATCAGCATGGTACTGAGGTGATAATACAGGTCAACATGGTCTTGCTGTGTTACCACTGGTCAGTAGGTCTTGCTGAGTTTGTACATTTTTTGAGTAAGGATATTTTGGGTATTTTCATAACTTTGTAAAGGCTATAAAAGGTCTGGGTTGGGAAGTAGTTTCACAAGAGAGATACGAGAGATTCTTAGACTAAGTCATAAGTGTACACTGTGATAATCTGAATTGGGGATTGGGAAAACACGAGAGTTTCTGGAAAAGGAGAAACTGTTTCAATCTTGTTGTAATCTCCATTGATTAGTTAAGTTGCTGGATGTAGGCAGTTAAGCCGAACCAGGGTAAATTCTGTGTGTATTCTTTTGATTGTTGTTTCAAGATCCAATCTGTGATCTTTGTGTACTTTGTTTTTCTGTGTGGTTGATTGATCGTTCGAAGCGTAGTTCAACAATTGGTATCAGAGCTAATCAAGAACAGAGCAATGGGTTTTACAAAGATCGAGATCGAGCGTTTCAATGGTAAGGGAGATTTTGCTCTATGGAGACAGAGGATGAAGGCAATCTTGGTTCAAATGAAGGTTGCGAAGGCTCTGAAGGGCGAGAAGGAATTTCCGGCGACAATGACGAAGGAGGAGAAAGAAGATCTTCTTGAATTGGCTTACAGTACGATCGTCCTGTATCTTGGCGATAAAGTGCTAAGAGAAGTTTCGAAGGAAACCTCAACTGCTGGGGTTTGGCTCAAGCTTGAACAGTTGTACATGACGAAGACACTCACCAATCGGGTTTATCTTAAGGGAAAGCTTTTCGGCTTCAAGATGAACGAGGACAAGCCAGTAGAAGAATATCTTGATGATTTCTCAAAGATCATAATTGACCTAGAGAACATAGAGGTAAAGATTGAAGATGAAGATCAGGCCATAATGATCTTGAATTCTTTACCCCAGTCTTTCAGTCATTTTGTTGAAACCATGAAGTACGCTAGAGAAACACTAAGTCTGGAAGAAGTTCTGATGGCGCTAAAGTCAAAACAGATTGAGGCCAACACCAACACTGAAGCTGCAGAAGGATTGTTTGTTCGTGGAAGGTCTGATAAAAAGGACTCTCACAAGCCAAAGAACAAGAACGAGAAAAAGTCCAAAACTACATCCTCAAGCAATAAAGAAGGCAAGGTCTACAAGTGTTTTCACTGCCATAAGGAAGGACATTTCAGGAAAAACTGTCCTGAGAGGAACAAGAGTCTAGGTCAGCCTAAAGATCAAGGCGAAGCCGCTGTGGTAGAAGAAGGTTATGAGAGCGCTGAGGTCCTTGCTGTCACTGATAAAGATCCAAATACTGACTGGATCTTGGACATCGGATGTACGTTCCATATGACTCCCAACAGGACATGGTTCGAAGACTTTCAAGAGGAAGGTGGGAGGGTTCTTCTAGGCAACAACAAGTTGTGCAAGGTACTGGGTCAAGGCTCCATTAGGCTGAAGATGTTCGATGGTCAAGAAAGGATTATGACCGGTGTGAGGTATGTGCCAGAACTGAAAAGAAATTTAATTTCTTTGGGTACGCTTGATAAACAAGGATACAATTATAGAGCCGAAGGGGGTATCATAAGGATATCTAGAGGACCTTTAATTGTTATGAAAGGTACCATGAGTAATGGCCTATACACACTCCTAGGTAGTACTGTGTTAGTCTCTACCGCAAATCTCACCGAGTCTAAAACTGATAGAACCAATCTTTGGCACCTTAGACTAGGTCACGTGAGTGAAGTTGGTTTACATGAACTTAGGAAGCAGGGTTGTCTTGGTAAAGATCACATAGGAAAGATAGTTTGCTGTGAGAACTGTGTCTTAGGGAAGTCTAGTAAAGTCAAGTTTCCTAAGTCAGCAATGCATAGAACCCAGGACATTCTTGAGTATATTCACTCTGACCTATGGGGGCCAACAAGAACTAAGTCTCATGGTGGGAGGACCTATTTTATGACTCTTATTGATGATTACTCTAGAAGAGTATGGGTTTATATTCTAGCTCATAAGAATAAGGCTTTGCAAACGTTCAAGGATTGGAAAGTGTTAGTGGAAAACCAAACAGGAAAGAAAATCAAAAGGTTGAGAACCGACAATGGTTTGGAGTTTCTTGACAAAGATTTCATCACTTTGTGCAAGAAGTCAGGTATAACTAAACATCATACCGTTCCTGGAACTCCACAGCAGAATGGCCTAGCAGAGAGGTATAATAAGACTATCCTAGAAAGAGTTAGGTGCATGTTAATCCAATCCAGTCTCCCTAAGTCTTTCTGGGCTGAAGCAGTGCAAACTGCGTGTTACCTAATCAATAGGTGCCCATCATCTGCTATAGGTTTTAAAACACCTATGCAAATGTGGTCTGATCACCCAGAGGATTATGAAAAACTTAGAGTGTTTGGTTGTTCAGCTTTTGCACACGTTAGACAGGGAAAATTAGAACCTCGGGCTCTAAGATGTGTTTTTATAGGCTACCCTATAGGAGTCAAGGGCTATAAGTTGTGGTGCCTAGAATCTGGTTATAAGAAATCCATAGTCAGCAGAAATGTTGTGTTCAATGAGATGGATTTTCCTTATCGGAAAAACCAAGAAAAAACTCAGTTAGAACCGAGTAGTCCTAAGTCCATTCAAAACCTTGAGAGTGTTAAGAATGAGGTGGAGCTTGAAGAAAATAGTGAAAACACCCGTAAAACCGAGCAAGAAGTCAGTGATGGTAATGATACTGAGTCCAGTCAAAGCTATAGACTTGTTAGAGACTGTGAAAGAAGAGTCCCTAGGGCCCCGGTTAGATATGGTTTTGAGGACCTTGTAGCTTATGCATTTAGTGTTGCTAAGGAAGTACAAGAGTCTGAACCTGTAACCTATAGGGAAGCTATGAATTCGGTTGACAAGGAACAGTGGCTTAACACTATGAAGGATGAGATAAAATCCCTTGATAAAAATGAAACTTGGATTTTGGTAGATAAACCTTTTAATAAGAAGTTGGTCGGTTCAAGGTGGGTGTTTAAAAGAAAGGAAGGGATACCTGGTGTAGAGGAACCTAGGTTTAAAGCTAGGTTGGTGGCCAAAGGGTTTACTCAGCAGGAAGGTATAGACTTTAATGAAATCTATTCACCGGTTGTTAAACATAGGTCTATCAGGATTATTCTCTCTCTTGTAGCTCGTTTTGATCTAGAATTAGAACAGTTAGATGTCAAAACAGCTTTTCTTCATGGAAACCTAGATGAGGTCATATATATGCAACAACCAGAGGGTTTTGAAATAGGAGATAAAGACCAGCGGGTATGTTTGCTTAAGAAGTCTCTATATGGTCTGAAATAGTCCCCTAGACAGTGGTACATGAAGTTCGATGAGTTTATGATAAGTCAGGACTTTCATAGGTCTAGTTATGACTGGTGTGTGTATAGTAGAGACCTTAGTGATGGCTCTAAGATTTATCTCTTGTTATATGTTGATGACATGCTTATAGCTTGTCAAAACAAAGCAGCCATAAATCAGTTAAAGGCACAACTAAACACACGGTTTGAGATGAAGGATCTCGGGTCAGCACAGAAAATTTTAGGAATGCAAATTTCTCGAGACAGAGGAAGAAAGAAGCTGTTCCTAAGTCAGTCAGCTTATCTGAGCAAGGTGTTAGAACGTTTTGGTATGACGAATTCAAAGGCCGTTCTCACTCCACTTGCAAGTCACTTCAAGCTGAGCAGTAAGAAGAGTCCTCAAACTGATGAGGAAAAGGAAGACATGGAGAGGGTGCCATATTCGAGTGTTGTAGGCTGTCTAATGTATGCGATGGTCTGTACACGTCCAGATTTGGCTCATGCTGTGAGTCTCATCAGCAGGTTCATGGCAAATCCAGGAAGAGCTCATTGGTCAGCGGTGAAGTGGGTGCTGAGGTATGTCAAAGGCTCACTGAGTAAAGGTTTGAGTTATGGTGGAGCTGAAGCCCTAGTGGATGATGTAGCAGGTTTTATTGATTCTGATTATGCTGGTAGTATTGACACTAGAAAATCCCAAACCGGGTACGTATTCACTGTGTTTGGAACTGCAATAAGTTGGAGGGCAAGTCTACAGTCAGTTGTGACTTTGTCAACAATCGAAGCTGAGTTTATTGCTGTTACAGAGGCAGTAAAAGAAGCTATGTGGCTGAGAGGAGTCTTAACGGAACTTGGAGTGACACAGATTGATGGTTTGAAGATTTACTGTGATAGCCAATGAGCTATACATCTATCAAAACATCAAGTTTTTCACGAGCAATCCAAACACATAGATGTGAGAATGCATTTCGTCAGGGATGTGATTAGCACTGGTACTGTTCAGGTGGTGAAAGTGGGAACTGAGGATAACCCAGCCGACATGCTGACCAAATCTGTTTCAAGTAATAAATTTGAACATTGCTTGAAACTGGTTAGGATGGTCAGTGGTCCTTGAGTGTATTTTCTTTACTAGTTGATGGAGTGATTAGAAAGACAAGGTGGAGATTATAAGTCATTGTTTTCTATCACTTGCTGATGATGCTGAGTCAACAAGTCAGCATTGTAAGTCGTTGTTGTTTTCTATTACAAGAATGATGCTAGGTAATCAAGTCAGCATAATTGTAAGTCAACCCGTCAGCAAGAGTAAAATCAAGAAGTCGGAATGCTGAGTTATCAAGTCAGCATGGCCGTGATCAGCATGGTACTGAGGTGATAATACAGGTCAACATGGTCTTGCTGTGTTACCACTGGTCAGTAGGTCTTGCTGAGTTTGTACATTTTTTGAGTAAGGATATTTTGGGTATTTTCACAACTTTGTAAAGGCTATAAAAGGTCTGGGTTGGGAAGTTGTTTCACAAGAGAGATACGAGAGATTCTTAGACTAAGTCATAAGTGTACACTGTGATAATCTGAATTGGGGATTGGGAAAACACGAGAGTTTCTGGAAAAGGAGAAACTGTTTCAATCTTGTTGTAATCTCCATTGATTAGTGAAGTTGCTGGATGTAGGCAGTTAAGCCGAACCAGGGTAAATTCTGTGTGTATTCTTTTGATTGTTGTTTCAAGATCCAATCTGTGATCTTTGTGTACTTTGTTTCTCTGTGTGGTTGATTGATCGTTCAAAGCGTAGTTCAACACAACTTATTTGGTTTTCCTTAACTCTATTCCTAATGACCCCTCCCCTGGCCACTGGGATAGAACATTGAGATTGAAAAATCATTTTGTTTCTCCATTCTGAAAGGGCAGCAGTAGTAGTAATGAAAGTAATTTTACATTGTGCTACATTAAAGCTACCATCTTGAAGATAGATGCAGTGTTCAAACCAGTCACTTTTCATTACAAGAGAAAAAGACATCTTGATACCTTGCAGGTATAATTTGTTGCCAAGTTTCTGCGCTGACTTTGCAATCCCGGAGCGCGTGTGTCAGAGTTTCATCGGACAGGTTACATCTAGAGCAAGTGCCTTCTTCGATTAAAGGCGTCTCTGTCTCTCCTTGTTAGTTAAAAGTCGATTGTGAATGCCTAGCCATCCGAATGACTTGAGGCGTTGAGGAACCTGCAGCTTCCAAATATTCTAGATTTTTTTGCTGTTAATTTGCTCACTTTCTCCAGCAGTCAAAAAGTTGTAGGCTGCTCTACACGTGAATAGCCCCGAGGGAGAAGACGCCCACCTAGGCATGTCACTAACTCCACCATCTCTTTTTGATAGGATGCAGTGGAGGCGCATCAAAATTGAATCATCTAGGAACTGCTTTAGGATGTCAAATTTCCACCCTCCATTGTCATCGATACAGTCCGTAACTTTCCAATTCGCAGCCTCCTCTGGGACTGGATTAGTAGCGACATCCCGTAGTTTCAAGTTGCCCAACCAAACATCATCCCAATAAGAATTGTGATTGTGTTTTTAAGTTTGTATGTCTGATTCAAAGAGTAAATTAATATGTATTTCTATGCATTTGCATTAGCTCTTTTATAAAAATTGTATTTTTATCAAAAGCTTTTTTTCTTTATATAGTCTCTATTTCTAAGAAAGCTGTCTTTGACCCTCCTATTCTCATTAAAAAAAGATGTCTTTGAATAGGTATTTTGCTGTTAATAAAGATAAATAATCATTTCTACTATTTATTATTCCTTAACTATAATTTTGTCATTAATATATAATTGTATTAAAATGATATAATACAGTTTTGAATTATATAGCATAATAATTAAGATGATAGGGGACTTTAATGATATTGCCCTTATGAGTGATCAGAAAGGGGGGGGGATAATCATTATGTGAACCGGTGCCTTAATCACAAGCAGAATATGGATTTATGCGGGCTGTCTGACCTGGGAGCCACTGGTCACAAGTTTACTTGGAAAAGGAATAGCATGTTTGTTCGGTTGGACAAAGTTTATGCGAATGTTGCTGCGATTTATAGATTTCCCGAGGTGAACGTACTAAATCTCCCTTTCCGTCATTCTGACCATTGTCCTATCCTCGTTAAGCTGGTTAATTGTCATCGGCTTAAAGGGAATAGACCTTTTAGGTACCTTGTTGCTTGGGAATCCCATCCTGAGTTTAAAATTTTTGTTAAAGACAATTGGCAACCTCATTCTAATGTTCTCCTTGCCGCTGAGGGGTTTAGAAGGAATGTGGTGGGATGGAATAAAAACATCTTTGACCACATTATCAGAAGAAAAAATAAACTTTTAAGAAGAATTGAAGGCATTCAACGCTGTTTGGAGATCCGTTTCGATCACAGTCTGAATTGTCATCTTAGATCTCTCCAGAACGAGTTGGAAGCTGTGCTTAGACAAGAAGAGCTTCTTTGGTTCCAGAAATCTAGAAAGGCTTGGATTAAGGACGGAGACCGGAATACTAGGTTTTTCCACCTTTCTACTATTATTAGGAGGCAGAGGAATCAGATCGATGCTATAAAGACTCCAATGGTGATTGGGTCTATGAGGATGAAGATATTCGTCGCCTGGCCCTTGACTTCTATAAAGACCTTTTTAAAGAGGATGAGGTGGATCTGGATAAAGCCCTCTCTGGGATTTCCTTTCCTAGGTTGGAGGAGGATGCTATTAAGGAAGCTTTCCATCCTATTGACCAGAAAGAAATTGATCTGGCTTTCTCCAGTATTGGAGCTATTAAGGCTCCGGGGATCGATGGTATTCCTGCTAGTTTTTACCATAAACACTGGGAAACTGTGAAGGAAGGCATTTATAGTTTTGTTAAAGGTGTTTTCGGCGGATCCAACGATATTAGGCTGGTGAATAAAACCCTCCTGGTTCTGATCCCAAAAGTTGAAAAACCTTCCTCCTTTTTACAAATGAGTCCGATTAGTCTTTGCAATGTGTTATATAAAGCTATCACTAAAATTGTGGCTAATAGACTCCGACGTATTCTTCCTAAGATTATAAGCCAGAATCAAGGCAGTTTTGTTCCTGACAGGCAAATGATGGATAATGTGGTTATTGCCCAGGAGATGGTTCACTCCATGGAGATGAAGAAGGGTAAGAAAGGGATTATGGCGCTCAAGCTGGATCTGGAGAAAGCTTATGACCGTTTAAACTGGAGTTTTCTTCTGGATAGTTTAAAGAGAGCTGGTATCCAGGATAGCTGGAGGAGATTGATTGAGGATTGCATTTCTTCTCCTGTTTTTCAGGTTTTGATCAATGGAGATATGTCTGATGAGTTCTCTCCCTCCAGGGGAATCCGTCAAGGGGATCCTATGAGCCCCTTCCTGTTTGTTATTGCTATGGAGAGGTTGTCTCACCTGATCTAAGAGGCTGTGAGCAAGGGGATTTTCCATCCTGTGTCCATCAACAAGTTTTGCACTCCTATTACCCATTTGTTCTTCGATGACGATGTGATAATCTTTGTGGAAGGGAATGAGGAGCAAGTTGGTGTGGTTATGGATATCCTTAATTGTTTCTGTGCTGCTTCTGGCCAGAAGATCAATATCCAAAAATCTCGGATGCTTTACTCTAAGAACATGGATAAAGGCGTTTGTAAAAGGCTAAGTGATTTATCTGGCATTCCTCTTACTCACTCTTTGGGTAAGTATCTTGGGGTCCCCCTCCATAGTGACAGAGTTTCCAAAGCCTCTTTTAAAGAGACTCTGGATAAAACTAATGGGTTGTGTGCTAGTTGGAAAGCTAATTCTCTTTCCCTGACAGGCCGTCTAACTTTAATTCAGTCTGTCAATTGCGCGGCTCCTAATCATATCATGCAAGCCTGCAGACTGCCTGAGCCTGTTCTTAATGAGCTTGACAAAATTAACCGGCGTTTCCTTTGGAAGGAGGTCTGCCAGCCGAAAAGTATGGGGGGTCTTAGCATAAGACAAGCTAAGGACAATAACAAAGTCTTATTAATGAAGCTTCTCTGGAGAATGTGGCAATGCCCCTCCTCTCTTTGGATTCGTCTTCTCTGTGGTAAGTATCAGAAAGACAAAATCTTTGGGGGCCCTAAGGAGAGAGTTGTCAATTGTTCTTTCCTCTGGAAAGGGCTTAGCGCTGTGTTTGCAGAGTTCTGCTTGGGGGTTGGCCTGGAGGTGGGTAATGGCAAGTCCATCAGTTTCTGGAATGATACTTGGATTGGAGACAAACCGTTATTAGAAGTGTGTAGCTCCCCCCTGCCTAGTAATATCCGTAACTGGAGGATTGCCGATGTGGTGGACTCTGAGGGGGACTGGATTTGGTCAAAGTTTGATACCTTCTTTAGGCTGGATACTCTCCTTAGAATTAGGGGAGTGAAGATTAGTAATCAAGAGGAAGATAATGATAGGCATTGCTGGGCCCTGACTAACAATGGAGCTTATTCTTGCAAATCGGCCTTTGAAGCTTTTACCCTCAACAGGTCCGATCCTCTCTCTGATACTTGGAAATCCATTTGGGCCCTTAGAGTCCCTTACCGTATTAGGAGTTTCCTGTGGCTGGGAGTTAAGGACAAGTTGCTTACTAATTCGGATAGGCACAGACGGCATTTGGTGGATTCAGGAGCTTGCAGTAGATGCAGAGGCCATGATGAAACTTTATGCCATGCTCTTAGGGACTGCTCTAAGAGTAAAGAGGTGTGGAAGAAAATTCTCCCACACCACGTTCTCTCTTCCTTCCTTGCCCACTCTGAGTATGACTGGTTCTCTGATGGTGTTAGTGGGAAATTACTAGCTAACATGGAGCATGGTGACATTTTCTTTGCTATCATCTGTCACCAAATTTGGAAGTGGAGGAACGAGGAGATTTTTGGTGATAAAACTGTTTTTATTCCTAACTTAGATGAGTTCTTCTAAAAAAAACTCTCTATTATTACTGAGAGTTTCAAAGGGGATTCCCTTGCCAGGTCTACCCAGAAAAGAGATGTCCACCTCGTTGGTTGGAGCAGGCCTAGAGATGGGGTGGTGAAGTTGAATACGGATGGCTCCTGCCTTAACAATGGAAAGATTGCTGCCGGAGGTGTTCTTAGAGATGCGGGGGGCGCCTGGCTGTCTGGGTTCACCCAGAATCTAGGGTTGGGCTCTTCCTTTTCTGTGGAGCTTTGGGGTATTCTCTCTGGTATCAAGCTTGCCAAGAGTCTGGGTGTTAAGAGGTTATCTGTGGAGTCTGATAACACGGAGGCCATCAAAATGATTTCTGATAATCATGCTGTTTGTCTTAATAGCCGCAACCTTATCAAAGCTATTAAAAGGCTTTGCTCTTCCTTTGAGTTCGTAAAGTTCAGCCACATTTTCAGAGAGCAAAACCGGGTTGCGGATCGCTTGGCGACGGCTGGTCATGAGGGGATATTAGGCGTTACTACCCTTTCTGATCCTCCTATCTTTCTCTCTTCTCTTCTTGGGGTTAGCTTTCCTAGGCTGATCCCAAGTTAGTTGTTCTTTGTTTGTTTGTTTTTCCTTTCCTGTTTCTACCAAAAAAAATTAAGATGATAGAATTTTTGGTTCAAAAAGAGGATGGAATTTTAAATTTGATTATCAAATTTTTGGGTTTTAATCACGATCAATGTGGGTGTAAATTTCAAAAGTTAAAAATAAAAAGCTAAAACATATAATTATACTTAAAATATAGTTTCAAATTTAATAATATAAAGTAAATTATTTTTTCTATTTAATTACATTATTTTAATATAAATATTGAATAATATTTGTATTTTTTTAATTTATATTTTTATTAATTTTTTTTATAAATAGATATATTAGTAAAGTAATGGAAAAAAAGTTCGTGCACACGGGTCTGAAACCATATATACAGTGGATTAATCATCAAATTTTATGAATTATTAACTATTATGTTACAAATAATGTAATGGATGACCATTATACCCCTGTTACATCTATATATATGTTACACCCATAAGTAATAAGAGACACACATTTACAACACGTTATCAGCACGAAACCCTAGCCGTCTGAGCACGCCTCCCATCAATCGTAGACGAAACCCTAGCCGTCTGAGCACGCCCCCCATCAATCGTAGACGATCCTAGCCACTATCGTTCTTATTCAATTTGTTGCACTATTGGTTCAGAACATGGATAGTGAAGAATTATGTCTAGCAGACAGTGCAACTACTCATACCATACTAAGAAGTAGGAAATATTTCTCTCATTTGACAATGAAAGAAACTTGTGTTAATACTATATCGGGTAGTTCAAAGATTATTGAAGGCTCCGAAAGAGCAAATATATTATTATCTATGGGAACGAAATTTGACATTATGGATGCATTATACTCTCCCAAGTCTCAAAGAAATTTATTGAGTTTTAAAGATATCCGTCAGAATGGATATCATATTGAGACAATAAGTGAAGGAAATGTAGAATACCTTCAAATCACGAGTATTACCCAAGGCACTAAATATGTTGTTGAGAAATTACCTGCATTCTCCACTGGATTGTACTACACTAATATTAGTACAATTGAATCATATGCTATAGTAAACCAGAAGTTTACTGATAATGTTACTGTTTGGCATGACCGATTAGGCCATCCGGGTTCAATAATGATGCGAAAAATAATCAAAAATTCATGTGGACATTCATTGAAGAACCAGCAGATTCTTCCTAATGATTTTACATGCGCTGCTTGCTCACAAGGAAAATTAATAATTAGGCCTTCACCAGCCAAAGTTATACATGAATCAATCAATTTTCTGGAACGCTTACAAGGAGATATTTGTGGGCCAATTCACCCACCGTGTGGATCATTTAGATATTTTATGGTTTTAATCGATGCCTCGACTAGATGGTCACACGTCTCCCTATTATCAACTCGCAACCTGGCGTTTGCGAGATTACTTGCTCAATTAATTAGATTAAGAGCACATTTTCCAGATTTTCCTTTGAAGGCAATTCGCCTCGATAATGCTGGTGAATTCACTTCACAAGCTTTTAATGATTATTGTATGTCCATTGGGATAAATGTTGAACATCCTGTAGCTTATGTTCATACACAAAATGGTCTAGCTGAATCGTTAATCAAACGTTTGCAGTTGATTGCTAGACCATTACTTATGAAGTCCAAACTTCCAATATCAGCTTGGGGACATGCTATATTACATGCAGCAGCATTAATTCGCATCAGGCCAACGAGTAATCAACAATTCTCCCCATCACATTTGGTTCTTGGTCAGGAACCAAATATTTCTCATTTGAAAGTTTTTGGATGTGCGGTATATGTTCCAATTGCTCCACCACAACGCACTAAGATGGGTCCTCAAAGGAGGATGGGAATATATGTTGGTTTTGAATCCCCATCAATCATTAAGTATCTAGAGCTAGCTACTGGAAATCTATTTAAGGCTCGATTTGCTGACTGTCATTTTAATGAGTCAGTTTTTCCAACATTAGGGGGAGAAAAGAAACAGTTGGAAAAAGAAATTAGTTGGAATGAATTATCTCTGTCTCATTTTGATCCTCGTACTAAAGAATGTGAAATAGAAGTTCAAAAGATAATTCATTTACAAAACTTAGCGAATCAATTGCCAGACGCATTTTCTGACCCAAAGAGAGTGACCAAATCACATATTCCAGCTGTAAATGCTCCATATATAATTGAAGTCCCTGAAGGACAACATCCAACTGCTAATGAGTCTCACACACGCATGAAGCGTGGTAGACCTATCGGTTCCAAAGATAAGAATCCTCGAAAAAGAAAAGGAGCAGAAATTGACAATGGCCTTTCCGAGGAACCAAAGAACAATGAAGGATCTCCTGAAGAGACTATAAACATGACAAAGAAAGAAATTCAGGTACCTGAGAATGAAGAGATCTCTATTAATTATGTCATGTCTGGAATAAAATGGAATCGAAATAAAATCGACGTCGATGAAATTTTTGCATGCAATGTAGCAGTTGATGTTATGCATAAAAATGAGGATCATGAACCAAAATCCATTGAGGAGTGTACACAAAGTAATGATTGGCCAAAATGGAAAGAAGCAATTGAGACAGAATTGAAATCTCTTGCAAAGAGAGAAGTATTTGGACCTGTAGTCCGTACACCTAAAGGTGTAAAACCAGTGGGACATAAATGGGTCTTTGTGAGAAAAAGGAATGAAAATGGAGAAATTGTGAGATATAAAGCACGCTTGGTTGCACAAGGATTCTCACAAAGACCTGGAATTGATTATGAAGAAACATATTCCTCTGTGGTGGATGCAACTACTCTTAGGTTTCTCATAAGTCTGGCAATGAGAGAAGGACTTGATTTACGTTTAATGGACGTAGTCACAGCCTACTTATATGGTCCACTGGATAATGAAATTTATATGAAAGTCCCGGAAGGATTTAAACTGCCAGAAGCAGCAAGATCTAGTTCTCGAGAACATTACTGCATAAAGTTAAATAGATCTCTTTATAGATTGAAACAATCAGGGCGTATGTGGTATAATCGCCTTAGTGAATATTTGATAAGAGAAGGCTATAAGAATGACCCTATCAGCCCATGCATTTTTATTAAGAGATTTGGGTCTGGATTTGTCATAATTGCAGTGTATGTTGATGATTTAAATATCATTGGAACTCCTGAAGAGATTTCACATACAGTGGAATATTTGAAAAAAGAATTTGAGATGAAAGATCTTGGAAAGACAAAATTTTGCTTGGGATTGCAAATTGAACATCTGAAAGATGGAATACTTCTGCATCAAACAACATACACAGAAAAGGTGCTTAAGAGATTCTATTTTGATCAAGCACACCCGTTGAGTAGCCCAATGGTTGTAAGATCACTTGATGTGGATAAGGACCCATTCCGTCCTCGGGAAAGCAATGAAGAAGTTCTTGGTCCAGAAGTACCATACTTAAATGCAATTGGGGCATTGATGTACCTTGCTAGTCATACAAGACCCGACATATCATTTTCTGTGAATTTGTTAGCAAGGTTTAGCTCATGTCCAACCCGAAGGCATTGGAATGGGATTAAACATGTATTCCGTTACCTTCAAGGTACGAAAGATATGGGCTTATTCTTTTCTAACCAGTCCAAAGAAGACTTGATTGGTTTTGCTGATGCAGGATATTTTTCTGATCCTCATACTGCTCGATCACAAACGGGATATGTGTTTACATGTGGTGATACTGCAATTTCTTGGCGTTCTATGAAGCAAACCGTAGCAGCTACTTCTTCTAATCATTCAGAAATTTTAGCTATTCATGAAGTTAGTCGTGAATGTGTATGGTTACGGTCTGTAACTCAACATATTCGAGAAGATTGTGGTCTATCTACCGGAAAAGAAGCTCCAACAGTTTTGTATGAAGATAATGCTGCATGTATTGCACAACTGAAGGAAGGATACATTAAAGGAGATAGAACGAAGCATATCTTACCAAAATTCTTCTTCACCCATGATCTACAAAAGAATGGTAATGTGAAAGTTCAACAGATTCGTTCAAGTGACAATTTGGCAGATTTATTCACCAAGGCGCTTCCAACTGCTACTTTCAAGAAGTTAGTTTATCGCATTGGATTACGTCGTTGTAAAGATTTTTAGCTATGTATTCATGATGGGGAGTAAATGCGTGTTGCACTCTTTTCCTTGACCATGGTTTTTTTCCCACTGGGTTTTCCTGGTAAGGTTTTTAATGAGGCAGCATCCCCAAGCGTATTTACTTATTTTGTATAATGGACATCCAAGGGGGAGTGTTACAAATAATGTAATGGATGACCATTATACCCCTGTTACATCTATATATATGTTACACCCATAAGTAATAAGAGACACACATTTACAACATATTATAATTTTTGTTAATTTAAGATTTTTTTTTGAAAAGAAAAAATCGTTTTTTCGATTATTAGTATTTGTTATTTTTAATTTTAATATCATTTTTTGGTTAATTTTGTGCAGTCGTTCTCAATCGGATAATGGGCTTAAGCCCGCTTGAATTCGACAGCCTGCATTGTGTTTTGAGTGCTCTTCCTGGCTTTGTTCTCCCTCCTCATTCCGCATCTTCATAGTTAATTTCAAGTTTTGCCGCCATTCTCACTTCCCTTTGAAGGGTTTCTATTTCTTCCCATTCTCTTTTCTCTTCCCCCAGAACTGATCCAAACGCACACTTTCGATTTCGGATTCCACCGCTAAATCTAATCTCCCGAATGACCTCTATTAATCCTCTCGATTTCCCTGACGATGACGATGACGATGTAAGTTCAGTTCCACTTTCATTCATATATTTTTGTATCTTCACATTTATTTCTTCCTCTCTAATTGCCTGTCTGTGCATATAGGGCTTTGATTGGGAAGCTGCTGTGAGACAAATTGATGTCGCATGTCAAAGCGCTCAATCCTCTACTTCATTACCCACTAATTCATATTCTTCCCATTTTGTTCCTCCTCCTAATAGTTCTAATTATTTTTCTTCTTCAAATAACTTCACAAAAAAGACTGCGCCTTGTAAGCAATCCACTCTCGATAGTTTCTTTGGGAAGGGGGTGAGTATTGGAACTCCTCCTCGGACTCCCCTGGTTGATGATCCGAACCAGCAGTATTGGGTTGAGGGCAATGAAGAGAGACCATGCTGCATTGAGATTGATCCTGAGGCAGCTAAAACTTGGATTTACCCAGGTGATGCTATCTTTCACTCCCTCGAAGTGCTTTTTGTTTATGTTGGGAGGTTTTGGGCAAGTGTCTCAGTGGAATTTTGAAGCAAGAATGCTTTTCTTTTAGTGGAAATTTGAAGCAATAATGCCTTTTGTTTTCCTGTTACTATTTCTTTTAGCAAGTGTTTTGAAAAGACTGAGAGTTGAGAAGAAATTCAATTTTGATTCTTTTTGTGTGGTTTCGTGGGGCAATTATTTAGCTTTATCTGCTCCTTACTGATGTTCTATGATTGTTATTGATTCGGGCTTTGTTTGTAGTGCCTAGGCAATCAATATAAGATTTAGAGATTTATAATTTTCACTTTGATACTTGTTATATACTGAATATCTTCTGCAAAATCAAACATGATTAAATTAATCATGTATCATAAGCCACACATGATCAGAGTTCAATGTAATTGTTGATTATTTAAATAATTTGGTGGAAAAAATATTTAGGAGTTGATAATGCACATTGAAATATTGAAATAGTTATGTAAATAAATGTTAAAAGAGTTAAACTGTTACTATAAATATATATGTATGACTATGCTTGCTTAGGTTTTTGCTAGGGGCTTTCTGTATGTGCTTTGATTTTTGTTCTTATGAACTGAAACATGCTATTTTGATCCACATAGATCAATCTTTTCCTTTTTAAAACTAAAAGAAATGTTAACTCTGAATACCAGGAGAAAAAACTTATACCTCTCCTCTTCCTTTTTGTTTTATCTTTCAGTTAATATTCCACTTCGTGATTATCAATTGGCTATAACCAAGACAGCATTATTTTCAAATACATTAGTAGCACTGCCAACAGGACTGGGAAAGACACTTATCGCTGCAGTGGTTATGTTTAACTATTTCAGATGGTTTCCAAATGGTAAGATGTAAAACTAGTTACACTACCAAGTCATGCTGCTTCATTCATGAACTTTCCTCATGTCTTCATTGTCTAAAAAGGATTAACATACTGCTTCATATTTTAGGATTTCATTCATTGAACTCGAATCTTAGTAATGTAGAACTGGCATTCCAAGTCTCTAACTATGTGCGCACATCCATTTTTATATTCCTAAATAAAGAGTTAATTGGATGTGAAAAATATTTCCTAATACATAGTTTCACTGTTTGTATTTTCCTTGGGATGGAAGTGCTGATTTTATTCAGTTCTGCATCAACTCTATGTTTCTGTCATTTGCTTTATGATTTTCCTGAAGTCTGATAGGTATCTTTGCTTTGTACTTGGAAGGGAAAATAGTTTTTGCTGCTCCATCTCGACCACTTGTAATGCAACAAATAGAAGCATGCCACAACATTGTAGGAATACCACAAGTAAGATGCTTTCAGCTTATCATTGTAGTGATTGTTCATATGTTTCTACTTGGAAGCATATGCTTCATCATAATTATAATTCAGAGAGAATGGAGAAAATATATTGTATGTTATTGATGAAAAAGGCTTGGGTATAAATACAGGTATATAGGTGCTAAACTAGGAATTAGGAAAGATTACATAAATGATTCCTAAGATTAAGCTATTTACATTTATATCATTTACACATATTTACATATGTCACATGCCTCCTCAAGCCGTATCATAGATATTTATCATTCCCCGCTTGTTACAATTATAGTTTTGCCCGAATATTTAAAACTTTAGTGAAAATGTCTCTAAGTTGCTCATTAGCCCTGACATAGGCTGTAGACATTATGTTCTGTTCTAGCTTCTCATGAACATAATGACAGTCCACTTCAATATGCTTGGTTTGTTCATGAACCACAAGAATAGATGCAATATGAAAAAGACTAGGATTACCTGTCATATGACCTGTGGCACTAGAATCAATAACCCATTTTGAAGAAGATAAAGCAGGCACTTATTTGAGTTACCTGACAACATTAGCATAGACGAAGAAGAATCTTTCAAAGCTAATGTTTCTTGGTACTTATCAAACTCTTTTGCGGAATGTGTATATAATGAAACAAAAGATGAGAGTTAGGGTATCAGTAGTTGCAACATGAGCAAACCAATTCTGTAGCAAGTGCATGTGGTGTGATGAGGCTCATGGCAATAGTAGCAAAACAACTCTACCTCCCTCATCTGAACTTTTTATATTCCGTTTCACTTCCTTTGTTCAGATCCAATTTTGTGACTGACAAGAGCACTAGATGTTGGAATTGAAGAAGTGACTTCACTCCACAGAATACGAGTAACCTCATTCAAACTAGGATTTCAGCACTGGGGATAATTTAAGAGGTAACAACATCATATTCGGGTCCAAGTCCAACCAAAAACCTCATCAAGACCATCTGATCTTGTTGAGTACGCTGCACTTTAACATCGGTACTAAAAGGCAACAAATCATTCAGCTCTTCAAATATATCTTAAAATGCATGAAGTAAGCCTGAACAGGTTGACCCTTTTGCTCAACACGATAGAAGTTCTTACAGACGTCACAGATACATGAAATATTAGCTTTTCCAGGATTCAAGAATTGCAAATATTCCACCAGTTCGTTGACATCTTCTAAGTTATTGACAAGATTAATGATGTCTGTCGATAGAGTTTTGAATCTGAAGAAATAGATGAGCATCATCCTTCTTCCAATCACTATCATCAAGTTTTGGATCATTAGTCAAGTGGAGACCTGTCTTAATACCGCGCAAATTAATTTTGATAGTTTTGGACCAATCAAAGAAATTTGGATTAGTCAATTTGTGATCAGTTATTTTGGACAAGACAGGAATAAATTAGTAACCACACAGTAGTAGCAACCTCTTTCATCTCGTTTGACATACAGAAAAAAACTGGAACAAATAAAAGTTCGATAATTCCCAAACCACAAATACCACAACAGAGTGATCACAATAGTTCTAAAGCCACAAATTCCAATAAAAAAGCAAATCAAGCACAATAGCAAATGCCCAATAATAAAAAATGCAGTATGTTTGTCTAACACAGAACAGAAAGAATGCACAAGAAAATTCCAGACACCACACCAAGATGAACTGACCAATAAGAATCCGGAAAGTCTTTACCGCAGACAAGATGGTGGCGGCACGTGCCTACACGCACCTGCGCGTGGGAGAGGTGGCGGAACTGATGGCGGCACATGGAGGCTACTCGTACCTCTGTTGGTTGCCAGATTTGAGGGGCAGGACGATGGGGTCAAGGCTTTTCTTCTGGGAGTGGCATTGTGGCGGTGAGATAAAATGAGGACTGGAACCCTAGGTTTCCAAATGTCTGCTCTCTAGGTAGACTGGAAATGAATGGAAAAAATGAACAGGAAATAAACTGCTCACTAGTGCAGCTCTAATACCATGTAATTCAAAGAGAATGGAGAAAATATATTGTGTATGTTATTGATGAAAAAGGCGTGAGTATGTATTAAGGTATAGAAGTTCTAAACTAGGAAAGGTTACATAAATTATTCCTAATATTAAACCCTAAGATTAACTTTAAGATTAAGCTATTTACAACTATATCATTTACTAATATTTACATCTGTAACAATAATCAATTAATTATAAACTGATTGCAGGAATGGACAATTGATATGACAGGTCAGCTAAGTCCTACAAAAAGAGCATGCTTTTGGCAAACTAAACGAGTGTTTTTTGTTACTCCACAAGTGTTGGAGAAAGATATTCAAGCCGGTATTGCTCTGATTTGTATCTTAATATCCCTGCCATAAGCAAAGGAGATGTTCCTTACTATACTATGCTAGAAATAGTATGAATTTGAAATGATCATCTTTGACAACTTATATTTTGTTTCTTTCACTTGCATAATTATTTACAGTTGTGCCTGAGAGCTAAAATTTTCCCATGGAACGACTTCTTTCAGGCACATGTTTGGTAAGAAATCTGGTATGTTTGGTGATTGATGAGGCTCATCGTGCATTAGGAAATTATTCTTATTGTGTCGCAGTTCGTGAGGTTTGTCATTCTGTTTCTTTCTAGTTCTTATTCCTTTGAGATGAAATATCTGGTCGTTTGTATTGATTCTTCAATGAATAGTTGATGGCAGTACCAGTGCAGCTAAGAATATTAGCCCTGACTGCAACACCTGGATGTAAGTTACACTTGATCTATTTTATTCTGTAAAAAGATGTAATATCTCAAGTACTTACATTAGATTGATTTGCTCAGCAAAGCAGCAGGCTGTTCAGAATATTATTAATAACTTGCATATATCAACACTTGAATATCGTACCGAAGATGATTCTGATGTCATTCCATATGTACATAACAGAAAGATCGAATTGCTTGAGGTGTGTACAAGGTTGTTCTATGAAATTGTTGTTGTCGTAAGTTTATAAGCAAAGTTAATTGCTATATTACTAGGTTGTGCTGGGAAAAGATACGGTTGATGTAAACAAACTGCTGTTGGAGGTGATACGTCCATATGTGGCTAAGCTTACTGGATTGGGACTTCTCCAGAATAGAGACTTTAAAACTGTAAGGCTCTCAAACCAGACATTCATACAATTTTTTCTCTTACATGTATATATGGTTGAGTAGACGTCAATTTTTTCCCCCTTGTTTCATGGCTTTGCATTTGTATGAATGTACTTGTTATGTTTTTATTATATATTATCACCATGTCTGATTGCAAATCCATAATACATAAAGTTCCATTTATTAAGCTTACATGAAGATTCCTATTGAAATGACACCGGTATTGCAACTTTTTTTCGTTTATTTAAGCAGCTCTTTTGAAGTAGGGATGGTCATTTTTGTGCTCTCTCATGGCTTTTTTTTTTATTTATTTATTTTTATAAGCACCTATTAGTTTTTTAAATTCCTAAAACAATTTAATCTTAGTTATTTATTTTATTTATTTAAAAAGTTAGATGGTAGATACCGGCGAAGGGGGATTTTTTTGTAAGTTATATTTGTAGCATACCATGTAAATAGAAAGAAAATACATGGGATACCATATAATCTGAAAGACTATATCAATATATTCAACCTAAGATGAATGCACATATCATACAAGGTTTTCCCTACGATTAAGGAAACATAGTGGCCCTACTAGCAGCCCTATAACAGCCTTAGCAGCCTAAGCATGCTATATATTTATTACACTCCCCCTCAAGCTAGAGCATGGATATTAATCATGCTCAACTTGCTAGAGCTATAGATAACAGTCTTAAAAATAATTCCACTGGAAGGAACTCAAGGTTCTTAAGGATATAAAACATAATCTGGGAAATGCAACCCAGAAGAGCAAACCCGATAGGTGGATAGGGGATGGAGAGACGACAGGAACAGAGAAGCAGGTTCCAGTTGAAACATAGTGCAGAAATGTCAACACAAAGGAGATTCACCGGAAAACTAACCGGATAGGTAGAGAGAGGAGATAGATGCGACACCAGAACAATTGACGGCGTCATAAGAGGAGCTGCTACGCCATCAGATGCTGACATATGGACGGAATTCTGGCGAGAGTGGTAGAGTGTGAACACGCTACTCAGACAGTGACTGGACTTTGCAGACAAGCTGATCTACGGCAGGGGAAACTGCTGGGCAGGGCGGTGAGACTGAATGATGTGAAGAATAATGTTATCCAAGGACCAGCTTCTACAGACAGAGATACACCTGGGAAACTCAACCCAAAAACCCGAAATAGAAGCCAATCTAGGCTCTGATACTATACTATCTAGAATACCATGTAAATAGAAAGAAAATACATGGGATGCCATATATTCTGAAAGACTATATGAATATATTAAACTTAAGATGAATACACATATTTATACAAGGTTCTCCCTACAATTAAGGAAACACAGTGGCCCTACTAGCAGCCCTATAACAGCCTAAGCATGCTATACATTTATTACAGGATTGAACAAATGACCCCTACCTTCATTAGTGGAAGATAGAACCACTAGACCAAAGTTCAGTTGATAAATAATTTCATCGCAGAGTGCAAACTGAATTAATATTATTGTCATTGGATGATCAAACCTCGAATAGTGAATTTAGGTATCATTTATTGGGAGATACATTGATTATAGGTCTGAATGGAATGGATCGGCTAAGGACAAGATATTATTAATGATTCCAAATTTGCCCTAAAGGAAAAAATAAAGTGAAATAAAGGGTGAGAGAAGCAATTCTAATTTTGAAAAGCAAATGATTCTCAACAATTCTAAGTTTGAGAAAATTAAAGTAAATACTTACTTAAAGATTCTCAATTCTGTGACTATTAATACAGTGATCATCTGCCAAGGTTTCTCACTTTTCTCTTAGAGATTATATTCTAAATTCCCCAAAGCGGAAGAACAAAAACTAAGGGTAACAAAAGGGAAATAGTGCAATAGCGTAAGCATAGTGAATCAACAATAGAAATTCTTTTTATTCATTGAGTTTATAATCATACGAGCCTTGTAGTTTACCACTTACTACTGAAGAGAAATGTAAACTTGGTGCCTTTTTTTACTTAAGAATGCCTTAAAAGAATGTCTCTTATAACATTTCGATTTCAAAGAGAATTGACATTATTGGATGGAGGCAACATTATTACACTATATGAACCTTAGTTCTTACTCTAAATGCCTGGGGATATACACCTTTTATTTTCATTTACTCTATTAGTTACAGTAAGCATGGATCCGTTAGTAATAATAATTGTTTTTTTCTTATCATTTTGTTCACATCATTTCTACTAAACATAGCCTTTTTTGTGTGCTTATTATTAAGCATCATGTCCCCTTCATTAATAATCATATGTATAATGGTCAAACCACTATATGTGTCCTCCCTCAGTTTTAGCCAGATATCTCCATTCCAAGGTCTTCAAACGCTATATGGCCTTTGAACCAGTGATGCAGTGTCACAAGTTGAAGATTTAACTAGAGATGAGCTAGGATAAGCTGGAGAAATCAAATGTTGTTTAGTTTATTTTTGAAAATGGAAAAAAAATATTTATTGGATATCATGTAAAAGTTGATCTCTTGTGCTTTGGAAGTTTGCAGTCAATATTTCACTTTTGTTTTCCTTAAAAAAAATAAAAACTATCAAGGTGCAGTATGATGACTGAAGATAATCATTTTTGGCAACCTTCCTAACTACTTTGCACTAAATATATCATGTAAAAGTTGATCTCTTGTGCTTAGAAAATTTGCAGCCAATATTTTGTTTTGAGAAAAAAAAAACTTTCAAGGTGCAGTATGATGACTGAAGATACTCATTTGGAACCTTCCTAACTAATTTGCAATATTTTTTGCATAGCTGAACTGCTATCTGCTATATCTCAATGTAACTTGCAGATTCTGTCTGATATACATACTTACATATTGACATATGACAGTTCAGCCCACCTGATTTCCTAAATTCGAGGGAGAATTTTCGCCGAGCTCCACCTTCTGAACTTCATCAGAGCAAGTATGGAGAAGTTGAAGTTTACTTTGCTGGTCTTATTACTCTTTATCACATCCGTAAGCTACTTTCAAGTCATGGAATAAGGCCAGCATATGAGATGCTGGAAGAAAAGTTGAAAGTAGGGTATGTTATTTTGCATTCTCAAATCTGTACTGCCATAGTCATTGAAGCATTATATTTCAGTATTCATGTGAACTTTCATATTAAATCATTTGAAATAAGCTCATTCATTGCCAGATCATAGAAGTCTACTTCATGATGTCATTCCTACTGAAATGTGGGCTAAATATTCATATTCTATGAGAATACAATGCTGGCTATTCTTGACTGAAGCACTAGAACTTGGTGTTTGAGATGCATGCTTTTCTTTTCCTTGCATAACCATTTTGGTGAAGTAGAACCTGCAAGCAAAAAAGATGTCTTGAAAAATTGGATGCCTTACTATTTGTGTAGATGTCCACTTCATTGACCAAGTATAATAGTACTATATGGTAAATTAATAACAAGAAATTGACAAATCTCATTTGATTTTACCAACTGAATGTCATAACAAGCTGCACGTCTTGCATAAACATATTTCAGTGATGTCTTTGGTATTGAAGATCAAAAGTTCTTCTTTCGTTGCCATTTGCCAACATTATCATTATCTTAAGCTTTTTAAGCATGATTGCTGCAGGTCATTTGCAAGACTGATGACTAAAAATGAAGACATAAGAAAAGTAAAGCTTTCAATGGAGCGAAGCTTGTCTCATGGTGCACCCAGTCCCAAATTATCAAAAATGTTGGAAGTACTTACGGACCATTTCAGTGAGTGGCATACCATATTTCTTTTGCATCAAACAATTGTGTTTTCGAATTTAACAACCATTATATTATACTTCTTATTATCTTAGGGCTTAAGCTTAATCTTTGAAGTTCTTGTAGCTTTGAGGTTTTCCTCAACTTGAGACAGAGGAGAGAGATTGGGTTTTAAGATTCTATTTTAGAATATTTGGGGGAAATTTATCTCCAAAGCGTATAAATAGTGATTGAAGGGATTAACTTAGGTTGTTGTTTGATGGTTGAATTTTGCAAATTAAAAGGTCTTCTGAATCTGAAGAAAAAATGGCAGGAACAAACACATCAAGGAACAAGACAGTCATACTCTCAAGCAATCTTCAATGTCTCTAAGTTTAATTCTTCTCAAATGATTGTCAACTGAATTTGGTAACATTGAATTGATAAGCAGAGACCTCTAGCATCCAGTCATGATTGGCATGGAGCTTCAGAATACAAACTTCAAACTAAGAATCTGACTGGTAAACTCATAATAAAGATCACTAGATAGAATATATCCGAAGGTTTTATTTGTTTCATTTTAAGCAGCTCCAATTCTCTTAGAAAATCCTTGACTTTTAGATTAGAAAGGCTCACTTAAATGCTGAACCAGCTGGCAATATTCTTAAACTTGCATGGGAGTTTAGAACTGTCATGGAACCAATTGAAGCTGATAGTTAAAGGCCCAATTCGTATGAATATCTGATACACCCCGCACGTGAATGCCAACTGAGCTTAAATCGTGCTCAACACAAGCCCATATTACCATGTACTGCAATTTAATCAACAACCTCATTTGGTCAAAGAGGCTCTGATACCATGTCATGGAACCAATTGAACTAAAAGCTTAAACTGATAGTTAAAGGTCCAATTCATATTAATATCCGACAAGGACTATAAAATAAACTCTCTTATTCCTGAAATTGGCCCCAGAAGGTTGAAATTTATATCTAGACAGTGATTTTAAATTTGGTTATTCTTTGACCTCAGATTCCTTGAGTTCATTTTTGTTTTTGCCACGTTTTTTTTTTCTGATATATGATTTCCGTTCTCTAACCATTAAAGAAATTGAGGATTTGAATATTTTTAACTATTTTAGCTTGGTGTTATGATGTGCTATTGTCTTTCCTCTTTGTTGGATTGCAGCTAAAAGTGTACAAAATGCAAATTTTATTTATTTGCATGCAAGCATTTGGGCCGCAGGAAATTTTTGATAGTGCATGATTAACACAGTGTTGTGCCAGGAGATCCATAAACAAAAATGAAGAGGTTTACCATGTAAAATTTTATACTCAAGTGGACTTGGATCTGGTCATGATCCTTCTTTTTTTATCTTTATTTTGAAGACATGGATTTATTGTTTATATATTTGATGGCAAACCTTTGAGTATGATATTCTATTCTTGAACTGCACGTATTGTCTGAAAAATTATGTAGTTTGCAATCACCCCACAATTTAACATATTTTATCCGATCCACATCGAACCTGAAAGTTTTGTCGTAGGCTGCTGAACATATTTGCTCAATATGTGGTTGCAGAAACAAACGACTGTCAAAAGTCAAGGGTGATAATTTTCTCCAATTTTAGAGGAAGTGTAAGGTAGAAATGTTAATTTCATGTACATTTCATTGTTAGTTCAAGCCTATATTTATCATCACAAAATGTTCTTTACTAGAAATTCATTCCTCGTGTACTGCTTATATACAGGGACATAATGGACGCTCTGACAAACATTGCGGATATAGTGAAAGCAACTGAGTTTATTGGTCAAAGCACAGGTTTGCAATTCTGTTCCTTTAACTTTGTGTTTACAGTTGAGTTCATTCCTTTCAAAAAGAAGCAATGCCTTCTTTTTCGTTCTAATTTATTGCTTTAATTTATCTTCTGGAATGAATTTACACTGCATTCTTCCTACCCATGTATAATGAATTTGAGAATTTTTCACAGGGAAAACCCTTAAAGGGCAGTCACAAAAAGTTCAACAGGCTGTTTTGGAGGTATTCATGTTATTTATTATTGTTTCCTGAGCTCCTTCCAGTCACTTACTTCAATTGCCAACAGAAATTTCGAGCTGGTAAATACAATGTTATAGTTGCAACATCGATTGGTGAAGAAGGCCTGGATATTATGGAAGTTGATCTTGTAATATGCTTTGATGCTAATGTGTCACCACTAAGAATGATACAACGCATGGGAAGAACTGGAAGGAAGCATGATGGACGAGTTGATATCCTTTTGACATTCTGGTTTTTGAATTTTATGAAGTTTGTTTTTGGTTAGATAATATAATTCCATTCTGGGTAACTTCAAAATCATTTTACTACTCTAAACTCATGTGTGCTTACTCTGCATAGTCAAGTTGTACCTTGACTAGGTTTTACTAGTTTTAGCTTGTGAAGGATCTGAATTGAAGGGCTATTTACGAAAACAAGCAAATAGCAGAGCCATTAGGAAACACATGCATAATGGGGGGATAAATAGCTTTACTTTCCATCCCAGCCCAAGGATGGTGAGATCTATTAACAAGTCTTCTGCTTATCTTTCTCATTTGTAATGGTGTTATCCTCTTGACCTATAATATTTGTTTTACTTTTATTGTAGATACCTCATATTTTTAAACCAGAAGTTCAATTTGTCGAGCTATCAATTGAGCAATATGTTCCTCGTGGGAAGAAAGTGAAAGATGATAAAGCTGTGGAGACACCTGCTTTCATAGCAGAGCTAAATGCTGCAGAAGCTGGTTTAGTTGCCAAGTATTTTGAGCTTCCCGGTGGAAAAGCTTGGAGACCATCTCTTATTGCCTTTCCTCATTGCCAGGCATTTCCTTCTAGAGTGCATAAAGTAATGCATTCTAGTAGAACAGACACGTTGATTGATACTATGCAATATCTACAAAATTTATCTTTTTCCAGGGAGATTGTCGAGGTTTGCTTTCAATTGTACTTTTGGCAGTTATAATTTTTAGTGTATCATAATTGCCTACAACTTCAAATTATGCTGGAAACAGGATGAAATCTCTTCAGGCAAGCGGTCAGGAGTTGACACTGTCGAAAAAGAGGGCAATGATAAAGAAGGTACTGTAATTGTCTGTAGCTGAAAATGTTTGTCAAAAAGAGTTGATATTCAGAAAGCTTCTATGGCTTTTGAAATTGAATGAACAATTCACTGTGTATTAATGCTCGCATTAGCTCTTCGTTGTTTCATATGAGGAAAAAAAAAAGTAAAACAAAAGATAAAAACGCTTCTGCTATTCATTGTGAGAAAAATATATGGTGCCAATGATCAATGCACTCATATGCAAGTGTGTTCTTATTCCCCTTTCTATAGATGATAATATTCAAATTTCCAACTCAAATTTTGTTCCAATTATTTCTTTATAGAATAGAAAGTTATAAATATTACTCTTTTAGGAGCCTAAGGATTGTACCATTGATAAAACTGGAGAAGCATTTAGGCCACAGGAAGTGTTTCATTTTTCTGTACTGCAACTTACTCCCTTCCAGCTAAGGCTGTAAATGAGCCGAGCTGCTCATGAGCGGCTCGATGTTCAGCTCGATAAAAGCTCGATCGTGTTCGGCTCGATTTATAAATGAGCCGAGCTTGAGCACAGGAAAGCTCTCGAGCAGGCTCGATTTTAGGTTCATGAACAAGCTCATGAGCAAGCTTGATTATAATGTTCATGAACATGCTCGTGAGCAAGCTTAGTTCAATTATCTTTTAATAATAATATTTCTATAAGTGGAAAAATGTAAAACAACGTATTTTTGTGTAAACTTCAGTTTTGTTGATTTCAAAACTATGTATTTTTGTGTTAAAGAAATTGCAAATTAATATAATTAATAAAATAATTAATGAGTTGTTTGCAAGCGACGTTCATGAACTTAATTAGCGAGCTGTTCGCAAGCAAAGCTGGTGAATTGAGCTTGAGTTCGAGCTCGTCAATTTTCTGATGTGCCGAGCCTGAGCAGGCCAAAGCTCGGCTCGGTTACAGCCTACTTCCAGCTTAGGGGATGATGATTAATAATCTTTTGACTGTTTAAGATTTTTCTTTGCCTTCATATATTTTAGCTGTATCCCTTATGCTTGGATGTTTACCAAGATTTTAAGAACTTCTCAATAATTTTGGGGAAAAAAGGAAGTTGTTGATTGCTAATACTTATGATCTATTTATTACTTCATATGGTGCAAATATGTGTTCACCTTATTCTATATTTAAGTTATTAAATTGCAGTTCCAGCTCTACTTGTTTGCAAGATTTTATGAACTTCTCAATGGTTTTAGGGAGAAAAAGAAAGTTGTTGATTGCTAATACTTAAGATCTATTTATCACTTCATATGACGCGATTATGTGTTCAGCTTATTAAATATTTAAGTTCTTAAATTGCAGTTGCAGATCTACTTGTTTGCTATGATTCTCCAAACACCAAATCACCTGAAGAAGTAACTGATTCTGATGCGTGGCCCATGGGGAAATCTAGAATCCAGAACCATAATGTGCTGGATCTTCGTACACAAAGTACTCCAGTCCATTCCTATCTTTTTGGTTCTGAATTTCTATCTGTAGATGTTCATGGAGAGGTCATAATTTTGTCTGTTCCTGTCCTTCCATTGAAAGAGGCACCACTTTGTTTTAAACAAAATTCTTACAATTTGACGACTCTATGCAAAGAGTACAAGAAGAGTTCTCAACTAATAGCAACTGTAGCACAATCGGAGTCTAATATCTTGCAAGAACTGGAACAGGTCGAAACAGTTCCAGAGACTCCATTGTTAAAGAAAACTCTTTCAAAGGAAGAAGTTAGTGTTAGTGAAGGACTTGACAGCTTAAAAGTAAAGGCACCTCCTTTGCTGATTGATGAGTGCGATAACAATTCTGAAATGAGTCCCAGGCTAACTAATATGATTCAAAGTGGGATTGTTCCAGAGTCTCCAATCCATGATGTTGGTAAGTTTTCATAATGGAACTCTGTAATCATAAGCTGATAGCTTGGAGTATTTCGCTGGCTTCAACTCTTTTCTAGATTTATTAAATTATGCTGGCAACGTGAGTGGACTTTTGAATGGTAAAGGAATGAGTTCTTTTTGTTACAGAGGACATTTCACCCATGAAAATGTGTGCTGAACTGCTGCCAAACTCTCCTAGTCCAAATAAAAATAGAACTGATCCAGAAGGTAATACCTGCCAAATAAATGCTTCATTTTCTTCTATTAACAACAACAACAACAACAACAACAACAAAGCCTTAGTCCCGAAATGATTCGGGGTCGGCTAACATGAACCATCATATAAAACCGTGAAAATCAAGTCGTGTCAGCGACACAGATTCGCTCCCTCCACTCCGTCCTATCCACTACCATATTTTCCTCAATTCCCAATAAACTCATATCACTCTCGATCACCCTCCTCCAAGTTTGCTTAGGTCTTCCCCTACCCCTCACCACTACATCCCTTTGCCACTCTTCGGTTCTCCTAACCGGCGCATCAAGCGCTCTACGTCTCACATGGCCAAACCACCTTAGTCGGTTTTCTCTCATTTTATTCTCAATAGATGTAACCCCTACTTTTGTCCTAATTATTTCATTACGTTCATTTTCTTCTATTAAATGAAATTAAAATTTATGTACTTGAGAATATGTTGCTATAACAGGTGGTAGCTCCTTAATTGCCCCAGTAGTTGAGGAAACCAGTAGTCCCTTAGAAAACCTTCCCAGAAGTAGCTGCAGCAAAGATTGGCTTTTGAGTTCTGGAGACAAGTCAGGAAGTGTTAAACAAGTACGCAAATTCAAAAGATTGCGGAAAATTGGAGAAATTGAGAGAAAAATGATTGCAGGGGACAATAAAGAAGAATCTTTAAACCCTAAAAGGCTTGATAAACCTCGCTCTGATTGCAGTCCTCACCAAATTCTCCGTGGTAAAGGCAAGTTAAATACATTAATTCATTCTAGCACCAGAGAAGTCGTTATTCTTGTTCCCTTGAGTTGTTTCGTACTTAGTTCATTATTTCTAAGGATGCCTGCTCCTTATATGGGTGTACGGTATCCAATCGGTATTGGCAATAGAATGTAATACAGCAGGTCTTGTTATGTTCAGGGGAAAGGAAGCAAACTGGCAATGTCAACGCCTTCATTGAGGATGAAGCTGAGTAAGCAAGATTTCAATATCAGCTATATGCAGTCAAATGTTATTTTAATTGTTTCTTTTTTTTTCCTACAAACACATAGTTTTGGTTTTAGTGAAATGGAAATCTTTCACAAAAATATTTTTCTTCCATCACAATTTTCTGTGAAACATATATGGTGGTGTCTGAATTTCTTCCATGACAAATTCTCTGTATTTTTGGTACACACAGGGTTTCTTCTGGAGCTGAAATATCTGATGATGAGGAAGTTCACCAAGAGAACAGTTCATATGATGATAGTTTTATAGATGACAGGACAAATCCTACTGCACCAAGTACTGGAACTGAAGCTGGTGGAATTGACATGATGGCAGTTTATAGGTATCTCTCTCTCACACACACCCACGTGCTCACACATACACGTGCACGCGCGTGCATACACACACGTCCACAAGTATTAGATAAAAAGAAAAGAACCACTTTGGAATAATCCGTAGGCGCATAATCATCCTTGATCAGACGTTCAATTCTGTACTTCGGTGCTTTTCTCTTAGTTTGTGAATCATTAATGTTTTCCACAAGGGTTAATCTATGCGGTGCTAAGATGATTTTTTCAAATCATTCTCTTCATCTCTTCCAATTGTTCATTCAACCAGATTCATTTTGGGCTCTCAATTTGGAGAAGCTGCCACCGCAAAATATTTGACAGTCGACTAATTGATTTCATGCTGCAGGCGCTCTTTGCTCACGCAGTCACCAATGGAGAGGGAAACACATTCATATACAACTGCCACACCTGATTGTGGTACTTCGACAAGTAAAAGCTCCTCTGCGAAGACACCACACTTTTTACCGACCCCTCAAACTAAAACAGGCAATAAGTCCGCCGAGAGAAATCAAGATACCCTTGAGATGAACATGGACAGGATGTCAGCAGCAAGACCATGTGTAACTGCTAATTTTCCAAGTGAAAACGAGACAAATCTGGAGACAAGGAAAAGGAAATTGAGTTTTTATAAGTCAGAAAATATTCCTGCAATCAATCTAGAGCGAGAATTCTCTTTGCTGTTGCCTGGTGATGAAAAAGAATCAATGCAGCAATGTCCAACTGAAAACTGTGATGCCAATGGAGAGATGTTTCCTGACGATCAATTCTTTGCAAGTATTGATCTTGATGCAATAGAGGCTCAGGCTGCTATGCTTATTCGAAACAGGTCAGAATTGTCAGCACAGAAACAGGATGCAGTCCCTAACTCAAATATACAGAATTTTGACCTTCAGAATTCTCCATCGTTCGACCTTGGAATATTGTAAGTAATACAACGGAACAGGTCAGAGTTGTGCAGATTTCTGCGGGAACTTTTTTTTTTTTTGCAAGATAGCTAAATTAGTACAAATCAATGTAATTTATATAGTAATTATGTAGTAGTTGTAAAAATTAATGTTCATAGAAAGAAAGGTTGGTATCTATTGTACATAAACTTTAATTCAGAAATAACATGCGCATATGAGCTCATTTTCATACACAATAGCTGCAGGATGAAAATTTTATTGCAAATAAATTGTACATATTTTTACAGGTTAATTACAGTATCCCATCGACTTTAGATTATTTTTACAGGTTAGCTTTGTAACTTTATTTTATGAAGTATAATAAAAATATCCACTTTTTAGAAAATTGTTGAATTATATAACGATTTGCTGACATGGACAAGCTTAACTATATATTTGATAATTACTCATTATAGATACAATGGATGTATATGAAAAGCAAATTATAAGAGCATCTCTATTAAAATTTGAGGACGTTTTGAGGAGTGATGGTTAAAAATTAACTTTAATTCCTCAAATTATTAAGAGCCTACAATAATTAATAATTCTAATAATAAAATAATAAAGTGCCGCTTCCATTTTATTTATCACTGCTTTCATTTGGACTTTTTTGTCATTCACATAATTTTGATCAAAAATTGAAATTTTTTTCTCCAAAATCACAAACCCGGATAACAATAATTGAAATTATAAAAATAATTGATGCGTGATAACCCGAGAATCTTGGAAATGGATGATTACGAGTCTGAAACATTAAAATTTACGTTTTTTTATCAAAGAAATCATGAAAATAATACATATTTTTTGTGACGATTTTGTATGTTTTGTCACAAAAAATTAGACGATTTTACATTTTTTTGTCACAAAAAGTTAGACGATTTTACATTTTTCATCATAAAAAAATTTGACGATTTTTCATAATCTTTTTTATGCCTAGGCGGATGAATCTCCCGCATGGCCTTTGGGCTGGCGGGAAATTCATCCCACCTGACCATAGGCCAGACGGGAGATTCATCCGTCTAGGAATAAAACATACGAATTCTCTAAAAAAAATTCAGTTTTGAAATTTTTTTATGAAAATGACAAAATTGTCCAAATGAGGACGGTGATAAGTAATTTGGGGGTGGTAAATAGCAATACCCATAATAAATAAGAAGTGAATATGATGAGTATTGTTAGAGATGATAAATGTTAGTTACTCCTCAAATCATTAAGAGATTATTTTTAGAGTGTGGAGGAGATGCTCTAAATCTCTACACTAATATGCATGTGGATGAAAAAGGATAAAATGAATACTTATTCTTAATATTTTTAAGCAATATTAATTTTATTCCAATGAAAATATTGAATGGACTAGTTTGATAATTATTTGACTATTATATTGGATCTTCCGAACAACTTTATCAATAAATTAGAACAATTTTGTGTATTTTGGCAGATTGTTTGTAGCTATATTAGTAATATAATAAGCAATTTCATTATTAGCATTTTGGCAAGTTGGTTACGACTGCGTTAGTAATACAATAAATATTTTAGATACCATCAATCTTTGGAAGATTCGATGTCGTAGTTAAATAACAATCAAATCAGTTCATTCAAATTTTATGTTATGTATGGATAAAATTGATCTTGTTGGGAAACCATGTTGATAAATTTGTAGCGTTTTATAAGTTGTGAGCAAATATGCGCTTCCCCAAAAATGATGGGGAATATTTAGACATTATCTCAAACGAAAATAATACAAAACAATTAGTGGCAACACATAGTGCATATGCTTCCCACCTTATAACTTCGTTGAGTGGTCCAGACACAAAACTCTTTCCGACCTTAAACTCTTTACTAACTAATAGAGCTGCAGATGCGTTAGCCCGCTTTGAAGTCCATTATGCTAATCCCTCATGGTGGAACTCGGCTTTGGATTTCTGTCAATCTTTTATTTTTGATGATCTGTATAACTTAGCTCACATTCGTGTTTGTTAGATTCAATTTTCTTTTTTCTAAGGACAGGTGTGTCAACCTAATTATAAGATCTCAATTGGAGTTGCCGCGGTGAGCAGACGACCTTTAAGCATCATATTTTAAATGTTGCTTTTGAAAAAACTACATAAGCATTAAGTAAATAATTTGGAGTCGCTACTCGATCTTCACTAAACTGGAAAACATTGTATATATAGCCCTACAAATATGACCATCAAATCTTTCAGAAACATGGTTGGTGGACAATCACTAACTTAATCCAAAATTAAAATACTTAAATTTTGAATGATTGGTTGATCTCATAAATACTAAGCTCATTTACAACCTAATACTTACTGTATGCTAAAGCATCATGCATTCTCATATGATTTTCGAGAATGGATTTTATGCATTATGATCTCACATTCGCAAGGATTCACCTTGTACTGTTGTCATTTGAGAATGAGTTTTGTGAATTGGGAGCTCACATTGAGGGGACTCGCCTAATACCATTCTCATTCGAAAATGGGTTTTGTGCATTGGGAGCTCATATTCACGAAGATTCACCTTGTACTATTCTTATTCAAGAATGTTTTTTATGCATTGGGAGCTTGCATCCACGGCCTTTATCATTCAAGAACGTCTTTTCAGTAAATTTTTTTAAATGATAAATGTCAATAGCGACAAAATCTGTCTTAAAGAGACTGCTAATACATACCTCAAATTTTTCTAAATCTATTCTTTTGATTCCAATTTTATTATTCTTATACTTTTCTGTGTTCGTTTTGTTTTTTAGTTTAATCACATCCAACATTCTTAAGATAGATGCATTATTTTGTGATTAAACAAAAAATACATTTGGAAAAAAGTTCAGAAAGAGTTGTTTAGTTGGGATAATTTTTCATTCAATCCAAATTATAGGGCTATTTGTATTTGATGATTATGGGTGGAGATTTCCTAAATGGTAATTAATTCTTAAACCTCTATCGTGATGTTTTAATTTATGCAACTGGTAATTAATTATGCATGGTTTTAATTTATCCGAATTATTTTTGTTCTCCATATACTTGCACATTCATCTCATAATGGAGTGACATGAATTATTATACATGACAAATGGTTCCTCTAACATGGAAAAAACTTTAAAAAAGGTTATACAGTTCAAGCTGCTAAATTGGAAATTGTTGAGCTAATAATTTGGGTCCAATTGTATGATCTACCAGTGGGGTTTCAGACAGAGGAGACATGTAGGGCTATGGGGAATCGCATTGGTAATTTTTTGGAAGCTGATTCAAAGAATTTTACTGGGTTGCGCAGGAGTTTTCTGCGGATTAAGGTAGCCATCGACATCCGGAAACCACTCAAATGTGGACAGAAAATTAAACGAAGTGGAGGCGATTGGATGTGGATAAGTTTCCGCTATGAAAGATTACCGGGCTTTTGTTTCTTTTGTGGAATCATAGGCCATTCAGATAAATTTTGCCCTATGCTATTTGATATGCCTGAAAGTACTGCTGAGAGGAAGTTTGGGGCGTTTCTTAGGGCTCCTTTACGTAGAGGCACTCCTCAAATTGGGAAGGATTGGTTGAGAGACCCATTGAATGAAGATAGCAGCCACTGGGATGTTGAGATGCATCAGTTGGAGCCAAGTCAGGAGAACGCCCACCCCAACCAGAACATGGTACAATCCTTTGCTAAAGGGCCTTTTTTTGAGCAAATAATTGACAGCACCAAGATTGTTAAAACGACATCTGAAATCCATGGTATGGGAGGGGGTAATCAGAATGACGAGGGAATTATTATGGATCCTAAACGGGCTAGATATGAGAAGAGAAGCATGGAGGGTGACATGAGTAACCAATCTTCGAAAATTGGATCATTGGCGGGACCTGGGACACAGGCCCGCCCTGTGCCATGAGTCTCCTAAGTTGGAACTGTCGTGGGATGGGCAACCCACGTACAGTCAATGTTCTGGTGGACCTTGTCAGAGTTCACAAGCCCATGATAGTTTTCTTAAAGGAAACTATGATTAAAAAAGAAAAAGTGGAAATTGTACGAAAGAAACTGGGTTTTGAAGGATCTTGTGTTGTTGAGGGCGCGGGTCATGGTGGGGGGCTGGCTTTACTATGGAAGGAGAAAGCAACAGTTAGCGTGACTAACGCAACGCTTAATTTCATTGATGCTAATGTCCATTTTCAAGATTTACCTCCTTGGAGGCTTACGGGTTTTTATGGTGTTCCGGAAAGGCAGCGTCGGCATGAGTCGTGGGACACTCTCCGTCATCTTGCCACACTTTCTAATCTGCCTTGGTGTTGCATTGGAGATTTCAACGACATCCTCAGAAGCTTTGAAAAGAAAGGGGGCAACAGGCAACCGAACTGGTTAATTGAGGGGTTCAGAAGGGCGGTAGAAGACAGTCAACTCACTGATATGCAGATGCAAGGTTATCAATTCACTTGGGAATCTGGTAGGGGGGTCTTTGGATTGAGGAACGTCTTGATAGGGCGCTGGTTAATACTGTATGGAATAATCACTTTGCTAACTCCATTCTACGAAATTTGGCTACTATTAGTTCTGATCACTCTGCCCTGCTGCTGCAACTTCGGGTTTGGAAAAAATGTCCTGTGGTGAAGAGATTTAGATTTGAAAATGCTTGGCTTCGGGAACAGCAATGTGCATCTATTGTCAGTGAGGCGTGGCATAGGGCTGAATTGGCTCCTATTTCACAAAAACTTGAGGTATGTTCTGCTGCACTTGAGGAATGGAGTAATACTCTTGGTCAGAATTTTAATGCTGCACTTCGGTCTGTGCGTCAATTACTTGAGAGATATAAGGGTAGTAAGGATTCATTTGGGCTTGAGCAATATGGTGCTGCAGTGGCCAATTATGCTAGAATCTTGAAACAGAAGGAGGATTTTTGGAAACAGCGTGCAAAACTTTTTTGGCTCCAAGAAGGCGATTCTAATACGAGATATTTCCATGAATACGCCTCTGCGCGGCGGAGAAGGAATTCTTTTTTCCAACTTAAGGATGACAATGGGGTTTGGTGTAAATCTGGAGCGGGATTAGAAAATATCATCGTGGATTATTTCACAAACATCTTCCATAGCCAAGGTACGAATAATTCTGAGGTTATTCCACTTGTGAACCCAAAAGTTACTGCTGATCAAACTCAATTTCTGCTTCTTCCCTTTTCTGAAGACGAAGTAAAAAATGCCTGTTTTTCTATGCATCCGAATAAAAGCCCCGGACCTGATGGTCTGAACCCGGCTTTCTACCAACGGTTCTGGAATATTATTGGTAGGGATGTCAGTAAAGCTTGTCTCCTCTTTCTCAACTCATGTTCGCTGCCTTCCAAAATGAATGATACACTGGTTGTTCTTATCCCGAAGAAGGAGGTTATAGAAAGAATTACTGATCTTAGGCCTATTGCCCTGTGCAATGTCCTGCTGAAAATTGTTTCCAAGATGCTTGCCAACAGACTAAAGGATGTTTTGCCTTCAATTATATCGGATAATCAAAGTGTTTTCTTGTCTGGTCGATTGATATCAGATAATATCATTGTGGCTTATGAGGTGATGCATAAATTGAAGTGTCTCAAACAAGGTAAGAGGGGGTATGAGGCTTTAAAATTGGATATGAGCAAGGCGTACGACAGGGTGGAGTGGGTCTTTTTGGAGAATATGCTTATCAATCTTGGGTTTCCTATATGCTTCATCAATTTACTAATGCTTTGTGTGCGCACTGTCAGTTATAAAATTTTGTTTAATGGGGTTGAGTTAGGGCCGATCATTCCTTCACGAGGGCTCTGACAGGGTGATCCTTTATCTCCATTCATGTTTTTGATTTGTGCGGAGGGCCTCTCTTTACTTCTACATGATTGTGCTTCAAAAGGTAAAACTCATGGGTGTAGCATTGCAAGATCGGCTCCTCCAATAACTCACCTCTTCTTTGCCGACGATAGCTATATTTTTTTCCGGGCAACCTTGTCTGAAGCGACTGTTATTCAGGATTGTCTGCGCAGGTATGAGTCTGATTCGGGTCAATGTGTGAATTTTCAGAAGTCATCCTTATTCTTCAGTAAGAACTCGACTGTGGATGACAAAAGCAATGTTTGTCATGTACTTGGGGTTGGCGAGATTGAGGAGATGGGTCTTTACCTTGGGGCTCCAATTGCTGTTGGTCGCTGCCGGACACGAACTTTTGGGTTCCTTAAGGACCGGATCTGGTCAAGGATGTCGGATTGGAGGGAGAGGTTTTTATCCAGGGCTGGTAAAGAAATCTTAATTAAGGCTGTGTTACAATCAATTCCATCTTATATAATGAGCATTTTCAGTCTACCCATTCAGATGTGTGAGGATATTAACAGAATGTTAAACAAATTTTGGTGGAAGTCTAATTGTAGTACACCGGCTGGGGTTTGTTGGAAACGTTGGGAGCTGCTATGTATTCCTAAATCATTGGGTGGTATGGGGTTCAGAAGCATTCACGAGTTCAACATGGCACTACTCGCTAAACAGGGATGGAGGCTGCTTATTAACCTAGACTCGTTGGTGGCAAGGGTTTTAAAGGCTAGGTATTTTCCTTCAGGTAATTTCCTCCAAGCTCGTTTGGGCCATAATCCATCGTATATATGGAGAAGTATCTTGGCAGGGAGAGACCTTTTGGTGAGGGGGCTGATTCGTAAAGTGGGAAATGGCAAGGATACGGATGTCTGGTGCGACCCCTGGTTGCCGGATGGGCTAATTCCACGTCCTGCTACAAGGGTCTATGGTGTTGATGGAAATATGCCTGTAGCTTGCTTGCTGGATCATCAAGGGGCGTGGAACCAGGATTTTATTGTGGCTAGGTTTAATGATAGTGACCGTCGCCTTATCATGTCTATTCCACGTAGTAGGATTGTGGCAGACGACTCCTGGTTTTGGCTGCCTGACAGAAGAGGTGTTTATTCTGTGAAATCTGGATATCACTTGGCTATGCAATCGGTTCAATCAACAAATCTGAATGAGGTGTATTGGAAGTCGCTTTGGTCCTTATCGGTGCCTCCAAAAATCAAAAATTTTTTATGGCAAATTTTGAGCTCTTGTCTGCCAACCAATGTTAACTTGGTTTATCGTCATGTGCCTATTTCTGACTTATGTCCTGTTTGTTCTAATGCTCAGGAATCGATTAATCATATTTTTGTGAGTTGTTTGACGGCAAGGCTTGCTTGGGCAGAATTTTTTGGCGATGACAGAATGGCTGGAATTCAAGATTTTGAGGATTGGCTTAAGGCTCTGCTGCGGGCAGCGCCTAAGATGCATGTCGGGGAGGTTTCGTTCTTAATTTGGGAATTATGGACAGCGAGAAATAATGTGGTCTGGAACACTGTTACCGTTTCTTCAGCCCGGATTGTCCTTCTTGCTCGAAGAGCATGGTTCGAATGGCTGTAAGCTCAGGTTAATCACACGCCGGGGGCTGTTTGTTTGACGGCACGATCTGAAAAATGGAGGCCACCTGCTGAAGGCAAATTTGCGCTTAATGTTGATGCAGGGACATTTATTACCGATGGGTACTGCTCGTTTGGGTATCTGATTCGGGATCATGAGGGGAAGTGTTTGGGTGCGGCTCATGGAGCATTCATTGGTTGCTTTGATCCGTTAACTGTGGAGATCATGTCAATAAGGGAGGCGTTAAGTTGGCTCAAGGCGAACGAGTTCGAAAATGTGCAAGTTCAGTCTGATTGCTTATTAGCTGTTCAAGCTATTACTCATCCGGCTTATGATCTGTCATATCGATCGAGTTTGATTGGTAATTGTATTCATTTGTTACATGATTTAGTTCATTGTTCTATTTCATTTGTAAAACGCTCAGCGAATAGGGCTGCCCATGCACTTGCTAAAGCAGTCGTATCTGTGTCTGTGCGGGGAGAGTGGCAAACGTCGCCTCCGTTCCTTACTGATGTTCTTGTTTCTGATATTGATTAATAAAGTTGTTTCTTTCAAAAAAAAAAACTCAACTTTGATGGATCATGTAAATAAAAAAGAGGATTATGGAAAAAAAAACGAGCACTGTTTATAAAGAAACGAACAATTACTTTGGTTTTTTTGTTTCAATACTCAATATTTCATTTTTTTGTTTTAAAATTAATATTTGGTCTCTGCAACTTTCGTAGTTGTTTTTCTGTTTAAACAGATTATATTTTTTTTATTACAACTTGGATTGTTTGGAATTTCATCAGAAAATAAATTTAGAAAAATTGGACAATAAAAAATAATGTGCATATGTATTTTTTGTTGTTAATTATTTTGTTGTTTCTGTTTGTTTAAACATATTAATTGCTTTTTGGAATGTGTTAGTACATGTACCTTAATTGAAGATAGATATAGTTTTAAGAAGGCAAAAAGCATCCTGAGGCCCCTGATCTTTCATTGTTTGGTGCATTAAGCCCTCAGTCTTTTATTTAGACACATTGAGTCCCTGATCTTTCACCATTTGGTGCATTAAGCCCTCGATCTTTCATATATGTGTGTATTAGGTCCTTCCATAAATCAATTAATATATAGGTTTGTTAAGGGCATGTTTGGTGTGACAGCAAATGATGTTCTAAAAATAACAAATTCTAAAATAAAAAATATATTATACAAATTAATAAAAATAATTTAAATAAAAAATAAAAAATTTATTGAACACAATAAAACCTTGTTTTTCGATAATTATGTTCTAAAAATAAAAATAATGTTAAAATTGAAGCACATTTTGTGGAAATAAGAAGGATAATTTTATCAATAACAAGTAACTACAAACAACTGTTCATGAAAAGAGCTTTTTGTGAAAAGCTCCAAAATGTTGCAGTGTCCAGAGAAAATGTGAAACGCTGCAGTTATATAAACCTAACCAAACATGCCATTAATAAACCTATATATTAATTGATTTATGGAAGGACCTAATACACCCATATATGAAAGATCAAAGGCTCAATGTATCTAAATGAAAGATCGAGGGCTTAATGCACCAAATGATGAAAGATCAGGGGCTTAATGTGTCTAAATAAAAGATCGAGGGCTTAATGCACCAAACAATGAAAGATCAGGGGCCTTAGGATGCTTTTTGCCTTTTAAGAACACAGTAAGTTCAAAGGCTTTAGGACTGTTTGTACCAGTGGAAACGTCCGTAAGCCACATTGAAAGTCTAAAAAAATTCATTGGTTTGAATTTTAAGACTTGACCATAAAAGAAAATATGTTTTCTTCAGAGATGATGATAATATGCGAAAATTCCATGTTTTTACATTCTCATGCGTAGGGATTGATTTCCATTAGAAATGTGAAATGTCACAAATGGAAAAAATTCGAGCAATGATGTTATCTAGCCAAACTAGACGCTGACAAATGAACATTAGTTGGCTAGAAATTTAATTTGTGAAAGTCATTGGAAATGTAGAAATCAAATCTCCTTAAAACAAGTATGTCACAATGATGGAAGGGAAGCAAAAGTATCATATCTATTGGTGAGCATGCGGTGTGAGAAGCTTCTATATGATGAAATGCAGGCAAAAACGCTTCCATATCATAATACCATTAGTCAACTGAAAGGAGACCAATGAGGCTTAGTTCTCTAAAACTCTTGTAGAACCAGGAGATATTCATGACAATACCGAACATAACCATGAGAACCAATACAAAGTTATGTTGATATCTGTCTGGAGTATATCATCGTTTCACAAATGGCAGAATAGTTTAAGAACATCACATCTACTAGTCAGCCAATGAAGTAAATATACTTTCTCAAGGGAAGGTTTAAGGGACATTGCCTACCTATTATGTGCAGATATCGACTGTAGAAAGTTATTACCATGTCGTAAGTGATAGGGACGTTTTGTCCCTATCTTTTTAGCATGATTTATGGGTTATTTTGAGCTAATAATTACGTTTAATTACAAAAATAAGTGTGTTTTGAAGAAATAACAAAATAATAGTAAAAATTGTACTTTTGATAATTTTCATTACTTTTTGATCAATTTTAGAGAAATAAAGCATCAAGAAATCTCGGTGTTCATAGTCGTGTTTTCCAGGTTCGGGATAAACGCACGGGATGTGAAGGACAAAGGAAAATGGCCGAAATATACTTCAGTCCTCGCGGAGCGTGCCATGTCATCACACGGTTCCTACTGAATTACGGCAGTCAACCTTATCTTCATTCCAGGTCAACTTAGTCCACGCGGAGCGTACCTTGGTCTACGCGGAGCTTGGGGCAGTGTGAATCAATTGACAAACTCCAGAACTTCAGTCACACAGAGCGTGACCCTGACTACGCGGAGCGTGAAGGATGATATATCAGTTGATAAATTCCAAAACTCCATACACGCGGAGCTTGCCCTGGTCTACGCGGAGCGTGGATCGGTCAACACTTTGGGGATCCAGTCTTCGGAAGTGTGAAATCTGCAACAAAGTAGGGAGATCTTTTTTGCGCAGAGCGTGGCCTGAAAATCAACTGGAAAATGTGAACAATCCCAAAGACTTATGTAATTATGATTATGCCCCCGAGCTTGATGTGTATAAATAGGAGTGCTTAACACTCATTTAGGTATTCAGATTTTGTATAATAAAACTCTACCATCTTGAGAGCTTGTACATTCATTCCGTTACTCCGTCGAAGTTCCATTCCATCCTCTTCCACCAAGCTCGAGAGTTCCACCTCCAAGTCCTACGAGATGGCCTTGAGTCTGGTTAGTTAGTTCCAAGGGCCGGTTCTTCTTCTCTTTCCACTTGCTAATTAGCTTGCACTCTTCCTATGTACTAGGCTTGGTTGTATTCCGCATTTACGAGTTCCACTTTTATAATATATGATTGCAATTTCAGTTTCTCTATACATGTTGATATTTATTACTTGTTTTAATATTCATAATTGAATATTGTGTAGGGGGATACGAACTCTGAAACCTTTTGGGAACCATATAGGAGCTACCCTACCGGGATTGACAACCCGGAAACCATAGGAATTGACAAGCCACGGAACTTACATGCCCTAATTTCTGATCCCGCGAATTAGACTTGCCTTTAGGAGGAACCAGGTAATCTAGGCACTTCACGGGTCGGTCGGTCTACACATAGTCGTCTTTGCAAGAGTAAATTGTCACTCGTATATGTTCAGAAACATTGTTTGTTATATATTGTAAATTATCGTCACCCATATCACTTCCTTAGAGTTTGAACTATACAAATCTGTCTCACCATATATAGTTTAGGAGTAGTTTGTAGCTGTCACCCAAACCAAACTAAAGTATCCATCGCTTAGATAACGAATAGAACCGAGTAGTTTAATACTTGTAGATATAAATCCCGCGGATTCGATACCTGGCTTAAACCATATTTATTACTTGATACGACGGGGTACACTTGCCCCTAAGTAAAGGAACGGGTAGAGTCGAGGCTAGCTAGTTAGAGAGACCACACACATCATAAAGCACATAACAAAGCATCTAGCGTTCGGTCTTTATTCGCACCCTACGCATCAGTAATCGCCTCGTTTCTAATTTTATTCATGTGGGGGATTGTTGGAAAAAATGAATAAAATTATGAAATCATTTTAAATACCAACAAACACCTCCCTTCATGAATATTCGTGTTCATTCGTAAATAGTCGTGTCTGTCCGTGAACAGTCGTGTTCATTCTTGAATAGACATGTTCTTTTGAGTTCTATTTATAATGAATGGAATTGTCAAATTCACATACTAGAAAAATAAAAATACTCTTTGAAATTTTCTTTTCTATGTACGTTTATAATGTTCTTGTTTTCATACTCCGATGGTAATGGATTTACACCCGGTAAGAGTTTGTTTGTGTAATCTGTTGTATCATGAGAGACGATCGTCAATAGCGATGAAATCTGTCTTAAGGAGACTGTTAATACATGCCTCAGATTTTTGTCTAACTTTGTTCTTTTGATTCCAGTTTTATTGTTCTTATACTTTTCTGCGTTTGTTTTGTTTTTAGTTTAATCACATCCAATAAGTACACCATAGAAGCTTGAATCTTCATATTCAATAGTATAGATCATGACAAAGTAATAACATATAATGATTGAAATTGTTTGTGGCACAATGACGAGAAACACACTCTACCCAAAATCGACTTCAGAGTCTTTTTCTCCAGAAATGACTCCATGATCTTTCAATGAGCTAGATCTATATGATGATAGAAAAAACTATTCTATTTTCCATGAAGGAAAACATGATAGCAACCATATATGGAGACATGGGCACAGTTCGGTCCTGTTCGGGGATTCAAGAATCTCCAGGATTGGATTAAACTTCAGGGATTCCTAAAAATGAATCTCCAGGATTGGATTGAAAATTTTGGCTCGGTCCAATTCGGAGATTCGAGGATTCGGTTCCAGTCTAATCCAGTACAGTTATTTGACGAGTTAAATAATAAAATACCTATACTCTTACAAAAAATAAATTAAAAATACACTTTACAAGATAACAAATATATAAAATTCTTAATCAAAATAAATAACACGTGTTTACAATACCAAATATTAATTTCAACCTAAATAAGTAATTGGAGAACCGAATTGCTAAAGAACATAATCTAAAATCAGTTGACTTGAGTTCTAAAACCATTTGCTTACTCCAAATGTTGCTTTACAACTAAAAGAACTCAACAATCCAATTGAAATATGGATACAAGAGATGCTGCAATTACAGGATCTGAACTAATTTCTACAAAATCAAATAACAACCTTTTAGTTAACATGTTATAAAACAAATTCATATTCGTAAATATTCAAATACGATAAAAAAAATATGGAATATTTTATAAGTAAATATCACCATCTTCGATAGCTTCAAGATCTTCAAGTTCTTCTTCATACTTGAAAACTTGAGTTGAAGTTCTCAACCTATCTTGACAACAAATCAACACTACAGCTCTAGCAGGAGTTAAAGAACTCCTAAATTGATCCAAAGTTTTACCGCTTGTGCTAAATGTAGATTCTGAAGCCATAGTTGAACATTGAATTGCAAAAACATATTTTACAACTTTGGATAAAGTAGGGTACCTTACAGCATTAACCTTCCACCGCAGTAGAAGATCAAAATCAACAACATATTTCTCTGATAACTCATTCACATATATTCCCAATCTCCCTCGGTTAACACATTATATTTATCAACATTTAAAAAAAAATCATCAATCTCATCATTCATCTCATCCTCCACTTCATCAAAAGATTGTGCTCCAAGTTTTACATTTTCTTCTACATTTTTCACTTTATATTCATCCAATAAGCAATAATGATTTTTGTCACTTTTGCCACCAACTCATTAGCATCATTCTCACTATAAAACTCAGCGTATTTAGCCATCAAATATTTCATCTTATACATTGGGTCTAAAACCACTGCTACAAAAAGCATCACATTCATTGTGTCAATAGAGCTCCAATATTTATCAAATTTTGCTCTCATTTGAGTCCCTATGTATTTCAAAGAAGGATTTCTACTATTTTGTCACAATGTAATATCCTTAAGAATTTTCATCACCTCAGGAAAATAAAGGCTAGAGGTCGAGTAAGATGAACCAGATAATTTACAAGTTATGTCATAAAACCTTTTCAAAAACCTACAAAGATTCTTAATATTCAACCAATCACTCTCAACAAGAATATCATTTACAAATTCCTCTACATATTTCTTATCAAGGTATTCTAACTTGTCAAATACTTTTTGATATCCCAATGCAAGATCCAACATCAAATATGTGCTATTCCACCTAGTGGGGCAATCTAAACACAATTCTCTTGTATACTTAATACTTGATGACACACAACAACGTTTAAACAAAGCGGGTCTTTGTGGACTATTTCGAATATATTTAACTACAACTCTAATTCTTTTGATTGATCCATCAACTAGTTGAAGACCATCTTTGACAATTAGGTTAAGAATGTGAGAGCAACACCTCATATGAAAATGTACTCCATCCAACACAAGTGCATTCTTTTTTATTATTTTTTTTCAATTGTTCAACAGCAACATCATTAGCTGAAGCATTGTCAACAGTTAGCAAATAACCCTAGACAACCCCCACTCTTCCATGCAAGAACTATAGCATTAGCAAGATGAATTCCTTTATGACTTTCTACAACACAGAAATTCAAAATTTTCTTTTGCACGCACCATTCACTATCAATAAAGTGAGCAGTTAAACACATGTATGAAAAATTCTAGAGACTTTTCCAAGTATCTATAGTGAAAGACACTCTTTGACATTGGTAATTGATTAAAGTTTTCAATTTCATTTTCTCTATATTGAAAAAAGAAAAACAATCCCTAGTAATGGTTCTCTTTGAAGGGATTTTGAATTCTGGAATATTATTAGTACAAAACTCCCTAAATCCACGTTTCTCAACTGTCCTAAAAGGCAATTCATCTATCACAATCATTCTAACCAAATCTCTTCTACAAACTTCCTGGTCAAAACGATGAAAAGATACTTTCGCTGGCTCATTATCAATTGACTTCTTAAAGACTAAAGTTGACTGAGTTTTATCTTTGTTTTTTCGTGCTTTAGCTAAATCTTGTTTATGTGGAAACTTTTTGCAAGATTCTCTCAAATGATTCCACAAATCTGAAGTGCCTTTCATGGGTTTTCCTTGATAATTCCCATTACACCAAATACATAAAACTCTTCCAGTTTCAACTCCTTTTGAATCAAGAATTTTCTTAAAGTTTTTCCAAACTTGAGATCTACACTTGCTATCTTTTTGAGACACAGATACATCACCTGTTGCCGTCGGAGGCGCAGAAGATCCAATAAGGTCACTTTGGATATTTAGCTCATTGGACATAACATTATTTGTTGATGAACTATCACATGTTGATTTTCTCTTGCTACCCGCTGAAGACATTCTGTTTCATTACAAAATAGAATAGATAATTAATATTAACATAAAATTCCCAGAACCATTGTATAAATTGTGTCAAATTTAAATGACAAATTATAAGGACCATTTTTTAATAGTTAGAATGAACATAAACAGAGAAATTGTCAATGGGTAAACAACTAGCACAAAAACTTGACAGACACACATCTTCATAGAAAAATAAAATCAACTCGTAAAAGAAATGTGTAAGTGTAACTTAGTTTTAAGATTAACAATTTTAGCATCTTAATACACAAATCTTAAGAAATGCACAACTTAAGCTAAAAACTAACAAATTAAAGTACAATATCAGAAAAAACTTGACTAGATTTTAACAAATTAAAATTCAATAACAGAAATCAAATTTGAATAAAACCAAACATTACCAAATTAATTGATATACTTTTATTATCATATGTACACAAATTTTAGGATTTAACCAACAACCAAAAGAAATAGTAGGAGAAACAGTACCCGAAACTGAAATTGCAAACAATTAGATTTCACTTTAGAGAGGAAACTGAGAAGATGATGTCAAAACTAAGATTCTGATAAGCTAGAATTTTAGAATAGGAAGAAAAAAAGAAAGAGAACATAGAAAATAGAGAGAAGAATATAGAAGAAAGAAAGACTTCATTAATCAATTGCATAATTAATTAGTACAGGCTGATTCTCTTAAATAAGAAACGAGAAAAGAAAAGTACAGCTGCTAACAAATCATCGCCTTAATAATTCTAACATATCCTAAATAAGAATAGAAAATACAACATACCTTAAATAAAAATAGAAAATACAACAATCGGTCCGACTAACCTATACATTTTTTTTTTGTTCAAAAGATGTTTAGTTTTTCTAGGTAATCGTATACAATTAATAAAACATAATTAATATTTCACATAAAAATAATATTTTATTATTTTCAAGGCAAAAGCCCATAAGGCATTAATCAATCTTATATTATTTTCAAGGCAAAAGCACATAAGAGTTTTAATGCATTAATTAAAGATTTTAGCTAAACATGTGCCTTATGGCACATGTTAGATTTGCAACATCATTTTATGTTTCACGTTACTATAATAATTATAATTAACATAATTTATTAAAACTAATTCTATAAATATTTGAGTTTTAGATAAATTTATTAAACTTTTATTTATATTTTATTTTACTTTATTAAAAATGATGTGTTGAAATCGAAGAACCAAACCGAACAATTCGGTTCGAATCTTTATTGCTATACGGTTAGGTACAATCTTTTTTTCATGATTATTCAGTTTTCGATTAGTTTTGTTCGGTTCGATTTTTAGACCGATGTTGAACACTCCTAAAATTTGTGTAGCTTTTGTTCATCTCGACCAAGTGGGCACCAATTGTTCCATCGTATGCGACTCAAGAAAGAGGCGTCATATCATCGATGATGATATTCTCCATTGTCATTTATTTGATTTCATTTGTCATCACATTGTGAAATCCTACAGACTTTATGCTTTTCTGCTTCCGAATAGTTTGCAAGATAATAATGGATAAATCTCTGCTTGATTTCCATTAGCTTCTCGAAAGTACTAGGGGTATCAATATAACATTTTTGTCATAAGGGTTTACAAGTTTCTTTTACTAAGGCGTCAGTTACTACCTCAAAATTTAGAGACTTAACAAAGGAAAACAAGTTAGATAATCCCACAACGGCTCGATGCTCCGCTTGAGGGTATCATGAAGATATGTACTTATCCTCCGAGCTTTATCAATCCCGACAAACTGAGCCACAAACAAATTCAGATGGAGAAATGAATCAATCGACTTTGCAACTAATTCTATGTTCCATTCCTGGACTACTCGAAGTAAAGTGGTGGGAAAAATCTTACACATATTTTGAGTGTATAGATTCACCATGCTCATAAAAAGGTACACAATGTTCACTATGGTCTTCAATGCCTACATAACGAGGTAAAAGAGGAGTTCTTTGATGCGACAAGAAGAACACATGTTAATAACATCTGTTGCGAAAGAGGGATGTGAGAGAGAATTTGATATCCCACTCATTTTGTCCAAAAATTGTTGAAAGAGAACTTCCCAAAATTCACCTGATGAAGTCTTTTTCAAACTATTATCATCCGCTTGAAGATTTGCTTATGTTCCTTTCGCTGGTTATCTTGTTCATGATACAAAATATCATCAGTAACACTCTGTACATAACTTTTAGATTTACCTTTTCGCATTCACTATTGACATTGAGGTGAATGTGCTTTATCTTTAATCAAATTGGCTCATAACTATTTGATTTTCTTATGAAAATAAGGCCATGTTCTTTATCACTTAATTTCAGTAATAATCAGTTCAGTTCAGTTCAGTTCAGCATTCAGTTTCAGTATTCAGTAATTTATCATTATTTATTATATTATAATTATTATAATTATTTATCTATAATTTATCATTATTTATTATAATTATAATTATTATTATTTATAGTTTATCATTATTTATAAATTAGATAAAAGTAAAGAAATGATAGTTTATTAAAGTATATATCGTTTAATAAAAAAATGAGAAAAGTACAAAAATAAACCTTGTGGTTACACCCATTTTCAAACAACACCCATGTGGTCTAAGAGTTTGCAAAGTGGTACCATGTACTTCATTCCGTTAGCAAACACATACCAAATTGACTAACGGTTAAAAGTCAAAGGGAAAAGAGTTATTTTGGTCCTTATATTTATTTATTTTATAAATTAACTCCTGTTATTATCTAATTATTACAAATAAACCCCAAAAATAAAAAATAGAAATCAATTATACCATCTTCTTCATCTCTATCATTTCTTTTTTTTTCTTCTTTCTCTCTCTTATCTCTTAATTTTTCTCTCTCTAAAATCAATTGAACCACTAAACAAACTTCCCATTCTTCCACCTCATTATCCCTCTAACAAACACCCTCTAATAAACGGCTCTTCAAGCCGGAACCGGATCCGTCACACAGAGCTGCCATGTGGAGGAGAATAATGAATAAACCCATTGTTATGATGAACAACGACATCGATGAATAACAGATCCGGCAAGTCAAACAATGTGTCATCGGAATCAGGAGAGCTACTATGCTGAAAATCTCCTTGGCTACTCAGCTCGGCTTCTTCAGGCAAGAAAGATGCGGCTGCATCCTTAGCAGTAGTGGCCTAAATGTCTTTAGCAGAATTAGTGGCCGGACGTGGAAGTTCATGAGCTAATTGTGGGAAATTAAGGAAAGCAGAGTTACCTTTAATGGCTAAAGCAGCTACATCGTGAGCTCGAGTTGCCATTTACCTGTCGGATAAGTTCCAAGCCATATTCTCGATTTCTTCCTCGGTTCTCTGATTTCCGACACCCATTTTCCCCAAGTTTTCATTCTAACAACTCTGTACGTCGGATTTCGGTAATTTTCTTTTGCCTTTTATTATTATTATCTTCATTGCCATTTTCTAATTCTGTTAATTATGGTGATTTTCTGGAGGATTTCGACGGTGGTTTTGAGGAGGAAAGTGTAGTTGCAGCGGCGGAGGAAGTGGTGGCGGCGGCGGCAGAGGAGGAGGAAGAATCAATTTCGAGGCTGATATGTTTAGCCATGAGAGGAAGGCTTGGCTCAGAAGCTAAAAAAAAATGGAGAGTTTGAGGGGAAGGTATAATTGATTTTTATTTTTTTATTTTGGGATTTGTTTGTAATAATTAGATAATAAAGAGGGTTAATTTATAAAATAAATAAATATAAGGACCAAATTAACTCTTTTCCCTTTGACTTTTAACACCGTTAGTCAATTTGGTATGTGTTTGCTAACGGAATGAAGTACATGGTACCACTTTGCAAACTTTTAAACCACACGGGTGTTGTTCGAAAATGGGTATAACCACAAGGTTTATTTTTGTACTTTTTCCTTAAAAAAATAAAACCAAATTATGCATCCATATTAAAAATTAGGAATTGCATCTAGGGCTGGCCGCGGATCCTGGAGATACTGGACCGGACCGTTGACTTTTTTTGGAGAACCGAACTGGATTACTGGACCGGACCGAATATCCGAGGAAAAAACTCTGGAATTGGACCGGACCGTTGACTTTTTTTGGAGAACCGAACTGGATTGGACCGTTGACTTTTCGTCAAAAAACTGGACCGGACTGGACCGAAATTTATCCAGGACCGGACCGATAACCGGATTGGATTGGATTGAACCGAACTGAAATAACCGAAAGTTTAACAATAATAAATTTATATTTCATACATTAACTTTATATAAAGAGAAATATTATATAATATATAGTTATATATTTAATAAGGTTTGGTAAACTAATTACAATAATATAAATTTATAATTTATTAATAAGGTATAACATTATTATATAGTCATAAAAATTATCCCGATTAATTCCCGTTTATAAAATGAAATAAAAAATATTTACCTAAAATGTAGACATGGAGAATCAAACACCTAACCAAATGGAACATTGTTAATCGTCTTAACCATATGAACCAATTCTACTTCTTGTTAACCATTTAATTAAGTAACAAATATTAGAAGTTTTAAATATTAAAATTTTTAAACATTTTATAAAATAGAATCTCGTGCTTCTTTTACCCATTCTCTCTGCTTTGATTTTTTTCTAGGGTTCTATCTCCTCCAATGCTCAACTATGGCTTCTGAATCTACGTTTAGCACAAGTGGTAGAACTTTGAATCAATTTAGGAGTTCTTTAACTCCTGCTACAACTGCGGTTTTGATTTGTTGTCAAGATTGGTTGAAAATTTCAACTCAAGCTTTCAAGCATGAAGAAGAAGTTGAAGATCTTGAAACTATTGAAGAAGGTAATATTTATTTAGCAATTATATTTCATAATTTTATTTTAATTAAATGTTTATGAATACTAACTATATAAATGTTATTTAATTTGTAGAAATTAGTTCTGATCCTGAAATTGCACCGTCTCTTTTATCCATATTTCAATTGGATATCTAAGGTTTTTTTAACCGAATCAAATGCACTTTGGTAAGTGGTCAAGCCAAGGGACCCTATTTCGGTACGGCATTCGCGTCGCCCACGTCGTGCGGGTGCGCCCCTAACCCAACAATTAATCGATTGCACCCCCTGCGCGTGAGAGAGCATTTTCTCTAGTAATTAGTTAAAGGCTTGTAAATATCATTTACTTATAAACTAGTTAAGTTTCTCCTTTCTTTCCTATGTGAGATGTGAATGTTTAATTTCCTTTTAACTTCTTCCAAACAATTTTAAGGTGTTCACTTTGAGCATCAACTTCTCATTCATCACTTGTCCTTTTTGAGTTTATAATATATTTTTAAAAAGATCTCATGACATATAATACGTTGATATGTTTGAATTTATTCTGAACTTAATTTATTTGTCATATATTTAAGACTCAAATTAACAAAAAATAACAAACCAAATGTTATTTATAATTTATTTTGGATATATATAATGTATAAAATTAATTTTAAATTAGTTATATATATTTAATATATGTAAATATTATTTATTTATTTATTACGTCATTCGGTTCGACCAATCCGAGCCATCCGGTCCGATCAAGTGACCCGTGACCCATTTACCAATCCGGTTTGATGTCCGGTCCGATTCTGATAACATTAGTTTTTTTTTCAGCGATAAAGAACAGAGCCTAAAAATGTGGTATGAAATTTAAAATTTACCAAACAACACAGTGAGAGAAAAATACTAAGATAAAAGAATAATAACCTCACAACGTTTTTAAAAAAGTTAAGAGGGCTGTCGAAAAATCTTTGTCACTGTAGTAACCCAAGAAAAAGACTATTTCTTTTTTTATTTTTGGGTGCTTCGTCTCTGCCGAAAAACCCCAAAACACTATTCCTAAATCCACGCAGCAGACAAAACCCGCCTTAAATACCAACTCTTAAACCCTAATTTTGTATGCCCCCTTTTATCTCTTTTTCATAATTCCCCTTTCCCTCTTATTTCTACAGAGAACCACAAGTAGAAGAAGGAAGAAGACTGAGATGCTTGTTAGGGATGCAGAAGCTGTTTCCCAGAAATCATTCAAGCCCCCTCCTCTGTACTTCCGTTAGTACTGGTTTTATTTCTATGTCTTTTAGATATAAACCCAATTGCTGTGGGTTTCGTATATTTTCTGTAACACAAGAGTCCTTTTCTTCTCTCTCAATGCCGACGGCTGGTATTGTTGCCGGCGCCGGTTATTCGTCTCTCTCTGCTTGTGTAGCTAGAAAACCCAATGTTCGACCTGCAATTACTTCTGGCTTTTACAGTAGTCCCTGCCGCTCTTCAGTTGAGATTAAAACCATCAGAGCTCCTTTCCGGGCTTGGGCTGTGGGCCGACCCGCGTGGTTCTGCACGGTGGCAGGAAAAGATGGGTCTGTAACAGCTGCTTCAGCAACAGCCGTTGAGGGTTTAAAGGGTTCTGATGGAGACGGTGAGAAAGAGGAAAAAGAGGAGAAGACAGTGAAATTGAATAGGCGGCAAAGGGGGTCTAATGAGGTTTTGAGTAACGCTGATTTGTTGACAATTCCAGGAGTAGGGCCTAAAAATTTGAGGAAATTGGTGGAGAAAGGGTTTAGGGGAATGACTGAGCTCAAACAGTTATATAAGGATAAGGTAAGTTATTGTTAGTTTTGCAGCAATACTATAGCTTAATGAACTTCTGTAGCATTGAATTAGTTTTTTATGTGATGGAAAGAAACTAGCTGAATTCTGTTTGTTGCAAGACTGAACTGAAATTACGGTTTTGTCTGTTTGATTTTGTTTTAATTGCTCTAATTATCTTGAATAGCTGGAGTTTAATTAAATTGGTTCAGCATAATGTATGAATGGTCAACATTGGAAGCTTCATACTTTTGTTGGGTTTATTGTCTTTCTTAATTTTGTACTGAATTTGGTTCTGGTTTGCAATTTTGCAGTTTCGAGGGAAGTCTAATGAGAAAATGGTAGAGTACTTGCAGAGTTCTGTTGGAATTATTCATAAAAATCATGCTGAGAGTATAACGGTTTATATTAAAGAGACTGTGGATGAAGAATTAAAGGATACAAGCACAGATGTGAAGTCCTCACAAAAGGATAGAATCACATTTTGTGTTGAGGGTAATATAAGCGTTGGAAAGACTACGTTTCTTCAGAGAATAGTCAGGGATACGATAGAGCTTCGTGATCTTGTTGAAGTGGTGCCTGAGCCCATTGATAAGTGGCAGGATATAGGGCCTGACCATTTTAATATACTTGATGCTTTCTATGCAGAGCCTCAGAGGTATGCATATACCTTCCAGAATTATGTGTTTGTCACACGAGTGATGCAAGAGAGAGAGTCATCGGCTGGAATCAAGCCTCTAAGGTTGATGGAAAGGAGTGTTTTCAGTGATAGAATGGTAAGTCCTCATTTCTTTTTTCTCTTTTGTAGCTTTATATAAATTTCAAAAGAGATAACTTTATAATTATTCAAACGGTTATGAGCGTGTGCATTCAATTCTAATATGAATGGGCAAGTCATACTCTATCCAAATGATGGAATTGTCTCACCAGATTTTGGAATTTTCTCACATTGAAATTTAATGGTAACCAGACATGGATTCAAAACTTTGCAGTTCTATCTCATTTGCTTGAACCCATCGGAGACAAACGAAAACCTGATTTTAGAGTTTCAAGGCTGATACTCATAATATTCGTTGTTGCTTTATAAAGGTCTTTGTAAGGGCTGTGCATGAAGCGAAGTGGATGAATGAAATGGAAATTAGCATCTATGACTCATGGTTTGATCCAGTTGTATCAGTTTTGCCTGGGCTTATTCCTGATGGCTTTATCTATCTTAGAGCTACTCCTGATACTTGCCACAAGAGAATGCAGCTACGAAGGAGAGCAGAAGAGGGTGGTGTCTCCATAGATTATCTCCGGGACTTGCATGAAAAGCATGAGAGCTGGCTGTTCCCTTTTCAAAGTGGTAATCACGGAGTATTAGCCTTCAGTGAACCACCACTACAACTTGATAACTCTTTGCATCCTGAGATAAGAGATCGTGTATTTTATTTGGAAGGCGATCATATGCATTCAAGCATTCAAAAGGTATCGTGTAACTTTTGCATGTAAAATTCACATACCTATGAAAGAAGGCTTACTTTTTTTTTTCTTTGGGTTATGAGCAGGTACCTGCATTGATTCTTGACTGCGAAGCTAATATTGATTTCAGCAGAGATACTGAAGCAAAGGAGCAGTAAGTGCAAATTCCCAGAAATAATATTATAGAATATCATGATTTTCATTTTCGTCATGTTCTGGTTGTCTATGATTAATGGGATTCAATTTGCTTTCTGAGCATTTGTGAGTCTTTGCTCCATTTTGAAATTGGGGTCAGATACTGGTCAATGCACAAGCGGTGTGCCATATCTGCGACATTATATTACCATTGATGACATGTTGGCCACATTCTATACCATCTTCAACACATGGATGAATACATTATATTGAAATGGCCAATGACTGTTTGGTAATTGCGATAAGTGTTCTTGTTATATGATTCACCTGGTCCTGCAATCATTTTTGCTGATTATTTTTGGCTGAATTGCCTTGTATGTGTTATTTTGACGCTATTAGAACATTAATGAGAAAGTTAAAGTTCTTAGACTGCAAGCATTTCATCATGACTGGTGCGCAGGAATGCAGAAGCTATCAGTTCATGAGTGTTAGTTTTGTTGCGTGCCACATGTATAAGTTGCTGAGGCGTCATTATTTGTGCGGTCCTATTTGGTTGTTTTCTATGACATGCTTTCTTTAATTAGTCATATATAGCGAAGTTAAAGGTCATTCGATGTTGGACTAATGTGTGTGCTTTTGTTTTTTGAAGCTATGCTCGTCAAGTTTCAGAGTTCTTCAAGTATGTGAAGAATAGAAAAGAAGTTTCACCTCCAAAACCTGGTGGAAGTAGTCTTATGGGCAACCGACAGCTCTTGCTGCCTCCGGAAGGTGGATTATTTTTTCCGAATGACAAGAACTTTCCTGAGTCAGCATTGCGATCTTTACAATTTAGACGAGCAATGTCATTGATGTCTGGTCAGTAGTTTTATTTGGCTGGCCTTAATTTTCCTACCAGATGTCTGTGTAAAGAGTAAGAGCTACGAGTAGTCTACTTACTCTGGGCATGTAAAAAAATGTTAACCCTAGGCTTTAGGATGTAGAAAATATTTTGTATGTTTAAATGCTTTGATATTCTAATGCTTTGATATTTATCTTCAATGGTTGAATGTGTAGTGAAAGATCAAATTGTGAAACCATTTTTATTTCCTACTCCCGTTGAGGTTAAATTGCAAGAAAGCATTGAGTTTGGCATATTTTCTTTTTCTCTTTCATTGATATAAGAAATCTCGTGCTTGGTTCAGAGGTTTTTGGTAAAATTTTAGTTAAATTGGACTTGGAAGGGAACTGTTTTTCAGGAGATTTATTGATGGCATTTTGTAAGCCCTAATGCCTAATGGTTTAGTTTGGAGGTTTTTGTTAAAATTACTAGGTTTGGTTAGTCGATTATTTTACTAGGTTTGGTTAGTCGATTATTTTTATTGTAATAGAATCATAAGTGCATTATTCAAATTTATTTTACAAATTTATTTATCTAACATTAAAAAAACCTTTATGAACCCACATTGTAAGTTCTCCTATTCTTTTTATTATGAATACTTATTATTTATAATTGTTATTAAACGAAAAAAATAAAACAAATACAAAAATGAAAAGGAAAATATAAAAATGAACACTGAAAATTAACAAAAACAGGAGAAAAAGGTTAAAAATGAGGAAAATGTATAAAATATGGAAAAATGAAAAATAAGTGATTAAAAATGAGGAAAATGGGAAAACATATAAAATATGGAAAAATGAAAAATAAGTGATTTTTTATAAGGATAAGATACAAAAATACCTCTAACGTTTACCTTCAGGAGTAATTTTATCCGTAATATCTAAAATGGTGCAATTTTACCCCTTGGTAAATTGGATCAATTTCAGATACTATTATAATGCATTACCCCTTGGCAAATTGGATCAATTTCAGATACTATTATAATGCACAAATATTTTGTTTTTTATTCTGCACTAATTGTATATCCGTTGGTTCAAACAAAAAAGATTTCATATTTTCTTAATTTAATAATATAATTGAAGATTAATATTTATAAATTCGGCGAAATATATGAATTTTTTTTATCCAATTCATACAAAAGAAAATATATATTTTTTTAAAAAAAAAAATCCACGACTAATCATATGTTTGTTATCTGTTACTAATAAGTGATTGAATGATGCACACGTGAAAGATAGCTGATAAGATTGATGACTAAGAATACAATTTGATGAATTATTTCTCAAAATGATCCAATTTGTCAATCTGGTTATAAAACTCTAAAAATGTCTTGTTTGTTTTGAAAAAAGGAATTAATGTTTTGGGTAAATTTTGTTTTTGCGGTTATCACAATGAATCACTGCTTCATATGTTTAGGGATTGTTCGGGGACAATACCTTGTTGGAGACAAGAAAATTTGGTTTATCCTACCTATAAAATTGGTGGATTTTCATATTTGGAATGATTTTTTACTGTTATGAACTTAGAGCATTTCCAATAGAGGATGTCTAAAAAGTGCTAAAACTTAACACATAATCCCAAAATATAATATTTTATTGTCTCTTTCATCCACATCACTTTTGACAACCTTTACTTAAAAATACTTCAATAGAGGTTGCTTGAAAAATTACCATTATAATCCTACAAATTATTATTTTATTATAAATATTAAAAATAAAAGGCTCCAGATTTTATTATTTCTAGGAGAGAGACCATAGATTTTATATTAAAAAAAATAAACAAGCTGCCAAAAATTGACAACTTTCCTTGGCATCCACAATCACTCTAATAGTGGGCACCCTTTAAAAGTTATCAAATCTGATGTCACATCAATTGACACTCTTTTGGGCACCCTCTATTGGAGATGCTCTTATTATCTTCGATGAAGTTTGCTTATTTTTGTGGATTAGTTAACTTTATGTGGTTTGAGAGTGTTATGGGTCCCGCCCATATTTAAGGTCCATTTATTATTAACTTTGGCTTCTTTGAGAAGCTTAGGTTAATGTGTATTTAAGTGAATGAATTGTCATTATTGAGACAAGTGAAGGAAGAAGAAAAGACACACACAAAAGAGAAATTCGTTTTTTGCTTTTCTACATCATGTCAGTCCACGTTTTTGTGGATTCCCGGAGTTTGAACCGTCGGATCGTCACGATTTTTAGACAGGAGCTTCTTGACATATTGTTCCATGTTCTTACCGTTGTGATTGTCGTTCGGATATCTGGAAGGTCTGTTCGGAGTTGGGGCAGATTGTAGACTGATTCTTCTCTTTTGTGGTATTTGTTTCTTCTTGTGATCTCTTATTGTTTCATGGTTGTTGGTGGGTTATAAACCTTTTGTAAGAACTTTGTTGTTGTTTTGCCCTCAATTTTATCATAATAAGAGAAGAAGGGTGGACTCCTCAAAGGTCCCGTGGTTTTTACTCTTCACACCGAAGAGGTTTTCCACGTATAAATCTTGTGTGTTTGATTGTGGTTTAGATTTCCATTCTTGTAGTTATATTTGTTGCTTTGATTTGGAACTTGGGTTGTACTTTGGTTGATTGTTTGTGAGATAGATCCTTGTGGTGTTGTTATTGGTATTCCGCGTGTTATTGGTAACCCGTCTTTTGGGTCCTTCAATTGGTATCAGAGCAAGGTTAATTTTGACGTTAGCTATGGAATCTAATAGCAGTAATAGTTCATGGTTAAATTGACATCAACCAATTATTCTATATGGAGACCTATGATGGAAGATTTTCTTTATTGCAAAGACTTGTATGACCCAATTGATACAGAAATTAAAGAGGATGGTAGTGTGTCTAAACCGGTTAAACCTGAAAAGATGGAAGATAGAGAATGGGAAAAGTTGAAAAGAAAGACTTTAGGGACTATTAGACAATGGGTTGACATTAGCATTTTCAACCATGTTTCTCAAGAGTCCGACCCATATGATTTGTGGAAGAAATTAGAAGGTCTTTATGAAAGAAAGACTGCTTATAACAAGGCTTCTTTGATTAAGAGACTTGTTAATTTGAAGTTGAAAAGTGGGAAGTCAGTTTCTGAACACCTTAGTGATTTTCAAGATATAATCAACAAACTTACCACTGTGAAGATTATTCTTGATGATGAGTTGCAGGCTTTATTTCTGTTGAGTTCATTGCCAGACAGTTGGGAAACTCTTGTTGTGACTATTAGTAACTCTGCTCCGGATGGTGTACTTTCTTTGGATGTGATCAAAGAGAGTATGTTTAATGAAGAGATAAGAAGAAAGGAGATGGGAGTTGATAATTCACAAGCTCTTGTTGTTGAGAACAGAGGTAGAGGCAAGAGTAGAGGTCCAAAGAGGCATGGTAACTCGAGAGGTAGGTCTAAGTCCAAAGATGGGAAAGAGCCTATGCTATGTCATCACTGCAACAAACCAGGTCACATAAAGAAATATTGTTATCGTTGGAAAAGAGAACAAGGCAAGAAGCAAGATTCTCAAAAGGATGGAGATGATAAAAATACTGCAGCTGTCACTGCTAAAAGTGATGATGGTGTTGCTTTGATTTGTGCAACTAGTGAGTGTCATCATGTTGATGGTTCAGACACAGAGTGGCTTGTTGATACATGAGCTTCTTATCATTATGTTCCTAGAAAGGAATACTTCTTGAACTACAAAGTAGGAGATTTTGGTAGTGTCAAGATGGGAAATCAGAGTTCAGCAAGCATTGTTGGCATGGGTGATATTCGGGTGAAGACAAGTGTTGGGTGCATGCTTATATTGAAGAATGTGCGCCATATTCCCGATTTATGCCTTAACTTGTTGTCTGCAAATGTTCTTGATCAATAAGGCTTCAGGCATACCTTTGAAGATGGCAAATGGAGATTGTCCAAGGGTTCATTGACAGTTGCTCGAGGTGATTTGTGTTGTTCTTTGTATAAAACATACTTGAGTGTATGTTCTGTTGAGCTAAATGCAGTTGAAGAAAAGAACTCTCCAAATTTGTGGCATAGAAGATTGGGACACATGACAGATAAAGGGTTAAAGCTTTTGGCAGGTAAATCTCTTATTCCTGTTGATAAATCTGTTTCTTTTGACCCTTGTGATTATTGTTTAGCAGGAAAGCAACATAAAGCTTCCTTTTCTAAGAAGTCTACAAAAAAGGAAGGAAAGTTGGAGTTGATACACTCTGATGTTTGTGGTCCTTTAGAGGTGGAATCTCTTGGTGGAAGTAAATATTTTGTCACTTTTATTGATGATGCTACTCAGAGAACTTGGGTTTACATGTTGAAGACAAAGAGTGAAGTGTTTGAAACTTTCAAGAAGTTTCATGTCATGGTAAAAAGGGAGACAGAAAGAAAATTGAAGTGTCTTCGATCTGACAATGGTGGTTAGTACACTTCTAAAGGATTTCAGAATTATTGCTCATACCATGGAATTAGACATGTAAAAACTGTGCCCGGTACCCCTCAACATAATGGTGTAGCAGAGAGAATGAACAGAACAATTGTGGAGAAAGTGAGATGTATGCTTAGAATGTCTAATCTTCCAAAGACATTTTGGGCTGAAGCTGTTAATACTTTAGTGTACTTGATCAATCGTTCACCATCGATTCCTCTTGGCCTTGAGATACCCGAGAGAGCATGGAAGGGTAGAGACCCTTCTTATTCACATTTGAGAGTCTTTGGATGCAAGGCATACATGCATGTGCCAAAAGAACAGAGATCAAAGCTTGATTCCAAGACTAATCCTTGTGTATTTATTGGCTATGGTGATGAAGAGTATGGTTTTAGACTCTATGATCCAGAGAAGAAGAAAGTGGTGAGAAGCAGAGATGTAGTATTCTTTGAGCACAAGATGGGCTCAGAACTTCTAAGTATAAGGTACAATTCTACTCCTACGTTGTCTTTTGATACTACTGATGTGTCTTCTGTTTCTGTTCCTATATCTGTTGAGCAGCCAACAAATGAGAATGACGAACCAATACTTGATGGTGTTGAGGAGGTACAACCAAATGAAGATAGTGATGCACCAGAATTTGATAATGATGGTGGTGGTGTACCTGAATTTGATGGATGTTCCACATGATGATCAGAATTATGTAGAAGATGTTCATGAGCAGGGGGAGCAGCCAGCTCATTTGGTGGAAGAAGCACCAGTTCGAAGGTCAACTAGAGAAAGAAAACCTTCTACAAAATATCCAAGCTCAGAGTTTATTCTTGTCACTGATGAGGGGGAGCCAAAGAACTTTGAAGAAGTGTTGTCTAGTAAAGACAAAAATCTTTGGCTTGATGTTATGAAGGAAGAGATGGATTCCTTGAAAAAGAATGAAACATATGTGCTTGTGAAGCCTCCTAAAGGCAAGAAGGTCTTGAAAAACAGATGGGTTTTCAAGAATAAGAAAGATGGTGACAAGATAGTGAAGCGCAAAGCCAGATTGGTGGTAAATGATGTTGGTCCCATGTGATTAGTTCCAAGGGGGGGGTTAGGAACTAATATAACTTTTTTTTGTTAAATTTATCTTGCTGACTTGATAATTTTGGTGAGTTTATTAACTCAGCTTTGGTCAGCTTGGCCGATCTTAATGTAAGACAGCTTTAGTTAGATGCTGACTAAGACTGTTTCACTTGAGAGTTGAGAATTGACACTTTTATGGTCAGCTTCCAACTCAGCACTCTAATTTACTCAGTGTCAGGCTTAAACAGTTTATATGCTGAGTAAATATAACAAGCAACACATGCACATATATATATATATATATATATATATATATATATATATATATATATAATCAAGAGAGTTAAAAATTACTCAGTATCACTTATCCTGGTTCGGCTTCTCTGCCTACGTCCAGTCCCCAGACTCGTCCGGGCTTTTAGAATCCAATACTGAGCTCTTTAAGGGTAGAGCACAAACCGGTTACAAGGCAGTTGAATATGCAAGAGTACCTTCCTCTATTCGTCTACTCAACTCCTACTAAGTGCTACAACCCAACACCTAGATTTCTCTTCCACTGAGTATTTACAACTAAACACTCAGCTTGACACTCTCAATTCACAATTGATACAACTTGCTCTTTTTGGAATAAGAACACTTTAGATGATTACAGAACAATCAATCTAGCATTTACACAAGGAATAGAAAGTGGGTGTAAGATTTCTTTCTTGTTTTTGAGTGCTTTGAACTTGTATTTTTCTCTCTTGTATATACTGTAATTCGGCAATGATCCAAGAGAATTGCTTGTCCTTTTATAGTTGAACTTTGAGGATCAAATGATTTGAATTTGATGTGTCCGTTGAATCTAAAACTGCTCTTTTGGGGGACAAGCTTCTGGTCAGCTTCAGATGTGCAGGCCTATCATGTTTTCTGATTTCCTCAGATGTCAGGCTTGTCTTCTTCCTACAGGCTTTGTCTTCTTGCGGCAGTTTGTCTTATAGCAAAGGACAGTTGACCCATACACCTTGGAATTTGGCTTTTGCGTAATTCCAAGACTTCTATTATTGGTGCAGACAGTTGTCGAATTTTTCTTTTAGCTAACGGATCATTCATGCTGTCCTGAAGATCACTCAGCTTCACTTCGACAGTCATTGTCTTTGATTGTTACCAATTCTCATACTGAGTTCTTTTTCACTCAGCTTCCATGGTCAGCTTCGTTCTGCAAGATCTAGTTCTGAAGCAAACTTCTTTTATGCTGAGTTCCGTTCCACTCAGTTTCTTTAATCAGCTTCTTTCTTGAGCCGTTGTTTTGAAGATGACTTATCTTCTCTTATGCTGAGTCGCTCTTCACTCAGCTTGTATTGTGTTCTCATGTTGACTTTGTCCTGTCTTAATCTTTATTTCCTTTTGCATTTATACTCAATATTGAACAAACGGATTAGTACAATTAAATCAAAGCACTTAAATTTAATTGTCTCTTAATCATGGTTTAAACTTAAATGATTTTGTCAAATCAAAATCTTGTGGAAAGGTGTTTCAACAAACTCTCCCATTTTGATGTTGGCAAAATATTTAATTTATGGAACTCAGTATTGAAATTCCCCATGATTGAATTACATTTTATTCTTCTGAAATTACTCCCCCGTAAGGGTTGCATATATTGTCTTACCTTAACTCTAAACCTTCTCAAGATTTAATTGAGTAATTAGGGAGGACATGTTTATACTGACTTAGTTCAATCCTAGACTTTCAGATGAACCTAGGTCAACTTTCAGAAGAGTTTAATGTTTACTCAGTCTTGATACATGAATAGTTTTGGTATCAGAATTTAGGTGTGGATGTATCAGAGTTGATGTGTACTGAGTATATTTAATTTTGAAGTTATTTATTTGTTCAAATCATCATATAATATAAAGATAAGCATCACCTATGGAAAACAATGTGAATGAAAAAGATGCTTAATATAAATGGCCAGCATACAAAAAATACATAAGTTAATTTCTTATAACTAAGCCTGAGCTAACCCTTTGCCTTTGTCTTTCTTCTTACTGCCCGAAGTTTCTCCTGCCTTTCCTGCCTTGGGCTAAGTTCCATCAGCTTGTGCAGCTTGTGCTTTCTCCCCCGTTTTGCCTGTTGGGGTTTAGTGTCCTATAGACAATTGTTCTAGGATACAAACTTAAATGTAAATGAAGTGTTCTTTATATCATTTGTTTTAATGAGATATATGTTTTATAACTATATAAAGGCAAACCCTTTTAAGCACTAAATAAAGTCTAAAGGAAATCCGTAAGTTTGTTTAAAGTGATTATAAAGTGTTCATACAAGCATGAAGTGAGACAAAACTTTATAATAAACTAATAAACTTAAAACTACCCCAAGTCAAGCAATATGTTTAGGATTGACATATCGCGGTTGAGACTTGCATGTAACAATGTCTTTTGTCCGACAGAAAGCTGATCTCACAAGCTTCATATATATAGATATCTAGACAGTTACATGGATCCGATGAAAGGTAGTTCATTAGGATTGGGGACCCGACTTGAGATAACATGATGTGTAGATTCTTCCTTGTCACCTGTTCATCTCATTGGTATTAATAGGTATAAATAATCCTCAGACTCAAAGGAATGTTAATTGGTATTCTGGATTACGGAATGTGACGCTTTGACTCTGGTGTAACACGATCCTTAACAGAGATGACTCTGGGGTGTGAACAGCAGACGTTGGGTATCACAGGAAGTGATTGCGGGATCATTATACATTGGATTGAGCATTTATCACTCCCGATAAATGGGAGATATGTCCATGGATCGCTTGTGGAAGTCTTGACTCTAAATCCTTGCAAGGTGATAACTTGAGATTGAAATGAGATTTCTCTTAACCTATCTAATTGGAGTTGACTCGGCCAGAACAAGTAAAACGAACGTCTCGCTATATGTGACTTGACATCACCCATAGTCATAAGATTCAGTTCAAGGACTTAGTTGATAAAGGATCGAATTATACCGTAACTAATACGGAAAGGTCAACGACAGAATCAACCTGTCTTCTTATAGCTCTAGGGGAATGATTACGGACTTGCTAATCACATACTCTGTACATCATTCCGTTATGCAAAGATTAAATATAATTCTTTGAAAGTTATTTAATAACGTTGCATACGGCTAGAAGAGATAAGAACCTAATGGGTCACACATAAGACTTGGAACCCAAAAGAGAGACATATGTTAATTAATTGATGGAAGCCCAATAGGGCCCAGTAACCAAGGGGGGGCGAAATTTATGTAGTAAAATACATAAATGATTAATTTGATTTTATCAAATCCTAATTAGATTAGGATTATGAATTAAATTAATTAAAGGATAAATAAGTTAGGAGTTTTAATTAGATTATAGGGAAAAGTACAAAAATAAACCTTGTGGTTACACACCCATTTTCGAACAACACCCATGTGGTTTAAAAGTTTACAAAGTGGTACCATGTACTTCATTCCGTTAGCAAACACATACAAAATTGACTAACGGTGTTAAAAGTCAAAGGGAAAAGAGTTAATTTGGTCCTTATATTTATTTATTTTTATCAATTGACCCTCTTATTATCTAATTATCACAAACAAACTCTAAAATAAAAAATAAAAATCAAATATACCATCTTTTCCCTCTCTCTAATTTCTTTTTTTTCTTCTTTCTCTCTCCTCTTTATTAATTTCTCTCTCCAAAATCAATTGAATTTACATGTTTCTAATTTAATGGTACTTATACTCTCTCTTCTTCTCTCTCTCGCCTAACCATTTTCAAGTTTATGCCTACATCGTATCTAAATGTTGATTATTGTAAATATATGTGTTGGAATTTTATCTATGATTCATCCCTATTTTAGTGTTATCAGTATATTCAATATAGTTAGATCAATCTCTGGATGCGAAAACTGAGATTGTATTGGGATCTATGTTTTTTAGGCCGGAACTTACACGCAAATGCGGAAGGGGATTCAAAGGATCCGTAGATCCTCCAAAGGTTGAGGATAGACTTGGCGCTGTTCCTGGTGGTTCATCGACTGATTCGGATGTCGTTAGGAGGTATGTGTCTTTGGCTTTTTTAAATGTTTTTAAACCATAATTTTTAGTGAGAGACATGTTAGTCGTAGATAGTCGAGTTTTAAAAATGTTGCCTTGATGTTGATTTAGGGAAGCAGAGTCTATTTCAAAGAAGTCTTTGCGTGGTGATGCAGAGAAGTTTCAGTTCCAGGCTCATGGACATTATTATCAACTCTCTTTACAGCAACAAAGACATTTTCCTCAGGGAGTTGATCTCCAATGCATCTGATGTGAGTATATTGATCGTATTTGTGTACAGTTTGCCAGTATTGATTAATGATTAATTGATTGTACAAAAAAAATGTTGAATTTCAGGCTTTAGACAAGATAAGATTCTTTGCTCTCACTGATAAAGAGGTTTTGGGTGAAGGAGATAACAACAAGCTTGACATTTAGGTAAGCTAGAAGGAAACTTTTAATGTATATATAAGGGGATAGACCTCGACCTCATGAATGAAATGAGGGTTTATATTTAAAAACGACATTTGATGTTTATATTTACAATAATCAACATTTAGAAGAAGAGAGAGTATAAGTTTCATTAAATTGAAAATATGGAAATTCAGTTGATTTTAGAGAGAGAAATTAACAAAGAGGAGAGAGAAAAAAATAACAAATTAAAGAGATGGAGAAGATGGTATATTTGATTTTTATTTTTTATTTTAGGGTTTGTTTGTGATAATTAGATAATAAGAGGGTCAATTTATAAAAATAAATAAATATAAGGACCAAATTAACTCTTTTCCCTTTGACTTTTAACACCGTCAGTCAATTTTGTATGTGTTTGCTAACGGAATGAAGTACATGGTACCACTTTGCAAACTTTTAAACCACATGGGTGTTGTTCGAAAATGATGGTAACCACAAGGTTTATTTTTGTACTTTTTCCTAGATTATATTACTCCTATTATTATCCAATAAGGTTATCATTATTATCTTTTATATTTAGATATATTAATAGATAATAATTAAGAATTCTATCCCGAATTGAATTCCTATTAAGTAACCTAATTCTATCTAACTAGGGTTTAGATACAAGTGATTATAAATACCCCCTACTAAGGATTTTCGAAATCCACAATTAATTCTAGGAGAGAGAATTCGGACCCCCCTAACCGAGGACGAGTTTTCACCGCTTCCATCCGTTCAACTGATTTTCATCTCTTTCTCTTTATCCTTGATCTTGTGTTGATTAATTAGAGACAATCTACTTTGGTTGTTATAACCGGTTGATTCTAACTTGATCTTCCTTTGTTTTGTTTTGTGCTCGGAAACTCGAAGTAAGAGTTGTGGGCACTTCGTTTGCAACGGTAGATAGAACATCTAAAAGGTATTTTTTCTTATCCCTCTTTGTATGAAATAACGATTAACGGATCTTGGGGTTAATGGAAATAGGTTAAAATTTTTATATTTCCGCTGCTATACGTTAGCCTATTTTCCTTCATTGGTATCAGAGCCTGCGTTGAATCCGTTATTTCATATATGAAAATTTAGAAGTTTTTCAATCAGATTGAATAAATATTTATAGTTAGGTTAATTAACAAAACTGTTTTGATTAGTTCTAAAAGATAAATAAGTTTTAATTAATTGTTAATTAAAATAGGTTATGCACATGTTCCTAATAATTTTGGTTGATAATCATTGTAACAAAATCTATTAGTTTTATGGTTAGATTGATAAAATCAATTTTATTCATTCTAAAAGATAAAACGGAAAATCTAAAACAGTTTTTCCTATTTTCTGAAAATCGTTTTAAAACTGATATATATAAAAAATACAGCAGTTCGGGTCGCGCCATACGGCGCGACCTGACTACTGTCGCGGTTGCTGCCGCGCGGCAGCAACCGCGCGCGGCGCCTGGCCGCCGCTGCCGCAAGGCAGCGGCGGGTCAGACGCCCAGGGCTGCTGCCAAACGGCAACAGCCCAACCTCGGGCCCGGCCCGAGACCCACTTAGTTTTGAATCGTTTAAAAACTAGTTTTAAATATATATATGTATATGTTTCACAAATTAATAGTTTTCTGTTTTGATTATCGAATGAAAATTTATTTAAAAGTTTGTTTTACCTATTTGTAAATCAAAAAGGTTTTAAATAAATTAAAATCAAAATAATTAGGACGTGCATAATTGAAAGTTTTGTATAGTTATATTAATCTAAAAGTTTAATATAAAAGGATACGAAACTATTAGAAGTAAAATTGGATGAAAGTTAATTTGTTGAGTTAATGTGATTAACCTAAATATTACATAACATACTTATGTAATCAACCAATTAAATTTATTTAATTGAGTCTATGCATGTTTGGAGTTATGGACATATTTGGACCCTCTTTAGTCTTTTGGTATTTTTGAAATAGGGTCTGCGAGTCCTGCCTTTCTACTATCTATTGTAATTTCTCCTCTCATCTAATTCCCTTCAATTCAATTGAAGTTTTCTTTAGTAGTATAGAAATTAATATGTAATTTCAAGGCGCCATGGAGAAGACGGAGGACCTAAAGAGAAATATGTAATAGTTAGTATTTCCTTAGGTTTGCCCTTTTATTCCGTCTCTGGCTCGACGGAATAATTTAGATGATATGTCCATAACGCCAATGTATGTGTATGATGTATGCTAAAGAAAATCAAGACTAAGTTAGATTATGAGACCTAAAATAAAATCCCTCATTAAAAAGTTAAGTAAATAAGCAAGTTATTAAAATCGGTTGCCCCTCCCTAATATTATAATTCAGCCGGCAGTACTGAGGGCCTTTGGATTGTTGAGTAAACTCAAGCTCGGGGTCTTACGGTAACACCTGAATTATCGAAAATCATTTTTCATGAATATGGGGTAATACTTAAATTAGATTATGATAATTGGATGAGTAAACTCATGTTTTCATAAACTAATGGGCAATACGGTTGGGATTAATATGAATAGCATATTAGTTACTAATGTAGTTAGTAACCCAATAACCTATGAATCACATTAAAGACATGATTGATTACATGAATCTACCTAACGAATGAGACTAGCTTGTTGAGTAAACTCAAGGCGAAATCTCAGGAGTTAGGATCCTAGCTCACTAAAGGATTTGTGAAATTCTTCGAATTAATATGGAGGGCTATTAATTTGGCAAAATAGTGGGAGCAATCTGAAATAAACTAAAATGCCTATAATTTTAGATTGATATACTTTAAAGCAAATGAATAACATACGTTTACTCTTTCTCACTCCCAGGTTTAATAAAACACTCTTAAAATCATGACTAAAACCAATCTGCAAAATATTCATACCGATAACAAGTTGAATGGTTCAAACTTCACCGACTGGTTTCGTAACCTCAAAATTGTTTTGAAGTTCGATAAAATAGGGTATGTACTTGATACAACGATACCCCCTATCCCAGCTGATGATGCTTGATAGGGGTCAAAAACCCCTATCTTTGGGTACGGTTTTAGGACGGTTTTTAGCGTTATTTAGTTAATAAGCGAGCAATTCTCGCATTTAAATGCTTTTGTGTGAGTTAGTTAGAAATTGGAAATGTTTTATTTACTTTTCGTTGTTTAGGCTCGTTTTACGATCAATTTAGGCAAATACGGCCAAAATGGCATGCATATTATAATTCTGTTATCTTTTGAAGCTAATTGATCCGTCAAAAGTCGCACCAAACGAAGTGTTTGCTCAAAATGAGCGATTGGCGGGTCAATTTAGCCTTTGGACTAATGCTATCTGGAGTTTTGTACATGCGCAGGGATAAGTTCGGGCGGAAAAACACACTTTTGGCATTCAGCGACCGCGCAGAGGCGTGCCGGGCAAGACTGCTCTACGAACTTGCCTATTTAGGCCAGCTCGCGGCGAGCTGGCCCTCGTAGGCCAGCTCGCCGAGCAGGCCCTCAAAGGCCTGCTCGGCGAGCAGACCTGCGGGAATTGGTCAAAAAGACCAATTCCGCCCCCCTGATTTCATGACCGGTCCCACGACTTCCCACCTGCATAAGGACACGAAATAGGTCAAGAAAAAGGCCCGAACCGCGTCTATAAATAGGGTTTTTCCAATGTAAATTAGACATCATTTATCTTTGTAATTTTCTTAGCTTTTCACCTTGAGAAATCCTCTCCACCTCCTCCATATCCTTCAACCCTCCATTGAAGACACCTCCGAAGCTCCACTCACCGAGGATTGCTCAAGCTCCATCCTTAAGTCCTAGGAAGACGCCTGCATTGGTAGACAGGTTCCCTGAAAGGGATTTTTCTTCTTTTATATTCTGTCTAGCCTCTGATCCATGTTATGAATCCTAGGCTCATTGTATCTTCGTGACAATACTTTCATCTTTGATATATATTATAGTTTTGTTCATTCAATTGTTTTATTGCTTTAATCTTTGTCTTACGCTTTGTCTGATTGGTTTAACTCATTCGATAATCCCAAAATTAAGTTGGCACATATTGCGAGCTGAATCTGACCTAGTCAGTGCCTATAGGATTGACGACCCTATAGAAGATTAAGCCCAAATTGCTGAGCCTTAGAGCTAGTTTCGGCCTTATAAGGGAATCACGAACTAGGGACCTCAGGAGGATAGGTAGGGTTAATCGCCTCGACTTAGATTAGGTTTTAATTCAATTGCTTAAATAATCTATTTTCATTATCATCGTATCCCTTCATGTTCCTTCGGATAATTGCATTGGTAAAAGATCACCTAGGAGTAGTTTAACTTAATTAGGGGTAGAGTAACTTAATTAGGCGTAGAATAACTTCGTTAGAATTAGATAACCTAGCTAGGAATAGTATAATTCAACCTAGGAGTAGATTAACTTAAGCAAAACCAAACTCAAAACCCCCAAAGCCTAGATAACACCTGAGACCAAGTAATTCGATACTTGCAGAAATAAATCCTGTGGACGATACCTGGACTTTTTCAGAATTTTATTACTTGATAACGATGGGGTACACTTATCCCTTAGTGAGCCTTGCGGTACCGAACGCCGTGAGGCGCATCAAGTTTTTGGTACCGTTGCCGGGGATTTATTTCTTCTGCAATATCGAACCAAAGGCCGATTTGTTAGTTTAGGCATTCATTGTGAATATCCTTGTTTATATCATTTATACTTGTTTATATATATACCTGTTTATACATATACTTGTTTATATATATACACTTGTTTATATACGATTCTATTTGTGAATATCCTTGTTCATATCGTTTGTGAATATTCTTTGTCTATACTTATACTTGTTCATATTTATACTTGCATATACAAATACTTGTTTATTCGTTTATACCTAAGTATATATGACCTTTCTATACTTATTTATATCTACCGTGTTTTCTCATAACATGCGTAGTTGTTCATACCTATTCTTATTTATACTTGTTTATATAAACGTATATTTGTACTTATTAAATTCATCTATACTTGTCTGTCTGTACCTGTTTATACCTTTTTATACTTGTTCATTCTTATATTTATATTTGTTCATATTCTGATTCATACTTATACATACTTGTTTATCTCTACTAGTTTGTACCATGTACATCAATCTATATCTGTCAATATAAACCAATAAGAATACTTGTATAAAACTGTGCGACCTTGTATGATGTGTATAATTTTCTTTCATAGGAAAAATTTCTGCTTTCATTTACTTTTTGCATTTATTTCTTCTCAGCATATGCCTACAAGATCAACAAGAATACCGTGTGTCCCTCTTAACCCTGAACTTGAACGTACTCTTCACAGGAGCAAACAGATTGGAAAACTGAAGCAAGACGAGATCATCGAGCCTATCAAAATGACTGACAATAAACGAAATAATGAACGGAACACTGAGAACATCGGGCCAGAAAATGACACTCGTCTGATGAGTGAGATCCTGGCACCACACCGACACCAGTATTTGTCCGGCATTGCCGCTCCGAATATTCCGACCAATACATACGAAATCAAGTCCGGTATAATTCACTTGATCCAACAGACCGGATTGTTTGGAGGGGAAGCACATGAGAGCCCGAATGATCATCTGGATCGCTTCCTAATGTGCGCAGACACTGCAAGAACAAATGGGGTTCCTCAAGATGCTGCTAGGCTGAAGCTGTTCCCATTTTCTCTAACTGGGCAAGCTTTGGAATGGCTAAGAACACTGGAGCCCGGATCAATCACGACTTGGGCAGGATTGGAGAAGGAATTCTTGTCCTACTACTTTCCTCCCTCAAAGACAGCAATGCTCAGGGGTGAGATCACATCCTTCCACCAACCCGAGCACGAAGCGCTCCACACATCTTGGACCCGATTCAGAAAAATGCTGCACATGTGCCCTCATCATGACATACCCAAACATCAATTGGTGAGCGTCTTCTATCATGGATTGACACCCACCAACAGGGCTATTGTAGACTCCGCAGCGGGTGGAGATTTGTTCAGGAAGACAGCAACAGAGGTGTATGACATGATTAACGAGCTGGCTAGGAAGAGCGTGCAGTGGCAAGAGGAGAAACTCGCTGGCCCCACAAGACATCGGGTGTTTGCTGTGGAAGAACAAGAACAAAATCCAAGTGTTGCGGATATAAGTAGGAAGATGGACGTCCTGTTGGCTAAATTCAGCCAACCTCCCACCTGTGTGCACTGTGGCGGCGACCACCATGGAAAGGACTGTCAGGTAGGGAGCCCTTTCGCTGGAGATGGAGTGGAGATGGTCAATTATGTTAGGGGGCAACCGAGGTACAACCAGAACTATAACAACTACAACCCCAACAACCACAACTCCTACAACAACAGCAACAACTATAGGAGGCCTCAGCACCCGAACTTATCTCACGGGAATTCAAATCAGAATGTGCTTCGACCTCCTAGCGGTTTTGTTCAGGAACATAGAGAGCAGAGGCTTGGCATGCCCCCATATCAACAGCAGAACCAAGGGCCAATGCAACCTCCTAAGGAATCTGACGAGGTGGTTACTCTCTTGAAGGAGATCTTGGCTAGGCTTGCCAACAATGAAGCTTTCTGCAAGGATTTGAGCAATCAGGTAGCCCAGATCAATAGGGACAGGCAGGAAAGGCCACAGGGTTCTCTTCCAAGCACAACGGAGAAGAATCCAAAGATCCTGAGAAAGGATTGAGTAAGGGGGAGAAATCGAGTTCTCATCGGTTTAAATTCAAAGCTTGAACAATTATTTCTGCATTTTTCTTTTCTTTTTATTTTGGTTAAATTTGGTTGTTAGTTTTTAATTCGTATTTTTATTACATTGTCAAGTTTTGCACCCCATACTCTCTCCAAATTGAAAAAAAAAACAATACATAAAATAAAGATAAGGATAGGGGATGACTCATCATCCCCTTCCTTACCTTCTTCTTTCTTTCTTTCTTTCTTTCTTTCTTTCTTTTTATTTCTCTTCTTTCCTTCTTTCTCTCTTTTCTTTTTTTTTTCACAAACCTAAACCCCAAATCTTCCATACTAACCCGAATTCAACAACTAAGGTATGCATTCTTACCTATTTTTTATTTCTAACATGTTTCTAGGTTTAGATTTTAGTTTAGGGTGTTAATTTTTGAGATTTGGGATAAACCTAAGTTTTGTTTTTTTTTATCTTTTTTCTCAAATAACCTTTTATTTGCCCTTAATTCTTGATATTCTTGCAATATATAGTAACATTATGATTAATATGTGGTTTGGATATGATTTTTGTTCTTAATTTGTGAATATTTGGAGAAATTGCTCAAATTGGGTAAAATCTCCATTTTAGCTCAAAGTTCAACTATTCAGTTTATAGTTGAAAACTTGCTAATAGAATTCTATATCACATTCTTAACACATTTTAGTCACTGGGCATCCCTAATTTTGCACGAATTTAGAAATACGAGTAAATTACTTAGGGACTGAAAGCTTATGGTTTTGGTCCCTAAGTTTCTAAACTATGGTTTTACCTATTTATTGGTTACTTGAGGGTTTATGTTTATGTTTGTGAAGAAATTCTAACTAGTCTGTTTGGTCTATCTCTCAGGTACTATGGGAAGGAAAGGCAAGGCCAAGATCACGGTTGACAATGAAGCCGACTCTGACATCGAATTCAGTGACGCCCTACAAGCTAAGTATAACCCACCTTTTGGACTGGTCGATGAGCGAGAGGGGCTGTTGTATCATTGGTTTTCTAGGCAAGAACTTGCCACTCTAATCACTGTTGACCAGAAATATCTAGCATCTATAGGTCTGGAAAAGGATTTCAATGAAATCCTAAAATTCCACGGTTGGCATAGACTGGCCACAAAAAGGACCCCAGTGTATTACAACTTCACTGTAGAATTTCTGACCACCTTGAAAAAGGAGTTGCCTGTAGGGTGTGGTAAGCATTCTTTCAGACTGAACGGTAAACCCTATCGTCTCAGTGACACCACGTTAGCAGCTCTGATGGGAGTCTATAACCATCCAGAAGCAGTCTCGGGTTTTGAGGAACCCATGACAAAAGATAAAGCTTGGGAACAATTAACAGGCTTATCAGAATTTGACTCCCGCACTGCTAGCCCAATCCACCTCTTAGACCCATTGATAAACCTTGTACACAAGTTTGTGGCTCACAACTTGTTAGGCAAAAATGAGAGCAATAAGATCTCAAAGACAGAATTGCTCATACTGTGGTGTGTGGCCAACCATAAACCCGTTAATAATATCAAAGCCATCTTTGAAGGCTTTTCGAGCCAAACCAGTAAAAAACGCGGGTCCGTTGGCCTTGGACATTTGGTTACCAACTTCCTTGATAACCAATTCAAAGATTTGGACATTCAGGAAGATGGTTTCTACCCAACTTTGCTTAACTCCACATTTCTGGGGAGATCTACTTTCCATTCAGTTTTAAACAGGAACTCATCAGGAGGAGCAAGCTCTAGCAGAAGGGTGCGAAAAAGAGCACGAAACCCACCACAACAGGGAGAAGAAGAACAGGGAGAATCTGAGGAAGAAGAAACTGCCGCAGCAGGAGACCAAATGGAAAACCAAGCGCCGGGGACGGAGGCCCAGTTCCAAGCCATCAACACCATGATGGCAGAAATGAGAGATCTTAACCTACGGACCCTTAACACTGTTCAACAGATGGACCAACGGTTCACTAACTTTGAGCAGAATATGGACCGAAGGCTTTCGGGTCTTGAATACGTAGCGACAGACTACTGCGAACGCTACAACATGCCTTGGCCATACCCTCCGGCCGATCAGTAAGTTGTCTTCTCCACCCTAACTTTTTACACTTGTTCTTTAGGGTTTGTGATGCAATGTTGGAACTTATTGCATATTTTTAGTGTGAGGAGGAGGGGTAGACAAACTTACAAAAATTTGTATAAATTTTTAAATTTTTGTTGCGTCGTGTCTAGTTTAGTTTTGCGTTTTTCGGGTTTTATTTATGTTTTGCATGTTTAGGACCTAAAACCGTGAACCTCCTTCGAATCTAAACTTCATTATTTGTCCTTTAGGGCTGAGAACCGAATCTAAGATTGCATGACAACTAGTTTAGCTGTAGGACCCAATCCTTGTATCTGTAAAAGCATGAGCTAAAGTTTGCATTTAGACCCTACTTTTGAAGAAATGCTAAAATCATTACTTAGGTAGATAACTTAAGAATTGAAGGCATGTGATATTAAACTTGAGTTTGGGGAGAACTAGTAAACACAAAATTGAAACCCAAAGAATTGTGAGTTGAATTTGAGCCCAATAGCGAACATCAAAAAGCTCTTTTTCTTGACATTTTTGTGTGAATGCCTTGACTTGTGGAAAGATTACAAATTTTGCACCTAATACTGTGTTGAACCTACATGCAATGATTTGAGATGGTAGACGATGAAATCAGCCTCATTAGAATTAACCATTTTCTTACCTTATTTTCTTTTTTTTTCCACTATAGGAAGCCCCTTTGAGCCTATGTTTTGTAGTTTGTAGATTTTTCTTTCGTTCTAACTCAATTTTTGCAAACCATCACTTGGTTTGTTACTTGACCCTAAGTTTTTGCAAAGCTCACATCGAGCCTTTGTTGTCTTCTAGCGCTTTATCTTTGTTATGGCATCACAGTAGCAAGCTAAAAGGCTAAGAAGTGAATGAGCATCACTATCCCAAAAGAAAAAAAAAGAGAAAAAGAAGAAACAGAAAAAGAAAAGAAAAGAAAAGAGACGAACAAAAGGGGAGAACTTCATTCCTCAGTTCTTAAAATCAAAACGTCTCAAGAAAAAAAAAGAATGAATAAAAAGCTCAGTCACTTCATATTTGCTAAAGCCATTTTAACTTTGTTTTTCTAGCGCTAGAACTCTTAACCCTTGTTGTACCTTTAACCCTCTAACCACATTACAACCCCAATTCGAGGCTGTTTTTGATATCATCGGAGTCATATAGCATAGTAGAGGAACTCGGATGAACGTGCAAAATCAACGTAATCCTAAGCAAGAACATAAGCCGAGAGTAAACACTTTAGCCACCAAAATTGTGTGAAATGAGTGAACTACCTATGGTGAGGTGTTTTACTTAGCGATCCCCTCAAGCTCGTTTAATTGAACATGTGTCCTTTTTCTTAAAACATATGACCTATGATAATTGAAATGCGGCTTTTGGATATCGTGTCTCTACTTTGTATTTCCGAATGCATGTAATTACAGATGCTCGAAATTGTGTCAAGCACCTAGTCAAACCGGGAGGTTTTCTAGCTTGCTTGTGATTGCGGGTTTAGTTTTTTAGTTTACTTGGGGACAAGTAAAGTTTTAAGTGCGAGGAGGTTTGATAGGGGTCAAAAACCCTATCTTTGGGTACGGTTTTAGGACAGTTTTTAGCGTTATTTAGTTAATAAGCAAGCAATTCTCGCATTTAAATGCTTTTGTGTGAGTTAGTTAGAAATTGGAAATGTTTTATTTACTTTTCATTGTTTAGGCTCGTTTTACGATCAATTTAGGCAAATACGGCCAAAATGGCATGCATATTATAATTCCGTTATCTTTTGAAGCTAATTGATCCGTCAAAAGTCGCACCAAACGAAGCGTTTGCTCAAACTGAGCGATTGGCGGGTCAATTTAGCCTTTGGACTAATGCTATCTGGAGTTTTGTGCATGCGCAGGGATAAGTTCGGGCGGAAAAACACACTTTTGGCATTCAGCGACCGCGCAGAGGCGTGCCGGGAAGACTGCTCGCCGAGCAGGCCCTCAGGCCTGCTCGGGCGAGCAGGACATGCCTGCTCGGGCGAGCAGGACATGCCTGCTCGCCAAGCAGGCCCTCAGAGGCCTGCTCGGGTGAGCAGGGTGCCTGCTCGGGCGAGCAGGGTGCCTGCTCGCGACGAGCAGTGCCTGTTCGGCGAGCAGACCTGCGGGAATTGGTCAAAAAGACCAATTCCGCCCCCACGACTTCACGACCGGTCCCACGACTTCCCACCTGCATAAGGACACGAAATAGGTCAAGAAAAAGGCCCGAACCGCGTCTATAAATAGGGTTTTTCCAATGTAAATTAGACATCTTTTATCTTTGTAATTTTCTTAGCTTTTGACCTTGAGAAATCCTCTCCACCTCCTCCATATCCTTCAACCCTCCATTGAAGACACCTCCGAAGCTCCACTCACCGAGGATTGCTCAAGCTCCATCCTTAAGTCCTAGGAAGACGCCTGCATTGGTAGACAGGTTCCCTGAAAGGGATTTTTCTTCTTTTATATTCTGTCTAGCCTCTGATCCATGTTATGAATCCTAGGCTCATTGTATCTTCGTGACAATACTTTCATCTTTGATATATATTATAGTTTTGTTCATTCAATTGTTTTATTTCTTTAATCTTTGTCTTACGCTTTGTCTGATTGGTTTAACTCATTCGATAATCCCAAAATTAAGTTGGCAAATATTGCGAGCTGAATCTGACCTAGTCAGTGCCTATAGGATTGACGACCCTATAGAAGATTAAGCCCAAATTGCTGAGCCTTAGAGCTAGTTTCGGCCTTACAAGGGAATCGCGAACTAGGGACCTCAGGAGGATAGGTAGGGTTAATCGCCTCGGACACAAGTGACTTAGATTAGGTTTTAATTCAATTGCTTAAATAATCTATTTTCATTATCATCGTATCCCTTCATGTTCCTTCGGATAATTGCATTGGTAAAAGATCACCTAGGAGTAGTTTAACTTAATTAGGGGTAGAGTAACTTAATTAGGCGTAGAATAACTTCGTTAGAATTAGATAACCTAGCTAGGAATAGTATAATTCAACCTAGGAGTAGATTAACTTAAGCAAAACCAAACTCAAAACCCCCAAAGCCTAGATAACACCTGAGACCAAGTAATTCGATACTTGCAGAAATAAATCATGTGGATGATACCTGGACTTTTCCAGAATTTTATTACTTGATAACGACGGGGTACACTTATCCCTTAGTGAGCCTTGCGGTACCGAACGCCGTGAGGCGCATCAATGCTCCCATCGAAGAAATTGATGCTTACCAGAAGCACAAAGCTGATGATGATCATGCGGGATGCATCATACTTGCATCGATGACACCGGAATTACAAAGGCAACATGAGGAAATGGATGCCTATTCCATCATCATGCACCTAAAGGAATTGTTTGGGAAACAGACCAGGTGCGAACACTACGAGATATCAAAATTGCTATATCGTTGCAGGATGCAAGAGGGCACATCCATTATGACACATTGTGTCAAGATGATTGGCTATATTACCAAACTTTCTAGTATTGGATTCGCGATGGATAACGAACTAAGCATAGACTTAATTCTTCAATCCCTCCCAGAGAGTTATTCACAGTTCATTATGAACTATCAGATGAATGACTTGCAAACCTCTCTTGAAGAGCTTGCAAATATGCTCAAGTCAGTTGAGCCCAATATGAAAAAGGACAAGGCAATATCAGCTCTTGTCATAGAGGGATCAAAGAAAAGGAAAGGGAATTTCCCAATCCTAAATATCCCAAGAAAGGCAAGGGAGCCATGCCCGCTAGAGCTAAGGGAAAGGAAGTGAAGAAGCCCAAAGGAGAGTGCCACTTCTGTGGTAAAGACGGGCATTGGAAAAGGAACTGCAAGGAGTACCTAGCCACCCTCAAGAAGGGAAAAGGCAGTGCTTCAACATCTGGTATGTTTTATATTGAAAGAAATACAATTTCACAGTCTGAATCTTGGGTACTTGATACCGAATGCAGATCTCATATTTGTACAAATATGCAGGAACTAAATCGGACTAGGGAACTGAAGAAAGGAAGCATAAACTTGCGAGTAGGAAATGGACCAAGAGTTGCCGCCCTCGCAATTGGAGATTATGTTTTAAATTTGCCCTCTGGGCTTGTAATAGAATTAAGGAACTGTTTATACGTTCCACAAATGTCTCGCAACATTATTTCTATTAGCCGTCTCGTTGACGACGGTTTTCATATTTCAATAAAAGAAAACCATTGCGATTTTTATAGAGATTCGATCTTCTATTTTTCAGGAATATCACAAAATGGGATTTATGTGTTAGATGACAAAATTTTTGTTTTCGCAATTGATACCAAAAGACATAAGCTAGATAATTCAACTTACTTGTGGCATTGTCATTTAGGCCATATAAACAAAAGACGCATGCTTAAGCTACATCAAGATGGGCTTATAAATTCAATTGATCCTGAATCATTGAAAACGTGCGAAGCATGTTTAAAAGGTGAAATGACAAAGACACCCTTTAGCAATAAAGGTGAGCGTGTATCAGACACTCTAGGACTCATTCATTCAGATGTATGCGGTCCTATGCCAGTCCAAGCAAGAGGAGGATTCAGATACTTCATAAGCTTCATAGACGGCCATACGAGATATGGTTATATCTACTTGATGAAGCACAAGTCCGAAGCTTTTGAGAAATTCAAATGCTTCAAGAATGAAGTAGAAAATCAATTAGGAAAGAAAATAAAGACACTTCGATCAGATCGAGGTGGCGAATATCTTTCAGATGATTTTCTAAATTATCTAACTGAATGTCGGATATGCTCACAATGGACACCTCCTTATACACCACAACACAATGGTGTGTCCAAGAGGAGGAACCGTACCCTACTAGATATGGTACGATCCATGATGAGCATAGCATTACTTCCAAAGACATTCTGGGGCTATGCCTTAGAAACCGCCCTCTTCACCCTAAATCGAGTACCAACTAAATCCGCTAGTTCCACACCATATGAATTGTTCGTTGGTAGGAAACCCGTGTTCTCATTCATGAGAGTATGGGGTTGTTCAGCATATGTCAAACGCATCGCGTCCGACAAACCAGATTCTAAATCTGACAAATGTTTCTTCGTTGGATACCCTAAGGAAACTATGGGATATTACTTCTACCATCCAGATGATCAGAAAGTAATAGTATCCAAGCACGCAACCTTCTTAGAGAAAGAGTTTCTCGAAGACACAGAAAAGGGAAGCATGATTGAACTTGATGAAGTTCAAGAACAAGAAACACCAACTGAAACAACAGAAGCGGTTAAGGAACCCGATGAAGTCCCATTAGATGAGACTTAAGTGCCACCCCTTCGTAGATCACAAAGAGTTCGTGAACTCCCTATTAGATATGGTTTTCTAGTGGGAGATGATGATGAGGTTCCCGTGTTAGACGACGAACCCGAAAACTATGAAGAGGCTCTTAACAGTCCAGATTCTAAAGCATGGCTTGAAGCCATGGATTCTGAAATGGATTCCATGTATACCAACCAAGTGTGGACTTTGGTTGATCCACCCGAAGGGATAAAACCCATTGGGTGCAGATGGATCTTCAAAAAGAAGACTGACATGGATGGAAAGGTTAGCACCTACAAAGCTAGGTTAGTAGCGAAAGGATATCGTCAGAAGCAAGGAATTGATTATGACGAAACTTTCTCTCCTGTGGCTATGTCCAAATCAATCAGAATAATGCTTACTATTGCCGCTCACTATGATTACGAGATTTGGCAAATGGATGTGAAAACAGCTTTCCTAAACGGAAACCTGCTTGAGGATGTATACATGATGCAACCTGAAGGTTTCATATCAAAGGATGCAAACAAGGTTTGCAAACTTCAGAGATCCATTTATGGACTCAAACAAGCATCTAGAAGCTGGAACAAGCGTTTTGACGAAACCATAAAACAATTTGGTTTCGAACAAAATAGCGAAGAAGCTTGCATTTACAAGAAAGCAAGTGGGAGCTCTATTGCATTTCTGATATTATATATGGACGATATATTATTAATGGGAAATGACGTAGCTCTACTACAGTCGGTAAAAGTTTGGTTATCTGGTAACTTCTCAATGAAAGACCTCGGTGAAGCAGCTTATATACTTGGCATAAAGATCTACAGGGATAGATCAAGAAGACTGCTTGGTCTTTCACAGGCTACATACATTGAAAAGGTGCTAAAGCGGTTTAGCATGCTTGAATCGAAACGAGGTAACTTACCCATGGTACATGGAGTAAAGTTAAACAATCATCAATTTCCTAAAACCGATGATGATAAGAAGCGCATGGCTGTAGTCCCGTACGCCAGCGCAATCGGTTCGATTATGTATGCTATGCTATGCACTAGACCTGATGTAGCATTCGCGTTATCTATAACGAGTCGTTACCAAGGAAATCTAGGACACGAGCACTGGATTGCCGTCAAAAACATTCTTAAGTACTTGAGAAGAACTAAAGATATGTTCCTAGTGTACGGAGAAGGGGATCTGAAAATAGAAGGATTTTCGGATGCAAGTCATCTCACAGATAAGAACGATTTTAAATCCCAATCAGGATACCTGTTTATCCTAAATGGGGGCGCGGTCAGCTGGAAGAGTTCCAAGAAAGGAAGCGTAGCTTTCTCTACGACCGAGTCAGAGTATATCGCTGCTGCGAAAGCAGCAAAGAAAGCAGTTTGGATTAGAAAGTTCATTACTGAACTTGGTGTGGTGCCTAACATTGTAAATCCCATTACACTGTACTGTGATAACAATGGAGCCATTGCGCAAGCAAAGGAACCACGGTCTCATAATGCATCCAAGCATTACCTTAAGCGATACCACATTATAAGAGAAATTATGGCAAGAGGAGATGTGAGAATAGAAAGAGTACCTACAGAGGACAACGTTGCAGATCCGTTGACAAAGCCCTTAACCCAGAAAGTACATGATCGTCATCTAACTTCTACTGGGATAAGTTGTAGAAACAATTGGCTTTAGTCCAAGTGGGAGTATGTTGGGGTTTAGTATCCTATAGACAATTGTTCTAGGATACAAACTTAAATGTAAATGAAGTGTTCTTTATATCATTTGTTTTAATGAGATATATGTTTTATAACTATATAAAGGTAAACCCTTTTAAGCACTAAATAAAGTCTAAAGGAAATTCGTAAGTTTGTTTAAAGTGATTATAAAGTGTTCATACAAGCATGAAGTGAGACAAAACTTTATAATAAACTAATAAACTTAAAACCACCCCAAGTCAAGCAATATGTTTAGGATTGACATATCGCGGTTGAGACTTGCATGTAACAATGTCTTTTGTCGACAGAAAGCTGATCTCACAAGCTTCATATATATAGATATCTGGACAGTTACATGGATCCGATGAAAGGTAGTTCATTAGGATTGGGGACCCGACTTGAGATAATAGGATGGGTAGATTCTTCCTTGTCACCTATTCATCTCATTGGTATTAATAGGTATAAATAATCCTCAGACTCAAAGGAATGTTAATTTGTATTCTGGATTACGGAATGTGACGCTTTGACTCTGGTGTAACACGATCCTTAACAGAGATGACTCTGGGGTGTGAACAGAAGACGTTGGGTATCACATGAAGTGATTGCGGGATCGTTATACATTGGATTGAGCATTTATCACTCCCGATAAATGGGAGATATGTCCATGGATCACTTGTGGAAGTCTTGACTCTAAATCCTTGCAAGGTGATAGCTTGAGATTGAAATGAGATTTCTCTTAACCTATCTAATTGGAGTTGACTCGACCAGAACAAGTAAAACGAACGTCTTGCTATATGTGACTTGACATCACCCATAGTCATAAGATTCAGTTCAAGGACGTAGTTGATAAAGGATCGAATTATACCGTAACTAATACGGAAAGGTCAACGACAGAATCAACCTGTCTTCTTATAGCTATAGGGGAATGATTACGGACTTGCTAATCACATACTTTGTACATCATTCCGTTATGCAAAGATTAAAATTGAGTATAGCCTTATCGTAAATGTCACGCTGAGCGTTTGTATGACGCACATGGCAAAAGAGGCTTTGAGTGGTTTGGAGGATAGTATTGGTTTTGACCATATCAGTTTCCATCTCCTCTTTACTCAGATTCAGAAGACGGACAACTTCACTAATTTCATCCATCGTACATTGGGAAGATGAAGAGAGAAGGTCACGAGTACCAGTCAGCTCAGAAGACAACTTGGTAAAACAATGATCTAACTCGGCAGAGGTAGCGTAGCCCATGTTGACTGTTGGTAAAGCATTGATCTGTCCTTGAAGTGAATTCATGTGATTCACCATCATCAATATCAGCTCAGTCAGCTTGACAAAGGATTCTTGCTTGGGTTGCTGGGTTTGGACTAAGGTCATGACACTTACTAAATCTTTGAGATTCTTGATCTCATTGAGAAGCTGAGTGACAGACGAAATATCTTGTGATTCAGCATTTGCGAACCCAGCAGCATCGACATGAGAATTGTTTAAGTCCTGAAGAAGATGTTGAGCCGAGTCAATGATGCGACGTCCGGACTCAGTTGCATGAAGATAGGCAAATTGTGCCTCAGGATTTAACTCAGTGGCCGGAATTCTAGTAGCACCTGATTGAGAAGGTGTTTGGTGCTGTCCTTGAGTAGAAGTGCCAGTATGGTCAGCAGCTGGACTTTGATGTTGATGAGCAGCAGGAGCTGACTGCTCAATGTTCTGTGAAACAGGACGGAAAGGAGGTGGATCTGTAGAGATAATTACCTGCTCAACATGGACTTGAGTTGGTGCAGGGAGAGGCACCTCAGGTTGAGCAGGATTTTCCTTAGTGTGCTTGTCTCCTTGAGCATCTAGGACTTCGAGCTCTTGCTCGGCTTGGTTTGGATTTTCTGGAGTCTTGGCATGTTGCTCGGTATGAGTAACAGAGGCTTGTTTTTCCTGTGCAAAGGGCCCAGGATGCGATGAGAAGAACTTAAATTGAGTATCTGTAAGGTTTGTGATTTCATCCCTCAGAGGCGAATCTCCCAGGAGGTCAATAACTGGAGATCTGTAGGCCTTCTTCTTAAGCCTTTTCAACTTTTTGGTCTTTGGGGGAGACGGGTCAGCAGGAATGGAATCAAGAGATGATTCTACGCCGAGATGAGTGTTGAGTCCTTCATTGACCATTTCTTGTTCTGAGAGATCATCATCAACTGTCTCATTCTGTACAGCTGGACTTTCAACTTCCTTAACATTCTCTGTTTGTTCTTGCTCACCAAAAGCTTCTTGATGTTGCTCAACATCCTCATCATGATCATGCTGACCTTCATTGTCGCTTTGTTCTTCTGCTTCTTGATCAGCAGGAATTTGCTCAAGGTCAATCTCTTGGCTTCTGATGAAGTGAGAATCATCAGGAACAGCAAAGCCAAGAGGGACAGCTTCAGCTGGACTCAGCTCAAAAGTTCTCTTCTTCTTCTTCAGAGGGGTTTCCTCACCTTCCAGTTCATCAGGCTCATCTTGCCTCTTTCTTTTCTCTGCTGACTTACCCTGATCAGCATCAACGTTCTTCCCCTTTGAGACAACCTGAATTTTCTTGGGGACAGCATCAACGTCCTTTGAGCTGGTTTGGATTGCTTTGCGTTTCTTGTCTCGCTTAGTTTGGACAGCAGCTTCAGCTACATCGATATTTTCTTCCTGAGGTGGCTCATCATCAGCTTCCTCCTGAGCTTCCCCCTGAGCTTCCTCGATGACCCCTTTTCCCTTCTTGGGCTTGATAGGTTGGTCATATACTAACCCAAACAGCAAAGCAGCTGTGATTTCGGTTCCCACAGTTTCTGTTTCATTGATCAAGTCAATTTGATGATCTTCTAGGATTCTGGTTATAAGGGAACCCAGCCTGAGCTTGATAGTACTTCGTTGGAGTCCTCCTACCAGAAATATGGGCATATTGAGGGGACTGTAGGTCAGCATGTGCCAAATGAAGCACTGTTCGAAATTTCAAGCTGATGATGCTGAGTTGATTTTTGGAAAGATGAAGTTAGTGGGGAGATAGTGAGCCATCTTTTGGTTTTGACCCATACATGTACTGGGTATTTCCCCTTTGTGACTTTCTGGTTTACAGAATGATACCGTGTGGTCCAGCTTTTCTTTAGTGGTCCTGAATTCTGTTCCGATGTTTGGAAGGTTTAGTAAGGTTGCGAGATAGGAAGGGGTAATGGTGAGCTTCTTACCTTTAACGTGAGTTACTAGATGGTCAGCATCACTTCCATCAACACAGAGGTTGGAGTAAAACTCACGTACTAACCTAGGATAGGTTCTTCCAGCGAGCGAAAAGAGTTCAACCCATTCATTTTTTCGCAATCCACTCACAGAATGGTTGCTCATGTGCTATGAAGCTTGGAGAGAACCAACGACATCTGAGCACCTCATGATTCTTAACACTTGGGTACACCTTAACGAAGAATTTCTCATTCGACTGCTTGTCCTTCTTCTTCTTCTTTGAAGAGGTTGCGAGGTCAGTTTTGGGGTTCTTGTTTGGAGTTTGGTTATGCTGACCTTGTTGAGGAGGAGACTTAGGGTTTGCATCAGTGTGGTCGTCGTTGTTACCACCACCGGAAGGATTTTGGGATTTCGTCATGGTTATGAATTTTTGAGAAGATTTTGGGATTTCAGAGAGAAAGATTTGAATGCCAAGGATTTCGAGTGTAAAGAGTAATAAGTGGGGGATACTTCCACTATTTATAGAGGTGCTAATTGATCCTATTCGTTGAACTAGCCGTTTAACCTCGAGATTATCAACCGACAGAGATTCTGGCATTTATAACACGTTCTGCGCATGAGTTTTCTCATTATTGCTTACGTTATCCTAGGTGGCTATTAATGCGTGTGCTAGCATTTAATGTTTTAAATGGGTTTTACTCAGCATTTAAGAATATCAAACATTTGTGATTCTGAGTAGTCAGTTTCACGTAGGATAGTTGTTTGTGGACTTAGTAACTCAGCTTAGGAAAATCACTCAGCATGTGTGTCTACTCAGCTTAGGGTGATTTCATGTTATTTTTAACTCAACATGCAGTAGTTACTAAATTATCACAAATCCCTCAGCATGATAATCACTCAACATTCAATTTAGCACATAGAATTATTAAAGAGGATTAGACATACCGATAGCTTCCCGTAGTATGTTAAATTGCTCACGAGCCAAGGGCTTCGTAAAGATATCCGCAAGCTGTTCATCTGTTGGTACGTAGGTCAGCTTGATCTCACCCTTGAGTACATGATCTCTGATGAAGTGATGTCTTATGCTGACATGCTTCATCCTGCTGTGTTGGATTGGATTCTTAGATAAGTCAATGGCACTCTTGTTGTCACAATTGACTTCTATTGTTTCTGATTTGACACCATAATCCTCAAGCTGTTGCTTAATCCATAGGACTTGGGCCACACAGCTTCCAGCAGCAACGTACTCAGCTTCAGTTGTAGACAAAGCTACTGATGACTGCTTCTTACTAAACCACAAAACCAGACAGCTTCCTAGGAATTGACATCCTCCTGAGGTGCTTTTTCGTTCTAGCTCATTTCTTGTGAATTGATCAAGCTCTTCTTGCATAGCGTTGATCCAATATTCATCGTGCTCAGCATCAGCGAAATTCTTTGGCTCATGTATTGAGACGAAGGCAACATTGCTGAGATACTTCCTAAGCTGATCTCTTATCATCAGCTTGTTGTCAGCAGCATCAAGAATGGACTTCTCCGAATGTCCTCTTGGGATTTTTATTTCTTTGGGCAATGATGAGTTGTTTGGAACAGGTGTTTCTGCAATCTCTGCAGGAATAGACTGGTCAGCAAAGGTTATTTCAATTTCTTGCTTACCTTTGGTCAGCTCTTGTATTGATGACTCAGAGGCTCTATTTTGTTCAGCGGAATCTGAGCTTGGTTCATCTTCATTGAGCTGAGTTGTCTTTCCTGCAGGGTCAGCTTCATCGAACTCAATATGGACAGACTCTTCTACAACCTGAGTTCATTTATTATACACTCTATATGCTTTGCTGTTAGTTGAGTACCCTAAAAAGATCGCTTCGTCAGCTTTGGCATCAAATTTTGCAAGATTATATTTTGTGTTGAGTATAAAGCATTTACACCCAAAGGCACGAAAGTATCCAATGTTGGGCTTTCGTCCTTTCCAAAGTTCATATGAGATTTTCTTAAGAATAGGTCTAACTAAAGCCCTATTGAGAATGTAGCATGCTGTGTGGACAGCTTCACCCCAGAAATACTTTGGAAGCCTATTTTCACTCAGCATTTTCCTAGCTATTTCGACAATTGTTCGGTTCTTCCTTTCAACAACCCCATTTTGTTGAGGTGTTCTAGGAGCAGAGAAATTGTGGTCAATACCACTGGTTTCACAGAATTCATCAAACTGTTGGTTTTTGAATTCTCCACCATTGTCACTTCTAATGTGAGCTACTCTTAGGTCTTTGTCATTTTCAAGTTTCTTAATCAATGTGGTGAACATCTCAAATGTTTAATCCTTGCTACTCAGCAAGATGATCCAAGTGTACTGAGAGAAATCATCTACAATGACTAAGGAAAATTTCTTACCTCCCAAGCTGAGTGGCTGGACAGGTCCGAAAAGATCCAAGTGTAGTAATTCCAATGGTCTTTTGGTTGAGACAATATTTTTACTTTGAAATGACTTCTTAGTTTGTTTGTCTTGCTGACAAGCATTACACAATTGATCTTTTTCAAATTTAAGTTTGGGCAATCCCTCAACTAGTTGCTTTCTAGCTAGTTTGGCAAGAAGGTCCATGCTTACATGACCAAGTCTTCTATGCCATAGCCAGGAGTTATCCTCTTTAGACACTAAGCATATATTTTTAGAAAACTGTTTTTCTAGACTCATCATGTATACATTGTCTACACGAGGGGCAGTTAAAATCACTTCGTTTGTTTTTTCCTCGAGTATTTGACACTGAGTATCATCAAATACAACCTTTCTGCCACTCTTGCAAAGCTGAGCTACACTCAGCAGATTGTATTTGAGACCTTTAACTAAGGAGACTGACTCAATAGTTGGGTTACCTCCGATAGTACCTGAGCCGACTATCTTACCCTTCTTATTGTCTCCAAAGCTTACACTTCCACCTCGTTTAAGCTCTAGTGTGATGAACTGAGTTTCATCACCAGTCATGTGCCTCGAGCATGCGCTGTCTATATACCATAATTTTGATTTCTCCACGCATCTCAGGCTCACCTGCATTTTAGACTATTTATTTTTAGGTACCCAATTCTTTTTGGGTCCTCGTTTGTTAGCATAAACAGGTGCAAAGTCATATTTTAATTTATGACGACATACTTTTATCGTGTGGCCATTTTTACCACAGAAGTCACAATGAGTTATCCTTTGAGGGTGATGTTGAGTTTGGTCAGCATTATTGTGCTGAGCGTGCCAACATATCTTAGTAGTATGTCCTTTCTTTCCGCAGAAGTCACATTGGATAGTCCGCTTATTGTACCAACACACTTCTCTTGTGTGCCCTTTTTTCCCGCAACAGTCACACTGTGTGAACTATTTATGCTGACTAGTACTTGAGTACTCAGCATGGAATTTTTTATTTGAGCCTCTTATTTGGCTCTGTAGGGAAGTGACATCCTTTTTCAGTTTCTTTGAATCTGATTGGACCTCCGAGACAAACTTGTGCATAAGCTCTATGTTACTATGCAAAGTTGAGTTGTCTTGGAGGAGATATCAGAGGTCACTCAGCTTGACCTCTTCAATCTCATCACACCGCCTGCTGAGTGCCTTTACTTTCTTATTGCACTTTTTTGTTAGTGCATATAAATCACTCAGGGCGTTTATCATTTCAGTTCTAAGCACAAGTAAGGATGTTACCTCATTATTGTGTTCCTCCTGGTCAGTTTCATCAGAGAGGTCAGCTTGCTCAGAATGAGTGCAGTCAGCATCATCGGCCATGAAACATATATTTGCCGTTTCATTTGCATCAGCTTCAGATGAGGTTGACTCATCACTATCACTCCATGTGGCCACCATTGCCTTTTTGCTTCCCTTCTTGTCCTTCTTCAGACTAGGGCAGCTTGACTTGATGTGCCCAGTTTGATGACACTCAAAGCATGTGACAGATTTGGAGCTATCCTTTTTGTATTTATCACTAGACTCAGCTTTGTACCTGTCGCCTCTTCTGAATGGCCTCTTGCTGTTCTTTTCATTCTTTCTGAACAGCTTCTTCATCTTCCTTGTGAACATGGCCATTTCCTCATCGTCCGATGAATCAGCTTCGGTTGAGTCAGCTTTCATGACAAGTGATTTTTGTTTCTTGTCTTCTGACTTTTCTTTTGCTTCAAAATTTTTCATAGAGATCTCATGAGTCAGCAGTGATCCGATTAGCTCGTCATATTTATATGTGGTCAAGTCTTGAGCTTCCTCCACGGCAGTTTTCTTAGCTTGCCAACACTTTAGTAAGCTTCTCAGGATTTTCTTCACCTGCTCTTCTTCAGTGAAGTTCTTGCCGAGCCTTTTTAGCTCATTTATAATGTTGGTGAATCTAGCGTTCATTCCGGAGATGTCCTTATCGTCGTTCATCTCGAACAGCTCGTATAATCTCATATGTTGGTTCACTTTTGACTCCTTGACCTTGCTTGTACCTTCATAGGTTACTTCAAGCTTTTTCCAAATCTCCTGTGCTGACTCGCAACCTGAAATCTTATTGTATTCTACAGCATCTAACGCACAGTGAAGCATATTGATAGCCGAAGCATTGTTTTGTAATTTTTTAAGGTCATCTTCTGACCACTCAGTTTCACTCTTAACAACTTTCTCATTGTCAACAGTTTTCTATGGCACATATGGGCCTTAAACTATTTCAAGCCATGCACTCATGTTTGTGGCTTGAATAAAGTTCTTCATCCTATTCTTCCAAAATGTATAATTGGATCCAAAGAATAGGGGAGGCCGACTAATTGATAATCCATCTGGGAGTATCTGTGTTGTTTGGTTCCCGGGAAGGAAACGAGTGCTGTTCTCAGCCATTTATCGGGATCAGCTCAAGATAGTTATATCTTTGAGTAGTGAGCTTAGGCTCTGATACCACTTGTTGGTCCCGTGTGATTAGTTCCAAGGGGGGGGGGGGGTTAGGAACTAATATAACTTTTTTTTGTTAAATTAATCTTGCTGACTTGATAATTTTGGTGAGTTTATTAACTCGGCTTTGGTCAGCTTGGCCGATCTTAATGTAAGACAGCTTTAGTCAGATGCTGACTAAGACTGTTTCACTTGAGAGTTGGGAATTGACACTTTTGTGGTCAGCTTCCAACTTAGCACTCTAATTTACTCAGTGTCAGGCTTAAACAATTTATATGCTGAGTAAATATAACAAGCAACACATGCACACACACACATATATATATATATATATATATATATATATATATAATCAAGAGAGTTAGAAATTACTCAGTATCACTTATCCTGGTTCGGCTTCTCTGCTTACGTCCAGTCCCCAGACTCGTTCGGGCTTTTAGAATCCAATACTGAGCTCTTTAAGGGTAGAGCACAAACCGGTTACAAGGCAGTTGAATATGCAAGAGTACCTTCCTATATTCGTCTACTCAACTCCTACTAAGTGCTACAACCCAGCACCTAGATTTCTCTTCCACTGAGTATTTACAACTAAACACTCAGCTTGACACTCTCAATTCACAATTGATACAACTTGCTCTTTTTGGAATAAGAACACTTTAGATGATTACAGAATAATCAATCTAGCATTTACACAAGGAATAGAAAGTGGGTGTAAGATTTCTTTCTTGTTTTTGAGTGCTTTGAACTTGTATTTTTCTCTCTTGTATATACTGTAATTCGGTAATGATCCAAGAGAATTGTTTGTCCTTTTATAGTTGAACTTTGAGGATCAAATGATTTGAATTTGATGTGTCCGTTGAATCCAAAACGGCTCTTTTGGGGACAAGCTTCTGGTCAGCTTCAGATGTGCAGGCCTATCATGTTTTCTGATTTCCTCATATGTCAGGCTTGTCTTCTTCCTACAAGCTTTGTCTTCTTGCGGAAGTTTGTCTTATAGCAAAGAACAGTTGACCCATACACCTTGGAATTTGGCTTTTGCGTAATTCCAAGACTTCTATTATTGGTGCAGACAGTTGTCGAATTTGTCTTTTAGCTAACGGATCATTCATGCTGTCCTGAAGATCACTCAGCTTCACTTCGACAGTCATTGTCTTTGATTGTTACCAATTCTCATACTGAGTTCTTTTTCACTCAGCTTCCATAGTCCGCTTCGTTCTGCAAGATCTAGTTTTGAAGCAAACTTCTTTTTATGCCGAGTTCCGTTCCACTCAGCTTCTTTAATCAGCTTCTTTCTTGAGCTGTTGTTTTGAAGATGACTTATCTTCTCTTATGCTGAGTCGCTCTTCACTCAGCTTGTATTATGTTCTCATGCTGACTTTGTCCTGTCTTAATCTTTATTTCCTTTTGCATTTATACTCAATATTGAACAAACGGATTAGTACAATTAAATCAAAGCACTTAAATTTAATTGTCTCTTAATCATGGTTTAAACTTAAATGATTTTGTCAAATCAAAATCTTGTGGAAAGGTGTTTCAACAAAGGGTTGCAATCAGAAGAAGGGCATTGATTTTGATGAGATATTCTCTCATGTTGTCAAGATGACATCTATAAGAAATGTTTTGGGTTTAGCTGCAAGTCTTGATTTGGAGTTGGAGCAGCTTGATGTGAAAACTGCTTTCTTACATGGTGATTTGCATGAGGAGATATATATGGAGCAACCTGAAGGGTTTGAAGAGAAGAGAAAAGAAAAGCTTGTTTGTAAGTTGAAGAAGAGTCTTTATAGGCTCAAACAGGCACCAAGGCAATAGTATCAGAAGTTTGATTCTTTTATGACAAAGAATGGTATTAATAGAACTTCAGCAGATCCTTGTGTGTATTTTAGAAATTTCCCTGGAGGTAACTTTATTATCCTTCTTTTATATGTGGATGATATGTTGATAGTTGGACAAGATGCAGAGATGATTTCCAACTTGAAGAAGGATTTGTCCAAGTCATTTGACATGAAAGACTTGGGTCCAGCTAAGCAGATCTTAGGAATGGAGATAGTTCGTGATAGGAAAGCTGGAAAGTTGTTGTTATCTCAAGAAAAGTATATCGAACGTGTGCTTGAAAGGTTCAATATGAAGAATGCCAAGCCTGTTAATACACCTTTAGCAGCTCATTTCAAGTTGAGTAATAGAGCTTGTCCTAAAACAGATGAAGAAAAAGCAAGTATGTCTTCTGTTCCTTATTCATCTACTGTTGGTTCTTTGATGTATGCTATGGTTTGTACTAGACCAGATATTGCACAGGCTGTTGGTTTGGTGAGTAGATACTTATCCAATCCGGGTAAGGTTCATTGAGAAGTTGTTAAGTGGATTTTCAAATACTTGTACGGTACTTCCAAATTGAGTTTGTGTTATGGAGGTGGCAAACCGATTCTTGAGGGATATACAGATGTAGATATGGCTGGTGATCTTGATAATAGAAAGTCTACCTCAGGTTATGTGTTTACATTTTCAGGGGGAGCTATTTCATGGCAATCCAAGCTACAAAAGTGTGTAGCATTGTCTACTACTGAGGCAGAGTATATAACAGCTGTGGAAGCGTGCAAAGAGATGATTTGGTTGAAGAGGTTTCTTCAAGAGTTGGGTTTGAAGCAATGTGAGTATGTGACATTCTGTGACAGTCAGAGTGCTTTGGATTTGAGCAAGAATGCCATGTATCATGCTCGTACCAAGCACATTGATATTAGATATCATTAGTTGCGGAATGTGATTGAAGAGAAAGAATTGATGTTAAAGAAAGTCTACAAAGACAAAAATGCAACAGACATGTTAACCAAGGTGGTTCCTAGAAGTAAGCTTGAGCTTTGTAATAAGCTCTCCGGGATGAGATTCAAACGTTGAAGAATTTGAGTTTCTTCCTCTCCGTGATGGGCTGGAGGGGGAGATGTTATGGGTCCCGCCCATATTTAAGGTCTATTTATTATTAACTTTGGCTTCTTTAAGAAGCTTAGGTTAATGTGTATTTAAGTGAATGAATTGTCATTATTGAGACAAGTGAAGGAAGAAAAAAAGACACACAAAAGAGAAATTCGTTTTTTGCTTTTCTACATCAGGTCAGTCCATGTTTTTGTGGATTCCCGGAGATTGAACCGTCGGATCGTCACGATATTTGGACAGAAGCTTCTTGACATATTGTTCCATGTTCTCACCGTTATGATTGTCGTTCGGTGGCCTGGAAGGTCTGTTCGTAGTTGGGGCAGATTGTAGACTGATTATTCTCTTTTGTGGTATTTGTTTCTTCTTGTGATCTCTTATTGTTTCATGGTTGTTGGTGGGTTATAAACCTTTTGTAAGAACTTTGTTGGGTTTGTTTTGCCCTCAATTTTATCATAATAAGAGAAGAAGGGTGGACTCCTCAAAGGTCCCGTGGTTTTTACTCTTCACACCAAAGAGGTTTTCTACGTATAAATCTTGTGTGTTTGATTTTGGTTTAGATTTCCATTCTTGTAGTTATATTTGTTGCTTTGATTTGGAACTTGGGTTGTGCTTTGGTTGATTATTTGTGAGATAGATTCTTATGGTGTTGTTATTGGTATTCCGCGTGTTATTGGTAACCCGTCTTTTGGGTCCTTCAGAGAGGAATCCGATCATAAAAAGGCTTTTGGGAGAGATAAAATTAGTGGCAAATGTTTGGCAGCTGATAGATGGATTTACTGATGTTGGTCGGGTTTTGGGTTTGAGGGGAGGAGATTTGCCCGGTTGTTAATGATGAAAATGGTGCTGGACATATTAATGAAAGTTTTGGTGATGTGGTTGAAATTTAAAGGAGGTCGGGTAAGCCCGAATCTTTCTGCCCTAATATGCGGCTCTCATCTCACCTGCGGCGCCCTCACTTTTGAGATCGTTGCTAGGTTTTCCGGCCGCTCCTGGCGCACGGTAGTCGCATCTTTTTGTGGCTGCTCTATCGAATCGCTCTCGTTTCTATTGCACTAGTTATTTTACTCTGACAGAATGGTAGATCAGATTGAGAAGCAATGGAGGAAACTGAAACTGACCGAGGAAGAGGATGACGCCATCGTTTTCCATCCAAACGAAACAGGTGCTGACATAGACACAACGAAAAAGATTGTAGGGAGGTTGCTATCACCAAAGCCGTTGAATATTCGCACCATGTCAAACGCTTTCAACACCATATGGAAAACAAACAAAGGTTTTAAGGTGAATGACTGTGGGGAAGGTCTATTTATGGTTGAATTCCAATCTGCTAAAGACAAAGAGAGGGTGCTGCGTGACTCTCCTTGGCATTATGACCGTCACCTGGTTATCCTAGCAAACCTGGAAGGGGTCACTCAATTATCACAGCTGCAAATGAATTTATGCGAATTTTGGATTAGACTTGTGGATGTGCCTTTATACTGCAGGAACACAGTAGCAATCCAGAAGTTAGCGGGCCGAGTAGGGGAATTTGTTCAACTCGATAGTGATAGTATGCAGAATTGGGCTAGCTACATTTGAGTGCGGGTCCGTTCTGCTATTTATGTGGAGTTATCGGCCATGTCTATGATGACTGTGAAGCAGGATTGGCAAGGGAAGTGAATGATGAATGGCCGTATGACCCGGCTCTCCGGGCGTCACCATCGAGGCTGAGATCAGTATCCTATGGAGTTGAGGATAAAAAACAGACCGGCAAGAGTGGGACACGGCCAGATGGGTCGGATAATACCACAGCTAGACGGAAGATCCTCGATGAGGAGATAGGCAGCAAAACTGGGGAAGGTGAGAGTAACATTCCTATGACTAATGGCGATGAGACTTTAGTCAATGTTGAGAGGGATGGCGACGTGGATATGGTGAACACGAATCCGGAGTGGTTACCAACAGTGCAGACAGACAATCTAAACCCTCTGCAGCAGAATGGCGGGCAAGGTATAAGCGTGGGGCCCCAACATAATTATGGGTCGTTATGCATGGATTCAGCCAAAACAGCAAAGCCTTTAAACCCGAGCATGAGCGCTACAACCCCACGGAGTCGGACACCAAAACTAAAAAAATTGGCACGGAACCAATCGCAGAACTCACCAGGGCCACGGGTTACCCCTCATATTGCAGGGACATGTGCAACAAGGCGTAAACGGTCTAGAGAGGATGATTTGACGGATGATCTACTGGAGTCGGATCATGGGAATACTAAGCAGAAAATGATAGTGACAACTGACCAGAGGGTGGAGGCCAACACTGGGCCCCACCCTACAGTATGAAAGTTCTCAGCTAAAATGTCCAGGGAATGGGTAACACCTGGACATTCCGAACCCTCCGAAAAATTGTGAGGGAAAATAACCCAGACATGTTCTTCTTAATGGAAACGCGAATGAAGAAGAATGATTGCTCTAGCTTGTATCGGTCTTTTCCTAAATATAATCTTTTTATTATGGATGCGGTTGGTGCGAGTGGAGGGCTGATTTTTGGCTGGCAGAAGGAATTGGAGGTAGAAATTACAAATTTTTCTTTACATTGTATTTGTTTTGCAGTTAATTTCAATAATACCCCTCTGTGGAGGGGAGCCGGTATCTATGGGTGGCCGGAGAAAAACAATAAGAAGCTCACATGGGACCTAATGAACCATATCAACAGTTTTGATCAGCTACCTTTGGTTTATTTTGGAGATTTCAACGAGATATTATGGTCTTCTGAAAAGAAAGGGGGGAGAGTAAGAGAAGACAGAGAGATGTTTGATTTTCATGAATGCTTAGAGATATGCAAACTTGTGGATCTAGGGATGACGGGAGGGTCTTATACTTGGCATAATAAAAGGTCCGGGGGGGCTGCTATTTGGGAACGGCTGGACTGCGCAGTAGCATCGGCTAAATGGATTGAAATGTTTCCAGAAAATCTAGTACGGTCTTTAGCTCGAATCTCATCAGATCACAACCCACTCTTAATTTGCACCAACGGAGACGAAGGAGCATCGATGAGGCACAGGAAAATCTTCCGTTTCGAGGCCATGTGGCTTAGAGATGATGAATGCAAGCCAATGATAGAAGAGCAGTGGACGGGTTTGCACAGCACGAGTTCCGTACCTACTAAAATTAGTGCAGTAGCCCAAATGTTGCGCAAATGGAGCAGGGAATCGTTCGATCAGCTAAAACAAAATGAACAACGGTTAACACGGGAACTTAATGTGCTTCAGCAGTGAGCAGAACCGAGCACACTCAGTAGAGAGAAAGTTTTAGCAACTCAGATCGCGGAGATACAAAAAAGAGACGAAGTTAAATGGCGACAGCGGGCGAAAGCCGAATGGCTGCGGTCTGGGGATCGGAACTCCGGTTTTTTCCATGCCAGGTGTTCAAATCGAAAGAAGAGAAATTGTATCCGGAAATTGAAAGATTCCGATGGACAGTGGCAAGAAGGGGATGTGAAGGTATGTGCCGTAGTTAATGATTATTTCTCTGACCTTTTCAAATGTTCTAATCCACCATCTGGAAGGTAATACATTGAAGCGGTAGATACCCTCTTGACGGCTCAGCAACAACACGATTTGATGACCCCATTCAAACGTGAGGAAGTCGACCGTGCAATTCACCAAATGCATCCCACCAAGGCCCCAGGGCCTGACGGTATGTCCCCCATCTTCTTTCAATCCTGTTGGTCTTTCATTGGTGAGGATGTAGCAGCTATGATCCTTGATTGTCTGAATAATTGCAGAATGCCCATAGATTTGAATCACACTTTCGTTACACTTATCCCTAAAGTAAAAGAGCCGACCGTGATGAAAGACCTTAGGCCAATTGCCCTGTGCAACGTGCTTTATAAGATTATATCTAAGATCCTAGCAAATAGAATGAAACGTGTCCTCCCTAGTATCATTGCTGATACACAATCGGCTTTTGTGCCTGGACGGCTGATTACTGATAATGCTATATTAGCCTTCGAAGCTTTTCACAGCATGAAAACTAGAAGTAAAGGGGCGTGGGGTAATTTTGCTTTAAAGTTGGATATGAGCAAGGCATATGACAGAATTGAATGGGGTTTCCTCGAAAAAATGCTATTACATCTACAATTTCCGCCAAGGTTCGTACAGCTTGTCATGCTGTGTGTTTCTTCGGTGACGATGTCTTTTCTCATAAATGGGCAGCCCAAAGGCTGGTTAAAACCTGCCAGAGGTCTTAGACAGGGGGACCCAATATCCCCATATTTGTTTCTAATCTGTGCTGAAGCGTTGTCTGCCAATATTAGAAAAGCTGAGGCAACGGGGAGACTGCACGGCTTGAAGCTAACACGGGATAGCCCAAGCATATCTCACCTATTTTTTGCAGATGATTCCCTAATGTTTGGTAGAGCCACAATATCTGAAATTGCGAATTTGAGAACCTTACTAGGGGAATATGAAGAATGTTCCGGTCAATTGATTAACTTTGAAAAATCAGAAATCTTCTTTAGCCATGGAGTACCGAACGGAAGGCGTGAGGTCATTTCAACGGCTCTTCGGGTTAGGATCACTGGCTCTTTCCCAAAGTACCTGGGCTTGCCTACGATTGTCGGAAGAAGTAAGAAAGCAGTTTTCGCAAGCATAAAAGAGCGAATTCACCGTCGACTTAGGGTGTGGGAGGAGAAATTGCTATCCATTGGTGGAAAGGAAATCCTCATTAAATCAGTTATTCAGTCAATTCCAACTTATATCATGTCCTGTTTCATGTTGCCTGATAGGTTATGCGAGGAGATCCAGGGACTGACAAGTCGGTTCTGGTGGGGCGGTTCCGAGACAAAAAGACCGATCTATTGGGTAGCCTGGGATGCTATGTGCAGGACAAAGAACGAAGGGGGTGTCGGATTCCGATGGCTAAAGTCATTTAACAGGGCCCTACTAGCCAAGCAGATATGGCGGTTACTGAAGAATCCAAGTTCGCTGTGTGCCAGGATACTCAAAGCTAAGTATTATTGTAGACACCGAGTCGGAGGACCTGTGACGAAAACCTGAAAACAAGACGGTTGAAACAATTGATTCCGGAAGTTTTGAAAAACAAAAAATATATAAAGAATAATAAGTACATAATAAAGAAGAAAGAGTTACGGCGGGTCGCTGTTGTTGATCGGATGGCTCGCGAATACTTAGCGGCATGGTGCGAGTGCTTAGCGGCGGCCGGCGCACGCTCGACGACAGTCGGACGCCCGCTCGACGACGCAAAGCGCGCGCTCGACGTCCGTCGGACGCACACATCCAACCACGAATGGCACGTGCTCGGCATCCGAACGATGCACGGGCCCGGTGGCACGGAACGCACGCTCGTCGGCGCGTGGACGCCCGACGACACCGAACGCGTGGACGCCCGACGACATCGAACGCGAGCTCGACGGCTGCAGGACGTGCGCGCCCCGACGGCCGTTGGGCGAGCGCCCAACCACGTCGGGCGGACGCCCAACGCTGTTGGGTGGCCGCCCAACAATTGTTGGGCGGCCGCCCAACAAATGTTGGGCGACGCCCGATTTTACTCGAGCGTCGCCCATTTTTCCGGGGATCCGTTTGCCTATAAAAGGCACGGATCCCCATGCATTTGAGGAGGATGGATTTTTGGAGAGAGCTTTCTCACTCTAAACATTTTTAGAGAGAGAGAGTGATTTTTTTTGAGAAAAATATTTTTTTCTCAAAAATTCCAAATTTCCTAAAGTTCAATTTTTACTAAATTTTCATTAAAAACGGAAGATCGTGGTTCGTGGAATCAATCGGCTTCGACTGTCAGATACCGAATTTAAGGTATTTTCCGAGGACTAGACTCTCTTTTATTTTATTTTATTTATCTTCTTCTCCTATTTATTTTTACGTTATAGTTTTTATTTATTTAGTTATTTATTTATGTTGTCATATTTTATTTAATTAGCGTATTTATTTAATTTTCATTTCGTGTTGAATAAAATTCGGTTTTGTTTTAAAATAAAAAACCTCGTTTTGATATCCCAATACGAACCGTGATCCGATAAAAAGGTAGTTCGGGTATCGAAAACGTTGTAATTACAAGTTTTTAATTTAAAAGAAATTTCCAAATAATGATTTGAAATAAAAAACGTCGTTTAGGAACTTTCGTTTTCGACTATGATCCATTTTTGGTAGTTCGGAAATCCAAAACGATTGAATTAGATTTAATTTAAAGCTTTCGAATAAATCTGGAGAATATTGGAGTGCTGCTGTAATTTGTCATTTCTGTCACTAAATGCTGTTTACCGACGGATTTTCCGTCGGTAAATCTGTCAAAACGTAAAAGATGCCATTTCAGTCCCTTTTTCTTAACTTTTAAGCTTTTAATCCTTAATATATATATGTATAGTTATGTAATATATGCTTTTCAAATTATTTTAGACCTTTAGTATATGTAATTATTTTAGAATATTTGTATGCTTTTTTATTATTATTCTATTTTACAATATAAGTATATGTATATATATGTCTTTCTTTTTATTCATTTGGGCTCTATTAGATTCTATTTTGAAGATTATTTACTTGGGTATTTTGGGAAATAATTAATATATATTAGTATATGTTATTTTTGATATTTAAAACTATAATAGATATGTATATATGTAGTTTTGGGATATTTGGATTATTTTAGTGGTTATTAAAGGAAATTATTTTTGGATGAATATTATTTTCTTAGTTATAGGATTTACTTACTATTTTCACATTTTTAAAGTATAGATATATTGTACCTACTATTTTTATATACATATAGTTTCTTTTGTATAAACTTTTATTTTCTTATTCTATTTTTTTGATTTAAATGTATATATATATATATATGCTAGAATTACTTTCTTTATTCCTTTGGACCATTCATTGGTCCATGTTTCAAATGGGCTTTATTTGAGTATGAGTCTTGGTTTAAATGGGTTTATTATTATAAGTATAATAGGTAGAGAGTCCATTAAATAAGAGAGGAAAATAAATCACAAAAAGAGAGCTTTCAATATAATTATATAAACTAATGAATTTTTAGAGTTTCCTAATGTAAGTAAATAGAGTTGTTTTTGTTAACATTTCAAATCATTTCTCAAAACATCACGTCTTAAAACCTTAGTCCGTTCCAACGGCGGATTAAGCGAACATTATAATTAAAATCGTTTTCTTTGTGAATAATAGAGTTTTAGAATCATTTTCTTAAAGGATTTGTACAACATGATATTGACTTGTATGTTTAACCACGTTTTCTCATTAAAAGGTTCTTATCCTAACGTTTTCAAACACTCGAGTCATTCCAACGGCGATTCGGGTAAAACTTCATCAAACGGGGTTTTAAAACGCACCTAAATCGTTCCAACGGTGATTAAGGTGCGAACCATGTAAATAAACTCGTTTTGGGAAAAATAAGTTAGTGTAGAATAAACACACAGCGTGACATGTAAATGAAGTTGTAAATAAATCACTTCTTTCTCCCCATTCTCTATGTATGTATAACATAAATGGGTGATTCTTTACTAGTATGGCTTTCCAATAATATATGCTCAAAACGGTTTCTGAAAAAAGAAAGAAAAGGGTTTCAAATGAATTTTATAAAGAAGTATACGATTAGTCCGTTATCGCCTAACATGCTGAGTAGGAGGCCGGTGGTTCATAACCGGGCGATGTCGGGGTGCCTAGTAGCCTTTCTCCGGAAAGGAGCTAGCCTTCTCGGCTCGTACCTAAGTTTCCCAAACCCACACCGGTCTCCCGCAAGGGATCGGTGTTCATTTTCCCATTCGTGGGTGGTGACTCTTCCATATCTCCGAGCTCCGGTCCTGCCGAGCAGCTTGATTCCACGATTGGTTGCTTTCGGCGCCAATCACCGCTTACGTCGCCATGAGGTTGTCCACCCCCCGGTCTGCACGGGAGATTAGGCCGCGGCACCTCTTCTAACAAGTGGCGACTCTGTTGGGGAAGCGAGAAATTTGATTCCGGAAGGCGTGTATTAAGCCCTTAACGGGGACGGATCGTTTTACTTCTTTTCGTATGCATTCATGTGCATTATTGCAAACCCTTTGGGTAATTTCCGTGAAACCTCTAGCGAGAGTCCATTCGTCGCTCGAAAGAGGCTAGCGTAAGTTACCCCTTACAGTAAGGCGCCAGAGGGTCCCCATCCATTCGTTAGGGGCGAATCTGTGCGGTCCTGTGAGGTCCCGCGGTCAGCCGTGTCAGCATATAGTAGCCTTAGAAGTTTCCATAGGATTACCTGTTACTATTTTTGATGTGATAAATGAATCAATTCGTGTTTTCAAACCGCCACGATACGTGTCTAATCCTAAAGTAGGTAAAGAAAATGAGACGATGTGTTAATATATACTCGTGAATCGACATACTAATTACCCTAAAACGTCGAAACAATTTGAACTAAAGACGACTTAGTCATCTCATATGAATGAACATGTGCGACCCGCCTTGTCCCTTTCGGTGTCCCGACGAAGGCACATGTTCAGGAAATGTGTTATGACGTAAGCACGTATTAGTATGAATCGGTTCGGTGTTAAGGATAGTTACATCTCGATACAAAAGACTATATTAACAGTAGCCGTTATTCACATTCTTTAAATAAGTTAGGATAAAACGAGATCATGACGAAACGAAAATGAAAAACATTTCTGTTTCGAACGACCCTGTCGTAACGTGAAAAGTTTCGCACGAGTAGCCCGTCCCTTCCGAATCAAAGACGAGCTTTTACGTTATGCCTCGTGTCGTTCTTAAGAGAAATGGATGTGTCCGTAAAGGTGACTAAGAAAATAAAAGAAAAGAAAAATAAACTAATCGACCAAAATCATTCCGAGACTACGATATATATCAATCCCGAGGGTAGTTAAAGAAAATAAACCAATGTCGTTGAATACATGCCTCGAACGAGTGTATACCCCGTTTAAAATCTTGAAGCCGAATTAAGCCAAACCATATAATTGCGCCATATGGACGAGACTGCGGGTTTTGACTAACGACTCGATCATTTCAACCGTTACCAAAACTGCAAGAAATATGGCCCGATATACGTGTTTGCTTAATTCGCGCCTAAAGGAAAGAGAACGGTGATATCCTCGTCTCGAATAAACATGCGATTCAACGAAACATTGATTTTCTATAACCACACTAAGGTGATATATCCCGTAGATCGGAAAGAATAAGAGATTGTTGTTAGCCGAAAGATTACCGTGCGCTCAAATAAGACTCACCGTCTTTTCGTGTAGCAAAATGAGCAAACGAATCCTCGACGCTAAGAACAAACACGTTACGCGATGAGTCTGTTCCCTAAAATAAAATCCAAAAGTGATTCCATCACTAAATAAACGCATGGTTACGTCTCTCGATAGATCCAAAAAGATCCCGTTGTAATCCAAAAATCGAGACACGAATCCACGTGAATAAAAAGGGAACGAGTCATTTGCAATAACAAACGATTGGAATAGAAGAATAACTCGTACCACGTTTAAAAACTGAGATGCGCTCAAAAGGAGTCAAAACCCGAATTAATGCGTCTCGCGAAAGGACAAAAGACGAGTTATTCTGAAAGGACAATCCGACTTGGTCGATTTCTTAGTCACTGAACGTGGTACATCAAAACGAACTGTATTGTCTGATGAGTGATTTATTTTTCCGCAATAATCGACGGTATCACGCGTCCTCTGGACCATGATGTGAGCCCATACCAAAATCCTAGGAAAGAGACTTGGACCAGCGAGTGTGTGGAGGAATAAGGATGGAAGAGAGATGATGTGATGATTGTGATTATTATCTAACGTTTTCTTATTGCAATCTAATTACGCGTTATGTACGATTTTCGCTAACTAGTTTGTTCGTATGGATTTCTATCTGTTTGTACATCAATCGAGTCAGATTTAAGTCATAATGCATCCTATGCTTAACAAATCATTGCAGTCGTACCATATAGAGCGTTGCATGCTGACCAAATTGTGTGCAGCTATATTAGGTTTCATAGACTTAGGACATATTTATTAGGAATGTGAGAAAGAGTCGACCCCAACGTCGCGTGTCATTCTGGAGGCATACTAGTTATGTCGTGACGTATCCTATACGTCTTTGCCTTGTCATACCTAAGTGCTGGGATGCATCCTATGCGTCCTTGGCACGTCTCGTGCATCTTCACCGTGTCGTTTGTATGCTAGCTAGGAGGCATGTCCATTATGTTGTGACGTATCCCATCCGTCTTTGCCTTAGCATACTGTAGGTATGGTAGCTTACCTCGTACATTTCTCTCGTATCCCAAGCACTAGTCAGAAGGTACAACCCTTATGTCATGGCGTATCCCATACGCCTTTATTTTGGCATACCCCGTATGTCACGACACCTCCAATACGTCCTTACCCTGTCAAGAGGCGTACCATTCTCTGGTGGCGTGCCCACTATATCCTTGCTGCGTCGTGTCATCACGTGTCCACCCGTCATGAGTCCCACCTGTCATGGGGTGATGTATTCCTTGCATCTTTACTTTGTCATACTCCATGAGACGTAACGCACCCCATGCATCTTCCATTAATCATTCAGACACCGACCAAGAGGCGTACCTGTTATGTCGTGACATATCCCATATGTCTTTTCCGTGTTGTGCCTCGTATATTATGACCCATTCCTTGTGTCTCTACCATGTCATTACACACCGGTCAGAAGGTGTACTATATGTGTCATAACGCATCCTGTACATCTTCGCCTCATTCCTTGCGCCAAGCGAGGGGCATGAGTTGCATGCCCCATATGTCAGGGCATGTCAGGTGCTTGTTCACCATGCTATGTACGTTAGATGAAAGGCATACCATTTGGGCCGTGACGTATCCCATATGTCCTTACCTCGTCCCATCTTCCATATCGTGAAGTGTCCCAGGCGTCTCCATCACGTCAGCTATAGACCAGTCAAGACATGTACTCGATGCACCACCGTGCATCGCGTACGTCCGGGTATTGCCAAGGTCGTACGTCGCGATAGGTTGCACATGCGTCTTCCATATCAGATACGCTAGTCTAGAGCCATACCCCGTATATCATGATTTGAGTTCTTGCCTTGCGAAGTGCCTGACAGAAGATGTACCCCATACATCACAATGTATCTCGCGTCTTTACCATGTCTCGCATGCCCGTCAAAAGGTCTACCCCGCATGTTGTGATGTGTCTCATATATTAGTCCAGAGGAGCACCTTTAGACCTTGAGGTATTCCCAACGTCTTTATCATGTTATACTTTGTGTGGGATATGCCGCGCACATCTTTGTCGTCCTCTTTATACCATTAGGGGGTATGCCATGTGTATCGTGGCATATAACATGCATCTTTTCCACCGTGTTTAAGTTATCCGGAGACATGTCCCATGTGTCACGACGTACTCCGCCTCCCTCTATCATGGTTAGGAATACTATTCGTTAGATATGCATCCTTGCTAGATCCAAACTGCTTGGTGGTCGTACCTCGTTTGTCATAACATTCGCATCGTGGGGCAAATTCTGTTCACTTTTCGCATGGTCGACTCGAGATGTACTATGTGTGTCGCCACATCGCCGATAACTTATCGATAGTTCAAAAAAAGAAACATTGTCATAGCATCGGTTCCTCCCGAGACTCAAATTAACCATTCGTCACATGTCTCATACACGTCCTACTTATGTCTCAAGACATACCATGTATGTCGCTACGCCTTAGCCAACACATCTCAAGATTATGACTGGTACCTTGATCTCAAATAGAACCATAATCTCACGGGTCGTCGTCACCTCCCTTTCGTATCTCAAGACATACCCACGGATGTCGCCACACTATACACAATGACTAAGTGATTCCAAATTACGTTGTTGTATTATCCATGCCCCTCACCTCGTAGGTTGCCATCATGACCTTCGCACGCTAAGACATGCCACGTGTGTCGATGCGCCGTGCACCAATACTCCAAAGTTACGTGGTTGTAAGATCGAAACCTTAGGGTCGGGTGAACTGTTTCACACGAATCTCGTTTACCTGTCGTCATTCGCATCTGGGGAGGTAGTCCATACGTCGCACCTCCGTATTTCAAAATTATGGGCAATACCCTGAGCTTCGAAACGAACCCTTGACTGGTATGTTGTCCACGCTTCCCATTTGTACCTTTAGGTGCGCCATGTGGGTCATCATAATTACGCCATCCCACTGTCCGGACCCCAGGTTCGCATTGACCCTCTGACGCACGCTTCACACGAAGTCATGGTGTCACATCCGCGTTTTAACTGGCACCTTATATGTCACCTCGTCACATCTAATAAATCCATTGCACTAACCTCTTAGCTAGTAGGTCATCCTCATGCCCCATTGGTACTCTCGGCCGTACCTTGTATATCGACACGTCATTGTACTAAAGTAACCCGCGCATCCTTAGCCTTCTTGAGACACGCTGTCGCATCTTCAAAAATGGGCAAATCGATATGAGACATACCAGGTGTATCATCATATATCGTAACACGTCAGTATTCCAAACATGTGACACTAGTCCTTCGAACACGTATCAGCTTTCGGTGCATATCCCGTATGTCACCGCTTGTGCCTTAGTCATACGTTGGGCCTTGTCAAAATGTGCCCCACATGTCGTCTTATCATTGACAATATTTGTAGCCCACGAATATGTCATTAGGCTATCCAATTCTGGACCGACCTTTGACGCGTGTTCTGTATGTCATCCCTCGCACCTTACTCACATATCAAAGACTGAGTCGTTTATACCATCCAGTCAGGGTTAAGCTTGTGGCACACACCCATATACGCGGTTCGGTACGTCCTGTTCGCATGTCAAATGTCGAGTCACTCATGTCATTGAGTTCCAGTCGAATCTGGGGCAAGTTCATATATGTCATCACGTGCATCTTGCTTACACCCCCAATGTCGAGTCATTTGTATCGACAAGTTCAAGTTGAACTTTTGGCCCGTACCTGTCATATAGAGTGATTCATGTCATCAAGTCCAAGTCACACCCTTAGGCACGTACCCTATGGGCCGTCTCGAGCATCCCGCTCATACCTTGACGCACTGAGTCGTTCATGTCGTGAGGTTCCTGTCAAACTCTTGACGTACGCCCTGTAAATTGTCACTCATATCTTGAGTATGCCTCAAACAGCGGTTTGTTTATGTTGTCAAATCCTCGACACGCTCCCCTTACACCCTTGGTATTATTGTCTATGTGCCCCAAACTCCGAATTGCCTTATTTACGAGTCTGAGACATATGCCCTATGTGTCCTTATTTGGGTCTCGCTCATATCAGTAGTATCAAGTTGTTTATACCGCGGCTAAGTCCAACATTTGGCACTTACCTCGAAGGTCTTGGTTTGCGTCCTCGTTGCTCTTCGAGTTGTTCATAGTAATAGGTTCCAGTCATCTCAAATATCGGTGATGAACCCAATCCGTCGTAAATATCCACATAAGATCTTTAGGGATTCTCATAAAACATATCGTCATCAGGTTCGCGCTATGAAACAAATTGACCTTCGACACGTACCAGGTAAGTCGTCGTTTCTGTCTCGTTGATACCTCGATCGGATTAGGACACTTCTCATTCTACCAGACGCACCGATGTCCGCAAATTCATTGAGGTATTTGGGGTCTCTAGCTTAAGTTAATCCTTGAACCGCACCCTGCGTGTCGGTATCGTGTCTAGCTGACACTTCCAATGTTGTTAGAAGGTACCTCTTGAGTCATCTCTGTGCTTCATCCACACCCAAAGTTGGTCAGATAATACGTGTGTAGTATGCGTACCCTATTCGTGTCTCGTACCTAGCATGTTGGATTTCCCCCACTATGGTCGAAATCCCAAAATCAAGCCATCATATCGTTCGTAAGTTGCGTATAAGTAAATCGTGGGGGCACATCAAGTGGGACTCCCATCCTGCCGTTTGGCTACCTCTAAGGCATACAACGTACGTCACCGTATTCCCTAAATGCACCATGTCTCAAACCACTCTGCCCAGGCACTAGTGAGTCGAGTAGGAGTTAATAATTGGCACATACCTCGTATGTTGACATATGCATCCTATTCGAACCTCGAGTATCAGGTATTCCGTGTGCATTATCCCGTCAAATAATACCCATCATCGTAATAGTTGCTTTCCAGGAGAAGCTGACAATCGGCGCACATCACGTATGTCACTCGAGTCTCCCATATGCCTTAACCTATTTAGGGCATGTCCCGTGCGTCACCACTTTCTGCATAACACACCAAGGTTCCGTTGGTACGTCTACGTATTAGTGTCTTGGGTTTAAACTAACCATCGACCCACACCCCATATGCGGTGGTCTCGTCCCGTTTGCTTCTAGTTTAGGACACACCCTCTATGCCGGCCTGTTTCAGGAAACTTGTGTTTCCCAGAAAGACGTTTCCCTGTTATCAGTATCAATACCAAGTAAACTATGGACAAGTGCCCCGCATGTCTCCGTCACGGTCTATTGGAGTCTCGGACATACCATGAGCGTCACATCAGTCCATGTAACACCGTGTATCTTCGAAGTACGTCATTGCTACCAATGATGGCAATCCCTCATATACACCTCATGCATGGTCGCTTAGGTTGTTCTTTTTAGATCGTGAGTCGTATCAATGTACCAAGTATGTCATTCCCACCACTCAGGTCGCTACCCCTCCAATGTATCTACACGTCACGGATATCATCGGGGTACACTCTCATTTACCTAGCGTCCTAGGGAATTCTACTTATCATGAGGGTCGTCTCAATCTCACAAGTGTCAGTCGTGTCAAGCGTCATTCAACATTGTACATCTTATAAAGCATTGCAAGGTAAACTTGTAGGGTTCGTGCTAATGTGTGTATAACAGTTGAAATGGTTTCAGGCATCGGCACTTCCAAACAGGTAAGTTAGCACAAACGATCAAAGTACTGCCGACGGCTCTGGTAAAAAAAAAGAGAAAAAAAAAGGGTTTAGCTCTAGTCAAATCATGTTTATGTTGTGAGAAATAAAGCGCAGACCACGAATCATGCATAAATCATACATCCATCTATAGGAGGCACAAATAGATAGCTTTAGCATTCGCATCGCACGTGCATCATCAAAATTCATAATGCCTAAAAAGCTCCAATCACCGATCCTTTCTCTTTCCTTGTTAGAAACCCAACTCATGGCCCAGTCCAGCAATTCAAACCACAATCTTGAGAGCCGTGTGCAAGGGGCTTTAGCCAAATACATCTTTTCTGATGAGTTCAAACGTGTTCTTAATGATCCGGAGAATACTAAGCATAAGGGGGTTGAAAATTCCCAAGAGATGATAGGAGATTTCAATCTCAGAGCAGAAATCGAGCGAGTTCTTCCCGATATCCTTGCTTCAGATGAATTCAAGATAGAGCTGAAAAGGTTGGTCAGGGAGGTCCTAAGCGAGTCACTGGTTGCGGAGATCCCGAAAGCCGTTGTGGAGAAACCTATTTTCCAGCTCGCGTCACAAGTTAATCCACAAACATTCACTCCACCAAGGGTAGTCTCACACCATATTTCATGAACACAACAAGATCCACATCATTGGGGAAATGGGATTACCAGGGTTGTTCGCCCTCCGTCGCCCACTCAGTATAGAAGGGAGGAAAGGGAATTCTCCACTTTCACCCAACCCTTGTTTGAAGTGTTGGAGGGTCTACGAATGCGTGACATACTTCACCCTCTACCATCCATGGGAGGTCAAACCACTGAATTAGTCAAACGCGGGGGCTACTGGCACTTCCACCAGAAATATGCTCACGAAACAAACACTTGCACGAGGTTGAAGCATGAAATCCAAGATCTCATCGAAGCTGGAAAGATAAGTGATCCAGATCTTTCTCAACAGATGAAGCCTTCGACTTGTTCCTTGAATGGCGAAGTCTACAACGGATCAGGATAATCTAAGGAAGAAGTTCCCAAGATTGAAGACACTTATGAAGTAGGAGAATCTGAAGCTTCTTGAAGTAGCATGAGAGAGAGGAGTGCACTTGTAGTCTTTATCTTTGTCTTTTATTTTATCTTCTATTCCACAAGATGTTATTAACCTCCTTTTGGATTCAATGAAATTTCATTTCCGCAAATTTATCCTAAACATACGTACTTACATTTAATATCTACTCAATTGAGATATTCCCGCTTCTATCATGGCACGGACGTAAGCTCTAGAATATACTTATCGCTCAGTACTTAACCACTGAAGAGAGAAAATTAAGAGAGTAAAAAAAAAGCAAAATAAATCATGAGAAACGATTCCCTGACTCTACGATGATAAGTCGGGCATAGACCCATCAAACGAAGGGTTCTCACCGGCTTTTGCCAGAAAGAAGATTGAGCGACAATCAACAAAGTCCAAAAGAGAGAAAAAGAAAAGAAAATATGGAGCAAGCAACATGCCCTCAGAGCCATACTTGCACTGAGGCACCGATAAAGATTTCTCCCCCCAAAGGGGGACGCAAGTACAGGAGTGCGCCATTCAGAACGAGGCGGGGGCAACTAACCTATCAGCGATAAAGTATTTTGTGCCAGGATCAACGAAAGGGTTTAGACCTGTGATGACTCAAAGTTAAACAAAGAAAGAAGAAAAAAGGAAAAATGATGCTAAAAAGGCCCAGAGGCAAAGTCAAGTCAATCGGAAGTAAAAGAAAATAAATCAAAAGCTGACGTGATTAGCCAAGAGGCATCAAGGTGGCAAGAGCGGTTGACATTGTCCAACAAATGTGTAATCAAATGTACGAGAGAAGTTCACTGTAACGAAGAAAGATCAAATGCGTAGTCAAGTGAAGCCGAAGGCGGCGACAAAGTTCAGAACTTTAATCAATCTCGAGGGAACCGAAGGATCCTTCTCATGAAAATTAAAAAAAAAAAAAAAAAGAAAGAAAGAAAGAAAATCCCGATAGGTTGAAAATCCGTAAAGGGCGGCCTATGCAACAATAAGGGACACCCCAATAAGTGAAAACCCCACGGGACGCTTGTTTGAAAATTCCGGGGTAAAAGGAGAGAGTTAAAATAACTGAAGTGTGAAAACCCGAAAGGGCATGCTTTGGTGACAGTGGTTAATAAACCGAGCAGTAAACAATTCAATGTATCTTTGTCAGGTGCTTTATTTAAGCTAGACGGTTGCATTTCTAATGACAACACCCGCATCAATAGACACCCCATCTCGACTGAAATCACCCCAACACCCATAAACCGATCCAAAATCTATAAAAAAAAGAAAAACTAAAAAAAAAAGACTATTCCTCTCTCTCATGCTCCATGAAGTCTGGTTCCTCTGCTCCTATGTGGTCCTCTCAAGGGTCAAATTTCGACCAAAGCGTCTCTCCTCCATAGCTACTCCCAACGGCAGTATCCCTAGTTTGGCGCACATGAAATCTCACCTCGAGTTGGCAGGGGCATACGCCCGCATCAACTTCTAACCTACACCAAGACGGTAACTTTAATCGGGGGGCACGGCCCTACAATCAGATCAACGTCCATCTCACTCCGGAAGCTTCTCCATTAACGAAGGCATCGGGCATGAACTCATCGTCAAATGATTAGCATAGAAATGGCCCGTGAATATAAACCCCTTGTGCTATCCGGTATCATTCACAATCAAGAAAGAAAGAAAAGGAGAAGAAAAATTGAACAAAAAGGTTGGATTGAAAACCTCAAAAGAGGTGATCCAAGCAAAATGAGAGATAGAGAAAATCAGTGAGATATAGAAAAGATGAATTGAAAACCCCTAGGGGCAGTTCATGCAAAAGGAGAGATAGAGAATATCGAAGAGATCCCATTGAGTTGAAAACCCGAAAAGGGCAGCTCAGGCAAAAATTAGGGAGAAAATGAATACGTCAAACTCTGGTTAAAAGCGAGAGCCCCTTTGACACGAGCTCATCAAGACCAAATCCTCATCCTTACAACCCTTGGTTTCAAACTTAACCTCGCCCTCATCCTCGCACTCCTTGGGGACGGCCCGAACCATCATTTCTCGATCTGAAGTTACGAAAATCCTCCAAGCCTATGAAAAAGGGAATCCATCCGAGTATCTCATCCACATGTACATAGTTTGCATTCCCACATGTCCATACATCCATATAAAGCAAAGCACATAGGCCACACGTGCGCACATTCGAACACACGCACGGTAACCTGCATACGCACATATAAGTGTTTACATGCATCCATAGATTAGGCTACATCCACCCATCTCTATGCATCGCCACATACCTTTCCTTGACACAAGCTCATCAAAACCAAATTCCCGTCCTTATAACCCTTGGTTTCAAACTTATCCTCACCCTCGTCCTTGCACACCTTGGGGATGGCCCGAAGCATCATTTATCGATCTAAAGCTACCGAAATCCTCCAGCCTATGAAAAGGGAATCCATTCGACCATCTCATCCACACATACATAGTTTGCATACACACATGTCCATACATCCGCATAAAGCAAAACACATAAGCCACACTTATGCACATTCAAACACACGCACAGTCACCTGCACACACACACATAGGTGTTTACATGCATCCATAGACTAGGCTACATTCACCCATCTATATGCATCACTACACGCCTGCAGTCGATTTAGAGACTAGGACCGCTAGAAAGAGCCTTTTTACCTGCGGTCGATTTAGAGACCAGGGTTGCTATTGAGCCATTTTGCCTGCGGTCGATTTAGAGACCAGGGTTGCTTTTGAGCCATCTTGCCTGCGGTCGATTTAGAGACCAGGGTTGCTTTTGAGCCATTTTACCCGCGGTCGTGGACCAGGGTTGCTTTTGAGCCATTTTGCCTGCGGTCGATTTAGAGACCAGGGTTGCTTTTGAGCCATTTTACCCGCGGTCGTGGACCAGGGTTGCTTTTGAGCCATTTTACCCGCGGTCGTGGACCAGGGTTGCTTTTGAGCCATCTTGCCTGCGGTCGATTTAGAGACCAGGGTTGCTTTTGAGCCATTTTACCCGCGGTCGTGGACCAGGGTTGCTTTTGAGCCATTTTACCCGCGGTCGTGGACCAGGGTTGCTTTTGAGCCATTTTGCCTGCGGTCGATTTAGAGACCAGGGTTGCTTTTGAGCCATTTTACCCGCGGTCGTGGACCAGGGTTACTTTTGAGCCATTTTACCCGCGGTCGTGGACCAGGGTTGCTTTTGAGCCATCTTGCCTGCGGTCGATTTAGAGACCAGGGTTGCTTTTGAGCCATTTTACCCGCGGTCGTGGACCAGGGTTGCTTTTGAGCCATTTTACCCGCGGTCGTGGACCAGGGTTGCTTTTGAGCCATTTTTCCTGCGGTCGATTTAGAGACCAGGGTTGCTTTTGAGCCATTTTACCCGCGGTCGTGGACCAGGGTTGCTTTTGAGCCATTTTGCCTACGGTCGATTTAGAGACCAGGGTTGCTTTTGAGCCATTTTACCCGCGGTCGTGGACCAGGGTTGCTTTTGAGTCATTTTACCCGCGGTCGTGGACCAGGGTTGCTTTTGAGCCATTTTACCCACGGTCGTAGACCAGGGTTGCTTTTGAGCCATTTTACCCGCGGTCGTGGACCAAGGTTGCTTTTGAGCCATTTTTACCCGCGGTCGATTTAGAGATCGGGGTTGCTTTTGAGCCCTTTTACCTACGGTCGATTGAGAGACCAGGGTTGCTATTGAGCCGCTTTACTTGCAGTTGATTTAGAGACTAGGTTCCCAGAAAGAGCGTCCGTCCGCGGTCGATTTAGAGGCAAGGACAGATCGAAGATGAGGAAGGAACTTGCGACATGGAGGTCAGGTATGCTCCCTCCTACTCTTTACGTGTCTTTTACTTTTATATGTTTTACATTGCATGTGTTACGTTAGCAAAAAACGTTTTCAAAACACACACATCACTGTCAAAATAGAAAAGTAGGGGCAACTGTAGACACCGAGTCGGAGGACCTGTGACGAAAACCTGAAAACAAGACGGTTGAAATAATTGATTCCGGAAGTTTTGAAAAACAAAAAATATATAAAGAATAATAAGTCTCATAAGTGTAAGAGTAGTGCCAATCATAATGAACATTCAAAGCTTTAGAGTATGCCTAATCAGCCACATGCTCAATTACCCTTTTACAATGTTCCTCTAATACTTGATGCATGATTAATAAGCTACATGCCCAAATGAACAATCGTACACATACTCATACAGAACCTCAAACATAAACATCAACAGAACATCATACATAAATATGTTTCATACACATACACATACTCAATCACCTCTAGCAGTATAACTCATAGGTGTAAGAGTAGTGCCAATCTCAAAGAACATTCAAAGCTTTAGAGTATGCCTAATCAGCCACATGCTCAATGACCCTTTTACAATGTTCCTCTAATACTTGATGCATGATTAATAAGCTACATGCCCAAATGAACAATCGTACACATACTCATACAGAACCTCAAACATAAACATCAACAGAACAGCATACATAAACATGTTTCATACACATACACATACTCAATCACTTCTAGCAGTATAACTCATAGGTGTAAGAGTAGTGCCAATCTCAAAGAACATTCAAAGCTTTAGAGTATGCCTAATCAGGCACATGCTTAATGATCATTCATACATAAACTCTATGAGTCCTAGCTTCCTAAACAGTTATATCTAACCAATCAGTTCATATCAATCATTTCATCATCACCCAAAACATCATACATATATGTAATCGTTCAGTTCAAACCCACATAACAATATATATACTAAATCAGGCTAGTTTCCTAAATCAATAAGTTCTAGGTTCCAAAACAGTACATCAAACATACACAAGCACTTCTAAAGGCATGACCAATAAGTTCAAACCAACTTAACATTAATATATATTCAGTAAGTTACAGAAATCTTCCCATATGCTAAAGGCATGAACCGATTGACAATCTCTTCAGTCAGCCTTCGCATGTAGCATTCTTACTATCCCTGCAAATATTATGTTCAAATAAAAAGAAATCAGAACATCTTCAGTAACCGGCAATGTATTGCCCTAGGTTAAAAAAGATAATGACCCAAGAATTTCATCGGTGAATCTAACAATAAATACAATAAATCAGTATCTAAGCGAGAGATCTAACCCTTTAAATCATAGCTCTGAAAATCAATAGATCCTTATTCCAGCTGCTGAAATCGACATACACAAAAGTAAATCGGATGAGGAAAAGAGAGTAAGGAACAATGTCAATCAATAGATACTTACCAGTACCGTGTTTATAGCTCACCCGGTGATTGCATGTTCAAATCAGTCATGGCGATAGAGAGGGATGAGAGGGATGAAGCTCTTGCGTAACCTAAAATGGGATTTGGGATTAGAGAGAGGGTTTATATATCAGCTGAAAATTTCAGTCAAACAAGAGCGCCTAAAATTTGGGGATTGACCACGTAAGTGAAATTTCATTTGCCGCTTTTTTGTTTTCGGCAAACAATGACATTCATTTATTATAAGTGTCATATGTTGAGTAAGTGAAATTTAACGAAAACGCGCGTTTTCTTTAGATGACAGGATTATGTAATCGTAATGTCATCTGAGAATCGAGCGCATTTTTTATTTCGCTTTCAGATGACATACAGTTAAAATACTGTCACGAAAAATATTCAGACGACACGAAAACAAATGTCTGTCATGTATCTTGTGTCATGTGAAAGGGAAAATTGCATAGTGAACTCATATCTGATCTAGAGTCAAGAGTGTAGGAAAATGATAAAAAAAAAGTAATATTGGGTGAGTCTCGATCTCTTTTGAGTGAGTGGGATCCTTTATATATGAGTGAAGATTCTTATTCTAAATTAGAATAAAAATAAACAGACTTTAATCTATTTACAAAAATCCTTAAAGATGTAAAACTCTGTGTTTTCAGGCGATAATTACACATGTCCAATAGGACTATGTTACTCTAAAGAGAAAGAAATGTCGCTTCTGGATGGGCGAACTAAACATCCAATCTAAACAAAGAGGATTAAGTTAATGACCAATTAAGTTGGATCTCTATACTAAAATTATAGTATCGAATATTCACATTCATTATCACTGTCAAGGGTAAATGCATGAGCAGTTATTTAAGTTGAGAGCTATTTTACAAACGTAAACTTCATGTTCATTCAATAAAATCATTAAATTTTACATTTATTTTCAAGAACGTCATTCTGGAAATTTGTATGCAAAATCTCATTAGAATATTAGCATGACAAAAAAAAAACAGTTAACTATATGTCAATTAATCGTCATCTCAGAATGTCTATTTTTTTTATGACTGATGTGACAAAATATGGTTGATATGTATACCACGCGACATATCTTAAGCGAAAATTTTTATGATGTCTGGCAATATGTATTATCTTCTAGAACCCTTTTTGGTGACATGAAATAAGAATAACATCTGGTCAGAGAAGGGTTGTTGTTCAACGAACCCACTCCAATGCTTAAGTTAGCAAAAGTTGAAGACAATAGAAATATTTGTAACTGTAGCATTTTACATACCTCATGTTTATTACCCATCTTATCTTTTTATCATAATTGCCAGGGTAATTGTCGTAATCCTGAAAATGTTCCCTAATGACTTATCGGACACGTGTCAGTCTTTAGTTGCCTTTGGAGCTTTCAGACTGTAATAACGTCAGGTGCTGCACCCTGTCATATAGCGTCAGGTGGTGCACCTTGCCATATATCTTGTGTTGCTATGTGTCATTGTTTCATTGGACCTAAGGCATTCAGGTCGTTATGATGCCAGGTGGCGCGCTTTATCACTTACAGTCCTTTAGGTAATCGTTTCTGTCGGCTCTTTTTCCTTCACTGTACGGATGTTAAGACAAACGATGGATATCAATCTACGTGGTCGAAAAGTATCGTTAGCATCTTTAAGAAATATGGCTTTTATGAATCTTGATATCGATCCATGTACGAGAGGATTCCTTTATGGAATATTACTTGGTATCATTTTAAATTAGAAATCATGTTCTTGTGAGATGTAATGTTTAATTGGCATATGGTAAAATTATCTTTATACCACCCCAACATTTCGATTACTTTTTATACACAAATCAATTAAAATAATTTCATTGAAATCAGATATTATTTAAAAAAAAAATCAATGAGTTTTATGAATATTATTATTATTATTATTGTAGAATAAGAAAGAAAGGAGGTGGGGATAATTATCCAAAGAGAGAGGCTGTAGATAGAAGTTCGGTTTGGTCTGCTTTCTCATAATTAATACTCCCTCCATTCTTTTTTATATATCGTTTAAGGTTTTTCATCAAGATCAATGCAATATTAATGAGACTATTAAAATAACTAATGTACTTTTAATATTTTTCTCCTGGATCTCTACTTTCTATGTAAAATTTCTCTCTCTTATTAATTTTTATGACTTAATTAAGATAATTTGTATTAATAATTATATCTCTCTCTTACAATAAATAGGGGCAAATTAGAGAAAGTATTGTAAAAAGTGCATTGGTAATACAAAACGACGTATAAAAATGAACAAATTCAAAAGTCCAAAACGTCATATAATAAAAAACGGAGGGAGTATACTTTTGGCCATATCATATCCAACTCCTAAAATAAAATAAAGGGTAAATTTCAAATAAAACTCATGTGGTTTCACTAATTTTCAGATAAAGGACCGTGGTTTACTTTTTGTCAAAACGAGGATTGAGGTTTTCAACTTTAGTAAAATAAGGACTTTTTCAATTGATACTATTAAAATCACCCTTGACGACTTCAAAAATGATATATTTTAAGAACTACTGATATTCTAAGCAACTTTAATTCTTCAACTTTTTTAGTTTGAGATTATTTAGATAAAATTTGGTAAAGAAAGAGAAAGTTAATGTTTAGAGAGAGAAAGTTCCAAAAAAGATGATTTTCAAAAATCGAAAATGTAGTTCCATAGAAAATATGACATTGAACAACTTTAATTCTTGAAAATTTTCATTTTCAGGTCGTTAAAGATGGTTTTAATAGCATTAATCCAAATGTGAAACCTCAATCCTCGTTTTGACAAAAAGTAAACCACAGTCTTTTATCTGAAAATTAGTGAAACCATAAGGGTTTTATTTGAAATTTACCCTAAAATAAAATAGTAAGATATGGAAATGGAGTTTATTAGATAGAAGAAAGAAAGTAAATAATGACAAGACATTGAGTTTATTTCAGCTTTCTTACATCACCAATCCACCAACCTCTACCCAACTCACTTTTCTTCTATTTCTTTTTTGTTTTTCATATCTCACATGTCTCCCTAATTATACTTGCATGTTACTTACATCTTTGCCTCAATACCTTTGTATGAGCTTGTCCAAAAATTTGATTGCATTCTAAACTTTCAACAGTGTTTCGATAGCTCTCTTAATTTACATAAAATATCCAGTTAATCCTATGAATTTATATAAAATGTAATTAATTAATCACTCAATTACAAAAGAGTAAGTTACATGTGGAAGATATGTTGCATGCATCTTAAGACGCGACTAATGCATCTTATGTATTTAACTTACTCTTTTTACAACATAGTGAGTAATTAATTATATTTTACGCAAATTTATGGGGCTAATTAGATATTTTATACAAATTAAAGGGGCTATTAAGACACTTTTAAAATTTAGGAGTCAATCAAAGTTCGAGAGGCAAATGTTGTATTAAGCGTATGTCTTTTGTTGTTGGTAATCATCTATGGGCATGTGTTAGAGTTTTTAGTTAGAGATAATTGCTTTCGGTGAGTTTGAACGACAATTTATTTGGAGTGGGAAGAGATGGAGTGATTGAGAGTGTGTTGGTGATACAGATTGAAAGCGATAAGGTGAAGATTTTAATCGTAAACCAATAAAGATGTTCTTCTCTAGCTAAACTAGAAGGAGTGAATCCAAAGATAAATGTATAAACCTTGAATTCTCAAAGAGAAAGTTTAGATTGATAAAAAGTTCTTCTTCCTTACAAAAATGTGGTTTAAATACTTCCCTTAAAGAAAACTAAAAGACATAATTATCATTACTAGGGTTACAACTAAAGAAGAAAGTAAAGGTTAAAATAGGGGGAATGCATATCCTTCCTTGTGAATGAAAGAAAGCTTGCGGCTATCCTTCCTTCATAAGGAAAGCTCACTCCTTGAAAATAAATTAATTTCTAGGATCCGCCTCAGTATTCATCTAGCATACGTCATCAGGTGCACGTGTTGTTCGTCTTGTTCACACATGAAGATGATCCGCCAGAATTCAGGGTAAAGTGAGATCCGACAGATTGGATGTCCGCACCCGTTGATCAAATTGCTGCCATTGATGAAGGTTTTAGGTTTTTGGTTTATGTCACAGATGGGCCTAAAACTCCAACGATGGGCCAACTCAATAAGACGATATAGCCTTTCACATGGGAATCTAGACAGAGTAAGCTTCTCTTCTATAATGTGCCTTATATCGACTTGGTAGTTGGAGGTGATAAACATTGATCTATTCCATTCACCACCAGGCCACAAAGGAGCAGTGTGTTGTCATGTCAAATCTGACATCGGTTATTTAAAAACCGGTTTCAGCGAGACTGGTTATTGAACAACCAGTCTTATACTGCCATATCTGATTTCGTAAACATGATAATGAACGTTACGAATCATTTTCTATCTGTGATGACTCGGCTAACAAGGGTGAATAGGCTTGGAAACTCTATTAAATTTGCATCTTCCTTATTTAGATGGTCAAAGCTCAATAATCATATACTATATGTTGGTGATGTCATTAAGTTGCGGTAAATAGGGATGAAATTATTAAATTAAGGGAGATGGTAGACCTGGCAATTATCGTGTTCGAGTCGTGTTCGTGTCGTGTCATTTCGGGTTCGTGTCAAAAAGAGTAAACCCAAACCCAACCCAAAAACTTTCGTGTCAAAGTCGTGTTAACCTATTCGGGTTAGTGTCGATTTCGTGTCGTGTTTTCGGGTTACATGTAATTTTGTTATGCGTATATATTAATAATAACTCTTAAAAATATAAGAAGATTTGGTACTGTTTTTAAACATTTTATATCATTTTTAGATTAGTACGCTAACAATAATTATCGAAAAGTTCGATAATATCATGTTAGAGGGTTATGTAATGTGTTTATAACAATTTAGGAAATTCAAATTAATATTTGCAATTAATAATTATAATTTTATTTTCTTTATTAATAAAGTGACATAAAAAACATGAGAGAATATAACAATAATTTTCAATATCCGTGTCATTTCGTGTCGTTTTCGGGTTCACATATCAACACTAACCCAACCCAAAAATTAGCGTGTCAGTTTCGTGTCAACCCAAAAATGACCCATTACCTATTAAGCTCAACACTAACACTAAAAATCCGTGTCGTGTTCGTGTCGTGTAATCGGGTCGTGTGTCATTTTGCCACCTCTAGGAGATGGATGTATCTAATCTGAAATTTACTCTAATTAATTAGTAGCCCAACCTAATTGCAGCCTATTGTGGCTTAATTGGTCGTTTCAAATTACTTAATTTAGGTCAAAGTTGGACGCCGGAAATTAATCACCTGCACATAATTAATTATTAATTTGTCAATGTTTCTTTTTCTTCCATTACCATTTTTCTCTTGTTTAATTACTTAAACTTTCTTAATTTATATATTTATTCTGTACATTAGGTCAATTTTAACGTGGTTAAATGCTTTTTGTCCAATTAATATTTGATTTCTACTAAAAATGAGGCATTCTTTGATTTCATTATCGTTTTATGATATTTCGATTCACATGCAAGAAATCGATATGCATTACTTTGAAATACATCGCCAATAAAAGTTTCATTCACTATCTTTAGACCTATTTTCTTTTCCTTTGGCAAAGAAGCTATTAGCTTAGTAATGTATTATACAGTTTCAAGTAATTATAGAAAGTTTCATTTCTTTCTATAACTCATATGGAGTCTTGTCTTTTTTCTTGTATGACACTTTATTTAAAATGTTATTAGCTGATAAAAACAGCTTCCCTTATATGTTATTTGACAATTGAGAACTGTTTAGCATTGTATTCATCATTTTCTTTAAGTTACAATTCTTGTACTCGATTATTTGATTGAGGAGAATAAGATAGTGTTACATAATGAATAATTCCACCTTGAGAGTAAAACTCGTCAAATGGTTCAATATATTCATCATGACGGTCGCATCTTACCACCTTAATCTTTCTATTAAATGTGTTTTCTTTTCTTTTCTTTTTTCTTTTTTGAAAGATATTAAGTGTGCTTTCTATATCTTTCTTACAGAGAACAAACTTTCCTAAAACCTAGTCTTTGTTTTAAGCAACTATATAAGACAATATTATGTGTTATCACAACTAATGTGACAAAAATATTTATTACCTCCCCTCAAGTGATTTTTTTATTACTTTTCACTAGATGAAATGAAGACATTACATAAAGTTTATCGATCCAAATTTGAAGGTGTAGTTAATATGTAAAGTTAGAAATGATTAATTGGTAAATGTTACGGAACATGTTGTATCTATAGGTATTTTTATGAGAAACCCCAACGTTGATGGATTAGGGATTCTATAGAATCGAGATAGCTACTACATATACATGTCAGAGATTAATATAAGATTTATGATTGGACTTTTCTTGAGTTTTTAGTTAAATCGGTTCTATAATATGGCAGCAAAGTCTAATTCAATCCCCGAATGAGAATAATGTTCCACCCCGTCCCAAATTCTATGAAAATGTATTAAAAATTCTCCAATCCTAATGAATATGAGTGTTGCCCGCCCCATTGAGAAGTCTAGTTAAATCATTACTTAAATGTTAGAGATAAAAAAAAATATCCTCTGAATTAAAACATTTTTGCAACTCTTTATTGGGAGTGGATAAGGATTAGTTATTAAGAAAAAAATCATAGGATTCTTCAATATATTGGAGCATATAAAATGGGGGCAAGTACTACTAATATTTATTTTAATTTGATTAAAAAAGAAAAAGAAATATTGTATTGTGAAAAGAAAAGGATATGAATGTTTAATATGGGTTGCCTAAAATCCCATTCCCATTAATATGGGAATCCCATACCTTCCTTTCTGTATTTCCACATGCCATTTCCTCACCACCAATACAACCTCTAACCAACTAACTTTTTTTTTTAACTTGTCATTAATTTTTTAAAGGGTTAATTGTTATTAATTATTACGGATAACGATTTTAATACGCGTCTTTCATATCATATATTATGATAGAGCAATGATACAGAATGTTTGAAACTGTTTTTGGAACAATGATGGAAAACAAAACTCCACCCAAAATCGATTTCAGAATCTTTTTCTCCAGGAATAGTAAGAGGTTGAACACATTATCCCATTTTAATTGATTGAGATTAGATTTTTTTAAATGGATTAACGGTAATTAATCCATCTGAGATATACGGATTCAGACGTACTTTATTGAATAGCAGAATCTGTAGATCTCTCATGAGTAGCGGAAGCGGTAGTGGAAGCAGATCTTAGCACCACGATCTTGTACCGCCGGTAACAGGCAACCACACAACGTTAGACAGAAAAGACTGAATAATCCAAAGACTAAAGTGAAGAAGAAGAATGAGAGAGAGAAACGCAGGAGGAGGCAATATTTCTTTTCTTAACCTTATGTTGTGATTAGGGTTAAACCTATTTATAGAAAGCTAAAATCCTAATCCTCCATCTCTTAAGATAGGCTTGGCCCGCTCTATTTGGGACGAATTAGATCCATAATCCTAACATTTTTATTTTTCAACATTTCATGGTCAAACTATATGGTTAATGTTAAATTTATATTAGGACCAAAAAATTTATTAAGTGATAAATACAACAACCTTTTCAAGTCTATTCATTTGAATGGACTTATATATGTATAAGAAACTGTTTTTGTTAATTAATATAATAATTTCCCTCATTTAATTTCTCCTTATTTTAAATTTTAATGATCTTATTCAGCTACCTACCTTCCAAACATGTCACATGTTTTTTTCTATTTATTTTTTTCATCTCTCTTCAATGAGTGAGATAGTTCTTAAATTCCATTGTCATCACTTAGTATTATTTTAATTAAAATATAATTATTTATAATGATTAGGTTAAAGCTATTACTATAGCTTCCATAGGAGCATAAATATTCTTACATTATTACTATTATAAGCTTTCTTGTCTGCCTAGCCTACCTATACATCATAATTTTATAATTATTTGTTTTCCAAAATCTTAAATTCCGCATTACCTAAGTTCCTTAATTAATTAATTAATTATATATATTATTTTTTTACACAAAAATATTATATTTTTAATTTAGAATAAAAAATTTGTCGGAAAATAAAAAATATTTTCTAGTATTTCGGAAATCGGAAAAAAAAATATTAAGTGAAAAGTTGTTTTTAAAAAGTAGGAAGAAATGAAGTAGGATTCGAAATGGTTTAAGATTAGAAATGGAATAGAATTTCAAATGGTTTAAGAAACTGTTTTATTTTTAAAAAAATAATAAAATATTTTTCTTACTTTTTTTTTTTGTATATTTTTAGTTTACTAATCTAAAATTTCGTGTCGTTAGTTACTTATTATTCTAATGGATAAATATCGAAAAACAAAATGTATAATATTTTTCAGTAAATAAAACGGAGTCTTAGGGTCTGTTTGGTTCAGCTGTTAGCTAATAGTTGTTGCGGTTGCGGTTAGTTGTTTGCAGTTGTAGTAAGTTGTTAGATGTTGCTATTAACTGTTTGTTATTAGATGTTTAATTACTAGTGTTTGGTAAAATTATATTGAACTGTTGCTGTTTGGATTTAAAATATCTAAAATGGACATGTTTTAAATTTATCAACGATGAAATTATAAAAGGAAAAATATGAAAAAAATGTTCATAACGTTTACAACTAAGAATAATTTTACTCTTAATGTCTAAAATGATGCAATTGTTAGAGGTAAAATTATTTTTGGCTGCCAAGATTAGGGGTATAATTGCATAATTTTAAACGTTAAGGGTAAAATTACTCCTGACTATAAATATTAGGGGTATTTTTGCACCTTATCCTATTATAAAATAAAAAATTACATAATTAATAAAAAAAAATCTATATAAAAAATAAAAAAAATTATTGAAAGCAACAAAACATTGTTTTTCCGATAATTATCTTGTAGAAATATAAATAATATTAAAGAATAAACATATTTTGTGGAAATAAAGAGGATAATTTTGTCAATAACAAATAACTACAAACAGCTGTTTATGAAAAGCTCTAAATATGAGCTTTTCGTGAAACGCTCCAAAACGTTGCAGTTTCCAGAGAAAATGTTAAACGCTGCGGTTATATAAACCTAACCAAACGCTATATTTCCCGCGGTTTTGAATGAAACGCTAAACGCTCCTTCAAAAAACTGAAACAAACACTTTCTTAATGTTTTTTTTGTAAGATGTATCCTAGACTCCTATTGACTTGTTTATATTTATTTGTTTTCTTTAATTTTTAATAGACATCAAATTTGAATCAACTTCAAAGACTTTAACTAAATTATAACTGAAAAATAATTTGAACTAAAGACGTTTCTTTTTACAAATATAATATCTAGAATGGGCTTCTCTTGATTATATAGTTTATTTTTGTTTTCTCTAAAAGAAAATATTATATAGGTATTGGATAACATCATCAAAAAATCATTTTTTTAATGTATTGATAGACAAAATACTGAATATTACATTCACTTCCCAAATTTACAAGTAACTAATTTTGAAAGCATATAACAATAACTTATACGACAATGTAGCAATTTTTATACAACTTGCAATGGTGAATTTGATGTAGACATCTACAACACAAGAATCGGAATGAGGGTGAAAAAAGCGTTGGAGTAAAAAATCCCCACTCGGTGTGTGGCATTGCCCACATATCATGTGAGGCTGGAACGGTAAATGGAGAAGTCTGATTTTAATCCCCACACGGCGTGTCATAGGGTCATACACAATATGGTTTCGACTGTTTTCAAACATAGTCTCGTGTTTCAAAATGTGACAAACATGTATCTTGTGTTTACAACCATTAGCCAAAACAGTCAAAAATACTAACACCGATAAAGAAGACTGATGTGCCAATCAATTATTATGGATCTATAGTTCAGTGAAGCTATTTGGAAAGATAATCTGTAAAGACCATGACCTATTCGGCCTGTAAGGATCGGCTAGAGAAACAAGTTAGATTATGATGAGAGAAATATAATAAGAGGAAATAATTTCTATGTATTCACAGCTTCAGTTGCCATACTTCACTACTCGGGTAATTGTGCATAAGTGTGTAATTGTGATGATAGAAAACTGTAGAGATTAAAAGGATTATAGTATGTATGATATGGAATCTTGGATTGCCATACTTCACTACTCGGGGGTGCCAACCTGGTTGGGATTCCCGTTGGGCTATGTCCGTATTTCAATAAAAAAAATATATACCTAACAAGTGTATAGAACTAGAACTCTCAGTGGTATGATGGTCGCACAAATTATTTACAAGTATGAATAAGTTGAGGTAATGAATGTGTCTAATTACGTGTGAGTAAGAGATGTTAACTTGTAGTTGGGTTAGAATTAACTACTATCTGTTCATAAGTCTCACATGTCGGGTAAGATTCTAATGTGATAAGGATAAATTCTTATTAAAATCCTGATAAAACTATCCTTATGTAATTACCCAAGCTATGGTTGAAATTTTCCCTCTCTATCTCAAGGTCTTAGTTCATGAAGAAAATCAAGTTAGCAATTGATTATTTTCTATTTAAACTAGTTTTGGGAGTTGCATCATTTTCAATTTATCCCACATTCGCAATTAAAAATAGTTTATACATTTTCAGAAAGAAAATCAAGTCTAAAATGAAGCAACAAAGATTGAAAGTAGTATTAGCAATTAAAAGTTGTTAAACGCTAGTTGGACGGACATCATTTGTTAGGGATTAATCGGGAATTAATGAGGAGATTAATTGGATTTGTATTTTTGTTTTTTTCTTGTTAGTGAATAAACAACTTATTATATAAATGCTCTTAAAATGTGTATTTATATTATAACATCTAGAAACAAAAATATGAAATGATTTAATATAGAAAAACATGTATATTTGTAATATATATCCTTAAAATGTGTTAAACATAATATTTCAATAACAATATCATTAAAACAAGTGAAACAAGTAAAAAAATAATTATAGTAATATAATTAAATGAAAACTATCAAAACAATGTCCTTAAATTTTTATACCATCTCATGAAAATAAGTAGAGAACACAATTAATAAAAAATATCTAAAAATAATAAACATAATTCACCAACAAGTAGAGAACACAATTAATGCAAAATAGCAAAATAAAAAAATAATGTTTTTTTGTTCTCATCGCCGCCCAAGCGGCTCCTAAGCAGTTGCTCAGTGGCTCTTAGGCAGCCTAAGATTCGGCTAGGCGACCAAGGGACCAAAAAACAGCGGGCCTAGACGGAGAAAGTCGGAACGAATTCTCGAATTTAAACGCCTAAAGAGGCCATAGACGGCCCAGATAACCTTTTTCTTAAACACTGTTGGGACGGACGAAGTGGCGGAGTCTTGAGTCGATTATCGTCGAATGAGAAGGATTGGGTTATGAGGTGGGTGAAGACGTGAAGATGAGAAGAAATTGGGATTAGGTATTTCTCTACCTCTTATGTTTTGTTTTGGGCAAAGAGAATGTTTCTCTTTCTTTTATTTAACCAACGTTTTATTTTATTATATTTTTTAGAATTCACTTGTCACCCTCATCTACTGCTAATGTATTTCTTGATTCTTGGCGAACGGATAAGTTTCAAATGAGCAGAGATCATCCTGTCTCATTTAGGTACGGTCGTACACTTCTCAACTTTTCCAATCAAGTGGTATATGATATCTTCTCTCACACTTATGGTTCATCAACATGATTCAGAACATATCTAGCTAGCCCATACTTGACACCAATTTACTGGCCCATTAGGTGATAACAAAAGTATGTCGTGTCGCATCTAGGTTCCATAGTGATTTCGAGTCTAAGGAACCCACTATAAGTGTTACAAGAGATACACCTATGACACGGATCTATGTGGTGTTCTCATAAACGGATCGATCTAGTGCTTATTGTTTCATATATACCCTTGATTTGATATCGTAGGTATGTGACCGGTGAAACACCATCACAAACCAACATATATACTAACCTTTTGTTTATTATCATTCCCACGATAAAAAAAAAAAAAAAACTATGGACACTTTAATATAGTATCTAATTGTTCCATGGTTTCACTCGTCCGGATTATGAACCCTTCAAATAAATGCAACTCACTATATTAGGATACTCTATTACGTAAGTCCTCGTCCACGAGCTTTGGTCTTCTTCCTCTATAGTATGATGCATTTTAGAAATTTTACGTGTGCTCAATTAATATCTTTCCAATGTTTTTACACAAAAAAAAAAATTAATACTCTATACAAAATTTGAATGAAAATTTTCGGTTACAGTAAGTGCTTCATATTAATTATTACTACATTTTAATTTAGGTGATCTAGGTCCTACTTATGAAAATATACAGTATGCCTAAATTTAGACATTTTGGTAGGAAGCTAAGGATCATTTTCTCATCATTTTCATTGCAAAAACATAATATAACCCATACTTCAATTTATTTTTATATATTTAAAGAAAAAACAGAACATGGCAATAAATAAATTAATTAATATTGATTGTAACAAAATCTACCTTTGGCTTTGTAAACCAAAAGTATCCTCCCTGTAACAAACGTGATTTATTCATAATTATGCAACAAAATTAATGTGCCTAAAGGATTAAATAATACTATATTTATTTATTTTTGTTCGTGAACAAAAGTTTAGATTATCTGATTGGGATTTAAAACTAACCGTTAAGAAAATGTCATCTGTTTCTTTATACAAGTGTTATCATGTTTTCCTTCATGGAAAAACAGAAGAGTTTTATCTATCATCATATAGACCTGTCTCGTGAAAAGCAAAAAACTATGAAATCGATTTTGGATAGAAAGTGTTTCTCGTCGTTGTGTCAAAAAAAAAAAGTTTCAAGTACTCTCTACTATTATTCTATCACGATCGATGATGTTGAAGATGTAGATTTAATTTTCTATTATATATTTTTAAATTGTAATTAATTATTTATGTTGAAATGTATTATTTTTGTTATGAATAAAATAATTATTTTTTAAAAAAATAATTAAATTATATATGGGATATAAAATATGAAAGAAACATTGAGTCGGAAGTAAAGGGTGGGAAGATATAGATCCGGCATGTATGGTTGAAGGACTAAATAAATACTAGTATATATTAATATTATAATACAGTACACGTGGTTAATTAATGTGTTAATTATGAAGTAATTATAAACTAAACTAATTATAATTCCATAATGGTTGGTTGATGGTAGGCCTAACTTACTTTTATAATGGAAATATATTTTCCTTTTCATGCCTATATAAGCTTCTAGAAGTTTTGCAACTAAACCAATACTCAATTATTTTGGTTTGTACATTTCACCCACTTAATCTAAACTTGTAAACCTAACATAAAATATCTTTGACTTTCTTAAAGAACCTCAATGTTATCCATAACCTATCAAATTAAGGAATTAAGTTTACAAATTGGAATTCTTAGGAATGTTTGGTTGCTTTTTTTCGTGCTTCTGTTATCTTTTTCATTTTAAAATGGAAAGTTTGATGTGGTTGGTTAGTAACCTCGTATTTACCTTTTACACTTGAAAATTACCCTTTTATGTCAGAAACTATCTTCCTTATAGATGGGTTTGAGGTGTGTCAAGAATGCGAGAAGTTGTTTATGAGATTATGGGAAGTGTGGTGCCAATTAAATCTTTCTGTGTGAGAAGAAGTGTTTGTCGTCGATTAAAATAGCGATAATGCGCAGGGATTTTCTGCAAAACTTCCAACAAGCAACTGTTTTCCAGCTATTATTTCCCTTATTTGCTGCCAATAGGGATGGAAAGCTCATTGTTTAGGTACGTTCAAACTGAATGTCGATGTAGTCTTCCCTGCAATTCTTCCATTTGTTTCGGCGGTGTTCTCCGAGATCAGTACGAAAAATTCATCAGCACCTTTGCAACTCCTTTAGTTGGATCTTCCCTTCTCGCATGGAAGAGGGACTACAGTGCGCACTACAGTTTATCCTCGATGGCAGGTGGTTTGATGTGGTGGTCGAGATGGATGCCAGAGGCCTTGTGGATGTTTTGAAATCTTACGACTCGAACCTGTTTGATTTTGGATTTGTTATCGAAGTTTGTTCGTGTTTACTTGCTCGCTATAATAATGTCTTTGTCTCGTTTAGCAGGAGAACAACAAGTTATATAGCCTATTTTTTTAGTTAGGAAAGCTTCGTCGTCAAGTACGTCCGTGCTCAGGCATGTTGAGCCTCCCTTTCTTAGAGATATGATATTATCTAATGTATCTTTCTATCATTAATGAAGTTTTTTTATTTAGAAAAAACAACTTCAAATCGTATAAATTAAAAATCTCAAATTGAAAAAACATAAAGAGAATATTCATAATATATGAAGAGTGTGGTATGAAAATGAAAGGTAGGGATGGGTTGGTTGAAAGAGGCATATGCGCCTAAAACATTTCAAAGAAAATGTTTGTTATGAGGTTAGAAATTAAAGATGTTACTTTCAAATATCTAATCATTTCTTAGTTTACGTCATATTCCCCCCAACCCTTCTACTTCCATTATCTCTTCTTAAACCCTTTTCACTTCTTTTTTCTGCCTAACTAGCTCGGGGGTGTTTGGTTGTTCATTTTCATGCTCAAATATACATTTTTATTTCAAAAGAAAGAATTTTAAATGTTTGGTTAGTGATCTATATGTCTTTTAAAACTGAAAAATAGAGAACTTCTGCTTTTTAGGAAAACAGCACAGTACCAGTATGTAAAACAAACAAACCTTGATTTCGATTACAACTAAAAATTCACTGTAAAATAGAACTCACCATCTCCGATTTATTTTTTAATAATATACTAATTGACTGAGTTAATAACCAAATATTAAAAAGTCAATAGATAAAAATTAAAATTAAACGGCACAAATCCGTCGATGACATCAAATCTTTACATATTCTAAATATAATAAAATTACACGTTTTAGCGGCAAAATTCTGTCCAATAGACCCTCCGTGATCTCATGTCCCTCCGCCGATAAATACACCAATATAAAGTGTACTTATCTCCGTGATCTCATGTTCCTCCGCCGCAAAATACACCGATATGAAGTGTACTTATATATAAGTCAATGACATATTTGAAAGAAAAAAATAAGTAGAAAGGTGAAAATTTTAAAATCAAAGAATTATTTTACAGAAGTGAATGGTTATTCATAATGACAAGTAACCATCATTAATTGTGTTTTTCTTCTATTTCTTTCTTTCTTTCTTTCTTTCTTCTATTTGTCATCAAATAAATAAATAGAGAAAGATTCCTAATTAAGAAACTCATTCTGTTAATCTCAAATCAAAATAATTAAACCATCCAATTAATTTGGACAAAAACCAAAACGGACATAAAACGTTAGTAATGAAGAAGAGTTTCCGTGACAACGTAATTTGATTGATTGGATATTAGTTTTGATACATGAAAGAAACCAAAAAAAAACAAGCAATAAATAAATTTGCAGGTAGTAAAATTTGATTTCTTTCTAACATTTCATGATACTATATTATCATTACAACTCCTGTCAGGAGAAGTTGGTGTGAGAGAATTTAATTCCCAATCCAACCAAAATTCAATTCGATTTTTTTTCAAAAAAATTACAAATTATACTGAAAATATCTGTAAAACCCATTTGAATTCTGACAATTCCAACAAAGTTCACTACTTTTCTGATGTGAACCCAACTGGCAACAAGTACAAACCACCCCCTTTGTCGGACTTCCTCCCTCTTCCAACTTCGACTCCGCCGAGTTCCACGACGATGCCCGAGTCGACTCGCTCTTCACCGGAGCAAACCCCAATCCAATACTCAGCTCCAAATTCACTTCTTTATTCTGCTGCTGTTCTTCGTCCGTAGTCATCCCGCTGCTCGTGCAGTTGTTTTCTTCAATCGATTCCGTTTTTACATCGGGGTATTTGAAATCTATACGCCCATTCAAAAAATCAGTCGCCGGTATAGATTCCGAAGAGGCGTTTACGCTTTCGAAGTTCAATTGGGTAGCGGTGCCGGTGGGTTTAGCCTGATTGGGGATTTTTTCGTGGAGCGAGCGGTGGGTTTGCGGGTCAATCCCCCGGGTAATTAGCTTCCGCTTGATATGGGTGTTCCAGTAATTCTTAATTTCGTTATCTGTTCTTCCGGGTAATCTTCCGGCAATCAAAGACCATCTGCAACACAATCAATTTCAATCACAATATTGAAAAAGATCAAAACTTTAATAATTTGGGGGTTTTGTGATTCTTACTTGTTGCCTAACAAGCTATGGAGTTTAATAATAAGTTCATCTTCTTCCTCAGTGAAATTGCCTCTTTTAAGATCAGGTCTCAAGTAATTAATCCATCTGAGTCTGCAACTCTTACCACATCTGAGCAATCCTAGAAGAACCCCCAAAAAAGAAGGGTAAATTAGAAATCGGAGGAGGAGGAATTGAAGAAGTGAAATTAAGAATAAAGGTCACTCACCGGCGGATTTAGGGAGAGAACGCCAGCAGCCTTCGCCGTGGAGGCGGATATAGTCAATAAGACGTTGATCTTCTTCTTTAGTCCAGGCGCCTTTGTTGGTGTGAGCTTTTTCGCAGCAAGGAGACCGCCCCATAATTGATTTAGATAGACCCAATTTGGATAGAGAAATTGGGGGTGTTTTGTTGGAGAAAGTAATGATGAGAAAAAGACTTGGAGGGGATGAGGAAGAAGGAGAAGTTATGAGGGGGGAAAAGAGAGGGGGGAGGAATAAGATATATATGTGGAAGGTGAGGAAGAAGAAGAAGTTGAAGGAAGAAGAAAGAAGAGAAAAGAGAATTGACCAAGTTGGTGAGAAAGACAAGTGGTTACAGATAGGGCTGGATTTGGTAGGTAGCTCTACTTTTACGTCAGATTTGATCTCTCTTTTCTTTCCTATTTTTAACCTATGTTTTACTGAGTGGTTAACAGAAAAATCAACTAATTCATGTCACAAGAGAAGAAATGAGTGAGCGGTTAACAGAAAAATCAACTAATTCATGTCACAAGAGAAGATGTCACAAGAGAAGAAACGAGTGATTGGTGAAGATCAGATGTGTGATACGATAGAGAAATGATCAAAAGATGACTAGTGATTACAGACCGGTGTTTTCATTCTGATTCATAAATTGATACTGGTTTATAACGATGGTGGAGGAAAGGGTACTGAATGACAAAGTCAATTTTAAAAATGTTACTAAACTTCATGTTATTTTAATGAAGTCATTGCGATCTATTGAAATAGAAAACAATTACTGGAATAATAGTGTGACAATCATGTTGGGAGGGATTTTTTTATGTATAATATGATGTATATGTTAAATGATATCTAAAATAATTATACGTATTTTTTTGGTTGTCATGTAATACTTTTAAGAAGTTGAATTAAATAAAAAAAAACAAATATAAAAAGTCAATTAGTTTAAAGCGGTTGTTATATTATTATTCAGTTGGTTTTTCTGTTTGAAATGGTCGGAGCGACTTTTATTGAAATAAAAATGGAAAGTTTAATGAATGAAACAGAATGAAGTTAAGTGACATTTTTTAAACTCATTCTAAATTTCAGTGATTGCTTATGTAATGAACTCTTGAGGAAAGTAGAATTCAAAGATGGTGAGAATGAGATATCTTGGCTATGCCAAATTGTCTTTGTAAGATTTAGAGGGGGAGCGTGGACTTCTTTGTTCTAGTTGATTTTTTGAAAACGTGTAAAGATAATATAAGAGGTGACTTGTCACGTTGAATTACATGGATATAACGTGTGTCAACATTGTGCCGAGTAAAGTGAATCTTCACTTTTGGGTTGGGGCGTGTTAGTTCCACTGTTCCATGTGACACATTCGGTTTCTTCTTTCATCATTACTTTTAGTTGCAACATTATATTGATACAGGTAGTATATTTAATTATTTACTTATCATCACTACCTATGATCAATAGTTATATAAATGAGAAAAGAAATAAGTTCGTAAACTTTATAATATTTTTAACAATTTTTATTAAATTAAGTGTCAGTTTAATTCTTTTATATAGTTACTTTTTACTTTTTCATTTTAAAAAGTACAATAAAAGTTATAATTTAAAAAATAAATCCGTTGATAACTAGTATTTCATAAACAACTGAGTTAATTTCTATAAGTTATCATCAACAATAAATAACAAACATGATAGATATGGCTAATAGAATCAATTGGTTTTAAAAATAAAAATAATTGAATATGAAATTGAATTATATATATATATATATATATATATATATTAACAAATCAATATTTGAACAAAAATAGTAACTATTTTTACAAACCTAATTTGATTTTTATTTTAAAATTTTATAGATTTATTAGCCAAAAAAACGAAATAATCCGAAAATTGAAAAGAAATTAAATAAGTTAAAATCAAAATTGAAGAACATATTAAAAAAATTAGATAAAAAATATAAGGCCACTAATATGGCTTTTTGCCGTTTGTTTTTTATGGTTATGTATTAAATGGTATTTACAGTTGAAAAGTAAATGTAAAATGATTATTTAATTGGATCCATATATCTTACCTACTTTCTTTCTACACACAATAAAACTGTTACTCTTTTGGCCGCATCCAGATTATGACTTCCATTTTGGCCTTTTCTCTTTTTTCTTTACTCACCTGCCCCTTCTTTTATTTATTTTACTTTTTCGGCCTAATACATCATTTCCCCTTAAATTTGTTAAAAAATGTTTACTGTCATCTGAAATTTCAAAATGTGTGGATAGCTTTTTGAATTTATATAAAATATTCAATTACTCTTTTAAATTTATTTAAAATATAATAAATTAATTAATAGGTTGTAAAAAAAAAAGTAAACTATATAAGGAAGATGTGTTGCACATGCCTTATAATATTGTTATACAATTTATATAATAAATTAAAAATGAAGTTATTATTTGCTCAACTGTAAAACTGTCTTTTCTAATATTAGAACTGAATACCCCGGCATTGGTTGTTTTACTCTTTTTCAGGGGTGTTTAGTTGCTCTTTTTCATGCTCATGTTTGTCTTTTCACTTTAAAATGAAGAGTTTTAGATGTTTGGTTAGTGACCTCATGTTTGCCTTTTACACTCGAAAAGTAGCATTTTACAAAAACAACCTTTTCCAACAGCAAACCATAACAATAAACATCAAACAATAACAGTAAATAGTAGGTAACCCAAACAGACCCTCAGACGCGTCCAATACATCTTTGTATTTTACTTACTTTTTTTTCAACCGAATGAATAATTGATTATATTTTATGAAAGTTCATGAGGGAAATTGGACATTTTATACAATTTAAAGGGCCTATCGGTATACTTTAAAAAACCATGGGTCAATCAAATTTTGTAGACAAGTTAATGGACAAATGATGTATTAAGCCTACTTTTTCTAAAGGAAAAAACTTCATTAATAGTCCATGGATATTAGACTTATTCACGGGTCCGGATACTCGTTCGGCCCGTCCAGACCCGTGTCGACCGGACGTGGATAGAAAAATTTATCTCTAGGCCCAGCCCGATCCATGTCCGCTAAAGTCCGTCTCTTTTTTGGACGGACTTGGGATTTACAACAATAGCACAGACCGACCCAGTCCGGTCCGCCTATTAATATTAACTAGTTTTTGGCCCGTGCGATGCACGGATTCATCTTAATATATAAATCTATATAATATAAAACAGTAACGATGGAACTGAGGTGTCACTTCCTCCTTTTTTACTGATAAAAAATATAATATAATATATAATATATTAGTTTTTATTTTATTATTATATTTATCTATAAAAATATTATTTAAAGTAAATGTGAAAATCAAATAATAATATTTAATTTATATAACATATTTATGTCATTAATTGTAATTATTAGATTGTATTTTTATTAATATTTATATATTTATATATAATAAAATTAAAATTAATATATTAAATTTTTTATCACTAAAAAAGGAGGAAGTGACACCTCAGTTCCATCGTTACTGTTTTATATTATATATAGATGTGTAGAGAATTAGAGAGATTTTAGGGATTAATTTAAATTCTGTAGAACTCTTAGATATAGTACGGATAAAATAATCTTTTTATAGATAAATATATATAATAAAATTAAAATTAATATATTAATTTTTTTATCACTAAAAAAGGAGGAAGTGACACCTCAGTTCCATCGTTACTGTTTTTTTATTATATATAGATGTGTAGAGAATTAGAGAGATTTAAGGGATTAATTTAAATTCTGTAGAACTCTTAGATATAGTACGGATACAATAATCTTTTTACAGATAAATATATATAATAAAATTAAAATTAATATATTAAATTTTTTATCACTAAAAAAGGAGGAAGTGACACCTCAGTTCCATCGTTACTGTTTTATATTATATATAGATGTGTAGAGAATTAGAGAGATTTTATGGATTAATTTAAATTCTGTAGAACTCTTAGATATAGTATGGATAAAATAATCTTTTTTATAGATAAATATATATAATAAAATTAAAATTAATATATTAAATTTTTTATCACTAAAAAATGAGGAAGTGACACCTCAGTTCCATCGTTACTGTTTTATATTATATATAGAGATAGATGTGTAGAGAATTAGAGAGATTTTAGAGATTAATTTAAATTCTGTAGAACTCTTAGATATAGTACGGATACAATAATATTTTATAGATAAATATATATAATAAAATTAAAATTAATATATTAAATTTTTTATCACTAAAAAAAGAGGAAGTGACACCTCAGTTCCATCGTTACTGTTTTATATTATATATAGATATAGATGTGTAGAGAATTAGAGAGATTTTAGGAATTAATTTAAATTCTGTAGAACTCTTAGATATAGTACGGATAAAATAATCTTTTTATAGATAAATATATATAATAAAATTAAAATTAATATATTAAATTTTTTATCACTAAAAAAGGAGGAAGTGACACCTCAGTTCCATCGTTACTGTTTTTTATTATATATAGATGTGTAAAGAATTAGAGAGATTTTAGGGATTAATTTAAATTCTGTAGAACTCTTAGATATAGTATGGATAAAATAATCTTTTTTATAGATAAATATAATAATAGAATTAAAATTAATATATTATATATTATATTATATTTTTTATCAGTAAAAAAGGAGGAAGTTACACCTCAGTTCTATCGTTACTATTTTATATTATATATAGATTTGTAGAGAATTCGAGAGATTTTAGGGATTAATTTAAATTCTGTAGAACTCTTAGATATAGTACGGATACAATAATCTTTTTATAGATAAATATATATAATAAAATTAAAATTAATATATTAAATTTTTTATCACTAAAAAGGAGGAAGTGACACCTCAGTTCCATCGTTACTGTTTTATATTATATATAGATGTGTAGAGAATTAGAGAGATTTTAGGGATTAATTTAAATTCTGTAGAACTCTTAGATATAGTATGGATAAAATAATCTTTTTTATAGATAAATATAATAATAGAATTAAAATTAATATATTATATATTATATTATATTTTTTATCAGTAAAAAAGGAGGAAGTGACACCTCAGTTCCATCGTTACTGTTTTATATTATATATAGATTAATAAATTTATATATTAATATTTATTTTTAAGTATAAATTTAATTTTTTATTAAAAATTATACATATATATTTAGCTCGGTATATATGAGCTGAGTTTGGGATTTGATTTTTGGGTCAAATACATGAATATCATAATTAAGTACAAAATTACAACTAAGTCATATCATCAAACTTAATTCTTAATATGTAATTATTCTCTATATATTATGATTTTACACCATAATTTAAAAATTCTAGACTGAATTCATAAATCATAAACCCTATAAAATATATTCTAGACTTCTAATTTATAAATTCTAATCCTTAAAATATATTTAAAATACTGATTTTACTAGTTTGACATAATATAAAATTATGACTTAGACATAATTATAAATATATTTAAATAATGAATTTCTGTGTAAATTTCCCTTAATTTTTTTGAGCCTTAGCTCAGTTTGTTCCGAGTCCACCTAAATTAACAGCGAACAAGGCTAATCTTAGACTGAACATTTTTTATAGAAGTCTGTTGGGTCCGAGCCGGGCCCGGTCCAACCCCGCCCGTGAACAGGTCTAATGGATGTAGCATTTTCGATACAAACTTTTTTTAAAAGGTAAATTATATTCATATCCTTTAGACTTTGGTCTTTTTTTTTATTTACTCCCAAACTTCCAACATTTGAATTACCGTTTAATATATAGAATGATTTTTTTTTATATATATATAACTGAATCCTTGTATTATGAAGCAAAAAAAAATTGACATCATTCTGAATACGAGATGAAACACAAACAGAAAAATCTTTAATAAGGATTTCCAAATAAGAAACTGAGCGCGCCCAAATAGCTAAATTATGTGCAACCATATTTGTTTAACGTCTTTAATGCACGAATTCAATTGACAGAAAAGCACGTGCAATCTCTAAAATGTCTCTAATAATTACCTCCAACCAGTTTGTTAAAGCAATGTCACTTTAATCAGTTATATCTCATAAACTAGTCAGATGCAACCAAGATCATATGGTATCCACAATCACGATCAATACGTAAAGAATAAAAAATCTCCAATAACTCTGCGTGTAAAGCTGAAATTGTAGAATCAATTGGTCCATCGCTTGATAATGAGACAAGACCAAAACAAACAATCACGAACCACTAATCTAAAAACCCAACCAATATTCTAACTGAAAAGCCGCATCACAATTAAGCTTGTAAAAGCTCGAAACCGATGGCTGCCATCTTATGGGATTTGACACAGCTGCTGAATCTAGATTAATGAATCTCGTGGTTGGACATGAATTTGCAGCCGCCCTATCCAAATCTGCAGCATCATGTCTGTAATTTTAGAAAAAAAGTCTGGTACCTGTCCATGGGTCGGGCCGGGCTGTGCCTGTCGGGTTTTTAGCTAAAAATGCTCGGTTCAAGCCCAGCCCACTATTAATTTAGGTGTGCTCGGACTGGGCTGGGCTCGGGCTTAAAAATCAAATCTCAAGCCCAATCCATATAAGCCCACCTAAATATAAATATAAAATTATTAATTATAAAAAATAAATATTATACTTAAAAACAAATATTTAATATATAAATATATTTATTTTTTAATTAATATTAATAGACGGACCGGGCTAGGCCGGCCCGTGTTATTTTTATTAATCGCAAACCCACCCAAAAAATAGGCAGGCTTTAGCGGGCCTGGACCGGGCTGGGCCTATGAACAATTTTTATTGTCCAAGCCCGGTCCAAGAGACACGGGCCTGGACAGGTCGGCGGGTATCCGGACTCGTGGACAGGTGTAGGTACATCCCAACAATTTCATGATTTGTTTGTACCTGAAAAAAAAAAATCAAAGTTAGCATCAACAGTAGGTCTCAACATCTCCTGCTTACCCGACCTCTTTTTTTTTGAGGAAAACAGGGGCTTTATATTGATAAGGAACGAGTATCATTACAAAGCGTATGCCAGACCGTAGCCGGAACATCATCCTATATAACTAGAGGTAAGGATAAGTTGCTAGCCCAATTAGCTAAGGAGTGAGCAACACAATTCCCTTTTCTTCTAATGAAATTAAAGACACATGAAATAAAACAACGAGAGAGTTGAAGTACGTCTTGATATAGGAAGTTGAGCGGTGATGGAGGAATGTCGCCTGACCGTAGTATGTCTATCACGACCTTAGCATCCGACTCGATTATTATGCGCAGGAGCCCATTATCGCGAGCCATGTTTAGGGACTACCAAATTGCTTCAAGTTCGGCTGCTGCAGCTGATAAACACGGCGGTGTTGGGATTCCGGCCGAGAACAGAATCTGCCCCTGTGCTCCTCGAGCAATAATCCCGATACTCGCGGTAAGGCCATTATCCACCCATTTGGCGTCACAATTTATTTTCGTAACACCGGCGGGTGGGGGACACCATACCTCTTGACTACCGAGGGATATATCGCTGTTGTTTAAGGAGCTGGTTTTGCGGGACTGATTCCATTCTTCTAGGTACAGCCTGGCTTTATTGATCAGCGCCTCCTCTGTCAGCAGGACATTCTCGTGTCTGAGTAAGTTTCTTCTGAACCAAATCCACCACAGAATCGTCACACCTAGTTGTCTTTCATCCTTGTCTGAGTTCGATAGGCAGAGGGATAACCACGATTGACAATCGTGTGCATGAATCCTGTCCCATCTCTTCGCCATTCCTGCGTGCTGCCAAATCCGCACCACCATCGGACAGTGAACAAAAATGTGCTGCTGTGTTTCCGTTTTAGTTCTACAGAGGATGCATATTGGGTCCGCTGGGATTCCTCGCTGTCGTAGAGCAGTGGCACAAGGGAGCATGTTAGACGCTAATTTCCACACAAAATGTTGGATCTTTGGCGGGACTTCGAGCTGCCATATTGCTTTCCAACACTCGTTTGGGCCCAAGGACGTCGACGGTAAAGCTGATACAGCCCTGCGTCGTTGTTCAATAAGATGATAACACGACTTGACGGAAAATCTCCCGCTCGGTGTGTGACCCCAATAGCATTCATCAACTCGTTGTTTGCTGGTTCTAAGCTTCAATATCTCCTGCATATCAGACAACATAAAGTTAGCATAAAGTACCTCACTATCCCATTCATTTTCATCCTGCTTGAGCAGATCTTGTACGAATTGAGGTCGGTTTGTAGTTTTGCATAACAGCGGCTTCTTAGTATTAAGTGATGGAATCCAGTTGTCGATCCAAATACGTATTTTCCTCCCATCCCCAATTCTCCACATCAGACCGTCCTGAATTGCATCGTGAACAGCCCATAGGCTGCGCTATATGTAACTTGGGTTTCGACTCAGGGGAGCTTCGAGCAGATCATATAATGGATAATTGTTAGACGAGGTGCCGCGGCCTAATCTCCCGGGCGGACCGGGGGGTGGACAACCTCATGGCGACGTAAGCGGTGATTGGCGCCGAAAGCAACCAATCGTGGAATCAAGCTGCTCGGCAGGACCGGAGCTCGGAGATATGGAAGAGTCGCCACCCACGAATGGGAAAATGAACACCGATCCCTTGCGGGAGACCGGTGTGGGTTTGGGAAACTTAGGTACGAGCCGAGAAGGCTAGCTCCTTTCCGGAGAAAGGCTACTAGGCACCCCGACATCGCCCGGTTATGAACCACCAGCCTCCTACTCAGCATGTTAGGCGATAACGGACTAATCGTATACTTCTTTAAGTTTAAAATTCATTTGAAACCCTTTTCTTTCTTTTTTCAGAAACCGTTTTGAGCATATATTATTGGAAAGCCATACTAGTAAAGAATCACCCATTTATGTTATACATACACAGAGAAGGGGGAGAAAAAAGTGATTTATTTACAACTTCATTTACATGTCACGCTGTGTGTTTATTCTACACTAACTTATTTTCTCCAAAACGAGTTTATTTACATGGTTCGCACCTTAATCACTGTTGGAACGATTTAGGTGCGTTTTAAAACCCCGAAGTTTTACCCGAATCGCCGTTGGAACGACTCGAGTGTTTGAAAACGTTAGGATAAGAACCTTTTAATGAGAAAACGTGGTTAAACATACAAGTCAATATCATGTTGTACAAATCCTTTAAGAAAATGATTCTAAAACTCTATTATTCACAAAGAAAACGATTTTAATTATAATGTTCGCTTAATCCGCCGTTGGAACGGACTAAGGTTTTAAGACGTGGTGTTTTGAGAAATGATTTGAAATGTTAACAAAAACAACTCTATTTACTTACATTAGGAAACTCTAAAAATTCATTAGTTTAAATAATTATATTGAAAGCTCTCTTTTTGTGATTTATTTTCCTCTCTTATTTAATGGACTCTCTACCTATTATACTTGTAATAATAAACCCATTTAAACCAAGACTCGTACTCAAATAAAGCCCATTTGAAACATGGACCCATGAATGGTCCAAAGGAATAAAGAAAGTAATTCTAGCATATATATATATACATTTAAATCAAAAAAATAGAATAAGAAAATAAAAGTTTATACAAAAGAAACTATATTTATATAAAAATAGTAGGTACAATATATCTATACTTTAAAAATGTGAAAATAGTAAGTAAATCCTATAACTAAGAAAATAATATTCATCCAAAAATAATTTCCTTTAATAACCACTAAAATAATCCAAATATCCCAAAACTACATATATACATATCTATTATAGTTTTAAATATCAAAAATAACATATACTAATATATATTAATTATTTCCCAAAATACCCAAGTAAATAATCTTCAAAATAGAATCTAATAGAGCCCAAATGAATAAAAAGAAAGACATATATATACATATACTTATATTGTAAAATAGAATAATAATAAAAAAGCATACAAATATTCTAAAATAATTACATATACTAAAGGTCTAAAATAATTTGAAAAGCATATATTACATAACTATACATATATATATTAAGGATTAAAAGCTTAAAAGTTAAGAAAAAGGGACTGAAATGGCATCTTTTACGTTTTGGCAGATTTACGACGGAAAATCCGTCGGTAAACAGCATTTAGTGACAGAAATGACAAATTACAGTAGCACTCCAATATTCTCCAGATTTATTCGAAAGCTTTAAATTAAATCTAATTCAATCGTTTTGGATTTCCGAACTACCAAAAATGGATCATAGTCGAAAACGGAAGTTCATAAACGACGTTTTTTATTTCAAATCATTATTTGGAAATTTCTTTTAAATTAAAAACTTGTAATTACAACGTTTTCGATACCCGAACTACCTTTTTATCGGATCACGGTTCGTATTGGGATATCAAAACGAGGTTTTTTATTTTAAAACAAAACCGAATTTTATTCAACACGAAATGGAAATTAAATAAATACGCTAATTAAATAAAATATGACAACATAAATAAATAACTAAATAAATAAAAACTATAACGTAAAAATAAATAGGGGAAGAAGATAAATAAAATAAAATAAAAGAGAGTCTAGTCCTCGGATAATACCTTAAATTCGGTATCTGACAGTCGAAGCCGATTGATTCCACGAACCACGATCTTCCGTTTTTAATGAAAATTTAGTAAAAATTAAACTTTAGGAAATTTGGAATTTTTGAGAAAAAAATATTTTTCTCAAAAAAAATCACTCTCTCTCTCTCTAAAAATGTTTAGAGTGAGAAAGCTCTCTCCAAAAATCCCTCCTCAAATGCATGGGGATCCGTGCCTTTTATAGGCAAACGGATCCCCGGAAAAATGGGCGACGCCCGAGTAAAATCGGGCGTCGCCCAAGGGGGTTGGGCGGCCGCCCAACATTTGTTGGGCTACCGCCCAACATTGTTGGGCGGTCGCCCAACATTTGTTGGGCTACCGCCCAACATTGTTGGGGGGCCGCCCAACAGCGTTGGGCGAGCGCCCAACGCAAGGTTGGGCGTCCGCCCGACGTGGTTGGGCGCTCGCCCAACGGCCGCCGGGGCGCGTCTCGCACCGTCGGGCGCGCACGTCCCGCGGCCGTCGAGCTCGCGTTCCGTGCCGTCGGGCGTCCACGCGTCGCGACCGCCGAACGTGCGTTCCGCGCTGCCGGACGCACACGCCTCGTGGCCGACGAGCGTGCGTTCCGCGCCGCCGGGCCCGTGCATCGCTCGGATGCCGAGCACGTGCCATTCGTGGTTGGATGTGTGCGTCCGACGGACGTCGAGCGGGCGTCCGACTGTCGTCGAGCGTGCGCCGGCCGCCGCTAAGCACTCGCACCATGCCGCTAAGTATTCGTGAGCCATCTGATCAACAACAGCGACCCGCCGTAACTCTTTCTTCTTTATTATGTAGTTATACTACTAGAAGTGATGAGTATGTGTATGAAACATGTTTATATATGATGTTCTGTTGATGTTTATGTTTGAGGTTCTGTATGAGTATGTGTACGATTGTTCATTTGCGCATGTAGCTTATTAATCATGCATCAAGTATTAGAGGAACATTGTAAAAGGGTCATTGAGCATGTGGCACTTGGCTTGTTATGCTTATGGAAAAGTGTTTAACATGGTGATGAAGTTGTATGATTCTAACAACACAAGTTTATGACTAAGCTTGTGGTGACAGTATCATACACTTCATCACCATGCTAACTTCATCATGAACTGTACAATCCAAGTGACAGGTACATAGTGGTGGCTTTATGATGCTATGAGAACATGAGTTATGAACTTGATATTATGTTTAGGAAGGTAGCTGATCATGCATACTCTTAAAGCTGAAAATGATGAACTTGCCTGATTCTTTTCTGTTTTTGAAGTAACTGATTCAAGAATAGACATATGTTTCATATCAATTTAGCATGTTATGTGTTAGGAAGTAGAACTGATTCAATTTAATAGATATAAACGAATAAGTTGACTACTTTGTTATAACATGTTATAATCCACTTGAATATACATATATATATGTCTACTTGAATAAGTTGTCTACTTTGTATTGCCTATCAAAAAAAGGATAGCGTGCAAGGGGGGCATTATGATGTGACGTGCGAATAGCATACAAAGGGGGGGCGTGATGCGCGATTAGAAAGGAGATTTTGATGCTAAAGAAACACTGGAGCTGGATGGATGGAGTGGAGTACTAGAGGGGCATGGAGCCAACATTGAAGATCAGATTGATTACCAAGTACATTTGTAATCAGTAATCATTCTGTTCTTCAAGATTGGCTCTATGCCCATCCAGTAGTCCACACCATCCAGTTCAGTGTTTCTTTGCTTCAAGAATGTGCAAATGGTAAACAAGGATATCGGGATGATGGGGAACCATCAGAGTTAAATGGCGTCGAATACTGGAGGGGCATGGAGCCAACATTGAAGATCAGATTGATTACCAAGTACATTTGTAGTCAGTAATCATTCTGTTCTTCAATATTGGCTCTATGCCCATCCAGTAGTCCACACCATCTAACTCAATGGTTGCCCAGCATCCAAATTTTCTTGCTATTCGCACATCACGCCCCCCTTGTACGATATTCACACGTCACATCATAATTCCCCCCTTGCTTGCTATTTGCACATCATATATCCACTGCATGCTCTTCAGTCCATCCCCTGGCAGTTGCTACGTAACCTACCCTGTTGCTGATGTATCGTTCAGCAATTCGCTCTCGGCTAGGAAATGGCCCCTCAATGAAGGGCTCTACCAGCAGTCCATAAATATTCCACAACAGCTATAAAATGCGTAGATAAATTAAATTAGACCCCAAACATGAGTAGATAAACTAGACCCCAAACATGAATAGATAAATTTACAGGTAAAAAATACATAGATTTACATCTTACCGTGGCAATACTATGGGCAGGGCGATCAAGTAGCTGGGGCATAGAAACATGCCCCAAGGGACCGATATTAGGATGGTAAATTTTAATCCTGAATATTACATGCGAACAATAGTAATATCATGAGTGTATTTACAAAGATATGAACTGATTTATGTGTGTTAACAAGTTTATGCATGTTCTTACAACTGGAGGTGTGGAGGGGAAATCGACAGGGAAGTCCATTTGGACTATGAATACACCTCCTTCATAAGGGGTGTTTGGAGGGCCATTCATCACGGCAGTCCATTGCTGCCGGTCAGGACCATGTATATTGACAAGCCACCTAGGTACCTCATATCGAAGTTGGTCAATCTGAAACTCAACATTACGATAGAGGTTCCTTCTATTCATGCTCGAAATAACAAACTGTAAGTATAGTGTTAAGTTGCCCTGGGTGACTATTGAGAATTGGTAAACGCTTCCTATTTATAATGTGGGTGGGTAAGTGAGGGGTCTCAGAATGGAGAAAGGGTAAAAGGAGATTAATTAGGTCTATCTGTATACGGTGTGTAATTAATGAGCATCATCAATTGGTTTTGCAGATACCAAGACTTTGGGGATTCTAGGAGATGATGACTTAGATATGCTTCAGTTCAAGTTGGATTTGGCTTTCCAATCAACACCACCACGCCTCTGACTATATATACAGATTTGGAGATGTACATTAATTGCTTATATTTTTTTTACCCTACATTCATTCAGTTATTTGTGTAGTTCAAATGTAAACAGATTATGAGCATTATTCTCCAGTAAAATTAAAATCATTGATATACAGAAATTCTTGTTCATTTGATAATTATTGTTCATTTCCAGAATCATTCGAAGAAGAAGGCAAGGAGTGACATTTACGTTTAAAAAAATATCATCTAAACAACAATAAAAAGACATTAAATTAAAAGAATCTGTCATCTAAAACAAATCTCTTGACATGATTGATTAAGACCTATGTCATCTGATACAAGTTACTACGACAGAAATTATTATAAAAACTGTCACCGCGAATACCAATATGCCAATTTCCCATATAGCGACTTGACATTTTTAATTATTAGTATGTCATGTGATGACATTAAAAGTGACGTTTAATAAATAAAAAGATGCATCGTAACAATGTTCATATGACAGTACGAAACTAGGCTGATGTCATGTATAGTATCTTCAAATGACAGAACCTAACCGTCGTCTGAAGGTGCAATAGACTGCAGCGAGCCCTGTGACAGATTTATATCTCGCGGGACGACGATTTTTAACCGTCGTCTGAATGGGGTTTTGGCGTAGTGGTTGAGCGTCATAGATTCCCCCTAGGACCCTCTTGGTCCCTTATGAGGTTAGATTAGTTCCAGGGGGTGAATGGAACTATTGGTTAATTTTAACATTTTATAAATTTTTCTCACTCGAAGTTCGATAGCACAACACAAAAGCAAATTTCGAAATCATAGGCAAGTTCCGTTTACTGAGTTAATCAGTCAACAGAGCTTGATTCTGCTTCTAACTTTTATGCACGGAAGACAGTTCATTCAGAGGAGCTTTTGTATAGACTTAAGGTTACCGATCTATTGATGGACAATAATCGGAGCTTATATATGAGATAACTAGTTTAGAGCATGCAATATGAGAACTAAGTAAAGGTAGAGTTAGAAGAGAGGTACACAACAATTTATACTGGTTCGACCTTCTGCCTACATCCAGTCCTTAGAATACCTTCTAAAGTACATTTCTTTATAATCCACACTCAGCTATTTATCTCTCTAGATGTTTACTTATAACCGAAGAAAATAGAAGAGCTTCTGATCTTTTTTCACTTGAACGTTTGAATCTCTTTTTGTGTTGATGATCAAGAATGATAAATGAGCTTTTGGCTTGGCTTTTATAGTGGAAGCTTTGAGGCAGAGACGTTTGAATTTTGAATTGCCCGTTGGGAGGAAAACATCATTTGGCTTCTACCTTCTGTCTATGCTTCTGACTCTTATGCCAATATACCCAAATGAGGAAAGAGTTGTTGATGAAATCAGTCTTCTGTTTGATATTGAGGAGCGTGTGTCACATCTGTGTCCCTAATTTTAGTTATTATACCATAATATTGAGTTATATTATCGTTATGTATTGATTGGAGAGTTAATTGAATATTATGGATATAGTTTGGGAGCCAATTTCATATTTTAAGTGTAAAATTAAAAGTTTATGATAAGTTTTAAAAGAAGTTAAAGTTTAGAGAGACCGAAAGGGAGATTTTCCCTTATTGGGAACATCAATTCACACATTTCAATCTGAATTTTCGGGGTAATTAGGAACCAAAAATCAGAATTTTATAATTTGGGCATTGAATCTCCATCTTCATCATTTCCTTCCCCTCCATACACCAAAATTTACCCAGCCATACAAAATTAATGTTTCCCGGAGATTCAACCGTTGGATCGTCGTGAAATTTAAACTGTAGCTTCTAGAGACATATTTCTAAGTTCTGACCGGAGGGATTTTGGTTTCGATATTTCTAGAGGGAGTTCGGACTAAACAGATTCTATGGAGAATTTGTGTTTTCTTAGAGTTTTCTTCAAATTCTTGCTAAAGTAAGTAATTATCAACTACCCTTTTGAGTTTTTATGTATATATATGTATATATAACTCTATATTTTCCAGAAAATTGAATTTTTGTAGTGATTTTTAACATGAATTTGATTAATTGGAGTTTCTATGAATTAGTTTTTAACATGAGCTTAAAGTTAAGTTCAAAGTAATTATATATGTATTTGCATGTTAATTTTAACCTATAATATATATCAATGTATACATGATTTGGGTTTTTATTTTGATGAACTTAGTATATTTGATTAATAGTTGTGAAAGATTTGATATTTTGAGAAGTAGAATTTAAAGAAAAATGTGTTGAGAAACTTTATTGATGATTGATTTATAACAATGGTATATGTATATATTAAGTGATTTTCTATAAGTTTATTTCTTAAAGTTTATTTTAGTTTTAATTAAAGTTTGTTAAAGTAGTAATTTTGATGAATTTGTGATTTATTGAAATAAAGTTTATATATGATGATTTATGTGTATTTTTAAGAAATTGAAGTTATTGATAAGTATATTTTTAAATTATTTATTGGTGATTTTAGTACCATAATGATTTATGATTTAATATTTTGGAAATTTATTAAGTAAATGTATTAAGAAAATTTATGATGTTGATTTATGAGTTATATATATATATTTACATATATATATATTTCTGATTTTAGTCATATTAAAGGAGTATTTGATTCTAGATGATTTTGTATTTTGAGCAATTTTTAGTAAATATTTGAATAATTGTGGTTCTTTTGCGGAAGCCAAATGGTTTATGGTTTACAGTTTATGATTATGAAATAATTATGAAATTTTATTGTGAAAACAGATTTGAGCATTTTATAATTTTATGATATAAGATTTTTAGTATCCATCAAGAGTAATCCGGATAAGTGGTTTTTATTAAAGTCCGTATTTAGTGAGAAATACGGCCTGTGTACACAGTTGAAAGACCTATCGGGTATGACAAAGAAGTGTTGAGTAAGACCATGCGGGCTAGGCAAATTATGAGATATCTCGATTCTATTATATTGTGGGGATTGATACATATGGGGATTATCTCTCGGATGGATACGGTTTACGAAGTATTTATTGAGATACAGTTTATAAAATATTTATCGAAATGACGATTTATGAAGTATTTATCGAAATACGATTTGCGAAGTATTTAATGATATACGACTTGTGAAGTATTTAATGATATACGGTTTGTGAAGTAACCATTGATTTACGGTTATTTGAACACAAGTTTTGATATTAAGTATTTTAATACAGTTTTACAATGTGTGATATTTGAAAAATAATGTTTATAACAAGCTTATGATATTTAAAATTACATATTTGGTTAAAAGTACTATTTTGAGTATTTTATTATGGTTTAATCCATAAAGTGTTCATTTTTAAGAATATGCATTTTGAAAATTAAACTATAAATATAGTTATTTTGAGTATAAGTATTTTATGTAGTTGATAATTGCTTACTGAGATTTCTGTCTCACGTTTTCAAATGTTTTAATGTTTTTAGGTGACAAAGTGCAAGGTATAGAGAAGATTACCGACTGATTAGGCGAGAATTGAAAGTTGTTGCTTATTGTTAGAATTGTCACTAGAGCTTTAGTATATCAATTGTAATATCAAGGAGTTGGTAAATATGTTGAGGCTCTTAAATGACTAATGTAGTAGAAATATGGATTTATTTTATAATATATGTAAAAGGAATTCTTGAAAAGTATGATGTTTATTATATTTGGATAATTTGGAGACTATTAAGTGTTGATTGTGATCTTTCTATTTCACGTCCGATGCCGATTGAGGTCGTTTAGGGTCGGGTGTGACAGCGTGTCAACTATAGCTTCTGACTTCTTAGCGTAGAAGACATTATGTCTGCTTTCTTTCCCAAAATGGAGGTGTGAGAGAGATGTTTGACTGGCAGTTGCTTCTGGCTTCTGTCTTCTTGCCAAATCTGGGAATGCCTTGATGTTGATTCTTTGATTCTTTTGAGCCTTGTCTTTTGGCTTCTGGTTCCGAACCAAAAATAGTGCTATTGGGCATTTGTCATTTTTAAGGCATGCTAAGTGTCTTTTATACTTTGAGTTTATATTTGAACAATTAGCAAACACATTAGTATAAAACAAAACTTCATTTAATTCTTCAAACTAAATATTATGAGAATCTAATTCCTTAAATGAGAATCTAATTATTCCTTAAACAATATTTCTTCCTGATTTGAGTATCCTAGTCATGTCTGAATTATGAGTATTAGGTGTAATTTTCTTAAGAAAACATAGAGTCTTATCTCTTTAAGAATTCTAAACTAAATAAACTAGAGTCGATTTATTCTATTCATAATATAAATATCTACACCTATATAAAAGATTTTACTTTCTCAAAAGCGAGACTTTTTACTTCTTGTTGAGATTTTTTAGTATTTGATTCAAAGTTTGTTTTTTGAATTAGTCTAGTTTACTGGGTCTTTAACTTATTAGTGGGATAAATAATAGGGATTTTATTGTTCCTTAAAAATCTGTTTTATTTATTGCATTGTAAGCCTATAAAAAGGCATAAGTCTGTATCTTTCATTTTGTGCAGAAACACAGACATATCCAATAAAATTATTAGCACCATTTTCTTCTTTTCTTCTGTATTCCTCTAAAAAATCCCAACAATTGGTATCAGAGCCTTAGTGATCTTCAAGGGATCTGTGAGTTTTTTCTTTTTTGAAAGAAAACCCAACCATGGCTTCCAACCACCAATCAATTCTTTCTCCTCCAATTTTTAATGGCGAAAATTACCAAATTTGGGCTGTCAAAATGAAAGCTCATCTGAGAGGATTGGGTTTATGGCAGTGGGTTGAATCTGAGAGGAAAATTCCACCCCTTGGAAACAATCCAACACTAAATCAAATCAAAACTCATGAAGATTAATTAACAAAGGCTCCAAGAACTTTATCAACAATTCATACTGCTGTTTCAGAATCAATTTTCACAAGAATCATGATTTGTGAAACAGGAAAAGAGGCTTGGGATAAGTTAAAAGAACTTTACCAAGACAATGAAAGGAGGATGCAGGTCTTGAATCTCAAAAGGGATTTCGAGACTCTTAGTATAAAGAAAAAGAGTCGATTCATGAGTATTATGACAAATTGATGGCGGTGGTGAACAAGATTCGGCTGATGGGAGAAGATCTACCAGACAGTAGAATTGTAGAAAAATTGTTTGTGAGCTTGCCTGAAAGATTTGAGGCAAAACTGTCATCTCTTGAAGATTCAAGGGACATAGATAAATTATCTTTATCCGAATTAATTAATTCTTTGCAGGCTCAAGAACAAAGAAGGGCAATGAGAAATGGAGAAAATGAAAAAATGGGTGAAGAAGTTTTTTTTGCCAAAACTTCAAAAGGAAAAATGAAAATTGCTCAATGTGGTCATTGTGAGAAACATGGTCATGAAGAAAAAGACTGTTGGCACAAGGGCAAACCTCAGTGTTTCAAATGCAAGAAATTTGGGCATATTCAAAGGAATTGCAGAAATAATAAAACAGATGAACATGTCAATTTGGCATATGATTTTGATGAAGAATTAGCATTTTAATATTGGAGAGAAGTGCTCCAATAATTGAAGGTGGGTGAGAAGTGCACCCAGAAGCGGCGAGAAGTGCACCGAGAAGCAATTTGCGGGGAGAAGTGCTCCGATTAGAAGACGATGATGGGAAGTACATCATATGTAAAAAAAAAAAACTTCGAATCAGGAGGGAATGTTGAGATTTTTTAGTATTTGATTCAAAGTTTGTTTTTTGAATTAGTCTAGTTTACTGGGTCTTTATTAGTGGGATAAATAATAGGGATTTTATTGTTCTTTAAAAATCTGTTTTATTTATTGCATTGTAAGCCTATAAAAAGCATAAGTCTGTATCTTTCATTTTGTGCATAAACACAGACATATCCAATAAAATTGTTAGCATCATTTTCTTCTTTTCTTCTGTATTCCTCTCAAAAATCCCAACACTTCTCACCCAATATTACTTTTATTATTGTTTTCATACTTTCTTAACTTTAGATCAGAACCGACTAGAGTATCGAACGAGAATCTCACGTTATTCTGCAAACTTCAGTCTCTATCTTGCAGAAATATAGCTTTCAACTCTATCTTCGATGAACTCATCCAAATCTTTGAAAGAAATTGTACACAAACGTTATCCAGTCGTATTAGTTTTTGTTTTAATTAAATTCAATATTACTTGATCAAACAATTATTATATTAATAATTGATATATGATTATATTTTAATAGGTATAAGATAAATGAAAAGTGTCTTTATCCTTGAAAAGATGTAATAGAATAGAAGTATATAGAATGATTTTGAATCCTTGAAAAGATATAATGAGAGATGCGAATAAAGTAAACCAAAATTCATGTTTTGATGATATGAATACATATGCCAATTATTAAAAGAGAGAATAGGAAAATAATTAAATGATTTAGAAGAAATCTAATAAATGGATATGTTATAAAGAAAAACAAAAACAAAAAGGTGGGTAGAGTTTGGTAGATAAATGTGACGTTAAAAGCTGCCTGCAACTGCCTCCACCACCTTTTTTCCTTTGCTTTGCTCATTCTATCTATCTCCTTTCTTTTTATTGTATTCAGATAAAGACCAACTTTAGATGTGTATCAATGAAAAAAGAAAAGTCTACTGTATTCATATTCATGTCTCCATCATCTATGTCATTCACACGAAAACTAATTGTAATTTCTTCTGAGTTTTTCTTATCTATTAATGAAGTTGAATCTTGCGAGTCTACCTATCAATCTGTGATTATAAATAAAAAAAGTTCAAAGGGATCGTTATCCGGCGAATCCACTTCGAAGTTGCTTATAATCTGTTATCTGTGATGTAAGTTTAATATAATGAATAAACTTGTGTATCTTGAGCGGAGTTTACTCTATTTATACTGACGTGAAACTATAGAAGACAATTATGAGTTGTGAAGGGGGTGGGCCATGTGTCTTCTGTTGATAGGAGAGAGTGCGACCAGATATCGAGGCCTGATATCCCTCAACCCCACCAGGTCCGTAATTCTCGGGATCGGGCGTGATTATGGTAACGATTGGATCCTTGACTAGGTCTAGTTAGATTCCCTGAATCAAACTTCTTCATACGTAGTCGTATTACTCTGTTCCGTTGAGGAGATGACACGTGCTCTCTAAATCCGAGAGTTATATTCGTCTAGTATCAGATGTCCTCTCCGGGTCTAATTTATCGTTCTCTAGGGTTAGAAAGTATTGGCTTCGAGAAACGTTGTACTTGTTGATTCCTCATAAGTTGAAGGAGAGAGATTTGATATTGATGTCTTTTAGAAATTTTGAGAAATGAGGGACTAATATGTAGGTTATGCGGGCTCTTGACTGTTGATTTTATTAAAACACAATTTTCAAGAGTTTTTTATTCTGACAAAAATAAATTAATTAAGGAAATTAGATCCCAAAAAATATTCAAGTCAAAGAAAACAAATTAAATTTGATTTAAGCTAACTATGTTTATTCAATGTCTTAATACATAAGCCTTAGATCAATTATAAATGAAAAAGGCCTTCAAATAAACAAAAGGCCCAAAGGTTGATCTTCTGGATCCAAAAGAAGAAAGCCCAACGAAATCAAAAGCCCAGAAGCAATAGCTACGGACAACCGGCGTTAACTCTGTCACAATCACACTGATTCCCCAAAACTGGCAAAAAGGACAAGCTACAAAAGCCATGTCCTCTTAACGTCTCTATGGACACGCCTAAGTTGGAAAGTTGACAGATTGCACGTCTGCTGAGTCAGGAGCGCGACTCATGACAAAAGAGTTCATCCTTCTGCAACGGAAAACTTTTCACTAAAAGGACGGAAGTTAGAAGCTGATGTTGATAGATACAGTTTCCATCCAAATGGCTAGTTTAAAATTCAAACGGAAGCTCTTTCCAGTCTCTACTATAAATACCAAGACACATACTCCTTGAAAAGTTGAAGAAATCCTAAGCTGCTATAAGAAATCAAAACTTTCAAAGTGTTGGTTGAGCAATATTTGCAATACACAATCATTGTAATATTGGTGTTCGTCCCAAAGTGATTTAGATCTTCATTGTGTTCTTTGTTAGAACCATTATGTTCATAGTATTTTTAGAAGCTTTGTTATTTGCTTTGGTTATAAGCAAGTAGCAAAGAAATAGACAGCTTAGAGATATTGTAAATGAAGGTGCTTTACAGAGGCTCTCACTATTGTATAAAGGTTTGTGTTCTACTCGTGAAAGAGTATTTTAGTGGATTAAAGCTCAGAAGAAGGTATTCTGATGACTGGACGTAGGCTAGAGGACAAACCAGTATAAATCTGCTGGGTAACTTTTTCTAACTCTGACTTTACTGCTTCTGATTATTTATACTCTAACACTTACTCTCTATGTACATATATTGCCTCTGCTTGATTGTCATAGAAAAGCTAAAACCATAACATCATCAGAAGCTTTGTCCAAACAAATAGATTATTGTAGCGCATCATTTAAGATTAGAACCATGTTCAGTAGAAGTACCCGTTACTGATCTGAACCTGCTTCTGATATTGAATCTTGCATCTGTGCTTTGCAAACAGAAACACGCCAAGTGAGAAAAAAAAAGAAAAAGGTTAAAATTAACCAATAGTTGCATTCACCCCCTCCATTTGGAACTAATACTACCTCAGAGGGACCAACAGATTTACCAACGGTTCAGTCTTCATAAATGCAACTGCCATGACACGTTTCGTTATGTTTTTGGACACTTTTTGAGTTGACGGTGGTTTCTCCTTATGCATCACGTGTCGTGGTATCACAATTTTTGATGCGGTCTAATATGAGTATTAATGCTTCTTTAATCACTACTAATAAGTAATGATAACACCCGTCGTTTCATTCTGACTTAGCTCTAGTGATATCCGGTTGCAGCGTGTAGAAGTGAGTAGATGGTGTGCCTGATCGTGGGATCTATGTCGATGTAGAGGAGCGGGTAAGAGTCTTTGGTAGGGCTCTATTTAATCCCGCGAAATTGGCGCACAGCCGCTGCTACCCCGTTGTGAGGGAAAGGATCCTCGTTGATGGTCGCGTTGCTTTACGCTTTATTAGCTAAACAGACTCTAGTGTCCGACCAGATTTACATCCTTTCTCTCTTTCTCGGCTTTCATTGGCTTCATATCCAATGCTATCATATATGTTTATTGGGTTGTTGATTGGTCTCCCTGGGTGATGGCCATTCCCTCAAGTGTGGGGATTTTCCATCCTAGGTGCCGAATGGACAAAGCACCTCCTAACCTTGACAGCAAGGGTCTTTCAACTACCACATTGTACAACACGCCAACGTCTATGACCAAGAACTCTGTTTCTATCTGCCTAGTGGTTTGGGAGTCCCCAATCTCAATTTTCAAGACCACACTGTCAAATAGGGGAGTGAGTTTGCTAATTACTATTAATAAGGATCAACCTGCATGGCTCAAGGAGAAGTGCCCTGTGTGTTTTCATTGTGATGATATTGGTTGAGCTCCTAGTGTCTACCAACACCCTGCAGACCTTGAAGTCCTCAATTCTAGAAGGTCAATAAGATTTTGGGTCTGGTGGTTCAGGTATCAAGATTGTAGAAGTGTTGGCTTCATATTGGGTTTATAAGTGTTTATAGGAGTGTGGTTATAGGGTTTGTTAAGATCTAAGAAAAGTTTTTATTATAATCTCGAAAACATCCCTTTATGCAAATACGCCATGGGCTTGAAGCATGCGCAATGCTCATCTCACCATGTGTTTAAATTCATCAATAAATAAGATTGTCAGGATTCGAACACTCGACCATTTAATTTAAAAGGCTCTGATGCCCTATCATTCAATAAATTGAACTAAAATCTGATAGTTAAGTTCAAAGAATATTTTTTATTATATTCTCTGACACCTTTTGGTGATTTTTTTCCAAAAATTCCTCCCAGTTAGTATCTTGTTTCTCCGCTATGGAGTTCTTAAACCATTTCTCTGCTTTGCCTTGCCTTGCAGGTACAACCTGCTAGCTCCCTTTTCTACTTCAAAAATTTGGAAGTATTTTGGCATTTGCTGACCCAACATTCCACTTTAGTGACATCGAAATGTGGTAGATCACATTTAGTAGTATTTTGTTGAAGTATGGATCATGATAGATGTATCTCTAGAAGAAAGGTGAGGCAGAGGAGTGTTTAGGATGCCTTTATCTCTATTGAGGGTAGAGGTAATTGATTTATGAGGACTAAACACATCATTGTTTGGCTGGACTAGCTTAACAATGGTTGTTAAGGATTTGTTAAGTTTTTCGAGCGTGCAGGTTGAATGGTCAGGGAAACAGCGTCTCTCATACCAATGTCAGAACTTAATGTTTTGATGTCAGAATTCAGAAATAGAAAGGAAGAAAATAAGAATTAGAAAAGAGAGAGAATTTCATTAATTCTCAAGATTATTACCTTAGTACAAGACATGACATCTAATTTTAGTCAACTGTTAGTACAACTGTGATAACATCAGTTGACGCTAAAGTCCAAAATAGCTAAGAAACTCATAACAACTAGCTTTTAGAAGCATTTGGAGACCTTAAGAAGCCATACCGAATATGATCACTCTAGTCATAGTATCGTAGATAGGACTTTGATACCATCGTGAGAATAAATGTTTTCCATGTGTATAGCCAACTTAGAAGAAATATATATAAACAATAACTGTACAACTATATATATATTGGATACATACAATTAGTAAATACATATGATTTGACAGTTCCACAGACTTCAATGAGGATTTAAAGTAAAGTTTATATATTATCTACTAATAATGACTAAATTTGAACAGAGAGAATTCAACCTGACAAGCAGATACTCAGATCCTTCTCACTCAAACCAACCATCATTGGCTAGTTGTGTAACTAATAAGATTGTTTGAAAAATGCAACATAAATGAAAGAAGAAATAGCAAAAAGTATAATAAAAGCATCAATAGTAAGAGCAGAAAGAGCTTGATCACTTAAGTCCATGTTTCTTCCTCCAAGCCTATCAACCATATCAGGAACTGATTCAAAATTGTCTATGTCTTGCTGATATGGATCTTCCAATTTTATTCTCATTTCCTCAGCTTGACGACTAGCTGCCTCTTGAGCCAGTGTCCAATCATAGAACCTTCTCTTCTCCTCATTGCTTAACTCATCGTATACTTGTCTGAGTTTCATGAACTTTTCTGAAGCTGTTTTTAATGGAAGTGAAGTTGTGTCTGGATGATACTCTTTTGTTAGTCTTCTGTATGCTGTTTTTATCTCTTCCATGTCTGCATCCACTGATACTCCTAAGAATCTGCACCATCATTCATTTATCAGTAAACACGGCCCGAGCTAGATATTTCGAGTTCGAGATCTTAATGTACACAACAAACTTTAATTGAGATAATATGTAATGACTCGGTACGGAGTGAGTATTGCCGGGTTAAAAAGTTTGAGTGGGGAATGTGCAATTTCAAATGTTATTAAGTGATTAGAACCGTTTCGAAAGTGGTCATAATATGAAATTGCACATAAATCTTTGGAATTGGATCGTTCAGTTAACATTAGACTCAAGAATATTGTATTGTTATACGAGCGATTGAATTTGTAAGTGAAATTCGATTGGGGGTAATGGTAAGATTAGTTGCTAACCTTTGTTTGCACGATTAATTTGGCTGAAAATGAATTTTAGATAGAAATTTAGCCTATACTCCAATATTTTTGCTCATACTAATTTAAATGTGACACATGTTAAACAAAAGAACCGAATTGACAATTAAAATTAATTTTATAGGAAATTGATCCTTCAAATCGTGTTAGAGAAAGGCATCGATTACCCCGTGATAATTATTATCAGCGAGGGCATTGATTACCTTCCGTGATAGTTATTATTAGTGTTAAGGTATTAAAAAAAAAGCCAAATTAAAATTTATGTACAAAACAGTACCATCGTTTTAAAATGACATTATTAATATAAATTGACACATTAAATGTTTTAATATAAAATCATTAATATAAATTTGATACATTAAATGTTGGTTCTTTAATTTCAAAACTTTTCACTAAAAAAGAATTTCCACATGAGCTCCAAAATTCCAAATCGTGGTAACAAAGAGGTTAACTACACAATAATTTGATGTGTCATTTTTTGTTAGTTTAATCACATCACGATTGAAATTAAAATCACACTATTTTATATATTCATGTTAAATTAGCTCTTCCCAAAACCTCAGGAGCTATTTTGATACCTTATATATATACCTTATAATACTCACAATAAACAACTCTAAATATAGAGTTGAAAAAGTGTGAATTATAAGGCTATGTTGCACATATACGGATAAGGATATGGGGAACGTTATTTTCAAAACATAACCTTAAAAAAAGGCGGACATGGATACTAAACAGATACGGATATGAAACACACAAAAAAACTAAGATGAGCATCCGTGCAGCATAAAAGAAATGGATAAAGTGATGAGAAAAAGTGAGTATATATTACTGGTAATGAGAGCCAGAAGCTTCATTGAGCAAATCAGCAAAGTTGTGCCCCAAATTAGGATTATTTCTCTCTTTTTGTTGTTGAGAATTGGAGTTAGTATCTCCAACTCCAACCCAGCCTTCATCAGGATCATCCCAATGGATTCTTGTATCAACACCTGGAGCTGGAGCTGCTCTTTTCCTTTTCTCGGATGTAGCCAAAACCCCAAACCTCCATCTGCTGTTCTTCTTCTTTGTTCTTGTTAATCTTTGCTGCTTTCTGATAAAGAGGCTGCTGCTATTTTTTTTAGTACTGACTATCAACGAATATGGAGCTTGAGTGGCTGTTGTGGAAGCCATTAATGCTCACCCTCACAAAAGCTTCATAAAATATGCATATTAAAGATAGATTATTTCATGGCCTCATGTTTATGTGGATTTCATTTTTTTGGCTTCTTATTACTCTATGAAATTTTTGCCACAACAATAATAAGTTGGATCATTTGTCGGGATTCAAACCCTCCACTCCACTGTTTGGTCCAGACTCTAATACCGTACGTGTCATGTAACCAATTAAACTAAAAACTTAAACTGTAATATTCAATTATAAATTTTATATAAATTAAGGTGTAAAAATGCTCATAAAGGTTTGGTTCAGAAGCAAATTTACCCTTAACGTCTAAAATTGATAAATTTGAGAAATAATTCATCAAACTGTCTTCTCGGTCATGAATCTTGTCATCTACGCTTCATTTGTGCATCATTTTAGCAGCAACAAATTACAAATATATGTTGGAATAGTGAAAAAAAAATTAAAAAAAAATATACTGTCTTTTGTACAAATTGGACAAAAAAATTCAAAAAAGTTCACCGAATTTATAAATATTAATCTCCAATTCTATTATTAAATTATAAAAAACATGAAACTTTTTTTAGAACTAACTAATTATTCCAATATGTAATTAGTGCAGAATAAGGAATAATTTTTTTTGTGTTTTATAATAGTATCTGAAATTGATCCAAATTATCAACGTTAGGGATAAAATTGCACTAGTTTAGACATTAGGGATAAATTGTTCCTGATCCAAAATGTTAAGAGTTTTTTTATACCTTCAACTCATTTTATATTAATCTGTGACAAATAAATTATTGTTATATTGACATAGACCTACTTATGAGTCTACGGCCTTGCTCAAGCCTACTTCTCATAGATGCACTTGGATAAATATTGTTTGGCCCAATCCGTACCTACTCAAGCTGGGTTTGAAATTGGGCTTTCTACGTAGAAGTCATTAATAATAGTAATATTTAGGAAAATTTACATAGAATTATAAGTTTTAAAGAGCATTTTTAATTAAATCAGTTCTATTTTTAAATTTTGTCAAGTGGATTAATCTCTTTTAATTATGTCAATCAACCACCCACTATTTATCCTCCACCGTTTTCCCTTTCCTTTTTTTTTTATTTTATAGAAGAATTTTTATTCATACTTCTTTTATTTGGATAAATAAAGACAATATTTTTCATTTACATAAAAATTTATTTTTATATTCATACTGTTTTTTAAAGAGAATTTCATATTCTTTTTTTTAAAGACATCCATATTTATTTATATGAAATTAGTATTTATATTTTAGAGTTTATAAATTAAGACCTACAATTTATTTTAGGATATATATATATATATATATAAATATATATATATATATATTATATATATATATAGGTATGTTCTTAATGGTATCGGTAACCATCCAGACCCCTAAATGGATGCAAAATCTCAGCCATTGATTTTGATCCAATGGTGTGATCATTTAATGTATTAATATCATAATAAATGACTTACCTTGTAAATTGCATTTTTCTCTCTCTTTGTAATTACTCATTCTTCTTCATTAACATTCATCTTCAATACGAACAGTAAGAGAACACATCGGATTATTCATCGGAAATATCATCACGGCTGCCGGAAAAATCATCGCGGTGGCCGGAAAATTCATAATCGTTAATCGAATTTTCTTGCTGATTTCGACTAACAGCTTGGTTTTGATTTTTCTAATATTACTTGGTTAAATTCTGAATTGATGTTTGTGTTCCTCTTTACTTCATAATGGATCTATTTGTTAAGTTTTAATTAACTGTGGTACTGTTGGAGTTTCAACATCCATTATCAGCAAGTGTTAAAGCTTCCATTGAGTTAGTTGTGATTTGTATATATTGATAGATTGTAAAGTGTTATTAATTTTTAATAAGAAATTTAAGAGGATTGAAATCAATCTCCTGAAGATTCATTCAACGCGTTTGAATGTTGTTCTGAAATCGAAAAAAGATTGTTTCACATTATTATTTTACATAAATCAGAAGACATCGTTTTCTTCTTTGTATTGTTTTAACGATCTATAATGTCTAGAAAGTTTATCAGAAGTCTTTTTTATTTAAGTAGAAGTGCAAACTGGTGAGAAAAAACATAGTGTTTTGGGATTGGTTTTGCATTTTGGGATTTTAATATGCTTTTTCAGAATTTTTAATACACGATTGAAATAATAAGAAACATCAGAAATAACAATAGTAGTTTAAGAAAAGGAACAATATCAAAACATTAAAACTTGATGAACCAACACTAATTGTTAATAGTCTACATTTTGTGCAACATTATTATTCTTTCAAGGACAATTCCTGGAAGCATGACTAGTCTGACCACAAATTCTACAGTGGTTCGGATTCGCCCTTATTTTTTTTAGTTTTGCCATAGGACTTTGTTTTTGGCATGTACACATATGGTTTGTTTTTTTCTTACTAGCCACAGTCGGCCGACCCTTTGTTATGCTATAATATTGGCATACAAAATAGGAGTAGGACACGCTCCTTCATCACATTGTACATTTTCAGAATTTTTGCCTGGAATAATTATATCCAATTCGATATTCAGATCAGATATAACCTTCGAATAACAGTGAGGAAATAAACGATGAAGAGTTTGAAGAATGTAAAAAAAATAACGAACTCACAATAACTGAATAAAACCCGCATATGAATTAACATTTAACCGAAAACATAATAGGTTAGCAACATACTGCCATGGAAGCTCAACCTTTTCCAAAATAAAATGTAAATTAATAATGTAAAAACTTGATTACAAAAGAAAGGAAAGTTTTCCTCGTATAATAAAAATCCTAATAAAAATAAAGTACATCTCCGCTAGATCCTATAAAGTTCACCCTTGATCCATTTTCCGATGAGTTGTTGATTACGAAAAGAAAATGGAGTGGAATAAGTCAAATGAGGTAGATGTGGGCATCTGAATTCATCATGTGTTCTGCGATCACTTAGTCTTTGGGAAGACCAAATTCCAATTCGCTTCTCAGTCCTCCAAAACTCTCCCTTCTTCTGTTTTAGGTCCTCACAAGCTCCGTTCATATGCTACAAAGTCCTCCTATTTTCCATAAGTTCCTCAGCGATTAGAATTCAACCTGTAGATAGCTATTCACTAATCAGCGAATAATTCTACGATTACTTGGTCTTTGGCGAGACTAACTTTCATCGTTAATATGCTAGAAAGTCTTCTTATTTTCCATTTGTTCCTGAAAAGGTGGAAAATACAAGAACAAGCATAACACAGGCATAGTGGTTGCTTTTAGCATGTTTTGTCGGCCTAAGAATGACTTTTAGGTATAGGAAAACAGGCATTGGACTTATACACCACACTTAGCCCAATGCTTATCCTCAAGCATGTCAGATCATGGCATAAATCCCAGCCTCTGTTGTTTTACTTCTCATGTTTCCTTTTCCTAAAACCCTCATGTATTATGAAAACCAAATTAACGATCATCAGTATCAGAATATTTCTATCCCTTAGTGTGCACTTCACTACTTGAAAGATCTCAGCAAATGTGGTAAGTAATTTATGCAAGATAAGGCCAAAACAAAATCAACAGCACTCACTCGGTGGATCACACAATCTCACAAGTGTTTATGAGAATTATTTCTGCACGTTTTAAGATTCACACAAGTCTCAACATAGAAAGAAATTACCATAGGCTTGCCAATATATCAAATCGCCCCCACTATGTATGAGTTCAAGTTTGGAAAATTAAAGGATCCTAGTATGAGGACTAGTTGAGCAAAAGGAAGGTTTATACAAAAAGGTGAAAGCAATTTAGCAACAGTAAAGATCAAGGACGAGAATGAACACTTTTCAGTTTGTACCTATTTGTGTTTTTCTGATATTTCTCTCTTTTTTTCCTCTTTTTTTAAATTTTTACTCTTTATGTTTAGAAATTGAATAAGAGGAAATTCTGAATTGATTTGAAAGTTTTTACACAAATGAGGAATGGATGACACAAAATAGAGCAAGTATACCCTTGGTCACAGAAAACAGATATGAACAAGGATGAAGATCAAGTGTGTTGACCCAGGTTTAATTATGAAACCTTTTTCACTCTATAGACGATGAGAGAATGAAAAGAACAGACTTACAACAAGTTTTCAAAATGTCAAAATGCGCATAAGAAAAAGGGATCACAACACAACAGAGTAAAAAGGAACCACCTCCATCAATCACTAACCAGTAACACGAAGGCATTAAGTAAACATTTAAAAAGTGCAGAGTCGAAGAAATTTTACTGCCCGTGTTAGAGGTGCTTAGAGCTCTATTGCTGGTTTTGAAATGGGGGTGTGAACTCCACAGTTTTGAAGTAGGCGATCTGATGTGCATGAAGTTGTTTGACAACAGTTAACAGTTGGCCAACGATATCAGTCAACCTCTCGAGCTGGCGTAAGTACTCCGGATGTTCCAATGGGGAAAATGGTCTCGGTGGAGGTGCCGAGGTAGACGCTTCAGGATTTTTGTTTGTGAAACGTTTTTCAAAACGTTCACCATAGGGGGCTAGTTCACCTGCATTCACAAAATAGAAAGAACCATCCTCGCCCACACGGATCAAGCGCATAGCATGTAAAGCTGCAATGTCTAGGACAGAGTTATGGCAAACAATGTGCTTTGTGGTGCTTGTGAGCTCATAATTGCATAAGTGAACAACAATGCTAGTGATTAAATGGCCTAAAAACAGTTGCTTGGGCTCTTTGCATAACTTCCTAACTTTTAAAGCAAGCCAATACCCAAGATTGCATGATTTATTCTCCATCATACACCATAGGAAAAATAGTTCAGACTTAGAAATAACTGTTGTGTCATTGTTCCTAGCAGATGTATTATAGGCCAGTATGCGATGCATATAACGAAGATCTTTGTTAATTATCAGATTGGCTTTGGAACGGGTTAGTTTAAACCGAATGGTGTTTAGTCCAGTCAAGGCCCTATAGATCTCTACATCATCGAATTCCTCAGGGTAGTCACAAAGCATGCTGGTGTATGTAAAGTCATTGATTTCATAACGACTAACCAGTCCTAAGGCCGCACTGAACTCGGCCACATATAGTGTGTGGTGTGTGCCCATTAACCGAAAGGTGATCGAAGGTGTGTGCAAATCAAAGTCTTTGGCTTTGTGGTCAAATTCATAAGTGCTATAGAATTCATGCACAAACTCATCAAACACAGGGTACTGTAAGTCAAAGAATTTCCCCCAACCAATTCGATCGACTAACTCGTAAAAAGCATCATACAATTTAAGTTCTTTCAAAGTAATATCGTCCACAGTTCGTGTTTCGACAATTGCTAAGTGTCTAACAGATTCATACCTTGATGTGTGCTTGGCGTTGTCGAATACGGGAATGGACGAAACGTAACGGGATTTACCTTTGGCCATTTTTTTTCTTTTCTTCGTCCGTGGTTGTCGTTCTTCCTCGGATTCGTCGGAAGAAATGGTGGTCGGAATTTGGTCAGGGTCATCACTAACTGAAGCTTCAGTGGAATAGGAATCGGACGAAGAGTCTTGTGGCGGAGTGGGTGGTTTCTCTGTCGTCGATGGTTGATTCGAAGGTTGGTGACCTATGCGGACCTTCCTCGTGAATCGTGTGGCAATGATCAAAGGCGGTTGAGTTGGTTTAGTGGCGGATGGTGGTTGTTCAGCTGCCTTGGACTTCCTTGCCGGCTGTTTCCGTTTGCTTGTGGAACCTTTGGCCATTGAGTGTTGGTGAGGATTGGGAGTGCAAAGGGTTTTCTATATAGTTCATTAAACTCACAATATTTATAGCCAACTTGTTATCCAATTGTACGTTGTTTACGTTATGAAATTAAGCACGTGGAATTTTGTTCTAAAATCCGAATGATGTTTAGATGAATACACAAACAACCCCCTGAACTTGTCAAATGTTGCAACTGGCCCCTCCAACTTTCATAACTTACCCCTTAAACTTGTCCAATATTAAAACATAACCCCCAAACTGTGTATTAGGCAGATTATTATTTTACATAAATCAGAAGAACCGTTTTCTTCTGTGTATTTTGTTACCGCTCTCTAAGGTCTACAAAGTTTCTCACAAGTCTCTTCTATTTAAGTAGAAGTGCACACTGGTGAGAAAAAACATAGTGTTCTGCATTTTGGGGTTTTAATAGGCTTTTTCAGAGTTTGATGTGATTATAAGAATTTTTAATATACAATTGAAATAATAAGGAACATCAGAAATAACAGAAGGTGTTTATGAACACGTTTATTGCCTCAAACGAACAATATCAAAACATTAAAATTTGATGAACCAATACTAATTGTTACTGGTCTACATTTCATTCAACAATTTTCTTCTTTTGAGGAAAATTTCTGGAATCATGACGAGTCTGACGACAAATTTTACAGTGGTTCGGATTCGTCCTTATCTTTTTAGTTTGGCCAGAGGACTTTGTTTTTGACCTATCCACGTGATTTGTTCTTTTCTTTGTTGCCACAGTCGGACGACCCTTTGTTATACTAAGACTGGCATCCAAAATAGTATTAGGACACACTCCTTTATCACGTTGTACATTTTGAGACTTTTCAGCTTCATTAATTTGATCCAATTCCTTATTCAGATCAGATATAACCTTCGTTGCCCTTTCAAATGCTGTTCTCGTTTTGAAGCAAGGTATGATGTTAAACAATTCTGTTTTGATATTTCTCCATACATAATATGTTGATCTGCTTTTGGATGATTGAATTTCCTTTCCTTATCTACAAGCAAATGACCAACATCTTTAGCATCTTTTAGCCAGCGACGATTTACCAAGCAACGAGGCAGCGTCTTTATCTCCATATGCTTCAAACAGACGAAAATATGCCTGCAAGGAATTCCTTTTACCACCAAACAATTACAACTGCATTCCACATTTTGTAGATCTTTAGAAAGCTTAACTCGTCGCTTAGTCCCTGAACCCTCATATTGTTTTACGAGCATAATGGTATTATCGGGATCCGTTTCATTGTTTATTCTGAAAATATATTTACTAGATCGGTCTATCTCCCTTTTGATCCGTAGGTAAATTTCCCTTGTGAAAATTGAAGAAACTTGTTCCTCCACAGACGGCATAGAAGTTTGTCCCGGCATTGTTTCATTCATATGTGTTTTGAAGTGCTCTTTCATCTCGGTAAAATGTAGTTGTGACAAAGAATACTCATATTGTCTGAAAAACATCCATAGTGGTGTTTTGTTTTCCAAGTCAACTTTCAATAAAGCATTCATTGACTCACATCTACCCGTCGCTCTAGCACCGCCAAAGTAGTGATGTCAAAGAAATATGTCTGCCCACTGCTTTCTAGTCGCGTGTTGGGCCTGTATCCATGCATTATTATCCAATCCATGTTTTTCTACCATCTCCTCCCATCTTTGCTCCCACTCATCCTCTCCGTAGTACCTAGGTAGTTTCAGGTAATTAAATGAAGCAAATTCAAAAAAAAACCTCAATTCCGATAGTTCAATAAACTAAAGATCATAAATAAAATTTATTACCTGAAAATAAACCTTCTCAGCTCTGTATTAAATCCTTGGATGTGAACATGTTGGATTGCATTCTTCAATATGTGCCAAGAGCAAATACGATGTGGAATCCCGGGCATGATTGTTTCTAGTGCTTTATTCATTGATTTGCAGCCATCCGTCAACACTGTTTTCGGCTTTTTGCCATCCATGCACTCTAGAAATGTTTGCAAAAGCCAAACATATGATTCTGCGGTCTCATCTTGAAGGAGGGGCCAAAAACATATGTTTTGTCATGATTATTTGATCCTAGAAGAATAACCAATGGCTTACCATACCTGCCATAAGCGTTATAAATACATACATTAGAGATTGTACTAAAGAAATTATTATGAGTTTATTAAGTAATAAAGTCACAACACAAACTTACCTGTTAGTTTTGTAAGTGATGGGCTCATAATTGACCCTAATAACCATATTTTATTTCACTAAAAATGAGCTTATGGGATGTTAATTGTTATCAATTTAGGACTAAATAACCCTTATTGCAGATTTTGTGAAGAAAAATGGAAACTGCTGTCAAACAGCCCGTTGCAGGAAAAAGTAAAGGGAAATCTATGGACCAAAGGGCAATAGCGTGTAAAGAGATGGAAGACAACCAAGCAAAGAAGTGGGACCAGTGGAGATCTAGATTGCTGAAGAAGATTTGGGCCTTGAAGTGTTCAAGTGGCCATAATCTATTAGAACGGTCTGCTTTAGTGTACTTTTTAGTACTTTTTAGTATATTTTACGTTTCTTTTCTCCTAATTAAATAGATTACTGTAAAATGAGAGAGGATAACTTTTTGGGGGGCTAAAACTTCATCTTCCACAAGAGTTCTCTTTAATTTGAGACCTAACTCCATTAATGGGGATTTATTGCAATTTCTATGGTTGTTCACTCATCATTATGAGTAAGTAGTCAACTGAACGGGCTTGGCCAGCAAGGGCTGGTTATGTAAGTCTTCTATTTTTCTTATTTATGAATGAATGATGCTATATGTTGTTGTGCTTGATAAAGCTTTCACTCTATTGCTAAATGCATGTATCTTAGTGTTAGATGAATGATAGAAAACCGCTTCCATCTTCACGGAACCTTTTATCAAATGTCCAAACCCCAACACAGGAATGTTAGGGGATTGTATCAAGGGTTTTCTAAACAGAAATGCTGTTTCACTCGTAATGCAAGAAAGAACCAACATTAAGGGCCCTTAATGTTGTAGTACATCTTAGAATCTTAAGAACACACGAAAGTTGACTTAAGTGAGCTTTAAAACAGAGACCTTGACTTCACTTTATGTCATTCATGAATAAATAGGATGTTTCGAGCCTGAAAGTAACCTGTTCCGCTGTGGCCTAGCCTGTTCTATCTTTTTTATCAGTATCAAAACTCATTTTATTACACTGAATATCTTAATTAGTATTTTTGTTACCACATCACAATATTTCTGAACTAAAGAAAATCACACACCACAACCACCCTGTTCTGCAAGGTTTTTCTAGTAAAATTTGGTCATCAATCCCTGTGGAGACGATACTCTACTTATCATTTTATTACTTGTATCTAGTGCACTTGCTAGAGTCTCATATAAAGAGAACTAGTTTTTGGTGCCGTTGCCGGGGATTGAAATGAACAATTTTATTTGAAAATTTCTGTGAAACAAGGTGTTTTTAATCTGTTTGTTTAATAGTACAGCCTTTCCTATCGATCTTGAGTTATAAAGAACATGTAGAAGGAACCAGGCAGCAGCTAGACGAGCAAGACAAAGAGAAAGGCAGAGGTAAAGAAGAATGGCTGGAAGAGTACCAGAACAACCTGTTCAAGAAGAAGAAGGTGAAAACAATAATCCACCAGTCATGAGAATCAGAGACTATTCAAGACCTACCACTGAAGGGCACTCATCATGTATTGTGCTGCCTAATGAGGGGAACAACCTGTTCGAAATCAAGCCATCCATGATACAAATGCTTCAAACTGTTGTTCAGTTCGGTGGATACCACAATGAAGACCCTAATGCTCATATTCAGGATTTTGTTGCAATGTGTAATATTTTCAGAACAAATAGGGGGGTCGCCGATGATGTTATAAGGTTAAAGTTGTTTCCTTTCTCTCTAAAGGATAAAGCAAGAGTTTGGTTGCAGAACCTTTAACCCGGATCAATAACTACTTGGCAAGAGATGGCTAGTGTGTTCTTGATGAAGTACTTCCCACCACGGCAAGCTATCAAGTTGAGAAACGAGGTTTCTCGTTTTATGCAAGAAGAAAATGAGTCGTTAGCCGAGGCTTGGGAACGTTACAAGGAGCTCTTGAGAAGGGTACCAAACCATGACATTCCCATATGGATGCAAGTTCAGAATTTCTATAATGGAGTCACCAATACCTATAAAATTCAAATTGAGTCCATTGCAAATGGTAGCCCTAAAGATCTTGAACCACAAGCTCTATATGATCTCTTTGAAAGGGTGGTCAATACAAATTACAATTGGCACTCGGTGAGGAGTGATGGGAAGAAGATTTCAAATTCTGATGTTGTTTCAAAGCTGACAACTCAGGTGGAACAGTTTGTTAAGCAAATCAGCAAGATGAATGTGTCTTCCATTCATAGTGAACCTTCATTTTCGGATGAATGTGACTTTTGTGGTGGTCCACACCTCGATATCAATTGCCCAAGAGTTAAACCGAGCAAAGCCAACCAAGAACAATGTCATTATATTGGGTACAATCAAAGAAATCCACCCAATCCGTACTCAAACACATATAATTATGGTTCCATGAATCATCCCAACTTTGAGTGGACCCATCAGCAAAATCAGCAAGAACAACCTAGATACCAGCAGCAACAAAGAGGTCAATACCAACAACAACCTCAGCAACAATACAAATAGCCTGTTCAGGCTAAAGAAGAGGCTGAGCCAGATTTGAAAACTATGATGATGCAATTCATGAAGCAAACTCAAGCTTCCATCAAGAATCTTGAGACTCAAATGCATCAATTGGCATCATCATCCTCATCCAAGGGAAAGGTTGTCATTCCAAGCGATACCGAGCCTAATCCTAAGGGAGATGTCTTGGCCATCACGCTGAGTTCTGGTAAAGAAATCTATGCCCTTACTAAAACTAAAAAAGTTGTTGATGTTGTAGGTACCTCAAAAGAAGCTGAAACTGTTAAGGAACAAACTGTTCCAGAGGCCACCAGGCATGTTTCTAAAGAATATGAGTCTATTCAAGTTCAGGAGGAACCCGGGGAGAAGTATATTCCACCTCCTCCTTATGTACCACCTGTTCCTTATCCAGCAAGGCTTGTGAATCAAAAGTTGAAAGAGCAAAACTCCAAAATCCTTGATACATTGAGAAAGTTACACATCAACATTCCATTTGTGGAAGCTCTGGCTCAGATTCCAAAGTATGCCAAGTTCTTGAAGGATATTTTGTCCAACAAGAAAAAGCTTGAGAACATCTCCATGATCCAACTAAATCGAGACGGTTCCTCAATATTGCAGAATAGGCAGCGGCTTCCTAAAAATCTCAAAGATCCAGGGAATTTCTCAATCCCTTGTTCCATTGGTAAATTGAATATCGAAAATGCATTGTGTGACCTTGGAGCTAGTATTAATCTCATGCCGTATTCTGTTTATGCTAAGCTAGGCTTGGGAGAACCTCAACCTACTAGGATGTCGATTCAATTAGCGGATAGATCTGTATGTTATCCTAAGGGAATTGTGGAGGATGTGCTAGTAAAAATAGGGAAATTCATATTACCCGTAGACTTTATTATCATGGACATAGATGAGGATTTGCATGTGCCCATCATTTTAGGCAGACCATTTTTAGCTACGGGTAGGGCCTTGATAGATGTTGAAAAGGGACAATTGTTTTTAAGGATAAATGGTGAAGAAATAATTTTTAGGATGAATGAGGCCATGAGGCGTGCTAACTCAAGTGATGATACATGCTATTTTTTGGATGCATGCCACACCTCGTCTGTTTTGCAGGACTATCACCAAGACACTTTGGAAACACTGCTGGGGGAAGAAGTGAATATCTGTGAAGGAACAGGCTGTTCCCTAGAAACAGCAACAAAACCACCATTTCCAACAAACACAACTGGGCCCTCACACAAAGAACCACCTGATATACCCACCCCCAAAAGGTGGCATGATAAAAAGATTTAAGGGAAGGAATTCCATGAAGGGAAAAAAGTGCTCGTGTATAATTCCAGGTTGAGGCTGTTCCCTGAAAAATTGAAGTGCAGATGGTTTGGACTTTACATTATGAACAAGGTGTTCCTTCATGGGGCTGTAGAAATTTTTAAACCAGGAGTACTTGAGACCGACCACTTCCAGGATCCACCATGACTCAAAGAGAACAGTGTGTTCGCTGCAAACACCAATTGCAGCAAACTAATTAGGCAACCCCCAATTTATCTATCCCTTAGTTAGATTTGTGTTAAATTCCTTTTTAATTTTGTTATTTTTATGCACTAACATGACTAATGTTGAATTTTGTGGTTCTTCCTAAATTTTGTTGGCAAATGTTTTAAACTTTCATTTCCTAAAATTAGGTTGGAGTTTGATTTTTTTACCAATAATTTGGGGGTGTTTGCTGTCTTCCTCTTTCGGTAACGAATCTAACCCTACTTCTAATTTCTTGTTTACTGCATGCTTGTTGATAATCTGCAAATTTCCACTCTCACGGCATTTAAGTTTAACATTAAGGACAATGTTACATTTTAATTTGGGGGTGGGGAAAAGAAAATGAATATCTTGATATATTTGTTGTGAAAATTTGAGGAAACTCAAAATTAAACACTTGCTTGATATGGTTGTTAGTGTGTCATTCGAACCCCAAATGTTGAGTCATTCCCTTTCTTTTTCTGTCTTGTAAATGTTAGTACATGTTCATAGTTTTTATTAATTCCTAGTACCTTGTGTTAAATGTCCAAAAATTTTGTGTTGTTCTCTGTTTCTGAACAGCATGTTCTGTTTCTAGTTTTTTTTTGCTCTCTGTTTTCCCTTTCTTTCTGTATATAGCAGCAGAATAATATATATATTAAAGAAAAAAAAGACTTTCAATTGCCAATCAATGATTGCATGCTTGCACCTCAAATTTAGTGTGTGGTGAACCAGTGATAATTCAATTTTCAAAAGATAGAAGTTCTGAAAATTTTGGGTTTTAATTCAAAATTCAATTAGAGGACCTTAAGCCCTAGTGCATGTAAAAACCCTAAATTGTGAGAACTTGAGCCTACATTAGCATGTAAATGCATTGATTCTTTGTGAGAGGGCTAGTACATATTGTCTTTAGGTAGGTTTTGCTTTGATTGCCTAGTCAAAATGGTAAAATTTTGGAAGAACATAGGATGAAAAAGGCATTTAGATCCCAAATTCACTCCACAAAAAAGCTTACCCGTGCATTGCACTCACACTTTTAGGATAACCAACTTGTGCCTTAGCCTATTCTTTCTGAAACACTACTTAAATGAACCAATTCCCTTCACTATAATCCCAAAACGCCGTGAATTTTTCTCATGCCTCAGAACAAGCTGCTCTAGTTAAAGAAAAATACATTTTTGAGAAAATCTGAGTGTATAATGATAAAATTATTGAAATGATGACATTTGAGGGATGATGATGGAGTGAGGACCACTTTTTGAATAAGGTAAAAAGAAAAATAAAAAAAATAAAAATAAAAATCCCAAATAGGAATTTTAGAAGATAACAAAAATATGTTTGAATAAAGTCTTTTCATTTTCAGGACACATGTTTATATCTTGAGCCTGAAATGAAATGTTTGGATGGTTGTATTTTGTGTGTTTGAAGAATCGTTTGGCCAATGTTGTGAAACAGGCTGTGTAGAGTGATTAGGTTGAGGCAGAATTGCTCAGTGTTAAGAACCGAGTATGGTGAATTGCATTGCATGTAGACAGAATTCTTACACTTAAATAGCCATTCACTTCCATACCTTAGCCTTAGCCTAACATTACAACCTATGTTTAAGACCTTTTGACTATGTTTGGATAATTTTTAATCCGTGGAGATAGGGCCAATAAGCAAAATCATAGCCTATTGATGTGTGTACTGAGCTGAGGAGTGAAGTTCCATTCCCTTCCTTGTGGAAACAAAGGCCATTTGAGAGTGAGTGAAAATTCCGTCCTTAGTGAGGCACTTTGGGGCATACAGGTTGTTTGATTGAATTTTGAAGTTCAACCTTAAACTTTGACGAATTTCTTGAATTGGAATGCATGTTTTAGATCTGGTCTAACCACATTTTTATCAAGCTCTCGTGTGCTAATCAAAGGTTGAGTTAGTTGAAAGTTCAATAAAGTTCTGCTGTTGTTTTTTTTTGTTGTTTTTTGTTGTTTGTCTATTATCTCTTCTAGATCTGTTCCAGTTCTTGTTCTTATGTTTTCTCCATTGCCTTGTTTCTCTGTCATTCCCTTTTTGTTTTTATTTTCTTTGCTTTCCCCTTTTGGTTGTTCTTTTCTCTATTTTCTTTTGTGTTTGCTTGAGGACAAGCAAAAGTTCAATTTGGGGGTATTTGATGGGTTCATAATTGACCCTAATAACCATATTTTATTTCACTAAAAATGAGCTTATGGGATGCTAATTGTTATCAATTTAGGACTAAATAACCCTTATTGCAGATTTTGTGAAGAAAAATGGAAACTGCTGTCAAACAGCCCGTTGCAGGAAAAAGTAAAGGGAAATCTATGGACCAAAGGGCAATAGCGTGTAAAGAGATGGAAGACAACCAAGCAAAGAAGTGGGACCAGTGGAGATCTAGATTGCTGAAGAAGATTTGGGCCTTGAAGTGTTCAAGTGGCCATAATCTGTTAGAACGGTATGCTTTAGTGTACTTTTTAGTATATTTTATGTTTCTTTCCTCCTAATTAAATAGATTACTGTAAAATGAGAGAGGATAACTTTTTGGGGGGCTAAAACTTCATCTTCCATGAGAGTTCTTGATAGGGGTATTTTACCCCTATCTTTTAGCGTGATTTACGGGTTGATTTTGCATAAAATAAATAAGTTTAATTACAAAAATAAAGCGTTTTGATAAAATAAAGAAATAAAAATAAATTTTGTACTTTCAGTTAATTTTCCGTGTTTTCGATTAGTTTAGGAAATAAAAACATCAACCTAACTCGGCTCGCAAGATTTATATTTCAGGTACGAGCAAGGAGCAAAAATCTACTCAAATACGCGGGGCGTATCATCCTTTACGCGGGGCGTGAAACATGGTGTCAGCAATAATTGTCTTATCCGCAGACGCCATGTGGAATTGACTCAGCATACGCAGGGAGTATGCCACCCTACGCGGGGCGTATGACACATGTCGGAAATAATTGGCCTAATCCTGTAAGTCAGACTGCATTGTCTCCTTGAGTCAACTCTTCGTACGCGAGGCGTATCCCCATACACGCGAGGCGTACCAGGAAATTCCTCAATGATAAAAACTCAGAGACTCTTTTTCAGCTACGCACGGCGTAAAAGCTCCAATTCAAGCAATAAAACTTCAGAGACTCAAACACGCGGGGCGTACTTCAGCTACGCAGGGCGTGCTTGAGACAACAAGACATGGAATTGGTCCACATGCAGGAGATTTCTGACGGAATGGCCACTTACGCGGGGCGTAGACCACTTTACGCGGGGCGTATCATGGGATTTCTGCACCAAATAATGTTGCTCCATACTTGTGCTTTGTGAAGTTACAACATTACCCTTGCTTGATGTTTATAAATAGGAAGCTCTTGAACTTCATTTGATACCAATTACACACTAGAGAGCAAAACTATACTCTTTTGATTATTGTAATTTAGATTCAGATTTTGTAGTTAAACTCTCCCCCTCGAGAGCTTGTTCGATTGTTCCGGCGTTCCATCGAAGTTCCGTTCCACCACTCGTCACCAAGCTCGAGAGTTCCACCTCCATGACCTAGGAGATGGCTTTGAGTCCGGTTAGCTAGTTCCAAGGGCAGATTCTCCCTTTTTACCTGCTAATTAGCTTATACTCCTCCTATGTACTAGGCTTGGTTGTATTTCATCTATTCACTTTCCATATTTATAATTTATGATTCATAATCTCTATTTCCCTTTACGTGTTAATGTTTATTACTTGTTTTGATATTCATAATTGATTATTGTGTAGGAGAACGTGATTTCCGCCGCCATTCGGGCTATCCTTAGGGAGTTATATAGGTGTTGCCTTACCGGAAGTGACAAACCGGAAACCGTAGGAATTGACAAGCCACGGAACTTACGGGCCCTAGTTTCTAATTCCCCCGCATTAGACACGCCTTGACTAGGAATCACGTAGTCTAAGTGCTTCACGGGTCGATCCTACTACACTTAGTCATCTTTTCAAGAGTAAATTATTATCCGTATACATCTAGAGTCGTTATTTATCGTGGTTATAACTTATCGTTATTCATCCTACTTCATAGGGTTTAGCTACATAAATCTGTGTCGCCAATAGTTAGGGATAGTGTGTAGTTGCGTCTTACTTTACCCCAAAGTAATCACCGCTTAAATAACATACGAAACCGAGTCGTCTAATACTTGTAATTATAAATCCCGTGGATTCGATACCCGGTCTTAACCGGATTATTACTTGATACGACGGGGTACACTTGCCCCTAAGTAGTCGTAGTGTCTAGTGGAGTTAGAACATTTAAAAGATCACATCCATATTCATAGCACATTCACCGCAATACACACATATATTTCGTCATAGAAAAGCTCTACCTAGATCCTGAGCCCCATCAAGTTTTTGGCGCCATTGCCGGGGATTTATAATTTCCTGCAATATTAGACAAAAACGTTTTATTGTTAGTTTAAGCATTTGTAAATATTATCTTCTCTTTTTGTGAATAATTTATTTCGTTTTATGTTGTTACTAATGATTTGTTTCATGGTATGATGCTTCATAGTCGTCATCGGTGGGACGACCGCATGGATGACGAATGCCCACACTCAACCTCGCAATTCGATGTGGTAAACTCTATGCTTAAAGATATTCATGAAGGCTTATCTAACACTGAGACATATTTCAGGGAATTGGGAAATCTATGGGCCAGATTGAAGTCTCCTCTTGATTCCGCCGCGGACGAATCAATTCGAGAGTCCAATTCGGTTTGTCAAAATGGGAAGCTCGAGTTAATTGAGTTTTCTCAAAAGGATTCCCCAAAGAATAAAAGTCGTCTTAGTTGTGAGAAAACGGACATCGATGAGCCGGTTGTGTGCGGACCCATGGAAATAAATCCAAAGCTAGAAGAGTCGGAGGTTCCTTCTACCTCGGAATATTTCGCTCTTTTTGAACTACCAAAGGAGTCAAAAAGGGAGCAAACTAAACTCTTCGATAATTTCTGTACATATAGTTTTTTGTTTTTGTTAAATTCTTTTGAAGCGAACAATCCGTTTTGCAGGTACGGGTTGTTTATTCAAGAATTTGAATTTCTAACGCGAATGGAAGCATACACCTAGGAGGAAATTCTAAGTCGAGCTCGCCGACTATAAAGTAGCGCTTCTTGGGAGGCAACCCAAACTCGAATAAGGGAGTTTTTCGTTCCCAACTTTTACTTTCCACATTTTGTTTTTCGACCGATTCATTTCACTTCTTTAAGTTATTCTTATCACTTTTTATCTTCATTTCTATTTTTATTTTTATTTTTATTTTTATTTTTTATTTTTTTTATTTTTATTTTTATTTCTATTTTTTTAAATTAAAGGAAAAACAAATCTCATATTAATTCCAAAATTATTTAAGATACGCGGGACGTACAACCCCATGCGCCCCGCGTAGTTGTGTGTCTGCCCATTTTACTCAATAAAAGACACACTACGCGGGGCGTATCTCCTATCACGCCCCGCGTACCCATCGGTGAATAAACCCCTTTCGAATAAACGCCACGTGGGAGGACACGCGGGACGTGCCCCAGGGCACGCCTCGCGTATCCTCGGGGAGTTGCAAATTACAACTCCCCATGGCAGTTTCTTCCCTCAAACTTCCCATCACTCCTCTTCCCTATACACCTTTTCCACTTCCACACTCCATCTTCTCTTCCATCCAATCAACCTCCATCTTTTCAAATTCAAAACTCCCTCCAGAATAAATTTGTATTAACTACCTCCTTAATTATAAATTAAAAATAAAAACATTACAAACAATTAATAATTAAACATAAAAATCATAAAAACTCATTAAAAACTCATAAACCATAAAATTACAAATCAGAAAACTGATCAAAAAAAAAACCGAAAAAAATCATTCCACTTCCCCCTCTTACGCGGGGCGTATCCCCATGTACGCCCCGCGTCCTTGCCCTTTTTCCCATAAAAAAGGGGCAGGAGGTGCGATACGCGAGGCGTGCCCCCTTTCACGCCCCGCGTACCGCACCATTTGTGCGAAAAATAAGCTCAGGGGGAGGGATACGCGTGGCGTGGCCCCTTCACGCCCCGCGTACCCCTCTGGGAATCCGAGTTTTACTTGGATTCCCCACTCTCCCCTTATATAAACCCCTCATTTTCTTCTTCTTCTCCCTCACAACTCACTCAACCTTCCCACACCCTTGCTCCACACTCTCTAAAACCCCTCACTCACACCATGGTTAGGCGAAAACACACCGCCGACATGCGTCCCCCACGGTCCACTAGGGCCCATTCTTCCCGTTCCGCCCAAAATCAACAACCATTACCATCCCCCGAACGGGAACAAACACCACCACTTACCCGCCTACACCGGGCTCCTTTTCATCTCCTAACAGAGGGGGAGGCCGAGAACTACCAAACACTTTCCGCCGCCCACTTTATGGAGCTCCCATATATTGAGCGGAGCACTCTTGACCGCTTCGACCTTGGCGGGTCTTTCGTGGAGCGCCTCCGTGCCCTCTCTTGGCACGATCACTTTCTTGCACAGCCCCACGTTTATCCCTCCTTGGTTTTGGAGTTCTACACCACCCTCACCTCTAACAACGTCCCCGGTGCCGCCCTCTTCAAATTCCGCCTTCACAACCACCCCTTCACCATTGACACCCAATGGCTCCGCAATCACTTCACCAAACAAGTGGAAGATGGTATCTCCCATTGGCCTGAGGATGTTTCCGCTCGTGATTTTTGGACCTCCATCACCAGGTCCGAGGATTATGATGTCTCCAACCTCCGCCCCTCTCTCATCCGTGATCCAATCCTCCAACTTCTCCACCGCTTCATCTCCTTATACTTTTCGAGGAAGTCGGAATCCACCAAGGTCAACAAGGACGAACTTTTGGCGCTCTATTGTTGTGCCAACAACCGTGCCTATGACCTCTCCTATCTTGTGGCCGTCCAACTCCACCATATTTCCACCCGAAAGCGGGGCAAGATCGGGTTGGGCCATCTAGTCACACTTTTCGCCACCTCCGCTCTTGGCGAGGCTGCCATTGCTCGCCTCCCAAGCCTTTTGCCTTGGCCCGTGGAGAAAAATGCCTTCAAATCCCTTAGGCGCTCCACCTCGGGCCCGGGTGAAACCTCGGGGGCGGCTCGCTCTCACGAGGAGGAGGGTTTGGATTCGGATATGGGCCTCAATTTTAGTCCTCCACCTAACCATGACTTCAATTCCATCTATGCTCGGTTGGACGCCTTGGAAGGCCACCAACGTGCCGATCGAGCCCACTTCGACAACCACTTTACCACCCTCAACACCCGCTTTGACACCCTTGAGGCTAACCGCCTCATGGACCACTCCACCTTCATCACCTGCTTCAACTCCATCGAGGCGCAATAACGTGAGGATCGGGCCCACCTCGATGCTCGCTTTGACGCCCTCACCACCTCCTTCGCCTCCTACTTCAACATCCACGGAAACCCTCCTCCGCCTCAACCATAGTTGTCATTTTTTTTATGTTTTCCTTTGTTTTGTATTTTCGTGTTTATTGTAGTTCGTTTGTTGCCCTTTTATCTTTTTATTGTACGTTGCTTTCTGTTTTAATATATATCTAACTTATTTTTATGGTTTCCGTTTTTGTTTCGTGTTTATTTTTCACAATTTCTATACCAACAATAAAATTCACGCAGGGCGTGCCTCCTTGCACGCCCCGCATGATCCCCATTTTCATGTATAAAATGCTCCGAAACTCAAAACACGCGAGGCGCCCCTCTTCCTGCGCCCCGCGTATTTGAGTCTCTGCCCAATAAGAGCTCAAAACGCACCTCCTACGCGAGACGCCCCTAGGGAACGCCTCGCGTAGGACCCAAACTTTGAAGAACCTAATTTTTCATGTCTATTTTTGTTTTTGTGTCTCTCTTCTTTTGCGACGCCCTTGGAATATGCGTCATTTTAAATAACACGGAGGGACGTGCAATCCCGCACTTAACGTTTGTTTTGCACTACCAAAAACAAAAATAATAAAAAAAATTTATAACCAACAAAATAATTAAACTACTTTATTGACTCTTTTAAATTTTTCCCGACACGCTATCCCTCCTTCGGAAATTAATTAAATTTCTGTTATTTGTCATCAAAAATAAAAGACGTCGACACAAGGGGATGATCTAATTAAGGAATTTTAGTCTTGGTTTTGAAATTAAGGAATTTGTGCAAAGCTTAGGTTAGTACTAAACTAAGGCATTGAGTCTTAACTCAAATGTTATCTCCATAATGAACTTTGAAAAGGCAATAAAAACGGGATAGTTGAGAATTTAGCGAAGACTTGATAGTACACAATTTAAACCCGAATCTTTGTGAGGTATTTTTGAGCCTAAAGGAGTTCGTACGAGAATTCTAATTCTTTCACAATTTTTCGAGAGCTTTGACTTCACTCGACTCATAGAATTTGCATCTAATACCGGGTTAAGTACACTTATTTTTGGTAAAAAGGCAATAGATGATAAACCGAACCCACTTAGGTTAATTTTTCTTAATTTATTTTTCTCGTTTTCATTAAACATTAGGAAACCCCTTTGAGCCTATTAACCAACTTGTTTGTTAATACCCTTTTAACATTTAACCCTTTTTCCTCTTGTTCGAATACCGACAAAATCAATTTGCACCCAAATCACTCGGAAAAAGTCACGACCTCAACAAACGAGCACCATAAGCCTTCAAAATATTGTTTTTGTGCCTCTATCAAAACAAAGGATACGATAAAAATAAAAAGGCATTCTCAAGCTCCACCCGAGCAATTTTGAAGTATGTTTTGTAAAATTCGCCAAGGCCGAAATAAACAAAAACACGGTGCAATCACAAAACGGTATTTTTTGAACTCGAGTCTCTTTAAACTAACCACTAAAGAAGCCACCCACATTACAACCCCCCTCCGGGTTCATTTTTAATGTTGCCTAACCATATTTTAGGAGGAAAACCCCGGATGAAAATGCAAATTCAACATGATCTCGAGTAAGTGCAAAGAAGAGTGCTAAAACACCGACCCACCTAAAATTGAGCGTAAGAGCGAAATCCCTTGGTGAGGTACTATCGGGTTCTCAAAAGATAATCAACCCCCGTTAATATTGCCTATCAATCTTGATTATGGAGGTTTCAAACAAGTTTTGTACTCAATTGTTTGCGTAGGTACTTACCGAAACCTTTGCATAAGACCATAACTTTGAAATCACGCACTTGGCAAAACCAACCTTCGGTTTGTTTCTTAATTTTCTCAAACAAGTAAAACTTTAAAGTCCGAGGAGGTTTGATAGGGGTATTTTACCCCTATCTTTTAGCGTGATTTACGGGTTGATTTTGGATAAAATAAATAAGTTTAATTACAAAAATAAAGCGTTTTGATAAAATAAAGAAATAAAAATAAATTTTGTACTTTCAGTTAATTTTCCGTGTTTTCGATTAGTTTAGGAAATAAAAACGTCAAGCTAACTCGGCTCGCAAGATTTGTATTTCAAGTGCGAGCAAGGAGCAAAAATCTACTCAAATACGCGGGGCGTATCATCCTTTACGCGGGGCATGAAACATGGTGTCAGCAATAATTGCCTTATCCGCAGACGCCATGTGGAATTGACCCAGCATACGCAGGGCGTATGCCACCCTACGCGGGGCGTATGCCACATGTCGAAAATAATTGGCCTAATCCTGTAAGTCAGACTGCACTGTCTCCTTGAGTCAACTCTTCGTACGCGAGGCGTATCCCCATACACGAGAGGCGTACCAGGCAATTCCACAATGATAAAAACTCAGAGACTCTTTTACGCGGGGCATGCTTCAGCTACGCACGGCGTAAAAGCTCCAATTCAAGCAATAAAACTTCAGAGACTCAAACACGCGGGGCGTACTTCAGCTACGCAGGGCGTGCTTGAGACAACAAGACATGGAATTGGTCCACATACAGGAGATTTCTGACGGAATGGGCACTTACGCGGGGCGTAGACCACTTTACGTGGGGCGTATCATGGGATTTCTGCACCAAATAATATTGCTCCATACTTGTGCTTTATGAAGTTACAACATTACCCTTGCTTGATGTTTATAAATAGGAAGCTCTTGAACTTCATTTGATACCAATTACACACTAGAGAGCAAAACTATACTCTTTTGATTATTGTAATTTAGATTCAGATTTTGTAGTTAAACTCTCCCCCTCGAGAGCTTGTTCGGTTGTTCCGGCGTTCCATCGAAGTTCCGTTCCACCACTCGTCACCAAGCTCAAGAGTTCCACCTCCACGACCTAGGAGACGGCTTTGAGTCCGGTTAGCTAGTTCCAAGGGCGGATTCTCCCTTTTTACCTGCTAATTAGCTTGTACTCTTCCTATGTGCTAGGCTTGGTTGTATTTCATCTATTCATTTTCCATATTTATAATTTATGATTCATAATCTCTATTTCCCTTTACGTGTTAATGTTTATTACTTGTTTTGATATTCGTAATTGATTATTGTGTAGGAGAACGCGATTTCCGCCGCCATTCGGGCTATCCTTAGGGAGTTATATAGGTGTTGCCTTACCGGAAGTGACAAACCGGAAACCGTAGGAATTGACAAGCCACAGAACTTATGGGCCCTAGTTTCTAATTCCCCCGCATTAGACACGCCTTGACTAGGAATCACGTAGTCTAAGTGCTTCACGGGTCGGTCCTACCACACTTAGTCATCTTTTCAAGAGTAAATTATTATCCGTATACATCTAGAGTCATTATTTATCGTGGTTATAACTTATCGTTATTCATCCTACTTCATAGGGTTTTAGCTACATAAATCTGTGTCGCCAATAGTTAGGGATAGTGTGTAGTTGCGTCTTACTTTACCCCAAAGTAATCACCGCTTAAATAACATACGAAACCGACTCGTCTAATACTTGTAATTATAAATCCAGTGGATTCGATACCCGGTCTTAACCGGATTATTACTTGATACGACGGGGTACACTTGCCCCTAAGTAGTCGTAGTGTCTAGTGGAGTTAGAACATTTAAAAGATCACATCCATATTCATAGCACATTCACCACAATACACATATATTTCGTCATAGAAAAGCTCTACCTAGATCCTGCGCCCCATCAGTTCTCTTTAATTTGATACCTAACTCCATTAATGGGGATTTATTGCAATTTCTGTGGTTGTTCACTCATCATTATGAGTGAGTAGTCAACTGAACATGCTTGGCCAGCAAGGGCTGGTTATGTAAGTCTTCTATTTTTCTTATTTATGAATGAATGATGCTATATGTTGTTGTGCTTGATAAAGCTTTCACTCTATTGCTAAATGCATGTATCTTAATGTTAGATGAATGATAGAAAACCGCTTCCATCTTCACAGAACCTTTTATCAAACGTCCAAACCCCGACACAGGAATGTTAGGGGATTGTATCAAGGGTTTTCTAAACAGAAATGCTGTTTCGCTCGTAATGCAAGAAAGAACCAACATTAAGGGCCCTTAAGGTTGTAGTACATCTTAGAATCTTAAGAACACACGAAAGTTGACTTAAGTGAGCTTTAAAACAGAGACCTTGACTTCACTTTATGTCATTCATGAATAAATAGGATGTTTAGAGGCTGAAAGTAACCTGTTCTGCTGTGGCCTAGCCTGTTCTATCTTTTTATCAGTATCAAAACTCATTTTATTACACTGAATATCTTAATTAGTATTTTTGTTACCACATCACAATATTTCTGAACTAAAGAAAATCACACACCACAAACACCCTGTTTTGCAAGGTTTTTCTAGTAAAATTTGGTCATCAATCCCTGTGGAGACGATACTCTACTTATCATTTTATTACTTGTATCTAGTGCACTTGCTAGAGTCTCATATAAGGAGAACAGTAAGTAGCATCAAAAGCCAAACAATCGCCAAACACTTCGTAATCAACTTGGCAAATACCCTCGGACCAGAATAAATTCATTAGTCTTCTATCATCGTCTGCATTGTACTTGTAGAAGAATTTAACATCTGGTCCTTTTTTTGATTCAAGAAAACAAATTGCTGTTTGGGTGTCCGAATCATCCCAAGTTGAATACTTTTTTGCAATTCCCTTATATAGATCACTCTTGAGATGCCCAACTTTATACCAAGCATTACTAAGTTCAGTTTGGTATTTATAAATATGAGTTGTCCTGATTCCATCCCTTTTCATTGCTAGTGCTTGCTCCCTTGCCGAATCACTGGCTTTTCTGTTAGATCTCAAGAATGCCTTTTCACTGAATCTTGCAAGTGTGTGGTTATGGTGGTCATTGAATGACTTAACAAACCAATTACTACCTTTTGGAGATAGTTTCACCATAAAGGACGCCTTACAACCGGTTCTTGTTATTGGGCGTACTTCTATGGTCCTATTTTCAAGATTGCAATATTTCGCCTCTCTTTGACCCTCGCATGAACACACCCAACTTCGAGTGGTTATAATACCCTTTGTGTTTGGCCTTTTCAATTTTTTTCTAACACTGAACCCCATCATTTTCGAATACAACATGTAAAAAGATTCGGCTTGTTCCATACTTACAAATATTTTATTGGCAAAGTCTGACTCTTGTATTTGTATTGCTTTTTTGTCGATACCTAAAAATTCCATTAAGCGATTCCACTGTGTAATGTCTTCTCCGGTACATCCGTCCACCTCATCATGATCTATTATTTGGTTTTCATGTTCATCTTCATTAATCGTATCTTCATGTTCATCTTCATTCTCGTCATGGTCTGCGTGAATTTGTTCGGATGTGCTGCTCATCTTTACAACAGAACTGTACAATAAATATGCAAGACGATTCTGATTTACAAAGGAATGAATATGAAGATGGAGATGGACAAGTAGAACGGATTATATGTAAATTGAACATGGAGATGGACTTTTCTATGAAATAGTTTAGTTTTTTGGTCCAAACATTAAAGATATTGTCTTGGTATATGTGTTTTTTAATATATCAATTCTTATTAGCCAACCATTACATGAGAGAGAATTTTATTTTTTTAAGTCAATAAAATGTAAATTCATTAATTTGACTCTTGAGTTTCTTTATATTTTTACAATGAATAAACCGTTTTCTGCTTATATTTTTTAAAATGACCTACTTCCATTAAAGTCCAACGTATTTTTCCGCGAATAAATTACAATACGATTTGAGAATCTAATAAAAGAGACTTACTCTGACTCGGACAATGTATTTATTCGAAAATAAATTACATTATGGAAAAAAAAAATTAATGCTTGGACCAGAAAACTAACTAAAAGTTTTTGGAAAACTAGAAAGACTTATATTTTGGAAAAAAAACTCAATTGCTAGAATGACTTATGAAAAGGAATGGAGGGAGCAATAATAATTGAATTCCAACTATGAAAACATTTACTACGTGCAGAATTCGTGGATCGAACCTGGTCCGGTTTAGTCAGGGAACGCCATACCCAACCGTTCAGCTACAAGCAACTTCTACTCCTTTTCTCAATCGTATAGATTATTTACTATAGAACGAAACCCTCCCTCCCACACAAAGAGTGCGGATTGCAAGCCATATATCCGAAATTGATCTTCCTCACCCCTTTTTATTTATACCAACACATGCATTTATTGCAGCTAATAAATTACTTACCTCCTTTATTCCCTCTTCATAAAATTTGATGCATGTTGGGATCCACAACTGTCCTAAAGCTTTTAAAGGGAATTAAAATAAGTACTTCATCCAAATTACTACTACTTTTGTGAATGTTTTTTTTTTTTTTTTTTGCTTTAAAAACAAATGCTGATGTGTTGATTATTCTATCCTTACTTCACTACTAAATCAATTTCTAACGAAATCATACTACTATTCTATTATAATAGATGGAATTATGATAAGCCGCAGACGTATGTTGTCGAGCTTCAAAACTCATTAGGATTCCGTTTGAATCACAATGACCTACTTCCGTTAGAGTCTAACGTATTTTTCCGCAAATAAATTACAATGCGATTTGAGAATCTAATAGAAGAGACTTACTCTTACTCGGACAAAGACACTGCTTGTGTTCGAAGAAACTAAACATTGATCCATTAATCATTCTAACAAACACATTGCTTAGTTCGAGATTCTAAATATTACGTCACAGTTAGTTAACGAATTACTTTACGTTACGTATTACAAGCTCGCGTCGATTATTCGGCTCCCACTATTGTCGAGCTTCACAACTCATTGGGATTTTATACTCCTTCATTTGTATTCCGTTTGAATCACAATGACCTACTTCCGTTAGAGTCCAACATATTTTTCCGCAAATAAATTACAATGCGATTTGAGAATCTAATAGAAGAGACTTACTCTTACTCGGACAAAGACCCTGCTTGTGTTCGAAGGAACTAAACATTGATCCATTAATCATTCTAACAAACACATTGCTTAGTTTGAGATTCTAAATATTACGTCACAGTTAGTTAACGAATTACTTTACGTATTACAAGCTCGCGTCGATTATTCGGCTCCCACTGTTGTCGAGCTTCATAACTCATTGGGATTTTATACTCCTTCATTTGTATTCCGTTTGAATCACAATGACCTACTTCTGTTAGAGTCCAACGTATTTTTCCGCAAATAAATTACAATGCGATTTGAGAATCTAATAGAAGAGACTTACTCTTACTCGAACAAAGACCCTACTTGTGTTCGAAGGAACTAAACATTGATCCATTAATCATTCTAACAAACACATTGCTTAGTTCGAGATTCTAAATATTACGTCACAGTTAGTTAACGAATTACTTTACGTTACGTATTACAAGCTCGTGTCGATTATTCAGCTCCCACTGTTGTTGAGCTTCACAACTCATTGGGATTTTATACTCCTGCATTTGTATTCCATTTATATTATTTCTATTATTCGTGATTGTTAATGAATTTATACTACTTGATTTTAATTATATTCTATAGATAGAAAATGAATTAATCTCCAAAATAGTCCAATGTATTTATTCGAAAATAAATTAAATTAGGGATGTGCCAAAAATAATAATAATAATAATAATTGAATTCCAAGATGTGCCAAAAAAAATAATAATAATTGAATTCCAACTATGAAAACGTTTACTACATGCAGAATCCGCGGATCAAACCTGGTCCGGTTTAGTCAAGGAACGTCATACCCAACCATTCAGCTACAAGCAACTTCTGCTCCTTTTCTCAATATTATTTCTGTTTACTATATAACGAAACCCTCCCTCCCACACAAAGAGTGCGGATTGCAAGCCATATATCCGAAATTTATCTTCCTCATCCCTTTTTTTATTGTAATCCAAAAATATTCATTTTCCAAATGAAATAAAAAAAATGAACACATCAAATGATGCCTTAAATCTCAAAAAAACGACTAACAATTACCTAAGTGGTATTAGAAGTGACTCTTCCGTTTCCATTTTTTTAAATTTCCTTGAAGAACTCGTTTTCTTTTTGCATTAAATTAGTTTTTATTCATTTTTTTATTAATTTTATTTTTCAACATGGTTCATTATAAATCGAATATTTCTGATATGGAAAAAAAATGTTTGAAAAAAGTAGAAAAAAAAAAAACAAACCGGTAATTTCATATGCAAAGGTCATTAAAAAAAGTAGAAAAAAAATAATAAACAAACCTGTGTCTTGCTTTGGTTTAATAGTTGTTCTATTTTCAAGATGGTTTAGCTATAATGATATTTTGGCTTCCAATGCAAGGATTGATTTGGAATAGAATTTGAAAGGGTTTTTATTTCTCTATAAATAGTCTTCATTCTTCAAAATAATATACTACACTATATCTGTAACAATAAAGATGAAAATCATTAACATAAGCTCTTCAAATGATCAAACTACAATCGAGAAATCCATAAGTGAGAGTTTTTCTCCATTTCTTTTCAAAGATGAGGAGGTTACATCACCGGAACCGAAGCTAAAGATGGATAGGAAGGATAAGGGAGTAGCGGGTACTTATCTGGGAAAGAGAAAAATGGAGGATTTCAGTGAAGATAAATCTGATTGTCCATCGAAGAAGCTTTTTTTCGACAACTATGGGGATTGTGAAGCGTATAAGCGATATTCTGGTTCAAAGTATGATGAAACCCTTAGAATGGCTGAGGAAATGCTACAGAATGACGATGATACAAAGAGCATTGTGAACACAATGCGTGATCTTGCTCAATCATTGTATGTGATGCAGATGTCCGTGGCAAACTTCTTTAGTGCCTGGAAGACCAGGTTGGAAGAACGTGAGAAAAGGCTCGAGGCTGGGGAGTGTAGCTTGAGAACCAGAATGGACAGATGGAATAATAAGGTGGTTGATGATGATAAGTTGGGCAAGTTGAACAATGATGATAAGATCGATTTGGGTGATGAGGAAGAGTGGGAGAAGCTCATGCAGGGATTTGCAGTAAATGAAGGAATTGATAATGAATTATCATAATATGCACTGCTGTTAGATTATGCATTTTCTTTCTGGTCCGATTTGTCGTTTATTCCCTTTAAATTTAAGACTCATGTTTCGTTTAATTTTCTAATGGAATTATCATTTCAAACATTTTATATTTATAAGCTGAAGTTTTTGTATTCGAAACCGTTTTCTCATACATATTTTTGTTATGTTTAAAAAAATATATTCAATGGTGTTCCAATGTGTGAAATAAATTAAGTACAGGGACTAATTTGTCATTTAAAAAACATACATTAAACGCGTTCCTTTTTCGCGTTTAGACATTCAACAACTCAAGAACTTCCCCCCCCTTCAGGACGTTTGTTTCCCGCTATAAACCCTAATCACTTCAAAATCCGTACGGAATTCATCTTTCGCTTCGATCATTCTGTCCTTCTTTCCTTCCTGTTAGTTCTCCCTCATTATTTCCTTTGACAGATTTACAATACAAATCGTTAATCTTACAAATGGAGAACAAGAGAAAAGGTCGTAACAGTGGAACACGAAGCAATAAGAAAACGAAAGTTGACTGCGATGTGGAAACTGGGTATCTAAGGTTTAATACGGCTAAACTTGATGGCATGCCTATTCTAAAAGGTATGTGTTGGTCCCGTGTGATTAGTTCCAAGGGGGGGTTAGGAACTAATATAACTTTTTCGCTAATTAATCTTGCTGACTCGGTTATTTTATTAAGTTGAACAACTCAGCTTTGGTCAGCTTGGGTGAGCTTAGCATAAGACAGCTTTAGTCAGATGCTGACTAAGACTGTTTTACTTGGGAGATGGGAATTGACTCTGTTGTAGTCAGTTTCCAACTCGGCACTTCGATTTACTCAGATTTAGTTTCTAACAGTTTATATGTTGAGTAAATATAACAATCAACACAAGCACATATATATATATATAGTTGAGAGAGTTAAGAATTACTCAGTATCACTTATCCTGGTTCGGCCTCTCTGCCTACGTCCAGTCCCCAGAGTCCTCCGGGCTTTTAGAATCCAATACTGAGCTCTTTAAAGGTAGAGCACAAACCGTTTACAAGGCAGTTGAATATGCAAGAGTACCGTCCTCTATTCTTCTACTCAACTCCTACTAAGCACCACAACCTGGTACCTAGATTTCTCTACTACTGAATGTTTACAACTAAACACTCAGCTCAACACTCTCAATATCTCAATTGATACAGTTTGTTCTCTTTCAGAGGGAGAACACCTTATATGATTACAGAGAATCAAACTAGCATTTACACAGGAATAGAAAATGAGTGTAAGATCTTTTTCTTATTTTGAAGTGCTTTGAACTTGTATTTTTCTCTCTTGTATTTTTCTTTTTGTGCTATGATCCAAGAGGTTTGATTGTCTTTATATAGATGAAGACCTGTAGCAGGATCATTTGAAATGATTTAGCCGTTGATTCCAAAACGGCTCTTTTGAGAGACAGATTCTGGTCAGCTTCAGATATTGCAGGCCAATCCTATCCTCTGAATTCTTCAGACATCAGGCTTGTCTTGTTCCTGCAGACTTCGTCTTTTTGCGGCAGTTGTCTTTTAGCAATAATCCATTGACCCATACATCTCGGAATGTGTCTATTACGTATTTTCGAGGATTCAATTATTGGTGCAGACGGTTTGCAAAACTTGTCTTCTAGTGAACGGATCTCTCATGTTGTCCTGAGGATTTACTCGTCCTCTTCTTTATACGTTGTCTTCGTTTGTTGTTAACTCTTATGCTGAGTTCCCTTTTTGGTCAGTTTTGTTTTGCACGACAACTAGTAAGAGAGCTTTTGATGCTGAGTTCCATTCCACTTAGCTTTGTTGAACTTCAGGCTTCTATTCTTTGCTACTAAGTTTAATTCTACGCATCTTGTCCTTTGATCTCATGCTGAATTTGTCATGTCTTTCTTTTTATATCTTTTTGTTTTTAAGTTTATACTCAACATTGAACAAACAGATTAGTACAATTAAATCAAAGCACTTAAATTTAATTATTCCTTAATCATGGATGATTTTGTCAAATCAAAATCTTGTGGAACGGTGTTTCAACAAACTCCCCCATTTTGATGTTGGCAAAATACATAATTATGGAACTCAGTTTTGAAATTCCCCATGATTGAATTGTTTTTCATATTTCTGAAATTACTCCCCCGTAAGGGTTGCATCAATTGTCCTAGCTTAATTTTAAACCTTCCAAGATTTAATCGAATAGGCTTAAGACATTTCTTTTACTGACTTAGTTCAGTTCTAGATTTTCCAAGATCTAATCTAGATCAGTTTGATGCACAGATTGTTCTGGTGTTTTAACGTACACTGAGTATGTTTTACTTTTGCTTGTTTGTTCAATTTTGATTTATCAGTTTTTAGCACATGGTATTTTGAGAGTTTGGATAGAATGGTACTTACCATAGCTTAAACAACATCAAAGTGCACAATCAAGAAAAAACAAAAAAATGCACAATCAAAAAACAAAAAGATATTAAGCACAAACTACATGCTTAGTCCTGAAGGATGATTAAGCTACTTTTTCTTCCTTGAGGTAGGCTCCTCATGAAACGTGGCTTTTCCTTTGTCTTTGCTTCCAGATGCTCCACTTGCATGTTGAGTTCCATCTTGTCTGTTCTCCCCCGTTTTGCCAAGATCGGGTGGAGGAGGAATGAAGGTTTCATTTCTAGCAGCAGTAGATAAGGCCTTGGAATAACGCGTCAACCGCTTAGTACTCTCTCTTAGGCCATCTATTACGGGAACACCATCATCTTCAATGGTTCTAGGAAATCGCAGGGAGCTACTCAGGATGCTAATGAGATATTCATGTGATTTGCTGAGCCAGGAGACGGACTCAGTGAGCTGCGTATAGGATTGGTGGTACATTTTGAGTACGGATGAGTCAAAGAATTTTCGTTGATCATGGATGTCTTGCACAAAGTTCAGAAATGCATCAGTATTGACAGGATCAATATCCATCTGGTCTTTATTGACATTGAGGAGGCACACAGCTTCACTCAGTTGATCAATGGTGCACTGAGAAGTGGAGGAAATTAGTTCACGAGTGCAGTTCAGATCAGAACTCAGCTTTGAGAAGTGTTGACTCAGCTCAGCAGAGGTAGCATACTCAGGATGACCCGTAGATCCAATATTGGCCATGTCTGTGGTCAGCTTAGCAAAATATTCTTTGAGCTCAGTAGAAGTAGCATATCCTGGATTTACATCAGAGTGTCTCTGGACTTTGCCTTCAAGTGCATTCATGTGGTTGACCATCATGAGCAGTAGTTCAATGATTTTTGCAATTTGGTTTTGCTTAGGTTGCTGTGTCTGAATTGTGCTCATAACACTGATAATATCTTTGAGGCTCCGAATTTCATGCAGAAGTGGAGTGAGGGATGTGATTTGGGAGGACTCAAGATTTGCAGTTCCAGGAGCATCCATAGGCATAGGATTTAAATCCTGAAGGAGAGACTGAGCAGAGGCAATGATTTTGCGTCCAGACTCAATAGCACTCAAATAGGCCATTGTGCCAGCAGGATTTGTCACAGAAGCAGGAATTGAAGTGGAACTTGATGGTGGTGGAGTTGGCTGCTTATCAGATGGATTAATAGGTGGACCTTGCGGAAGCTCAGTACAAGGAGCTGAGTGCTCAATAGCTTGAGTATTTGGAGTTGGTGGCAAAGGACTTACAGAGTCATTTACTTGCTCATCATGATGGAAGAGTTGAGCAGGTTTGTTCCATGGATTGCTCCTCAGCTTGACTATCTTGGGCTTCGAGCTCTTGCTCGGCAGGATTTGGATTGTCTAGAGTCTTGGCTTGTTCCTCAATTTGAGTAACAGAGGCTTGATTTTCCGCAGGTTCCGTAGAAGGAGACTCAGTATTCTTTGAAAAATACGTAAACTGGATATCAGACAGATCGGTGATTGGGTCTCGAAGCGGAGAATCTCCTAATAGATCAATGACAAGTGCTCTGTAGGCTTTCTTCTTTAGCCTTTTGAAAGACTTAGCTCGAGGGGGTGAAGGATCATCTTGAATATCTTCACTGGAATCAGAGGAGGAATTGTCTCTGAGCTCAGCATTATCCTCATCTTCGGCAATGTCACGTTCAGGGAGCTCAACCTCCACTATTTGAAGTGCCATAGGTGGATTCTCCTCTTGCTCAGCATTATCTTCAGTCTGTGTTTGCTCACCATGCTCTTCTTCCTCAACATCAGGCTGAGCATTATCATTCAGCTGTTCTTCCTCTTCTTGCTCAATAGGGGTTTGCTCAAGATCAATTCCGAGACTTTTGACGAAGTGTGATTTTGGAGGGACAACCCAGTTGATGCTCGTAAAGTATATAGCAATTAACAGGACAAGTGTATCCTATCGCATCAAGTAGTATTGTGCTAAGCACGAGATCGAACCACAAGGACTACTATCCTAATCAGTCAGATTTAGCTGGGAATTTGTCTATTTAGCGAGGTCGAAAGCAAATTGGTTTTAGAAACTAAAGAAATAAATTCCTAAGCTAAGATAGCAGTAAACAGAACATGCCGCAGGGTGGATTGTGATTAATGATAGTTACAATCTAGGTAGGGGAATCCATTGATTAATTGCTACAAATGAAGTAATAGGGGTTCAGATTTAAGCTTTACTAAAGATTGAAGGTAATCGCCCTAGATGAAAGACTAATGTGATCAGTACTGTCTTTCTTATTCACATGCAATCGGGTGACGGCTTGGTTAGGCATATACCCTAGGTCATGCAAAGCGTTATGTTCATTGGCAATTAAGGCTTAAGCCGTAGCCCAGCCACAGAGCCTCATTCCTAGTGGTCTCTAGCGAAGTCAGGTTTGTGCGAATTCGGTAAAGATGATTCCTTGGTCAAGAATCAATCTTCCTAACATCTAGCCAATATCAGGGTTACAGGCATTAGGCACATTATATACACAAAACGCGCTAGTTGAGCATTATCAATGCTCATTCTAGCAATTAATCCTGTTCCTAATATCATTTAGGCATAAAGCACACACAACCTAATCGAATCAATAGCAAGTTCTCAAACCCTAAACCCTGACATTCATAGCAATCTCAACAATCTCATCCCCATCCTAGATTGGATGGAGATTAGTTCATAGACAAACCAATCAAAGCATAAATGTAATTGATGGAAGACGAAATCATGCTTGAATAAATGCAATAAAGATTAAGGGAAGGAGTCAGAAAATCCAAAACCCGTTCGTCTGATTACAATGTAAAGAAGGTAGAGCCTCCACCCCTTTGAGTAGTTCTTCGAAACCCAAAAGCAACTAAACTACAATTGCAGAAATCAAAAACTCCTATTCTAGTGTTTTCTGAAAAATCCAAAAGAAAGAGAACACGTTCTCCTCTGTTAAACTACCCATTTATAATGATAGGCAGCAAACCTAGGCTTTTCGGGGGTAAAAACGGCATTTCCTGAGTGAAATAGTTGAAAAGATGGATTAGTGGTCGAATTTCCAGTTGGGGAGAGGCGATTTGGCGCCTCTCCCGCCTCGTCTCACCGAGACAAGGACTGTCTCGTCGAGACGAGTAGGTGTCTCGTCGAGACGAGTAGGTGTCTCGTCGAGACGCCCTAGTGTCTCGGTGAGACACTGCCTGTCTCGACGAGACAGGCCTGTGTCCCGACGAGACAAGCTTCATATGGGGCAAACTCCGGGTTTTTCTTCCGTTTTGGTCCTTGGGCTTCCGAAATCTGCTCTAATGGTCCCTGATGAGTCCCAAAAGTGCTCCAAAAGATCCAAGTCTGGTCCGGGAATACTCGACTACGCCTTCAAACACCTGAAAACACAAAATCTACCATAAATACTCGAAAAGACTTATTTTTGCTAAAAGCGAATGAAACGAGCGCAAAAGTTAAAGAAAACGAAGCGAAAATGAACTGAAAAAGGTCTAAAAACCCTATATAAATGGGAGCTATCACCAGTCAAGGGGATTAGCTTCAACAATTTGTAATGCAGAGTTTCTTCTTCTCTTCTGTAGAGGTTGCTCTGGAGATTCTTCATTTTCTTCTTCGGGCTCATCTTGCCCTTTTCGTTTCTTTGCTGACCTAGGTGTTTGGTCAGTATCAACATTCTTCCCTTTTGACACAACTCGTACCTTCCTTGGGACATCATCAATATCCTTTGAGCATGTTTCGAGTGCCTTTCTCTCTTTCTTTGCTTTTACTGGCTCAGCAGACTCTTCAACAACTTGCTTTCCTTTCCTTGGTTCCTCTTCTTGTTCAGCATCATGTTCTTCTTCAACTTCCTCAACATCTTCGGATCCCTTCAACGGCTGATTTAATTTTAACCCCAACAGCAGAGTCGCCGTAATTTCATTTCCCAAACTCTGAGTCTCATTGATGGTTTCTATTTTCTGATCTTCAAGGATTTTGGTGATTAGGGAGCCCAATCTGAGTTTCTTGCCTCCTCGTTGAAATGCTCCGACCAGAAATACCGGCATGTTGAGTGGGTTGTAGGTTAGCATGTGCCATATAAAGCACTGCTCGAAATTGGAGGCAGACGATAATGAGCTGAGTTTGGGGGAGATAAAGTTGGTCAATAGGTAATGAGCCATCTTCTGATTTTGCCCCATACAGGTGCTTGGTATCTCTCCTTTGTGATTCTCTGGTTTACAGAATCCTTTGACATGGTCAAGCGCTTCTTTGGTTGTCCTAAACTCTTTTCCTTCTTCTGGTAGGTTGAGTAAGGTTGCTAGGTAGGATGGTGTGATTGTAATTTTGTGACCCTTGACGGAAGTTTCCAAGTAGTCAGCATCTTCTTCGTCAACGTGAAGATTGGAATAGAACTGCCTAACTAACCTAGGATAGGTTTTCCCTGGGAGAGAGAAGAGTCCTACCCACTCATTCTTCTCAATCCATTCACAAAAGGGTTTTTCAGAGGTGATGAAGTTAGGAGAGAACCACTTACATTTCAGAACTTCCAGATTGTTAACTTTCTTGTGGACTTTGACCATAGTCCTTTTTTTAGGTTTCTTTGAAGAGCTAGCTGGGTCAGCTTGAGGGTTTTTGCTTGGATTTTGGTTAGGCTGAGGAGATTTTGGATTTTCATCGGTGTGATGTTTGCCGGAATCGCCACCGGAGACATTCTGAGGGTTCGACATTCTTTTTCTCAGAGATTTTTGAGGGTTTTTGAAATTCAGAGAGAGAGAAATTGGGATACCAAAGGATTCAGGCGTAAAGATGATTAAATGGAAAATCTTTCACTTTTTATAGAGATTTTAAATCGATCCTATTCGTTGGACTAGCCGTTTTTCCCTTGGGATATTCAATCGACAAACATTCTGTCACTTATGACATGTTCGGCGCATGGGCTTTGCCTTTATTGCTTACGTTATCCCAGAAGCCCTTTTTATTACACGTGTTTGCATTAAATAGTGCAGGTGGATTTTACTAAGTTTTACTAGAATATGGAACGTTTGTGATTCTAAGTACCTAGTAGATGAATTTCTTGTCTCTTAGTAACTTAGCATAGAATAGTCACTCAGCATGTATATCTATTGAGCATAGAGTGGTCTTCTACATTTTAAGCCCAGTAAGTAGCAGTTACTAATTTTGAATTCACTCAGCATGGCATTCGCTCAACATTCCATTTTACACATAGAGTTATTGGAGAGGATTAGACATACCGATAGCTTCCCTTAGTATGTTGAATTGTTCACGAGCCAATGGCTTGGTGAAGATATCTGCAAACTGTTCGTCTGTTGGCACATAGGTCAGCTTGATCTCACCCTTTAGTATGTGATCTCTAATGAAGTGGTGTCGTATGCTGACATGCTTCATCCTGGTGTGTTGGATTGGATTCTTGGATAGATCAATGGCACTTTTATTGTCACATTTACTCAGAGTTAGTTTCTAACAGTTTATATGCTGAGTAAATATAACAATCAACACAAGCACATATATATATATAGTTGAGAGAGTTAAGAATTACTCAGCATCACTTATCCTGGTTCGGCCTCTCTGCCTACGTCCAGTCCCTAGAGTCCTCCCGGCTTTTAGAATCCAATACTGAGCTCTTTAAAGGTAGAGAAAAACCGTTTACAAGGCAGTTGAATATGCAAGAGTACCGTCCTCTATTCTTCTACTCAACTCCTAATAAGCACCACAACCTGGTACCTAGATTTCTCTACTACTGAATGTTTATAACTAAACACTGAACTCAACACTCTCAATATCTCAATTGATACAGTTTGTTCTCTTTCAGAGGGAGAACACCTTAGATTATTACAGAGAATCAAACTAGCATTTACACAGGAATAGAAAATGAGTGTAAGATCTTTTTCTCGTTTTGAAGTGCTTTGAACTTGTATTTTTCTCTCTTGTATTTTTCTTTTTGTGCTTCGGCAATGATCCAAGAGGTTTGATTGTCTTTATATAGATGAAGACCTGTAGGAGGATCATTTGAAATGATTTAGCCGTTGATTCCAAAACGGCTCTTTTGAGAGACAGATTCTGGTCAGCTTCAGATATTGCAGGCCAATCCTATCCTCTGAATTCTTCAGACGTCAGACTTGTCTTGTTCCTGCAGACTTCGTCTTTTTGCGGCAGTTGTCTTTTAGCAATAATCCATTGACCTATACATCTCGGAATGTGTCTATTACGTATTTCCGAGGATTCAATTATTGGTGCAGACGGTTTGCAAAACTTGTCTTCTAGTGAACAGATCTCTCATGCTGTCCTGAGGATTTACTCGTCCTCTTCTTTATACGTTGTCTTCGTTTGTTGTTAACTCTTATGCTGAGTTCCCTTTTTGGTCAGTTTTGTTTTGCACGACAACTAGTAAGAGAGCTTTTGATGCTGAGTTTCATTCCACTTAGCTTTGTTGAACTTCAGGCTTCTATTCTTTGGTACTGAGTTCAATTCTACGCATCTTGTCCTTTGATCTCATGCTGACTTTGTCCTGTCTTTATTTTTATATCTTTTTGTTTTTAAGTTTATACTCAACATTGAACAAACAGATTAGTACAATTAAATCAAAGCACTTAAATTTAATTGTTTCTTAATCATGGATGATTTTGTCAAATCAAAATCTTGTGGAACGGTGTTTCAACAGTATGTATGTTGATTTGGAATCTCTAAACAAGATTAAATTTGATGTTTCTAATTGGATTGATGCATTGCAACTGAGGATGTTATTGACTGTCAAAGAACCTACCTATGATAAATTGGTTAGGGAGTTTTATAAGAACATAGGACGAAATAGGAATTCTACTGAGTTGCATTCAAGTGTTAGGAATGTGGACATTAAAGTTGATTGTACATTGTTAGAAACATTGTTTGGTTTGAAAGATGATGCCAATGGTTTTTGTGTCAAAAACCCGTCTGACAAGTCTATTATGTGGGATGGGTACGATGATAGCTCTTTCAAAGCATGTATTTTAGAGAAAGTTGGTAAACGGTTCTGTGGGGGAAATTTGAAAGCTTTTGCCAAATTTATGCATATAGTAATTATAAAAAACTTGTTGCCTAAACATAGCAGCCGGGATAACTATAGCATTGCTGAGAGGATAGTTATGTGGCATTTGTTCAACAAGAAGCCTATGAATTTTGCACAACAAATAATTTACAACATCTTGAATAGGCATAGAGCAGGGAAAAAGGAACGAAAGAAAGATGTCCATCTCCCGCATGGTAATTTGCTAACTATGATTTTTAAGCACTTCAAAGTTCCTATGACAGTTAACGACAAAGTGTCCAATAGTATACATACTATCAATGCTCGATACTAGCTACGTTTAGCCAACTTGACCGAAAGGAGAGGATGGATTTTGTCAAAATTTGTCGATGTAGGAACTGATGGAGTGCTTTATGACAAAAGCACAGTGTTAAATGATGTGGAAAATGAGGAAGATGATGGGAGAGATGAGGATATGAACGATCATTTTGTTGGAACTGATGCTGATGATGGTGTTGGGAACGTTGGAGGAACTGGCCGGCCATCATATGATAAGGATAATTATCAACATGTGAATGAGGAATTACCCTGTGAGAATGAGCAATCTATGGAAAAAGATGCTTCAGTCGAAAACGACCAAATAGAGAAAGAAACTCGGTTGGAGCATGTGGTTGAGGAATGCAAAGTACTTGAGGAGTTGCCTTTATCAACTCATTCAATCAAAAAACTGCTTATACTGGATTTAAATGGACTGATTTTTGGTTCTTCAACCCGTGCCCTGCGGCCACATTTCATTCCATTTTTAAAATTCTGCTTTGAACATTTTGACTTGGCACTTTGGTCGTCAAAAATGAGGTGTGATGATCGGCTTGGTCAATGTTTTTTTATCTTCGTATACTTCCAGTCCATTCATTCATCTATATTCCCTAATTTTTTTTTGTTTTTTTGTTTTCCAAGGCACAATATGAATAGAGTACTCGGATCTTTCAAAACAGCCGGAGATATCTACAAAAAACTCAAGTTTATTTGGGTTAGACATCGTTCATTCCTATTATTATCATTTCTTTTCAGAATAATTTCTTTTCATAATCGTTTCATAGAATGTTTTTTAATTTGCAGGATGAGGACAAATGCATAGTAACGAATGTCATCACTAACACACATTCAGAAAAACCAATAATGTTTAAGGATTTGCGAGCTATTTGGGCAGCCTATCCAAAATATAATGCCTCAAACACATTATTAATTGATGATTGTCCCTATAAAGCATTCCTGAATTCTGTAAGTGTACCCATCGTGGTATAGTTAACTGGCATTGTCGATGATTTAATTTTTTCTTTTTTCAAAATGTGCAGGAATACAATTTCCTCTTTCCACGGACATATTCAGGAAATGAACCAGATGACAATTTCCTAGGTGAAGTTTGTGTCAATTATATCTGTAGTAATCTTCATAACCCAACCAAAATGTAATTATTCAACTGATGTAACACGAAAAAATTGCAGATACAAACGGACCTTTTATACGATACATGAAGGCACTTGCGATTGCTGATGACGTTGCTACGTTCATTAAAGGGAATCGCTTTGGACAAAGTGCACTTTCACAGCATGACGAAATATATTCACGATGCATTGTTGCCTGTTTGCGTTATAACTTGATTCGTCATACAAATTGACAATTGTACTATGATGATAAGTATATACCTGCTGTTTATTATACATAAAGAGAAAGTACAGTTACAATAGTAAGCAATTATGAGTCTTAGTGTTAGACATGGCTTAGGAAGCAAGGGGTTTTTCGGTTCCCCTCTTATGTATATATACTTGGTTCTATTCATTAATAAGATAACATGTAGTATTGCTACAAGATACCACAATTTCTTCTATTCACCAGTTTATTTTTAATTAGCGATTTTTTTTTGCTCTATTATGATTCACCTATAAGTTGTTTCTATGATATTGTTGTTGACATGTTGATGTTTTTCCATAATAAGTAATTTTGTATTAATATTTTTAGGAAGTATACACTTTTTTAATTGAATTTATATAATAATTTGTTGATTATTAATATTACGGATTGTCTAAGTGTGTTAGGTGTGCCCACCTAGTTGGGATGTCTGACCTCTTATTCGCGTCCCAATCTTTACTTAAAAAATTGAATTTATATAATAATTTGTTGATTAATAAATAAAAAAAGGATTAAGGTGCAAAAATACCCTTAACGTTTTGGGTCAGGATCAATTTTATCCTTAACGTCAAAAATAGTGCAATTTATCCCTAATGTTGGAAGCCAAGAGCAATTTTTACCCATAAAGTTTATAAATTGGGTCAATTTGAGACACTTATGAAATAATTCATCAAATTGTCTTATCGGTCATGAATCTTGTCATCTAAACTTCACACATGAGTTATTTTATCAGTAACAAATTACAAACATATGTTGGGATGTGAAAAAAATAAGAAAAAATATTAAAAATATACTGTCTTTTGTACGAATTAGAGAGAAATACAAAAAATTCACCGAATTTAAAAATATTAATCTTCAATTTTATTATTAAATTACAAAAAACATTATAACCTTTTTTTAGAACAAATTTATATACAATTGATGCAAAATAAAGAAAAAAAATTAATTTATTTTATAATAGTGTATGTAATTGATATACATAAGAAAACGTTTCATTTTCCTGTTTAATTTTAAGTTAATCATATTAGTGGACATAAATGCTTCGATTATGTAAATGCATTGATTGACCCCTCTAACCTGCAGGACTCACGTTGAAAAACGATCGACATTATGACTGTACATCGAAAATACCACTCTCTGTTCTTTCATTGATTTAAGTGGATTTAGAAGATCTTGAGGGAGTCATTTCGAATTTTGTTAATGGAACTTTGATATTCCAAAGGTTTCTTGTAACTAGATTCATCCATTATAAATTTAGAGCACATCACTGTCCTTTACAATCCACAAAATCACTCTCTGTTCGAATACCTTCTCTCTGTTTCAAACGAAAAAGAAGTATCTGATAGGGGTATTTTACCCCTATCTTTTAGCGTGATTTACGGGTTAATTTTAGAAGAAATAAATAAGTTTAATTTCAAAAATAGAGTGTTTTAATAAAATAACGAAATAAAAATAAATTTCGTACTTTCGGTTAATTTTCTGTATTTTTGATTAATATTAGAAAATAAAACGTCAAGCTAACTCGGCTCTCGAGAATTGTATTTCAGGTACGAGCAAGAAGTAAAAATCCACCGATACACGCGGGGCGCATCATTCCTCACGCGAGGCGTGAAACACTGGATCAGAAATAATTGACTTATCCACAAGCACCACGTGGGATCTAGTCATCAATACGCGCGGCGTGTACCACCATACGCGAGGCGTGGAACATGTGTCAGAAATGATTAACCTAATCCTGAAAGTCAGACTGCACGGTCTCCCTGAGTCAACTATCCATACGCGGGACGTACCACCTTACACGCGGGGCGTGTAAGGAAGTTCCTCAATACAAAAAGCTCAGAGAGTCATTTACGTGGGGCGTGCTTCAGCTACGCGCGGCGTAAAAGACCCAATTCAAGCAATAAAATCTCAGAAACTCAAACACGTGAGGTGCATCCCAGTCTACGCGGGGCGTGTTTGAGACAACAAGATCTGGAATTGGTCCACATGCAGGAGATTTCTGACGGAATGGGCAAACACGCGGGGCGTTCCACACCCTACGCGAGGCGTGTTATGGGAATTCTGTACAAAATCATGCTCCTTCATGCTTGCACCTTGTGGAATTACAATTTTACCCCTAGCTTGATGTGTATAAATAAGAGTGACTAGCAGTCATTACAAACACACCTTATAACATATACCTTCTTGAGATTAAACTCTTGTCATTTTTAGTTTTAGATTTTGTTTTTAGGCTTTATATAGCCAAACTCTTTCACCTTGAGAGCTTGTTCGTTGATTCCGGCATTCCATCAAAGTTTCGCTCCATCTCCGTGCACCAAGCTCGAAAGCTCCACCATCCAAGTCCTAAGAGACGGCTTTGAGTCCGGTTAGCTAGTTCCGAGGGTGGATTCTTCCCTTTACACTTGCTAATTAGCTTGTACTCATCCTATGTACAAGGCTTGGTTGTAATTCATATTTACATTCTCCATATTTATAATTTATGATTCATAATCTTCTTTTCTATATATGTGTTGATGTTTGTTACTTGTTTTGATATTCGTAATTGATTATTTGGTAGGAGAACGCGATTTCTGACACCATTCGGGCTATCTTTAGGGATTCATATAGGTGTTGCCTTACCGGAAGTGACGCTCCAAAAACCGTAGGAATTGACAAGCCACGGAACTTACGGGCCCTAATTTCTGGTCCCCAGCATTAGACACGCCTTGACTAGGAACCACGTAGTCTAAGTACTTCACGGGTCGGTCACACTACATGTAGTCGTCATTGCAAGAACAAACCATCAACCGTATAAACACTAGAAGTCGTTATTTGTCATATTTATAACTTATCGCATCCACATCACTTCATAGAGTTTCGTTATATAAATTCGCATCACCCGTAGTTAGGAGTAGTTTGTAGTTGGTCCCCATATCAACCTCAAAGTATTCACCGCTTAAATAACGTATAAAACCGAGTCGTTTAATACTTGCAGTTATAAATCCCGTGGATTCGATACCCGGTCTTAATCGGATTATTACTTGATACGGTGGGGTACACTTGCCCCTAAGTAGTGACGTCTAGTAAAGATAGAGCATTTAGAAAGATCATATCCATACCCATAGCACATTCACATCACGATACATTCATAAACCGCTACACTAGACGGCACGCCATCAAGTTTTTGGCGCCGTTGCCGGGGATTTATAATTTCTTGCAATATTAGACAAAAACGTTTTATTGTTAGTTTAAGCATTTTTTTTTGTATAAATTGTTTATATATACTTTTACTAACATCATTCTTTCTTGTTGATATTGTATTTTATTTCATTCTTTTTATGCACACCCGATCTCGGAGTGACACTCTCGTTCCTATTGATCTCGAAATTGAACGTACTCTTTGTAGGATTCGGAGAGAGAAAATGGCAAACCTCAACAATAAAGTTAACCAGCCCGAGGGCAACCAAAGGCCGCCGGAGCAACCCATGAATAACAACCGCAATGGTGGAGGCAATGACATGCGCTCGATGTTGGAGATTCTTGCTCCGCATCGCCCTTAAAACTGTAACGGAATCATTGCCCCCACCATTCCGGCCGACACATGAAATAAAGATTAGCATGATCCAACTAATCCAACAACTTGGTCAATTCGGAGGGGAACCCCATGAAAACCCTAACGAACACCTTGATAAATTTCTTATGTGTGTCGAAACTTCTCGGCAAAATGGTGTTCCGATTGAGGCCATCCAACTAAAATTATTTCCTTTCTCTTTGACAGGACAAGCGTTGGAGTGGTTGCATTCGTTAGAGGCGGGATCGATCACATCATGGGAGGAGCTTGAGAAGGAGTTCCTTTCTTACTACTTCCCGCATTCTAAAACGGTTAAGTTGAGGAACGATATCACTTCCTTTCGGCAACTTGGATACGAGGCCCTCCATTCAGCTTGGGCTAGGTTCCGAAAGTTGCTTCGAAGCTGTCCCCACCATGATATTCCTAAGCATGATTTGGTAAGTACTTTCTACCATGGGTTAACACCCGTTAATCGTGCAACCGTTGACTCTGCTGCAGGTGGGGATTTGTTTCAAAAATCGGCAAGCGAGGCTTATGAGCTCATCCACGAATTAGCTAGGAAAAGTGTCCAATGGCAAGAAGATCGGCTTGTCGGACCCTCGCGACATCAAACTTTTGTCGTGGAAGACGAGGCTCCCACAATCTTCATGGTCGAAATGAATAAAAAGCTGGACGCCTTGATGGCACAAATGAGCCTCAAGAATACAGCACAAGTCCTAGTGTGCTCACATTGCGGTGGTGACCACCACGGTAAGGATTGTCAAGCTGGAAGCCCTTTTGCCGGCGATACCAAAAGCGTAAGTTATGTAGGGGGGCAACAAAGGTATAATTCTTATTATAACTCCTATCCTAACTCGAATGCTTATCACCACCGTAACAATAATAACAACGGATGGAGGCCTCAACACCAACACCCGAATTTATCTAATGGTAACAAGCAGAAGGTGTTGAAGCCCCCATACAAACTCCATAATGAGTTCGTGGAGCGAGGTTCGGGCCAATTGATCTTCTCAATTGAAATATCTTCCCGTCTTGCTAACAATGATGCATTTTGCAGGGATTTGGGACGTCAAGTGGCCCAATTGAGTCGCCAACGACAAGAGAGACAACATGAGTTTCTCCCGATTAACACCGAACAAAACCCGAGACCAAAGAACCGGGAGACCGCACAAGCAATAACTCTCCGTAGTGGTAAGGGTTTGGAACCACCGATTCCAAAGGCGGCTCCAACCGCTCCAAAGGTAAGTGACGAACCGGAAGTGGTAAGCAACCCCGGTTCGGATCCGAAACCCACGACTTCCTCGGATAAAAATAAAAATGTATGTGATCCAATTGGAGCTTACGTACCGAAGCTCCCTTTTCCGCAACGGCTTAAAAAGGAAAAATTGGATCACCGATATGGCAAATTTTTGGAGATTTTTAAGAAACTTCACATTAACATCCCGCTTACGGAGGCATTGAAACAAATGCCTACATATGCAAAGTTTCTTAAAGAAATCCTCGCCAAAAAGAGGAAGATAGATCATAATGAAACGGTAGCGCTCACGGAGGAATGTTCCGCGATCATAATAAACAAACTCCCACCTAAACTCAAGGATTTGGGAAGTTTTTCTATCCCTTGCACGATTGGTAATGTTGAGTTTAGGAGAGCTTTATGCGATTTGGGTGTTAGTATCAATCTAATGCCTTTATCTGTGTTTAGAAAGCTCGGCTTGGGAGAGCCAAAGCCTACCAATATGACGCTCCAGTTGGCCGACAGATCCATTGCCTGGCTAAAAGGGGTTGTGGAGGATGTCTTAGTGAAAGTGGACAAGTTCATTTTCCCCGCTGATTTTGTAGTACTCGATATGGCGGAAGACGAGTCGGTACCGATCCTCCTAGGACGACCATTTCTTGCAACAGGTAGGACTCTCATTGACGTCCACGAAGGTAAGCTTATCCTACGGTTGCAAGACGAAGAGGTAGAGTTTAACGTATACAACTCCATAAAATTCCCGTCTAATACCATGGAGGATTGTAACTTTTTAAATTCCGTAGACTCTATTGATCTTGTTGTTGAGGATTTTTGTGATAGGTCTTCTGCGGGAACCTTTTCGGAAATAGATGGTAATGAACATTTGGATGAGGAGCCATTGAACAAGACATTTGAATACTCCTCCGAAATAGAACAATGTCTGTTGGCAAGGAGCCGGTTCGAGGGTTTGGACCGGGACAACAAAGCAAAGCCGAAGTCCTCTCTCGAGGAGCCTCTGACTTTGGAACTTAAACCCTTGCCTCCTAATTTAAAATATGTGTTTTTACAACCTCCTAATTTCTTACCAGTTGTTATATCTTCGCTTTTAACAGCAGAAATGGAGGAAGCGTTAATTGCGGTGTTACAAAAACACAAGGGCGCATTTGGATGGACCATTCACGACATTAAAGGGATTAGCCCCACCATTTGCACACACCGCATCTCTATGGAGGATAAAGTTAAACCCTCCGTGCAGCCGCAACGACGACTTAACCCCAATATGAAAGAGGTAGTGAAGGCCGAGGTAATCAAACTCCTCGACGCAGGTATAATCTTTCCTATCTCCGATAGTCCATGGGTTAGTCCGGTCCAATGCGTTCCCAAAAAGGGGGGCACTGCGGTGATGGAAAATGATCAAGTGGAATTAATTCCCACACGAAAAGTAACGGGGTGGCGAGTATGCATTGATTATAGGAAACTTAATGAAGCCACCCAAAAAGATCATTTTCCCTTGCCGTTCATTAACCAAATGTTGGAAAGAATGGCGGGGCATAAATTCTTTTGTACCCTCGATGGCCTGTCCGGCTACATGCAAATCCCCGTTGATCCTTCGGATCAAGAGAAGACGACATTTACTTGTCCGTATGGGAAATTTGCATATAGGCGGATGCCGTTTGGGCTTTGTAACGCCCCTGCCACCTTTCAACGGTGCATGACGGCGATATTCTCCGAGATGATTGAAGATTTCATGGATGATTTTTCTGTTTTTGGATCGTCCTTTGAAATTTGTTTGAACAATCTTGATAAAGTCCTTCAACGTTGTGAGGACACTAATCTCGCTCTAAGTTGGGAAAAGTGTCAATTTATGGTTCAAGATTGTATCATTTTGGGACACAAGGTGTCCGGGGAAGGAATCACGGTCGATCCGGCCAAGATTGAGGTGATTGAAAAATTACCTCCTCCAATCAATGTTAAAGGAATACGGAGTTTCTTAGGCCATGCGGGGTTCTATAGGAGATTCATTAAAGATTTCTCTAAAATAGCAACCCTTTTGACCCAACTCCTCACAAAGGATGCGGAATTTAGTTTTTCCTCCGAATGTTTGCTTGCATTTAACACGCTAAAGGAAAAACTAGTTAATGCACCCATCATGGTGAAACCCGATTGGAGTCTTCCCTTTGAACTTATGTGTGATGCGAGTGATTTAGCTGTAGGTGCTTGTTTGGGCCAACGGGTGGATAAAATTCTCCGCCCTATTTATTATGCGAGCAAAACACTCAATAAAGCCCAACAAAACTATTCCATTACGGAAAAAGAGATGCTTGCTGTAGTTTTTGCTTTCGATAAATTTAGGTCATATCTCGTGTTATCCAAAATTATCGTATACACTGACCACGCAGCTCTCAAGTACTTAATGACTAAGCAGGATGCCAAACCACGATTGATACGGTGGATTCTACTCCTACAAGAATTTGACATCGAAATTAGGGATAAAAAAGGAGTGGAGAATGTCGTAGCCGACCACCTTTCCCGGTTACAAAGCGAGCAAGCCACATCTCCGGAAGTTGTGGAGATCAAGGAGACCTTTCCCGACGAAACTCTCTATGCGGTAACACCTTTACCTTGGTATGCCAATATGGCAAACTACAAAGCCGGTAATATTCTTCCCCCACACCTTACTTACGAGCAACGTAGGAAGTTCTTTCATGACGCTAAGAACTATTTTTGGGAAGAGCCCTACTTGTTTAAATCTTGTGCTGATAATGTCATTCGTAGGTGCATACCGGAAGATGAGGTAAATCATGTGTTGCATATGTGTCACACCCAAGAGCCGGGGGGCCACTTCGGCCCTAGTCGGACTATGGAGAAGGTTCTACAATGTGGCTTTTATTGGCCTACCTTGTCCAAGGATTCCCAAGACTTCATCAAATCATGTGACGCTTGTCAGCGGAGTGGGAACATCTCCCGTAAACATGAAATGCTCCAACAAGGGATCCTAGTTTGCGAACTTTTTGATGTTTGGGGGATAGACTTTATGGGACCTTTCCCTAAGTCGCATAACAACGCCTACATTCTTGTGGCGGTTGACTATGTCTCCAAATGGGTGGAGGCCGTTGCATTACCCTCAAACGACTCTAAGGTAGTAGGGAAATTCATAAAGAAGAACATCTTTACTCGGTTTGGAACCCCTCGAGCTATCATTAGTGATGGGGGCTCCCACTTTTGCAACCGCCACTTCGATCAACTATTACATAAATACGGGGTTGCACACCGAGTTTCCACCCCCTACCATCCGCAAACTAGTGGACAGGTCGAGGTTTCTAACCGTGAACTAAAACGAATCTTGGAAAAAACGGTTAGTGCCTCTAGGAAAGACTGGAGCCTAAAGCTCGACGACGCCCTCTGGGCCTACCGCAGGGCGTTTAAAACGCCTATCGGGATGTCTCCTTATCGTTTAGTTTTCGGGAAATCATATCATTTACCGGTGGAATTAGAACATAAGGCCTATTGGGCTCTGAAATTTTTAAATTTTGATATGCAGGCCACGGGGGACCAACGTCTCCTCCAACTCAATACCCTTGATGAACTTCGTCTCGGTTCGTACGAAAATGCCAAGATTTACAAAGAACGTATGAAGAAATGGCACGACAAGCACGTGCAAATCAAGGAATTCAACAAAGGGGACCAAGTCCTTCTATATAATTCTCGCCTCCGCCTATTCCCAGGAAAATTAAAGAGTCGATGGTCGGGACCGTACACCGTTATCAATGCCCACTCATTCGGAGCGGTCGACATCTAAGGTTCCGACAACGAAACCCACCGGGTGAACGGCCACCATCTGAAAATCTACTGCGGGGGCACTTTTCCACAACACGGCGAAACCACATTCCTCAAAACACCATAAGCATGCACACATCACGAGAAAGTCGAGCTACTCCGACTCTAAACGTAGCCTCGATTTGCGTTCCTCAAACCCTTTGTATATATGTATCATATCTGTTTGTTCCTTTTAGGCACTATCCCTATTTTCTTCAATTAAAATCAATGAAAAACAAATCCCATCCTAATCCAAAATGCTTACGCGGGGCGTACACGCCGTCACGCCCCGCGCATCAGTCTCTGTTGCAATTGTGACTAACCACGTGAGGCGCCCCTCTTAAAAGTTTTGTTATTTGTCCTTAAAATAAAAAGACGGAACACAAAGGATCGGTTTTAGTGAGAAATTTTAGTCTTAATTTTGAAGTTCTAGAATTTATGCAAAGCCTAGGTTTATACTAAACAAAAGCATTGAGTCCTAACCCACATGTCATCTCCATAATGAAATTTAAAAAGGCAATAAAAACGGGATGTTTGAAAGTTTAGCGAAGACTCGATAGTACACAATTTAAGCCCGAAATTTTGTGAGGTAATTTTGAGCCTAAAGGAGTTTGTACGAGAACTCTATTTCTTTCACAATTTTTTTAGAGCTTTGACTTCACTTGACTCATAGAGTTTGCATCTAATACCGGGTTAAGTACACCTATTTTGGTTAAAATGGCAATAGATGATAAAACGAACCCACTTAGTTTAATTCTTTTCTTAATTTATTTTTCTCATTTTCATCAACCTCTAGGAAACCCCCTTGAGCCTACTAACCGACTTTTCTTGTTAATACCCTCTTTAACAATTAACCCTTTTTCCTCTTGTTTAAATACCAACAAAATCAATTCGCACCCGAAATAAGCCAAGGCCTTGATAAGTAAGCACCATAAGCTTTCGAAATCGTTTTTGTGCCGCTCTCAAAACAAAAAGAAAAAGAAGAACACAATAAAGAGCAAAAGGCATTCTCAAGCTCCACCCAAGCAATTTCGAGTTATATTTTACAAACTCACCAAGGCCAAAATAAAATACGGTGCGATCACTAAAATGGTATTTAAACTCGAGTTTCTAAAAATTAACCACTAAAAAGCCACCCACATTACAACCCCCCTCCGGGTTCATTTTTAATATTGTCTAAAAAATAACATAGGAGGAAAAACCCGGATGAAAATGCAAACTCAAAGTGATCTCGAGTAAGTGCAAAGAAGAGTGCTAAAACACCGACCCACCAAAGTTTGAGCGTAAGAGTGAAATCCCTTGGTGAGGTACTATCGGATTCTCAAAAGATAATCGGCCCCCGTTAATATTGCCTATTAATTTTGATCATGGGGGTTTCAAACAAGTTTTGGTCACTCGATTGTTTGCGTAGGTACTTACCGAAAACTTTGCATAAAACTTTAACTTTGAAATCACGCACTTGGTAAAACCAACCGACGGTTTGTTTCTTAATAATCTCAATCCCTTGTCTTTCGATTTCTTTTACTTGAGGACAAGTAAAACTTTAAAGTTCGAGGAGGTTTGATAGGGGTATTTTACCCCTATCTTTTAGCGTGATTTACGGATTAATTTTAGAAGAAATAAATAAGTTTAATTGCAAAAATAGAGTGTTTTAATAAAATAACGAAATAAAAATAAATTCCGTACTTTCGGTTAATTTTCCGTATTTTTTTTATTAATATTAGAAAATAAAACGTCAAGCTAACTCGGCTCTCGAGAATTGTATTTCAGGTACGAGCAAGAAGTGAAAATCCACCCATACACGCGGGGCGCATCATTCCTCACGCGAGGCGTGAAACACCGGATCATAAATAATTGACTTATCCACAAGCACCACGTGGGATCTAGTCATCAATACGCGCGGCGTGTACCACCATACGCGAGGCGTGGAACATGTGTCAGAAATGATTAACCTAATCCTGAAAGTCAGACTGCACGGTCTCCCTGAGTCAACTATCCATACGCGGGACGTACCACCTTACACGCGGGGCGTGTAAGGAAGTTCCTCAATACAAAAAGCTCAGAGACTCATTTACGTGGGGCGTGCTTCAGCTACGCGCGGCGTAAAAGACCCAATTCAAGCAATAAAATCTCAGAAACTCAAACACGCGAGGCGCATCCCAGTCTACGCGGGGCGTGTTTGAGACAATAAGATCTGGAATTGGTCCATATGCAGGAGATTTCTGACGGAATGGGAAAACACGCGGGGCGTTCCACACCCTACGCGAGGCGTGTTATGGGAATTCTGCACAAAATCATGCTCCTCCATGCTTGCACCTTGTGGAATTACAATTTTACCCCTAGCTTGATGTGTATAAATAAGAGTGACTAGCACTCATTACAAACACACCTTGTAACATATACCTTCTTGAGATTAAACTCTTGTCATTTTTAGTTTTAGATTTTGTTTTTAGGCTTTATATAGCCAAACTCTTTCACCTTGAGCGCTTGTTCGTTGATTCCGGCATTCCATCAAAGTTCCGCTCCATCTCCGTGCACCAAGCTCGAAAGCTCCACCATCCAAGTCCTAAAAGACGGCTTTGATTCCGGTTAGCTAGTTCCGAGGGTGGATTCTTCCCTTTACACTTGCTAATTAGCTTGTACTCATCCTATGTACTAGGCTTGGTTGTAATTCATATTTACATTCTCCATATTTATAATTTATGATTCATAATCTTCTTTTCTATATATGTGTTGATGTTTGTTACTTGTTTTGATATTTGTAATTGATTATTGTGTAGGAGAACACGATTTCCGACGCCATTCGGGCTATCTTTAGGGATTCATATAGGTGTTGCCTTACCGGAAGTGACGCTCCGGAAACCGTAGGAATTGACAAGCCACAAAACTTACGGGCCCTAATTTTTGGTCCCTAGCATTAGACACGCCTTGACTAGGAACCACGTAGTCTAAGTACTTCATGGGTCGGTCACACTATACGTAGTCGTCATTGCAAAAACAAACCATCAACCGTATAAACACTAGAAGTCGTTATTTGTCATATTTATAACTTATCGCATCCACATCATTTCATAGAGTTTCGTTATATAAATTCGCATCACCCGTAGTTAGGAGTAGTTTGTAGTTGGACCCCATATCAACCTCAAAGTATTCACCGCTTAAATAACGTATAAAACCGAGTCGTTTAATACTTGCAGTTATAAATCCCGTGGATTCGATACCCGGTCTTAACCGAATTATTACTTGATACGACGGGGTACACTTGCCCCTAAGTAGTGACGTCTAGTAAAGATAGAGCATTTAGAAAGATCATATCCATACCCATAGCACATTCACATCACGATACATTCATAAACCGCTACACTAGACGGCACGCCATCAGTATCTCATCCCAAAGCATTCCTGGTAATCATTCCTTATCCACATGTTTTTTAATTTATGTTTTTACTCTTTGCAATATATTTAATACTGAATTCTCATGAAATGTTATGTTTCAAACCCCAAAATACATCTCTAGCCATGGCTACTGTTAGGGTTCCACTTGACAGATATTTAACTCAAACACTAGAAACACTTCACTTGCTAAATTTTGTTTCCCGGACCACTGTCGGAAACAGAAATTTCATAACCACTGTCTCTTTCATGTACAAGAGAGTAGACACTGAGCTTGCATGCTATCATACCATAATCAGTGAGCCATCAGCATCTGAACCAAAAGCTCTTTAGGATGCTTGTAAGAAGGCACTGGACTTTCTTAAGGTACAATACAAATTGATTTATGAAGACTACAGCCACATTGAACTAGAGAGGGTTGATAGCATTAATGATGCAATCTTTGCAATGCAAATGTATGAAGAAAGGAGAGATTTTGAAATAAAGAAAAAATTATCCAAGTATGTAATGAAGAAAAACATTACAGTACTTAGTCGGCTAGACCAAATATATAGTGCTGCAATAGATTCACTCGAATAGACATGTATTAGGGCTTTTTTTATGACTAGGAGTTGGTTGTTGTTTGATGAAAATAGTAACTATTAATATAAATCATATTTTCTTGTTCTCTTTTTATGTTTACTTTATGTCTTGTATTAATATTTGACCTTTTGGTTTGTTATATAACCGATTATTTAGATGAATACCGTTGTTACATTCCGAAAAGCGGATATATTGAAGGAGGCAGTTCGGCAACTCTCTTTGAGAGAGCCAGTAAACGATCTCGCTATGGAGAATACTGAGAATTTTGATTTTCCACACAAGCACATATGTGGAACAACCCTCTTCTTCGATGTGCACCCAACTCAGATTAGATTCACGGGTGAAAGCTGTATTTCACAGAGTGTAGCAATAGAGAAGGCTGCAATAGAATGTCTGAGATATCTCCGTATTCATAAAGGAGTTGAGATTATGGACTACAATTATGCTGAATATGAGCAGAAGAAGAGTAACATAACCCAATTGATAAGAGGATTAGATGAATCAAGTACGAACCGTAGGCTAGCATACAAAGAAAAGAAAACTGAAATCAGAGCATGTTTTAATAGGGCTTTTGCCGAACTTGATCAAATAAGGGAAATATTGTATGGGTAGAAGTAGATTTAAGAGAATCTCGTGTTAGTTTTCAAGTTTTTACTTGATTATCCGTTTTGTATTTGAACAATTTAAAATTACTTTATGGCAAACTACGTTATAATTTTTACTTTGTTCGTGTTAGTCTTGTTAACATATGAAGTCTGGATTACTCTTGCCCAAGATGCTTATCCTTCACAGTTTCACATTCACAATTCACTATGGCTTACGCTTGCCCAAGATGCAAATCACTTCTTAATGAATTTGAATGAATTTGAAATATGTGAAAAACGAAAAAATTGAAAAAGAAAGGCAACAGATGGGGAAAATGTGAAAATGCAAGAAACAGAATAATAAAAATACGTGAAAACTAAAATCATTAAAAACAAGAAAAATGCAGAAAATAGAAAAACGGGGAAACAGGAAAAATGTGTTGAAACACCTTTCCACATAATTTTGATTTGACAAAATTGTTTAAGTATAATTAAAATATATTCTAAACACACTAAGTTTAAATGCTTTGATTTATTCTACTAATGTGTTTGTTCAATGTTGAGTTAAATTGTTTATAAGACACAAGATTAAAAGGCCCAAGCCACATACGGAAGTCAAAGCCCAAGTCAAACAGTTTAAGGCAACTCGGCCCGCTTATGTCAAAACGATGTCGTTATGTACAAAACGCAGCTCAGCAAGAGAAGGATCTAGAAGACCTTCAAGGAGCAACTTCGGAACGAAGCTGCTGGGTTGATTCGACAAACAGTACAAGACAGCAGCTGGCTAAGAACAACTTCCAGACAAAGTATTTCTACTTTGGGTAAAGTTCAGAAGACACAGTATGCTGTCTAGTTGACATTACCATAAATGGAGAGACACTCTGCCGAGCTGACAAAAAGCTGACCGATGACAGAAGATACACAAATCTGATTGGCCGAGAGCTCTGAGCAAGTCAGGATGACAACGACAGGAAGTCGTTTCCCTCCAACGGTTATTTCGAAATTCGAAATGACCGATGCCTCAGACGTCTCTATAAATAGTGCCATCAATTGCTTCATTCAACAGAGAACTTGATCAAGCCATTACGCTGACCAAATTTCTACGCAAAGTTCTCCAAGCAAAAGCAAAGCAATCTTACACTATATTTCATATCTTTTGTGTAAAAGTCTAGAGTGATTATTCAATCATCTAAGGTGTCTTAGCAATCATTGTTTAGGACAAACACTTATCATTTCTAGAGATTAGAAAGGAGAGGCTGAGTACTCGGTTATAGTACTCAGCGAGAGATTAGGATTGAGTAGAGGTATAGAGGAAGGTACTCTTGTTATACTCAGTTGCTAAGATTGTAAAAGGTTTGATGCTCTACCGTTAAAGAGCTCAGTAGAGAATTCGAAATCTCGGAACGTGTTCCGGGGACAGGACATAGGCTTAGAGGCCGAACCTGGATAAATCTGCTGAGTAACATATTTCTAACATTTAACTCCTTTATATATTTATTGCTTGCTTAAACAAAAACTGACCAAGTAAAGAGGTCAAGCTGAGTTGTGCGCGTTGAATATCCGAGCTCAGGAATAGACTCTAAGTGCTATCTCCTGACTCAAGTAAAGAAACTGACCTAGTCACTAGTTGACTAAGCCAGTATCTTGCTATTCACTCAGCGCCGCTGTCCAAACCTTTTTCTCACGAAAAAGAAGTCTGCCCTAGCTTAAATTTTTTTGAATAGTTCCTAACCCCCCCCCCCCCTTGGAACTATACTTGTAACGTTATAAGGGACCAACAAGTGGTATCAGAGCTTAAAAGCTCACTGTAAAAGGTTTAACCACCTTGAGCTGATCCCCACTATGGGCGAAAACAGCACTCGGTTTCTCCCAGGAAACCAAACAACTCAGATCTTACCTGAGGGGCTGTCCATTACTCGGCCTCCCCTATTCTTCGGGTCTAACTACACCTTCTGGAAGAATAGGATGAAAAATTTCATTCAGGCTACAAATATGAGTGCCTGGCTATCCATAGTCCAAGGTCCATTTGTACCTGTCGAAGTTGTGGCTGGCCAAACAGTTGTTAAAGCTGAGGCCAAATGGACAGAGGATGATCTCAAGAAGCTACAAAATCATGCTTCGGCTATAAATATGCTTCACTGTGCGCTCGATGCTGCAGAATATAATAAAATCTCAGGTTGTGAGTCGGCGCAAGAGATCTGGAAGAAGCTGGAGGTCACCTACGAAGGAACCAATAAAGTAAAGGAGTCCAAGGTGAACCAGCAGATGAGACTGTACGAGCTGTTCGAAATGAACAATGATGAGGGTATATCTGACATGAATGCAAGGTTTACTAACATCATCAATGAGCTCAAGAGACTTGGAAAGATCTTCATTGAGGAAGAACAAGTCAAAAAGATACTCAGGAGTCTTCCTAAAGACTGGCAAGCAAAGAAGACCGCTGTTGAGGAAGCTCAGGACTTAACCACCTACAAATATGACGAACTCATCGGCTCGTTATTGACCCATGAGATATCAATGAAAAACTTCGAGGTGAAGGAAAAGTCTGAAGACAAGAAGCAGAAATCTCTTGTCATGAAAGTTGACTCCACTGATGGGAGCTCAACAGATGATGAGGAGATGGCTATGTTCACAAGGAAGATGAAAAGGCTGTTCAGAAAGAATGACAAATATTCTAAGAAGCCTTACAGAAAGTTTGATAAGTATAAAGCTGAGTCCAGCGACAGCAAATACAAGAAAGACAATTCAAAGCCCATTACATGCTTTGAATGTCATCAAACTGCGCATATCAAGTCAAGCTGCCCTACGCTGAGGAAAGATAAGAAGAATGGCAAAAAGGCAATGGTGGCTACATGGAGCGACAGTGGTGAGTCTTCATCAATAGAAGCTGAGGCCACCGAGTCAGCAAAGATATGCTTCATGGCTGACGAACTTGCTGAGCCGTGCGTCTCTGAGCATGCTGACCCCTCCATTGCATCTGATGATGAGGAGTAATCAAATGAGGTAATATCACTTTCTCAGCTCAGAAACGAAATGGGTAATGCCCTGAGTGACCTCTATACACTTGTCAAAAAGTGTAATAAGAAAATTAGAGCACTCAGCAGGCGCTGTGACGAGGTTGAAGAGGTCAAGCTAAGTGACCTCAGATTCCTTCTTCAGGACAACTCAACTTTGCATGATAATATGGAGATCATACATAAGTCTGTCTCTGAAGTCCAATCAGATTCAAAGAAACTGAGAAAGGACGTCACAAATATCCAGAACCAACTAAAGGTTCAAAACAAAAGAAATATTCCTCTGAATGCTCAGTACTGAAGTACTGGTCAGCAGAGATGGAATCCCCAGCGGAATGTCCAGTGTGACTTCTGTGGGAAGAAAGGACACACCACAAAGGTGTGTTGGCACGCTCAGCACTGGGGTGCTGACCAGTCAGTGAGAAATCCTAAATGGAAAGTCAGCTGTGACTTCTGTGGAAAGAATGGCCATACTGTCCAAGTATGCCGCCATAAAATAAAATATGATGCTTTACCTGTTGAACCTAACATGCAAGGACCCAAAAAGAATTGGGTACCTAAAAGTAACTAGTTACAATGCAGGTAAGCCTGAGGTGTGCTGAGAAGTCAAAGATGTGGTATATTGACAGCGCATGCTCGAGGCACATGACTGGTGATGAAACTCAGTTCATCACATTTGATAGTAGGGTCAGGAACCATCGGAGGTAATCCTACTATTGAGTCAGTCTCCCTAGTCAGCGGACTCAAATATAACTTACTCAGCGTAGCTCAGCTATGTGACAATGGGAGAAAAGTTATATTTGATGCTACTGGATGTAAAATATACGAGGGAAAAACAAATGATTTAATTTTAACTGCCCCTCGGATTGATAATGTCTTTATGCTAGACTTAGAGAAAAAGTTTTCAAAAACTGTATGCTTAGTTTCAAAGGAAGAAAATTCCTGGCTATGGCATAGGAGACTTGGTCATGTAAGCATGAAGCTCCTGGCCAAATTAGCAAGAAAGCAATTGGTTGAGGGACTGCCTGAACTTAGATTTGAAAAAGATCAATTATGCCACGCTTGCCAAGCTGGAAAACAAACCAAACAATCTTTTCATAGCAAAAACATTGTCTCAACTAAGCGTCCGTTAGAATTACTACACTTGGATCTCTTCGGTCTAGTCCAGCCGCTGAGTCTGGGTGGAAGAAGATTTTCCTTGGTCATTGTAGATGACTTCTCTCTGTACATTTGGGTCATCTTGCTGAGTAGCAAGGATGAGACCTTTGAGACATTTTCAAATTTGGTTAGAAAACTTGAAAATGATAAAGACCTAAAACTAGCTCACATCCGAAGTGATAATGGTGGAGAATTCAAAAACCAACAGTTTGTTGAATTCTGTGAAGCCAACGGCATTGACCATAACTTTTCTGCTCCTAGAACGCCTCAAAAAAATGGGGTTGTTGAAAGGAAGGACAGAACACTGGTTGAAATAGCCAGGACAATGCTGAGTGAGCATAGGCTTCCAAAGTACTTTTGGGGAGAAGCTGTTAACATAGCATGCTATATTCTTAATAGGGCTCTTGTTAGACCTATACTAAAGAAAACCCCCTACGAGCTTTGGAAAGGACGAAAGCCCAACATTGGATACTTTCGTGCCTTTGGCTGTAAATGTTTTATTTTAAACACTAAGGATAGCCTAGCTAAGTTTGACTCAAAAGCTGATGAAACTATCTTTTTAGGCTACTCAACAAACAGCAAAGCATACAGAGTTTTCAATAAACGAACTCAAGTTTTAGAAGAGTCAGTACATGTTGAGTTCGACGAAACTAACCCTGCAGGAAGATATTTGCCGCTGACCGAGGATGATCCACACTCAGCACCCGCTGATCAAGATACAGCCGCTAAGTCATTCCCTCAAGGGCTGACCAAAGGTAAAAGTGAACCAAATATTGTTTTCACTAACCAGTCTTCACCTGCAGAGATTGTTGAAACACAGACAACACAAGACATCAATCTACCCAAAGAGATAAGGATTCCAAGAGGGCACTCAGAGAGTGCAATCCTTGGTGCCGCTGAGAATACCCTGATGACAAGAAACCAACTCAGGAGGTACCTCAGCAATGTAGCCTTCGTCTCAGTTCAGGAACCGAAGAACTTCGCTGATGCTGAGGAAGATGAATTCTGGATGAGCGCAATGCAAGAGGAACTTGACCAATTCAGAAGAAACGATGTATGGGAGCTAGTGCCACATCCAAGGAGTCAGAAGACCATTGGAACAAGATGGGTCTTCCGCAACAAGCTAGATGAGTAAGGAAACGTAGTCAGGAACAAAGCAAGGCTTGTAGCTCAGGGCTACAGTCAGCAAGAAGGTATTGACTACGGTGAGACCTTTGCCCCAGTGGCAAGGCTAGAGGCTATTAGGATTTTATGTGCATATGCATCTTACATGAACTTTAAACTGTTTCAAATGGACGTTAAGAGTGCATTCCTTAATGGAGTTATAAACGAGGAAGTTTATGTTAATCAACCTCCGGGGTTTGAGGATCCTAAATTCCCAAACCACGTTTATAAACTCAAAAAGGCTCTGTAAGGCCTCAAGCAAGCACCACGTGCTTGGTATGAGAGGCTGACCAGTTTCCTGCTGACTAGAAACTATGTCAGGGGTAAAGCTGATACAACCTTATTCATTAAGAGAAAGGGTAAAGATACCCTGCTGGCTCAAATATATGTTGATGATATTATTTTTGGTGCTACTAATGAGTCAATGTGCAAGGAATTTAGCAAGCAAATGCAGACTGAGTTTGAAATGTCTATGATGGGAGAACTCAACTTCTTCCTTGGACTTCAAATCAAACAAGGAAAGAATGGCATCTTCATCAGTCAAGCTAAATATGCCAAGGAGATATTGAAGAAATATGATCTTGAAAATTGCAAGCCAATATCCACTCCTATGGGCACTGATACTATCCTCTGCGCTGACGACAATGGTAAGTCAGTAGACAGCAAGTTATATCGAGGTATGATAGGCTCTCTACTTTACTTAACAGCAAGTAGACCGGACATTCAGTTCTCAGTATGCTACTATGCTAGATATCAATCTAACCCTAAGGAATCTCATTACATAGCTGTAAAAAGAATCCTTAGATATTTGCAAAGCTCAGTGAACGCAGGTTTATGGTATCCCAACACTCATGGCTTTACACTCGTTGGATACACTGACGCTGACTATGGTCGAGACAAGCTAGAATGGAAAAGCACCTCTGGAGGATGTCATTTCTTAGGAAGCTGTCTTGTATCTTGGTTCAGCAAGAAGCAGGCGTCAGTAGCCTTGTCTACCACTGAAGCTGAGTACATTGCTGCTGGTCACTGTATTGCTCAAGTCCTATGGATTAAGCAACAGCTTGAAGACTATGGTGTTCAAACAAAGACAATTGAGGTCAATTGCGACAACAAAAGTGCAATTGATCTATCAAAGAGCCCAATTCAACACAACAGGATGAAGCATGTCAGCATAAGACATCACTTCATTAGAGACCATGTACTCAAGGGTGAGATAAAGCTGACCTATGTCCCAACGGATGAGCAGCTTGCGGATATCTTCACAAAGCCACTGGCTCGTGAACAGTTCAGCATACTGAGAGAAGCCATTGGTATGTTTAATCCTCTTCGGTAAATTCCTATTCTAAAATGTAAATTTACGCTGAGTGAATTACTATGCTGAATGAGTTATGCAAATGCATGCTGAGTGATTGTTATGCTGAGTACTTAACATATCAATACTGAGTAAATATGCACACCGAGTAGTAATTTCAAACTGAGAAATCATCCTTTCATATACTACTGACCACTCAGAATATAAAACGCTTAGTATTCTAAACGCTGAGTGTTAGATCCGTTGCATTAAATGCAAAAGCACGCGAATAGCCACCTAGGATGACGTATGCGCCGAATGTGTCATAAAAGCCAGGATCTTTGTCGGTTGACAATCCCAAAGCAAAACTGACACATGGATTCGATAAGATCCGCACTTCATCGCTATAAATAATGGGTAAATCCCCATTCTTTATTTTCTTTACACTTACTGAATTCTTTGGCAAAGCATTCTCTCTCTCTCTCTCTCTAAGACTCTCAAAGCTTCCCAATCCTCTTTCTGAAATAATGACTAGAGTTTCCGTCAACATCTCCGGTGCCGGTCACCCTAAGACCAGCTCCGATGAACCCTCCAGGCAAACTTTTGTGCCTGAAACCACCAAGGTCACTACGCCGAGCAAAGGCATAACTGGGCAAGCTACCTCCTCCATGTTGGTGTGCCCTAGTTCATAGGCATTGGTTCTTATAAAATGTATTTGTGTCACATTAATAAAGGCATTAATCTAGTTCATTTATATCTTGTGCTATAATATGAATAGAGAATCCATTGATTGATAATCGTAAAACCATATCCCAAGTCTATTCTATCATGGGAATGATTAGGACCACAGACTTGTATATTCGACGACTGTATGGTAGTAATTGATACTAGCCATAGCACTTGATAAGTCAGTTGTGAATATGGGTACATGTTGTATACATGTGACTGGATCGATCCGCCCGAGAAAACTACATGGTGGTTGTGTCATTAGTTTTCTTAAGTAGGTCTCTAACTGTCTTCAGACCAGATTTCATTATAATATCAATGTGGGATCCGGTTCACTTTGACATACGCCTAACAGGTCTGTAACAGGATGCCAAATACGGGTATGATTAGGTGAATAGGTGAACACATTAGTATTGATAGTGAAGTGATGGAATTACCACTCACATAACAGTGAGATGATATCACAGGCCACTTGATAAGTGAGATTGATAAGCGTGTGGCCACACCCTGATAAGTAGTTTACTTATCTGATTCATTAATCTACTTAAGATCAAGAAATATCATAAACACCAGAGAGGATGACAGCCGCCATGCCTCTAGTTTATAATATCGATATCAAATGGTAAAAGACGTTGAGAGATAACTACAGGGTCTCTGCATCTTTAGGCTGCTGAAACTCTGTCTTAGTTAGGGGCAGTAATGGTTTGCTAGAACCCACTTACTGTCTGTGAGCCATAAGCCCACTGCTAGCTAAGGACAGTCCCATAGGATCGTGCACATCGAACATCTGAGTTGGAACTTATAGAACGGTACATTGGAGAGATAGAATTAATTGATTGATTGACAGTAAAATGTCAAGGTAATTAATTGGTGGTTAATTAATTGATTAATTGATACTTTGTATCAAGGTAATTGATTAATGATCTTAGGAGTTAAGTGTTTAATTGATTAATTAGTTCGCGTGATGTAATTAATTAATTTGTAAATTAATAAAATTACATTCGGTGAATAATTAATTAAACTGATACATTAATTTATTAACTAGTGTTGTTTATTTAATTGGGGTAACTAAATTTAATCCAATCATAACTAATTGCATAAAATAAATACTATTGGTATTTATTTAAGTGATTAGGTTAGGATAGGATTAGTTTTGTAATTAACCAATTAATCCTAAACCAACTAGGTTTAGAAATACACTATATATATAAATTAAACTCCTAACCCTATTAACCTAGACACATATTTCGGCCACCATAATTTTTGGCAAAGGAATTCGCCAAAATCAATACAATTGGAAATAGTGGGATTTTGGCAAAGTTTCTTTTCTCTCCAGTTCATCATCCGTTCTTCGGCTAGCACCGGTTCTGACTCAATAGCTGTTCGTGCACCTGACTACGGAGATCTTACTACCTTGTGGATTCTTCAGCCGTCTCTAGAAGAGACAGTCCGGGTATGTTTATATCCTTAATCGGATAAAAAGGTTTTATTCAATCAATGGTTAACGGACAAAGATCAAGCTATAAGGGATTAGAAATAAATTTTAAACCGCAATTCCGCTGCGCTACAGTTGATTAACTGGCAATAATCCCTAACAGTGGTATCAGAGCCAGGTTTAGTCCGTTTTGATTGATTGAAAATTAATAAGATTTGGTTTTTATTATTTTTCCAAATCAGTTTTGAGAATTCCTATTAATTCCTCGTGTAGAAATTGTTCTAGGAAGTTTTCTATTTATTATTTCTGTCTGTATTTTGTATTATTTGGTTCTGAAATTATTTTTGAAATAATTGAAAATTAAATAAAAACAGATACAACAGCCATTTTAAACAATAAAAGAAAAAAAAATAGTTTCGGACACGGAACAGCGGTCACGGGACTGCTGTCCGCGAACAGCAGCCCCGCGGCTGCTGTTGGGCGGACAACAGCACTACTGTTGTCCGCTAGACAGCAGCCATGGGGCTGCTGTCCACGGACAGCAGCCCCGTCACTGTCACGGGTCCGTTAAAAATTCCGAATTAGTCTAATTTTGGATTTAACGGGACTGATTTTAATCTTTAAATTTTTCACGGGTAATTTAATAAAATCAGGGCCCTAATACCGTTTAATTTATTAAACGTGTTTTAATAAAAACTAATTGGTATTAAAATGTTTTTGATTGGCATGCATATTTAATTTTAATCGAATTGATAATTTGTATAAAATTGAATATGGTTAATTTGTGAAATTTGCCCAATAGGTCGTGACACCGGTTTAAATTGGGAGGGCTAAATTTTAGATATGTGACGACCCTAAAAATTCAGTGGGAGCGAAATTGTAATTTTGCATACAAATGGATGTTAACCGTTTGGGCCTTTATGGGCCTTAGTCACATATGGAAAAATTGGCGATTTCACCCTAAGTAACTCGGCTTAACTTTATTAGATGATTTTGGAATGCCATGATCATGCATTATATTTGTATGTCTTACCATGCAGCAACGTGTTATAGAGTTCTATGGGCCCTAAATTAAAGTCGGTTTGTAATTTAATTATTTTGGGAAATATGGCATGCGTGCCATTCTTTTATTAATGTAATTTTAGAATAGGTTCTATTTATAAAATTCTAATTGATCGTGAAGAAGCCCAGATGGTCCAAGCCCATGGTGGGAGCCCAAGGAGACTTGAAGCAAGCCCGTGAAGATTAGATAGTTTATCTAGTTTCACTAGGATGTATTATAAGGCCCATAGAGTCTCTATGTTTATTTTATTATACAATTGCTTAGTATAACATGAAATATAAGTAGCAACGATCACCAGATCATCACCCGCGATAATTATATGTTAAAGCCGTATCACTTAATTAATCCGGATAATGAAATATTGAGTCGCTTAAAAGTGCTTTCCAGATTCACACCTCTTCCTCCCAGGTAGTGCTACAGTGTATGACGTGCCCTAGCAGGTATACTGTAGTAATTAGTGGGCCGTCGAGGGTTAGGATACTTCGGTATGGCTAACACGTGTATGGTGGTTGGACTCAACATGGGTAGCATTAGCTCAGAGTGGGCCCTAAGCATAGATAGGCTAAGTGTCACAAAGCCCATCAAACCAAGAGTCCTTAGGGAGGATTGGATAGTTTATCCTACCAAATCGTCAATGGTCGACGGCGGAGCCCTAGCTCGGTTGATTATTGATGGATTGTGGATCTTGGCCAAGACAGCCAAATAAATATCACCAATAACTAATTAAAATGGATTATTAATTTGATCTTTGGCTTAAGCCCTTTATTCTAACTCTAATGTAATTTTTCCACGTAGATTAAACTCCACATCAAAATTACACGAAAAGAAAATTAAATGGCTGCAACAAGCAACAACTCACTCAGACCACTCCTGGAAAAGGAAAAGCTTTCAGGGACTAATTTCCTTGACTGGTCCAGGAACTTGCAAATAGTTCTTAGACACGAGTCGAAGGAATATGTGCTGACTGCTGCCTTACCAGCAGCTCGTCCTACAGGTCGGGGCATAACCGCTAATCAAATGGCGGAATACGACCGACATGTTAAGGATGATAGAGATGTGTCATGCATTATGCTGGGTACCATGGTTCCTGATCTTCAGAAACAGTTCATGGAGCAGCACGCCTTTGAGATCATGGATCAACTCAAAAGGATGTTCCAAGATCAAGCTCGTCAGGAAATATACTTGACAACAAAGGCGCTATGCAGCACTACGATGCAAGTCGGGACTTCTGTTAGCACACATGTGCTAAAGTTGAAGGGTTTTATTGACACATTGTCAAGGCTTGGCTCACCAGTGCCTGCACAACTAGCAGTTGACATCATTCTTGGATCACTTCCGGCATCCTACAATCAGTTTATCATGCACTACCACATGCAGGGCGTTGATAAGTCTGTAGTAGAATTGCATGGCATGTTGAAACTTGCTGAGCAATCCTGCAAGAGGACTCCAGAAGTGTTGCTGGTTAACAAAGGGAACGTACCTAAGGGAAAGGCCAAGTCCAAGTCCAAAGCGAAGGCCCAAAAGGCCAAGCCCAAGGCTAGGAAGGCGGCAGCTTCTAAAGGTAGGTTGGCCTCAGCAGATGATATCTGCCATGAGTGTAATGAGAAGGGACACTGGAAAAATGCGTGTCCAAAGCTAAGGGAGAAACAGAAGAACGAAGCTTCTGGTTCAGGTATTTATGTTGTTGAATTTAATCTGGCTATTTCTACATCTTGGGTTGTAAACACTAGATGTGGTACTCATATTTGCTCAAATGTGCAGGGACCAAGAAATAGGAGATTGCTGGGATCTGGTGAAGTGGATCTTCGAGTCGACAATGGTGCTCATATAGAGGCCTTAAAGATCGAAGATTATTCTTAGAGATACCTAGTGGATTAGTTTTAGAAATTAGAAATTGCTATCTTGTACCTGCAATGCGCAGGAATATTATTTCAGTTTCTATGTTGGATATTCATGGTTTTAATTTTAATATTGGACGTGGTATGATTTCTATACATCGTGGCAATATTGTTTATGGAACCGCATTTCTAGAAAATGGTTTGTATATCCTTGATCTAAAACGTAGTGAATCAATCTATAACATAAAAGCTAAAAGGATTAAGACTAATGAACTAAATCCTACATATATTTGGCACTATCGTCTTAGCCACATAAATGAGAAACGCATAACTAGGCTTCACTCTAGTGGAGCGCTAGGGTCATTTGACATGCAGTCTTATGACACGTGTGAATCTTGTTTAAGAGGGAAGATGAAAAAGGCGCCTTTCACCAAAACCGGTGTAAGGGCCACAGAGCTATTGGAGCTGATACACTCAGATGTATGCGGTCCAATGAGCACCAGTGCTAGATCTGGTTTTTCTGTACTTTGTTACCTTCACAGATGACTATAGCCGATACGGGTATGTGTATCTGATGAAACATAAATCTGAAACTCTTCTGAGATTCAAAGATTTTAAAAATGAAGTAGAAAATCAACTTGGCAAGAAAGTAAAAGCGCTTCGGTCTGATAGAGGGGGCGAATACTTGAGCTAAGAGTTTGTCTCATTCTTGAGAGAGTGTGGGATTGTATCCCAACTCACTCCTCCTGGTACACCCCAATGGAATGGAGTGTCAGAAAGGAGGAACAGGACCCTGTTTGACATGGTCCGCTCAATGATGAGTCAAGCTTCTCTCCCTATCTCCTTTTGGGGATTTGCTTTGGAAACTGCTGCTCATATAATTAATAATACACCGAGCAAGGCAGTTGAAGGAACACCATATGAATTATGGACGGGCCGAAAGCCCAACGTTTCCTTCATGAAGATTTGGGGCTGTGATGCACATGTTAAGAAATTGATGAGTGGCAAACTAGAGTCCAAATCTGTTAAATGCCAGTTCGTGGGTTACCCTAGGGAAACTAAGGGTTATTACTTCTACAACCTAGCTGAGAATAAAAATTTGTGGCTAGGTTTGCAATCTTTTTGGAAAAGGAGTTCCTTTCCAAAGTAGACAGTGGGAGTGATATTGATCTCGTTGAGATTCAAGACTCACAAACTCCTGCAGCTTATGTTGAGGATGCTTTGGGAACCGATATAGATCCTTAAAACATTGAGGAGGCTAAACCGGTTATACAAGTGGTGTTTCAAGTAGATTCATACAGAATTCTGATGAACCCTGTGTGTATATGAAATTCAGTGGGAGCATATCCACTTTCCTAATATTGTATGTCGATGACATACTACTTATTGGAGGCAATATATTAACACTGCAAGATCAAGCAGTGGTTGAGTAAATGCTTCATAATGAAAGACTTAGGAGAAGTCGATTAAGATCTACAAGGTTAGATCCAACCGACTTCTAGGCTTGAGTCAGGCATCGTACATAGAAAAGAATCCATCATGTACTCTATGTTATGTACAAGGCCAAATGTTGCGTGTTGCACCAAATATGACTAGTCGGTGCCAGTCAGATCCCGATAAGGAACACTAGAAGATAGTTAAGGCAATCCTGAAGTACCTCAACCGTACCAAGGATGTTTTTTCTTAGTATTTGATGAGTAGGAGGAATGGAAATATCAGGTTACACTGACCGAGGTTTTAAGGATGATAACCAGTCACATACTGGGTATGGATTTCTCCTGAATGGCGATGCCATTAGTTGGAGATCCTTAAAGTAGCCAACCATTGTCGATTCTATGACGGAAGCTAAGTACATCATTGCATGCGATGATGCAGAGGAAGAAGTTTGGATTAAGAAGTTCATAACTGATTTAGGAGTAGGTCAAACTCTCCTAAGATCAGTTGATGTTTTCTGTGACAATAATGGGACAATAGCACAAGCACTGGATCCCATGTCACACAAGAGATCCAAACGCGTACTTAGATAGTAACACCTTACCCGGTGACATTACATTGTAGAGGGTTGGCACTGAGAACAATGTTGCTGGTCAGTTTACCAAGGCAATTGGTAGTACTAGATCTATAGTGTTTAGGGCAATACCCGCTTGGAACTAGTTCAAGTGGGAGATTGTTGGTGTGCCCTAGTTCATAGGCATTGGTTCTTATAAAATGTATTTGTGTCACATTAATAAAGGCATTAATCTAGTTCATTTATATCTTGTGCTATAATATGAATAGAGAATCCATTGATTGATAATCGTAAAACCATATCCCAAGTCTATTCTATCATGGGAATGATTAGGACCACAGACTTGTATATTCGATGACTGTATGGTAGTAATTGATACTAGCCATAGCACTTGATAAGTCAGTTGTGAATATGGGTACATGTTGTATACATGTGACTGGATCGATCCGCCCGAGAAAACTACATGGTGGTTGTGTCATTAGTTTTCTTAAGTAGGTCTCTAACTGTCTTCAGACCAGATTTCATTATAATATCAATGTGGGATCCGGTTCACTTTGATATACGCCTAACAGGTCTGTAACAGGATGCCAAATACGGGTATGATTGGGTGAATAGGTGAACACATTAGTATTGATAGTGAAGTGATGGAATTACCACTCACATAACAGTGAGATGATATCACAGGCCACTTGATAAGTGAGATTGATAAGTGTGTGGCCACACCCTGATAAGTAGTTTACTTATCTGATTCATTAATCTACTTAAGATCAAGAAATATCATAAACACCAGAGAGGATGACAGCCGCCATGCCTCTAGTTTATAATATCGATATCAAATGGTAAAAGACGTTGAGAGATAACTACAGGGTCTCTGCATCTTTAGGCTGCTGAAACTCTGTCTTAGTTAGGGGCAGTAATGGTTTGCTAGAACCCACTTACTGTCTGTGAGCCATAAGCCCACTACTAGCTAAGGACAGTCCCATAGGATCGTGCACATCGAACATCTGAGTTGGAACTTATAGAACGGTACATTGGAGAGATAGAATTAATTGATTGATTGACAGTAAAATGTCAAGGTAATTAATTGGTGGTTAATTAATTGATTAATTGATACTTTGTATCAAGGTAATTGATTAATGATCTTAGGAGTTAAGTGTTTAATTGATTAATTAGTTCGCGGGATGTAATTAATTAATTTGTAAAATAATAAAATTACATTCGGTGAATAATTAATTAAACTGATACATTAATTTATTAACTAGTGTTGTTTATTTAATTAGGGTAACTAAATTTAATCCAATCATAACTAATTGCATAAAATAAATACTATTGGTATTTATTAAGTGATTAGGTTAGGATAGGATTAGTTTTGTAATTAACCAATTAATCCTAAACCAACTAGGTTTAGAAATACACTATATATATAAATTAAACTCCTAACCCTATTAACCTAGACACATATTTCGGCCACCATAATTTTTGGCAAAGGAATTCGCCAAAATCAATACAATTGGAAATAGTGGGATTTTGGCAAAGTTTCTTTTCTCTCCAGTTCATCATCCGTTCTTCGGCTAGCACCGGTTCTGACTCAATAGCTGTTCGTGCACCTGACTACGGAGATCTTACTACCTTGTGGATTCTTCAGCCGTCTCTAGAAGAGACAGTCCGGGTATGTTTATATCCTTAATCGGATAAAAAGGTTTTATTCAATAAATGGTTAACGGACAAAGATCAAGCTATAAGGGATTAGAAATAAATTTTAAACCGCAATTCTGCTGCGCTACAGTTGATTAACTGGCAATAATCCCTAACACTCCAAAGGAACACCGACCAAAATCAGAACCTATACCAAGGTATTTGATAACATTAGCGAATGGAAAGTAGACTTCTCGCGATGGGTTTCTGAGGCCTTCGTGACATCCGAACAACCCTTCTACGAATGGATATCGCAAAATGGATGGACCGAGCTGTTCTCCATTAGGGATCACACCTATCCTGACCTAGTAAGGGAGTTCTACCACAATCTCTTAGTCGCTGACGATAACCAGGACTACTTAACAACAGTGGTAAAGGGGAAAACGATTTTCATCAATCCCACCTATTTGGCGAATTTGCTAAAGTTGAAAAATGAGGGAGCAAAACTGAGAAGAACTGGAGATCAGGATGACACTAACTACGAATTCAACTTTTGCAAGTCCCCTGGTCATTCTGGAGAAGTCTCAAGTTCATCCATGGGTCAGCACCAAAAGATGGCTCATTACCTGCTGACCTACTTTATTTACCCAAAGATAAACTGCACCAGCTCAGCGACAAATTTCGAGCAATGCTTTATATGGCATATGCTGACATATACACCTATCAACATGCTAGTATTCTTGATTGCTGGGTTCATAAGGAGCACTGGAACTCTCAGGCTGGGATCGCTCATCACCAGGATCCTCATTGATCATCAAATAGACCTAACTGATGAAGTTAAAGCTAGAGGATCTAAAATAACAGCTGCTTCGCTGAGGGCTTTGAAGTTCAATCAGCCACTAAAGAAAGGAAAAGTTTCTGCTGAACAACAAGCTGAGGAAACAGCTCCAAAGCAAAGCCAAATGACAAAGGCTCCAGCTGCCCGCAAGAGGAAAGCTGTTGTGACCTCTTCTAAGAAGGCTGAGCCTCAGACCAAGAAGTCAAAGTCAGCTGCTGAACCAGGTCAGGAAAGACCTAAGTCAGCTGAGAAAAGGAGCAGGCAAGAAGAGCCTGAAATTGAGGAAAGAACAAATGCTGATGAGCAACCTCAAAAGAAGCAGAAGTCTTCTACACTGACTCCCATTGATGCTATTCCTACTGACGTAATTGTTCCTGGTGATTCTCACTACACACAGTGTCTAGGAACTATAGCTGAGCATCAAGAAGATGAGGTGCATCTGGACAATCAGTTCATTGCACAAGTTGAGGAAGAGTTAGATGGTGATAGTGAAGAAGATGAAGAACAAGAAGTAGAAGGCGGTCAGGATGACGCTGAGGACACTGAGGAAACAGCTAATGAGGTTGATGCTGAGCCAACCAATACTGGGCTGGCTGCTGAACAAGAACCTGACCAACACAATGTTGATCAAGGACAAGAACCAGCTGACCAGCTTAATGCTGATCAAGAGGAAACTTCTCCCTCTCACTCAGGAGAATCTATATAAGCTGACGCTCCTCCTCCAAGAAGAAGATTAATCAAGGCAAGTCAGAAGTCTGTCATTGACACTCCTCCTCCAACTGTCCCTGACTTTGTTATCCAGAAACCGACCCAAGACCCTTCTAAACTCAAGCTGAAATTTTTCAGAAAACAACCAACTTCTACTCCATCGGCTTCCCTTGAAAAGAAAGCCTCTGCTTCTTCACCAAAGGAACACGCCGACTTAAATGCTTCTGCAAACTCAACAAGTCAAGTTGAGTCAATTCCTGTAAATGCTGTCAATCCAAGAATTGTGCTGACTCAAAACATTCCTGCCCCAGTCAGCACAGACAGCATTAGAATTACCTATTCTCCAATCAACACATCTGCCGATCAATCACCTCTACCAGAAACTCAAGTGCAGATTGGAACCACACTTCCAGTCACTGACCATGTGATTCCACTTACTCCTCTTCCAATCGGTCATACTGAGGCAACAAGGCAAGTTAATGAAGGCCCTCTTAGCTACTTGCATGCTACCGAGTCTGGAAAAAGAATCATCGACTCGGTGCAAACACTGATCAAAGACCTTCATCAAAACACTCAACCTGCTGCTGGGTCTTCTACTACTGAGACAACTCAACTCTCTTATGTAACCCAGCTTCTCAATGAAGTTAAGGGATTCAAGGACTTGATGAGTGTCATCGTTACCTTTCAAGCACAGCAAGCTAAGTAGGATTCCATCGCAAAGCTGGCTGAGATCCAGCTGACAATAGTTCAACATCTCAATGCTCTTCAGGAACAAGTTCAGACTTTGTCAGCTGCGAACACGCGCTATGCAACTTCTGATGAAGTAAAAATGCTCTTTGCTCAGCTTCACACCGAGCAAATCAAAACCAACGAGCAAATGGTCTCCTATTCTCAGTGCTCAGTGGAGCAAATTGGTGAGGCCGTTCGATTGCTGAACTTGAACAAGCAAGAGATGGATACTGGCGCTATGAAGCAAAATGAAATGCTGTCTATCACCAGACAAACCTTCAATCACATACGTCACACAAATATTCAGCGTCAATACTATGACACATCCTTACTGAAGACTTTTCATCAAGTCATTGCTGGTCTGACTGATGCACTTACCTGGGTAGGAAAATCTCAAGCTTTCATAGTAAGCATGATCAGCGCTGCTGAACTTAATATACCTTCCGAGGTCTCAAATAATGGAGTTGCTATTTTTTATGGTGTCAATGAAAGTGCCGATAGACTTAAGGAGCTGTCCACAGAACTGACCAGAGCCGTCTTAACCGACGCCTTTAGGATTCCTCCTCCCGATGCTGACAAAACGGGGGAGAAAGAACAAGCTAGAACACAGCATGAGCATAGTCAGTCCAAGAAAAAGAGAAAGAAATAGAAATTAGGCTAGCTCAGTTATGCTATGTTTGTAGTCTCTATGTGTTATGTTTTTCCTTCTTTTGCTGTATATACTGACTACTTCTAGTAATATCAATACTTGCATCTTTTTATCCAAAAACTGAGTTATGAGTTATTATCTATGATGCTAAGTATTAAGTTATTATGTATCTTCAATTACATCAACCTTGTTTAATGCTTATAAAACTTGTTGATCGTACCTAATGCTGATAACATGTTTGACATTGACTTATATGGTTATATAACATTGTCTTATAAAGCTCATTGAACAACAAATTACTCAGCGCCCTCTGAATGCTATAACTTCCGCTTAAACACTGAGTAAAATAAAATATGTTTCATGAGCTGGCCTATATCTGAAAACTGACCTCAGACTTACTCGATTAAACCTTCAAATGTTTAGAGTAAAACTAAGTCAGTAGCTCAACCCTTACGGGGGAGTTTGCTAAGATATATTAGGTCAACTATCATACCATAAGTGAGCCATCAGCATCTGAACCAAAAGCTCTTTAGGATGCTTGTAAGAAGGCACTGGACTTTCTTAAGGTACAGTACAAATTGATTTATGAAGACTACAGCCACATTGAACTAGAGAGGGTTGATAGCATTAATGATGCAATCTTTGCAATGCAAATGTATGAAGAAAGGAGAGATTTTGAAATAAAGAAAAAATTATCCAAGTATGTAATGAAGAAAAACATTACAGTCCTTAGTCGGCTAGACCAAATATACAGTGCTGCAATAGATTCACTCGAATAGACATGTATTAGGGCTTTTTTTATGACTAGGAGTTGGTTGTTGTTTGATGAAAATAGTAACTATTAATATAAATCATATTTTCTTGTTCTCTTTTTATGTTTACTTTATGTCTTGTATTAATATTTGACCTTTTGGTTTGTTATATAACCGATTATTTAGATGAATACCGTTGTTACATTCCGAAAAGCGGATATATTGAAGGAGGCAGTTCGGCAACTCTCTTTGAGAGAGCCAGTAAACGATCTCGCTATGGAGAATACTGAGAATTTTGATTTTCCACACAAACACATATGTGGAACAACCCTCTTCTTCGATGTGCACCCAACTCAGATTAGATTCACGGGTGAAAGCTGTATTTCACAGAGTGTAGCAATAGAGAAGGCTGCAATAGAATGTCTGAGATATCTCTGTATTCATAAAGGAGTTGAGATTATGGACTACAATTATGCTGAATATGAGCAGAAGAAGAGTAACATAACCCAATTGATAAGAGGATTAGATGAATCAAGTACGAACCGTAGGCTAGCATACAAAGAAAAGAAAACTGAAATCAGAGCATGTTTTAATAGGGCTTTTGCCGAACTTGATCGAATAAGGGAAATATTGTATGGGTAGAAGTAGATTTAAGAGAATCTCGTGTTAGTTTTCAAGTTTTTACTTGATTATCCGTTTTGTATTTGAACAATTTAAAATTACTTTATGGCAAACTACGTTATAATTTTTACTTTGTTCGTGTTAGTCTTGTTAACATATGAAGTCTGGATTACTCTTGCCCAAGATGCTTATCCTTCACAGTTTCACATTCACAATTCACTATGGCTTACGCTTGCCCAAGATGCAAATCACTTCTTAATGAATTTGAATGAATTTGAAATATGTGAAAAACGAAAAAATTGAAAAAGAAAGGCAACATATGGGGAAAATGTGAAAATGCAAGAAACAGAATAATAAAAATACGTGAAAACTAAAATCATTAAAAACAAGAAAAATGCAGAAAATAGAAAAACGGGGAAACAGGAAAAATGTGTTGAAACACCTTTCCACATAATTTTGATTTGACAAAATTGTTTAAGTATAATTAAAATATATTCTAAACACACTAAGTTTAAATGCTTTGATTTATTCTACTAATGTGTTTGTTCAATGTTGAGTTAAATTGTTTATAAGACACAAGATTAAAAGGCCCAAGTCAAACAGTTTAAGGCAACTCGGCCCGCTTATGTCAAAACGCTGTCGTTATGTACAAAACGCAGCTCAGCAAGAGAAGGATCTAGAAGACCTTCAAGGAACAACTTCGGAATGAAACTGCTGAGTTGATTCGACAAACAGTACAAGACAGCAGCTGGCTAAGAACAACTTCCAGATAAAGTATTTCTACTTTGGGTAAAGTTCAGAAGACACAGTATGCTGTCTAGTTGACATTACCATAAATGGAGAGACACTCTGTCGAGTTGACCAAAAGCTGACCGAGGACAGAAGATACACAAATCTGATTGGCCGAGAGCTCTGAGCAAGTCAGGATGACAACGACAGGAAGTCGTTTCCCTCCAACGGTTATTTCGAAATTCGAAATGACCGATGCCTCAGACGTCTCTATAAATAGTGCCATCAGTTGCTTCATTCAACAGAGAACTTGATCAAGCCATTACGCTGACCAAATTTCTACGCAAAGTTCTCCAAGCAAAAGCAAAGCAATCTTACACTATATTTCATATCTTTTGTGTAAAAGTCTAGAGTGATTATTAAATCATCTAAGGTGTCTTAGCAATCATTGTTTAGGACAAACACTTATCATTTCTAGAGATTAGAAAAGAGAGGCTGAGTACTCGGTTATAGTACTCAGCGAGAGATTAGGATTGAGTAGAGGTATAGAGGAAGGTACTCTTGTTATACTCAGTTGCTAAGATTGTAAAAGGTTTGATGCTCTACCGTTAAAGAGCTCAGTAGAGAATTCGAAATCTCGGAACGTGTTCCGGGGACAGGACGTAGGCTTGGAGGCCAAACCTGGATAAATCTGCTGAGTAACATTTTTCTAACCTTTAACTCCTTTATATATTTATTGCTTGCTTAAACAAAAACTGACCAAGTAAAGAGGTCAAGCTGAGTTGTGCGCGTTGAATATCCGAGCTCAGGAATAGACTCTAAGTGCTATCTCCTGACTCAAGTAAAGAAACTGACCTAGTCACTAGTTGACTAAGCCAGTATCTTGCTATTCACTCAGCGCCGCTGTCCAAACCTTTTTCTCACGAAAAAGAAGTCTGCCCTAGCTTAAAATTTTTTGAATAGTTCCTAACCCCCCCCCTTGGAACTATACTTGTAACGTTATAAGGGACCAACAAAATGAACACAAATATTGTAATAATCATCATATGTGGATGATGTTCCCATGCATATGAAAATTAGAGAATAGTTGAAATTTCGATTAAATTACAACGGAAATATTTTAATAATAATTATTTTTGACAAATTTTTCTAAAATTTCACACCAATTACTAAAATGGAACCATTATTACATTCCATTGCATTACAACCACTAATGCTGGAGATTCAATTCAGCTTTATTTAGATCTGAAACTACAGTCGTATCTAAATTAAAATAGAATCTTACGATTCCATTTCATCTTCAACATGGTAAATCTTCAAATTTTTTATAATATCATAAATTTTAGCTGAAGCTTACGAATGGGATTTTTTTTATTCACAATTGCATTACAACATTTATTACGTTTCATTGCATTACATTACATCGTACCAAAAGGCTACTATATATAATTCTGTGGATGAATGATTTTGTGGTAAATGCAGCAACCAGATGTCTTCTGCAGAATCTATTGATTGATTACATGAATTGAACGTGTCCCTTTACTATAGTCCAATTAATAGTCATATGAAAACGGATTATTGTTTGGTTACAGTAAAACTTGTCCTTGAATGATAAAAACGACTGTCCCTCAATGAAAAACCGAATAAATTGCCAATATCATTCTTCCTTGAAATTTTTTCTATAGTCCAATTAATAGTCAAATGGAAACCTATTATTCTTTGGTTACATTAAAACTTGTCCCTGGACGATGAAAACGATTGCCCAGGAGACGTAATTGAGGTTTTGGTTTGGTGTCAACGGAAAAGTGTCCCTCAACGAAAAATTAAAAAAAAAAATTCCAAACATATCAGAACTTTTTTTGCAGTGGCCGAAAAATTATATCGCGGTGGCCGGAATCTGGAAACTTGTTGCCGGAATCTGGAAACCTTACATCCTATTTTCTGTAAAAATGGCGAATTGTAAAGGAAAATGAGAGAGAAAGTCCAAGAATTAATTGAAGAGAGAGAAATATGATTTGCATTTATTGAGGGGCTATATTTTTTTTGTTCCATGGGATGGGTTGAAACCATTGAGGACTTTCCCATATATATATATATATATATATATATATATATATATATATGAGAGGGCTCTTGTGAGAACCCCTTCTTAGGTGAGGACACTTCCTTAGGTGAGAACACTCAAAACTACGTAGTTTTGAATAGAAAAATTAAACAAAAAACGCTGCTGCCTATGGGGATCAAACCAGGGACTCTGCATTTACACTCCACACTACTTACCACTGAGCCAATTACTTTTCTTTTGTATTATGTTGCCCGCTGTTTAATATACTACGACCCTTTTAGCTTCTATTGTTTAATATTTGATGCATGCACTTATTAATATCAATTAAATGTGCCTAATAATAAATTATTAATAAAAAAATAAATATGCATAATAATGAATTATTAATAGAAAAAAAATTCAAAAACATGCTCTAATTTCTTATTTATTTAATTCCTCTATATTTTTGTAATTTATATTTTAAAATATTAAGGACGATGTTCTAAATATTGTTACATATATTCTAAACTTTATAATTTGTGTTCTAAAAATTAAGTATAATGTTTTAAAAAAATAGTAAATATATGGACCATTTTTACATTTGTTCTATAATATAATTTATAACTCATATTCTAAATAACATAACGTATGTTCGAAAAAACATAACGCATGTTCTAAAGTTTATAGTTTGTGTTCCAAAAATTAAATATAATGTTCTAAAAAAATCAGTAGATATCTCGATCGGTTTTTCATTTGTTCTATAATATAATTTATAACTCATGTTCCAAAAAACATAACACATGTTCTAAAAAACATAACGTATGTTCTAAAAAATATGCCGTACGTTCTAAACTTCATAGTTCGTGTTTTAAAAGTTAAAATATATGTTCTAACGTTTGTTTTAAAAAATATATAGTTTGTGTTTCAAAAATTAAGTATAATGTTCTAAAAAAATCAGTAGATATCTCGATCGTTTTTTCATTTGTTCTATAATATAATTTATAACCCATGTTCGAAAAAACATAACACATGTTCTAAAAAACATAACGTATGTTCTAAAAAATATGTCGTACGTTCTAAACTTCATAGTTCGTGTTTTAAAAGTTGAAATATATGTTCTAACGTTTGTTTTAAAAAATATATTTTCTTATATAAATAAAATATTAATATGAAATTTTATTAAAATATATAATATATTTTTACTTAAAAAATATTATATGGATCATTTTTACATTTGTTCTATAATATAATTTATAACTCATATTCTAAATAACATAACTTATATTCTAAAGTTTATAGTTTGTGTTCTAAAAATTAAGTATAATGTTCTAAAAAAATCAGTAGATATCTGGATCATTTTTGCATTTATTCTATAATATAATTTATAACTCATGTTCGAAAAAACATAACGAATGTTCTAAAAAACATAACATATGTTCTAAAAAATATGTCGTATGTTCTAAACTTCATAGTTCATGTTTTAAAAGTTAAAATATATGTTCTAACGTATGTTTTAAAAAATATATTTTCTTATATAAATAAAATATTAATATGAAATTTTATTAAAATATATAATATATTTGGTGCCTTCTATGGTTACTTTGTTTTTGACAAAGTACCATTACTTGGTATGTTTTCACCATTGGATGATGGATTAGAAAATTAATCCAATGGTGAAAACACACAAAGTAAGGCTTACTTTGTTAAAAACAAAGTAAGCATAGCATTTACCTAATATATTTTTATTTAAAAAATATAATATTGAATTTTTTTTAACATAAAATGTACTTAATAATATATAAATAAGAATTGTATAATGAACAAACTAAAGCAAGCGTATTTTTATTTAAAAAATATAGTATTAGATTTTTTTAGCATTAGAAGCATTTAATAATATATAAATAAAAGAATTGTATAATGAACAAACTAAAACAAGTGTATTTTTATTTAAAAAAATATAATATTAGATTTTTTTTAGTATCAGAACCACTTAAAACTATATAAATAAAAGAATTAAATAATAAACAAACTAAAGTAAGTGGTCCAGTGGTAGATGGTGCGCGCGTGTCACTACTTCCATGTCCAAGTCCCAAGTTTGAATCCCTCCATCATCATTTTTTTATTTAATCTTTAATTAAAGGTATCAAAACTACGTCGTTTCATCTTGTTCTCACCTAAGGAGTGTCATCACCTAAGGGAGGGTTCTCACTTGATCCCTCCCCTATATACACCTAAGGGAGGGTTCTCACAAGTGAGAACCCTCCCTTAGGACTCCTTAGGTGAGAACCACCTAAAACTACGTAGTTTTGAGTGGAAATTTTAATAAAAAAACACTGATGCTGCTGGGGTTCGAATCCTGGCCTTCTCATTTACACTCCACACTACTTACCACTAAGTCATTTACTTTCCTTGTGTATTCTGCCGCGCGCTGATTAATATACCAATGCCCTTGTAGCTTCTATTGTTTAATATTTGATGCATGCACTTATTAATATTGATTAAATTCGCATAATAATTATTAATAGAAAAAATAAATGTGCATAATAATTAATTATTAATAGAAATTTCTTATTTATTTAATTCCTCTATATTTTTGTAATTTATGTTTTAAATTGTTAAGGACGATGTTCTAAATATTGTTACATATGTTCTAAACTTTATAATTTGTGTTCTAAAAATTAAGATAATGTTTTAAAAAAAATAGTAAATATATGGGCCATTTTTTTTGTTAAAAAAAACTCACATTCTAAATAACATAACGTATGTTCTAAAAAACATAACATATGTTCTAAAGTTTATAGTTTGTGTTCCAAAAATTAAGTATAATTTTCTAAAAAAAGCAGTAGATATCTGGATCGTTTTTTCACTTGTTCTATAATATAACTTATAACTCATGTTCGAAAAAACATAACATGTGTTCTAAAAAACATAACGTATGTTCTAAAAAATATGTCGTACGTTCTAACTTCATAGTTCGTGTTTTAAAAGTTAAAATATATGTTATAACGTATGTTTTAAAAAATATATAGTTTGTGTTCTAAAAATTAAGTATAATGTTCTAAAAAATCAGTAGATATCTCGATCGTTTTTTCATTTGTTCTATAATATAATTTATAACTCATGTTCGAAAAAACATAACACATGTTCTAACAAACATAACGTATGTTCTAAAAAATATGTCGTACGTTCTAAACTTCATATTCGTGTTTTAAAAGTTAAAATATATGTTCTAACGTATGTTTTAAAAAATATATTTTCTTATATAACATAAATTACAAAAATATAAAAAAATTAAATAAATAAGAAATTGGAGCATGTTTTTGGATTTTTTTCTATTAATAATTCATTATTATGGACATTTTCTTTCTTCTTTTTTTTGACATTTTCTTTCTATTAATAATTCATTATTATCCAAATTTCTTTTTTTTCTATTAATAATTTATTATTATGCAAATTTAATCAATATTAATAAGTGCATGCATCAAATATTAAACAATAGAAGCTACAAGGGCATTGGTATATTAAGCAGTGCGCAACATAATACACAAGGAAAGCAAATGGCTCAGTGGTAAGGAGTGTGGAGTGTAAGTTAGGAGGCCAGGGTTCGAACCCCAGCAGCATCAGCGTTTTTTATTAATTTTTACACTCAAAACTACGTAGTTTTGAGTGGTTCGCACCTAAGGAGTGTTCTCACCTAAGAAAGGGTTCTCAAAAGAGCCCTCTCCTATATATATATATATATTGTTATAAAAAAACTCAATCCCAACTTGGTAATAATCTCGATGACCAAACTCTATTTAGTAATAACCTCCCAATTGTTATACAAATAGCCCGGTCCCAAGTGTATTCATATATAGAGATTTTACTGTATTATCAAATATGTATATATTGCATAAAAAACTGTAATATGGTTAGTCACCGTTAGTTCTAGACTTATTAAAATTGTATGGTTGATTACATTTTACACAAGTTGAGGAGGCTAATTGAACATTTTATGTAAATTTAGGAGACTATCGGGACACTTTAAAAGTTCATGAGGCTAATAAAAAAATTTGGATAAATTCATGGGCTAAAATATTTAGTGTTTTACTAACAAAATTACAAAAATTATGTTAAAATGCTAAAAACTGAATCTGATACATATAAGTTCATCACAATTTTTTTTCGTCAAAATGTCTATGATATTTTCGATAGCATAAGGGGTAAAATTGCATATAACTCACAATACCTTTAAATAAATATATTTATCTCACACCAATAAGATTAATACTTATCTTGTCAAACATTGCTAACTTAATATTCAAAATGTCAAGCAACACGTTTCCTGGAAATTAGGATGAGAATTATTTGTTAATAGGTTTTAGATAAATATTAAAATATGCTTAAAAAGAGAGAAAACTGTGACTAATAAATCCACAAAAGACTAGACAATACTCCATGGTTGTCTTTCTCTCCATGGTTGATCTCTTGAAATTCAAATCCATTCACTTATGCATAAATCTCACCATAGATTTTCTTTGAAAAGATTTGGAAATTTTGTTTATAGTAGAAATTCATAGTCTTCAACCTTTATGAATCTTATTAGTTGATTAACTATATTATACCATCTGATGGCAGGTAGATGGTCTTTAAAATTAACAAATCTTAAGATGTTTTAGCTTATTTCCCATTCTCATATTCCTACTAAATTAAACATTTTTGAAAGTTTCAGATTGTTAAAACGTACTTTTATATATTGGATTGAAGTTGTATCTTTTCTTTTTCTTTTTCTGTATTCTCTGTTACTGCATAATATACTTTTTATTCCATTCTATTAAAAAACGCCATCAAAGAGAAGATACAGAAAGAATAGAAAGATTGATTAAGCGGATTAGTAGAAAATATTGCAAACATAAATGATTACACAAGTCAGAAATGGAAGAAATTAACAAACTATAAAATAAGAGCAGAAAAAGAACTGAAAAAATGAGAGTAAAAAAATAAAGACTAATTAATTTATTAGTCCCTATATTTTGACAAAACATACTGTTTAATCCCTATATTTTTAAAAACATACGGTAAGGTCCCTAACTTTTTTCTCGATGAACTGTTTAGTCCCTACCGTTAGACTCTCATGAAGATTCTGTTAGTCAATTTGGATTTGAGTCAAATTAAACTCACCATTGAGAATAAGCATGAGTGATTCGATTATGGATTAGGGATTCAATCCTAATAGGAAGAGTAAGCGAGAGAGATTTGAGTCGATTTCTACCTTCAATTCAAAGAGTGAGTATGAGTGATTCGATTATGGGTTAGGGATTCAATCCTTTCTCCATTTTTTGTGAGCGCGAGTTGTGAGAGAAAGACATAGAGGTGTGAATTGCTTTTGACTGATTAATAGTAAAGGGTAATTTAGTCATTCCCGAATTTATAAACGGTAAAAAATCTAACAAACAGACGGAATGACTAAACAGTTCACTGAGAAAAAGGTTAGGGACCTTACCGTGTGTTTTTAAAAATATAAGGACTAAACAATGTGTTTTATCAAAATATATGGACTAATAAATTAATTACCTAAAAATAAATTGAGGAAGAAGGAAATTAAGAGAAAGTGGAAAAAAATAGATCCTGATTATGTCTATAAAAAACCAGAAGAAAAGAAAGTGGAACGTGAATCTAGAAATACTAATTATCTAATATTTAATTTTGAATATAGAAATACTAATTATCTAATATTTAATTTTGAATATTTATTGTTATAACTGTTTGAATCTGACAAAAGCAATAGATTGTGTAGGTTATTGATAATATTATTATAAAAAAATGTTTTATTGATAAAAAAAAAGAAAACAAACTATTTTAATTGTAAAATTAAAATGAAAAGTGAGGTGGTGTGTAATTTCTTCTATTTCTTATTGCTTATGTACCAAAGTGGGCTTGTCTGATTTAATTTGTTTTTCGAATTGGACTCCAGGCCAAACGATGTAATTTTAGCTGGGGCAAATTTAAAAACAAATTATGCCCAGTCCAGCTGGCATCTTTTTTTTTTGTCTCAAACGAAGAACAAGTAACCCTAATAACCAGATCAAGGGGTGGCGAAATAATTACAGAGGGTTGACTTTAGATATTATATTTATAAATAACAATTATGAAAAATATAATTTAATTATTTTAATATATTGTAATTAAAATGGTTTATTTATATTGTTATTATTACTTTTTTGTAAATTTATTTTTATACATAAATACTTTACCCCACTAATTGAGAATCCAAGATCCATTCTGGAAACAAATAAAACCACAACACATACAAAAACTAAAAGTCGACTATATATATAAAATTCAAATGTTACAAAATTAAGAAAAACAATAAAACTAATGAAAAAACTAAAAGTTGTACAAAGCTATTTATTTCCTCTGAATAGATACTTCAATGTCATCTATCTTTCTTCACTTTCATTTCACGGCCGAGTTGGAGCTTCCTTAAACTCATAGATTCCTCTTTCAAGATGTTGGCCATACTTTGATATTTTATCAGCAAGTTTATTGGCAGAACTATCAATCCAGGAAAAAATTACTTCACATTGTTCTTGGTGGAGTAAAAGAAGAATGCTAAGTGTGATCATTAATCGATCATCACTTACTTGGGATTCTGGATATGTAATAGTCTTCATAACTGTTAGACAATCAGACTCGATAATAAAACGAGTTGCATGATTCAACAACATAAAATTAAGCATGTCCAATATACAAAGACATTCAGATTGGATGTTGTTATCAAATAGATCAGTTTGTCGAATAAAAATTGCTTTTTCAAAGCGTTCCGACAATTTACTATTTTCATCACGAACAACTCCAGTTGTTGTGCATCTTATTTGACCGGTTCTGTCTTGAATGAAAGAGCTATCACTATTAATTTTTATCCAACCAGAAGATGGAGGTATCCAGAAGTTACCTTTCTTACTTTCTTGATCTTCAATCAGGTGGAAACAACTATTACAAACAAAAGGAAAAAAGAAACTTAGTATACATATAATAATGACATATAATAAGAATAAATATATAATAGTAGAAATTAAATTACCCAATTTTCAGGTTTTAAATTTCCCATCTTATGGCTTGCAAATGAAAGGATTCAAGCCAAAACACTGCATCTGATGTTCCTGATTTTCGGAATGCGTACGTTCTGTTGAAACACCTTTCCACATGATTTTGATTTCACAAAATTATTTAAGTTAATCTCATGATTAAGACAATTAAATTTAAGTGCTTTGATTTAATTTTACTAATGAGTTTGTTCAATGTTGAGTAAGTTTACTAACGAGAATAGGAACTAAGTGTTCAATAAAAAGAAAGGCAGAACAAAGTCTGCATAAGCAAAGTCACACAGCAGAAGCTGAGTAAAATGTAACTCAACCTTGTTAAAAGAAGTCTTCTTCAGAATAACGCTTGAAGGCGAAGCCGGCCGAAGAAGCTGAGTAGAATGCAGCTCAGCATAGATAAAGAAAAAGATTAAAGGCAAAGCCTGTCACACCCGACCCAAAAGGGCATCGGGTATGAAGGGAAAACAGGATAACGAATTTTTCACAGACTCAAAGACGAAACTATTTTCTAATAGATAAAAATTAATTTGGACTACCTAAAGTTTTATTAATTATTTGGCTTGGACTTGATAATTCTATCAAGCTTCCTACGTATCCCGAACATCTTTTAATTTTTAAATCAGGAATCAAAGCCACGTAGTTCTACTTATTTTAGGTAGTTCTCTCAACTTAATTTAATTTAAAAATAGACCAAAAACGCTTTTTTAGACCATCGTAAATTTATCTATTATATCTAGATGAATACTTATCGATTCAACAATACGAAACTTTATATTAAAATAAATCACGTTATCAAATTAAATCAAATAACAAATAAATATCGATATCTTTATATCAGCATTTTATCAAAACAACTCGTAACCAATCAAATGTTTTACCAAACCAAATCCGTAATCAAATAAACACTTTATCAAACCAAAATTCGTAATCATGCAAACTCGTAATCAATCAAATCGTAATTAATCAAACGTAAAATCTTATATCATAATCAATTCATAACCGAAAACATAAAAACCTTATGTCCTTATAGTTTCTCCCCTTATGTACCAATCCATAACCACACATATCAATTCAATAATCACATAGTCGAGACGTCTCTTTAACCTTGCCTAATCCCGTATTGGTCTTACCCAACACTTCGCTGTCGGGTAAGACCAAACACTTCGCTGCCAATACCCGACTAGGTATTTAGACTGTGTACACAAGCCATGTCCCTCACTGAACATAGTCTTCAAATATCAAAAACCACCCGTCCGGATTACTCTAGATGGATATATATAAAATCATAAATCACAATATACTCAAATCTCTTTCCAAAATCAAATTTCCAAATAATTCCACAACTACAAAACCATTTCCCTTCAATTAACTATTTCACAAATAATCACAATTATTCGAAATAGTTTATAAACAAGATACCAAAACCCTTTAAAAGTACATATTCTTTTAATATGAGTAAAATTATTAAAAACTCGTATAAAATCACCGATTTATAATTTAATCAAAATTCAAAAATTAAATAGCTCAAGATATTATATCGATAAAAATTTAATATCGCTTAAAAATAAATATTGTTATCGGACTAGTTCCGATCACCGAAACAAAATTCTAAACGGAATAATTAATTTGAACTATGAATACTCTTAGACTCGTTAAATTGCTAGATGTCTTATTCGTACTAATTTTATATTCAAATTATTCTACTAATTTCTATTATTCAACTTTACACCGACTCTAATTGGCAAATATCGATATTAGTCATTCTAATTTGACAAATATCAGTATTAATCCTTCTAACTTGATAATTTATTTTAATTCGATAAATTAAAGTCACTTAAATATTATACAAATAACTACAACTAAATTTTAAACCCAACACTTTTATCGGACTATTCTCGTTTGTCATCGAAATCGTAACATGTAAACTAAAGTGATCTCGTTAATTCCGATCGAAGGTTCAGTTAGACTCGTGACACTGCTACGAGTCTATCCGTACAAATTTTTATTTTCAATTTCTTTATTTTATTATTATTTTTCAATATATAAAAATCTAGACTATGACAATTTAATAATTTACTCGCGTTAATTTCTTCCGTAACCGAAATCTCCAAATAATCGTCTATTTTCATATATAACTGTCTAACAAGAACCGTACTTAAAGAGAAAATATTAATACATCTTAAAGTTAAAACATTTTTCTTAAATCAGATATTTCAGTTCACCAAAACTTAGACTACCATCAATCAAATTAACCGTAAAACATTTACTAAATTCTTAACCCGTACCCAAAATAATTATCGAAACCTAACGTTGAAAAGTCGGACGTACCTCGAACTTCTTCGCCTCGAATAATTATTGAATATACTAAACCCTGAACTCGTACCTCGTACCTAGAATAATTATCGCAACCTAACGATATAATGTCGGAAGTTTCTTTCTATTTTCAATTTACTTTTTCCTCTCCCTCTCTCTCAAATTTTCATTCTTTCGTTTTTATTTATTATCCCTCACAAACCAACTTTCTTTCAATTTGATTCATCTCCCTTATTTTTTTTTCTTTTCTTTTCTCTCCTTTTTTTTTTTTTTTTGTGATCTCTTCTTCACCGTATTTAAAGTATCCATTTATGTAAAAATGTTCCCTCCTCCCTACATCTACTTATATCCCTCTACATATGACACTTTGATTAATACAAATAATACCTATATCACCTCTCTTCACAATTACCAATTTTGTGCATGCAAATGACACGTAACCTTATAAAAACTCATCTAATGACACATGTTATCATGATGACTCACCAAATGACACATCAGGTTTCTTATTTATTTATTTATTTATTTGTTTACTACATTTGTTTGATTTATTTATTTAATAAATTAATATAAAATTAATGGAAACAAACCCATCATACCCTTCTTTCTTATTTACGTGTATACATATATGATTTAGTAATGAATTATCAATTTCAGTCCTTTTAATTTTATCTTTTTATAAAACTTACCAAAACTTTTAAACATTAAATTATATCTAATAATATACATATATTCATAATCAATTAATACTATATATTTCAAAAAATAAATATTAGAGATTTTAGACACGGGCGTTACAAAGCCGATCAAGTCATGCTGAGTAGTCGTCAGGACAGCGCTAATAATCCGTTGACTAGAAGACAAAGTCCGACACAGGTCTGCAACAATTCAGAAGCCTCGAAAATCCGCCTAGAGACCTTTTCGAGACGCATGGATCAACTGGCATTTGGCAAGAAGACAAAACTGGCGCTAGAAGACGAACCTGGCGGAAGAAGACGAAACTGGCAAGCCTGACGCCTGCTAAAATCAGACGACATGATTGGCCTGCGATTCTGGAAGCTGACCAATGAATGACGATTGAAGACCGTTACTCCCAACGGATATGTCGGAATTCAAATGATTTGAAGGTTCAGAATTCACTATAAAAGGACAAGTTCATCACTTGGATCTGTACGACACATACAAGAAAATACAGACAGAAAAGAAAATCTTCACAAGAGTGAAAATCCAAAATAGAAGCTGTCTGAAAAGAAAGCAAACTCTAAACTCTTACACCCAATTTCAATCTTTGTGTAAAAGTCTAGAGTGAATTTGTATTCATCTAAAGTGTTCTTTATTTAGAGAGAAGAATCCTGTATCAATTGTAAAGGTTAGAAGAGTGAAGCTGAGTACTCGGTTTTAGTACTCAGTGGTAAAGAAAATCTGAGTGTTCGGTTATAGCACTCAGTAGGATTGAGTAGACGAATAGAGGACGGTACTCTTGCATACTCAATTGCTTTGTAAACAGTTTTTGCTCTACCTTTAAAGAGCTCAGTAGTGGATTGAAAAAGCCCGGAGGGATTCTGGGGACTGGACGTAGGCGGTGAGGCTGAACCAGGATAAGACTGCTGAGTAATCTTTAACCCTTTCTCTTGATATATATGTATGTGTTGCTTGCTTAAATTACTCAGTATATAATTTGCATAAGCCGACGCTGAGTAATCAGAGTGCTGAGTTGGAAGCTGACCTAAATTGTTTTCTCCTAACTCACAATCGAAGCAGCTCTAGTCAGTGTCTGATTAAAGCTGTCTCACATTTCACTCAGCCTTGCTGACCTAAAGCTGAGTTAAATTATCAAACATTTAATTAAGTCAGCATTATTAAGAAAAAGTTATATTAGTTCCTAACCCCCCCCCCTCTTGGAAGAACAGAATGAAAAACTTCATTCAGGCAACAAACATGAGTGCATGGATGGCCATAGTCCAAGGCCCGTTTGTTCCCTATGAAATTGTTGACGGAGTAAAATCTGTCAAGAGTGAGTCTAAGTGGTCAGAAGATGACCTTAAAAAATTACAAAATAATGCTTCGGCTATCAATATGCTTCACTGTGCGTTAGATGCTGCAGAGTACAACGAAATTTCAGGTTGTGAGTCAGCACAGGAAATCTGGAAGAAGCTGGAGGTGACCTATGAAGGAACCAGCAAGGTCAAGGAGTCCAAGGTGAATCAACACATGAGACTATACGAGCTATTTGAGATGAACGAAAATGAAGACATTAAAATGAAGACATCTCTGAGATGAACTCAAGGTTCACCAACATCATAAATGAGCTTAAGAGACTCGGCAAGAACTTCACATAAGAAGAACAGGTGAAGAAAATCTTGAGAAGTCTCCCCAAGAGCTGGCAAGCTAAGAAGGCAGCTGTGGAAGAAGCTCAGGACCTGACCACATATAAATACGATGAGCTCATCGGATCTCTGCTGACCCACGAGATCTCCATGAAGAATTTTGAGGCTAAAGAAAAGTCTGAATACAAGAAACAAAAATCTCTTGTCATGAAAGCTGACTCAACAGAAGCTGACTCATCAGATGATGAGGAAATATCCATGTTCACAAGGAAGATGAAGAAGCTGTTTAGGAAAAATGACAAGAACAGCAAAAGGCCATTTAAAAGAAGCGATAAATACAGAGCTGCGTCAAGCGACAGCAGACATAAAAAGGACAGCTCCAAGCCTGTTACGTGTTTCGAATGCCATCAAACTGCCCTACCTTAAAGAAGGACAAGAAAGGAAGCAGAAAGGCAATGGTGGCCATATGGAGTGACAGTGATGAGTTAACCTCATCAGAAGCTGATGCCACTGAGTCAGCAAACATCTGTTTTATGGCTGACGAAGCTGCTGATGACTGCTGATTTGAGCAAGCTGACCTCTCCGATGAGTCTGATCATGAGGAACATTCTAATGAGGTAACATCTATATCCTTGCTCAGAAATGAAATGGTTAATGCTCTGAGTGATCTCTATACACTGACCAAAAAGTGTAACAAGAAAATAAGAGCACTCAGCAAGCGGTGTGATGATATTGAAGAGGTCAAACTCAGTGACCTCCGACATCTGCTCCAAGACAATACCAGGCAAGATGAAAATCTAAAAATCATGCATCGGTTTGTCTCGGAAGTCCAATCAGATTCTAAGAAACTGAGAAACGACATCACTTCAATACAGAACCAGCTGAGTTCATCGACTAAGAAAAGGTTCTACCCAAATGCTGAGTATTCAGGTACTAGTCAGCAAAGATGGTACACTCAGCAGAACAGTCAGTGTGACTATTGTGGAAAGAGAGGACACACTGTAAGTGTGTTGGTATGCTCAGCACCATCGTGCTGACAAAAAATGGAAACACCCTCAAAGGGTAGTTTATTGTGACTTTTGTGGGAAAGATGGCCACACCATAAATATATGCCGTCACAAAATAAAATATGATGCTTCACCTGCTCATTCTAACAAACGAGGACCCAAAAAGAATTGGGTACCTAAAGATAACTAGTTCAATTGTAGGTGAGCCTGAGATGTGCTGAGAAGTCAAAGCTATGGTATATTGACAGCGCATGCTCGAGGCATATGACTGGTGATGAAACTCAGTTCATCACACTTGTGCATAAACGAGGAGGAAATGTAAGTTTCGGAGACAACAAAAAGGGTAAGATAGTGGGATCAGGTACTATCGGAGGAAATCCTACTATTGAGTCAGTCTCCCTAGTCAGGGGTCTCAAATATAACCTATTGAGCGTGGCTCAGCTGTGTGACAGCGGTAGAAAGGTTGTATTTGATTCCACTGAGTGTCGGATACTCGAGGGTAAAACAAATGATTTATTTTAAATGTTTTATTTGGTTGTAAATGTTTTATTTTAAATACTAAAGACAACCTTGCTAAATTTGATTCTAAAGCTGATGAAGCTATCTTCTTAGGCTACTCAACAAACAGCAAAGCATATAGGGTGTTTAATAAACGAACTCGGGTCGTAGAAGAGTCTGTACATATTGAGTTCGATGAAACTGACCCTGCAGAGAAGACAAGTCAGCCTACCGAAGATGACCCATGCTCAGCTTCCGCTGATCAAACTGGAGCCACTGAGTCACCACCTCAAGGGCTGACCAAAGGTAAAAATGAACCTGAAATTATCTTTGATGACCAATATAATCCTGCAGAGATTGTTGAAACACCAACTCCTGAAAACTCAACACTACCAAAACAGATCAAAATTCCAAGAGGACACTCAGAGAAGTCCATTCTTGATGCTACTGAGAACAACCTGATGACAAGAAATCAACTCAGGAGATATCTTAGTAATGTTGCCTTCGTCTCAGTTCATGAACCAAAGAACTTTTCCGAAGCTGAGCACGATGAATTCTGGATTAATGCGATGCAAGAAGAACTTGATCAATTCAAGAGAAACAAAGTGTGGGATTTAGTGCCTAACCCAAAGAATCAAAAGACCATTGGAACGAAGTGGGTATTTTGCAACAAGCTAGACGAACAAGGTAACGTAGTCAGAAACAAAGCCAGACATGTAGCTCAAGGTTACAGTCAGCAGGAAGGTATTGACTATGGTGAGACCTTTGCAACCATATCTAGGTTAGAGGCAATAAGAATATTGTGTGCATATGCTAGCTTTATGAACTTTAAATTGTTCCAAATGGATGTTAAGAATGCATTTCTTAATGGAGTTACAAATGAAGAGGTTTATGTTAGTCAGCCTCTAGGGTTTGAGGATTCAAAATTCCCAAACCATGTTTATAAACTCAAAAAGGCTCTGTACGGCCTGAAGCAAGCACCACGTGCTTGGTACGAAAGGCTGACCAGGAACTATGTCAGAGGAAAAGCTGACACAACCTTATTCATTAAGAAAAAGGGTAAAGGTACCCTATTGGCACAAATATATATATATGATATTATCTTTGGTGCTACTAACGAAACTATGTGCAAGGAGTTTAGCAAACAGATGCAAACTGAGTTTGAGATGTCAATGATGGGAGAACTCAACTTCTTCCTTGGACTTCAAATCAAACAAGGTAAAAATGACATCTTCATTAGTCAGACCAAGTATGCTAAGGAGATATTGAAGAAATTTGATATGGAAGGATGTAAGCCCATATCTACCCCAATGGCTACTGACACTGTGCTTTGTGCTGATGAGAAAGGTAAGTCAGTAGACATCAAGTTATATCGAGGTATGATTGGCTCTCTACTTTATCTAACTGCTAGTAGGCCAGACATTCAGTACTCAGTATGTTACTGTGCGAGATATCAAGCTGACCCCAGGGAATCTCACTATATAGCTGTGAAAAGAATCTTTAGATATTTGCAGAGCTCAATAAATGCAGGTTTGTGGTATCCAAACACAAATGACTTCACACTCATTGGATACACTGACGCTGACTACGGACGAGACAAGCTGGAGTGTAAAAGCACTTCAGGAGGATGTCACTTCCTTGGAACCTGTCTAGTGTCTTGGTTCAACAAGAAGCAGTCGTCAGTTGCCCTGTCAACCACTGAAGTTGAGTACATTACTGCTGGAAGCTGTGTGGCTCAAGTCCTATGGATTAAGCAACAGCTGGAGGATTATAGAGTACAGACAAAGACAATCAAAGTCAAATGCGACAACAAAAGTGCCATTGACTTATCCAAAAATCCAATCCAACACAGCATGATGAAGCATGTCAGCATTAGGCATCACTTCATCAGAGACCATGTACTCAAGGGTGAGATCAAGCTGACCTATGTTCCAATAGATGAACAGCTTGCGGATATCTTTACGAAGCCCTTGGCTCGTGAGCAGTTTAACATACTAAGGGAAGCTATCGGTATGTCTAATCCTCTTCAATAAGTTTTCTGCGCTAAATGAATGTTGAGTGATTATAATATGCCGAGTGATTATTGCTTAATGAGTAACTATCATATGTTGAGCTAACATGAATGGCATAAAATCACCATATACTGAGTAGACATACATATTGAGTGATTACTATGTACTGAGTTACTAAGCATGCTAAAAATCCCTTCTATGCAAAACTGAGCACTCAGAACTTCAAACGTTTAGTATTCTAGATACTGAGTAAAGCCACTTGCACAATTAATGTTGGCACGTGCATTTAAGTAGCCACCTAGGATGACGTAAGCATAATAATTAGAAAACCATGCATCGAATGTGTCACTAATGCCAGAGATAACTGTCGATTGATCAACTCGAGGACAAACCGCCATTCCGACCTATCAGATCAACTCAAAACGACTATAAATAGTGGACGATTTCCCACTGACTTCTCTTTACACTTGAAATCTTTGGAATTCGATTTCTCTCTCTCTAAATTCCCAAATCTTCTGTACTAAATTCTCAAGAACACCATGTCTAGCGATTCCCAGAACAATTCCGGCAAAGAATACGACGACAATCACTCTGACATCAATCCTCCATCTCCTGCTGAGTAGGAATATTCGGATACCTCCACAGAGTCTTAGGGAGAAACCCATGATCAGCATGACCAATCTGTTCCCAAGGTCAGCATGCCTCGTAAAAACCCTCAAGCTGACTAAGAAACTCCATCGAAAAAGAAAAAGGAGAAAAAAACCGAAAAACCTAAGGAAAGGACGTTCTCCCCAGTCTTCAAAAACGTCAAAAATCTTAAAGTCTTTCGTTCCCGCTGGTTCTCCAAAGGATTCATAGAAGCTGAGAAACCCTTTTATGAGTGGATTTCAAAAAATGGCTGGACCGACCTCTTCTCTCGTCCTGGAACTACTTATCCACAGTTAGTGAGGGAGTTCTACACTAATCTCAGAGTAGCCGATGATGACAACGACTACATGATTAGAAAGGTCAAAAACAAGGATATCATCATCAATCTGTCTTATCTAGCTAAACTGCTGAAGCTGAGGGAAAAAGGATCTGAACTCAGATGCACGAACGACTACCTGCGCGTAAATTATGCTATTAAGTTCTGTAAACCTAAGAACCACAAAGGAGAAATCGCCAGCACCTACATGGGTCAGCCTAAAAAACAAGCCCACTATATCCTGACCAACTTCCTTTTCCCCAAGGTCAACTCCTCCTCCTCAGCTTCCAACTTTGAGCAGTGCTTCATCTGGCACATACTGAACTACAAGCCGCTCAATCTGCCCGTATTTCTCATCGGAGCATTTCAAAGAAGCACCGGGATCCTTAGGATGGGCTCTCTCATCACCAGAATACTTCAGGATCACCAGGTCAGTCTAGTAGAAGAGATTGAGATCGAGGGCACTAAGATCACCTCAGTAGTACTGTTCGGCTTAGCTCACAGCCAACCCATCAAACCCAAGAAAGGAAAGGGGGCTATAGAACCCGCTGAGGAAGATATGGAAGGGGATAATATGGTTGAAGGGGATAATATGGTTGAAGGAGCACAGGATAAGCTGATCAAGAAAGGAAAGGAAGTAAGGGTTGAAAAAGCACTCGCTGAGCGCACTAGGCAGGACAGAAAGAGGAAAGCTGACCAATCCTCAAGCAGACAGAATGGGTTCTGCTGAGCCAAGTAACATAGGTGCTGCTGAGCAAACTGCTGAGAACCAAGCCGAGTCACCAGTGAAGAACAAGGTTGTGGAAGGCCTTGATGCTGACCTTGGACTCAACTCTTCCTCTGAGTCCCTTGACTCCATTACTGCTGATCCTTCTCCTCAAACCAACACTCAAAAGGACAGCACAGAAAAGCGGTTCAAACGCAAGGCTCTGAAACCCAAAGTCATAGACTTATTGGATGAATCTCCACTGAGGGACCCAATCACTGATCTCACTGGGCTTCAATTCTAGTTTTTAACAGACATCATTAAACCCACTCCCGACCAAGTGAAGGAAAAACAAGCCTCTGTTTCTCAAGCTGAGGAACAAGCCGACCCAAAAGCTTCTAAGGGTCCAATCTCTGCCGACACTTCTGCTCATCCTTCCACTAAGCAAGTGCTCGAAGTCTATGCTGCTCAATCCAACGAGTTAGCAAAGGAAACTCCTCCTGCTCAAGCCAGCTCTGAGTTGCCTCAACCACAAAACTCTACTCAACCTCAGACTGACACTGAGCAGGTTAATAACTCTGCTGATCAAACTCTTCCTACTCCTACCAAGCAGACAGAAAACCAGTCAGCACCTGCTGCTGACCTAAATAAAAGTGCAGCTATTGAACAAGCTGGCACCTTCGCTTCCGGGCAGCACCAAACACCTCCTCCATCTAGTGCTGACAACATCACGGCCCCTGAGCATAACACTGATGACTCCTACACTTATCTGAATGCTTCTGAGTCTGGAAGGAAAATCATTGACTCAGCTCAAGCTCTACTTCAAGATATTCATCAGTCTCACGCCGATGCTGCTGGGTCTATTCCTGCTGAGCCAACCCAAATATCCTCTGTCACTCAACTTCTGACTGAACTTAAGGGTCTCAAAGAACTGATGAGTGTCATGACATATTTTGTCTCTCAACAGCCCAAGCAAGAATCCATAGTGAAGCTGGCTGAACTCCACCTGATGATGGTGAATCACATGAACTCCATCCATGGTCAACTTAATGCCTTATCAGCTGCGAACTCAACATCTGCAACCTCTGTGGAGGTCAATCACCTTTTCTCCCAGCTGTCCTCTAAGCTGACCGGAGCTCGTGACCTTATCTCCTCCTCTTCTCAATGCTCCATAGAACAGATTGGTGAAGCCATTCGCCTACTCAACCTAAGCAAAGAGGAAATGGACACTGACCAAATCAATACCAACGAGATTCTGCAATGCACTCAATCGACACTTGCGCATGTCCGGCACACGAATGTTCAACATCAGTCATATGATACTGCGCTGCTCAGGATGTACTATCAATCCTATGCACGGATGACTGAATCAATAAATTGGATCGGGAAATCTCTAGAGTATTTACTCAGTATGCTCAGTGCCAACATAAAAAATGCCCGCCTCAAGTATGGCCGATGGCGTGTAGGTCTTTAAAGGTCTAAGGGAGAGTACGAGTCAAATGCAACAGTATTCCTTGATACTGACTCGTGCTGTTCATCAAGGGACATTCTATGCTCCTCCTCCTCCATCTCATGATGCTGGAAAAATGGGGGAGAAAGATCAAACAAAGCAAGCTGCTGGAACTCAGCAGAAAACGGGGGAGAAAGGTAAAGCCAAAATGCCAGCTGCCGAAACTCAGCAGAAGCCTGGTTCAACTCATGCTGTCCCGAGCACCCACACTCAGCAACAACGAACTACCCAAACCAAACCCAAGTCAAATCAAGTTCAAGCCAATATTAAGAAGTAGAACTAGCAATAGTCTATAGTCTTTGCTTGTAACTTATATTTTATGGCATGTTCATGTTAAGCTGAGTAATCTTATATATAAACATCTTTTATCTAAATTGTCTATATTTATGCGATGCTGTGTTCATTATGCTGAACTGACTAATATAATTATATAATTATCCATTGAACAACAAACAAACAAAGCTTGTGAACTCAAAAATTAAACAAGTTAAGATACTCAGCACACTTCCAACTCTGATACCTATATTTGAAAACTGAGTAATGACTAAATATTCCAAGCATTGACCCACTTCTGAAAACTGACCTTAGGCTCATCTGAATTAGATCTTGGAAGGTCTAAAATTGAACTAAGTCAGTAAAGGCATGCCTTAGTTTCACTCGATTAGATCTTAGAAGGTTTAGAGTTGAATTAAGTCAATAGATGCAACCCTTACAGGGGAGTAATTTCAAAAGAATAAGAAAGGTCAACTATCATGGGGAACCTCAACGCTGAGTTCCATAATTAAATATTTTTACCAACATCAAAATGGGGGAGTTTCTTGAAACACCTTTCTACATGATTTTGATTTGACAAAATTATTTAAGTTAATTCCATGATTAAGACAATTAAATTTAAGTGCTTTGATTTAATTATACTAATGAGTTTGTTTAATGTTGAGTAAGTTTACTAACGAGAACAGGAACTAAGTGTTCAATAAAAAGAAAGGAAGAACAAAGTCTGCATGAGCAAAGTCACACAGCAGAAGCTGAGTAAAATGTAACTCAGCCTTGTTAAAAGAAGTCTTCTTTAGAATAACGCTTGAAGGCGAAGCCGACTGAAGAAGCTGAGTAGAATGCAACTCAGCATAGATAAAGAAAAGGATTAAAGGCAAAGTCGATCAAGTCATGCTGAGTAGTCGTCAGGACAGTGCCAATGATCCGTTGACTAGAAGACAAAGTCCGACACAGGTCTGCAACAATTCAGAAGCCTCGAAAATCCGCCTAGAGACCTTTTCGAGACGCATGGATCAACTGGCATTTGGCAAGAAGACAAAACTGGCACTAGAAGATGAACCTGGTGGAAGAAGACGAAACTGGCAAGCTTGACGCCTGCTAAAATCAGACGACAGGATTGGCCTGCGATTCTGGAAGCTGACCAATGAATGACGATTGAAGACCGTTACTCCCAACGGATATGTCGGAATTCAAATGATTTGAAGCTTCGAAATTCACTATAAAAGGACAAGTTCATCACTTGGATCTGTACGACACATACAAGAAAATACAAACAGAAAAGAAAATCTTCACAAGAGTGAAAATCCAAAATAGAAGCTGTCTGAAAAGAAAGCAAACTCTTACACCCAATTTCAATCTTTGTGTAAAAGTCTAGAGTGAATTTGTATTCATCTAAAGTGTTCTTTATTTAGAGAGAAAAATCTTGTATCAATTGTAAAGGTTAGAAGAGTGAAGCTGAGTACTCGGTTTTAGTACTCAGTGGTAGAGAAAATCTGAGTGTTCGATTATAGCGCTCAGTAGGATTGAGTAGACGAATAGAGGACGGTACTCTTGCATACTCATTTGCTTTGTAAACGGTTTGTGCTCTGGGGACTGGACGTAGGCGGTGAGGCCGAACCAGGATAAGACTGCTGAGTAATCTCTAACCCTTTCTCTTGATATATATGTATGTGTTGCTTGCTTAAATTACTCAGTATATAATTTGCATAAGCCGACGCTGAGTAATCAGAGTGTTGAGTTGGAAGCTGACCTAAAGTGTTTTCTCCCAACTCACAATCGAAACAGCTCTAGTCAGTGTCTGATTAAAGCTGTTTTACATTTCACTCAGCCTTGCTGACCTAAAGCTGAGTTAAATTATCAAACATTTAATTAAGTCAGCATTATTAAGAAAAAGTTGTATTAGTTCCTAACCCCCCCCCCCTTGGAACTAATCATATTAAGTTACACTGGACCAACACGTTCGACAAGATGTTGGAGTAAAACCTTGACAATAATTCAAAAACAGTTCCACGTATTCAGGTTTAATTTTTTTACAAGCTTGGGATTTCAAATCAATTTGTTTGACTCTCACCCCCCCTGATAACAGCAATATATCTCTGAATACATCAGGAATATATATATATATATATATATATATTATCAAATATGTATATATTGCATCAAAAACTGTAATATGGTTAGTCACCGTTAGATCTAGACTTATTAAAATTGTATGGTTGATTACATTTTACACAAGTTCAGGAGGCTAATTGAACATTTTATGTAAATTTAGGAGACTATCGGGACACTTTAAAAGTTCATGAGGGTAATAAAAAAATTTTGGATAAATTCATGGGCTAAAATATTTAGTGTTTTACTAACAAAATTACAAAAATTATGTTAAAATGCTAAAAACTAAATCTGATACATATAAGTTAATCACAATTTTTTTTCGTCAAAATGTCTATGATATTTTCGATAGCATAAGGGGTAAAATTGCATATAAGTCACAATACCTTTAAATAAATATATTTATCTCACACCAATAAGATTAATACTTATCTTGTCAAACATTGCTAACTTAATATTCAAAATGTCAAGCAACACGTTTCCTGGAAATTAGGATGAGAATTATTTGTTAATAGGTTTTAGATAAATATTAAAATATGCTTAAAAAAAGAGAAACCCGTGACTAAGAAATCCACAAAAGACTAGACAATACTCCATGGTTGTCTTTCTCTCCATGGTTGATATCTTGAAATTCAAATCCATTCACTTATGCATAAACCTCACCATAGATTTTCTTTGAAAAGATTTGGAAATTTTGTTTATAGTAGAAATTCATAGTCTTCAACCTTTATGAATCTTATTAATTGATTAACTATATTATACCATCTGATGGCAGGTAGATGGTCTTTAAAATTAACAAATCTTAAGATGTTTTAGCTTATTTCTCATTCTCATATTCCTACTAAATTAAACATTTTTTAAAGTTTCAGATTGTTAAAACGTACTTTTATATATTGGATTGGAGTTGTATCTTTTCTTTTTCTTTTTCTTTTTTGTATTCTCTGTTACTGCACAATATACTTTTTATTCCATTCTATTAAAAAAAGCCATCAAAGAGAAGATATAGAAAGAATAGAAAGATTGATTAAGCGGATTAGTAGAAAATATTGCAAACATAAATGATTACACAAGTCAGAAATGGAAGAAATTAGCAAACTATAAAATAAGAGCAGAAAAAGAACTGAAAAAATGAGAGTAAAAAAATAAAGACTAATTAATTTATTAGTCCCTATATTTTGACAAAACATACTGTTTAATCCCTATATTTTCAAAAACATACGGTAAGGTCCCTAACTTTTTTCTCGATGAACTGTTTAGTCCCTGTCGTTAGACTCTCATGAAGATTCTGTTAGTCAATTTGGATTTGAGTCAAATTAAACTCACCATTGAGAATAAGCATGCGTGATTCGATTATGGATTAGGGATTCAATCCTAACAGGAAGAGTAAGCGAGAGAGATTTGAGTCGATTTCTACCTTCAATTCAAAGAGTGAGTATGAGTGATTCGATTATGGGTTAGGGATTCAATCTTTTCTCCATTTTTTTTGTGAGCGCGAGTTGTGGGAGAAAGACATAGAGGTGTGAATTGCTTTTGACTGATTAATAGTAAAGGGTAATTTAGTCATTCCCGAATTTATAAACGGTAAAAAATCTAACAAACAGACGGAATGACTAAACAGTTCACTGAGAAAAAGGTTAGAGACATTATCGTGTGTTTTTAAAAATATAAGGACTAAACAATGTGTTTTATCAAAATATAGGGACTAATAAATTAATTACCCAAAAATAAATTGAGGAAGAAGGAAATTAAGAGAAAGTGGAAAACAACAGATCGTGATTATGTTTATGAAAAACCAGAAGAAAGGAAAGTGGAACGTGAATCTAGAAATACTAATTATCTAATATTTAATTTTGAATATTTATTATTATAACTGTTTGAATCTGACAAAAGCAATATATTGTGTAGGTTTTTTTTTTGACAACTATTGTGTAGGTTATTGATAATATTATTATAAAAAAATGTTTTATTGATAAAAAAAGAAAACTAACTATTTTAATTGTAAAATTAAAATGAAAAGTGAGATTGTGTGTAATTTCTTCTATTTTTTTTATTGCTTATGGACCAAAGTGGGCTTGTCTGATTTAATTTGTTTTTCGAATTGGACTCCAGGCCAAACGATGTAATTTTAGCTGGAACAAATTTGAAAACAAATTACTGGCACCTTCTTTTTTTTTGTCTCAAACCAAGAACAATTAACCCTAATAACCAGATCAGGGGGCGGCGAAATAATTACAGAGGGTTGGCTTTAGATATTATATTTATAGATAACAATTATGAAAAATATAATTTGGTTATTTTAATATATTGTAAATGAAATGGTTTATTTATATTGTTATTATTTCTTTTTTGTAAATTTATTTTTGTACATAAATGTTGAAACACCTTTCCACATGATTTTGATTTGACAAAATTATTTAAGTGATGATAAAAATATTCTAACACATTAAATTTAAATGCTTTGATTTATTACACTAATGTTTTTTTTTTAAACTAGGGAGGGCGAATTAGAGCCGTACATCCCAACTAGGTTGGCACCTACCGCAAACTAAAACTCCCGAGCCTGCTTTATTAAAAAGAATAAGGAAGAGTATGAATACAATTGAGAAACCAGCAAAGATTCTAACAGAACCTGTAAACACTTCTTCTATTCAGATTTTCGCTAATAAATTCCAAGCAGGGGGTTGGCGGCACCTCCCACCAAGATGCTTCTGAGCTCAGACGACCCAAGTTGGCTAAGCAATCCGCAACCTTGTTTCCCTCTCTGAATATGTGCGTAACTAAGACCTGCATCTGATCCATCTGATCCAAACAGTCTTCCCAGTCCCATTTTAAATCCCATGGAACCTGTCTTGAGCGGGTTCTCATCATCCCCACCACGAACGTAGAGTCACTTTCCAGCCAAACTCGATTCCATCCCTTCCCGTGTGCATAGCTTATAGCTACCATTGCTGCTTTCAGTTCCGCAAGGTGAGCTAAAGGTAGTGTAACAGGCGCAGCAAATGCTCCCACCATCCAGCCCGTGTAATCACGAAAAATACCCCCGTAACCCGCCGAGCCATTCATCACTGACGCATCAGTGTTACACTTAATCCATCCCTCCGTAGGGCGTTGCCATAAAACCGGAATAATTTTAGGCGAATTAGAGTAGCGTGGAGCGACCTTCAGATTAGAGAGAATCTGCAGTTCAATCTTAGAGTTCCAAATAGAGCCTTTATTAAGTCTATCAGCCTGTCCTACCTGATTCCAGAGGTGGCGTAAAGCGACAAAGATGGAGGGGTTGATTCCCTCATGTATACACTCGTTTCTCATCCTCCAAATCACCCAAATAACATGAACTATAGCACTCTGCAAAATTCTTTCTCTTAAACCTCCCGTCGGCGACAATCTTCTGCCAAATAAATTCTCGATAGCCTCCCATAACGAGTCCGCAAATCCACAGCTCACGAAGATATGATCAGAACTTTCAGAGTAGGCCTTGCAGAAGTAACATTGAGATGCCAGGACAATCCCACGTTTCTGGAGTTCTTCGTGAGTCGGTAGTTTGTGATGGAAGGCCCTCCAAGCTATTAATGAGTGAGATGGGGGAATATAGGGCTTCCATATATGTCTAATTGTATGCTTTGACGGTAATGGCGATAGCCATCTGTAAAAAAGCTTGACAGAGAAGGTTCCATCTAGAGAAGGTTTCCAGATACAGACATCAGAGCCCTGCTTTAGGAAACGGATTTTCTGAATTAACTCTCTGATTTCTGGAGGTAGTGGCGGTATCTCAAACCCGTCCGAGTGATTCCGGAACTTCTGAATTGAATCATGCCGCTGCATGCGATCTGTCAGTTCTAAACCAATACTGTCTGCCACTGTTGGCATAATCCATTCTGAATTCCAAAAATTAAAAACTGAGCCCTCTCCCATCAGCCATTGACAGTTATTGCGCAGCTTTGTGTAGGCCAATTTGATCGAACACCATATAGAGGAGCATGTTATTGGATGAACCATATCCGCTCTATTAATGAATCTCGATCTCAAGAGCTTGAAGCATAACGAAGAATCCGATATCAGGCCCCAAGCGAGCTTGCCTTTTAGCGCCATGTTCATAGTTTCTAAGTTTTTCATCCCCAGACCTCCATCCGATAAATCTTTCGTGCAAAGCTCCCAGGGAGGGGTTACCAGTTTCCGGGTTGCTGTTGATCCTGACCAGATGAAGTTCTTTATCTTACGGGAGAGATCTTTTAAAAGAGCCCAGGGCCATCTATAGGCGATGAACGAGTGAATGAGGGAACTGCTAATGACCGTCTTTACAAGAGTCATTCTACCCGCCATTGAAAGAGCTGTGCCTTTCCAACGCGCAAACTTATCAGCTGTTTTGTCTGCAAGCCCCTTAAGGTGGGATGATCTCGGTGCACCCCAGAACAAAGGAATTCCCAGATAATTGAACGGAAGTTGACCCAGACGGATGCCAGTACCCTCCACCAATCTTCCACTTCTACGCTGCGTGATGTGTTTCCCCACAAAAAGCTCAGATTTGCTCCAATTTACACGTTGACCTGACAGACAGCCATATTTGTCGAACGCCGTGGATATGCTTTTGACATTTGCAAGAGTAGCTCTGCAGAATAAGAGGATATCATCTGCATATAGTAGGTGGGTAGGCAAGTGGTGAGTTGCCGAGTAGGTTACAGGCCTGATTGTCCCATCCTCCTGTAGCTTAGTCAATGAACGGCTCAGATAGTCTTCAGCAATGCTGAATAACAGCGGAGAGAGAGGGTCTCCTTATCGGACGCCACGGGAACAGCCAAAGTATCCTGAGATTCCCACCGGTGTCATAATAGAGATTCGCGCCGAGGACAAAATGCTCAGAATCCAGTCACGAAATTGCAATGAAAAACCAAAAGACTCGAGAACTTCGAGGAGAAAGTTCCAGTCCATGGTATCAAAGGCCTTTGTCATATCTATTTTCATGCTCATGTTGCCTCCGAAACATTTTTTTTGTAGGGCGTTCACACCTTCTGACGCTATAGCTATGCATTGGTGGATGCTACGGCCTTTTATGAAACCAAATTGATTAGGAGAAACAATTTTGCTGGCTACCACAGAAAGTCTGTCAGCCAGTATCTTAGAGATAATTTTGAAAACAAAATTACTCATTATGATTGGCCTGTATTATTCAATTCTCTCCGCCCCCTCTACTTTTGGAATTAGCGCCATAATGCTTGAGTTCAACCCCGTGGAGATCTGACCCGAATGAAAGAAGCTCAGTACTGCTCTGCAGACATCGTCTCCTACCAAGTCCCAAAATGTTTGGAAGAAAATTCCTGTGAAACCGTCAGGGCCCGGCGCACTTGTGGGGTTCATGGTCATGACCACATGTTTTATCTCCATCGAATTTAGGACGCAGGTCAACGAGTTGTTCATTTCCTCTGTGACCAGCTGCAGGATTATCCTGTGTACCTCTGATAAATCTGCGGGTGCGGTGCAGGGGTTGGTGAAGAGGTTCTTATAGTAAGAGATAATATGCTCCGCCATCTCTGTCTCTTTCGTGCAAAGGTTACCGTCAATGGTCAAAGCCTTAATACCGGTGGTTGATTTCCTTTGATTCGCTATCCGATGAAAGAAATTGGAGTTTCTATCACCCAAAGCCAGCCAGTTTACCCTGCTTTTCTCTTTTAGGAACATCTCCTTTTGGCCTAAATGTGTGTCTAGCATCGCGTGAGCCTGTAATTCCTGATCATGCCGTTCATTGGAGATACCATTCAACGAGATTTCCATTTGTATCGCTGCCAGAACCGATTCACTTTCTGCAATATTCTTGTCCAAGTGACCAAAAACGTCTTTATTCCACTTTCTTAGAATTGACCGCAGACCTTTGAGCTTGTAACTCAGTGTTTGCATAGCCCCCAAATCCGGATGAGAGTCTGTCCAGTACTGACGAATTACCTCCCTGAGATCTCTGTGAGTGGTCCACATTGATTGAAAACGGAATCTGCCTCCCACTGAATCATTCTGATTAAAGCGCACAAGCAGCGGGTGATGGTCTGATTTGTGTCTGCTCAGAACCGTGCAGCTGACTGACCAGAATTCTTCAAATTCCCCGGAGACAAGCGTTCTATCAAGTCGACTGTCAAACCTAGCCTGTGCTTGCCTGCCGTTAGTCCAAGTGTAGAAAGGCCCTGTTGTCTGAGTCTCTCTCCACTCTCCCGTATCATAAAAAGTCTAAAACTCTCTGCACGGACGACTAGCCGGTGGGTTACCCATTTTTTCATGTGCCCCCAGGACAGCATTGAAATCTCCTACGATCATCCACTTGCCAGGATTATCCGTGTGGAGCTTGTTGATTTCCTCAAATAAATTAACTCTTCTGTTTGCCCAGACACTCCCATACACAAAACATAAGAATTGCATTTCATTCCCTATTAAGCAAGTGATCAGAATGAATTGTTCATGACAAGAGAGAATAGATATTGGATATGTTGTCGTTACAGCCTTGAATAGCCATAACGTTTTCTTTTCCCGGAGATTTGCCCCAATAAAAATCATGCCCAAACTTTCCCAAAATCTCTGATTAATAGCTTCCAATTCAATCATTGGTTCTGCTAAACATAAGAAGTCCGGTTTATGTATCTTACATAAATTGTATAAATAGCTTTGGGTACCTGAATTGGAGATACCTCTGCAGTTCTAGAATAACACAGTCATTTAAAACGAACTGGGATTTTGCTGACCCGCTTTGCTCGGGATTTCTGGCTCGTGGTTAGACTACCCTTCTTCTTTGAGGTGACAGTTTCCCAATTTTCAGATTCCATCTCATCTGCCCAACTGATACATTTTTCGTTTGCTGAGAGGTTGGAGCTTTCTGTGTCTCTGATATTTTGATGTCCAGGCGATGGCCCTTTCTCCAGCTCTTCCTCTCCATCGTATTGCTTTGGACTGTTGCCGGATTCCTTCCCAGGTTTCTCAGGAATTTCAGTCTCGTTGATTTCATCTAATTCAGCTTCCTTAGCTATTATCTCTTCGTTAATTTCTTCCTGAGCCATGTTGAGTTTAATTGTTTATAAGATATTGAGATTAAAAATCCCAAAGGCCCATAAAGTGGAAGTCAAGCCCAAATCAACACATCAAGACCATTCGGCTCAAGAGTTCAAAACGAAAACGTATCAAGTAAAACGACGACTCAGCAAGCGAAGGATCGAGAAGCCTTCGAGGCAAAAGCTTCAAGTGGAAGCTGCTGAGTTGGACGACAATGCAGTCTGGACAGCGGCAGATAATGTTCAACTTCTAGACAAAGTATTTCTACTTTGGGAAAAGTTCAGAAGGCGCAGGAAGCTTTCTCGTGGACTTTTCCTTAAATGTCGAAACATTCTGCCGAAGACTGACGAAGACAAAAGATGCGTGAATCCTATTGGCCAACGACGCTGAGCACGCCCAGAGTGATAACGACAGGAAGCCGTTTCCCTCCAACGGTTATTTCGAAATTCGAAATGACCAGGTGCCTCAAATGTCACTATATAAAGGCCATCCATTTGCTTCAATCGATGCAGATCTTCAACTAGTCAAAACGCTGACCAAATTCATACTTGAAGTTTCTGTGAGAAAAGCAAAGGAAATACCTTACACCAATTCTTAATCTTTGTGTAAAAGTCTAGAGTGATTTCCAATCATCTAAAGTGTCTTAGCAATCGTTGTTTAGGACAAACACTTTATCATTTCTAGAAGAATAGAAAGGAGATGTTGAGTACTCGGTTATAGTACTCAGCGTAGATATAGGAGTGAGTAGAGGTATAGAGGAAGGTACTCTTGTTATACTCAGCTTCTATCTGTAAAAGGTTTTGTGCTCTACCTTTAAAGAGCTCAGTAGAGAATTCAAAAAGCTCGGAACGAGTTCCGGGGACTAGACGTAGGCGGAGAGGCCGAACTAGGATAAGTCTGCTGAGTAACATCTTTCTAACCCTTAAACTCCTTTAATATATATTGCTTGCTATAAAACTGACTAAGTAAAGAACTCACGCTGAGTTAAGTTTACTAAGAAGCTGAGTTCAGGAATAGACTCTAAGTGATATTTCCTGACTCAAGTAAAGAAGCAGACTTAGTCACAAGTTGACTAAGCTTGTGTCTTGAATCTACTTAGTGACGCTGTGTAAACCTTTTCATAAGAAAAGAAGTCAGCCTCAATGGACAAATTTTTTTAAATAGTTCCTATCCCCCCCCTTGGAACTAACTTGTCACGTTATAAGGGACCAACAAGTGGTATCAGAGCTTAAAAGCTCACTGTGCAAGGTTTAACTACCTTGAGCTGATCCCCACTATAGCTGAGAACAGCAATCGGTTTCTCCCAGGAAATCTGACAACTCAGATTTTGCCTGAGGGTCTGTCCATAACTCGACATCCTCTATTCTTTGGGTCTAACTATACCTTTTGGAAGAATAGAATGAAAAATTTCATTCAGGCAACAAATATGAGTGCATGGCTATCTATAGTCCAAGGCCCATTTGTTCCTGTTGAAACTATTGATGGCCAAACGGTTGTCAAAGCTGAGACTAGATGGACAGAGGATGATCTCAAGAAGCTACAAAATCATGCTTCAGCTATAAACATGCTTCACTGTGCTTTAGATGCTGCAGAATACAACAAGATTTCAGGTTGTGAGTCAGCGCAGGAGATTTGGAAGAAGCTGGAGGTCACCTATGATGGAACCAACAAGGTGAAGGAATCCAAGGTCAACCAGCACATGAGGTTGTACGAGCTGTTTGAAATGAATGATGATGAAGGAATTTCTGACATGAACGCAAGGTTCACAAACATCATCAACGAGCTCAAGAGACTTGGAAAGATCTTCACTGAGGAAGAGCAAGTCAAGAAGATTCTTAGGAGTCTTCCTAAAAGCTGGCAAGCAAAGAAAACTGTTGTTGAGGAAGATCAAGACTTAACCACCTACAAGTATGATGAACTCATTGGCTCGCTGCTGACCCACGAGATATCAATGAAGAACTTCGAGGTGAAGGAGAAGTCTGAAGACAAGAAGCAAAAGTCTTTTGTCATGAAAGCTGACTCCACTGATGGGAGCTCAATAGACGATGAAGAAATGGCTATGTTCACTAGAAAGATGAAGAGGCTGTTCAGAAAGAATGACAAATATTCTAAGAAGCCTTACAAGAAGTTTGATAAGTACAAAGCTGAGTCCAGCGACAGCAAGTACAAGAAGGATAGCTCAAAGCCCATTACATGCTTTGAATGTCATCAAACTGGCCATATCAAGTCAAGCTGTCCCACGCTGAGGAAAGAAAGAAAGAACAGCAAGAAGGCAATGGTGGCAACTTGGAGCGACAGTGATGAGTCTTCATCATCAGAAGCTGATGACACTGAGTCAGCAAAGATTTGTTTCATGGCTGACAAACTTGCTGAGCCATGCGTTTCTGAGCATGCTGACCCCTCCATTGCATCTGACGATGAGGAACACTCAACTGAGGTAATGTCACTACCCTTGCTCAGAAATGAAATGGTTAATGCCCTGAGTGACCTCTACACACTTGTCAAAAAGTGTAATAAAAAGGTTAGAGCACTCAGCAGGCGATGTGACGAGGTTGAGGAGGTCAAACTGAGTGACATTCGATATATTCTCCAGGACACTTCAATTTTGCATAGTAATGTAGAAATTATGCAAAAATTTGTCTCTGAGGTCCAATCAGATTCTAAGAAACTGAGAAAGGATGTCACATCAATTCAGAACCAACTTAAGGTTCCGAATAAAAGAAATATTCCTCTGAACACTGAGTACCGAAGTACTAGTCAGCAGAGATGGAATCCTCAGCGGAATATCCAGTGTGACTTATGTGGGAAGAAAGGACACACCACAAAGGTGTGCTGGCACGCTCAGCACTAGGGTGCTGACCAGTCAGTGAGACATCCTAAACGGAAGGTCAGCTGTGACTTCTGTGGAAAGAATGGACACACTGTCCAAGTATGTCGTCATAAAATGAAATATGATGCTTTACCTGTTGAACCTAACAAGCAAGGACCCAAAAAGAATTGGGTACCTAAAAGCAACTAGCTATATTGCAAGTCAGCCTGCGGTGTGCTGAGAAGTCAAAGATGTGGTACATTGACAGCGCATGCTCGAGGCATATGACTGGTGATGAAACTCAGTTCATCACGTTTGTGGGTAAACGAGGAAGAAGTGTAAGTTTTGGAGACAACAAGAAGGGTAAGATAGTAGGGTCAGGAACCATTGGTGGTAATCCTACTATTGAGTCAGTCTCCCTAGTCAGCGGACTCAAATATAACTTACTCAGCGTAGCTCAGCTATGTGACAATGGGAGAAACGTTATATTGATGACACTGGATGTAAAATATTCGAGGGTAAAACAAATGAGTTAATTTTAACTGCCCCTCGTATTGATAATGTCTTTATGCTGAACTTAAAAAAGAAGTTTTCAAAAACTGTATGCTTAGTGTCAAAGGAAGAAAATTCCCGGCTATGGCACATGAGACTTGGTCATGTAAGCATGGACCTCTTGGCCAAACTAGCAAGAAAGCAATTGGTTGAGGGACTGCCAGAACTTAAGTTTGAAAAAGATCAATTATGCCACGTTTGCCAAGCTGGAAAACAAACCAAACAATCTTTTCATAGTAAAAACATTGTCTCAACTAAGCGTCCATTAGAGTTACTACACTTGGATCTCTTCGGTCCAGTCCAGCCGCTGAGCTTGGGTGGAAGAAGATTTTCCTTGGTCATTGTAGATGACTTTTCTCAATACACTTGGATCATCTTGCTGAGTAGCAAGGATGAAACATTTGAGACGTTTTCAAATTTAGTAAGAAAACTTGAAAATGATAAAGACCTTAAGTTAGCTCACATCCGAAGTGATAATGGTGGAGAATTCAAGAACCAACAGTTTGTTGAATTCTGTGAAACCAACGGCATTGACCATAATTTCTCTGCCCCTAGAATGCCTCAACAAAATGGGGTTGTTGAAAGGAAAAACAGAACCTTGGTTGAAATAGCCAGGACAATGCTGAGTGAGCATAGGCTTCCAAAGTACTTTTGGGGAGAAGCTGTCAACACAGCGTGTTATATTCTTAATAGGGCTCTAGTTAGACCTATACTAAAGAAAACCCCCTACAAACTTTGGAAAGGACGAAAGCCCAACATTGGATACTTTCGTGCCTTTGGTTGTAAATGCTTTATCTTGAATACTAAAGACAGCCTAGCTAAGTTTGACTCAAAAGCTGATGAGGCTATCTTTTTAGGCTACTCAACAAACAGCAAAGCATACAGAGTTTTCAATAAACGAACTCAAGTCTTAGAAGAGTCAGTACATGTTGAGTTCGATGAAACTAACCCTGCAGGAAGATACCAGCCACTGACCGAAGATGATCCACACTCAGCACCCACTGACCAAGAAACTACCGCTGAGTCATTTCCTCAAGGGCTGACCAAAGGTAAAAGTGAAACTCAAATTACTTTCACTGACCAATCTACACCTGCAGATATTGTTGAAACACAACCAGCGCAAGACATCAATCTACCAAAGGAGATTAGAATACCAAGAGGTCACTCAGAGAGTGCCATTCTTGATGCCGCTGAGAATACCCTGATGACGAGGAATCAACTCAGGAGATACCTCAGCAACGTAGCATTCGTCTCTATCCAGGAGCCAAAGAATTTCGCTGAAGCTGAGTATGATGAATTCTGGATGAATGCAATGCAAGAAGAACTTGATCAGTTCAGACGAAATGAAGTATGGGATCTAGTGCCAAAACCAAGAAGCCAGAAGACCATAGGAACAAGATGGGTCTTCCGCAACAAACTAGATGAACAAGGGAATGTGGTCAGAAACAAAGCAAGACTTGTAGCTCAGGGCTACAGTCAGCAAGAAGGTATTGACTACGGTGAGACTTTGCCCCAGTGGCAAGGCTAGAGGCTATTAGAATTTTATGTGCATATGCAAGCTATATGAACTTTAAACTGTTTCAAATGGATGTTAAGAGTGCATTCCTTAATGGAGTTATAAACGAGGAAGTTTATGTTAATCAGCCTCTAGGGTTTGAGGATCCCAAATTTCCAAACCACGTTTATAAGCTCAAAAAGGCTCTGTATGGCCTCAAGCAAGCACCACGTGCTTGGTATGAGAGGCTGACCAGTTTCCTGCTGACTAGAAATTATGTCAGAGGTAAAGCTGATACAACCTTATTCATTAAGAGGAAGGGTAAAGATACCCTGCTGGCTCAAATATATGTTGATGACATTATTTTTGGTGCCACTGATGAGTCAATGTGTAAGGAATTTAGTAAGCAGATGCAGACTGAGTTTGAAATGTCAATGATGGGAGAACTCAATTTCTTCCTTGGACTTCAAATCAAACAAGGGAAAAATGGCATCTTCATCAGTCAAACTAAGTATGCTAAGGAGATATTGAAGAAGTATGAACTTGAGAATTGTAAGTCAATATCTACCCCAATGGGCACTGACACTGTCCTCTGCGCTGATGAGAATGGTAAGTCAGTAAATAGTAGATTGTACCGAGGTATGATTGGTTCTCTACTTTACTTAACTGCTAGTAGGCCGGACATTCAGTTCTCGGTATGTTATTGTGCTAGATATCAATCTAACCCTAAGGAATCTCATTACATAGCTGTAAAAAGAATCCTTAGATATTTGCAAGGCTCAGTGAATGCAGGTTTGTGGTATCCCAATACTCATGACTTCACACTCATTGGATACACTGACGCTGACTACGGATGAGACAAGCTTGAACGAAAAAGCACCTCAGGAGGATGCCACTTCCTTGGGAGCAGTCTTGTGTCCTGGTTCAGCAAGAAGCAGGCGTCAGTAGCCCTGTCAACCACTGAAGCTGAGTATGTTGCTGCTGGAAGCTGTGTTGCTCAAGTCCTATGGATTAAGCAACAGCTTGAAGATTATGGCATTCGAACCAAAACAATTGAAGTCAAATGTGACAACAAAAGTGCCATTGACTTATCAAAGAACCCAATCCAGCACAGCAGGATGAAGCATGTTAGCATAAGACATCACTTCATCAGAGATCACGTACTCAAGGGAGAGATCAAGTTGACCTATGTCCCAATGGATGAGCAGCTTGCTGATATCTTCACAAAGCCACTGGCTCATGAGCAATTCAACATACTTAGAGAAGCCATTGGTATGTTTAATCCTCTTCAATAAATTTCAAGTATAGTATGCATGCTGAGTGAATTACCATGCAGAATGATTTATGCTATTACATGCTGTGTGTTTATCTTAAGCTGAGCAACTAAGCATAAGAATTATTCCTTTGTATAACACTGACTACTTAGAATTTTAAACGCTTGAAATTCTTAACACTGAGTGAAGAGCCATTGCAAACTTTAATACAAAGCACGCGAATTAAATAGCCACCTAGGATGACGTATAGGCTATAATTAGAAAATACACGCGCGTATGTGTCATAAATGCCAGAATCTTTGTCGATTGAGAATCTCGAGGTAAAACGGACAACCCAACGCCTTGGATTAACTCAACATCTCTATAAATAGTGGATGAATTCCCACTTTTATTTCTTTACACTTAGAAATATTTGGCATTCATACTCTCTCTCTAAAAATTCCCAAACTTCCCAAAAACTTCTCTGAGAATATGAGGAACGGTTCTCTAAATATCTTCGGTGCCGGTTTACCCAACAACCGCTCCGATGCAAACCCCAAATCTCTTACCCAGCGTGACCACGCCAAGGTCACAACACTGAGCAAGAAAGCTCAAGCTGTCCAAGCCACCTCTTCGAAGGGAAACCAACAGCAAAAGGACAAGGGCAAGAAAGTTGTGGAACCACCTACTCTCAAGTTTTCGAGAGTGTGAGGGGGTGGAAGATTGATCACTCACGATGGTTTTCAAGGGGATTCATGGACGCCGAGCAACCTTTTTGTGAGTGGATCAAGAATAATGGTTGGACCGAGCTGTTCTCAGTTCGTGATGCTACTTACCCTGAGTTGGTAAGAGAATTCTACGCCAACCTAAAGATCGCCAATGATGACCGGAACTACCTATCTTCTCATGTTCGAGGAAAGGACATATTCATCAACCCTGCATATCTTGCCTCACTGTTCAAGCTGAAAAATGAAGGAGCTATACTTCGTAAATCTGGTGACCATGAGAAAACCAACTACGTTCAGACCTTCTGTAAACTTGAGGGTCATATAGGTGAAATCTCGAGCACTTCCATGGGTCGGCATCAAAATATGGCCCATTACATACTGACCAATTTCCTTTTCCCTAAAATCAACTGCACCAACTCAGCAACCAATTTTGAGCAGTGTTTTATATGGCACATGCTGACCTACACACCGATAAACATGCCCGTATTCATAATCGATGGGTTTCTACGAAGTACAGGAACCCTTAGGTTAGGCTCTTTTATCACCCGAATCCTCAAGGATCACAATGTGGACATGGTTGCGGAAATCAGCACTCGGGGAACCGAGATTACAGCTGGTGCCCTATTCGGTTTGGCATATGATCAACCTATTGTGCCGAAAAAAGGAAAAGGGGAAGCTGTCCAGAACGCTGAGGGGGCGGTGACTCGAAAGGGAAGAACTCAAAGAAAGAGGAAGGTTGTCCAGAGCACCTCTAAAGCTACTGCTTCTGCCCCAAAGAAGGTTAAATTTGTATGTGTAGGAACTAAGCCTCAGATTCAACAAGGACAGGGTGGATCTAGGTCAGCTGAGAAAAGACCTAGGCAAGCTGAGCCTGAGACAGAAGAAAGAGAGGTTGGTGACCAACCATTAAGGAAGAGGAAGAAGCAGCTCAATTTTGAGTTAAGACCTATCGATGCACTACCAACTGATGTCATCGTTCCTCCTAACTCACACTATGTACAAAGTCAAGACGTTGACGCTGAGCAATAGATAGATGATCAGGAAGAACAAGACCAACTGGGTGGTCAGTTTGTCGAGGAAGAATTGGAGGAACAGTTTGAGGAAGAAGAACTGGATGATGAGTTTGAAGAAGAAGAAAGTGGTCAGGATGACAATGAAGAAACAGCTGATGATGAGCACCTTGAACCAATCAACACTGAGTTGGTTGATGACGCGGCCTCACGCGAATGAGGCTGATCTTAGGGATAAGTGTACCCCGTTGTTATCAAGTAATAAAATTCTGGAAAGTCCAGGTATCGTCCACAGGATTTATTTCTGCAAGTATCGAGCTACTTGGTTTCAGGTGTTATCTAGGCTTAGGGGGGGTTTGAGTTTGTTTTTCTTAAATTAATCTACTCCTAGGTTGAATTATACTATTCCTAGCTAAGTTATCTGATTCTAACTAAGTTATTCTATGCCTAATTAAGTTACTCTACCCCTAATTAAGTTAAACTACTCCTAAGTGATCTTTTACCAATGCAATTACCCGAAGGAACATGAAAGGATACGATGATAATGAAAATAGGTTGTTTAGACAACGGATTTAAAACCTAATCTAAGTCACTTGTGTCCGAGGCGATTAACCCGACCTATCCTCCTAAAGTCCCTAGTTCGTGATTCCCTTGTAAGGCCGAAACTAGCTCTAAGGCTCAGCAATTTGGGCTTAATCTTCTATAGGGTCGTCAATCCTATAGGCACTGACTAGGTCAGATTCAGCTCGCAATATGTGCCAACTTAATTTTGGGATTATCGAATGAGTTAAACCAATCAGACAAAGCGTAAGACAAAGATTAAAGCAATAAAACAATTGAAGAAACAAAACTATAATATATATCAAAGATGAAAAGTATTGTCACGAAGTTACAATGAGCCTAGGATTTATAACATGTATCAGAGGCTAGACAGAGTATAAAAGAAGAAAAGTCCCTTTCAGAGAACCTGTCTACCAATGCAGGCGTCTTCCTAGGACTTAAGGATGGAGCTTGAGCAATCCTCGGTGAACGGAGCTTCGGAGGTGTCTTCAATGGAGGTTTGAAGGATATGGAGGAGGTGGAGAGGATTTCTCAAGGTGAAAGCTAAGGAAATTACAAAGATAAAAGATACCTAATTTACATTGGAAAAATCCTATTTATAGACGCGGTTCGGCCCCTCTTCTTGACCTATTTCGTGTCCTTATGCAGGTGGGAAATCGTGGGACCGGTCGTGGAGTCGTGGGGGCGGAATTGGTCTTTTTGACCAATTCCCGCAGGTCTGCTCGCCGAGCAGAGCGAGCTGCTCGGCGAGCAGGCACTGCTCGTCGCGAGCAGGCTCCCTGCTCGCCCGAGCAGGCACAGTCTGCTCGGCGAGCAGGCCTCTGAGGGCCTGCTCGGCGAGCTGGCCTACGAAGGCCAGTTCGTCGAGCAGTCTTGCCCGATACGCCCCCGCGCGGTCGCCGAATGCCAAACATGCGTTTCTTCGCCCAAACTTATCCCTGCGCATGCACAAAAACTCCAGATAACATTAGTCCAAAGGCTAAATTGACCCACCAATCGCTTATTTTAAGCAAACGCTTCATTCGATGCGACTTTTGACGGATCAATTAGCTTCAAAAGATAACGGAATTATAACACGCATGCCATTTTAGCCGTATATGCCCAAATTGATCATAAAACGAGCCTAAACAATGAAAAGTAAATAAAACGTTTCCAATTTCTAACTAACTCACACAAAAGCATTTAGATGCGAGAATTGCTCGCTTATTGACTAAATAACGCTAAAACCCGTCCTAAAACCGTACCCAAAGATAGGGGTTTTTGACCCCTATCAAACCTCCTCGCACTTAAAACTTTACTTATCCTCAAGTAAACTAAAAAACTAAACCCGCAATCACAAGCAAGCTAGAAAACCTCCCGGTTTGACTAGGTGCTTGACACAATTTCGAGCATCTGTAATCACATGCATTCGGAAATACAAAGTAGAGACACGATATCTAAAAGCCGCATTTCAATTATCATAGGTCATATGTTTTAAGAAAAAGGACACATGTTCAATTAAACGAGCTTGAGGGGATCGCTAAGTAAAACACCTCACCATAGGTAGTTCACTCATTTCACACAATTTTGGTGGCTAAAGTGTTTACTCTCGGCTTATGTTCTTGCTTAGGATTACGTTGATTTTGCACGTTCATCCGAGTTCCTCTACTATGCTATATGACTCCGATGATATCAAAAACAGCCTCGAATTGGGGTTGTAATGTGGTTAGAGGGTTAAAGGTACAACAAGGGTTAATAGTTCTAGCGCTAGAAAAACAAAGTTCAAATGACTTTAGCAAATATGAAGTGACTGAGCTTTTTATTCATTCATTATTCTCTTTTTAGGACGTTTTCTTGAGACATTTTGATTTTAAGAACTGGGGAATGAAGTTCGCCCCTTTTTGTTCGTCTCTTTTCTTTTTCTGTTTTTCTGTTTTTCTTTTTTTTTTCTTTTCGGGATAGTGATGCTCATTCACTTTTTAGCCTTTTGGCTTGCTACTATGATGCCATAGACAAAGATAAAGAACTAGAAACGACAAAGGCTCGATGTGAGCTTTGCAAAAACTTAGGGTTAAGTAGCAAACCAAGTGATGGTTTGCAAAAATTGGGTTAGAACGAAAGAAAAATCTATAAACTACAAAAATATAGGCTCAAAGGGGCTTCCTAGAGTGGATGAAAAAGAGAAAATAAGGTAAAGAAAAGGGTTAATTCTAATGAGGCTGGTCTACCATCTCAAATCATTGCATGTAGGTTCAACACAGTATTAGGTGCAAAATCTGTAATCTTTCCACAAGTCAAAGCATTCACACAAAAATGTCAAGAAAAAGAGCTTTTTGATGTTCGCTCTTGGGCTCAAATTCAACTCACAATTCTTTGGGTTTCAATTTTGTGTTTACTAGTTCTCCCCAAACTCAAGTTTAATATCACATGCCTTCAATTCTTAAGTTATCTACCTAAGTAATGATTTTAGCATTTCTTCAAAAGTAGGGTCTAAATGCAAACTTTAGCTCATGCTTTTACAGATACAAGGATTGTGTCCTACACCTAAACTAGTTGTCATGCAATCTTAGATTCGGTTCTCAGCCCTCAAGGACAAATAACGAAGTTTAGATTCGAAGGAGGTTCACGGTTTTAGGTCCTAAACATGCAAAACATAAATAACACCTGAAAAACGCTAAACTAAACTAGACACGACGCAACAAAAATTAAAAAATTTATACAATTTTTGTAAGTTTGTCTACCCCTCCTCCTCACACTAAAAATATGCAATAAGTTCCAACATTGCATCACAAACCATAAAGTACAAGTGCAAAAAGTTAGGGTGGAGAAGACAACTTACTGATCGACCGGGGGAGGTGGCCACGGCATGTTGTAGCGCTTGTAGTAGTCTGCCGCTACATATTCAAGGCCCGTGAGCCTCCGGTCCATGTTCTGTTCGAAGGTAGTGAACTGTTGGTCCATTTGCTGAACAGTATTGAAGGTCCGAAGGTTAAGGTCTCTCATTTCTGCCATCATGGTGTTAATGGCTTGGAATTGGGCCTCCGTCCCCGGCCCTTGGTGTTCCATTTGGTCATCTGCTGCTGTATCTTCTTCTTCCTCAGGTTCGTCGTGCTCTCCCTCTCTTTTTCGTGGTGGGTTTCTTGCCCATTTTCTTACCCTCCCACTTGAGCTTGCTCCTCCAGATGAGTTCCTGTTCAAAACTGAATGGAAAGTAGATTTTCCCAGAAATGTGGAGTTAAGCAAGGTGGGGTGGAAACCATCTTCCTGAATGTCCAAATCTTTGAATTGGCTATCAAGGAAGTTGGTAACCAAATGTCCAAGGCCAATGGACCCGCGTTTTCTACTTGTTTGGCTTGAAAAGCCTTCAAAGATGGCTTTGATACTATTAACGGGTTTATGGTTGGCCACACACCACAGTATGAGCAATTATGTCTTTGATATCTTATTGCTCTCATTTTTGCCTAACAAGTTATGAGCCACAAACTTGTGTACAAGGTTCAACACTGGGTCTAAGAGGTGGATTGGGCTAGCAGTGCGGGAGTCAAATTCTGATAAGCCTGTTAATTGTTCCCAAGCTTTATCTTTTGTCATGGGTTCCTCAAAACCCGAGACTGCCTCTGGATGGTTATAGACTCCCATCAAGGCTGCTAACGTAGTGTCACTGAGACGATAGGGTACACCGTTCAGTCTGAAAGAATGCTTACCACACCCCACAGGCAACTCCTTTTTCAAAGTGGTCAGAGATTCTACAGTGAAGTTGTAATATACTAGGGTCCTTTTTGTGGCCAGTCTATGCCAACCGTGGAATTTTAGGATTTCATTGAAATCCTTTTCCAGACCTATAGATGCTAGATATTTCTGGTCAACAATGATTAGAGTGGCAAGTTCTTGCCTAGAAAACCAATGATACAACAGCCCCTCTCTCTCATCGACTAGCCCAAAAGGTGGGTTATACTTAGCTTGCAGAGCGTCACTGAATTCGATGTCAGAGTCGGCTTCATTGTCAACTGTGATCTTGGCCTTGCCTTTCCTTCCCATAGTGCCTGAGAGATAGACCAAACGGACTAGTCAGAATTTCTTCACAAACATAAACATAAACCTCCAAATAACCAATAAATAGGTAAAACCATAGTTTAGAAACTTAGGGACTAAAACCATAAGCTTTCAGTCCCTAAGTAATTTACCCGTAATTCTAAATTCGTGCAAAATTAGAGATGCCCAGTGACTAAAATGTGTTAAGAATGTGATATAGAATTCTATTGGCAAGTTGTCAACTATAAACTGAATAGTTGAACTTTGAGCTAAAATGGAGATTTTACCCAAATTGAGCAATTTCTCCAAATATTCACAAATTAAGAACAAAAATCATACCCAAACCACATATTGATCATAATGTAACTATATATTGCAAGAATATCAAGAATTAAAAAGCAAGTAAAAGGTTATTTGAGAAAAAAGATAAAAATCCAAAACTTAGGTTTTGTCCCAAATCTCAAAAATTAACACCCTAAACTAAAATCTAAACCTAGAAACATGTTAGAAATCAAAAATAGGTAAGAATACATACCTTAGTTGTTGAATTCGGGTTAGTATGGAGGATTTGAGGTTTTAGGTTTTGTGAAAAAAGAAAAAAAGAGAGAAAGAAAGAAAGAAGAGAATAAAAAGAAAGAAAGAAAGAAAGAAGAAGGTAAGGAAGGGGATGATGAGTCATCCCCTATCCTTATCTTAATTTTATGTATATATATATATATATATATATATATAGTTTGAAATTAAAATCCCGAACAGCCTGTGTCGGCCGAGCAGCTGGCTCGGCCGACCAGCTTGGCGAGCAGGGCGTCAGTGCCCTGCTCGCCCGAGCTGGGGCGTTTTTTTTTTAGAACGAGTATGGGGTGCAAAGCTTGACAATATAATAAAAATACAAATTAAAAACTAACAACCAAATTTAACCAAAACAAAAAGAAAAGAAAAATGCAGAAATAATTGTTCAAGCTTTGAATTTAAACCGAGGAGAACTCGATTTCTCCCCCTTACTCAATCCTTTCTCAGGATCTTTGGATTCTTCTCCGTTGTGCTTGGGAGAGAACCCTGTGGCCTTTCCTGCCTGTCCCTATTGATTTGGGCTACCTGATTGCTCAGATCCTTGCAGAAAGCTTCATTGTTGGCAAGCCTAACCGAGATCTCCTTTAAGAGAGTAACCACCTCGTCAGATTTCTTAGGAGGTTGCATTGGCCCTTGGTTCTGCTGTTGATATGGGGGCATGCCAAGCCCCTGCTCTCTATGTTCCTGAACAAAGCCGCTGGGAGGTCGAAGCACATTCTGATTTGAATTCCCGTAGGATAGGTTCGGGTGCTGAGGCCTCCTATAGTTGTTGTTGTTGTTGTAGGAGTTGTGGTTGTTGGGGTTGTAGTTGTTATAGTTCTGTTTGTACCTCGGTTTCCCCCCAACATAATTGACCATTTCCACCCCATCTCCAGCGAAAGGGCTCCCTGCCTGACAGTCCTTTCCATGGTGGTCACCGCCACAGTGCACACTGGTGGGAGGTTGGCTGAATTTAGCCAACAGGACGTCCATCTTCCTACTTATATCCGCAACACTTGGATTTTGTTCTTGTTCTTCCACAGCAAACACCCGCTGCCTTGTGGGGCCAGCGAGTTTCTCCTCTTGCCACTGCACGCTCTTCCTAGCCAGCTCGTTAATCATATCATACGCCTCTGTTGCTGTCTTCCTGAACAAATCTCCACCCGCTGCGGAGTCTACAATAGCCCTGTTGGTGGGTGTCAATCCGTGATAGAAGACGCTCACCAATTGATGCTTGGGTATGTCATGATGAGGGCACATGCGCGGCATTTTCCTGAATCGGGTCCAAGATGTGTGGAGCGCTTCGTGCTCGGGTTGGTGGAAGGATGTGATCTCACCCCTGAGCATTGCTGTCTTCGAGGGAGGAAAGTAGTAGGACAAGAATTCCTTCTCCAATCCTGCCCAAGTCGTGATTGATCCGGGCTCCAGTGTTCTTAGCCATTCCAAAGCTTGCCCAGTTAGAGAAAACGGGAACAACTTCAGTCTAGCAGCATCTTGGGGAACCCCATTTGTTCTCGCGGTGTCTGCGCACATTAGGAAGCGATCCAGATGATCATTTGGGCTCTCATGTGCTTCCCCTCCAAACAATCCGGTCTGTTGGATCAAGTGAATTATACCGGACTTGATTTCGTATGTATTGGCCGGAATATTCAGAGCGGCAATGTCGGACAAGTGCTGGTGTCGGTGTGGTGCCAGGATCTCACTCATCAGACGAGTGTCATTTTCTGGCCCGGTGTTCTCAGTGTTCCGTTCATTGTCAGTCATCTTGATAGGCTCAATGATCTCGTCTTGCTACAGTTTTCTAATCTGTTTGCTCCTGCGAAGAGTACGTTCAAGTTCAGGGTTAAGAGGGACACACAGTATTCTTGCTGATCTTGTAGGCATATGCTGAGAAGAAATAAATACAAGAAATAAATGAAAACAGAAATTTTTCCTATGAAAGAAAATTATACACATCATACAAGGTCGCACAGTTTTATACAAGTATTCCTATTGGTTTATATTGACAGATATAGATTGATGTACATGGTACAGACTAGTAGAGATAACAAGTATGTATAAGTATGAATCAGAATATGAACAAACATAACTATAAGAATGAGCAAGTATAAAAGGTATAAACAGGTACAGACAGACAAGTATAGATGAATTTAACAGATACAAATATACGTTTATATAAACAAGTATGAATAAGAATGGGTATGTACAACTACGCATGTTATGCGAAAACACGGTAGATATAAACAAGTATAGAAAGGTCATATATACTTAGGTATAGATGAATAAACAAGTATTTGTATATGCAAGTATGAATAATATAAACAAGTATAGATGATATAAACAAAGGATATCTACAATGAATGCCTAAACTAACAAATCGACCTTTGGTTCGATATTGCAGAAGAAATAAATCCCCGGCAACGGTGCCAAAAACTTGACGCGGCCTCACGCGAATGAGGCCGATCTTAGGGTAAGTGTACCCCGTCGTTATCAAGTAATAAAATTCTGGAAAGTCCAGGTATCGTCCACAGGATTTATTTCTGCAAGTATCGAGCTACTTGGTTTCAGGTGTTATCTAGGCTTAGGGGGGTTTGAGTTTGTTTTTCTTAAATTAATCTACTCCTAGGTTGAATTATACTATTCCTAGCTAAGTTATCTGATTCTAACTAAGTTATTCTACGCCTAATTAAGTTACTCTACCCCTAATTAAGTTAAACTACTCCTAAGTGATCTTTTACTAATGCAATTACCCGAAGGAACATGAAAGGATACGATGATAATGAAAATAGGTTGTTTAGACAACAGATTTAAAACCTAATCTAAGTCACTTATGTCCGAGGCGATTAACCCGACCTATCCTCCTAAAGTCCCTAGTTCGTGATTCCCTTGTAAGGCCGAAACTAGCTCTAAGGCTCAGCAATTTGGGCTTAATCTTCTATAGGGTCGTCAATCCTATAGGCACTGACTAGGTCAGATTCAGCTCGTAATATGTGCCAACTTAATTTTGGGATTATCGAATGAGTTAAACCAATCAGACAAAGCGTAAGACAAAGATTAAAGCAATAAAACAATTGAAGAAACAAAACTATAATATATATCAAAGATGAAAAGTATTGTCACGAAGTTACAATGAGCCTAGGATTCATAACATGTATCAGAGGCTAGACAGAGTATAAAAGAAGAAAAATCCCTTTTAGGGAACCTGTCTACCAATGCAGGTGTCTTCCTAGGACTTAAGGATGGAGCTTGAGCAATCCTCGGTGAACGGAGCTTCGGAGGTGTCTTCAATGGAGGTTTGAAGGATATGGAGGAGGTGGAGAGGATTTCTCAAGGTGAAAGCTAAGGAAATTACAAAGATAAAAGATACCTAATTTACATTGGAAAAATCCTATTTATAGACGCGGTTCGGGCCCTCTTCTTGACCTATTTCGTGTCCTTATGCAGGTGGGAAGTCGTGGGACCGGTCGTGGAGTCGTGGGGGCGGAATTGGTCTTTTTGACCAATTCCCGCAGGTCTGCTCGCCGAGCAGGCACTGCTCGTCGCGAGCAGGCCTCTGAGGGCCTGCTCAGCGAGCGGGCATGGCCTGCTCGCCCGAGCAGGCCTCTGAGGCCCTGCTCGGCGAGCTGGCCTACGAAGGCCAGTTCGTCGAGCAGTCTTGCCCGATACGCCCCCGTGCGGTCGCCGAATGCCAAACATGTGTTTCTTCGCCCAAACTTATCCCTGTGCATGCACAAAAACTCCAGATAACATTAGTCCAAAGGCTAAATTGACCCGCCAATCGCTTATTTTGAGCAAACGCTTCATTCGGTGCGACTTTTGACGGATCAATTAGCTTCAAAAGATAACGGAATTATAACACGCATGCCATTTTGGCCGTATTTGCCCAAATTGATCATAAAACGAGCCTAAACAACGAAAAGTAAATTAAACGTTTCCAATTTCTAACTAACTCACACAAAAGCATTTAGATGCGAGAATTGCTCGCTTATTGACTAAATAAAGCTAAAACCCGTCCTAAAACCGTACCCAAAGATAGGGGTTTTTGACCCCTATCAGTTGACGAAGAAGAAACTGAGCACACATCAAATGCTCCCGCTGTTCAAAGGGAAGCTTCACCCACTGACTCTATTGAGTCCATTCCTTGTGACCCTACTCCTCCAAAGCTAAAGAGACTGAGGAAGAAGAAGGCTTTTCAAGCACCCGTCATTGACCTCATGGGTGACTCACCGCTAAGGGATGAGATCTCTGACCTTACAGATGTACATCTTCGGTACTTCTCAATCCCTCTTGAGTCTCAACTAGAGCAACAAGAAAATCAAGCCTCTGTTTCTCAACCGAAGGAACATGCCGACTTAAATGCTTCTGCCAGCCAAAGTAATGTTGAGCAAGTGCTCGAAGATTCCGCTCCTCAACATGTTGAGCAAGCTACGGAATTACCTGCTCAGGTGAACACTGAACTTCCTTAACTTCCAACACCTAGTCAGCTTCAGCCTGACCCTGAGCAAGCAACACTTTCTGCCGATCCTCCACTTCTATAACTCAATGTGCAGAATCAAATCCAGTCAGTTTCTACTAACAATCCAAATTCCAGGCCAGCCGCTGACAATAATGGGCCTTCTAATGATGAGCAGAACCAAACACCGCCTTCATTCAATTCTACTCCTCCTCCGGCATCTGGGTCAACAAATGATGGATCCTTAAGCTATTTGAATGCCTCTGAGTCTGGTCGAAGAATCGTTGACTCAGCCCAAGCTCTTATCCAGGACCTCCATCAAACCGGTACCAATGCCGCTGGGTCTACTAATGTTGAGACAACTCCACTTTCGTCTGTCACTCAGCTTCTAACTGAGATCAAAGGTCTGAAGGATCTTCTGAGTGTCATGACTTCATTGCAATCTCAACAGCCCAGGCAGGACTCTATAACAAAGCTGGCCGAACTCCAGCTGACCATGGTAAACCACATGAACTCAATGCAAGGGCAGATTCATCAATTGTCAACTGCGAACTCAGCATATGCCACTTCTGCCAAAGTCCATCATCTCTTCAGCCAGCTTCATTCTGAGCAGGAGAAAACAAATCACCAACTTTCCACCTCCTCTCAATGCTCCATTGAGCAAATTAGCGAGGCTGTGCGTCTGCTGAACTTAAACAGGCAAGAGATGGCAACTGACGAGCTTAAAACCAACGAGATTCTGAAGTATTCTTGAGTAACTTTCAACCATGTGCACCAAATCAACGCTCAACATGAGTATTTTGATTCATCTTTGCTAAAGATGTTTCATCAAGCTTTTGCAATGCTCACTGAAACCATACACTGGGTTGGCAAGTCTCAAGCCTATGTTTTGAGTATGCTGAGTGTTGCATCTGTCAGAATTCCTCGAGCTATTGTGGATGAGGGAGTCCCAATCTTTGACGGAATGAATGAAAGCACAAGAAGGCTAAAGGCTTTTTCTAGACGCCTAACTCAAGCTGCCATTGAAGAAACCTTCATTGCCAAAAATGATGCTGGCAAAACGGGGGAGAAAGAACAAGCCCGAAGAACTCAGCAATCTGAAGAAGCTTCAGGAAGTCAGCAAAGACACAAGGGAAAGGGTAAGCTAAAAGAGCATGAAGCCCAACTCAACTACAAGAAGAAATAGCTTTAGCTTTACTTACTAGGACTGACTAGATTTCTTTTTGCTAGTCCTTTCCTTGTGTATTTTTTTGTGCTGACCTGAATACAAAACCTTGATGCATCTATCCTTTTAAATTAACCAATCTTATGTGATGCTTACTTATGTTTTGTATTGAATAGTAAATCGCATCTTCACTAAATCAACCCTGTCTACATTGCTTTATGACTGCATGCTGTGTTGACCGCTTTTACATGTCTTCTTAAACACATTGAACAAAGAAATACTCAACGCTCTCTGATATATAAATCTTCCGCATAAAACTGAGTTAAATAGAATATGTTCCATGAGCTGACCTATTTCTGAAAACTGACCTTAGACTTACTCGATTAAACCTTAAAATGTTTAGAGTAAAACTAAGTCAGCCGCTCAACCCTTACGGGGGGAGTTATTTGATAAAATTAGGTCAACTATCATGGGGGAGCTCAACACTGAGTTCTTCAACTGAATATTTTTGCCAACATCAAAATGGGGGAGTTTGTTGAAACACCTTTCCACATGATTTTGATTTGACAAAATTATTTAAATGATGATAAAAATATTCTAACACATTAAATTTAAATGCTTTGATTTATTACACTAATGTGTTTGTTCAATGTTGAGTTTAATTGTTTATAAGACATTGAGATTAAAAAGCCCAAAGGCCCATAAAGTGGAAGTCAAGCCCAAATCAACACATCAAGACCATTCGGCTCAAGAGTTCAAAACGAAGCCGTATCAAGTAAAACGACGACTTAACAAGAGAAGGATCGAGAAGCCTTCGAGGCAAAAGCTTCAAGTGGAAGCTGCTGAGTTGGACGACAATGCAGTCTGGATAGCGGCAGACAATGTTCAACTTCTAGACAAAGTATTTCTACTTTGGGAAAAGTTTAGAAGGCGCAGGAAGCTGTCTCGTGGACTTTTCCTTAAATGTCGAAACATTCTGCCGAAGACTGACGAAGACAGAAGATGCGTGAATCCTATTGGCCAACGACGCTGAGCACGCCCAAAGTGATAACGACAGGAAGCCGTTTCCCTCCAACAGTTATTTCGAAATTCGAAATGACCAGGTGCCTCAAGTGTCACTATATAAAGGCCATCCATTTGCTTCAATCGATCCAGATCTTCAACTAGTCGAAACGCTGACCAAATTCATACTTGAAGTTTCTGTGAGAAAAGCAAAGCAAATACCTTACACCAATTCTTCATCTTTGTGTAAAAGTCTAGAGTGATTTCCAATCATCTAAAGTGTCTTAGCAATCGTTGTTTAGGACAAACACTTTATCATTTCTAGAAGAATAGAAAGGAGAGGTTGAGTACTCGGTTATAGTACTCAGCGTAGATATAGGAGTGAGTAGAGGTATAGAGGAAGGTACTCTTGTTATACTCAGCTTCTATCTGTAAAAGGTTTCGTGCTCTACCTTTAAAGAGCTCAGTAGAGAATTCAAAAAGCTCAGAACGAGTTCCGGGGACTAGACGTAGGCGGAGAGGCCGAACCAGGATAAGTCTGTTGAGTAACATCTTTCTAACCCTTAAACTCCTTTAATATATATTGCTTGCTATAAAACTGACTAAGTAAAGAACTCACACTGAGTTAAGTTTACTAAGAAGCTGAGTTCGGGAATAGACTCTAAGTGCTATTTCCTGACTCAAGTAAAGAAGCAGACTTAGTCACAAGTTGACTAAGCTTGTGTCTTGAATCTACTTAGTGACGCTGTGTAAACCTTTTCATAAGAAAAGAAGTCAGCCTCAACGGACAAATTTTTTTAAATAGTTCCTATCCCCCCCCCCTTGGAACTAACTTGTCACATTATAAGGGACCAACAATAAATACTTTACCCCTCTAATTGAGAATCCGAGATCCATTCTGGAAACAAATAAAACCACAACACATACAAAAACTAAAAGTCGACTATATATATAAAATTCAAATTTTACAAAATTAAGAAAAATAATAAAACTAATGAAAAAACTAAAAGTTGTACAAAGCTATTTATTTCCTCTGAATAGATACTTCAATGTCCTGGCATTGAATCTATCTTTCTTCACTTTCATTTCACAGCTGAGAAGACCATTGATATCTGAAGTTGGAGCTTCCTTAAACTCATAGATTCCTCTTTCAAGATGTTGGCCATACTTTGATATTTTATTAGCAAGTTTATTGGCAGAACTATCAATCCAAGAAAAAATTACTTCACATTGTTCTTGGTGGAGTAAAAGAAGAATGCTAAGTGTGATCATTAATCGATCATCACTTACTTGGGATTCTAGACATGTAATAGTCTTTATAACTGTTAGACAATCAGACTCGATAATAAAACGAGTTGCATGATTCAACAGCATAAAATTAAGCATGTCCAATATACAAAGACATTCAGATTGGATGTTGTTATCAAATACATCAGTTTGTCGAATAAAAATTGCTTTTTCAAAGCGTTCGGACAATTTACCATTTTCATCACGAACAACTCCAGTTGTTGTGCATTTTATTTGACTGGTTCTGTCTTGATTGAAAGAGCTATCACCATTAATTTTTATCCAACCAGAATATGGAGGTATCCAGAAGTTACCTTTCTTACTTTCTTGATCTTCAATCACGTGGAAACAACTATTACAAACAAAAGGAAAAAAGAAACTTAGTATACATATGATAATGACATATAATAAGAATAAATATATAATAGTAGAAATTAAATTACCCAATTTTCAGGTTTTCGATTTCCCATCTTATGGCTTGCAAATGAAAGGGTTCAAGCCAAAACACTGCATCTGATGTTCCTGATTTTCGAAATAAGTACGTTCGATAAGATGTTGGAGTAAAACCTTGACAATAATTCAAAAACAGTTCCACGTATTCAGGTTTAATTTTTTTACAAGCTTGGGATTTCAAATCAATTTGTTTGACTCTCACCCCCCTGATAACAGCAATATATCTCTGAATACATCAGCAATATATATATATATATATTATCAAATATGTATATATTGCATAAAAAACTGTAATATGGTTAGTCACCGTTAGATCTAGACTTATTAAAATTGTATGGTTGATTACATTTTACACAAGTTCAGGAGGCTAATTGAACATTTTATGCAAATTTAGGAGACTATCGGGACACTTTAAAAGTTCATGAGGCTAATAAAAAATTTTGGATAAATTCATGGGCTAAAATATTTAGTGTTTTACTAACAAAATTACAAAAGTTATGTTAAAATGCTAAAAACTAAATCTGATACATATAAGTTAATCACAATTTTTTTTCGTCAAAATGTCTATGATATTTTCGATAGCATAAGGGGTAAAATTGCATATAACTCACAATACCTTTAAATAAATATATTTATCTCACACCAATAAGATTAATACTTATCTTGTCAAACATTGCTAACTTAATATTCAAAATGTCAAGCAACACGTTTCCTGGAAATTAGGATGAGAATTATTTGTTAATAGGTTTTAGATAAATATTAAAATATGCTTAAAAAAAGAGAAACCTGTGACTAAAAAATCCACAGAAGACTAGACAATACTCCATGGTTGTCTTTCTCTCCATGGTTGATCTCTTGAAATTCAAATCCATTCACTTATGCATAAACCTCACCATAGATTTTCTTTGAAAAGATTTGGAAATTTTGTTTATAGTAGAAATTCATAGTCTTCAACCTTTATGAATCTTATTAGTTAATTAACTATATTATACCATCTGATGGCAGGTAGATGGTCTTTAAAATTAACAAATCTTAAGATGTTTTAGCTTATTTTTCATTCTCATATTCCTACTAAATTAAACATTTTTTAAAGTTTCAGATTGTTAAAACGTACTTTTATATATTAGATTGGAGTTGTATCTTTTTTTTTTGTATTCTCTGTTACTGCACAATATACTTTTTATTCCATTCTATTAAAAAAAGCCATCAAAGAGAAGATACAGAAAGAATAGAAAGATTGATTAAGCGGATTAGTAGAAAATATTGCAAACATAAATGATTACACAAGTCAGAAATGGAAGAAATTAGCAAACTATAAAATAAGAGCTGAAAAAGAACTGAAAAAATGAGAGTAAAAAACAAAGACTAATTAATTTATTAGTCCCTATATTTTGACAAAACATACTGTTTAATCCCTATGTTTTCAAAAACATACGGTAAGGTCCCTAACTTTTTTCTCGATGAACTGTTTAGTCCCTATCGTTAGACTCTCATGAAGATTCTGTTAGTCAATTTGGATTTGAGTCAAATTAAACTCACCATTGAGAATAAGCATGAGTGATTCGATTATGGATTAGGGATTCAATCCTAACAGGAAGAGTAAGCGAGAGAGATTTGAGTCGATTTCTACCTTGAATTCAAAGAGTGAGTATGAGTGATTCGATTATGGGTTAGGGATTCAATCCTTTCTCCATTTTTTTGTGAGCGCGAGTTGTGAGAGAAAGACATAGAGGTGTGAATTGCTTTTGACTGATTAATAGTAAAGGGTAATTTAGTCATTAACGAATTTATAAACGGTAAAAAATCTAACAAACAGACGGAATAACTAAACAGTCCACTGAAAAAAAGGTTAGGGACCTTACCGTGTGTTTTTGAAAATATAAGGACTAAACAATGTGTTTTATCAAAATATAGGGACTAATAAATTAATTACCCAAAAATAAATTAAGGAAGAATGAAATTAAGAGAAAGTGGAAAAAAACAGATCCTGATTATGTCTATGAAAAACCAGAAGAAAAGAAAGTGGAACGTGAATCTAGAAATACTAATTATCTAATATTTAATTTTGAATATTTATTATTATAACTGTTTGAATCTGACAAAAGCAATATATTGTGTAGGTTATTGATAATATTATTATAAAAAAACTAGTCGAAAACCCGTGCGATGCACAGGGTATGAAACTTTTATATAATTTAGATAAATAAATAAATTGACATATGTACTTTTAAATAATTTTATATCATGCTATGAAAAAAAATTATATTATGTATATTTGAAATTAATATATATATTTTAATGAAAATTCAAATTAAATTAATTTTAAAAATAATTGACTACTTTTTTATAGAATTTTAACTAAAGATGAATGATTTATTTATTTTTACAAAATTCAATGATTTGTAGTTTTTAGGAATTTTAATATATTTTCATATTCCAAATATTTTGTAAAACAATAATAATAAAATAGCAGATTAATTAAGAAATATATTAGAATATAATAAAAAAATAAAAAATTGAATTAAACTATAATTAAAATTAAATATTATATTTACGATACAAAAGAATTACAATATAGGTTAAACAAAAATTGAATTAAACTACAATTAAAATTAAATATTATATCTACGATACAAAAGAATTACAATCTATGTTAAAATGGAAGCAACATCAATATATTATTTTATAAACTATTACAATCAATACTTTCTAATGTTGCACATGAAGAAACTTTATCAATTCAATATGTTACATATAAAAAAATAAAATTCGTAAGAATTAGTCACAAATTCATCTTGATGATAATTATTTTGGTTGATGGAATTTCATGATCACCATGTTTTCGAATTCAATTATTCATTCTGCTACAATAACCCAATATATCTAATTGAATCAGTTTAAGATGATGATTTCTCCTATTTTCATCTCGTAATATCTCATCAAGACATTCGATCAATTTGTTCTTCATTCTTTCACTATATAGAATATCAGCCATACTCGCAGATATCACTTATTTGACTTCATTAATATTTTTTAATAATTATATATTCTTGAATTTTGTAAGTAAGAAAAACAAACAAAAGAATTGAAAAAAAAATGAAGGGACGAAAAAGATAATTAGGAGAGAACCATCTTCCTCTCGATTTTTTTTTTAAATAAGAGAGAATGTCGAGACATAAGCGTATAAAGAGGAGAGTGAAAATATTTTTTGCCCATTAATTAAACATTTTATTTTTTCTTAATGAAGTATTAAGTCCATAAAATAATTTTAGTTAAATAGAATTAAATCGCAATTGTAATCACTCAGTAACAAAAAAAAATGTTTTATAATTAATATGTGAAATTAATTATATTAATTAGAATCATTATGCTCAACATTTGAGAATTTGAAGAGATTCAAATAATAATATTTTCTTAATTAATATTTTTCAATAATTTGTCCTATGATCATATTTCATTTTCATCTGTTAAAAACTCTTGAAATACTAACAATTTTGTACGAACCATAATATAATAGTTAAAAATTATATAAGCCAATGTTGCAAAAGCAATTATCTCAATATCCATAATTAATGTACATTATTAGGATTTTGAGCATCAAAATTTATTTTTGTTTACCTTGATTTTGAATTCGTATCTAGCATAATCCACATTCTTCAAGAATAAACATCTTATCAAGTGTATTAGACGCTTACAATCTCCTTGTCTAGAAAATTGAGAAAAAAACAACTTCTTGATAATAATAATAATAATATAACATAATTTATATTGAAATAATATAACAACTATTTTTAATAAAAATAAAACAACAACATAATTGAGAACAAAATAACTACAACATATGAAAAAAATCGAATATTTACCTTCAGAAATATAATACTATCTATCGTGACCAATGAATATAATGGTGCAATACTATCTATCATGTTTTATATAGAAGTTTATTTGTGACTTTTGGATTTCCTTTGCTTTGTGTTTTTTCATCTTTCCGTAACTGTTGCTTGCTTTTATTATTTTAATTAATATGCTAGTAATTATTTAATATATTATAAATATAAATTTGTTATTTTTAATTAATTAAATATTTTTAATCTGATTTTTTACTACGTTGACAACTCATCAAAAATACCTCTAAAACACTTTTTCTCATTTCTCTCTGTTTCCGTAATTATATATAGTATAGATGTTTTATTGATAAAAAAAGAAAACTAACTATTTTAATAGTAAAATGAGGTTGTGTGTAATTTCTTCTATTTTTTTATTGCTTATGTACCAAAGTGGGCTTGTCTGATTTAATTTGTTTTTCGAATTGGACTCCAGGCCAAACGATGTAATTTTAGCTTGAACAAATTTAAAAACAAATTATGCCCAGCCCAGCTGTCACCTTCTTCTTTTTTGTCTCAAACCAAGAAATGAAAATGTGTCCGAGAAAACAAAAAATGGAGAATAAAAATAATATCTATAAGAAGTAGAATAAATTTTTTTTCTCAAAAATTTTATCCTAACTTACTTGTGAAAACAAAACTTTTTTTCCAGAAATCGTATCCTCAAGTATACTACTTGTGAAAACAAAGCTTTAAACCAAGCCAGTAGTTGAACATGTGCAAGGTGCTCAACTACACATGGCCCATAATCTGAGAGAGCCTCCAATTTTATTTTTTTTAATGATATTTTATTGTACTTTCTTTGATTTAATTGAGTATATAAGATTTTGCATATTTGTATTAAGACAAAAAAAAACATCATTAGATCCCTAATCTTTTATTTTTTAGTTCATTAAGTCTTTGATCTTTTATTTAGATATATTAAGTCTTCGATTTTTTATTTTTTTGTCACATTAAGTCCTGGATGACTTAAAAAATCAATTTTGAACATAAAATTTGGTTAAAATAGCGTTATTCATTGCACATTCATTCAAAATTTGTATTTATTCATATTCAAATTTTGTATTTATTCATATTCAAAATTTGTATTCATTGCACTTGCATTTAAAATTTGTATTCTTTCATTTCACTTGTATTCAAAAAATTCAAGTGTTGCACAGGGCCCCGAAAATCTTTAAGACGACCCTGCTTTAAACTAATCTTTTAGTTCAACCAAAAAACAAGAAGTAGAGGAAATCAAATAGATAAGAAAGAAACGGGAATGATTCAAAGAAAAAGATAAGAAGAAAGAAAAAGATAAGAAGCATGTCCAATATACAAAGATATTCAGATTGGATGTTGTTATCAAATAGATCAGTTTGTCGAATAAAAATTGTTTTTTCAAAGCGTTCGGACAATTTACCATTTTCATCACGAACGATTCCAGTTGTTGTGCATCTTATTTGACCGGTTCTGTCTTGAATGAAAGAGCTATCACCATTAATTTTTATGCAACCAGAAGATGGAGGTATCCAGAAGTTACCTTTCTTACTTTCTTGATCTTCAATCAGGTGGAAACAACTATTACAAACAAAAGGAAAAAAGAAACTTAGTATACATATAATAATGACATATAATAAGAATAAATATATAATAGTAGAAATTAAATTACCCAATTTTCAGGTTTTTGATTTCCCGTCTTATGGCTTGCAAATGAAAGGGTTCAAGCCAACACATTGCATCTGATGTTCCTGATTTTCGGAATGCGTATGTTCGACAAGATGTTGGAGTAAAACCTTGACAATAATTCAAAAATAGTTCCACGTATTCAGGTTTAATTTTTTTACAAGCTTGGGATTTCAAATCAATTTGTTTGACTCCCATCCCCCCTGATAACAGCAATATATCTCTGAATACATCAGAAATCGGGTTCCTGAAGTTTTCATCATTTATCATATCAATATATTCAAAATGTTCTACCCAATATAAAAGATTTTTTTGTTTATTATACTTTACTTTAAATACGTACAGAGGGTCTGGAGTTGGTTTGTTATCTATATATTCAGGTTTTAATAAATCTAGTGGAATTGTAGGATCTGACTCAATGATTTGAGTTGCCAACAATTTCGTTTTCCTAGATTTTAAAATAGAATATAACTTATTTACATTCTAATTACTACAATCCGAAAAACTACGTACAACTCTTTTCATTTTTTTTATAAGCTAAAAAAAATGAATCAAGAAATTAGAAACAGAAGAACAGAGTAAAAATAAAGTAAAAGTAAAAATAATTATTTGATGAAAAGATGACGAAAAATAAAGAAATGAAAATGTGTCCGAGGAAACAAAAAATGGAGAATAAAAATAATATCTATGAGAAGTAGAAGAAATTTTTTTTCTCAGAAATTTTATCCTAACTTACTTGTGAAAACATAACTTTTTTTTCTAGAAATCGTATCCTCAAGTATACTACTTGTGAAAACAAAGCTTTAAACCAGGCCCGTAGTTTAACATGTGCAAGGTGCTAAACTACACAGGGCCCATAATCTGAGAGGGCCTCCAGATTTATTTTTTTTAATAATATTTTATTATACTTTCTTTGATTTAATTGACTATATAAGATTATGCATATTTGTATTAAGACAAAAAAAAACATCATTACATCCCTAATCTTTTATTTTTTAGTTCATTAAGTCTTTGATTTTTTATTTAGATATATTAAGTCTCCGATTTTTTATTTTTTTGTCACATTAAGTCCTGGATGACTTAAAAAATCAATTTTGAACATAAAATTTGGTTAACATAGCGTTATTCATTGCACATTCATTCAAAATTTTTATTTATTCATATTCAAATTTTGTATTTATTCATATTCAAAATTTGTATTCATTGCACTTGCATTTAAAATTTGTATTCTTTCATTTCACTTGTATTCAAAAAATTCAAGTGTTGCACAGGGCCCCGAAAATCTTTAAGACGACCCTGCTTTAAACTAATCTTTTAGTTCAACCAAAAAACAAGAAGTAGAGGAAATCAAATAGATAAGAAAGAAACGGGAATGATTCAAAGAAAAAGATAAGAAGAAAGAAAAAGATAAGAAGCATGTCCAATATACAAAGATATTCAGATTGGATGTTGTTATCAAATAGATGGAGGTACCTTTCTTACTTTCTTGATCTTCAATCAGGTGGAAACAACTATTACAAACAAAAAGAAAAAAGAAACTTAGTATACATATAATAATGACATATAATAAGAATAAATATATAATAGTAGAAATTAAATTACCAAATTTTCAAGTTTTCGATTTCTCGTCTTATGGCTTGCAAATGAAAGAGTTCAAGCCAACACATTGCATCTGATGTTCCTGATTTTCAGAATGCGTATGTTCGACAGATGTTGGAGTAAAACCTTGACAATAATTCAAAAATAGTTCCACGTATTCAGGTTTAATTTTTTTACAAGCTTGGGATTTCAAATCAATTTATTTGACTCTCATCCCCCTTGATAACAGCAATATATCTCTGAATACATCAGAAATCGGGTTCCTGAAGTTTTCATCACTTATCATTTCAATATATTCAAAATGTTCTACCCAATATAAAAGATTTTTTTTTGTTTATTATACTTTACTTTAAATACGTACAGAGGGTCTGGAGTTGGTTTGTTATCTATATATTCAGGTTTTAATAAATCTAGTTGAATTGTAGGATCTGACTCAATGATTTGAGTTGCCAATAATTTCGTTTTCCTAGATTTTAAAATAGAATATAACTTATTTACATTCTAATTACTACAATCCGAAAAACTACGTACAACTCTTTTCATTTTTTTTATAAGCTAAAAAAAATGAATCAAGAAATGAGAAACAGAAGAACAGAGTAAAAATAAAATAAAAGTAAAAATAATTATTTGATGAAAAGATGACGAAAAATAAAGAAATGAAAATGTGTCCGAGGAAACAAAGAATGAAGAATAAAAATAATAATCTATAAGAAGTAGAAGAAATTTTTTTTCTCAGAAATTGTTTCCTAACTTACTTGTGAAAACAGAACTTTTTTTTCCAGAAATCGTATCCTCAAGTATACTACTTGTGAAAATAAAGCTTTAAACCAAGCCCGTAGTTGAGCATGTGCAAGGTGCTCAACTACACAGGGCCCATAATCTGAGAGGGCCTCCAATTTTATTTTTTTAATAATATTTTATTGTACTTTCTTTGATTTAATTGAGTATATAAGATTTTGCATATTTGTATTAAGACAAAAAAACATCATTAGATCCCTAATCTTTTATTTTTTAGTTCATTAAGTCTTTGATCTTTTATTTAGATATATTAAGTCTCCGATTTTTTATTTTTTTTATCACATTAAGTCCTTGATGACTAAAAAAATCAATTTTGAACATAAAATTTGGTTAACATAGCGTTATTCATTGCACATTTATTCAAAATTTATATTTATTCATATTCAAAATTTGTATTTATTCATATTCAAAATTTGTATTCATTGAACTTGCATTTAAAATTTGTATTCTTTTATTGCACTTGTATTCAAAAAATTCAAGTGTTGCACAGGGCCCCGAAAATCTTTAAGACGGCTCTGCTTTAAACTAATCTCTTAATTCAACCAAAAAACAAGAAGCAGGGGAAATCAAATAGATAAGAAAGAAACGGGAATGATTCAAAGAAAAAGATAAGAAGAAAGAAAAAGATAAGAAGAGGGAAGAGTGGGAGCGGATACTATTTTGATAAGTCTGGTATATAAAATCAATTGAACCTTGAGATTTGACCAAACAACATTCATTTAATGAGAGATTTTCTTTCTTTATTGTCTTGGAAAGAAAATACTTATTTTATTGCTATATACAATCAATTCTCTTCTGCCATCTCTTCCATCGCAATCAATTCTCATATCTACCCCTATATATAATCAATTCTCATATCTACCCCAATTGAATAACTTCTCTTTTCTGCAGTAAAACCATTCTCTACGGATTTGTCCAGCTATGATGTTGGTGAAGCATTAATAATACCATTATTATGATTCCATTTTACCATAAATTGTTTTGGAAGTAGTGAGTGATGAAGATAAGGATGTACTGTAAAACAAAAAATATTAGAAATGAAAAGGACCTGTAATAGAATATACAAATATATTACTAGTAAAAAGATAAAAGCCACCTAACCTAATATTTAAAGTGAAAAGCCAATTCCTCCAAATTAATGCGTCACATTTGACAAATAAAAAAGCATATAATAACCTTATACGATATGTTCAACCATGTGTTAAACATCAGTATTTGCTTAATATACATGTATGGTATGGCCATGTGTTAAACATTAATATTTGCTTAATATACATGTATGGTATGGTTAGGAATGGATCTGTAATAGTGGCATTTGCCCCACTGAAATTTGGAAGGTATAAAACTATATGTACATAAATTTTTATTTTTGGAGTTTGCCCCAAACTCCATTATTAATAGCAAAAATAAATTTAAGCTTTCTTGGAAACTAGACCCTATTACTACGCCGTTCCATTTTTTTTTAACTCTAACAGCTTAATGGGTGGGACCCAATTAAAATGTTCTTGTAGGAAGGGTGAATAGTGACAGCACTCCAACAAATCCTATAGATTTGGTTTCAGAATAATAAATCTATTTAGAAGTTTTAGTAATAGAAAACTTTATTTTATTTTATCATTTACTAAATAATTTCCTATATAAATTTCTACCCAATTTATTTTCTAATTGAACCAAATTTTTATGGCAAGATAAAAATTAAGTGTGATATGAAAATTCCCAATAACCTTAAGATTAAAATTTCCTAAAAACAAAATTGATCCATAGTAAAATTATGACTCGAAGAAACAATACAAAATTGATACTAATCCGATTAGGTTAACACGAGATTGATATGAATTTTTTTTATGTTGAGTTAAGGTTTAATCATTTTGATTTTAATCCAAAATTGACACAACATGAACACAACACAAACCCCAATTGCAACCTCTGATATTTACGTTGTTATTGATTTTTTTGTATATATTTTTAATTGTGATAAGGTTCAAATTTAATCATAATGTTTTTAGCGAAATGCAAATTTAACCAACGTATGAAATAATGTAAATTTAATCCTAACATTTTTAAGTAAGATCAATTTTACCCCTTATGCTATCGAAAATATCATAGACATTTTGACGAAAAAAAATTGTGATTAACTTATATGTATCAGATTCAGTTTTTAACATTTTAACATAATTTTTGTAATTTTGTTAGTAAAACACTAAATATTTTAGCCCATGAATTTATCCAAAATTTTTTATTCGCCGCATGAACTTTTAAAGTGTCCCGATAGTCTCCTAAATTTACATAAAATGTTCAATTAGCCTCCTGAACTTGTGTAAAATATAATCAACCATACAATTTTAATAAGTCTAGATCTAACGGTGACTAACCATATTACAGTTTTTGATGCAATATATACATATTTGATTATATATATATATATATATATATATGGGTGGGATCTAGTGTGACAAGGGGTTAGGGTGTGACAATGAGCTTATTGTGTGACATAACAAAACTACGTAGTTTTGATGATAATTGAAAAGGGCAAGGTAGCAAATTTGTAAATAAAAGGAAAGAGGGATATAGAAAATTGTTTTATTTCTTTTCTTTAAAATACATTTTCCCGGCATTTCTAACATCGTTTTTTGAAAATTTTTATACTATTAGACTCGTCTAAATTAGACGGTCATTTTAAGATCCCTGAAGCTCAAGTAAAAAAATTTCCGGTGAACGGAATCCGGGTGGACGTTTTCCGGCGAGAAAAAAAAGTGCCCAAAAAATTTGATAAAAAAAAACATTGATATTAAAATTGAGTGAAACTAGATGAAATTAGATGAAACTCGTCTGACAGTGATTGAATCACGTGATTTTCAAAAGGTTAGAGTGAAATTTCACATGAATTTCACCTTTTCTGAAATTGACTGAAAGTAGATGAAATCGGATAAAACTCATCTGAAAATGATTGAAGAAATTAAGAAACATTAACATTAATATTAAGTCAAGTTTCACACAAGGTTCAAAGGTTATAATACGATTACACATGAATTTCATCCAACTTCACTCAATTTGAAATTGAGTGAAAGTGAATGAAATAAGATGAAACTCATATGAAAATTATTGAAACAATTAAGAAACATTAATATCAATGTTTTTTTTTATCAAATTTCACGTGAGCTTAAAAAGGTTACAATGCAATTTCACATGAATTTCACTCACTTTCATATTTTCTAAAATATAGGTAAAGTGGATAAAATTATATGAAACTCATATGAAAATGATTGAAACAAGAAAGAAATATTAACATAAATAGTTTATAAAATTTCACACGAGTTTGAAATGGTTAAAGTAAAATTACACAAGAAATTCGTTCAATTTCTTCCGTTTTGAAACTTTAAAATTGAGTGAAAGTGCATGAAATGAAACTTATCTGAAAATGATTGAAATAATAAGAAACATTAACACAAATATAGTATCAAGTTACGTGAGTTTCAAAAGGTTGTAGTGAAATTTCATATGAACTTCATCTAATTTGACCTCTTTCGAGATTAAGTGAAAGTTGACGAAACAGCTAAAAATTATGTGAAAATTATTGAATATTTTCTGAAGCATTAATCTCTATGTTTCAAATAGTTAGTTAATATCGTACATAATTTTTTTTTTCAAATTTAATTACATAACGATTGCTTCAAACTAATTCCTATTTGTTAACGAGGCAATATAAACATGATGCTGATTTTTTTTTTTTAAAGTTCGTTGGTTCAAAGTCGCATCTCATTTAATATCCAAAATCAACTAGTAAGGTCAAAAAGGAAATTTTGACATCCAAATGGATTTTTTTAATGAAAAATTCTATTAGTTATTCTTTTAAATTTTTATTCTCATTTTCTTTATTATTTAAGTTTAACGTTTTTTAATTATACTAGTCTTTGACCCCTGCGATGCACGGATTCATCTTAATATATAAATATTAACAAAAATATAATCTAATAATTACAATTAATGATATAAAGATGCTATATCAATCAAATATTATTATTTTATTTTCACATTTAATTTAAATAATCTTTTTATAGATAAATATAATAATATAATTAAAATTAATATATTATATATTATATTATATTTTTTATCAGTAAAAAAGGAGGAAGTGACACCCCAGCTCCACCGTTACTGTTTTATATCATAAATATAGATATGCAGAGAATTAGAGAGATTTTAGTGATTAATTTAAATTCTGTAGAACTCTTAGATATAGTACGGATAAAATAATCTTTTTATAAATAAATATAATAATATAATTAAAATTAATATATTATATTATATTTTATCAGAAAAAAAGGAGGAAGTGACACCTCAGCTCCATCGTTACTGTTTTATATTATATATAGATATGCAGAGAATTAGAGAGATTTTATGGATTAATTTAAATTCTGTAAAACTCTTAGATATAGTACGGATAAAATAATCTTTTTATAGATAAATATAATAATATAATTAAAATTAAAATATTATATATTATATTATGTTTTTTATCAGTAAAAAAGGAGGAAGTGACACCTCAGCTACATCGTTACTGTTTTATATTATATATAGATATAGATATGCAGAGAATTAGAGAGATTTTAGGGATTAATTTAGATTCTGTAGAACTTTTAGATATAGATATGCAGAGAATTAGAGAAATTTTATGGATTAATTTAAATTCTGTAGAACTCTTAGATATAATACGGATAAAATAATCTTTTTATAGATAAATATAATAATATAATTAAAATTAATATATTATATATTATATTATATATTTTATCAGTAAAAAAGGAGAAAGTGACACCTCAGCTCCATCGTTACTGTTTTATATTATATATGGATATGCTGAGAATTAGAGAGATTTTAGGGATTAATTTAGATTCTGTAGAACTTCTAGATATAGATATGCAGAGAATTAGAGAGATTTTAGGGATTAATTTAAATTTTGTAGAACCCTTAGATATAGTACGGATAAAATAATCTTTTTATAAATAAATATAATAATATAATTAAAATTAAAATATTATATATTATATTATGTTTTTTATCAGTAAAAAAGGAGGAAGTGACACCTCAGCTCCATCGTTACTGTTTTATATTATATATAGATATGCAGAGAATGAAATTGGGTAAATTCATCTGAAATTACGTGAAACTGGATCAATTAATTCAAATAAAAATCATTAATTTGTTGTTCTGCCTTGTTTATGTTTCTCCAATTGATGAATGTAATTTGTTTGAACAAGATTGTTTTTCATTTTGTGTTAAAACTTGGTAGTCGAAAACAAAACAGGTTGAAGAATGTAGATTATAATTGAAATGCAAAGAACGTGATACAGAGATCAACATTCAAACATTGTGTTTTTTTGACGATTTATCAAGATTTAGCAAAGATATGAAATTCTGTTATGGAAGAAATTAGATATGAGTTTCCTCTAAAAGGTCCTTTTCAAATTAGATAATTTTCAAATTATAAATTCCTTTAAAAGGCCCTTTTTAAATTAGATAAGAGTTTCCTTTAAATAGTTTTGATTACATTGATCTTAATGACTATTTAGTATTTGGTCATTCACATTAGATCTAAAGTCATTATAATTCTACGGTGGAGATTCAAAGTATCATAGGATTTAGATTTAATAAACCTAGATCAAACAGTTAATGACCAAATTCATTTGGTCTTTAAGGTCACATTCTTGTCTTTAAAGACATTTTTTTGCTTTTTCATTTTATATATTGCGAAAATTACAAAACTATGTCAAATGGAAGATCCATTTACATATTTAGCTAATTACCCAACCCATTACCTATCTAGACCTTATTTTTGTGACTTTTCCAAAATACCTTTGATATATATATATATAACACTTAGAACTTTCTTACTCTTCCTTCTTTTTCCCTTCCGTCTGACTTTGCATATTTCGCAATTTGCAAAGTCTACGAAGATAATATTGCTTAATAACATGAAATTTACATCGCATATTTCACAATTTGCGAAGTCCGGGAAGATAATATTGCTTACGAACATGAAATTTACTTCACTTATTTCGCAACATGTGAAGCCTGCGAAGGCAATACTAATTTGCAGAATGACTTTTACTTCGCAGATTTCGCAATATGCGAAGTAAAAATCATATTCTTAAGCAGTATTATTTTCAGTCTTCGCAAATTGTAAAAAATACGAAGTGGTATATAACATTCAAACCATAACAACTATATTGCAACAATAATTCTAACATAAAAATCATAACATTATCAAAATTTACTATAAGATTGCAACAATAACTCTAACATTAAAATCATAACATTATCAAAATTTACAACAAGATTGCAACAATAATTCAAACCCTAAACCCTAAATCCCAGAAGCAGAAGGAACTAGAAGCAAGAAAAATCGGGGTGCTTCCAGGCTTTACAGAAGCAAGAAAAATTGGCCAAATAGATGGCCTTTTAGGATGATAATGGTGATTTTTCTTTTCTTTCCGTGCATCGCAGAACACCATCTCCCCTACATCCTAGAACACCGCCTACTGTGGTTGATGCTTTTGTATTCAAGCTAAATGGATACTTGAATTTGATGTTTTGTTCTAAACCACCTTCACAAAAATTAAGTTGTGTTAGCAAGCTTGCGAAGAGAAATTTAACAAAAAAAAATGATGATTTTAATTCGCAGAAAACGATTATACGAAGAGAAAATTAACCAAGAAGAAATATTTTGCTTTGCAGAAAGCGATCATGCGAAGTCTGCGAAGTGAAAAATTCATGCTAAAAATTTTTCTCTTCGCAGACTTCGCATAATCGTTTTCTGCAAAGCAAAATCGTCATTTTCAGCATATTTTTCTTCGTATAACTCATTTCGCGAAATCATTTTCTGGAAAAAAAGATGAAGATGAAACAATAGATACTTACATTATTTCCGCCTTTTACAATTGAAATCAACAATAACCATATGATAAATGTAAAATAACGTCGAATAGCGATGCCTTCGGTTCGCACAAGAAGAAAGAAACCAATAGACGAAAAGAAACAGGAAGATGAAGAACCATTACTTAATTTTGTAGAAACAGAAAGATGAAGAATCAAGAGATAAAAAGAGGAAGAAGAGACAGACATGATGATGAAGAAATGTTTGGTGATGAGTTCAATACAGAGGAAATGGGGAAGATGAAAAGATAGATGGGAAGGGGAAGATGAAAGGTCTTGAGTATTTTCGAAAAATCACAATAATATAATCTAGATATATAATAAATTGAATAATTAGTCTAAATATATAAATGAGTTTCCATTTAACTCAATTTTGTGATTTTCTCTATTTTATTCTATGTTAATCTTGTTTAGCTCGGAGAATCCAGTCGGTCATGAAAGCTACTAATGAAGTGGTGTTATAGGTGACCCATGCTTCCTAAATTACAATTTTAAACATCTCGCATTCATTCCTCAATTTCCCACCTCTAGCCCCGTGAAAGGACGAAAATACCCTTTGAGGCTTTGAGGTGGGAAATGGGGGAAAAATACATCTCCCGACACGCGGGCGTGAGGTAATCACGCCTCACCACGTGGTGAGGTGTGAGGTAATCACACCCCACCACAGGATGAGGTGTGAGGTAATCACGCCTCACCACAGGGTGAGATGTGAGGCTATCACGTCCGCACCTAAGGTGAGGCGTGATAGCCTCACGCCTCACCCTGTGATGAGGCGTGATTACCTCACGCCCGCGTGGCGGGAGAGGTATTTTTCCCCCACTTCCCACCTCAAATGTTGTTAACTCGAATTAACCGTTTAGAAATAAAAATGACGGCATTTTAACTCGGATTACCCTTTAACAAATAAAATTTAACAACATAAATATTAAAATAAAAATAAATAAACATAAAAGAGTACATATAATATCAAAAGTGTTAAAATGTAATAAAAGAGTATATATAATTACGGCATTTAGTTCGCCCGACGCCACGCGTCCATAAACTCATCCATCTCCCTCCTAATAAGTGGAGCATCCTCGTCAGATAGATGGGTAGCCTCTAATTGGGTGACACGCCACAACCAGCTAACCCCCTGCAAAATAAATAAATAAATATTAAAAAATAAACACATATAAACTAATACTAAATAATAATATTAAATAATAATAAACTTACAAATTTGCTGTTGGCGCGAGCATATTGGATCGGTCCATCCTGTGGTGCATGAAGGAGATGAGGATGCGAATATCGCATATACCAGTCCATGTAAGCAGCATCACAGGCAGTGGGATCGTATCCAACTGGCCGACATCTCCTCCGATCAATGCCCCGAGCCGATGAAAATCTTCGCCAGGTATCCTCAACTGTGACAGAGGAATGTGTGAGGATGTACGATAAAGACCTCCATGGTCGTACTACTTTATCAGGTCTAATACGCTCAGCTGGGATAGGCTGAGTATATCCGACCTGTCGCAACGCTCGATCCGGCATATACGTCTCGATAATGTCTCTACACTGTATCCAACCGGCGTAAGACACTCGAAGCTGATCATCATCGGGGACAAGACCATAAGGCAACCACGTCACCTGCAAAAAAATAATACTCAATAATAAATAATAATATACTATAAATAATACTAAAATTCATACTAAAATTTTATAAAATATTATGATACTATAATTAATTCTAAAATTTTATAAAATGCCTCTACTGTCGTCATACGGTCCAGCTGCCCACGTATGATATCTAGTCGGGCGGTCGTTGTTGAAACACCTTTCCATATGATTTTGATTTGACAAAATGATTTAAGTTAATCCATGATTAAGACAATTAAATTTAAGTGCTTTGATTTAATTATACTAATGGGTTTGTTCAATGTTAAGTATAAAAATATATTTACAAGAACAGGAATCAAGTAAGAAAGAACTTAGTCAGCATGATAACATAGCACGGGCTGAGTAAAGAATAACTCAATACGAAAGAAGGAAAGTCTTCTTCAGTATCGAAGCTTACAAATGAAGCTGATCACAGAAGTTGAGTAGAAAGCAACTCATCATAAAAGAAGAGAAGTCTTCCTCAGAACTATATCTTGCAGAACGAAGCTGACCTTGGAACCTGAGTGAAAAAGCAACTCAGTATCGGAAATAGCAACGATCAAAGACAACGGCTATCAAAGTCAAGCTGTGTGTTTTTCAAGACAGCACCAATGATCCGTTTGCTAAAAGATAAGATCCGACAGAGATCTGTGCTAAATCAGAAAGCTTTGGAAATATGCATGGATACAATTTCGAGACGCATGGGTCAACTATCCGCTAGCTGAAAGACGAAATCTGTGCTAGAAGACAAACCTGCGAGAAGAAGACAAGCCTGGTGCCTGCCGAATTCAGACGACAGGATTGGCTTTCAAATCTGAAGCTGACCAGAATAATGACGCAAGCAAAGAACCATTTGAATTCAACGGATAGATCCGAATTCGAATGATTGTGTCTTGAGATTTCAACTATAAAAGGACAAGTACACTTCTTGGATCCTCAGCGAAAATACAAGAGAAAAAGAGCATACATACAAAGCACATCAAAACAAGATAAAGATCTTACACCAAATTTCTATCTCTGTGTAAAAGCTGGATTGATTTTGTAATCATCTAAAGTGTTCTTTGTCTGAAAAAGAACAAGTTTGTATCAATTGTAAAATTGAGAGAGTTGTACTGAGTACTCGGTTTTAAGTACTCAACGGTAGAGAAATCTAGGTGTTCGGTTATAGCACTTAGTAGGAGTTGAGTAGATGAATAGAGGACGGTACTCTTGCATATTCAACTGCCTTGTAAACGGTTTGTGCTCTACCTTTAAAGAGCTCAGTATTAGATTGAAAAAGCCCGGAGGGATTCTGGGGACTGGACGTAGGCGGAGAGGCCGAACCAGGATAAGTCGTGCTGAGTAATTTCTAACTCTCTCTCTCTCAATATATATCTATATGTGTTGCTTGCTATATTTACTCAGTATATAAATTGGTTGAGCCGACACTGAGTAAATCGGAGTGCTGAGTTGGAAGCTGACCACAAAAGTGTCATTTCCCAACTCGCAATTAAAACAGTTCTACTCAGTATCTGACTAAAGCCGTCTTACGCCTCACTCGGTCGTGCTGACCAAAACTGAGTTGTGAAACTCAAAGAATTACATTAAGTCAGCATAATTAAAGCGAAAAAGTTATATTAGTTCCTAACCCCCCCTGGAACTAATTACACGGGACCAACAAGTGGTATCAGAGCAAAATAGCTCACTACTCAAAGATATAACTATCTTGAGCTGATCCCAATAAATGGCTGAGAACAGCACTCGTTTCCTTCCAGGGAACCAAACAACACAGATACTCCCCGAGGGATTATCAATTAGTCGGCCTCCCTTGTTCTTCGGATCAAATTATACATTCTGGAAGAACAGGATGAAAAACTTTATTCAAGCCACAAACATGAGTGCATGGCTTGCAATAGTACAAGGCACATACGTGCCTTATAAAACTGTTAACAATGAGAAAGTTGTTAAGAGTGAAACTGAGTGGTTAGAAGATGACCTTAAGAAACTACAAAACAACGCTTCGGCTATCAACATGCTTCACTGTGCTCTAGATGCTGCAGAGTACAATAAAATTTCAGGTTGCGAGTCAGCATAGGAGATTTGGAAAAAGCTGGAGGTGACCTATGAAGGCACAAGCAAGGTCAAGGAGTCCAAAGTGAACCAACATATGAGACTGTACGAGCTGTTCGAGATGAATGAAAACGAAGACATCTCGGAGATGAACTCAAGGTTCACCAATATTATAAATGAGCTCAAGAGGCTAGGAAAGAACTTCACCGAAGAGGAACAGGTGAAGAAAATATTGAAAAGTCTTCCCAAAAGCTGGCAAGCTAAGAAGACAGCTGTGGAAGAAGCTCAGGACTTGACCACGTACAAATACGACGAGCTGATCGGATCTCTGTTGACTCATGAGATCTCTATGAAAAACTCCGAAGCAAAAGAAAAGTTAGAGGACAAGAAACAAAAATCACTTGTCATGAAAGCTGACTCAACCGAAGCTGACTCATCAGACAATGAGGAAATGGCCATGTTCACAAGGAAGATGAAGAAGCTGTTCAGAAAGAATGACAAGAACAGCAAGAGGTTATTCAGAAGAAGCGACAAATACAGAGCTGAGTCCAGCGACATCAGATATAAAAAGGACAGCTCTAAGCCTGTCGCATGCTTCGAGTGCCATCAAACTGGGCACATTAAGTCAAGCTTCCCTAATCTGAAGAAAGAAAAGAAGGGAAGCAAAAAGGCTATGGTCGCTACATGGAGTGACAACGATGACTCAACATCATCAGAAGCTGAAGCCACTGAGTCGACAAACATCTGTTTCATGGCCGACGACGCTGTTGACCAAAGCCAATCTGAGCAAGCTGACCTCTCTGACGGTTCTGACCAAGAGGAACACTCCAATGAGGTAACATCTCTACTCTTGCTTAGAAATGAAATGGTTAACGCCCTGAGTGATTTGTATACACTGACTAAAAAGTGTAACAAGAAAATAAAAGCACTCAGCAGGCGGTGTGACGAGATTGAAGAGGTCAAACTCAGTGACCTTCGATATCTTCTCCAAGACAACTCAACTTTGCATGACAACATGGAAATTATGCACAAGTTTGTCTCGGAAGTCCAATCAGATTCAAAGAAACTGAGAAAGGATGTCATAACCCTACCGAACCTAATAAAAGGCTCAACTAAAAATAAATCCCATGCTGAGTACTCAGGTACTGGTCAGTGTAGACAATTCACTTAGTCTGACTGTTGTGGGAAAAGAGGACACACAATAGATGTGTGTTGGTATAATCGGCGGATTGTCCAATGTGACTTCTACGGAAAGAAAGGTTATACCACTAAGGTATGTTGGCATGCTCAGCACAATGGTGCTGACCAAAAACAAAGTCACCCCAAAAGGGTAACTTATTGTGACTTCTATGGTAAACAAGGCCACACCATAAATGTATGCCGTCACAAGATAAAATATGAAGATTCACCTGTTCGCACTAACAAACAAGGACCCAACAAGAATTGGGTACCTAAAGATGAATAGTTTAAAATGCAGGTGAGCCTGAGATGCGTGGAGAAATCAAAACTGTGGTATATTGACAGCGCATGCTCGAGGCACATGACTGTTGAAACACCTTTCCACACGATTTTGATTTGACAAAATCATTTAAGTTAATCCATGATTAAGGGACAGTTAAATTTAAGTGCTTTGATTTAATTGTACTAATATGTTTGTTCAATGTTGAGTATAAATATAAATATAAATAGTAAGACAGGACAAAGCCAGCATAAAATTACAGCACAAGCTGAGTAGAGTGGAACTCAGCATAACAGAAGATAAGTCATCTTCGGAACAGAAGCTTAGAGATCAAAAAGCTGAGTGGAGCGAAACTCAGTATCAAGAATAGAAGAGTCTTCGAACTAAGTCTTGCAGAACGAAGCTGACCATGGAAGCTGAGTAAAAGAGAACTCAGTATCTGGATTAACAACAATCAGAAGACAACGAATAACAAAGTCATGTCGAGTGATCTTCAGGACAGCACCAAACATCCGTTAGCTAAAAGACAAGTCCGACAACTGTCTGAACCAATAATAGGAACCTCGGAATTACACACAAATATGATTTCGAGATGCATGGGTCAAACATCCGTTAGCTAAAAGACGAAACATGTACAAGAAGACAAAACTGCAAGAAAAGGACAAGCCTGGCACCTGAGGAAATCAGACGACAGGATTGGCCTACAAACCTGAAGCTGACCAGAGCCTTGTCTCCCAAAAGAGTCGTTTTGGATTCAATGGGAAAATCAAAATTCAAATGATTTGATCTTCAGATTGCAACTATAAAGAGACAAGTAAACCTCTTGGATCATTGTCGATTTACAGAAAATACGAGTGAGAAAAATACAAGCAAAAAGCACATCAAAACAAAAGAGATCTTACACCAACCTTTCTATTCTGTGTAAAAGCTAGAGTGATCTTGTAATCATCTAAAGTGTTCTTCATTCGAAAAGAAAAATTTGTATCAATTGTAAATTGAGAGTGTTGTGCTGAGTGTTTGGTTGTAAATACTCAGTGGTAGAGAAACCTAAGTGTTCGGTTATAGCACTTAGTAGGAGTTGAGTAGACGAATAGAGGAAGGTACTCTTGCATATTCAACTGCCTTGTAAACGGTTTGTGTTCTACCTTTAAAGAGCTCAGTATTGGATTTCAAAAGCCCGGAGGGACTCTGGGGACTGGACGTAGGCGGAGAGGCCGAACCAGGATAAGTCTGTTGGTCCCTTGTAAGGTTGCAAATATAGTTCCAAGGGGGGGTTAGGAACTATTTTACCTTTTTAAAATAATTTGGGGAGATTTCTTTTCTTTAAGAAAAGTTTATAAAACATCGGCACTTAACACTCAGCAAGACACTGGCTTAGTCAACTAGTGACTAGGACAGCTTCGTTGCTTAGGTCAGGAAATAGCACTTAGAGTCTATTCCTGAACCTGCTCGTTTGTAGCGCACAACTCAGCTTGACCTCTTTTACTTGGTCAGTTTTAGTTTGTTTTAAGCAAGCAATATGAATAAGGAGTTAAGGTTTAGAAATACTTCACTCAGCAGATTTATCCAGGTTCGGCTTCTTCTAAGCCTACGTCCTGTCCCCGGAACACCTCCGAGATTTCAAATCCTCTACTGAGCTCTTTAAAGGTAGAGCCTCAAACCTTTTACAATATCAGCAATTGAGTATGACAAGAGTACCTTCCTCTATACTTCTACTCAATCCTAATCTCTCCGCTGAGTACTTAAAACCGAGTACCCAGCCTCTCCTTTCTACTTCTAGAAATGATAAAGATTTTGTCCTAAACAACAATTGCTAGAACACCTTAGATGATTGAAAAACAATCACTCTAGACTTTTACACAAATGAATAGACTTTGTAGTGTAAGAATTTTTCTTTGCTTTTGATGGAGAACTTTTATATACGTTTGGTCAGCGTAACGACTTTTGCTCAAAGTTCTCTGAAGAATGTGGATTCTGAATGCTCTATTTATAGAGAGCTATGAGAGCTTCTGGTTATTTCGAATTTCGAAATAACCGTTGGAGGGAAACGGCTTCATGTCGCTTTCACTCAGTCTGTTCAGCAGTTCTCCTAGCCAATCAGATTCCAGCATCTTCTGTTCTTCGGTCAGTGTGGCAGTATGTTCCTCCAAATCGGGTAATGTCAAACAGACAGCTTTCTGCGTCTTTTGTTCTTTACCAACAGAGGAAATACTTGGTCTGGAAGTTGCTTTGTAGTCAGCGGTTGTCTTGTACGCTTTGTCGAGATAGCTCAGCAGCTTCATACCGAAGTTGTCTACGTGGATCTTCTCGATCCTTCTTTACTCAGCATGCGTTTCATCACTTTAACGGCGACATTTTGGAGATACGCGGGCTGAGTGATCTTTGACTTGTTTGACTTGGGCCTTGATTTCCATATAGGGCTTGAGCCTTATGATCTTTATGTCTTATGATAAATTATAAACTCAACATTGAACAAACACATTAGTAACACTAAATCAAAGCATTTAAACTTAGTGTGTTATAGAATATTTACTTTCACTTAATTAATTTTGTCAAATCAAAATCCTGTGGAAAGGTGTTTCAACAAACTCCCCCATTTTGATGTTGGCAAAACTAATCAGCAAGGAACTCAGTATGAGCTCCCCCATGATAGTTGACCTTTTTAATTAAGTGAACTCCCCCGTAAGGATAGAACTACTGACTTAGTTTTATTCTAAACATTCTAAGGTTTAGCTGAATAAGCCTAAGATCAGTTTTCAGTTATAGGTCAGCTTATGGGTCATATTCTATTTTACTCGGTATTCAGCGGAAGTGATGTATAGTGACGGAGCGCTGAGTAAATCATCTGTTCAATGGTTTATATTTGACAAGTTCAAACATTTATATGCAGCATGCATTTATATAATACTTGGCATTTGATGGATGAATAATCAATAATTTAAATTCGAATGCAAGTATTTCAGAAGTTAGGCATATTGTTTAAAACAAAACAACAAACAAGAAAAACATTACAAAACAAGATAACGAAATTCTTCCTAACTTCTAACACTCTAGTTTCTTTCACTTAGAGTTCCTTCTCCTTAGTTGCCACTTTTCTCCCCCGTTTTGCCAGCATCAGCAGTAGGCAAATCAACGGTAGGGGCAGGAGAATTGGCCTGATCCTGCAGCACACGTATTTGACCCTCCAAGGAATTCATGTGACTGACCATAGTCAGTATGAGTTCGGTCATTTTGGTCAGTTGAGCATGTGGTGGTGGCTGCGGCTGGACAGAGGAGAAGTGATTGATCAAATCATGGATTTCACGTAGAATATGGTGAGTGACAGGTGGATGAGAGGACTGAGCAGGAGTTGATGGAGTAGGTGCTTGTTCTTGAAGCAGAGTGCTTGCTGAGGCGATGACACGCCGACCTGACTCAGTGGCACCAAGGTGTGCATATTTGGCAGAAGTGGGTTCACACTGAGGGCCTTGTGTAGTGACAGGACTACGAGGCGTGTTGACCTCAGGTGCTGAGTTGCTTTGAGTTTGAGGTGGGAGTGGAGCTTCTTTTGGACTTACAGGGGTCTTGGCTTGTTTCTCTACGGGAGGAATAGAGGCTTGATTTTGTGGAGACCCCTCTTGAGCAACATGACCCTCAAGAACAGGTTCTTCAGCTGTTCGCAGCTTCTTCTCAGCTGACTCAGCTAGGTCTTGATCAGCTTTCCTCTTGTTGCTTTCTATCAGCCTTATCTTTCTCGGGACAGTATGAATATCCTTCGAGCATGCTCCCTTTTTCTTCTTCTTCTCAGCTTCAGCAACCTTAGATGGCACAGTGGACGGATTCTCAGTTGGAGGTTCATTGATTGGTTCTGTACCCTCAGCAGTGTGAGCGGCTTCAGCCATAACATCATCTATAATGGCATCCAGGTTAACCAGATTTTCCATTTCTCCAATGGGTTGCTCATCCTCAGCCATAAGATTCTCCTCCTCAGGAGTGGCATTTTCATCATATCCTCTAAGAGGTTGGCTATGTGAGAGTCCATTCAGCAGACGTGCAGTGATAGCAGTTCCCGTTGAACTTATTTCATCAACAGTCTCTATGTTCTTGTCTTGTATTATCCTGGTGATGAGAGAACCTAAACGGAGCTTCCTTCCGCTTCTTTGGAAAGCCCCGACCAAAAATACAGGCATGTTGAAAGGAGTGCTGGTCAGCATATGCCAGATGAAACATTGTTCAAAATTAGAGGCAGATGAGGGAGAGCTGAGTTTAGGGAAGATAAAGTTGGTCAGCAAGAAGTGGGCCATCTTCTGATTTTTGCCCATGCAGGTGCTGGGTACTTCTCCCTTGTAGTTTCTAGGTTTATAGAACCCCTTCATCTTTTCTGCGATGGCTTTTGGTATCGGCTCCTTTGTTGTCCTGAACTGAATCCCTGTATTTGGTATCTCTAGCAATGTGGCTAGATATTCAGGGGTTATCACTATCTTTTAACCCTTGACTGTGGTCTCTAGGTAGTCAGAGTCATCTGCATCAACATGCAGGTTGGAGTAGAACTCTCTCACCATTGTGGGATAGGTTTGACCGGAAAGAGAGAAGAGACCTGTCCATTTGTTGTTTTTGATCCATTCACAGAATGGAGTCTCTGAAGAGATGAAATCAGGATGGAAGAATCGACTCCTTAGTACCTCTTGATTCTTGGCCCAAGAGTGTACTTTGATCATTTTTCTCATTAGGCTAGTTGAAGGACCAGCCTGGTCAGAGGATTTGAGAGTTGGAGAGAAATAACTTTCGTTATAAGACATTTTTGAAGTTTTGAAGCTCTTTGGAAAATTTAGAAGCTTTCTTAGGGTTCAATGTATATGTGACGAGGGTAGTGGGTTAGTATTTACTATTTATAGATTTTATGGTATAGGGTTCCATTTGACTTTTATCCAGTTTTGCTCTGGGTTGTCCAATCGGCAGAAACCCTGACACTTATGACACTATTAAGACGTTATTCGGCGCATGCGCAGTACAGGTGTCACTTCGCGTGTAGTGACATTAAATGCTAATAAGTGCTTTTACTTAGCGTTTGTTGATATAAACGTTTCATATTCTAAGTAGTCAGTGCATTCTTTAAGGATGGTTTTTAGTTCAAGTTTGAAAACTAATTTACTCAGTGTGCAAGATTACTCAGTATTGTATATTTAGTCAGTTTCAATGACATACTCAGCAAACAATAAATCATTCAGCATTCAATCATCATTTATGCACATAAATTTACTGAAGAGGATTAAACATACCAATTGCTTCTCTCAGTATGCTAAATTGCTCTCGTGCTAGAGGCTTTGTAAAGATATCAGCAAGCTGCTCGTCTGTTGGCACATAAGTCAGCTTGATTTCTTTCTTGAGTACATGATCTCTGATGAAGTGATGTCTTATGCTGACATGTTTCATCCTGCTGTGTTGAACTGGGTTCTTTGAGAGGTCAATTGCACTTTTGTTGTCGCATTTGACTTCAATTGTCTTTGTTTGAACACCATAATCTTCAAGTTGTTGCTTAATCCAAAGGACCTGAGCAACACAGCTTCCAGCAGCAATGTACTCAGCTTCAGTTGTGGACAGGGCTACTGACGCCTGCTTCTTGCTGAACCAAGATACAAGACAGCTTCCTAGGAATTGGCATCCTCCAGAGGTGCTTTTTCTTTCCAGCTTGTCTCGTCCATAGTCAGCGTCAGTGTATCCGATGAGTGTAAAGTCATGAGTGTTTGGATACCACAGACCTGCATTTACTGAGCTTTGCAAATATCTAAGGATCCTTTTTACGGCTATGTAATGGGATTCCTTAGGGTTAGCTTGATATCTAGCACAATAACATACTGAGAACTGAATGTCCGGTCTACTTGCTGTTAAGTAAAGTAAAGAGCCAATCATACCTCGGTATAACTTGCTGTCTACTGACTTACCATTCTCATCAGCACAAAGGACAGTGTCAGTGCCCATAGGAGTGGATATTGGCTTACAATGTTCTAGTTCATATTTCTTCAATATCTCCTTGGCATATTTAGCTTGACTTATGAATATGCCATTCTTTCCTTGCTTGATTTGAAGTCCGAGGAAGAAGTTGAGTTCTCCCATCATTGACATTTCGAATTCAGTCTGCATTTGTTTGCTAAATTCCTTGCACATAGATTCATTAGTAGCACCAAATATAATATCATCTACATATATTTGAGCCAGCAGGGTATCTTTACCCTTTCTCTTAATGAATAAGGTTGTATCAGCTTGACCCCTGACGTAACCTCTAGTCAGTAAAAAGTTGGTCAGCCTCTCATACCAAGCACGTGGTGCTTGCTTGAGTCCATACAGGGCCTTTTTGAGTTTGTAAACGTGGTTTGGGAACTTAGAATCCTCAAACCCTGGAGGCTGATTTACATAGACCTCCTCGTCTATTACTCCATTAAGAAAGGCACTTTTGACATCCATTTGAAACAATTTAAAGTTCATGTAAGATGCATATGCACATAAAATCCTAATAGCTTCTAGCCTTGCCACTGGGGCAAAGGTCTCACCGTAGTCAATACCTTCTTGCTGACTGTAGCCCTGAGCTACAAGTCTTGCCTTGTTTCTGACTACGTTTCCTTGCTCATCTAGCTTGTTCCTGAAGACCCATCTCGTTCCAATGGTCTTTTGGCTCCTAGGATGTGGCACTAGCTCCCATACATTATTTCTCCTGAACTGATTGAGTTCCTCTTGCATGGCATTCATCCAGAATTCGCCATCCTCAGCTTCGGCAAAGTTCTTCGGCTCAAGTACTGAGACAAAAGCTACATTGCCGAGATACTTCCTTAGTTGATTCCTCGTCATCAGGGTATTCCCAGCAGAGTCAAGAATTGCATTTTCTGAATGCCCTCTTGGGACTCTTATCTCCTTTGGTAGACTTGTGTCTTGTTCTATCTGTGTTTCAACATTCTCTGCAGAAGTAGATAGGTCAGTGAAAGTAATTTTAGGTTCACTCTTACTCTTGGTCAGCCGTTTTATGAAGGACTCAGTAGCTGGTTCTTGATCAGCAGGTGCTGAGTTTGGTTCATCGTCTGTCAGCGGCTGGTATCTTCCTGCAGGGTTAGTTTCATCGAATTGCACATGTATAGATTCTTCTAATACTTGAGTTCTCTTATTAAAAACTCTGTATGCTTTACTGTTTGTTGAGTAGCCTAGAAAGATAGCCTCATCAGCTTTTGAATCAAATTTGGCTAAGCTATCTTTGGTATTTAAAATAAAACACCTGCAGCCAAAGGCACGAAAGTATCCAATGTTGGGCTTTCGTCCTTTCCAAAGTTCATATGGGGTTTTCTTAAGTATAGGTCTAACTAAAGCCCTATTCAGAATATAGCATGCTGTGTTGACAGCTTCTCCCCAAAAATACTTTGGAAGCCTATGCTCATCCAGCATTGTCCTGGCAATCTCAACCAGAGTTCTGTTCTTCCTTTCAACAACCCCATTTTGCTGAGGCGTTCTAGGAGCAGAGAAATTGTGGTCAATGCCGCTGGCTTCACAGAATTCAACAAACTTTTGGTTCTTGAATTCTCCACCATTATCACTACGGATATGAGCTAATTTTAGGTCTTTCTCATTTTCAATTTTTCTAACCAAGTTTGAAAATGTCTCAAAAGTCTCATCCTTACTGGTCAGCAGGATAACCCATGTGTACCGAGAGAAATCATCTACAATAACCAAGGAAAACCTTCTTCCACCCAGACTCAGCGGCTGGACTGGACCAAAGAGATCCAAGTGTAGCATTTATAACGGACGCTTAGTTGAGACAATGTTTTTACTTTGAAAAGATTGCTTGGTTTGTTTTCCAGCTTGGCAGGCATGGCATAATTGATCTTTTTGAAATTTAAGTTCAGGCAGTCCCTCAACCAATTGCTTTCTTGCTAATTTGGCCAGGAGGTCCATGCTTACATGACCAAGTCTCCTGTGCCATAGCCAGGAATTTTCTTCCTTTGTGACTAAGCATACAGTTTTTGAAAACTTCTTTTCGAGGTTTAGCATAAAGACATTGTCTATCCGAGGGGCAGTTAAGATTAACTCATTAGTTTTACCCTCGTATATTTTACATCCAGTAGCATCAAATATAACTTTTCTCCCATTGTCACATAGCTGAGCTACGCTGAGTAAGTTATATTTGAGTCCGCTGACTAGGGAGATAGATTCAATAGTAGGGTTACCTCCGACGGTTCCTGAGCCTACTATCTTACCCTTCTTGTTGTCTCCAAAACTTACACTCCCTCCTCGTTTACGTTCAAACGTGATGAACTGAGTTTCATTACCCGTCATATGCCTTGAGCATGCGCTGTCAATATACCACATCTTTGACTTCTCGGCACATCTCAGGCTTACCTGCATTGTAACTAGTTACTTTTAGGTACCCAACTCTTTTTGGGTCCTGACTTGTTAGGTGCAACAGGTATAGCATCATATTTTATTTTATGGCGGCATACATAGACAGTATGGCCATTCTTTCCACAGAAGTCACAACTGACCTTCTGTTTAGGATTTCTTACTGACTTGTCAGCACCCCAGTGCTGAGCGTGCCAGCACACTTTAGTAGTGTGTCCTAACTTCCCACAAAAATCACATTGGACTTTTCGCCGGGGATTTCTTCTCTGCTGAGTACCTTGGTACTGTGTACCTTGATACTGAGTTCTCAGCGGAAAATTGTTTTTGTTTGGAACTTTTAATTGGTTCTGAATGGTTGTGACATCCTTCCTCAGTTTCTTTGAAACTGACTGGACTTCAGAGACAGACTCATGAATGATTTTCATATTTTCATGCAAAACTGAGTTGTCTTGAAGAAGGTATCTGAGGTCACTCAGTTTGACCTCTTCTACTTCATCACAGCGCCGGCTGAGTGCTTTAATCTTCCTATTACACTTTTTAACAAGTGTATAGAGATCACTCAGGGCGTTACCCATTTCATTTCTGAGTTGAGAGAGTGAGATTACCTCATTAGATTGCTCTTCATTATCTGACTCATCAGATTGGTCAGCATGCTCAGAAATGCATGGCTCAGCAAGTTCGTCAGCCATAAAGCATATCTTCGCTGACTCGGTGGCCTCAGTTTCTGTTGATGAAGATTCATCACTGTCACTCCAAGTAGCCACCATTGCCTTCTTCCCACTTTTCTTGTCTTTCCTCAGCGTGGGGCAGTTTGACTTGATATGGCCATCTTGGTGGCACTCAAAGCATGTAATGGGCTTTGAGCTGTCCTTTCTGTATTTGCTGTCGCTTGAGTCAGCCTTATACTTATCAAACTTTTTGTAAGTCTTTTTGGAATATTTGTCGTTCTTCCTGAACAGCCTCTTCATCTTTCTTGTAAACATAGCCATCTCCTCATCATCAGTTGAACTCCCGTCAGTGGAGTCAGCCTTCATGACAAGTGACTTCTGCTTCTTGTCATCAGATTTTTCCTTCACCTCAAAGTTCTTCATTGATATCTCATGGGTCAGCAATGAACTGATGAGTTCGTCATATTTGTAGGTGGTTAATTCCTGAGCTTCCTCAACTGCTGTCTTCTTTGCTTGCCAGTCTTTTGGAAGACTCCTGAGTATCTTTTTGACTTGTTCTTCCTCAGTGAAGATTTTCCCAAGTCTCTTGAGCTCATTAATGATGTTGGTGAACCTTGCGTTCATGTCTGAAATGCCCTCATCATTGTTCATCTCGAACAGCTCGTACAGTCTCATCTGCTGATTCACCTTGGATTCTTTTACTTTGTTTGTTCCATCGTAGGTGACTTCCAGCTTTTTCCAGATCTCTTGTGCCGACTCACAACCTGAGATTTTGTTATATTCTGCAGCATCGAGCGCACAGTGAAGCATATTGATAGCCGAAGCATGGTTTTGAAGCTTCTTAAGATCATCCTCTGTCCATTCAACCTCAGCTTTAACAACTGACTGGTCATCAACAACTTTCACAGGTACAAACGGGCCTTGGACTATAGATAGCCAGGCACTCATGTTTGTAGCTTGAATGAAGTTTTTCATCCTATTCTTCCAAAAGGTATAGTTTGACCCGAAGAATAGGGGAGGCCTGGTAATGGACAGCCCCTCAGGTAATATCTGAGTTGTCTGGTTTCCAGGGAGAAACCGAGTGCTGTTTTCGCCCATGGTATGGATCAACTCAAGGTTGTTAGACCTTTAGTAATGAGCTTTTAGGCTCTGATACCACTTGTTGGTCCCTTGTAAGGTTGCAAATATAGTTCCAAGGGGGGGTTAGGAACTATTTTACCTTTTTAAAATAATTTGGGGAGATTTCTTTTCTTTAAGAAAAGTTTATAAAACAGCGGCACTTAACACTCAGCAAGACACTGGCTTAGTCAACTAGTGACTAGGACAGCTTCGTTGCTTAGGTCAGGAAATAGCACTTAGAGTCTATTCCTGAACCTGCTCGTTTGTAGCGCACAACTCAGCTTGACCTCTTTTACTTGGTCAGTTTTAGTTTGTTTTAAGCAAGCAATATGAATAAGGAGTTAAGGTTTAGAAATACTTCACTCAGCAGATTTATCCAGGTTCGGCTTCTTCTAAGCCTACGTCCTGTCCCCGGAACACCTCCGAGATTTCAAATCCTCTACTGAGCTCTTTAAAGGTAGAGCCTCAAACCTTTTACAATATCAGCAATTGAGTATGACAAGAGTACCTTCCTCTATACTTCTACTCAATCCTAATCTCTTCGCTGAGTACTTAAAACCGAGTACCCAGCCTCTCCTTTCTACTTCTAGAAATGATAAAGATTTTGTCCTAAACAACAATTGCTAGAACACCTTAGATGATTGAAAAACAATCACTCTAGACTTTTACACAAATGAATAGACTTTGTAGTGTAAGAATTTTTCTTTGCTTTTGATGGAGAACTTTTATATACGTTTGGTCAGCGTAACGGCTTTTGCTCAAAGTTCTCTGAAGAATGTGGATTCTGAATGCTCTATTTATAGAGAGCTATGAGAGCTTCTGGTTATTTCGAATTTCGAAATAACCGTTGGAGGGAAACGGCTTCATGTCGCTTTCACTCAGTCTATTCAGCAGTTCTCCTAGCCAATCACATTCCAGCATCTTCTGTTCTTCGGTCAGTGTGGCAGTATGTTCCTCCAAATCGGGTAATGTCAAACAGACAGCTTTCTGCGTCTTCTATTCTTTACCAACAGAGGAAATACTTGGTCTGGAAGTTGCTTTATAGTCAGCGGCTGTCTTGTACGCTTTGTCGAGACAGCTCAGCAGCTTCATACCGAAGTTGTCTACGTGGATCTTCTCGATCCTTCTTTACTCAGCATGCATTTCATCACTTTAACGGCGACGTTTTGGAGATACGCGGGCTGAGTGATCTTTGACTTGTTTGACTTGGGCCTTGATTTCCATATAGGGCTTGAGCCTTATGATCTTTATGTCTTATGATAAATTATAAACTCAACATTGAACAAACACATTAGTAACACTAAATCAAAGCATTTAAACTTAGTGTGTTATAGAATATTTACTTTCACTTAATTAATTTTGTCAAATCAAAATCCTGTGGAAAGGTGTTTCAACAAAGTCGTGCTGAGTAATTTCTAACTCTCTCAATATATATATCTGTATGTATTGCTTGTTATATTTACTCAGCGTACAAATTGTCTAAATTGAAATTGAGTAAATAAGAGTGATGAGTTGGAAGCTGACCACAAAAGTGTCAATTCCCAACTCACATGTAAAATAGCTCTAGTCAATATCTGGCTAAAGCTATCTTACGCTACAATCGGCCGTGCTGACTAAAGCTGAGTTGACAAACTTAAGAAAATATATTAAATCAGCTTAATTAAAATTGAAAAGGTTATATTAGTTCCTAACCCCCCCCCCCCCCTTGGAACTAATCACACGGGACCAACAAGTGGTATCAGAGCTAAATAGCTCACTATTCAAAGATTTAACAATCTTGAGCTGATCCTGATAAATGGCCGAGAACAGCACTCGTTTCCTTCCTGGAAACCAAACAACACAGATACTCCCAAAGGGATTATCAATTAGTCGGCCTCCCCTATTCTTTGGATCCAATTATACATTCTGGAAGAATAGGATGAAGAACTTTATTCAAGCCACAAACATGAGTGCATGGCTTGCAACAGTTCAAGGCCCATATGTGCCATATAAAACTGTTAACAATGAGAAAGTTGTTAAGAGTGAAACTGAGTGGTCAGAAGATGACCTTAAAAAATTACAAAACAATGCTTCGGCTATCAATATGCTTCACTGTGCATTAGATGCTGCAGAATATAATAAGATTTCAGGTTGCGAGTCAGCACAGGAGATTTGGAAGAAGCTTGAAGTAACCTACGAAGGTACAAGCAAGGTCAGGGAATCAAAGGTGAACCAACATATGAGGTTATACGAGCTGTTCGAGATGAACGACGATGAGGACATCTCAGGAATGAACGCCAGATTCACCAACATCATAAATGAGCTAAAGAGGCTCGGCAAGAACTTCACTGAAGAAGAGCAAGTGAAGAAAATTCTAAGAAGCTTACCTAAGAGCTGGCAAGCTAAGAAAACTGTCGTAGAAGAGGCTCAAGACTTGACCACATATAAATATGACGAGCTGATCGGATCTCTGCTGACTCATGAGATCTCTATGAAAATTTTTGAAGCAAAAGAAAAGTCAGAAGACAAGAAACAAAAATCACTTGTCATGAAAGCTGACTCAACTGAAGCTGACTCATCAGATGATGAGGAAATGGCCATGTTCACAAGAAAGATGAAAAAGTTGTTCAAAAAGAATGAAAAGAATAGCAAAAGGCCATTCAGAAGAGGTGATAGGTACAAAGCTGAGTCCAGTGACAAGTACAAAAAGGACAGCTCCAAGCCTGTCACGTGCTTTGAGTGCCATCAAACTGGGCATATTAAGTCAAGCTGCCCTAATCTAAAGAAAGACAAAAAGGGAAGCAAAAAGGCAATGGTGGCCACATGGAGTGACAACGATGACTCAATATCGTCAAAAGCTGAAGCCACTGAGTCGGCAAACATATGCTTCATGGCCGATGACGCTGCTGACCATACTCAATCTGAGCATGCTAACCTCTCTGAAGAATCTGAACAGGAGGAGTACTCAAATGAGGTGAGCCTGAGGTGCGTGAAGAAGTCAAAACTGTGGTATATTGACAGCGCATGCTCGAGGCATATGACTGGTGATAAAACTCAGTTCATCACACTTGAGCTTAAACGAGGTGGAAACGTAAGCTTTGGAGACAATAAGAATGGTAAGATAGTAGGATCAGGTACTATCGGAGGTAACCCCACTATTGAGTCAGTCTCCTTAGTTAAAGGTCTCAAATATAACCTATTGAGCGTAGCTCAGCTTTGTGATAGCGGTAGACAGGTTATATTTGATGCTACTCAGTGTCGGATACTCGAGGGAAAAATAAACAAATTGATTTTAACTGCCTCTTGGGTTGACAATGTCTATATATTGAGTTTAGAAAAACAGTTTTCCAAAAATATATGCTTAATGTCTAAAGAGGATAACTCCTGGCTATGGCATAGGAGACTTGGTCATGTAAGCATGGATCTCTTAGCCAAATTAGCTAGAAAGCAATTAGTTGAGGGATTGCCCAAATTGAAATTTGAAAAAGATCAATTATGTAATGCTTGTCAGCAAGGGAAACAAACGAAAAAGTCTTTTCAAAGTAAAAACATTGTCTCAACCAAGAGACCATTGGAATTACTACAGTTGGACCTTTTCGGACCTGTCCAGCCACTCAGCTTGGGCGGTAAGAAATTCTCCTTAGTCATTGTAGATGATTTCTCTCGGTATACTTAGATCATCTTGCTGAGTAACAAGGATGAAACATTTGAGATGTTCACCACATTGATTAAAAAGCTTGAAAATGACAAAGACCTAAAAGTAGCTCATATTAGAAGCGACAATGGTGGAGAATTCAAAAACCAACAGCTTGACGAATTTTGTGAAGCTGGTGGTATTGACCACAATTTCTTTGCTCCTAGAACGCCTCAACAAAATGGGGTCATTGAAAGGAAGAACAGAACAATTGTCGAAATTGCTAGGACTATGCTGAGTGAAAATAGGCTTCCAAAGTATTTCTGGGGTGAAGCTATCCACACAGCATGCTACATACTCAATAGGGCTTTAGTTAGACCTATTCTTAAGAAAACCCCATACGAACTTTGGAAAGGACGAAAGCCCAACATTGGCTATTTTCGTGCCTTTGGGTGTAAATGTTTTATACTCAATACAAAAGATAACCTTGCAAAATTTGATGCTAAAGCTGACGAATCGATCTTTTTAGTGTACTCAACTAACAACAAAGCATATAGAGTATATAATAAACGAACTCAAATTGTTGAAGAGTCTGTCCATATAGAGTTCGATGAAACTGACCCTGCAGGAAAGACAACTCAGTCTGCCGAAGATGAACCAAGCTCAGCTTCCGCTGACCAAATAGGAGCTACTGAGTCATCAGTACAAGGGCTGACCAAAGGTAAACACGAACCCAAAATCACCTTTGCTGACCAATCTATTCCTGCAGATGTTGTAGAAACACCTATTCCAGACAACTCAACATTACCCAAAGAAATAAAAATCCCAAGAGGATATTCGGAGAAGTCCATTCTTGATGTTGCTGACAACAAGCTGATGACGAGAGATCAGCTCAAAAAATATCTCAGCAATGTCGCATTCATCTCAGTACATGAGCCAAAGAACTTTGCCGAGGCTGAGCATGATGAATATTGGATCAATGCTATGCAAGAAGAGCTTGATCAATTCACAAGAAATGAGGTATGGGATTTAGTACCAAAACCTAGGAATCAAAAGACCATAGGAACTAAGTGGGTCTTTAGAAATAAACTAGATGAGCAAGGCAACGTAGTTAGAAATAAAGCCCGACTTGTAGCCCAAGGCTATAGTCAGCAGGAGGGCATAGACTACGGAGAAACTTTTGCACCCGTTGCTAGGTTAGAGGCTATACGTATACTGTGTGCATATGCTAGCTATATGAATTTTAAGTTGATATCAAATGGATGTTAAAAGTGCTTTTCTTAATGGCTTTATAAACGAAGAGGTATATGTTAGTCAGCCTCCACGGTTTGAAGATCCAAAATTTCCAAACCACGTTTATAAACTCAAGAAGGCCTTATATGGCCTAAAGCAAGCACCACGTGCTTGGTATGAGAGGTTGACCAACTTCCTGCTGACCAGGAATTATGTTAGAGGCAAAGCTGGCACAACCTTGTTCATTAAGAAAAAGGGTAAACATACCCTGCTGGCACAAATCTATGTAGACGATATAATCTTTGGTGCTACTGACGAATCTTTGTGCAAAGAGTTTAGTAAACAGATGCAAACTGAGTTCAAGATGTCCATGATGGGTGAACTCAACTTCTTCCTTGGACTTCAAATCAAGCAACGTAAGAACGGCATTTTCATTAGTCTGTCCAAGTACGCCAAAGAAATGCTAAAGAAATTCGATATGGAAGATTGTAAACTCATATCAACCCCAATGGGTACTGATACTGTCCTATGCAAAGATGAGAAAGGTAAATCTGTAGATAGCAAGCTGTATCGAGGTATGATTGGCTCTCTACTTTACCTTGCCGCTAGTAGACCTGACATTCAGTACTCAGTATGTTATTGTGCAAGATATCAAGCTGACCCCGGGGAATCTCACCTTGTAGCTGTAAAAAGAATCTTTAGATATTTGCAGAGCTCAGTTAATGCAGGTTTATGGTATCCAACCTCAAATGACTTCACACTCATTGGATACACTGATGCTGACTATGGACGAGATAAGCTTGAACGTAAAAATACTTCGGGAGGATGTCACTTCCTTGGAAGCTGTGTGGTATCTTAGTTCAGCAAGAAGCAGTCATCAGTTGCCCTGTCTACAACTGAAGCTGAGTACGTAGCTGCTGGAAGCTGTGTTGCACAAGTTCTATGGATGAAGCAACAACTTGAGGATTATGGAGTTAAAACAGAAACAATTGAAGTCAAATGCGACAAAAAAAAGCGCCATTGACCTATCTAAAAATCCAATCGAACACAGCAGAATGAAGCATGTCAGCATAAGGCATCACTTCATTAGAGATCACGTACTCAAGGGTGAGATCAAACTTACCTACGTTCCAACAGATGAACAACTTGCAGATATCTTCACCAAGCCTTTAGCTCGTGAGCAATTCAACATACTAAGGGAAGCTATCGGTATGTCTAATCCTCTTCAATAGAACTATGTGCTTAATTGAATGTTGAGTGATTACCATGCTGAGCTTAAGATGTGTTATAGAAAGTCACCCTATGCTGAGTAAGACATACATGCTAAAGTGATTATCTTAGGCTGAGTTACTAAAATAACATGAAAGCCCTCTACATAAAACTATGCACTCAGTACTACAAACATTTAGTATTCTAACAAACTGAGTAAAGCCCACTTGCAACATTAAATGCTAGCACGCGAATTAAATAGCCACCTAGGATGACATAAGAAATAATGAGAAAACACATGCGCCGAATGTGTCATAAATGCCAGGATCTTTGTCGATTGATCATCTCGAGGTAAAACGGCTAGTTCAACGAATAGGATCAATTCGAACTTCTATAAATAGTGGAAGAATTCCCACTTATCTCTCTCTACGCTTGAAATTTCTGGAAATCAATCTCTTTCTCTCTCAAAATCCCAAACCTCTCAAAGATTTCTAAGAATCATGTCTAAGAACTCACAAAACCTCTCCGGTGCTGGTTCCGACAAAAACCACTCCGATGAAAATCCTAAATCTCAAGAACCTAGTCAGCATGACCAAACTCCGAACAAAAACTCTCATGCTGACTTGGCTGTTTCATCGAAAAGGAAACAAAAGCAGGATAAGGGAAAGAAACCATTGGAACGTACCTACTCCCTGGTTTACAGCAGTGTAAGGGGATACAAAGTTGACCACTCCCGCTGGTTCTCGAAGGGATTTGTGGAAGCCGAGCAACCCTTCTGTGAATGGATCTCAAAGAACGGCTGGACCGAGTTGTTCTCTATTCGAAAAGCCACCTACCCTCAGTTAGTAAAGGAGTTCTACACTAACCTAAGAGCCGCTGACGACAACCGGGACTACATGGTCACCAAAGTTCAAGGAAAAGATATCTTCATCAACCCTTCTTACCTTGCCTCACTGCTAAAATTAGAAAACGAATGAGCTAAACTTAGAAAATTAGGTGACCAGGACAAAATTTATTATCCGGCTAGTTTTTGCAAACCTACCGGTCATATCGGGGAAATCTCTAGCACATCCATGGGTCAGAATCAGAAGATGGCCCACTATATACTGACCAACTTCCTCTTCCCAAAAATCAATGCTGCGTCCTCAGCATCCAACTTCGAGCAATGCTTTATATGGCACATGCTGACCTATCAGCCGATCAACATGCCGATCTTTCTCATCGGTGGTTTCCAGCGAAGTACGGGTACCCTTAGATTAGGCTCTCTAATCACCAGGATCCTCAAAGACCACCAAGTAAGCTTAGTGGAGGAAATTAACGTCTGGGGCACAGAGATCACAACTGCTGTATTGTTTGGTCTTGCCTTCGATCAACCAATAGGGCCTAAGAAAGGAAAAGGAGCCGCCATTGAAGGTCAAGATCCACAAAAAGAAAAGAAACCTGCTAACCGCACTCGGCAGGATAAAAAGAGGAAAGCTGACCAGGCAGCTAAAGACATTAACATAGCTCCAAAGAAGCTGAAAATTGTGTCAAGGGGAAAGAAGGTTGGAGCTGAGCAAGGTCAGGAAGAACCTAAGTCAGCTGAGAAAAGAAAAAGGCAAGATGAGCCTGAAGAAGAAAGTGAAGAGACTCCAGATCAACCTCTGCTAAAGAAGAAGAAGAACTCTGGTTTGCAACCTATTGAAGCTGCTCCTCTTAACCTGATAGTAACTCCTGACTCCCATTTTGTGAGAAGTCAAGGCATTGATCTCGAAAAACCACCCACTGACCAAGAGGAAGAAGAATTTGAAAATCTCGGGGGACAGGTTGATGCTGAGGAGCAAGAAAATGTTGATGCTGAGGAGCAAGAACATGTTGAGCAAACTAAGACAGCAAATGTTGAGCAACATGAGGAAGTGGATGATGAGCCAACAATAAGTGCTGAGCATGAACAGATAATCAATACTGAGCTGGTTGCCGAACAAGCTGAGCTCACAGCAAAGGAACATGCTGACCTAGGGGTCCATTCACTTTCTGACTCTCTTGATTCTATTCAAGCTGACCCCTCTCCTCCTAAGGCTAAGAAATTGAGAAGGCTTAAGAAAAAGGCTCAGAAGTCGCCAATTATTGATCTTTTGGGCGATTCTCCTCTGCGGGATCCCATTACTGACCTATCAGATATGCAGTTCCAGTTCTTCTCGAATCCCACTGAGCCTTCTCCAACGGAACTTCAGAAAAATCAAGCCTCTGTTACTCATCCCGAGGAACAAGCCAAGTCTCCAGAAAATCCAATTCATGCCGAGCAAGAGCTCGAAGTCCAAGTTGGTCAACATGAAAAGCATGATAAGGAAAATCCTGCTCAAACTGATCTGCCTCCTCCTGCACCAACTCAAACCATCATTGAGCAGGTCAATATCTCTGTCGATCCACCTTCTTCCCATCCAATATCACAGAATATTGAACAGTCAGTACCTGCTGCTAATCAAAGTCCAGTTGTTAACCAAGCTGGCCCCTCTGCTTCCACCAGAATTCTGGCAACTGAGTCAATTCCTGAAACAACCTATGCCTATCTTCATGCTACTGAGTCCGGACGTCGCATTATTGACTCCGCTCAAACTATTCTTCAGGATTTGAATACTTCTCATACCGATGCTGCTGGGTCTGCTAACATTGAGTCACCCCAAATCTCATCTATCACTCAGCTCCTCAATGAGATCAAGGGTCTCAAAGATTTGGTAAGTGTAATGGCAACGGTCCAAACACAGCAACCCAAGCAAGAATCCATCGTCAAGCTGGCCGAACTGCAGTTAATGATGGTGAATCACTTGAATTCCCTTCAAGGCCAAATTAATACTCTTTCCGTGGTCAACACGGGCTATGCTACCTCTGCTGAGTTGAATCAACATTTTACCAAGTTGAACTCTGAGCTGACCGGCACTCGCGAGCTAATCTCCTCAACTTCTCAATGTTTTGTCAAACAAATAAGCGAAGCTGTCCGTCTACTCAACTTGAGTAAAGAGGAAATGGAAACTGATCAACTCAAGACCAATGAACTGTTGCAATACTCTCGGGCAACTTACAAACATGTGCGTCACACAAACGCTCAACGTCAGTTTTATGATTCGGGTCTGCTTAAAATGTACTATCAAGCCTATGCCCAGCTGACTGACACAATCACATGGCTTGGAAAATCCCAGGAGTATATACTCAGTATGTTCAGTGCCTCCATCCGCATTCCTCGCGATACCTTAGACGATGGTATACCTGTTTTTGATGGGTTAAGGGAAAGCACGAAGAGGCTTAAGGTTTATTCAGTCAGATTAACTCGTGCTGCTCTCAATGACACTTTTGTTCCCCCTCCGCCAGATGGTGGCAAAACGGGGAAGAAAGAACAAGCTGATAGAACTCAGCATGCAGGGGAAGCGTCCGGTAGTCAACAACAAAAAGGAAAAGGCAAAATCAATACTGCCCATGTCCAAGTCAATAGGAAGAAGTAGTTTAGCTAGGTTGCTAACTTTTATTCTTGACTTGTATTGTGAATTTTGCCTTGTTGACTATCTATATACTATGCATCTTTTTCCAAGCTGATTAATTGTATGCGATGCTCGCTTACATTTTGTGCTTTATGCTGATTTGTCTTAACTAATCTTAATTGAACAAACAAACAAAAGAAAAAGAAATAAACTCAATCCATATCAGACGTGATACATTTGTTCTGGAAAAAAAAAGGATTTCCTATAAAACTAACCATGTATCAAAACTGAGTTAGAACACATTGACCTCTTCTGAAAAGCTGACCTAGGCTCATCTGAATTAGATCTTGGAAGGTCTAGAATTGAACTAAGTCAGTATAAGCATGCCTTAATTTTACTCAATTGAATCTTAGAAGGTTTAGAGTTAAGTTAAGTCAATAGATGCAACCCTTACGGGGGAGTAATTTCAGAAGTAATAAAAAGAATTTCAATCATGGGGAATCTCAATGTTGAGTTCCATCAATTAAATATTTTGCCAACATCAAAATGGGGGAGTTTGTTGAAACACTTTTCCACACAATTTTGATTTGACAAAATCATTTAAGTTAATCCATGATTAAGGGACAAGTGCTTTGATTTAATTGTACTAATATGTTTGTTCAATGTTGAGTATAAATATAAATATAAATAGTAAGACAGGACAAAGCCAGCATAAGATTACAGCACAAGCTGAGTAGAGTGGAACTCAGGATAACAGAAGATAAGTCATCTTCGGAACAGAAGCTTAGAGATCAAAAAGCTGAGTGGAGCGAAACTCAGTATCAAGAATAGAAGAGTCTTCGAACTAAGTCTTGCAGAACGAAGTTGACCATGGAAGCTGAGTAAAAGAGAACTCAGTATCTGGATTAACAACAATCAGAAGACAACGAATAACAAAGTCATGCCGAGTGATCTTCAGGACAGCACCAAACATCCGTTAGCTAAAAGACAAGTCCGACAACTGTCTGAACCAATAATAGGAACCTCGAAATTACACACAAATATGATTTCGAGATGCATGGGTCAAACGTCCGTTAGCTAAAAGACGAAACCTGTACAAGAAGACAAAACTGCAAGAAAAGGACAAGCCTGACACCTGAGGAAATCAGACGACAGGATTGGCCTGCAAACCTGAAGCTGACCAGAGCCTTGTCTCCCAAAAGAGCCGTTTTGGATTCAACGGGCAAATCAAAATTCAAATGATTTGATCTTCAGATTGCAACTATAAAGAGACAAGTAAACCTCTTGGATCATTGTCGATTTACAGAAAATACGAGTGAGAAAAATACAAGCAAAAAGCACATCAAAACAAAAGAGATCTTACACCAACCTTTCTATTCTGTGTAAAAGCTAGAGTGATCTTATAATCATCTAAAGTGTTCTTCATTCGAAAAGAACAATTTGTATCAATTGTAAATTAAGAGTGTTGTGCTGAGTGTTTGGTTGTAAATACTCAATGGTAGAGAAACCTAAGTGTTCGGTTATAGCACTTAGTAGGAGTTGAGTAGACGAATAGAGGAAGGTACTCTTGCATATTCAACTGCCTTGTAAACGGTTTGTGCTCTACCTTTAAAGAGCTCAGTATTGGATTTCAAAAGCCCGGAGGGACTCTGGGGACTGGACGTAGGCGGAGAGGCCGAACCAGGATAAGTCGTGCTGAGTAATTTCTAACTCTCTCAATATATATATATCTGTATGTGTTGCTTGTTATATTTACTCAGCGTACAAATTGTCTAAATTGAAATTGAGTAAATAAGAGTGCTGAGTTGGAAGCTGACCACAAAAGTGTCAATTCCCAACTCACATGTAAAATAGCTCTAGTCAATATCTAGCTAAAGCTATCTTACGCTACAATCGGCCCTGCTGACTAAAGTTGAGTTGACAAACTTAAGAAAATATATTAAATCAGCTTAATTAAAATTGAAAAAGTTACATTAGTTCCTAACCCCCCCCTTGGAACTAATCACACGGGACCAACAATGACTGGTGATGAAACTCAGTTCATCACACTTGAGCTTAAACGAGGTGGAAACGTAAGCTTTGGAGACAATAAAAAGGGTAAGATAGTAGGTTCAGGTACTATCGGAGGTAACCCTACTATTGAGTCAGTCTCCTTAGTTAAAGGTCTCAAATATAACCTATTGAGCGTAGCTCAGCTGTGTGACAGTGGTAGAAAGGTTGTATTTGATGCCACTCAATGTCGGATACTCGAGGGAAAAACAAACGATTTGATTTTAATTGCCCCTCGTGTTGACAATGTATATATGTTGAGTTTAGAAAAACAGTTTTCCAAAAATATATGCTTAGTATCTAAAGAGGACAACTCCTGGCTATGGCATAGGAGACTTGGTCATGTAAGCATGGACCTCCTTGCCAAATTAGCTAGAAAGCAACTAGTTGAGGGATTGCCCAAATTGAAATTTGAAAATGATCAATTATGTAATGCTTGTCGGCAAGGTAAACAAACGAAAAAGTCTTTTCAAAGTAACATTGTCTCAACCAAGCGATCATTGGAATTACTACATTTGGATCTTTTCGGACCTGTCCAGCCACTCAGCTTGGGAGGTAAGAAATTTTCCTTAGTCATTGTAGACGATTTCTCTCGGTATATTTGGATCATCTTGCTGAGTAGCAAGGATGAAACATTTGAGATGTTCACAACATTGATTAAAAAGCTTGAAAATGACAAAGACCTAAGAGTAGCTCATATTAGAAGTGATAATAGCGGAGAATTCAAAAACCAACAGTTTGATGAATTCTGTGAAGTCAGTGGCATTGACCATAACTTTTCTGCTCCTAGGATGCCTCAACAAAATGGGGTTGTTGAAAGGAAGAATAGAACAATAGTCGAGATTGCTAGGACAATGCTGAGCGAAAATAGGCTTCCAAAGTATTTCTGGGGTGAAGCTGTCCACACAACATGTTATATACTGAATAGGGCTCTAGTTAGACATATACTCAAGAAAACTCCTTATGAACTTTGGAAAGGACGAAAGCCCAACATTGGCTAATTTCGTGCCTTTGGGTGTAAATGTTTTATACTCAACACAAAAGATAACCTTGCTAAATTTGATGCTAAAGCTGATGAAGCGATCTTTTTAGGGTACTCAACTAATAGTAAAGCATATAGGGTGTATAATAAACGAACTCAAGTTGTAGAAGAATCTATCCATATCGAGTTCGATGAAACTGACCCTGCAGGAAAGACAACTCAGTCTGCCGAAGATGAACCAAGCTCAGCTTCCGCTGACCAAATTGGAGCCGTTGAGTCATCAGTATAAGAGCTGACCAAAGGTAAACACGAAATAGAAATTACCTTTGCTGACCAATATACTCCTGCAGATATTGTAGAAACACCTATTCCAGACAACTCAACATTACCCAAAAAAATAAAAATTCCGAGAGGACATTCGGAGAAGTCCATTCTTGATGCTGCTGACAACAAGCTGATGACAAGAGATCAGCTTAGAAAATATCTCAGCAATGTTGCATTCATCTCAGTTCATGAGCCAAAGAATTTCGCTGAAGCTGAACATGACGAACATTGGATCAATGCTATGCAAGAGGAGCTTGATCAGTTCAAAAGAAATGAGGTATGGGATTTAGTACCAAAACCTAGGAATCAAAAGACCATAGGAACTAAGTGGGTCTTTAGAAATAAGCTAGATGAGAAAGGAAATGTAGTCAGAAACAAAGCCCGACTTGTAGCCCAAGGCTATAGTCAGCAAGAGGGCATTGACTATGGTGAGACCTTTGCACCCGTTGCTAGGTTAGAGGCTATACGTATATTGTGTGCATATGCTAGTTTTATGAACTTCAAACTATATCAAATGGATGTCAAAAGTGCTTTTCTTAATGGATTTATAATCGAAGAGGTATATGTTAGTCAGCCTCATGGGTTTGAAGATCCAAAGTTTCCAAACCATGTTTATAAACTCAAGAAGGCCTTGTACGGCCTGAAACAAGCACCTCGTGCTTGGTATGAGAGGTTGACCAATTTCCTGCTGACCAGGTATTATGTCAGAGGCAAAGCTGACACAACCTTATTCATTAAGAAGAAAGGGAAAAATACCCTGCTGGCACAAATTTACGTAGATGATATAATATTTGGTGCTACTGACGAATCTATGTGCAAATAATTTAGTAAAGAGATGCAAACTGAGTTCGAAATGTCTATGATGGGCGAACTCAACTTCTTCCTTGGACTTCAAATCAAGCAAGGGAAGAATGGCATCTTCATTAGTCAGTCTAAGTACGCTAAGGAAATGTTAAAGAAATTTGACATGGAAGAATGCAAGCCCATATCTACACCAATGGGTACTGACACTGTCCTTTCTGCTGACGAGAAAGGTAAGTCTGTAGATAGTAAATTATATCGAGGTATGATTGGCTCTCTACTCTATCTTACTGCTAGTAGACCTGATATTCAGTACTCAGTATGCTATTGCGCTAGATACCAAGCTGACCCCAGAGAATCACACCTTATAGCTGTGAAAAGAATTTTTAGATATTTGCAGAGCTCAGTTAATGCAGGTTTGTGGTATCCAAAGTCAAATGACTTCACACTCATTGGATACACTGATGCTGACTATGGACGGGACAAGCTAGAGCGTAAGAGTACTTCTGGATGATGTCATTTCCTTGGAAGCTGTCTAGTGTCTTGGTTCAGCAAGAAGCAGTCATCAGTTGCCCTGTCTACAACTGAAGCTGAGTACATTGCTGCTGGAAGCTGTGTGGCCCAAGTCCTATGGATTAAGAAACAGCTTGAGGATTACGGAGTCAAAATAGAAACAATTGAAGTCAAGTGAGATAACAAAAGCGCTATTGATATTCAAAAATCCAATCCAACCCAGCATGATGAAGCATATCAGCATAAGGCATCACTTCATCAGAGACCATGTACTCAAGGGTGAGATCAAACTAACCTACGTACCAACAGATGAACAGCTTGCGGATATCTTCACTAAGCCTCTGGCTCGTGAGCAATTCAGCATATTAAGGAAAGCTATCGGTATGTGTAATCTCGTTTAATAAATTCTTGATCAAATGTTAAGTGATTATACTATATGCCGTGTAGTTATTGCATGCTAAGTAACTCACTCAAACTGAGCTAAACTGTATAACACAGAATCACCCTATGCTGACTAAACATATATGCTGTGTGATTACTATAGGCTGAGTTACTTTTGTATGAAAATTTCTTCCACGTAAAACTGAGCACTCAGTATCTCAAACGTTTAGAATTCCAAATACTGAGTAAAATACATTTCGCATTAAATGCTAGCACACGCGCCATAAATAGCCACCTAGGATGACGTAAGCGCAATAATTAGAAAACAAATGCACCGAACATGTCATAAATGCCAGATTATTATCATTTGATCATCTCGAGGTAAAACGACTACTCCAACGTATCAGATCAACTCGACATCCCTATAAATAGTGGACGAATTCCCACTCACATCTCTTTACATTTGAAATCTCTGGCATCTGATTTCCATCTCTCTCTCTAAATCCCTAAATTTTCAAATACCCTAAAAAATCTCTAAGAAAAATCATGTCGGACTCTCAGAACATCTTCGGTGCCGGTTACGACGACAACCGCTCCGATGAAAATCCACCTTCTCCTGCTCAGCAGGAATACGTCGAGACTCCCACCAAGTCTCAAGAACATGGTCAGCATGACCAGTCTAAGGTCATTACTCCAAGTAAGAAACCCCAAACTGACCAAGCAACATCCTCAAAGAAACAGAAGAAAAAGGAGAAAAAATCCACTGAAAGAACATACTCTCTTGTCTTCAAGAGTGTAAGGGGCTGGAAGATCGACCATTCTCGCTGGTTCTCTAAGGGGTTTATAGAAGCCGAAAAACCTTTTTGCGAATGGATTTCGAAAAATGGATGGGCCGGACTGTTTTCTCTTCGAGAAACCACTTATCCCGAATTGGTAAAGAATTCTACGCTAATTTAAGAGCTGCTGATGATGACCGTGATTACATGGTTTCCAAGGTCAAGGGAAAAGACATCTTCGTCAATCCTCCCTATCTCGCTAAACTACTCAAACTGACAACTGAAGGAACCAAACTCAGAACCACAAATGACCACACCAAAATTGACTACCCTTCGGAGTTCTGTAAACCCGCTGGTCATGTGGGAGAAATTGCTAGCACTTCTATGGGTCAGAATCAGAAGATGGCCCATTATATTCTGACAAACTTCATTTTCCCCAAGGTCAACTCCACATCCTCAGCGTCTAATTTTGAGCAGTGCTCCATTTGGCACATGCTGACCTACCAACCACTTAATATGACGGTGTTTCTCATCGGGGCCTTCCAACGAAGTACGGGAACACTCAGGTTAGGCTCACTAATCACCAAGATACTCAAAGACTAAAGGGTGAGCTTAGTTGAAGAGATTAATGTTTGGGGAACAGAAATTACTGCAGCCATACTGTTCGGCTTGGCCTATGACCAACCCCTCAAACCCAAGAAAGAAAGGGGTTCGTGATTGAAGAAGGACAGAATGTAGCATCTAAGAAGGGAAAGAAAGTGTTGGTGAAACCAACTGACCGAACTCGACCAGACAAAAAGCGAAAAGCTGACCAGTCAGCAAAGGATGTCAACACAGCTCCGAAGAAGCTGAGAATAATATCTAGTGCTAAGAAAGTTGATGCTGAGCAAGGTCAGCAGGTACCTAAGTCAGCAGAGAAAAGGCCAGTTGAGCCTGAGGAAGTCGAAAGTGAGGAAATTTCGGAGACACCTTTGAGGAAGAAGAAGAAAGTGTCTGGTCTAACCCCGATCGATGCACTGCCCCTTGATTATGTAATCTCTGAAGATTCACACGTTGTGAGAAGTCAAGAGATTGATCTTGAGAAAACACCCTCTGAACAGGAAGATGAATTGGGAGATTTTGGAGGTCAGTTTGAAGCTGAGAGAACAGCTAATGTTGATGATGAGCAAGATAAGGATGCTGCTGAGCAAACTAAGTAAGTTGATGCTGAGCCAACTGAACTACAAGCTGACCAAGCAGTGAGAGTTCAAGCTGTGAGAAGTCTTAATGCTGCCCTAGGGCTCAATTCTTCATCTGAGTCTCTTGACTCAATTGCTGCTGACCCCTCACCTCCAACCAGAACGATCAGTTCTGAAAAGCGTTTCAAACGCAAAGCTCACAAGTCCAACTCCCTAGACCTATTGGCTGATTCTCCACTTAGAGAACCAATCACTGACCTAACTAGACTTCAGTACGAATTATTCTCCTCCGTTATCGAGCCAACTCCAGATCAATTCACACAAAAGTAAGCCTCTGTTACTCATACTGAGGAACAAATCAAGACTCCTGAAAATCCAATTTCTACCGAGCAAGAGCTCGAAGTTCAAGCTGCTCAAGAAGGTGAGCAAGCAAAGGAAAATCATGTCCAAGTAAGTTCTGAAGTGTCTCCTCCTGCACCAACTCAACTTCAGACTGATATTGAGCAGGTCAACATCTCTGCCGATCCACCTCTTCCTAACCCAGTATCGTAGAATGTTGAACAGTTAGCTCCTGGCGCTGACTTAAAAAAAAAGTCCCACTGTTGACCAAGCTGGCCCATCTGGTTCTGGAAAACAACCTACTCCTCCACCCTCTGGTACTACTCATATTCCGGCCGCTGAGCAAAATCCTGAGACAACTTATGCTTACCTACATGCAACTGAGTCTAGGCGCAGAATCATAGACTCAGCTCAATCCCTACTCCAGGATTTTAACCAATCTCATGCCGATGCTGCTGGGTCTGTTAATGTTGAGTCAACACCACTTTCTTCTGTCACTCAGCTCCTGAACGAGATCAAGGGTCTCAAAGATCTTGTGAGTGTCATGACCACCTTTCAATCTCAACAACCCAAGCAAGACTCAATAATGAAGCTAGCTGAACTCCAGTTAATGATGGTAAACCACATGGATTCCCTCCAAGGACAAATCAACAATCTTTCAGATGTGAACTCAAAATATGCAACTTCTGCTGAGTTAAATCAACACGTCACTAAGCTGAACTCTGAGCTGACCCGTGCTAGTGAGTTAATTTCCTCCTCTTCCTAGTGTTCCATCGAGCAAATTGGTGAAGCGATCCGTCTACTCAACTTGAGTAAAGAAGAGATGGATACTGACCTGGTGAAGACTAAGGAAATTCTGCAATACTCGCAAGCCACATTCAAACACGTCCGCTATACCAATGCTCAATGTCAGTTCTACGATTCGGCTTTGCTCAAAATGTATCATCAAGCTTATGCCAGGCTGACTGACACGCTCACCTGGATTGGGAAATCACAAGAATATATTCTCAGTATGCTTAGTGCATCCATTCGAGTCCCCGGATCCGTTATAGACGATGGCGTTCCTATTTTCAACGATCTCAGGGCAAGCACAAAACAACTTAAGACGTACTCAGTGAAATTAACTCGTGTTGTTCTTAATGACACCTTCGCTCCTCCTCAGCCCGATGCTGGCAAAACGGGGGAGAAAGACCAAGCTGATGGAACTCAGCAAAACTTGGGGGAAGCATCCGGCAGTCAGCAACAAAGAACTGCCAAAGGAAAAGGAAAAGTTAATCCTGCTCACCAAGCTCAAGTCAACAGGAAGAAATAAGACTGTCTAGTTTTAGTACTTGACTTGTAGTTTATCTGGCATATTCTTTCATATTTTGTATGCTGACAATCTATCTATTTTAAAGCATCTTTTCATTTAAACTGACTTATCTATATGCGATGCTTACTTGTTGTGCTATATGCTGAACTATCTTAAAAAAACAAACACACTAAAACTAAAAGGGAACATGCATGAGAAAAATGCTCAACACACACTTGCTCTGATACATGAATACATTTGCTCTGATGCATGAATACATTTGCTATAATACATGAATCCATATATCTAATCTCTCTGATACCTAAACTGACCGAGTAAATACATGTTCCAAGTATTAAACTCTTCTGAAAGCTGACCTAGGCTTATCTGAATTAGATCTTGGAAGATCTAGAATTGAACTAAGTCAGTACAGGCATGTCTTACCTTTTACTCGATTAAATCTTAGAAGGTTTAGAGTTAAGATAATGGATGCAACCCTTACGGGGGAGTAAGTTCAGAAGAATGTAATGTAATTCAATCATGGGGAATTTCAAAACTGAGTTCCATAATTAAATATTTTGCCAACATCAAAATGGGGGAGTTTGTTGAAACACCTTTCCACATGATTTTGATTTGACAAAATGATTTAAGTTAATCCATGATTAAGACAATTAAATTTAAGTGCTTTGATTTAAGTATACTAATGGGTTTGTTCAATGTTAAGTATAAAAATATATTTACAAGAACAGGAATCAAGTAAGACAGAACTTAGTCAGCATGATAACATAGCACGGGCTGAGTAAAGAATAACTCAATACGAAAGAAGGAAAGTCTTCTTCAGTATCGAAGCTTACAAATGAAGCTGATCACAGAAGCTGAGTAGAAAGCAACTCAACATAAAAGAAGAGAAGTCTTCCTCAGAACTATATCTTGCAGAACGAAGCTGACCTTGGAAGCTGAGTGAAAAAGCAACTCAGTATCGAAAATAGCAACGATCAAAGACAACGGCTATCAAAGTCAAGCTGTGTGTTTTTCAGGACAGCACCAATGATCCGTTTGCTAAAAGACAAGATCCTACAGAGATCTGCGCTAAATCAGAAAGCTTTGGAAATATGCCTGGATACAATTTCGAGACGCGTGAGTCAACTGTCCGCTAGCTAAAAGACTAAATCTGTGCTAGAAGACAAACCTGCGAGAAGAAGACAAGCCTGGTGTCTGCAGAATTCAGACGACGGGATTGGCCTGCAAATCTGAAGCTGACCAGAATAATGATGCAAGCAAAGAGCCGTTTGAATTCAACGGATAGATCCGAATTCAAATGATTGTGTCTTCAGATTTCAACTATAAAAGGACAAGTACACTTCTTGGATCCTCAGCGAAAATACAAGAGAAAAAGAGCATACATACAAAGCACATCAAAACAAGAAAAAGATCTTACACCAAATTTCTATCTCTGTGTAAAAGCTAGATTGATTTTGTAATCATTTAAAGTGTTCTTTGTCTGAAAAAGAACAAGTTTGTATCAATTGTAAAATTGAGAGAGTTGTACTGAGTACTCGGTTTTAAGTACTCAGCGGTAGAGAAATCTAGGTGTTCGGTTATAGCACTTAGTAGGAGTTGAGTAGACGAATAGAGGATGATACTCTTGCATATTCAACTGTCTTGTAAACGGTTTGTGTTCTACCTTTAAAGAGCTCAGTATTGGATTGAAAAAGCCCAGAGGGATTCTGGGAACTGGACGTAGGCGGAGAGGCCGAACCAGGATAAGTCGTGCTGAGTAATTTCTAACTCTCTCTCAATATATATCTATATGTGTTGCTTGCTATATTTACTCAGTATATAAATTGGTTGAGCTGACACTGAGTAAATCAGAGTGCTGAGTTGGAAGCTGACCACAAAAGTGTCATTTCCCAACTCGCAAGTAAAACAGTTCTAGTCAGTATCTGACTAAAGCCGACTTACGCCTCACTCAGCCGTGCTGACCAAAACTGAGTTGCGAAACTCAAAGAATTACATTAAGTCAGCATAATTAAAGCGAAAAAGTTATATTAGTTCCTTACCCCCCCCCCCTTTGGAACTAATTACACGGGACCAACAGTCGTCTTGCCTGGTACCCCGACCTCCCATCTGCATACACGGTCCTGGTCAGCTGGGATCTTGTGAGCTAGTCTATGCGGCCGGAACACCGAAAAATACTCTTATATCCACGCTTGTAGTAGGGTCAAACATCCGCATATACCAGAACAGTCTCCTCTACTCGCTATCCCCAGCTGCCGATACAACGTGGCAAGTGTAGCAGACCCCCATGAAAGTCTAGCTGCCCCTCTGACACCGTCGTAAACCTTAGCAAGATGGGCCAGCCCAATCCTATCTCCACTCTTGTCAACAAACAAAGTGGATCCGAGCATAAGCCACATCCACGCTGTGGCCCGAGTAGCGTCATCCCTACCCTCGATGACAAGCTTGTGTACAACATCAACAAATACACCTCCACCACTCCAGTAATGTCGGGTCGGCGACAGAAGCTGCTCCCGATCCACCCCGAACATCATCATGCACATGGCATACAACTAGTCAGTAGTGGGCGACTCGGACACCATCGCACCGTCGATCGGGATACGAAGAATCTGCCATACATCATGCATTTGGATAGTCATCTCCCCGAACGGCATGTGGAAGAAGTTCGTATTGGGCTGCCACCGCTCTACGAACGCAGTCAACAGCGGAGTGTCGAGGTTCTTAAACATGATAGATGGAATGTGAGACAACTCAGTCTTCTCGATCATATCTTTCAGCTATAAAATGACACATATACAATTACTGAATGTTTTTGAGGTTTATAGTTAAAAATACAAATTACAATAAATGTTGACAAACTAAATTATTCTTACCTCAGGTGACGAACCAGAAAACCACACCCACAAATTCTGACATGCTGTTGATCTGTTGTAGCATGTCAGAAACGACCGAAGCTCTCCTCCCAACATCCGTGAGGCAACATGTCCTAGAAAACTAGGAATCACGGAACCATCAACGGGACCACCATCCACCGGTCTACTAACAATCCAGCTACCGTCCTCACTAGCTTTGTGAAGTTTGATAGTCCCTAAAATATAAAATTATACTAAAATTATACTAAAACTATTAAATTATACTAAACTATACTAAAGTTATAAAATTATACTAAAGTTATAAAATTATACTAAAATTATACTAAAGTTATAAAATTATACTAAATTCATAAAATTATACTAAAACTATTAAATTATACTAAAATTATACCAAATTTATAAAATTATACTAAAATTATATTAAATTATACTAAAATTATTTAGAGCTTACCTATGACTAGGGAGGTCATGGGTTCGAATCATATCCGGGTGGAGTGAGGATTTTTCTTTCTTCTTTAATGTAAGCGCATTGTGTACAAATTTATTTTTTAAAAAAAAATACTAAAATTATACTAAAACTATTAAATTATACTAAACTATACTAAAATTATACTAAAAAATACATGTACTCGTAAAGCGACCTCCTCTGTGCTGGGTCGGCTGTCTAACCAGGGTCGGCTGCTCATCGACATCCTCACCCTCGCGATCACGTCCAGCTGCAGACTATCGCAATACCTGGGCTACCACATCCAAGTAGTCCTCCATAGAATCGCTATCAGGTTCTCTGTCATCAAAATCTATCGCCCCCTCTGATCCACGAATATCGGGCTGATCCACAATCGGACCCCTCCGCACTTGCTCCGTCGCACCCCTCTCCGCCTACGACCAGATATATCAATACCATGCAATCTCGTATGCCGTTGTGTATCATCCTCGTCGTCCATATCTAGACGACGAGCAGATGACGGGATGGATTTTCCCCCGATAGTAGTCCGTTCCGTCTACAAAAAATTACACTAAAATTAATCTAAAATTGTAACATATAAATTATAAATTACAAATTACACTAAATTAATTTAAATGTAACTATAATTAAAAAAAACCCCATCGGGCGTATGAATATCACGCCCGAATCACAGGTCGAGCGTATGAACATCACGCCCGACCAGTGGTGCGGGCGTATGAACATCACGTCCGACCTATGGTTCGGACGTTTGGCTATCACACCCGCACCACTGGTCGGGCGTGATGTTCATACGCCGGAACCACAAGTCGGGCGTGATGTTCATACGCCCAACTGCGATTCCGACGAATTTAAAAAACCTCCCACAGATCCAAAAAACGAAGCGTAAATCAACAAAAAAAAACCGTAAATTGTACCATTTTGGCTTTCCCCTTTCGTCCTCTGTCACCATCCATGATTTGGTTCAAAAACTAGTCCGGATTTGATCGAAGAGTCTATAGGGTTCTTGAGAGGTTTTGTCTTTTTTCAATTTTTGGGCAAAGGGTAGTTCGATCAATTCCCGAGGGTAGAGGTAGGAATTTGTGGCTAGGTATAGTAATTCAATATTATTGACATTAAACCGGATTTATAATTGGATTACAGAATCAACGGGTCGGATTAGATTCTTTGGATTAATTGTTTACTTTAAATAAATATAGATAGTCAATAGAATGTTTTTAATATTCAGGGGTCAGTTGGCATTTTGAAATAAATTCATATGGCTCAGGATGTATTAAGCCAATTAACAAATTGCATAATTAAACCTTTGAATTTTTATCATTTAATTCTTAATTTAGAATTGGCCAAATAAATAATTAAGCCCTTAAATTTTTACTAATGAGCCATTGAACATTAATTGTCATTACACATTGTGTCTGTCACTCGGGGTCGGGCTTGGGTAAAAGCTAGGAGTGCAACCTAGGGCCCAAGCTAAAAAAGGCCCATTTATTTACAATATATATGTAGTAAAATAATTTTATTATAAATATAGTTATAATGCATGTTGATATCTAAAAGCGTACCAATTTGATATTTTCGGTCTAAAATACATTTAAATTTCTATTTTAAACTTTTAATTATATTTTTTTTATTTTTTTATTTTTGAACCAAAAAACAATGGATTAATGAGCCAAATCATGGCAAAATTGTAACAATGAATCAGAAACATAACTCGGTAATAAATTAAAAAAAGAAAGGCAAGTGGATAAACGAGAAGACTGTGCTAACACATGTGCCATAATTATATTTTTTTTTATTAATGACTCATTATCTCTTACTTCGCATGAGATGTTAGGATCGGCTCTGTGCTTACTTATGGTTCCGTTATCTAAGTCGTTAAAGTTTAAGGATTTAATCCTTAAAATTTTAAAAGTTCAAGATTTTAATATTTGTTTACTTAATATCTTATTATTTTTAAGAAATAGCGGAATACATAAATAATTTCCATTTTTTTCATAATAAATAATCTTTAAAAATTTAGGGGTAGAAATAGAATATTTTTTCTAATATAACATGAAATTTAAAATCGCATGAAGAGCAATTAATGTTTAACTAATAATGAAAAATAGAAAAAAATATTTTGAAAATTTAAAATGAAAAAAACAAGAGATTGACAAATATTTTGAACTGAAGAGATTTCTCTACTTGAAAATGTAATTTGGCACACTCTTTAATAAAGTCATTAAATTGTTATGGGTAAATAATTTATTTGTTTCTATTTTTTTTTGTTACATAACCTACTATTCGGTAATCTTAGTTTCCAAAACAAATTATAAGAGGCCATATCTTTTGTTAATATTAATCATTTGGTCTTTTTATTTATTTTTTTTCGATTTTTAACCCAACATATCTTAGCCTTAAGACAGTCATAATATGATACAAAATGATCATATTATTCTGTTATTTTATATTTGTATGTTTATGCCAAATATAACGGTTAAAAATCTAAAAAAAAAAATAGACAGAATGATTAAAGGGTTAATAGTGATAAAAAGATATATACCTTATAACGTGTTTTTCAAAATAAAAGGGTTAAACAGAATGTTACTTAAAAAAAGAGTACTAATAAATTATTTATCCTTAAATTATCTGAATTATATTATTATTTTACGAATATATTTCTACATATATTTTGAAGCTAAATTAGTGTGTTATTGATTTACTCATTTTTTTTCATTATTTTTTTTATTATTTTTTTATTTCATATTTAATATAGTTTCAATTTTTTTATAAACTAAATTTAGCAATTGGATTTACTAATGGCATCATTATTATTATAAATATAATAAAATATTAGAAAAATTATTTTATTTTATCATAATACTTTGATTAAGTATATTTATTAATATGTATATATATTATTTATTTATGATGTTGTCCGGTTCTACCAATCCGGTTTAACCGGTTGAATCTATTTACCCCTGATCTCTTGATCAATCTGGTTCGATGTGAGATCCGATTTTTAAAACATTGAATATATTAGAGACGAGTTCAATATATGTAAAAAATAAATCATAGACTAAATCCTTAAGACTGTAAAATAAATCATAACTATCTCCAATAAATGGTGCTTTGAATGGTGTTTGGTGATGTGGCAATGAACTAGACAACTCTCGAAGAGTGTCATCCATTGGAGTGATAGTAAGTGCTTGAATTTTTCAAGCAATATTGCTAATTTTTGACAATCTTCTAGCTACGTTGCTTATCTTTTTTTAATATAAAAAATGATTTAGTTATCTATTACTGGTCTATTTTTACGACAATATTTATGATGAAAATAAATTATATATAAAGTAATGATTTGTAGGGTAATTGTGGCAACTTTTAAAATTTCTTATAATTAAAGTGTTTTCTAACAAAATTTGTCAGAAGTTATATGGATTAGTTATGAAATAAAATATTATATTTTAGTATGATTTGTAATCACTATATTGAAGATGTTTTTAGAGACGAGTTATTTCTTATTTAATATTTTTTATAAAATTATTTCAGTAGTTTGATTCATTAATCATCAACCATGTATTTTAGTAGTTTCATACATCATCATCAAAAATCTAATGATATATATGTAGAAAAAATTCTTATGGACGGCTACAAGGATTGTAGCTATAACTGTCTTTATCAGTTTTCAATTTACAATATTTTTCAACTACAAAAGTTTCCTAATGATTATCTACCAAGTTTCTAATTTGGATAAATCTCACTCGCCAATCAACTTTTTATTATCATTATTTTATTCATTTAACACTTTTTGTATAAACAAAATAATATATTTAATTGAATATTATTCCTAACTAGTTATTTGAACTTGGTTACGTGTTCCAACCGTGATGTTGATCGGACACTGTACTTGAGCCTACAAAACAGTTCCAACCGTGATGTTGATCGGACACTGTACTTGAGCCTACAAAACAGTATGCACGTCAGATGGGGTCGGAGTTTGACAAATCCGCTCGATATCTAAGTCAGTTTATGATTAGGACCGACTGAAAGGGTATGACCTAGTTTAGAGATAATAGTTAACGTACTGAACATTGTGTCTATACATGTGTATTTATTGTGCATGATTAGGTTTTAATGTTGTCACCTCCTTAGAAATCCTTACGAGCTTAGGATTCTGTATCCCTCAAGGATTCCAAATCTTGGAAGGAATCCTTTATCTCGCAGGATTCTAGAAGGTCCTTTGAGGTGTTGAGTTTAGAGGCTTGTGTGCTGCTCGTTGGGCTTGGACCACTTTGATCATTTCAGACTTGTTGGAGTAAGGTTGGGGCCATTCTAGATGCGCATGGGCCCTTATCATTCTTTGGGCCTAGCCCTTTATGAGGATAACAATGACATCATACACGTGATATCATTTAGCCTGATATCAGATGTCCCCCACCACCTAGTCATTAAGACATTCTTTCAAGATTATGTAATAAATCTTTTGTGAAAGGTGCATTTCGTTATTTTGCTTCAAGTCATTATTCTTTCGGGATCATCATGGGGCCTTTCTCTGCTTGTGTTATTGTGTCAGCTGGGGCATGGTTCTAGGATCTTGTGTTTTGACGGCTCATTATGATAGTTCTTATTTCAATGATGGAGACACTTCAGTTGTCTTTAGGGTCTTTTGGCTTTCCTTTTCTTCCTTTTATCTTCCTTCTTTTTTTTTATCATTTCATTCATCCCCTTTTCTCCTAAGATTTCCAAGTTTCTTGCTTTTCTTTTTCGACTTCTTGGCAATAACTACTCTCTGTGACACTTCAGTGAGTTTTTCCCTATTTATCTTTATTTCTTTGTCTGTGACTCCCGATTTGGCATGGGATCTGACATTTTCTTATGATTCTTAAATTTCTATGTGTGGGTTTCTATCATGAGTACTGTGGCAAAAATTTCTATCTCGTTAGTTGGCTGCCAAAAAACGTCCCGAGGAGGAGGCTGAAGTCGCCACTCTTATTGTGGGTAGACGGGTTTCCCATGACATTCCTTCCTCCTCCTCTTCCACTAGCTTTAATAGTTCCTTGAGGGGCGCCATAAACAACTCCACAGCTAACCTTAGCTTCTTTTCCTGCTCTTCTCTACACTATTGTCGTGTGCATCTCGTGATGTCATTTTTATCCTTTGTGTCATTACCCTGTCGGTTGTTAGGGCTCCTAGTCTAAATTCCACACCTTTGGCAGTTGCTCCCATTTCCTATGGTGGTCCTCTTGAATCAGAGTCTACCTTTTCACTAAATAAGAACAAAACATCCAATACTTTGGATGGAGATATCGAATATGTGGATGCTTCAAGAGAGAAAATCATAACCTTATGGAGGGGAATGCCTCCCCAATGTTCTCTAAGGATGATGATCCACAAGAGGAGAAACGGCTCGGTGGCCTCATGAAACTGTCATATATCCCTCATCCTAATATGAAGATTTGCATGTTGGGAGATTCTCAGCACGTGCTGGATGTTGCCACCGGAACATTAGCTCTTGTGAATTTTGATACTGTGGGAGATGGTTTTGTCATCGTTTTACCGGAAGAAAGAACCTCTAAGCCTGCTGGGGGAGTTGGGACAACCTCCAAAATGGGACGGGAAGGTCTTTTGAGGAAGAAATCCTCCCTAAATAATGCTTAATTTCCTAAAGGTGGGACTGCACCAAGTGTTAACGCACAACTGGGCATTGAACGTGGTGCTTCAGCTACTTCTTTTCCTTCACCAAAAAAGGTCAAACTGGCCTCTGAAGGTAACAATCCTTTATAAACGTGGTTTGGGAACTTGGGGTCCTCAAACCCTGGAGGCTGATTAACATAAACGTCCTCGTTTATAACTCCATTAAGGAATGCACTCTTAACATCCATTTGAAACAATTTAAAGTTCATATAAGATACATATGCACATAAAATTCTTATAGCCTCTAGCCTTGCCACTGGGGCAAAGGTCTCATCGTAGTCAATACCTTCTTGCTGACTGTAGCCCTGAGCTACAAGTCTTGCTTTGTTTCTGACCACGTTCCCTTGTTCATCCAGCTTGTTGCGGAAGACCCATCTTGTTCCTATGGTCTTCTGGCTTCTTGGTTTTAGCACTAGATCACATACTTCATTTCGTCTGAATTGATCAAGTTCTTCTTGCATTGCATTCATCCAGAATTCGTCATACTCAGCTTCAGCGAAATTCTTTGGTTCCTAGATTGAGACGAATGCTACGTTGCTGAGGTATCTCCTGAGTTGATTTCTCGTCATCAGGGTATTCTCAGCGGCATCAAGAATGGCACTTTCTGAGTGACCTCTTGGTATCCTAATCTCCTTTGGTAGATTGATGTCTTGCGCTGGTTGTGTTTCAACAATCTCTGCAGATGTAGATTGGTCAGTGAAAGTAATTTGAGTTTCACTTTTACCTTTGGTCAGCCCTTGAGGAAACGACTCAGCGGTTGTTTCTTGGTCAGCGGGTGCTGAGTGTGGATCATCCTCGGTCAATGGTTGGTATCTTCCTGCAGGGTTAGTTTCATCGAACTCAACATGCACTGACTCTTCTAAAACTTGAGTTCGTTTATTGAAAACTCTATATGCTTTGTTGTTTGTTGAGTAGCCTAAAAAGATAGCTTCATCAGCTTTTGAGTCAAACTTAGCTAGGCTATCTTTGGTATTTAAGATAAAACATTTACAGCCAAAGGCACGAAAGTATCCAATGTTGGGCTTTCGTCCTTTCCAAAGTTCGTAGGGAGTTTTCTTTAGTATAGGTCTAACAAGAGCCCTATTAAGAATATAGCACGCTGTGTTGACAGCTTCTCCCCAAAAATACTTTGGAAGCCTATGCTCACTCAGCATTGTCCTGGCTATTTCAACCAAGGTTCTGTTTTTCCTTTCAACAACCCCATTTTGTTGAGGCGTTCTAGGAGCAGAAAAATTATGGTCAATGCCGTTGGTTTCACAGAATTCAACAAACTGTTGGTTCTTGAATTCTCCACCATTATCACTTCGGATGTGAGCTAACTTAAGGTCTTTATCATTTTCAAGTTTTCTTACCAAATTTGAAAATTTCTCAAAGGTTTCATCCTTGCTACTCAGCAAGATGATCCAAGTGTACCGAGAAAAGTCATCTACAATGACCAAGGAAAATCTTCTTCCACCCAAGCTCAGCGGCTGGACTGGACCGAAGAGATCCAAGTGTAGTAACTCTAATGGACGCTTAGTTGAGACAATGTTTTTACTATGAAAAGATTGTTTGGTTTGTTTTCTAGCTTGGCAAGCGTGGCATAGTTGATCTTTTTCAAATTTAAGTTCTGGCAGACCCTCAACCAATTGCTTTCTTACTAATTTGGCCAGGAGGTCCATGCTTACATGACCAAGTCTCCTGTGCCATAGCCAGGAATTTTCTTCCTTTGACACTAAGCATACAGTTTTTGAAAACTTCTTTTCCAAGTTCAGCATAAAGACATTATCAATACGAGGTGCAGTTAAAATTAACTCATTTGTTTTGCCCTCGAATATTTTACATCCAGTGTCATCAAATATAACTTTTCTCCCATTGTCACATAGCTGAGCTATGCTGAGTAAGTTATATTTGAGTCCGCTGACTAGGGAGACTGACTCAATAGTAGGATTGCCACCAATGGTTCCTGACCCTACTATCTTACCCTTCTTGTTGTCTCCAAAACTTACACTTCCTCCTCGTTTACGCACAAACGTGATGAACTGAGTTTCATCACCAGTCATATGCCTCGAGCATGCGCTGTCAATGTACCACATCTTTGACTTCTCAGCACACCTCAGGCTTACCTCAGTTGAGTGTTCCTTATCGTCAGATGCAATGGAAGGGTTAGCATGCTCAGAAACACAAGGCTCAGCAAGCTCATCTGCCATGAAGCAGATCTTTGCTGACTCAGTGGCATCAGCTTCAGATGATGATGAATCATCACTATCACTCCAGGTTGCCACCATTGCCTTCTTGACGTTCTTCCTTTCTTTCCTCAGTGAGGGACAGCTTGACTTGATATGGCCAGTTTGATGACATTCAAAGCATGTAATGGGCTTTGAGCTGTCCTTCTTGTACTTGTTGTCGCTGGAGTCAGCTTTGTACTTATCAAACTTCTTGTAAGGCTTCTTAGAATATTTGTCATTCTTTTTTAACAGCCTTTTCATCTTTCTAGTGAACATAGCCATTTCTTCATCGTCTGTTGAGCTCCCATTAGTGGAGTCAGCTTTCATGACAAGAGACTTTTGCTTATTGTCTTCAGACTTTTCCTTCACCTCAAAATTCTTCATTGAGATCTCATGGGTCAGCAGTGAGCCAATGAGTTCATCATACTTGTAGGTGGTTAAGTCTTGAGCTTCCTCAACAGCAGTTTTCTTTGCTTGCCAGCTTTTAGGAAGACTCCTAAGAATCTTCTTGACTTGCTCTTCCTCAGTGAAGATCTTTCCAAGTCTCTTGAGCTCGTTGATGATGTTTGTGAACCTTGTGTTCATGTCAGAGATTCCTTCATCATCATTCATTTCGAACAGCTCGTACAACCTCATGTGCTGGTTGAATTTGGATTCCTTCACCTTGTTGGTTCCTTCATAGGTAACCTCGAGCTTCTTCCAGATCTCATGCGCTGACTCGCAACCTGAAATCTTGTTGTATTCTGCAGCATCTAACGCACAGTGAAGCATGTTTATAGCTGAAGCATGATTTTGTAGCTTCTTGAGATCATCCTCTGTCCATCTAGTCTCAGCTTTAACAACCGTTGGCCATCAATAGTTTCAACAGGAACAAATGAGCCTTGGACTATAGATAGCCATGCGCTCATGTTTGTTGCCTGAATGAAATTTTTCATTCTATTCTTCCAAAAGGTATAGTTAGACCCGAAGAATAGAGGAGGCTGAGTTATGGACAGACCCTCAGGTAAAATCTGAGTTGTCAGATTTCCTGGGAGAAACCGAGTGCTGTTCTCAGCCATAGTGGGGATCAGCTCAAGGTAGTTAAACCTTGCACAGTGAGCGTTTAAGCTCTGATACCACTTGTTGGTCCCTTATAACGTAACAAGTTAGTTCCAACGGGGGGGATAGGAACTATCTAAAATTTTTGTTCGTTAAGGCTGACTTCTTTTTTATGAAAAGGTTTACACAGCGTCACTAAGTAGATCCAAGACACAAGCTTAGTCAACTTGTGACTAAGTCTGCTTCTTTACTTGAGTCAGGAAATAGCACTTAGAGTCTATTCCTGAACTCAGCTTCTTAGTAAACTTAACTCAGCGTGAGTTCTTTACTTAGTCAGTTTTATAGCAAGCAATGTATATCAAAGGAGTTTAAGGGTTAGAAAGATATTACTCAGCAGACTTATCCTGGTTTGGCCTCTCCGCCTACGTCCAGTCCCCGGAACTCGTTCCGAGCTTTTTGAATTCTCTACTGAGCTCTTTAAAGGTAGAGCACGAAACCTTTTACAAATAGAAGCTGAGTATAACATGAGTACCTTCCTCTATACCTCTACTCACTCCTATATCTACGCTGAGTACTATAACCGAGTACTCAGCCTCTCATTTTTATTCTTCTAGAAATGATAAAGTGTTTGTCCTAAACAACGATTGCTAAGACACTTTAGATTATTGAAAATCACTCTAGACTTTTACACAATAATATGGAAATTGGTGTAAGGTATTTGCTTTGCTTTTCTCACAGAATCTTCGAGTATGAATTTGGTCAGCATTTCGACAACTTGAAGTTCTGTGTTGATTGAAGCAAATGGATGGCCTTTATATAGTGACACTTGAAGCACCTGGTCATTTCGAATTTCGAAATAACCGTTGGAGGGAAACAGCTTCCTGTCGTTGTCACTCTGGGCGTGCTCAGCGTCGTTGGCCAATAGGATTCTTGCATCTTCTGTCTTCGTCAGTCTTCAGCAGAATGTTTCGCCATTTAAGGAAAAGTCCACGAGACAGCATTCTGCGCCTTCTGAACTTTTCCCAAAGTAGAAATACTTTGTCTAGAAGTTGAACATTGCCTGCCGCTGTCCAGACTGCTTTGTCGACCAACTCAACAGCTTCTCCTTGAAGCTTTTGCCACGAAGGCTTCTCGATCCTTCTCTTGCTGAGGCGTCGTTTTAGTTGATACGGCTTCGTTTTGAACTCTTAAGCCGAATGGTGTTGATGTATTGACTTGGGCTTAACTTCCACTTTATAGGCATTTGGGCTTTTTAATCTCAATGTCTTATACACAATTAAACTCAACATTGAACAAACACATTAGTGTAATTAAATCAAAGCATTTTAAATTTAATGTGTTAGAATATTTTTATCATTACTTAAATAATTTTGTCAAATCAAAATCATGTGGAAAGGTGTTTCAACAAACTCCCCCATTTTGATGTTGGCAAAAATATTCAGTCGAAGAACTCATTGTTGAGCTCCCCCATGATAGTTGACCTTATTTAATCAAATAACTCCCCCGTAAGGGTTTAGCTACTGACTTTGTTTTACTCTAAACATTTCAAGGTGTAATTGAGTAATTCTAAGGTCAGTTTTCAGAGATAGGTCAGCTCATGGAACATATTCTTTTTAACTCAGTTTTACGCGGAAGATTTAAATATCAGAGAGCGCTGAGTATGCTTTGTTCAATGAGTTTTAGATAAGTGGACATATAAGAAGTGGTCAACATGCATGATCAACACAGCAAACATATCATCAATTAATATAGACAATAAAGCATAGTTGATTTAATGAAGATGTGTTTTAACAAATTATATCAATCACTTAAGTAAGCATCGCACAAGAGTAGTCAGTATGAATGAGATAGAGATGCATATAATTTGTTTTGAAATTTAAAGTCAGCACAATACAAAAAGAAACAGATATAAAGGTTCAACAACAAAAGCTATCCTAGACAGCAAAAGTTAAGCTACTTTTGTTTCCCTTTGCCCTTGTGTTGCTACTGACTAACTGAGGCTTGCTGAGTTCTTGGGGCTTGTTCTTTCTCCCCCGTTTTGCCATCATCAGGTTTGGGAATGAAAGTGGCTTCAATTGCAGCTTGAGTGAGGCGCTGAGAAAATGTCTTGAGCTTTTTCGTGCTTTCATTTATTCCATCGAAGATAGGAACACCATCATCCACAATGGATCGAGGAATTCCAATAGATGCGGCACTCAGCATACTCAGAACAGCGGCTTGAGATTTGCCAATCCAGTGCATTGTTTCAGTGAGCATGACAAAGGCTTGATGAAACATCTTTAGCAAAAAGGAGTCATAATACTCACGTTGATCGTTGATTTTGCGCACATTGCTAAAAGTTGCTCGAGAATACTTGAGAATCTCGTTAGTCTTAAGCTCGTCAGTTTCCATCTCTTGTGTGTTTAAATTCAGCAGACGCACAGCTTCGCTGATTTGCTCGATGGAGCATTGAGAGGAGTTGGAAAGCTGGTGATTGGTTTTCTCTTGCTCAGTGTGAAGCTGGCTGAAGAGATTATGTACTTCGGCGGAAGTGTCATATGCTGAGTTCGCAGCTGACAGTTGATGAAACTCCCTTTGTAGTGAGTTTATATGGTTGACCATGGTTAGCTGGAGTTCGGACAGCTTCAGTATAGAGTCCTGCCTGGGCTGTTGAGATTGTAGTGTGGTCATGACACTCAGAAGATCCTTCATACCTTTGATCTCGGTGAGAAGCTGAGTGACAGACGAAAATGGAGTTGTCTCAACAGAGGTAGATTCAGCGGCATTGGCACTTTATTGATAGAGGTCCTGGATGAGAGCTTGAGCCGAGTCAACAATTCTTCGACCAGACTCAGAGGCAATAAGGTAGCTAAAGGATCCATCCTGTGTTGGCCCAGATGCCGGAGGTGGAGTAGAACCGGATAAGGGCAGTGTTTGGTTCTGCTCGTTATTGGAAGGCCCAGCATTATCAGCGGCTGGCCTGGTATTAGTATTGCCAGTGGAAACTGACTGAATTTGAGTCTGCTCATTTAGATGGGGAAGTGAAGGATCAGCAGAAAGAGTTGCTTGCTCAGTGTCAGGCTGAAGCTGACTAGGTGATGGAAGGTTTGGAAGTTCAGCGTCCACCTGAGCAGGAAATTCCTTAGCTTGCTCAACAGTTTGAGGAGCGGAATCTTCGAGCACTTGCTCGGCATTGCGTTGGTCGGCATGTTCCTTTCGAGAAACAGAGGCTTGATTTTCTTTAGACTCTGGTTGAGACACAGGTGTGTTGGAGAAGTATTTGAGTTGGACATCTGTAAGATCGGGTATCTCATCCCTCAGTGGTGAGTCACCCATGATGTCAATGACGGGTGGTTTGAAGGCTTTCTTCTTTCTCAATCTCCTAAGCTTCGGAGGAGAGGGTCACACGGAATGGACTCAATGGAGTCAGTGGGTGAGGCATCCCTTTGAACAGCAGGAGCATTTTCTTGGTGCTCAGTTTCTTCTTCATCATCAATCAACTTAGTGTTGATTGGTTCAAGATGTTTATCATCTGTTGGTTCCTCAGTGTCATCCTGGCCACTTTCTTCTTCTTCAGACTCATCATCCAGTTCTTCTTCTTCAAACTGGTCATCCAACTCTTCCTCATCAAACTGACCACCTAATTGGTCTTGGTCTTGTTGTTCCTCAGCTAGTTGCTCAGCGTCAATCCCTTGACTCTGTGCATAGTGTGAGTTGGGAGGAACGACGATATCTGTCGGTATGGCCTCAATAGGTCTTAACTCAAAATTGAGCTTCTTCTTCTTCTTCTTTAATGGTTGGTCATCAACCTCTCTTTCTTCTGTTTCAGGCTCAGCTTGCCTAGGTCTTTTCGAACCTGACCTGGATCCACCCAGACTTTGCTGAGTTTGCTTTGTTCCTTTACATACAACTTTGATCCTCTTTGGGGTAGAGGAAATTTGTCAGTATGTAATGGGCCATCTTTTGATGCTGGCCCATGGAAGTGCTTGAAATTTCACCTACATGACCCTCAGGTTTGAAGAAGGTCTTAACGTAGTTGATTTTGTCATGGTCACCTGACTTACGAAGTATAGCCCCTTCGTTTTTCAGCTTGAATAGTGAGGCTAGGTACGCTGGGTTGATGGAGATGTTCTTTCCTCGAACATTAGTTGCTAGGTAGTTCCTGTTGTCATTGGCGACTCTCAGGTTGGCGTAAAATTCTCGTACCAACTCAGGGTAAGTGGGATCTCGAACTGAGAACAGCTCGGTCCATCCATTGTTCTTGATCCACTCACAGAAAGGTTGCTTGGCCTCCACGAATCCTTTTGAGAACCACCGCGAGTGGTCAATCTTCCACCCCTCACACTCTCGAAGACTTGAGTGTAGGTGCGTTCAACTACTTTCTTACCCTTATCCTTTTACTGTTGTTTCCCTTTGGAAGAAGTAGCTTGGACAGCTTGAGCTTTCTTGCTCGGCGTAGTAGCTCCAGCGGGATTGCGCTGTGTAGGAGAAGTGGGATTGTCATCGGAGCGGTTATGGGAAAGACCGGCACCGAAGATGTTTAGTGAAACTCTTGTCATATTCTCAGAGAAGTTTTGGGAATTTTGGGAATTTTTTTTTTGAGAGAGAGAGTATAAATGCCAAAGATTTCTAAGCGTAAAGAAATAAAAGTGGGAATTCATCCACTATTTATAGCGACGTTGAGTTAATCCAAGGCGTTGGGTAGTCCGTTTTGTCTCGAGATTCTCAATCGACAAAGATTCTGGCATTTATGACACATATGACGCGTGTGTTTTCTAATTATAGCCTATACATCATCCTAGGTGGCTATTTAATTCGCGTGCTTTGCATTTAAGGTTTGCAATGGCTCTTTACTCAGTGTTAAGAATTTCAAGCGTTTAAAAATCTGAGTAGCCAGTGTTATGCAAAGGAATAGATATAATGCATAGAAGCTCAGCTTGAGGTAAATACTCAGCATATATATTTATCTACTCAGCATGCAATATTCACAAATCATTCATCATGGAAATTCACTCAGCATGCATACTATACTTGGAATTTATTGAAGAGGATTAAACATACCAATAGCTTCTCTAAGTATGTTGAATTGCTCACTAGCTATTGGCTTTGTGAAGATATCAGCAAGCTGCTCATCCGTTGGGACATAGGTCAGCTTGATCTCACCTTTGAGTACATGGTCTCTAATGAAGTGATGTCTGATGCTGACATGCTTCATCCTGCTGTGCTGGATTGGGTTCATTGATAGATCAATTGCACTTTTGTTGTCACATTTGACTTCAATTGTTTTAGTCTGAATACCATAATCTTCAAGCTGTTGCTTAATCCATAGGACTTGAGCAACACAGCTTCCAGCAGTAATGTACTCAACTTCAATGGTTGACAGGGCTACCGATGCCTACTTCTTGCTGAACCAGGACACAAGACAGCTCCCAAGGAAGTGGCATCCTCCTGAGGTGCTTTTTCGTTCAAGCTTGTCTCGTCCGTAGTCAGCGTCAGTGTATCCAAGAAGTGTGAAATCTGAAGTATTGGGATACCATAAACCTGCATTCACTGAGCCTTGCAAATATCTAAGGATTCTTTTTACAGCTATGTAATGAGATTCCTTAGGGTTAGATTGATATCTAGCACAATAACATACTGAGAACTGAATGTCCGGTCTACTCGCTGTTAAGTAAAGTAGAGAGCCTATCATACCTTGATACAATCTGATGTCTACTGACTTACCATTCTCATCAGCGCAGAGGACAGCGTCAGTGCCCGTTGGAGTAGATATTGGCTTACAATTTTCAAGTTCATATTTCTTCAATATCTCCTTAGCGTACTTAGTTTGACTTATGAAGATGCCATTTTTCTCTTGTTTGATTTGAAGTCTAAGGAAGAAGTTGAGTTCTCCCATCATTGACATTTCAAACTCAGTTTGCATCTGCTTGCTAAATTCCTTGCACATCGACTCGTTAGTGGCACCAAAAATAATGTCATCAACATATATCTGAGCCAGCAGGGTATCTTTACCCTTCCTCTTAATGAATAAGGTTGTATCAGCTTTACCTCTGACATAATTTCTAGTCAGTAGGAAACTGGTCAGCCTCTCATACCAAGCACGTGGTGCTTGCTTGAGGCCATACAGAGCCTTTTTGAGTTTATAAACGTGGTTTGGGAACTTGGGGTCCTCAAACCCTGGAGGCTGATTAACATAAACTTCCTCATTTATAACTCCATTAAGGAATGCACTCTTAACATCCATTTGAAACAATTTAAAGTTCATATAAGATGCATATGCACATAAAATTCTTATAGCCTCTAGCCTTGCCACTGGGGCAAAGGTCTCACCGTAGTCAATACCTTCTTGCTGACTGTAGCCCTGAGCTACAAGTCTTGCTTTGTTTCTGACCACGTTCCCTTGTTCATCCAGCTTGTTGCGGAAGATCCATCTTGTTTCTATGGTCTTCTGGCTTCTTGGTTTTGGCACTAGATCCCATACTTCATTTCGTCTGAACTGATCAAGTTCTTCTTGCATTGCATTCATCCAGAATTCGTCATACTCAGCTTCAGCGAAATTCTTTGGTTCTTGGATTGAGACGAATGCTACGTTGCTGAGGTATCTCCTAAGTTGATTTCTTGTCATCAGGGTATTCTCAGTGGCATCAAGAATGGCACTTTCTGAGTGACCTCTTGGTATCCTAATCTCCTTTGGTAGATTGATGTCTTGCGCTAGTTGTGTTTCAACAATCTCTGCAGATGTAGATTGGTCAGTGAAAGTAATTTGAGTTTCACTTTTACCTTTGGTCAGCCCTTGAGGAAACGACTCAACGACTGTTTCTTGGTCAGCGGGTGCTGAGTGTGGATCATCCTCGGTCAGTGGCTGGTATCCTCCTGCAGGGTTAGTTTCATCGAACTCAACATGCACTGACTCTTCTAAGACTTGAGTTCGTTTATTGAAAACTCTGTATGCTTTGTTGTTTGTTGAGTAGCCTAAAAAGATAGCTTCATCAGCTTTTGAGTCAAACTTGGCTAGGCTATCTTTGGTATTTAAGATAAAACATTTACAGCCAAAGGCACGAAAGTATCCAATGTTGGGCTTTCGTCCTTTCCAAAGTTCGTAGGGAGTTTTCTTTAGTGTAGGTCTAACAAGAGCCCTATTAAGAATATAGCACGCTGTGTTGACAGATTCTCCCCAAAAGTACTTTGGAAGCCTATGCTCACTCAGCATTGTCCTGGCTATTTCAACTAAGGTTCTGTTTTTCCTTTCAACAACCCCATTTTGTTGAGGCGTTCTAGGAGCAGAAAAATTATGGTCAATGTCGTTGGTTTCACAGAATTCAACAAACTGTTGGTTCTTGAATTCTCCACCATTATCACTTCGGATGTGAGCTAACTTAAGGTCTTTATCATTTTCAAGTTTTCTTACCAAATTTGAAAATGTCTCAAAGGTTTCATCCTTGCTACTCAGCAAGATGATCCAAGTGTACCGAGAAAAGTCATCTACAATGACCAAGGAAAATCTTCTTCCACCCAAGCTCAGCGGCTGGACTGGACCGAAGAGATCCAAGTGTAGTAACTCTAATGGACGCTTAGTTGAGACAATGTTTTTACTATGAAAAGATTGTTTAGTTTGTTTTCCAGTTTGGCAAGCGTGGCATAGTTGATATTTTTCAAATTTAAGTTCTGGCAGACCCTCAACCAATTGCTTTCTTGCTAATTTGGCCAGGAGGTCCATGCTTACATGACCAAGTCTCCTGTGCCATAGCCAGGAATTTTCTTCCTTTGACACTAAGCATACAGTTTTTGAAAACTTCTTTTCCAAGTTCAGAATAAAGACATTATCAATATGAGGTGCAGTTAAAATTAACTCATTTGTTTTGCCCTCGAATATTTTACATCCAGTGTCATCAAATATAACTTTTCTCCCATTGTCACATAGCTGAGCTACGCTGAGTAAGTTATATTTGAGTCCGCTGACTAGGGAGACTGACTCAATAGTAGGATTGCCACCAATGGTTCCTGACCCTACTATCTTACCCTTCTTGTTGTCTCCAAAACTTACACTTCCTCCTCGTTTACGCACAAATGTGATGAACTGAGTTTCATCACCAGTCATATGCCTCGAGCATGCGCTGTCAATGTACCACATCTTTGACTTCTCAGCACACCTCAGGCTTACCTCAGTTGAGTGTTCCTCATCGTCAGATGCAATGGAAGGGTCAGCATGCTTAGAAACACAAGGCTCAACAAGCTCATCTACCATGAAGCAGATCTTTGCTGACTCAGTGGCATCAGCTTCAGATGATGATGAATCATCACTATCACTCCAGGTTGCCACCATTGCCTTCTTGCCGTTCTTCCTTTCTTTCCTCAGCGAGGGACAGCTTGACTTGATATGGCCAGTTTGATGACATTCAAAGCATGTAATGGGCTTTGAGTTGTCCTTCTTGTACTTGCTGTCGTTGAAGTCAGCTTTGTACTTATCAAACTTCTTGTAAGGCTTCTTAGAATATTTGTCATTCTTTTTTAACAGCCTTTTCATCTTTCTAGTGAACATAGCCATTTCTTCATCATCTGTGGAGCTCCCATCAGTGGAGTCAGCTTTCATGACAAGAGACTTTTTCTTCTTGTCTTCAGACTTTTCCTTCACCTCGAAATTCTTCATTGAGATCTCATGGGTCAGTAGTGAGCCAATGAGTTCATCATACTTGTAGGTGGTTAAGTCTTGAGATTCCTCAAGAGCAGTTTTCTTTGCTTGCCAGCTTTTAGGAAGACTCCTAAGAATCTTCTTAACTTGCTCTTCCTCAGTGAAGATCTTTCCAAGTCTCTTGAGCTCATTGATGATGTTTGTGAACCTTGTGTCCATGTCAGAGATTCCTTCATCATCATTCATTTCGAATAGCTCGTACAACCTCATGTGCTGGTTGACTTTGGATTCCTTCACCTTGTTGGTTCCTTCATAGGTAACCTCGAGCTTCTTCCATATCTCCTGCGCTGACTCACAACTTGAAAATCTTATTATATTCTGCAGCATCTAACGCACAGTGAAGCATGTTTATAGCCGAAGCATGATTTTGTAGCTTCTTGAGATCATCCTATGTCCATCTAGTCTCAACTTTGACAACCGTTTGGCCATCAATAGTTTCAACAGGAACAAATGGGCCTTGGACTATAGATAGCCATGCGCTCATGTTTGTTGCCTGAATGAAATTTTTCATTCTATTCTTCCAAAAGGTATAGTTAGACCCGAAGAATAGAGGAGGCCGAGTTATGGACAGACCCTCAGGTAAAATCTGAGTTGTCAGATTTCCTGGGAGAAACCGAGTGCTGTTCTCAGCCATAGTGGGGATCAGCTCAAGGTAGTTAAACCTTGCACAGTGAGCTTTTAAGCTCTGATACCACTTGTTGGTCCCTTATAACGTAACAAGTTAGTTCCAAGCGGGGGATAGGAACTATCTAAAATTTTTGTTCGTTAAGGCTGACTTCTTTTTAATGAAAAGGTTTACACAGCGTCACTAAGTAGATTCAAGACACAAGCTTAGTCAACTTGTGACTAAGTCTGCTTCTTTACTTGAGTCAGAAAATAGCACTTAGAGTCTATTCCTGAACTCAACTTCTTAGTAAACTTAACTCGGCGTGATTTCTTTACTTAGTCAGTTTTGTAGCAAGCAATGTATATCAAAGGAGTTTAAGGGTTAGAAAGATATTACTCAGCAGACTTATCCTGGTTCGGCCTCTCCGCCTACGTCCAGTCTCCGGAACTCGTTCCGAGCTTTTTGAATTCTCTACTGAGCTCTTTAAAGGTAGAGCACGAAACCTTTTACAAATAGAAGCTGAGTATAACAAGAGTACCTTCCTCTATACCTCTACTCACTCCTATATCTACGCTGAGTATTATAACCGAGTACTCAGCCTCTCTTTTCTATTCTTCTAGAAATGATAAAGTGTTTGTCCTAAACAACGATTGCTAAGACACTTTAGATGATTGGAAATCACTCTAGACTTTTACACAATAATATGGAAATTGGTGTAAGGTATTTGCTTTGCTTTTCTCACAGAATCTTCGAGAATGAATTTGGTCAGCGTTTCGACAACTTGAAGTTCTGTGTTGATTGAAGCAAATGGATGGCCTTTATATAGTGACACTTGAGGCACCTGGTCATTTCGAATTTCGAAATAATCGTTGGAGGGAAACGGCTTCCTATCGTTGTCACTCTGGGCGTGCTCAGCGTCGTTGGCCAATAGGATTCTTGCATCTTCTGTCTTCGTCAGTCTTCAGCAGAATGTTTCGCCATTTAAAGAAAAGTCCACGAGACAGCATTCTGCGCCTTCTGAACTTTTCCCAAAGTAGAAATACTTTGTCTAGAAGTTGAACATTGCCTGCCGCTGTCCAGACTGCTTTGTCGACCAACTCAGCAGCTTCTCCTTGAAGCTTTTGCCACGAAGGCTTCTCGATCCTTCTCTTGCTAAGTCGTCGTTTTAGTTGATACGGCTTCGTTTTGAACTCTTAAGCCGAATGGTGTTGATGTGTTGACTTGGGCTTGACTTCCACTTTATGGGCCTTTGGGCTTTTTAATCTCAATGTCTTATACACAATTAAACTCAACATTGAACAAACACATTAGTGTAAATAAATCAAAGCATTTTAAATTTAATGTGTTAGAATATTTTTATCATTACTTAAATAATTTTGTCAAATCAAAATCATGTGGAAAGGTGTTTCAACACTTCCAACTTCTTCTGAGCAGTTAGTAAGCCAGCCAGCTCCTGCTGATGGCCTCAAAAATGAGAATGTCGTTCCTAACCAAGGTGGCACTTCGACTTCTGGTCAGTAATCCAATATCAATATCCCGACTGTTGACAAAGAAACGGCCCCTGAGACTTCGTAGACCCATACTGAAGATGATTCCTACAACTTACTCAACGCCTCTGAGTCAGGACGTTGAATCATCAACTCAGCCCATATGCTTCTACAAGCAATTGATCAGTCTCAAGCCACTACTGCTGGGTCCACTCCTGCTGAGCCGACTCAACTCTCTTCCATCATGCAACTTTTGACCGAACTCAAAGGTCTTAAGGAGCTGATGAGTGTTATGACCTCATTGGTCTCTCAGCAGCCCAAGCAAGATTTTATGGTCAAGCTGGCGGAGCTTCAGCCTATGATGGTAAATCATATGGACTCAATTGAAGGGAAAATCAATCCCTTATCTACCGTGAACTCATCATTCGCAACTGTTGGTCCCTTATAACGTTGCAAGTATAGTTCCAAGGGGTGGTTAGGAACTATTTAAACTTTTTATATTTAGGGCAGACTTCTTTTCTTAAGAGAAAAGGTTTTAAACAGCGGCGCTGAGTAAACAGCAAGATACTGGCTTAGTCAACTGGTGACTAGGTCAGTTTCTTGACTTGAGTCAGGAAATAGCACTTAAAGTCTATTCCTGAGCTCAGATGTTCGATGCGCACAACTCAGCTTGACCTCTTTACTTGGTCAGCTTTTGGTTATTTAAGCAAGCAATATATATAAGGAGTTTAAGGTAAGAAATACGTTACTCAGCAGATTTATCCAGGTTCGGCTTCTTCTAAGCCTACGTCCTGTCCCCGGAACACGTTCCGAATTTCGAATCCTCTACTGAGCTCTTTAAAGGTAGAGCCTCAAACCTTTTACAATCTTAGCAACTGAGTATAACAAGAGTACCTTCCTCTATACCTCTACTCAATCCTAATCTCTCGTTGAGTACTATAACCGAGTACTCAGCCTCTCCTTTCTAATCTCTAGAAATGATAAGTGTTTGTCCTAAACAACAATTGCTAAGACACCTTAGATGATTGAATAATCACTCTAGACTTTTACACAAAGATATGAAATGTAGTGTAAGGTTTGCTTTGCTTTTTGCTTGCAGAACTTGCGTAGAAATTTGGTCAGCGTAATGGCTTGATCAAGTTCTGTATTGAATGAAGCTTCTGATGGCACTATTTATAGAGACGTCTTGAGACATCGGTCATTTCGAATTTCGAAATAACCTTTGGAGGGAAACGGCTTCCTGTCGTTGTCATCCTGACTTGCTCAGAGCTCTCGGCCAATCAGATTTGAGTATCTTCTGTCATCGGTCAGCTTTTGTTCAGCTCAGCAGAATGTCTCTCCTTTTATAGTAAAGTCAACTGGACAGCATACTGTGTCGTCTGAACTTTACCCAAAGTGGAAACACTTTGTCTGGAAGTTTCCCTTAGCCAGCTGCTGTCTTGTACGCTTTGTCGAATCAACTCAGCAGCTTCGTTCCAAAGTTGTTCCTTGAAGGTCTTCTAGATCCTTCTTCTGCTGAGTTGCGTTTTGTCCATAACGACAACGTTTTGACAAACGTTGGCCGAGCTGTATTGAACCATTTGACTTGGGCTTTGACTCTTGTATTGGGCTTGGGCCTTTTAATCCTTATGTCTTATAAACAATTTAACTCAACATTGAACAAACACATTAGTAGAATAAATCAAAGCATTTAAACTTAGTGTGTTTAGAATATGTTTTTAATTATACTTAAACAATTTTGTCAAATCAAAATTATGTGGAAAGGTGTTTCAACAAACTCCCCCATTTTGATGTTGGCAAAACTATTCAGCGAGGAACTCAGTATTGAGCTCCCCCATGATAGTTGACCTATAACTTAGCAAACTCCCCCGTAAGGGTTGAGCTACTGACTTAGTTTTACTCTAAACATTTAAAGGTTTAATCGAGTAAGTCTAAGGTCAGTTTTCAGATATAGGTCAGCTCATGGAACATATTCTATTTTACTCAATGTTTAAGCGGAAAGTTTTATCATTCAGAGGGCGCTGAGTAATTTGTTGTTCAATGAGTTTTCTAAGGCAATGTTTTATAAACATATAGATCAGTGTCAAACATGTTATCAGCATTTGGTTCAATCAATAAATTTCATAAGCATTAAACATAGCTGATTTAATTGAAGATACATAATGACATAATACACAGCATCGTATAAAAATAATTCATAACTCAGAGTTTGAACAGAAGATGCAAGTATTGATATTTAATGTAGGTAGTCAGTGTTTACAAACAAAAGGAAAGACAGGCATAGAGACTACATAATTAGCCTATACTGAGCTAGCCTATATCTATTTCTTTTTCTTCTGTTTGGACTGACTAGACTCATGCTGTGTTCTCGCTTGTGCTTTCTCCCCCATTTTGTCAGCATCGGGAGGAGGAATCCTAAAGGTGTCGGTTAAGACAGTTCTGGTTAGTTCTGTGGACAGCGCTTTAAGTCTATCGGCGCTTTCATTGACACCATCAAAAATAGCCACTCCATTATCTGAGACCTCGGTAGGTATTTTAAGCTCAGCAGCGCTGATCATGCTGACAGTGAAGGCTTTAGCTTTGCCTATCCATGTAAGTGCATCGGTCAGTCCAGCAATGACTTGATGGAATGTTTTGAGTAAGTAGGTGTTATAGTATTGATGCTGAACATTGTTGTGACGTATGTGATTGAAGGTTTGTCTGGTTATGGACAGCATTTCATTTTGTTTCATAGCGTCAGTATCCATCTCTTGCTTGTTCAGATTCAGCAATCGAACAGCCTCACCAATTTGCTCTACAGAGCACTGAGAATAAGAAACCATTTGCTCATTGGTTTTGAGTTGCTCGGTGTGAAGCTGAGCAAAGAGCATCTTTACTTCATCAGAAGTGGCGTAGCGTGTGTTCTTAGCTGACAAGGTCTGAACTTGTTGTTGTAGAGCGTTTAAGTGTTGAATAGTTGTCAGCTGGATCTCAGCCAGCTTTGCAATGGAATCTTGCTTAGCTTGCTGTGCTTGAAAAGTAATGATGACATTCAGCAAATCCTTGAATCCCTTAACTTCGTTGAGAAGCTGAGTGACTTGGGAAAGCTGAGTAGTCTCAATAGTTGAAGACCCAGCAGCAAGAGGAGTAGGTTGTTGAAGGTCTTTGATCAAAGCTTGCACTGAGTCGATTATTCTTTTGCCAGACTCAGTGGCATTTAGGTAACTTTGAGAACCTTCAGTGACATCAGTATGACTGGTTGGAAGAGGAGTTAGAGGAGTGACTTGGTCAGTGACTGGAATGGTGCTTGCAATCTGCATATGATGTTCTGGTAGAGCTGATTGATCGGCAGATATGTTGATTGGAGAAGAGGAAATTCGAATACTATCTGTGCTGACGGGGGCATATATGTTTGGAGTCAGCACCATGCTTGGAGTAACAGCATTTACAGTAATCGGCTCAACTTGACTTGTTGAGTTGGCGGAGGCATTTAAATCGGCATGTTCCTTTTGGGAAGAAACAGAGGCTTGCTTTTCGATAGATGCCGATGTAGTAGAGGTTGGTTGTCTTTTGAAAAATTTTAGCTTAACTGCAGAAGGGTCCTGGGTTGGCTTCTGAATAACGAAGTCAGGAAGAGTTGGTGGTTGAACAGGAGGCTCGCTGACTATCTTTTCACTTTCCTTAACCAATCTTCTTCTGCGAGGAGGAATGTCAGCTTGAATAGACTCTCCTGAGTGAGATGGAGAAGATTCTTCTTGTTCAGCATCAAGCTGGTCAGCTTGCTCATATACTTGATCAACAGTGTGTTGATCATGGTCTTGTTCTTCTCCAGCAGCCAACTCAGTATTGGCGTGCTCAGCTTCAACCTCACTGGTTATCTCCTCATTATCCTCAGCGTCATCCTGACCGCTGGCCTCTTCTTCTTCGTCATCTTCTGAACTATCACCATCTAGTTCTTCCTCAACTTGTGCAATAAACTGGTCATCCAGATGCACCTCTTCTTCTTGTTCCTCAGATACAGTTCCTAGACACTGTGTGTAGTGAGAGTCACCAGGCATAACAACGTCAGTAGGAATAGTATCAATGGGAGTCAGTGTGGAAGACTTCTGCTTTTTTTGAGGCTGCACGTCAGCATCAGTTATGTCCTCAGTTTCAGGCTCATCTTGCCTGCTCCTTTTCTCAGCTGACTTAGGTCTCTCCTGACCTAGTTCAGCAACTGACTTAGGCTTCTTTGCCTTAGGCTCAGCCTTCTTTGAAGTGGTCTCAACAGCTTTCCTCTTGCGGGCAGCTGGAGCCTTAGTTCTTCTCCCTTTCTTCGGGACAGTTGTTTCCTCAGCTTGTTGTTCATCAGCAGCATTAGTTTTTCCTTTCTTCAGAGGCTGATTGAACTTTAAAGCCCTCAGCGAAGCTGCTGTGATTTCAGATCCTCTAGCTTTAACTTCATCAGTTAGGTCTATCTGATGATCAATGAGGATCCTGGTGATGAGCGATCCCAGCCTTAAAGTTCTGGTACTCCTTAGGAAGCCAGCAATGAGGAATACTGGCATGTTGATCGGCTTATATGTCAGCATATGCCATATGAAGCATTGCTCGAAGTTCGTTGCTGAGGTGGTGCAGTTGATCTTGGGGTAGATGAAGTAACTCAGCAGATAGTGAGCCATCTTTTGGTGCTGACCCATAGAGGAACTGGAGACTTCTCCTGAGTGGCCTTCAGGTTTACAGAAGGTGACTACGTACCCAGTATTGTCCTGATTTCCAGATCTTCTCAGCTTTGCTCCTTCAATTTTCAACTTCAGCAAGTTTGCCAGATAGTCAGGATTTATGAAGATAGTCTTTTCTCTTACCACAGTTGCCAGACAGTCCTGGTTGTCATCAGCAACACGGAGGTTGTGGTAGAACTCCCTTACGAGGTCAGGATAAGTGTAATCCCTAATAGAAAACAGCTCAGTCCATCCATTTTGCGATATCCATTCGCAGAAGGGTTGCTCGGAGGTTACGAAGGCCTCAGATACCCATCGCGAGAAATCTACTTTCCATTCGGTAATGTTGTCGAAAACCTTATTATAGGTTCTGGCTTTGGTCGGTTTTTCTTTGGAAGAAGTAGCTTGCCCAGTTTTTCCTTTACTCGGCGTAGTGACCTTGGTAGTTTTAGGGTGACCGGCACCGGAGATGTTGACGGAAACTTGAGTCATAATTTCAGAAAGGGTTTAGGAAGCTTTGAGAGTTTTTAGAGAGAAAGCTCTTTGCCTTAGAATTCGGTAGATGTAAAGAAAATAAAGAATGGGGATTTGCCCATTATTTATAGCGGTGAAGTGTGGATCTTATCGAATCCATGTGTCAGTTTTGCCTTGGGATTGTCAACCGACAAAAATCCTGGCTTTTATGACACATTCGGCGCATACGTCATCCTAGGTGGCTATACGCGTGCTTAAGCATTAAGTGCACCGGATCTAACACTCAGCGTTTAGAATACTAAGCGTTTTGGATTCTGAGTGGTCAGTAGTATATGAAAGGATGATTTCTCAGTTTAAGATTTACTACTCGGTGTGCATATTGACTCAGTATTGATGTGTATTTTATGTTAAGTACTCAACATAACAATCACTCAGCATGCATTTGTGTAAATCATTCAGCATAGTAATTCACTCAGCATAAATTTTCATTTTAGAACAGGAAGTTACTGAAGAGGATTAAACATACCAATGGCTTCTCTCAGTATGCTGAACTGTTCACGAGCCAGTGGCTTTGTGAAGATATCCGCAAGCTGCTCATCCATTGGGACGTAGGTCAGCTTTATCTCACCTTTGAGTACATGGTCTCTAATGAAGTGATGTCTTATGCTGACATGCTTCATTCTGCTGTGTTGAATTGGGTTCTTTGATAGATCAATTGCACTTTTGTTGTCGCATTTGACCTCAATTGTCTTTGTTTGAACACCATAGTCTTCAAGCTGTTGCTTAATCCATAGGACTTGAGCAACACAATGACCAGCAGCAATGTACTCAGCTTCAGTGGTAGACAATGCTACTGACGCCTGCTTCTTGCTGAACCAAGATACAAGACAGCTTCCTAAGAAATGACATCCTCCAGAGGTGCTTTTTCGTTCTAGCTTGTCTCGACCATAGTCAGCGTCAGTGTATCCAACGAGTGTAAAGCCATGTGTGTTGGGATACTATAAACCTGCGTTCACTGAGCTTTGCAAGTATCTAAGGATTCTTTTTACAGCTATGTAATGAGATTCCTTAGGGTTAGATTGATATCTAGCACAGTAGCATACTGAGAACTGAATGTCCGGTCTACTGGCTGTTAAGTAAAGTAGAGAGCCTATCATACCTCGATACAATTTGCTGTCTACTGACTTACCATTCTCGTCAGCGCAGAGGACAGTGTCAGTGCCCATAGGAGTGGATATTGGCTTGCAATTTTCCAAGTCATATTTCTTTAATATCTCATTGGCATATTTAGCTTGACTGATGAAGATGCCACTCTTTCCTTGTTTTATTTGAAGTCCGAGGAAGAAGTTGAGTTCTCCCATCATCGACATTTCAAACTCAGTCTGCATTTGTTTGCTAAATTCCTTGCACATTGATTCGTTAGTTGCACCAAATATTATATCATCAACATAAATTTGAGCCAGCAGGGTATCTTTACCCTTTCTCTTAATGAATAAGGTTGTATCAGTTTTGCCCCTGACATAATTTCTAGTTAGCAGGAAACTGGTCAGCCTCTCATACCAAGCACGTGGTGCTTGCTTGAGGCCGTACAGAGCCTTTTTGAGTTTATAAACGTGGTTTGGGAATTTTGGATCCTCAAACCCTGGAGGTTGATTAACATAAACTTCCTCGTTTATAACTCCATTAAGAAATGCACTCTTAACATCCATTTGGAATAATTTGAAGTTCATGTAAGATGCATATGCACATAAGATCCTAATAGCTTCTAGCCTTGCCACTGGGGCAAAGGTCTCACCGTAGTCAATACCTTCTTGCTGACTGTAGCCCTGAGCTATAAGCCTTGCTTTGTTCCTGACTACATTTCCTTGCTCATCCATTTTGTTGCGGAAGACCCATCTTGTTCCAATGGTCTTCTGACTCCTTGGATGTGGCACTAGCTCCCATACATCGTTTCTTCTGAATTGGTCAAGTTCCTCTTGCATTGCGCTCATCCAGAATTCATCTTCCTCAGCATCAGCGAAGTTCTTAGGTTCCTATACTGAGACGAAGGCTACATTGCTGAGGTACTTCCTGAGTTGATTCCTCGTCATCAGGGTATTCCCAGCAGAATCAAGGATTGCACTCTCTGAGTGCCCTCTTGGAATCCTTATCTCTTTAGGTAGATTTATGTCTTGTGCTGTCTGTGTTTCAACAATCTCTGCAGAAGTAGATTGGTCAGTGAAAGTAATCTTAGGTTCACTCTTACTCTTGGTCAGCCTTTTAGTAAATGACTCAGTAGCTGGTTCTTGGTCAGCGGTTACTGAGTGTGGATCATCCTCGGTCAGTGGCTGGTATCTACCTGCAGGGTTAGTCTCGTCGAACTCAACATGTACTGACTCTTCTAAAATTTGAGTTCGTTTATTGAAAACTCTGTATGCTTTGCTGTTTGTTGAGTAGCCTAAAAAGATAGCCTCATCAGCTTTTGAGTCAAACTTTCCTGAGCTATCTTTGGTATTCAAAATAAAACATTTACAGCTAAAGGCATGAAAGTATCCAATGTTGGGCTTTCGTCCTTTCCATAGTTCATAGGGGGTTTTCTTTAATATAGGTCTAACTAGAGCCCTATTAAGAATATAGCACGCTGTGTTAACAGCCTCTCCCCAAAAATACTTTGGAAGCCTATGCTCATCCAGCATTGTCCTGGCTATTTCAACCAGAGTTCTGTTCTTCCTTTCAACAACCCCATTTTGTTGAGGTGTTCTAGGAGCAGAAAAATTGTGGTTAATGCCGCTGGCTTCACAGAATTCAACAAACTTTTGGTTTTTGAATTCTCCACCATTATCACTTCGGATGTGAGCCAATTTTAGGTCTTTATCATTTTCAATTTTTCTAACCAAATTTGAAAATGTCTCAAAGGTCTCATCCTTGCTACTCAGCAAGATGACCCAAGTGTACCGAGAGAAGTCATCTACAATGACCAATGAAAATCTTCTTCCACCCAGACTCAGCGGCTGGACTGGACCGAAGAGATCCAAGTGTAGTAATTCTAACGGACGCTTAGTTGAGACAATATTTTTGCTATGAAAAGATTGTTTGGTTTGTTTTCCAGCTTGGCAAGCGTGGCATAATTGATCTTTTTCAAATTTAAGTTCAGGCAGTCCCTCAACCAATTGCTTTCTTGCTAATTTGGCCAGGAGGTCCATGCTTACATGACCAAGTCTCCTGTGCCATAGCCAGGAATTTTCTTCCTTTGATACTAAGCATACAGTTTTTGAAAACTTTTTCTCTAAGTCTAGCATAAAGACATTATCTATGCGAGGGGCAGTTAAAATTAACTCATTTGATTCACCCTCGTATATTTTACATCCAGTAGCATCAAATATAACTTTTCTCCCATTGTCACATAGCTGAGCTACGCTGAGTAAGTTATATTTGAGTCCGCTGACTAGGGAGACAGATTCAATAGTAGGATTACCTCCAATGGTTCCTGACCCTACTATCTTACCCTTCTTGTTGTCTCCAAAACTTACGCTTCCTCCTCGTTTACGCTCAACCGTGATGAACTGAGTTTCATCACCAGTCATATGCCTCGAGCATGCGCTGTCAATATACCACATCTTTGACCTCTCAGCACATCTCAGGCTTACCTGCATTGTAACTAGTTACTTTTAGGTACCCAATTCTTTTTGGGTCCTTGCTTGTTAGGTGCAACAGGTAAAGCATCATATTTTATTTTATGGCGACATACATGGACTGTATGGCCATTCTTTTAGCTGACCTTCTGTTTAGGTTGTCTCACTGACTGGTCAGCACTCAAGTGCTGAGCATGCCATCACACCTTTGTGGTGTGACCTTTCTTCCCACAGAAGTCACACTGGACATTCCATTGGGGATTCCATCTCTACTGAGTACCTTGGTACTGAGTTTTCAGGGGAATGTTTCTTTTATTTGGAACCTTTAATTGGTTCTGGATAGTTGTGACGTCCTTTCTCAGTTTCTCTGAAACTGACTGGACTTCAGAGACAGACTCATGTATGATCTTCATATTATCATGCAGAGTTGAGTTGTCCTGAAGAAGGTATCTGAGGTCACTCAGCTTGACCTCTTCAACCTCATCACAGCGCCTGCTGAGTGCTCTAATTTTCTTATTACACTTTTTGACAAGTGTATAGAGATCACTCAGGGCATTACCCATTTCGTTTCTGAGCTGGGAAAGTGATATTACCTCATTTGATTGCTCCTCATCGTCAGATTCAACGGAGGGGTCAGCATGCTTAGAGACGCATGGCTCAGCAAGTTCGTCAGCCATGAAGCATATCTTTGCTGACTCGGTGGCCTCAGCTTCTGTTGATGAAGACTCATCACTGTCGCTCCATGTAGCCACCATTGCCTTTTTGCCGTTCTTCTTATCTTTGCTCAGCGTGGGGCAGCTTGACTTTATATGGCCAGTTTGATGACATTCAAAGCATGTAATGGGCTTTGAGTTGTCTTTCTTGTATTTGCTGTCGCTGGAGTCAGCTTTATACTTATCAAACTTTCTCTAAGGCTTCTTAGAATATTTGTCATTCTTCCTGAAGAGTCTTTTCATCTTCCTTGTGAACATAGCCATCTCCTCATCATCTGTTGAGCTCCCGTCAGTGGAGTCATCTTTCATGACAAGAGACTTCTGCTTCTTGTCTTCAGATTTTTCCTTCACCTCGAAGTTTTTCATAGATATCTCATGGGTCAGTAGCGAGCCGATGAGTTCGTCATATTTGTAGGTGGTTAAATCCTGAGCTTCCTCAACAGCGGTCTTCTTTGCTTGCCAGTCTTTAGGAAGACTCCTGAGTATCTTTTTGACTTGTTCTTCCTCAGTGAAGATCTTCCCAAGTCTCTTGAGCTCATTTATGATGTTGGTAAACCTTGCATTCATGTCAGATATGCCCTCATCATTGTTCATCTCGAACAGCTCGTACAGTCTCATCTGCTGGTTCACCTTAGACTCCTTTACTTTATTGGTTCCTTCGTAGGTGACCTCCAGCTTCTTCTAGATCTCTTGCGCCGACTCACAACCTGAAATTTTATTATATTCTGCAGCATCGAGCGCACAGTGAAGCATATTAATAGCCGAAGCGTGATTTTGAAGCTTCTTGAGATCATCCTCTGTCCATTTGGCCTCAGCTTTTACAACTGTTTGGCCAGCCACAACTTCGACAGGTACAAATGGGCCTTGCACTATAGATAGCCAGGCACTCATATTTGTAGCCTGAATGAAATTTTTCATCCTATTCTTCCAGAAGGTATAGTTAGACCCGAAGAATAGGGGAGGCCGAGTAATGGACAGCCCCTCAGGCAATATCTGAGTTGTTTGGTTTCCTGGGAGAAATCGAGTACTGTTTTCGCCCATAGTAGGGATTAGCTCAAGGTTGTTAAACCTTTTATAGTGAGCTTTTAAGCTCTGATACCACTTGTTGGTCCCTTATAACGTTGCAAGTATAGTTCCAAGGGGGGGTTAGGAACTATTTAAAATTTTTATATTTAGGGCAGACTTCTTTTCTTAAGAGAAAAGGTTTTAAACAGCGGCGCTGAGTAAACAGCAAGATACTGGCTTAGTCAACTGGTGACTAGGTCAGTTTCTTGACTTGAGTCAGGAAATAGCACTTAAAGTCTATTCCTGAGCTCAGATGTTCGATGCGCACAACTCAGCTTGACCTCTTTACTTGGTCAGTTTTTGGTTATTTAAGCAAGCAATATATATAAGGAGTTTAAGGTAAGAAATACGTTACTCAGCAGATTTATCCAGGTTCGACTTCTTCTAAGCCTACGTCCTGTCCCCGGAACACGTTCCGAGATTTCGAATCCTCTATTAAGCTCTTTAAAGGTATAGCCTCAAACCTTTTACAATCTTAGCAACTGAGTATAACAAGAGTACCTTCCTCTATACCTCTACTCAATCCCAATCTCTCGCTGAGTACTATAACCGAGTACTCAGCCTCTCCTTTCTAATCTCTAGAAATGATAAGTGTTTGTCCTAAACAACAATTGCTAAGACACCTTAGATGATTGAATAATCACTCTAGACTTTTACACAAAGATATGAAATGTAGTGTAAGGTTTGCTTTGCTTTTTGCTTGTAGAACTTGCGTAGAAATTTGGTCAGCGTAATGGCTTGATCAAGTTCTGTATTGAATGAAGCTTCTGATGACACTATTTATAGAGACGTCTTGAGACATCGGTCATTTCGAATTTCGAAATAACCGTTGGAGGGAAACGGCTTCCTGTCGTTGTCATCCTGACTTGCTCAGAGCTCTCGGCCAATCAGATTTGAGTATCTTCTGTCCTCGGTCAGCTTTTGGTCAGCTCAGCAGAATGTCTCTCCTTTTATAGTAAAGTCAACTGGATAGCATACTGTGTCGTCTGAACTTTACCCAAAGTGGAAACACTTTGTCTGGAAGTTTTCCTTAGCCAGCTGCTGTCTTGTACGCTTTGTCGAATCAACTCAGCAGCTTCGTTCCGAAGTTGTTCCTTGAAGGTCTTCTAGATCCTTCTTCTGCTGAGTTGCGTTTTGTCCATAACGACAATGTTTTGACAAACGCTGGCCGAGCTGTATTGAAACGTTTGACTTGGGCTTTGACTCTTGTATTGGGCTTGGGCCTTTTAATCCTTATGTCTTATAAACAATTTAACTCAACATTGAACAAACACATTAGTAGAATAAATCAAAGCATTTAAACTTAGTGTGTTTAGAATATGTTTTTAATTATACTTAAACAATTTTGTCAAATCAAAATTATGTGGAAAGGTGTTTCAACAGCAACTTCTGCTGAAGTCACTCAACATTTCACCCAGTTGACCGCTGAGCTAACCGGAGCTCGAGACCTTGTTTCCTCTTTTTCTCAATGCACAATTGAACGAGTGGCTGAAGCTGTACGACTACTCAGCTTAACCAGAGAGGAAATGGAAACTGACCAGGTTAAGACCAACGACATCCTATTCTGCACTAAAACGACTCTTGATCATGTTCGTCACCTGAACGCTCAGAATATCTATGATTCTTCCATGCTCAAGATGTATTATCAGTCGTATGCTAGGATGACCGACTCCGTTACTTAGGTGGGGAAGTCACTTGAGTTTCTACTCAGTATGCTCAGCGCTCATATTAAGATCCCCGCATCCAGTATGGCAGATGGCATCCAGGTCTTCAATGGTCTCAAAGAAAGTACGAGTCACATGCAACAATATTCAGCTATCTTGACTCGTGCTGTTCAGAGGGGTCCGTTTTATGCTTCTGCCCCTCAGCCCGGTGATGCTGGAAAAACGGGGGAGAAAGATACACAACCAGCAGAAGAAACTCAACAAAAGAAACATCATCCCAGCTCAACTTCTGCTGCCCCTGGAAAGCAAACCAAGCAACAAGACCATAGTCAACAACCGAAATCCAAGTCCAAACAAATTCAAGTCAACCTTAGAAAATAGAATTCTTAGTTAGCTTGATTGTTTAGATACTTTGTTGTTGACATATTTCTTGTTGCTGAATACTATCAATACAAGCATTTTTTCACATACTTGTCTTTTATCTATGATGCTTTATAAGCTGTGCTAAATGCTGACTTTTCTCATATAACTACTCATTGAACAAAATGAATTGAAACTTGTGAACATAAAAAATTATACAAGTACTTGGCCACTGAGCAAAACTACTCAGTCCCAATTAATATACTCAGCTTACCTTAACTCTGATACCTGAACTTGACTAAGTATTAAAACTGAGTAAAGAAAAAATGTTCCAAGTATTGACCTACTTCTGAAAGCTGACCTTAGACTCATTTCGATTAAATCTTAGAAGGTTTAGAATTGAACTAAGTCAGTGGATTCAAGCCTTGGTTTCACTCGATTAGATCTTAGAAGGTTTAGAGTTGAACTTCGTCAGTAGATCCAACCCTTACGGGGGAGTATTTTCAGAAGAATAGAAAAGATCAACTATCATGGGGGAGGTCAACACTGAGTTCCTTACTAAATACTTTTACCAACATCAAAATGGGGGAGTTTGTTGAAACAACTTTCCACATGATTTTGATTTGACAAAATTATTTAAGTTAATCTCATGATTAAATAATTAAATTTAAGTGCTTTGATTTAATTGTACTAATGTGTTTGTTCAATGTTGAGTAAGTTAATTAATAAGAACAGGAACTAAAAATCTATACGAGAAAGTCAAGACGAAGTCAGCAGATGCAACTCACACAGCAAGAAGCTGAGTAAAATGCAACTCAGCTTAGCAAAAGAAATGTCTTCTTCAGAAAAGCTTGAAGGTGAAGCCACTGAGTCAAGCTGAGTAGTCGTCAGGTCAGCATCAATGATCCATCAACTTGGAAGACAAGGTCTGACAAATTTTCTGAAATAATCCGAAGTCTCAGAAATCTGTCTGGAAGAATTTTTCGAGAAAGAGCATGGACCAACTGACATTTGCTAGAAGAAAAACTTGGCGTAAGAAGACAAACTTTGCAAACCTAGCTCCTGACGAAAACAGAAGACAGGATTGGCCTGCAGCACTGAGTGCTGACCAAGTGATGACGAATGAAGACCGTTTCCCCACAACGGCTATGTCGGGATTCAAATCATTGGCGCCTCAAAGATCACTATAAAAAGGCCAATTCATCACTTGGTTCACATACAAGAAAGACAGACAAGCAAATCTTCTTCAAGTCAATTCAGTTGCAAAATCCAAAATAGAAAGCTGTCTGAAAAGAAAAAGCAAGCTCTTACACCAACTCCTATTTTTGTGTAAAAGTCTAGAGTGGTTTTATTCATCTAAAGTGTTCTTCACTAAGTGAGAACAAATCTTGTATCATCTATAAAAGGTTAGAGAAGCTGAGTACTTAGTTATAGTACTCAGTGGTAGAGAGAAGCTGAATACTCGGTTATAGTACTCAGTGGTAGATAGGATTGAGTAGACGAATAGAGGACGGTACTCTTTCATACTCAGTTGCTATTGTAAACGGTTTGTGCTCTACCTTTAAAGAGCTCAGTAGAGGATTGAAAAAGCTCGGAAGGATTCCGGGGACTGGGCATAGGCGGAGAGGCCGAACCATGATAAGTCTGCTGAGTAACTTCTAACCCTTTCTCTTGATATATATGTATGTATGTTTTGCTTGCTTTAAAGAACTCAGTAAAATATTCTGTACACGTTGAAGCTGAGTAATCTGAGAGGTGAGTTGGAAACTGACCTAAGTGTTACTTCCGAACTCACGATTGAAACAGCTCTAGTCAGTGTCTGTCTAAAGCTGTCTCACACCACACTCAACTGTGCTGACCTAAAACTGAGTTAAAACATCAAATCTTAAATTAAGTCAGCATTAATTATATAAAAATTTAAAATAGTTCCTAACCCCCCCCCTGGAACTAACTCTACTACGTTACACGGGACCAACATATGGTTCGTACAAGTGGTTTTGGATGGGATTCTGAAAGGAAGATTGTGCTAGCAGATTTAGAAGTGTGGGAGGCTTATCTACAGGTAAGTGTGGTAAAGCTTCTCTTTAGTTATAGATTTTTCATCTTTCTGCTTGGTGGTTTTTTATTTGATGGTCTACTACTCTTTTTATTAACAGCGTCACCAAAAAGCTACACCTTTTAGAACAAGAAGTTTGTGGTACTTTGAAGAATTCTGTATGATTTATGGCAAAGATCAAGCAACAGGAAAAGATGCTCAAAGAATTGAAGATGTACTTGATGAGATCCATAGGGAAGGTAACAAAGATGAACATGAAGCTGAAAGTACACATGAATATGAAGCTGAAAGTACACACGAGCATGCTATACGAACTGATGGAGGCAGTAGTAGGGTTGATGATGTTTCATCAAAGAAAATGAAGGTAAAGAGTACTTCAATAAAGTCATCAACAGATGAATCAATATTGAATGCTGCTAAAATGTTGGGCAACGACATGAAAGAAATTGGCAAGAAAATTGTAGAAGTATTGGAGTTGAGTTGACAAAACAATAAAAAGCAGAAGAGTTGTTCGGAGTGCTAAATGAGGTTGAAGGGTTAACTATGAAAGAGAAGTTTTCTGCTTTGAGGAAGATTCCAGATCACGTACCCTACACAAATGTTGGTTTTCTTTAGTCTTCCAATAGAATTCAGATCCAAATGGATGAAAGATTTTCTCGCTAACACTACCTGAATGTCAGGTACTCTGTCTATTGCTGATAATCTCTTATTTGTCTTGGCTTATCTCAATTTGAGCAACGATGCTATAAGAATTTTTCATGGCTTATCTCAAATTAAACAGCTTCTAAAAGTTTTTAGGAAATTAAAAGGACAATTGCAAAAGAAATAGATATTCTCTGTATGTGATAAAATTAAACAGATATTTTGTGTTTTTGCTTGCTTGTGTCATGATGCTATTCTTTTTTAAGTTCCTTGTGTTTGTAATACATCACAATCTCATGGTATGGCCGTGAAATGTTGGTTCCCTCTTATATATATGAAAAGACCAACAAAGTGGGAACAAAATAAGTTATGATGTTTGGTCAATGATGGAGCCATCTAAATAGAAATTTCATGTTTGGTTAGCCAAATGTTACTGAATGGTTTTATGTTTGGTTATAAGTAGAAATTTCATGTTTTATGTATTATCAATTCTTTTGTTTTGGAAATTTTTAGTTGAGACTTGAGAGTTAATTTTTGTTGAGTATTTATTTTCTTTGAATCATTACTAATTAGTCTACAATATTGATGCATCTATGGAAATGTGGCATGAGGTCTCTTTTTGAAGAGTTTGTCTTCTAGGAGAGATCATCTTGATGTGACAGACTTTTGTTAATGTTACAATGATGTATCACAACCGTGGAACAGTTTTTGTTATTTTTATTAGATTGCATGCTCTTTGAATTATTTTGAAATAGTGATTGTGGTGACATTAAAGAAACGTTCTTTGTTTTTGTTGTTTTTCGAGTTTTTACTTATATGAACGTAAATGATTATTTTGTGTTTTTTTTTTGTTTTTGTATGTTTTTACTATTTTCCACCTCTTTTTTCTTTTTTTCGTGTTTTTACCTTTTTTGTTTTTCATTTTTTTCTATTTTTCGTATTTTTTCGTCTTTCACGTTTTGCATTTTTCCATTTTTTTATATTTTTAAAATAATATATATTAAATATTTGAATTGATAGTAATAATTAAAATTTTAAAAGAAATAAGAAATTACATTTGAGGGCTATATTATCTTTTGAATAAAAAAATTATCTATTCAATTTTATCATATTCCACCAACCAAACTTAGGATTAGTTATTCTTCACGAATACCTATTCTATTCTTTGCTATTCTATTTCTTTGGAATAGTAATTCTATTCTATTCCGCGAACCAAACGACACCTTAGAGCTTTTTATAAAAAAATTCAAAATAGAGAAGAAGAAGAAGAAGAAGAAGAAGAAGAAGAAGAAGTTCTCGAAGTATTTTTTTTTTTTTGTAAAAAAATTCTGATGATTTGCTAGAAGTGAGCCGTAGAAATTGAAGTCTCTATCAGACATTCAAGCTCTCTATAATAAAGTAGGAAATGTAAATTAGAAATTGGAAATGAACGATCCTCATTGCTGGTTGATTTTGTACCCAAAAAAAAGTAACAAGTTGAAAAAAGTAGTAAATGCAGTTAATTCTTGTTTAGGACTTTAAATCCCGAAAGCACCGACATGACAAGCATGCAGAGATTCGATTTAAAGTCCCGAAAATGCTGAGGTGGCAAGCATTCAGAGATTCGAAAAAGTCTCAAAAACACCGATGTGGCAAGCATGCAGAGATTCGATTTAAAGTGTGAAAAACGCTGACATGGCAAGCATGTAAAGCTTTGATAAACCCTCCAAAAACAGTGACGTGGCAAGCTGCATCCTTGTCAATTGATAATAATTCAAACTTGACCATGACTTTAAATCACGAATATCAGACTTGCTTTTGTTTGTTGTTAGCTGTTTGTTATTAATAATTTGATTTTTCTGTAAAAAAAAAAACAGTTGTTTTAAATTTTTATCAAACGCTTTTATCTCATATTTAACTTTAAAAAGTTAAAAAAACAGTTTCGAAAATTAAAAACAAAGATGACTTAAAATTTCTCCACTTCCCAATCACTCTACAAAATTCAAAGTGTGACAAGTATTTTCGGGAATCAATATGGCCAATTTTTGTATTTATTTGCCTACAACACAACAAACGTACCTTTCATCCCATACTTAGGATCAGATGGAGTAGTAATTCACAATCTCAAATTTTTAAAAATATATACATAATTAATGTCTGAAAAAAGAAATATTTCCATTAGTCTAATTAAACTAATACATGTTGATTAGCATAATTAAAGAAACCCTAATTATTTAAACAACCCCATGGATTAATTCACATAATAGTCATGATTAACGATCCATATCTAAATTTTGAGTTGCCGGAGGTTAATTAATTAACACTTTGCGGTGGAGCTACAGACGGAGGAGCAGCAGCAGAAGCCACCGCAGACGACGGCGGAGTAGCAGCTTCTCCCCCCCGGCGATGAGCATTCTTATTATTATGCATCCAAACCTTAAGCACATTCCGTTTCACACCAATCTCATTACAGAACAGATTAAGTGCCACGTCATCGTTCCGATTAATCCTCCACCCTATCTTCTCCGCAAACTCCAGCATCTTCTCCTTCTGCTCCGGCGTAAACTTCGTCCTAAACCTCTTACTCTTCGCCGCCTCCACCGCCGCCGCCGATCTTGCTCCTCCGAACTCCATATTCACCTCCTCTCTCTCCGGCGTCTCCGACCTCCGGTCGTTATCATCATCGTCGTCATCGTCGTCGGCGGCATCCTCAAATTCATGATCTGGACGTTTCTTCAGTGCAGAAGGAGCGCCGGCATTGTAGAGGAATTGGTGGTGGTGGTGGTGCGGAGGAAGAGGCGGGGGGAGGAGGAGATGTGGTACGGCAGAGGAGGAGGAGGAGCCGCCTTCACGTCTGTGAAAATTGCGGTGGCAGCCACAGGCGGCGCAAGTGAAGGGTTGATCGGCGAGAGGTAAGAACTCGCCGCAGCCGTCGTTGGCGTGGCCGCCGATGGAAGCGGCGTGGTTTTTCATGCATTCTTTATACTTGACATTGAGAAGGTTAAAGAAGGGAGATTGAGAATTGGGTTGGTATGGTACAAGAGTTAGGTCCATGTCTGAACAGACAGACAGAAAAGAGTGTTTAAGGAGGAGGTGGGGGAGAAAGAAAGATGTGAGAGAGAGAGACTATATCACTATAATATATTTTTATTTATTTTTTTATTTTTGGTGTATATGATATAATATATAGTACTAAAATACAAAAAAAAAACAAAATATTATTAAAATAATAATAAAAAAATTAATATATGATGTTTTTGTTTGTGAAATTTGTAATAATAGGGATTGTGGAAGAAGCATGATTTGAATTTAAGACACACATGACCAAAGAGAATGAGGGGATACATCAATATTCTTAAAAAAAAAATTAAAAAAGAAACATAATGATTTATATATATGACTATTTTTAAATATTTACATCCAGTCAGATTACGATATAATTGAATTCTACTAGACGATATCTTTACAAACTCTAATTGATAAGTTTATTCAAAATCGAACAAAACTGAACTGATCAAAACATCAAAGTATATAAAAAAAATGAAAACGTAACCGAAGCAGACTATAAATTGGTTAGTTTGATTTTTTCGGTTTCCATTTTGTCGGCCCAGTTTTACTCATCTTTATTTATATTATAGGTCTTTTTTTCTTTTTGTTTTTTTTTTTCAATATGCAGTTACTCGGTTCGAAACTCCTCAGATACTTTTCAAATGTATCTTTAATTAAAGTTTTTGTATATCATAGGACTCGAATTCGAGATTTCAAGTCAATCTTAATCGTGTCTTTCAAAATAGACGATTTTTTAAAGAATTTTTTTTCCATAATAATGGAATTTTGATTTAATATGTATATATTATTTGATTTTTACTAAATAAACTCTTATTTAAATTACATTTTTTATTTATTTTGGAAATACATAAGAATTTATCAGTGATATAATTAATATAAGTATAACAAAGTATTTTAGTTAAAGTTATAAAAATTTAATTAAATTTTTTAATTTTTATATTTTAAAACAAATAGAGTATTATACTATAAAATTAAAAACTATAAACAAAAAAGAAAACAAATCTTGAAGGAAACACTTAAAAAGGAAGTAACAAGTTCTTTCTAAAAAATGACATTGAAAAATTAAAGGGTGAAATCTAGAAAATATATAAGTGTAAGCCATGCTAAAACCTTCCTATTGATAACTTTCAATCACAAGTCTTGATTCTAAGCTAAACCTAATTTAAATGCTTATTAAAACATGTCTAATGGTGTAACAAATTATTAATGCTACTTATATATAAATTACACCTCAAAATAACATATTATTAGAGTGTTTTTTTTTTTTTTTTTTTTTTGATAAAATGTCATATATCATTCCATTAGCTTAATAATACAAATACAGCACGAAAAAAAGAGGAATAAAACCTCCATCCCATACAGGCAAAGACCCACAAAAGGAAGAGAAGACTACAACGAGCAATACATAGACTACAAAGAGCAATTTATTAGAGTGTTTATTACTTCATAATTTTAAAGAGCAAAAAAAATAAATTAACTGAAATAGACTGAAAAATAAAAAGAATGGAATAAAAAATAGGGTAAATTTCAAAAAAAACCCCTGTGGTTTCACTTTTTTGCCAAAAAAGGACTGGTTTTTTTCGTTTCAAATACAGGACTGTGGTTTATTCCGTTACACTATTTACGGATTTGGTGAAGATGCCGTTAATTTGCTGACGTGGCTGAAGGGCAATTATGGGTTTTTAAAAAAATTGGGATAAATTTTTTTTAAAAAAACCCTGTGGTTTCACTTTTTTGCAGAAAAAGGATTGTGGTTTTTTTCTTTTCAAATACAGGACTGTGATTTATTCCATTACACTATTTACGGATTTGGTGAAGATGTCGTTTATTTGCAGACGTGGCTGAAGGGCAAATATGAGTTTTTTAAAAAAATTGACTATAAAAGGCCTTGAACAACCATGTGAGATTGCGCTCATGTGAGATTTTATAGTCAATATTGTAGCCACAAAATAGTTATAAAAACTTCATCGGTAAATATTGATCAATTTTTTTTAAAAATCCATATTTACTCTTCAGCCACGTTAGCAAATAAACGACATCTTCACCAAATCCGTAAATAGTGTAAAGAATAAATCACAGTCCTGTATTTGAAAAGAAAAAAAACCATAGTCATTTTTCTGCAAAAAAGTGAAACCACAGGTCTTTTTTTTAAAATTTACCCTAATTTTTTTAAAAACCCATAATTGCCCTTCAGCCATGTCAGCAAATTAACGGCATCTTCACCAAATCCGTAAATAGTGTAACGGAATAAACCACAGTCTTGTATTTGAAACGAAAAAAACCACAGTCCTTTTTTGGCAAAAAAGTGAAACCACAGGGGTTTTTTTTGAAATTTACCCCTAAAAAATAATATACTGAATAAGATGGAGCTCACATTTTAAGCAGATTTTGCTGCTTTTTTAGGCGCCAAACGCGTCTCATCTGGCGCCACCGTGGTGTCTATTGCCCACTAAAACCCTTTGTTAGTAGCTTTTATCACAACATTATAAAGTTTGTTTGGTAACAAACCAAATAAGCAACAACCAATATAATGATTGTTTATAATCAAAGTTGCCAAGGTAACAACAAAATTGTCCCTACTAAAATTGCTCTTACAGCATTTTTAGTGTGGATTTATAAAATCATATAAGCAGAATTTTCATTTTAATTTCTAATGCATTTAATATGTAATTGTTTTTTAATTGACAAAACTTGTAACTTTTTGTTTTTTTTATAGTATGTGATTGGTCGGTTTGAAATTCATCAAATATTTTTTAATTGGATCATTTTCTAATTAATTTTTTTATGTATACTAGGATTCAAACTCGAGATAGCTTAAGTGATTTGAAACCCTTAACAACTCAAGCCAGTCTTAATCGGTATTTTTCAAAACAGATAACTTTCTAAAGAATTTTTTTTCATAATAATTAGCATTTTGATTTAATCTATGCATATTAATTGATTTTTACCAACTATAATATTATTTACATTATACTTTTTTATTTTGAGAATATATAAGAATTTAATTAATATAAAGATAATAAAGTATTGTAGTTTTTTTTTGTTACAAGGAAGGCAAGGCCCGGAAAAGAAAAAAACAGTGACTACGTAACTCCTACTCTTCTGGTTGACCTGCCGAGCCGATCATCCTCAAGAATAGCCTGGATGCCTACAGGGGGCGCATCATACTCATGATAGCCCAAAGCACTGTTTCCTGCGAAATTTGCCATCCAGTCTGCCGCTTGGTTCCCCTCGCGGTAGGTATGTATTATTTTAATGTTCCAATCTCCATTTCTAAGCTTTCTGCACTTGTGAATGAGCCATGCTTGAGGGTGTTGGTTCTGCAGGTCCCCAGATAGGCTCTTCAGGACATTAAGGGAGTCAATTTCAAAAATGACTTTCCTAAAGCCTTTCACCCATGCCAAGGATAGTCCATAGAATATACCCCACAGTTCCGCCGTGAACGCCGAGCATCTTCCAAGATTGATGGTGAAGCCTCCACACCAGTTGCCATTGTGATCCCTAATAATCCCGCCAGCTGCTGCTATTTCAGTATCACCCTTACATGTACCATCCGTGTTGATTTTAATCCATGATTCCTCCGGTGGATTCCATCGGATCCATTGTTCCGTTTTCTGAACCTCTTTAGTGTCAAGCTGTTGTTCACGTGCCTTAAGAAACTCCTCCACTCTATCATGTATCAGATCGGCTTTCCTCCCTCTAACTCGCTCTCCCCCAAATATTATCTGGTTCCGCCATTTCCAGATCCACCACACGCCAAAGCCGAAGATTATGTTCCATTCCACACCCCTACATCTTGAATTTTCTGTTATGTTCAGCTGTAACCAGTCCATTAAATTCAAACGAAAGAAAATCAAGGCAACGCCATTGGGGAGCAGGTCAAGCCAAACGTCCCGAGCCTCAGTACAGTCTCTTAGTGCGTGGAGAATTGTTTCAGATAAGCCGCATTCGCTGCAATCGCTGGACTCAGAGCTACCTCGATGGACGCGGTTCTCATTAGTCATTATGCTATTCTGGTAAGTTAGCCAAAGAAAAACACGAATCCGTTTCGTAACGTTCAATTTCCAAATGTTCAACCATCTTGTTTCATTTCTGATATGACTTACTTCCTCTTGCGTATGCTTAAATCCCGATTTGACTGTGTAATTCCCAGATTTAGAATCATGCCAGGACCACTGATCGTTACAGCCTGCTTCCAAGTTCAAAATCCTTGCTGTCAATAGGAGCTTTGCGTTAGAGGGGAGGTAGGGGTCGATTTCTCGCCACTTCCATCTTTCATTCTCCCAATAATCAGCCACGGTTCGATTCAGTAAATCATCAGGTAAAGGACCTAGTACCAGATCCACCAGTTTTGTCTTTCCACACCAACTATCGGTCTAGAACCTTGTGGATTCCCCATTGAACACAACACGCCCCCCACCTTTTTGGATAATTTCATTCCCAGCAACAATGCAGCGCCATGTAGTTGAAGCAGCTTATCGAGGAGCGATCGGAAATTGAACCTCCCCATTGCTGCAGTACTTGGCAGTTAAGATTTTAACCCAACTACGATTTGGCTCGGTAAGAAGAGTCCAGGTTAATTTTGCATTCATTGCTATATTGAAGTCATTTGTACACTTGATTCCTAACCCCCCATTCTGTTTAGGTTTGCACACTCTATTCCAGTTTACCAAATGCGGTGACGAGCCCTAGAGGAAATTTCGATTGCACTTATCCAGCTTCCTGCAAATGCTTGAAGGTAAAATTGTTGTTTGCATAGAGTATGCAGGCATTACAGCAGCGACAGATCTGATAAGGGTGATTCGTCCGGCTAAGGAAAGGCATCGTCCCTTCCAACCATTTAAGCGGTTATTCACTCTATCAACAAGCCCGTGGTAAGTGTCTTTATTAATGCGAGCGTGCAGTAGTGGCATGCCTAGGTAGGTACCAAGGTTGCTAGTTTCTTCGATGCCCAAAATGTTGCTGATACTACTCCGCTTTGCTGTGTGGACGTTGGAGGAGAAGAACACACGGGATTTAAGAAGACTTACTCGTTGACCAGAACAATCACCAAAGAATCGAAAGATGTTTTTGATTGTTTCCGCTTGAAATTCAGAAGCTTCACCAAATAGCACTATATCATCTGCAAAAAAATATATGGGTTAGCGAAGGGCCGCTTCGAGAGAGTTTGATAGGTTTCCAATTATTGCAGCTCACTGCATCCTCGATCATATGGCTAAGGCGTTCCAGACAGAGCACAAATAGGTAGGGGGAGAGAGGGTCCCCCTGTCTTAGCCCTCGCGAAGGAACAAAGCCCGGCAGCTTCTCTCCGTTCCATAAAATGTGCATTGAGGAGGCAGCTACGCATTTCATAATTAGATCAATCCAGTTTGCTTCCAGTCCCACAAGCTCAAGAGCTTCTCTGAGGAAAGACCAACTGATTCTGTCATAAGCTTTTTCCAGGTCTAGTTTGAGGATCATGCTTCCATTGTGCCCTTTTTTCCTACTAAGCGAGTGAATAGCTTCTTGCACTATAATAATATTGTCTGTTATGTTCCTCCCCGGTATGAAGCTGTTTTGATACGGGCTAACTATTGTATTCAGTAGTGGTTTAATTCGATTCACCAGACATTTGGTGATGACTTTGTACAATACATTACACAGGCTTATAGGGCGAAAATGGGTCACACAATCCGGATTAGGACTTTTGGGGATCACTGTAATTAGCGTTTCTGTTAGAGAAGCATCCATAATTCTCTGGTTCAGCGCTCGCAGAATAATAGTGCAGACCTGATCTTCCAACATTCCCCAGAGCCGCTGGAAGAAACCCGCAGGGTACCCGTCTGGCCCAGGGGCTTTGAAGGGAGCCATACTGAAAAGTGCAATTTTGACCTCACATTTTGTAAACTAACGGTCCAGATTCACCTGTAGCGATGCAGAGGCCGGTGGAAAGGAAGAAATGGTGTGTAGGGAGCTTCGGTTTGGGGTTTCCTCAGTATATAAGTTGCTAAAATGGTTTAGGATTAGTAGCTTAACTTCCTCGGCCACCCACGTCCAGATTCCATTAGCGTCTTTTAGTCCTTCAATTTTGTTCCTTCTACGTCTCATGAGAGTTGACAAGTGAAAAAAGGATGTATTCCTATCTCCATAACAAAGCCAACTAACTCGAGATTTCTAGTACCAGTACACTTCCTCTTGTTTTAGTATTTCATCAAGTTCCTCAAGCAGTTTGGATTCAAGGCGTAATATCCCACTTGTGGTTCCACTGTCAAGAGCCCGCTGCACACCCTTGATGCGTCTATACACCCGTGCCTTTCGCCATCCAAGGTTCCCAAAAACTGATTCATTCCATATCCGTAGCTTTTCAGTAAGAGCAGCAACCTCCTCCAATATATTGTTCTGTTTAGACCAGGCTGTTTCAAAGAAGTTTTGAAAGTTATGGTGCATGAGCCATGCTGCTTGAAAGCGGAAAGGTTTAGGAACCGTAGCAATAGGCTGACCCTGGACGCATAGCATGATTGAGCAATGGTCGGATCTGTGTCTTGGAAGGTGCCTTATAGCAGCTTCAGGGAAAGTAATTCTCCAATCTGACGAGCATAGACCTCTGTCAAGTCTACAAGCCACCCTAGTTCTTGGTGATGAACCCCTAAACCATGTGAACTTTGGCCCCTGAAAGCCCAAATCCAAAAGGTTGAGTTTATTTATCCAATCCATGAAGAAGGAGCATCCGATAAGCGTTCTGTTTGAGCCACCTTGCTTCTCATCAGACGATTTGATATAGTTGAAATCGCCGATGAGTAGCCATGGGATTGAAATTTGGCTTTTGAGGGCAGCAACCTCATCCATGAATTTGCGTTTAAACTCCATTTGAGGACGGACATAGGCGAAAGTAGTCAGGAAGCTCATTCCATTAAGTTTGCCACCCTGCAAAGTTACTTTTGTGTGTAGAAATTGTCTGTTATTTTGCTCAACCTGGATTGAGACCCTGCTGCTGTGCCAAAAGACCCAGATACCTCCGCTAAATCCCTAAGCTTCCATAATTTCAACATTGGTGAACTTTAGCTTTCTGCTTAACTCCACCATTTTGCAGCCAGGTAGCCTTGTCTCAAGTAACACTAAGATATCCGGATCGTTTTTAAAACACATATGCTTGCAAGCTCTATAAAACACAGTGCCGCCTGCACCAAAGCAGTTCCAAGAAATAATGCTCATAATGAAAATATAAGGGGATCCAAACCAAGGGGCCAAGCCATTATTGCATAGGGTCTATGCCCCCTGCAATCTCCGAATCCTTCTTCTCAACGCTTTGATGTGTACCTGCTCGCATGGGTTGATTCTGCTTGCCAGTGTTACTGATGTTTGCGATGGTGAATTGCAGCCGTGAGTCCGTAGCCCCAAAAATCAGGGGAGGTGTCGTCCCAGCCTCCAAGAAGCTTGATTTTACCGTGCAGTGTTCAGCCCGACTCCTTTTAACACGAGCCGGAGGGCCGATTGGGTCATCTTCTCTAAGGTTGGTGTTAGGATCCATGTTTTCTATGTTGAGTGTTTCGAATGGGTTGCTAATGGTGAGTGGCTGTTTCTCCTTGGCGATTGCTTTTTTCTTTCTATCCGATGCACCAAGACTATTTCTATTGGTGTCGTGGATTTTGCTGGTCTCCAATGGTTTGCGGGCCTTTTCCATTACCGTCTCATTGCCGCCTAAGTCCGTACCTCTCTGTTTTCTGCTGTTTGAACCCGGGGTGGAGCTGTTAAGTTCATTGTTTTCGTTCCCTGTTGCCTTGGGGTTATACTTCCGACGGGGGTACCATCATCCATGGACCATAATCCACTTTCTGTTCATCAGCATTTGTCTCCCTATGTTCTTCATTCACTATTCGACCAGCCCCGGAACCCGTCTCTAAGTTCCCGGTTGATTGATTTCTTTTGTTATTATCCTGTCCCAGAATGCTTGGCATCGTACATGCTGGCCTTGTGTGTCCATATCTGCCACAGTTGGTGCAAGCGATATGTAATCCTTCATATTCGATTCTGTAGCTTGTTCCATTAACTTCGAACTCTGCAATCAGCGGCTTCTGTAGGTCAATCTCCACACAAACTCTAGCAAACCTTCCTCTTGTAGCTTTCAATGTATTCTTGTCAACCTTAACAGCATTCCCAATTGAGTTTGCTACAGCCATTATGAAATCTGCATCATATAGTTGAACTGGTAAATCCGGGAACCTTGCCCAAACTAGTGTTGAGACAATTTTTTCCGTTGCTGCGTTAAAATCCGGAGACCAGGTACGAACAGAGAGGTAGTGTCCTTGCACAGTCCATGGCCCCTCCCTGATAACCTTCTCCCTGTCTTGGGGGGTCATTGAACTGAACAATATGAAACCCATACCCAACATCCATAATCTCCACACCTCCTTTGGGTTTCCATAGTTCGATCGCACGTTTCTGTAAGGCGATGTAACCAACATTGCGCCCTAGGACTTTTATAATTAGCGCTTCCTGCCACGGAACAGCCCAGTCATTCAACAGCTCGGGAGAGACGATGAAACTCGGTTTCAGGGGATTGTCGAAGGACACTGTAAGTCTGCCGTCGGCCATCAAATTCTTCAGGGTACGATTCTCTTCAATTACTCGCTTTCCAATCAATGAACTTTTGTACGTTGCAGGCTCTCCTATCTCCATAGAAACGACCTCCGGTCCGCCATCATCCGGCGGTTTCAGAGGAGACGTGCTCATCAAGCAAGGGTGTTCGTTGGGTTCGTTGGGTTCTTTTACTGTTCAAGCGGCTGCGACTTGAAGCTTATTTTGCTAAAGTATTGTAGTTAAAGTTAGAAACCAATTAATTATATATTCTAATTCTTATGTATTCTCTTTAAAGTTTATTTATTTTGAAACAGATAGAAAATTACTATAAAATTAAAAAATTATAAACAAAGGAGAAAAACAAATTCCATAGGAAGCATATCAAAGTGAGTAACTAACTTAACTGGCTTTTTTTAATTACATTGATAAACTAAATGGTAAAATCTACAAAATATACAAGTGTAAGGCATTCACAGGTCTTGTTTCTATGCTGAACCTAATTGAAATACATTTCATCATGCAATTATTTTACAATTGATGCCAATTTTCCCCTTCTTTTTTGTTTTTTTATAGTACACGGTAGAGTTGGGTACAGTTCGATCCAGTTCAGAAATTCAAGAATCTTCGGAATTAGATTGAATTTTGGGGATTCCTAAAAATAAATCTTCAAAATTGGATTGAAAATTTCGATCCGGTCCAATTCGGAGATTTGGGGATTCAGTTCCTGTCTAATCCAATACAGTTATTTGACGAATCAAATAAATATCTATACTTTTACCAAAAATAAATTAAAAATACAATTTACAAAATAATAAATATATAAATTCATAATCAAAATAAATAACATGTGTTTACAATACCAAATATTAATTTCAACCTAAATAAAGTAATTGGTGAACCGAATTACTAAATACCAAAATCTAAAATCAGTTAACTTCAGTTCTAAAACCATTGGCTTCCTCCAAATCTTTCTTTACATTAAAAAGAACTCAACAATCAAATTGAAATATGGATACAAGAGATGTTGCAACTTTAGAATCTGTTTCTACAAAAATAAATAACAATCATTTAGTTAACATGTTATAAAATAAATTCATATTCATAAATATTCAAATAAGATAACAAATATAGAATATTTTCTAAGTAAATATTACAATCTTTGATAGTTTTGAGATCTTCAAGTTCTTCTTCATACTTGAAAGCTTGAGCTAAAGTTCTCAACCAATCTTGACAATAAATCAACACTGCAACTGTAGCAGGAGTTGAAGAACTCTTAAATTGATCCAAAGTTCTACCGCTTATGCTAAATGTAGATTCTGAAGCCACAGTTGAATATTGAATTACGAAAACATCTCTTACAACTTTGGATAAAGTATGGTACCTTACAGCATTAACCTTCCACCACAGTAGAAGATCAAAATCAACAACATATTTCTCTGGTAACTCATTTGCATATCTTTCCCAATCTCCATCGGTTAACACATTATCTTTATTACATTTAAAAAATAATCAACAATCTCATCAACCACTTCAGCAAATCTAGAAGATTGTGCTCCAAGTTTTACATTTTCTTCTACACTTTTCACTTTATATTCATCCAACAAGACAATAATAATTTTTGTCACTTGTGCCACCAACTCATTAGCATCATTTGTAGGGGATTAATCATTGAAAATCAATGAAGCGCAGCAGAATGCTAGTGTTAAAATTTTCTATAATCCAGTTAGAACTGTGTTAGACTACCACAGATTGAACCTCAAAACAATCTTAATGCAAAGATAAGGAACTCATGGGTTAAGTCTATTCTAGAGACGGCTGAAGAATTCCATAAGTCGGAAGAATCTCCAAAGAACTCGTGCACTAACCGTATAGGAACCAAACAGGTGCTAGCCAAAATCAAGAACGGAAAAACGAAGAACTCAAGAACACTGTGTATAAAGGGGGCCGAAATATGTAGTGTAGAGGGAGGCTACGGTTTAATTCTTTTTAACCTGGTCCTTAAATACCTTTCTTGGCTAGGTTTAGATTAAATGTGGTTAATTTCTAATTAGCCCATTAGTGATCCTTAATCATAAATAACCCTACAGATTATATTTAAGGGTAAATTACAAAAATGGGTCAAATGGGAGGTCCATTTACATATTTAACCCATTTACTCAACCTACTACATATCTAGACTGTTTTTGTGTGACTTTTCCATAGTACCCTCAATATTTACGCGCGTCTGTCTCCCTCCCGTCTGACTTCGCAGATTCGATCTTATGCGAAGCCTGTGAAGCTAATGTTTGGGGTTACTTGATGAATTTAATTAGCATATGTGAAGCCTGTGAAGCTAATGTTTGGTTTAGTTGATGAATTTAATTAGCATATGCGAAGCCTGGGTGTGTTTTGAAGCTAATTCGCGAAGTGGTATATAACAAAAAATGCCAAACAACAACGAATTCTAACATTAAAATCATAACATTATCAAAATTTATAACAAGACTGCCACAATAAACTCCTAACAAATCACTTCAATACATAGGCTCCTATTCACTACCGATGGATGGATGTGTCTCACGGTACAGAACAAAATTGCCACAATAAACTCCTAACAAATCACTTTATTATACATAGGCTCTTAATCACCAGTGATGGATGGATGTCTCATGATACATAGGCTCTTATTAACCACTGAAGGATGGACGTGTCCCACGGTGTAGACTCATATTCACCACTGATGGTTGGAAGTCCAGGCCTTTTGGAATGGATGTCTCTCATGGCACCCTAACACACCGGCTTCCTGGAATGAATATTATGTATTCAACCACCTTCAGAAAAATTTAATTGTGTTAGTTAGAAAAAAGGAAGATTTGGCTTCGCGAAACGATGATTCGCTAAGTATGCGAACATAAATGTGCAAGAAAGATGGTGATTTTACTTAGCGAAACAATGACTTCACGATGTCTGCGAGGAGGAATGTGACGGTCTAACTTCACAAAATAATGATTTCGCGGAGTCTACGAGAGAAATTTATCGAATTACCTCGCAAACTTCACGTAATCATCGTTTTGCAAAGTGAAATCGATAAATTTCTCCCCACAAACTTTGCGAAAACCGCATATGCTAAGTGAATTTATGGGAAAAACGCAGAAAAAATAGTATATACTTACATTTTTCGACAAACCCAATATGATAAACTGGGAAAAACGATGAAAATAACGTAGAATCACCATTTCTCTGATGGTCACAAGAAGAAAGAAACCAAGAAACGAGCAGGAAATGGAAGATGAAGAACCATGACTTCGTTTTCTAGGATTAGGAAATTGCAGAATCAAGAGATGAAGAGAGGAAAAAGAGAAATACATTGTGATTTGGAGAAATTGTGCAGATTTCGTGCAATTTAAAGGAAGAAATGAAGATCAAAAGTCTTGGAATCATTAATGGAGGAGCCAACAGCCGTTTCGCGCACCTAAGGAGAAGAGGGGAGAGAACGTTCCCGTAAGGGGAAGCGGGAAGGTTAGGGGTATTATGGGAAAGTCATATAAAATCAGTCTAGATATGTAATAGGTTGAGTAAATGGGTTAAATATGTAAATGGGCCTCCCATTTGACCTAGTTTTGTAATTTTTCCTATATTTAATTCAATTAGGATCAATTAGGTTTAATTCAATTAACCCACAATTATTATTAAGGCCCTAAAAAATTAAATTGTATTACGGTTCAATTAATAGTTTATCCTATATAATCTAAATAATCAATTAATTAATTAATTATATTTGGAAATTTAATTAATTAACCATAACCAAATTAAATACTAAATTGATTAACTTGTTGTTTAACAAATAATCAATTAATCCATTTTGCTAATTAATTGACGATTAATTAATTTGTTCCATTCCAATTAAATACAGTACATCTATTTATGATTATATTCAGTTCCATGAGTTGTGTGTGCAAGATCCTAAGGGTCCGTCCTCAGCCAAACATGGACCTAAACCCCAATGACCGTAAGTGGGTTCTAGCAAACCATTACAGCCTGTGACTGATACGAATTATTTCAGCCATCTTTAGAAGACACATGAAATCCAGTAGATGATCTCTCAGCATCTCTTACCAATTGCATATCTATATTATAAACCAGAGGCATGGTGGTTGTCATTCTCCGAACGTTTTATTATATTTCTTGATCGAAAGTGAACCGATGAAGTAAACTACTTATCAGGGTATGGCTATACAGTTCTTCGGTTCCACTTATCAAGTGGGCGGTGATTCCTTCACTTTGTCTATCTGCAACATGTTCAATGATTCACCCAACATACCCATATTTGCATCCTGTTACGGACCTGTTAGGCGTATATCAAAGTGAATGGGATTCCACGTCATTTACTACAATGAAATCAGGTCTGGAGATAATAGCGTTCTACACTTAGAAAGATTAATAGCACATCCACTATGAATCTTTCTAGAGCAGATCAATCCAGTCCCACATTGAGCTACATCAATGCGTATATGTATCCATATCTAACTATACAAGTGTTGCAGTGATGCTTCCTACACCACTACACAGATACTAGATACATAGACATTTAGTTATATTCATTCCCACGAATAGAACAGGTCTCAGGCAGTTTATGATTATCAATCAATGGATACTTTATACATGTTTCATTGCACAAGATATAAACAATATGAATTATTTCCTTTATTCATAGAACACTTATACAATGTATTCAACAATATACAAAATTTCTAATACATATTACAAAATCAATGCCTATGAACTAAGGCACACCAACAGTATCCCACTTGGCCTATCCAAGAAGGCATTGCCCTAATTCCTATTAATCTAGTGTGACCATCATGCTCTGCCTGCTGCAATGCTTTGGTTAAAGGATCAGCGACATTATCCTCTGTGTCTACTCTCTCTAATGTTATTTCACCTCTGGCTACGATTTCTCGGATGTACTAAAATTTCCTAAGAACGTGTTTGGATCCTCGATGTGATTGGGGCTCATTAGCTTGTCTGATGGCCCTATTATTGTCACAGAATACCATGACTGGCCCTAGGATAGAGGGTACTACTCTTAAGTCAGTGGTGAACTTATTAATCCAGACAGCTTCCTTTGTAGCATCGCCTGCAGCAATGTACTCAGCTTCCATTGTAGAATCTGCAACAGTTGGCTGCTTAGATGATCTCCAACTAACAACACTATTGTTTAGGAGAAACACATATCTAGATTATGATTAGAATCCATCCTTATCAGTCTAGAAGCTTGCATCTGTGTAGCCCATTATTGTCAGCTCCTCTTATCCTCCGAACACTAGGAATGCATCTTTTGTTCGATTAAGGTACTTCATGATTGCCTTAACCGCATTCTAGTGCTCCTCGTCGGGATCTGACTGGAATCAACTCATCATGCTTAATGCATACGCAACATCTGGTCTCGTACATAACATTGAATACATGATAGATCCTATTGTCGAAGCGTAAGGAATCTTCCCCATGCATTTTATTTCCTCTTTGGTTTTAGGACACTGATCCTTAGTCAGTAACAGCCTATAGCGCATAGGAAGGAACCCTTTCTTTGCTTGATCCATGCTGAACCGCTCAAGAACTTTGTCTATGTACGAGACTTAACTTAAGCCCATAAGCCTTCAGGATCTATCTCTGTAGATTTTGATACCTAGTATTGTTTCGGCTTCTCATAGGTCCTTCATTGCGAATCAGAGAATCTGCATTAGTCACCTCCCTGCCAAAGGATGAAAAAGAATTAAATATTGATAGGTGTAAATTATACCTAATTATTCAAAGTGTTTAGATGCGATTTAGAGCTTCTTTTATAAGCCTTAAATCTTATTAATTACCTCTAATTTGCAGATTGTTCTCAGCAAGAATTAGTTCGTTCTCCATGGAAATCGAACTGTTCTCTATAACAGTCTGCTTGTTCTCTGGCAGAAAAATCCTAGGAACAAAATAAATAAAGATAAAGGCTGGAAATTACAAGTGGCAAAAAAAAAGAATGGCCCCAAGTTGCAAAGATCCAATCAAGAAGGTTATCTTTGCTATTTTTAAGGAGGTTGTCACTATATGTGACTAAGCATGCATGGGCTGTTTTGTTTGTTCCTGCAGACTGCTCTAACTCTTCTGCAATATATTCCTTGCACTGCCAGAACAGCCTGCAAAGCTTATCATCTCCACCAATCAAGAAAATTGCACAGCCACCATTCCTCATTTCAAGACAATATTTTATATTATATTTTGTACTATAAATAGACCTATCACAGGGTTCGAAAGGAGGCAGATTTAGAAAGTGAAAAACCAACTTTATTTTCTTTCTTTTTGTTCTTATCAATGGCAGCAGCTTGTTCTTCATTGTTGTTTGCATTTTTCTTCTTGAAGATGAGTAAGTAGTTCACTTTTCAGGCCGATGTTGAAACACCTTTCCACATGATTTTGATTTGACAAAATTATTTAAGTTAATCCCATGATTAAACAATTAAATTTAAGTTCTTTGATTTAATTGTACTAATGTGTTTGTTCAATATTGAGTAAGTTAAGTAATAAGAACAGGAACTAAAAATCTATAAGAGAAAGTCAAGACGAAGTCAGCAGATGCAAGAAGCTGAGTAAAATGCAACTCAGCTTTAGGGAAAGAAATGTCTTCTTCAGAAAAGCTTGAAGGCGAAGCCGCTGAGTCAAGCTGAGTAGTCGTCAGGTCAGCGTCAATAATCCGTCAACTTGGAAGACAAGGTCTGACAATTTTCTTAAATAATCAGAAGACTCAGAAATCTATCGGAAGGACCTTTTTTAGAAGCATGGACCATCTGATATTTACCAGAAGACAAACCTGGCGCAAAAAGACAAACCTGGCGTTAGAAGACAAACCTGGCAAACCTGGCTCCTGACGAAAACAGAAGACATGATTGGCCTGCAGCACTGAGTGCTCACCAAGTGATGATGAATGAAGACCGTTTCCCCACAATGGCTATGTCGGGATTCAAATCATTGGCGCCTCAAGGATCACTATAAAAAGGCCAATTCATCACTTGGATCATATACAAGACAGACAAGCAAATCTTCATCAAGTCAATTCATTTGCAAAATCCAAAATAGAAGCTGTCTGAAAAGAAAAAGCAAGCTCTTACACCAACTCCCATTTTTGTGTAAAAGTCTAGAGTGATTTTATTCATCTAAAGTGTTATTCACTAAGTGAGAACAAATCTTGTATCATCTGCAAAAGGTTAGAGAAGCTGAATACTCGGTTATAGTACTCAGTGGTAGAGAGAAGTTGAGCACTCGGTTATAGTACTCGGTGGTAGATAGGATTGAGTAGAGGAATAGAGGACGATACTCTTGCATACTCAGTTGCTATTGTAAAAGGTTTGTGCTCTACCTTTAAAGAGCTCAGTAGAGGATTGAAAAAGCTCGGAAGGATTCCGGGGACTGGACGTAGGCGGAGAGGCCGAACCAGGATAAGTTTGTTGAGTAACTTCTAACCCTTTCTCTTGATATATATATATGTATGTATTGCTTGCTTAACATTACTCAGTAAAATAATTTATACACGCTGAAGCTGAGTAACCTGATTGCTGAGTTGGAAACTGACTTAAGTGTTACTTCCCAACTCACGATTGAAACAGCTCTAGTCAGTGTCTGTCTAAAGCTTTCTCACACCATACTCAGCCTTGCTAGCCTAAAAATGAGCTAAAGGATTAAATCGTAAAATAAGTCAGCCTTAATTATTAAAAAATTATAATAGTTCCTAAACCCCCCCCCCCCCTTGGAACTAACTTTACTACGTTACACAGGACCAACAGCCAAAACCAGCCATGAGCTGGTTGTTGTAAGTCATGTTCTTCTTTATTATGAATGAGAAAAATATTTGAAGGTTGTTTAATGGTTTATTAATGTATTATAGGAGTAGCTAACCTATATTTTAGTTGAATAATCACGAGGAGACTCTGATTAGGAGATGGAAACACCATTAGACATATGTAATTAGGATTAGAGACATGAGTAATTGCATGCTAGGGGTTTATAGCAACTTATGTTAAAATGCTTTTCAAATATTAATGCTTGGAAATGAAGTGGACATAAGGAGACTTAGTTTACTTATTTCTAAAGAATGTTAGGAACACGGGACACCTGACTCAATTGATTCTAGTAAAAGATACCCTAGACCTATGCTCTTAATATCATTCATAAGGAGAAATATGCTTGCTTGCCGCTTGTTCTGGTTGTGCATTCTGCCTGTTCTCTATCATTTATAAGCAAAAATCTATTCACTTGACTACCATTTGTTACTACCACTGCATACTCGTTTATTTAAATTAAATTTACTGCCTTTCAGAATTAAACCACAAATCTCAACTATAATAGAAGGTTACTTATTACGAAATCTGACTGTTCTAGAACATTTAGTTACAATATCAGCTTGTTCTATCCCTATGGAGACGATATTATACTTATCATTTTATTACTTGTACCTAGTGCACTTGTTAGTGTTCACTTTTTAATATTCAGAAGAGGAAAATAAATGTACCTTCACAAAAATATTTATAAGAGTGGTAATAAAGAACGTCGTCACATGTCTCCACCAAAAGGACACCCGTCTTCCTGAAGTCCAAAACTTGGCCGTATGTCCAGAAGTTTGGCTTGATGGACCTCATCAATTGTATGTCATTCTCTTCTGCAGGATTCAGGATGAAACTTCTGTTCTCCCATTCCTTAGGGTTATAATTCCAAGACTTGGGAAACCCTAAGGAGACGCCATCTGCCTCTTGGATGAAGAAGTATTTTCTTCCCCAATTATGGATATTTGACATCTTACAGTCAAAAGGGGAATAACCTTTCAACTTTTGAAAGGTGAGGTGATCTTCAACCTCATGCTTGGTTAGTGTATGTAAGGAGCGAAAGATCCACAAACTTAAAACTATACCTAGATTCGTCGCCATGTACGAATCGCAGACAAGATCCACCCACTCGTTAAGATGAAGCTGGCAGATGGGGATTCTAAAGAAATCTAGGACGTTGCCTATAACATCGGAGATTGGGAATTCAAACCCCCTTTCTATGTGACTTCGATACACAGTAAAGCACCCCTTTTGGGGGCTGAGTAGGGTGGTGGAAAGGCCATGGGACTATGCATTCATCCACCTACAGCCAAGGGTACAGGCCCTTCAGGGCGACAATTACCCAAAAGTCCATTTTTTACTCAGTAATCTCCATCTTAGGACCTTTGCCTCCCTTCTTCTTTTTAGGGGCCAAAGAACTGGCTTCTTCCCCTACCCAGAAAGGGGATTAGGTGCCTCCACCATAACAACGGGAGTCATGGTCGGAGGAGGTGCATGAATGTTTTGAGGTACTCTTTGGGTCTCCTCAATGCCCAAAGTCCTATCAGACGAATCAGATCCTAGACTCGTAATCGAAGTAAAAATGAAGTAAAAGAAGTTGTTACTGGGAAAATGGCATGAAATAAAAAGATCGAAGACGAAGTTCTAAGAGTAAAAAGAGGAACTTTAGGAGCAATAAGCAAGGAAGAAGACGAAGTAAGGAATTCTAAAAAGGAAAATCCATCCTTATAAAAGAAAAGGTGTTGGTACCTAGGGAACTGGGTATGGACATACCACTTGTCTCCTTCTATTTGGCACAGGAAAACATGCACACATGGCCCAATCAATGCGCAAGCATGCCATAAAGATGAAATCCCCTAAAGGGCTTAAATGGCATCTTGGGGGGCCTTCTGATAACATCTGCATATTATATCTGGGGCAAAATAGTTAAAACCCATAGATAAAAAGACATCTTTACACAAAGCACAACCACGTGGCAAAAACCGCGGATCCAAAGATATGGCATATGCCAGATAAGCCTGAATACGACATGTGGACCAGATATGCCAAGTGAAGCCTAGGTCCACCAAGAGGGGACAGATACGCTATCCAAGACTAATACACCTTCGTTACCACTAAGCTGTTTTTTAGGATGCTATCACAATCAGTGCCATTAAATGGTTCCTTAAAGACACCAACAGACAAACCTGAAGAATGTGCAATTAATACATTAAAGGGCACTACATCCTAGACTATTCATATACTACAAAGATGGTTACAGAATCTAGTATAAGTACACCAATCCCAAGAAGTATTAGGCATGCTTACTGATTCCTTACTATAGTGCTTTTGAGTTTATTCTTGGAACTATTACTGATTTTGGCATTGAAATGTCCTCCGCCGAACCCAATGACACCTCACATGGAAGAGCTCTGGCAAGAAGGTATTTTCACTGTTATCAAAGTTGGAATAAACGTTTTGATGAAACCATAAAACAATTTGGTTTCGAGCAAAACACAGAAGAGACCGGTGTATACAAGAAAGCTATTGGGAGCTTATCCGTTTTCTTAGTATTATATGTCGATGATATTCTACTAATGGAAAACGAGGTAGCCATGCTGCAATTAATGAAAATTTGGTTATCTGGTAATTTCTCCATGAAGGACTCGGGAGAAGCAACTTATATCTTAGGGATTAAGATTTATAGATATAGATCGAGAAGACTGTTTGGTCTCTCACAGTCCACATACATTGTCAAGGTGCTAAAACGGTTTAACATGCATGAATCGGAAAGAGGAAACTTACCCATGGTCTATAGGGTCAAGTTAAGTAATAATCAGCGTCCCAAAACTGAAGATGAAAAGAAACGCATGGTTGTACAGTAAAACCCCTATATATGAATACTCTATTATAGGAATAACCTCTATTTTGTTATAAAAAAAACTCGGTTCCAACTTGGTAATAACCTCTATGATCAAACTCTATTTAGTAATAACTTTACAATTGTTATACAAATAGTCCGGTCCTAAGTGTATTCCTATATAGAGGTTTTACTGTAATTCCTTACTCCAGTGTGATTAGTTCGATTATGTGTGTTATGCTTTGCACTAGGCCTGATGTAGCGTTTGCATTAACTGTGACAAGTCGCTATCAAGAAAATCCAGGTGATGGTCATTGGATTGATGTCAAGAACATTCTTAAATACTTGAGAATGACTAAAAACATATTCCTTGTGTATGGAAAAGGAGAACTGAAAATAGAAGAATTTCTTTCTCTATGACCACGTCAGAGTACATCGCGACTACAGAAGCAGCAAAGGAGGCAGTTTGGATTAGGAAGGTCGTGACAGAACTAAGAGTGGTGCCTGACATTGTGAATCCTATTATTTTGTACTGTCTTAACAATAGAATCATTGCATAAGCAAAAGAACCACAGTCTCATAATGCATCCAATCACTATTTCAAGCGATATCAACTTATCAGAAAGATTATAGCCAAATGAGATGTGAGAATAGAAAGAGTGTCTACTACAGAAAATGTAGCAGATCCGTTAATGAAGGTCTTAACCCAAAGGGTTCATGATCATCATTTGAACTCTTATGGGGTTAGTTTTAGAAACAATTGGTTTTAATCAAAGTGAGAGAATGTTGGGTTTTATGTCATAGACAATGAGTTTTTATATTAAGCATCCGGTTTTTCATGTCATTCGAAAGACCCCCAATTCACATTTAGACACGTGTAGTGTGACCCCACGTAATAATTAAAATAGTGGGGTCTCTTATAATATATGTGGGTCCGTATTACACGTGTCAAAATATGTATGGGAGGTCGTGCATTTGACATGGAGAACCGGATGTCTCTAATAATTTACCCATAGACAATTGATTTAGGATATAAAATATTGGGAAAATAAACCTTGAGGTGGCCATTTTCGAATATAAACTATGGTTTAAGAATTGACAAACGGATATTTTGAGTTTGATTTTGTTAATAAACACATTCCAAATCGACCAATGATGTTAAAAAAATCAAAAGGCACTCAAAGTCAAAGTCAAATGATAAATAGTTATTTTTGTTTTTATATTTATTTATTTTATAAATTAACCTTATTGTCATGTAATTATCACAAACAAACCCTAAAACAAAAACCAAAAATCAAACTCATATATCTTTTCGGACTCGAGTTAGGCTTTTCCATTTCTATTCCTGATTTACTAGTCTACCAGCAGCTCCTGCACCTCGGCCTCTGCAACCCATTTCAAAAAAAATAAAGTTTTGTAAATGAGAAAAAAAAAGAAAGAATCACAATCTTTAGAGATAAGAATTACAAGAATGAGTAGTGATGATAGAGTTTGGTAAATCTTCAAATAATCAACTAATTCAAAACAAGTTAAATGGATTATCCATAGTCAGCAATTCTAAATAAGCATATCACAACTTGTTAGGAGAACCTAAAATGTAAAATACATCAGAAATTGAATTTTGGAAAACAAAAACTAGGATCCCTCCCTCGCAACAACCTTGAATATTAATAAACATATGTATAGTCTTAATTAAAGAACAAGAAAACTAACCCAAATTTGGAAAACAATAACACAACTAAAAGAAAGTTGAAAAAAAATCTCTGCAGAGGCGGAGCTGCTGGTAGGAGCTGCTTGTAGACCAAGACCAAGTAAATCGGAAATAGAAATGGGCTTAAATCAGAGTCTGAGAAGATGTTACCATTGTTGGTCGTTGAGGGAAGGAAGATAGATCAAAGAAAGATGTGAGAGAACGAGCAAATGGTGAGTTTGATTTTTGGTTTTTGTTTTGGGTTTCTTTGTGATGGATAGATAATAAGAGAGTTAATTTATAAAATAAATAAATATAAATACAAAAACAACTCTTTACTCTTTGACTGCCATTTGATTTTTTTTAACACCGTTAGCCAGTTTGTACTGTGTTTGCTAACAGAATCAACATTAAAGTACATGTTTATCAACTTTTAAATCATATGGTTTATGTTTGAAAATGATCCAAAACCACAAGGTTTATTTTTGTACTTTTCCCTAAAATATTTGTAAATGAATTGTTCTTTTATCATTTGTTGTATGAGATATATTATATTTAACTATAAAAATACACTGATCTTTTATCACAACTAAAAAAGTTAAATAAAAGAAAATCTCAAGTTTATCTAATTAATCATAAAGTGTTCATACAAACATGAAGTGAGACTATCCCTTATGATTCTAAACTAATAAGTTGATAAACTTAAATTGCCCCAATTCAAGTGTTATGTTTAGGAATTAATATAATACTATTGAAACTTGTATGTAATAATGTGATATTCAGAGATATATATACAGTTACATGAATCTGGTGAAGGAGTTCATTAGGGTTGGAGACTCGACTTGAGATAACAGAATGGATATATTTATATAGTATCACCTATTATTATGATTTCTGTTATTGTATTTTCTAATTCCGCTGGAAGTGCAAAATGAGTGACAAAGGAAACGAGTTAAAGTAATAGTTAAGGACATTGAAAGATTTATATATAAAAAAAGAGCTCCTCAAAATCCACAAGCACCACCACCACAAACAGGATTGCCAGCTCTGTCAATTACTTATAGATGCCTCTTCATGATTCACACAGAAGAAGAAGGTAACTTGTTTGAAAACATTTCTACTACACAGTGCACACTGTTTCATATATTTGATTTTGAATTTTTTGAGCAATGGGGATTGCGGGTAGAATTTGAGGAAAAATTAGAAGTTATGGATTGGGATTATTTTCCAAAAACCAAATTTGAATTTTACCCATCTTTGTGACCGAATGTTATACCACCATGAATCAGATTCTAGTAGATGGATAGTATACCCTTCAATTTCGGCTGTTAGGAAAAACATTCGGTGTCAATACAAAGTGATTTCGAAGTAAGTTAGGTTGTCGGATGAGTCCGTACTCAATAATAGATTGGCCTAAAGAGCTTAATACAGAAATATACTAGAAAAAGATAGGGGCAAGCTAGTACAACATTTCAGATTTACAGTCCAAACTCATAAAAAAACTAGTATGAACCTTTTGCATAAATTCATCGCTTTTACCTTTACGGGCGAAACCGAGAGCCATCGGGTGAACGAGCCGGAACCTTTTCGCTTTACTGTTATGAGAATGGCTATGGGTGACATCACGAAACTCGTGGATGACTCACTGGGGCCATGAATAAAAATAAGCGAAGAGCTCTCGGCCTTGAGCATGTGATTACCATATTTGTTAGGGAATTTATTAGACCTAATTGTTTTGCAGGTTTGGCATCGGTGAAACCGAAGACATTAGGGGCTGCCTATCTTAAAAACGTCGGTACAAGCACGGGGGATGGTCCATCGCACAATGTACCAGAACAAGGGGAAGGATCTGATAGGGGCCAAGAAGAGGACGAAGAGATGGGAGATGATGAGGGACCCGATGGGAGACAATATGTTGACCCATACTTCGACATTCGCGCGGAGTTCATGCAAATTACCGCTCGCCTGAACATGCTAGAAATTTCCAATGCCAAAACATAGTCCATGATCAAGAAGTAAAATAACAACTTCAACTATTTTGCCCAAATGTATTGTCGAGACCATGACTACCCGTGGCCGCCTCCACCACCTTCTCTGATGCTTTGAGACAATCTCTTCCCGTTTTTATTTCCTTTTTATTTATGTATTTTTCAATTAGTACTTTTTGTTCATGTGTTTAATTTATGTTTCATTTTTATTTGGTTTGTTTGATGAATTATGCATCGTTTTTTACATACTCAATAGTGACGCTCTTACATAAAGAGAGTCGTTATTGACTTTGTCAAAAGTGACGCACGTTTAAGGCGCGTTGCTGAGCAATAGCGATGTTGGTATTAGCAATGCATAAACTGCGTCTCTATTGACACTAAAAGGGCGTCGCTAATGCCTTTTCCACTAGTGAAAGAAAGAAATGACCAAAACAATTCAAAACTGCCTTAATTTTAAGAAGTTGTAAACGACCAAGATTTAATTTGTCAAATAGAAGCGGAAGGAAACTGTGAAGAAACTGATGTAAAGTAAAGACTCCATTTAAGACGCAACTAATACTTAATTGATGATTTTTACTTAGAATAGGATTCGATTGATAATTTTTATTTAATTTAAAGATCTGATTGAAGATTTTGATAGTTTAACCTATTAATTGATTTTGAAGTCTTTTTTTAAGAAGATTTTGAAGTCTTAGATATTATGCCAATCTTTAATTATTTAGTAAACTGACTTATATATATATTGAGATTAAAAATAATTGTTATTTACTGTTATCATAAATTATTACTAATTTAATAAAAGAAAGAAATTAATGAAGGACAATTGTTTTAAAAAAAATATTGGACAGGAAATGAGAAAATGAGGGAGGGCAACAAGAGAAAGAAAGTATGAGTCAGCAGAAGCATGGTAATCCCAAAGAATTAAGAGTGCCACGGTGGGCAGTAGAAAAGAAACGTGGCAGGAAATGAATGGGAAGAAGAAGGACCCCACAGAAATAAGACGCTCGTGAAGGTTGATGTCGTATTTTCAAAAAATGTCAGAGGGTTGATGGGACCCGCCACGTGAGAATCAGAAAATCCAACGGCTAAGAAAAGGAATGACGAGACGAGAGATTATTCAGCGTATGGGCGAATATCTGGTGTATGTACATTTATATTTTTCCCACACGTCACGTATTTCCCGCCATGCTTTGTGGGACCCTTTCTTATGGCGCGAGTTACTAGGTGAACGGAGATCTCACAAACAAACTACTACCTCCCCCAATTAGCAGTCTTCTATTTAATTTAATTTAATTTAATTTTTTTTTGAAAAGTTTTATTTAATTTTTTTTTTAAAGTTTAATTTAATTTAATTCATTAAAAAATAATGTGTTGCTATGTATTAATAACTAGTTTTTTGTTCTTACCAAAAAAAAAAAAAAACTAGTTTTTGACCCGTGCGATGCACGGACTCATCTTAATATATAAATATTAACAAAAATATAATTAATAATTACAATTAATGATATAAAAAACGAGAAAGTGACACCTCAGCTCCATCGTTACTGTTTTATATTATATATAGATATGTAAAGAAATAGAGAGATTTTAGGGACTAATTTAAATTATGTAGAACTTTTAGATATAGATATGCAGAGAATTAGAGAGATTTTAGAGATTAATTTAAATTCTGTAGAACTCTTAGATATAGTACGGATAAAATAATCTTTTTATAAATAAATATAATAATATAACTAAAGTTAATATATTATATTTTTTATTAGTAAAAAAGGAGGAAGTGACACCCCAGCTCCATCGTTACTGTTTTATATTATATATATAGAATATAGATATGCAGAGAATTAGAGAGATTTTAGAGATTAATTTAAATTATGCAGAACTTTTAGATATAGATATACAGAAAATTAGAGAGATTTTAGGGATTAATTTAAATTATGTAGAACTTTTAGATATAGATATGCAGAGAATTAGAGAGATTTTAGGGCTTAATTTAAATTCTGTAGAACTTTTAGATATAGTACAGATAAAATAATCTTTTTATAAATAAATATAATAATATAACTCAAGTTAATATATTATATTTTATATTATATTTTTTATCAGTAAAAAAGGAGGGAGTGACACATCAGCTGTTTTATATTATATATAGATATGCAGAGAATTAGAGAGATTTTATGGATTAATTTAAATTCTGTAGAACTCTTAGATATAATACGGATAAAATAATCTTTTTATAAATAAATATAATAATATAACTAAAGTTAATATGTTATATTTTTTATTATATTTTTTATCAGTAAAAAAGGAGGAAGTGACACCTCAGCTCCATCGTTACTGTTTTATATGGAATATAGATTTCATTTTTCGTATAGGTTATAAATATCACATAATGAGCAATTATATCAATATATATATAAACCACGGGGTTGTGGTAGAGTGGTAAAGGCTCCTCCTCCCTTAACCAAAGGTCCAAGGTTCGATCCTCGCCTTTGGATACACTTACGAACCAAAAAAAAATTATATCAATATAATATATATATAGACAAGGATTAAATTTTACTCGTAACGGTTTCAAAAAAAAACCTAATCTTTTTAAGTAAGATAAATTTTAATTTTACGTTATCGAAATTTTGAAAAGGTTGGTTTGCTTAGTTATTTAATTGTCATATCGTCAACGAGTGTTGGTCCGAGTGGTAAGACGTTGAACCTCTGCATGACAAGTTTGAGGTTCGATTTCCCTGTCAAAATTTAACCCTCATTGATAGGTGATCTATAAATATTTGAGACATAATTAACCTTTGTAAGGTCCGAAATGATATTTAAATAACATACAAACCCATCTTTTGCAAATTTTCAGTAACATATGCTAAAATTGATATTGCTTTGAAGCGTTAAGATTAAATTTGGATCGTTTCTTATGTTAGAGTCAATTATACACTTTATTAAAAATGTTAAGGTCAAATTTAACCTTTATCCCAATTATAAATATTCATAAAAGTTCTGTTTTTCAATATTCAAACAACACTTATTAGAAGTATCTTAAATCGTGAAGGGTAAATAATTTATAATTATATGAGTTTATACATAAGTCAATTTCACTCAGGGGCGAATACAGGGGCCCGGCCCTTCCAGCTGCCGGAATCATTATAATCACGAGTAGTTTTAGTTCCCATGTCTCCATAAAATTCGAGGTTGTGGTGGTTCCGGCGCCCTGTCTCCAATAAATTTAGATCCGGTGCTGAATTAGCACTCCAAAAATTGGCCTAGATCATGTTAGGGTCTCTCTAAATCCAAAATCCTAATTTTTTTGGTCAGTTAAGTCCTATCTAAATCTAAAATTCTTTTTTTTTTTTTTTGCCTATTAGACCCTTCCTAGAGGGCGAGCCTTGGCGCAACGGTAAAACGTTGTTGCCGTGTGACCAGAGGTCACGGGTTCGAGTCTTAGGAGCGGCCTCTTGCCAATTAAATTGGCAAGGGAAGGCTTGCCCCCAATACACCCTTGTGGTGGGACCCCTCCCCGGACCCTCGCTCAGCGGGGACGCGTAATGCGACCGGGCCGCCCTTTTTTTTTTTAGACCCTTCCTAAATCCGATTTTTTTATTAGACACATTTTTTTAAACGTTAATAACCATCGATATTTAAAAATTGGTTATTGATCACTCAAATTATAACATGTATATATGAGAAAAAAAAAATTGAACTAGTTCGATTTAACAAAAAAAAAAAAATTACACATATATAAAATCGGCCCCTCAACTGAACAAGCTTATATTCGCCACTGATTTCACTATTTTCAGAAACGTATAATATAGTTGCTAAATTTTAACAACATTAATTACTTAATCCCTCCTATTAATTATTAATTAAAGATAAAAATACGTACAAAATAACAAATTTACCCCATTTATCATCAATTAATATATATATATATATATATATATATATATATATATATATATATATATATATATATTAAACTTTAAATAGTTTTGTATCATACTAATATAAATATGAAAAATAATATTAACAATAAAATTATATTATTATTTAGTGTATTTTAAATCGAAATTAAGGTAAATGCTATGCTTACTTTGTTTTTTATCAAAGTAAGCCTTATTTTGTGTGTTTTCACCATTGGATTAATTTTCTAATCCATCATCCAATGGTGAAAACACAAGTAATGGTATTTTGTCAAAAACAAAGTAACCATAGAAGACATCCGAAGTTAAATAGTAAAATTTATAATATTCTAATGTTTTGAATAATATCAAAACATAAGTCTAATTTGCTTTTTAGAAGCTCGGTCCATTTTGGAAGGCCCGTTGATAAATGAGAGGTTCACAGTAGAAAATGTTCCATTACCCATGTTATGGAAAAAACGGTATTTTTACGGTAGTAGAAGCTTATAAATAGGTATTCCTTACTCTCTCTCTCTTCATTATATTAGATATCACTTTCTATGCTCTGATTGGTTATTTAACTTCGGCATCAAGTGTACCTGGAGGCCATCCTGACGCAGATCAATGTACAACTAAAGGTGGAGTCAACTCATAAGTTGGACCAAACACAACATTTGGTGCGGTGAATATGGATCCTACTTCGTAATCTCTAATCTTCAGTCTGAACAACTCAAAACATTTAGGTCTCACAAAGGCACTAATCGAAAAGGGCACACCTATCAGTCAGAGGGCTCGAGGGATGTCTTTAACTCCACGCCACGACTAGTGAAGAGCAAGACCGTGAAGTTTATAATCTCGAGGGTAACACAATAAAGAAGCTTGATACAACTAGAAACCCCCACGATAGATTCCAATGCAGCATTACTCGCTATATTACAAAAAAAATGCAAGAAACTCAAGTCCAAATGGCTGAGAGATAGTTGCGGTTACAAAAGGAGAATCAACAGTTATGTGCTTATTTGGGCAAAATATGACATTTTTTCCCGAGCACATGAAAATAGGGATAAAACATATGCCTAAAAGCCTTGTTTAGAGTGTTAGTATGACACTCTGTATGAGAAGCAAAACACTCGATGAAGAAAAGATAAGGTCCCAAATAATTCTAGTCCTAGAGATAATGTCGAGAAAGCTTCAATTGGGGAATCTTGGGAGGTGCTCTTCCAACGTTTCTTGGATAAGAGAGTGTTTGACGGAATGATAACTTATCAGATATCATCTCACATTTATATTTCACAATGAATCACACTTTTTTTCCACCATATTGGAAGAGCCCTCGTTTACCTCATTATTCCGGTGTAGAAGATCTAAACGAAAATTGTGTGGCTTTCATGAACATGATGAACCTGTACATTCAAGATGATGTCATAATGTGCAAGATATTTCCTACTACCCTCCTTGGGGTGGCGTATGAATGGTATAGAGAATTGTTGGCAAGATCAATAGATTCATTTAGACATTTAAAAGATATGTGAGTAGCCAGATTTGTGGGAACGGTAAAACCTCAGAGAATAAGCACTAGTCTTCATGATCTTCATCAGTGACTTACGAAACCTTTTTGTGATTACCTCACATGGTTTCACCAAACGACTTCTTTTGTTGAAACTTTAATTCTAAAACTTGCTACGACACTTTAGCAAAAGACTTATAAGGGAAGATGTTTTTTTCCAAAAACACTTTGATGCCTAAGTAAATAAACGTATTTGATGTTCTGATTTCTCTCACTTTGTGTGTGTGGAAATCCTACCCCTGTAACATTAAATGAGAAGCTATTTATAACATCTAGGATGGAGGTTACTAAAAATTACCTTAAATAAACTGCATTCCACGTTTAAAAATGTGGGTTAATGAAGGAAGTTGTTGATAATTGCTAAACGTGGCATAGATGATCTTTATGTGTTTTAAGGTTATATCAACTTGAAAATTATTAACCAATATTTTTAGATTCAATACTTATTTTTAATAGTTATCAAAACTGTTTTATTCATTTAATAATTTTTTTAAACAACATTTAATACTTTTAATATTTATAATATAATATTTAAAATTCAATTTATTTTTTCTAGGCCTAATACACAAATAACCCTCTGAACTTGTCTAAATATTGCAACTGCTCTCCTCAACTTTCAATTGTAACAACTTACCCTTCAAACTTGTCCAATTGTAAAATATAACCCCTCAAACTTATCCAATTGTAAAACATAACCCCAAATTGAGATTTTTTTTACCCCATACTTGAAGCAACTGTAAAAATGTTTTCTCGAATTCGTATAACGCTATGAAATCTTCAATGGAGCTATTTCTCCACATAAACACATTTTCACCCACATAATATCCCAAAACTTTGAATCAAGAAATCACTAAAAAACGAATAGCAATAACAAAAAGAAGAAGAAGAAGAAGAAGTTGAAGAATAAGTTGAAGAGTTGAGGATTTGGTTACTTAAATACTGAATTTTTTTTGTCTAAAGATCTGATTATCACATTCCACGAGCGTTTGCACCTTTTGTATTTCACGTGTTTCTTCAATTGCAGTCTGTGTCAGCAATTTGGGGTCAATTGAACAAGTTTGAGGGGTTATGTTTTACAATTGGACAAATTTGAGGGGTAAATTGCTACAATTGAAAGTTGGAGGGGACAGTTGCAATATTTGAATAAGTTTAGGGGTTATTTATGTATTAGACATTTTTTCAAACACTTTTTTTTTTATCTTAAATGAATTTAAGAAAAAAACGCAGCACAAGAAAAAAAAAATACAAAGGAAAGAAGAGTAGCAAAATTACAGGGAAAAAGAAAAACAGAGTACAGTTAAACCTCGATAAATGAATATTCGATAAAATAATAACCTCGATTATATAATAAATTCTTCCGGTCGCGACTTGGGCAAATGGACTAAAGTAATAACCTCGCTAAATGCATTAAGTAATAAAAAATATTTAAATCCTTAAGGGCCCAATGAAAATATAAAGTAATAATTATTAAATTACAAACAAAATATATATATATTGATCAATATAAATACCCAAGAGTTTACAAAAAAACAAGACCTATAATTGTGCCTATAATTGTGCCTATAATTATGCCTATAATTATTTGATTTATTTGTAATTATGCTAATGTGATAATTACAAATCAATCAAATAATATATTTCCTAAACAAGATAATTACATATCTAATGAATATTTATCGATAAATGAATAATTTATTAATTTATCGATAAATGAATAATTTATTTATTTATCGATAAATAAATAATCTCGCTTAATGAATATATTTTTCCGGTCCCAATGATATGCATTTATAGAGGTTTTACTATAACCAAGACATAAAAGAACAAAATTAACCCGGATGTTTTGAAATGGTTATGATGTTGGAGACCTCAATCAGCTTCCGCAAGTCTACAGAAGCTTCCAACAGGAGTGTGGTTCCCCTAGGAGAATTAATAGCCGATTTTGCGAGGCAATCGGCACATTTGTTTGCTTCATGATACCTATGTTTGAATTTTGTTGTAAGTTTTTGTGCTCAGAATCTTCATTATGATACTCTATGTGGATGATGTTGATACTCTTCCTTTAATCCATTTAGAAGTCGGATAACTTCCAGACTGTTTGACTCCAGGTAAATATTGTTAAAGCCACGATTAATCGTCAGCCTTAGTCTGGTGGCAATACCCCCTAATTATCTCGATAGGGGCAGGAAAGCTATCACTGGCTCGATAGGGGCAGGAAAGCTGGCTCGATTCGGTAAGTCTAGTTTTACGGGAAAGGAAGCAATGTAGGTACGGAAGAAAGGTAAGTCTGTAGCTCAAGGTAAGGAAGAACGTGTTAGACCCTAGTTATGCTCCAAAACTGTCATCTATACCTAGACCTGTTCATGGGCTGGGCCGGGCTGGGCTTGGGCCGGGCCTAAGCGGGCTTGTTACATAATTGCTTTGTCCAAGCCCAACTTAGCCCGTACTATATTTACATCGGGCTCGGGCCGGGCTGGGCCAAGCTAAAAGAACTAATTCCCAAGCCCAACCCGGCCCGACCCAACTAATCTTTATATTTTTTTTTAAATTAAAATTAAACTAAAAAAATAATACTATAAATATAAATAATACAATACAATGAACTAAACTTTAGAGGATTACTCCAATAAAAATCAATTAACGCCATCCTAAATAAAAAAAAATACTCATTTGATAGTAATACAGTTTGGTTTATTTTTTCTGTATGCCGCAGTCAAAAGCTTGCTTCTCCATGGAAAAGCAAATTTGAAAGAGTCAACCGAAGATAGGCTGGAAGAGTTCGTTGGGTAATTAGATTTGCTTTGGATATTTGAGATCTGTCTTCTCTCTCTCAGATCTGTTGTCATGGTGAAGAATTTTTATGAAGATGGAGAATTTTGAGATCTATCTTCTCTCTCTCAGATCTATTTCTCTCTTTTAGATCTTTTTTCTCTCTTTTAGATCTATCCTCTCTCTCTCAGATCTATTTCTCTCTTTTATATCTTTTTCTATCTTTTAGATCTTTTTCTCTCTGTTAGATCTATCTCCTCTCTCTCTCTCTCTCGGCTAGGGTTCATGGTAAAGCGTGTTAGGGATAGATCTAGGGAGAGGGGGGCTGTGGCCGGCGAGGGGGGGTCGGATCTGGAGGGGATTTGCGGCAAGGAAGGGGGCGGTGGCCTGGTGGTTTGGGGCGAGAAGGGTGAGGCAAGTTTTGTTGGCGGCGAGCGTGCACCTGGTGTAGATCGGGGCGGGGCGCTTGGCGGGGTGGAGGCAGGGGAATCCAGGGGCGTCGGTAGGGATCTCGTGGGCATGGATGGTGCGTCAGCAGGGTTCTCGCGGGCGCCGCCCGTGCGACTGGGGACGGATCTTTGTGATCCACAGGCGGCAGATTCGACAAGGTTGTCGCGGCTGGGTGCGGATCAATGGGAGATACGGGCGGCTGGGTTTTCTGATGCCGGGGGTAAGGCTCCCCCAATCTCGAGGGGAGAAGTGGGGAGGGGGGTGCCTGGCGCAGGGCTATGCGCCGATAGTGCCGGGCACTGCCCAGGCGTTGCCGGCTCCTCGGTCGGGCAGTGGGCTGGGGCTGTCGGCGCAGTGCCTTGCGCGGGATCCTCTCCTCCGGGCTGTGAGGGGCAGGCAGGGGCTACGACGGGGAGGCAGGCTGCCTCGGGTCTGGATGTTTCTAATAATTTGGGAAGGGTGGGTGTTGTAGGAGTAGCTCATGGGAAGACGGTCTCCCCCAGACCTAGGGTTCAGATGAGCGAGATTGGTAAAAACTCTTGGAAGGACACGGTCATGGGGGTGGCTGAGGAAGAGCCGGTTTTAGAGGAAGTTTTAATGGTGGGAGATTCTGATGATATGTTCTCGGATTCTGATGAGGAAGATAATGGCCAGGAGGATCCTCTCTGTCCGGTCATTAGACTTTCCGCTGCAGAGAAGCGTGAGCTTAGAGAGAAGTGGAAGGTGTCTTTGATTGTTACTGTCCTGGGTAAGCGAATTAGTTTTAACTATTTTGCCCAAAGAATACAAGCGCAGTGGGCAAGGAAAGGTAAAGTCAGTATTACTGACCTGGAAAATGACTACTATGTCATTAAATTTACTAGGGTTGAGGATTATAATTCGGTTATCAAGGGAGGCCCATATATCATTTCCAATCATGTTTTGGCCTTAAGGCCTTGGGTTCCTAATTTTAATCCTCACGACTGTTCGGTTAACAGGATCTTGACTTGGGTAAGATTCCCGGGCCTTCCCATTGAGTACTACAGTGAAAACTTTCTGAGTAAAATAGGAGGTTTGGTTGGTAAGGTCCACCATGTGGACAAGACTACAATTGGGGCCATTAGGGGTAAGTTTGCTAGGGTATGTATAGATGTTGATCTGGCTAAACCTTTACTTTCTAAGTTCTGTGTTCAGGATAAAGTGTTCTTTATTGAGTATGAAGGTTTACATAACATCTGTTATGATTGTGGCATGTATGGTCATTCTCAGGAGGGTTGCCCTAAAAGGGAGAGGGTTGTTATAGAGAGGGTTGAGAGTAGTGTGCGGATTACTGGAGGGAACCAGGGGTATGAAGGGAACTTTGGTCCCTGGATGGTGGCAAAGAGGCCCGTTAGACGTAGGAATCAACCTGCAGTGGTTCACAATCGTCCTCCTGATATCAACACAAATTCTAAGTCCCTTTCTCCTAAAGCTACTGTTATTCCAAATGTCAAGGAGAAGCTTGTCCTCAAAGCTAGAAAGGAGGCTGGGGTTTCTTCAGTAGCCTTGCCTGGGTCCAGATTTGGGGCCCTGATGATTGAGGAAGTTCAAGAGTCAGACCAAGATGAGAATCATATGGATGAGAGTATTCCAGGATTAGAGTCTGTAGATCCAGTCGAGAAGGTGGTTGAATCTGTGAACCCGCTTTTTGTCTCTAAGGATGAAGCCCAGGGGGGGACCCTGACCCTTGCAGCTAGAAGGATGAAGAATTCAAATGAGGTTAGTATTCCTTCCTGGTATTGATCCTGGGATTGGGAAATCTATGGGAGTTAACAAAACTAATATGAAAAAGCTTAAAGGAAAACAAAAAAGTGGCCTTAACACTTTGGCGTTTCCAGATAAGAGGGGGCCCGGGGGTACCTCGGTAAGGCTCTCAGGAGCCCCTAGTAAATACCTAGCTTAGGGTAGGGGTGTGGTCAGTTGTCCTCCTTTCTATGGATTTGTTATTTTGGAATGTTAGGGGTGCGGCTAGCAAGGCTACCCGTATCCATATTAATGATCTTATTAAGCAGTTTAATCCATCTTGTTTTGCTCTTTTGGAAACTAAGATTAGTGGTGAGAAAGCAGATGAGGTGGTTAAGAAGTTTAAGAACTGGCATTGTGTTAGATCGGAGGCAACTGGCCGGGCTGGGGGGATTTGGCTTTTTTGGAGGCCAGATCGGATTCATTTTGATATTCTTAGCATGGATAAGCAGTTCATTCATTGTAAAGTGAGTATTTCCGGCAATACTCCCTTTTTTATTACCCTTGTGTATGCTGACCCTATCTTGTCTAATCGAAAACGGCTCTGGGAGGTTCTCTATTCTATGAGTGTCAGCATTTCGGAGCCCTGGTTTGTGGCGGGTGACTTCAATGATATCGCCTTTATGAGTGATCAGAGAGGGGGATCCAATCATTATGTTAATCGCTGTCTGCATCACAAGAATAGTATGGATTTATGTGGGCTTTCCGATCTGGGGGCTTCTGGTCATAAATTCACTTGGAAGCGTAATAATACTTTTGTTCGATTGGACAAAGTCTACGCTAATGTTTTAGCTCTAACTTCCTTCCCCGAGTGCTCTGTGTTGAACCTCCCGTTCCGTCATTCGGATCATTGTCCTATTTTGTTTAGACTTTTGAGAGGTAAGCATCCTAGGGGTAAGAGACCGTTCCGGTATCAGTTGGCTTGGGAGTCCCATCCTAAGTTTAAAGAGTTCGTTCATGAGAGTTGGAGACCTCATTCGTATGTACTGCAAGCTGCTGAAGGGTTCAGGAATAAGGTGCAGGGGTGGAATAGGAATGTGTTTGGGCATATTATCAGAAGGAAGAACAAGTTATTAAAGAGGATGGAGGGCATTCAACGCAGGTTGGAGGGGAGGTTTGATCATAGCCTTGAGGGCCTCCTCAGAACCCTTCAGAAGGAGCTGGAGGCTGTGCTTAGGCAGGAGGAGTTCCTTTGGTTCCAGAAGTCTCGGAAGTCCTGGATTAGAGATGGGGATCGTAATACCAAATACTTCCATCTCTCTACCCTGATCAGAAGGCAGAGAAATAGAATTGAGGCCATTAAGGATTCTAATGGTGATTGGGTTTATGAAGATGAGGTTATTCGGAACTTAGCCCTGGATTTCTACAGAGAGCTGTTCAAAGAGGAACCTGTTCTTTTGGAGAGGGCTCACTCTATTGCTACATTTCCTTTAATCAGTGAGGATTGTAGTCAAGAGGCCTTTCAACCTATTTCCCGAAAAGAGATTGACCAAGCTATCTTCAGCATTGGGGCTTCTAAAGCTCCTGGGATTGATGGTCTTCCGGCGGGCTTTTACCATAAGCATTGGGATGTAGTGAAGGAAGGCATCTATAATTTTGTCTTGGGGGTGTTCAGTGGTTCGAAGGATATTGAGCTGGTTAATAGAACCCTCCTGGTTCTGATTCCTAAGATTGATAAGCCTTCTTCCTTTTTGCATATGAGACCTATCAGTCTTTGTAATGTTCTTTACAAAACTGTTACAAAGATTGTGGCTAATAGAATCCGTGGCATTCTTCCTACGATCATTTGTCAGAATCAGGGTAGCTTTGTGCCTGGTAGACAAATGATGGATAATGTGGTGATCGCCCAAGAGATGGTCCACACGATGAAGATTAGGAAGGGGAGGAAAGGCATTGTGGCTCTGAAGCTGGATTTAGAGAAGGCCTATGATCGAATTAATTGGGATTTCTTGATGGAGAGCCTTGAGAGAGCTAGAATCCCGGACAGCTGGAGAAGTTTAATTAAGGTATGTATTTCTTCTCCTGTGTTTCAAGTTATGGTCAATGGGGATATGTCGGAGGAATTTTCCCCGGTCGGAGGAATCCGTCAGGGGGATCCTATGAGCCCTTTCCTTTTTGTTATTGCTATGGAGAGGCTCTCTCACCTGATTCAGTATGCGATTGATAATGGGAGTTTCCACCCTGTGGCGATCAACAGCTTCTGTCCCCAGGTGACTCACTTATTCTTTGCAGATGATGTCCTTATCTTTCTTGAGGGTAATGAGGAGCAGTTGAGAGTCATTATGGATATTCTGGATTGTTTTTGTTCGGCCTCTGGGCAGAAGCTTAATATCCAGAAATCTAGGATGATGTGCTCTAAGAATATGAATCAGAGAGTCTGTAAGAGATTAAGTGATCTCTCAGGTATTCCTCTTACTGATTCTCTTGGGAAGTATCTGGGCGTTCCCCTCCATAGTGAGCGCGTGTCTAAAGGCTCCTTCAAAGAGACTTTGGATAAAGCTAATTCGAAGTGTGCCACTTGGAAAGCCAAGACTCTATCTCTCGCTGGCCGCCTCACGTTAATTCAATCTGTTAATTGTGCTGCTCCCAATCACATCATGCAGGCTTGTAAGCTTCCGGATCCTGTGCTTAATGATCTTGACAAGATTAACCGTAGGTTCCTGTGGGGGGAAGCTGCGGAGGGCAGGAAGATCCATCTTGTGCCTTGGAGTGAGGTTTGCCAGCCTAAAGATTCTGGGGGTCTGGGTATTAGGAAAGCAAATGACAATAATAAAGTTTTATTAATGAAACTCCTTTGGCGTATGTGGCAAAACCCCTCCTCTCTTTGGGTTCGCCTCCTTTGTGGTAAGTATCGGAAAGACAAAATCTTCGGGGGCCCGAAAGAGAGAGTTGCTAATTGTTCCTTCCTCTGGAAAGGACTTAGTGCTGTGTTTGATGAGTTCTGCTCGGGAGTTGGCCTGGAGGTGGGGAATGGTAAGTCCATTAGTTTCTGGTTTGATAACTGGATTGGGGATAAACCGTTAATTGAGGTGTGTTCTGCCCCCCCGCCTAGTGATATACGCAACTGGAGGATTGCCGATGTGGTTGACTCGGAAGGGGACTGGATCTGGTCAAAGTTTGATACTTTCTTTAGCCTTGAGACTCTCCTTAGAATGCGGGGAGTGAAGGTGAGTAATCAAGAGGAAGACTTGGATAGGCACTGTTGGGCGCTGACTAACAATGGAGTTTATTCTTGCAAATCGGCCTTTGAAGCTTTCTCTCTCTTTAGATCTGATCCTCCCTCGGATGTGTGGAAGTCGATTTGGACCCTTAAAGTTCCTTTCCGTATTAGGAGTTTCCTGTGGCTGGGTTAAGGACAGGCTTCTTACTAATTCGGATAGGCACAGAAGGCACTTGGCTGATTCTGGAGCTTGCAGTAGATGCAGAGGCCATGTTGAGACTTTGTGCCATGCTCTTAGAGATTGCTCTAATAGTAAAGAGGTTTGGAGGAAAATTCTCCCACACCATATTTTCTCTTCCTTCATGGCACATTCTGAGGTCGACTGGTTCTCTGATGGTGTTAGAGGAAAGTTGCTTCCATACATGGAGCATGGTGACATTTTCTTTGCTATTATCTGTCACCAAGTTTGGAAATGGAGAAACGAGGAGATTTTTGGAGATAAAACTGTTTTTATGACAAACTTAGCTGATTTCTTCTCGAAAAAACTTTTCTCTATTATCGATAGTTTCAAAGGAGAGTCCCTTGCCAGAGCCTCTCAGTGTTGTGATGTCCATCTCGTGGGATGGAGCAGGCCAAGAGAGGGGGTTGTGAAGCTGAATACTGATGGTTCCTGCCTCAGTAACGGTAAGATTGCGGCTGGAGGTGTGCTTAGAGATGTAGGGGGCGTCTGGCTTTCTGGGTTCTCCCAGAATTTAGGGTTGGGTTCTTCCTTTTCTGCGGAGCTCTGGGCTATTCTTACTGGAATCAATCTTGCTAAAAGGCTGGGTGTTAAGAGGCTCTCTGTGGAGTCTGATAATTTGGAAGCAATCAAAATGATTTCTGAGAATCATTCTATGGGTCTTAACAGTCGCAACCTCATCAAAGCTATTATAAGGCTTTGCTCCTCCTTTGAGTTCGTAGAGTTCAGACACATTTTTAGAGAGCAGAATCGTGTTGCTGATCGCTTGGCGGCGGCGGGCCATGAAGGGACGTTAGGCGTTACTACCCTTCCTGTTTCCCCTAGTTTCATCTCTCATCTTCTCTTAGAAGATAGGATTGGGGTTAGCTTTCCTAGGCTAATTCCTGGGTAGTTTGTTGTTGTTCGTTTTTCTTTTCCTTTTCTACCAAAAAAAATAAAAATAAAACAGTAATAAAAAAATATGTACATGTTCATCAATTCTAAAAGATATATGGTTTGGAAATTTTTATGTTGATGAAATTTAAAATTTTTATTTTTGGAATATAAAGTTTATTAAACTATAAAATTTATTAAATTAAAGTTATTATTAAAATTTCGGGCCGGGCTGGGTTGGGCCTGGGTTTTGAGACAAATCCCAAGCCCAACCTACTATGTATTCGGGCCTAAGCGGGCTTGGGCCGGACCGGGCCTATTACGAAACATATACGTCCAAGCCCAGTCTTTGAAAAGTGGGCATGGACGGACTGGGCGGACCAATGGGCTTTTGAACAGGTCTATCTATACCAATATCTTGCATAAAACCTAACAACCAACGCCCATTTCCATTCCTTAGTAGTCCAACTCAAGCTCACTTAAACCTGTTCGAGTTAGATTTGAGATTTGTTTAAAAAATAACACGTCTACCCAGATTTAGTCTGTCCTTGTATAATATTTAATTATTTAAAAAATAATTGCTAATATTTAATTGCTTTGAGTGGATTGGAGCTAATATATTAAGTAGTATACTATTACTATTGTGATAAGATGGAAAATTAATTTATTTACTTTTTTTTTTCCAATGAACGTCTTATTGTTTTCAAATCTAAAAGATTGAAAAAATTAATTAATGGATTAAGAGAATTATGTAAAAGAATTATAGTTTTTCTGTATGTAAGAATTCGATATCTTGATGAAGATGAAAAAACTGCATGGATTATTTATGTTTTCGATCTTCAATATTACTCATGTTTTGGTAGATGATGACCTGGCAAGCTATGTTCGGTGGATTCTCAACTCGGAAAGAGAAGGAAAGCTTATGTATGATACTATGGGAGATATGGAGCCGACACAATGATTGGTTGTGGAATCTTAAAATCACTCTGGTCTTAGGGGGGACTGGTCTGCTTTGTTAGCCTGAGGCTCTCTGTCTCAAAGGAATCTCTAAGCTGGGTTTGAGGGATGTTCCGGTGGAGACTGATGCTAAGGAGCCCAGTGCTCGGGGCTCCAGCCCCTTGGCCGTTGGCTCTACCCTTAAATAGTATTGGTGCAATATTTAATAGTTTTCTAATTTAAATTTATGTTATTGTATTTATTAATTTTAATATTTTAAAATAGTTCAATTGTTTAAGAATTAGGTTTTAAAGCTTTTTTTTAATAATTATGTTTGGTTAGGTAAAGTTTAGGTAAGGGTAGGTCTACTCACTCCCAAGGTCAGGGCAAACCACAGACCTCGATGAGGGTTTACAGTAGAATTTACAGATCACCTATCGATGAGGGTTAAATTTTGACGGAGTGGAGATTTTTTAATAATTATGTTATTATTATTAATTAATTTTTTGAATTATTTTTTTCCTAACTCAATTTTTTAACTTTTTTAGATTTGAAAATTTTAATTTTTAAATTAAGTTTTACTTTATAAAAATTATAAAGTAAAGCTAAATACAACTTTTTGAATTGGATTTGAGATTTCTCCAAACCTCTTAATCTAATAATTCTGGTATGGTAAATTTAACCCTCTTATATATAAATTTTTGGCTCCGCCACTAATAATGAATAACCTATTTGGCAAACATGTAGACATTTCAGAGTTTGGTAGAGTTAAGAGTTATTTGTTATTGTTTTCACTTTAATATAGACCCGATTCCGCCGAATCTATGAATAGATCGAATTTTATCAAGCATCAGCTTAATTAGTAGTGGTTTTTCAATTCAACTAGATGGTGTTTTGTGGTCTATCCGTAGGTTATATTGGCAATAAAATGGTTATTGTACTTAGTTTTAGCTCAGCAGATTGGTTTAGGAATCCATTGCTACTTTTAAGATGTAAAAAGTAAACATGAGCTAATTAATCAAACACCTAAAATTTCTTATTTGAAGTGAAAAGGTAAACAACGACTTAAAAATTAGCAACCAACCACCTTTATTACAGAAAAGACAAGTTGATGTTGGAAGAATAATGTTCTGTTGATAATTATAGTTTGACATTTTGTGAGTGTCTGGCATCTGGAACAACACTGCTGCTTTTTTGGCTTTTCCAGAGTTTTTTTTTCATTCCAACAATCATAATTAAGTGTGTTTGCTTAGAAATTCTCAAAAATCATTGATGAGATTCACATAAATTTCTGAATTCTTACCAGCCACATTCATTCATTCATTACAGGGACAACAAAAACAACAAATAATTTCCTAATCTTAATGATCAATAGATGACAAGATATAACTAATTTTATGGGAAAAATAAATTTTCATGTGGAGCCAGCCAGCCCTTAGGGTCTAGGGAATGCAATTTCATGAGTGCTTTATAAATTTATATCTTCTCTGGTTGGATTTCAATTTCAGAGATCATGTTTACTGAGTCACACATTTTTAAAAAATGACTGATTTGTATTTCCAAAAAAGGATTGATTTGCAATAAATTTATCTCTCTCTTTGTTAATAAAATCTCATTTACCGAATATTCATTGATATAAAGCGCTCTTTATATATCTCTATTCGTTTTTATCTTTCGAGTGATTTCATTAATAAGGGTACAATAGAAGATAAAAAATACCTTAAAAACTTGAACGGTGAAATGTTGTGGAACAAGCAAAAAAAAATTCTCTTTCAGACAATTAGGCTGGAGGTAACGCTTTCTCTCTATACACACAATAGCTTATTATTTACTTTTATATATATATATATATATTTAACCATATTAACTTTGACATACACTGGGGACTCACCTGTATGGTCATCACTTTATGCCCTACTCGATGATAGAACTAATATAGGGCAACTGACTGTGACTAGGTGACCAGCTTGTTTGACTTGAAGGCAAGTTGAATTCATGCAATACCTCTTAGAAGAGGGGATATAGAGGAACTCGGAAGCCATATTCAAGATGGGCCTCGTATAACACAAAGGTGTTGTCCTCCATTCTAATATTAGCATGAACCTATGGCCCCAGAACTTCCAACGTATAAGCTCCTCCCGCTCGATAAAAGATGGCTATCAAAGCCGCGTCCTCGGAGGTGAACACGCTTGCAACCTTATACACAGCAAAGTGTTTCCCAAGTTTAGGCCGAATGTCGTAATGGTTGAATCGTGAAGAAATGGCTCACCAACTAGCATCAATCATAATTTATCTTTGGCCTTTTGGTATAGATTAGGGAGCTCTTTGTTGATAGCCTTAACTCAAGGAAACAAATAAAATTCTTTCATGTCTTGATCCATAGTGGAAAAAAATCGATTGTAACTAGTTGCGACCCTAAGCTCCTCTAATTTTGTTGATGGAAGGATCCTTACCCTCCTCACTAGAGTCATTCATCCAAGAAATTTCCAAGGATAAAGAGACTTTGGGTATGTCGTAGTTGATAAACTCAAAAGGGCATCTTTTAGAGATTGACAAAAGCAAGATACAAAAATCACATAGGGGAGAGCAATAATGAAAGAAGAAGGAAACGACACCAACATGAATGGCCAGCAATAACTTTTTTCTAAAACTCTTTTCTCACTTTATACTCGAGTTCTACCAAAGATGAAGTGCTTTTATGACTCAGTATGAACCTATACACCTTCTCACTGCTAACTAACCACCACACCCACCAAATGGCATGCTTTAATATCTTATATGATGTTAGAGAATAGTGCAAAAGACTACGACATTTACATCCCCTCACATTTAAGTATTTCGGATTAAGAAATGGGGGGATATCTGTTTCGGATCCATTCCCTTTAGGCCAAATTCGCTTAAAAAGGAAGTCCATCAGGAAAGTAGGTTCTTGTTATAAAAAAAAAAGGTGGATTGTGTTTGAACCACCTCACATCACCACCAAACTTAGTAACAAAACTATACTTCTACTAGCTACTTCCATCTACTTAAAAGTTAACACTTTCTCTCTCTACACACAATAATCTAATTATTTATTCTTTTTTTTATATCTTTGATCCTACTGACTTTAGCATCAGAGTTTACACTGAGCTCATCACAGGCCAACCTTTCCACAAGAAGTAAACTTCGAAAAGTGGAATCAAACCTAACAATATATATTTCAAATTAAATTAAACTTTTAAATATTATTTACCATTAATTTTTTCTATGTTATTTTTTTTTTTTTAAAAAATTGGGACGAGACAGAACTTGGGCGGGGTGAGCACCCATGGCCCAAGAACTGACAAACCCACAATATATAAATAAAAGAAAAGTGAGTGTATGAACAAGAGAAGAGGAAGGAGAACAAAAATTTTTTCTATGTTATATTTTAACAAATGTTATAAAAAAATAAAATTATTTTTTCAATATTAACAAAGTTTAGTATTACTTAAACTTTAAATATATACAAAATAAATCTTAAAGTTTTAATAAATTACATAATTCAAGTTAGTTATAAAATATGTATCCTACTATTTTATTTTATTTATACATTAATAAATAATTAGTATCTAGTTAAAAAAAATATGAAATTTTAATTTTACACATTAAATTTCAGGATAAATAATTTATTAGCTCTACATTTTTATCTAACATATTTTTAGTCCTCATATTTTCAGTAATATATTATAAGATCCTTAACTTTTATTCTTTGGAATAGTTTAGTCCATCTATCCATTTAAATTATTGATTTGCCTTTTATTTATTAAGAGTAAATACATTTTTGGCACCTAACCTTTTAACATGTTTACACTTTGAATATAAGTAATTTAAAATAATAGTATTTTTAATTGTAAAATTAAATTTTAGGTACAAATTGATACTGAAAACAATATTTTTAATAAAATTATTTTAATATTTTTACTTTTATATACTAAAATATTTGAATTATATTTTTATTAAAATTAGATAGGAGATAGAGAGAAAATGAGGAAGAAAGAGATGTCGATAACAATTTTTTAAAACTAAAATATAACATTATATTTTAAATAGTGATAAGTGCAAATATAAATTTTGGGTCAAAGTATAAATATGCTAAAATTCAGGTACCAAAAATATAATTTATCCATAATAAGTAAAAGTAAATGTAAAACGGATACAAGGACTAAACCGTTGAATAGAACAAAAGTTAAAAAAAATTTATAATGTATTATTAAAAATAGAAAGACTAAACAGTGTATTAGGTAAAAACACTATAAATTAGTACTAAAAAGGTATTTTTACTAGCATAATTTTTATTGATGTTATTAATAATCTACTAGGTTAAGAGGTTAAGGGCATGGTGGGCGGATATACTGCTAAACAACACTCCGGAGACAGCAGGGATGTGTGCGACACTGATATGGTATATTTGGTTTAGCAGAAATAAAAAAGTTTGGACTGAGAAGATAATTTTGCCAGAAATTATGGCGGCAAGAGCTGGGGAGTTGTGGAGCTGCTGGTATGAGGCACAAAAGTTCAGTAGCATTGAAACAGTTACTAGAGCTAATCAGCGGAACATGAGCTGGACTGCACCGATAGTGGGATTAAAGATCAATTTTGACGCAGCTGTTCCCCTAATGGGCGATCGAGTGGGCTTAGGTGCAGTTATCCGGGACCATGATGGAACGTTCATAGTTGTACGATATAAGGCGTTGCGGGGTAATTTGCATCCCACATTGGCGAAGGCGATTTCTTGCCGCGAGGCTCTTAGCTGGGTAAAGGAACGGGGAGACGAATCAGGATATTTAGAGGGAGATGCACAAATAGTGATAAATGTGTTATGTGGTGAATCCGAAGAGGATTTTTCGAGTCTTGGCTAGTGCTTGCTAACTGTCGCATGATGGCTGAATCTATTCCCCGTTGTGAATTACGATTCACACGTAGAGAGACAAATCGTATAGCGGATGAGGCGGCTCGACTAGGATTATTTTCCCGATCTACTATCATAACAAATTCGATTCCTCCATCTATTGTAAGTCTATTGGCATTTGATTGATTCTTTATAATACCATTCTTTCATTTAAAAAAAAAAAAAACTTGTATTCTCTAATATTATAACCGTAATACTCCGATCTTGATTGTTTTACTTTTTTTTAAGACATATGTAATACATTTTTCACATTTAACTTACTTTTTTTACAATCGAGTGATTAATTGATTACATTTTACACAAGTTCAGGACTAATTGAATATTTTATACAAGTTCAGAGAGCTATCGATACACTTTGAAAAGTTCAGGATGCCAATCAAACTTTTTGAACAAATTGAGGGAGCAAATGATATATTAAGCCAAATAAAAATTAACCAATGACATAAAATAAAGATTAACCAATGACATGGGCTTAACATGAATGTGACATGGCATAGCGACATCATGTCAACAGTTTCAACATCCAACGGATGATTCAAAAACGTAACGTTAAAAATGATTTTATTAGAAAAAAAAAGGATAAAATACCAAAATAGGTTTAAGGTTTTTGGGAAAGTACCAATTTAGGCTCAACGTTCAAAATAGCATCAATATAGGCTTAACGTTTACACATAATATCAATTTAGACTTAACGTTTACAATATAACATCAATTTATGCCTCACGTACAAAATAGCACCAATATAGGCTTAAAGTTTACAAAATAATACGAATTTAAACTTAACATTTACAAAATATATCTAATTTAAGCTAAACGTCATAATTAAATTAATCATATTATATTCTTTCCCTATTAACTTTATATGTTATCTTTTTATTTAGTTCTATATTTTTATTTATTATAATACATCATAATTAAATTAATTAATATTGATACATGTCAGTGTTCAAAATATTGTGGATATTCAATTATTTTTAGTTTGCATATAAAATTTAGTAGTAATGAAATCATTTATGAAAAACAAATATAAGATTTTAATGAGCAAGAATACTAATTAATTGTATTATATTATAATAAATAAAAAAATAGAACTAAATAAAAAAATAACATATAAAATTAATAGAAAAAAATATAATATAATTAATTTAATTATGACATTTAAATTCTTTTGTAAACGTTAAACCTATATTAATGCTATTTTATACATAAGACCTAAATTGATGCTATATATTGTAAACGTTAAGCCTAAATTGATATTATATTGTAAACGTTAACCTTATATTGATGCTATTTTGAATGTTGAGCCTAAATTGATACTTCGCCAAAAACCTTAGACCTATTGTAGTACCTTAACAAACAAAAAAAAAAAAACTTCATTGACAAAATGAAAATTTACAACCTTTGAAGAACATTGTCCAAACTCATAACCACCCGTGCTAATTAGCCGACTAAAGGACCTTACCTAACATTAATACAAACAGTCCACTTAACGAGATTTCCTTTCTACCACAGGTAATCCGCGACCAGCAGGTGTTGTTAGCCAACACCCGGCGTTGTAAACATGCAAGCTGCTATTAGTAATATGCAAAACTACATTTAGCATATCCTTCAAAATATAACAACAAATATACCTATACTGACAACCACATACACTTTACATTGTATACCTAACTTCCTAAATAGTAATGAAGCAAAGAATTCAGGACTGGTCCTGGTTCTCCATTCCACATAACCAAGACTGATACTCTTCCATATTTGTTGGAGTCACCCTCTTGCGTATCAGTGTTTCAATAGTCGGGCACTTTCTCTTCCTCCCACCTCGTGACTTTGTCCTCATTTCCCGATCATGGTCTACAAAATCACCCTGAACCAAAACACCATATTAAGATTTCATTTTCAAACCATTAATGTTGATGAGTAAATCATGTTGTCCAAACATCCTGCCACAGTACTTACAGGAGTAAAGATGTGTACTCCAGATTTCTCGTGTTTATCTCTAACGTGCTTGTATGCAAATCTCATACCACAGCCTGTAAATCCACAAGCAAAAGGCCTAGCTTCAAGGTGCACAGCCCTCACATGCTTAAGAAGATTTGTTTTCTGCATGCGCACATACTGTTAGAGGTAAACACTATGCAGCATTGCCAAGAATTCAAGTACTGAAAAAAAAAACACCATCTTACATTAGAAAATGTATGGGAACAATCTTCAAAATGGCATTTAACTCTCTTAGTTGAACCCGCACATGCTTCATGCATCCGGAGATGCCTCTTTATGTTCTTTCTCAGCTGTTTTGCTCCACAAATCTCACAATTCATGTATCTGTGGCAGGAGTAGATGTGCGCCTTAAGGCACTCACTATTGGAAAAATGTTTCATACAACCCGGTTCAGCACAGAATGCCTCTACTACATCCAGTTTTACTGCAGTATCAAGGATATTCATCAGATTCGAACATTAACACACTGACCAAACTCCCAAAGCAAACTTAAGGCATATCAACCAACTCACCATGGGAGTCCTCGTGTGTTTGCAGCTTCGACAGATATTTGAACACCTTACCACAACCAGGTTCCTGGCAAACATGCTGCTTTGGACCAGTATCATTCAAGGAGGGATTCTCATTATGAAGCTCTTTAACATGCCTGTTCACATTTCCTTTAACCATAAACTCGCAACTACAATTCTCAATAGGACATTTGAAGAGTTTTCCTTCATGCTTTAGGGAGTGGCGGGTTAAGTGGTCTTTCCTTCTGTAGCTGGCATGGCAATCATCAACTGAACAAACATATGGCCTCTACAAAATTGGAAACCGCACATCAATACCGGAATAAACAATTACATGTTTAATTATCCATGACTTGTTAGACATAAGATGTTCTCAAACCTCACCAAACCAGTGCGTGACAGAGGCTCACTTGATGGAGCTTCTCAGGAGGTCTCCCAACCTGATACTAGTCCATTCAAGTCCGAACTTGCCTCTTGCATTTTGGAGTTCTTTTTGTGGGATCCAATGCCTCACGCCTTTACATCAACTTTTATTTACTAGAGAAAAGAATCCTGCAAAATTAATAGTTTTCAAAAGTTGCATATGCTAACAATGAAGCAGTTAGAATATATTTAAAGCTGAAAATGTACTTCATATTTCTGCAAGGTAACTATGCCAAAATAGAAAATGCTCAAGACAACACAGATGTTAAGGTTCATATAGTAGATATGATTAACTCTAGACAATTTGCTTTTTTAGCAAGCAAGAGTTGCCACATTCAACCTCCCTGTTATACCAAAAGATAAAAATATAACTCGGAAACAAAAGTTACTCATGTAGCTCCAAGCCCAATCCCGAGAAATTTTTATTTCCTTTGTAAATATTCTAAGTTTCTAACTCGGTAAAAAGCAAATCCAATTAACAAGATTATATAGAGATAGAAGTGTCCATATGTATTGTGAAAACACTTAATTTGTATCAGTTTAACTTTGAATTCATGTCAAAACCTTTTTTTAAGCTCGAAAACTTTGCAGTCATGTAAATACCAGACAGAAATCCAAGTGATAACATAGTGTTTCAACTGCTCTGCAAAAGTGCTAGTATCACAAGCAATCCAAAAGCCACACAAACTTAAACATTGAAGGCAGCCAATAGAAGCCAAATTTTATGCAGATAACATAAAACTAAATCAACAGCCATGGTCAATACCTCGAGCGAATGACTTTGCATATGTTGCAACAAGTATGCAGGCTTTTTAAAACTAGCACCACATTCTTCACAAACATTGGACTTTCTTCCCCCCACTTCTTCATCTTCCTCCTCTTCCTAAGCAATAGGAAAAGAAAATAAAAGTAAGAATCATTATTCTGGACAAAAACAGATAAAAAAAAAGCATCAATGTATGATGGTCCGATTGTTTCAAATGCAAAATTTCATTTTCTCTATATGAAAACAAGCTTATCAAGCTAACTCATCATGCCAAGCTAATAAAAGCTCAGAGAAGAATTTTCAAAACATACATGTTGATAAACTAAATGGGCATGAATTAAAAAAAAAATCAAATCGTATCAAAGAAGTCCCTTCACAAATTAAAACATATATAGAAACTAAAACCTAAACAGCAAATACCCAAATACTATGAAAACCTAGCTAATTGAAAAACAAAGTAAAAAAATGTCTATTAACATCATGATAATCAGATCTAATATATAGTAATTCAACAGATCCATGTATAGAGATAGAAATAAGGGAAAGCAGATCGAAGTGCTACCTTATGGTGAGTTTGGATATGAGAAGTGATAAGAGACTTCTTAGATCTGCAAATTCCGCAGTAATCACATATATAACGTCTAATATCTCTGAAAATAGGCCTTGGGACTTCGTCTCCTGCCGATTCTTCCATCCCCGGTGTAGATCTAGAAGTAGATAATAAAGAATGAGTCGAAGCAAGTAACGGTCATCAAGCCGAGGGCCTCCGACGACGAGATGATGGCGGCACGGTGTTGACGGCGCCGGCAGTGAGAAAATCAATGGAGAAGAGTGTTGGAGAGGCGGTGAGGGAGGGAGAAGAGCAATGGAGAAGTGGAGGAGAGGCTCAGAGGCGGAAGAAGTTTGAGAGATTGAGGAGAGAAGAGAAGAGAACAAACGATGTGTGGCTGTAATTTTAGGGTTTTGTTTTATATAAATAATAACAAAATTAATATAATATAATAATTATGGTTTAAACGTAAACAAGCCAAGTGGTAATACTCCTTTTTTCCAATTAGAAAAGCATGGGTTCGAACCCCATGTATGTATATCAAAAATATTTTTTTATACAAAGGTAATGGGAAATGGGTAGCGTAACGGGTAATCGTACCCGGTACCTAGGGTATCTCCATACTCGTGACCGGTCGAATACCCGTGGGTACACACTTTTGCGTTTTTTACAATTCTACCATAGATGTCATTTACTTCCCTTTAGACCTGTTTATTGGTGGGGCTTGGGTCAGGTTTTACAAGTTTATTAAGGGCGTGAAACTCATTTGGCCCCTCAAAGTATAGTGCCAAAATCAATTAGCCCCCAATCTTCATATATCAGCAATGAGGTCCCTCAACTATACATAACTCTCCAATCAAATACAAAATAAACTAAGATCAAACTAAATCCTAACTAAATTCCAGCTCTCTTTCTTTCTCTCTCTCTTTTAACGGATATAATTTCTGCTCTTTTTCTCTTGCACATATGAAGTTCTACAATAAACAATTTGTATGCTCTTTATGCACAGATTAGGTTCTAGAAAAGAGTTTCATTGAGCTAGGATAAAATTGCAAAAATGATGTATTCTTGCTCTTTTATTTTAACTTAATTCCGGATCCGTGAACTCCTTCCGGATCCGTGAACTCCTCTACCTCTCTTGCTGCAGTTGCTGGAAAGTTGAGAACCAGTAAACTTAGGAGTTCTATTCCTTTTTTCACCAGTAAAATATCTATGCTAGAAAAAGAGTTATACTACAACATTGTTCTTGTTTCTTTTCTTTTTTCCAAGTACAACATACCATGGTATGCTAACTACCATCATAGCATTCGTTTTAGGAAAACTGGAAATAAAGATAAAATACAATAATTTAAAATTGCAATACAGAAAAAATACATTGAAAAATAATAGTTGTGAACTTGAAAATATTACTTAGTCGATTAACTATTTCACATTCATTATGACTTTAACATGAAAGGAATTAAAGATAGAAAATTATCCGTTAAAAGAGAGAGATGGAGAAAAGGTTTGGGTTTAGTTAGGCTTTTTAGTCAGATCTGTTTAGTTTTGTGTTTGATTGGAGAGTTTTACATAATTCAAGGACCCCATTGCTGATTTGTATAAAATAGGGGGCTAATTGAATTTGAACATATAGTTAAAGGGGTTAAATGGGCTTTATGCCTTCATTAAGTGAAAATGTAAAAATTTATATTACAAAATTTAATTTTTTTTTTTTTGGTAGAAACAGGAAAGAAAACAAACCAACACCGAGACAAAAGCTAACCTGAGATCTGCCTAGGAAAGCTAACCCCAACTCTGTCCTCTAAAAGGAGAGAAAAAAGATAGATAGGAGGATCAGAAAGGGTGGAAACACCTAACATCCCCTCGTGCCCAGCCGTCGCCAAGCGATCCGCAATTCGATTTTGTTCTCTGTAGATGTGGCTGAACTCTAAGGACTCAAAGGAGGAGCCAAGACTTCTTATTGCTTTGATAAGGTTCTGGCTACTAAGACAAAAAGCATGATTATTAGAGATCATACTAATAGCCTCCATATTATCAGACTCCACAGCAAGCCTTTTAATACCCAGATTTCTGGCAAGCTTGACTCTAGAAAGAATACCCGAAAGTTCTGCTGAAAAGGATGAGCCCAAACCCAGGTTATGGGTGAATCCAGACAACCAGGCACCTCCCGCGTCCTTGAACATGCCACCAGCCGTGATCTTTCCATTGTTGAGACAGGAGCCATCCGTGTTCAACTTAACCACCTCGTCCTTCGGCCTACACCACCCAACGAGTTGAACCTCTTTATTCTGGGTAGAATTGGCAAGGGGGTCCCCTTTGAAGCTCCCCGTAATGGGGAGGAGCTTTTTAGAGAAGAACTCGGGTAAGTTCTGAATAAAAACAGTCTTCTCACCAAAGATCTCCTCGTTTCTCCACTTCCAAAGGTGGTGGCAGATAATAGTAAATAAAATGTCTCCCTGCTCCATGCTAGCCATTAACCTACCTTTAACCCCATTGGAGAACCAGTCATTCTCAGGGTAGGCAAAGAAGGAGGGGAGAATGTGGTGCGGAAGAACTTTCTGCCAAACCTCCTTACTCTTAGGGCAGTCCCTAAGGGCATGGCACAAAGATTCAACTTGGCCTCTGCATCTACTGCAAGCACCTGAATCCGCCAAGTGACGTCTATGTCTATCCGAATTAGTCAGCAACCTGTCCTTGACTCCAAGCCACAGGAAGCTCCTCATTCGGTAAGGGATTTTCAAAGCCCAAATGGATTTCCAAGTGTCCGAAAGAGGGTCGGATCTGTCAAGAGTAAAAGCTTCAAAGGCAGACTTGCAAGAGTAAGCTCCATTTTTTGTCAGGGCCCAGCAATGCATATCCTTGTCCTCCTCAAGGTTACTAATTTTCACTCCCCTGATTCTGAGGAGAGAATCAAGGCTCAAGAAGGAATCAAACATAGACCAAATCCAGTCCCCATCAGAGTCCACCACATCGGCAATCCTCCAGTTGCGGAAATTGCTAGGCAGGGGAGAGCAGCAAACCTCTATAAGAGGTTTATCTCCGATCCAGGTGTCATACCAGAAGCTTATGGACTTACCATTACCCACCTCCAGGCCAACCCCCGTGCAGAACTCAGCAAACACAACACTGAGCCCTTTCCAAAGGAAAGAACAATTGCCAATCCTCTCTTTAGGGCCCCCAAAGATTTTGTCCTTTCGATACTTGCCACAAAGCAATCGAACCCAAAGAGAAGAAGGGTTCTGCCACATTCTCCAGAGGAGCTTCATCAACAAGACCTTATTGTTATCTTTAGCTTGTCTGATGCCAAGACCCCTCTGCTTTTAGGTTGGCAGACCTCCTTCCAAGGGACTAGGTGAATCTTCCTACCCTCTCCAGACTCACCCCAAAGAAAACGCCGGTTGATTTTATCAAGCTCATTGAGAACCGGCTCAGGCAACTTACATGCTTGCATGATATGATTGGGAGCTGCGCAGTTGACAGACTGAATTAAGGTTAGACGGCCAGGCAAGGAAAGAGAATTGGCCTTCCAACTAGCACACAACCCATTAGTTTTGTCCAGAGTCTCCTTAAAGGAGGCTTTGGAAACTCTGTCACTATGAAGGGGGATCCCAAGATACTTTCCCAATGATTGGGTAAGAGGGATACCCGAAAGATCGCTAAGCTTATTACAGAGGCTTCTATCCATGTTCTTAGAGCAAAGCATCCGGGACTTGTGGACATTGATCTTCTGGCCAGAAGCAACGCAAAAGCACTCCAGGATATCCATGACCACACCAATTTGCTCCTCATTCCCTTCCACAAAGATCATCACATCGTCAGCGAAGAACAAATGGGAAATAGGAGGGCAAAATCTGTTAATGGACACAGGATGGAGACTCCCCTTATTCACAGCTTCTTGAATTAGGTGAGCCAGCCTTTCTATTGCTATCACAAAAAGGAAAGGGCTCATAGGATCTCCTTGACGGATACCCCTAGAAGGAGAAAACTCATCAGACATATCTCCATTGATCAGAACCTGGAAAACAGGAGAAGACACGCAACCTTCAATCAAACTCCTCCAGTTTTCAGGAATACCAGCTTTACTTAAGCTATCCAAAAGAAAGCTCCAGTTTAAACGATCATAAGCTTTCTCCAGATCAAGCTTGAGAGCCACGATCCCTTTCTTACCCTTCCTCATTTTCATGGAATGGACCATCTCCTGGGCAATTACCACATTGTCCATCATTTGCCTACCAGGAACAAAGCTACCTTGATTTTGGCTAATAATCTCAGGAAGGATCCGTCGGATCCTATTCGCTACAATCTTAGTGATAGCTTTGTATAAAACGTTACATAGACTGATCGGCCTCATTTGTAAAAAGGAGGAGGGCTTTTCAACCTTAGTGATCAAAACCAGGAGGGTTTTATTTACCAGGCTAATCTCATTGGAACCGCGGAAGATTCTAAAGATAAAATTATAGACACCTTCCTTCACCGAGTCCCAGTGTTTATGGTAGAAACTAGCAGGGATACCATCGATCCCTGGAGCTTTAGTAGCTCCAATACTGGTGAAGGCAAGATCAATTTCTTTCCGGTCGATAGGATGAAAGGCATCAACAATTACCTCCTCCTCCAGCCTAGGAAAGGTGACCCCAGAGTGGGCTTTATCCAGATCCACAACTTCCTCTTTAAAGAGGTTTTTATAGAACTCAAGAGCAAGGCGACGAATATCTTCTTCCTCATAAATCCAGTCACCATTAGAATCTTTAATAGCATCGATCTGGTTCCTTTGCCTTCTAATAATAGTAGAAAGGTGGAAGAATCTGGTGTTTCGGTCACCATCCTTAATCCAAGCCTTCCTAGATTTCTAGAACCAAAGGAGCTCTTCCTGTCTAAGGACCGCTTCCAGCTCGTTCTGGAGAGATCTAAGATGACAATTCATACTGTGGTCAAAACGGATCTCCAAACAGCGTTGAATGCCTTCCATCCTCCTTAAGAGTTTATTTTTCCTTCGGATAATATGGCCAAAGATGTTTTTATTCCATCCCACCACATTTCTTCTAAACTCCTCAGCAGCAAGGAGAACATTAGAATGGGGTTGCCAATTATCCTTAACAAAGTTCCTGAACTCAGGATGGGTGTCCCAAGCAACAAGGTACCTAAACGGTCTATTCCCTTTGGGCCGATGACCTTTAACCAGCTTAACGAGGATAGGACTATGGTCCGAGTGGCGAAAAGGGAGGTTCAGCACGTTTACCTCAGGAAATCTATAGATCGCCGCTACATTCGCATACACTTTATCCAACCGAACAAACACGTTGTTCCTTTTCCATGTGAACTTGTGGCCAGCCGCACCAAGGTCCGAAAGCCCGCAAAGATCCATATTTTGCTTATGGTTAAGGCACCAGTTGATATAATGATTGCCCCTCCCCCTTTCTGATCACTCATCCGGGCAATATCATTAAAGTCACCAGCGACCAACCAAGGATCCATCATATTCGTACTAATAGAGAACAGGATCTCCCAAAGCCTCTTCCGGTTAGTCAGGATCGGATCGGCATAGACAAAGGACACACTACAAGAAAATTGCTTTACAGCAACAAGTTTTGGCAACAACAAAAAACGTTGTTGCTAAAAATGAACTTCAGCAACGAATTTTTTTTATGTCGTTACCAAAGCTCGTTGCTGTAAATTTCTTATACCTCTCCTTCAAGAAATTTCGGAAGGTAGGATTTGTGGAAAATATGTATTAGCTTTGGCAACAATATGTTCGTTGCTATAAATGCAAGCATTTATAGTAACAACAACATGTTGTTGCTGTAAATGAAAATATTTATGACAACAACAAATGTTGTTGCTGTAAATGAAAATATTTATAGCAACGACTGAAAGTTGTTATAATAAATGAAACATTTACAGCAACGGCAGTCAGTTGTTGATGTAAGTGCGAGCATTTACAGCAACGACTATTAGTTGTTGCTGTAAATGCCAGCATTTACAGTAACAATAAACAATTTGTTGCGTAAAACTAGAATCTTTTAGCAACCAAACAGATCGTTGCAAAAGAAAATTATTAAATAAATAAATAAAATATTGTCGTTATATTACAAGAAAGTATTTTTTATTTTATTTTTAATATTAATAAATTTTAATTGATATTTAAACTTTTTTGAAATCAATTGATATTTAGACTTATATACATAGAAAATCTATATACTTATAAATTTAATCATTATAATTTTTTATTTATGTGGTTTTATTTTATTATGGAATAATAAGTTTTTCCAACACAATAATGTGGCATAAAATTACTATTTTTGGTTGTTGCAACTAATTATAACTTTGTGCAATGAGACTGTTGTTGTAAATTTTTTTTTTCCATTTGTCTTTATATAGTTTTTTTTTTTTGCAAAATGATAATTGAATATATTAAAAAAAAAATAATGAAATAAAAACTTTTTTTAAAAATAATATAATTCAAGATTTTTATTTTATATTTCAATAAATATTATAAAAATGTATCTTTTAATTTATTTTAAATTTTAGTTAATATTTAAAATTTAAATATACATAGAATAAATTTTAAAAATTAGTAAATTATATAATTCAAATTAATTGCAAAAAATATAACATACTATTTTAGTTATATTATAAATATTAATAATAGTAGTAGTGAATTGCTGTCTAAAAACTGGGCGGCAATGCGGCAAAATTGCCGCCCATTTTACACCGTCATTTTAAACACGTGCCTGTCCATAAAATGGGTTAAAAATAAAAAAATAAGAAAAGAAAGACAAAAGCGGTAATTCTTTTCTCTTTTCACTCTCTCTTTCTTGCTGGTCTCTCTCTCTCTCTGTTTTCTTTTCTATACTCTAAGGTGAAACCCTAGAGCTTCCAGTGCCGCTGGTGAATCTTCACTAAACGGCCATAGTGGTTCTTCCTCCTTCTGTGTGTTTTGTTTGAATGCAGGTAAATATCTCTTTCTTCTCTCTTTTCATGATGGTTGAGCCCATATTCTTCTAACTTTTGTTTAATTGGCGGAAAGTACAGATAGTCCACCCAATACCCCAAATTACAACTATGAACAATTAAATAATAAATTGAGGGAGAGAGGAAGGAATAAACAAAACGGATCGAGAGGTAAAAGAGGAGGCCTGAGATGGGTGACAGAAAGGAGACGTCCTGGTTCTGCTGGTCAGGTAGGCTTCTTACTGCCTCTACTTCTTTTCTGCTAGCGATTCGAAATTACCTAATTAAGTTTTTAATGTTGATCTTCTTTTCCTGGGCTTGGGTTTTGTTGTTATATGTGTGATGGGTTTTGAATTTGGATTGGGATTTTCCAGATTTACCAGTTCACTAACTTTATTGCTTATGAGCTCCAATGAGGTACTTTTGTTCTGCTTTACACTTTTCTTCCTGCTACTGATGCTAAGAGTGTCTCATGTGCCTATAAGATCTTTTCTTGGCTTTTTTTAAGACTCAGTTCCTTATAGAAATGGTTGCTCTTTTTGCTTTCAAATGAACTGTAATGTTGAAACTATGAACACAAAAGGCATGATTGTTAAATATGTAAATGATGTTGAAACTTTGTAAAGCTTAATACATCAGGCCCTGTTGGTCCATGCGGATACTGGTATTTAAATGTGGATTAGGAAGTAAATTGATTTTTATCGGGTTTTTTTCTTATCAACCCTCTGTATACCTCTCTACATCCATATTTTACAGCATTGGTTTTTCAATCTTATTCAATATATGACCAGGTTAGGATGTTTTCTTTTTCAATTGCATTTCTGTATTTTGACTGTGTAATGACTAATGAAGCTTAATAACAGGCACAAAAGCTCTTCGATAACATGTTAAAAAAGACCATAAATATAGTGAGCAAGCCCATCCATGAACCCAATAATCACCTTGTAGATGAAGGTGGAGTCCGACTGTTTAAAAACTCTCCTGCAGGGATAGTATTTGATCATAGAGGTGACCTCATCAGTTCATATTTTTATAAATGTTCAATGATTTTGATTGAGAAAGGCTGGCTTTCTTCTGTATTGGTAATTTATGAAAATTCTGCATTACAAGACCCTATGTTGCACGGAAACTCCTCTTTAGTAGCATTTCATGTCCGAATCTGTTTCGGTTTCATTTCCATTTCCGTGTACTAGCTATATTTTTTTAATAACAATTCTCGTTGACTGTTTCTGTGTAAGGACTCAAACTAGAGAAATGGCCATGGTCCTTATTTCTCGATATCTAGTTAAATTGGAAGTAGATGGTAGTTGCCCTGGCTTGCACAATTCTCGTTAACGACAATTTGAAGTAAGTTTGTGTTTCTTATTTTCTTTTTATTATTTCATTTTGAATGTTTATCTTAACACGATTTCGTCTAGTATTGGACTTTGGGTGGTTTGACAAGTAAATGGATTTGATTTTATCTTTTATTATTATATCAGCAATAATATTAGAATGAAGGGAATGAAAACTGTTGTTCAGGTTTTAGGGAGAGCAAGCTTGTACTCAATTGAATTTAGGGATAATGTACCAAAATGGGACTATGGTTTTTAGGGGAAGTATCAATTTAGGCTCAACCTACAAAATAGCATAAATATAGGAGTAAGGTTTAAAAAAAATATCAATTTAGTCCTCGATAACGGATTGAACACATCATTCCTAAATTGGTACCTTTTTTAAACGCTAATCCTATATTTGTGCTATTTTTTAGATTTATTTTGATACCTTATCCCTTGAATTTAATTAAACTGTTTGGCTAAGTTGAAGAATTATGTTAATTTGCGTTGAGATTACTAGTTCAATCATGGCTTTGGATTATGGTTCAAAATTGCCAATTGTCATTTTAGATTGTTTTGAACTCAAAAGTTTCTATTGGATCGTCGGATTTGTGATTTGATAATTGAGGCAATTATTATATTATATGTGCTGCTTATTCAGCCACATGAAACAATCATTATGTTTGTCTCTCAGTATGTTGATTTCGAATGAATTTTCCTTTGGAAATACATAGGATTATAGTGAATTGCAACTTTTTTTTTCTTTTCCAACTAATAATTCCGGAAAATGATATTTAACTCTGCAGAGTTTTATCTTTTCTCCCCTATATGAAATTAAATTATAAGGGGATATAGTGTTTCTTCTGTTTGATTTTTGTGCTCTTATTTCATACATAGCTTTACTTCAATTCTTTTGTCTCTTTGTTTTTTCCCACTAAATTTGGTACTGAGACTTGAGGGTGATTGCTTTGTGATTTCAGGGGCATCTTAATTATTATTCATGGGCTTAATTAGCACCTGTATTTTGCAGATTCCATTGTTTTATCTATATTCTGGGTTTTTTTTTTTGCATTATGTTGCTATCTTTAGTTATTTGGGATTACAACAATCTTAAGTGGTCTTCTTTTTAGTGATATCCTCTGTCTCAACACTACATATCTTTAACTTTTACTTTTCAAAAATAGAACATTTTATGTGCTACATTTTTTTAGTGGAAGATATGCTCATTTTGCAAAGCAACTAACCTCGTGTAATTTTGGAGTTTATGCAATGGATTGGATAGGTGAGTACAATTACATTACAGACGAATAACTCTTTATGACATTTTTCTTTTGAAGGTTTACTTGTTCATGTTTATTTTGAGACATGCTCTTACAAGAGTTCAGGACTGCTTTGTTCTGGCAGTGGTTGTGGCAATAGTTCTTCCTCCCTATCTTTTGGTGCCATAGGTCATGGTGGAAGTGATGGACTGTTCCTTCTCTAGACCATGTGATAGTTGACACTGTAAGTTCATTTGTGCTCTTTTCCCCCTCTTTGCTTACTCAGTTATTTAATCATCAGTTGTCTGCCAAGTTAATATAGAGAGCATACCTCCTACATGCATTAGCTTGCTTCTGAAACCCCATGAGATTATGTGGTTGGATTATAGCTTATCCGTTCAATCATGTATAATATGTAAGAAGGATAGTGGGATAAACTTTGCAACTGTCATTTTGACAGGGGGCTTTCTTGGAAAAAATCAAGTTAGAGCACCACGGAGTACCCTGCTTCCTTTTTGGTCACTCAACTGGAGGAGCTGTGGTTTTGAAAGTAGGGCATAGAAGGATCTTACATATTTTATTCTCTATTTGTATGCTTTATCTGTAGGTATTAAAGCTCAAATCAATTGGATAGGAAGCTACACATCTCCGCATAGAGAACATGCTAGAGGGACTTGTACTGATATCACCAGCTTTGCGTGTTAAGCCAGCACATATTATTGTCAAAGTAAGTCTAGCTCCTAATTATTTTCCTATTGTTTTAATATACACCCGACTCATTACATGTGCTCATAGGACTAACTTAGCCTCTTAAAAACTCTCAGTATGAGGTTGCATTTTCTTTTGTTTGGTTCCAATAATACAAAAATTACATTTATCAATTTCCATTTTTGTTTCTCTTCTGAATTGCTTTTGACAGTTGCACATGCAATTTTTTGTGGCTAAGGCAGTGAAGCTGGCTTGCCGTTCTGTCTATGCGCGATTCAGTTTGATATACAAGATTTGAGCATCTCTCTTTGGAACAACTACTCAGGCAGGAACCAAAAAACCCAGCAGTTGAGTAGCGAAAAGGAGATCTAAACGGTGTTAGTATATGAATGCATTTACTTTTTAAAGTTAATTTCAAACATGTTTGACTTGTTTTTGAAATTTTAAAGGTGAGGCAGTCAAAGGCGTTAATTGTCTTTCGTCATGTAGATAATGGTCTTTGATTTTTTTTACTGAACAGATAGAATGTTCAGTATAGCATCTGTTCAGCTTTTACTATGGCTAATAATGCTAACTTGTTTCTCTTTGATTGTTCTGCAATTATAGGTTGCAAAGAGGAGCATCACCGGGAGAGATTTATGGAGGCTCTTAGCATCACCAAGTCAAGGAGGGTGCCTCTATGTAAAGTTTTAAATCCATAATTAATTGCTTCACTGATTGTCCAGGGTTTCGAATTTTTTTTTTCTCTCACGAAATAGTTTATTTGTTATAATTGGTGAGCGAAATACCATGGATTGATAAAAAAAAAAAACCAAATCCTGAATAGTAGATAGATTATATTTGATCGATAAAAAAATCAATTTTCTTGTAGTGTCTATACATAATGCATAATGTAGTTTGTTTCTTTTTCTTATTTAGGTCGGAGTTTTATGATGATGATAGTGTTGATGAATGAAAGTGAAGCATAAAGAGGAATCCACATGCTTGAGAATAGACCACATTTTGTATAGCTAACTGTCTGTGGTTATAATTTTTTGTGAAATTCATACTCAAGCTTTTGCTATCTTTGATAGATTTTGGACCATGTGATGGTGATTCATTAACTTAGTTTTTGATGTAATTATATAACTCGTTTTGTAAAGAAGAATATATGTTGACTTGGTAACTAATTATGGCTATTAAGCTATTTATTATAAATTAGATTCCAATTCAGTTGTGTTATATATATATATATATATATTTGTATAATTTGCAAAATAAAAAAAGCAATAATATGTATATGTATTCAGGTATTAGTTTGTTTGGCAACAATAAGTTGTGACAGCATAGTTGTTGAACTACAACATATATGGCAACGACAGCATAGGTTGCGACAAATTAAAATATATAGCAATGATAAATATCGTTGCTAAATATTAACAACTATACCAACGATGGAATTTGTTGCTGAACTAAAAATATATATAGCAACGTGAAATGTTGTTGCAAAAGATATATTTCATCTACTCGGATATGTTACAGATTTGGCAACGTAGAACGTTTCGCAACAACGATGTTGTTGCTGAATATATATTTGGCAACAACACTTATGTCGTTGCAGAAAGCATTGGCAACAAACATAGTCATAACGACGCGTTGTCGTTGCAAATAATGCATTGTCGTTGCAAAATATGTTTTTAGCAATGACTTTTTGCGTTGCCAAAAAATGATTTTCTTGTAGTGACACAAAGAAAGGTTTGTTGCCAGGATAACACACCTTGCTATGAATGAATTGGTTATCAATAGTAATAATATCAATACTTACACGATCTGGCTTCCAAAAAATCCAGATCCCCCCTGCTCGACCAGTCGCCTCCGACCTGACACACTTCCAATTCTTAAACTTTTTAACCACCGCATCTGCTTTAGAACCACTAACCTTGGTTTCAAGAAGAGCAAAACAAGAAGGGTTAAATTGCTTAATAAGATCATTAACATGGATGCGGGTTGTCTTGCTAGCCGCACCTCTAACATTCCAAACAAAGAAGTCCATCAGAAGGAAGACAACTGATCACAGGCACACACCCTAGAGCAGGTATTTATTCGAGGCTCCTGAGAGCCTAGAAGAGGTGCCAAGCGGCCCTCTTTTATCCCAAGAATCCAAAGAACCAAGGTTCTTTTTAAGGTTAGCCTTAGGTTTCTTCAAAAGAGACTTATTAACTCCTATAGACTTCCCAATTAGGGGGTCTACAAGGGGATTCAGGACACTAACCTCATTAAGTTTTGCTTTCCCTGTCGAGCCAGTGATCTGGGATTTCCCCTTGGCATAAGCTTTGGGATCGAAGAGAGGATTAATAGAGTCACCAAGGATGGTAGCTGGCTCAGCAGATTCCAGGCTTGGCATACTTAACTCCATGTGTTCAGCTGGAAACTCCGAATCCTGACCATCCACAATAGACAGGGCTCCGAATCTAGATCCTGAACCGGAAGCTGAGTCCCTACCAACACCACTCTTAGTATCAGGAGGCCTAACCTTGATCTTAGGAGCAATTTGGAGAGAGGTCATCTCCTTGCTGATGTTTGGAACTTGATTCCGAGAAGCATAAGCACGTGGCTTCCTTCGGGCTGACCTTTTGGCCAACATCCATGGCCCAAAATTCTTCTCCTCACCTTTGCTACCTTCATCTCTGCCTATGATAGGCACCACCACCTCCTCGACCACTTTCCTTCTTCTGGGGCAGCCATCATAGGTATGGCCAAACATACCGCATTCATAGCAGATATTGTGAATACCTTCGTATTCAATATAAAATACCTTATTCTGAACGGAGAATTTAGACAGAAGAGGCTTAGCAAGATCAATGTCAATACAAACCCTGGCAAACTTGCCTCTTTCTGCCCCCACGGTAGTCATGTCAACGTGGTGAACTTTCCCAACCAGGCCACCAATCTTATTCAGAAATCTTTCATTATAGTATTCAATGGGTAGACCTGGGAATCTAACCCAAGTAAGGATCCTATTAACAGAGCAATCATGCGGATTAAAATTTGGTACCCAAGGCCTCAGCGCTAAAACATGATTGGATATGATATAAGGTCCACCATTAATCACTGAATTGTAATCTTCTGCCCTTGTAAATTTTATGACATAATAGTCATTCTCCAGATCCGTGATGGTAACCTTCCCTTTCTTTGCCCATTGGGCCTGGATCCTCTGGGCAAAGTAATTGAAGCTTATCCTTTTCCCAAGAACAGTGACAATTAAGGAGAGTTTCCATTTGGATCTAAGAACCCGCTTGTCTTCCGATGAAAGCCGGATAACAGGACACAAAGGGTCCTCTTGCTCACCATCCTCAATATCTGAGTCAGAAACATCTCCCTCAGAAACCTCCTCGATAATATCATCCTCAATCATGGGTTCTTCCTCTACCACCCCCATTACCTTGTCTTTCCAGGATAAATTCCCCAGCCCTAATCCAGGGTTACCATGAATACCGGGATTAGACCTAGGAACTGAGATTTTTATGCAAGCAGCCCCCTGGGCCAAAGCCCCGCTCAACGGGGGAGCCACAAAATCCCCAACATCCCTAAACTCCGGCCATCCTTCGGGGCCTCGCCTTGGGCATCCACCTTTAGTGCCGGCAACCCCGCGTCGCTGCCTCCACTCGTAGGAGCGCCAGGCGAAGGCCTACCGCCCTCCCCAGCCGGGGCGATAAAATCCGTAACGCAGGCCAAGGATCCCGCCCCCCGCTCATGCTCTCCCTCTCCTGCAGCCGGCAGAGAAATGGAGCCAGCGCTCCCGCCTACACCGTCAACCAGTCCCAGCGCCCCCGAAGCCGCGGTCGTAATCTGGCCACACTCCGAGCCACCAAGCCCCGCCCCAGCAACGCCTTCCTTCAGAACAGAAACCCGTTCCCTCGACCTTTCACGGATACGGTCGGTACTGAACCGTCTAACCCGCGGAGAAATATCCACCGATCTCCTAGCCTCCTCCGCCAATCTTCCATCCGGATCCAGATCCATGCCCAGCCCCTTCATCGCCACACGAGCCGCCGCCTCCTTCGCAGCCCGGCCGCCCGCTCCTCCCATCGTCACCCTAGACCTAGCCTCCCGTTCCTTCGCCATGAAAAATCACCAAAAGAATCGCCCGTTTGTTTTTAGGATTTAGGTCTTAAATTCTACTATTAGTTATAGTTAATTTAGTTATAACTAATTGAGAGAGAGAGAGAGAGAGAGAAAAATTGAGTTATAAAATTGATCCTGTGTTTTAGAGAGAGAAGAGAGATCTGAAAGAGAGGAGATAGATCTAAAAGAGAGAAATAGATCTAAAAGAGAGAAATAGATCTGAGAGAGAGAAGATAGATCTCAAAATTCTCCATCTTCATAAAAATTCTACACCATGATAACAGATCTGAGAGAGAGAAGACAGATCTGAAAAAGAGAAGATAGATCTAAAAGAGAGAGAAAGATCTAAAAGAGAAGAGATAGATCTCAAAACTCTCAATCTTCATAAAAATTCTTCACCATGACAACAGATCTGAGAGAGAGAAGACAGATCTGAAAAAGAGAAGATAGATCTAAAAGAGAAGAGATATATCTCAAAACTCTCAATCTTCATAAAAATTCTTCACCATGACAACAGATCTGAGAGAGAGAAGACAGATCTGAAAAAGAGAAGATCAAATATATACAAAATTTAATTCTAAATATGTAATTAATTTTTATATATTTTAAAATAAGTATTTTTTTTTATATTATAACTTATAAATTTTAAACCCCAATTCATAAATTCTAACTCTAAAAATTATACATTAAACTCCTAACTTATAAATCATATTTAAAACATTTTAGACCTAAAGGAGGAAAAACCCTAAAAAAGGAAGCTTGTCTTTCTTCTCATCAGCCCATATATGTTTTAGATCACACATGATTTTGTTTTGTTTCTAATAACTAGTTTTGTTTTTTCTTGTTTTTGATAACAAGTTTTGTTTTCTCTTGTTTCCGGTAACAAGTTTTGTGTTGTTTTGCTTCATGGCATCGTCAAGTAGTATCGAGACTATGTATACCAATTTGAGTCTGAAGGAAGAGGAAGGTAGAGGTATTTTGATTGATAATAGAGATCTCAATTCTGAGCAGGTGGATCTAAGATGGTGTCTTGTTGGTAATTTCCTCCCTGATATCTGAAAACCGCTTATGAGGAGAATAAGACGACCAACTAGAGATGGGTTCTGTGCAGAATTTCGCTACGAGAGAATCAAGAAATTTTGTTTTGTTTATGATTCGATTGATGAAGAAGTTGAAAAGCTCTATGGCTCTCATATGTTTGTTCAGACCGGAAGGAAGCAATCCAACAAAGGTGCAAAATGGCTGGTTATTGAGGTCTAGTGAGACATCAGCAGCGGTGATCAGGGAGTGGTGGTGAGCATGGTGGTAAGATCCGAAAGAAAACTCTCATATTTAGTTGCATTAATGATGAGACTAATAGCGACATTAGTAAAATAATTAATATGACAGTTGATTATGAAGGAGGAGTAACTCATGGATTAGTTACTATGGAAAATATTGAACAAACTCTCATATTTAGTAGTATTAATAGTGAGACTAATGACAACATTAATGGAACAATTAATAGGGCAGTTAATTATGAAGGAAACATAATTCATGGGTCAGTTACTAGAGAAATGACAAAAATGGTTGAACAAACTCTCATATTTAGTGGCATTAATCGTGAGACTAATGCAGGGCCGGCTCCAGTATTTTAGAGGCCCTAGAGAGGGCCGGTCCTGATATTTTTATAGACCCTAGACAAAAAAAGAGATAAAAAGCTCTTAATAAAAAATTATGCTTAAAAATTTAAAATAGAAATTTTGGCCTATTTTATACCTAAAATATCACATTATTTAGTCATTTTCTAGGTATGTATGAGTATTATAACGACATTTAAAAAAATTACGTTATATATATAGTAAAAAAATAATTTGAGCCCCTTTTGGCTTAGACCTTAGGCGGTCATCCTGACCTATGCTCAAGCCGATCCTAACCCTTGGCAACTCCCATACTCCATTTTTTACAAATTTAAATCTAATATATATGAAATATAATTAGTTTTTTACTCAAAAGGAAAAAAACAATCGGAGATCAAACTTTTTCGCAATTCGCAAAGAACGAAACAATTAATTGATATATTATTGTTAGATTATGTATAAATTTATCCATGTGGTTAATGAAATATTATTTTTAGTTTCATGTGCAATTTTATGTTCTGGCTATCTGCAACCTTTAGCATTCTGACCACCCAGTCAAGTTTTGCTGCTACTGAAAAAAACCCATCCTTCGTGAATGACAATTAAATAGTATTATCTAGTGAATATTTGTTTTAAAATTGTAATATTTTGTAAGCATGTACTGAATTTGTTTTCCCTAATAACCATATAACTAAATTTGTAACGCATATCTATTAATGTTAAGAGAAAAGTTGTAAAATGAATTTTGAAGCTTCTTGTTATGTTATTGTTGTTAAGAGACGATGACTAATAAAAAAAGGAGACAATATGTACTATTGTATTATAATTAAAATTAATTTTGAATTTTATGAAGAAAAAATTAATTTTTTTTTATCGGAGGCCCTCCTAGCCGGGAGGTCCTAGGCGGCCGCCTATGCGGCTTTCCCCTGGAGCCTCCCCTAGACTATTGACGACTGTAATGGAATAATTAATATGAGAGTTGCTTATGAATGAGGCATAAATCATGGGCCAGAACATGAGTCAGTTCCAAATAATAGTCTAATTGTGGATTCAACAAACAGGTTTTAGATGAGCTATGCTGGACATGCTCAACCATTTGCATGCTTCTTCAATTTCCTCAATCACAAGTGCAGCTTCTGGCCCATCGGATGACTGAAAAACATAAAACGGAAAACACAAAAGCGATAAACACAACACCAATAAACATCGAAAACCAATTACTTATAGTAAAGACGTCTGATGCTTCTTTGAATGTTGGATTTTTGGAAGTTATCCATCTACTTAGGCTCTGTTTTTTATCGCTGAAAAAAACTGAATTGAACTGAACTGAACTGAATGCTACTGAATTGAACTGAACTGAACTGAACTGAATGCTACTGAATAGTGAACTGAACTGAATGCTACTGAACTTAACTAAATGCTACTGAACTTAACTGAATACTACTGAACTTAACCGAACTTAACAATAATGATGATATTAGACTTGAAAATAATTTTAATGATAATTTTGGATATTAATAAACTTATAATAATAATAATGGTTCTAATAAATTTAATAATATCAATAATAAATAAATATATTATTAAAGATAAAACTAGATTGAATATCAAATAAAAGCTCGAGTTGATAAAATGTTGGCTCGATAAAAACCTATGAAATTAAATAAAAATGAGTCTAATTTAAATTAAAAATACAAATTACATACAAACACAAATTTACATATAATTTAAAGCCTATGAAATTAAATGTAAATTTGTAATTTTTTTATTAAACGATATATACTTTAATAAACTATCATTTCTTGACTTTTATCTAATTTATAGATAATGATAAACTATAAATAATAATAATAATAATAAATAATGATAAATTATAGATAAATAATAATAATTATTATAATAAATTATATATAAATAATTATAATATAATAAATAATAATAAATTACTGAATACTGAAACCGAATGCTGAAACTGGATGCTGAATTGAATTGAACTGAACTGAACTGAACTGATTGTTACTAAAATTAAGTGATAAAGAACATGGCCTTAAACATGGGAGTACGTTATTGTCTTTCCTCATATAGAATCACGAGGTGCACTCCATGCCTCAAGTATCCAAAACTATAAAACATTTCAATTCAATCCAAATACAATGGAAATCTAACATCAAGTAGATCAAATAAATATACGAAGCATACATGAAATGCTTGTGCTAGACCAACTAGTTGATATGAAACAGCCTTATCGATCGTACCCTCGTTGAACGCCTCAAATTTCTCCTTTCTGCTCAAACCAGATATGGCCCTTTGCATCGTCTTATACATCTTCACCCAAGCAAATACATCCCCATGGAAACTCATCAAACAACTTCAAAAAATCAGTTAGGCCGATGATGTTAAGATCAACTGAATCATATGGATCGGTAGTGAATAGAAGCATGTGTATAACATACAACATAGCCATAAAGACCACAGCACCGTCTTCTTCACAGCTCCAATTTGTGTTTTCGATGGTATTGTATATTTGTTTGTGAGTTAAGCTATGACTTCCTTCGAAGCACATATGTTTTAATCTGTTTGTCTTTTTTAACTTACTCATTCACTTCACAATTGGTGCTGGATCACCAAATCTCAACCCGATGATAAGTCCAAACTTAAAATCACAAAATTTGAGTTCAATTCCATTGCCATTAAACTACATCTCTCTATGTTTTGAATTTGGTGGATCAATCTCTCCAGTGATGGCCTCATAACATAGAGGAGTTAATAACTTACACACCCTCCATATCTGCCAAATGCCCAAAACAAGTTTTCCTAAACATCAACATTTTCTCTTTAGTTATTTTAGTCTTCACTTTTTGTCATCACATCCCAATCACCCCTCACTATGATTGATGTCTTTGTATTCAAGCTAAATGCTTGAATTTAATGCCTTTGACACTATCATCATCTGCTTATCTCTTCATCTTCTTTGAATCCTTCTTAGAATTATCAACATTCACAAAAAAATGTAGCTCATTTAACGGAAATAATGATAGAAAAATAGTTCACAATTTTATGTGATACTTCTCACAACGAAGTAAATCATGTGTATTTTCTTCGCGATTGAGCAAAACCGCGAAGCAGGAAAAAGACTGTGAAGTCGCGATTCACTCATAGCTTCGTGGTTTAACTCAACCGCAAAGAGAAATACTACTTCGCAGACATGAGTTTTCTTCACGATTTTGTCCCAACTGCATAGATTTTGTTTCGCATTTTGCGATAACCGCGAAGTAAAATCATCTCTGCGAAGTAGTATTCTAGGAAAAATGAACTCCATACTATCATTTTCAACTATTTCGAAGTTTTGTACGATAAAAAACAACTAAACCTTAATCTCTAAACCAAAATCGCACTTACAGACAATATGAATCACAGAACTCTAAAAACATAGAAATCACACAAATACATATACTTACGTTCTTCCCGTTTTTTGCCATTGAAATTGATAATAAACACAATGATGTCTTTAAGTTAGAAAGAGAAAGAAAAAGAAAAAAAAGTTAAATTGTTATATATATATATATATATATATATATATATATATATATATATATGGAAGAGTTCTCAATGGTGAGTCTCCATCCATGGAGACTATTATATTTTGAATAGATGACCTGCTATAGCAGGTTACCAAAAAGTTATCAGGTTACTTAAATATATATTTCTCTCTCTATAATAAATGATTGTCTACATTTCTCAAAAATACTCTCTCTATAATAAATTCATAAAAATAATGTGTACATGAAATCATTTAAAATCATATATGAAAATCATTAAAAAAAAAAACTAAAACTGTGTGAATTCTTCATCACCCTCATTTTTTTCTATCACAACCGTTATTCATTACCCCCCTCTTCTATTCTCCATTCACACAGCTCTATTGGCAATTTTTAAAATTTTCTAATATTAATAACATATTTTTGGATTCAATACCATTAATGTTATTATGCTTTTTAATTTTTTTTATGAACTATTAATTCCACTCATAGTTTCCATTATAAACATTCATAATAAATTAGGATAAAGTACCAAATTAGGCTTAAGGTTTTTGGAAAAGTACCAATTTAGGTTCAACGTAAAAAATAGCACCAATATAGACTTAACGTTTACAACATAACATCAATTTATGCTTAACATTTACAATATAGCATCAATTTAGGAATTACTAACAGAATGTGACACATCATCCGTTAAGTCTGCCAATTCAGCATAGGCCTAAGGTTTATAGAAAATATCAATTTAGGCCATGAGTCATGGAATCATTGATGAAAAACAAATATAAGATCTTAATGGGTAAGAATACTAATTAATTATTTTATAATAAATATGAAAATAGAACTAAATAAAAAGATAACTTATAAAGTTAATAGGAAAAGAATATAATATGATTAATTGTGACGAGCTTAAATTGGATATATTTTATAAACGTTAAGCTTAAATTCGTATTATTTTGTAAACGTTAAGCCTATATTGGTGCTATTTTGTACATGAGACCTAAATTGATACTTTCTATAAACCTGATAACATCCAGATATTCAAAAAAGGACTTAGTTCACGGTTGCAAAAATGGCAAGTGGAGGGCCAAACCCCCCTATTGGAATGACAACAACAATAGTACCCCCTTCAGTCAATCCCCAAACAAACACCGACCATGTAGATCCTGATGCACCAATTGTCCATGATGAAAGAGGAATGTCACCCGAGTCTTTTTCGAAAATATGTGCAGACGCGGTGGGAACCCTATATGGACCAATCATGACGGATAGATTAAGGGCTTCTCTGGTGAATCCCGTTGCAAGTGGACCCACAATGGGAACTATTCCTCCTCTTAACCGTCCCCTGCTAAGGCCTCGGGCTTCAACATGGCAGCCCGCCTTTGTTAGGCCAGAGGCTCGTCTTGGATCAGCATTTTTTCTCTCTCAACCCACGGATTCAGTGGTCACTAATCTTGAGTTAGGGAGTGCTTTACCGACGAATAGGAGACTGTTTGAGGACATTCCAAAAGGAAGTCAGAGGAATGATCAGGCTCCTCCAGGGAATACAACAAATCCAGGAATCACTATTGGTGGTCCTCGAATCCCTTCGAAGCATACTAGAACACAGGCTGGTCAAGGGCAAATTAGTGAGGCCACGGATCATGGTCACCCGTGCGGCGGACGTGATGATCACAGACACAAAAGGCAGACCAGATCACGTGAGTAAAGACGATCAAAATCACGTTCTCACCGTAGACGCCAAGCTGGATCACCCCACCGGAGAAGGTAACCACCACCCTTGGAACGAGGAGAGGGCGGACGCCGAGCTGGATCACCCCGCCAGGAGATACCGCTGCCGCCACTAGATCAAGGAGGAGGCGGACGTCCCCCACCAAGAGGCTATGGTAGAGGTGGAAGAAGATCACCCTCTGATCCCTTATCAGAATCTAGCTCCTCCTCCTCTCAGCGGAGTAGATCTTATAGTAGGAGACGCCCAAGAAGGAATCAGGGCTCTATAGCTGAACAGATCAGGGAGGAAATACGCAGGCAGAATGAAGAGATGGCTCTTCTACTACCAAAATGTCAACTAATCTAAGAACAGTTCTTAATATAAATCTAATTGCTACTGTGTTTTTAATTAATTTAAGAACAATGTGTGTACATCATATTGCTTTTACAAGAAAGAAATCTAATCTCTGACTCATTTCTGAGTCAGAGTTTCTGCATAACTTCTGCACTAATCTTAATAATCTAACTCTCTCTATATATCACAACTCTGAAATCAACTCTTTATTTCTAGATGTTGAAGATTCGTGTTTGAAAGGTCGTGTCCATTGTGAAGAGTCGTATCCGCTGTGAAGAGACGTTTCTATCCACCCGAATGGACGCGTTTTTTTGAATTAAAACATGTGAAGGATGTGCTGCCAAATTTTCTAATGTTACCGAGATCATGGAATCCATGCCGAGATTAGGGGAGCAATTTTTTGGTCTTCGGAACGCAAAGGTGAAGTGCCTGAAAAAGGCGTGTCGCAATCGAGATTTGGGAATCTCGATCGCGATCTCTACCGAGATATGGGAATCTTAAGAACGTCGCGTTCGATAACATGACGTTACGTTACGTTACGTTACGTTATGTTATGTTATGTTACGTTACGTTACGTTACGTTACGTTACGTTACGTTACGTTACGTTGCGTTGCGTTGCGTTGCGTTGCGTTACGTTACGTTGCGTTGCGTTGCGTTACGTTGCGTTACGTTATGTTGCGTTGCGTTACGTTTACGTTACGTTACGTTATGTTACGTTACATTACGTTACGTTACGTTACGTTACGTTACGTTACGTTATATCATGCCATATTACGTTACGTTATGTTTTAGTTTATTGATGTTTCAGTTTAGTAATATTCCGGTTCAGTGATGTTTCAATTGAGTAATATTTTAGGTCAGTGATATTTCAGTTCAGTGATATTTTAGTTTAGTAATGTTTTTAGTTTAGTGATGTTTTAGTTTAATAATGTTTCAGTTCGGTAATGTTTCAGTTTAGTAATGTTTCAGTTCAGTAATATTTCGGTTATAATCCTAAAATAGTGTAATTTTGCCCCTAACATTGGCAGTGAAGAGTAATTTTACCCCTAACATTAACAAATTTTTAAATTGAGCTTACAACCCTAAGGATTTAGATTGAGCTTACAATCCTAAAGGTTTATAAATTGAGCTTATATTTATTAAATTATGTTACGTTAGGGATTGTAAGCTAAATGATTTTTTGTAAATAAATGAAAGTTTAAAGAAATAAAAAAAACCCAAAGGATTTACAAATTAAGCTTATATTTCTAAGTATTTACAAATTGAGCTTACAATCCTAGAGATTTATAAATTGAGCTTACAATCCTAAGGATTTATAAATTAAGCTTACATTAAGTTACTTTATAACTTAGTTATGTTACGTTAAGTTCCGTAAGTTGTATTATGTTAAGTTTGGTTAAGTTACATTATGTTATGTTACGTTGTGTTAAGTTACGTTACGATTAGTTACACTAATTTAGGTTACGTTATGTTAAATTGCGCTAATTTTAATTACGTTATGTTATTACACTAAGTTGAAAGCTTAAAGAAACAAAAAAACCTAAGGATTTACAAATTGAGCTTACAATCTTAAGGATTTTGAGTTCAATGATGTTTCAGTTCAGTAATATTTCAATTTAGTAATATTTCAGTTCAGTGATGTTTCAGTTTAGTAACATTTCAGTTCAGTAATGTGTTAGTTCAGTAATATTTCAGTTTAGTAATAGTTCAGTTTAGTAATGTTTCAGTTCAGTGATGCTTCAGTTTAGTAATGTTTCAGTTTAGTGTAATTTTAGTTCAGTAATATTTCAGTTCAGTGATGTTTCAGTTTAGTGATGTTTCAGTTCAGTAATATTTTAGTTAAGTAATGTTTCACTTCAGTGATGTTTCAGTTTAGTGATGTTTCAGTTCAATAATATTTCAGTTCAGTGATGTTTCAGTTCAGTGATGTTTTAGTTCAGTGATGTTTTAGTTTAGTGATGTTTCAGTTCAGTAATGTTTCAGTTTAGTATTGTTTCAGTTCAGTAATATTTCAGTTTAGTGATGTTTCAGTCCAATGATGTTTCAGTTCAGTGTTGTTTCAGTTCAGTGATGTTTCAGTTCAGTAATGTTTCAGTTTTGTAATATTTTGTTTCAGTAATATTTCAGTTTAGTGATGTTTCAGTTTAGTGATGTTTCAGTTAAGTAATGTTTCAGTTCAGTAATGTTTCAGTTTAGTATTATTTTTGTTCAGTAATGTTTCAATTGAGTAATGTTTCAGTTTAGTGATGTTTCAGTTCAGTGATATTTTAGTTTAGTAATGTTTCAGTTCAGTGATGTTTCAGTTCAGCGATGTTTCAGTTTAGTAATGTTTCAGTTCAGTGATGTCTCAGTTTATTAATGTTTCAGTTCAGTAATATTTCAGTTTAGTAATGTTTCGGTTTAGTGATGTTTCAGTTCAGTAATGTTTCAGTTCAGTGATGTTTCAGTTTAATGATGTTTTAGTTCAGTAATGTTTCAGTTCAGTGATGTTTCAGTTCATGGGACTAACTGAATATTTAACTTAGTTTTTTACGACTGAGTGATTAATTGATTAGATTTTACACAAGTTCAGGGGACTAACTGGATATTTTATGCGTTAAGTTATATTATGTTACAGTATATTACGTTACTTTACGTAACTTAACTTAATGTACCATAACTTAGCATAAAATAATGCAACTTAACATAATACAATTTCTCGTAGCGTAACATAACATAATGTAATGTAACAAAACGTTAAGTTACGTTATATTACATTATGTTATGTTACATTACATTACGTTCCGTTCTGTTACGTTACATTACGTTACTTATGTTACGAAACATTACATTACATTAGGATACGTCACATTAGGTTATGTCAAGTTACGTTACGTTACGGTGATGTTTCAGTTAAGTGATGTTTCAGTTTAGTGATGTTTCAGTTTAGTGATGTTTCGGTTCAATGATTTTTTAGTTCAGTGATGTTTTATTTCAGTGATATTTCAGTTTAGTGATGTTTCGGTTTAGTGATATTTTAGTTTAGTGATGTTTCAGTTCAGTAATATTTCAGTTCAGTGATGGTTTAGTTCAGTAATATTTCAGTTCAGTGATGTTTTAGTTCAGTAATATTTTAGTTCAGTAATGTTTCAGTTCAGTAATGTTTCAGCTTAGTAGTGTTTCAATTTGATAATGTTTCAGTTTAGTGATTTTTTAGTTCAGTAATATTTCCGTTGAGTAAGATTTCAGTTTAGTAATGTTTCAGTTAAGTGATGTTTCAGTTAAGTGATGTTTCAGTTCAGTAATGTTTTAGTTCAGTGATATTTCATTTCAGTGATGTTTCAGTTCAATTATGTTTTGATTCAGTGATATTCAGTTTAGTAATATTTCAGTTCAGTGATGTTTTAGTTTATTAATGTTTTAGTTTAGTAATATTTTAGTCCAATGATGTTTCAGTTCAGTAACGTTCAGTTCAGTAATGTTTCAGTTCATTAATATTTCAGTTGAATGATGTTTCAGTTTAGTAATGTTTCAGTTGAGTGATTTTTGAGTTTAGTTATGTTTGAGTTCAGTAATATTTCAGTCCAGTTATATTTGAGTTTCGTAATGTTTCAGTTTAGTAATCTTTTAGTTCAGTAATGTTTCAGTTTAGTGATGTTTTAGTTCAGTAATATTTCAGTTCATTGATGTTTTACTTCATTAATGTTTCATTTTAGTAATATTTCAGTTCAATGATGTTTTAGTTCAGTAATATTTCAGTTCAGTAATGTTTCAGTTCAGTAATGTTTCAGTTTAGTAATGTTTTTGGTTAGTAATGTTTCAGTTCAGTAATATTTCAGTTGAGTGATGTTTGAGTTCAATTATGTTTGAAGCCATTGATATTTCAGTTCAGTAATATTTGAGTTTAGTAATGTTTCAGTTCAGTAATGTTTCAGTTTAGTAATCTTTGAGTTCAGTGATGTTTTAGTTCAGTGATGTTTCAGTTCAGTAATATTTCAGTTCAGTGATGTTTTAGTTCAGTAATATTTCAATTCAGTAATATTTCAGTTCACTAATGTTTCAGTTTAGTAATCTTTTACTTAAGTAATGTTTCAATTTAGTGATGTTTCAGTTCAGTGATGTTTCAGTTCAATGATGTTTCAGTTCAGTGATGTTTCAGTTTAGTGATGTTTTAATTCAATAATATTTCAGTTCAGTGATGTTTTAGTTCAATAATATTTTAGTTCAGTAATATTTCAGTTCAGTAATGTTTCAATTCGGTAATATTTCAGTTCAGTAATGTTTCAGTTGAGTAAGGTTTCAGTTTAGTAATATTTTAGTTAAGTGATGTTTAAGTTTAGTGATGTTTTAGTTCAGTGATATTTCGGTTCAGTGATGTTTTGGTTCAGTGATATTCAGTTTAGTAATATTTCAATTCAGTGGTGTTTCAGTTTAGTAATATTTTAGTTCAGTGATTTCAGTTCAACGATGTTTCAGTTTAGTGATGTTTCAGTTCAGTAGTATTTCAGTTCAATGATGTTTTAGTTCAGTAATATTTCAGTTCAGTAATGTTTCAGTTCAGTAATGTTTCAGTTTAGTAATGTTTCAATTCGATAATGTTTCAGTTTAGTGAGGTTTCAGTTCAGTAATATTTCAGTTGAGTAATGTTTATGTTTAGTAGTATTTCAGTTCAGTGATGCTTCAGTTCAGTAATATTTCAGTTCAGTAATGTTTCGGTTGAGTGATGTTTTGGTTTAGTGATGTTTTGGTTCAGTGATGTTTTGGTTCAGTGATATTCAATTTAGTAAATTTCATTTTAGTGATATTTCAGTTGAGTAATGTTTCTGTTTAGTAGTATTTCAGTTCAGTGATGCTTCAGTTCAGTAATATTTTAGTTCAGTAATATTTCAGTTCGGTAATATTTCAGTTAAGTGATGTTTTAGTTGAGTAATGTTTCAGTTTAGTAATATTTCAGTAATGTTTCAGTTGAGTGATATTTCAGATCAGTAATGTTTCAGTTGAGTGATGTTTCAGTTCAGTAATGTTTTAGTTTAGTAACGTTTCAGTTCAGTAATGTTTGAGTTCAGAATGTTTCAGCTCAGTGATGTTTCAGTTTCGTGATGTTTCAGTTCAGTAATATTTGAGTTCAGTAATATTTCAGTTTAGTGATGTTTTAGTTCAGTAATGTTTCAGTTCAATGATGTTTCAGTTCAGTAATATTTCAGTTCGGTAATATTTCAGTTCAATGATGTTTGAGTTCCGTAAAGTTTTCTGTTCAGTGATATTTATGTTACGTTACATTATGTTTGTGTGAGGATAAATCAATTGCATGAAGGGAGTAGTATTTAATACAAAATCTAAATGAATGACATTAGACATTTATTATTGTCATTAGCGTGACATTAGAATATAGAGATTGTAAGTTTAATGATTGTTTATAAATAAATGATTGCTTAAAGAAATAAATAAAAAATTAAGGATTTACAAATTGATCTTGGAATCCTATGGATTTACAATTTGAGCTTACAATCCTAGAAATTTATAAATTGAGCTTATAATTCAAAGGTAATAAATAGGGGGACAACACCATTAATTAGAACATCATTAATGTTGTATTTGGTTATCATAAATAATGTTATACATTCTTAATGTCAAACTTTTCGTGTTCCCAATGAATAGTCATTTATTAAGATTTAATGCATAGAATATTGATTAGACGGATACAAAATTACTTAAAAGAAGACGTCTTCTTATGTAAAATAAAAATATGCGGAAAAAAAAATTATTTCTTGGAAGTTGTTTATATCTTGAGGAAAGAGAAACGTTTTTCAAAGCATAATATTCCAAGTTACAACTGACATGTCATCAGGTAAACCAATTTTAATATTAAATGCCAACTTAAATTATGGACCATTAAATCTTGATCCAATGGATATTAATCACTCACCACTCATGGAGATAATTTAGTACTCACCATTGAAACCAACTCCATATATATATATGAAGAATATTGTTGGAAATTCCTAAATATATGTGTTGTGTAATGAGTTTAAATACATAGATTTGGTTCCAAATTAGCCAGTTTTGTCATCAACACTGTCATTTTCATACTTGTGAGTTTCCTAAAAAGAAAAATCAGACAAAAATAGCAATCAACGACAACTCAATACGTTGTCAAAAATACAAAAGCTAGTACGAAAACTGAAAAATAAAAGAAAAAACAAAACTTCAATGAAGCTAGCACCAAGTTCAATCATTGACTTTTGGTTCTGTTGATCGGAACTGCAATTTTAGTACAAATACAGCTCTTAAAAGCTCAATCTTTGCCCCCATCACCACCACTGTCGTCCGTCACTTTTAAGAATGTCGGGAGCTGATGCTCCGTCAAGGTGTTTTCAGTTTAGCGCTCGGCAACTTATCCTGCGAAATGATTCCTACAAGAAGCCAATCTTCTTAACCAGCTATTTTCGCTCTCCTTCACTTAATCACAATCTCAATCTCAATCTCAATCTCAATCCCAGTCCCAATCCGCTTCTTTCTAGTAATCGTAACGTTTTATACTCCACTGTCTTTCCATGGAAGAATATCAGAACTTGCACCTGCCGTTCTCATTCAGGTTCAGGTTCTGGTTCGGCCGGAAACCTCAATGTCAATTCTTTCCTCTCCGATTCGGGTGTCTCTTTCCCCACCTCTTTGATGCCACCGGTTAGTCCAGCAATTCATAGCTTGTGTCTTTGTTTCCTTTTGATCGAACTTGCCCTGATGACATTTTCGTATTCCTTTTTTAATAGAATGCAATGTTGAATGGGGGAGTATCGTTTTCAAGCTCTGCTGATGGAAATTCTAATGCTAATAAGGAGAATGGAGCTAAATCATCGATTGCTACTGATTAATTGGAGCAGAAAGAAGTTACTGATAGGAAAATACTCAGAACCCTTGCCAATTACTTATGGATGAAGGATAACCTAGAATTTCGATTAAGGGTCATGGCTGCATTGGCCTTTCTTGTTGGTGCTAAGGTCTTGAACGTTCAGGTTCCTTTCCTCTTCAAGCTTGCTGTTGATTGGTTGACCATAGCTACTACTGGCAATGCTAGTGCCCTTGCTTCCTTCACTGTTGCTAATTCTACTCTCCTTGCGCTCTTTGCAACCCCTGTTTCTGTTCTCATTGGATATGGAATTGCCCGTACTGGGACTTCCGCTTTCAATGGTATTTTTTCTATTAGTGCTTGGTACATTTTGTCTTGCTTTTCCTTTCCACTGGTTTAGTTGAATTTATCATCCATCCTTTCTTCTTACTTTTTGGTGAAATTACGTTTTGATAGAATTGAGGACAGCTGTATTCTCTAAAGTAGCTCTGGGAACAATCCGTCAAGTATCTAAGAAGGTAAATGATGCATATGTCTAGTGCTTGTTTTGTTCTTGTGTTTTTTCATTTCATGAGCTGCTTAAAATTTTTATTCAGGAATTATCAGGTCTTTTCTCATTTACATGACTTGGACCTTCGTTATCATCTCAGGTATTTGCTTTGGAGAAGCCAATTGTATGTAATGATAAATTGTTACATTTGCGGTTCTTTTAACTATTGACTTACTGGATTCCTCTGTTTGCATCTAATCACTCTCTGTTTAGTCGAGAAACTGGTGCCTTGAATAGAATAATTGATCGTAGTAGCCGTGCAATAAATTTTATTTTGTCTTCAATGGTGCTCAATGTAGTACCAACTATCTTAGAGGTACGACTTTATGCTCTTCACTTTATTGAACATCTTTTTCATGCAAATTATACTTGATTTTGTATTATGCTATTTATATTTGACAATAGACTTGCCTATTTCTTGGATGCTTGATATGTGCCCATGAGAATCTTTTACTTTCTTGTTCAGTTGTTTTGTTTGGAACTTATTGAAATTGCATTTATCAGTCCCTTTTTCTCGACTTTCTCAAAGTTTTTTCACGTTTGTCCTCGCAGATATTTATGGTATCAGGTATTTTGGCATACAAATTTGGAGCCCCTTTTGCATGGATCACTTCTCTTTCTGTAGCTGCATATATCGTTTTCACATTGTCTGTGACACAGGTAATATATGTTCTGCTGCATGCATATGTATACCCTTAAGAATAATTGCATGTAGGTGTGCTTAGGTCTTAGACTGGATATTTGTCTTCAATCATTTACTTATGCTCCATGGGAGGGTCCTATAAATGGAAAAGTAGCTAAAAACTAGACATATCCATGGGCTTGGGACCTGCTAAGTGTAAGGGGGGAGTTGGCCGATAGGCAGACTCAGCCCCAAGCAAAGGTAAGGCTACGAGGAGGCTTCTAGGAGCAGTGGGGGATGGAAGATATCAACGGTCGTTGGGGGCAAACCCTAAGTTGGTATGAGGAATAGTATAGGGGACAGGGACCCTTATGCGTTGGATCTCTGCCACCCATTCGGTCAATGTTCGTCACTAGCTTAAGCGATCCACCCTAGTCCATCGGGGTTGGAACATATCAAATGCTTTTTTTTTCTTTTTCATGTAGCGTTCTGTTGGGGGCGAAAGACTGTGCTTGAGCATGTGTTTGTTTCTGCTTCTTCCCATTTTTTATTTGGTTAGAATGGGCTAGGTTATAGGCAGGATTTTGATAACGTTGTCTCTATTTCTTAAGTGAGTGACTTTCTACGTTGATCACAATCATATATTCATGTACTTAATTATTTTCAGTGGCGAACCAAGTTTAGGGAGGCCATGAATAAAGCTGATAATGATGCTAATACAAGGGCAATTGATTCCCTAATAAACTATGAGGTGAGATTCTGATGTTCCACTTTCTTAAATTTACCTTTGATTATCTAATTTTCAGGAACATCAGAACATGATTATCTTTGATATCTTTTTTTTTTTGTTGCATATGTTTGTTTGTTACATTTTTAACTATTGTTTGACTTCATATTAAAAGCTTTCAGCTCTTTTGTTTTCTTCGTTTCTTTTTGTCCCTTTTGTTGTTTCCTAGACTGTCAAATATTTTAGCAATGAAGCTTATGAAGCTGACAAATACGAGGAGTTCTTAAAGAGTAAGTTGCTTAATTTGATTTTATTTTAATTGTACTTCTAATTTACTTTCTTGATGTTAAAGTTGGACTGCTCTGATCTAACCATTAAACTTAAAACTAATGTGGATTACTGAAGCTAGTTTGATGCTATAAAACCTATAGAATATGGTTGTCATGATATGAAATGTGTCCCATATTAGAAAGAAAGGCCAAGGTGGTTTTCTGCATAAGCATTTATCTTTAATTCTCATTTAACTTCATATAATCACTTCAGGGTACCAAGACGCAGCTTTGAAACCACTATCGCGGAAATCAACGGTATCCTGGTCCCTCTCATCGAGGCGATTACAACCAACCGTGGGGTTACTCCATGCCATGGGGTCCGCAGCAGCCATGGGCGGCACCTCCCTATCCATTCCCAACAAATAATTGGGCTAATCAGCCTTATCAGGGCCGCCAGCAGCAACAACCCGGTCTTTTGGGTCCCTGTTCGAACACACAACAGGCTCACTTAAGCATGATTAATCCTTCATATGCTCCAACCGACATTGCAGAGGCAATGCACACCATGTCTATTGCACCGCCCTCGGATCAATGACACATGGACACAGGAGCCACCTCGCATATGATAGCCCAACAAGGTACACTCACCTCTTATTTTAATTCAAGCCTCAATGAACGTATTATTGTCGGTAATGGTCACTGTGTACCTGTTTGTGGATCTGGCACTGCTTTGTTAAATACTGGAACCCAACCTTTGAGATTAAATAATGTGTTGCATGCTCTTAGACTTATCAAAAACCTTATTTCTGTTCGTCAATTTACTAAAGATAATCGAGTTTCTATTGAATTTGACCCTTTGGGTTTTTCTGTGAAGGATTTACAGACGGGTACCAATATCATGAGATGTAACAGTAGCGGGGACCTTTATCCAGTCGCGTCTAGCTCCTTTCCGTCACCGTCATCTCCTTCTATTTTTACTGCTTTGTCTTCTGATGCCTGGCATAGTCGTTTAGGACATCCAGGGCTTCCTGTTTTGAATGCCCTGTTGAATAAAAATTTGCTTTCATGTAATAAAGTTCAGAATGTTTCTGTTTGTTCCTCTTGCATTAATGGAAAACAAGTAAAATTACTGTTTCAGTCCTCGTATAATTCTGCTTGTATGCCATTTGATTTAATATCATTTCGAGTGGTCACCGTTACTATGTTTTATTTCTTGATAATAACAAACTTTTGATGGTTGCAACTTACAACAAGTGATTGGTTTATCATTTGTGCATTATATTGTAACATAAATTCTTAAATAATGGCTTGTCCAGGAGAGGGCTGAAATTAGAAATAAGGATGATGCAAAACCATTTATGTTGGACGGGGGCAGCATTCAGTTTGACAATGTAGACTTCAGGTACAATGTTACTTTCTTTCACTAAAATTTTCTTGGTAGTATAGTCTCAAAATACATATGCAGTTAGATTTTACGTGATGGCATTATTATATTTATATTATCATCTGTTTATTTCTTGGATATAAAAAGTCATTTACTCAATTAATTTCTATCTGAATTACTTATGTAGTTTATAAACTTCCACTGCTGCAAATTTGATCCTATGTGATATTCTTTTTATGCAGCAAATTTGCTAATGAAACCCTTTGATTTGATTCGTTTTCCTTTTTTTTTCAATCCTTGAAACAAAGTTAATGGAACTGTATGGAAGTGAACAACCTTTGACCAGCTTTTCCTGATGCAGTATTTGAGAAAAAACTACCTCAGGCATTATTTATGTTTTCACAATACAAAGTGGGTTGTTTCTTTCTAGCAAGCAAATATACCAAAAGCGTACAAGGATTAGGGATGCAATTAATTAACTAAGGAGAATCTTCTTTTTGCTCATCAATTACAATTAACACATAAATGTGATTAGGTCTATGGTTTAGAGGGTAAGGGTGACCTGAATGTGGGTTTAGGCCTAAGCAGGTTTGTGTCATCCTTCAAATGCGTCTCTTGAATGGCAGCATATAGATCAGAGGGATGGCTGGATCTCACAACAGATCTCAATTCTGAGTTTTGCTAAATTTACTTGTGAATAATTGATTTTTTTTGGCATGTGGCATCTATTGGCTGCTACTTGGTATCGCATATCCAGATGGTGTGACCTGGCGATGGTGTGATGAGTCAAATTTTTATTTGACGTGCCACATCATCTTTCCAGCCAGTGGTAACACCGATCTGGCGGTAATGACTTTGTTTGTTTGTGTGGTTATAAGTGTGTTTTTTTGGTTCATCATGACTTTATATTAGTATCAAACATTGATATGTAGATTTTGTATATATTTATTTTTATTTTCTGCACCTCATGTTCATCAGGCGCGGGCCTTGCGCCTAGGCTCCAGGACCCCTTAGTGCCTTAGTGCGCCTTGTGTCTTTAACAACTACGCCTGTAATTCTTTTGAATCAAGATATACACTTTAAAGTCATAGAAACTAACAGTTGGTATTCTAGGTCAATGGTTATTTTTGTATCTTCTAGCTTTGTTAAAATAGTAGCTTGGGAGTCGCTATTTTTTTTTCTTTTTTGTATGCACCAAATGCCTTAAGGTCTCGGTCTGCCTTTGGTGCTATAACAACAGTAGCCCATCATTTGAAATGCCATCTAGATTCTTTTGAGATCCATTGAATCTGACAAGCAAACCCAGGATCTCTCTACTGCTCCACTGAGGTACTATGTAAAAACGCAATTGTTATATTGTGCACATACAGCTCCTAAGGTATAACTAAATGAAAAACACAATCCAAAATTTAGGCAGCTTGTTAAATTCTGTTGCAGTTTCGCAATAGTAATTTTCATTCAATTATTGTTGAAGCAGTATCCATTCTTTATCCACTACTATTCTTTCAATTTGTTGTTCCCTAGGAGCCTCCGGATTCTTAGAAGAACTCTAGAAATTGTAGCTGCATATTGTTATGTATTGTCATTGAAAAGTTTGAAGTAATGACATTTTCAATGAAGGGTTATTGGTTGAGTTTATTTTCTTTGATGTTTTAATCACCTGTTAAGTGCTCATGCGCTCTAGCTTATAGTTACCTGGTAGAAAGAAAGATTCTTGATGGCGTATCTTTTGTTGTACCAGCTGGAAAGAGTGTGGCAATTGTTGGAACGAGTGGAAGCGGTAAGGCTCAGTTCATTCCAGTCTGTATTTATGAATTTTTTTTCCATTGGAATAATTCTCAAGCAAGCAATAGGAATCCGCGCCCCCAAGTCAAGGAAGAAAGCCTAAATAGGGGTTTTCACACATGATTTTGTACCATTTAACGAAGGAGTAGGTTCCTAAGCGAAAGAAGGCGAAAGAAAACTTGAGGACTATCTCTCCTTATTTGGGAAGCGAAAGCCTAGGCGCCCCTTTTTAGAGAGTCAAGTTCACGAACTTGACCTGGAGGGGGCTTCGCCAGAATGCGGAAAATTCCCCACTGTTGCCTCCCGTAGGAGTCTGGGATTCCTTTCTTGGTGTTATTGATAACTAATACAACTATTTTTGTAATAATCTTATGCTCTTTGGGAATGAGGGTGCTCATAGATTGATCTGGACTTTCATTTTTTTCCGGCCACTCCTATTTGCTGGATAATCTGAACGCATCCAATTATAGATATATGCAATTAATGCGTCTAAATGGCTTACTAGCTACGGGACTGCATTTTTTGACAACATAATACTGATAAATAAGCAAAGTAGAAATTCAAAAAGAGGCTGAACCACATACATTTCTTCTTCTTCCTATTAAGTGTCACAATCACTGTCATGATGCTTGACTGAGTGAAGTATTGGTTTTGGATAAGCATGTATCAAATAACTTTTTGCCGTCACGCTTAGAGAATATCAGTTTATATTTTACCTTTCTTGATGACTATTAATTCATTTGAGTTGGTGTGTGTTTGCAGGCAAGTCGACTATTCTCCGACTGATTTTAAGATTTTTTGACACTCATTCTGGAAGTGTAAGGGCTCATACCTTCATTACTTATTCCTTAAGTTTCAAATTGAATTCAGAATTTCTTCATTTTATTTTCCCTACTAAAACTCCGCCTGTGAGGGTCACTTGGTGGCCTTTACAGCCGGTCCCAAGCCCGGACAAAGGAGGAGGGTTGCGGTAGGTTTGTGGCGGCCAGCGTAAAACTTAGTCACATCTTATGACATGAACCATAATATAAATACCGTTGGGGCGTTCCCTACTCAGCGACGCGCTGCACTTCCTAGACCCGGGTGTAGTGATAAATGTGCAAGGGTTGCTAGGTCGTCGCCCCGAAGCGGCGCGCCACCCCAGGACCCGGGGGTGGTGTCAAATATGCAAGGGTTGCGGGTAAATAAGCTAGTCCACGGTAATGGTAGGGGTAGGGGTAAGGGTAGTAGGTTACGCTTTGGGATATGGAACATAGGTTCTTTGACAGGAAGATTAGCTGAAATTGTAGATGTTATGAAGAGGAGGAGAATAAATATATTATGCCTACAAGAAACCAAGTGGGTTGGAGCTAAGGCTAGAGAGATAGCTCCTTGGGGTTATAAGCTTTGGTACTCAGGAAAGGATAAGGGTAGAAATGGAGTAGGTATTCTTATTGATAGGGAGTATATTGATGAGGTAGTAGCGGTGTCTAGGAAGAGCGATAGAATTATGAGTGTTAAGCTAGTGATAGGGGATGAGGTTGTGAATGTCATTAGTGCATATGCGCCACAAATAGGATTAGATGTGTCTATAAGACAAGCTTTTTGGGATGACTTAGAGGAAGTGGTGCAACAGGTTCCTAGGGATGAAAAAATGGTACTAGGGGGTGATCTCAATGGACACGTGGGTTCTAGGCGAGATGGGTTTGAGAGTGTTCATGGAGGGTATGGTTTTGGAGATAAGAATGAAGCAGGAAATGATATTTTGGAATTCGCATCAGCCTATGACTTGAGTATCATGAACACATGGTTTATGAAGAGAACATCCCACTTAGTGACTTATCGGAGTGGCGGTAATGCGAGCCAAATTGACTTCTTCTTAGTAAGGAGTGCTTGGAGAAAGAGTTATATTGATTGTAAGGTGATCCCTGGTGAGAGTACGACAACCCAACATAGAGTAGTGGTGCTAGATTTTCGAAGTAGGAAATGTATAAGAAAACAAACACCTCAAGTAGAGACTAAGATTAAGTGGTGGAAATTGCAAGGGGAGAATCAACAAAAATTTGTGGATGAGATGACCAAAAAAGATATTTGGACTTGCAATATGGATTCAGATATAGATTCGATATGGAATAAGATGGAGCATAGTATAAGGGAAGTAGCGAAGGAAGTTCTAGGGGAATCTAAAGGTAGCATGCCACCGGGTAAGGACACATCTTGGTGGACAGAAGAAGTACGACAAGCAGTAAAGAGTAAGAGAGAATCCTATAAACTATTGGGAAAATGTAGGAGTGACGAGAACTACGAAAAATACAAAGAGGCTAAAAGGGAAGTAAAGAAGGTCATACGAGATGCTAGAGCAAAGGTGAATCGGGATCTGTATACAAGATTGGATACGAAAGAAGGGGAAAGAGACATATATAGAATTGCTCGGATGAGAGATAGGAAGACGCGAGATCTCGGAAAAGTTAAATGTGTGAAGGATGTGGACCAGAAAGTCCTAGTTGGAGATAAGGATATCAAGGAACGATGGAGGTCCTATTTTGATGACTTATTTAATGGAGATCGCCAACAAGATGTTGGAGATATAAGTATCCATCACGATATGATAAATCATGAATGCCTGCGGAGAATTCAAAAGGGTGAAGTCAAAATGGCATTAAGTAAGATGAAGTTGAAGAAAGCAGTAGGACCTGATGGCATCCCTATTGAGATTTGGAGATGTTTGGGAGAAAGAGGATTCGAATGGTTGACGACGTTCTTCAACAAAATTTGGAGAAACAATAAGATGCCATCAGAATGGAGGAAAAGTACCTTAATCCCTTTGTATAAGAACAAAGGCGATGTCCAAGATTGTGCCAACTATCGGGGAATCAAATTAATGAGTCACACTATGAAACTTTGGGAGCGAGTGATTGAACAAAGGCTAAGGAGGACGGTGAAGATCTCGGAAAACCAGTTTGGCTTTATGCCAGGAAGATCAACTATGGAAGCCATCCATCTAATGAGACAATTAATGGAGCACTATCGAAATAAGAAGAAAGACTTGCATATGGTTTTCATTGACTTGGAGAAAGCATATGATAAGGTACCAAGGGAAGTACTTTGGTGGGCCTTGATAAGGAAAGGCATTTCGCGGAAATATATTGACATCATAAAGGACATGTATGAGGGAGTATGCACGAGTGTACGTACTAGTGTTGGGAAGACTGAAGAGTTTCCTATTACGATTGGAGTGCATCAAGGTTCCGCACTAAGCCCATTTCTTTTTGCCATCGTTATGGATGAACTAACAAGTTCACTTCAAGATGGTATACCATGGTGCATGCTGTTTGCAGATGATATTGTGTTGGTTGAGGAGACGAAAGAAGGAGTGGAGATGAAGTTGGAACTATGGAGGCAAACTCTAGAATCTAGAGGCTTTAAGTTGAGTCGAAGTAAGACAGAATATTTGGAGTGTAAGTTTAGCGGCCGTAGGAGTAGGGAGGCAGGGACAATCATCCTAGATGGGAGAGTTGTTCAGGCCTCGGATTGCTTCCGGTATTTAGGATCTATTATCCAAACGGATGGAGAAGTAGATGGAGATGTTGCTCATAGGATTAAAGCTGGTTGGTCGAAGTGGAAGAGTGCTACGGGTTTCCTTTGTGATCCCGGCATGCCTAATAGATTGAAGGGAAAATTCTACCGGACGGCAATTAGACCAGCATTGTTATATGGTACGGAGTGTTGGGCAGTGAAACACTGCCACATCCATAAGATGTCGGTGGCGGAGATGCGTATGTTGAGATGGATGTGTGGTCACACGAGAAAGGACCGGGTGCGTAATGAAATAATTAGGACAAAAGTAGGGGTCACATCTATTGAGAATAAAATGAGAGAAAACCGACTAAGGTGGTTTGGCCATGTGAGACGTAGAGCGCTTGATGCGCCGGTTAGGAGAACCGAAGAGTGGCAAAGGGATGTAGTGGTGAGGGGTAGGGGAAGACCTAAGCAAACTTGGAGGAGGGTGATCGAGAGTGATATGAGTTTATTGGGAATTGAGGAAAATATGGTAGTGGATAGGACGGAGTGGAGGGAGCGAATCTGTGTCGCTGACACGACTTGATTTTCACGGTTTTATATGATGGTTCATGTTAGCCGACCCCGAATCATTTCGGGACTAAGGCTTTGTTGTTGTTGTTGTATTTTCCCTACTAAATAGTGTATGTGGTGGAGTTATCTACAAAATAAAGTTACTATTATTACTATTACTATTTTTTTTTTCACTTCACTTTCGCAGACTGGAACTTATTTCTTTTGTCTGTGATAGTGTTATCTTCCAAATTGGCTTCCACATTGTGATTGGCAACTGACATTTGATTCTTGATAGATAAGAATTGATGATCAAGATATACGGGATGTCACACTGGATAGCTTACGAAAGCGTATTGGTGTTGTTCCACAAGATGCAGTAAGTTTTGTTGAGCCTTTCAAGTGTTTATTTTGTTGATTTCATGAATATCAAATGCTCTCTTGTGGGATGTTGCGAAATTGTAATATTGATGTTGAGATACTCTTCATTCAATTACAGGTTCTTTTCAATGATACAATATTTCACAACATTCATTATGGCCGCCTTTCTGCTACAGAAGATGAAGTAAGTGTTTTGATTTTGCTTAGAACTATTTTGAGATGAATTGTTGTTGATTCTACTTGGTTGCATTTTTCTTAACAATTATTTACACTAAGGTGTATGATGCTGGTCGACGTGCAGCTATCCATGACACTATCATGACCTTCCCTGGGAAGTATTCTACTGTGGTAGGGGAACGAGGGCTCAAGGTGAGAGGTCTATTTATTACCTGTTTGATTTGTATATATGACTTCAACTTCAAGGCTTTGGGTAAGCTGGTAAGGTAGCTGTTATGTTTCAAATATTACCATGTTCACCTCAATCACAAAATTTAATTTAAAATTAGGAACTGCTACATTGTTTGTTTATACTTCATAAAGACATGCTTCATTCTATCTGATTCAGGACTATATTGTTGTTTGTTCTTGCTAGCTGAAGTGTATTATGTCTCATATTCTTCAATCAAAATTTTATATCTTGCATCATCTTGAAGATAAGATGGCTTAGGTTTCACTCATGTGGCCAACATGCTTATTTCCTTGCATTTATGTTTCTGTCCATTTGGACAGTATATAGTTCATGGAAAGTTGAGTTGTATGGTTCTCAAATAGTATTAGCCAAATTTTTTGGAGGCTGTACCGGGTACATTTGTTGTAACCTATGGTTTATTGGATAACTATGGCTATGATATATGGACCTTGCATTAAGTCTCATTTTGGGCGATTTACTTCAATTAACTTGTATAAACTTGCCATGTAGTTCCAGTGTCACTTGGATCACATTAAAATAATTTGCTGACTTGAATGGCAATTTTGTATTAGGATTTCGTTTCTTGTGTTACATTTCATACACATCAAATCTTAAAAATGCGAAGTACATTTCTAACCGATTTTCCTTCTGACTCTTCTCTAAGCATACTCAATGTTGGCATTGAGTCAAGTTGAATAATAGAATAAGGTTTCATAATTGCTACTCTGACACCCATTTTAGCAATACTCGAGAAACATTTTTCACATGGTTTGAGTAATATAATTGCAGCTGTATTACCACTCATTTCACTCTCAAATTTGAATAAAATGGCGTGACAGAGTTCAGTACAAACTACTATGTGTTAATTGTTTTGGTAGCTGATTTAATTTTACTAGAGAGGCATAGTTTTCTTATTACAACTATTGTAGCCCTGAGGAATTTGAAAGTAGACAATGATATGTGTAATTCTAGGAACCTGCATTGGAAATAGCTCTTATCTGGTATTTAATGCAGCATCACGAGGACCCAATTATATATGCATGGTTTCAGATTAGTGGGATCTTGAATTGGGGTTAATTCGCAACCTTTTTTCAGTTAAGTGGCGGTGAGAAGCAACGGGTGGCATTAGCACGTGCATTTCTGAAAGCACCACCTATTTTGTACGAACTCCACTCTTTTTATTGGTCAATTTTATGTGTATTTCTATTTAATTTGTCAGCTACATCCTTTCTCATCTTTTAGTTTTTTTTAATTGTTTTCTTTGCATTTACTCACAACTTTTAAGAAACTTGTGAATACTGAATGTCTTTATTTCTCCTATCAAAATCACATCTCTTCCTTCACAAAGCAAATAGTGGAAGTAAAATGATTCTAACAAAAGTTATTTTTTAGTTCTAGTTTGTGCTTATTTTGATGTTGTTTCATTGGTATTCTAGAATTTATGTTCTTGGTTAATGTGAACCATTGAACTTTTAGTAACTGTGAAGATTTTGTCACGAGTCCTTATGGTGTGTATGTTCTGATTGCTATTCTAAAATGTATGTTGTCCCCAAGCTTTTTTAGATTCATTTCTGCATCTATGACTTTTGGGAGATATTGAGGAGAAAGGAAATTTGTACTCCAAAATATGAAATGATAGAGGAACAATATTATGAGAAATGAACGATAAACTAATATTTATTGAATCATATTTAGCAGCTCACATTGATTACGATATAAAATGATGAGAAGTGTTTTGTTGTTACCAGAAGGGAAGTTCTACAATGCTTGAAAAACTATGTAGTTTTTAGTTTTCTCTTCTTTCTTAGCCTTATATATTGGATTATCTCCATTCAGGCTATGTGATGAAGCTACTAGTGCACTTGACAGTACAACAGAAGCAGAGATATTAAGTGCATTAAAGTCATTGGCCGATAATCGAACTTCAGTTTTTGTTGCTCATAGGCTTACCACTGCAATGCAATGTGATGAGGTACGGATTGTAAATGACGTTGTTTCTCAATTTGAAGAACAATAAGGGCGTTAGTGATAGAATACTTTTCGAAGCTTATTTAGAAAAGAGTGAATTGCTGCAGGTTTGACCCTAATTATGATTCAATTCATGCTATCTGCAAAGCAAATTGTCTACTAAACATCCTATTTGGGAACTAATCCCGCTGTTTAGAGGAAAATTCTTTCACCTTATATATTGTCTAACGATTAGATATTAAAATCAAACAAGCCACTCCCATCTCTTTCTATCCCCCTATAACGTTCAACAGATCCTTGCAGAATCTTTTGGACACAGGTTTTTACTACTTTTCTTTTCCATCTTATTTGAACAAAAAGACTAAAATCGGCATGTGGATTGCAGACCCTCAATGTAATAGGTAATACAAAGATGTATGACATTCTCATTTTAAAACTTGTGGCCTTCTTTCCCATAAGGGAAGTAGCCAATCATTTTTCAAATAAATCCATTCCAATCCCGTGTGTTAATGCAAACAACATGACACATTTCTTATTACCAATAACTGAAAAGGAAGGAAACTTTGAGACTATTTTTTGTTCTCTCATGTTCATTACATAGTTATATATTCTTCTGTTCCTTTCAATATGGGTTTCAGATAATAGTCATGGAGAATGGGAAGGTGGTTGAGCAGGGACCCCATGAAGTTCTCTTAGCAAAGGCAGGAAGATATGCTCAACTATGGGCACAACAAAATAATACTGTGGATTCCATTGATGCAGCTATTAAATTGGAGGCGTAACTATGTTGGTATACTTTCTAATAAACCTTTCACCTTGTGTCTGATTCTGCATTCCAAGGAAGCCCATGGAATGAAGCTACTGCAACCGACCAGTTTATGGGTGCATCGTAGGCGGTTTGTGTCATTATATGCAAATTGGCATCCTTCGTCACGGTTGGTGAAATGCACATAAACCTCTACAACCTGGCCTTTTAGATACATGAAATGTCTTTAAAAAAAGGAAAATTATGTAACTTAGTTTTTTTTAGTCCATGTTAAGTTTCTGATCCTTAGATTGGATGAAATTGGATTAGCAAGATTAACTCTCAAGTTTTGTTGTACATTCCATGATAATATTTTACTCACCAAGAGAGCAGAACAGTAATATGTTTGCAGTGATATGTGATGCAATATTGTTGATTTTTGTGACTTATTGCTGCAGATTATTTTTAATTTGAAATAGTCATATATATCAGTTCTGATTCTCTTGTTTATTAGTTCTGATTTTCTTGCTGTTTTTTAGGAAGATTTTTATGCTACTTTTTAGGCTTTTTTTACTCTCTTGTAACTGTGTTTTAGCAGTATAAAACTGCACATCATATTTCAATAAAAAAGTGCTCTTCCCTTCCATATCAAAAATCAATCGTATATCTCTGCAATTCTAACAAATTGGTATCAGAGCATTATTGATTTAAAGGAATTTGTGAGTTCAAAATTCAAAAACCCTAAAAAAACAAAATACAACCAAAAACACAACCACAACCGCAACCACAAACACAAAAGATGGATTCAGATTTTTCTTTCTCTTCTTCGATGTCACCTCCGTTATTTGACGGAACCAATTATCAAATGTGGGCTGTGAAGATGGAAGCCTACCTCGATGCCCATGATTTATGGGAAGCTGTGGAGAATGTTTATGAAGTTCCTGATTTATCTGAAAATCCAACAATGGCTCAAATAAAAGCTCATAAAGAGAAGAAGCTCAGAAAATCGAAGTCCAGATCGATTTTGTTCACTGCTGTCTCATCTGTTATTTTTAACAGGATAATGACATTAAAAACTGCGAAGGAGATTTGGGATTTTTTGAAGAAAGAATATGAAGGAAGTGAGAAGATCAAAGGGATGCAAGCTATCAACCTGATTCGGGAATTCGAATTACAAAGGATGAAGCTTCTTGGCATTGCCAATAAAGTGAAACTCCTCGGTACTGATTTCTCTGATTCAAGGATTATTCAAAAAATTCTTGTTACCATTCCAGAGAAATTTGAAGCAACTATCAGTTCTCTTGAAAACTCAAGAGATCTAACAAACATCACATTGACGGAATTATTGAGTGCACTCCAGGCACAAGAATTGAGAAGGCTTATAAGGAAAGAAGGTTCTGTAGAAGGAGCTTTGCTGGCCAAAACTCAAAACAATTATGGTGGCAAGAACAAGAAGAACAGGAACTTCAAGGCAGGAAACTCGAGCAGCAACAATATCAGCAGTGGTAACAAAAACTTTCAGAATTTTCCACCATGTCCTAATTGTAAGAAAACAAATCATCTGCAGAAGTACTGTTGGTGGAGGCCAGATGTAACATGCAACAAATGTGGACAATTAGGACATGTGGAGAAAATCTGTAAGTCTTCACAACAACAAGGGAAAGCAAAAGCTGCTATTGAACAAATTGATGAAGAAGAGCTTTTCGTAGTATCGTGTCTTACTACTTCAAGCTTAGCAAAAAGTTGGCTGATTGATAGTGGTTGTACGAACCACATGACTTATGATCGAGATTTGTTCAGAGAACTTGATACAAACTACACTACCAAAGTCAGAATCGGAAATGGAGAGAAAATATCTGTAGCAGGAAAGGGAACCGTAGCAATCAAAAGCTGCACAGGTTTGAAACTAATTTCAGATGTTCTTTATGTTCCTGAAGTTGATCAAAACTTATTGAGTGTTGGTCAGTTATTAGAGAGAGGCTGTAAAGTTCTCTTTGAAGACAAAAGTTGCTTGATTAAAGATTCAAATGGAGTAGAGCTGTTCAGAATTCAAATGAAAGGCAAGAGCTTTGCTTTGAATTTGATTGGAGAAGAACAAATTGCTGTGCACAAGGTTGAAGACAATACAATGCTTTGGCATAAAAGGTTGGGGCATTTCCACCATAATGCTCTGCTTTATTTGAAAAGACATAATCTTGTACAAGGGCTACCTAAATTAGAAGAAGAATTATCTGAATGTGCTGCTTGTCAATACGGCAAACAAATAAGGTTGCCTTTCCCAGTAGGCAAGTCTGGAGAGCATCGAGTAAGCTGCAATTGGTGCATACGGATGTTGGAGGACCTCTACCAACACCATCTTTGAATGGCAGTAAGTATTATATTGCTTTCATTGATGATTATACAAGGATGTGCTGGATTTATTTTATGAAAGTTAAAGCTGAGGTTGCTGACATCTTTTTCAAGTTCAAAACTTGGGTGGAAACTCAAAGTGGCATAAAATTGCAGATATTACGTTCTGATAATGGAACAGAATATACATCAAAAAAGTTCAGCAAATTTTGTGAAGATGCAGGTGTAGAACATCAATTTACAGCTCCTTACACCCCACAGCAAAACGGGGTTGTGGAGCGCAAAAATAGAACAATCTTGGAGATGACGAGATGCTTGCTTCATGACAAAGATCTTCCAAAGAAATTCTGGGCAGAGGCAGCAAGCACTGCAGTTTTTTTGCTGAACAGATTGCCATCTAAAGCCATTTCAGAAAAAACTCCATTTGAGGCCTGGTATGGTTTTAAGCCAAAGATGTTGCACTTGAAAATTTTTGGTTGTTTGTGTTTCTGTTACATTCCTTAGGTTAAGAGAGACAAACTTGATAAAAAGGCGGAACCAGGAATCTTTGTAGGCTACAGTTTAACATCAAAAGCCTATAGAGTTTTCTTGCCATAAAGCAATAAAGTTATTATCAGCAGAGATGTGCATTTCTTTGAGGCAAAAAATTGGAGCAAAGAAGAGAAGCCAATTGAGTTTGAGGAGGAGAGTGAAGATGATATTGATGACCAGCCAGTCAGAGGAACCAGATCACTCTCAGATATTTATGAAAGATGTAGTGTTGCTGTTATGGAACCTGCAAATTACAAAGAAGCTGCTACTGACTCGAAATGGTTAATTGCAATGAAGGAGGAGCTGAATATGATTGAAAAAAACCAGACCTGGGAGTTAGTGGAGAAACCAAAAGATAAGAAAGCAATAGGAGTCAAGTGGGTGTATAGAACCAAACTTAATGCTGATGGTTCTATCAACAAATATAAAGCGAGACTCGTTGTGAAGGGTTACGCTCAGATGTTCGGGGTAGACTTCTCTGAAACTTTTGCTCCAGTCGCTAGGCTGGATACTATAAGGATGTTATTAGCTCTTGCTGCACAAAAGGGCTGGGTTGTACATCAAATGGATGTAAAATCGGCTTTTTTAAATGGATACTTGGAAGAAGAAATATTTGTGGAGCAACCAGAGGGATTTGTTGTTCAAGGACAAGAGGAGAAAGTTTATCACTTGAAGAAAGCCTTGTATGGCTTAAAACAAGCCCCGAGGTCTTGGTACAGTAGAATTGATGCACACTTGATCAGCTTAGGCTTTGAAAAGAGTCTAAGTGAGTTCACTTTATATGTCAAGAAGATTGGTCATGAAATGCTTGTTGTCTCCTTGTATGTTGATGATTTATTGATTACAGGAGGATCAAAGGAGCTGATTGAGGAATTTAAAGAAAGAATGAAAGATGTTTTTGAAATGACTGATCTAGGTATGCAGGTGCATCAAAATAATGGTGAAACCTTTGTATGCCAAGAAAAGTATGCAAAGGAAATTCTGAGGAAATTCAAGATGGAGAATTGCAAGCCAACTGCAACTCCAATGAATCACAATGAAAAATTCAGCAGAGAAAATGGAGCTGACAAAGTTGATGAAAAATTATACAGAAGCTTAATTGGGTGTCTGATGTATTTGACGGCAACCAGGCCCGACATTACGTATGCAGTAAGTTTGTTGTCAAGATACATGCATTGCGCTAGTGAAATTCATTTTAAAGCTGCTAAAAGGATCCTCAGATATGTCAAGGGCACAGTTGGCTATGGTGTTAAGTTCCTACATGTAAACAATTTCAGTCTTCATGGAAACTTTAGTCTCTATGGCTACTCTGATAGTGATTGGGCTGGAAGTGTTGATGACATGAGAAGCACTTCAGGATACTGTTTCAGTTTTGGTTCTGGAGTTTTTTCATGGCGTTCAAAGAAGCAAGAAGTCATAGCACAGTCAACATCGGAAGCAGAATATGTGGCAGCTGTTTCAGCAGCAAATCAAGCTCTTTGGCTCAGAAAACTCATGATTGACTTGAATATGGAGCAGAAAGATAGCACACTGATACTTGTTGATAATCAAGCTGCAATTTCGATTGCTAAAAATCCAGTGTTTCATGGGAAGACAAAGCATTTCATGATAAAGTTGTACTTTCTAAGAGAGATGCAAGAACAAGGAGAGGTGAAGTTGATTCATTGCAAGACAGAGAATCAGCTTGCTGATTTTCTAACAAAACCACTTCCTAAAGCAAGATTTGAATATCTCAGGCAGAAGCTTGGAATATGCAGCTATCAAGTCAAGGTGGAGTGTTGATTTTTATGACTTATTGCTGCAGATTATTTTTAATTTAAAATAGTCATATATCAGTTCTGATTCTCTTGTTTATTAGTTCTGATTTTCTTACTGTTTTTTAGGAAGATTTTTATGCTACTTTTTAGGCTTTTTTTACTCTCTTGTAACTGTGTTTTAGCAGTATAAAACTGCACATCATATTTCAATAAAAAAATGCTCTTCCCTTCCATATCAAAAATCAATCGTATATCTCTGCAATTCTAACAAATATGCATTGTTGGAAAGGTTAAGGATTATTTGGTAAGTTTGACTTGTTGTTCCCAACCTCTTGATACTATGAGGCTAAACTATCCTGGTGTGAAAAAAAGGATTCAACTACCAACCTCTTGGGCAACGACTGGATATGCAATATCTCTAGTGTGTCTTCCTAGATATCTTTCCCAAAGTGAACTAGATGCTAAACTTTCGCGAAGGAATGTATTCAAAGCAATTCAAGGGGTTAAATGCACTATTGGTCACTGAACTTACATGGTTGTTTCAAAATGATTATTCAAATGCTGCTGTCCGGTTTTAGTTATGCTCGTCTAAGTCATGTTCTTCGAGAAGGAAATCAAAGTGCATATGTTTTATCCTTGCTGCTCCTGCTGCTGCTGATATGCAAACTGTTCTGTTAAAGGATCTGATGGGTAACGCCTTAACCAGGCTGAAGGCAGCCTGATTGCTTGAGTTTTTTTGCCCTTTCGGTTTTTCTTTCTTCTTTTGCTGCTGTTTCTTTTTTAGTTTGATTGCTTAAAAAAATATAAGTTTTAGGGAAGAATAATTGAAAGTATATTTACTTGTATTGATAGATACTAATGAATAACAATGTTGATACATACAGAGGTAGGAGGTACCAAAACGAACTCCAAATTGATATATGAATAATTAGTTGCTGTCATTTTAGCTTTTATATCTGCGTTTTCATATTTTGTTGTTTAGTGAATTCTGTTATACGGAATGGACACGTGTGGCTCCTTCCGCTTGTTTGTATGCATCCCCTAGGTCTAACTGTTACTTAAGCTGCCATGGGTGTAAACATTCATCTTTATCAATGAAAATTAGCAGAATTCCTCTCTCTCTCTAAGCTTCTTCTCCTTCTCTTCTAAATTCTATTTTTCCAGTATCATTTGGTATCAGAGCAGTTCGATCCCTTTTCTATTTTACCCATTAGCTCCCGCCATATCCAAAATGATGGTGAAGAATATGCTTGCAGAAAATAATAAAAAACAGGAACAAGCTCTAACAGATCTCATGTCCAAGCAGTAAGGGACAATCATGGAAGAAATATTCAAACAACAGAGCTAGATGATGGAGGAGTTCAAAACTCTATTTAACAACACAGGCTCTAGTTTCCAGCCAAACAAGGGAGTCAATTTAAATGGTGACTCAGGCCTGAATGGAAACAACTCTGAAAATCAATCTTACCATCTGGCAACCCGTTTCACTAAGGTAGAATTCCCAAAATTTGATGGTTCAGATCTCGAAGGGTGGCTTTTCCGCTGTGATCGGTTATTCCAAATCGATTCCACACCACCTAGTACCAGAGTTAAATTAGCTTCACTGCACTTGGAAGGAAAGGCATTAGACTGGCATCAGTCTTATCTGAAGAACAGGGGAATGCGACCTGAGCCTCCCTAGGAAGAATATGTCACCTCTGTTAAAGGAAGGTTTGGGGACGCTTATCTCAACTCTACCAAACTTGGAAGATCAGTCAGTAACAAGACTTTCACTACTCAATCAAACACACACACCAACCCTTCCTTTTCAACCCAAAAACCATCACAACCACTCCTACCCACTCCTAATGCCCCAAAATTATTGACCAATTATCCTCACTCCAGTACCAACCTTAAATCACAACCTACTCGCCCAAATAACCAACCTAAAGCCAGGAGACTCACGGAGGCAGAATTGGCAGACAAGAGGGCTAAGAACTTATGTTTTTGGTATGTTGAGAAGTTCACACCTGGCCATCGGTGTAAAAAAAAATATATGCACATGATTATGGTGCAAGAGTGCCCTGAAGAGGAGGGGGAACCCGAGGTAGACTTGGCAACTGAGAGCACTGAGACCATGGAGATCCCAACTATTTCACTTTGTGCAATGGGAGGGCTGCAAGAGAATTCACCTCAGACTATGCGGTTGGTAGGCAGCTTTAAGAGAAAGACCTTGCACATACTTGTTGATTCAGGTAGTACCCATAACTTTGTTGATATTACAGTCCTTAAAAGTTTGGGATGCAAATTGAAATCAATCACTCCTGTGCGGATTGTTGTGGCTAATGACTAGGAAATACTATGTTCTCATATATGTGAAGGATTTAAGTGGGAAATGCAGGGGCAACAATTCATAACTGATTTTCTAGCTATGTCCTTAGGGGGATGTGAAATGGTCTTGGGGGTCCAATGGCTTAGTACACTTAGGGATATCACTTGGAACTTTACTTCCCTTAGCATGTCCTTCACTTTGGGGACTGTTAAACACCATTTACAGGGTCTTTCAAACACCTCAGTTAGGGTCATTTCTGAGAGTAACATACTTAGAATGCTAGACCATGGTTATTCAGCATACCTAGCCCAAATACAGGTAGCCTCACCTACAAATGAATCCATTGAACCAGCCAAGGAACTAGTACCCTTATTGACAGAATTCCAGTTCCTTTTTAATAAAATCACTTCTCTTCCTCCCCACAGAGCTCATGACCACAAAATTCCCCTAATGGATGGAACTTCACCTGTTAATGTGAGACCTTACAAACATTCCTCCTTGCAGAAGGATGTAATTGAAAAAATGGTACAAGAATTGTTGGATAATGGCACAATTCAACATAGTGTGAGTCCCTATTCCTCTCCCGTAGTCCTAGTCAAGAAAAAAGACAACACTTGGAGGATGTGTATAAACTATAGGGAACTGAATAGTAAGACTGTTAAAGATAGATTTCCCATTCCCATCATTGAAGAGTTATTGGATGAGCTACATTCTGCTTCTGTTTTCACTAAAATAGACCTAACTTCAAGTTATTACCAAATTAGAATGCATTCTGGAGACATTCATAAAACTGCCTTTAGGACCCATGAGGGCCATTATGAATTTGTTGTCATGCCTTTTGGCCTCACAAATGCCCCTTCCACCTTCCAAAGCCTCATGAATGAAATCTTTAAACCTTATCTTAGAAAGTTCGTTTTAGTGTTCTTTGATGACATACTAGTCTATAGCCAAGACATGGAAACTCATGTGAAGCACCTTAGACAAGTTTTCATTAAATTACAAGAACACCAACTGCTTACTAAGAAAAGTAAGTGCACTTTTGGAAGTAGTTCTGTGGAGTATCTTGGTCATGCGATTCATAAGGGGGGAGTTTCTACTGATCCTAGGAAAATTGAGGCAGTCTCCAAATGGCCTCTTCCTTCAAATCTTAAGCAACTTCGAGGATTCCTAGGTTTGGCTGGGTACTATAGGAGGTTTATTAAGTCCTATGGAATTATTAGCAAGCCATTAACCGACTTACTAAAAAAAGATGGATTTCTATGGACTGAAACAGCTACCACAGCTTTTGAAACCTTAAAGTTGGCCTTCACTTCTGCTCCTGTATTAGCCTTACCATCTCCTGATAAGTTATTTGTAATTGAGACAAATGCTTGTGACATTGGCATAGGGGCTGTACTGATGCAGGATTCTCATCCCATAGCCTATCTAAGCAAGGCTCTAGCTATGAGGCACCAATCTCTCTGTATATGAAAAAGAATTGTTGGTTGTAGTCTATGCAGTCAAGTGGTGGGACCATTATGTGGGCCACATGAAGTTTTTGATTAAAACAGACCACAAGAGCTTGAAATTCTTGCTGGAACAGCGCATCACTACATCCCACCAGCAGAGGTATATTGCTAAACTATTTGGATATGATTTTGAGATTGCATACAAACAGGGAAGGGAAAATGCAGCTGCAGATGCACTTTCCAGGTTACCTGTAGCTGAGCTTGCTGCCTTGACTGTGTCAACACCAGTAGGAAGCCTTTTGCCTAAAATTGAAGCCAGTTGGGAAGATGACCAAGGTTTGCAGGACATTCTTAAAGGTCTAAAGGATGGCAATCTTCAAAAGGGAGCATATTCTTGGCAAGGCAATTTACTTAGAAGGAAAGGGAGATTAGTAGTGGGAAACAATTCTCAACTCAAGGCAAAACTATTACAGTTAATGCATGATTCAGCATGTGGAGGTTGTTGAAACACCTTTCCACAAGATTTTGATTTGACAAAATCATCCATGATTAAGAGGCAATTAAATTTAAATGCTTTGATTTAATTGTACTAATGTGTTTGTTCAATATTGAGTGCAAAAATATATATATATATAAAGTTAGACAGGACAAAAGTCAGCATAAGCCAAGCTGAGTGGAACGGAACTCAGCATGAAAGAATAGAAGCTGAGTGGAGTAGAACTCAGTATCAGAAGTCTCTTTCAATGTTGCCAGAACGAGGCTGACTAAATTAGAAGACTCCTTCAGAATTGTATAAACAGAACGGAGCTGACTAAGAAGGAACTCAGCATGGAAGTTGAACATTCGAAGATAACGAATGGAGCTGAGTGACAGTCAGGATAGCATGAAGGATCCGATCACTAAAGGACAAAGTCTGCCAATCTTCTGCACCAATAATTGAAGCCTCGAAAATACACAGAAGACTAATTCCAAGAAACATGGGTCAATGGATTATTGGTAAAAGACAACTGCCACAAAAAGACAAGTCTGTAGGAAGAAGACAAGGCTGACACCTGAAGAAAACAGATGACAGGATTAGCCTGCAAAACTGAAGCTGACCAGAAGCTGTCTACTAAAAGAGCCGTTTTGAAATCAACGGACACACCAAATTCAAACGGTCTAATCTCCAGAATTCATCTATAAAATGGACAAGGATTTCACTTGGACATTTGCCGAATTACAAAGAAGAAAAATCCAAGAGAGAAATCTTCAAAGCACTCAAATACAAAGATCTTACACCAAATCTTCTATTCTTTATGTAAATGCTAGATTGATTGTTGTGTAATCATCTAAAGTGTTCTTCTATTGAGAAAGAACAAGTTTATCAATTGTAATATTGAGAGTGTATGCTGAGTGCTTGGTTGTAAGCATTCAGTGGTAGAAAAATCTAAGTGCTGGGTTGTAGTACTTAGTAGGAGCTGAGTAGACGAATAGAGGACGTACTCTTGCATACTCACTGCCTTGTAAAGGGTTTGTGCTCTACCTTGAAAGAGCTCAGTATTGGATTGAAAATCCTAGGAGGAACTGGGGACTGGACGTAGGCAGAGAGGCCGAACCAGGATAAGTCGTGCTGAGTAACTTCTAAACTCTTTCTCTCAATATATATATATATATGTGCATGTGTTACTTGTGGCATTTACTCAGCCTATAAATTGTTAAAACTCAAACTGAGTAAATCTGAGTGCTGAGTTGGAAGCTGACCTCTCAAGAGTCAATTCCCAACTTTCAAGTCAAGCAATCTTAGTCAGCATAGAACTAAAACTGTCTGACTAATCAATCGGCCGTGCTGACCAACACGCTGAGTTAACAAACTCTTAAAATAACATTAAGTCAGCATAATTAAAAGCGAAAAAGTTACATTAGTTCCTATCCCCCCTTTGGAACTAATTACTAGGGACCAACAGAGGTCACTCGGGTATGCAAGCAACTTATAAGAGATTGCAACTGTTATTTTTCTGGAAAGGAATGGAGAGGGACGTGCGGAACTACATCAGAAACTGTAACATCTGCCAGACTTGCAAGTATGAGAATGTCAGCACCCCCGGGCTACTCCAACCTCTGCCAATTCTAGAGAATATTTGGTCAGACATAAGCATGGATTTTATAGAAGGTTTGCCCAAATCCAATGGTAAGGAAGTGATCATGGTAGTGGTGGACAGGCTAAGCAAGTATGCACATTTCCTGAGTTTATCCCATCCCTACACTGCTGCAACTGTGGCTAAGTTGTTCTTAGACAATGTGTATAAGCTTCATGGAACGCTTGCTTCCATTGTAAGCGATAGGGATCCAATTTTTCTAAGTTCATTCTGGACTGAGCTGTTCAAATTACAGGGAGTGGCCTTGTTGAAGTCAACTGCCTACCATCCACAAACAGACGGACAGACAGAAGTGGTCAATAGATGCCTGGAAACATACCTTAGGTGCATGACTCATGGGCACCCTAAAATGTGGGAGAAATGGCTATCCTTAGCAGAATGGTGGTACAACACCAATTGCCATACTTCCACTCAAGTCACACCCTTTGAACTAGTTTATGGTACCTGTCCCCCCATACACATTCCATATTTTCCTGGAGACTCATCAATCGAGTCAGTAGATAAATTCTTGAAGGACAGGGAGCTAGCATTGCAAATTATGAAGTTTCAGTTATAAAGAGCCCAACATAGGATGAAGCAGCAAGCTGATTCCCACAGGTCAGACAGACAATTTGAAATTGGAGACTGGGTATTTATTAAGCTCCAGCCTTACAGGCAACAAAGTGTAGCCCAAAGGACAAATCAGAAACTTGCTCCCTTGTATTATGGTCCTTATCAGGTGGAGGATAGGATTGGAGCAACTGCTTATAGAGTCAAGCTGCCTGATAGTAGTTCTGTGCACCCTGTATTTCATGTTTCACAGCTTAAAAAGAATGTGTCAACTCAGGCAAGGGTTTCAACCCAACTCCCTGTAATTGAAGCACCAAAGGTTGTTCCGGTAGCAGTCTTGGAAAGGAAGATGGTGAAACGTGGCAATCAAGCTGTCACTAAATTGCTGGTTCAATGGTCTGACCGGACTCCAGAGGAAGCTACTTGGGAGTTCGCTTTCGACATTCAGAAGCGTTTTCCAGAGGCAAATCTTGACCCTTGAGGACAAGGTTTTAAGGGGGATGGATTGATATATGAATAATTAGTTGCTGTCGTTTTAGCTTTTATATCTGCGTTTTCATATTTTGTTGTTTAGTGAATTCTGTTATACGGAATGGACACGTGTGGCTCCTTCCGCTTGTTTGTATGCAGCCCCTAGGTCTAACGGTTACTTAAGCTGCCATGGGTGTAAACATTCATCTTTATCAATGAAAATTAGCAGAATTCCTCTCTCTTTCTCTAAGCTTCTTCTCATTCTCTTCTAAATTCTATTTTTCCAGTATCACAAATCTAGCTTTTGGGTGTGGTGGAGATAAATACTATAGGTTAGGTATTAAATGCATACAGAGATAAAGTAGAAAATGAAATTTTATCTCATCAATTGAATTATCTCTTAATAGTTTAAATTAGAGATGGCAACGGGTACTGTATTCGCAGTTACCCGATACTACCCGATTCTATTGGGACTACATGTATCCTGTATAAAAAGGTATGAGTCAAACACATTACCCGTGATGGATATGAAAATACTCCCAAGGTACCTGGTACCAAGGGCGTAGACAGGGGGGCCTGGGTCCGGGCCCCTCCGGCCGCCGGAACCACCTTGATCCCGGGTAGTTTCGGACTCCTATCTCAATTTTTTTTATCGGGTGTTGAATTAGCCCCCCAAGATAGTCCATTAAGTGTTAGGTTTGTTCAAAATTCAAAATTTTAATATTTTGGACGTATTAAGTACTCCCTAAATCCAAATTTCTAATTTTTTTTAGGCCTGTTAGGCACGGATGCAAGTGAGGTGGGCATTCCCCGTCGCCATCGGTGACCCATCCCGATGGGGACGGGGAATCACTGGTAAGAATCCCCATGAGACGGGATGGGATAATTTTATCCCCCATGACAGGGATGGGGAATGGTATCCCCGTCCCGGACGGATCCCCAATTATTCACATTATAATTAAAATTATACTTTAAATATTATAATTTATAGATTAAATGGAATAAATAAAATATTAGCTAATAACTAAACGAAATGCATATTATCTCTGTCATTCTTTCATACAAAATTTAAAATTAGAAAGGAGATGACAAAAGAAATATATACTTATTTTTTTAAAAATATAAATGATGACTTTCAAAAAAATATATATAAATAGTGATTCCTGTGGGAGACTGAGATATGGAATAGGAAAAAAATGTTTTTAAACGGGCATGGGGGACAAATTTGTCACCGTAAAACTCGCAAGACGGGGATCCGCGACTAGTCGGGGATGGGGATGGGAAATGCATTCCCCGCCCCGCCCCGCCCCGTTTGCATCCCTACTGTTAGGCATCTCTAAATCCAAATTTCTATTTTTTTTTGCTTGTTAGGCCTCTCTAAATCCAAATTTCTAAATTTTTTGGCTTGTTAGTCATTCCTAAATCCAGACTTCTAATTTTTTTTTGGACCTATTAGGTCTCTCTAAATCCAAATATCTCATTTTTTTAGCATGTTAGGTCTCCCAAAATCCAAATTTCTATTTTTTGGCCTGTTAGGTCATACTTAAATCCAAATTATTAATTTTTTGGCCCGGTAGGCTCTCTTAAATCAAAATTTTTAACTTTTTTTTACATGTTAGGAATCTTAAACAAAATCTAGCTTAAATTATAACACGCATATATATATAAAAAAAAGAGCAAATTCGATTTAGCAAATTTTTTTTTTCGAACGCACGTGTAAATTTGGCTCCCCCAACCGAGTAATCTTGTATTCGCCACTGTCTGGTACCCGTTATCCGTCAGAAATCTTTTATATATTTAAAAAATATTATTGTATTTTTAGATGTATGATGTCGGATTCAAGCCTCAACCTTTTGTTCTTTAACCATTCAATGATATCATTAAGCTACTTTATTCTTATTGATTAAGGTTCAATTTGTTCCATTTTTAGATGGATGATTTATTAAATTTATGCTTTGTTAAATTTGTAATATTTTTTATTTTATGTATTATTTTTAACAGATAACGATACCCACGGGTACCAACGAATTAAATAGGACAGATACGAGATGTAAAAAGTATACATGTTAGGATAATGAGATAAATATAAATAATTAAAAAATAAACGAATAAGGATTTGAGATTGTCACTACGCACGAATAACTTACTCGCAAGGTTGTAAAAAACGCTAGGCGCTAGTCGGACGGACAGGGCCCTCAAAAATTAATCAGGGATTAGTCGGAATTAATCGGGGATTAATCGGATTTGTATTTTTACATTTTTTATTTGTTAATCAACAAATTATTATATAAATTCAATTAAAATATGTATTATACTATCTAAAAATAATAATATAAAATTATTTAATATAGAAAAACATGTTTATTTGCAACACATATCTTTAAAAATGTACAAACATCAACATTTCAACAATAATATCATTGAAACAACTCAAAATTGAATTATAATAATCCAAAAAAACAAATTCACAGTAAAAAAATGCTTTTGTTTATTGTCGCTTAGGCGGTACTTAGGCGGTCTAGGCAGCGTCGAGACGATCTAGGCGGAGGCAAGACAGCTAAAAATCACCTAGGAATTAATAAAACATCTAAAGGGACTAATTGGAGAAAATCGCGACGGATTCTCAATTTCGAACGTTTAAACGGTCCAGGTGGCCTTCGTTTTGAACAGTGACTCGTTGCTATAAGGTTTTTCTTTTTTTCCTCTTGGTGTGGCTTCATTCATATTGTCAATCTTGCCAGCTGCATAAACGCAGCAAAATATAAACCATATAAAGACATTTATGGTTGACATGTAACAATAATAATAATAAATACATTTTTTTTGGTTCATATTAGGGTATGGTCTATATTTATCCATAAAAGTCATTTATGGTTGACATTTATGTATGAAACACATAATTGTCTTATAAACAATACCCTGCTATATTTAATGTTTTTGTTTTTTTCCTAAATAAATCTAATCTCCGTTGAATTACATGGATATCTAATCATTACAAAAATTCAGTAGAAAAAAAAATATACCCGTAGCAATTTTAGCAAAAGTTTAAAGGTGGAGCTGTCAAAATGAGTCATAACCCATTTATTGACTCATTTAACTCATCATTTAAATAGGTTAGGGTTGACCCTTTTGTAGACTGGGTTATAAAGAGGTTGAGCCATTTAACCCATATAATAAAAGGGTTGAATAGGTTTTTGGCAGGATCAACCTAATAACCCATTAGTTTTTTTTTTTTGAATCACCCATTACTTTCTTATTCATCTTAAAACAACCACAAATACTTATTCTTTAATATTAGTAGATTTGAATTATTGAATGAAATTTGAATTATTCCTCCACTAAATTAGAATTATTCTCTTCATATTATTCTTTTCATACTTATTCTTTAATATTAGTAGATTTTTCAATTGATTATATATAGTTTCCTTTGAAATAATATATTTATTTATTTATATAGCTCTGGAATTTTTGAAATTTCATATTTCAAAAATTCTGGAATTTCAAAAATTATAGAATTTCAAAAATTCTGGAATTCCAGAATCTGAAGAATTCTGGAATTCCATAATCTAAAGAATTCTAGAATTCCAGAATCTGAAGAATTCTGCAATTCTAGAATCTGAAGAATTCCAAAATCTGGAAATTCTAGAATTTCAAAAATTCTGAAATTCTAGAATATGAAAATTCTGAAATTCTAGAATTTCAAAAATTCTGGAATTTCAGAATATCTGGAATTTCTGAATTTTTGAAATTCTGAAATTCTGAAATTCCAGATATTCTGAAATTCCAGAAATTTTGGAATTTTGAAAAATTCTAGAAATTTTGGAATTTTGAAAAATTCTAGAATTTCAGAATCTGACGAATTGAAATTCTAGAATTTCAAAAATTCTGAAATTCCAGAATATGAAAATTCTGGAATTTCAAAAATTCTAAAATTTTAAAAATTCTAGAATTTCGAAAATTCTGAAATTCCAAAATCTGAAATTGCAGAATCTGGAATATCAAAAATTCTGAAATTTCAGAAATTCCAGATATTCTGAAATTTCAGAAATTTTGGAATTTTGAAAAATTCTAGAATTCTAGAATTTCAGAATCTAAAGAATTGAAATTCTAGAATTTCAAAAATTCTGAAATTCCAGAATATGAAAATTCTGGAATTTCAAAAATTCTAAAATTTAAAATTCTAGAATTTAGAAAATTCTGAAATTCCAAAATCTGAAATTTCAGAATCTGGAATATCAAAAATTCTGAAATTTCAAAAATTTCAGAAATTCTAGATATTCTGAAATTCCGAAAATTCTGAAATTTTGAAAATTCCGAAATTTCAAAAATTCTGGAATTTCAAAAATTCTTGATGATTTGGATGATTACTACGTTGTTGTTTGATTTTATAGAACATTACATTATTTGGACTAATAGTTTTTTACGTGTATGTTAATTGAAATTCAAATGAACAAATTTCTAGGTTTTTTACGCTAGTTCTTTTTGTACTTAGTTGAATTTAAATTGAATTTTAATTACACTAAGAGACTATATCATATAACAGGATGAATAACCAGATATTATATTATATTTTAGTTAATTGGGTTAAATGAGTCGATCCGTGTAATTTTTACATTTTCATGTTTTTATGTTTCTACGTATTTTTTTGTTTAATTTTTTATTAGATTTAGTTAAATGGGTTAAATGGATCAACCCATATAACCCATTTAATAAATGGGTTGTCATTTTGACCTCTATACAAATAGGTTATTACAACCCATTTATTAAATGGGTTGGATTGGGTCAACCCATTTATTAAATAGGTTGGGTCAATCTTTTTAGCCATTTTGACACCTCTATTTAAAGGTATAATTTTATTTCTAATGTTAGTGGCGAATAACAATTTTTTTTAATATTCACAAGTTGTGTGAATTTAAAAAATAATTTATCAAATTATCTTTTTTAGTTTATTATCTACATTTCAAACATGTTTCGTTTAAATAAGTAATAAGTAAAAAATCCGGATCTGATAGAGATTTTTCTTCCTTCTTTAATGTAAGCGCATTGCGCAAATTAAAAAAAAAAAGTAATAAGTAAAAAGTCATAAATATATTATTAGACATTAAAAAAATTATAATAAAAATATATTGTATGATAACCCCATTATTTCGCTGGATTTAAAATATTAATGTTCAATTCTATTATTTTCTCACTTTATCCCTATTATTTATACAATTAGACCTTGCTTGATAACCTACTTAGGGCCTGTTAGCTAGTAAAACCTCTATAAATGCATATCATTGGAATCGGAAAAAATATTTATTAATCGAGATTATTTATTTATCGATAAATATTCATTAGATACAGTAAAACCTCTATAAATGCATATCCTTAGGACCGGAAAAAAATATTCATTAAGCGAGATTATTTATTTATCGATAAATGAATAAATTATTCATTTATCGATAAATTAATAAATTATTCATTTATCGATAAATATTCATTAGATATGTAATTATCTTGTTTAGAAAATATATTATTTGATTGATTTGTAATTATCACATTAGCGTAATTACAAATCAATCAAATAATTATATATATTTTCATTGGGTAGTTATATTGATATATATATATATATATATATATATATATATATATATATATATATATATATATATATATATATATTTGTATGTAATTTAATAATTATTACTTTATATTTTCATTGGGCCCTTAAGGATTTAAATATTTTTTATTAATTAATGCATTTAGCGAGGTTATTACTTTAGTCCACTGGTCCAAGTCGGGACCGGAAGAATTTATTATATAATCGAGGTTATTACTTTATCGAATATTCATTTATCGAGGTTTAACTGTATGTAATTATCTTGTTTAGGAAATATATTATTTGATTGATTTGTAATTATCACATTAGCATAATTACAAATCAATCAAATAATTGCAAGATTCGTTCAGAAGATGCTAATGTTCCTGAACCAGAAGTTAGTCAATTAGATGAAGATATCCAAAGATTAAGTGATGTCATTTCTAATTTATGCTATAGAAATGTGATGGATGTCGAACATCTTTTGAACTATCCTAGCGAGAATGATGCAGTTATGAAATCGCCTACAAACGAAGAAATTATCCAGTCAATAATGAACAATGATGATGAAAATGATCCAGAGCCAGATGATAGTTGTGTTGTTGTAAATGTATCGTCAAAGGAGGGCTTTCAAGCAACGATCACCTTAAACAACTACTTGTTACAACATGAGCAAAATATACCAGAAGTTGTGTTTGCACTATAAAAAGTTAAGAATGGTGTTCATTTTGGTTTAGGTGGAAAGAAAAAACAATCAACTATAGATGCATTTTTTCAGAAAAAATGACTTCTAGTTGATTGATTAAAAGGTTTTGGTATATATATATATATATATATATATATATATATATATATATATATATATATAGTATGTAATTTAATAATTATTACTTTATATTTTCATTGGGCCCTTAAGGATTTAAATATTTTTTATTACTTAATGCATTTAGCGAGGTTATTACTTTAGTCCATTGGCCCAAGTCGGGACCGGAAGAATTTATTATATAATCGAGGTTATTACTTTATCGAATATTCATTTATTGAGGTTTAACTATAGTTGTTAAGGTTACTGTTAGCTGATTGCAGTTGCAGTAAATTGTTAGCTGTTTAATTACTAGTGTTTGGTAAAATTATATTGAAATGTTGCTGTTCGGATTTAAAATGTCTAAAATGGACATGTTTTAAATTAATCAACGATGAAATTATAAAAGAGAAAATATGAAAAGATATTCATAACGTTTACAACTAGGAATAATTTTACTCTTAACGTCTAAAATGGTGCAATTTTACTCATAACGCTGGCAGCTAAGAGCAATTTTACCCTTAACATTGGCAAGTTGGATAAATTTTAGATATTCTTAGAAAACGTAGATATTTTATTTTTTATTTTACACCAATTGCACATATCCGTAGTTCTAAAAAAGATTTTATATTCTTTTGTGATTTAATAATGAAATTGAAAATTAATATTTATAAATTCCGCGAAATATTTAATTTTTTTTTGTCCAACTCGTACAAAAGACGATATTTTTTTTAAAAAAAAATCACGTCTAATCATATGTTTGTGATCTGTTATTAACAATGATAAAATGGTGCACATGTGAAGTGTAAGATGACAATATTCATGACCAAGAAGACAGTTTGATAAATTATTTCTCAAATTGACTCAACTTGTCATTTAGGGGTAAAATTGCTTTTGGCTGCTAACATTAGAGGTAGAAAGACATGGACTGACATTCATCATTTGAGGATCGACGATGGGGGTCCCACTTCTGACACGATTCTCTTTGGAGGGTCCTTGAGATTTATTTTGACTGCTATTTGCCTCGTCATTCCCAATTCATCAACTTCTTCAGCACTCTTCGTAGCATTCATTTTGGCTCACAGGTGTCGATGATCTGGCGTGTTGCAGCTGTCACTTGCATCTGGTTAATCTGGTATTGCAGGAATGAAGTAATCTTTAAGGCAGTTTCTCCTTCTATTTAGCACTCGAAGATCACCTTCTTTCGAATAATTCGAGAGTCCTTTGCCACTTCTAAAGGTTTTTGCTCTTCGCGGAGAGATGTTGTTATCTTATCCCGCTTTCTGGCTTCTCTTAGGCCGCCTTCTGCTCCCAATATTATTCTGGTCCATTGGCTTAAACCTCCTCCGGGCTGGGTTAAAGTCAATATGGACGGCTCTGCTTTTGGCACTCCTGGTGAGGCAGGAGCCGGAGGTATTTTTTGCAACTATCGAGGCTTTTCCAAAGGTTGTTTTGCTTTTTCTACCCCTCATTCTTTTGCTTATATGGCTGAATTGAGAGCCGCTATTTTCGCAATTGAACTTGCTTGGGAGAAAAATTGGCATCAGCTTTGGGTTGAGTCAGACTCAATGTACGTAGTTAGTCTGCTTAGACATCGTTCCATGGATGTTCCTTGGAGTATTCGACAAGAGTGGTTGCATTGTCTCAGTATTTGCTCTAGGATGAACATTCTCTTTTCACACATCTTTAGGGAAGGAAATAGAGTTACTGATGCATTGGCAGAGTTTGAAGTCTCTTCCTCAGTGATCAATTGGTGGTCTTCAGCTCCTGCTTTTTGCCACAAGTTTATCAATGATGATATTTATAGTATTTTTCACTTGCGTTTTTCTTAACTTTTCCTAAACTTTTCTCCTCCCCCCTTCTTTTTGTTTGTTCTCCTTCCTCTCTCTTGTTCAAACACTCACTTTTTTTATTAATATATTGCGGGTTTGACAATTCTTAGGCCATGGGTGCTCACGCCGCCCAAGTTCTGTCTCGTCCCAATTTCTATGAAAAAAATGTTATAGAAATATAAAAAATGTTAAAGAATAAACATATTTTGTAGAAATAAGAAGGATAATTTTGTCAAGAACAAATAACTACAAACAACTGTTTATTAAAAGCTCCAAATATGAGTTTTTCGTAAAACGCTGCAGTTTTCAAAGAAAATGCTAAACGTTGCGGTTATATAAACATAACCAAACGCTATATTTCCTGCAGTTTGGAATGAAATGCTAAACGCTCATCCGAAAAGCTGAAACAAGCACCATCTTAATCACTTAAATTACACTGTTAAGCACTTATTTACTTTAAGTGCATTTGATAACGGTTGTTTCTCCGTTACTTAAATTAGTTAAGTAAGTTAAAAATCATTTATTTTGATAAGTCAAAATATTTAATTTAACATTTTAAGTTAAACATTAACTAATATTTTTATAAAAGTTAAATCATTCAATACTTTCAGCACTTATATTATTCAACACTTAAAATTCAGTACTTATTTTTTTCAGCACTTAATTTTCAGTTTTATCAAACAACACCTTATACTTTTCCTTTTTAAGAATGGATAAGGTATAAAAATACCCCTAATGTTTATGGGTATGAGCAATTTTACTCTTAACGTCTAAAATAATGCAATTTTACCCCTAACATTGAAAGCGAAGAGCAATTTTACCTCTAACATTGGAAAGTTGGTCAATTTCAGAAATTATTATAAAACACAGATATTTTGTATATTATTATACACTAATTGCATGTAAGTTAATTCTAAAAAAAATATTTCATATTTTTTATGATTTAATAATATTATACACTAATTCGATGAAATATTTGAATTTTTTTATTGTCCAACTCGTACAAAATACAATATATTTTTAAAATTTTTTAAAAAGAAGTTCACGTTTAATCATATGTTTGTGATCTGTTATTAATGAGTGATAAAATGAGACACATGTGAAGTATAGATGACAAAATTCATGACCGAGAAGACAATTTGATGAATAATTTCTCCAAATTGACCCAACTTGTAAACGTTAGGGGTAAACTTGCTCTAGACTGTCCACGTTAAAGGTAAAATTGTATCATTTTAGATGTTAGGATTGTTCCTAATGGTAAATGTTATGATATTTTTGCACCTTATCCCTTTTAAGAATTAAGTCTTTGTTTCTATCAGGCTTAAGACCCTTCTGAACTTGGCGTAAAAAATCGATTGACCCCCTGAACTTACAAAGTATTTAGTTAGTTTCCTAAACTTTCTTAAAGGAACTTATTTGCTACTTAAATTTGTTTAAAGTGACATATTAGCCCATAAATTTGCTTATATTGATCTTTAGCCGTGTAAAGTGATGTACATTTTAATTTGTTCAAATCCAAACTTAGAGTGTTAATCATGTCACTTTAAACAAATTCAGAAGGTTAACAACATTTTGTAAGTTTAATGGGTCAATCGGTTTTTTAAACCAATTTCGATAGACTCCTAATATATTAAGCCATTTTTGTAATAAATGTAATCCATGTAATATAAGACACCATTTGTTTGCTGGAAAATATTGTGGCAGAAAAATATTTTTCTAATTTTTTGGTGTTTATTTGTTTAGAAAATAAGTCAATCGAAAATTTTAGGCTAATTAACAGAACAATATACGAAGAAAGTTAGGAAAACGTTTTACCTTCTTAAAAAAAAAGTAAAACGTTTTCCTAAGCATTTTGACCCATACTCCATTTCTTCTTAATTTTTTGAAAATAGTAGTCACCCACCATTCAAGGTCGATCCTTAGCCAAAGCAGGAGGGGCGTCTGTCTAGGGCCAAAGGGGCAGAGGAGGCCAAAAGTAACATTTTTATAATAAAAAAAGTATAGAATTAAATTTCAAAAGATGAAAATACAATAATTCAAAGGTCTAAACAATCACAACACACATCCACGATCCAAGGGTAGAGGGTCTAAAAAGTAACATTTTTATAAAAAAAACATATATATGAATGTTACGTTTAGAGTATATTGATGTATAATGATTTTGCATCTAAAAAGCTAATAGATAATATTTTGTATCAATAACTGCATATTTAAAGTGAAAAAAAAATCTATGTGAAATTGAATGTGTTTATTAATAATGTATAATAAAAGAAAGTGTTATTTTAAAAAAACTTTTTAGTACAAAAATAAATCAAATTTTGCAAACTGATATAGCACAAAATAAAAAGAATGGATCTGGATACATGTATCAATCAGAAGTTTTATTATAAAGCATAACTAACTGGACACATGGACTAATAAGCTTTCTGGACTTCAAATGTACGCTTATATTCCCAATAACACACAGTATCTCACGGAAAAGTGAAAAGAGAATAGTACCAGAGTCAATTAATTGCTTACACGTGGAAAGGTACTCAATCTCATATATATTTTCAGATCTTTATAAATAGCTCATTGACAAACGTCATAAGATACACATTCATTCTCCAAACACATACTATTTTTAAGTACATTATTGACTTAAGCATCGAAGAAAGGACGTTGGACTCAGACACTTTTTATTGATCGTTCCAAATCCTTTCAAGTCTGATCATGATCGATCGTTGTGTAGATTAAGAGCCATCACAAACATTTACCTATCCTTTATACAGTTTTTAAACTCAGACACCCCATTTAAAAAATTATTTTCGTTACAAACCATTGTCTATCCTTTATTTTCGTTACACTCCTGCAATGGAAGTTTCTTCTGATTATTCATTTTTTCTCAAATTCTCCTTCTGCCATAGCCACCACTGGAAATAACACTGACTATGAAGCATTACTGGCCATCAAAACCAAAATTACTGAGGACCCTTCAGGAGTATTGACATCATGGAACCATTCTCTCCATTTCTGCGAGTGGTCCGGCATCACTTGCAGCCGCCGCCACATGAGGGTCACAGCAATCAATCTAACCTCCAAAGCCTTGATTGGTTCCATATCTCCTTTCATTGGAAATCTCAGCTTTCTCAGAGAGATTAGACTCTCCTATAATTCATTTCACACCCAAATTCCTGAAGAAATTGGTCGGTTGTTCAGGTTGCAAGTTTTGAGACTCACAAATAATTCAATTACAGGTCAAATTCCAGCAAACTTGTCCCATTGCATCAATCTTCAAAGTCTTTATCTTGGTTTCAATGGGATACAAGGGAAAATTCCTGCAGAAATTGGTGACTTGTCCAAGCTTCAAGTGCTGACCATCAATGATAATGAATTGCAAGGACAGATTCCTCAGTCTATTGGTAATCTCAGCTCCCTGGAAGTTATATCTGCAAGGTCTAATTTACTTGAGGGGAGTATTCCTGATTCTTTTGGTAAATTGAAGAGGTTAACAACACTTGCTATTGGTGATAATTATCTATCTGGTATTGTTCCTTCATCTGTGTATAATCTATCATTGATTACAATTTTTTCTCTTGCTTTAAATTCTAGAATCCAAGGAACCCTTCCTTCAAATTTGGGGGTTTTGTTCCCTCACCTCCAACATATTGATGTTCTTGATAATCAATTTACTGGACAGATTCCAGTATCATTACCCAATGCTTCTCAACTTGAATTCATTAGGTTGGGGGACAACAATTTCACTGGAAAAGTACCTCTAAATTTTGGGAGTTTACAGAACCTCTCAACTTTGGTTTTGTTTTACAATGATCTTGGGACTGGAGGACCTAATGACATGGATTTTGTTGCTTCTTTGGTAAACTGCAGTAAGCTGGAGAGATTAGGACTAAATGCTAACAGATTCGGAGGGTCATTGCCAATGGAAATTGGCAACCTTTCAATCCAAATGACTGATCTTGCAATTGGACTTAACCATTTATATGGAATCATTCCTTCAGGTTTAGGCAATCTAGTTAACTTGGCTAGCCTGGATCTGTATTTCAATCAACTTACTGGACCAATACCAACTTCTATAGGCCGGCTTCAAGTCTTAAGGTTTTTGAGACTTGCTTCCAACAGGCTCTCTGGAAACATTCCTTCTTCTCAAGGAAATATCTCTTGGTTGAGCAAGCTTTTCTTGGATGATAACAGATTGCAAGGACCTATTCCTAGTACCCTTGACAACTGCAAAAACTAATTGCAGTTGGAACTTTCTCTTAATAATTTAAATGGCAGCATACCAGAACAAATTTTTAATGTTCCATCTCTGTCAATTTCATTGAATTTATCTCACAGTCAACTTACTGGTTCCTTACCTTTAGATGTTGGAAAACTACAAAGTTTAGGGGACTTTGATGTCTCCTGGAACAAGTTATCAGGTGAAATTCCAAGTACCCTTGGAAGCTTAATAAGCCTTGAACGGTTATTCATGCAGCATAACATTTTTCAAGGCTCCATTCCTTCAACTTTTAGTTCTTTGATGGGCATTCAATTCATTGACCTTTCCCATAACAACCTCACAGGTCCAATTCCAGGTTATCTAGAAAGAATTAAGCTATTATATTTGAACTTGTCGTTTAACAGTTTTGACGGTGAGGTCCCAACGAAAGGGCTTTTTGGAAACAGTAGTGTTATCTCAGTTGCTGGAAATGCTAGACTTTGTGGAGGCATACCTGAGCTACTCTTGCCTAAGTGCCCCTCCAAGGAAACAAAGAAGCAGAAATTTTCTGCTTTGTTCCTGTCTGCAATCATAACAGGCTGCTGCCTTTTTCTTGGACTAACCATCCTGTTTTGTTGGTTAAGAAAGAAAAGAAGAGACCGAATTTCAGTAACTTCTTTGAAAGAACCATATCCCCAAATCTCTTATGACCAAATTCTTAGAGCAACTGATGGCTTCTCTCCATCTAATTTGATTGGTGTTGGTGGTTTTGGCTCTGTGTATAAAGGCAGTATCCGCGAAAATGGAGAATTAGCAGCAATCAAAGTACTTAACCTTCAACGTCGAGGTGCATCAAGAAGTTTTGTAGCTGAATGTGAAGCTTTGAGAAATATTAGACATAGAAATCTTGTAAAGATCACAACTTCTTGCTCCAGCATTGATTTTCAAGGGAATCATTTCAAAGCTCTAGTGTATGAATATATGGCAAATGGGAGCTTAGAAAAATGGCTGCACGAAATCGATCAGAAACTAAACTTTCGTAGCAGACTCAACATTGCAATAGATGTGGCATGTGCACTTGATTATCTACATCACCAATGTCAGGAACCAATCATTCACTGTGACCTGAAACCGAGCAATGTTCTTCTCGATAATGAGATGACCGGACATGTTGGAGATTTTGGGCTGGCTAAAATTCTTCTTCAGGAGACCACAAATCCAAATGAAAGTAGCTCAATTGGAGTAAAGGGAACTATTGGATATGCTGCACCAGGTAACCAGTTATGTCAATCTTATGAGCTTAAATATAATCTATGTTGTTTGATGTTTCATTAACAAAATGTGCATGTTTAATGTGATATTTTTGGTCCATATAGAGTATGGCTTAGGAGGAGAAGTATCAAGAGAAGGAGATGTCTATAGCTATGGGATACTATTATTGGAAATCATGACAGGCAAGAGACCTACTGATAGTATATTTGAGAATGGGTTGAATCTACATATATTTGCTATGAATGCTCTATCTGATCAAAATGTTATGGAGATTGTGGATCCTACAATTGTCAGAGATGATAAAAATGAAGTGACCAACGACCAAAATGCTGGAAGAATATTGGAAGAGTGCATAAGTAGCATGGTTGAAATTGGAGTAGCTTGCTCCATGGATTCACCTATAGATCGGATGGAGATGAGTTTGGTTGTCCAAAAGCTGTTCAAGGTTAGAGATACTTTTGAAAAATCTATGGCAATGCCTCGCAACAGCATATATACAGGTATAGAGAATTAGCTATGGTAATTAGTTTGTGTAAATGATAATTATACTGATCTTTGTAACTGATTTTGTTGGCAGAAAACGTGGTTGTGTAAATGAGGTTTGTTCTTGATTGAAGTGAGATTGCATTAACTAGAAAGAAGCTAAATGGACATCTCTGTATCAAGTTTCATATGCTTATCAAATAGTTTGTTTTGTTAGAAGAAAGATTTATATAATAATAAGATGATTGTATAGGCAATTATTGTTTCATTGTTTTGAATTTTTTTTGAAACCGGAATGATATTATTAAATTAAGGACGATACATCCTACAATATTAGAGCGTTAAAAGAACCATATCATAGGTGTAGCTAAAGAGTGAGCAACTTGGTTGGCGGACTTTTTAACAAACTTAACTGAGACATCTACATAATTAAGAAGCAAACGATGACATGAATCGATAACCACCTCAAACTCAAAAAAGTTCAAAGGGTGAAACTGCACTGGACGGAATACCTCCTCTCCTCCGCATCCATTTCTACCACAATCTTCAACCATCCTTGCTCCATAATAATTTGTAAAGCCCTTTGAAGGTCCAATGCCTATGCAAGGCGTGGAAGAAAGAAACCCACCTTCGGCCAAGCATACGCAAGAACGAAGCTTGCAGAGTGGTCACAAAAAATACCTCATAATCCAATTCGATCCTGATTCTAGCGACACGCAGCGTCAATGATCAACTTAAGGACCCCTTCTCCTGGCGCCACCCAATGCTTCTGACAATGGATAGAGACGGACATCAAATTCGGCTCAGATGCCTTCAGAAAATGCTCGAAAAAATTCCATGCATAGGCGAGAAGTAATAGAAGGAAAAGCAAATGAGCCCTCCAATAAAAGGAATTTTGTTGGCACCAAAGCTCCCACAGCCCCATACAAAGCAAATGACAATCCTTAGGTTCCAAGTTTGTAAAAAACCTTTGAACCAATCCACAAAATAAATCAGTTATAGGCACATGGTGGTCAATCCCTATGGCAAGCCAAAATTGGGCTGAGTAATCACAATCCATAAAGAGGTGCACCGTATGCTCCCCTGCTCCTTACAGAGAGCACACACCCTTACAGAGACCACACACATTATCACTAGCAACGCCTTTGCCATGCAACACATCTTTAAGAGGAATGAACTTGAATTTTACTAGATTTTATTTTGTGCATTTTACAATATATTATAAGTCATAAAATGTACCAAAAAACAAAAATAAAAATATAAAGACTAAAAACACAAACAATATATATATATGACACAAAGTGCAAACCGAATCATAATAAACATTAAACAAATATATATGTAACCATTACTTAACCCTATATATGTATCAAATTAAATAAAATTATCAAATACTTATATTATTTTTAAATACAACTTTGTACAATAATGTTCAATTTAAACAACAGAAAATAAATATATGACTCTGTTGCTTCTTCGTGATCTTTATTATTAGAGTATATTATTTGCACTTATCTGTATATTCAATACACAACTAAACTCCTTAGTTATAGCCTAGAATATAGGATGAGTATTTCACTACAATGTAATCACATACTCTGTATATATTGGTTTTACACATGAATAACAATCACTGAGCTATTCACATTGTTACATGGTATCAGAGCTCATCCCCTCTCGGCCGCCGTCGCCGATCACCCATTCTCCTCTCGGCCATAGTCGCCGATTTCATCTCCTCCCCACCGAAAATCATGACAAACACTTCCGCAAGCTCGAACAATGAAACTCCTCAAACCCACAATTCCGAAACCCTAAACACAAATCCAGAAACATGAAACAACACTCACCCATCCCTCACAGTTTCTAATATATCGACCTTCATCAAAATTACCTTAGACAATGAAAAAGGACCTTACCCAACCTGGGCTGCTCTGTTTAAGCTTCATGCCAAAGCTTTCCAGGTCCTGGACCACATCATCCCTCCTGCTTCCGCCGACCCTATGATAACCACAAACCCTGATCTCTGGTCTCGAATTGACGTTGTTGTCCTACAATGGATATACAACACTATCTCTCTTGACTTGCTTCACACCATCATAGAACCTGACTCCACTGCCGCTAGAGCCTGGACCCGCCTACAAGATATCTTCTCTGACAACAAACATTCCCGCGCCCTGTTCCTTCAACAAGAGTTCTCCAAAATCAAATTAGATGACTTTTCTGACATCTCATCTTACTGTCAACACATCAAATCTATTTCTGATCAATTATCCAACGTCGACAGCCCTGTCACTAATGATCAGATGGTTCTGCAACTCATCTCTGGACTGACCGAAGCTTATGATACTGTTGGAACACAGATCCGACACGGAGACCCCGTTCAATGCTGATTCTCGAAGAAACAGCCCGTGCCCGAAAATCCGTCACCCCTACGGATTCTGTCGCACTGGTTGCTGCCACCTGCGCGGCCGCCGCACCACCGTGCACCCTATTATTCGCGCGACAGTAGAAATAGAGGGCGGTATAGTCGCGTCAGACATGGCGGACGATACCAATCCCGCTTCGCCGGATCCCACCCGCGGTACCCATACAGTCAACCATGGGCTTCATATTCTCCATGGCCACCACAACAACAATGGGCTACCCCGCCATGCCCATACCCTACAAACACATGGGCTAACCCAATGCCCTCTGGCAGTCCATCTCAACCAGGGATACTTGGTCCTCGGCCTAATATGCACCAAGCACATCTTAATGTAGCCAATCCGGCTTATGTTCCAGCTGATATTGCCGCTGCCATGCATACTATGTCAATCACACCACCTCCTGATCAGTGGCACATGGACACAAGAGCCACGACTCACAAAGGTACGCTCACTTCTTATTTTGATTCGCGCCTCAATGATAAAATAATTGTCGATAATGGTCATTGTATTCCTATTTGTGGTTCTGGTAATGCATCCTTAAACACTAAATCTCACCCATTAAAGTTGAACAATGTTTTGCATGCACCCAAACTCATTAAGAACCTTATTTCAGTCCGTCAATTTACTGTTGATAACTAAGTTTCTGTGGAATTTGATCCGTTGGGTTTTTCTGTGAAGGATTTACAGACGGGGACTTTTATCATGAGATGTAATAGTACCGGGGACCTCTATCCAGTCATGTCTACCTCCTCCACCTTACCGTCCTTTCATTCATCTTTTCCTGCTTTAACTTCCGATATTTGGCACAATCGTTTGGGACATCCTGGACCGCCAATTTTGCATAACTTGTTGAATAAAAATTTGATTTCTTGTAATAGGATCAAGAATATTTCTGTTTGCTCGTCTTGTGTTAATGGAAAATAGGTTAAATTACCATTTCAGTCCTCGTATAATTCTGCTTGTATGCCCTTTGATTTAATTCACAGTGATATCTGGACATCTCCTGTTTTAAGCTCTAGTGGTCACCGATATTGTGTGATATTCCTAGATAATTACACTAATTTTCTATGGACTTTTCCTTTAGCTCAAAAATCACAAGTATTTTCCGTATTTCTTCACTTTCGGTCATTTGTCCGCACACAATTTGAGCGTGACATTAAAACATTTCAGTGCGATAATGGGGTGAATTCAATAATAATTCATTTCATCAGTTCTGTCAAAACAATGGAATCCAATTTCATTTCTCATGTCCCTATACTTCACCTCAAAATGGGAAATCAGAACGCACAATTAGAACCATCAATAATGTAATTCGCACTATAATGAATCATGCTTCTGTTCCGTTTCATTTGTGGCAACATGGTCTAGAAATCACCACCTATCTAATTAATATTTACCCTCACCGAATCCTAGGTACCATTCTCCCACCAAAATACTATACCAAAGGGACCCTTCATACTCACATTTAAGGACATTTGGCTGTTTGTGCTTCCCTCTCATTCCTACTCAATCTCGACACAAATTAGAGGCTCGTTCCTACCCCTGTGTCTTTCTTGGTTATCCAGCAAATCATAGAGGTTACAAATGTCTCGATTTATCTAAAAATAAAATCATTGTATCTCGTCACGTCATGTTCGACGAAACGCGATTTCCCTTGCTCCCGCAACCAGAAAATAACCATCAGGCGCCTATCACCTCGTCCCAATCCGACGGCCTACTGCCGTCCCTAGCGTCGCCCGTCCAATCATCTTCCCGGTCGTCCACCCCTATTTTTCCCTCTGTTTCATACCCGGCGTCTTCCTCGTCTGTCCAATCTCCCCGTCCGTCCGAGTCACCCATCTCTGTCCAATCTCCCCGTCCGTCTGCGTCGACCAGTCCGGTCTTGTCCCCTCCCTCGTCCATGTCAAAATAGAATTCCTCCACAAATTCGTCCCGTCAGTCAGTCGGTTCCTTGTCTGATTTAGTATCTCCTGCCATCACTTCCACCATATCTCCCCAATTATCCCCGTCGAGCATTCCCGATTTATCATCTCCCACTCGCACAACAAGTACTATCGAGTCCTACAACCCCATCATTCCCAATCCACATACTCATAACATGGTAACACGCGCACAACACGGCATCCACAAACCACACCGTATGCTTAATTTGTCAGCTTCTGTGTCACCTGCTATTTCTCCAATTCCCAAAACACCAGCCCTTGCATTGCATGACCCAAATTGGATACAAGCCATGACTGATGAGTTTGAGGCTCTTATTGAAAATAAGACGTGGGTACTCGTATCCCGTCCCAAAAATGCTAATGTTATTCATAGTTGGTGGATTTTCAGGCACAAAACCAAGTCCGATGGATCATATGAACGATACAAAGCACAGCTAGTGGGAAATGGATCAGGACAATTGGCTGGAGTAGACTATGGTGAAACTTTTAGCCCTGTGGTCAAGCCAACAACCATACGAGCTGTTTTGAGTATTGCTGTTTCTCGCAATTGGAACCTTCGCCAATTGGACGTCAAAAATGCGTTCCTACATGGCAACCTTAATGAAACAGTCTATATGCATCAGCCGCTAGGGTTTTGAGATTCGAAGCATCCTGATCATGTCTGCCTCCTCCAAAAATCACTTTACGGCCTTAAACAAGCTCTGAGGGCCTAGTATCAACGCTTTGCCACATTTGTAATTTCAATGGGCTTCACAAACAGTATCTCAGATCACTCACTCTTTGTCTATCACCATGGCACCGACACAGCTTATATTCTCTTATATGTTGATGACCTTGTTCTGGTTACTTCTTCTGACAAGCTTCAAACCTCTATCTTCTCCAAATTACAATCAGAATTTGCAATGAAAGACTTGGGTCAGCTCCACTACTTCTTGGGAATCTCTGTTACTCACTCACCTGGTTCCTTATTTCTGTCACAACGAAAATATGCTTCTGACATAATTGCTAAAGCCGGTCTTGAATCATGCAATCCAGCGATCACGCCTGTCGACACTAAACATAAGCTTAGCATTTCTTCCGGTTCAGCCTACCATGACCCCACAGAGTACCTAAAATTAGCAGGGGCTTTGCAATATCTGACACTCACCCGGCCAGATATCTCCTATGTTGTTCAGTAGATCTGTTTGTTCATGCATGACCCTAAGACCTCTCATATGGCTGCCCTTAAACAAATACTTTGGTATATTCAAGGTACAATTGACCTCGGTCTTACTTTAATTGCATCCTCCCCTAGTCAATTGACATCCTACACTGACGCGGATTGGGCGGGCTGTCCTGACACACGTCGTTCGACATCAGGATACTGTGTTTTTCTTGGGGACAATCTCGCCAAACGACAACCTACTCTATCCAGATCAAGCGCAGAGGCTGAATATCGCGGGGTTGCCAATGTGGTGTCTGAAACGTGTTGGATCCGCAACCTTCTACTTGAGCTTCGCTGCCTTATTCTCAAATCCACGGTTGTTTATTGTGACAATGTCAGCGCCGTGTATCTCACAGGAAATCCAGTTCAACACCACAAAACCAAACATGTCGAGATGGACATTCATTTTATCTGCGAACAAGTTGCCAAAGGAGAAGTTCGCGTCCTCCATGTCCCCTCTCGGTATCAAATCGTTGACATCTTTACCAAGGGACTCCCTCAACCTCTATTTGAAGATTTTAGAGATAGTCTTAACGTTCATCCTCCGAACCTTAAGACTAAGGGGGAGTATTAGAGTATATTATTTGCACTTATCTGTATATTCAATACACAACTAAACTCCTTAGTTATAGCCTAGAATATAGGATGAGTATTTCACTACAATGTAATCACATACTCTGTATATATTGGTTTTACACATGAATAACAATCACTGAGCTATTCACATTGTTACATTTATCATCAACTAAAACTACCGAAAGAACTAAAGGAAGTAAAGATAGAGTTTGATAAATTCCAACTCTTCGTTTACTTCCTCCAATCTTCCATTGCTTCAATTGATATTGTGATTTCACACCACGATCTGATTGGTTCACATGATCAACTGGTTCACTCTCCAAAACGATCACGATATGATATTTCTACTTCCTTTGGTATCTTCACATATTGGTTCATTGATCATGATCGTTTTAGTGGTTTCTTAGGTTCACCATGCACAACAATCATTCAAACTTTTACACCAGAATATAGAAAAATCTAATTATCGAAAACCACACACGAAAATAAAAAACATACAATCACCATAGAATCATCTCTAACAAAAATCAAACACAAAACATTACGGCCGAACTGCATTCTTAATACTCACGTTCAAATTATCCTCTTTGAAAATTGCATCCGCAAGAACTTCATAATTTTCTCTATAATCTTCAAAACATTTGAAAATGAAATACAAAACTCACACACACCAAAACACATATCTAGAGCAAAAAAAAAAAAAACAAAAACGAAAAATCCTAGACAAAAGACATAATGGAAAATTGGGAACTTACAACCGAAAACAAAATAGGAGAAAAAAAAACACAAACAAAAGCAGTTCAGATGCAAATAAAAATTCACACGCCAAAACACGCAGATCTAGGGCAAAAAAAAAAAAACAAAACGAAAAGGAAAAACCTAGTGCGAAAAAATGGAAACTTACAATAGTAATTTTTTACAAGGATAATTCAAAAAAATGAGTACTCATTTTCAAGACACCTTTTTCTCTTCTCCATAAGAAGAAATATATTCTGAAAATAGAAATTTATTATGTAAACACAATGAACTCATATATATGTGTGACAAAGGGTTGGAGTGTGACAAAAAGCTTATTGTGTGACATAACAAAACTGCGTAGTTTTGATGATATTTAAAAAGGGCAATGTGGCAAATTTGTAAATAAAATGAAAGAGATGATAGAGAAAATTGTTTTATTTCTTTTCTTTAAAATACATTTTTCCGACATCTCTAACATCGTTTTCTGAAATTTTTTATACTATTAGACTCGTCTAAATTAGACGGTCATTTTAAGATCCCTGAAACTCAAGTAAAAAAAATTCCGGTGAACGGAATCCGGGTGTACGTTTTTCGGCGAGAAAAAAGTGCCCAAAAATTTCTCAAAAAAATCCAGAAAATGTAAAACATTATTATAAGAAACTTTAATTCTTGGATCGAAGCGTGATTTCTTACGGTTTAGTCTCAATAAAACTTTTTCCTTAATTTTATCCATTTTACATGCTTCAACAATTTGTTGGGTCAAAACTGTAAGGAATCTCGCTTTGAGCCAAGAATTAAAGTTTCTTAAAATGATGTTTTAAATGTTTTGAAATTTTTTGATAATTTTCTGGGTATGTTTTTTTTGTCCTACTTACATTGTTCCAAATCAGTGTACCATTTGTTCCAACATAATACTTATATTGTTCCAACAGAAAATTGTTTTATTTTTTTTCTTTAAAATACATTTTTTCGATATTTCTAACCTCGTTTTTCGAAAAATTTTATACTAATAGACTCGTCTAATTTAGACGGTCATTTTAAGATCCCTGAAGTTCAAGTAAAAAAATTCCGGTGAACGGAATCCGGGTGGGCGTTTTTTGGCGAGAAAAAAAGTACCCAGAAAATTCTCAAACAATTCCAGAAAATGTAAAACATTATTCTAAGAAATTTTAATTCTTGGGTCGAAGGGGTATTTCTTACGGTTTAATTCCAATAAAACTTGTTCCTTAATTTTATCCATTTTACATTATTCAACAATTTATTGGGTCAAAACTATAAGGAATCTCGCTTTGAGCCAAGAATTAAAGTTTCTTAAAATAATGTTTTATATGCTTTGGAATTTTTTGATAATTTTCTGGACACGTTTTTTTGTCCTACTTATATTGTTCCAAATCAGTGTACCATTTGTTCCAACATAATACTTATATTGTTCCAACAGAAAAATGTTTTATTTCTTGTCTTTAAAATATATTTTTTCGACATTTCTATCCTCGTTTTTTTGAAAAATTTTATACTATTAGACTCGTTTAAATTAGACGGTCATTTTAAGATCCCTGAAGCTCAAGTAAAAAAATTCCGGTGAACGGAATCCGGGTGGGCGTTTTCTGGCAAGAAAAAAAGTGCCCAGAAAATTCTCAAAATATTCTAGAAAATGTAAAACATTATTCTAAGAAACTTTAATTCTTGGGCCGAACCGGGATTTTTTACGGTTTTGACCCAATAAATTATTGAAGGATGTAAAATGGATAAAATTAAGGAAAAAGTTTTATTGGGACTAAAACGTAAGAAATCCTACTTCGACTCAAGAATTAAAGTTTCTCCAAATAATGTTTTACATTTTCTAAAATTTTTTGAGAATTTTATGGATACTTCCGGATTCCATTCACCGAAATTTTTTTTACCCGAACTTCTGGGATCTTAAAATGACCGTCTAATTAAGACGAGTCCAACGGTATAAATTTTTTTGAAAAACAAGATTGAAAAGGTTGGGAAAATGCATTTTAAAGAAAAGAAATAAAACAAATTTTTATTTCCTATTATTTATAAATTTACCACCTTCCCCTAGTTAATTACAAAATTGGTCCTTGTCATACCATAAGAGATGTGTCACACCTGATCTCTCCTCTATATATATACTAGTCGAAAACCCGTGCGTTGCACGAGGTATGGAACTTTTATATAATTTAGATAAATAAATAAATTGACATATTTACTTTTAAATAATTTTATATCATGCTATGAAAAAAATTTATATTATATATATTTGAAATTAATATATATTTTTTTAATGATAATTCAAATTAAATTAATTTTAAAAATAATTGACTACTTTTTTTTATAGAATTTTAACTAAAGATGAATAATTTATTTATTTTTACAAAATTCAATGATTTGTACATTTTAGGAATTTTAATAGATTTTCATATTCCAAATATTCCGTGAAACAATAATAATAAAATAGCAAATTAATTAAGAAATATATTAGAATATAATAAAAAACCAAAAATTGAATTAAACTATAATTAAAATTAAATATTATATTTACGATACAAAAGAATTACAATATAGGTTAAACAAAAATTGAATTAAACTACAATTAAAATTAAATATTATATCTACGATACAAAAGAATTACAATCTATGTTAAAGTGGAAGCAACATCAATATATTATTCTATAAGTACAATCAATACTTTTCTAATGTTGCATATGAAGAAACTTTATCAATTCAATATGTTACATATAAAAAAATAAAATTCGTAAGAATTAGTCACAAATTCATCTTGATGATAATTATTTTGGTTGATGGAATTTCATGATCACCAAGTATTCGAATTCAATTATTCATTCTGCTATAATAACCCAATATATCTAATTGAATCAGTTTAAGATGATGATTTCTCATATTTTCATCTCGTAATATCTCATCAAGACATTCGATCAATTTGTTCTTCATTCTTTCACTATATAGAATATCAGCCATACTCGCAGATATCACTTATTTGACTTCATTAATATTTTCTAATAACTATATATTCTTGAATTTTATAAATAAGAAAAACAAACAAAAGAATTGAAAAAAAATGAAGGGATGAAAAAAATAATTAGGAGAGAACCATCTTCCTCTCGGGGGTTTTTTTTTTGAAAATAAGAGAGAATGTCGAGACATAAGCGTATAAAGAGGAGAGTGAAAATATTTTTTTCCCATTAATTAAACATTTTATTTTTTCTTAATGAAGTATTAAGTCCATAAATTAATTTTAGTTAAATAGAATTAAATCGCAATTGTAACCACTCAGTACAAAAAAAAACGTTTTATAATTAATATGTGAAATTAATTATATTAATTAGAATCATTATGCTCAACATTTGAGAATTTGAAGAGATTCAAATAATAATATTTTCTTAATTAATATTTTTCAATAATTTGTCCTATGATCATATTTCATTTTCATTTGTTAAAAACTTTTGAAATACTAACAATTTTGTACGAACCATAATATAATAGTTAAAAATTATATAAGCCAATGTTGCAAAAGCAATTATCTCAATATCCATAATTAATGTACATTTTTAGGATTTTAAGCATATTTACCTTGATTTTGAATTCGTATCTAGCATAATCCACATTCTTCAAGAATAAACATCTTATCATATTTTTCTCAGATGTACTATGGCTCGAGCTATTTGGACTATTTCGCCTATTGGGGATGTGGAAACCCAATTTCAAAACATTTTTTATTATTGGGGTTGGATCTTCTCTAAACCGGTGGAGCTTGTTGAGCTTGTAGCGGTTTTATGGTGGATTATTTGGGGTTATAGAAATGACATTGTGTGGAATCGGAAGGATTCACAAGCTTCGATCATGTATCATTCGGCCGGCTCATTTCTACAGGCCTGGAAGAAAGCGCAGGCGTCTGTTTCTCCTTCTGGAAGTCCGGCTGTGCCAAGCCTGACGGTGTGGCAGCGTCCTCCAATTGGTTTCCTAAAATTTAATGTGGATGGTGCGTCATTTGCAGACGAGAATGTGGCTGGGTTTGGTTGTATTGTTCGGGATGAGTTGGGCCGTTTTGTTGCGGCTAAAAATGGATCCTTGCAGAATTATCAAGATGCATCGTTCATTGAAGCGCTGTCGGTCCGTGAAGCTCTTAGTTGGATCAAAGACCGCGGATGGAAGGATGTAATCATTGAATCAGATTCTTTGATCGTGGTTCAGTCTATGGCCCGCCCGTTAGAGGTTTCATCTCCTTTTAACGCCTTAGCCAATGATTGTCATTTTTCTTTGAACGAGTCTTCTAATTGCTCTATTCGTTTTGTCTGTCGCTCTGCAAACTCTGTTGCTCATTTGTTAGCTAGAAGTAGTATTTTACCTTTACATCGGGGTGAGTGGTTTTCTGTACCCCCTGATTTTATTTGTAATATGCTTCTTCTAGATTCTTAATATATGCTTATTTGGTTGTCAAAAAAAAAACATCTTATCAAGCGTATTAGACGCTTACAATCCCCTTGTCTAGAAAATTGAAAAAAAATAACTTCTTGATAATAATAATAATATAACATAATTTATATTGAAATAAACTTCATTGTAAGTATAATATTCCAATATCTCTTTAATATTTTATTTAATATGTCTCAAACTTTAATGAACAACTATCGTGTGAAACTTTCTATTTATTTGTACCAAAATGCATAAAAATAAAAAAATACAATCCATATCAATTAGCTAAACTCAAACTAAAAAAATGAGCGGATTTCAACATGTTCCGAATTAGAAAAATTAATCTAACTTCAATTAAAACTAAAAATTGAGTTCATAAAAAGCCGAAAATCTAAATTTTAGTTAGAGTTAACAATCAAAACGATAACACCTAGGAACATATACTAAAAAAGAATGCAAATATACAAAATCTTTATTTTAGTCATTTTGAAAAATAAATAAATAAAAAAGAAAACATGGATAAGGTAGCGAGAGGTATGGAATCTGGATAACGACAGAAATGGAATTTCATCTTTGAAAGATGAAACTATAACAACAATTGTTTAATAAAAATAAAACAACAGCACAATTGAGAAAGCCAAAAATTGAGTTAATATGAAGTCGAAAATCTAAATTTTAGTTAAGAGTTAGCAATCGAAATGATAACATCTAGCAACATATACTAAAAAAGAATACAAATTTACAAAATCTTTATTTTAGTCATTTAAAAAAAAGACAAATAAAAAAGAAAACATGGATAAGGTAGCGAGAGGTATGGAACCTGGGTAACGACAGAAATGGAATTTCATCTCTGAAAAATGAAACTATAACAACTATTGTTTAATAAAAAGAAAACAACAACACAATTGAGAACAAAAATAACTACAACATATGAAAAAAAATCGAATAATTACCTTGAGAAACATAAGAATTTCTTGTAATTTTTGACACTTTTGTGTTTTACTGTTTTAGTTGTTCATGCATCTTCTATTTCTGTCGGATTTCTTCAATTGAAGCTATCAGTTTGGAAAAAAAAAGACAAATAAAAAAGAAAGCATGGATAAGATAGCGAGAGGTATAGAACCTGGGTAACAACAGAAATGGATCTGAAAGATGAAACTATAACAACTATTGTTTAATAAAAATAAAACAACAACATAATTGAGAACAAAATAACTACAACATATGAAAAAATCGAATATTTACCTTCAGAAATATAATACTATCTATCGTGACCAATGAATATAATGGTGGAATACTATCTATCATGCTTTATATAGAAGTTTATTTGTGACTTTTGGATTTCCTTTGCTTTGTGTTTTTTCATCTTCCCGTAACTCTTGTTTTCTTTTATTATTTTAATTAATAGGCTAGTAATTATTTAATATATTATAAATATAAATTTGTTATTTTTAATTAATTAAATATTTATTTTTAATTAACTAAATATTTTTAATCTGATTTTTTACTACGTTGACAACTCATCAAAAAGATCTCTAAAATACTTCTTCTCATTTCTCTCTGCTTCCGTAATTATATATATATATATATATATATAAGTTGGAAAAGTCTAACCGTAAAATTTGCAAGGTTTCACTTAGAAATGAGAGAAATGTAAAATTCCAACTACAATGGATGGAAACACATAAGTACGGAGAATAAATTTTCAAAATATTCATTTTACACTTGATAAATTTGATTTTCTGTAATGGGACAAAATGAAAAATTGGTACAAGTACATGGTCAACTGTGTGTTAGCCAACCTACTTGTTACATGCATGAACTAATCCTGTTACAAATTATTTGTAGCAAACCTAATATAAATAGTTTAGTCAATCTGATTTGACAGACTCTATGTAACGCGATTTCATGATGATTGATACAAATAATTGTTTCGTAATGGCGCGCTCTAAAGCACGTTATATATAGAGTGTTGCTAATAATGTTTTCAGCTAGTGTTAAAACCAAAATTCCACTCATTTTGTAGTTGATAACCCTATTTTCGTTAGTCGAGGTTTCTTTGTGATGGATTAGGATCATAATTTATTCCATTGAGATTGTTTTGTTATGTTTCTGCAATTGAGTGTATTTATTTCTTCATAAATGCGTTTTGCAATTAATCTATTTTAAGATGGAATATTGCTATTTGGTGTAGATTTGCAATGACTTTGAAGCTAGAGTTTGTGCAATTTGAGCTGAAAGTTCTTGAGATGCATTGAAACAGATGAAGTTTGTAGATCGGAATTCGAATTGTATGTAAGATTACTGGTTTTTTAGAGATTTGCAGTAAAAGGTTGCTTTACTACTTTATATAGTGTTTTATATTTTAAAAACAATATTTTAGGAATGTTAGGGATATTTTCGGTAATTTAGATTTTTTCATGTGTTTAGTATTTTAAGAATAAGTCATATTTTGGCGGTATTTAGATAAAGTCTCCAAATAAACATTTACTACCTCAATAAATCACATTTTTTATTTCTCTTTTTCTAGAGAGAAAATGAAGTTTTCATTAAAAAGGAATAAGCAAATCCTTGCAAAAAGAATACCCTAACTGACTAGGAATAACAAAAGAAATAAACTCAAAAGTATTGGAAAGAGATTGTCTAGAAACAATGTGAGCAACCTCATTTGATGTCCGAGGGATGAACAACACATAAACGTCTTGTCTGTCACATAGCAAATCCTTAGTAGCGGAATATTAAAGGTAAATTAATTATTTTAATAGTCTAATTGATGTTGCATTGGTTTTGATGAAAAATCTTAAACAACATGTAAAAAAGAACGGAGGGGGTATGGTTTAGCATAGGGGTGAGTACGGTTCGGTACAATTCGGGGATTTGAAAATCTCTAGAATTGTATCTAATAAAGTCAACGGTTCAATCTGGTTCTGGATCTATTTTTTCGGATATTCAGTCCGGTTCTAGAATCTCCAACATATTTACTCGGTAATGTTGGAAACAAATGAGGGTTATAGAAAAACCGAATTGAAATTAAGAACGGAAATCGGAAATCGAACTGTGTCGTGGCGGAGGCCACTGCCTTGAAAGCGATTTCGGCAGACCGAGGTGCAATCTGTAACTCCGGTCGCTCCCCAAGGTTAACACAGAAACCTTCGAACCTGTGCACTCAAAGTCGAAGATTGTAGAACAGCAAAAGAGTATTTTTAATTGCCCGGAAAAAGGATTGAAAGAAAAAGTATGTTTCCAAAGCTGGAAACTGGTTGTATTTATAGCCTTCAGAAATATGAACGTTAGAACGTTCATATATACGTTAGAACGTGGAGCAAGACCAGGAGAAAAATAAGGTTCGGTTTTTTACTAAATAAAAAGTTGAGGAAAAGTTCAAAGAAGTTAAACGGATAAAAAGAAAAATAAAATTCGGGCCCAGTCGGGCCGGTTCGGGTCGGACGTCGCGCGAACGAACGCGCGAGCGCGCGCGTGTGGTATATTTGCTAAAAACCACTTAACACAATTTAAAGGCTTCTAAATCCCAACTCTATATATACCCACTCAAAGAGTTATAAGTTTCCCATGTGTGGTTGTAAAAGTGCTCTTGAGAGCAAAGTGGTTAAAGACAAATATACCCCACACTTTCAAAGCCATTTTTATTCAACACACCAAAGTTTCAAAACCATTTTTCTAACAAGTAATATTAGGAATTTAAAAGTCTCCAGAATTGTACCTAATTAGGTCAACAGTACAATTCAGTTCAGTCCTATAGAAAAAGTCAGTGGTTCAATCCAATTCTGAATCTTTTTTTCGGGTATTTGGTCCGGTTCAAGAATCTCTGAAATCCACGTTCAGTCCTAGTTTAGCATAAGGGCATGTGTGATTTATCTGTTGTTTGTTGTTTATTTTTACAGTTTGTTGTTGGAAAAAAAATTGTTTCCAAAAGGCATAGATTTCATATTTTTTTAGAAAACTAATAGAAAATGTACTCCCTGAATCTGATTATGTTTGTAAACTGTTTTAACTCGATTTATTGTATACATTTCAGGCAAGTTTGAATTGATTAAGAATGCTTTTAAACTTTGCACAATTCAACCTAGGAAAGGGAAAAAATTACCATTTGGCTTGTCCCTGTACTTCGCTTAAAACTTCAATTGTTGTTCTAAATTTTAAAAAGTTTTAAATGATCCATATTTATTGTTTATTGCATCTAATAATTTTATTTTTTTGTCCAATGGAATTCAATAACTATAGCATTTCAATTTTTAAAAGTTGATAATTATTTGTTTATTTGTCATTTTTTAACATGTAAGGAGCATTTTAGTACTTACACAACATATCTTTTTTTAACCCAAAATAAGCATTTCATAAAAGAAAGGGATTTGCATCCTCAACAATAGTGTTTAACAGCCATTCCGGCACAACAGAAGACAAAAAAAATCGCTCGCATTGGAATAGACCTGCCTAGCTACCAAATGAGCAGTCCTATTCGCTAAACGACTAACAAAAGATACTGAAAAGTAGGATTAGAACTTAGGATAACTCGACAATTATTAATAAGCATACCAAACTCCGAGATATCCTGTTTGTTGGAGTGAATTGCATCAATAACAAGCTTAGCATCTGATTCATATTCAACGTTCGTGTAACGCATAAAAGCAAGTCATATCATACTCATTCGGAGTGCTAATGCCTCGACCACCTTAGGTTCTCTAATGCTTGCAACAGCACTGCTGCTACGGAATAGGAAAGTACCTGTGTCATCTCTGATCACCGCCCCCATCCCGCAGCTTCCTGCTTCCTTAAAGATGGCACTGTCGACATTACATTTTGATAACTCGGGGAAAAATCCTTGATCGGAGCACGTCCCTGTGGGGGCGTCGTTGGGTTCGACGGGGGGAAGCTCCGATGCCAAAGTCAGTAAGGAAGAACAAGAGAGCAAACTGAATTGACAAAGGGTAAGTAAAAGTGTACCTTGATAGCCTAGGGATGTAGGCTATATATAGCTAAGAAGTCGTAACTTTCAGCAACTAGAAGGTCTCCATTAATGCTCCATTAATGGCGGTTACTGGTTACCTTTAAGCTGGCAGTTACTGGTTACTTTTAACATGGCGGTTAGCTAATTGATAGCTCATTAATGGTCTTTATGGCCGAGTCGGCGGTTTGCCGTTACTGTGATGAATCAGGTGAAAGAGGAGATTCGCCTCATAGGTTCGCCAGCGGATCTCACTGAGCTGAACCGTGGAGATCCACCATCCGGTTCTTCTTGCGGCGTTCTCAAGGTGAATATCCCTTTTCGTATTCTTTGATCCGTCAAGGCGTATGTACGCTCTCCTTGAGAGCTATGGCGGGTCTCCGCTACTCGCTCTCATCGGGCGTATCTCGTTATGGCGTATCTCGCCATGGTCCATGTGGCGTGGCATAATGCTAGAGACTCCTTCCTTTTCCTCATTATTTGCATATTCTCCCATGCATTAATTATCATTAATTCCACATTAATCATGTATAAATATCTCTTTTAGAAGGAATAATGGTTTGCTATTATTTCTATTAATTTTCCCTTATTCCTTATTCAAGAATAATTTGGGTTGTTATCAGAAGCCCCCCCTAAAGGTATAAAAAGCTCTTTAGGGCTGTCTAAATGGTGTTTTATTTTTCTATCTTGGAGGAAAGTGGACCCGCCCTAGATGGGGGATCATATATGGAAATTATGCGCCTTTTGGGGCTTCCTTATACGGGATCTTATGAACAAGATCCGCCCTATATGGGATCATATATGGATATGATACGCTTTTAGGGGATTTTGCTTCTTCGTGGATAGGTGGCCAACCGTATCCATTGTTAGCCTCTAGGGGCTTCTTGAGAGTTATATTTCCTTTAGAAAGGAATAACCTGCCCTATATGGGACCTTTTGTTCCTACCCTATAGGATTATGATTCGCCTTTAGGGACTTATTTTCTTCAGTTCTGCCATATTGAGGAGAATGACCCGCCCTTAGGGATCAGTAAGAATGATCAGCCATTTAGGGACTTTTGTGCATTTTGTGGAGGCGAGACTTTGTTATTTCTATGATGAAGATGAGGATTCATTACTTTGATGAAAATGAGACTTCATTGTTTGGATAAAGACGAGGCTTCATTGATTGGATGAAGACGAGGCTTCATTGATTGGATGAAGACGAGGCTTCATTGTTTGGAGATGAAGACGAGGCTTCATTACTTGGAGATGAAGACGAGGCTTCATTATTTGGAGATGAAGACGAGGCTTCATTATTTGGAGATGAAGACGAGGCTTCATTATTTGGAGATGAAGACGAGGCTTCATTACTTGGAGATGAAGACGAGGCTTCATTACTTGGAGATGAAGATGAGGCTTCATTACTTGGAGATGAAGACGAGGCTTCATTACTTGGAGATGAAGACGAGGCTTCATTACTTGGATGAAGACGAGGCTTCATTAGTTGGAGATGAAGACGAGGCTTCATTAGTTGGAGATGAAGACGAGGCTTCATTACTTGGATGAAGACGAGGCTTCATTAGTTGGAGATGAAGACGAGGCTTCATTACTTGGATGAACCCTTTGCTTTCCAGAACTATTTTTACTAATGCATTATATCTTTTAGCAAGTAATTTTCTAGAATCTGGTTTAGGATTTCTCCGATTGTTTAGGGTAGGTGGCCAGCCGTACCCCAATGTGTGAACCTTTGTGAAGGTTTAGAAGCTGTTCTATTCCTTCTAGAGGAAGTAAAGCTGCCTAGGGGATCAACTTGCTACCTATCTTTGAGGTGAAGCGATCCGCCCGTAGGACTTGTGAACCCTTCTTTGGGAAGGGAGTGAGAGAGTGTAAAGTCCTTGCGTCCAAGGAATGTTTTAACTCTTTCTCGAATGGTGATCATCTAAAGATGGATCCGCCCATGAGAGTGTTCTCCTATCTTTGAGGAGAAAGTTGAGGGTGTAATGATCTCATGTTTGAGACGATTTTAACCCGCTTTTGATGGTGGTCAATCCTTTTCCTGTCTTTGAGGAGAGAGTTGAGCTCATTTGAAAGCTCCTGAGGATCTATGCTTCTTATCTTTGTGGAAAGGGGATCCGCCCGTGATGGGATCAATTGTCCTATCTTTGAGGTAATTGATCCGCCTGTGGAACTTTTCATTCGCCAGCCACTGGGCGTATATCAGCACTAAAAGCTAGGCAAATGAATATAAGAAGTATGGCGAGAAAGAATAAATTATAAAATATAGGATACTATAACAGTTTAATGCACATATAAGAATATGTAAAAATACTGATTTTTAGGCCCATGGTTCTGTCTTTTCTGAGCAACTAGAACCGCATCCTCAATGATGTTTAACTTATGAGTAATCACATCTGGGCTTACTCCTGTGGGGATCTCATTCTCCTATGTAAATACGCTTTCATACTCAATGAGAACTTTTTTAACATCCTCTTTGATCTCAAGTTTTAATCCTTTGGCGATCCGCACCCGCTTTCCATCAGCAATAAGGAGCGTTTCTGTGTCGCCCAAAGCTGTAGTGACAAGTTAATATTTCTCACCTTCGTCCTCTTTGGACTGTGGGCGGATTGATAGTGACGCCGAGTATAAGTCTCTTTAGCCACCTTTTGGTTCCCGCTAATCATTACTCCTCCTTTGCTGGTGAGAATGTACATTGTCAGACGACGGATGGAAATTAGGGCTGCAACCTCTGGCCCTTGGTCTGGATAGTGTGACCCGTCACTCCAATGATGTCAACAATGGTTGTTTTTATTTGGATCGGATCAACCTTTAGTTTGGCGAATGCACCTTTGGTGATGACATTGCGAGAACTTCCCGTGTCTTTACTCGCTTTATTTTATCTCCCATCCTTGAATCTCCATTGTTACTACCAATGCATCTGCATGTGGAGAGATTACTGGACCTGTTTCTGCAAAAGGAGCAATGGAGGGATGTTTTATCCAGAGCGGATATTTTTGCTTTTTCCACGGGTGGCTGATACACTGGTCCATCTACTATGACATTAATGACACTTTTGAATTTATTTTTGGGATCTGTCTTCTGCTTGTCATCTTGTTATTTGTTATTCTGGACAAAGCTATCTAGTTTGCCAGCTCCCAGCAAGCTTCAGTGTGGTGGCCAACCAATGTGGTGGCCAACCTGTAGTACGCTTTGGCGTTTCTTCCAACGGTTACATGCTCCCCTCCTTTGGGTTCGGGATATGTAATGTCCCGCTTATATTGAATCTTTTCTTTTATATTGTGGCAAGTTGGAAGCTTTAAACATTCTGTCCGCTTCATACCCCAGGATCCGTGCTGTGAATGGCGAATTCATGTTAACTTGATGGCGTACCTTTTTGCATTGTTCTCTTGTCTATATAGAGCGGCATGCACTCGCCTTTCAATCTCATCATTCGTGTGTTCAATGTTGAATCATGATGGTGAAGCCGGTTCTTGATCTTGATCTCGATCATATTGAGGTTATGCTTGGAGATATGGTTTAACGCGGATGGATGTTGTCACAACCGTGGGAGCCATTTTATCTAGCTTCTGATATCTTGTCTCTGCATTCTTCAACATTTTGCTAACATAATAGATGGAGAACTGCTGACCTTCTTCTTCTTGAATAACCACGGTGCACATAGCTTTATCCATGACAGATTGATACAAATGCAGGTCTCCCCTTCAGATTGGTCTGCTCATCAAGGGTGGTTCTGCTAGGAATTGTTTTATACCTTGATATGCTTGTTGACAATCTTTCTAGTATGATGATCCGCCCGTTCAACCTCTGGATCTTTCTCACCCATTGTGGGGTTTTCATTTAGGCGCTCTTTTCACCTTTTTCCTCGCATGACTTTTATTTTATCTGGATTTGCTCTAACTCCTTTTTGGCCAATGACATAGTCAAGGAATTTTTCTGAAGTGACTATGCATATACACTTCTTTGGATTGAGCTTTATTTTTCATATCAGTGTTTGCACTGGTTGTAGTATTAGCAACTCCCTTGTACCTGTGGGTTAGCACTGAAAGAACTCCAGAAGTGGGGCATACTCTGTCCATTATTAAAAGATTGTGGTAAGTCATAAAAGCTATATTCACTTACCTTGGGGATCAATGGCTTGATCCATGCAACATACTTCATAGAAAAAGAATGTTTGCATTTGCCTTGTTGGCAAATATCATGTATGATGCAATTCTCTTTATGGAATTTTTAATTCATCTTGGAATCAACTTAATAATTCCTTCGCGTTGGTCCCTGACTCTAGAATGAACTTAGTCAAAGGATAAAACCGAGTAAATATTATATGTCAAACAAATTCATAATAGAATTTTAATCGTGCTTGTTTTAATAATAATATCACGTATAACGGTCATAACCATAAAGATTGCTACTGCACATGAATATCATAATGAATTCTTAATAAATAACCATAATGAGAGTGGTTTAAGAATAATGTCCTTTTGTATTTCAATGCGCATTAATATCCAAGATAGCATATTTATTTTAAACGTCATAAAAGTTATGACATTCTATATTGGGTAAGATATCTTACATAGTTGCTATTTACTTGCAATTAATATTGTGCATCCATACATTAATGGCATTCAGAGATCATTAAAGCCTCATTTGAATGAGGTGTAATTAAAGAAAGGTAAGTGATGATTTAATAATATAGTTATATATAAAATTACTCTTATATTATTTCATTTGTACGAATAAAATAAAAGAGAAAGAGTAATTTTGGAAGAAAAATACATGTACCATGATTCTCCTCCAATTTGGAGTGTAAGGAAAATTACTCAAAATCCACTCTCACCTACCTTCACATACAATCCTCCAATCTTTAAGGAATTCTCATGTATATCTTAAGAATTTTGCATAAATTAATGTTCTGATCCGAAACCGACACTTGCACTATTTTGTAGTTAGCTCAGGACATGAAAGTTTTGTTTATCCAATTTGGTAATTCATCAGCCCATAATGGCCTTAATAGTTAGGGACAATTACAGGATAATTACAAATAGACTCAATATTTTCAAGTCTCTTGTGTTGGTAACAGAAATTCTAACAATGTCAAATAAACAATTTTTTATATGAATAGACACATCCTTGTAAAAAGGGAATGAAATAACTGTTTGACAAAACAATATTCAAAAATATGAATTTTTGATATTAAAAGTACTATATAGGAGAAAAACCATATATAGATGGTGGATTTACAAGGAAAAATCAAATATGATTTTTTTGTAATTTCTTCTAATAGTTATATGCATGTTCATCCAAAAGACCGACCAGATTTAAATCATCTGTAATTACATGAGCCCTTTTATGATATTTTAATATCAAATGACAAAATCACATTGAATGGATGATTTTTTTTTGTAAATCCCAAGATTACGGGTTTTATACATGCGTTTGTACTAATTCAATGATAATATCATATTACACTTGTCATGCATAAAAATATGAGGGCATAGTAAGCATGCAAGATTTAATGAAAGATTTGTGTTTATAACTTCATCTTTCACAGTTTATTAGATTTATCATAATAACATGTAATGATATTCATAGCACTTTATAAGAGTGAGGGATCTCAATTTTCTTTAATTAAAAATGGAATAAGAAAGGGGAGGAAACTTATCTTTTTCATCATAAAATTCCAGATTTAATGTAGAAAACTCTTTCCCACCAATATATGGAGAACTGTATCTTTGGATAGATTTGTTGTACTGATTGAGCCAAAGTTTGAGATTGTGATTTCTATTCTGTTGACTCCATTGTTTTGTTCTTTGTGAAACTCTATACAATCAAGATTTTGTGATCTTCTGTTTGTTAGAGATCCACGCTCACCGCACCAATTGATAACTCGGGGAAAAATCCTTGATCGGAGCACGTCCCTGTGGGGGCGTCGTTGGGTTCGACGGGGGGAAGCTCCGATGCCAAAGTCAGTAAGGAAGAACAAGAGAGCAAACTGAATTGACAAAGGGTAAGTAAAAGTGTACCTTGATAGCCTAGGGATGTAGGCTATATATAGCTAAGAAGTCGTAACCTTCAGCAACTAGAAGGTCTCCATTAATGCTCCATTAATGGCGGTTACTGGTTACCTTTAAGCTGGCGGTTACTGGTTACTTTTAACCTGGCGGTTAGCTAATTGATAGCTCATTAATGGTCTTTATGGCCGAGTCGGCGGTTTGCCGTTACTGTGATGAATCAGGTGAAAGAGGAGATTCGCCTCATAGGTTCGCCAGCGGATCTCACTGAGCTGAACCGTGGAGATCCGCCATCCGGTTCTTCTTGCGGCGTTCTCAAGGTGAATATCCCTTTTGGTCCTTGGGATAATATTCTGTCAGTAAGATGAATATCCCTTTTCGTATTCTTTGATCCGTCAATGCGTATGTACGCTCTCCTTGAGAGCTATGGCGGGTCTCCGCTACTCGCTCTCATCGGACGTATCTCGTTATGGCGTATCTCGCCATGGTCCACGTGGCGTGACATAATGCTAGAGACTCCTTCCTTTTCCTCATTATTTGCATATTCTCCCCTGCATTAATTATCATTAATTCCACATTAATCATGTATAAATATCTCTTTTAGAAGGAATAATGGTTTGCCATTATTTCTATTAATTTTCCCTTATTCCTTATTCAAGAATAATTTGGGTTGTTATCACATTTCACTGAGCCCCTTGCTGGTGGCTTCCACATTTCAATCTGCTTGGAGTTTCTGTTCGAACGTCCCTGATCGGTGTCGGGCGGCCCTGTTTCGGTTGACTCATAATTTCCGCCAACCGCTGGTTGTTGCTGCAGCCATGCAGGAGGCGTCGGAACAGACGCATCCATGTCCCCTTCCTGTTGCGGTAAACGGCGTCCGGCTGCTGAGCTCTGGGCAAGGACGTCGGCCTGTCTTGCTTGCTGGTGGCTGGATGATGGGTCAGCGGCAGGCCTGACCCTTCGTGAAGCAACTGAAGTTGCACCGGCTTCCTGAAACTTCCCCTGATAGTTAATTGACCATGCCGCAGAGTCTGCCTTTGACATAGCCTTCGATCCTTGTTGGTAAGCCTTCCAGTCCCGAAATTCGGCAGTTACGTGGCGCCAACTAGTGTCCATCGGCCACCAGGTCATATTCTATAGAACTTTGTTCCGGTGGTCCCAGATTGTCTTTAGAGTACAACACAGCCGGTCAATGATCTCCTGATTCGGGCCACATAAAGCCTGCATTAGCCACTCTGCAAAATTCATCCCATTAGTTTGTGCTATTGGAATTCCAGCTATTCGCCAAAGATCATCTGCAAAACAACATTCAACAAATAAATGGTTAACTGTTTCATCCTGATCCACACACACAGGGCATTCGATTATGATTGGAACTCGTCGTTGGGCTAATCTAGCCCGAGTTGGTAGGCTACCCGAGAAAATTCACCATATAAATAGCTTCAGTTTAGGGGGCATATTCCGGTTCCAGATCCTCCTCCAACCCTCATTCACCAATCTTTCCTCCTCCACCTCCCGCCCAACAATATAACCCGAATGCACATTATAAAATCCATCTTTTGACCAGTTCCATATTCTCCTATCCGCATTGGCAGTGAAGGGTAAAATAATGTCACAAATGGCACTCACTTCAGTTTCACTAAAATATCCTTTCAGTTTATTCGCATCCCAACCCCTACCATTTGTAAGCAACAAGTCAGCAACTCTCAAATCCTGCATCCCAGGGACCATAAAAGAATTTAAACAAAACCATTCAGTTTAAGTACTCATGCGTCCTTCCAAACTCTAATTGAACTCCCATCTCCCACCTTCCACAATACCCCTTTCCTAAGTATACTCAGGCCACTCCAAATACTTCTCCAAACCATACTAAGATTATTGCCTAATTCAGAGAAAAGTAAGTCTTCCCTTGAGAAATATTTTGCTTTGAACATTTGACTTACTAAGGTATTTGGATTATCCACTAATTTCCATCCCTGCTTTCCTAATAAGGCTAAATTGAACAAGTGAAGATCCTTAAAACCCATACCCCCTAGATCCTTAGATTGACATAACCTAGCCCAATCAAACCAGTGAATACTCTTTTTGCCATCAGGTTTCATATCCCACCAAAAAGAGTTCATCATTTTTTGCAATTCATCATAGATAGATAAAGGTAATAGGAACGTACTCATACAAAAGGTAGGAAGAGCCTGTGCCACTGACTTTAACAACACTTCATTGCCTGCCTGTGAAAGGAACCTGAAGCTCCATACTCCAAACTTTTTACGCAGCCTCTCAATTAGAAAATTAAAAATCCTTCTCTTAGAGCGCCCAATTAGTGAAGGCAACCCCAAGTAACGTCCCGTGTCCAAAGGTGCATTAACCCTCAAAATACCTTTAAGCTTAAGTTGCAACTCAGTTCTGACATTTGCACTAAAGAAAATTCCCGACTTACTCAGATTCACAGCCTGTCCCAAAGCCATCTCATACTCGGTCAATATGCTCAAAATCTTACTGGCTTCACTTGTAGATGCTCCAAAGAACAAGAAACTGTCATCAGCGAAGAATAAGTGTGTAACCGATGGAGCCCTTCGACAAATTCTGCATCCTGAAATCAAGCCCTCACTCTCGGCCTTCTTTATTAATTTGGATAGGACTTCAGCACACAAGATAAATAGGTAGGGAGCGGATCACCCTGTCGGAGGCCCATGCCAGGGATAATTTGTTCAGAATATTCTCCATTCACTGCCACCTTATACCTAAATGTTGTAATACAAAGCATCATCCATCTGATCCAGGTCTCATGAAAACCCATGCGAGTCATAACCAATTTCAGGAAGTTCCAATCCACCATATCATAGGCCTTACTAATGTCAATCTTCAAGGCAGCCTGCCCAGAATTCCCCCTATTCTGCCTTTTCATATAGTGAATACTTTCAAAGACAACCTGCACATTATCAATTATTGACCTTCCAGGGACAAAAGCAGATTGAGTATCCCCAATTATTTGTGGCAAAACACCTTTCAACCGGTTAGCCAAGGCCTTTGCAATGATTTTGTAGAGCACATTACAAAGGGAGATCGGATGAAAATCCTTGAGTAATCTAGGGCTGTCAAGCTTGGGGATAAGCACAATTGTGGTATCATTAAGGCCTGGTGGGACCTCCCCATCCCTAAGCCATTTCGTGCAGGCCGTACCCAGTTCTTGTCCCATTGTAGCCTAAAATGATTGGAAAAAACCTGGGTTCAATCCATCAGGGTCTGGAGATTTGTTTGGACTCATAGAAAACATATCTTTTACTTTTTACATCCAATAAATTATATTAAAAAATTGGGAAAAATATAAAAATAAACCTTGTGGTTACACCTATTTTCGATTGCAGTCTTGTGGTTTAAAAATTTACAAAATGGTACCTTGCGATTCATTCCGTTAGCAAACACATACCAAATTGACTAACGGTGTTAAAAGTCAAAGAGAAAAAAGTTAATTTGGCCCTTATATTTATTTATTTTATAAATTAACATCCCTTATTATTTAATTATCACAAACAAACCCCAAAATTAAAAATGAAAATCAAATACACATTCTTCTCCCTCTCCCTCTCATTTCTTATTTTTCTTCACCTTTCTCTCTCGACTTTGTTAATTTCTCTCTTTAAAATTACCAAATCAAATAAATCATATATTAAAACACAAACAGAAACATTGCACCGACAAACTAATTGAAGCCAAATCATGGTCTAATATGATCCAAGAGAAAATCCCCAAAATAATCCCCAGAGCTCCGATCAGAACGCCGCCGGATGAGCCTGAAACGATTAACACTTCAGAATTAATGGAAGGGCTTGAAGAAGATGATGGTTCTTTAAATTTGCCTCCCCATAGATTTCCCAGCTTCTCTTTTGATATCACAAATGATCCAAATCGAATTGCCGATAGTTCGAAACTACTGAATCATATCAAGCCAATTTGGCTTCAATTGGCTGAGGAAGAAGAAGAAAATCCTAATTCAATTATTTCAAAATTCGATTTGCATGTAATTTCCACATTTAGAAAAGTGAATTGCTTAATACCGCTCCCAAATTCCTAGTTACCGCCCCATTCGAACTTTTTTGCCCTTCTCATAATTTTGATAAAAAACTAAAAATTCTTTCTCTAAAATCATAAACTCGAACAATAATAATTGAAATTATGAAAATAATTGATATGCGACAATCTGAATCCCGAAAATGGATGATTATGAGTCGAAAACAATAAAATTTATATTTTTTTTCTCAAAAAAATCATGAACATAATGCATATTTTTTTGTGACGATTAGCATTTTTCGTCACAAAAAATTGAAGAATTTTGTATTTTTCGTCGCTAAAAAGTCTAGAATTGTGCCTAGGCCCAATTTTGGTCTAGGTGGGTGCCAGATCCACCCAGCCAATGGGCTGGGCGGATCCAGTACCCCCCCAGCCACTGGTCTGGGCAGATCCAGCATCCGTCCAGCCAATGGCTTGGGTGGATATACCACCCGCCCAAGCCATTGTTTGGGCGGATCTGGCACCCACCTAGACCAAAATTGGCGTTTTCTTTTCTAAAAGGGCAAAATTTCCCAAATGGGGGCGGTAAGAGGTAATTTAGGGGCGGTAAGTAGCAACACCCTTAGAAAATCACTATATCAACTCTCCCCAGATCACCCATTTCACTTCAAGCCATCATCCTCCAACGAAGCCGACAAACCGGATAGTTCAAAGGGGAGCAAAGAGAAGGCAATCATATACTCCACAAGTCTGCGAGGAGTTCGAAAAACTTACGAGGATTGCTGCCATGTGAGATTAATTCTAAAAGGATTAGGCCTTAGAGTCGACGAAAGAGATGTATCGATGCATTCAGGGTTTAAGGAGGAGCTTAAAAACTATTAGGAGAAGGTTTGAATGGAGGAGGATTGGGACTTCCGAGAGTTTTTATTGAAACAAAATACATTGGTGACGCCGATGAGATAAAACGAATGCATGAAGAAGGAAAATTAGATATGGTTTTCCGCTGCTGTGAAATGGATGAGGGATATGGTTTGATCTTAATGCAATGTTTCTGTTTGTCTTCTAATATGTGATTGTATTTTATTTTGTAATTTTAAAGACAGAAATTAATAAAGAGGAGGGAGAGAGAGAGAAGAGAGAAAGAAGAAGAAAAATAAGAAATTAGAGAGAGATGGAGAAGAAGGTGTATTTGATTTTTATTTTTATTTTGGGGTTTGTTTGTGATAATTAGATAATAAGGGGTGTTAATTTATAAAATAAATAAATATAAGGATCAAATTAACTCTTTTTTTTTACTTTTAACACCGTTAGTCAATTTGGTATATGTTTGCTAACGGAATGAACCTCAATGTACCATTTTGTAAATTTTTAAACCACAAGACTGCAATCGAAAATAGGTGTAACCACAAGTTTATTGTTGTACTTTTCCCTAAAAAGTTATGAGGTTATTTCATTTAAAAACCCAAAATTTTGGACCAATTACACGAGAAAACACAAACACATGTGTTAGGACTTACCATTTTCATCCAAAGCAATTCTATTACAGGAGAATTACAAAACTAGCACCTTTTAATGGTAGTTTACATTTCTAGCTTTTTTTTAAAAAACTAACCAAAACTAATACATTTCAACAAGTAACTTCCAAGTTTACCTTTGTCTTCTTCCTTAACATAACTGTGTGTTTTTTTCTTTCCCTCTCTCTCTTTCTCACGCTCTCTCTCTCTCTCTAAAGAACAGAACAATCTACAAAATGATTACGAATACTACAACAATCAATCCAACCCACAGTTCATACAATAAAATTTCTACAATCATATAAGTTTTTCATTGGTTTTTAGTTTCATTGAAAAGATTTAAAGCTTAGTCCATTCATCGTTAAGATCTAGCAGATTGTTTCTCTACAACCCAATGTATATTGTTTCTCTTCATTTTTCATGTTTTTACTGATCGTGCGAACCCCAAAAACAATGGCATTGTTGTCTGAAAATACATTTTGGTTGGAATATCAGTTTCAGACATTTTTCGCCGACAGTGTCGATATCTGTCGATTTCTGTCGATATCTGATCAATATCGACAGATATGACGATATTTGTTAAATTTCAGATATCGGATGGATATTGACAGGATATCGACAAATATCGACAAATACATATCGATAGATATCGACCAATACAATATCGATTGATATCGACATGATATCGACAAATATCGACACTGTCAGGGAAAAATGTCTGAAACTGATATTCCAACCAAAGTGTATTTTCAGACAATAATGTCACTGTTTTTGGGGTTCGCACGATCAGTAAAAACATGAAAAATGAAAAGAAACAATATACATTGGGGTGTAGAGAAACAACCTGCTAGATCTTAACGATGAATGGACTAAGCTTTAAATCTTTTCAATGAAACTAAAAACCAATGAAAAACTTATATGATTGCAGAAATTTTGTTATATGAACTGTGGGTTGGATTGATTGTTGTAGTATTCGTAGTCGTTCTGTAGATTGTTCTGTTCTTTAGAGAGAGAGCACGAGAAAGAGAGATGGGGAGAAAGACAAAGAAACACAGTTATGTTAAGAAAGAAGACGAGTGTAAACTTGAAAGTTACTTGTTGAAATGTGTTAATTTTGGTTAGTTTTTTAAAAGGAGCTAGAAATGTAAATTAACACCTTGAAAAGTGCTAGTTTTGTAATTCTCCCATTCTATTACCGATAGAGAATCACCTATGAAAATGACAAAGAATTTCCTAATCTAAATCGTTAGTATTATTACTAAGTTTAAACATTAATTAATCTCCTAAATTAGAATATTAATATGTTTCTTAAAGATAAACTTGATTAGTATGTGAAAAGAAGAAAGAAATTCCATCTTGATTGAAACATTCCCTCACACTTTCTATCTCTTACTATATTCTAATTAAAGAAAGAAAAAGCCACAAGATTCCTTAATCAAGATTAGCACGCTCTCTTCATCTCCGATTCAAAAGCCATAAGAAAGGAAGAAAAAAAAGAAAAAGGAGCAATTTTGAAATCGAAAGAAAGCCACCAACTTTATCATGCACAGTTATAGTCCACTCCAGTCCATTGTTTGGTTGTTGTAGTTGAAAAAACTGCTCTGGTTATGCGTTATTTTCTTCCAATCTCTCCAATTTCATCATAAAAATTGAATCTTTGGCCTCTCCATTGATAGACTCTCACCACCAGTAATGGCAGCTCACTATCCGTGAAACAAGGAGGCAGGCGTCTCCACCACTCTTCCTTCTCTTCTATGCTTAGCCTTTAATTCACCTGACACGTGACGCTTTTAATTTCTCTGTACCTCGGTACTTCCCATCTCTCCATTAACTGCTCCTCCTCCTCCTCCTCCACTTTCTCCCCCTTTCTGGTTTTGCTATTGGAAGTTACCCAATTCGTTTAATTTGATTTCAATTGCTTCAAAATGCATGCATTTTTTCTATGTACACATCATTTAATTGCAGATCTTCTTTCACATTGTTCAGTTCTGTGAGTTTCTTCTTTGGGGATTTTTCACATACATCTTGTCGGCATAATTCGTTCTTCGTCCCTATGCACGGCTACAGCCGCCTCGGTAACGGCCGGTCAGTGAGTGCCACTACTACTCCTTCGCCGCCATCGTCTCCTCGGCTACGTCACAGCCGAGGGAAGGGTAGCGCGAATGTCGGTGGTGGTTTTGGCGGCGGAGGTGGTGGTGGTGGTGGTAGAGGGTCGAAGCAGAATTTAGTGGAGAGGTTAATTTTTGTACTTGTATCAGTGATTTTTAGGCGAAGAGGCGTGCTTTTGTTTGCTCCTCTGTTGTATATTTCTGGGATGTTGTTGTATATGGGATCTTTGAACTTTGATGTTGATTTAAATTTGAAGAATGGCGGTGTTGTTGTAAGGAAGCGTCCTCCGCTTGGATCAGTGTATCGGAGTCCACAGGTGTTTAAGAAGCTATGGCCGCATATGGAGTCTGAGAGTGAGACCAATGGGAGCTATAATGCGGTACTCTTTGTTTCCTGCTTATATTAGTTCAATTGAAGTTGCTTTAGCTCTTCTTTTCATGATTATTTCCTGGCCCCAGAAAAAGAAATTGGAACTTCATAATCTTATGCTTCTCCTTTTACTATGTTCATTGGAATTTAGGATCTAACTTCAATACTTTTAATGGCATTACCAACAAGCTACTAGTTAGAGTCTTTAGGAGCTCCTTCCCTGTACTTAGGTTTTCTTTGTGAATGGCTGAAATAGTTGTTTGAGAAGCTTGAGCCTCTCTCAGTCTCCTTCTCTGCTCGAATCCAGATTCAAGTGGATGTTGAAAACCAGAAAGAAAGAAAAAACAATAAAAAAATTTTTTTCTCTTAATAGCATTGAAGTTTAGAGAATTTGTGTCGCTGACACGACTTGATTTCACGGTTTTATATGATGGTTCATGTTAGCCAACCCCGAATCATTTTGGGACTAAGGCTTTGTTGTTGTTGTAATAGCATTGAAGTTTAGCCGGGGTTAGGATAGGGATAGTGTTTCTATCAGTCATAGGAAAGGAAGAGAATAGTCTAGCGCAAGCTCTAAACTTTGGATATCCTCTAGATAATGTGCTAATGATAAATGTGTCTTCTTGGTGGTCCAAATATATGTGCATATGCCATTTTGAGTTTATTAAAGGATTCATTTGTTTGGCTATTGCATATTAGATGTAGGACATTCCTCTGTGTATATCTGTTATGATTTGGAAAATTAAGGCTATTGCATTTGAACTTGCAAAGTAGGGGATAATAAGGAAAGAAGATAATTTTGGAGATGAAGGAATGAAGGAGGATGGGAAGAAGAGAGTATTGGAAAAGATAGAAAAGAGTGGAGAAAGGACATATGATAGAGGGAAATAACAAAGAGAGAGAGAGAGAGAGAGAGAGAGAGGAGAAACATTGATAGAGGGAATGAAGGAGGATGGGAGGAATGAAGGAGGATGGGAAGAAGAGAGTATTGGAAAAGATAGAAAAGAGTGGAGAAAGGACATATGATAGAGGGAAATAACAGAGAGAGAGAGAGAGAGAGAGAGAGAAACATTGAGAATTAAAATCTGTAGTTCACAGATATGTAAGGTGATAAAAAGTAAACCAAGAATCTTCTTTCTGAAATATATTATGCTCCTTATTTGATCTCCTCTATGTAGAATTAGAATTATGCTTTAGGAAGCAACTTATAAGGTTGGAAATTTGCACTGAAACAATTTAATTTCAATCAGTTGCGTATAAGGTGATCTTGATCAAAATTGATTTTTGTTTGACTAGATGCCTTGTACAACTTTGATGTTTTTCCAGCTTGAGGGAAGGGTATCCTTGTAAACTTTGTAGTTGGGATTTTCACTAGGAGTAGTTATCGATGAGATTGGTTCAAGGATGACCCTGCTCTTTGATAGTGAAATGCCTAAAATACCTCCCAATTTATTCTTTTATAAAGAGGAGGTTTTGAATATTCTATCAACCAACTGATAAGTCTCTTCATTCAGATAACATAAATTTGTATTTAGGCACATATAAAGGGTGGCCCGGTCGCACTACGCGTCCCCGCTGAGCGAGGGTCCGGGGAGGGGTCCCACCACAAGGGTGTACTGGGGCAAGCCTTCCCCTGCCAATTTATTTGGCAAGAGCAGTGTTGTTAAAGGCGCGCCTCGGCTAAGGCTCCAGCCTTAGCGCCTCTGGTGACCAAAGGCGGGCGCGGGCAGTAAGGCGCGCGCCTTGGTGCGCCTTTGTGCGCCTCAAGCCAGGCACAAGGCGTGCGCCTTGGCGCGCCTTGGCTTCCTTATGGTATTTTAGGGTATTTTAGGGTCGAGTTGAGGGTATATTAGGTTTTTTAGGGTATTTTAGGGTTTTCTAACTTCAAAAAAGAAAAGAAAAGAAAAGTAGCAAACATAGTGAATGATTTAGTGTTTGTGAAGTATAACCGAGCACTAAAGTTTCGTCGTGAAACTCGTGACACTATTGATCCTATTTCTTTAAGAGATACAGATGACTCCAATGAATGGTTGATGGGTAGATTGGATGGAGGGGAGTCGGGTGATGATGATCTAGTACACCCAAATGAGGGATTGAGATGGGCTCATGTTGGTGATGCTATGGGAGCGGATGAAAGTGCTTATCAAACTAGAGTAGTAGTAAAAAATGCTGCAAATGCATCTAGTTCAAGTGTTAGGTCTAAGGCTAAGGAGAAAGATAAGGGTAAAATGCATCTTATAGATGATGAACCCGACTTTGTAGATGATGAGTACATTGATGAGGAAGGTGACAATGATGAGGAGATTGAGAACCTTATTCAAGAAAAGCATATGATGATGGAAGTGACGATGATGATGATGATGATGATGATGATTCTGATGAAGATTAGGAAGGAAGACTAGGAAGTTAAAGATTAGTAGTTTTCTAGAGTCAAGACTATTAGTTGTTTTAAGTTAGAATTATGAGTTTTAGATTATGTCTTAGTAGTTAACTAGAACTTAACTAGTGCATTTTATGGTTTATTGTTGGTTGTTGATTATTTATGACTAGTTTTATAAATTTATGATTTTTTTTTGGTGCGCCTCGAGTCGCTCGGGCGCGCGCCTTAAGTTGCGCCTTGCGCCAAGGCTCCAGGACCCCCCTTGCGCCTTAGTGCGCCTTGCGCCTTTAACAACACTGGGCAAGAGGCTGCTCCTAAGACTCGAACCCGTGACCTCTTGGTCACACAACAACAACGTTTACCGTTGCGCCAAGGCTTCCAAACTTTATGTATTTAGGCACATATAAGAAAATAAAATCCCATAAATAAAGGGGTAAATACCAAACGAAACATTTAACGGAAAATAAAATTCCTAATGAAAATTTATTTTAATCCTCTTGTCTAGGGACATCGACATTTATGAGCTATTCCGCCTTGAAAGATATAATTCTGTTATTATCATGATTTTAATAGTATTATATTTTTTCTTGCTTCCTCTTTTGTGCATTGCTCGTGAACTTCTAAATTTTTTGTGCTTTTGACATCCTCCTGTAACTGATTATGCCATGTACAACTGATACAAATCAATCATACAGTTGATGGCAGCATGGGATCCAAAACTGCATAAAGTTTGGAAGCCTTGTGGAAACAACATCCTTGAAAGAGGTACAGTTTTCTGTATTAAAAAAATTGGTCGACCTAGGATGATGTATTTTAAATATTGTTGAAAATGTAAATAACTTCTCCAATTGATTTGCTATAGTTTTAAAAACTGACGATTTTAGTATATGTTGAATTTATGGACTGTTAGGATGAGCTAGTTTCTTAAGTTCACTGCCTCAAAGTGTCAACAACAGCACAGTTTTATTCATGTTTGAAGCATGTGCTCTGTAGACTGTATATCATCTGGTCTTATGAATGCCCTTTTGCTGTCTTGAACTCTAAACAATTTGATTAGTAGTTGCAATTTTACATGTGACTGTTGCCAATTAGTTATATTATATTATGAATTTCCTTACGGTTGCTGAGTTTTTCTTTGTTTGTAATGGCTCTATTTCTTTCCCTATTTATGGTTCCCAGAATTGCCAAAATCTAATGGTTTCCTCATAATCGAAGCAAATGGCGGGCTGAATCAACAACGTTTATCAGTAAGTTTTGATCTCTAAAATTACATTTCTTAATTTTGACCATCATAAAGCTGGACCAGCATCCGCGGTATAATGCTAAAATTGTCAATAGATGTCATACTCAGGCTTAAATTAAACAAATCTAAGAGAACTTAAGTAAAAAACAATCTAAGTTAAGGTTTAAAAAAACTGTTTACAAGTACTTATTTCGTAAACCTTTTTTGGCATGTATAAATCTATCAGATATATTGAAATGACAACTTTATCTCTTTTACCACCTTATCTACTTTATGGTTTTCTGTCATACTTTTTTCGTACACCTTTTGCTATGTTTGATTTGAATACCATATGCTTGGTAAGAAGTTCCTTAAATATCTTCAGTGTTTGTGAAAGTGTTCTAAAATAAGGGCTTCATAAATTTGATGATTTCCAGTCCATTTCATAATTTACTGATGTCTTAATCTAAACTTATCTTTATTAAATTGAGCTATATAATACTATATTACTAGTTATATTAATAGATAGAGGAGGACCATATAAACACATGTACTTGCAGATTTCTGATATGAAATATCAATGTGGGACGCGTTATAGAATGCATATAATGTATTAGTATTTCATACTGCACTTCATTACTTTTCTGTTTATTTTAATTCTTGTTCGGATACAGATATGTGATGCAGTTGCTGTGGCAGGACTACTGAATGCTACTCTTGTCATTCCAATTTTTCATTTAAACAGTGTGTGGCAAGATTCCAGGTGACTATTATTAATACTGCTGATTTTTGTGTTCATTCTGTGGAAGTCAAGTAAAAGATTTGCACTGTTATCTCAATTTCCGGTTTGTATCTGAATTTGTTGAAATAATCATATTCATTTGTGTATTTTCTCATGTCTTAAGGTTTTGATGATAATAGATCCAGTAAAATCATTGATGGAATACAAGGGAAAAAAGGAATTCAAGTTTTTAAGATTTTAGATGTGATATAATCTCAACCAATTAACACCTTGACTTTCAAGAAATATGTTGGTAGCATTACTTCTTTAAAACACAACCTTTTTTCTTCTGAAAATTTCTCATTACTTGCATTCCATCATGTTATATATACAAGAATGATTCATTACGGTGCAAAATATTTAGCTGCCTCGCCTTTTTTCTTTCACCACAGCAAATTTGGAGATATTTTTGATGAAGATTTCTTCATACATTCACTCAAGAATGATGTTGCCGTAGTTCGAGAACTCCCAAAAGAAATACTTGAGCAGTTTGACAATAATATTAGCAGTATTGTAAATTTGAGAGTAAAAGCTTGGTCTAGTCCAACCTACTATCTTCAGAAGGTGTTGCCGAAGCTGATGCAGATGAGGTATGCAGTTCTATATTTCTTTTACCATCTGTACAAGGGGTTGTCTACATGGTCAAAGCAACAAGATATTTTATGATAAAATTTATTCAGATAACTTGTATTTCTTTCATTTGATTTGGGGTGTTTGTTGATCATTCTTATTCTGAATCGTATGTGTCCAGGGCATCAATTTTTTTCCTATACAGTCATGTTGCATATTTCCAAATTATCATCAAAACTATTGATGTGTTTTTTTAAGCCAAGTAGAGTCTTGTTGGAATATCATGCAGATATAGAACGTATGTAAAAACAATTCTAAGAAAATTCAGCCAAAAAGTTCAACTTATAGATGGATGCTCTATTCATTGTATGAGGCTACACAGAAATTTATACTGCAGATGAAATTTTCATGAAATTTTCTTTAGTGAGGGAATCTGTTGTCAATAGTTTTCTCATTCTGTTGCGCAGGGCAGTGCATATTGCTCCTTTCCCCAACATCTTTTCATGAAATTTTCTTTAGTGAGGGAATTTGTTGTCAGTAGTTATCTCATTCTGTTGTGCAGGGCAGTGCGTATTGCTCCTTTCTCCAACAGATTGGCTCATGCAGTACCTCCAGATGTGCAGAGGCTAAGATGCTTAGCCAATTTTGAAGCACTGAGGTTTTCAGAACCTATAAGAACACTTGCAGACAGAATGGTAGATAGGATGATTAAGAATAGCTCACAGAGTGGGGGGAAATATGTTTCTGTGCATCTTCGATTTGAAGTGGTATTTTATTCATGTCTTACTTTGAAGGACACGATTTTAATATGTTTCTATCCATATTCTAATTCATTTCTAAGTCATCAATTCTATGGCAGGATATGGTTGCATTTTCATGCTGTGAGTATGATGGAGGCGAGGAAGAGAAACATGAAATGGATATTGCTAGAGAAAAAGGCTGGAGAGGGAAGTTCAGGAGAAGAGGTAGAGTAATAAGGCCGGGAGCAAATCGTATAGATGGAAAGTGCCCTTTAACTCCAATTGAGGTAGTCCAACTATTATCTGTCATGGTGATTTTGGTGAATAGGTTTTCTGTCTTTATTATGTTCAATGGAGGCTCTGTCAAATAACTATCCGATACTCAAAATGAAGGTCTATTTAAATTCTGAATGGAAAAGAAGTTCCGTTTATGGATATTAAATTCATAAACGAGAGTTGGCTTGCGTGAGCTTAAACAAATGGCCACTTAATGATGAATATCAACCATTTGACTTGGATTTTTTTGCTGTTGTTGCAGTTCTTTTATTGATTTGAGTAGGCACAGTACTTTGAGATATGGTTTTGTGTAGGGACTATTTTAATTTTTAAGTGAGTTCGAGCTTCTCTTGGTGTCGAACATGAACCTATAATTTTCCATTATATTTCTTCTGAGTGAAGATTTTTTTTTTGTGAAATAGAAACACAACATTGATCTCGATGGTTGACTTTGCAGGTGGGAATGATGCTTAGGGGCATGGGTTTCAATAATAGTACCTCAGTATATGTTGCAGCAGGTAATATTTATAAAGCAGAAAAGTTTATGGCCCCACTTAAGCAGATGTTTCCACGCCTAGAAACAAAAGATACGCTAGCTACTGCTGAAGAACTTGCTCCATTTAAGGTATCAAAATGGTCATTTATTCGGTAATTCTCACATATGGGGAACCTGGCATATAATTCAAGTAGAAAGGCAAAATAGGATACTAGAAAATGTTTGTAACACCAAAGTATGTGATGCAGGGCCATTCATCTAGGTTGGCTGCATTGGACTACACTGTTTGTCTGCACAGTGAAGTGTTTGTCACCACTCAAGGTGGAAACTTTCCCCACTTCTTGACGGGTCATAGGCGTTATCTCTATGGTGGACATGCAAAGACAATCAAACCTGACAAGAGAAAATTGGCTGTTACATTTGATAAGCCTAGCATCAGGTACCAATGCCATACTTCCTTTGATTTTTCTTCTAAATTCCTTCAATTTTTTTTATTACTCCTTGTGCAACTGAAACAGAAACAAAAACAAATGATGTTTACTTTGTATGGTTTAGATCTAAGCATTATGGTTGCAATTAATTTGCATTGAAACAAGTGATTATTTCTAGCTATAACGATATTTGGTAGAACATGAAACAAGTGATGTTTTTGAACCATTGGTACTCGCCCTTGTTCATCTAAATTGCCACCAGAATTAGAGCTGGATCCTTCTACTATTGTGATTCCTGAAAAATTGTTGCTACGTGTACTATCCTGAGGCATGGAGATTCTGTCTCCCAATGGTTACTTTAGTGGCAATCGAAAGGGTTGGAAAAGGCTAATTGGGAGGCTGAGTTTGTGTTGAAGAGTGAATTTCCATAGCTGAGGGGGCAGTAATGATAGAGAATGGGCTAAAGAGGGAGAAATTATGCAGGAGAAGAGAATGCAAATGGGCCCAATGAATTTAGAGTATGTGTGAATAGGAACAAACAGTAGGTTAAATTAGGAATTTAAATAGCTGCATAGAGGCGCCTTTTATGCAAGGCTCAAGGGTCTGAGCCTTAATACTCCTAGGCGAGACTCAGTTTAAAAGGCTCTCGCTATGTGCGCCTCGCCTGGGCTTTGGAGGCTCCCTCCAGGCGAGCCTTGTTAACATCAAGGGGTTTTTTTTTTTTTTTTTTTTACTGTTTTCATTAAAATAAAAGGTGGATTAATCTCAATGACTGATCTAATCTGACTAGTGTAAAACTAAACAAGAATAAGAAGAGACGTAAATAGGAGGGAGGTTAAGAGACGTAAAAGAATCCATTCTCCACTGCGACACAAGAAACACAAGAAACCAGCAGAGAGCTACGAGGATAATGATTTAACTTGGAGCTAGTGGGATTGAGGATGGAATATATACAACTCAAAGCAAAAGTGTTGCTTCCACCTTAGGTGTTAAGGTAAGCAGCAAAAGGAAAAAGCAAAAACAACTCCTCGTGTGAAAGCTACGCCATCTATCTTACTTATACTCGAGGAGGATGAATATGAAAATGATAATGGAGTGGACTATTTTAATCTCGAGGATGATCTTGATGACGATGATTAGTTCTTTTGTGTTCTTTTGATTGAAAATGAATGCTTATTAGTTTATTAGCATTAGATAGGTTAAGTATCTTCGCAATCTGTTATTCGAGGATGATCATATTCATGCTTTTCATTTACTAAAGTTCATGTTCATGTGCAGATGGGAAGTGTTCAAGAGACAAATGCAAGATATGCTTCGACATAGCGATACGAAAGGGTGCGAAATGAGAAAACCAACTGCTTCACTTTACACATTCCCAATGCCTGACTGCATGTGTATACATTCTCCAGAATCAAAACATGAACCCAATAATCACACTGTAAACCAACTGCTTTTGAAGCTTTAAACACTGGATGGATCATATACCTCTTTTTGTTTTCTTATTTTTCTTTTTTCCTTCAAAAGTAAAAATTGTATCATTTCAATAGGAGGAGCCTTACATTTCAGTAATTCTTTTCTTTTACTTTGATGTTGCCTCAAACTATATCTACAATCTTGTATTCTAAATTCATTGTAAATATAAATGGTGATTGTTTTCATTTTATTTATGATATTAATAAACATCTTCTCATTCTTTTTGTCCATCCATTTCTATAACATTTTTTTTTAATGTTTAATGTTGTTTGTATTGTGAATTTATATGTTGTTCTAAGGGTAATTATGGGGGGAGAATCATGTAATATAGCTTCTTCTTTTTTTTTTGGATAAAAATACTATATATATCATTCCATTAGATGAAAAAGTACAAACATAGCGTGAAAATTAAAAGAAATAAAACCTCGGACCCACACAGGGGACAACCAGATCCACAAAGACAAAAAAAAAAGACTACAAAGAGCAATAAAAAAAGTACAAACACAATAAAGATATAAATTAAATACTTAGTAAGTGAATCTTGTTGAACAACCATTGTAATCCATTCTTCATCATTTAATCTCTTCCGACATTCGAACCTGAGTTGTTTTTTTTTCTTTTACAACCATTTAGATCTATAGACCTACGACAAGATGAAAACCGAAAAAAGAATAACCGAAAGAAGTTTACCTAACAGGTGTAGATTTAATGGAAAAATAAATTCGATAAGGTATATAGACTTCAATCCAACAAGAAAAATGTAAATATTAAGTTAAAAACCTTATTCCTCTAAGTAAATCTGATTAGAAGGCTAGAACGGAAAAAATAAGGAAAAATGAGAGAAAGGAGCAGTAGGGTGGCGGCGGCGGGTTGAGAAGAACTCAACATGGGAAGAAGAAAAGGTAGAGAGAACGAGGAGCCACTCTCTACTTTTCCGTGAAATTTTATGAAGTAAAATATAATAACACCCATATAAGTAGATAAACCACAACCATCCATAAAAGGAGAAAGACCACGACCACCTATATAGAGAGAAATGCAACTTTAAAAGAGTGACTACTGATACAATTAAGAAAGAGGTTGCTAAAATTCTGGGTTGAGGCAGTAAATTTTTTGGATGAATGTTTATAGTTCGGTTCATTATCTACTGTTACATTATACGTGAATATCAGTTGTTATATAGCATGATTATGACATATCTAATGGATAATATGTTGATAAATGGATAGATAGCAATATAATGAAAAAAACAAGACTTAACATCAACATTTTTTACCCCATGCCTAGTTTTCTTTTTGAGAAGTCTTAAATGTCTCCACCATAATGTAAACATATCTTAGATTAGAAAAAAAAATAATGTTAATAATAATTGTTGCTATTTTAAATGAAGTCACAATCTGTGGAACAAAGAAGAATCAAGCCCTTTATTAATTGACAGAGAAAGGAGATACTAATGGTGGAAGTTTATAAAATGAAAATAACAACTTAATTTTCGGAAAATGCGATCTAAGTGGTCTAGTGATCTACATATAAGATAAAATATTTCTGTTCATACTGGATCAAACAATAAATATAAATAAAAGAATCATAGAACCTAACAGGAATCTCATGACATAAATGGATTCCAACCAAAATACAAATATTAACAAGGAAAAAAAAGCATACAAAGTGTGATAAATAAATGAGAGGAGGAAGAAAGAATAGTAGTTAGGGTTTTTTTCGAAAAATAAAGAAACGGTCATTATGGGTCTATTTGATTCAGCTTTTAGCTAATAACTGTTGTTGTTGCTGTTAGCGGTTACAATGAACTATTTGTTGTTTGTTATTAGTTGTTTAATTATTAGCGTTTGATAAAATTATATTAAAATGTTACTGTTAATATTTAAAATGATTAATATGGACATGTTTTAAATTAATCAACAAATAAATTATAAAATAAAAAACATGTATTACACAAATTAATAAAAATAATCTAAATTAATATGGACATGTTCTAATGAAGATTGAGAGTTTTGAGATCTATCTCTTCTCTTTTATATCTTTCCCTCTCTTTTAGATCTATCTTCTCTTTTTCAGATCTGTCTTCTCTCTCTCAGATCTGTTGTCATGGTGAAGAATTTTTATGAAGATTGAGAGTTTTGAGATCTATCTCTTCTCTTTTAGATCTTTCTCTCTCTTTTAGATCTATCTTCTCTTTTTCAGATCTGGCTTCTCTCTCTCAGATCTGTTGTCATGGTGAAGAATTTTTATGAAGATGGAGAATTTTGAGATCTATCTTCTCTCTCTCAGATCTATTTCTCTCTTTTACATCTATCTCATCTCTTTCAGATCTCTCTTCTCTCTCTAAAACACAGGATCAATTTTATAACTCAATTTTTTCTCTCTCTCTCTCTCAATTAGTTATAACTAAATTAACTATAACTAATAGTAGAATTTAAGAAAAGTAAATCTCTCTCTCTCTCTCTCTCGGCGATGACCAAGGCGATCGTGAAGGTTAAGGGGGATGGGTCGGTGAAGGCAGGCGGCTGGCCTGTGTCGGATCTGGTGGTGGCGGGGCGCGGGCGGGGCAATGACTCCGGGATCGATGAGGCATGGGCGGCGGCGGATGATGGGAGATCCGAGGGATCTCCTCGGGGGAGGAGGCGGAGCAGCGGGATTCGGAGGGATCGGTCGAGGGATAGGAGTAGATCGGAGTGGGTGGATGGTGGGGAGGCGGATCCGGCGGTTTCGACGGGGGGTGCTAGGGGTGCGTCGGTGCCGTTGGGGGCTTCTAGGGATGCGGCGGCCGATCGGGGGCTGGAAGGTGTTGGTGTCGCGGCCGCGGCCCTGGACTCGTTTTTCGCGGAGGGACGCGCGCATGATTCCGGAGTTAGAGGGCCGCTTCCGGTGCTTGGACCACAGGGAGTACCGGCCGTCTCTCCCCAGCAGGATGAGCATGCCGTGCGACTTTTGTTGGCCGCGCTGGCTGCGCAGGCCGTGCTGGCCGCGCAAGCCGTGCAAGCCGCTCAAGCGGGAGTTTCCGTGGATTTGGGAGGCCCCTCCTGGAGGGATAAGTTGCTAGGGGTGTCAGAGGAGGATCCCATGATGGAGGTGGATGCTTTTGAGAATGATTCCGGGGATTTTCTCTCTGATTCCGATTCTGAGGATGGAGAGCCTGATAACCCGATGTGTCCTAGGATCCGGCTGTCCTCAGATGACAAGCGGGTCATGAGATCGAAGTGGAAATTGGCGTTAATCGTCACTGTGTTGGGGAAAAGGATCAGTTTCAATTATTTTGCCCAGAGGATCCAGGCTCAATGGGCAAAGAAAGGAAAGGTTACTATCACAGACCTTGAAAATGACTATTATGTCATTAAATTCACAAGGGCTGAGGATTTCAATGCTGTTGTGAATGGTGGTCTGTATATTATCTCCAATCATGTGTTGGCTCTGAGACCTTGGGTCCCAAATTTTGATCCCCATGATTGCTCTGTTAACAGGATCCTTACTTGGGTTAGGTTCCCGAGCCTACCTCTTGAATACTACAGTGATAGGTTCCTGAACAAGATTGGTAGCCTTGTTGGGAAATTCCACCATATTGATAAGACTACCATTGGGGCAGTGAGAGGCAAGTTTGCCAGGGTCTGTATCGATATTGATCTCGCTAAGCCTCTTCTTTCTCAGTTATGTACTCAAAACAAGGTCTATCATATTGAATATGAAGGTATACACAACATCTGCTATGAATGTGGTATGTTTGGCCATACCCTTGAGGGTTGTCCTAAGAGGAGGAAGGACATGGAGGAGTTGGTGCAACCTATCATAGGCGAAGCTGAGAAAAGTCAAGGGGAAGTAAGGAGCTTTGGCCCATGGATGCTTGCCAAGAGGCCAGTGAGAAGAAAGCCACGGGCTAATGTTAATGCTAATCATTCACCAGATATTAGTACAAAGATGACTACTCTCCAGATTGCTCCTGAGATCAAGCTCAGACCCCCGGATATTAAGAAGGGGATTGAGACTGGAGTGGACTCAGCTTCGGGTTCCGGTTCAAGGTTCGATGTTTTGTCTATGGAGGAAGATCAGGACTCGGATTCTTCTGATAAGCAGATTGATTTAAGCATGCCTGGTCTGGAGTCGGTAGAGCATGCCTCTAGTCTGGGTAATTCTATTAATCCTCTCTTTGTCTCTAATGCTTCTGCTAAAGGCAAAGAGATTCCCCAGTCTATCCTATCAGCTGGGAAGGGTATGAGTAGGGAGGCGAGTACTCTACATCCTCCTGTTGATGCTCCTATTGGTAAGACTATAGGAGTGAGTAAGTTAAACATGAAGAATCCCAAAGGGAAACCTAAAAAGAACCTTCATGGTTTGAATTCTTTGGATAAAAGGGGTCCTTCTGGGACCGCCTCTAGGCTCTCCGGAGCCCCGAACAAATACCTGATCTAGGGTTTGGGCCTGCGTCTGTAGTCTCCCCATCTGATGGACTTCTTCATTTGGAATGTTAGAGGTGCGGCGAGCAAGGCTACCCGCATTCATGTCAATGATCTCATTAAACAGTTTAACCCTTCCTGCTTTGTCCTTCTTGAGACCAAGGTTAGTGGAGCCAAAGCAGATGAGGTGGTTAGAAAGTTTAAGAATTGGAATTGCATCAGGTCGGAGGCTACTGGCCGGGCAGAGGGGATTTGGCTCTTTTGGAAGCCAGGTCAAGTCAATATTGATATTGTTACTATGGACAGTCAATTCATCCATAGTAAGGTGTGTTACCCGGGTAATAAACCCTTCTTTATTACCTTCGTCTATGCTGATCCTGTTTCGACTAACCGAAGAAGGCTGTGGGAGATCCTTCATTCTTTTAGCTCTAACATGGTGGAGGCATGGTTGGTTGCTGGGGATTTTAATGACATTGCCCTCTTGAGTGATCAGAGAGGAGGGGGTAATCATTATGTGAACCGGTGTCTTAATCATAAGCAAAGTATGGATATGTGCGGGCTTTCGGACCTGGGTGCTGCTGGCCACAAATTTACCTGGAAAAGGAATAGTGTGTTTGTTAGGTTGGATAAGGTGTACGCTAATGTTGCAGCGATTTATAGGTTTCCTGAGGTCAAGGTACTTAATCTCCCTTTCCGTCACTCAGACCATTGCCCTATCCTCATTAATTTGGTCAAAGGAAATCGGCTGAAAGGTAATAGACCTTTTAGGTATCTAGTGGCTTGGGAGTCTCACCCCGAGTTTAAGGATTTCGTTAAAAGCAATTGGCATCCCCACTCTGATGTTCTCCTCGCTACTGAGGAATTCATGAGGAATGTGGCTGTTTGGAATAAAAATACTTTTGGTCATATTATCAGGAGGAAGAACAAACTCTTGAGGAGAATGGAAGGTGTTCAGCGTTGCTTGGAGGTTCGTTTTGATCATAGCCTGAATGGTCACCTAAGAGCTCTTCAGAACGAGTTGGAAGCTGTGCTTAGACAGGAAGAGCTTCTGTGGTTCCAGAAATCTAGGAAGGCTTGGATTCAAGACGGGGACCGGAATACCAGGTTTTTCCACCTCTCAACGATCATTAGGAGACATCGAAATAGGATCGAGGCTATTAAAGACGCCAGTGGTGAGTGGATTTTTGAGGAGGAGGACATTCGGCGCCTTGCCCTTGATTTCTACAAGGACCTGTTCAGAGAGGAAGCTGTGGACCTAGAGAGTGCCCACTCTGGCATTTCCTTTCCTCGTTTGGGGGAGGATGCTATTAATAATGCTTTCCATCCCATTGAGCTTAAAGAGATTGATCTGGCCTTCTCCAGCATCGGTTCCACTAAGGCTCCTGGTATTGATGGTATCCCTGCTAGTTTCTATCATAAACACTGGGACACTGTTAAAGAGGGTATATACAGCTTTGTGTTAGGTGTCTTTGGTGGTTCGAACGATATCAGTTTGGTTAATAAAACCCTCCTTGTCTTGATTCCTAAGGTTGCCAAGCCTTCTTCCTTTCTCCAGATGAGATCCATCAGTCTTTGTAATGTCTTGTATAAAGCTATTACTAAGATTGTGGCTAATAGAATCCGGATATTATCAGCCAAAATCAAGGGAGCTTTATTCCTGGAAGACAATTGATGGATAACGTTGTTATTGCCCAGGAGGTTGTCCATTCTATGAAGATTAAGAAAGGCAAGAAAGGGATCGTGGCTCTCAAGCTGGATCTGGAGAAAGCCTATGATAGGTTGAACTGGAGCTTTCTTCTGGATAGTTTAGCCAAAGCTGGTATCCCGGAGAACTGGAGGAATTTGATTGGAAAGTGTATCTCCTCTCCTGTTTTCCAGGTTATGATCAATGGGGATATGTCGGATGAGTTCTCTCCATCCAGGGGTATTCGTCAAGGGGATCCTATGAGCCCCTTCCTTTTTGTTATTGCCATGGAAAGATTGTCTCACCTGATCCAAGAGGCGGTGAGCAAAGGGACTCTCCACCCTGTTTCCATCAACAGACATTGCCCCCCTGTTACCCATTTACTCTTTGCTGATGATGTCATGCTTTTTGTGGAGGGTAATGAGGAACAAATTAAGGCTGTGATGGATATCCTCGACTGCTTTTGTGAGGCTTCTGGCCAGAAGATTAACATCCATAAATCCCGTATGCTTTGTTCCAAGAATATGGATAATAGCTTGTGTAGAAGACTGAGTGAGATGTCTGGCATTCCCCTGACTCAATCGTTTGGGAAATACCTTGGGGTCCCTCTTCATAGTGACAGGGTGTCCAAAGCCTCTTTTAAAGACATTTTGGACAAATCTAACAGTTTGTGTGCTAGCTGGAAAGCTAATTCTCTTTCCCTTGCAAGTCGCCTTACTTTAATCCAGTCTATCAACTGCGCTGCTCCAAATCACATCATGCAAGCCTGTAAGCTCCCTGAGCCGGTCCTCAACGACCTTGATAAAATTAATCGGCGTTTTCTGTGGGGAGAGTCTGGGGATGGGAGGAAGATTCACCTGGTCCCTTGGAAGGAAGTCTGCCAGCCTAAGAGCAGGGGGGGTCTTGGTATAAGGCAAGCTAAGGACAATAATAAAGTCCTATTAATGAAGCTTCTTTGGAGAATGTGGCAATCCCCCTCCTCCCTTTGGGTTCGTCTTCTGTGCGGCAAGTATAGGAAAGATAGAATCTTTGGTGGCCCGAAGGAGAGGGTTGTCAGCTGTTCCTTCCTCTGGAAAGGGCTGAGTGCTGTTTTTGCTGAGTTCTGTACGGGGATTGGCTTGGAGGTGGGTAATGCGAGATCCATTAGTTTCTGGTATGACACCTGGATTGGTGACAAACCGTTGATTGAGGTGTGCATCGCCCCTCCGCCGAATGATCTCCTCTCTTGGAGAATTGCTGAGGTGGTGGACTCGGAGGGAGACTGGATCTGGTCTAAGTTCGACTCCTTTCTTAGCCTGGAGACCCTCCTTAATATTAGAGGTGTGAAGATTAGTAATCAGGAGGAGGATAAGGACAAACACTGCTGGGTCTTGACTAATAATGGTTCTTATTCTTGCAAATCGGCCTATGAAGCTTTTACCCCTAATAGGGCTGATCCTCCCTTGGAAATTTGGAAGTCCATTTGGGCCCTCAAAGTCCCCTACCGTATTAGGAGTTTCCTATGGCTGGGAGTCAAAGACAGGCTCCTCACGAATGCAGATAGACACAGAAGGCACTTGGTTGTATCTGGTGCCTGTAGCAGATGCAGCGGCCATGTGGAAACCTTGTGCCATGCTTTGAGGGATTGCCCGAATAGTAGAAGGTTTGGGAAGGGGTCCTTCCTCACCACATCCTTCCTTCCTTTATGGGGTTCTCTGATATTGACTGGTTCTCTGAAGGCGTTAATGGGAATTTGTTGGCCAGTATGGAGCACGGGGCTATTCTCTTCGCTATTATTTGTCACCAAATGTGGAAATGGAGGAATGAAGAGTTATTTGCTGAGAAGACTATCTTTATTCCTGACCTCCGGTTTTACTTCTCGAAAAAACTCTCTGTTATTACAAAGAGTTTTGAAGGAGAGCCCATGGTTCACCCCTCCCCGGTTAAAGAGGTCCAGTTAGTTGGTTGGAGGAAGCCCAGGGAAGGGGTTGTCAAGTTGAATACGGATGGCTCCTGCCTTAGTAATGGCAGAATTGCTGCTGGTGGAGTTCTTCGGGATGCTGGTGGCGCCTGGCTGGCTGAGTTTACCCATAACTTAGGTACGGGCTCCTCCTTTACTGCGGAGCTCTGGGGGATCTTGTCTGGCATTAAACTCGCCATTCGCATGGGTGTTAAAAGACTTTCGGTGGAGTCTGACAATTTGGAGGCTATCAACAGGATTTCGGATAGACATGCTGTTTGCCTTAAGAGTCAGAATCTCATTAAAGCCATCTTGAGGCTTCGTCCTGCCTTCGATTCTCTTACCTTCTCCCATATTTATAGGGAGCAAAACCGCGTGGCGGATCGCTTGGCAGCTGCTGGGCATGGGGGGATGTTAGGTGTTTCTACCCTTTCCGTTCCTCCTTCTTTTCTGTTACCTTCTCTTCTTGAGGATAGGATTGGAGTCAGTCTTCCTAGACTGATCCCGGGTTAGGTTTTTGTTTGTTTGTTTTTTTTCTTCCCTTCTTACCAAAAATAAAAATAAAAATAATCTAAATAAAAATAAAAATATTTTTTTATTGAACGCAACAAAATTTTGTTCTTTCGGTAATTTTTTTATACAATTAGAAATAATATTAAAGAATAAATATTTTTGTGGAAATAAGAAGGATAATTTTTTCAATAACAAATAACTACAAACATCTGCTCGTGAAAAGCTTCAAAAATAAACATTTTGTGAAAAGCTCTAAAATTCTGCAGTTTCCAAAAAAAAATCTTAAACGTTGCGGTTATATAAATCTAACTAAATGTTATATTTTCTGTAGTTTGGAGTGAAACACTAAACGCTGTTCCGAAAAGGTGAAACAAACACCCACTATATACTCAAACAAAGAGCCACTAGCGTTTGTTAGAGAAAAATCCTTAACTAACATTTTCAATTGGGACTTTATAATTTTTGAGAAATGCTTTTTAATAATAATGGTGTCACTTTTTTAATTAATAATCTCACTAAAACCCAATTTCCCCTCAAAAAATAATTAAAAAAAAGGCGTAATTGGGTGAGCAAAATGTGTAAGAAATAAGCATGATTAAATTACATACATCACATCACATCAAATATAATTGATTGACACACCAAATAATTAAATTAGATTTCCAGAATAATAATTTTATTACAATTCATGTAAGTTATTATTCTCCACTCATATATTATCCAACTCCACTCTAATTTAGGATATCTTTGCCACACGTCCCTTTGCTTTTTGTTGATACCAAACATCCTATTCTTTTTAATGAAAAATTAGTTGCTCTTTTCTATATTTGGGAAAACATGGAGGATATATGTACATCCATATAAAAGCTTCCAAAATAGCAATTTGAAAAAAAAAAAAAAAAAAAAACACTATGTACTCTAAGAATTTACATTAATAGATAGAGTTAAAAATTAATTTTTTCAATGTGCACACAAATATCTTTTAAATTATAACTTGAAGTATGTATAATTCTATAATGTATAGAATTTACATTCTTAATTTTTTAGTTTCAGGGTTTTTTATATAACGTGTCTTAAAGAATTTAAAAAAGAAAAAAAAAACTGATGTATTGATATTCATACAATCATGATATACAAGAGAACCAATAAACACAACATCTCTTGCCAAAAGTGGGACTAGCATAAAACTTAGCTTCTCGAGTAATAATATGGACGACCAAATTCGCTCTTTTCCTAGCAAAATAAATACTAATAAAACAATTATTTATTCAGAAAAAAGCTATCTTATTTGAAACAGATTAAGGTCGATCGATATTAAGTTCTTGAAAAGAATAAATCTCTATTATTTTCTAAGAATTGGAATAATTAGATTTTATTGATTCTTTTCATTGAATTTATTTAAATTTTGTAATGTTATATATATATATATATATATATACTTGGAGTTGATATACACTAAATGTATTTTAGGGTACGTAAAAAATAAAAGAAATCTTAAAATGAAAAAAAAAATCTAAATATAATAAAAATATTTTCCTAAAGATTGGAACTAATTGATTTTAATCATTTAATAAATGATTTGTTATAATGATATAAATTGATTAGTCATTAATCTATTTATTATTTATTTTGAGTATTTTGATCAAAATAATTGACGAATAAAATTAATAGAATGGTTAGATTTTTCATTATAATAAATAAAATTAATGAATAATTATTTAATTAAATCAATAATTAATTTGTCAATAAGGATATTAATTGATTATTTTTAATATTTTCCTCAAAATAGTGATTCACGTTTCTTATGATGAGTTAAACCTAATTTTAATAATTAATTAATCATTAACTATTAGATAAATTATATTTTACAGCGTCCCTCATAACACATCCAGCTTCTTGTATTTGGACTTCAATGAAACAAAAAAAAATTAAATTATGTTGAAGAAGATGGGTCGCAGCCCCTTTTCTTCAACATCTGCCATGGCCGGAGGGGCTCCGACTATGGCAGTAAACCTCCAAACCAGGGGTGGAAAACATCCATGGTGGTGGTTTTCGGCAAGCCGGAGGGTCAGGAGACCCTCCCCTACCCCCTGGCTCCGCCCCTGTCCTTGTGTACCATCCATTAGCTTGTTTTCTTTGATTTTGTTGTATGTTGGTTATGTAAATGGAGACACAATTGTCTTTAATGGTAAAAATCTTTCACATAATTTTTTTGGAGGTTCTGGTCCAGTTTTGCGAGGAATATTCGATAGCGCAAAGGGCTATTCCTATGGGTCATTCCTTGACTCCGCGCACTATCTGGATTACGAGATAGCCCCCCACCATTGTTTGGGTCAAAGTCAACACTGACGGTGCCTACAAAGGTAACTCTGGCATGGCCTCTACAGGTGGTTTGATTTGAGATGAAAATGGGTTCGGGGTGGTGGTTTTGGTGCAAACATTGGTTACTGTACTTCCTCTATTGTGGAGCTTTAGGGTATGTACTTTTGGCTCCATATTGCCTGGTAGACCTGTTTACGGACCCAGGTACCCGTCCGACTCATCTAGGTCCGTGTTCCCTAGGCCGAACTTGGACATGAAAATTTATCTTTAGGTCTAGTCCAGGCCTGCTAAAGCCCGCCTCCTTTTTAGACGGGCTTGGAATTTATAAAAATAACACAAGCCGGTCCAGCCCGGTCCGCCTATTAATATTAATTAATAAATTTATATATTAATATTTATTTTTAAGTATAAATTTAATTTTTTATTATTAAAAATTATACATATATATTTAGGTGGACTTATATGGGCTGGATTTGGAATTTGATTTTTGAGCCCGAGCCTGCCTAAATCAATAGCAAGCTGGGTTGGGTTTGGACTGAGCATTTTTAGACAAAAGTCCGATAGGTCCGGTCCGAGCCCAGCCTATGAACATGCCTATTGCCTAGGAAAAGGGGTTTAAAAAGGTGGTGGTGAACGTGGATCATATGGTTTTTCTGAGTTTCATGACTAGTACGGTGGAGATTCACCATCTTTTTTCTTGGCTTATTCATCGTTGTCTTCTGCTTCGGGATATGGATTGGAATCAGAATATTTTTTTTATTCACACATATAGAGAGGGTAACAGTATTGTTGATTGGTTGGCGAACTTCGCAAGTTCTTGTTCGTTGGGTCACCATGAGTTTAGTATGCCTCTTGTAGGCCTCCAAAAGATTCTCTCGGATGATTATGAAAGTTCTATTCTTACCAGAGTTGTTAGAATTTACTTTGTTGTTTATGTTTTTCACTGTGCGTTTAGCCCTTCCACTTTACCAAAAAATTATTCCGATTGAAAGGAGACAATTATATCTAGACTACAATTTTGAAATTTATGTTTTCGTATGCTATTTTTCTTCTAAATGAATAATTTGATTTAATAAACTTGAATTGAAATGTGTGATTATAGAAGTGGGACTACTATTATCCAGCCTAGCTTTTATACCACACTAGCTCCAATTTATATCGAAATTAATTGGCTTTCACATGTCAAACGCCTACTCTCTAAATCTACCCAACTTATTAACTCATTCCTTCTCAAACAAATCTCATCCCTTCTCTTTAATTAATGCTTCAAAAGAGTTCCGACATTCAAAACTACCTTACTTCATCTTCCACGGAAGTGTACACAAACTGCAACCGCACATGATTTTCAATAGTCTTGATCATATGTACTTTAATGAGTATGTAGAATTTGCTCATTCACCATTAGATCTACGTTTATTAGAATTCTAAGGTGGAGATTCAAAGCATCCTGAGACTTAGATTTAATAAGTCTAGATCTAATGGTGAATGAGCAAATTCACTTGTCTATTAAAGTGCATGTGAAAATTCATGTGATTCAAATAAGTACACAAGAAAATTATATAGATTAGTTTTATTATCTAAATATAATTCAAAAAAGTAACTGCTGTAGTGTAACGACCCGGTCCGGAATAGGTGGCGCCGGGGTAGAAGACATGAGCAAGGAGCGGCCCAAAGGGATGGCGATGGGGGCAGGAATGAACTGAATCCCACATCGGAAATGGAGAGGGAGTGATTGGGGCTTATTAGTAAGATGTGAATCCAATACATGTAGACGCGTTTTAAAGCCGTGAGGCCCAATGTGTTGGAATTGGGCCAGAGCGGACAATATCTACATGGTATTGGATCGGGATGTTACAATTGGTATCAGAGCCGACTCTCCACGTACGATGTGTGGTTCGGGGACGAACCAGGCGGAAGCTGGTGGGCCTGTAACGACCCGGTCCGGAATGGGTGGCGCCGGGGTAGAAGACCTGAGCAAGGAGCGGCCCAAAGCGATGTCGATGGGGGCAGGAATGAACTGAATCCCACATCGGAAATGGAGAGGGAGTGATTGGGGCTTATTAGTAAGATGTGAATCCAATACATGTAGACGCGTTTTAAAGCCGTGAGGCCCAATGTGTTGGAATTGGGCCAGAGCGGACAATATCTACATGGTATTGGATCGGGATGTTACATGTAGTTTTACCAATTTATAGATCTATGGTTTTTTTTATTGGAAAAAAATAGTACAGTAAAACCTTTATATAGGAATACATTTGGAACCAAGCTATTTGTATAACAATTGGGGGGTTATTACTGGATAGAGTTTTGTATAATAAAATTTCTCAACACATAAAATTTTAAATTTTTATCATAGGCATGCATGGTTTATATAGGCTTAATACATCATTTGCCCCCTGAACTTGTCCAAAAAGCTTGATTGGCCCCTGAACTTTTAAAGTGTCCCGATAGCCCCCTGAACTTGCATAAAATGTTCATTTAGCTCCCTAAACTTGCAAAAAATGTAATCAATTGATCACTCAGTTGCAAAAAAGTAAGTTAAATGCGGAAGATGTATTACACGAGTCTTAAAAAAAGTAAAACGACCAAAATCGGGGTATACGCTTTTTTTTTGGTAGGAAATGAAAGAAAAAACAAACAAAAACCAAAAAGAAGCCTAACCCGGGATTAGCCTAGGGAAGCTAACCCCCATCATATCATCCAAAAGGAGAGAAGACAGGAAGGAAGGAGGAGAAGAAAAGGTTGTGACTTCGAACATCTTCTCATGGCCCTCGGTTGCTAAGCGATCCGCCACCCTGTTTTGCTCTCTGTAAACATGGCTGAACTTGATTGAATCAAAGAAAGAACACATCCTTCTAATGTCTTTGATCAAAATTCGGCTATTCAAACAAATAGCATTATCATCTGATAACATATTGATAGCTTCAAAGTTATCAGATTCCACAAGCAACTTCTTCAAACCCAGACTCTTAGCAAGTTTAAGGCCAGAAAAGATCCCCCAAAGCTCAGCAGAGAATGAGGACCCCCTTCCTAAATTCTGAGCAAACCTAGACACCCAAACACCACCATCATCTCTCAGGACACCCCCAGCAGCAATATTCCCGTCCTTCAGACAAGATCCATTAGTGTTTAACTTTACAGTCCCTTCACAAGGCCTATACCACCCAAAGAGATAAACCGCCTTCTTCTGGAAAGATCTAGCAAGAGAGTCCTCCTTGAAGCTATCAATAATATTACATAATTTATTGGAGAAGAAATCAACCAAATTAGGAATAATAACCGTTTCTCCTCCAAAGATCTCCATATTCCTCCATTTCCAAATCTGGTGATAGACAACTGCAAAAATGATATCAGAGAAAACAAGTTTTATAGTTGAATAAGTAATAACTTCATTTTTAATCTATTTTTGAATTATGTAATAACATTCTAAGATGCGTGGAATAAATCTTCCGTATTTAACTTACTTTTTGTTGCGGCCGAGTGATCAATTGATTACATTTTTTGCAAGTTCAAGGGGCTAACCGAATATTTTATGCAAGTTCAGGGGGCTATCGAGATAATTTGAAAGTTCAGGGGGCAAATGATGTATTAAGCCGTTTATATATATAATGTATAACAATAGACATTAATATAACAAATTAAATATTTAGAATTTCAATTTACAGTTTAGGTTTTCAATATATAGATAATTGGAAGAGTTTTATAGAAAAAATGTAAACATCAATCAGAATACTAAATATTTATAATTTCAAGTTCTCATATATAATTTCAATATTTTTTTTAATATTTTATAATTTAGTTTGAATTCTTAATATATATATATATATATATATATATATATATATATATATATATATATAATTATTACTATATAGAGGCATGGTTTCTAAAGGTGAGACTTGAAAAATGTATAACAAATAACGTTTGGGAGGTTATTCCTATTTATAACTGGCCCAAGTTGGAACCGAGATTTTTCATAATAAAATAGAGGTTATTCCTATATAGAGTATTCCTATGTAGAGGTTTTACTGTATTTCTCGCATGTTAGCAAAACCAATAACTTTTAGATTGACACAGGGTTTGTTTGTTTTACATATTGTTTGTTGTTGCTATTTATTGTTTCCTATTACGATTTGCTGTTTGAAAATGTTGATTTTTCAAAAAGCAGAGATTCTTTGCTTTTATAAAAAAAACTACTACAAAAGGCAAACAGGAGATTTCTAACTAAACACCTTAAATTTTATTTTTCAAAGTGAAAATGCAAACAGGAGGTCAAAAAGCGGCAATCAAACACCTCACAGTCAATTTAACCATTGATGGCTTTAAAATAGAATTTTCAAGAATTGATGGCTTTAGTTTTGAAGTCATTTAGGTGTTATTTGGTTAGAAGAGAGAAATCATCAAAACTGTCGATTTTAGAATAAAAAACGTGATTTCATGGTAAATGGGTACTAAACAAATTTAATTCTTAAAGTTTTCTATTTTGAAGTCGCCAATAGTCAAATTTATATAGTCAATATAAAAGTCATTGGTTTTGCTAACGCCGGGGAACCTCAGTCCCCTTTTTACAACAAAAAGAAAAACCACAGACACTCATTAGCAAATCATTGAAACCATATGAGTTATTTTTGGAATTCTAATTTTTTTTTTTATATAGTTTGTTCAATTTTTCGATTCGAGGCTCGTCATGCGCCTTTTAAGTGGATTCTCTCCCAATTAAAGCTTTATGCGCATATTCGAACTCGGGATCTAGTTTAAGCGATTTGAGACTCTTAATCATTCAAGTCAACTTTAATTGTTCGACTTCCGATTAAACATTATTTGTTGAAAATATTGACTACAAAAATCTAATTAGTGTTTCTGCTTCAAAAAAATACAAAAAGGTAAAAAAACTATTTTTATTTTATTTTCTGTAATTAATTCTAAAATATTGTATTTTTCATTTCTGTAATTAACTCGAAATGTCACGATGGATCTTGCTCTACCATTGAGCATTCTGCTTCAACTCTATGACACAATATAATGCAATAAAAATAAATAAATATATAACCAAAAATATTAAAAAAATATTCCTTGGTAATTCAAATAATATAATTAATTAGAATTATAGCGTAATATAAAATTGGCGTATAGTGAAAATAAATAAATATATAACCAAAAATATTAAAAAAATATTCCTCGGTAATTCAAATAATATAATTAATTAGAATTATAGCGTAATATAAAATTGGCGTATAGTGCCGAAATCAATTATCCTCAATTTGTATAAAATGAATAAATGTGTTCTTAAACCATGTAAAATCCACCAATCAAAGCATAAACAAACAAAATTAAATATATATTAGTATATTTTAAATTACTGATATAATAAATTAAGATATTTTTATTATAATTCATCTTTTTACTTAAGTATAAAATTAATATTTTATCTTTTTTGAGATATCATTTTCATATTAATTTTTAATATATATATATATATAACTTGTTTGAAGTATAATGATATTTTTATAATTAATAAATTGTTCATAATTATTGGAAAAAAAATATTATATTCTTTTACAAATTTAATTATAACTTTTAATTTAATATATATTGGTAAATAAACATAAAAGTATTTAGTTTTTTTTTAACAGTAGGAAGGGTCTAAACCCCGAAAACAAAAGCAAAAAGACTTATGAAGGAGCCCGAGCTCTTCTAATAATGCCAGAACCGCAATTATCCGTATTGATGATGTCCATTAGGCCTGCAGAGGGATTGTCACACCCGTGATACCCTAAGCTCATTGTGCCTGCGAAATTTGCCAAAAAAATCCGCTGCTCTGTTTCCTTCGCGAAGGATATGAACAACTTTGACTTCCCAATCCGAACCAATGCATGTCCTACATTCTTCAATCAGCCAATCATAACGATAAGAGCGAGTACCTTTCTTTCTAATTACATCCACAACCACCTGCGAATCCATTTCAAACACGACTTTCCTCCAACCCATCTTCCGAGCTAGATCAATACCGTAAAACAGTCTCCATATTTCTGCTAAATCGGCCGAGCAGATGCCCAAATTGCAGCAGTACCCTTTAATCCAGTTTCCGCGATTATCACGAGCCAAGCCCCCACAAGTAGCCCAGCCCGGCTCCCTTCCCCTCGCACCATCGCTATTAATTTTGATCCAATCGTCCGCCGGAGGCGCCCACTGCACCAGCCGATCTGCAGAAAATGGTAACGCCATGCTACTATTTTGACAGCATCGCGTAGCCCTGGCTTGCTCCTTTGCTTGCTGGATAACCTCATCGATCCTCTCTACCAGTCCAGGCCCTAGCCTTCAAACATGAGCTCATTCCTCCATTTCCAGAATAGCCAACAACAGATACCAAAAACTGACGCCCAGGCTATCCCATTCCATCTCTCCTTAGATTTTGTGTTTCTCATCATCCACGCCCTCAACTCGCCGGAGAAGAACTCCAAATGCCAACTCACCGGGATTAGGAACAGCCAAATTCTACGAGCTTCAACATAATCTCTCAGCAAGTGTATCAGATCCTCATTCTCTCCGCAGCACCCACACTTATCATCTATACTAAAATGTCGTCGAACACGACTGGCGTTTGTAAGAACTGCTTCATGCCCAGCAGTCCATAGGAAGAATCTGATCCGCTCAGTTACCTGAACACCCCAGATCAATTTCCACTCCGCGTCAGACCAACTACTGGCCACAACGCTGGATTGATTCATTTGCAACTCGTATGCAGTTTTTGTCGAGAAGATCCCTGTGTTGTTCGGCTCCCAAGTCCAACCATCCCTATCAGTTTCCTCTCCAAATAGGACAGTAGCAGCGAGCCTGAATAGTTCATACTGAGGAAGTACGAGGCGCAGGCTATCCCAATCCCATCCTTGACCCTCTTGCCAGTAGTCCGCCAATCTTTTCCCCTTATCTTCATCTGTCAATATAACCAGTGCTTTCTCGCATAAGAGCCCGTCAAACAGCCACCTGTCCATCGAAAACTTCGTTTGCCGCCCCGTTTTGACTAGGCGGCTAATGCCTTGCTTTAGAATAACCGCCCCTTGAATAATACTCTTCCAAATGCTACTTTGAGGATTCTTCTTCCTGAACAGCTCCATGCCACTCCTATTACCCCCATAAATCCCTTTGAGAACCCTAACCCAAACACAATCCGGCTCCGTGAGAAGCCTCCAACCCAACTTCGCTACATTCGCGAGATTAGCCTTTCTGGTCTGCCTAATTCCTAGACCCCCTTTATCCTTTAGCCTACAAACTACATCCCACTTTACGAGGTGCGTCTTCTTCTTACTAGCTGAGCTTCCCCACATAAAGCTTCTATTAATGATGTCTAATCTCTTACTAACACTGACCGGGAAGACCACAGTCTGCATGGTGTAAACTGGGAGTGCCGACAAGACGGATTTTACCAACGTAGTACGCCCTGCAAAAGACAGGCTCTTCTCTTTCCATCCCGCAAGCCGGTTTCGAACCCTGTCAATCACGTAATCGAAGGAGTGCCTATTAATTTTCTCATGTGCAAGTTGAATGTCCAAATACTTCCCAAGGTTTCTGGTGCTTCTGATCCCCAATGTCTCAGTAATCTGGTTCTGGTCCTAAAGCGGGACATTAACAAAGAAGAAGCAGCATGATTTTTTAAGGCTCACCTTCTGACCAGAGCCATCACAGAAAACACCCAGGATTGTTTTGATCACCTCCACTTGCTCCCTTAACGCCTCTGACATTAACACCATATCATCAGCAAAAAAAACAATGGGAGATTTTGGGGCCATTCCTAGAGAGAGTAGCCGGTTTCCACTCCCCAGCTTCCACCGCATCCTGGATCAGGTGATTTAGTCTCTCCAGGCAAAGAACAAAGAGATAGGGAGACAAAGGGTCACCCTGCCTGAGCCCTCGTGTCGGTCTAAAGCCTTTCCCTTTTTCTCCATTCCACAAGACATGCATCACCGGAGTAGTCACACAGTTCATAATTGCAGTGATGAGTCCAGTGGGAATGCCAAGCAATCTAAGAGTATCCTATAAAAAATTCCAGTTTATCCAATCGTAGGCCTTTTCCAGATCAAGCTTCAACAACATATGCTTCTTCTTATTCTTATTGCGTTGAAAGGAGAAAATGGTTTCCTGTATCAGCACAACATTATCCGAGATCTGTCTTTCTAGCACAAAGCTACTCTGCATAGGCCCCACAATATTAGGAAGGATCAACTTCAGCCTATTTGTGATACATTTAGTGATTCGTTTGTAACTGACATTACAAAGACTAATTGGTCTGAACTGAGCGAGACTCTCGGGGTCCTTTACTTTCGGAATAAGGGAGATAAACGTATTATTCATACCTTCCTCAAGCTCCCCTGTATTAAGCCCTCGGAGAACACAGTCCCTGGTACTAGCTCCAACTGTATCCCAGAATTTCTGAAAAAATCTCGCCTGGAACCCATCAGGCCCTGGTGCCTTCCATGGCGCCATGCTCCGCAAAGCCTCCTTGACCTCCTCTGCTGTAAAAGGTTGATTCAACTCCGTGTAGCTAGAACTGTTCATCGCAGGAAATCCATGCGCAGTGTGGAGCTGGATCTTGTTTGGGAGGTCCTCAAAATAAAGTTGTTTGAAGAACTCACCAGCCATGCTACGAAGAATCTGCTCATCCCAAATCCAGTTTCCATCCATGTCCTGCAAGCCCATTTTACAGTTGCGTCTATTCCTGATAATGGTTGAGAGGTGGAAGAACTTTGTGTTTCTATCCCCCTCCTTAAGCCATTGAACCCGAGATCATTGAGCCCAGTACAATTCCTCTTGGCTCAGAATGGTCTCCAGCTCCTTTCTCACTTTGCTCTCCAGCCTTAACAGCCCGTTAGTGCACGGACTAGCCAGTCTTGCCTGAATGCCTCCCAGGCGAGCATAAGCTCTCTTCTTCCGGACGAATAAATTGCCGAACTCATTTTTGTACCAAACCAGAAGCCGATCAGCCAGGTTACTAAGTGCGCTGCCAAGTGTATCCGAGCCACTCCAGTTTTGAGTAATAATGTCATTCAATGAGTTACCCTCTAGCCATGCTGATATAAACCGAAAAGAACTCCTTGGTCTATTTTTTTTATTAAGAAAGTCCACAAGAATCGGGGTATGATCAGATTTGATTCTCTGTAGGTGACGAACAACAGCAGAAGGGAACTTAATCCGCCACTCGGAATTGCAAAGACCCCTATCCAACCTGCACGCCACACGGGTTCTCGGTGTTGAACCCCTATACAGGTATACTTCGGCCCCACATATCCCAAGTCGACTAACTCGAGCTTATTAATCTAGGAGGTAAAAGTCCCACACCTATTTAGCGTCCGAACTGACCCTCCTTGCTTCTCACTCCCCTCTTTAATGCAATTAAAATCCCCACAAAGAAGCTAAGGTCCCGTTGTGTTTCTTTGTAGCTGATCCGTATCCTCAAAAAATTTCCGTTTGTGTATTAGTTGAGGTCGAACATAAACCGCAGTAAGATCGAAAGTATGGTCCCTCCACTCGCCTTCCTTCAAAAATACAGTGCAATGAATGAATTGATAATTATTCTCCTTAACATTAATCTGAACCTGGGCTTCATCCCAGAAAAGCCAAATTCCACCACTAAAACCCTATGCCTCAACAATTTCACAATTTGCAAGTCCCATATGTTTACCAATTACAGGAGCCCTGGTTCCAAGAATCCGAGTCTCCAGAAGGCAGACAATCTGGGGTTTATGCACATTCACCATATGCCTCAAAGCTCTCTGAAAAGAAGTGCCACCGACACCAAAACAATTCCAGATGATGACCTTCATAATCAAAAGTGCAAAGAGAGTCATAACAGCAGACAGTAACTCAATTAGAGTTCAACCCTAGAGGCTGCTCCTCCATTCTAACCATTTTCCCCATGCTCAACCCCGCTGACCTCTCTTTCAATTTCTGGATCAGACGGTCATTTCCCTTCATAATCGGAGACTCAATCATCACATTGGAGTCCATCTCACTGAGAGGCATTCTGAAGTCCGGTTCAAATCGGGATCTTTTCCCTCTCCCATTCATGGTGCCAGTCGTATCCCCTACCTGGTCCCCTTCGTTAGGCATACGGCTACCTTCCTCTATCTCCATCGAATCTCGGTATAGGTTGGCAAACTTGTTTGAATGCACAATCTGCCCTTACTCCCTGTTCTCTTTTTGTTTAGATGTCAACTTTCCTGCTCCCTTACTTTTCTGTTTACGCGCTGTAATGCCTCCTGTGTTTCCACTTTCATTACAATCCTTTTCCATCACATTGAAGCCTTTGAATATCACCTTACTTGTACTGGCCTGGTCTCGTTCTGGACGGCTTGTGGAAGGGTTTAGATTTGGTTCTTTCCAGTACTCTTTTCCCCCTTTGCTGTTACTCCCTTGGTTGTTATTGCGAACCGGGTATTTCCTCCTAGGCACAAGCATCCAGGGGCCATAGTATTCTGAATTTTTCACTTGAGTCTCACTTATGGGCTTAGGTATCGAGGAGGCTTCGGTCACCTGCGCTTCACTGTCGACTCCTTTATCAGTTTCCTCTGTCACCATGTCATGAGTCACTAGGGGCGTCTTTGTCGGCATTGCACTTTGCCAACAACACTCTGTTCTAAGATGCCTATATCTACCACAGTTTGTGCAAGCATTATGGAGACCCTCATATTCCACTCCCATCCAACTCAAATTGTGCGATCAAGGGCTTCAGAAGATCAATCTCCACACAAACTCTAGCAAATCTCCCTCTGGCCTTCTTTGCCGTATTTTCATCCACACGAATAGGTTTCCCAATGGTAGCTGCAATTCCCAAGAGGACATCCTCATCATAGAATAAAAGAGGGAGTTGAGGAAAACGTACACAAACCATCGATTTAGTAAAAAAAAAGCTTTTAAGGGCCAATTTGAAACTATCCACATGTTTAGAACAATTATATTAAAAAAAAAAATTATAAATACATTTTGTGTAAAATACATTTATGATATATGAAATAATTTAATCTGATAAAATTAAATACATTCATTTCATATAATTTTATTGTATTGATTTGTGTTTGATTGGTAGACCTATTTATTAATTAGTGTATAATGGGTGCTAATTTAGTTTAGGAGCTCAAACGTGCTTTATACTTATAAAATTATATAAATTATGATTGGAGTTGTTATATTAAGCATCCAGTCTCTCATGTCATTTGAAGGATCCTCAATTCACATTTGAACACATGTATTGTGATTCCGTTTAATAATTAAAATAGTGAGGTAACATAAGGAAAAATATGTATGAAAGGTCCTCTGTTTAAGACGGAGAACCGAGTGCTTCTAATAATTTTTTTTATTAGATTACAACTTATTTGATCAGCTGGATTTAGCCCATTAATTTAGAAATAAAGTGAAGAAAGTGTAGGAAATAAAACATTTTCCCTACATAATTATATGTCTCATCAAATATCCAACCAAACAAAACATTACTAGAGACGGAAAAAATCTTCGTACATGTTTATTTCTTAACACCGTGTATGTTTATTTCTTAACATCAATTATCTCTCACAAATTAATATTTATCTCTCTTTTAAGACCATAATTGAAACTAACGGACAAGTTAAAATTATGACAAAACATGTAATCACCCTTCGCATCAAACTTAACTATAATATTCACATATTCAATACTGATTAAGGGGACGTTTGTTTACCTACTTTTCATCTCATGTTTGCCTTTTCACTTTAAAAGAAAGAGTTTTAAGTGTTCGGTTAGACACCTCATGTTTGTCTTTTACAGCTGAAAAGTAGTTTTTCACAAAAGCAGTCATTTCCAAAAGCAAACAGGAACAACAACCAGCAAACAGAAACAACAAACAACAAGTAGCCAAACGGAGCGTAAATAGAATTTGATAAGTCACTGATAGGGTAAAAAAATTATAACTTATTTAATTAGTTAATTTCCTCACACTAAATTTTTAGTCCAATAACAACTACTTATCAAATTCCATATAATTAGTTAAGTCTTTGTACATATTAATTTCTTCACCCTAAATTTTTAATCTATAAAACTGGCCTCATTAAATACAAGACTATCATGTATATGCACAGGGACACTTTGTATATATGAAATTACGAAGTAATCTATAAAGGCATGTTGAGTCATGACTTTGACCTTTCTGTCTTTGTGGCCGAAGGTAGTCCTTCAATGGAGTGGACTAATGTTGGATGTTCTGGCACATCTAAACTTATGCTTTCGTATGATGTTATTTGAGTAAAGACATGCCGTTCTTTTAAATGGAAGGAAATGAACATCATAGCACATGATTTTCTTAGTGTGAAACTATGGTTTTTCGATATGTTATCCTCAAGACCCTTAACTAGTTCTGAAAGTATAATTTAATGTGGCTATCTTAGAATGATTCTCTCATGAACTGGCTGATAATTCAGCCCAAAAAGAGATTGACTAGTTAAATTGTGATAGAAGAACATAGTAAGAGGGAAAAATTTCATATGTTCACATCTTCAACGTTCTATGTTTCACAGTCCAGAAAGTTATGTTCAGGAGCATAATTGTGAAAATAGAAAATTATATAGATAAAATTGATCACGGATGATGTGATGTGAAATCTAGCTAGGATAAAACATACAACTGTTCTATAACACATGTTCATAAAAAGATTATATATCTCTAACGAGTGTATACTACTTGTTTTGATACATGTTCTACGAGAGACTGTATATCTCTAATGAGTAGAGCTCTAAATAGTATGTCGGTCACGCGAACTATTTGCGGGTATAGACGAGATGAGGTGAGGAATATATTTCTGTTACATTTGAGTGAGAGATGTATGAATTAATTAATCGGGTTTGATGTGCCTAATTTATTATCCATCCCTAACCGTAATAGGTCAAGCATAGCTCTATTAGGATTAGGTTTAATCCTATAAATAGAACATTATGTTACATGTAAACCCTAAGAACCTAACATAATAAGTATAAGAGAAAACCCTATGATATGCCTCCCTATCCTCAAAAGTAGTGTGTCTGCTCCCCTCACGTGCGTGTTTAGTTCACGAATCAATCACAACTCCTACTGAATTTGCTTAATGTAACTGTTATGGGGTTGATAATACGGAATCCGGTTCATATCCTTCCGTTGTATTCACTCTTGTCGTGACTAAACATAATCAATTTTATGTTTAATTGGCATTTAACATGAAAATAAGAATGCTTATACGATAAATAAGTAGCAAGTGTTTATTATTATTATTATATTGATTAATAGATAGAACAAAACAGTCTCTGTGCATATACTTTTCTGTTTGACAACAAAAAGGAAAAAAAGATAAATTCAACTTTTGCATGACTATGATGGAAGAATAAGGCTGGTGGTCCACTCGATAATTACAATTGGTTTTTTTTTTACAATACCAATAATTATATATTGTCCATTTTAGGGTTTAGAGTTAAATTTAAATATGATAAATTGGGGTGGTTTTATTTTATTAATAATTATTAGGGTTTTAGGTTCTAAATTTTGAAGTTAGGTTTTACTCAAGTCATAGAAAGGGAATCAATTCTAAAAAGGTTAGTTGTCATCCTTTTTGCTTGGATGCTTTTTTTATTGGAATAATACCCATTTGACTCCCTAAATTAAGGTTTCAAAATCAGTTAGGACCTTAAACTATCAAAATTATCAATCAGGTCCCCGAACTAATAAAAAATCATCAATTGAATCCTCATTCTAAACAAAAATAATCGATTGAGGCTTCATCGAAAATCATCCGGTTGAATAGTTTTAGACTTTCTTCTCCAAACTCGTTTTGAACCAATACATAGATTTTTACAGTCCATATCAAACAGTCACAGTTTCTGATTTTAGAATAAGATGAGGACTCAATTGATGATATTTTCTTAGTTTAGGGACCTATTTGATGATTTTGATAGTTTAGGGTCCTAATTGATTTTGAAACTTTAGTTTGAGGACTCATATGGATGTAATGCCTTTTTATTTTTATTATTTATATTTAATATTTTTTTTTATTTATATTTAATATTGGAATTGCTAACCACATGAATTGAATTGCATTGATACTCAAAGTGATGTTGAAGTGATTGATGAGTGTGTGTATGTCAGATTTTTGGGGTTTTGGTAAGTTTGGGGTTCAATTTATATGTGGTGTGGTGTGGTGACCTTTAAATAGTTATTCTTATCCTCATATCATATTTATTTACTCTTGAAATTATTTAAATAAAAATATTATGTTGAGGTTGTTGTGGAAGCTATGAGATCAAAATCTAAAGTAATATCCAAAGATGAATCTTTGCTTAAAAGATTATTTATTATAATAAATCTTTACTTTATTAAAAGTTTAAAATAGTGTTATGATTGAAACACATTGATTTGAGTTATTTTGTCGTTATTTATTCTAATTTAATAGTTGTTCATTATGCTAGTTAAAGTAACAAATATGTTCACACAAGAAATTGAGTTTGAGAAAACATAAAAATGAAATATATATATATGGCCACACAAGAATTTAATAGTTGTTCATCATCATGCTAAATTCATGGATATTTGTAACTTTCTTAGATAGTGTATCTTCCCATTATTTGTTGAATTTTTGTAATTAAGTTATTGATATCATATCCATGTTGGATTCTCTTTTACTTTCCATGCTTCTCGGATACACATAATATTTTAAGTGACTGTAATATTAGGCGAAATCCTAACAAAACATAAATAATAAATATTATGTGAAAGTGAGTGAAAGTGTATGAAAGTGACTGAATGGATATTAAAGCGGTTGAAAAGTGGGTGAAAATGAGTTAAGGTGAAATTGGTAGAAACAAAAAAAAATGGAAATGAAAAAATAGGAAAGATAGAACCAATTAGATATAATTAAATGAAGAAAAAAAGTGGATGAAATTAGATGAAATAAAATGAAATCGGGTAAAATTGTCTGAAAAAAAAAGGCAATATATGAGGAATTAATAAATTAAATGAAGAAAAAAAAAAGATGATAAAGAAGAGCAACAATGGTGTAAGAAAATAAAACATATTGAGATTATTCTGGAATATTTTATCCTAATGTTTCATAAAATTATATTTAACATGTTTAAATGTAATTTCATACTATCCAATTTAACCTCATGTAAAAATAGAGGTAATTGTTTGAAATTGAGTGGAAGTGTTTGAAATTGGGTGAAATAGGGTGAAATAGGGTGAATTAATTGAATAGTTTATTTTTTAACAAAATAGTTTTACCACAATTAAAATCAAACACTGCTGATTCCGATCAGTTTTTTTTATTAAATTGACGATAAGCGTAACATATAAGAATTACATATAAAAATATTTGTCTCTTTTTTTCTTTCATAAATTACGATAATTTATATTATGTCTTTCTCGTTTCACCTTTGGGTAAGCCCCGGACATCATTACTTCATCTTTCTCATTTCGTGCCACAAATTTCGCTACACACAACCTATTGTTTTTAGTGACTGAGGTGATACAGATTAATGACGAGTGAGTTAGTTTTAATCGTAAACTAATAAAGAGGTTCTTCTCTAACTAAACTAGAAGGAGTGAATCTCAAGATTTACGAGCTAAATGGATGAACACTAGTACTTCTTCAAGAGAAATATAATAATTTGATTGATAAAAGCTCAACATTACAAATGAAAGAGATAAATTTATATCATCTCTGAACCTAAAAATGAAATTACATAAAAGGACAAATGCATACAATTAAAATAGATGAAGCTTAAAGGGTAAAATGGGATAGAGGTAAAAGGGTGGCATGAGTTGTAAATAAGGGGTGACATGGATTGTAAATAAGGGGTAGCAAAGTCGTAATTAGTGGAAAGCTGGAGTGAGGGGAAAGATTGCTCTTGCAAGGCATTTTAAAAGTCCACACGACATGTGGGAATAGCCACACGGCGTGTGGGCTTTTAAGTCAAAATTTAACTAGTTGAATTCATAGTCCACACGGTGTATGGGATTCCCACACGGTGTGTGGATAACCAAAATGAGAAGCATGAGCCCATCATTGGATCCACATGACGTGTGGCCCTGTTTTTCAGCAAATGGGTCTTCTCTTTGCCTTGGTGTGTTGCCCATTTGACCCAACTTCATCCACCACTCGTCCCATCACATGTTGTCAACAGGATGCCCGCATCATGAGGCATCACAATTGAGCTTCATTATGCCTATAGATGGAGTTGTCCATCTATTTTTTTGTGGCTGGAGTGGCATGCACACTGTTGATAGTGGACTTAGTTGCAGAAGCAACTGATCTTGCACTTCTTAGTATAATGTCATTAACCATTGATTTCTCTCCATGCCATACACTATTGTGGTCGAACCATAACATCCACATCACTGCACAGAAAAGACAGAATTCATATCTGGACGTTTCCGGATGAATGTTATTGATTCCATCTTTGTCTCGATTTTCTACAATCCTGAAGATGTAGATTAAGATGTTATTGTCTGTCATGCATGAAACAAACCTATTAGTTGTCTGAAGCTTCAACCGGTGAAGGTTGTTCAAGCACGACAGTGTATTATGGTAGCAAGCCCAAATAAAATGTATAATTTTGCACAGGAGCTCTACTTTCCACATAATTTTCCGTATTGATACGGGTTAGCTCGTCGTGCTTGTTGCATCAGTTATGACTTCGTTAGTTCTTAGAGCCGTTTTGTACCTCAATTTGACTGTATAGTCGGTTGACCTAGATTCTGACCAAAACACTTTGTCTTGCCCCATATTTTGATGGATGGGAAGGCTGAAGATAATCAATGCATCATCGGGAAAGAAGTAGTTATTGATGGTGGCATGGTCCCAATCAAGTGTCTCGTTATCAACGAGGGACGAAAGATACTCATTAAGTGGAGGGTTCTTTATAACTAGTGGCCGACATTCGGGGATACTATGGATCCATCTAAAGGACATGATCCGAACATTTTCATCGGTAGCAACCCTCCACACATCACCTTTAGTTAGGATGTGACAGATGCTAATCAGACTCCTCCAAACATAGTTGTCATGTCCCTTTCATGCAATATCGTAAATGGACTTATTTTTTAATATTTGGAGTAGAAGACTTGGGAGTAGAGAAAGTGTGGACGAATAATAAGCCGCCAGACTTGTTTTGCAATGAGGGCTTAGTTAAAGGAGAGGAGATGTCAAAAACTTAAACCGCATTCGCCTTTGGTTCTACATAGTTTTCCCCATTTCTACTAGTGAATGTTTTTTCTCATTATGTTTGCCTTACCAAAAAATAAGCCATTAGTGCTTGAAGTTCATTACATAAAGTTTTGGGAAGTTGGAAATAACTCATCATGTATTGGGCCATCGTTTGGGCCACTGCTTTAATCAGGATCTCTTTCTCGTCCCGTGATAGGAACTTCTCATTCCATCCCCATACTCGCTTAACTAATCGATCCTGTAAGAAGTTAAATACTACTTTTTTAGATTGTCTACTGATGGTGGGAATTTCGAGATACTTATGTAAATGTTCTACCTCTTTGACCCTTGAGAAGAGGCGTATTCCTGATTTGAGGTCGTTCTTTACCTTTGTACTAAAGCTGACCTCCAACTTTTCAAAATTAACATATTACCCGAAAGATGGTTCGTATGGAGAGATATCTTCTATCATGAGACATTCTTTAAAAGTCCCATTAACGAACATCTGTGAGTCGTCTATAGAGAATAGGTAAGACACTATAAGCCCTAATGATCCCACTTGAATACAATACAATGTACCATCCCATTTCACCTTCCTTATCATACCTGATAACGCTTTCGCACAAATAAGAAACAAATAAGGTGAAATTGGAGGTGTGGGTTAAGCCCAGGGTTATCAAACTTCACCGGCTCAGCTTGACATGGCCTTTTGGAATCCCATTTGTAAGAATTGGAAAAAGAAGTAGATGTAATACATTGCATAATAAGACTGATGAAATGTGTTGGAAAGCCCATCTATCTCATCGCATTCTCCACAAAGGACCACCCCAATCTGTCATACTTTTACTCCGATCAAATTTCAGGGTATAATATCCATTTTTATCTTGACATCTGCATTTCATAGTATGGAACATTTCAAAAGCTATTAGGGCATTATTTGTAATGAGACGTCCTGGAATAAAGGCACGTTCGTTTTGGCTGATGATTGTATATTAAACTGGTTTCATCTAATTAATAAGTACTTTGGAGATTATCTTTAAACAAAATTGCACAAACTAATGGGCATAAGTCCTTCATAGTGCAAGGAGAGTTGATCTTTGGAATTAGAATAATGAACATGTGTTAAGATCATCAGGGAACTTGTTACCATGTAAGATAGATAGCACAAAGTCAGAGACCTCATTTTTGAAAATGTCCTAGAAGATTGAATAAAATAAGGTAGACATTCCATCAGATCCTAGGGCTTTAAGTGGGTGCATCTGATCAAGAGCATATTTGATTTCCTCATTGTTAAATAGGGTGGATATTTCCTTTACCTCCTCAGTCGAGAGTGTCATGTAATTTGTTTATAAGATATTGCAGAGTGGCTCCAATTGGACGTTCTTAATAGAGACTCGTAGTAGCTTACTACAATGTTTTCAATGTCCTCACTTTTTTCACACCAAGCGCCTGTATGGCCCTTAAGCATCGTGAGGTTATTGTTTTTACGATGGGTACTTGTTTTGCCGTGAAAAAATGTAGTGTTCATATCACCACCCTTAATCCACTCCACTTTTGACAGTTGTTGCCACATAGGTTCTTCTTTCTCTTGCAATACCAAAATCCTTCATTCCAATCGTCTCACCTCGGTTTTAACTAGTGGGCATCCAACTCGTACCTGTAATGATTCCAGTATATCAGTTAGTTCTCGAATTTGGTTTTCCACGCAGTCAACCACCTTCTTGTTCCATTTTTAAGCTTTTTGGCATAGTTTGTCAGCTTTCCCATTATTGATCCCATTCTGTTGTTGTTTGTCTCTTTCCATGCCGACTCTATGATCTGTTTATACATGTCCTCTTTAATCCATATAGCCTAAAATCGAAAAGGTCGAGCACCCTCTTTATTGATGCCCTTAGTATCCAGTAATAGTGGAGCATGATCTGAACTAACCCTAGCAAGATGATAGACAGTAGAGTATGAAAAGAGCACATCCTACTCCACAGACTTCATAAATCGATCTAGTGTCTCCCATATAGCTTATGTACCTTTTCTTCCATTGGTTCAGGTAAATGGGGCTGTTTTAAAACTTATGTCGAACAAGTCACAGTCATTTGTGCACTCTCTAAAAGCTTGTTTGCACTTGTAGCTTGGTTTTCGGCCCTTTTCTTCTCAGTTGAGTAAATTGTCACATTGAAGTCTCCGAAGCAGACCCATGGGAGCATCTCTCTCTCTCTCTCTCGCTCTCTCTCTCTCTCTCTCTCTCTCTCTCTCTCCCTTAGATCACGTAGCATACTCCATGTTTTATGCTTGTTACCCGTCTCTAGCCACCCATACACCCATGTCCCTTTTATATCATTTCTCGGTTACCATCTTGAACCCCAAAAATGTATACAATGAGTTGCAAAGCCTAGTATTTTGGAGGTTAACATTCTTATCCCACAACAAAATGAGCCCTCTCAACCTTCCTACTACATCGACTTAGAAAATGTTGAACTTTCCAAATCTCCATTTCACACCTTCAATCTCCTTTTTATTCAGTCTAGACTCCATAACAAAGAATGAGCTTGGGCAGTTCATTCTCATTATTCGAGTGAGGGTACGAATGGTTCAAGGGTTGTCCAGCCCTCCAACGTTTTATATTAGTATCTTCATAATTCATGAGAGGGCTGCATATACGATTTTCCTCAAACGTTTTGTAACAAAAAAAAGGTGCTACTTGATTCAAGAACATTTCATAGTGAACTCGTTTTTATGAGATTTTTATGTAAGCAATTTTTTTCGTCTATTTTTATAAGTTTTTTTAAAAAAAAATTATTTTACAAACTTTTTTTTATGTCTCTCAAACAAATTTTATATCATGAAATCTTAGAATATTTAAAATGTATTTTTCAAATGTCGTTTGAAGAAGATAATAATGGCTGTAAGTCTGTAACATCTGTTTTGAGTTCGACAATGCTAGGGTGAGATTGGTTCAGTTGTATTCGGGATTTAAAACTCTCTAGAATATTACCTAATCAAAGTTAATGACGTAATTTGGTTCAGTTTTTTTTAAATCAATTGTTCAATTCAGAGTTAATGGTACAATTAGGTTTGATCCTAAAAAAAAAGTCAACGATACAATTTGATTGGTCCTAAAAAAATCAAGGATACAATCTGGTTCTCGATATATTTTTATTTACGATCAAGTACAAAAATCTTCAACATATATGCTGAGCAGTAGTCGGAATTTGAAAATCTCCATAATAAATTTATCAACAATACAGTTCAATTCGATCCTAAAGAAAAAGTCAATAATTCAATCGAAATCTGTATTTTTTATTTGGATATTTGGTCCGGTTCTAGAATCTCCAAGATTTGTACTCAGCCTACGCAATCCTCCATGTTGTCTACTGTTTTTTTTTTTTGTCAATTGTAACCTTTAAACAAAGGTCTAACTTATCTAAAAAAATGTATCTCAAAATCATGATTGCCCCTCATTAAGGAATGTTGAACGTTTAACACACTCCCTCACACTCAATTCATTTGAAGCGTGAAGTTAATATTAATGGGTGACCAACATTAAACCATGACTTTCATACCATACAAATAAATGTCCAACTCACTCCAAAAGGTAGATAGAATCAGATTGCCCCTCATTAAGCAATGTAGATATTTAACACGCCCAAATTTGGGACGTGAACCAAATATCAATGAAAACTCAACATTAAATACTAGACTCTAATGCTATATAAATAAATGTCTAACTCATCCAAAATGTACTATATTTTCTCAATAATTTATCAATAATGATCAATTTTTTTATGCTCTTTTTTCTTATTATTCCTCTAGCAAATTGTTGGGTTTTGGTTTGTTTTGTTTTGTTAAATGGTGGTTCTTTTTCTATATATGCATCATAGTTTTTTGACTTTTGTATTTTATCACTTTCTATGAATTTCCGGTTGATTTTCACTTATGAAGTAAGGTCCTTTTTTTCATCCTTATGCTTTGAAAAGAAAAGATAATAATAATAATAATAATAATAATAATAATAATAATAATAATAATAATAATAATTCTTTCAATAATAATAATAATAATAATAATAATAATAATAATAATAAGAATAAGAATAATAATAATAATAATAATAATAGATCTATCTACTCATGCTATATATCTACCTTCACCTCTAATTAGGTTGGGGATGATTTTTATGAAGTAGGATAGCTAAAAACCACACATCTATTGTTCATAAATTCACTACGTAGGCCTTTAAAGAAAAAATAATAATAAAAAAATTATGAAGCAAAGAAACTAAGCTAGAACTAAAAAAAAAAAAATTCTTGGAACTCATTTATCAGTTTGGAATATTGGATCTCAAAGGGTAAATAATTAAGTCTTTAAATAATTCTTGGAACTCATTTATCAGCTTCTCCGTTTTCGCAAATCAGCCTCTGCTCTTACTTGGTGGCACTCCGCTCCTCATTTTTGTCAATCGTTTGTTTTTGACAATTTATATAATGTTGCACATGTTCGTTTTCCTTAATTTTCTGTGTTTGGCCTTTTTATTTTCCTTCTCCTCCCTTTGTAATTTTCATTTTTTTATTAATAATATTTCGGGTTGATTTGGTGTGTTAGGGGTATCAACCTAGTTGGGATTGTTGGTCCCGTGTAATTAGTTCCAAAGGGGGGGTTAGGAACTAATTTAACTTTTTCGCTTAATTATGCTGACTTAATTTAATTCTTTAAATTACTTTACTCAGTTTTGGTCTGCAAGGCCGAGTGAGATGTAAGACAGCTTTAGTCAGAGGCTGACTAGAACCGTTTTACTTGTGAGTTGAGAATTAACACTTGAGGTCAGCTTCCAACTCAGCACTCTGATTACTCAGTGTCAGCTTATACAATTTATATCCTGAGTAATTTAAGCAAGCAACACATACATATATATATTGAGAGAAAGAGTTAGAAATTACTCAACAGACTTATCCTGGTTCGGCCTCACCGCCTACGTCTAGTCCCCAGAATCCTTCCGGGCTTTTTCAATCCACTACTGAGCTCTTTAAAGGTAGAGCACAAACCGTTTACAAAGCAATTGAGTATGCAAAAGTACCGTCCCTCTATTCGTCTACTCAACCCTACTGAGCGCTATAACCAAACACTCAGATTTTCTCTACCACTGAGTACTAAAACCGAGTACTCAGCACCACTCTCTCAATCTTTACAATTGATACAAATTTGTTCTTTCTAGATGAAGAACACTTTAGATGAATACAAATTCAATCTAGACTTTTACACAGAAATAGGATTTGGGTGTAAGTATTTGCTTTTCTTGTTTGTATGTGCTTGTATGTATGTTTTTTTCTTTTGTATTTTCGGCCAAGGATCCAAGAGATGAACTTGTCCTTTTATAGTGAATTCTAAGGGTTCAATCATTTGAATTCGGATGTATCCGTTGGATTCAAACGGTCTTCTTGCGTCATTCACTGGTCAGCATACAGTTTTGCAGGTCAATCCTGTCGTTTGAATTTAGCAGGCGTCAGGCTTGTCTTCTTCCGCCAGATTCATCTTTTTGCGCCAGTTTCGTCTTTTAGCCAAATGCCAGTTGACCCATGCATCTCAAAACTGTCTCCTTGCATAATTCCAAAGCTTCTGTATTGGCGCAGACTCATGTCGGATCTTGTCTTTTAGTAAACGGATCATTCGCGGTGTCCTGACGAACACTCAGCTTGACTTAATTGACGTTGCCCTTGTTCTTTATTTATATCGGAGACTGAGTACCATTCTACTCAGCGTCTTCGGGCAGCTTCGTCTTCAAGCATTTGTTCTGAAAAAGACTTTTCTTCTATAATGCTGAGTTACACTTCTACTCAGCTTGTGCTATGTTCCCATGCTGACTTCGTCATGTCTTACTTTTTATTTCTGTTTTCATTTATAATTATACTCAACATTGAACAAACTCATTAGTACAATTAAATCAAAGCACTTAAATTTAATTGTCTTAATCATAGGATTAACTTAAATAATTTTGTCAAATCAAAATCATGTGGAAAAGTGTTTCAACAGGGATGTCTAGCCACTTAATCGCGTCCCAATCCTTCATGCAAAAAAAAATTAGGAATTTAAAATTTGAGCTTCTGGTCATTTATTTTTTTCAAATTAAATTCGTAAAATTTTAGAATTTTAAGAATTAAGTTATTTATTTTTAATTTTTACACACATTGAACCATTCGTTAACAACTCTATTAGCTAAGATGTTAATGAATGATTCAATGTGTGTTGGGCGAATTCTGCAAGTGCACGGTTTCGCTTATAGTAATAAAAAGATAATGATCCTACAGAGAACGTCTGATAATTTGATTGCAAATTATTGTTTTGATTAAATTCGTTTTCTCGAGGTTTATAGAAAATCGTTAATGGTTTAAAAGGATTTTTAATTCTAATTTTGGTTATAGTTAAGATTACAAATTATAGAAATTAGGTTTAGGTTAAAGTAGAATTCAAGACTTGTTTACACAAAGCAAGAAAACAACTTTATAACTTTGATCTGATTATTAATGTGTAACAATTTATCGATTAATTCAACTTATTAGACTTTAAACTGCAGACAATCTTTCCTTGATCGGCCTAAGACTGAAAACCTTAATCAAATTTGGTGTTTTATATTCGATCAATCGAGTTCTCCCAAATAACCAAATATAAATCCAAATTTGCTTAAGTGTTCAACAAAATTTTCATGGAAATAAGATTTGTGTAAAAAGGTTTTTATGAAAACACCGAATAAATTACTTTAAGAATATCGCTAGATCAGACTTAAAATAACAACAGTAGAAATGGATAGCATTTTAACTAATTGAGTTCCGGGTTGTCAATTCTTTCCTCAACTTCATAGGCTTGTCAGACCTTGGGGTGCCTCCTACACTGGTTCCTCTCAATGAATCCTCGTAATAGAACCTACTCGGTCTCTACCAAAGTGTAAACTTGTCTTCGAACAAAACTCTAACTTAAACTATAAGAGCTACATATTGTATTTCTAACTATTTGCACAACTTGTAACTTTATAACAAGTTTGTGTAACTACAACCAACATGAATTAGAACAACTTTGAATTCTGAATTTCTTTCTCTATTTATAATATTCCAAGAGGTGTGTTTGAAGGGATGCATCCGTTGGTGAAGAGTCGCCTCTATTCTGATGAAAGGATGTGTGGTTTGGAATTTAACACATGTAAAATGTGTCTTAACATCTTGCTGTTTCTGTAGAGATTTTAGGAATCTCTGTCGCGGCTTAGGAGTGAAGGAGAAAGCGGCTGGAATTCGCGTTTCTAAAACATCAGAACGCGTGTCGCGATCGAGATTATGGGAATCTCGGTCGCGACAGAGGCTTTCCCTGTCTTCCGTAATTTTTTCGCTGAGTCTCTGACGCGGCTTCTGAATCTCGTACACGTCTTTCACTGAAAACATGATTTCTTACTCATTTTTGCTCTGTTTTAGCTCCTATTTGGATTTTTCCAAATAATTAACACCTTGCACATAAGTAACAAATACCAACGTAAAATCTTATCAAAATAATATAATTAATATATATTTTACATGAAATTGAATATATTTATGCATGCTAATTTAGGTATATTTTGGGCTTATCAATGTGTAAAAATTAAAATGAAAATTTTAATTAAAAAAAGTTATAAAAATAAGAGGTTCAAATATGAATTTTATCTATAATAGTAAAAAAAAAAAAAGCAATAAAGAGACCTAGCTAATAAAGATATTTGTATATGACACAGTTAATATAATCAATTTTATTAATATATTTTTTTATATATTAATTTGGAAGTGGAGTTCTAAATTCATTTAATTCAAATGGTATACCATTTGAAATTATAAATACATTATTTTAATCATTACACGTATAATTAGATATATATGTATTCAAAATTAGAAAGAAAAAAAACAGAAAGTATTAATTATTTATTTATCTTTTAAAAATAATAAAATAATTAAGTGAAAATATCAAAAAACACGTGATTAATTTCTTTTAAGGAAAATTATAAAATTAGGTCAAATGGGAGACCCATTTATATATTTAACTCATTTACTCAATCTACTACATATCTAGACTATTTTTGTGTAACTTTCCCAAAATACCTCAATCTTTCATCTTCCCCCCTTCTCCTTTCCGGTTACGAGAACCCGTTGCTCTTCCCCAAATGATTTCCAGACCTTTGATCTTCCTCTCTTCCTTTAAATTGTGCGAAATCTGCACCATTTCTCCACATCACAATGTATTTCTCTTCTTCCTCTCTTCATCTCTTAATTCTTCATCTTCCCAATCCTAGAAAACGAAGTCATGGTTCTTCATCTTCATGTTCCTGCTCGTTCCTTTGTTTATTTCTTCTTGTTACCATCAAAGAAATGGTTATTCTACGTTATTTCCATCGTTTTTTCCAGTTTATCATATTGTTAGTGTCGCTTTTAAGGGTGAAAGACGAGAAAAATGTAAGTATCTACTGTTTTCTATGCGTTTTTCTATAAAATCACTTGGCGTAGTCGATGATTTTGCGAAGATCTGCAATGGAAAAGAGCCTGAAACGTGACGATCTACTTAGCGAATCGATTATTTCGCGAAGTCTGCGAGTAGAAAAGTTCATGATTTCACTCGCAGACTTCGCGAAAGCATCGATATACGACGTAGATCGTCACGTTTCAGACCTCGCAGACTTCACGAAAGCATCGATTCGCTAAGTAAAATCATCCTCTTTCCTGCACATTTACATTCGCATGCTTCGCTAATCCTCATTTCGTGAAGCCAAATTGTCCTTTTTTCTGCCTAACACGATTAATTTTTTCTGAAGGTGGTTGAACGCATAACATCCCTTTCTGGAAGACGGCGTACTAGGGTGTAGAGGAGATGACTTTCCTTGCTGTATAAGGATTAATTTCCCTCAAGATTGGTACATTCACTTTAAAATGATTCGTTAGGAGAGATTGTGCCAATCTTGGTGTGCACCATGGGAAACGTCCATCCCAAAAAGTCTGGACTTCCATTTATCATCCCAAAAAGTCTGGACTTCCTGTAAAGAGAGAAATTTCCCTCCAGATTCACCACGTTTAATTTGAAATGATTTGTAAGGAGTTTATTGTGACAATCTTGTTGTAAATTTTGATAATGTTATGATTTTAATGTTGAATTATTGTGGCAATCTTGTTGTAAATTTTGATAATTTTATTATTTTAATGTTAGAATCCTTTATTGTTTGGCCTTTTTTGTTATATACCACTTTGCAAATACTCTTAAAAACACGTTCAGATTTCGTATATGCGGATCAAAATCATCAACTAAACCAAACAATAGCTTCGCATACGTCGCGAAAGTATCGATTCACGAAGTCAGACGGGAAGGAGACGACCGCGCCGTAAAATTACAAGCATATTGAGGGTATTTTAAGAAAGTCACATAAAAATAGTCTAGATATGTAGCAGATTGAGTAAATGTGTTAAATATATAAATGTATCTCCCATTTAACCCAATTTTATAATTTTTCCTTAATTTTAACACACCAGTAACCATTCCCTTATGGCTTAGCTAAAGAGTCATTAGTGAGGATTTAACATAAAAATTATTAGTTTAATCCTTAAAAATGTGAAAATTTAGAGATTTAAATATGGAAAATAAATTATCATTAGTTTAATCCTTAAATTAAACTTTACATCTGTTAAGTATTTTTTTTATAGAAACGTTTAAATATTTAATAGATGAACAAGCAAGTACAACAACAACATAAGAAATAAAACTTTACAAGATTCATAAAGGCATAAAAGCGACTACAAAGAGCAAAAATAACCATAAAAGATATTAAAAATATAAAATAACAATAAAATATATACTTCTCATAAATCCAAATCCGTAGAAAATCATCTGCAATCCAATCATCATCATTTAAGCTGATAACATCCAGATATTATTTACGGGACCAAAAGGGTAATTAACCAAATGATCGCGTATAAGGATGATCGTGAAAGCTATGGCGTATCAAGTAAGCCACCTGGATGGCGGATCATATAGATTCCTCAATACGCCATCAATAGTCAAACACTTGGGAGACCCGCCATCTCGCCTCGATACGCCCACTGAACGGCAGAGCCGATTCCCAATAAAGGCAACTAATAACTCATTAATGAGCTAACGGTCATACTTGAATAAGACCAGTAACCGTCATTAATGAGGTATTAATGGAGACTTCCTAGTTATCCAGAGTTACAACTACACGAGTATAAATAGCTTGCATCCCAAGCTATTGAGGTATACACACCCTCTCTCCTAAACCCTACTTCGTGCTTACAGTTTATTCTTCTATACTTTACTGACTTTAGCATCGGAGCTTCCCCACGCCGATCCCAACGGCGCCCCACAGGGAAGAGCGCTGATCAAGAATTTATCACCAGTCATCATAAGCCGATCTGAACATTCGGATATGAATCTTTTCTTTTGTTGCAACCACGTAGATCCATTGATCTACGAACAAGATAAATTGTTTCTACTCGTACAGTGGCGGAACTTGAATATAAAATTAGGGGGGGCCATATCAAACAATGAAATATAAAAAACAAAAATTCTATTTAAATAATTAAACAAAAATTTAGAAAGGGTAAACTATCCATACACCATTCAAAATAATAATGCGTTTTTAAGATTAAAGTGATGCTCGGCGGTTTTTCAAAGATTTGAATTCATCTATAATGGTGTCAGAATCAAATTTTTCAGCAATCTCTCTCTCAATATGAACGACCAAACTATGCTCATCTCGAATTGTTTCTGAAGGTGTTATGTTCTCGGACTCATCAATTCTTTTTCTCTTGAAAAATGCATCAATTGTCTTAGGTTTACCCATAGTCAATAAAGAATACCCCTAACAACAACAAATTTTCTTTCCATAGATTAGAATTAGCACAAAAAAACTCAAGTAAAATCATGACAATAGAAAAAATTGAATCAACTCCTAAATAACAATAGCATATTCAATTTAGGTTTTATATTGATTTACCCCTCAATTTCAGATTATACAAAATTGATAATAATAAAAAAGAATGGAAGTAGAACAATTAAAAAAAGAAACCTGTTGAGAAGAAGAACTGAAGAACCAAAACTGCTTACATCTCGCACAGGCGGTCCAGAGAGGCGGAAGATTCAAGAGGCACACTTCTTGTTGTACTCCGAAGGAAGAGAATTCAAAATTAGAAAGCAAAAGTAAGAAAAAGGTAAAATAGAGGTGATTAGGTAAATAAACTATAAATATATATTTTAATTTTTTTGGAGTCTTTAGGTGTTTGTTTGCGGCTGATAAAAGGGTGGGACCCTATATTAGTGTTAAATCATTACTAGATACAATATATAAATGGTTTGACTTATAAATTAAATATAAATAAATGACTAATTGTATAAATTCCAAATACATTAATAGAAATATATAATATATATATATATATAAGCTGATTTTTTATGACATTTTTTTTTTCAGGGAGGGCCATGGCCCTCCCTTGCCTCTTGAATCTTCCGCCATTGTACTCGTACTAAATTCGAAAAAGGTATAAACGAAAGAATAATAGAAAACAGATACAATTCAGATGAATAAGGAAATCAGATGAAGTATATGAACACAAATAAAAAAACACAAAACAATAAAAAAAATATAGAAAGTCTAAATCGGTAGGAGGAGTAAGAAGGAAGACAAACTTCCCTCTTCTTTTTCAAAGTAGATTAACAAAATAAAAAAGATTGCGTATTTAATAGATGATGAGGTTTTGAGAAAAAATGAATGAGATGAGAAGAAATTAAATGAGGTTGGATAGTTTTTTTTTTTGAAATAATTTTGAATGATAGAAGAGACTAAATTATTAAATAGTAAAAATTAAAATATTTATTCATTAAAAAAATTAAAATATTTAATAATATATTGTTATAAATATGATGATAAAATAATGTATTAAATAAAGGCCTAATATACAAATAATCCCTGAACTTGTTCAAATGTTGCAACTGTCTTTTTGAACTTTCAATTGTAACAACTTATCCTTCAAACTTGTCCAATTGTAAAACATAACCCCTCAAACTTGTCCAATTGTAAAATATAACCCTAAATTGCTGACATGGACTGCAATTGCAATTGAAGAAACACATGAAATACAAAAGTTGCAACGCTCGTGGAGTGTGATAATCAGATCTTTAGCGTGATACGAATCCGTGAAAACATTTTTACGGTTGCTTCAAGTACGGGGCAAAAAAATTTCTAATTTGAGATTATGTTTTACAATTTGACAAATTTAAAGAGTAAGTTATTACAATTGAAAGTTTGAGGGGTAGTTGCAACATTTTTGTGTATTAGGCCTTAAATAAAAAACGAGAAACTAATAAAGGATCTTCCTATTAACAAGCAAAACAAAACATATACAGTAGTATATTAAGGACTCAATCTATTAATCCAATCCAATATCTTTTTCGGAAAAACATCCCATCCAATATCTTAACTATTAATTAACAATTAATAACTATTAATCAAAAGTATAAAACAGAAGAGCATAATAAAACAAAATAACTCAGAAATACCATTAATTTAATTTATATAATATGAAAAAAAATATTAAAAGCGCGGGGAGCAGGACAGTTATGCTAATCAGCTTCTAACTTTCGCAGTAACCTTTTTATGGAAATTCTTTACATTACATATTTATTAAATAAAAATAAATACTTTCTTTCTGTGTTAAAAAGTTAGTCTGAAATGCTGGACAGTGACTCGACTGCCATGGTTGGCCCATTTGTTTCAGTGGTCTCCGCATCTCATAAAATCAAAAAAACATTTCATTTTCAACACAACACCCAAAACCAGAATCAACCCAACCGGAACTTTATTCAGGAAGAAGAAGAAGCAGCCGCAGAAGCAGCCGAAGCAGAAGAAGAGCATAGTCGGTTGCGCGCCATGTGTTTGCTTAAATGCCACAGTCAAGGTCCCACTTCCAAACAACCAGACAAAACAACCCCTTTCTTTCTCTGTACCTCTATTTCCCCATTAAATAATTCTAAAAGTTGTTGAAGTTTACACTCCTTGGAATTTTTTTAATTATCTTTCCATGTCCGCCACACCACCAAATCTTCCCTGATTACCCAGATACTTATATATATCTTCTTCTTTCTAAGCTTTTTCCCCCTTCTTTTTATTTTTTTTGCTCGCCGGCGATGCCAACGCCGGTCGGCGTAGCCCGGCAATGCTTAACGGACGAGGCGGCGCGTGCTCTTGACGATGCTGTTGCTGTGGCGCGTCGGAGGAGTCATACTCAGACTACTTCTCTTCATGCTGTTTCTGCTTTACTTGCGCTGCCGTCTTCCACTCTCCGTGACGCCTGTGCACGCGCGAGGAGTAGTCCGTGTTCTTCGCGGCTTCAGTTTCGTGCGTTGGAGCTTTGTGTTGGGGTTTCTCTTGATCGATTGCCGTCTTCCAAAACCCTAGATGAGCCTCCTCCTATATCTAATTCACTTATGGCTGCGATTAAACGGTCTCAGGCGAATCAACGGAGGCATCCTGATAATTTCCATTTGATGCAAATTCACTGTAATCAGCAAACTGCTTCGGTTTTGAAGGTTGAGCTTAAGCATTTTATTCTCTCCATTTTGGATGATCCGATTGTGAGTCGGGTACTCGGAGACGCCGGTTTTAGAAGTTGTGATATTAAGTTAGCCATTATTCACCCGCCGCTGACGCAAACTCCGAAATTTTCTAGTAGATGCCCGCCAATTTTCCTTTGTAATTTGCCAGGGTCGGATCTGGGTCGATCTGGTTTTAGCTTCCCGTTTAGTGGGATCGAGGATGGAGATGAGAACTCGAAGAGAATTGCTGAGGCGTTAGTGAGAAAAAATGACAAGGGGAAAAACCTTTTGCTTCTTGGTGTTTGTGCTACTGATGCTTTAGGTAAATTTGTGGATTGTGTAAACAGAGATGAAGCAGGAGTTTTGCCTAGCGAGATTGCTGGGGTAAACCTGGTTTCCATTGATAAAGAGGTAACTGAATTCGTAAGTGAAGGAGAAAATGATAAAGAAAAGATGGATTTGAAGCTTGAGGAGTTGAGAAATAAAATGGAGCAGTGTTCAGGGCCGGGAATTGTGTTGAATATTGGAGAATTGAAGGCTTTGGTCGATGAAAATGCTTGCTTTCGTTCTGTGAGTTATTTGGTTTCAAAGTTGACTGCTTTATTGGAGGGTTTTAGAGAGAAATTGTGGTTGATTGGAGCTGCAGCAAGATATGAAACGTATTCCAAGTTTTTGGGGCAATTTCCAGCTATAGAAAAGGATTGGGATCTTCATCTACTGCCCATAACTTCTAAAAGTCCTATTGATGGTTTGGGCTCCAAATCTGGGTGAGTACTAGTATTGTCCCTCTTATATTACATATGGAGATGAACATTTACTAGATTTATGAGCATCTGTTAACTTATTTGTAAGGATTTCTAATTAGGGAAAGAGACCCTAGCTTCTCCTCCATTATTCATTCTAAAAAGACTCTTTGGATTGGTCTAAAAAGACTGGACTCCATTAGAATTCTTTCAACTGCAATTTGCTGCTACTGTTGGACTTTTGAAATTTTATGGGTTTACTTCTTCTTTTATAAGCTTTCTCTATGAATTTGCTTCTTTTTTTAAACGTTTTAAGGATTTCATTGGCTTAAATTCCATTCTCTCTCTCCTCCCTTTTGAGTTCTTTTTGCTTTGGATATACTAATTTTCTATTCTGACAAGAGTGACATTTGTTGATTTTCAAAAGTACCTCCGAACCAGTTGGCCATTGCTATATATATATTTTTTTTAAGTAGCATATGTGGCATGGTAAGGGAGTGTACCATACTGCACTTCATAAATAAAATATTGATTTGATGCTCAGACCAAATCTGGCTATTATATATTTAATGTTCAGCAGTAGGTGGCACATTGCTTAATTTGTTCCAGAATCTGTTGTGAACATATCTATCATGCACACAGTTTTACCTTCTGACTGTTTCTAACTATTGAATCTCACACAGTTCCCTGCTCATTACATACTTACAGCTTGATGGGGTCTTTCGTTCCATTTGGTGGATTCTTTGCAGCACCATCTGATATCAAAAATCCATTAAGCAATATGAATCAATCCATCCCTCGTTGCCATCTTTGTACTGCAAAGTATGAGCAAGAAGTTGCTGCTGTGCTAAAAACAGAATCGAAAATTTCTGTTTCTGATAAGTACTCAGAGAACTTACCTTCGTGGTTACAAATGGCTCCCCATGACAAAGGCTTGGGATTGGATGAAGATAAGGTGTGTTATTCCTGCTCTTACATAGTTGGAAATCTTTGAATAAGCTTATGTGCACACACGTAATGTCATTTCTTATTTCGGAACTATATTCTGCATTGGTTGGTCCAGAAATATGTCTTTTGTATCTTATTGGTTGATTCGTGGGTATATTTATAAATAAGAATGTGGCTCATTTTCAGTGCAGACCAAAAATGATAGCACAGCATTGAATGCTAAAATTTTGGGACTGCAAAAGAAATGGAATGATATTTGTCAGCAGCTTCATCATGCTCATCCTTTCTCCAGAGTTGGTGTTTCGCCAATTAGACCTGACGCATCATATGCAGAGCGTTTCCAATATGTTCCAGAAATGAAGGCAAGCAGCTGCAGCAGAGGTTCATCACTTAATGAGGGTCAACCTGCAAATCTAAGTCTCGGCATCCATAGGGACTTGCAAAGTGTGATGCCAATACAACAAAAGCCAATATCATTTACTCCAGAAGCCGAGAGTATTGTTTACCAACCTAAGCAACTCAAAGATGCATTGAAAGATCAGCAGATGGGGAAGGGCAGTTCTCCGTTTACTCCTTTTGGTCTACCCTCAGACCAAACATCACTTTCATGTGTCTCTTCTGTGACCACAGATTTGGGATTGTCAATGTCAACACTGTATGCCTCGAGTTCTCAGTTGCCACGTACTCCACAGTTATATGATCACAAGGAACGTCTTCAAAATTTCCCAAGTTTTAAATCTGCTGAGTTTGGAGCACGTGAGAGTGCTTCATGTCAAACACTTGGGTCTTCTCCACCTTCTAATCATTCCCTGGGAGGGCATGTTGATTCCAGAGACTATAAATCAATCAGGAAACAACTTACTGAAAAAGTTGGCTGGCAAGATGAAGCCATATGTGCAATTACACGAGCCATATCACGTTGCAAATCAGGATATGGAAGAAGTTGTGACTCAACTGCAAGAGGAGATATTTGGCTTGCTTTCATTGGTCCAGATAAAGTTGGAAAGAAAAGAATTGCATCAGTTCTTGCTGAGACAATGTTCGGTAGGCAGGAAAATTTAGTCTCCATGGACCTCAGCTGCCACGAAGTGGAATTTAGGGGAAAGACAGTAGTCGATTTTATTGCAATGGAGTTGCGGAAGAAACCCTCTTCTGTAGTGCTCCTTGAAAATGTAGACAAGTGTGATGATCAAACCCGGAATAGTCTGTTACATGCTGTGACAACAGGTAGATTTCCAGATTCTCATCGGAATGAAATCAGCACAAGAAATATGATCTTCGTGATGACATCAACAATTGCAATGGGTAACATGAGCTTGATGCCACATAGAAAACCTATTAGGTTCTCCGAAGAAAGCATTCTTAGAGCTAAAACCTCGCAAATGCAAATATTAATCGAACATGCTACCGAGCATGGCGGCAGAAGCAATGCAATCAATGTCAAAGTTTCAGAAAAAGAAACCCCCAATTCATCGTCTATGAATAAAAGAAAGCTAGGAGCCAGCAACTCTGCAGAGCAAGATCTTAATACTGAGGCTAAAAGACGATCTGGTAGGGCATTGGGGTCCTCGATTGATTTAAATCTCCCTGTAGAGGAGACAGACGACGAGAGTATTAATTCTGATAGTTACGATAGTGACTCCATGTCCGAAAGTTCACAAGCTTGGCTGGAAGATTTCTTTGATAAAGTGGATGAAAAGGTATTGTTCAAGCCATTTGATTTTGATGGTCTTGCTGAGAAAATAAGAACCGAAATCGGGAAGCAATTTCAGAAGGTTATAGGATCTGGGATTTCGCTGGAGATTGATGAGGAAGTAATGGTACAAATAGTTGCAGCTTGTTGGGTCTCAGAGAGAAGTGTAATGGAGGAATGGGTGGAAACAGTTATAGGGAGAGCATTCTCGGAAGCTCGTCGGAAGTACTGTATTAGTGCACAAAATATTGTGAGATTAGCTACTTGTGAAGGTGTATTAATGGAGGAGCGAGTGGCAGGTATATGCCTCCCTTCCAGAATTACCCTCTAAACTCACCACTGTTGATTGTAATTATATGTACAATGTAGCATTAGTACATAGAAATGCATTTTTGGTTAATTAATGCCTTCATTTTCCGGCGGTAATTAGTCTCTGTTGTGTTGCTTGCTTGCTTGTAAGTAATTAGAAGTGCAAGAAGAAGAAAAAAAGTGAAAAAGGAAGAGACTGTAATTTTGTATGTATAATTTTTCTTGTGGTGTTAGGTGTGTGGTATATGCAGTTCCTTCCAACCCTCTCATCCCAAGCCATTTTTCGAACCTGACACTCCGGTTTGAAAGTTTGATCAAGTTACCAAGAATTTGTTGTCATTCAAATGTGTTCTGGTTCAATTCAAAAAAAGAATTCTTCATTTAATTAGCTCAGTATTCTCAATGCAATGTTGCTTAACCTAAGGGGCGGGAGCGGAGCTGGGCGGGGCAGGGCAGGGATTCCATTCCGGTTCTCGACTAGTCGGGGATTCCTCGTTCTCGTCCCCGTGAGTTAGACGAGGATAGATTTGTTTCCATCCCCGTTTCTTTGGGGATACCCAATTGTAAAGCCTAAAGTTTTAAGAAGATGTCGTTAATAATACCAAGCATCAAATTTTCCAAACCATAAAAAATTAAAAATTGACACTAACCAATTACCTAATTAAAATGTATTTAAATCATAAAAAAAAGCAATTAATAAACTACTAAAACACATTAAAATTGTTTATAAGGCTTATAAATTATAATAGTAAAATTATAAATATAAGAAAAATTATAAATTCAATTATTATGGAGAATAATTGGGGATCCGTCGGGATCCACATTAAGGATTAACGCGTGAGGATAGGGATTCGCGTGGGACGTAATGAATCTCACCTTGGTATTAGATTTAATTTTAAACAAGCAACAAACGTTGATAAGAAGTTAGGAACGAGGAGTCGTCTTTCGAACTGATCCTTGGTACCTGCACCAGGAGCGGTCCTTAAGTACAGTCTGACAGTCAAGTTAGTGGCTAGTAAGAGTGAAATGATGATGTATATAGAGAGAAAGATTGAGGTTCTTTACAATGGTGTGAGATTCCTTTATTTATAGGTTTGGCATGTGAGATTCATAAAGTCCTTGGTACGACGAGTGGTGCCTTCGCCATCCTTGATGAGTGGTGCCTTCACCATCCTTGAGGGTGTGTGGACATGAAGGGAAAAGGGGCATGGTTGAGCAGCCAAATTGCGCACTTGGGAAGCCCATATACTTCATCTGAAGGTCCATCCTTTGCTTATCGAAGTGAGTCTGCGTGTGAGTGCTACTTGGGAGCAATAAGTGTATGCTGGTGGGATGCTTGCAGACAAATTAATTAGGGTTATGAAAACTAGATTGTGAACCAGTCAGGTCTCGAGTTTGGTTGATGTTGGTTTTTCGTATGCTTAACAAACCAGTCTGAATCGTTTGAACGGGTTGGGTTAACCACAAATGCCACCTTGCATGCAAGTGAAGCGCTATTTATTGGCGGCAATACCGGTTGCACGATTTAGTCCGATTAGCTTTTCACCCCATGTTTAATTTTTAAAAAAAATATATAAAAAAGAAGGTTCAAACTTGGGGAACTAAGTATCACTATACACATCTTACAACTAAGCTAGATTTCCACGTATGACTAATAACAACAATATATATTTATATATTATATTAATACTTAAACATTAAAATTGTAAAATATTATTTAGTATTTTTCTTATTATTGTTCTTATATATTTTGATAAATATTATTAAAATTTTAATTTATCTTTGCAATATAAATAAAGTTTACTTAGTATTTGAATTTTAAATATACACAAAATAAAATTTAAAAGTATAATCAATTTTATAATTTAAATCAATATATTATTTATGACATCATCCAGTTTAATTGATTCGAGTCAATCGGTTGAACTCATTGACAAAATGGTAATAAACACTATTCACTCATCTAATATTTATATAGTCATTGGGCCAATAATCTCTTTGCTAAAAAGTGCAAGGCAACGAGGGCGACACCAACATGAGAGTCATGGTCAAACTGCCCACGAAATGTTTCAGGGTCTGAGTCATCTATACGCCCGCCATTATTTGAGTATGTGATACCTTGGACTCCCGAGGAAGAGTTCCATGTTTCTCCAGTTGGGGTGTAGTTGTTAGTTGACATGGCTCTAGAGTTTCTTTCCATGAACAGGTTGAGACTGGGAGTGGTCATGTCAAGATCCTGTCAGATGCAGGTTAGCAGCACTCGTGGGAATGGGATGACTCTCTGCTCGTAACTCGTGCCCTGCTCGCTAGAGAGAAGCGAGAGAAATGATGATAGGAAGCCTCTTCCTTTGTGGATTCAATAATGTTTGAATAATCGGGATGCCTATATTCGTGGCATTCCAACGGATTATATTATTCATGAGAGGAGGCAGGGACGACACCCGTCACCGCTTGATGTGGACGGGAATGGGCCGTTGTACCATGACCCCTTCTGTGAAGCCGTTGCTCTAGAGGTATGCCACAGAGGTGAATATTTGTTATATTCCCCACTGTTGGAAGTAGTCATGAAATGAATTACAATCAAATTGTTTACTATTGTTCGTGAGGAAGGAGTGAGAGATGTCGAATCGGTTTAGGATGTGGCTGTGTACGAAATATATCACGTTCTCCGTTGATATGACAACCAATGGTTAGGCCTCGACCCATTTAGTGAAGTGGTCAATGGCTACTACCACGTGCCACATCAACGCGCCATGTTAGCAATTTTGACTTTTATGGAGATGAATTTGCTGACGTGGCGCGTTGACCGACCATAATTACCGGTTGTACACTTTAGTGGGAGGTCACCAAAAAAGTTGTACAATTTTGTGTGCAAAATTAAAGGTTGTACACTAAAGTGTGAAAAATGACAAATGTTGTACACCATATATGTAATTTACCCTGAATAGTATAGGTGATGAATGTATTGATATTAGAGGGTTGTTTTGATCACATGGACCTTAATGACCATCCAGTATTTGGTCATTTACCGTTAGATCTAGGTTCATTAGAATCCTAAGGTGGAAATTCAAAACATCATACGGTTTAGATTTAATAAGTCTAGATCTAATGGTGAATGACCAAATTCACTTGATCATTAAGATGCATGTGAACATGAATGGATTAGAGGGAAAGATGAGCAATTTGCAGCAATTCACTTAATACGAAGGTCTTTTATGATTTGAGGAGAGAGATGAATGAGTTGTAAAATAATGTCTGGGTAGGAAAAAATAAAAAATTAAATTATAAAAAATAAATATGAAGACAAAAATGCTCATTATGATTTTGTCTGTCATTTTGATTTTTTTTTAACGCGGTTAATTAATTTGAACTATATTTAGGCTTTGTTTGATAAAGCACTTAATTGCTTAAATTAAAATGTTAAGCACTTATTTAATTTAAGTGCGTTTGATAACAGTTGTTTTTTCACCACTTAAATTAGTTAATTAAGTTAAAAACCACTTATTTTGATAAGTCAAAATATTTAACTTATCATTTTAAGTTAAACATTATCAACTCATACTTTTTTAAAAATTAAATCATTCAATATTTTCAGCACTTATAATATTCAGCACTTAAAATTCAGTACTTATTTTTTCAGCACTTAATTTTCAATTTTATCAAACAGCACCTTACTAACATAATAGATCTTAAAATGTCTGTTTGTCAACTTTTAATCACAATAAATATTTGAAAATAGTCTAAACCACATTACTTATTTTTATAATTTTCTCCAAATTTTAACATAGTGCCAATTTTATAATTTCCGTTAACTTTTGAGTTTCGTTTATTTTATTTTTTTCATTTTCTGAAAGTTTCATGTGATCCTTTATTGGTTGATTTGATTTGATTATTCTTTATCAAGTGATATAAGTGTGTTTAAATAATTTTGATTCGGTTTTCATTTCTCAAGGTGACATTACTCTGCTACCATTCATGACTGATATTTGCATTAAATGATTTCGATTTTATTTCCCTCATCAATGAGAGGTGTCAAAATGGCTAAAAAGATTGACCCAACCTATTTAATAAATGGGTTGACCCAATCCAACCCATTTAATAAATGGGTTGTAATAACCTATTTGTATAGAGGTCAAAATGACCCAACCCATTTATTAAATGGGTTATATGGGTTGACCCATTTAACTAAATCTAATAAAAAATTAAACAAAAAAAAAAACGTAGAAACATAAAAACATGAAAATGTAAAAATTACACGGATCGACTCATTTAACCCAATTAACTAAAATATAATATAATATCTGGTTATTCATCCTGTTATATGATATAGTCTCTTAGTGTAATTAAAATTCAATTTAAATTCAACTAAGTACAAAAAGAACTACCGTAAAAAACCTAGAAATTTGTTCATTTGAATTTCAATTAACATACACATAAAAAACTATTAGTCCAAATAATGTAATGTTCTATAAAATCAAACAACAACGTAGTAATCATCCAAATCATCAAGAATTTTTGAAATTTCGGAATTTTCAAAATTTCAGGATTTCCGGAATTTCAGAATATCTAGAATTTCTGAAATTTTTGAAATTTCAGAATTTTTGATATTCCAGATTCTGAAATTTCAGATTTTGGAATTTCAGAATTTTCTAAATTCTAGAATTTTAAATTTTAGAATTTTTGAAATTCCAGAATTTTCATATTCTGGAATTTCAGAATTTTTGAAATTCTAGAATTTCAATTCTTTAGATTCTGAAATTCTAGAATTCTAGAATTTTTCAAAATTCCAAAATTTCTGAAATTTCAGAATATCTGGAATTTCTGAAATTTCAGAATTTTTGATATTCCAGATTCTGCAATTTCAGATTTTGGAATTTCAGAATTTTCGAAATTCTAGAATTTTTAAAATTTCAGAATTTTTGAAATTCTAGAATTTCAATTCGTCAGATTCTGAAATTCTAGAATTTTTCAAAATTCCAAAATTTCTAGAATTTTTCAAAATTCCACAATTTCTGGAATTTCAGAATATCTGGAATTTCAGAATTTCAGAATTTCAAAAATTCAGAAATTCCAGATATTCTGAAATTCCAGAATTTTTGAAATTCTAGAATTTCAGAATTTTCATATTCTAGAATTTCAGAATTTTTGAAATTCTAGAATTTCCAGATTTTGGAATTCTTCAGATTCTAGAATTGCAGAATTCTTCAGATTCTGGAATTCTAAAATTCTTTAGATTATGGAATTCCAGAATTCTTCAGATTCTGGAATTCCAGAATTTTTGAAATTCTATAATTTTTGAAATTCCAGAATTTTTGAAATTTTTGAAATATGAAATTTCAAAAATTCCAGAGCTATATAAATAAATAAATATATTATTTCAAAGGAAACTATATATAATCAATTGAAAAATCTACTAATATTAAAGAATAAGTATGAAAAGAATAATATGAAGAGAATAATTCTAATTTAGTGGAGGAATAATTCAAATTTCATTCAATAATTCAAATCTACTAATATTAAAGAATAAGTATTTGTGGTTGTTTTAAGATGAATAAGAAAGTAATGGGTGATTCAAAAAACAAAAAACTAATGGGTTATTGGGTTGACCCTGCCAAAAACCTATTCAACCCTTTTATTATATGGGTTAAATGGCTCAACCTCTTTATGACCCAGTCAACCCTAACCTATTTAAATGATGGGTTAAATGGGTCAATAAATGGGTTATGACTCATTTTGACAGCTCTATCAATGATTCACTACATCTGTACTTTTACCTTTTCTCTTCTTTATTGTGGTATGTATGTACCCTTCAGTATATATATATTTGGCTCTTTTTAGATTATGCCGGATCTATGTATATTTATCCTTTTTTTGCTTATCTTTTTGGTATAAATGGTTTATATAATTAGAATTTCTCCATTTTTACTTTAACTAAGTTCTTATGTATTTCATATTTTATTTCTTTTTTGTTTGAATGTTTATATTTATTTTCTATGTTATATATTAATTTGCTTTCATTTTTTCGATTCATCTTATACAATACATTTTTTCTCATTTTATTAAATATTTAATTACATATATAAATGACTGTAATTAAGTTTTAATCTATAATTTATAATGTTTTAATTATTTAATATCCCTCCCAAACAGACCTCAGCATAGACTGGGCTGGGTCGGGCCTGTCGGGCTTTTGATAAAATCTGATAAGCCCAAGTCCAGCCCAAACCCACACTAATTAGAGTCGGGTTCGGGCTCGGACCTAATAAAGGAATCCCAAGCCCACCCGCCCAAACCCATATCTATATTAAAAAAATTCAATTAAAATAAAATACTAACTTTTTTTAATAAAAAATAATAAACATAATAGTTAATATGTGGCATTTAAATAAATATTAAATTTATAAATTTATATACAGATAACGGGCGGGGCCGGTCCAGACCCGACGGGTATTTATATAGCCCAAGCCCGCCCATTTTCTAGACGGACTTATTCGGACTTGGGCTGGGCCGGGCCTGACACTAATTTTATGTGTCCAGGCCCGGCTAAATGGAACTGGGCTCGGGCCGGGCGGGCTCATCGGCCCATGGCGAGGTCTACTCCCAAAGCAATGTGAGGAGTCCTTTTAGTATATATTAAAGTTTATAATGTATTTTGTTTTTTTTTTCTTATAAAACTTAATTTTCTAGTTAAAGTCTAAAAGACTAAGGCCAAGTTTGGTAAATAGGTTTTTGGAGTACAATTAGAAGTTTGAGCCACTTTATAGGTTTTGACTAATCAAACCTCTAATACTAGTGTTTGATGAAGAGCAGTTTGAAAGAGCTTATTGGATCCAAAAAACTAATTTTGAAAATGTTTGTTTTAGGAGCCTTTTTAATTACATTATTATTTTTTTAAGAATATTTTTATCCCTAATTACTACACTTTAATCCTAAATAAAAGTTTTATGATCGTGTCATTATTTGTCATTTTACACAAACAGTTATTAATAATCAGCTAAGTTTTACCAATCAGTTAATCAAATCAGTTAACCAAAAAGATAATAAGCTAACAACTAATGTAATCGACTAATAACTATTTACCAAACACGGCTTTTTTTTGTCATTTTTTTAATAGAATAAATCTCATAAGATTTGTGATAAAATACTAATAATAATTAATAAAAAATATATTAAATATATATAATAAAAGATTAATAAAAATATATAATAATTAAAAAATAAGTGAGTGTATTCGTGAACTTTCAAACCGAATGTATTAAAAAAGTTCAGGCTCATATTTGTTAGCGCTTGAACGAATTGAATCGATCCAACCTCGAGTCGAGTCCTATTGATCGACTTTGAACGAATTGAATCGATCCAACCTCGAGTCAAGTCCTATCGATCGACTTTGAACGAATTGAAATCGAATAGTTTACGAATTAGCAATTCAGTATTATTACTCCTTACACAATCCATCAACATAAAAGTGCAAGTTCTTACATTGATGGGAAATGAATATTTTCTTTGATGAAAAAAAAAAGAAAATTAATATTTTATAGATAAAATGGAAAATTACTAATTGGATTGGGCATCAGAACCGTTGAACAGAAAAGCTCAAACAACATGATTCGACCACGTCATGGCCCTTATCATAAACTAAAGACAGCTCATAAGCAGAGAATCAAAACCACTGTGAATTACTCGCAAAGGAGATTCTTCTCTTCTCTCGTCTTTCTTCCGCTCTCTTCCAATTTCTTCAACCAAAAGCAAAATCCATCTTCTCTTTCTTATTTACGATTTCAATCTCCTAATTTTCGATTTTAGATGATCCATTAGGAACTCTAGGGTTTCAGAAATGAGCACCGGAAACAACTCAACCACCACTTCTAATGGCACCAACAGTACCAATTCCGGCAATCAGGAAGATCCCGCCTCCTACTTTTTGAAACTTGCGCGGCAGTGTTCGTCGACGTCGGAGACTCCTTCCGCTTCCATGATGGTTACGATGGAGGACGACGACCGTGAGGACGAGCCTACAGAGCTTAACACGATCAACAGCTCTGGAGGGTTTCTTCTGATGTCAACCGATAAGTTGACTGTTAAGTACACAAGTGTTAACCTTCATGGCCATGATGTTGGTGCTGTTCAAGCTAATATGCCTGCTCCCGTTAAGCGGCTTGTTTATTACTTCGAGATTTATGTCAAGAATGCTGGGGAGAAAGGGCAGATCGCTATAGGGTTCACTAGTGAGAGCTTTAAGATGCGGAGGCAGCCCGGGTTAGTTTTCTTATCAAATTTCGGATTTACTTTCGACAATTGCGGTTTAAGTTATTTGTTGCTGAGGTCCGGCCCTGAGTGTGATATATATGAGAAGAAATTCAAGAATGTAGGTGCATTTAGGTTTAGATTTTATCCATCTATTTCTTGTGTTGTTGGCTACACATTTGTTAGAAATGAACGAATCTATGAAGAGATCTTACAGCTAATATAGGTTCGAAAGATAAGTAAAGAATCTCATTCAGGTGTACACTTAAAATCTGTTTGAGTCAGAGATAATGCAAAAGGAACCTCTGTTAGTGTTATAAAATCATGGTCTTCTGAACTAACCTATTCCACTGTTAGGCCCGTATCATCCCATTTTTTGGATAGACTACTGTGAAGATTTCGACTGTAAGGAGTGAACTTTAGAAACAGTTGAAAAGTGGAAAGCAGTTTCCGCCTGAATGTTTCTTGGCCCAAGTCATTGGAAATATTCGTTGGAATGTTTAAAAGAACAAATTATCCATTCTTTGCATCTAAATGATCTGTTGTTTATTGTCTTTCATTGTTTATGTATCTGTTCCTTGATTGTAAACACGATATTCACAGGCAGATCACTAGTAAGCATTTACTTCTTAGTTCATTATTGTATGCTGGTTTTAATTGGTGCAATTGATGCTTTTGTGAGCTCAAGAAAACAAAATCCAATACCTCAGGGTCGAATTTTAAGTAGAGACTGTTCTCAATAGTGCCAAGCAAATCCTTGTCATAGTTGTCTTGTCTAATGTGCACATTCCCACTAAAGGAACATGAGGTGCGTGTTTGTCATCATATGCATAAAATCTACAATTGATCATGTTTTACATTTCAAAGTTTCTTTGAATCCAAAACCATCCAATGATCAATAGAATATAATCATTGTACAAGGAAGTTAGCTAATAAGTGCTACATGTAGTTCAATTAAGTAATTTCCATTTTCCAGGGATTTTTTTTAATGAAAAGTAATCACCGGTGATAAATTCCTGTATGAACATGGAATGTCATACATTTGAGTTCTGCTCTTGCAACTACTTGAATTATAATCACTATAGTTATCATCATTACATTAAACTGAGCTTCTTTCACTTCATTAGATTTAACGCTCAGTTTTGTCTTCCTTCTGTGAGTCTATCTGAATTACTCTCTTATTCATCTATTATTTCCTTTGGTTTAATCCTAAGCAAAGAAGCATTTGGACTTGTTGGTGCTCCAAACACTCAAATTGACTAGGAGGGATGCATTATTTTGGAATAAGTGCAAGAGTTGATGCCATTTATTTCTCTCATTGTATTGATATGAATAATACCAGTTCAGTAGTTTAACTAATGTCATATAGCTAAAAGTAAAAGTAATTGGACTAATGAAATTTATAAAGCCAACTGATGATATGGTAACAAAAATGTATTGCTCAAGCACTGGATTATTCATTGTAGTTTCTTTTAATGATTGTATCCTTAGGATGCCTGTTGTCTCTTTATCATCTGAAGCACAAGACTTGGGGTCTAATTGAACCTTGGGCCTAGGAGGTAGCACCTGTTTGAAAAATATTATTGGTGTGGACAACTATTATAATTGCCATTTGGGTCTTTTACAGCTTACAAACGAGGCATGCAATATAGGTGTCTATTAGTCTCCAATAAAAAATAATAGTGTACATGGTATGGATATCCACCCATCATAGAAAGAAAGTGAAATCAAAATGTAATTTTTCGAACTCATCCAAAGGTTATAGGTCCAGTAATATGTTCATCAAGTGGACAATGGTGAGTCATGGAAGTATCATCTCTGTCAGACAGTTTCTGAGGTCTTTTACTTTCTTCTAGTGGATCTAGACTTTCAGTTGGTATTTTTAATTTGAAAAGAAAATTGGTGTCATAATTATGTCCTAAAATTAGATAAGTAAGACTTTCCCAGATCTGGTCTCTACCCTTTAGTTTTACCTGTTGAGGCCTAAAGCTCTAAGTACAGCAACTATGTTAGTTTGCCTAAAGATTGGCGTCTTATGTAAGGCCTCAAAACTTCGAACCTGTTTTTTGGGCTCGTCCCTTTGGGCCCTTGTACTGAAGAACTACTGTCAGAACATTAGTGTAAAATGTAAAAAATATTCATTTGCTGTATGTTTCATTGAATTGGGGAAATTGATGTTCTGGGTCCAGTGAAGTATTTGAGATGACCTTTCACAATGTGTTACTGAGTACATGAGGTGAAAATATTGCTGGTTCAGAGAGCCTCTTCAAGTTTTTGTCATGCCTTGTTAGTGGTATTTTATTTTGCATTTCTCTATCAACAGTACGTGTTCTTTTCATCCCCTTTGACAGGTGGGAATCAAACAGTTGTGGATATCATGGAGATGATGGGTATCTGTACCGTGGAGTGGGTAAAGGAGAGCCTTTTGGGCCACCATTTACATCCAAGGATACAGTTGGTGCTGGTATTAACTATGCCTCACAGGAATTCTTTTTCACGTAAGTCAGTGCCCACTTTGGTCAGTATAGTTGGTGCTAGTTTGAGGAATTGTTGCTTTCCTTAATTGTAAGATTGTTAATTTGCCTTCTATTAATTATAAAAACCTTATTTTTAGACATGCTCCTATGTTGGTGTAGTAAAAATGGAGCTGTGGTTGGTGCAGTGTATAAGGACATAAAGGGCCCCTTATTCCCTACAGTTGCCGTTCACAGTCGAAACGAAGAGTACGTAGTAGATCTTAACTTATTTACAAATTTAGCTGACATTTTGGTGCATTTGCTTGTCAAATATTTTGTAAGAGTTTGAAATTTAGATGCTGGATTGATTGCTATGAAAATTCTTGATGTAGATCAATTGATCGTGCTCTAATATGATTGAATTGATTGAATTTTGAACCCGTATATTTTGTTCATCAGGCTTGCACTATAACATTTTATCATGCCTATATGGCCATTTGACCTTTGTACTCTTAGGTAGCTGTGGAGAATAAGAATGTGGTTCAGGCAAGTAATAACAGCCGACTTTTTAGCCATTAACCTTGACCTCGCCATGAAATTTTACACTGTACGCTATTTGACTGAGAACAAATAAAAAGCATAGGTAAAGTGGTTCAAATGCAATGCAACAATTTTTAGCCAAATTTGCATATATTTGAAATCACATTATCAGTGTTTTTTTACTTTATCTTGTCAAAGCATCAAACACTAGCATTAGTGGCAGAACAAAATTTTTGTTATCTATAATATGGAAAATGGGTATTTGTAGCATGATTTTGACATGAGGAGTACTACTGTTGATTTTCTGGCCGAGTGAGCATTTGGTTGGTGACAGCTCCTTTTGATTTCAAAAATAAACTAAAAGATATTGGAATTGGTAGTTTTTTAAGATAATTCAAAGTGAATTTTCCATTCCATGGTAATCATAATACATGTGGGTGCTGCCTGTATATTTTAACCAAATTACATTATGAGTTCTGAGGTCCTCTGTTTTGATCTTAATCTATTGCTTTGATTTTGTGTTCTTGCATTTGTGCTTTTGTACATGATTTAGTACTAACATAAGATGTTTGCATTAATAGATTTCTAACATATACTTTACGTTAGGGGAAGAATTCAGATGTCATGTATTATTTCTTTTGAACTTGTAAACTTTGCTTGCTTGCTTCATAAACTCTGTCAGAAGCTATTCAGCTTATGATTGAAAGCATCTGGTTTCTCTAGACAAGAGTTTTCTATATTAACCTTTTTATATAGGCTGGTCAATGTATTCTCAAGGCGTATTTCTTGGATTATCATGTTAAAGTTTCTCACCAGCTACTTCTTATTTGCTAACTGTGTTCATAAATATTTTTATTTCCTAATGTGCATATTTTATTTCAATCAAACAGGGTAGAAGTCAATTTCGGGCAGAAACAATTTGCTTTTGATCTTAGGGTAAGATATTTTGTCCTTTTCTTGTTCCTTGTATTCCTTTGTTGTTAAATGTGCTGTAATTAGTGTTTTCTTTTTCCTTTTCTATCTTATCAACCTTAGGAGATCATTGTTGGAGCATAGAACTTTTAAGTATATTTTTTATAGAATAGTTGATTGAACAATATAGACTTCTATCAACCATTTTATGATATGATTAGGTGGTGCAAAGTGTTAATGTTATAGAGTAGCATACAAGTTACTCCCTCCGGTCTCAAATATATGTCATTTTAGGATTTTTAATTTGCTCTTTTTTATGTCGTTTTGTATTAGCAATGCACTTTTGACAATATTTTTTTTTCCAAATTTACCCTTATTTATGACAAGAGAGAGGTTTAGTAATTAATGCAAATGATTCTAATTAAGCCATAATAATTAAGAAGAAAGAGAAATTTTGCATAGAAAGTAGAGTTTTAGGAGAGAAGTATTAAGGGTAAATTAGTCATTTTGACAGTCTAATTAATATTTTTTTGGTCTTTGTGAAAAACCTTGAACGACATATATTAAAGACTGGGAGGGAGTATATTTTATATTTATTGTTTGTAATTCATTGTTCATCACTAATTTTTCCTTTTTTTAAATTTTTTTAGCATGCGTGGCATCTTGTAGTTTACAATAACTGAATAAGATGCCATTTTGTTTTGCACGGTGATGGATGTTGTTAAGGTTATGTTTAGTCTTTGCATGAATAAACTAATACTTCATTTTGGTGAAGATGAATATTACTTGAACATATTTAAGGTTCCAAACTGACCTGATTCTTTTTCTCATATGTATTTTAAGAATTTGATTCGAAGTATTTGTTTACTTGCACGACTTTCTTATGGCGTACTACTTTTGCTATATTATTTTGAGAATGTCATAAACCGAGCTTGCTTAGTTGTGTTGAAATACTTCCAATTTTTTAAAACAAGTGTTTGCCATTATTAATTTCCATCTATTTCATTTTATGTTCTTTTTGTTAGGAATATGAAACACAGGAAAGGACGAAGCAGCAGAAATTGATTGAGAAAATACCCTTGCCACAAAATGTCAGTTTTGGGTAAGTTCATACAATTCTGACAGTGTTTCCAACAAAGTATTTTCTTTTTGGTTGTGAGCACTACAATGTGTTATAAGAAATATTTAGGATATAAAGCTTTCAAGCGATCAATTCTCTCCTATACATCTCTTGTTATTGAGCTTTCAATTGTTTACCCTATTTCATGGGCATATCAGCTCTACTATATTCTGCTTATTCCTGCTGGAAATGTGTCATGATACACAAGTGGTCCATCAATGTGTACAAACTATACACTCATGGAGACAAGAGGAAGATTGATTAGTTAGTTTTTTTTTTTTTTTTTTTTTTTCAGTTTTGAGATTTTCTAAGTGTGCCATGTGTGTGTTTGCAATACATGTTAGTGTATAATGAAGGCATGTTATGCTAGTCAAATACAAGGTTGTGAAAAACGCTAAGCGCTAGTCGGGCGGTCAGGGCCCTTGGAAACTAATTGGGGATTAATCGGATTTGTATTTTTGTATTTTCTTATATAAATGCAATTAAAATATGCATTATGGTATCTAAAAATAATAATATAAAATGATTTAATATAGAAAAACATGTAACATATATCCTTAAAAACGTGTCAAAAAAACATTTCAATAACAATATCAAACAACTGAAACAAGTAAAAAAAAAACAATATCCACAAGTAATATAATTAACCGAAAACTATGAAACAATGTCCTTAAAGTCTTCCACCATATCATGGAAACAAGTAGAGAACGCAATTAAACAAAAATTTCCGAAAATAATAAACACAATTCTCCAAAAACCATGCGACAATGTTCAAAATCAAATTATAATAAAGCTAAAAATCAAAAGAATAATGAAAAAAAAACATTTTTTTGTTTTGATCGCTGCTCATGTGTTCCCTAGGCGACCAAAAAATGGTAAGGGGGCCTAGGCGGGGAAAATTGGAATGGATTCTCAAATTTGAGCGCCTAGGCGGGGCAGGCGGCCTTGGTTTTGAACAGTGGTCAAATATATAAAAGCAGTTATGTGTCGGTTACTACTTTCAGTTATTTCCCTTTCTTGATAAGATCATCTAGGAGGCCTTGTCTGTAATGGGTATTTATTGAATAAAATGTACAGCAGAGAACAGTCTGAATTTCCATCAGAGTTTTCTAAGATATCCAAGGTCGAGCCCTTGCTTTCATTCACCATAGGTTCCAATTTCTAAAGGTAGTGGATCTGAAAACTGAAATATACTTGCTGGTCCCATAACTAGGTCACAAGATGGTATCAAAATGTTAGTTTTCTTCAACTTGTCTCGTTATACTTGCTCTTATAGAGGACCTTATAATGAACATGAATGGAATATACGATTTCATATAGCTCACCGCAATGATGAGGTGGGACTAGGTTTGGTGGTTGCTGTTGTAATTGTCAAGGAACCAATTGAACTACAAGCTTAAGCTTATAGTTAAGGTCCAAGAATAGTTTTATTATCTCTCTGACACGTGAATGCCGCATGGGCTTGAAGCGTGTACAACACAGACCTCTCTTACCATGTTTTGAAATTGAATCAACAACTACGGTTGCTAGGACTCGAACCCTCAACCACTTGATCTAGGAGGCTTTGATATCATGTCAAGGAACCAATTGAACTAAAAGCTTAAGCTTATAGTTAAGACCCAAGAATAGCCTTTATTATTATCTCTCTGACAGTAATCATCTCCCTATACTAAGTTATTCATTTGTATTTTATAAGCTGACGATCCTGCTCGTACTACTATATTATTGAATTGATCCTGTTAATCAGCTTGTATTGAAAGGCTAGAGTTGTTATTTTCAATAATATTTGTTTCTTCCTTTTACTACTTAGTTATGCATTTCTATTTTGTGAGCAGACTCGTTCGCTCCTACTTACTGCATTATGGGTATGAAGAGACTCTCAATTCATTTGACTTGGCTAGTAAAAGTACGGTGCCTCCGGTACATATAGCTCAAGAGAACGGCTTCAGTGAGCAGGACATTACGTATGCATTAAATGAAAGAAGAACTCTTCGACAGGTATGCATTTGTTTGAAAATAGTACTGTCCATTCAAATTAAGGCATTATCTACTACCATGTAGGCTGTGGATGAAATTCATAATGGCTCTCATCTGAACAACATGTGTGGAGTTTTCTTTTTCCTGGTAAATAATAGAATTGGCTAGCTGGCCCCTTCCAAATTCACGTGTCTAGTAATCTCTTACTCTTGTGGTCTGTTATGTATCCATTTTGCTGTTCAAGATAAATTTTCTTCGTCTGATTATCTTTTTGTTTTTTTTATATATATATGGCTTGAAAGACCTGAGTAACCTAGGTGCTCTAACGAGATTGTTGTTCAGTACTTGTACTTTTATTTCAAGTTTATATTTTTTATTGGTTTCACCTTCGAAATATATGAAATTGCATGAGAAGTTTTTTCAAACACCCTGAAGAAAAAGAACTAGATTTCCTGCAGTAAAAAGTCACTTATGATATCATTGATAAATGAAACAACGGAGATTGGGAGATACTTTTGTGGATGTGGTATCAAGATAGTTAAAGGCGCTAGCGTATCCCAATAGACTAAAAAGGTGAGGGTCCGAGCAAAGTGGTGCCCACATGTCTTTAGAAAATAAAGACATAACTCTGAATAGGTTAATGATCTGATATTCTATTTAGTATTTACTTTTTCCCTAAGTTAAAATTTACTATATTGGTTTTTATATTAAAAAAAAAAAACTTAATTGTAATCCAGCTTCATATTTGCTAAAATAAAAATTCCTAATTTAATGAATTTTAATTCAAATAAATCACCATGGGAAGACAAATCACTATATTAGGTGGAAGGCCGCTGAAAAATCATGATTTTAGTTCACCTATCAAGCAGGAAAGAAAACACAGAAATAGGAAAATACGATCTCAAGGGCCTGCAAACTGATCGCCGATATGGTCTGTGATGCCTAGTCGGAAAAGCCGCTTGACGGGCTGAAGCCACCTGGACTTTGATGTGCAGAGGCTGCTGCTTTGCCTCTGCACCTAGGCGGTCCGGACGAGTACCTTTAACCTATGAAGCATGGAAACGTTCTTGGACCAACGTTTCAACGTTTCCACAAGATGTGGGAAACGGAAACGCCCAGAAACGGAAACGAAATGTTTCCAGGCACGTTTCTGTAATTAGAGAAAAATTGAAACGTGTTTCCAGATTTCAGCGTCTAAACTCGAACCGTTTGTACCTATTGCGATTCTTAATAGAAACTGTGATTTCTTCTTCTTCGAGTCTGGCGATTTCTTCTTCTTCGAATCTGGTCTGGATTGTTTTCTCTGTTTACATGCAAACTTCTTCTTTGAATCTGGCGATGTCTTCTTCTTCTTCTTCTTCTTCTTCTTCTTCCAGTATGTGGTTTTCTCTGTTTACTGCAAACTTTTGAGAAATCAGAAGAACAAGGCTCTGGAAGTTCTTGTTGGTTTTTTTGTTTCTTCTCTGAATGTGTGGTGGGGGATTCTTCTGGAATGTTAGTGGTTGGGCTTGTTGGACTCTATTCTTTTTTTATGAATGTAAGGTTTTGGACTCTATTTTTTTTTTCCTTTTAACGTAAAGAATTTAATTTTAAAGACCTGAATGTCGAACTTTTTTTATTGTTTTATCAATAATTATTTTATTATTTATAATTTATTTTATTTTTTAATATTTATAAATATGCCCCTATATTTTTAATATTACACGTTTCCCCCATGTTTCCGTTTCCAATGTTTTTTAGAAATTCCGTTCCCCGTTTCCGTTTCGGTGCATCATAGCCTTTAACTGTACTGTATGGTATTTAAATCATCATGCTTGATTAAGGATTTGGTGTAGCAGCAATATGATAGTAGTGGATACTTTCTTTACAATTTAGAAGCCTATGTTTGCATATTGCTAGCATGTTAGAAGCGTTGAGAGTAGAGCGCTAGATGTGGCAAAGCCCGATGGTATGCGAATCATCTCCACTGTGATTGATTATTCAGGAGTTTTAGGATTAGCATTTAGTAGTGCACCCCATTGTTCAGCCTTCCTAGTGTTTCTTCTCCGGGTTTTATAGGTTTTGGTTTGCCGTTTTGAAGAGCTGTTGGGTCTTTTTTGTTTCCGTTATTATTTTTATTTTATTTTTATTGGTGTTATTTCTCTCGGTTTTTTGTATGCTGTGATTGCAGGTTTAGAGAGCAATTGGGTGTTCTTTGTTTGCATAACCCTTTTTTTCATCTTCTAATCTTTATTAGCTATTCCTGCTGTCTACGATCTGTGTATTTGGAATAAATATATTATGCAGAATGCATGTATTTAGTAATAAACTAGTGCATAGATATATATTAGCTTTTGTAAAACAAAATGTCATTAGAAAGTATGTTAGTTTATATCCCGAACAAAGTGAACTGCGATTCACATGAGAAAATATATTTCTCCTTTCCTTTTTTTTTTCTCTTATGAATATTAGGTGTAATGAGTTTCATTTTTTTTTATTGATGAAGCTCATCAGGAGTGGTGATATTGATGCTGCAATCGTTAAACTTCGTGATTGGTATCCCCAGATTGTTCAGGTGAATACATGTTAGTGACATTTTGTATCTCCACTTATTTAATGATCCACAGAGCATCTAATGGCAAGAGAATGATGAGATTTTGTTGGGATGGGGACAAGGGATTTGATAAATACTTTTATTTTCCTTATGGGCTTTAATGGTTGACACTGAAATTAAACTTTGTTCGTTTTTTAAAACTTGAAAAGTGATAAAAAAAAAAAAGCTAAACTAAAATTCTTCTTGTTATGTTGCAAATTTTACTCTAATACAACTCTTGCTTCGTCTCAATTTTTTCTTTTGTGCTCATCTGTCCCTTCAATTTATTTGAATGAGAGATTTTTTAAGATTTTGTATATGATTATAATTAGACAACCTTTTTTTCATAAAAGAAATATTGCTATAATTGTTCAACTCTTACTCTTTTATTTATTTAATATTATCCAATATTATAGTTACTCTATTTTTCCGTTTGCAGGATGAAAGATCAGCAACCTGCTTTCTGCTTCACTGTCAAAAATTTATTGAATTGGTTCGGGTATGTATTCATGCTTATTTAAGTTGCTTATGAATGTTCGGGAGCTTTTGCATTCAGTTTTATGTTAAGAGTAACATGAGCGACACAAACTATTTTCTTAGATTCTACTTGATTACTTTCTAGTCTGTAGCCATTGAGCGTTTAATGTTATCTGATGCAGTTGCTATAGAAATTCCGTATTTTGACTCGGTCATTCGCATGCAACTTTATGTGTGTAGGTTGGAGCACTGGAGGAGGCTGTGAAATATGGACGGATTGAACTGGCAAAATTCTTTGAGTTGCCTGGGTTCGCTGATCTTGTTCAGGTATTAGCAAGTTCCATTTATAAGGTCATGCATTGTTTGTCTGGAATATTAGGTGTACGAAGGTTGAATTGTGAAATTCTTCGATTTATGTCTGAAGTATGTTGGTCTCTGCAGGACTGTGTTGCTTTGCTGGCATACGAGCAACCACAGGAGTCGTCAGTAGGGTATCTTCTTGAAGATTCGCAGCGGGAGATAGTGGCAGACACAGTGAATGCAATGGTGTTATCAACAAATCCAAATCTAAAGGATTTCCAAGGCTGCTTACGGTCATATCTGGAGAGGTTACTAAGACAACTCACAGTTTGCTGTTTGGAAAGAAGGTCGATGAACGGGGATCAAGGCGAAGCCTTCCATTTGCACAGAGTACTTAACAACAGCAACAAGGCTAATTGCTAACTAATACCTTTGCTGTGACTTCCTCAAATGCAATTGAAGCGATTCGGAAGCCGCATATGCTTTTGATTTGGACCCTCTAATTCTAATGCCTACCAGTGAAGGGAATGAGGGTCTCAAAGGCTTGTAAACTTACAAAAAGGAGTGGCCCCGGCCATTCTTAGACGCCTGAATATTCTTAATTTCAGGCATTTTCTGTATATATTTGTTTTACTCAAGTATACTTTGTCTAAAACATTTCTTTGGCTGTTATTTGATTCCAAGGAATTCAATTTTTTTAAAGTTTTCAATGACCGCCCGATTCAACTGCCAAACCTAGTTTAACCAATTCTTGAGTTTCAGGATTCATCGTCTTTTGAGGGCCATTTGGATTCGAGATAACATAGAATTTACGTTTTCACAATTTTATGAAAAAAGAAAACTAATCATGACTGAAACCTTCATCAGAGAAGGTAGTTCTGGTCAAATTTTTTTATTGTTTAACTATAAAATCTAAATATGCTTAAAAGTATACAGACATTACCTTGTTCAAAATATTTTTTGGTTTGGATGGAGAGATTATACTTTTCTGGACAAGAGGCTAGGGATCTACTTAGTCAATCTCAGTGCAATTCTTTCATTACAAAGTAAAATAAGAATATATATATATATATATATAGTGTTGGTTAGAGAAGTGTTCTTTTTAAGTGATTTGTCACTATGGAATTATTTTAGTTTAAAGGTTTTTCTTTAAATAAAAAATAAAAAAGGGTTTAGACTTTATTTTTGAGTAAATTAAGTTCTCTATATGGCCAACGGGTAGAGGTGAGCAAATAGTCCAAAAAATGATGACTGAACCAATAATTGAATCGAAATTCTTAGTTGGTTCGTTTATTTTAGTAATTTGGTTCGGTTTGTTTGTCAATTTTTTCTTGTTCGATATTCAGTTATCGATTTGGTTATTCCGAAAGAAGATCGGTTTAACCGAAAACCGAACCGAATTTATGTTTAATTAGACACAATATAATTTTACTTATATTATATATTTTTCATACTTCAATTTGTAAATATATTTTTAGTTTAAACATTATTGAATTAATTTGTAAATATGTGAGTTATTTGGTTAATTGATTTTGAAATTGTAAATTCTAAATCAATGAAACTTAAATTTCATAATTTATAATATTCTAATATTTAAATAAAAAATATGAAAATTTTGGTTATTTGGTTTGGTAACCAAGCTGAGCTGGAAATTTTCGATTCGGTCAAATTCGGTTATTTTAATTATTTAGTACGGTTCGATTTTTGAAATTGCACAAACATCGATTCGGTTAACCGACAGTTGAGTTGAACCGAACCTATGCTCATCCCTATAACCAAACCAGTATACTTTTTTTGTGATTAAAGAGAGAAACATTTACGTACTGAAGTTATCTTTTATTTTGTAATTTTCATACCCTTCAATCAAAATCTTAGCCACCAAACACCCTTCATTACCTAAAGTTATTTTACCTGGCTGAATGAATATATAAAAAGATAGATCAACTTATTGACTATGATGATAAAATTTAAAACAATCTACTACAACTAATGGTGGTCAGCCGGTTTGAGCATCCACTTACTATTGAAAAAATATTCTATGAGTGAAATATGCAGTGAATCTTGGATCTGTGCCTAACTATAACGCAATTAAAAATGTTGTTGTTATATTTATTTAAGGGTTAATTATAAAAAAATATCCTGTGGTCTGTCCGATTTGCGATTTGGTACCTGTGGTATTTTTTTTTTGCAAACACAACCTTTTAAGTTGCAAAATTTTACATGTTTTTTTTACTTTACCAAATTTGACCGGTAACGACCTCAAAATGAAAATTTTCAAGAATTAAACTTGTTTGATATCATATTTAATATGGAACCATATTCTTAATTTTTCAAAATCATCATTTTTGGAGTTTTCTCTCTCTCTAAACATTATCTTTCTCTCTCATAAAAAACAACACCTAAATGACCTCAAACCTAAAAAAGTTGAAGAATTAAAGTTGTTTAAAATATCATTTAACTCTTGAAAATTTTCATTTCGAAGTCGTTATCGATCAAATTCTGACAAAGTGAACTCAAATGCAAAATTTTGCAAATCATAGGGTTGCGTTTGCAGAAAAAAAAAAATACCACAGATACCACATTGCAAATCCGCCAAACCACATAATACTTTTTTGTAATTAACCCTTTATTTAATGTAATATGTAATGTTTTAAAGTATGCTTCCAGTTAAGGGCAATTGGTGGAAGCAAAACAAAGCGGACTTACACAACTGCTAGGTTTTGTATTTTTTTTTGGGTTAAGGTGCAAAAATACCCCTAACGTTTTGGGTCAGGAGCAATTTTACCCCTAACGTCTAAAATGGTACAATTTTGCCCCTAACGTTTGTAGCCAAGAGCAATTTTACCCCTAACGTTGGTAATTTGGGTCAATTTCAGATATTATTATAAAATACATATATTTTTATTCATTATTTTGCACCAATTTCATATCAATTCATCCTAAAAAAAGAATTTCATGTTTTTTTTGTAATTTAATAATAGAATTGGAGATTAATATTTACAAATTCGGTGAATTTTTTGAATTTTTTTTTTTATCTAATTCATACAAAAGACAATATATTTTTTTATTTTTTTCACATCCCAGCATATGTTTATGATTTGTTACTGATAAAATGACGCATATATGAAGTGTAGATGATAAGATTCATGACCGAGAAGACAGTTTGATGAATTATTTCTGAAATTGATCCAATTTATCAACGTTAGGGGTAAAATTGCTCTTGGCTACAAACGTTAAGGGTAAAATTGCACCATTTTAGACGTTAGGGGTAAAATTGCTCCAGACCCAAAACGTTAGAGGTATTTTTGCACCTTAACCCTTTTTTTTTTTTTTTTTATAAAAACAACATCTTTTTAGAACTTTTTACGATATATTTTTTTTTATATAATAACAGTATTTGATTTGATAAATATCATATTTTCACAAAACACATCTTTTTTTCTAGGATTTGTGTTTCAGTTTTTTTTTTTTTTGCATATCCTTATTAGACAATTTAAATAATACTGATATCAATAAAAATAGAGATAAAGTTCAAAAAATACCCCTAATATAGACAGTCAGAAGCAATTTTATCTCTAATATTGACAGCTATGAATAAATTGGATCAATTTCAAAAATCATTATAAAAGACAGATATGTCGTTTCTTATTCTGCAACAGTTACGTACCAATTGGTTCAAAAAAACATTTCATATTTTTTGTGATTTAATAAAAAATTGGGGAAAGTTCAAATAAAACCCCTGTGGTTTCACTAATTTTCAGATAAAGGACTGTGGTTTACTTTTTGTCAAAACGAGGATTGAGGTTTCACACTTTTAATAATGCTATTAAAACTATCTTTAACGACCTGAAAATAAAAAATTTCAAGAATTAAAGTTGTTCAATGTCATATTTTCTATGGAAATACATTTTCGATTTTAGAAAATCATATTTTTTGGAACTTTCTCTCTCTAAACATTAACTTTCTCTCTCTTTACCACACATCATCTAAATAATCTCGAAATAAAAAAGTTGAAGAATTAAAGTTGCTTAGAATATTAGTAGTTCTTAAAATATGTCATTTTTGAAGTTGTTAAGGGTGATTTTAATAGTATCAATCGAAAAATTCTTTATTTTGCTAAAGTTGAAAACCTCAGTCCTCGTTTTGACAAAAAGTAAACCACAGTCCTTTATCTAAAAATTAGTGAAACCACATGGGTTTTATTTGAACTTTACCCTAAAAAATTCATGTCTATTTATATTGTTGTAATATGTTACTAATGAGTGATAAAATGAGATAAATGTGAAACGTAGATAACATGATTCATGACTGAAAACAGTTTAATAAATTATTTATCAAATTGACCCAATTTTTCAATGTTAGAGGTGAATTTGTACTTTGTTTCAAACCTTACGAGTAAAATTACACCATTTTAAATGTTAGAGATAAATTGCTCGACATTAGAAGTATTTTTGCACTTTCTTCCATAAAAATAAGGTATATAATTGTTATATAGATATATAAACTTTCAAAAATAATAATATAGAATATATCTATTTATAAAGTTGTCATTTATGAATATTTTTTTTTATTTTTAAAAATGGTCTATTTACCTAGATTATTTCTTATCAACATTGTTATAATATTATTATTTGTATAATTGTTAAAGATTGATTTAAAATATACTTTTGTAGACTTTTAATATTTTTACAGCAACAAATCACCGTAGATTTAAGGGAAGAAAATCTATTGTTCCGGACTCCGCTCCCTCTCACAAAAATAGTCCCTAGGAAATCCGTATAAGAAAAAGATGACATTTTTTTTTTTGTGAGAAAGACGGAAGGATTCCAAACAGCAGATCTTTTTCCTTAACGAACGCTATTTATCAAGTTAAAATGTTACCATCTAACTGCAGAATCAAAAAACATCCTATTCATATTAAAACTATTATTATGATTACAGAATCAAAAATAAAATTTATCAAAAGAATTGAGAAAAGAATAAAAAAATAAAAGAAGAGTGTTAAACAGTGGTAACACATTTCATGATCATGCCTACAACATCTGCCTGAATTTTTGATCCACATTCCTTCAATTTCGTTGTTTTAGTCTCAGTTTCCTCTTCCAGCCTCTTCACTGTCGACCCTGAATTTCCACTTGTCTACCAAATCAACACCGACCAACATTATTTCTAAAACATAACCTTCAATCCAAAACGGACACCAAAACAAAACACAAAAACGCTACTAAATATGTAATTAGAATCCATACCTCAGAAAGAATTTTCTGGTGTTGAGATTCCATGTGGGAACGATAGTTGGAAGATTCTTTCTCAGCTTCATCTTTAGCTTGCTTTAACCTAGACAATTTCACTGATCAAAATACTAATTAATTAGATCAAATAATCAATAATTAAATAGATCTGATGTGATTAAGAATGAAATTAATTAAATTCATACGGTTCCGAGCAGCAAGAACAATTTGTTGGGCCTCTTCTTCTGCACTTAGCAGCATCTGAATGCCTCCTTGACCTTTCATTGAATCCATCTTCGTCTTCTTCTTCTGTTAAATTACCAATCAATAATTAATAAAATTCACATTACAATATTTCAAGAAAATGGAAATTCTAGATTTTCATAGGAAGAAAAATTGTAAAATGAATGTTTGAATTCCTGATTAAGATCTGATTGCAGATCAAAACATAAGATTTTGATTATTGTTGTTATTTTTGAATAATAAAAAAAGGAGAAGGAATTACCTGAAGAGAACAAAATAGAGAAGAAACAAGTGTTGTTTTAGGAGAATGAATCAAAAATTGATTTCTAAACTAACAAAGGGTTGATAGAGTGGGAGATGAGAAATATCCTCCTTTCTTCAAGGGATTTTAGTTTTTTTTTTTTTTTTTTTTTCAATTTTTAATTACATATATTAGTGCTTTTTTTAGTTATTATTATTTTAAAAATGGTGATGAGAAAAAGTATAAGCAAATAGGAAGTAATTTATTAAAATTTGCTTTATGACCCAATTACTTGTTAATTTTGTTGTTAAAGGTTGTGCATAGAGTTTTAATTTCGTTTAATTTCGTTTATTTATTTATTTTTTTGGTATAAAAAATGAGGCAATTATACAACATTTTCACAATATGACACATTTATAGGTATACAAATACTTTTTACTCGTACTTTATGATATAATTTACATATTATATATTGTTTATTTTATTTTTATAAATTTGTTGTAGCAGTAATTTAATTTTTTTATATATCAGTGCTTTGTCACTGTCTTCGGATACCTTTATTCTAGGTAAGACTGAGCCTAAATCTCCCTAGCAGCCGGATCCTACCCATTCTCATCTAAGGAATCAGGCCACTAGGAAGGGAGACAACTATATTGAGACATTAGCTCAGTCCTAACCATCAAAGGAAGGAGTAATGCACGCATAAGTTTCTAGATTCGGAGGACAAACTGGTGGAGATGTTATGTCCATTCATCCAATTCAATAGGTATAGGACACTAAACCATTACAATGATTTTTCATTCATGTCTAACTTACCACTGAATCAATTGATTCATTCCTCTCCTTTTAGTCGAGTTACTATGTCCCCCTCTTCGACAAGTTCAATCGCCGAATTAGCAACTGGAAAAGGAGGCTGCTGTCATATGCCAGAAGAATGGAGCGGTCCAGGATCAAGTTAGTAAGGATAAGTTAGTAAGACTAGATGAAGTATCAGAGATAAAAAAATATAGAGAGAAGAAGAAGAATCCCCTTTCTCCTCAGTAACCAAGGCTCTTATATAGGTTTTTGGACTTTTGATCAAAGTTCTTAATGCCTCTCGGTATTTGTCCTACCGAATGGGTTCGGGTTAGGAGCCCGACGCACTCGCCTTGGAAACCTTCTATGTGGATCTTTAGCCTATTTACACTGGGATCAAATCCTTTTGCGTTTTAGTTGAACTCAAGATATGTGCATATGAGCCCAAAGCTCAAATGCCGCATAACATGGTTTATGATAAATCATCTACCATCCCCAAATTGCTGGTTACCGTTCTCTATTGGACAATTTTATCTTATCCTTTTCATATTTTTTTTTAACAAAAACTGAAATTTTTTTCTCTTCCGATCAAAACAGAAATTCTGAAAATAATTGGTGAATTACAACCCGAAAACTCCGGAAATGAATGATTACGAGTCGAAAAATTGGACGAGATAGATTTTTCGTGAAAATATACGTTATAGAATGGTTTCCTTCTTCCGATCAAAACTGAAATTTTGAAAATAATTGATGAGTTAGAACCCAATAACCCCAAAAATGGATGATTACGAGTCGGAAAAATTGGACAAGGTACATTTTTTGCGAATTTTTTTTAACCCTAGGCAGTCATGGTGACCGTCTAGGGTAAAAAAAAAAATTCGCAAAAAAGATAAAATTTCAGTTTAAAAAAAATATATGAAAATGGTAAAATTGTCCAATATAAAACAGTAACTAGCAATTTGAGAATAGTAAATAGCAACACCTTGTAAATTTGATAATCCATCCAACTATCTAACCAATTGTAACCCTTCAATACTATCTCTTATGAATTTGATGGGTTGAGTTTGGATGGATTATCATTCCCACTCAACTTTGAACACTGATATTCTTCTCTTAAGTTAGGCGTGTAAATGTCCGATAACCTAGCTTGGATTTGAAGTATGTATTTATTTTTCCTTCAATAATATATGATTGGAATTTTCAATACAACAAAATAATTTACCCCATTTCACACGTGGTGTACAACATTTACCTCATTTCATATTTTGGTATACAATCTTTATTTTATCGCACTAATATATACGAACTTATAAAGTGTTCTAAAAATGAAGGTCGGCATATATATATATATATATGGGGGGGCCTTCTTAATGGAGAGTGATAAATTATCTCCATATAGGGGAGGGATCAAGTGAGAACCTCCTCTTAGGTGAGCACACTTCCTTATGGTGAGAACACTCAAAACTACGTCGTTTTGAGTATAAAAATTAATAAAAAATACTAAAAACTGTTGTTGGGGTTCGAACCTTGAACTTTCCATCTACACTCCACACTGCTTACCACTAAGCCAATTATTTTTCTTATGTATTATATTGCACGCTGCTTAATATACTACTGCTCTTTTAGCTTCTATTGTTTAATATTTGATGCATGCACTTATTAATATCGATTAAAGTTTTAAAAAAATATCGATTAAATGTGCATAATAATAAATTATTAATAGAAAAAAAAGAAATATGCATAATAATGAATTATTAATAGAAAAAAAGAAATGTGTATAATAATAAATTTTTAATAAAAAAAATCCAAAAACATGCTCTAATTTCTTATTTTTTTAATTTCTCTATATTTTTATAATTTATGTTTTAAAATGTTAAGGACGATGTTCTAAATATTGTTACATATGTTCTAAACTTTATAATTTGTGTTCTAAAAATTAAGTATAATGTTTTAAAAAAATAGTAAATATATGGAGGGTAAATTTCATCAATGGTGTACAACTTTTGTCACCATTTTTTGCATTTGTTCTATAATATAATTTATAACTCATATTCTAAAAAACATAACGTATGTTCTAAAGTTTATATTTTGTGTTCCAAAAATTAAGTATAATGTTCTAAACAAATCAGTATATATCTGGATCGTTTTTTCATTTGTTCTATAATATAATTTATAACTCATGTTCGAAAAGTTGTACACCATTGATGAAATTTACCCTCCATATATTTACTATTTTTTTAAAACATTATACTTAATTTTTAGAACACAAATTATAAAGTTTAGAACATATGTAACAATATTTAGAACATCGTCCTTAACATTTTAAAACATAAATTATAAAAATATAGAGAAATTAAAAAAATAAGAAATTAGAGCATGTTTTTGGATTTTTTTTATTAAAAATTTATTATTATACACATTTCTTTTTTTTCTATTAATAATTCATTATTATGCATATTTCTTTTTTTTCTATTAATAATTTATTATTATGCACATTTAATCGATATTAATAAGTGCATGCATCAAATATTAAACAATAGAAGCTAAAAGGACAGTAGTATATTAAGCAGCGCAACATAATACATAAGAAAAGCAATTGGCTCAGTGATAAGTAGTGTGGAGTGTAGATGAAGAGTCCAAAGTTTGAACCCTAGGAGCAGCAACGTTTTTTTTATTTTCATACTCAAAACGATGTAGTTTTGAGTGTTCTCACCATAAGGAAGTGTCCTCACCTAAAAAAGGGTTCTCACAAGAGCCCTCTCCTATATTTTGGTATACAATCTTTATTTTATCGCACTAATATATACGAACTTATAAAGTGTTCTAAAAATGAAGGTCGGTATATATATATATGGGGGCCTTCTTAGTGGAGAGTGGTAAATTATCTCCATATATATATATATATATATATATATGGGGGCCTTCTTAATGGAGAGTGGTAAATTATCTCCATTCATGGAGAGTGTTTAATATTATTTAATATTATAAAATGGCTATCTGATGACATGGCAGTCACTTATAATTTAATTAAATAATGAAAAAGCAAAATTAAATATTTTTCAACTTCCAAGAAGAGTCCATTCTCCATCTTCTTTAATCTAGGAAAGTATCTGGGCATGCCGTTGATACATACACGAGTGAACAAGGATACCTTCAAATATGTGATAGACAGAGTGAATAATCGCTTAGCAGGTTGGAAAGCCAAGTCCCTCTCGATCGCGGGTAGGATCACCCTCGTAAAGTCCGTAACGTCAGCGCTGCCCTCTTATGTTATGCAAACGGCTTTGCTGCCCAAAAGCATCTGTAAGCGGTTAGGTGCGTGCAATATGGATTTTATTTGGGGATCTTCAGCCGTAAGCAGAAAAGTGCATTTGGTGAAGTGGGATGATGTTTGTAAAGATAAAAGAATTGGAGGTCTTGGAATAAGACGTACACATGAGTTTAATCTAGCAATGTTGGGGAAACTCAGTTGGAAGCTTCTGACAAGAAATAAGTCGCTCTGGGTGGAAGCTATCAATGCGAAGTACTGTAGGAGGAGATCAGGGTTGGATATGTTCCGGAAAGCTAACTGTCAGTCGCTGATCTGGAAAGGAATCGTTGCGGGAGTTGTTAGGGTGAAAAAAGGTACAAACAAATTAATTGAGGGAGGTCGTCAGACAGCGTTCTGGACCGAGATTTGGTGTGGCGATTATTCGTTACACTCTCGTGCGTGGATTCCCATTAGCACCGAGGAACTAGCACGCACCGTTAAAGATTATTGGATTGATGGAAAATGTTGGGACTGGTGCGAGCTGGAACCGCGTCTCCTGCTTTCTACTCTGTATGAGTTGGCTTCCGTGGTGATCTTTCCGAATAATGAAGATGATGATTCGTGGTATTGGCGTGGGGAAGTGTCCGGGAATTACTCGGTAAAATCGAGCCACTTGTTAATTCGCGATCTACTAAGGGAGACGGCGGACACCGAAGAGTGGAAGAAAATTTGGAGCCTCGACGTACCGGAACGGGTGCGCTGTTTCGTCTGGCTGGCTCGTAGAGGTCGGATTCTCTGCAATCAGATCAGGTTCAGGCGTAATTTGACGACGGATAAAAACTGTGATTTATGCGGTATGGAGGAGTCTATTACTCACGTTCTGCGAGACTATTCTGCAGCGGAAAAAGTTTGGAAGGAGCTGATTGTTAATGTGGCGGCGGCTCAGGTATGGTTTTTTTCTTTGTCTAGATTGAATTGGCTTGACCATAATCTGAAAAATTACAAGTATGTGGAGGGAGTCGAGTGGAATGTGTTGTTTGCAATCGGGATTTGGTGGATATGGAAAACGAGAAACGAATGAGTTTTTGGTGAAGATGGAGTGACTGATCTCTCGACGGAATGGGTCAAACACCGTGCAAAGGAATGTTTATTAGCTAGAAGAAGCACTGTCACGGGACAGATACGCAGGCATCGCGAGGAGATTCTGGTTCGTTGGATGTCGCCTGAGCCGGGATGGGTAAAATTGAATACTGACGGTGCCAGCAAAGGGGATCCGGGCATGGCTTCCGCAGGTGGTCTTCTCCGGGATAACTCAGGCAATTGGATTTCGGGTTTCCTGGTTAATCTCGGAATTTGCTCGGCTGTGTTGCAGAATTGTGGGGGCTGTATTTCGGGCTAATTCTGGCTTGGAAAGAGGGCGCGCGCCAAGTCATTATCGAACTTGACTCGTTAACTGTGCTATCTTTAATTAATCACCCTTCGGGAGATCACCACTCGTTTGGTTGGTTAATTAGAGAATGAAAGAGACTTAAGGACAAGGATTGGGAGATTAAATGGCAACATACTTTTCGAGAAGGTAATACAGCAGCAGATTGGATGGCGAACTTCGCAGGCTCTAGAGCCCTGGGTCACGAGTGTGATGTGCCTCCTGCAGGCCTCCAATGCATCCTCCTTGAAGATCGGCAAGGTCGGATTTCGGTCAGGATGATTTAAAGCTTTAGTGTAGTTTGGTTGTTTTTCTTTTTTCTGTTTCCTTGTGTATTTGTCTGGGCTTTGTGCCTTCCTCAGCTTCCCCAAAAAAAAAAAAAAAAGAGAGAGATAACGAAAATGTGTGTTGATTACTGCCTCAAAAAAAAGAAAGACACATACAATGCGTATCAAAGTAAAGCGAAAGTGGTGATTTTTTTTTTTTTATAAACGGAAGTGGTGATGTTCAACTTCATGCTATTGAAATGGTATTTAGTTTAAAATATTTATAATTCAACATGACCTTCTGTGTATTTGTAATTTTTAATCAAAAACTAAAACTACATGTGTCTTTAATTCTTATTTATGTGTTTGTATTTTTTTTTAAATATTATTGGTATTTGTTTGGAAGCCATGAACAGTGCCAATTCAAATTTTTTTCCAATTTTTTCCAAATTTACCCTTAAAAATTGGTTCCATCTATAACCTTGCTTTTCTGATTTTTTTTAACAAATTTGGTGCTTGCTACCCATATAACTAGCAGCAAAACGTCACCGTTTGGCTTCTTCCATTGATTCCTTTCCTGATTCCCCATTCCAGCCTACATCCTTCTTCCTTATTATTCCCTTACTTTCCACATCCTGTAAATCTAAGCAAATGGTATTTTGATTTTTTTTTATTTTGCTGTTTTTATTTGGCTTTTTTTTTGTTGTGTTATTATGAGGAAAATAGATATTCCTAATTCAAATTGTGCTGGAAAAATAAAAGAGGGTGTCATTTTAATAGAGCAAATTTTTAAGTTTGATATTGATTTGGTTAAAGTAGGCTTTTTTTTTTTTTGGAGAAAACCTTTATATTTTTAGTTATTATATTATCAATTGTAACTAAATAAATAATTTCATTCTCTCCCAAAAAAAAGTAGGGGCCTTTAGAAATCGAATCGGTTTTCAGTTAAAATAGGGGTATTTGCTTTTTACAAAGAAAAAAATAGAACTTAAAATCTTACTTTGCTTTGGTTTTAGGACCCATATATTTGAACATATTTAAATTAAAATTACGAAATAGTAAATTTGTACTATTAGAGAAATCAAGTTGCACGTTATTTGATTGATAAAAAAACAATTGATTGAAAAATATTCTAATGAAAATTAAGATACTTTTATTATATAGTATGATCCATCATTTCATTTGGAGTAAACAAGTTAATTTTATCGGTTTTATTAATTAAATAACTTCGGAAAAATGTACAATTACTTTTTTTGTAATTTTAGTTTAGATATAAAATTTGTGAAGTTGTTTTTTCCCCGAAGCGAAGCAAAGATATCTTTCTGGTATAAAAATAAAAATCAACACATTCAATACATAAATTTCTAGCCATTTAATATGACTTTCATATTTTATTTTTTCAATATCACACAAAAAAAAAAAGAATTGATTTTTACAAAATTTTATTTTTTCAATATAACACAAAAAGAATTGATTTACTAACGTAACATAACGTAAACAATCATTGAGCTTACAATTCCTAATTTAACATAATGTAACTTAGTGTGACGTAACATAACGTAACTTAACTTAACGTGACGTTAATAAATATAAGCTCAATTCATAAATCCTTAGCATCGTAAGCTCAATTTCTAAATCGTTAAGATTGTAAGTTCAAATTGTAAATCCTTAGAATTTTTATTTCTTTAAGCCTACTTTTATTTATAAACAATCATTGAGATTACAATCCATAACGTAACGTAGCATAATAAATATAAACTTAATTTATAAATCCTTAAAATTATAAGCTCAATTTATAAATTCTTAGGATTGTAAGCTCAATTTGTAAATCCTTGGCTTTTTTTTTATTTTTTTAAGTTTTCCTTTATTTATAAACAATCATTAAGCTTACAATCTCTAGAATTCATATATTTTGATGCCACATTAATGAAAATAATAAATGTGTAATGTCATCCATTTAGATGTCATATTAAAATAACGCACATGTAAAGTGTAGATGACAAGAATAATGATTGAGAAGACAATTTGATGAATTATTTCTCAAAGTTGACATAATTTATCAATATTAGGGGTGAAATTACTCTTCACTGCCAAGTTTAGGGGCAAAATTGCACTGTAGCGTTTATAAACAGTCATTGAGATTACAATCTCCAACCTAAGATAACATAACTAGGTGTAACATAGCTAAACGTAACGTGATATAACGTAACGTAACGTAGCGTAACGTGACGTGACGTGACGTCACGTGACGTAACGTAACATTATCTAACGTAACTTAACATGACGTAATGTAACATAACATAACGTAATAAATATAAGCTCAGTTTATAAATCCTTAGGATTGTAAGCTTAATCTATAAATCCTCAGGATTGTAAGCTCAATTTAAAAGTCCTTAGGTTTTTTTATTTAATTAAACTTTCATTTATTTATAAACAGTCATTGAGCTTACAATATCCAACATAGGATAATGTAACTTAGTGTAACGTAACTAAGCGTAATGTAATGTAACGTGACATGACGTGATGTGATGTGACATGATGTGACGTGACGTGACGTGACGTAACGTAACATGATGTAATGTAAATTAACGCGACGTAATATAACCTACTGTAACTTAACGTTATGTAACTTAACGTGACATATCGTAATGAAATGTGACATAATAAATATAAGCTCAGTTTATAAATCCTTAGGATTGTAAGGTTAATCTATAAATCCTTAGCATTGTAAGGTCAATTTAAAAATCCTTAGGTTTTTTGTTTCTTTAATCTCTCATTTATTTATAAACAGTCATTGAGCATGTGTAACGTAACATAACGTGATGTGATGTGATCTGATATGACGTAACATAACGTAATGTGACGTAACATAACGTAACGTAATATTACCAAACTTGACTTAATCTTACGTAACTTAAAGTGACATAACGTAACGTTATGTAACATAATAAATATTAGCTCAACTTATAAGTCCTTAGAATTATAAGCTCAATTTATAAATTCTTAGGGTTGTAAGCTCAATTTATAAATCCTTAAGATTATAAGCTCAATTTAAAATCCTTATGTTTTTTATTTCTTTAAACTTTCATTTATTTATAAACACTTATTGAGCATACAACCCCTAACGTATAAAAAACGTGACGTGATGTGACGTAACGTGATATGACATGACATGGTGTAACGTCACATAACATAATGTAACATAATGTAACGTCACGTAACGTAATGTAATGTAATATAATGACAAGTAACATAACGTAACGTAACATAACGCAACGTAACATAACTTGACGTAACATAAAATGTAACGTAAACAATCATTGAACTTACAATCCCTAACGTAACATTACATAAACAATCATTGAGCTTACAATCCCTAATGTAACGTAACGTAACAACGTAACGTAACATAACGTAACGTAACATAATCTAACGTAACATAAACAATAATTGAACTTACAATCCCTAACGTAACATTACATAAGCAATCATTGAGCTTACAATCCCTAACGTAACGTAACGTAACGTAGCATTATCTAACTTAACTTAACATGACGTAACATAAAATAACGTAATAAATATAAACATAGTTTATAAATCCTTAGGATTGTAAGCTTAATCTATAAATCCTTAGGATTGTAAGCTCAATTTAAAAATCCTTAGGTTTTTTATTTAATTAAACTTTTAGTTATTTATAAACAGTCATTGAGCTTACAATCTCCAACCTAAGATAATGTAACTTAGTGTAACGTAACTAAACGTAACGTAACGTAACGTAACGTAACGTAACGTGACGTGACGTGACGTGACGTGATGTGATGTGACGTGACGTGATGTAATGTAACATGACGTGACGTAACATAACATAACGTGACGTAACGTAACGTAACGCATCGTCATGTAAGATCACGTAACATAACGTAACGTAACGTGACGTGACATGACGTAATGTGACGTGACGTGATATTACGTAATGTGATGTGACGTGACGTGACGTAACGTGACGTGATGTGACGTAACGTGACGTGACGTAACGTGACGTGACGTGATGTAACTAAGTTGTAAAGTAACTTAATGTATGCTTAATTTATAAATCCTTAATATTGTAAGCTCAATTTATAAATCTTTAGGATTATTAGCTCAATTTGTAAACCCTTAGAATTGTAAGCTCAATTTTTAAATCCTTAGGTTTTTTTTATTTCTTTAAGCTTTCATTTATATACAAACAATCGTTTAGCTTACAATCCCTAACGTAATAAATATAAGCTCAATTTATAAATCTTTAGGATTGTAAGCTCAATCTAAATCCTTAGGATTGTAAACTCAATTTAAAAATCCTTAGGCTTTTATTTTTTATTTTTTTAAGCTTTCATTTATTTATAAACAGTCATTGGGCTTACAATCCCTAACGTAAAAATCATTAGGATTGTAAGCTCAATCTATAAATGTTTAGGATTATAAGCTCAATTTGTAAATTCTTAGGTTTTTTTATTTCTTTAAACTTTCATTTATTTATAAACAATTGTTGAGCTTACAATACCTAGCGTAATGTAACGTAACATAACGTAATAAATCTAAGCTCAATTTATAAATCCTTAGGATTGTAAGCTCAATTTGTAAATCCTTGGGTTTTTTATTTCTTTAAGCTTTCATTTATTTATAAACACTTATTGAGCTTACAATCCCTAACGTACAAAAAACATGACGTGATGTGACGTAACATGACATGACATGAGGTGACGTAACGTCATGTAACATAATGTAATGTAATGTAACATAAAGTTACTTCACTTAACGTAACGCAACGTAACGTAACATAATGTAATGTAACGTGACGTAACGTGACATAACGTGGCGTAATGTGACGTGACGTGATGTGACCTAAGGTAACATGACGTAACGTAACATAACTCGACGTAACGTAACATAACGTAATATAACGTAACATAACGTAACGTAACGTAACGTAACGTAACGTAACATCACGTCACGTCACGTAACATAACGTAACATCACGTAACGTAACGTTACATAACTTCACGTAACGTAACGTCACGTTACATAATGTTATGTAACTTCACGTAACATAATGTAAATTAGCGCAACTTTAAGCTTTCATTTATTTATAAACACTTATTGAACTTACAATCCCTAACGTACAAAAAACGTGATATGATGTGACGTAACTTGACATGACATGAGGTGATGTAATGTCGTGTGACATAATGTAATGTAAAATAGCATAACTTCACTCAACGTAACATAACGTAACATTAAGGTACGTAACGTAACGTAATGTAAGACAATGTAACTTATTGTAACGTAACTTAACACAATGTAACATAACATAATGTAAGTTAGCGTAACTTAATCAAACTTAACGTAATACAACTTAGTGTAACTTAACATAACTTAATATAACGTAACTAAGCGTAAAGTAACTTAATGTAACTTAGTGTAATATAACGTAACGTAATATAATATAACGTAAATTAACACAACTTAACGTAACGTAACCTAAATTAGCACAACTTTATCGTAACGTAACTTAACATAATGTAACGTAACATAACGTAACTTATCGTAACTTAACGTAACAAAACTAAGCGTAAAGTAACTTAACGTAACTTAACGTAACGTAACGTAACGTAACATAACGTAACGTAACGTAACGTAACGTAACGTAACGTAACGTAACGTAAATTAGTGCAACTTAACATAACATAACCTAAATTAGTGCAACTTATCGTAACGTAACTTAACACAATGTAATGTAATGTAACATAATGTAACTTAACCAAACTTAACATATACAACTTAGCGTAACTTAACGTAATGTAACTAGTTGTAAAGTAACTTAATGTAAGCTCAATTTATAAATCCTTCATATTGTAACCCCAATTTATAAATCTTTAGGATTGTAAGCTCAATTTGTAAATCCTTAGAGTTGTAAGCTCAATTTGTAAACTCTTAGATTTTTTATTTCTGTAAGCTTTTATTTATTTACAAATAATCATTTAACTTACAATGTCAAATTCCTTAACCCAATGGTCGTAATTCATGTAGATTTCACGTGATCTGTATCCTTCATCCCAAATTCACACAGATTTGTCTTAATTATTGTTTGATTGCACTTTGATTTTGGTCAACTTTACATCGTCACTCCAATTTGGTTAAAAAAATCGAAATATCTATACATTTATGGTTTTTTGACAATCTTTATTACGACTTGAAAAACTGAAAGAATTTGGATTGAATATCTTTAGAAGGTTTACTATAAAAATCATAGTGGTGATCCATGCAATTAATTGCTTAATGGACTTTCACAATTGATTGTTATGTTTTTTTTATCTTGCTAAAATGAAGCATTTAGGTAAGGGTTTTGATATATGCAGCCTTTAGGGCTGCATATAAGCATTAAATATAAAGGGATATCCCTTTATGTTTTCAATATTTTGTATTGGACTTTTAAACACAGCAAAATATATTAATGTAAATCTATTAATTATTTAATACTCTTTTAACTCACTTTACACTTACCAAAAAAATGGTTTAATTCATGCCTAAAAAACAGAGAAGAGTTGGATATAAAAATTGTTTAATTAATTAGAATTTCATTTTAAAACTCCCACCATACCATCTTCTTTCTTACGCCTAAATACTCTCACCAATAGACCTAAAAACCTCTCACTATAACATCTAAAAAAACTCAGATTTCTCATATGCTTCACATTGATTTGAATGAAGCTCCAATTAAGGAGAGAGAGATTGAATCTCCAATTGAGGAAGAAAATGATGAACCTTTTATTGGGCAAACCTTTGAAAGCCAAGAAGAGGCATTTAGCTTCTATAATAATTATGCAAAAAGACATGGATTTACAGCTCGCAAAGATCGTTCAGACACTAAAAATGGAAGGACGGTTAGACGTGATTTTCTTTGCTATCGTGGTGGAAAACCATGTTTAAAATTAGTTGACTTGTCCAAGTCTGAACGAAACAAGGGATCTTCAAGGTGTGATTTCCCGGCTCATATGCGTTTTACTCTAAAAAGGTGCTTTGAAATATTTCCAGAAGAATGGCATGTCACAATATTTGTCAAAGAACACAATCATGATATGTTGTGAATGGAAGGTTTACGGTTTCTTCCAGCAAATCACACTATCACTCTCGAAGATGAAAAACAAATTATGCTATACAAGGAAGCTGGACTGTCCATTAGACAAATAATTCGGGTCATGGAGCTTCAAAAAAATGTTAAACATGGTGAGCTAGCCTTTTTTTGATAGAGATATTCGCAATCTCTTTAGTAAAGTTAAGAGAATGCTTGGAGTCGATGATGCAAAGAATGTTATTGAATATATGAAATTTGCAAATCAAAATGATAAAAAGTTCCAATACGCATTTACATTGCATGATGGAGGCTTGAACATTTGTTTTGGTGTGAAGCTCAAAGTTTTGATTGGTACCAAAAGTACGGTGATGTGATAGTTTTTGACACCACCTACAAAGTCAATGCATATGACATGCCTTGTGGAGTTTTTGTTGGTGTTGACAATCATGGAAAAATAATTTTGTTCCGTTGCGCGCTCCTTCGCAATGAGACTACATCTACTTTTAAGTGGTTAATGAAGGTAAGATTTTGTTTCTTATAATAACGTCAAGCTCATTAGTTATATTCATGTATACATGTATATACACCTAATATTGTTCATAAAATTGAGTTAATTGCTTTCATTTCTACTGTTATATTGCTTAAGGAAGTTTTGTTTTAGATGTTGTGTATATTATTTTACACAATACTACTATGTAGTTTACATGATTTTTTTTGCAATAGCTTCATTTCATCAAATTTGTTTTGTGTTGAGCATGTGATTAATCTTATTTGACGTGAATGATTATGATCATTATAAAAATTAAATTTTATTTTTTTTGGTAATTATTTGATTAAATATAATATCTCTGATCATTTTGAAATATTAGACTTTTGTTACTATCATGAAGAAACCACCGAAGAGTATCATAACCGATCAAGATCCTTGGATGTCTGAAGCAATTTCAATTGAAATGCCAACCACCAAACATTGCTTCTGTGTATGGCATATTACTTCAAAATTTAGTTGTTGGTTTGCTGCACTTTTACGCTACGACTATCAAAAGTGGTGTGGTGATTTCTATAAGCTGTATAAGATGATTGTACCCGAGGAGTTTGAATTGAATTGGTCTTTAATGGTGGAAAAATATAATTTGCAAGATAATAAGCATGTTCATGGCATGCACAAAGTAAGATATTATTGGGCACCGGCTTATCTTCGTGATTATTTTTTTAGAGGGATGATAACTACTGGAAGATCAGAAAGCATACATGCATTCATCAAGAGATTTGTTTCTTCTCATATATGTTTGACAGATTTCATGAAACAGGTTCATTTTATATATTTCTTAAGAATTAAATTTTATAATTTCATTGAATTTTTTCCTATATGATTACAACTTTTGTTTTCTTAGAGTAACTATATGTAGGATAACTCTATACTTAGTTTTGTTTTTTTTTCTTTTCGTGCATCTAATTTAGTTTGAGGTGCTTTTAAAAATTATTCCAGGTGGACATTGCTATTCAAGAAATTAGTCAAGAACATTTGCGCAATAATGTGGTTGCTACTCTTAGACCTCTTTCTTTAAAGACAAAGTCACCATTAGAAAAACAAGCTTTTGAAGTCTTTACACCATATGTTTTCAAAAAGTTTCAGGAAGAATTTGCAAGGAGTACTATGTATTCTATTATTCATGTTGAAGAGAATGAATTCGTGCTAAGATATTTTGAGGGGCATGATGCTAGACTACATAAAGTCTTTTGGGATGGAAATACAACATGGTGTAGTTGCAAAAATTTTGAGTTTTGGGGCATTCTTTGTCGTCATATATTGCGAGTATACTTCCATAATGATTGTTTTAAGATTCCATCTTTTTATTTACCTATACGGTGACGTCATGACATATTGCAAGTAACTGGTAATACTGGAGAAGCGGAGGATGACTTATTATTGGAAGAAGAATGTATTCCTATAAACAATGCACTTGGAGGTGGAGATAGTGATGTTTTGTGTCCTCCTCAATCAAAAACAAAAGGTCGTCCTAAAAAGAAGCGTGAGAGGGGTGGAAAAGAATTGGGGAAGAAACAGACTAAGAGTTGTTCCGTTTGCAAACAATCCGGTCACACCAAACCTACGTGTCCTAATAAAGAAAACATTTCTGCTTTAAATTCTATGGATGAGGGTGTTTCATTTGCATCAGAGAAGAAGAAAAAAACTGCAGTTGACTTAGGATTAAATCCTATTTTTACTTTGAAGTTTTAGATAATGAATTTATATTTATTTACTTTAATTTTATGGTTTAATCAACTATTTGTCTTTACGTAATTATTTGATATATTATTGACAGGTGGTTGCTAAAAGAAACACTGAGAGATGAGAGGCCAAGAGAATGGTTAATTAGCAACATTTTAATATTGTTTGAACTATTAATATAGTATGTATAAATTTCTTAGACATGGATCCATTAAGTGAATTTTTGTAAATATATATGTTATTAATGGTGTGCTGTTACTTCATATTGATTTTTTGTTGCAATTTTTTATATAGTTTTTCATATTGATTTTTCTATTGCAGTTAGATTTGATATGTTATTTCTTGAGATGCTTTCATGAATTGATAGATTTTAGGCGTGGATTAAACTTTTTTGGTAAGTGTAAAGTGAGTTAAAAGAGTATTAAATAGTTAATAGATTTACATTAATATATTTTGCTGTGTTTAAAAGTCCAATACAAAATATTGGAAACATAAAGGAATATCCCTTTATATGTAATGCTTATATGCAGCCCTAAGGGCTGCATATATCAAAACCCTTTAGGTATGCAAAACCCTTTAGGTAATTCTTCCATGAAATTTGATTCCAGTTTTCTAGATGTTTTATTGGCAATGAAGCTAACATATAATAAAAAAAATTCGATTCAAATTCTATGTGTGTTATTTGCAGGAAGCTGAGATATAATAAAAAATCTATGTAGTAATCATTTTTTATAATTGATTTATTATGGAGAGAGTAAGTATTTTTAAAAAATGTGAACAAAAATTTATTATAGAAAGAGAAACATTCTTAAAAAACAAAAAAAGATTTATGATGGATAGTGAAATATACATTTGAGTAACTTGATAATCTTTTCGTAACCTGTTATAGCAGGTCATTTAATCAAAATATATTAATCTCCATAGATGGAGACTCTCCATTGAGAACTCTTTCATATATATATATATATATATATATATATATATATATATATATATATATATATATATATATATATATAGGGGAGGGATCAAGTGAGAACCCTCCCTTAGGTGAGGACACTTTGTTAAGTGAGAACACTCAAAACTACGTCGTTTTGGGTATAAAAATCAATTAAAATCAATAAAAAAAACACTCACTACTACTTATGGGATTCGAACTTAGGCTCTTTTATCTACACTCCACCCTACTTACCACTAAGACAATTACTTCTCTTGTTCATTATATCACACGCGCTGCTTAATATAACATTGTACTAGTAGCTTCTATTGTTTAATATTTGACGCATGCACTTATTAATATCGATTAAATATGCATAATAATGAATTATTAATAGAAAAAAAAAGAAATGTGCATAATAATGAATTATTAATAGAATGAAAAGTGAGAAAAACAAAAAACACGAAAAACTTGAAAAAAATGCAATAAAAAAGACGAAAAACAAAAAAAAATTGTGATGGAAATATTTCATCACGTTTTTCGAGTTTTTCGTTTTTCGTATTTTCAAGTTTTAACGTTTTTTTCATTTTTAATGTTTTCTAGTTTTTTTTGTTTTATCGTTTAATAAGAATTGTGCATAATAAGTATTAATAACAAAATGCAAGAGTTAGTCGTAATGAAGATTCATGTCTATTATTTATGTAATGCTCATTACATAAATTTGTAAAGAAAACTTGAGTGATGTATTTGTGATTCTAAAATCTAAGAACATGCTCTAATTTCTTATTTATTTAATTCCTTTATATTTTTGTAATTTATGTTATATAAGAAAATATATTTTTTAAAACATACGTTAGAACATATATTTTAACTTTTAAAACACGAACTATGAAGTTTAGAACGTACGACATATTTTTTAGAACATACGATATGTTTTTTAGAACATGTGTTATGTTTTTTCGAACATGAGTTATAAATTATATTATAGAACAAATGAAAAAACGATCCAGATATCTACTGATTTTTTTAGAACATTATACTTAATTTTTGGAACACAAACTATATATTTTTAAAAAAAACGTTAGAACATATATTTTAACTTTTAAAACACGAATTATGAAGTTTAGAACATACGACATATTTTTTAGAACATAAGTTATGTTTTTTAGAACATGTGTTATGTTTTTTCGAACATGAGTTATAAATTATATTATAGAATAAATGAAAAAACGATAGAGATATCTACTGATTTTTTTATAACATTATACTTAATTTTTGGAACACAAAATATAAACTTTAGAACATACGTTATGTTTTTTAGAACATACGTTATGTTATTTATTTAGAATATGAGTTATAAATTATATTATAGAACAAATGCAAAAATGGTCCATATATTTACTATTTTTTTAAAACATTATACTTAATTTTTAGAACACAAATTATAAAGTTTAGAACATATGTAACAATGGTGCCTTCTATGGTTACTTTGTTTTTGACAAAGTACCATTTAGAACATCGTCCTTAACATTTTAAAATATAAATTACAAAAATATAGAGGAATTAAATAAATAAGAAATTAGAGCATGTTCTTGGATTTTTTTTTTCTATTAATAATTCATTATTATGCACATTTCTTTTTTTTTCTATTAATAATTTATTATTATGCATATTTAATCGATATTAATAAGTGCATGTATCTATACTATATATAATTACGGAAGCAGAGAGAAATGAGAAGAAGTATTTTAGAGGTCTTTTTGATGAGTTGTCAACGTAGTAAAAAATCAGATTAAAAATATTTAATTAATTAAAAATAACAAATTTATATTTATAATATATTAAATAATTACTAGCCTATTAATTAAAATAATAAAAGAAAGCAAGAGTTACGGGAAGATGAAAAAACACAAAGCAAATGAAATCCAAAAGTCACAAATAAACTTCTATATAAAGCATGATAGATAGTATTCCACCATTATATTCATTGGTCACGATAGATAGTATTATATTTCTGAAGGTAATTATTCGATTTTTTTCATATGTTGTAGTTATTTTGTTCTCAATTATGTTGTTGTTTTATTTTTATTAAACAATAGTTGTTATAGTTTCATTTTTCAGATTCATTTCTATTGTTACCCAGGTTCTATACCTCTCGCTATGTTATCCATGTTTTCTTTTTTATTTGTCTTTTTTTTCCAAACTGATAGCTTCAATTGAAGAAATCCGACAGAAATAGAAGATGCATGAACAACTAAAACCGGAAAACACAAAAGTATCAAAAATTACAATAAATTCTTATGTTTCTCAAGGTAATTATTCGATTTTTTTTCATATGCTGTAGTTATTTTTGTTCTCAATTATGTTGTTGTTTTCTTTTTATTAAACAATAGTTGTTAGTATTCCACCATTATATTCATTGGTCACGATAGATAGTATTATATTTCTGAAGGTAAATATTCGATTTTTTTCATATGCTGTAGTTATTTTGTTCTCAATTATGTTGTTGTTTTATTTTTATTAAACAATAGTTGTTATAGTTTCATCTTTCAGATTCATTTCTGTTGTTACCCAGGTTCTATACCTCTCGCTATTGAAATATGGGATTTAACTAATTTTAGCCTAAAAATAGGATCCGAGAAATCTATCCAAAAGAAAAATAAATAAATAAATTTTAGCCACATCTATACTATATATAATAGCGGAAGTAGAGAGAAATAAGGAGAAGTGTTTTAGATGTCTTTTTGATGAGTTGTCAACGTAGTAAAAAAATCAAAATAAAAATAATTAAATAATTAATAATAACATATTTATAATATAATAAATAATTACTAACCCATAAATTAAATTAATAATCTATACTATATATAATTACGGAAGCAGAGAGAAATGAGAAGAAGTGTTTTAGAGGTCTTTTTGATGAGTTGTCAACGTAGTAAAAAATCAGATTAAAAATATTTAATTAATTAAAAATAAATATTTAATTAATTAAAAATAACAAATTTATATTTATAATATATTAAATAATTACTAGCCTATTAATTAAAATAATAAAAGAAATCAAGAGTTACGGGAAGATGAAAAAACACAAAGCAAATGAAATCTAAAAGTCACAAATAAACTTCTATAACTTCTATATAAAGCATGATAGATAGTATTCCACCATTATATTCATTAGTCACGATAGATAGTATTATATTTCTGAAGGTAATTATTCAATTTTTTTCATATGTTGTAGTTATTTTGTTCTCAATTATGTTGTTGTTTTATTTTTATTAAACAATAGTTGTTATAGTTTCATCTTTCAGATTCATTTCTGTTGTTACCCAGGTTCTATACCTCTCGCTATGTTATCCATGTTTTCTTTTTTATTTGTCTTTTTTTTTCCAAACTGATAGCTTCAATTGAAGAAATCCGACAGAAATAGAAGATTCATGAACAACTAAAACCGGAAAACACAAAAGTGTCAAAAATTACAATAAATTCTTATGTTTCTCAAGGTAATTATTCGATTTTTTTTCATATGTTGTAGTTATTTTTGTTCTCAATTATGTTGTTGTTTTCTTTTTATTAAACAATAGTTGTTATAGTTTCATTTTTTAAAGATGAAATTCCATTTCTGTCGTTACCCAGGTTCCATACCTCTCGCTACCTTATCCATGTTTTCTTTTTTATTTGTCTTTTTTTCTTTTCAAAATGACTAAAATAAAGATTTTATAAATTTGTATTCTTTTTTAGTATATGTTGCTAGGTGTTATCGTTTCGATTGCTAACTCTTAACTAAAATTTAGTATGAACTCAATTTTTGGCTTTCTCAATTGTGCTGTTGTTTTATTTTTATTAAACAATTGTTGTTATAGTTTCATCTTTCAGAGATGAAATTCCATTTTTGTCGTTATCCAGATTCCATACCTCTCGCTACCTTATTCATGTTTTCTTTTTTATTTATTTATTTTTCAAAATGACTAAAATAAAGATTTTGTATATATGCATTCTTTTTTAGTATATGTTCCTAGGTGTTATCGTTTTGATTGTTAACTCTAACTAAAATTTAGATTTTCGGCTTTTTATGAACTCAATTTTTAGTTTTAATTGAAGTTAGATTAATTTTTCTAATTCGGAACATGTTGAAATCCACTCATTTTTTTAGTTTGAGTTTAGCTAATTGATATGGATTGTATTTTTTATTTTTATGCATTTTTGTACAAATAGATATACAGTTTCACACGATAGTTGTTCATTGAAGTTTGAGACATATTAAATAAAATATTAAAGAGATATTGGAATATTATACTTACAATGAAGTTTATTTCAATATAAATTATGTTATATTATTACTATTATTATCAAGAAGTTATTTTTTCCCAATTTTCTAGACAAGGAGATTGTAAGCGTCTAATACGCTTGATAAGATGTTTATTCTTGAAGAATGTGGATTATGCTAGATACGAATTCAAAATCAAGGTAAATAAAAATAAATTTTGATGCTCAAAATCCTAAAAATGTACATTAATTATGGATATTGAGATAATTGCTTTTACAACATTGGCTTATATAATTTTTAACTATTATATTATGGTTCGTACAAAATTGTTAGTATTTCAAGAGTTTTTAACAGATGAAAATAAAATATGATCATAGGACAAATTATTGAAAAATATTATTATTTGAATCTCTTCAAATTCTCAAATATTGAGCATAATGATTCTAATTAATATAATTAATTTCACATATTAATTATAAAATGTTTTTTTTTGTACTGAGTGGTTACAATTGCGATTTAATTCTATTTAACTAAAATTAATTTATGGGCTTAATACTTCCTTAAGAAAAAATAAAATGTTTAATTAATGGGCAAAAAATATTTTCACTCTCCTCTTTATACGCTTATGTCTCGACATTCTCTCTTATTTTCAAAAAAAAAAAAACCCGAGAGGAAGATGGTTCTCTCCTAATTATCTTTTTCGTCCCTTCATTTTTTTTCAATTCTTTTGTTTGTTTTTCTTACTTACAAAATTCAAGAATATATAATTATTTGAAAATATTAATGAAGTCAAATAAGTGATATCTGCGAGTATGGCTGATATTCTATATAGTGAAAGAATGAAGAACAAATTGATCGAATGTCTTGATGAGATATTACGAGATGAAAATAGGAGAAATCATCATCTTAAACTGATTCAATTAGATATATTGGGTTATTGTAGCAGAATGAATAATTGAATTCGAATACTTGGTGATCATGAAATTCCATCAATCAAAATAATTATCATCAAGATGAATTTGTGACTAATTCTTACGAATTTTATTTTTTTTATATGTAATATATTGAATTGATAAAGTTTCTTCATATGCAACATTAGAAAAGTATTGATTGTAATAGTTTATAGAATAATATATTGATGTTGCTTCTATTTTAACATAGATTGTAATTCTTTTGTATCGTAGATATAATATTTAATTTTAATTTTAGTTTAATTCAATTTTTGTTTAACCTATATTGTAATTCTTTTTTATTGTAAATATAATATTTAATTTTAATTATAGTTTAATTCAATTTTTGGTTTTTTTATTATATTCTAATATATTTCTTAATTAATCTGGTATTTTATTATTATTGTTTCACAGAATATTTGGAATATGAAAATGTATTAAAATTCCTAAAAAGTACAAATCATTGAATTTTGTAAAAATAAATAAATCATTCATCTTTAGTTAAAATTCTATAAAAAAAGTAGTCAATTATTTTTAAAATTAATTTAATTTGAATTATCATTAAAAAATATATATTAATTTTAAATATACATAATATAAATTTTTTTCATAGCATGATATAAAATTATTTAAAAGTAAATATGTCAATTTATTTATTTATCTAAATTATATAAAAGTTTCATACCTCGTGCATCGCACGGGTTTTCGACTAGTCAAATATTAAACAATAGAAGCTAAAAGGGTAATAATATATTAAGCAGCGCGCGACATAATATATAAGAAAAGCAATTGGCTCAGTAGTAAGCAGTGTAGAGTGTAGTTAAGGAGTCCAAGGTTCGGACCCCTCTATAAGCAGCAGCGATTTTTTTAATTTTCCTACTCAAAACTACGTAGATCTGTGTGACAATGACCAATTTTGTAATTAACAAGGGTAATGTGGCAAATTTATAAATAAAAGTAAATAGAAAATTGTTTTATTTCCTTTCTTTAAAATGCATTTTTCCGACTTTTCTAACCTCGTTTTTTAAAAACTTTTATACCGTTGGACTCGTCTTAATTAGACAGTCATTTTAAGATCCCAGAAGCTCAGGTAAAAAAAATTCCGGTGAATAGAATCCGGCGATTTGTTTTTCTGTGAGAAACAAAATTCCCAGAAAATTTTTAAAAAATTTCAGAAAATGTAAAACATTATTCTGAGAAACTTTAATTCTTGACTCAAAGTGAGGTTCCTTACGGTTTAGTCCCAAATCAACGGAATCTGGCGATTAGGTATGCGTTTTTCGGCGAGAAAACAGAAAGTACCCAGAAAATTCTTAACAAATTCCAGGAAATGTAAAACATTATTTTGAGAAACTTTAATTCTTGGGTCGAAGCAGGATTTTTTACAGTTTAGTCCCAATAAAACAATTTCCTTCATTTTATCCATTTTACATGCTTCAACAATTTATTGGGTCAAAACCGTAAGAAATATTATTTTGAGCCAAGAATTAAAGTTTCTTAAAATAATATTTTACATATTTTAGAATTTTTTGATAATTTTATGGGTACTTTTTTATCTTACCTTTCAGCACTATGTGTTGCAATATTTTGTTGGAACAATATAACAATTCTATTGCAACAATATAAGTATTCTGTTGGAACAATATAACTATTCTGTTGGAAGAATATAAGAATTAGAATTATTTTCTAAATAATATAACCAATATAAATTTGAAGATACTATATTACATGCTAAGAAACAAAAATGAAATTGAAGACATGGATAATAAAATTGATTTGGAATAATTGGTAAATTGATTTATTATGTTGGAACAACATAAGTATTATGCTGGAATAATAGAACTATTTTGTTGGAAAAATTGATACGCTGATTTATTCTGTTGGAACAATATAAGTATCATGTTGGAACAAATGGTACACTGATTTGGAACAATTTCGTACACTGTGGGAACAATGTAAATAGGACAAAAAATGTGCACAGAAAATTATTAAAAATTTTTAAAACATGTAAAACATCATTTTAAGAAACTTTAATTCTTGGCTCAAAATGAGATTCCTGACGGTTTTGACCCAACAAATTGTTGAAGCATGTAAAATGGATAAAATTGAGGAACAAGTTTTATTGGGACTAAACCGTAAGAAATCTTGGTTCGACTCAAGAATTAAAGTTTCTCAGAATAATGTTTTACATTTTCTGGAATTTTTTGAGAATTTTCTGGGTACTTTATGTTTTGCCAGAAAACGCCCACACGGATTCCGTTCACCGGATTTTTTTTACTTGAGTTTCAGGGATCTTAAAATGACCGTCTAATTTAGACGAGTCTAATAGTATAAAAAAATTTCAAAAAACGAGGTTAGAAATGTCAGGAAAATGTATTTTAAAGAAAAGAAATAAAACAATTTTATCTATCTTCTCTTTCCTTTTATTTACTAATTTGCCAGTTTGTCCTTTTTAATTATCATCAAAACTACGTAGTTTTGTTATGTCACACAATAAGCTCATTGCCACACCTAGACCCCTTGTGTCGGACTGGATCTCACTCGGTGCCTTCTATGGTTACTTTGTTTTTAACAAAGTAAATGTTACTTTATTTTTTTCACCATTGGATGATGGTGGACTTTAACAAAGTAAGTTCATCCAATGGTGGTAAAAACAAAGTAAGGCTTACTTTGTTAAAAGCATAGCCTAACCTTATCTTTGTAATGACACTTAAAATGCATGCTATTGGCTGTGGAATTGATAAAAATGACATACTATCACATATATAAAAAAAACCAGTCCTAATAAATTAGTAGTTCCTGAACTTGTCCAAAATAGTAGATTGGCTTCTTGAATTTTATAAGTGTTTCATGAACTCCCCAAACTTGCTTAGTTTGTATCACCAGCTCCTTAAACTTATCCATAAAAGTATATTAGCTCCCTGAATTTTGCAAGTGTCTTACTAACTTCCCAAACTTGCTTATTATGTAACAATTAAATCAAAGGACAAATAAATCATTTACTCAAAAAGAAATTAAAACCCAACCGACGTAGATGGGGGGCGGAGCACCCCCGTGGTGGTGTTTTCTACTGAGCCGAAGAGTCGGCCGACCCTCCATGATTCTCCCTAGTTCCACCCCTGCTCTTAATAGGGACCGACACAAATAAATGTATTATTTGCATCGATCCTTTATAAAAGACCGACATAAATAATGTTAGTATAAATTTAAAAAATTAATAAAGAAGAAGGAAAGTATGGGTCAATTTATAAATATGAAAACCAATGGATTTCCCAAATTAAATTTTTTTAAATGAAAAAAACATCATTTAAAAAGACTCTGGATGAATTGCATTTGCATCGTCCTTTAAAAGTAAGGGCGTAAAAGCTTCAACCAATTGTATAGAGCCAACAAAAACAATCCACACATTTGAAGGAATGCAGAGAAATTGTTATGGTTAAATATGTATAAAAAAGGAAAAATCCTATGTGATTTTGGATAAATAGGTTCTCGAGCATTCAAGAGATCACATGTGAGTATTATATAAGGTAAATTTCAAATAAAATCGTTTTCGTTTCACTAATTTTCAGATAAAAGACTGTAATTTACTTTTTTTCAAAGTAAGGACTAAAGTTTTTAACTTTAGCAAAATAATGACTTTTTCGATTAAAACTATTAAAATCACCCTTGACGACTTCAAAAATGACATATTTTAAGAACTACTAATATTCCAAACAACTTTAATTCTTCAACTTTTTTATTTTGAGATTATTTAGCTGATGTTTGGTAAAGAGAGAAAAAGTTAATGTTTAGAGAGAGAAAGTTCCAAAAAAGATGATTTTCGAAAATCGAAAATGTAGTTCAATAGCAAATATGATAGTGAACAACTTTAATTCTTGAAAATTTTCATTTTAAGGTCGTTAAAGATAGTTTTAATAGCATTAATTCAAAAGGTCATTGTTTTATTAAAAGTACGAAACCTCAATCCTCGTTTTGACAAAAAGTAAACCACAATCCTTTATCTGAAAATTAGTGAAACCACATGAGTTTTATTTAAAATTTACCCTATTATATATCACCGCTTGGACCAATCTTGTCCTGAACTATTGTAGAAATTTTCAATTGAAACCACTCATGAATACCTGACTAAATTAGGCTCCCCTTATCGAACTCTAGCCGGAACAGATCATCAATGTCAAAAACATGATTCGGGTCAATTGATAAATGGCGTAAGATGTACAAGCGAAATTGGGAGGCTATCTTGGTCCATACCTTTCGTGAGGGGAATAGGACTGCTGATTGGATGACAAACTATGCGGAACAATTGTTTTTAGGTCTTTACAAGTGTGAGGAGTATCCTGCAGGCATCCACGTTATTTTAGGTTATGATATTAGTGGCACGTGTCTTCCCCGGATGACACGTTCCTTCAGTGGCGAATACAGGATTACTCAGTTGGGGGACCGATTTTACACGTGCGTTCACAAAAAAAAATTCTTTTGCTAAATCGAATTTGCTCATTTATATATATATACACATGTTGTAATTTGAGTGGTCAAGAACCAATTTTTAAGTAATAATGTACAATTTCTCAAAATTAAGCTAGATTTTTTATAACTTGTGAAAAAGTCATTGATCTGAACACTTCCTTGTGAGGCGCCGTTGGGATCGACCGGGGACACTCTGATGCCTAAGTCAGTAATATTCTTGAGAGAATAAACTGTAATCACAAAAGTAGGGTTAAAATAATGTGTGTGCCTTTGATCCCAGGAAGCTGTGGTATTTATATGCAATTATGTAACAATCGCATTAATCCCCTTTATTGTCTTTGAATGTGGGTTTTGATGTTACTTTAGTTATACTCGATGGTTTCAGTATTAATGGAGTTGTTAGTATCATCAATGTTAGAGGTTTCTCCTTGATAACGGTTTAGTGACCCCTGCATTAATCCTGCATTAATTATCATTAATTCCATATTAATCATGCATAAATCCCACTTTTATAGGAAATAATGGTTTGTCATTATTTCTATTAATTTTCCCTTTATTCCTCATTCTAGAATAATTTGGGTTGTTATCAATTTTGTTTAAGATTCCTAACATGTAAAAAAAAGATTTTGGGAGGACTGAACATGTAAAAAAAATTACAAAAATTTGATTTGAGAGGGCCTACCATACCTAAAAAATTAATAATTTGGACTTAAGCAATAATATGCTAAAAAAAATAGAAATTTGGATTTAGGGAAACCTAACGGGCAAAAAAAATTAAAAATTTGGATTTAGAGAGTACCTAATAGACCAAAAATATTAAAATTTTGAATTTTGAACACTTTTTTTTTTTTGGTAGGAAGGAAAAGAAAACAAACAAAACAAAGAACCGCTCAACCCGGGATCAGCCTAGGAAAACTGACTCCCACCACATCTTCTAAGATGAAAGAGGAGATGAAGTTCGGAGGTGAAGAAAAGGCAGAAAGACCCAACAAACTAAAGTGCCCTTCCATTGCCAGACGGTCCGCAACGCGGTTCTGATCCCTATAAATATGAGCAAACCTAATCGAATCAAAGGAGGAACTAATCCTTTTAATGCCTTTAATAATAGTCAGACTGTTTCTGCAAACAGCATTGCCCTCCCGAATCATTTTAACCGCTTCCTGGTTATCAGATTCCACCAGAAGCTTCCTCATCCCAAGATTCTTAGCAAGCTTTAGGCCAGATAGAATCCCCCAAAGCTCAGCAGAAAAGGAAGAGCCAATTCCCAAGTTCTGAGAGAAGCCAGAGATCCACCTGCCACCATCGTCTCGAAGGACCCCTCCTGCGGCAATTCTCCCGTCTCTAAGGCAAGAACCATCAGTGTTGAGCTTCACCACACCTTCACTTGGCCTACTCCAGCCTAAAAGACTGACCTCCTTCCTCAGAACATCCCTAGCTAAGGGGTCTTCAGAAAAACTCTCAATCATAGTACTAATCTTCTTTGAAAAGAAATCAAGGACATTAGACTGATAGAGAGCTCCTCCTCCAAAGATATCCTCATTCCGCCATCTCCAAATCTGATGGCAAGCCACCAAAAAAAGAAGAACACCTTTATCCCCAGGCAGAAGACTCCCTTTAATTCCATCAACAAACCAATCCTCTTCAGGATGGGCTAAAAAGGAAGGTAACACATCCCTAGGGAGAATTCCCCTCCAAACCGCCTTACTTTTCTCACAATCCCTGAGAGCATGGCACAAAGTCTCCTCACACCCTCTACATCTGCTACAGGCTCCAGAATCCACCAGGTGCCTCCTTTTCCTGTCCGAATTAGTAAGCAACCTATTCCTAGCCCCAAGCCACAGGAAGCTCCTAATGCGGAACGGCACTTTCAAGGCCCAAATCGCTTTCCACACCCCAGGGGAGGAAGGATCCAAAACCTGAAAGAACGCCTGATAAGCAGATTTACACGAATAGGTCCCATTGTTAGTCAGAGCCCAACAGTAACTGTCCTTATCATCATCAAGGTTACTAATGTGAACCCCTATAATAGTAAGGAGCGTTTCAAGGCTGAGGTAGGAATCGAATTTATCCCAAATCCACTCACCCTCGGAGTCCACCACATCAGCGATCTTCCAGTCCTGACTATCCACAGGGGGCAAGGAAGTACAAACCTCCAATACAGGCTTCTCACCTATCCAAGTATCCTTCCAGAAACTGATGGACCTGCCATTACCCACATTCCACCCAATCCCAGCACAAAATTCAGCAAAAATCGCACTAATGCCTTTCCAAAGAAAGGAACAATTAACCACCCTATCCTTAGGCCCCCCAAACACCTTATCCTTCCGGTACTTCCCGCACAACAGCTTGACCCAAAGAGCAGAAGGAGACTCCCACATACGCCACAAGAGTTTCATAAGTAAGACTTTGTTATTATCTTTGGCCTTCCTAATGCCCAGACCTCCAGAATCCTTATGCTGACAAACCTCACTCCAAGGGACAAGATGGATCTTCCTCCCCTTCTCAGCCTCCCCCCAAAGGAATCTACGGTTAATCTTGTCAATATCCTTAAGCACAGGATCAGGAAGATGACAAGCCTGCATAATGTGATTGGGAGTAGCACAATTAACAGATTGAATTAACGTAAGACGGCCAGTGAGAGAGAGAGTCTTAGCTTTCCACGTGGCACACTTCAAGTTGGCTTTATCCAAAGTATCTTTAAAAGACATTTTGGACACTCTCTCACTATGGAGGGGAATACCCAGGTATTTTCCGAGAGATCTCGTTAGAGGAATACCCGACAGATCACTAAGCCTTTTACAGATACCCTGGTTCATATTATTAGAGCACATCATTCTAGACTTCTGGACATTAAGCTTTTGACCAGAGGCCGAGCAGAAATAGTCAAGAATATCCATAATAGTACTCAATTGCTCCTCATTACCTTCCAAAAAAATCAACACATCATCTGCAAAGAATAAGTGAGTAATCTGGGGAAAAAACTATTGATAGCCACTGGTTTGAAGCTCCCATTATCAACAGCATCTTGGATCAGATGAGACAACCTCTCCATTGCAATAACGAAAAGGAAGGGACTCATAGGATCACCTTGACGGATACCCCGGCCTGAAGAGAACTCCTCCGACATGTCCCCATTAATCATAATTTGAAACACAGGTGAAGAGATACAAACCTTAATTAACCTTCTTCAACTGTCCGGGATCCTTCCTCTCTCCAGACTCTCCATCAGGAAACTCCAGTTGATGCGATCATAGGCTTTCTCCAAATCCAACTTAAGAGCCACAATGCCTTTCTTCCCTTTCTTGATCTTCATAGTGTGGACCATCTCTTGGGCAATCACCACATTGTCCATCCTTTGTCTACCAGGCACAAAACTTCCCTGATTCTGGCATATGATCTCAGGAAGAATACAGCGAATTCTATTAGCCACAATCTTTGTTACAGTTTTATAAAGAACATTACAAAGACTGATAGGCCTCATATGTAAGAAAGAAGATGGCTTTTCAATCTTAGGGATCAGAACCAGAAGGGTTCTATTCACCAGCTCTATATCCTGAGAGCCATTAAAAACCCCTATGATAAAGTTATAGATACCTTCCTTCACGACCTCCCAGTGCTTATGGTAAAAACCAGCAGGCAGACCATCAATCCCAGGTGCTTTGGTAGCCCCAATACTAAAAATGGCTTGGTCAATCTCCTTCATGGAAATAGGGCGGAAAGTCTCCCGAATGCTATCCTCTCCAACCATAGGGAAAGTAGTGACAGAATGAGCCCTCTCCAGAAGCACAGGCTCCTCTTTAAACAGATCCTTATAGAACTCCAGGGCCAATCTCCGAATATCCTCATCCTCATACACCCACTCACCATTAGAATTCTTAATAGCATCAATTCTATTCCTCTGCCTTCTGATAATGGTAGAGAGATGAAAATACCTGGTATTTTGATCCCCATCCCTGATCCAGGACTTCCTAGACTTTTGAAACCAAAGAAGCTCATCTTGCCTGAGCACAGCTTCCAGCTCCTTCTGAAGGGTTCTGAGCAGTCCATTCAAACCATAATCAAACCTAACCTCCAACCTACGCTGAATGGCCTCCATTCTATTCAATAATTTATTCTTTCTCCTAATAATATGCCCAAAAACATTTTTATTCCAACCCAGCACATTGTTCCTGAATCCTTCAGCAGCTTGAAGGACATTCGAGTGGGGTTTCCAATTATCATGGACGAACTCTTTAAAATTAGGATGAGACTCCCAAGCCAAAAGATAACGGAACGGTCTCTCACCCTTAATACGACTGCCTCTCATCAGCCTAAATAAAATAGGACAGTGATCCGAATGACGGAAAGGGAGATTCAACATAGAACTTTCAGGAAAAGTAGTCTGAGCTAAAATATTCGCGTAAACTTTGTCCAAACGAACAAAGGTACTGTTGCGCTTCCAAGTGAACTTATGACCAGAGGCCCCAAGATCAGAAAGGCCACATAAATCCATACTATTTTTGTGATGAAGGCAACGATTAACATAATGATTCGAACCCCCTCTCTGATCACTCATAAAAGCAATATCATTAAAGTCACCCGCCACAAACCAAGGCACAGATATGCTGACACTCAAAGAGTAAAGAACCTCCCAAAGCCGTTTCCTATTGGCAAGAATAGGGTCGGCGTACACCAAGGTAATTAAGAAAGGTTTATTACCGGAGACACTCACTTTACAATGAATAAACTGCTTATCCATGTTAATAACATCAAAATGAACCCGATCTGGCTTCCAGAAAAGCCAAATCCCACCAGCCCGGCCAGTAGCCTCCGATCTAATACATTTCCAATTCCTAAACTTTTTAACCACCTCATCTGCTTTATCTCCACTAATCTTAGTTTTCATTAAAGCAAAACAAGAAGGATTAAATTGTTTAATTAGATCATTAACATGGATACGGGTAGCCTTGCTAGCCGCACCCCTAACATTCCAGCACAACAAATCCATAGAAAGGAGGAAAACTGACCGCACCCCCACACCTAAGCCAGGTATTTACTAGGGGCTCCTAAGAGCCTTGCCGAGGTACCCGCAGGCCCCCTCTTCTCTAGAAAAGCCATAGTGTTTTGGACACTTTTTTGCTTTCCTTTAAGCTTTTTCATACTAGTTTTGTTAACTCCCATAGACTTCCCAATCCCAGGATCACCACCAAGAATAGGAATACTAACCTCATTTGTTTTCTTCATCCTTCGAGCTGCCAGGGCTAGGGTCCCCCATGGGCTTCATCTTTGGAGACAAAAAGCGGGTTAACAGATTCAACCACCTTCTCGACTGGATCCACAGACTCCAAACTTGGCATGCTTTGATCCATATGATCCTCATCCTGGTCCGAATCTTGAACTTCCTCAATCGTCAGGGCCCCAAATCTAGAACCAGGCATGACAGCTGAAGAAGCTCCAGGCTCCTCCCTAGTTTTGAGGATAGGCTTCTCCTTGACATTTGGAAGAACAGTAGGCTTTAAGGGAGAGGACTTAAAATTAGAGTTGATGTCAGGAGGACGATTGTGAATAACTGAAGGTTGAGTTCTACGTCTAGCGGGCCTCTTCGCCACCATCCAGGGACCAAAGTTCCCTCCGTTCCCCTGGTTCCCTTCCGTTCTCCCCACACTATCCTCAACAATCTCCTTAACAACCTTCTCCCTTTTAGGGCACCCCTCCTGAGAATGACCATACATGCCACAATTATAACAAATGTTATGTAAGCCTTCATACTCAATAAAAACCACTTTATCACGAACATAGAATTTTGACAACAAAGGTTTAGCCAGATCCACATCTATACAAACCCTAGCAAACTTGCCCCTAATGGCCCCAATTGTAGTTTTGTCCACGTGGTGGACCTTCCCAACCAGACCCCCTATTTTACTGAGAAATTTTTCACTATAGTACTCAATGGGAAGGCCCGGGAACCTCACCCAAGTCAAAATCCTGTTTACCGAACAGTCGTGAGGATTAAAATTAGGAACCCAAGGCCGTAAGGCCAAAACATGGTTGGAGATGATATACGGGCCTCCCTTGATTACCGAATTATAATCCTCAACCCTGGTAAATTTAATGACATAGTAGTCATTTTCCAGGTCAGTAATACTGACTTTACCTTTCCTTGCCCACTGAGCTTGTATCCTTTGGGAAAAATAGTTAAAGCTAATTCTCTTACCCAGGACAGTAACTATTAAAGACACCTTCCACTTCTCTCCGAGCTCACGCTTCTCTGCAGCGGAAAGTCTAATAACCGGACAGAGAGGATCATCCTGGCCACTCTCCTCCTCATTAGAATCCGAGAACATATCATCAGATTCTCCCACCATTAAAACTTCCTCTATACCCGGCTCTTCCTCAACCACCCCCATAACCGTATCCTTCCAAGAGCTTTTACCAATCTCATTCATATGAACCCTAGGTCTGGGGGAAACCGCGTTCCCCTGACCTTGAACTCCACCCTCAACACCAACCATAGCCGATTTATTAGAATGATCCTGCCCCGAGACAGCCTGCCCCCCTGCCGCTGCCCCATCGCTGCCCGGAATCCTACAGCCCGCGCTAGGCACTGCGCCGACAGCCCCAGCCCACCGCCCGGCAGAGGAGCCGACAGAACCCGGGCAGTGCCCGGCACTGTCGGCGCACAGCCCCGCGCCAGGCACCCCCCGCCCAACATCTCCCCCCGAGATCAGGGGCGCCTTGCCCCAACGGATGCCCGCGGATCCCGCAGATCCGCCCCCAGCCGCATAGACGCCTCCCGCGGCACCGCCCTATCCTCTCCCACGATCCCCCTCCCGACGCCCCTAACCTCCCCTGCTGCCGAACCGCCGAGCGCCCCACCCAGATCCACACCATGCGCGCGCCCTCCACCTTCCAGCCCCTCCTCACTCCTTGCGCCCCATCCATCCAGGCCGTCGCCCCCTTCCCTGCCGATATCCCCCTCCTGATCCGACCAGAACTCAACCGCCGCCAACCCCTCACCGCCCACAGCCACCCTATCCCTAGATCTATCCCTAACTCGCTTCACCATAAACCGTAGCCGAGAGAGAGAGAGAGAGAGAGATTTTTTAAATTTTGAACACTTTTATAACACTTAATAATAATGGGCATCTTGTGGGCTAATTTAACACTCCGGTAAAAATAATCGATAAAGGACCGAAACTACTCGAAATCAAGGTGGTTCCGGCGGCTGGAGCGCCTGGACCCAAGTCCCCTGCATTCCTTTGTGTAAGGTCGTCCGCCTCCATTTTATTAAAAAAAAAAAACACAAATATAATTAATTTGCTGATATATTATAGAATTATGTTGATATATATTCCTATACAAACACCGAGAATTCCGACACAGATAGGATTCTTTTCCAAGCAGGATTCTTATTCTATTTCCTTCTTGGAAAAGCATAAATTTTCTTCTATTACTCACCGGGAAATTTATCAGCAGACTAGAACAGCAGCCATGAATTGGGAAGATCTTCCCATAGAATTAATCATTGAAATTCTGATGCGATTACCGGTGAAATCTCTTCTTCGTTTCCGATGTGTTTGTAAAGCATTCAATTCCATCATCAGTAGCCGGTATTTCATCAACTCTCATATCAAAGTAACATCAAAAAATAGAATTCATAGGAGACTGATTTACATAGAAAACCAGTTACAGAATGCGGACAGTACTTCTGGTAAACACAAAAATCAAGTTTTAAACATCTATGATGGCTCCAATCAAATGTTCCCTTTCATCGTCGATCAAATGCAGTCACCAGTGCATAAGAATAACCCCGAAATTCATGTTGTAGACATCAATGATGGCTCCAGAGAAGTGTTCCCTCTCATCAATTTTCCGCCATTGCCGTCCTTTTGCACGGTATTCCAAGCTCACTGCAACGGTTTGGTTCTCCTCGGTCATGATTTTTATAGCCTTTCTGTTTGGAATCCATCCATGGGGCAATCCAGGTACTCTTTCAATTTCTCACACGATAATACAATTTTACATAAACTATTTAGCTTTGCTACAATTTAAATTTAATTACTGTCGGAAATATCCCCAGTTGAATTTACCGGCGGGTATTTATACAACCGTTCTGCTATTAGCTGTTTTACTGACATGCAACTATGCAGTGAATATTAGTTGATTTTTGTCTAAAAATGAACTGTTTCGAATTTTTAATAAATGCTTTTTGCCTCCTGTTTGGAAAAAAACAGTTCCAAAAAATAAAAACTAAAACACTAAATCATCTGTGAAATTTTATTTCCTTTGTTGTTCCTCCAGTAATTCGCAGCTGAAATTATTTCCCCGGAAATCATAGTTGTTGCTTAGCTATTTTCTTGGAGTGGATATGGTATTTTTTTTTTTTAATTAACAAAAAATATACAGCTAACTAGTGCAAAAATGCAGGAAACTTCCGATTTGCCTTTTGGAAATCCCTTATGATACATGCGGGATAACCAAACTTAGTATCGGCTATGATTCTCCTGCTGATGATTACAAGATTGTATTAATCAAAGAAATCAAAGGACCATTAATTAATCGCCAGGCTGTTTGGATTTTCGGATTGAAGTCGAATACTTGGAGGAGAATTCAGGATTTTCCCTACCCTGAATATCGAGTTATTCAAGGTGCTGAAATTGGAAATTGCTTTGCAGATGCTGCTTTGCATTTCTTATGTCGTCATCGCCAATCATATATAATTGTTGCTTTCGATTTGGAGAAGGAGACATTCTCCGTAGTATCTCAACCTATTTACGAAACTCCGGGTTTTCTCACCTGTTTGCAGGTACGACTGACACTAACACTAACTCGATAACATGATTTACAACATTAACATCATATCATATATAATCACATGGAATACTTGCAGGTTTATGAAGGCTGTCTTTATGTCGGCTTTTGCTCTTTTCTTGAAGACAAAGTCGAGTTATACGTTAGAAGGAAGAAATATCGAGTTGGGTTTAGTTGGAGGAAGAAGGACCGAGTTGAGTTTACTTGGAGTAAATTATTCTCTATTACACAACAACCATTGTGTTCTTTTCTGAAGTTTGGGAAAGTTTTGGAGTTTTCAAGAGATGGAGAAAAGCTTGTATTCTATGATAAACATGTGTATTCATGTGATATGATAGACAAAAGTATCCAACAAATTGGGATTAAGAATGTTTATTCTGAAATGTATTTAGATTCTTTTCTATGCATTGAGAGTTTGGTTTCTCTAGATTGTATGGATAAACCATAAGATGATTTTTTATGTTCCTTTAATTGGAGCAAAGGATGATCTTTTGGTTTATGAAATATTTGATTTATGCTACATATTGTAATGAAATATTTGATTTATGTAACATTTTGTAATGAAATATTTTAATTTTCAAGGCTAAAATCAGTGTTTTTTTTTCACACACGGTCCTTAATTAGAAGCAATGTCGAGCAAAATTTAGAAGTTTTAAATCGTTTCGAGGTTTAGGGTTTATGATTTAGGAGTTGATGCTGTATTACGCCAAAAAATAAAGTACAATTAAAAATGGATTGCACTCTTCACCTTGTAGTGTAGATGGTTCTTCTATTTATTGCATGCCTCATTGATCCCCACTACGACATGTCGTTTAACATGTCAAGCGTATTGTGTTAATCGAATTATATAAAAATTGTGTTATCGTGCAGAGAAAACATGTGCGACAGTTGATCTAAATTGTAAACTTAATAATTAGATGATCAAATTGAAGAAATATATATGGAAAACAATATTTATAAATTTCAGACATGATTCTTGATGGAAGAACTGTATCCTGTCTGATCATCATAATATTTGGACCATAGCATTACATCTCCATACTTAGTTGAACTTTTAATAGCAGGAAGCACTTTTGATGTGAGATCAGCAACATGAATGAAACCGCTGCCTGCAGCTTCAGAAGTTGCAGGCAACCCCAAGAAAATCTTGTTTGCCGGAATATCAATCCATTGCTTCCAGGCATCTTCTAGATTGGTAATTGAACTAGCCGAGTATTGGCAAGGCGGGTTGTTGTAGAATTGAACCCAAACGTAAGCGAAAAGGCCTGATTGCAACGCTTTTCCAACCGATGCATCTGGGAATGGGCATTGAGGTGCAGCAGTTAGGTACACTTTGTTGCCTTTCTTGCTGTATAAGGAAAGGTACCTTGCAAGATCATCCTAGTAGAGGCTGGTTCCCCCTTCGATGTCGAAATCAACACCATCAAGAACAGCAGGACCGAGGGGGCGAGAGTTGAAGATTTTCCAGATAGGGGTTCTACCACTTCCGAATGTTGCTAGAAAAGCTAACTTTACATATTTGTAATTTCCAGATAGGGGTTCTACCACTTCCGAGTGTTCCCTCATTTCCATTCTGAGGCCAGTATATGGATATTGAGCCTGCTTCCGAGCTACTTGCGGAAATTAACACAGTTAACAGTACAAGAAATGGCATCCAATCCATTGTTTGCTTTGCCATTTGAAAGCACTAATTAAGCAGAAAGAAACTAGAATATGGGTTATATAGAGTAATAGTAGAGACATTCTTAATTGAATATTGAAGTTGAAGGTGAAGACGTGCCATAACAGTAATGAAGAGTCAAACATTAAAATACGAGATTGAAATTACAAATATTGATTCATTTTTCAAAACTGTCATTTGGTTCGCGGAATGGAATAGAATAGTTATTCCAAAGGAATAGAATAACAAACAATGAAATAGATATTCCTTAAGAATAACTATTCTCATGTTTGGTTGACAGGCTAAGATAGAATGGAATAGATAACTTTTTATTAAAAAAAAATAGCATTGCCCTCAAATGTAATTTCTTATTTCTTTTAAAATTTTAATTTACTATAAATTATTCAAATATTTAATACATATTATTTTTAAAAATCTATATAAAAAATTGGAAACATGAAAGATGGAAAAAAACACGAAAATAAAAAAAAAACATTAAAAACATGAAAAACAGAAAAAACGTTAAAAAAATATTGAAAACGTGAAAAAACGCAAAAAAAAATGTTAAAAACGTGAAAGCACAAAAGTGGAAAAATGCGAAATTCACGATATGGAAAAAAATGTTAAAAATAGGAAAACATGAAAAAAAATGGAAAAAACGAAAATTGTAAAAACATGGAAAAAAGCGAAAAACACGAAAACGTTAAAAACACGAAAATGTGAAAAAAATGTGTTTATAACGTTTTTCCATATTTTTGCGTTTTTGGATTTATTTTTTTTTGCGTTTGTTCACAATTTTGTATTTTTCGCGTTTTGTCACGTTTTTGTGTTATTCAAGTTATTTTTTGTTTCATTTTTCGTGTTTTTAAGTTTTTGTTTTTCGGTTTTTTCCTTTTTTCGCATTTTGTTATTTTTAATGTTATTCACGTTTTTCGTGTTTTTTTGCGTTTTCTCATGTTTTCGTGCTTTATTTGCGTTTTTCACATTTTCGTATTTTCACTTTTTGTCACGTTTTTATGTTTTAACATTTTTTCACATTTTCGTGTTTTTCATATTTTTCCACGTTTTGTCACTTTTTCGTGTTAATCTTGTTTTGTGTTTTTTTCGTGTGTTTGCACTTTTTCGCGTTTGTTCATGTTTTAATGTTTTTCGTGTTTTGTAACGTTTTCGAGTTATTCACGTTTTTCGTGTTTCATATTTTTCGCATTTTTACATTTTTTTTAACGCTTTCCCCATTTTTCCAATTTTCACGTTCTTTTTATAAATTATGGATTTGCCAAAATTTATAGGATTTGAGAAATTAGATAGAGAGAAGATTAAAGATTTAATAGAGGGTGCTTTTATACATTACAAAAATATAGTTTGAGGAATAACTATTCCTTAGTTAAAATGAGGAATGACTATTCCACAAAAACAAGGAATAGAAATTCTATGGAAAAAATTCAACTAAAGGTGGGAATAATCATTCTTTAGGAATTACTATTCTATTTTCTCTCTATTCTGCGAACCAAACGACATAAGTTTCAGAATGCAGTGCCCTGGATAATATTATGTCTACATATACATGAAAGCAAAGCAAGAATCCTGACCTTATTAGATTAACTGTTAAAGCAAGGCATCATCATCATTATTTATTAGCTAGCATAGAGAAATTTGAGACATTTCAAAAACATTTAATGTAACTTAAAATTACAGTCTTTTTTAACCTATTTCAACACATAAAATTAATATATTTAATTTTTTTTTTTGAGACAAGAATACATTTAAGTATTTATTCGTATAATTTATTTGCTAACACTTAATTCGAGTTAAAAGACAAAAAAAAACACTTATTCGTAACCTAAAATATTTAACAAGTTACTTACAAGCAAAGCTAGTGAACGTACTCACAAACAGCTTGCGCTCGTTAATTTTCTAATAAACAGAGTATGAATAGGCCAAAACTCGACTTGATTACAACCTTACACAAAAGTCAATAACACAACGAAACACAAGGACTAACGCCAACAGTTTAAAAAAAGTAATTCGAAAGAGGCGATTTTTTTAATATCAAAGATGCTATACGAACTTATAAAATGTCTTCACATTATGGTATACAGTAGGTAAAAATGAAAGTCGTATACTATATATGAAATTTACCCCTCATTAGTTTAAGTGATAAAGTGTTAGTGAAGTATTGTTGACTTTTTTTTTTTTTTTTTTTTAAGAAAAGTATTATTGACTTTGAGTTTAAGTGATAAGTGTTAGTGAAGTATTGTTGACTTTGACAGCATTATCTTGTAATCACACTTAAAATGCATGCTATTGGTTGTGGAATTGACAAAAATGACATTCAATCACATATATATATATAAAAAACAAAGTACAATTAAAAATGAGAAAAATCTATCTCCTCGAAGAAAAAAGTAGTGGAACAGCTAGCATGCCTCATACCAGAGTTTCTTTTGTCATTTTTCTTCTACTTTTGTATAATGTTTCAATGTTTTGTAATTAAGAACCATAATTTAATTGTTGCAGATTATAAATTTTGCTTGATTTGATTGATGATCGAGTAGGGATATTGATGATGAGAGCCAGAGCTTGTCCTCTTTATTGCTTGCAAGTAGATTACATGACCTGTGAATCCACCGGCAGCAATAAATTAACTCCATCCTGCATCAATTGCTGTTTAGCTCCCAAGGATTGCACCCTTCACCTTGTAGATGGTTCTTCTATCCATTGTATGCCTCATTGACCCCACTACGACATGTCCTTTAACATGTCAAGCGTATTGTGTCAATCGAATTATCTATATAAGTCGTGTTATCATGTCGAGAAAGCATGTGGGATATTTGATCTAAATTGTAAACTTGATAATTAGATGATCAAATTGAAGTAATATATATGGAGAACAATATTTATTAATTTCAGACGTGATTCTTGATGGAAGAACTGTATCCAGTCTGATCATTGTAATACTTTGACCATAGCATTGCACCTCCATACTTAGTTGAACTTTTAATAGCATGAAGCACTTTTGATGTGAGATCAAGGACCGGAATGAAACTGCTGCCTGCAGCTTCAAGAGCTGCAGGCAACCCCAAGAAAATCTTATTTGCCGGAATATCAGATCTCCATTGCTTCCATGCATCTTCTAGATTGGTAATTGAACTAGCCGAGTATTAGCAAGGCGGGTTGTTGTAGAATTCAACCCAAACGTAAGCGAAAAGGCCTGTTTGCAACGCTTTTCCAACTGATGCATCAGGGAATGGGCATTGAGGTGCTGCAGTTAGGTACACTTTGTTACCTTTCTTGCTGTATGCTGAAAGGTACCTTGCAAGATCATCCCAGTAGAGGCCGGTTCCTCCTTCGATGTCGAAATCAACACCATCAAGAATAGCAGGACCGAGGGGACGAGTTGAAGATTTTCCGGACAAGAAATTGTTCCAGATGTAGGTAGCAACTTGTTTAGCATCAGAAGAAGAAGCCAAGGAGTAAGCACCAGCACTACCTCCAATGGAAAGAATTACTTTGATGCCTTTGGATTGACATGATTTAATATCGGAAGTTAAGTTAGTGCAGGCATTGCTGTAAGGACCACAATGACCAGCAAGATTAATGTTGCTACAAAAGCTAGATTGACATATTTGTAATTTCCAGTGGCACAGGTTTCTGCTAGTGTTCCTTCATTTCCGTTCTGACTCCAGTATACGGATATGGAACCTGCTTTTGAACTACTTGCTGAAATCAATACAATTAACAGTACAAGAAATGGCATCCAATTCATTGTTTGCTTTGCAATTTGAAAGCACTAATTAAGCAGAAGGAAACTAGAACATAAAATACAAGATTACAATAGTTTCAATCTGATAATGGCTTATATAGAGTAATAATTCTTAATTGAATATTGAAGTTGAAGACGTGCCATAACAGTAATGAAGAGTTGAACATTAAAATATGGGATTGAAATTACAAATATTGGTTCACTTAAAAATGACAAAAGCTATAAGAGTTAAGATAAGTTTCAGAATGTAGTGCCGTGGATAATATATAATGTATATATGAAAGCAAAGCAAGAATCCTGACCTTATTAGATTAAGTAACTGTTAAAGCAAGGAATCATCATTATTCATTAGCTTGCATATAGAAAATTTGAGACATTTCAAAAAGACAAAAAAAAAAAAAAATCATCACTTATTCGTAAGTCAAAATATTCAACATGAGCGAAGTTAGTGAACAAACTCGCTACTCGCGAGCAGTTCACGAACAGGGTGTTGAATCGAGCTCGTTAATTTTCAAATGCGCCAAGTATGAACACCAAGCATGAACAGGCTGATTACAGCCCTTCACAAAAGCCAATAACAACAAGACGCAAGGACTAACGCCAACAGTTTCAAAGAAGTAATTTGAAAGAGGTGATTCTTTTAATACAAAACATGCATATTCTAACAGCACTGTAATTCTCAAATTTATGTTCACAGTTAGCAAAGAACTAATCATTTCTCCTTCAATTCAACTTCGTATTCCAAGACTCGTAAGATCCGAAGAAAATGGAATTCCAAATCCGATTTGCAGGATTCCAAACATAAATATGTCCAAAATGCAGATCTTTCAGATCTACATGGGTGCTGATAAAAGGCCATCAGAAAAATATCTCCTAATAAATTATTTCAGGTGAAGTCTGGAGAAGCACCAAGTTGTTGCAAAGCAAGAAACCTGATTTCTTGGTTGTCAAACACATTACATATAGAAAGAACAAACACTTCCAAATAATTGCCAAATAATTGTCAAGAATATCGATAAATACATAACACAATTATCGCAATCTTTACACTATAAAACTAACTCAAGTACTGAACATGAACATCATCCAGCCAATATATTTAGCAAAATGCATATTTCTAAGTAATATATGATAACAAAGAGTGTAAGTAAGTTGAAGAACATGTTCATTATTGTTGTACAACATTATACAACTACAACCATACCAAGTCAAAGTGTAGAATTGGCAATGGCAATCCTTAATTATGCACTATAAATAGGCAACCAGGCTAGGCTGCCTCCATTACTCCTTAAATCTATACATTAAGGAAAACTGTGATCCACTAGATGCTAAAATGTGCTTTCACTTTATCAATCTTTTTAACAAAATTAACTACAAACTCTCTATATATCTGACAATTACACTAGAAAAATGGATCAGAACGAGTTACCGCCTTCCTATTATTCTATTCTTTGACCACGCACGTGCATCCTATTATTCTATTCTTTGACCGCGCATGTGCATCGCCTTTGATGTTCTGTCAGTTCCTGCCATGTTCAAATCAACTACACTCAATTTTTTGCCTTCAGTACTCAGAACTTTTACTCAAGTACCTTCGAGTGAATCACAATTCTAAAAAGAAGGTTAGCATGGGGAATACCTGAATCTGCTTTTGAAGAAACTTAACGTACTCCACCGCCTCATCTAACATATCTGCAGTGTTTGTTTGCTGCATGTAAGAAAGACAATAGCTCAAGTCAAATGACTAGATACTAACATTCATGGAGATATCCAATTCATTTGTTACGATCTGGTTCATATAAAACAAAAATTAAAGACAAGTGGGTGATGAAGTTAATAATTTTTCTTTTCTCATCAACAAACTGTTGTTTCAATTTTAAACCTAGCATAGTAAGGATTTGTTGCACATATAGTGTAGGCATAGTGCATCTTAAGAATTTAGTTTGAAGCTCTGCCGGCATATAAGCCCCAAAGTTACTGAACACCCATCCACAAACACAACTCATACAATTGAAAGTTCCCTTGAAAAGGATTGCACTGGTCAAGTGCTTTCCAAATTCAAGATATATTTCGGCACCAAGCAGAGGCAAACTGCTAAATGAGAAAGGGGCCTAGGTCAATAAAGATGAAATGAAAGCAGCAGAGAAAAGGCAAGGTACCAAAACACCAGGCTAGAAAAAACCCTCTGAAGTGATGTTATTTTACACGAAATAAAACCATTTAGGGCTACAAATGAAAAGCCATAGTATATGCATTGCATGATCAAATCAAACTGGTAAATGGATGTTCGCAAGTGATCATTTTTGTATATAGGGCTCAAGAGCAGCTTAGCAGCTCCAAAATAATTTTAAAATTATTTAATAAGTCAATTGAATAAATTTCATAAGGGAACAGTTCGAAAGTCATGGACCAATAATTATTCTGGAACGCAAAGTTATATGCAACATAACATATAATAAGATCACGCACTATTAATTACCTTCAGATTATTTTTCATATTGACTAATGAAGGCAAGGTTCTTACAATCACGACCAGAAGAATATTAATTTCAATCGTACGATTTGAATAGTAGGTGTACGGTAGGAACTCCCGCATCCCTTGCAAAGCAAGACCTTTATGTACTCATGACAGCATGACACCCTTAAGAATATGATACTTTGCTCATTGCTCATTATCTTAGCCATTATTACATTATTTGTTTCAAAATTCCAAACTTCAACTACTAATCTATTCAGGGAAGATGAAAATGGTGCTAATGATGATGCACTGAGTAGTGTTCAACTCAATTTTGACTAGAGTGGAGCTCATATGAACACTGATCCTAATCTTTCATAACACTACTATCTCCCGATGCACCTCTGCATTAGATACAGGAATGTTCACATGCACCTTAATGACCAAATGAATTTGATCATTAACCGTTAGATCTAAGCTTATTAAATCTAAGCCTTAGGATGTTTTGAATCTCCACCATTTGATTTTAATAAGCCTAGATCTAATGGTGAATGACCAAATACTACATGGTCATTAAGGTCCATGTGATCAAAACCGGCATCAGATAATGCCAAACACCTAAGAATGGGGGAAGATGAACTTACAGAATGCAAATTTGATGAGTTCTATCATAGGCTAACTGAAACATGAACATATGGAGTTGAAACGAAGAGGAAGTTATGCAAAATAATCTGTAAAAAGATACTGATATTTTGGTATTATAAAAGTTATGTTAGTGTGATAACATACAAACATACAACATATTAGAATTTGAGGTTTCTGATCAATGATGGCCTGCATTCATCAAAAAGTTGCACAAGTTCTCTTTTTTATTTTTTAGCCAAGGGCACAAAATGTACTGTGTTTCTATAGTCAATGCATCTAAAATGAGTTGGGAACGACAATATTATACAATAAGATAGTAAACAAGAATACTGGACACCATTGATTAACGGCTCCCAGAAGCACATAATTTCTTTTTTTCTTTTTCCTTTCTCTTCTTGTGGAGCTAGAGGCAAACTAAAAGGAAATATAACAATATATAGATTCTTATGTAGTTCTATCCAAGGTCTACTATACATTGATGGACTCCTACCAATCTGGAGGGCCATGGTCTTCTATTGCCCTTGAGAAGCTCCACTCAAAGCCATTGCTTCTTGTTCGGCAAGGAAACCTCGAGAGAATGATTTTACATATTTCTCGTGGTCTCGATCCTTTTTTGCAAATTTTGATTTTTATCAATCACAACCCTTATAATAAGTTGGGTCAATTTTATGTGAAATCTAGGCATAAAAATAGATTTAAGTTATACTGACTAAAGTCATCAACTTGTGTGAATTTTATATCACAATTAATTGATAGAAATAAGGCTTCATATCCAAAAACAATGCTAAAGTTTGCATTATTTTTCACCTTTTATCCAATTCTTTAATTTTATCAACTTCAGACTAGTATACATCATTTATTATACTTTTAGCTCATCTAGTAGGGAAAATGAAAAATATGCATATGTTAAGGAATATACAAAACCATACAAGAAATGCTTGTTTTAACTAGTGGTGCTACATGGATTTTCTTTCTTCTAAGAAAATCAATATGTATGTTCATGTGTTCCAAATGAATATACATAATATTTATTCTACTTACTAGGGTAGTTTTTTTGTATACACATTCTATTACTATGTTAAAGTTTTAGCATTAGGCCTTTAAACCATGCAATGTGGCATATACTACCCTGATTTGACAATCTACTTGCCTAGAACGATGAACAAGATTTAACTATCAAGTGCAACCTAGTTGGAAGTTATTCAACCCACTTAATTAGGGATGGCAATGGGGCATAGGATGGGTTTTGAAATCGACTATCCATATCCCTCCAAATTTAAGATCAAGTCAGACAAGGAATATTTTGATGTGTAGTGAACTGAGGCGGAATAGGTACTACCCAATTACTTGGAGTATAAAAAAAAAGAATACTTTTCACATGTCTTATGTTCTATTAACAACACAACAATTATACAAACGCACATTAAATGATGTGCACTTTTAACACAAAAAAATAAAAAGTATGAATAATTCATTTCCTTGAAAATTCTGATGGGAAAAAGTTAAATTAGTAAAAAGGGCGGCCCGGTGCATTACGCGTCCCCGCTAAGCGAGGGTCCGAGGAGGGGTCCCACCACAAGGGTGTACTGGGGGCAAGCCTTCCCTTGCCAATTTTTTTGGCAAGAGGCCGCTCCTAAGACTCGAACCCGTGACCTTCGGTCACACGACAACAACGTTTTACCGTTGCGCCAAGGCTCGCCCTCAAAAAGTTAAATTAGTAATCAAATTAAATTCTAGTCATTAGTATGGAAAATGGTTAGCAAATTAAACAAACAGGTCAAAATCAATATAAACAACATCTGAAATTATCAATAAAACTTATGAATTACAATTGGATCACCAAAGATGCTAAAGCAAGCAGTCTTAAAGCCTTGCATTTAAGACACAATTTTGATAACCGTGTCCTTCAAAAAATTACTATAGGAATGTTTCAGTACAATATAAAGAAGATAGTTTTAGATTATTAGTAGTAAGGGACACATCTTCGTTGCCCATTATCAAACCCATGCTAAGGAAGACTCTAAACTATGAGAGGTAAAAAAACAAATGATTATTGGAATATTTGGTCGTTCAGCGCTACACCATCCATTTGTTGACAATTAGAATTTCTAAATTATTGCTTAAGAGACTCAGTAGTCATCTAAAAAATAAGTTGCTATAGAATTTCTTAATTATTTTTGGTACCCTAAAAAGTAGATTGCCTTAGATTATTAGTCGGACACACATCTTTATAGTCCACCAATTAAACCCATGCTAGTTGAAGCTAAGGTATTTTCCTACGGAAAATTCTAAATTAATTCTGAACTATGGTAAGTAAAACCAAACCTATAATTCTTGGAAAACAATAGGTTATTTAGTACTAAACCCCTCATTAGTTGGCAATTACAATTTCTAAATAATGATAAATAATAGGAGTAAGCAGTTGGAACAATACCGAGAGATTAGTCACCATACATATTATCTTTAACTTCAAATATATTTTCTCAGCGGAGAGCAGAACTTTTCTAGGCTTAACTCTTAAGCATTTTTCATTTGCCACAAAAGCTATCACAGTACACCTGAACATATCTGAACTTTTCAGTAAGTTCAGAAAATGTTGTGAAGTTAAATACGTGCCACACAGCCCCTTCACTTTCAGTTTCATTTTTAGAGAAGTCACTTGAGCCTAGAATTTGACAACCAATGAAAATGCCACTAGAGAGTAATAAAATGTTTTCTTCTAAATCTATTTTAGTGTCATATCACCCACATCAGTATAAGTGTATTTATGTGGATGCCCATGCAGCATTAACAAATTGGTCCTCCAATTCTGGCTTAAATAGTTTCTAATATGAAAGTGAACTTGGGAGTTTTGTCACTCGAATTGAGCTTATAGCAATTCAGATATATTTATGTGGATGCCCATGAGGCATTAACAAATTGGTCCTCCGATTCTGGCTTAAATAGTTTCTAATATGAAAGTGAACTTGGGAATTTTGTCACTGGACTTGAGCTTTATAGCAATTCCGATATTTATAAAAAAAGTTCAGCAACAGCCAATGCACTTTACCCCAATACATGCAAGGAGTAACACAAACCCAATAGACTTGCTCAAATTATTTGCAAATGGATGTAACTTGTAATTTTCTGGTTGATGGAATCAAATAATCTTGGAACAATCAAAATTGCATACCTTCATAAGATTTCTCATCACCTTCTTAACATTAAAAATAGTGAAGATACTTATTAGCATAGCATAATGATTGTGTGGGAAATAACTTGCAAAAGATTTGCATTGATCATTATTTCTCCTGTCACAGTAAGGCAATGTCGAGTTGAATATTCAGAAAGAGTCGCACCTTCCAAAAAATAAATTGATATGCAACAAAGAACTAAACTCAAAGAAACAATTTCCTAACCAATTTAGGAAGGGCCAAGACTTCCCACAGCAGCAAGCATATATAGTGAGAAAAGGAAAGTTAGGACTTGTACTTTTGTAGAGATATCATCTACGAGGGTAGAAATGACAAGCTATATTGGTCTTCACTTTTTGATGAATATGAGCAAAGCAAAAGGGAACATATTTTTAAAAACATATCTAGGTGGTGTCAACAGTAGGATAAGGGTGGGATGTTCCTATACTCTTAAAGTAAATGCTTGGAAACTGCATAAAATAGAAATGTAATGATCGAGTGAACATAAATATTCTTATCTTATCTCAAGGGAAACGAATTAGCGATCGAGAGAGAACATCAACAAGTTCATTTCATTAATAGTTGATGTACATTAATTCCAAGGAGCAAGACACAAAAGTATCAAATTCTCTCACTTCTATAGTTCTTGAAGTACAATAATATGATTTGTGACTTCAGCACTCAAGTAAACACCAATATTAACCTTTACTCCAAAAGATACCCTCATATCGAGTTAGAACGTTTTTGGATTTGATAATTACATTAGCAATTCCGTTTTATTAAAAAAGTTTCAAGAATCCTTTCTCAATATATAGGACTTTCTCTTTGCTGTCAATTCACATAAAAACTTCCTTCAGAGACAAACTTGCCTAAGGAGAGATGCAACTCATAAGTGTCTGATTCTAAGTGTTTAAGAAGGTGTAAAGAATTTCCTTTACTTAATTTCAGTTTGGGCACTTTACTTCATATACTTCTATTTCATCCTAAAGGAAATGAAAGCACAACAAGATATATAAGTAAGCTAAGGATCAACAGGAACTGGAATGCAAAAAGCAGTATCACAGATAATAATTAAACCAAATGTAAAAAAATTAAACTAAAAATACTGAAAATATGGATATCCTTATGAGCCATATAACTGCAACGTGTCATTCTTGGATAGGCTCACTTCTATGTTGACAACTAGGATAATTTGTTTTTGTTTTTTTTTCCTTTAGCTACTAACAAAAGCATCAAAAGAGTATATTACTACAGATAATGAAAGACCAGCTTCAACAATTTCTTCCTACTACTAAAAGTATGCTGATTCATGTTTCATAGTAATTCTCATCCAAAGTAATTTCAAATTTTTGATAGAATAAGTTACCTTATCCATATTGGGAACAAGTTCCTGAAGCTTCCTTATTCTGTCACTAATTCGAGTTCTTCGAACCTAGATCATGAATACATAAAAGCTCATTGAGGACTAACATCAAACACTAAAGTGTAATTTGTAGGCAATAGAGTGTTTCAGCTTACCCTTTCTGCAATACTTCGAGGATGTGTAGCACATCCTCGCTTCGCACGAACTCTACAAGGCACTGAATCCTCCAGAAGCTTATCCATATCCATGTCCATCAAACCACACCCTCTCCCAGGTACTTGGGTAGTTTGTCCTCCTTTCTAATCAATCGATAATCGATATGACCACAAAATTTCAACAAATTAATACCATTACTACCAGCTAAATCTTCATTTCTAAACTGAACAATGATGCACAAAGCCTAAATTATTTTTACCGATACAGATGGATATTTAGCTGAAGGGTCAAGCAACTCCGCCTCTCTAGTCCTTTTAGTAGACGAGGAAACATCAATACTCGGTGACATGTAGTCATAATTTGACGGAATCCCAAAATTAGGAAAATATCCATCACCTTCAATCCCAGAATTTCCAAGGAAATCAGCAGGAGAGCTGTTTTGCCTCTGGAAACCCAACGGTTCAAACAAATTACCGTGTTCAACAGAAGAGGAAGAACCAAAAGGAACAGAATTCCTACTAGCAGGAGTGTTGGAAGATAGCAACTGAGTCAAGCTCTGGTTAGGTTTTAATGTTTCCTCCTCTTCTTCGTCTTCTTCACCTTCAAGAAGTGCTTCTAACCAAGTGGCTGGAGCTGAACGGAAGCGGGCGAGTCCAATTCGATTCAATTCACCAGAAGCAACACCGCCACCGCCACCACCACCGCCACTAAAATTTCCGCTACTGGACGGTGTGGGTTGCATCTGCTTCCGAATAGAACGAACAGTCCAGGAGCTTTGATGTTGCTTTAATGGCGGAACAGAGAAAATCTTGTCCTTCCTTTTTTCTTTATTGTGTGTTTTTCTCAACAGAAACTGGTTTTTCTCCTTTTTTCTTCATATAATTACAAACAACAGATGCGTACATACAACCGACCTTCCCCAATATCTCGACCGTTGGATGAAGTGAAATCAATCCTAGCCGTTAGATTGAAATACATTAAACGGCGATCAATTGAGGATAAGGTACTGTACGCATGAAGAGGGAAGAGAGGGAGCGGTGACATAAAGTGATAGTGGCTCGTGGAAGCCATAAAGAGACGCAACGTCATCGTTTTCAAGATTTGATTACTGTACATTTGGCGGTTAAAAATCTAAAGGGACAGTTGAGGATTTTAGGAGCGTGTAAAACACGGTCCAATGGTGAAGAAGATGGGAGGGGTGGCAAACGAGAATAATGAGCGCGTGGGTAAGAGAGAGTGGGAGAGGAAGTGTGAGTGGGTCTTAAAAAGGGCAACAAAGTTTGCTTTTTGTGGCAAATTTAAGAAGGGGGGTGACCACCGTTCCACCCATCCCCAAATGCACATAAAAGATAGAAAAAGGAAAGGTACGCGGTTAGATAAAAAAGACTCAAATTTTGTACAATTTGATATGTTCATTTTATTAAGGAATTTCTTTTTTCTTTTTTCTTTTCTTTTTTTTTTTAAATACCCTTAACGTTACAGTTAGAAATAATTTTACTCTTAACATTTAAAATTGTGTAATTTTATTCATAACATTGGCAGTTAAGAGCAATCTTACCTCTAACGCTGACAAGTTGGATCAATTTAAAAAATTATTCATCTAACTGTTCTCTCGGTCAAGAATCTTGTCATCTACGCTTCACATGTGCACAATTTTATCAGTCATTAATAACATATCACAAACATAGGATTAGACGTGAGTTTTTTTAATAAACAAATTTGAAAATATATTGTCTTTTGTACGAGTTGGACAAAACAAATTCAAATATTTCGTCAAATTTATAAATATTAGGGGTTTTGGTTGCTCCTTTTCATGCTTCTATTTATCTTTTCACTTCAAAAGAGAGAGATTTAGATGTTTGGTTAGTGATCTTCTGTTTGCCTTTTACACCCGAAAATTAGTTTTTTATAAAAGCAGAGAATCTCTTCTTTTTGGCAAATCAGATTTTTCCAACAACAAACAGTAGGTAAAACAAACGGGCTCTTAATCTCCATTTCTATTATTAAATCATATAAAATATGATATATATTTTTAGAACCAACTGATATACAATTGGTGCAGAATAAGGAACAAAATGATGTGGGACATCTCCTTCAAGGGTTCAAGTCCGGACGAAGGGAGTCGGGTGAGAAACGAAGCACGGACGAGCACATGGAGAAAAGGGGCAAAATTATCCCACACAGCGTGTCAGACCTTCCACGCCCCGTGTGGAGCTGGTTCTGGTTCTAAAGGAGGTGGCACGGGGAACTAAGAAGAACGAATTCGCTCGCTGAAGTCAGAAGGCAGCCACACGCCATGTGGAGTGGCCCACACATGTGGGTTCACTCACACGTCGTGTGGGGTGATTTCCTACACAAATGAACCTTGGAATAAGACCATCAGTTTTCTGTCCCTTTCCAGAAATTACTGTGTTGCCACTTATGTATTTACTGTTGAAACACCTTTCCACATGATTTTGATTTGACAAAATGATTTAAGTTAAACCATGATTAAGAGGCAAATAAATTTAAGTGCTTTGATTTGATTATACTAATATATTTGTTCAATGTTGAGTATAAGTATACATGCAAACAGAAATAAAAAGTAAGACATGACGAAGTCAGCATGAGAACACAGCACAAGCTGAGTGAAGTGTAACTCAGTATAATAGAAGAAAAGTCATCTTCAGAACAAACGCTTGAAGATGGAGCTAACCAAAGAAGCTGAGTGAAACGCAACTCAGTATCAAAGAAGAGAAGTCTTCCTCTAATCAAATGCTTGTAGACGAAGCTGACCACGGAAGCTGAGTAAGAATATGACTCAGAAACAAAGAACAAAAGCAACGTCAATAAAGTCAAGCTGAGTGTTCGTCAGGACAGCACGATTGATCCGTTTGCTAGAAGATAAGATCCGACAACTGTCTGCACCAATAACAGAAGCTTTGGAATTACGCCCAGAATCAATTTTGAGATGCATGGGTCAATTGTCTGTTAGCTAAAAGACGAACTGGCGCTAGAAGACGAACCTACCAGAAGAGGACAAGCCTGACGCCTGCTAATTTCAGACGACAGGATTGGCCTGCAAATCTGAAGCTGACCAGAACAATGACGCAATAGATCCGTTTGAATCCAACGGATAATTCCAAATTCAAATCATTAGAGCTTCAAACTTCAACTATAAAAGGACAAGTTCATTCTTGGATCCTTTGTCGATCGCAAAAATAAAAAGAGAAAAAGAGCATACATACAAAGCACATTCAAACAAGAAAAAGATCTTACACCAAATTTCTATCTCTGTGTAAAAGCTAGATTGATTTTGTAATCATCTAAAGTGTTCTTCATCTAGAAAGAATAAGTTTGTATCAATTGTAAGAGATTGAGAGAGTGGTGCTGAGTACTCGGTTTTAGTACTCAGCGGTAGAGAAATCTAGGTGTTCGGTTATAGCACTTAGTAGGAGTTGAGTAGAGGAATAGAGGAAGGTACTCTTGCATATTCAACTGCCTTGTAAACGGTTTGTGCTCTACCTTTAAAGAGCTCAGTATTGGATTGAAAAAGCCCGGAGGAACTCTGGGGACTGGACGTAGGCGGAGAGGCCGAACCAGGATAAGTCGTGCTGAGTAATTTCTAACTCTCTCTCAATATATCTATATATGTGTTGCTTGATTAAATTGCTCAGGATATAAATTGTAAAAGCTGACACTGAATAATCTTGGTGCTGAGTTGGAAGCTGACCTCAAGTGTTAATTCCCAACTGACACATAAAACAGTTCTAGTCAGTATCTGACTAAAGCTGTCTTACATCTCTCAGCCGTGCTGACACAAAATAAAGTCAATTAACTAAAGAATTGATTGAGTCAGCATAATTAAGCGAAAAAGTTACATTAGTTCCTAACCTCCCCCTTGGAACTAATCACACAGGACCCACAAGTGGTATCAGAGCTAAATAGCTCACTACTCAAATATATAACTATCTTGAGCTGATCCCGATAAATGGCTGAGAACAGCACTCGTTTCCTTCCAGGAAATCAAACAACACAGATACTCCCTAAGGGATTATCAATTAGTCGGCCACCCTTGTTTTTTGGATCAAATTATACATTTTGGAAAAACAGGATGAAGAAATTTATTCAAGCTACAAACATAAGTGCGTGGCTTGCAATAGTTCAACGCCCATATGTGCCTTACAAAACTGTTGACAACGAAAAGGTTGTCAAGAGTGAAATTGAGTGGTCAGAAGATGACCTTAAAAAATTACAAAATAATGTTTCGGCTATCAATATGCTTCACTGTGCGTTAGATGCTGCAGAGTACAATAAGATTTCAGGTTGCGAGTCAGCACAGGAAATATGGAAGAAGCTTGAAGTGGCCTATGAAGGCACTGTTGGAATTTAGTGTCCTAAATACAATTGTTTTGGATATTAATATTAATGAATAAATTGTTTATTTGGTCATTTGTTTAATCAGATATATAGCATTAATATGTAACTATATATAAAGGCACAAATCTTTCGCAAAGGAAGTAATCCTAAGTTTATTCAAGTAGTTATAAAGTGTTCATACAAGCATGAAGTGAGACTATACTTTATAATAGACTGATAGACTTAAAGTAAACCCAAGTCAAGTAATATGTTATAGGGATTGGCATATTGCTGTTGAGACTTGCATGTAACAGTGTTTTCTGTCGAGACAGAAAGCTGATCTCACAAGCTTTAGATATTCTGATATCTAGACAGTTACATGGATCTGATGAAGGAGTTCATTAGGATTGGGACCCGACTTAAGATAACAGAATGGAGTGATTTATCTAATGCGTCAACTGTTCATCTCATCGGTATTAGTAGGTATAACTAATCCTCAGACTCAAACATTCATTAATTAGTAATTCTGGATTGCGGAGTCTGATACTTTGATTTTGTGCGAGCACGATCCAATAGGTGAGAGCCTAGGGTGTGTGAGAGCAGGGTTGGGTATCACGCGAAGTAATTACAGAATAGTTAATGTCAGATTGAGCATTCGTCACTCCCGATAAATGGGAGATATATCCAAAGGGCCGCTTGTGGTGAATTGACTGAAATCCTTGCAAGGTGATACAGTTAAGAGTAGAAATAAACATTTCACTTAACTTATCTTTCAGAGTGAATTCAACCTGTACAAGTAAAACCGGACTCTTCGTTAGATGTAACCTTGACACATTCCATGGTTATAAGGAATTGACCGACAGGATATAGTTGATGAAGGATCGTATTATACTGTACCTAATACAGAAAGGTTAATGTCAGTTATCAACCTGACTTCTTAATTGCTCTGGGGGAATATCATAGGTTCTGCTAGTAACAGCTCTCGACGGTATTCCGTTATATATATGTTGGAATTAATCGTGATGAATAATTTCAAATGATATATACGGCTAGTGGCAATAAAGAACCTAATGGGTCGCATATGGGACTTAGAATCGGAGGACGAAAATGTAATTAGTGGGACATACACATATTGGCCGAAATTTACATTAATTTAGGGATAAATTAATTTGATTAATAATTATAATTTGATTATGGTTATCAATTAAATTAAAAGATTATCTGATAATATTAATTAGAAGTTTTATGTGATTAAAACTCTATTTAATTATCCCTAACATTAATTAATTATTGATTTGATTGATAATAATTATCTAGATATAATTAGTTATTATTTAGATAATAGTAAAGTGTTTATTTAATTATCTAATTAGGAATCCTATTCCGAATAAGATTCCAATTATTTAATTACCTAATACAACTGGGATTAGGGTTAAGAAAAGTCTATAAATAGACTCCCCTAACCCCTAAATTTCGAGACACATAAAATAGGAGACGAGGAATCGTTCCGTCTTTCGTCTCGGCTAATTTACTTTATTTCTTACTCCCTCTTTGATCTCGTATCGATTTCTGTTAGAGGTAATCATTACGATTGCTATCCATTGAAGGTTGATCACTGATTATCTTTTGGTTTTGGGTTGAATCAAACGTTTGTGGTTCACGAGTTGATAATAACAAGTTGTGGGCACTTCGTTTGCAACGGTAAATAGTTCATCAATAAAGGTATTACTATCTATCCCTCTTTATATGAAATAACAATTAATAGATCTTGGAAAAGGGAAATAGATAAAATAGATAAAATTTTATTATTCCGCTATGTCTAGGCTTGTCTATTTTCCTACAGGCACAAGCAAGGTCAAGGAGTCCAAAGTGAACCAACATATGAGGTTATACAAACTGTTCGAGATGAATGAGAATGAAGACATCTCTGAGATGAACTCAAGGTTCACAAATATCATAAATGAGCTTAAACGACTCAGCAAGATCTTCACAGAAGAAGAGAAGGTGAAGAAAATCCTGAGGAGTCTACCCAAGAGCTGGCAAGCTAAGAAAACTGCTGTGGAAGAAGCTCATGAATTGACCACGTACAAATATGACGAGCTGATCGGATCTCTGCTGACTCATGAGATCTCAATGAAGAACTTTGAAGCCAAAGAAAAGTCAGAAGACAATAAACAAAAATCACTTGTCATGAAAGCTGACTCAACCGAAGCTGACTCATCAAATGATGAGGAGATGGCCATGTTCACAATGAAGATGAAAAAGTTGTTCAGAAAGAATGACAAGCAGATATAAGAAGGAAAGCTGGGTCCAGTGACAGCAGATATAAGAAGGACAGCTCAAAGCCTGTCACATGCTTCGAGTGCCATCAAACTAGGCACATTAAGTCAAGCTGCCCTAACTTAAAGAAAGAAAAGAGGGGAAGCAAAAAGGCAATGGTGGCCACATGGAGTGACAGTGATGAGTCAACCTCATCAGAAGCTGATGCAAATGAGACAACAAATATATGCTTCATGGCCGACGATGCTGCTGACCAAAGTCAATCTGAGCAAGCTGGCCTCTCTGACGGTTCTGACCAAGAGGAACATTCCAATGAGGTAACATCTCTACTCTTGCTTAGAAATGAAATGGTTAACGCCCTGAGTGATCTATATACGCTGACTAAAAAGTGTAACAAGAAAATAAAGGCACTCAGCAGGCGATGTGATGAGATCGAGGAGATCAAACTAAGTGATCTCCGACATCTTCTCCAAGACAACACCAGGCAAGATGAAAATCTAAAAATCATGCATGGTTTTGTCTCGGAAGTCCAAACTGAGTCAAAGAAGCTTAGGAAGGACATCACAACTATACAGAACCAGCTGAGTAAATCGGCAAAGAAAGGGTTCTATCCCAATGCTGAGTATCAAGGTACTGGTCAGTATAAACAGTACACTCAGCAGAACAGTTAGTGTGACTATTGTGGGAAAAGAGGGCACACCATTGATGTGTGTTGGTATACTCCACGGAATGTCCAATGTGACTTCTGCGGAAAGAAAGGCCATACCACTAAGGTATGTTGGCATGCTCAGCACAATCGTGTTGACCAGAAATAAAACCACTCTCAAAGGGTGACCTATTGTGACTTCTGTGGTAAAGCTGGCAACACAATAAATATATGCCGTCACAAATTAAAATATGATGTAGCACCTGTCTATGCTAACCAACGAGGACCCAAAAAGAATTGGGTACCTAAAGATGAATGATTCAAAATGCAGGTGAGCCTGAGGTGCATGGAGAAGTCAAAGCTTTGGTATATTCACAGCGCATGCTCGAGGCACATGACTGGTGATGAAACTCAATTAAATATTTTGCCAACATCAAAATGGGGGAGTTTGTTGAAACACATTTCCACATGATTTTGATTTGACAAAATAATTTAAGTTAAACCATGATTAAGAGGCAATTAAATTTAAGTGCTTTTATTTGATTGTACTAATATGTTTGTTCAATGTTGAGTATAAGTATAAATGCAAACAGAAATAAAAAGTAAGACAGGACGAAGTCAGCATGAGAACACAGCACAAGCTGAGTGAAGTGTAACTCAGTATAATAGAAGAAAAGTCATCTTCAGAACTAACGCTTGAAGATGGAGCTAACCAAAGAAGCTGAGTGAAACGCAACTCAGTATCAAAGAAGAGAAGTCTTCCTCTAATCAAATGCTTGCAGACGAAGCTGACCACGGAAGCTGAGTAAGAATATGACTCAGAAACAAAGAACAAAAGCAACGTCAATAAAGTCAAGCTAAGTGTTTGTCAGGACAACACGATTGATCCGTTTGCTAGAAGACAAGATCCGACAATTGTCTGCACCAATAACAGAAGCTTTGGAATTACTCCCAGAATCAATTTCGAGATGCATGGGTCAACTGTTTGTTAGCTAAAAGACGAACTGGCACTAGAAGACGAACCTACCAGAAGAGGACAAGCCTGACGCCTGCTAATTTCAGACGACAGGATTGACCTGCAAATCTGAAGCTGGGTAGAACAATGACGCAATAGATCCGTTTGAATCCAACGGATAATTCCAAATTCAAATCATTAGAGCTTCAGACTTCAACTATAAAAGGACAAGTTCATTCTTGGATCCTTTGCTGGTCGCAAAAACAAAAAAAGAAAAAGAGCATACATACAAAGCACATTCAAACAAGAAAAAGATCTTACACCAAATTTCTATCTCTGGGTAAAAGCTAGATTGATTTTGTAATCATCTAAAGTGTTCTTCATCTAGAAAGAACAAGTTTGTATCCATTGTAAAAGATTGAGAGAGTGGTGCTGAGTACTCGGTTTTAGTACTCAGCGGTAGAGAAATCTAGGTGTTCGGTTATAGCACTTAGTAGGAGTTGAGTAGACGAATAGAGGAAGGTACTCTTGCATATTCAACTGCCTTGTAAACGGTTTGTGCTCTACCTTTAAAGAGCTCAGTATTGGATTGAAAAAGCCCGGAGGGACTCTGGGGACTGGACGTAGGCGGAGAGGCCGAACCAGGATAAGTCGTGCTGAGTAATTTCTAACTCTCTCTCAATATATCTATATATTTGTTGCTTGATTAAATTGCTCAGGATATAAATTGTAAAAGCTGACACTGAGTAATCTTGGTGCTGAGTTGGAAGCTGACCTCAAGTGTTAATTCCCAACTCACACATAAAACAGTTCTAATTAGCATCTGACTAAAGCTGTCTTACATCTCTCGGCCGCGCTGACCCAAAATAAAGTCAAATAACTAAAGAATTGATTGAGTCAGCATAATTAAGTGAAAAAGTTACATTAGTTCCTAATCCCCCCCCCCCTTGGAACTAATCACACGGGACCAACATTTACTATCTTGTCGTTAGAGGTTAATAACTTAAATGTCATTTGAGCACTTCCCTTCCCTTTCTACCCCTATCACTTTCTATTATGTTGTAACCTTAGCTAGGGTTTTTCGTCTTTTTCATTTTATTTTGGAGAGCTATATACCGCCTCATTATTTGTAAGGATAAGCAACTTTTAATCAATCAAAAATATTATAGTCTTCTTCTTGAAGCTTGTTAGGATTTTCATACCTTCAACAACGGGGATTTTCTATTTCCTATGGATTTAGTCCATGAAACCTGGGATTAACTCCTTCTAGTTTAGCTAGAGAAGAACTATCTATTGAAACACCTTTTCACATGATTTTGATTTGACAAAATGATTTAAGTTAAACCATGATTAAGAGGCAATTAAATTTAAGTGCTTTGATTTAATTGTACTAATATGTTTGTTCAATGTTGAGTATAAGTATAAATAAAAACAGAAATAAAAAGTAAGACATGACGAAGTCAGCATGAGAACACAACACAAGCTGAGTGGTGTGCAACTCAGTATAATAGAAGAAAAGTCATCTTCAGAACAAACGTTTGAAGATGAAGCTGACCAAGGAAGCTGAGTGGAACGCAACTCAGTATCAAAGAAGAGAAGTCTTCCTCTAATCAATTGCTTGCAGACGAAGCTGACCACGGAAGCTGAGTAAGAATATGACTCAGAAACAAAGAACAAAGGCAACGTCAATAAAGTCAAGCTGAGTGTTTGTCAGGACATCGCGATTGATCCGTTTGCTAGAAGATAAGATCCGACAACTGTCTGCACCAATAACAGAAGCTTTGGAATTACGCCCAGAGTCAATTTTGAGATACATGGGTCAACTGTCCGTTAGTTAAAAGACGAACTGGCGCTAGAAGATGAACCTGCCGGAAGAAGACACGCCTGAAGCCTGCTAATTTCAGACGACAGGATTGGCCTGCAAATCTGAAGCTGGCCAGAACAATGACGCAATAGATCCGTTTGAATCCAACGGATAATTCCAGATTCAAATCATTAGAGCTTCAGACTTCAACTATAAAAGGACAAGTTCATTCTTGGTTCCTTCGCCGATTGCCGAAAAACAAAAAGAAAAAAGAGCATACATACAAAGCACACTCAAACAAGAAAAAGATCTTACACCAAATTTCTATCTCTGTGTAAAAGCTAGATTGATTTTGTAATCATCTAAAGTGTTCTTCATCTAGAAAGAACAAGTTTGTATCCATTGTAAAAGATTGAGAGAGTGGTGCTGAGTACTCGGTTTTAGTACTCAGCGGTAGAGAAATCTAGGTGTTCGGTTATAGCACTTAGTAGGAGTTGAGTAGACGAATAGAGGAAGGTACTCTTGCATATTCAACTGCCTTGTAAACGGTTTGTGCTCTACCTTTAAAGAGCTCAGTATTGGATTGAAAAAGCCCGGAGGGACTCTGGGGACTGGACGTAGGCGGAGAGGCCGAACCAGGATAAGTCGTGCTGAGTAATTTCTAACTCTCTCTCAATATATTTATATATGTGTTGCTTGATTAAATTGCTCAGGATATAAATTGTAAAAGATGACACTGAGCAATCTTGGTGCTGAGTTGGAAGCTGACCTCAAGTGTTAATTCCCAACTCACAAGTAAAACAGTTCTAGTCAGCATCTGACTAAAGCTATCTTACATCTCTCGACCGTGCTGACCTAAACTAAGTTAAGTAACTTAAAGAATTGATTAAGTCAGCATAATTCAACGAGAGAGAGAAAGCTTCCGAGGATGAAATATGTGAGAATGGTGAATTTTACCATCATGTGAATGCAAATTATTATGATTTAGTTTACCATGATGAGAATGAGTGTCAGAGAGTTGAGTGGAACCAACATGAGACCGCTTATGAAGATGACGAAGATGGGGTCTATCATGATGAGGATGAGCTTCGGTACAATTATTTAGAACTCGGTGCTTAGTTCTTGGGAAGAAATATGAGGTGATCATCGACGGAGGAAGTCAAATGAATATCATTAGTCGGTATGCCTTAATTAATTTTGGTTTGGTTCTCAAGCCACATCCTAGACCTTATCGTATTGGCTGGATCAATGAGGTGGAGAAGCTTCAAGTTACTGACCAGTGTAAGGTTCCTTTCACCATTGGGACTTATCAGGATGAAGCTATGTGTGATATTATGGAGATGGATGCTTGCCACGTGCTTTTAGGAAGGCCATGACAATTTGATTGTGATGCCTCACATGCGGGAAAAAGCAACACCTACACCATACGAAAGGCAGAATCCAATACATCCTTACACCTATGAAGAGTTCGCCTAGTGAGAAAGGTAAGATTGCCTTGAGAGTTTATCAAACTCGGGAGTTGAATGTGGATGGGTGCATAGGTGGAACGGGCGAGACATCACGTCATATTGACTTGGGTTCTGTGAATGATTTAGCTAGCTTCTCTCATAATGAAGTCAAATCCAAGGAGGAGAGTGAGGTTGATACGGAAAAGAGCAATGTTAATGATGGGGAAGTTGAACAAATGTTCGAAGGTGACAAGTACGTGTATTTCAATGAGCAACCTAAAATGCTTACACCTTTGGAGAAAATACCATCTGACATAGCATATAAGATCTGGGAGATAGTGCACCTAGTCTTACACACGGTGAATTGAGCTCTAAGGAGGAAGATGAAGGTTATCCTATTATCCCTATTGACAAAACCGAGACTCCTAGCACATGCATGATGCAAAGAAATCAAGTCACCCACTTGGTAAAATATGAACTTATTCTTTTGTGCTTTGTTGAAATATGTGTGTTGGGATCTATGTTGTGTTTGTTGAGGAAGAAGCTACCATATGAGGGGTCTATGAGATGTAACTTGTGGTGAAGAGAAAGTGCTTCGTGGATTATTTTATGAATGGGAATGGCGTTGTAGACACCGAGTCGGAGGACCTGTGATGAAAACCCATTACAAGACGGTTGAAACGGTTGATTCCGATAATTTAAAACAAAAATCACGAGAGGATCCGTAGGGGGTTGCGAGCGTCCAGTGGACGGCTCGCGAGTACTCAGCAGCGTTGGGCGAGCGTCTAGCGGCAGCCGGCGCGCGCCCGACGACAGTTGGACGCGCGCCTGGCAGCGCAGGGTGCACGCCTAATGGCGTCTGGGCGCACACGCCCAACTTATGTTGGGCGGGCACCCGACGACGTTGGGCGGACGCCCAATGGGCATTGGGCGAACGCCCAACTGCGGTGGGCAAACGCCCAACCTTCGTTGGGCGGACGCCCAACGCATGTTGGGCATCGCCCAACTTAAGTTGGTCGTCCGCCCAACCTACTTTGGGCGACGCCCAACTTTAGCCGGGCGTCGCCCAAAAATTCCGAGATCCGTGCCTATAAAAGGCACAGATCCCCATGCATTTTGAGGAGGGATTTTTGGGAGAGCTTTCTCACTCTAGACATTTTTAGAGAGAGAAAGTGATTTTTTTTGAGGAAAATATTTTTTTTCTCAAAAAGTCCGAATTTCCTAAAAGTTAAATTTTTACTAAAAAACCCGAAAAACACAAAAAACGCAACTCGTGAAATCGACCGACTTCAGCCGTCAAATACCGATCTTGAGGTATTATCCGAGGACTAGACTCGTTTTATTTATTTATTCATTTATTTTATTTTCTTATTTTATTTTTTAGGATATAGTTTTTATTTATTTAGTTATTTATTTATCACGTCTTATTTAATTTCCCGTATTTATTTATTTTTGTCTCGTATTAAATAAACGTTCGTTTTTGTTTTGAAATAAAAAAAACCTCGTTTTAATATCCCAATACGAACCGTGATCCGATTCAAAGATAGTTCGGGATTAAAAAACGTTGTAATTATAAGTTTTGAAAATATTTCTAAATAACGTTTTAAAATAAAACATCGTTTTAGGATTCTCCGTTATAGACTATGATCCAATTTTGGTAGTTCGGGGACCCGAAATGATAGAATAGATCTAATCTAAAGCTTTTGAATAAATCTGGAAACTGTGTGACTGATTCTGTAAATTTCTATTTTCTGTCACTAAAGGCTGTTTACCGACGGATTTTCCGTCGGTAAAGCTGCTGAAAGGTAAAAAATGCTGTTTTGGTCATTCTTTGTCAACTTTTAGACTTTAGGTCCTTTATATATATATGTATAATTATGTAACATATACTTTCAAGCTATTTTTAAATATTTTGTATATATATTTATTTAATGTGTTTAGATATTATTTTTCATTAATTTGGTTTAATAAAAGTATATGTATATGTACATATTTTTCTATTCCTTTAAACTATGCACATTTTGACATTTTGGGGGTTATTAGAAGGTTATTTTCTATATATACTTATCATAATAGTTTTGGGGTTAAAAAGCTAATTTCTTATTATTTGTGAATATAATTATCATTTCTATCCATTGATTATGGTATTTATTATTTACCCTTTCTTTTAAGTATATATGTATAGTATCATTTCTATCAAAAATATGTATATATATACTTTTCTCCTTTTCTTTTTAAATTTCTTATATGTATATATTATTTGGGAAAATGTTTTGATTGGGTGAATTTGGATTCAATTCATTACTTGTTGTCATTTTATTCACATGAAGGATAATTGAGTGAAAAAGGGGAAAATAAACCACAAAAAAAGGAGTTTAACTTGTTTGTGTAAATTAAAGCTTTTCTAGATATTCTCAAAGTGTAAATAATGTTTTCTTGTTGTTTTTAAATCGTTTCTAAAATATCACGTGTTGAAACCTTAATTCGTTCCAACGACGGATTAAGCGAACCTTGTAATTAAAATTGCTTTTGTGAATAATGAAGTTTTGAATTGTTTTCCTAACTAAATGGTTTTTGTACAAAATAAATTGACTTGTATGCTTAATCACGCTTTTAGATTAAAAATGTTTGCTCAACGTTTTCAAACGCTCGAGTCGTTCCAACGGCGATTCGAGTGAACATCATTAACGGGGTTTTGAAACGTACCTAAATCGTTCCAACGGCGATTAAGGTACGAACCATGTAAATAAACTCGTTTTTGGGGAATGAGATTAGCTTAGAATTAGTGTATAGACTAAGGCATAAAATCACACCGTGAATAAATCAATTCTTTCTTCTCCCCCTCTCTCTCCTATGTATTTTAAATTTATGCAAAATGGGTGATTCTTTACTAAAATGGCTTTTAATGACATGCTCAAAACGGTTTTCAAAACGAGAAAGAAAAGGTTTCAAATGAATTTTAAACTTAAAGAAATATGCGATTAGTCCGTTATCGCCTAACACGCTGAGTAGGAGGCCGGTGGTTCATAACCGGATGATGTCGGGGTGCCTAGTAGCCTTTCTCCGGAAAGGAGCTAGCCTTCTCGGCTCGTACCTAAGTTTCCCGAACCCTCACCGGTCTCCCGCAAGGGATCGGTGTTCATTTTCCCATTCGTGGGTGGCGACTCTTCCATACTCCGAGCTCCGGTCCTGCCGAGCAGCTTGATTCCACGATTGGTTGCTTTCGGCGCCAATCACCGCTTACGTCGCCATGAGGTGTCCACCCCCCGGTCCGCCCGGGCGAGGCCGTTCAGCACCTTGTCTAACAAGTGGCGACTCTGCTGGGGAAGCGAGAAATTTGATTCAGGAAGTCGTGTATTAAGCCCTTAACGGGGACGGATCGTATTATTTCTTTTCGTATGCATTCATAAGCATTATTGCAAACCTTTTGGGTAATTTCCGCGAAACCTCTAGCGAGAGTCCATTCGTCGCTCGAAAGAGGCTAGTGTAAGTTCCCCCTTACAGTAAGGCGCCAAAGGGTCCCCATCCATTCGTTAGGGGCGAATTTGTGCGGTCCTGTGAGGTCCCGCGATCAGTCGTGTCAGCATATAGTAGCCTTAGAAGTTGCCATAGGATTACCCATTACCATTTTTTATGTGATGAATGAATCAGTTCGTGTTTTCAAATTGCCATGATATGTGTCTAAATCCTAAAATATGTAAAGGAAATGAAACGATGCGTTAATATATACTCTTAAACCGATATATAAACTACCCCAAAGCATCAAAACGATTCGAACTAAAGACGACTTAGTCATCTCGTATGAATGAACTTGTGCGACCCATCTGGTCCCTTTCCGTGTCCCGAAAAAGGCACATATTCAGGAAATATGTTGTGATGTAAGCACGTATTAGTACAAATCGGCTTGGTATTAAGGATAGTCATATCTCGATTCAAAAAACTATATTAACGATAGTCGTTACTCACATTCTTTAAATACGTTGGGATAAAGCGAAATCATGACAAAACGAAAACGAAGAACATTTTTGTTTCGAACGACTTTGTCGTGACGTAAAGGGTTTCATAAACGTGACCCATCCCTTCGGAATGAAAAATAAACTCTTACGTTAAGCCTTGTGTTGTTCTTAAGAGAAATGGGTGTATCCACGAAGGTGACTAAGAAAATAAAAGCAAAAATAAACAAACGACCAAAATCATTTCGTATCTACGACGTATATCAATCCTGTGAGTAGTTAAAGAAAATGAACCAATGTCGTTAAATACGTGCCTCGAACAGGTATATACGCCGTTTAAAATCGCGAAGCCGAATTAAACTGCATAATTGCACCATATGGACGAGACTGTGGATTTGACTAATGGCTCGATCATTTCGACCGTTACCAAAACTACAAGAAATATGGCCCGATTTGCGTGTTTGCTTAACTCGTGCCTAAGTGAAAAGAACGATAATATCCCTGCTTTGAATAAACATGCGATTAAACGAAATGTTGATTTTCTATAACCACGCTAGGATGATATATCCCGTAAATTGGAAGAAATAAAAAGTTGTTAATAGCCCAAGGATTATCGTGCGCTCGAATAAGACTCGCCGTCTTTTTCACGTAGCCAAAACGAGCAAGCGGATCCTTGACGCTAAAAACAAACGCGTTACGCGATGAGTCCGTTCCCTAAGAAAAAATCCAAAAAGTGATTTCATCACTAAACAAACACGTGGTTGCGTCTCTCGATAGATCCAAAAGATCCCTTCGTAATCCAAAAATCGAGACACGAACCCACGTAAATAAAAAGGGAACGAGTCATTATCAATAACGAGCGATTGAACTGAAAGAATAACTCGTACCACGTCTAAAAACCGAGATGCGTTCAAAGGGTGTCAAAACCGGAGTTGAAGCATCTCGCAAAATAACGAGGGACGAGTTATTCGGAAGAACAATCCATTTGGTCGATATCTTAGTCACTAAACGTTGATACGTCAAAACGAACTGTATTGTCTGATGGATGATTTACTTTTCCCACAATAATCATCGGCATCACGCGTCCCCTGGACCGCAATGTGAGCCCCAAACCAAAATCCTAGGAAAGAGACTTGGACCATCGAGTGTGTGGAGGAATAAGGGTGGAAGAGAGATGTTGTGATACGTGTAATTAGACTAACGTTTGTTCTTCTTATCTTATATATCCGTAAATAATAAACGCACACACCATGAATCATGCATATAAAATCATGCATACATACTAATGGATACCGTTCGTGCAGACTTCATCATTAAGCGGTTGTGGTTTCGCGAGAGTAACCGGCTAGTCAGGCAGTTTGATCAGCTACAGATTGACAATTCCGAATCGGCAGTTGTGGCTTCTGAATCATCTTCGTCCGAGTATACTCAGTCTTCTGTCAGTATGTCTGCGACCGACGAAAAGGTGGCCGAATTGGAAAACTCTGTGAACAACATTAATGATCAGTTGGTCGCAATTTTGGCCTAGCTCGCTGAGCTAGCATTGAAGGATAACAAGAGTGGTAGCAAACGCGCTGAGAATGAAGTGAACACTGGTCCCCGCTTCGGGAACGAGGATGACTATCAGGATTATATCCAGAAACAACTTGAGAAAGAGAAGGCTAAGGAAGAGGAGTGGAAGCAGCACATCACTCAGGAGGTGCAGGATCTACGTGGGGGAAGCTCCGGAAGTCAGGACTTCTATAATTTGAAGAATTGTTTGTCGGCAACTGCTTTGCCTTTGAAGTTTCGGCTCCCTGGCATGAAGAAGTTTGATGGAACTGGGGATCCTACTGCCCACATGAATCAGTATGTTGCGGTAATGAAGCACACGATCCTGACTGAGGATCAAGTCCTAGGACTGTTTAATACTTATCTGGAGGGGGCTGTCCTCATATGGTTCCATGCGTTGCCGATGGTTACGAAGAGAGATTGGAAGGAGTTGGCGAAGTCATTCATCGCTCAGTATAGCTTCAACACCATGCTTGAGGTTACTCTGAAGGAGCTGGAAAGCACTAAGCAACAAACTGGTGAGTCTTTTTCCGATTTTGTGAGGAGGTGGAGAGCCAAGGCGGCGGTTATGAAGCAAAAGCCGCTTGAGCAGGATCAGATCCGAATGGTAATTGGCAACACGTTGCCGTATATTAAGAATGAGCTGCGGTATATGCCTTTTACCGATTTCAATCAGATGTATAGCTGCGCCTTGACAGTTGAGGGGGATGGTGAGCCGAAGAAAGCTTATACCAAGTGGACAAAGTCTGGATATAGTGTCGGAGGGCCAAGCGCAAGTATAGAATCGGCCGTAGTGAAAGTGCTTGATCTTAATGCTATCGAGAAGCGGCGGTTCGCCAAGTTTGATCAGACCTACGCAAAAGTTTTCGAACAATTACAGAAAAAGGGATTGTTGAAAGCCCTCACTCCTTATAGCAAAGCACCGCCTACTCCGCAGATACAAGCTAGGGGATACTGCGAGTTCCACAGTAATTATGGGCACACTATTGAGAACTCCGAGAGACTGAAACACGAGATTCAGGATTTGATTGAGGAAAAGAAGATAGTTGATCCTTCGTCAGTGAACCCTTCCACTAGGCGTAATCCATTGCCTAACCATAGGGTGAGCATGATCGGGTCTGGGCTCGGAGCAAGTTTAGTCATGGAATCCTTCGGGGAAAATGAAGAGGAGTTGTTGGACTCCGATGAGAGGAGTAATGTTGGAAATGGTTTATATGTGTCCTTCCTTGGCAAGGAGCAGAAGGGTGAACCGATGGATGAAGGGTTAGACGGTGGAGCGCCGTATGATGAAGATAGTGCTGAAGAGACCGGGGAAGGGTCGTCTCGAACTATTATGCCAGAGTTGAGTCTATTCAGTGGGGTGGAGGATCCCGATGTGCACTTGCGCGAGTATATGCATGATTGTTTGTCGAATCATTTGGGGTGGATGAGATTGCTCTATGGTTCCACCATTCGTTGATAGGTGAGCCTTTGAGGTGGTTCCATTCATTGCCCGACTCCTACAAGCATGATTGGGAACGGCTGTCTGATCTATTCCTAGAAAAGTACAAGAAAGCTAAGGATAGGACCGCAGAGTGCTTTGCGCTGCAGATTGGGCCTATCAAGCGTCCGTTACCGAGGGTCAGTAAGTATAATGGCAACAAGGATCCGATGGAACACCTTCATTTCTATTTGTCGGCAATGGGGCCATTGGGTTTTAAGGAGGAAGAGATCACGAGTTTGTTTTGTAATTCGCTGATGGGTGAGCCGTTGATGTGGTATATGTCGCTCCCGATGCATGTCAAGAGCGATTGGGCGGCAATGACGAAGAGGTTTATCAAAGAGTATACATTATGGATGCTTGCGGAACAAACACCGGACTCGCCCTCCTATGAGACACCTGAAGCGGTATTAGTGATGCCCAAGTATGGTGGATACCGGGATCCTGCTGAGCACGCAAGGTTGTTCCGCAACCATATGTATGACGCTGGGTTCCCTCAATGTGAGTTACATGAACATTTCCCGGAAACTCTCATGGGAGAAGCCTTGTTGTGGCACCAAGGCCTATCAGAGGAAGAAATGGGTCATTGGATACCTCTTAGGGATGCTTTTGTGTCGAGATATGAGATGTATGTTCCATGGATGGGATCCCTGGAAGATCTGGATAGGATCATGCAATTCCCCGAGGAACCGTTTGTGGATTACGCTAGGAGGTGGAGGTATCACTACGAGCAGTGTCATGGAACCATGAGTGATAAGGTGCAGCTCATGTGCATACAAAGAGGCGCAATTCCGATGGCGGCAAAAAGGATGAACAGAGTGTCCCTCAGGGACTATGATGATTTGATAGGCTGGGTTGTGTATGGATCAGCAGATCCCTTGTGTTTGAATTCAAACGTCCCTCACGTAATGGATCTGATGATTGTGGATATCTGGGAAAGTTCCTCGGAGGAGGGGGATGCCGATCGGAGAATTCCTATTAATATTTGGGATGAATCTGATGACGAACCGGAGATTGCCGTTATGACAAGATCAGGTCGAGTGGCCGAGGGGAAGGCACCCATGATTGAGACAGAAATAGGGGAAGGATCGGCTCCCAAGCCAGATGACCAAGTCCTCTAGCAGTTGAAAAAAACACAAGCTAAGTCTACAGTGTGGGAAGTCCTATGTCATTCTAAGTACCACCATGAGAATCTGATGAAGGAGCTGCAAAATTTGGTCATTTCTACCGACACTGAGCCGACAGCACTAGTAGGGGCGATTATGGCCCGGAAGAAGACTGAAATCACTTTCACCGACGAAGATCTCCCGGAAGAGGGTAAGGCTCACAACAAGCCTTTATACATCCGAGCTGAAATTAATGGGAAGAAAACCAGCTGTGTAATGGTTGATGATGGATCGGCCATTAATGTTTGCCCGCTGAAACTCTTGTCCAAATTGGGAGTAGAAAGAGGAGATCTGACGGCCTCGGAAACCATGATCAGGGCTTATGATGATAGCCGTAGGCACATCGAAGGAGTTTTTAAGGCCAAGCTGAAGGTATGGCCGCATGAGGAAGAAACTGAGTTCACTGTGTTGGAGATACCAGTGACCTTTACTGTGTTGTTGGGACGCCCATGGTTCCATAAGCTAGGAGGTATGCCCTCCACGCTCCACCAAATGATCAAATTCCCCTTCGGGGAGGAGATAGTGATGATCAGAGCGGAGAAGTTGAGTTCAGTGACAGTGTTGGGAATTGAGCCTCAGCTTTTCTCCGGATTCCAAGTTTCTAGGATCTACGAGTCTAGCATGACCGTCGATGTGGTGAAGATGATGAAAGGGGGTTTCATCCCCGGTATGGGCTTGGGAGCACACCATCAAGGGTTGCCAGAATCTCCGGACTTCAAGAGTCAGAAAACCCGGAGGGGTTTGGGATATGAGCTGGGAGGTCCATCCAACACAGGTGGTGAAGGAAAGGTGGGCCTAAAGAAGTATTTTGTGAATGAGGGACACGGGAAGGTTTATTCTGGGACTCCCGAGTCATGGACTAGCACCGAAGGAAAGATTCTGCCAGGTTTTGAGATCTTCAATGATGTTACCGACTGGGGCAAAGGAGAGGCGAGCTGCTTCGTCGAGGAGATCATGATGTTAGATCGGAATGCTGAGGAGCAGGTCATCACTATTGAAGCAACTGTGGGAGCGGTGGACGAGCCCAACACCTCCAAGGTTTATGAGAAACCCGAGAACCCTGTTGATGACAATTGTATTACTGCTTTATTTGAATCCGATGATGTACTCGCCAACACTATCAATGAAATGAATTCTGATTTTGCTTACTTGCTTGATGTTGATTCTGATCATTCCATGCATTCTCATTCATATAACATGCCTACATTTGAAATCAATACAATAGAAATATCAACTTTCAATCTTGGCACGGATGAAAATCCTAAACTTATACAAATTGCTCAAGAATTAACTACTGAAGAGAGGAAAGAATTTGAGAGAATAATTAAAAAATACGAAATAGTGTTTGCTTGGACGTACGAAGACATGCCAGGAATCGATCAATCAATCGTAACTCACCGTATTCCAACATACCCCGATGTTAAGCCCGTGAAACAGAAACTCCGACGCATGAGGCCGGAATGGGCAGATAAGATCAGAGAGGAAGTGAAGAAACAGTTAGAAGCAGGGTTCATCGAAGTAATCAACTATCCCCCTTGGGTCGCAAATGTAGTGCCCATCGCGAAGAAGGACGGCAAAGTGAGAATGTGCGTCGATTATAGAGATCTTAACAAGGCTTTCCCCAAAGATGAATTCGCATTGCCTCACATCGACGTATTAATCAACAGTGCTGCATCGAGCGTCTTGCACACAAATGTTGACGGCTTCATGGGCTACATGCAGGTTCAAATGGCAGAAAAGCACAAGGCAAAGACCTCGTTCACAACTGAGTGGGGAACGTACTGCTATAGGGTAATGCCGTTTGGTTTGAAAAATGTCGGGGCAACTTATCAACGGATGGCTACGGCACTGTTCCATGATATGATACACAAAGAGGTAGAAGTTTATGTGGACGACATGATGGTCAAGTTGGAGATGAGAGAGGGGCATTTCGCTGCACTTGAGAAGTTTTTGGCCCGAATTGCAGAATTCAAGCTAAGGTTGAACCCGAAAGAAGTGCTTCTTTGGCGTTTCGTAGGGGAAGATCTTAGGCTATGTGATCAGTAACAAGGGGATTGAGGTGGATCCCGACAAGGTAAAGGCCATACAGAAAATGCCAGCACCCAAGAATGAGAAAGAAGTGAGAGGATTTCTGGGGCAGGTTCAGTATATCAGTCGGTTCATAGCACGACTCACTACGATCTGCGAGCCGATCTTTAAGCTGCTACGGAAAGATCAACCAACGATTTGGAATGATAAGTGCCAGCAAGCATTGGAGAGTGTCCGGAACTATCTGTCTAATCCACCGGTTTTGAGACCACCTAAACTTAGAAAACCGCTTCTCCTCTATGTAGCAATCGAGGAGCGATCTGTTGGGGCAATGCTGGCCCAAGAAGGGGACACCGGTGTGGAGCACGCGGTGTATTATTTGAGTAAGAAGTTCCTGGAATACGAGCTTAAGTATAACATGATCGAAAAGACGTGCGTGGCAGTAGTATGGCTAACAAAGAAACTACGGCACTATTTTCAATCTTACAAAGTGATCATTATTTCTCGGATGGATCCCGTGAAGTATCTGTACCGAACTCCATCTCTAACAGGGAAGCTAGCCCGATGGTTGTTGCTCTTGTCCGAATTTGATATCGAATATGTAACAAAGAGGGTTATTAAGGGGAGAGCCGTAGCAGAATTTCTGGCCAATCAGCCTCTGAACGTAGAAGAGGAGGAGATAAACTATGATTTCCCCGATGAGCACTTGAACGCAATAGAAGTTATACCGTGGAAAATGTTCTTCGATGGAGCGGTTAACTCAAATGGAGCCGGAGTAGGAGTGCTACTTATCTCACCAGAAGGAGAAAGGATCCCAATGGCAAAGAAGCTATCCTTCCCTCTCACCAATAATATGGCCGAATATGAAGCATGCATCTATGGGTTGGAGTCATTAGCAGCGCTGGGAGCATCATATGTTGAAATTTGGGGCGACTCAAAACTGATTATCGAACAAGCGCAGGGAAACTGGGAAGTAATGGAAGAAAGGTTGCGTCCATACCTAGACCAGTTGGAGGGACTGGCGCAGAGATTCAGCAAGTGCCATTTTTATCACATTCCTCGAGCACAGAATCAGGCAGCGGATGCTTTGGCCACTTTGGTGTCGGTATGGGATAATCCCCGGAACCTTGCCTCAAAGCCTTTGGTATTGAGAAGGTCTCACAAACCATGCTACGAAGATGTAATGCTGTTGGGGGCAGATGAAAAGCCTTGATATTTCGATATCGTAAACTTCATGAAAAGTGGGGCGTACCCGGCAGAATCAGAACTTAGGGATCAGGCTGTGATTAGAAGGTTAGCTCAGCAGTTCGTCATCCACAATGACTTGCTTTACAAGACATGCCGATGGATTACAATTGAGGTGCTTGGATGCGGGAGAAGCCCGTGAGGCAATGGAGTCAGTACACTCGGGAATTTGTGGAGCCCATATGGGAGGAGTAGTATTAGCAAAGAAAATCATAAGGCAAGGCTTCTATTGGCTCACCATGGAAAGAGATTGTAACGAATATGCGAAGAAATGCCTGTCAAATCCATGGAGATTATAATCACTTACCAGCTATGGAACTGCACGTGTTAGCACCCATTTGGCCGTTTGCGGCTTGGGGGCATTGATATCATCGGGGAGGTGAGGCCTAATGCGTCAAACGGACACAAATTCATTACAGTCGCCATTGATTACTTCACCAAGTGGGTAGAGGCAGAATCATTTAGCAAGTTGGGGTCTAAACAGATGAGGAAGTTCATTGAAGGCACTTGATCACCAGGTTCGGAGTGCCTCATCACATGATCACGGATAATGGGGTCCAGTTTCAAGGAGAAGTGAAAAGTCTATTCCAAGAATACGGTATTGAGCATCATAGGTCTTCTCCATATCGCCCGCAAGCTAACGGAGCAGTAGAAGCGGCAAATAAGAACCTTAAGAGGATCCTTGTAAAGACAGTGGAGTCGCATCGGAATTGGCATGAGCATCTTCCACTTGCTTTATGGGCCTATCGCACCACCATTAGAACATCTACTGGGGCAACGCCGTTCTCCTTAGTGTATGGTACGGAAGCCGTTCTCCAGATTGAGATTGAAAAGCGATCGTTGAGAATCGCAGTAGAAGCAGAGATTCCTGAGACGGAATGGGTGAAGAAGCGATGTGAGCAGTTGGAATTGGTGGACGAGAAGAGGATGGAGGCTCTTTATCATGTGCAGTTATATCAGAGAAGGATGGCCCGAGCCTTCAACAAAAAGGTCAAGGTCAGCCCTATCAAAGAAGGGGACTTGGTGCTGAAACAGATCTGAATGACGCACACCGACCCTAGGGGCAAGTTCATGCCAAACTGGGAAGGACCATTCCTCGTGAAGAAAATCCTAAGCAAAGGGGCGGTGAAGCTTACTACTATGGACGGCATGGAGTTCTCCGAACCTACCTGATAGACTTAAGAAATACTTTTCGTAAAAAAAAAAAAAAAGAAATGAAAATTCCCGATAGGTTGAAAACCCGCAAAGGGCGACCTATGCAACAATAAGGGACATCCCAATGGGTGAAAACCCGAAAGGGCACTCATTTGAAAATTCCGAGATAATAAAAGGAGAGTTGAAAAATCGCTGGGATCTGAAAACCGAAAAAAGGCGGGTCCTGGTAACAGTAGTTATATCTTGAGCAATTATGAAAATAATGTATAAGCGGCTAAGTATTTCTATTGTTTGTAAATAAATAAAGGCATGAATATATTCGAAGAGGATGATTGGAATCATTACAATCTACTGAATGCATTGTATTATGAATTATGAGTTATACATTTCCTACCTCTTTCACATAAAAAGCCTACGTCCTATCCACCCCTCTCCCTATATACAAGCTATACATCGGGGTAATACTAATGAGAAAACTGCAAATAATGAGCCTAATGAGGAGGAAAATCCCAGAAGTCCTCAAAGTCCCTCAGATGAGAAGCCCGCTCCGCAGATAAGGTCTCCTCGGCAACCCGATGACCCTCCTCGGCAGCGAGGCGCCTCTCGGTCTCCCTTCACGCCATCTCCTCAGCAGCAAGGCGCCCCTCGGTCTCTACTCGCATGATCTCCGACCAGTGAGCATCTCTCTCCCGATAGACCTGGCCGACCCTGGCATCGGCATCCCGCTGCGACTCGCTGAGCCACTGCTCGTGGACATGAAGAGCGCTCTGCAAATAAAAAAAACATCGAAACAGACAACAACAGAAGTCATACATACATATGTGCATCACACGCATACATTTCACTACACTAAGATAAAATAAGAATACTCACCAGGTGGCTGGCGCAACTCAGGTTGAGCCGCTCTCTGAAATAACCAGACAACCCCACGTAATCAGTACACGTCTCCCTCGAAGTATGGAGGGCATCCGGGGGATCGAACGGCATCCTCGATGTAAAAACGGGAGGAGCTATCTCAACGCCGGCATAGGCCACTCCTGTCTCGCCATAATGAACTACCGAGAAAGCCCTCCCAAAGTCAGGGATAGGTACGCCTAAGTGGGGCCGCTCTGGCCGGGCGGTGCCTGAGGACTTACTCGCATAGTAAGAAGGCTCGCTCACAGGCGTCCGGGCCCGAGCACCGTCGAAAAAGTCGGACATCCGAGCGCTCCTCAAGGAACCCTCCTGCACATAAAGACACAATAAGCATCCCTAACCACCTCGTGAATAGAGAATGAAAAAGGGTCAAGCACTCACCGAGATCTCCTCTCGACCAAAAACCGCAGCGACAGCCTCCGCTGAAAACACGTCTGTCCCGGGATCCACGTCCATCGCAACCTCGGGAGGGTCCACCAGAGTCAACAGCGTCGATAAATAGCGAGCGCGACCCCCTGCATGGTCCCACACATCTCGAGGGGCAAATCGGCGGGTCAAGTCGCGACGAATGTCCGACAGAAGCATGGTCCTCACTGCAAACATGGACGCTGGGATCTCGCCAGGTGTCCAATGCGAGGCATTAACCCCGGTGATGCCCCGGTGGCCCAAGTACCATGCCCACACGCAGGGACCTGTAAGTACGCACTGCTGCCCCTGGGCGCGGGTAACATAAGCGTAATCGGGACCAAAGTCGAGGTCGTCCCATCTAAATCGAATCTGAAAAAAAAAAAGAGAAAAGTCAGGCGTGATCAAACGAAAATCTAGCATAGTTAGAAGATGTTTACCTGCCCTAAGGTCCGCGAGTCGATCCACGCTAGGAATCGCGCCACTGTCCGCCCCTCCTCGGTGTCTAGATCAAAATCACCCCACCGCGCCATAAGTGGAAGCCTAACCACCCGCGACCTGCTCCTGTGTGTGCACGAAAGAATCCGCCTCTCGTAGGCCCAAACCTGCTCATAGAAACGAAGGTTAAAAGCATAAATCGTGAAAAGAATAAAGAAACAAGCCAAGGATGAACGACGTACCAAGAGAGCAAAGGTGTAACCACCGAAATCCTTGCGCTTCCGGCAAGTCAAATCCAAAAACTTGTACAGAAAAGCCAAGCCTGCTCCTGCCCAATCATAAGACGATACCGCATCCAAGTCACGAAAAGCCTGAATAAGACCCGCGTGTATAGTTCCGCTCTTAGTGCGGAAGATCGTCTCGCCCAAGGCATACAAAAGGAAGCTGCGCGTAGCCTGATCCGTGTCATCTCGGTCACAGAAGTCCCTGCGACTCAATAGTCCAGATGTGGTAACAAACTTCACCGGGGTGACATTGACACCCGTGTAGACTCCAGGTCCAATCAAAGCGGATAACTCGGCGCGGTCGACCCGAGGACGCACCATGTCAAAGAAGAAGGGGACCGGGATACCGCTACCTCGCAACCCAGTCAACAAGGAGAAATCGCGGGGCGAGATCGTCATCTCCCCGAATGACAAGTGAAAAGTATGGGTCGATTCCACCCATCTCTCACACAAGGCGCGCAGGCCGAATCGGTCGCATACCCCGTTGGCGCGAGGCAACGCCAGGATAAAAGGCTCGAAGCTTAACTCTCATACCCGGGATTTGGCCGCCGGGCTAAGCGTGGCATGCCAAGTATGGATATCCTCTGTGGTCCCCGAAATGCCTATGATCTGGAAAGAACGGAACGGGTAAGTTTAAATCTCGCTCCTAGGCTTACGTCTAATAAAGGTTTGTTAACCTAGTTATTCTTTCGGTTATGTTTAAATCTAACCTAGAGCTCTTTGTCAATTAGGACCGTCATTTTGTGAGATTTCGTTCTTAGGGTCGTTTGTATAAGATTTGATTAATTCATTATTCTTTGGTGTTCCACTCTCCCGCGTGTTGGCAAAGAGATTGATCCAATTTTAACGTAGGTTAAAAGCATTTGATTTGGTCGTTTATGTTTTTTTTACTATTCACGTGCACTATTCACATTTTTACTAGTCACGTGCACTATTCACGTTTTACTAGTCATGTGCACTATTCACATTTTTACTATTCACATTTTTACTAGTCACGTGCACTATTCACGTTTTACTATTCATGTGCACTATTCATGTTTTTACTTTGCGGTTAGCATGCATTATTCGATGTTTTTACTATTCACATGCACTATTCACGTTTTTACTATTCATGTCCACTATTCACGTTTTACTATTCACGTGCAATATTCACGTTTTTACTTTGCGGTTAGCATGCATTCTTCGATGTTTTTACTATTCACGTGCATTATTCACGTTATTTGCGGTTAACATGCATCATTCATGTTTTTACTATTCACGTGCACTATTCACGTTTTCACTATTCACGTGCACTATTCACGTGCTATTCATGTTTTTACTGTTGGCATGCATTGTTCGTATTTTTACTATTCACATGCATATAGGTCAAATTCTTTCAAAAAATAAATAAAGCATTGCTTACGTGCATAGAAATTCGCGTTTTCTAACTAAAGGTCTTCTAAACGGCTTATAGGTTAGCATGCAAATGATGTTCAAAGTAGGGTTACTAAAGCCTAGAAGTCTAGTCAAAAGATAAAAGAGTAGAGGGGTACCTACCTGATTAATGTTGGTCCGGCTCAGATGAGAATCAGGATCCTGAAAGGGAGCCACTCCCGTCAAGTTCGCAAAACCCACTTCCATGCCCTTCGTGCCATCGTATCTATCCGAACCCATCACAAGAATGCTCAAAGGTTAGAGCTAGAGAGAGAGAGAAGAGAGAGAAGGTGTGGGTTGAAATGAAACCCCACCCCCTTTTATAAGGGTAAAAAGGGACGTGGATGTCATTGTAAAAAAGGTTGACGTGACATAAAGGTAAAAAGTAAACAATCAATTACCAGGTGCACAAACCTCCGATTTGCAGTCCGTTTCAGCCTGCGTTTCTGCCAGGCGGCGACCAATACCCTAAGGACATGATTCCAGACAACAGTCAAAATTTTACAAAACAGTGGCGCCAGTCAAAATACAGACAACAGTTAGCAGAAAAATGATTTTTAGTCAAAAGCATTCCAAACGAAAGGATAAGCGCGTTCCTATCAATAACTCAAATACCCGAGACGATAGCTCTAGTAAAAGTACAGACGACAGTGTCTTAAAATTCAGAATTGCTTTTGAGCCATTTTTCCCACGGTCGTGGACCAGGGTTGCTTTTGAGCCTTTCTTACCCGCGGTCGTGGACCAGGGTTGCTTGTGAGCCACTTTTTACCCGCGGTCGTGGACCAGGGTTGCTTTTGAGCCATTTTACCCACGGTCGTAGACCAGGGTTGCTTTTGAGCCTTTTTTACCCACGTTCGTGGACCGGGGTTGCTTTTGAGCCTTTGTTACCCACGGTCGTAGACCAGGGTTGCTTTTGAGCCGTTTTTACCTAAGGTCGTAGACCAGGGTTGCTTTTGAGCCATTCTTACCTGCGGTCGTGGACCAGGGTTGCTTTTGAGCCATTTTACCCACGGTCGTAGACTAGGGTTGCTTTTGAGCCTTTTTTTTACCCGCGGTCGTGGACCAGGGTTGCTTTTGAGCCACTTTTACCCACGGTCGTGGACTAGGGTTGCTTTTGAGCCTTTTTACCCACGGTCGTAGACCAGGGTTGCTTTTGAGCCTTTTTTACCCGCGGTCGTGGACCAGGGTTGCTTTTGAGCCATTTTTACCCACGGTCGTAGACCAGGGTTGCTTTTGAGCCATTTTTACCAACGGTCGTAGACCAGGGTTGCTTTTGAGCCATTCTTACCCGCGGTTGTGGACCAGGGTTGCTTTTGAGCCATTTTACCAGCAGTCGAGTTAGAGACTAGGTTCCCCAAAAAGAGCATCCATCCGCGGCCGATTTAAAGGCAAAGACGGGGCAGACGAGGCGAAGATCGAAGACAAAGCCGGAGCATGCGGCGTGGAGATCAGGTATTCTTCCTCCTACTCTATATGTGTCTTTTACTTTAATATATTTCCATTGCTTGTGCCGTGTTAGCAAAAAACGTTTTCAAAACACACACATCACTGTTAAAATAGAAAAGTAGGGGCAACTGTAGACACCGAGTCGGAGGACCTGTGACGAAAACCCATTACAAGACGGTTGAAACGGTTGATTCCGATAATTTAAAACAAAAATTACGAGAGGATCCATAGGGGGTTGCGAGCGTCCAGTGGACAGCTCGCGAGTGCTCAGCAGCGTTGGACGAGCGCCTAGCGGCAGCCGACGCGCGCCCCGACGGCAGTTGGACGCGCGCCCGGCAGCGCAAGGTGCACGCCCAATGGCGTCTGGGCGCACACGCCCAACTTACGTTGGGCGGACACCCGACGACGTTGGGCGAACGCCCAACGTATGTTGGGCGATCGCCCAACGCATGTTGGGCGTCGCCCAACTTAAGTTGGGCGTCCGCCCAACTCAAGTTGGGCGTCCGCCCAACTAAGGTTGGGCATTCGCCCAACCTACTTTGGGCGACGGCCAACTTTAGCCGGACGTCGCCCAAAAATTCCGGGATCCGTGCCTATAAAAGGCACAGATCCCCATGCATTTTGAGGAGGGATTTTTGGGAGAGCTTTCTCACTCTAGACATTTTTAGAGAGAGAAAGTGATTTTTTTTTAGGAAAATATTTTTTTTCTCAAAAAGTCTGAATTTCCTAAAAGTTAAATTTTTACTAAAAAACCCGAAAAACACAAAAAACGCAACTCGTGGAATCGACCGACTTCAGCCGTCAAATACCGATCTTGAGGTATTATCCGAGGACTAGACTCGTTTTATTTATTTTATTTATTTATTCATTTATTTTATTTTCTTATTTTATTTTTTAGGATATAGTTTTTATTTATTTAGTTATTTATTTATCACGTCTTATTTAATTTCCCGTATTTATTTATTTTTATCTCGTATTAAATAAACGTTCGTTTTTGTTTTGAAATAAAAAAAACCTCGTTTTAATATCCCAATACGAACCGTGATCCGATTCAAAGATAGTTCGGGATTAAAAAACGTTGTAATTATAAGTTTTGAAAATATTTCTAAATAACGTTTTAAAATAAAACATCGTTTTAGGATTCTCCGTTATAGACTATGATCCAATTTTGGTAGTTCGGGGACCCGAAATGATAGAATAGATCTAATCTAAAGCTTTTGAATAAATCTGGAAACTGTGGGGCTGATTCTGTAAATTTCTATTTTCTGTCACTAAAGGCTGTTTACCGACGGATTTTCCGTCGGTAAAGCTGCTGAAAGGTAAAAAATGCTGTTTTGGTCATTCTTTGTCAACTTTTAGACTTTAGGTCCTTTATATATATATGTATAATTATGTAACATATACTTTCAAGCTATTTTTAAATATTTTGTATATATATTTATTTAATGTGTTTAGATATTATTTTTCATTAATTTGGTTTAATAAAAGTATATGTATATGTACATATTTTTCTATTCCTTTAAACTATGCACATTTTGACATTTTGGGGGTAATTAGAAGGTTATTTTCTATATATACTTATCATAATAGTTTTGGGGTTAAAAAGCTAATTTTTTATTATTTGTGAATATAATTATCATTTCTATCCATTGATTATGGTATTTATTATTTACCCTTTCTTTTAAGTATATATGTATAGTATCATTTCTATCAAAAATATGTATATATATACTTTTCTCCTTTTCTTTTCAAATTTCTTATATGTATATATTATTTGGGAAAATGTTTTGATTGGGTGAATTTGGATTCAATTCATTACTTGTTGTCATTTTATTCACATGAAGGATAATTGAGTGAAAAAGGGGAAAATAAACCACAAAAAAAAAGGAGTTTAACTTGTTTGTGTAAATTAAAGCTTTTCTAGATATTCTCAAAGTGTAAATAATGTTTTCTTGTTGTTTTTAAATCGTTTCTAAAATATCACGTGTTGAAACCTTAATTCGTTCCAACGACGGATTAAGCGAACCTTGTAATTAAAATTGCTTTTGTGAATAATGAAGTTTTGAATTGTTTTCCTAACTAAATGGTTTTTGTACAAAATAAATTGACTTGTATGCTTAATCACGCTTTTAGATTAAAAATGTTTGCTCAACGTTTTCAAACGCTCGAGTTGTTCCAACGGCGATTCGAGTGAACATCATTAACGGGGTTTTGAAACGTACCTAAATCGTTCCAACGGCGATTAAAGTACGAACCATGTAAATAAACTCGTTTTTGGGGAATGAGATTAGCTTAGAATTAGTGTATAGACTAAGGCATAAAATCACACCGTGAATAAATCAATTCTTTCTTCTCCCCCTCTCTCTCCTATGTATTTTAAATTTATGCAAAATGGGTGATTCTTTACTAAAATGGCTTTTAATGACATACTCAAAACGGTTTTCAAAACGAGAAAGAAAAGGTTTCAAATGATTTTTAAACTTAAAGAAATATGCGATTAGTCCGTTATCGCCTAACACGCTGAGTAGGAGGCCGGTGGTTCATAACCGGGCGATGTCGGGGTGCTTAGTAACCTTTCTCCGGAAAGGAGCTAGCCTTCTCGGCTCATACCTAAGTTTCCCGAACCCTCACCGGTCTCCCGCAAGGGATCGGTGTTCATTTTCCCATTCGTGGGTGGCGACTCTTCCATACTCCGAGCTCCGGTCCTGCCGAGCAGCTTGATTCCACGATTGGTTGCTTTCGGCGCCAATCACCGCTTACGTCGCCGTGAGGTGTCCACCCCCCGGTCCGCCCGGGCGAGGCCGTTCGGCACCTTGTCTAACAGGCGTCCTGATAACGGTGAAAGATCCATATCTTTTGGTACGATTTTTGGGGTAATTTTACGCTAATTCCAATAAATTAATATCAATTTCTCGTGCTTTATTTCACTTTTATCAATTATTTAGTTTTCAGTTCTATTTTATCATTTTTTATGTTATTTATGTCGTTTTTAATAAAATAATGTCAAGTTAGCACTCACCTAAAGTTTTCCCTTAATGTTTTTTTTTTTTTTGCTAATTGATTCACCAAATATCACTATGAATTAATTTGGTACTTAAATCATACGTTTGGTTATCAATTTAGCCATTGAACTAATGTTTTTGGAGTTTTAGTGTGTTCTTGTAGGTTAAAGACAGAAGGGTAGAAGCGTCACGCATGAAAAAAATGGTGGCAAACAGACTTTAGGCGGTTCTGGTTATCAGACTTCGAGCGAGCACCGATCGGCGACAAAGAAATCTTTTGGAGTAGGATGTGAGATAAACGGAGGTGTTGAAAGTACTCAACCCATACCACCATTCTTAACAGACAATTCTGAAAACTGATTCTCAGGAAAAAAAAAAGTCACAAAGCCAAAAAGCCTTGCTCTAATACCATGTAATTTAAGAGAAAAAGAATCAAATTACATTACTTCAACATTACACTTTGGTTTCTATTTATATACATCTAATTACACACATCAATACTAATGATAAGGAGACATGGTAGGGGAACTCATGCTCCTTATGGAAGCCCATGTTGAGCACTCAATAATAGAACAGACTGTTGAAATACAGTCTATTCTGTAACAGCAGTCTACGATAGTCTATTTTGTAACAATCCATATACCTCATCAACTTATTTCATTTACATTCAGATAATCTAGGAATGTTGGTGATATGGTCAAATCATATAAGTCCTCGAACAAGTATGTGATAAGACAGAAGAAGGGTCAAAGGAGGGACCGTAGTTCGGCTAACCCGCTACAATGCCTGAGTAAGCTTTCAAGGACCATATGTGGATAAGCACAATAAAAAATCAAAGCGAGAGAATATAAGCTTAATGAATGAATACCTTGGGGGTGTGTTACTATATTTATAATGTGATTAGAACAAAGGGAGACAGTTATAAGCCTTCGAGCGTGTTGTGATACGTGCTGCCTGATTATATGCGAACATGTACCCATTGATCAGGGTTCAGTATCCCTCAAGCTATAGACTGCAAAAAAAAAAAACCGAAAAATCAAACTGAAACCAAACCTTAACCGAAACCAATGAACTACTATATGATTTTTTTATTTTAAATTACCGATTTTCGACTTCGATTTCGATATTCCAAAAACCGCAATTAATCAATTAAATATTATAAAGATGTAAAAATAAATTTATACTATTAAATATATACTTATGTGTTTTATGTGGCACGGAGGAGGAAAGTCGTAGTCACCTATTCCTCGAGTGCGAGTTTGCAAGGGGCAGTTGGGCCGCGGCGAACCTGATCAGTCCAAACGTTAGTGCTGGTGATTTAACACCGTGGATTTTGGAGAAATGCAGCACGACCTCTGAGGAGGAAATTGCTAGAATGGCGTGCATCATGTTCACTATATGACAGCAGCATAACCATCTTTTGTGGAACTAGGTAACGCGATCTGCTATTCACTGCTGGCGACAAGTTCGGGAGCTTTTCAACGACTGGCAGAAAGCTCGAGTAGTTCATCGGGTGGCTGCTGCTGCGACATCAGCAGGAGGTGTAAGGTGGCGGGGACCAAAGGCGAGATTCACTAAATGTAACGTCGATGGTGTCGTTTTCCTTGAGATTGAGGCATACGGGTTGGGCGTCATAGTACGGGATGAGTGGGGAGATTTTATGTTCGGCTACAGTAAGCAGGGGAAGAATGTGATGGAAGCTAGGCTGGTCGAAGGTATAGCACTGAGGGATAACATGTACTAGGCACGAAATGTTAGTCATGTTGAGTTCGAATCGGATGCTAAAAACGTCGTGGATAGTGGCAACTCCAACAAAACGGACCTCTCAGATTTTGGGACAGTGATGCAGGACTGTCAGAAGATAATGTTAGATAACCCAACCTTTTCAGTCTTGTGGACTCCTCGTTTAGCGAACGAAGTGGCCCATCAAATTGCTAGACAAGCTCGTTCTAACGCTAACGATTTTTTCTTTGATTTTTTGCCACATTGGCTTGTTAATGTAATCACTAAGGATAATCATCCTATTGAGTAATAAAATGGTTACGTTCTATTAGAAAAAAATATATAAAAGGGCGGCCCGGTCGCATTACGCGTCCCCGCTGAGCGAGGGTCCGGGGAGGGGTCCCACCACAAGGGTGTATTGGTTACTTGTAATATATTAATATATACTTATTACTTTCAAAAATATTATATATACTTGTAACTTATTATTATTTTTAATTAAAAACAATCCATCCACCGATTAACATTTAAGAATTAGTCAATTATTATTATACTATTACTTACACAAACTTACAATACATGTTTTCATTAAATTGAAACCCTTTATTCTACTATATTTTTATTTTCATTAATTTATAAACTTTACAATGCCTTAATTAATTTTATTTGGCAGTAAACTTTGATTTGAATTTTTATATTTATTTACTAATGGTTAGAAATCGAAATAAAAGGTTAACGGTCTGAATAATTAGTTAACTGAATTTAGTGGATTAGTGTATTTAAAAAACCGATGAAATGGTTAACCGACCACGTGCATCCCTACCTTAAACTCACTAAATCCGTGGTTAACATGATTAGGCGTGATTATGTTGTAACAAGTTATTATTTGACTGGGTCGATGTTGATCTCTTGGATCGAGTCCATATAACCGAGTTGTTTGGAAGACTGACTTTTAGTAATGATGACACCTATACTCTGATTCTAAGTGATGGCTCAGACAATTTGACGCTACGTCAGGGCCGACTCTATGTCTTAGAAGACCTAAAATGAATTATTCAATTGAGGCTTTTAAAAAAAAGATGAAAAGGAAGCCTTTTAAAAATTATATAAATAAATGTAAAATATAAAAAATAACATTAAAAGTCTATTAAGTTATTGACAAATATAAATGTTAAAGTTAAAAATCCAATAGATAATGTAAAAATATTATTATTATTTTATGTCATGTATGTATTACTTTTATGGATTAAAAATATTTTATAATTACAAATTTTGGGGCCTAAAACCCTTGCTTTAGTGGCTTTATGATTAAGCCGGTCCTTTTTTTTATTATTATTTTTATTTAACAAAGTATTCTAGTGTTTGAATTATGGTGTTTAGATAGAAATTACGATAAACTATGTGACCATAATCTAGCAAAAGAGGCTAGGTCTTGGTCTATTGTTGGAGAATAGACTTGTGTTTCCTAGTGTATCTTGTTGCATATTTGGTTTAATGCATTGTTGGTTTGGCTTCATTGGCAGGAACTACAAAAATTAAGTCTAACATAAATAGCTATATGATTGCTCCACAAAGTATTACAGCCGCTGCCAAGTTGGAACCAATATGTCACTGTCACAGACTTGTATGCTACATTTTTGTATTCAAGTCCAAATGTTCTTAATGCTAATGATGATGCCTTGCCTGAACAGTCACTTAATCTAATAACATCAGATCAGGATCAGGACTCTTCCTTTGCTTTCATTTCATATATTTATAGCCGAAATCGTTGAACCCTAAGCCATATCCATTGCATTGCATTCTGAAGCTTGTCTTAACTCTTATAGCTTGTCATTTTCAAGTGAATCAATATTCAATTACTATATAATCCATACCTGTTCCTAACATTTTCACCACTCAATTCATCACAACTATTCTTAATCTTGTGTATTCTAGTTTCTAGTACTTTCACATGGCAAAGCAAACGATGAATTTGATCTCATTTCTTGTACTGATAATTGTGTTGATTTCAGCAAGTAGCTCGGAAGCAGGTTCGATATCCATATACTGGGGTCAGAACGGAAATGAGGGAACACTAGCTGAGACTTGTGCTACTGGAAATTACAAATATGTGAACTTAGCTTTTCTAGCAACATTCGGAAGTGGTAGAACCCCTATGCTTAATCTTGCTGGTCATTGTGATCCTTACAGCAATGCCTGCACTAACTTAACTTCCGATATAAAATCATGTCAATCCAATGGCATCAAAGTAATTCTTTCCATTGGAGGTGGTGCTGGTGCCTACTCCTTGTCTTCTTCTGACGATGCTAAACAAGTTGCTACCTACATCTGGAACAACTTCTTGTCCGGAAAATCTTCAACTCGTCCCCTTGGTTCTGCTGTTCTTGATGGTGTTGATTTCGACATCGAAGGAGGGACCGGTCTCTACTGGGATGATCTTGCAAGGTACCTTTCAGCATACAGCAAGAAAGGCAACAAAGTGTACCTAACTGCTGCACCTCAATGCCCATTCCCTGATGCATCGGTTGGAAAAGCCCTGCAAACAGGCCTTTTCGATTACGTCTGGGTTCAATTCTACAACAACCCGCCTTGCCAATACTCGGCTGGTTCAATTACCGATCTTGAAGATGCATGGAAGCAATGGATTTCTGATATTCCGGCAAACAAGATTTTCTTGGGGTTGCCTGCAGCTCCTGAAGCTGCAGGCAGTGGCTTCATTCCTGTCGCTGATCTCACATCAAAGGTGCTTCCTGTTATTAAAGGTTCAACTAAGTATGGAGGTGTGATGCTATGGTCCAAGTATTATGATGATCAGACTGGATACAGTTCTTCCATCAAAAATCATGTCTGAAATTAATAAATATTGTTCTCCTTATATATTATATATATACTATCATAAATGAATTCACTGCAATATAGTTATTTCTCCAAGATAAAGTCTAGCAATTTTACAACAACAAAAAAAAAAGTCAAATGGTACATAATAATAGATGCATTTTCTAAAAAGATATGGATATTGATTAGAGAGAAAGGAATTCAGTGAAATTAATGGTACATGTAAGATTAGATACATTTTTTTCTACAAAGAAGTGAGAATACATGTGTATAGATAAGAAATTTTATGCAGAAAGCAATCACAAGTTAAAGAAAGAGTTGCAGTTTTCATGTTCTGTCAAAACTCCCCCCAATCTGCATATGCAACCATTCAGGTTGTGATGTTTGAGCATAATCTCTGCTTGATTGAACTCCAAACATCATCCCACTACCATCAAATGACGGTGCACCAACCTACGAATACGAAGTCAAATGAAATTTCCATAATCAAAGAGAATGAAATGACATGAAATTGTGAGAATTTAGCATATGATGAAGTTCTGGTCATCTTAAATTCATTTTGAAGTATTGCAAATGCATAAGCATTTAAGATAGTGCAAGCAACCAAGGGATAGCCTGTGAACGACGAAGAGCTCGCATTAAAACATAATTGTCCTTCAAATTCATACTCCAAAATAATGAGTAATAACAGTTGCAAAACGTTATTTCCTTGTATCCTTTTCTTTTTCCTATCCTCGAACGTATTCAATGCAAGATCATTATTAGATGTTTTAGTTCTTAGCTTAAAATTGGATGTTGAAGATTCCACGTTGTTAAGGACTGAAATGTAATCTGCGTTACAGGCATGTGCAACACGAAGACTATTTCACAAGAAACAAGAACATGAGTTTTTCACTTAACAAGTTTTGTCCCAATAATACGTCGTAATTATCCTTCCAATTCACACTCCAAAATAATGAGTAATAACAGTTGCAAAACGTTATTTCCATGTATCCTTTTCTTTTCCCTATCATTGGGCGTATTAAATGCAAGATCATTAGATGTTTTATTTCTTAGCTTATTTAGAAAAATTGGATGTCGAAGATTCCAAGTTGTTCAGGACTGAAACGTAATCTGCGCTCCAGGCATGTGCAATACGAAGACTATTTCACAAGAAACAAAAACATGAGTTTTTCACTTAACAAGTTTTGTCCCGATAATACATCATAATTCTAATGAAAACAAAATAAGCTGATCATATATTTTGACGTTTCCTGAAAGAGTTTATATACTTCCTATATCCTCAGGGCCAAGGAAATGTCAATTAAACAATCAATATGGTAAACTTACATCTTTTGGGTTAAAGCCTTCAACGGTGGGAGAAATATCCATCCTCGTATTAACCGCCTCTAGCTTCATTGATAGGAACTACAATAATAAAGATAGAAAGAACAGCTCGGAAATAAAAGATAAACTAAATTATTAAGTTAAATTGACAAATAAAGACGAGAAGATGCAGATATTACCTCAACCTGCTGCTGTAGTGACTGGATGTAGTTAATTATCTCATCAAGAACAAGGGCTTTGCCAATAACCTACTTGCATCAAGAAAATATTCTACATTAAGTTGCATAAACCTGAATTAGACAAGCAAACAAAATCACAGATGTCCTTAATGCCTATCTATCATGGATTAATTTCGATAATGACATACAGAGTAGAGACCATATTCATCATGTCTTTTTTGGTTTATACAATTCCGGTGAACTAGATTCGAGCCAGGAGAGACCCTCAAACTAATAACACAAGTACAAGTACCTTATTGCACCCAGGGACCAAGTCTTGGAGAACCTTCATTTTCTCACTAATCTTTTCTCTCCTGGCCTGCCAACAAAAAGGGTATACTTAAACTTAGTAACGAACCAATTAAGATGCTTTCCTAATTATCTGTCAAATGAATGAACTGCTCAGAAAAAATAAGTAAAACTGAAAGTAGATTATTTGGCATGTCAAGTCTGATTCATTATTCAGGAACTGGGAAATGAATAAAATCGCAAAGAAATAGCCGGTGAATTACTCTTTCAGCTAGACTATGGCTATCAGTAGCTTGACCCCTTCTAGCTCTCACATGAATGTAGTCTTGCTTAGGTGGTTCAGATAGTTTACTGCTTTCTTCATAAGGCTTGTCATTGACAACAGAAGTTTCTTCTCTTTCAGATTTCAAATTGCCATTCCCATTTCTCAGTATTGATAATTTCATTCGCTTATCATTTGAGTTCTTCTGTCACAAAATAGCAAATTTTCATATATAAAGTGATTAGTTGCTGTTACAACTTACAAAGACATATACATACAGAACAATAACACCCATCATTTTCAACTCAAAAATTTATACTTCTTTTCCAGCCTTTCAGATCTTAACTTCGTAAGCTAAAAAAAGTTCAATAGAACAGGAAAAAGCCATGATTGTAAATTTACAAGAAACTTTATAAATCAATGATACTTGAAAGCAACTCAAACTCTGGTTCAACTTCCCAAAAAAAGGGGGAAAAGCATCAATTGAAGCCAGAAATTAAACATAACGGAAGAGAATTTTAGAAAGAACAAACCAATTCATTGGCACTGCAAGTAGTGGAGACCATCTTAGATGACTCATCTTCCGAACTCACACCTCTCCTCTTTCTCCCATTCCCACTGCCGGCACCGCCACTCTGCTCTGTAACAGTGGATTCCGCAACCGAAACATCTCGTTCTCCGAATCCCCCGCCGAAATTCCCCATTCGAAGACCCAACCCACTGCCACAAGTATCTCCATTGATAGAATGGAAGGGCCAAATCTCAGTCAAAGTGTAGGAAGAGGGGTTGGCTGCAGAGAAAGACGTCTCATTTATCAATGGAGGATCCATAATGATCTAATTGAGCTTCATTCAGGCCTCTGCTGGAAAAGGAAAATTATGGGTTTGATGGAAATTTGAAGGGAGAAGGCGGGATTGAATATGTTAACTTTGGTGAGTGAGATGTAGCAGAAAGCAGTGAGAGAAAGTCATCTTTTTTTCCCGAGGATGGGGAAGGCTTGCGCACTATCCCCACTGGCGCACTTTATCTTGACAGGAGATATATGATTCTTTCATTAGATTTCATTTTTATATTCATGCTTAGGTTTATGTTTTTCCCTTTTTAATAATTGATTTTTTTTTTTTTTTTTTTTTTTTTTTTTTTTTTTTGTAGTTATCTGATTTTTCCGTTCGAGGCTCGTTATACACTTTTTAAATAAATTATCTCTCAATTTATGATTTTGATATAAATCTTAATGATTATATAAATTTTAATGATCATACAGAATTTGGTCATTTACCGTTAAATTTAATTTATTCGAATTAACTTATATTTAGCGATAAGTGACCAAATCTTCAAGTTCATATGAGTACGAAAACTAAAATGGTCATAATAAATGAGATGGATAATTAAAAATAGAAGAAATAATAATTAATTTATGGGATCAAGTGCCTGACAAGTGGATGGGATTAATTATTGTTAATTACATATTAATGGTTAATTAGTAGTATTAATTAATGAGATGAAGTGCCTACAAGTACTCCACTTTATATGAAGATGACACTTTTGGAGAGGGTATAAATCAAGCAAAAATTTCCATGTTTGGCAAAAGGTAATTCCTTGCAATAGTTTCAACCAATAAAAAGGACAAATTATATTAATTGTTCCTCAAATTTGATTTTTTTTTTATGACTTCCCAACTTTAAAGTTAAACATAAAAATCAATAAATCGTGTGCTTTAAATTAGGGTTGACTATATATTTTTTTCTACTATTTGATTAGTTTTTTTCCTCTTCTTGTAATAGTCAAATTCCGTGTAATGCACGTGATATGAAATTTCTACATTATTTAAATAAAATAATGAATTATTAATTAAATAATGATTTGTGTTTTCTCACAATTTTTTTTTGGTAGGAACAGGAAAGAAAAAACAAACAACAAAAAACTAGCCTAGGGAAGCTAACCCCGATCCTATCCTCTAACAGAAGAGACGGGAGAAAAAGAGGGGGAACCGAAAGGGTAGTAACCCCTAACGACCCCTCATGACCAGCAGCAGCCAACCGATCCGCTACACGGTTCTGCTCTCTAAAAACATGAGTGAAGTCTAAGGACTCAAAGGAGGAGCGAAGCCTAATAATAGCTCTGATAAGGTTGCGGCTTCTGGTACCAATGGCATGATCATCAGAAATCAGTTTGATGGCCTCCATATTATCAGACTCCACAGAGAGTCTCTTAATGCCCAGCCTAATCGCAAGCTTGATACCAGAGAGAATACCCCAGAGCTCTGCAGAGAAGGAAGAACCCAACCCCAAATTCTGGGTGAACCCCGAAAGCCAGGCTCCCCCCGCATCTCTAAGCACACCTCCAGCAGCAACCTTACCATTGATGAGACAGGAGCCGTCAGTATTCAACTTAGCAACCCCCTCTCTCGGCCTGCTCCGTCCTACAAGATGGAAATTTCCACTCTGGGAAGGCCTGGCCAGGGAATCCCCTTTGAAACTCTCAATAACAGAGGAAAGTTTATTCGAGAAGAACTCAGCACAGATTGGCAAGAACACAGATTTATTACCAAAACCTCCTCGTTTCTCCACTTCCAAACTTGGTGACTGACGATAGCAAAGAGAATGTCACCATGCTCCATGTAAGACAGTAACTTCCCACTGATACCATCAGAGAACCATTCATTCACAGAGTGGGCCATGAAAGAAGAGAGGATATGGTGAGGAAGAATTTGTTTCCAAATCTCCTTACTTTTAGGGCAGTCCCTCAGGGCATGACACAAAGTTTCAACATGGCTCTACATCTACTACAATCTCCAGAAACCGCCAGATGCCGTCTGTGCCTATCCGAATTAGTAAGCAACCTGTCCTTAACTCCCAGCCACAGGAAACTCCTAACACGGTAAGGGACTTTGAGAGCCCAGATAGACTTCCAAGTGTCCGAGGGAGGATCGGACCTGTTAAGGGTAAGAGCTTCAAAGGCAGACTTGCAAGAATAAACTCCCTTATTAGTCAGCGCCCATCAATGCCTATCCATGTCTTCCTCTTGATTGCTAACCTTCACTCCCTGAATTCTAAGGAGGGTCTCAAGGCTTAAAAAACTTTCAAACTTAGGCCAGATCCAGTCCCCTTTTGAGTCAACCACATCTGCAATCCTCCAGTTACGGATGTCCCTAGGCGGGGGTTGAGAACACACCTCTATTAAAGGTTTATCCCCAATCCAGGTGTCAAACCAAAAACTAATGGATTTTCCATTCCCCACCTCCAGACCCACTCCTAGGCAGAACTCATCAAAAACGGCGCTGAGACCTTTCTAGAGGAAAGAGCAATTGATGACTCTCTCCTTAGGGCCCCCGAAGATCTTGTCCTTCCGGTACTTACCACAAAGAAGGCGAACCCAAAGAGAGGAGGGGTCTTGCCACATACGCCACAGGAGCTTCATTAATAACACTTTGTTATTATCCTTAGCTTTCCTTATGCCCAGACCACCAGAAGCTTTTGGCTGACACACCTCACTCCAAGGCACAAGATGGATCTTTCTTCCCTCCGCGGCTTCCCCCCACAGGAATCTACGGTTAATCTTATCGAGATCATTAAGCACAGGACCCGGAAGCTGACAAGCCTGCATGATGTGATTGGGAGCAGCACAATTAACTGATTGGATTAGCGTGAGTCGGCCAGCGAGAGACAGAGTCTTGGCTTTCCACGAGGCACACTTCGTATTGGCCTTATCCAAGGTATCTTTAAAGGAAGCCTTGGACACTCTCTCACTATGGAGGGGAATACCCAGATACTTACCCAGAGAATCAGTAAGAGGAATACCTGAAAGATCACTTAATCTTTTACAGACTCTCGGATTCATATTCTTGGAGCACATCATTCTAGACTTCTGGATATTAAGTTTCTGACCAGAAGCTGAACAAAAACAATCAAGAATCTCCATAATGACATTTAACTGCTCCTCATTCCCATCCAGAAAGATGAGGACATCGTCTGCAAAGAATAAGTGAGTCACCTGGGGACAGAAGCTATTGATCGCTACTGGGTGGAAACTCCCATTATCAATCGCATCTTGAATCAGGTGAGATAACCTCTCCATAGCAATAACGAAAAGGAAGGGGCTCATAGGATCACCCTGACGGATTCCCCGACCCGGAGAGAACTCCTCCGACATATCCCCATTAACCATAACTTGAAACACAGGAGAAGAAATACAAACCTTGATTAACCTTCTCCAGCTGTCCGGGATCCTAGCTCTCTCCAGACTCTCCATCAGGAAACTCCAGTTAATACGGTCATAGGCCTTCTCCAAATCCAGCTTTAGGGCCACAATGCCTTTCTTCCCTTTCCTAATCTTCATCGTGTGAACCATCTCTTGGGCAATTACCACATTATCCATCATTTGTCTACTAGGGACAAAACTACCCTGATTCTGACAAATGATAGCAGGAAGAATGCCCCGGATTCTGTTAGCCACAATCTTAGTAACCGTCTTATAAAGAACATTACAAAGACTGATAGGTCTCATATGCAAAAAGGAAGAAGGTTTATCAATTTTAGGAATCAGGACCAGGAGGGTTCTATTAACCAGCTCAATATCCTTTGAACCATTAAACACACCTATGATAAAATCATAGATACCATCCTTAACAACCTCCCAATGCTTATGATAGAAGCCAGCAGGCGGACCATCAATCCCAGGAGCTTTCGCCGCCCCAATGCTGAAGATGGCTTGGTCAATCTCTCTCCGGGATATAGGCTTAAAGGCATCCTTACTACTATCTTCACTGATCATAGGAAAGGTAGCAGCAGAATGAGCCCTCTCCAACTGGACAGGATCTTCTTTGAACAGATCTTTATAGAACTCCAGGGCCAACTTCCGAATTGCCTCATCTTCATACACCCAATCACCATTAGAATCCTTAATGGCCTCGATTCTATTCTTCTGTCTTCTGATCATGGTAGAAAGATGGAAGTACCTCGAGTTGCGATCCCCATCTCGAATCCAAGATTTCCTAGACTTCTGAAACCATAGGAGCTCCTCCTGCCTAAGCACAGCTTCCAGTTCATTCTGAAGGGATCTGAGAAGGCCATCCAAGCTGTGATCAAACCTCACCTCCAACCTACGCTGAATGCCCTCTATCCTCCTAAGTAACTTATTCTTCCTTCTAATAATATGCCCAAAGACATTTTTATTCCATCCCAACACATTACTCTTGAACCCTTCAGCAGCCTGCAGAACGTTCGAGTGAGGTTTCCAATTCTCCTGAACAAACTCCTTGAACTTAGGATGGGATTCCCAAGTCAACAGGTACCGAAACGGTCTCTTTCCCCTAGGACGATTACCTCACAATTTTATTAAAAATTAATTATCTTTATTTTCTAATATTATGATTTGTTTTTTATATTTTTTTAATTATTAAATAAATTAAAATATAGAATAAAAAGGTCAAAAGATAATTAATGTTTACTATAATAATTATAGTTATTTAACTATTAGACTAACTTAAAATTAAACATTAAGTTAATTTTATTTTTGTATAAAAGTTGTTATTTTTTATATATATTTGAAAACAACATCAAAATTGATAATATTATACATATAAATTTTTTTATTAAAAAATACATATTATCATATATATTATTGAGGCTGTAGATGGTGAGTTTAACTTTTTTGTTTTTTTTTTAGAAACAGGAAAAGGAAAAAAAACAAACAAAAAGAAAACCTATCCTGGGATCAGCCTAGGGAAGCTAACCCCAATCCTATCTTCTAAAAGAAGAGAAGAGAGAAAAATAGGAGGATCAGAAAGGGTAGTGACGCCCAACATCCCCTCATGACCAGCCGCCGCCAAGCGATCAGCAACCCGGTTCTGCTCTCTGAAAATGTGGCTGAACTTTATGAACTCAAAGGAAGAGCAGAGCCTTTTAATAGCTTTGATAAGGTTTCGGCTATTAAGACAAATAGCATGATTATCAGAAATCATTTTAATGGCCTCCATGTTATCAGACTCAACAGATAACATCTTTAAACCCAGACTCTTGGCAAGCTTGATACCAGAGAGAATTCTCCAAAGCTCCGCTGAAAAGGAAGAGCCCAACCCCAGATTCTGGGTGAACCCAGACAGCCAGGCGCCCCCCGCATCTCTAAGAACACCTCCGGCAGCAATCTTTCCATCATTGAGGCAGGAGCCATCCGTATTCAATTTCACCACCCCTTCTTTCGGCCTGCTCCATCCAAGGAGGTGGACATTTCTCTTCTGGGTAGACCTAGTGATAGGGGTATTTTACCCCTATCTTTTAGCGTGATTTACGGGATGATTTCGGGTAAAATAAATAAGTTTAATTACAAAAATAAAGTGTTTTTGATAAATAAAGAAATAAAAATAAATCTCGTACTTTTAGTTTATTTTCCTCGTTTTTGATTAGTTTAGGAAATAAAAACGTCAAGCTAACTCGGCTCTCAAGATTTGTATTTCAGGTACGAGAAAGGAGCAAAAATCCACTCAATACGCGGGGCGTATTATCCTGTACGCGGGGCGTAAAACATAGTGCCAGAAATAATTGCCTTATCCGCAGGCACCATATGGAACTGACTCAGCATACGCGGGGTGTATGACACACTACGCGGGGCGTATGACACACTACGCGGGGCGTATGACACATGTCGGCAATAATTGGCCTAATCCTGAAAGTCAGACTGCATTGTCTCCCAGAGTCAACTATACTTACGCGGGGCGTACCACTATATACGCAGGGCGTAAAAGGCAGTTCTTTAACATAAAAAGATCAGAGACTCTTTTACGCGGGACGTACTTCAGCTACGCACGGCGTAAAAGCACCAATTCAGGCAATAAAACTCCAGAGACTCAAACACGCGGGGCGTACAATCCTTTACGCAGGGCGTACTTGAGTCAACAAGACAACGAATTGGTCCACATGCAGAAGATTTCTGACGGAATGGGCATTTACGCGGGGCGTAGACCAATTTACGCGGGGCGTATCATGGGATTTCTGCACCAAATAATGTTGCTCCATACTTGTGCTTTGTGAAATTACAAACCTGCCCTTGCTTGATGTCTATAAATAAGAAGCTCTTGAACTTCATTTGACACCAATTACATACTAGAGAGCTACACTATACTCTTTTCTTTCCTTGTAATTTAGATTCAATTTTGTAAGTTAAACTCTCCCCCTCGAGAGCTTGTTCGTTGTTCCGGTGTTCCATTGACGCTCCGTTCCACCATTCATCACCAAGCTCGAGAGTTCCACCTCCACGACCTAGGAGACAGCTTTGAGTCCGGTTAGCTAGTTCCAAGGGCGGATTCTCCCTTTTTACTTGCTAATTAGCTTGTACTCTTCCTATGTACTAGGCTTGGTTGTATTTCATCTAATCACTTTCCATATTTATAATTTATGATTTATAATCTCTATTTCCCTTTATGTGTTAATGTTTATTGCTTGTTTTGATATTGAAAATTGATTCTTGTGTAGGAGAACGCGATTACCGCCGCCATTCGGGCTATCTTTAGGGAGTTATATAGGTGTTGCCTTACCGGAAGTGACAAACCGGAAACCGTAGGAATTGACAAGCCACGGAACTTACGGGTCCTAGTTTCTAATTCCCCCGCATTAGACACGCATTGACTAGGAATCACGTAGTCTAAGTGCTTCACGGGTCAGTTCTACTACACTTGGTCGTCTTTGCAAGAGTAAACTATTATCCGTATACATTTAGAGTCATTATTTATCGTTGTTATAACTTATCATATTCATCCCACTTCATAGAGTTTTAGCTACATAAATCTGTGTCGCCAATAGTGAGGAATAGTGTGTAGTTGTGTCTTACTTAATCCCAAAGTGATTACCGCTTAAATAACATACGAAACCGAGTCGTCTAATACTTGTAGTTATAAATCCCATGGATTCGATACCCGGTCTTAACCGAATTATTACTTGATAACGACGGGGTACACTTGCCCCTACGTAGTCATAACGTCTAGTAGAGTTAAGAGCAATTTATAAAGACCACATCCATAGACATAGCACATTCACCGCAATACACATTAAATCGTTATTAGAAAGCTCTACCTAGATCCTACGCCCATCACCTAGCAAGGGAATCCCCTTTGAAACTCTCAATAATATTAGAGAGTTTTTCCGAGAAGAACTCAGCTACGTTAGGAATAAAAACAGTTTTATCACCAAAAATCTCCTCGTTCCTCCACTTCCAAATTTGGCGACAGATGATAGCAAAGAAAATATCACCATGCTCCATGTTAGCCAGTAACTTCCCACTAACACCATCAAAGAACCAATCACGCTCAGAGTGGGCAAGGAAGGAAGAAAGAATGTGGTGTGGGAGAATTTTCTTCCACACCTCTTTACTCTTAGAGCAGTCCCTAAGAGCATGGCACAAAGTTTCATCATGGCCTCTACATCTACTGCAAGCTCCTGAATCCACCAGATGCCGTCTATACCTATCCGAATTAGTAAGCAACCTGTCCTTAACCCCTAGCCACAGGAAACTCCTAATACGGTAAGGGATTTTTAGGGCCCAAATGAATTTCCAAGTATCAGAGAGAGGACCGGGCCTGTTGAGGGTAAATGCTTCAAAGGCCGATTTGCAGGAATAAGCTCCATTGTTAGTCAGGGCCCAGCAATGACTATCCTTATCATCCTCTTGATTACTTATCTTCACTCCTCTAATTCTAAGGAGAGTATCCAGGCTAAAGAAGGTGTCAAACTTAGACCAAATCCAGTCCCCCTCAGAATCAACCACATCGGTGATCCTCCAATTACGGATATTACTAGGCGGAGGGGAGCTACACACTTATAATAACGGGTTGTCTCCAATCCAAATATCATTCCAGAAGCTGATGGATTTGCCATTACCCACCTCCAAGCCAACCCCCGAGCAGAACTCTGCAAACACAGCGCTAAGCCCTTTCCAGAGGAAAGAACAATTGACAACTCTCTCCTTAGGGCCCCCAAAAATTTTATCTTTTCGATACTTTCCACAGAGAAGACGAACCCAAAGAGAGGAGGAGCATTGCCACATTCTCCAGAGGAGCTTCATTAATAAGACTTTGTTATTATCCTTAGCTTGTCTTATCCCAAGACCTCCCATACTTTTCGGCTGGCAGACCTCATTCCAAGGGACAAGGTGAATCTTTTTCCCCTCTCCAAACTCTCCCCAAAGGAAACGCCGGTTAATTTTATCAAGCTCATTAAGAACAGGCTCAGGCAGTCTACAAGCTTGCATGATATGATTAGGAGCCGCGCAATTGACAGACTGAATTAACGTTAGACGGCCTGCCAGGGAAAGAGAATTAGCTTTCCAACTAGCACACAACCCATTAGTTTTATCCAGAGTTTCTTTAAAAGAGGCTTTGGAAACTCTGTCGCTATGGAGGGGGACTCCTAGATACTTACCCAAAGAGTGAGTAAGAGGAATACCAGATAAATCACTTAGCCTTTTACAAACGCCTTTATCCGTGTTTTTAGAGCAAAGCATCCGAGATTTTTGGATATTGATCTTCTGGCCAGAAGCAGCGCAGAAACAATTAAGGATATCCATAACCACACCAACTTGCTCCTCGTTCCCTTCCACAAAGATCAACACATCGTCAGCGAAGAACAAATGGGTAATAGGAGGGCAGAACTTGTTGATGGACACAGGATGGAAATTCCCATTGCTCACAGCCTCTTGGATCAGGTGCGATAACCTCTCCATAGCAATAACAAAAAGGAAAGGGCTCATAGGGTCCCCTTGACGGATCCCCCTGGAGGGAGAAAACTCATCAGACATATCTCCATTGATCAAAACCTGAAAAACAGGAGAAGAAATGCAATCCTCAATCAATCTCCTCCAGCTCTCTGGGATACCAGCTCTCTTTAAACTATCCAGAAGAAAACTCCAGTTTAAACGGTCATAAGCTTTCTCCGGATCCAGCTTGAGAGCCACAATACCTTTCTTACCCTTCTTCATCTTCATGGAGTGAACCATCTCCTGGGCAATAACCACATTATCCATCATTTGTCTGCCAGGAACAAAACTGCCTTGATTCTGGCTGATAATCTCAGGAAGAATACGCCGGAGTCTATTTGCCACAATTTTAGTAATAGCTTTGTACAACACATTGCAAAGACTAATCGGCCTCATTTGTAAAAAGGAGGAAGGTTTTTCAACTTTTGGGATCAGAACCAGAAGGGTTTTATTCACCAGCCTAATATCGTTGGATCCGCTGAAAACACCTTTAACAAAACTGTAAATACCTTCCTTCACAGTTTCCCAGTGTTTGTGGTAAAAACTAGCAGGAATAACATCGATCCCCGGAGCCTTAGTAGCTCCAATACTAGAGAAAGCCAGATCAATCTCTTTCTGGTCAATAGGATGGAAAGCTTCCTTAATAGCATCCTCCTCCAACCTAGGAAAGGAAATCCCAGAAAGGGCTTTATCCAGATCCACATCATCCTCTTTAAATAAGTCTTTATAGAAGTCAAGGGCCAGACGATGAATATCTTCATCCTCATAGACCCAATCACCATTGGAGTCTTTAATAGCATCGATCTGATTCCTCTGCCTTCTAATAATAGTAGAAAGGTGGAAAAACCTGGTATTCCGGTCTCCGTCCTTAATCCAAGCCTTTCTAGATTTTTGAAACCAAAGAAGCTCTTCTTGTCTAAGCACAGCTTCCAACTCGTTCTGGAGAGATCTAAGATGACAAATCAGACTGTGATCAAAACGGATCTCCAAACAGCGTTGAATGCCTTCAATTCTTCTTAAAAGTTTATTCTTTCTTCTGATAATGTGGCCAAAGATGTTTTTATTCCATCCCACCACATTCCTTCTAAACCCCTCAGCGGCAAGGAGAACATTGGAATGAGGCTGCCAATTGTCCTTGACAAAATTTTTAAACTCAGGATGGGACTCCCAGGCTACCTGGTACCTAAAAGATCTATCCCCTTTAAGCCGATGACATTTTACTAGCTTAATGAGGATAGGACAATGGTCCGAGTGGCGGAAAGGAAGATTCAGCACATTCACTTCGGGAAATCTATAAATCGTAGCAACATTCGCATAAACTTTGTCCAACCGAACAAACACGTTATTCCGTTTCCAAGTAAACTTGTGACCAGCGGCTCCCAGGTCAGACAGCCCACATAAATCCATATTCTGCTTGTGATTGAGACACCGGTTCACATAATGATTACCCCCCCCCTTCTGATCACTCATAAGGGCAATATCATTAAAGTCCCCAGCCACCATCCAAGCATCCACCATGCTTGTACTTATAGAATACAGGATCTCCCACAGCCTTTTGCGGTTAGCCAAAACAGGATCGGCATAAACAAAGGTGAAAAGGAAGGGTTTATTACCAGGGTAACAAACCTTATTATGAATAAATTGTTTATCCATATTGATAATATCAATTTTAACACGACCTGGCTTCCAGAAAAGCCAAATCCCCCCTGCCCGACCAGTAGCCTCAGATCTGACACAACTCCAATTCTTAAACTTTCTAACCACCTCATCTGCTTTGCAACCACTAATCTTGGTCTCAAGCAAAGCAAAACAAGAAGGATTAAATTGTTTAATTAAATCTTTAACATGGATGCGGGTAGCCTTACTAGCCGCACCTCTAACATTCCAAACAAAAAGGTCCATCAGAAAGGAAGACTACTGACCACAGGCCCAAACCCTAGACTAGGTATTTATTCGGGGCTCCTGAGAGCCTTGAAGAGGTGCCAGCAGGCCCCCTTTTATCCCAAGAGTCCAAAGAACTATGGATCTTTTTAGGATTAGCCTTAGGTTTCTTCATATTCATCTTATTGAGTCCCATAGCCTTTCCATTTGAGACGTCAACATAAGTTTTTGAATTACTAACCTCATTGGTCTTTAATTTTCCAGTTGAGCCAGTATTCTGGGACCTCCCCATGGCAACAACTTTGGAGTTGAACAGAGGATTAATAGAGTCACCTAGGATAGTAGTTGGCTCAGCAGACTCTAGGCCTGGCATGCTTAACTCTATATGCTCATTAGATAAATCCGAATCCTGACCATCCTCAATAGACAGGACCCCGAATCTTGACCCTGAATCGGATGCTGATTCAACACCAACACCAATCTTGATGTCGGGGGGCCTGACCTTGATCTCAGGAGTAATTTGTAGAGAAGTCATTTCCTTGCTGATATCAGGGGGTTGGTTTCGAACAACATTTGCCCATGGCTTTCTTCTAACTGACCTTTTAGCCAGCATCCAGGGTCCAAAATTCCTCCCTTCTCCTTGACTCTCCTCAGCTCTAACTTTATTAGTCACTATCACCTCCTCAACCACCTTCCTTCTCTTAGGACAGCCATCATAAGTATGGCCAAACATGCCACACTCATAGCAAATATTGTGAATACCTTCGTATTCAATATGATAAACCGAATTCTAAACGCATAATTTAGACAGAAGAGGCTTAGCAAGATCAATGTCGATACAAACCCTGGCAAACTTGCCTCTCACTGCCCCAACGGTAGTTTTGTCCACATGGTGAACTTTCCCAACAAGGCCTCCAATTTTATTAAGAAATCTTTCGTTATAGTATTCAATAGTTAAGCCTGGGAATCTAACCCAAGTAAGGATCCTATTCACAAAGCAGTCATGAGGATTAAAATTTAGGACCCATGGCCTCAACGCCAATATATGATTGGATATGATATAAGGTCCACCATTAACAACTGCATTAAAATCCTCTGCCCTTGTAAATTTAATGACATAATAGTCATTCTCTAGGTCCGTAATGGTAACCTTCCCTTTCTTCGCCCATTGTGCCTGGATCTTCTGAGCAAAGTAATTAAAGCTAATCCTTCTCCCAAGCACAGTGACAATTAAGGCTAATTTCCATTTCGATCTGAGGACGCGTTTATCTTCAGAGGAAAGACGGATCACAGTGTTGGTCCCTTATAACGTGACAAGTTAGTTCCAAGGGGGGGGGATAGGAACTATTTAAAATTTTGTCCGTTAAGGCTGACTTCTTTTCTTATGAAAAGGATTACACAGCGTCACTAAGTAGATTCAAGACACAAGCTTAGTCAACTTGTGACTAAGTCTGCTTCTTTACTTGAGTCAGGAAATAGCACTTAGAGTCTATTCCTGAACTCAGCTTCTTAGTAAACTTAACTCAGCGTGAGCTCTTTACTTAGTCAGTTTTTCACAGCAAGCAATATATATTAAAGGAGTTTAAGGGTTAGAAAGATATTACTCAGCAGACTTATCCTGGTTCGGCCTTTCCGCCTACGTCCAGTCTCCGGAACTCGTTCCGAGCTTTTTGAATTCTCTACTGAGCTCTTTAAAGGTAGAGCACGAAACCTTTTACAAATAGAAGCTGAGTATAACAAGAGTACCTTCCTCTATACCTCTACTCACTCCTATATCTATGCTGAGTACTATAACCGAGTACTCAACCTCTCCTTTCTATTCTTCTAGAAATGATGAAGTGTTTGTCCTAAACAACGATTGCTAAGACACTTTAGATGATTGGAAATCACTCTAGACTTTTACACAATAATATGGAAATTGGTGTAAGGTATTTGCTTTGCTTTTCTCATAGAATCTTCGAGTATGAATTTGGTCAGCGTTTTGACTAATTGAAGTTCTGCATCGATTGAAGCAAATGGATGGCCTTTATATATTGACACTTGAGGCACCTGGTCATTTCGAATTTCGAAATAACCGTTGGAGGGAAACGGCTTCCTATCGTTGTCACTCTGGGCGTGCTCAGCGTCGTTGGCCAATAGGATTCTTGCATCTTCTGTCTTCGTCAGTCTTCGGCAGAATGTTTCGCCATTTAAGGAAAAGTCCACGAGACAGCTTTCTGCGCCTTCTGAACTTTTTCCAAAGTAGAAATACTTTGTCTAGAAGTTGAACATTTCCTGCCGCTGTCCAGGCTGCTTTGTCGTCCAACTCAGCAGCTTCATCTTGAAGCTTTTGCCATGAAGGCTTCTCGATCCTTCTCTTGCTAAGTCGCCGTTTTAGTTGATACGGCTTCGTTTTGAACTCTTGAGCCGAATGGTCTTGATGTGTTGACTTGGGCTTGACTTCCACTTTATGGGCCTTTGGGCTTTTTAATCTCAATGTCTTATACACAATTAAACTCAACATTGAACAAACACATTAGTGTAATAAATCAACGCATTTAAATTTAATGTGTTTAGAATATTTTTATCATTACTCAAATAATTTTGTCAAATCAAAATCATGTAGAAAGGTATTTCAACAAACTCCCCCATTTTGATGTTGGCAAAAATATTCAGTCAAAGAACTCAGTGTTGAGCTCCCCCATGATAGTTGACCTTATTTTATCAAATAACTCCCCCGTAAGGGTTGAGCTACTGACTTAGTTTTACTCAAAACATTTCAAGGTTTAGTTGAGTAAGTCTAAGGTCAGTTTTCAGAGATAGGTCAGCTCATGGAACATATTCTATTTAACTCAGTTTTACGCGGAAGGTTTAAATATCAGAGAGCGTTGAGTAAGCATTGTTCAATAAGTTTTAGTTAAGTGGACATATAAGAAGTGGTCAACATGTATGATCAACACAACAGACATATCATCAATTAATATAGACAGTGTAGCACAGTTGATTTAATGAAGATGCGTTTTAACAAATTATATCAATCACTTAAGTAAGCATCGCATAAGAGTAGTCAGTATGAAAGAGATGCATATAATTTGTTTTGAATTTAAAGTCAGCACAACAAGGTTCACACAAAAATATAGATAAAAAGGTTCAAAAAGCTAGCTATCCTAGACAACTTAAGCTACTTTTGTTTGCCCTTGCCCTTGTGTTGCGGCTGACTAACTGAGGCTTGCTGAGTTCTTGGGGCTGGTTCTTTCTCCCCCGTTTTGCCATCATCAGGTTTGGGAATGAAGGTGGAGTCAATTGCAGCTTGAGTGAGGCGCTGAGAAAATGACTTCAGCTTTCTCGTGCTTTCATTCATTCCGTCGAAAATTGGAACACCATCATCCACAATGGATCGAGGAATTCCAATTGATGCAGCACTCGGCATGCTTAAGATAGCGGCTTGAGACTTGCCAATCCAGTGCATGTTTTCAGTGAGCATGGCAAAGGCTTGATGAAACATCTTTAGCAAAGAAGAGTCATAATACTCACGCTGAGCGTTGATTTCGCGCACATTGCTAAAAGTTGCTCGAGAATACTTCAGAATCTCGTTGGTTTTAAGCTCGTCAGTTGCCATCTCTTGTCTGTTTAAGTTCAGCAGACGCACAGCCTCGCTAATTTGCTCAATGGAGCATTGAGAGGAAGTGGAAAGCTGGTGATTGGTTTTCTCTTGCTCGGTGTGAAGCTGGATGAAGAGATGTTGTACTTCGGCAGAAGTGGCATATGCTGAGTTCGCAGCTGACAATTGATGAATCTCCCCTTGCAGTGAGTTCAGATGGTTAACCATGGTCAACTGGAGTTCGGCCACCTTCAGTATAGAGTCCTGCCTGGGCTGCTGAGATTGTAGTGTAGTCATGACACTCAGAAGATCCTTCATACCTTTGATCTCAGTAAGAAGCTGAGTGACAGATGAAAATGGAGTTGACTCAACAGTAGCAGACCCAGCGGCATTGGTACTTGTTTGATGGAGGTCCTGGATAAGAGCTTGAGCTGAGTCAACGATTCTTCGACCAGACTCAGAGGCAATAAGGTAGCTAAAGGATCCATCGTGTGTTGGCCCAGATGCCGGAGGTGGAGTAGAACTGAATAAGGGCAGTGTTTGGTTCTGCTCATCATTGGAAGGCCCAGCATTGTCAGCGGCTGGCCTAGAATTAGTATTGTCAGTGGAAACTGACTGAATCTGATTCTGCTCATTTAGTTGGGGAAGTGAAGGATCAGCAGAAAGAGTTGCTTGCTCAGTGTCAGGCTGAAGCTGACTAGGTGATGGAATGTTAGGAAGTTCAGTGTCCACCTGAGCAGGAAATTCCTTAGCTTGCTCAACAGTTTGAGGAGCGGAATCTTCGAGCACTTGCTCGGCATTACTTGGGTTGGCGGAGGCATTTAAGTCGGCATGTTCCTTTTGAGAAACAGAGGCTTGATTTTCTTGCAACTCTGGTTGAGACACAGGTGGGATGGAGAAGTATTTAAGTTGGACATCTGTAAGATCGGGAATCTTATCCCTCAGCGGTGAGTCACCCATGAGGTCAATAACGGGTGCTTTAAAGGCTGTCTTCTTTCTCAGTCTCCTAAGCTTCGGAGGAGTAGGGTCATACGGAATAGACTCAATGGAGTCAGTGGGTGAGGCATCCCTTTGAACAGCAAGAGAAGTTACTTGGTGCTCAGTTTCTTCCTCATCAACCAACTCAGTGTTGATTGGTTCAAGATGCTCATCATCTGCTGGTTCCTCAGTGTCATCCTGATCACTTTCTTCTTCTTCAGACTCATCATCCAATTCTTCTTCTTCTAACTGGTCATCCAACTCTTCCTCATCAAACTGACCACCCAATTGGTCTTGGTCTTGTTCTTCCTCAACCTGTTGCTCAACGTCAATCCCTTGACTCTGTGCATAGTGTGAGTTAGGAGGAACGACGATATCTATTGGCATGGCCTCAATAGGTCTTAATTCAAAGTTGAGTTTCTTCCTCTTTCTTAATGGTTGGTCAGCAACCTCTCTTTCTTCTATCTTAGGCTCAACTTGCCTAGGTCTTTTCTCAGCTGACCTAGATCCACCCTGACCTGGTTGAATCTGAGGCTTGGTTCCTCCGTAGAAAAATTTAAGCTTCTTCGGGGGCAGAAGCAGCATCTTTAGAGGTGCTTTGCACAGCTTTCCTCTTTCTTTGTGTTCTGCCTTTTCTAGTTACTACCCCTTCAGCAGTGGTCCCCTCAGCGTTCTGGACAGCTTCTCCTTTTCCTTCCTTCAGCACGATTGGTAGGTCATGTGCCAAACCAAATAGGGCAGCAGCTGTAATTTCGGTCCCCTGAACTTGTATTTCCCCAACCGTGTCCACCTTGTGATCCTGGAGGATCCGAGTGATGAAGAAGCCCAGCCTAAGGGTTCCTGTACTTCGTAGAAACCCACCGATTATGAAGACAGGCATATTTATCGGCGTGTAGGTCAGCATGTGCCATATAAAACACTGCTCGAAGTTGGTTGCGGAGTTGGTGCAGTTGATTTTAAGGTAGAGGAAATTTGTCAGTATGTAATGGGCCATCTTTTGATGCTGACCCATGGAAGTGCTTGAAATTTCACCTACATGACCCTCAGGTTTGCAAAAGGTCTGAACGTAGTCGGTTTTGGTATGGTCACCAGATTTATGAAGTATAGCTCCTTCGTTTTTCAGCTTGAACAGTGAGGCTAGGTATGCTGGGTTGATGGAGATGTTCTTTCCTCGAACATGAGTTGCTAGGTAGTTCCTGTTATCATTGGCGACTTTCAGGTTGGCGTAAAATTCTCGTACCAACTCAAGGTAAGTGGGATCCACTTACAAAAAGGCTGTTCGGCATCCACGAATCCTTGTGAGAACCACCGCGAGTGGTCTATCTTCCACCCCCTCACACTCTCGAAGACCTAAGTGTAGGTGCGTTCAACTACTTTCTTACCCTTGTCTTTTTGCTGCTGTTTCCCCTTGGAAGAGGCAGCTTGAGCTTTCTTGCTCGGCGTAGTAGCCCCAGCGTGGTCACGCTGAGTAGGAGAAGTGGGGTTGTCATCGGAGCGGTTATGGGAGAGACCGGCATCGGAGATGTTTAGAGAAACTCTTGTCATGTTCTCAGAGAAGTTTTGGGAATTTTGGGAATTTTTGAGAGAGAGAGTATGAATGCCAAAGATTTCTAAGCGTAAAGAACTAAAAGTGGGAATTCATCCACTATTTATAGAGATGTTGAGTTAATCCAATGCGTTGAGTAATCCGTTTTGCCTCGAGATTCTCAATCGACAAAGATTCTGGCATTTATGACACATACGGCGCGTGTATTTTCTAATTATAGCCTATATGTCATCCTAGGTGGCTATTTAATTCGCGTGCTTTGCATTAAAGTTTACAACGGCTCTTTACTCAGTGTTAAGAATTTCAAGCGTTTAAAATTCTGAGTAGTCAGTGTTAGGCAAAGGAATAGATCTTATGCGTAGAAGCTCAGCTTGAGGTAAATACTCAGCATGTATATTTATCTACTCGGCATGTAATGACACAAATCATTCAGCATGGAAATTCACTCAGCATGCATACTATACTTGAAATTTATTGAAGAGGATTAAACATACCAATGGCTTCTCTAAGTATGTTGAATTGCTCACGAGCCAGTGGCTTTGTGAAGATATCGGCAAGCTGCTCATCCGTTGGGATATAGGTCGGCTTGATCTCTCCCTTGATTACGTGATCTCTAATAAAGTGATGTCTTATGCTGACATGCTTCATCCTGCTGTGCTGGATTGGGTTCTTTGATAAGTCAATGGCACTTTTGTTGTCACATTTGACTTCAATTGTTTTGGTCCGAACGCCATAATCTTCAAGCTGTTGCTTAATCCATAAGACTTGAGCAACACAGCTTCCAGCAGCAATATACTCAACTTCAGTGGTTGACAGGGCTACTGACGCCTGCTTCTTGCTGAACCAGGACACAAGACAGCTCCCAAGGAAGTGGCATCCTCCTGAGGTGCTTTTTCGTTCAAGCTTGTCTCGTCCGTAGTCAGCATCAGTGTATCCAATGAGTGTGAAGTCATGAGTGTTGGGATACCATAAACCTGCATTCACTGAGCCTTGCAAATATGTAAGGATTCTTTTTATAGCTATGTAATGAGATTCCTTAGGGTTAGATTGATATCTAGCACAATAATGTGCTGAGAACTGAATGTCCGGCCTACTGGCAGTTAAGTAAAGTAGAGAACCAATCATACCTCGGTACAATCTACTGTCTACTGACTTACCATTCTCATCAGCACAGAGGACAGTGTCAGTGCCCATTGGGGTAGATATTGACTTACAATTCTCAAGTTCATACTTCTTCAATATCTCCTTAGCATACTTAGTTTGACTGATGAAGATGCCATTTTTCCCTTGTTTGATTTGAAGTCCAAGGAAGAAGTTGAGTTCTCCCATCATTGACATTTCAAACTCAGTCTGCATCTGCTTACGAAATTCCTTGCACATTGACTCGTTAGTGGCACCAAAAATAATGTCATCAACATATATTTGAGCCAGCAGGGTATCTCTACCCTTCCTCTTAATGAATAAGGTTGTATCAGCTTTACCTCTGACATAATTTCTAGTCAGCAGGAAACTGGTCAGCCTCTCATACCAAGCACGTGGTGCTTACTTGAGGCCATACAGAGCCTTTTTGAGCTTATAAACGTGATTTGGAAATTTAGGATCCTCAAACCCTAGAGGCTGATTAACATAAACTTCCTCGTTTATAACTCCATTAAGGAATGCACTCTTAACATCCATTTGAAACAGTTTAAAGTTCATATAGCTTGCATATGCACATAAAATTCTAATAGCCTCTAGCCTTGCCACTGGGGCAAAGGTCTCACCATAGTCAATACCTTCTTGCTGACTGTAGCCCTGAACTATAAGTCTTGCTTTGTTTCTGACCACGTTCCTTTGTTCATCCAGCTTGTTGCGGAAGACCCATCTTGTTCCAATGATCTTCTGGCTTCTTGGTTTTGGCACTAGATCCCATACTTCATTTCGTCTGAACTGATCAAGTTCTTCTTGCATTGCATTCATCCAGTATTCATCATACTCAGCTTCAGCAAAATTCTTTGGTTCCTGGATTGAGACGAATGCTACGTTGCTGAGGTATCTCCTGAGTTGATTCCTCGTCATCAGGGTATTCTCAGTGGCATCAAGAATAGCATTCTCTGAGTGACCTCTTAGTATCCTGATCTCCTTTGGTAGATTGATATCTTGTGCTGGTTGTGTTTCAATAATTTCTGCAGGTGTAGATTGGTCAGTGAAAGTAATTTGAGTTTCACTTTTACCTTTGGTCAGCCCTTGAGGGAATGACTCAGCGACAGTTTCTTGGTCAGCGGGTGCTGAGTGTGGATCATCCTCGGTCAGCGGCTAGTATTTTCCTGCAGGGTTAGTTTCATCGAACTCAATATGTACTGACTCTTCTAAGACTTGAGTTCGTTTATTGAAAACTCTGTATGCTTTGCTGTTTGTTGAGTAGCCTAAAAAGATAGCCTCATCAGCTTTTGAGTCAAACTTAGCTAGGCTATCTTTAGTATTCAAGATAAAGCATTTAGAGCCAAAGGCACGAAAGTATCCAATGTTGGGCTTTCGTCCTTTCTAAAGTTCATAGGGGGTTTTCTTTAGTATAGGTCTAACTAGAGCCCAATTAAGAATGTAGCATGCTGTGTTGACAGCTTCTCCCCAAAAGTACTTTGGAAGCCTATGCTCACTTTGCATTGTCCTGGCTATTTCAACCAAGGTTCTGTTTTTCCTTTCAACAACCCCATTTTGTTGAGGCGTTCTAGGAGAAGAGAAATTATGGCCAATGCCGTTGGTTTCACAGAATTCAACAAACTGTTGGTTCTTGAATTCTCCACCATTATCACTTCGGATGTGAGCTAACTTAAGGTCTTTATCATTTTCAAGTTTTCTTACTAAATTTGAAAACGTCTCAAAGGTTTCATCCTTGCTACTCAGCAAGATGATCCAAGTGTACCGAGAAAAGTCATCTACAATGACCAAGGAAAATCTTCTTCCACCCAAGCTCAGCGGCTGGACTGGACCGAAGAGATCCAAGTGTAGTAACTCTAATGGACGCTTAGTTGAGACAATGTTTTTACTATGAAAAGATTGTTTGGTTTGTTTTCCAGCTTGGCAAGCGTGGCATAATTGATCTTTTTCAAATTTAAGTTCTGGCAGTCCCTCAACCAATTGCTTTCTTGCTAATTTGGCCAGGAGGTCCATGCTTACATGACCAAGTCTCCTGTGCCATAGCCAGGAATTTTCTTCCTTTGACACTAAGCATACAGTTTTTGAAAACTTCTTTTCTAAGTTCAGCATAAAGACATTATCAATACGAGGGGCAGTTAAAATTAACTCATTTGTTTTACCCTCGAATATTTTACATCTAGAGTCATCAAATATAACTTTTCTCCCATTGTCACATAGCTGAGCTACGCTGAGTAAGTTATATTTGAGTCCGCTGACTAGGGAGACTGACTCAATAGTAGGATTACCACCAATGGTTCCTGACCCTACTATCTTACCCTTCTTGTTGTCTCCAAAACTTACACTTCCTCCTCGTTTAAGCACAAACGTGATAAACTGAGTTTCATCACCAGTCATATGCGTCGAGCATGCGCTGTCAATGTACCACATCTTTGACTTCTCAGCACACCTCAGGCTTACCTGTAATATAGCTAGTTGCTTTTAGGTACCCAATTCTTTTTGGGTCCTTGCTTGTTAGGTTCAACAGGTAAAGCATCATATTTCATTTTATGGCGACATACTTGGACAGTGTGTCCATTCTTTCCACAAAAGTCACAACTGACCTTCCGTTTAGTATGTCTCACTAACTGGTCAGCACCCCAGTGCAGAGCATGCCAGCACACCTTTGTGGTGTGTCCTTTCTTCCCACAGAAGTCACATTGGACATTCCGCTGAGGATTCCATCTCTGCTGACTAGTACTTCGGTACTCAGTTTTCAGAGGAATGTTTCTTTTATTCGGAACCTTAAGTTAGTTCTGAATTGATGTGACATCCTTTCTCAGTTTCGTAGAATCTGATTGGACCTCAGAGACACACTTTTGCATAATTTCTACATTACTATGCAAAGTTGAGTTGTCCTGGAGAAGATATCGAAGGTCACTCAGTTTGACCTCCTCAACCTCGTCATATCGCCTGCTAAGTGCTCTAACCTTTTTATTACACTTTTTGACAAGTGTATAGAGGTCACTCAGGGCATTAACCATTTCATCTCTAAGTAAGGGTAGTGATATTACCTCAGTTGAGTGTTCCTCATCGTCGGATGCAATGGAGGGGTCAGCATGCTCAGAAACACATGGCTCGGCAAGTTCGGCAGCCATGAAACAAATCTTTGCTGACTCAGTGGCATCAGCTTCTGATGATGAAGACTCATCACTGTCGCTCCAAGTTGCCACCATTGCCTTCTTGCTGTTCTTTCTTTGTTTCCTCAGTGTGGGACAGCTTGACTTGATATGGCCAGTTTGATGACATTCAAAGCATGTAATGGGTTTTGAGCTGTCCTTCTTGTACTTGCTATCGCTGGACTCAACTTTGTACTTATCAAACTTCTTGTAAGGCTTCTTAGAATATTTGTCATTCTTTTTGAACAACCTTTTCATCTTTCTAGTGAACATAGCCATTTCTTCATCGTCTGTTGAGCTCCCATCAGTGGAGTCGGCTTTCATGACAAGAGACTTTTGCTTCTTGTCTTCAGACTTTTCCTTCACCTCGAAATTCTTCATTGAAATCTCATGGGTCAGCAGTGAGCCAATGAGTTCATCATACTTGTAGGTGGTTAAGTCTTGAGCTTCCTCAACATCAGTTTTCTTTGCTTGCCAGCTTTTAGGAAGACTCCTAAGAATCTTCTTGACTTGCTCTTCCTCAGTGAAGATCTTTCCAAATCTCTTGAGCTCGTTGATGATGTTTGTGAACCTTGCGTTCATGTCAAAGATTCCTTCATCATCATTCATTTCAAACAGCTCGTACAACCTCATGTGCTGGTTGACCTTGGATTCCTTCAGCTTGTTGGTTCTTTCATAGGTGACCTCAAGCTTCTTCCAAATCTTCTTAGTAAACTTAACTCAGCGTGATTTTTTACTTAGTCAGTTTTCACAGCAAGCAATATATATTAAAAGGAGTTTAAGGGTTAGAAAGATATTACTCAGCAGACTTATCCTGGTTCGGCCTCTCCGTCTACGTCCAGTCCCCGGAACTCGTTCCGAGCTTTTTGAATTCTCTACTGAGCTCTTTAAAGGTAGAGCGCGAAACCTTTTACAAATAGAAGCTGAGTATAACAAGAGTACCTTCCTCTATACCTCTACTCATTCCTATATCTATGCTGAGTACTATAACCAAGTACTCAGCCTCTCCTTTCTATTCTTCTAGAAATGATGAAGTGTTTGTCCTAAACAACGATTGCTAAGACACTTTAGATGATTGGAAATCACTCTAGACTTTTACACAATAATATGGAAATTGGTGTAAGGTATTTGCTTTGCTTTTCTCACAGAATCTTCGAGTATGAATTTGGTCAGCGTTTTGACTAATTGAAGTTCTGCATCGATTGAAGCAAATGGATGGCCTTTATATAGTGACACTTGAGGCACCTGGTTATTTCGAATTTCGAAATAACCGTTGGAGGGAAACGGCTTCCTGTCATTGTCACTCTGGGCGTGCTTAGCGTCGTTGGCCAATAGGATTCTTGCATCTTCTGTCTTCGTCAGTCTTCAGCAGAATGTTTCGCCATTTAAGAAAAAGTCCACGAGACAGCTTTCTGCGCCTTCTGAACTTTTCCCAAAGTAGAAATACTTTGTCTAGAAGTTGAACATTTCCTGCCGCTGTCCAGACTGCTTTGTCGTCCAACTCAGCAGCTTCATCTTGAAGCTTTTGCCACGAAGGCTTCTCGATCCTTCTCTTGCTGAGTCGCCGTTTTAGTTGATACGGCTTCGTTTTGAACTCTTGAGCCGAATGGTCTTGATGTGTTGACTTGGGCTTGACTTCCACTTTATGGGCCTTTGGGCTTTTTAATCTCAATGTCTTATACACAATTAAACTCAACATTGAACAAACACATTAGTGTAATAAATCAACGCATTTAAATTTAATGTGTTTAGAATATTTTTATCATTACTCAAATAATTTTGTCAAATCAAAATCATGTGGAAAGGTGTTTCAACACATAGGACACAGCGGGTCCTCTTGTTCACCATCCTCAACATCAGAGTCGGAAAAGACTTCCTTAGACTCATCCTCAATAATGTCATCCTCCATCATGGGTTCCTCCTCGACCACCCCCAACACCTTATCTCTCCAGGAAGATCTCCCCAAGCCCTTCTCAAAAGCGAAATTATCTATCGTATCCCCAAATTGTCGCGAGCCCGGATTGTCAACAGAAATAGTAACATTTTAATAAAACATATAAAATAAGGAAAAGCATAATATATTAACTTTTTACTTTCTAATTTTAAATATTTTTATTTTCTCTCCCTTATCTTAATTGAATATTGTTTTCAATCTATATATTATATCTAATTAATAAAAAAAACTATATCCATTTTAATAAAACATATAAAATAAGGAAAAGCATAATATATTATTATTTGAATATATTAAATATCATCAAATTTAGTTTACCTTTTTTATAAATATAGGCCTAATTGCTATCCTAAACCCTCTAAGTATAGTGCTTCATACTCGGCCTGATTATTTATGGGGCCAAAATTTTATCATATAGCATAACTTAAATAGAAGTGTTTGTGGCTCCGTAGGGAGACTTCTACTCATGCCTTGTCCTGGCTCAAGGAACCGTCTATACTCATTTTGAGGTTGGAAGAGTTCAATCTACTTATGTGTTAATAGTGTTATTGGTGAACTCCACAGTGAAATCCAACAGTACTTGTGCCTTCATGGTACCATAAGAATTTATCTAATAAAATTCATCTTAGCGAATGAATTAATTTTTAATTTCCTTCATCTATGAAGATGTGTGAGAAATTTTCCCTTTAAGTTGCTTTGAATTTTTTACTCCAAACGAAAGTACAATATGGATATTAGGCTTATAAAACACAATTCTTAATTTGTCTGATGGGACTGTAACTTTTTGAACTTTTTACGAAAAACTTATTTTTAAAGTTTGCAGCTAATTTTTTTATATTTATTTAATTTTTACAAAATTATTTCTGTTTTTAGAAACCATATTTCTTATTTAACGTTATTTCGATGTCTATCATATCAATGTCGAAAGAATAAGATTTCGATCTTCTAAATAAGTTATTATTTTTAATTTTTATTTAGTTATTTAGATTAATTTTATTACATTTTGTATTACATTTTTAAAAAATACTTATGATAGATATTTTATGATCAAGCAACAATACTGCATCACAATTAATCAAACACAAATTTTTAATAAAACAATAAATAATTAGTTAGAATAGTGGTATTCACATATAGACACTGAATGACTAAATGAATTTGGTCATTTACCGTTAGATCTAAGCTTATTAAATATAAACCTTAAGATGCTTTCAATTTCTACCATAAGATTATAATAATTCTAGATCCAATGGTGAATGGCCAAATTCATTTGGTCATTCGAGATCCATGTGAACACTCTCGTTAGCCACAATAAGTAAAGATCCTCATGCGAGATTGATAGAGATATCGATGAAGATGCAAGTAGTGTCCTAACATGTATATATGCCGAAGCACAGAAGTAAAGATCCTCATCAACACATCATTGGCAAAATACTAAACATTCATTGAAAGAGTTATAAAACTTACATTACCGGCCCGGACTGGCCGTGCCTATTCAAAATGGATTACTCACTCATATCGAGCAGTGAGCAATCAGAAGTTCTTGATACATTTTGAGACTCCATTGGAGCTCTATTCTAACGCCTAAAGAGTGACTTTTCTGTTCTAAACTAAATAATTTATCCGATGATGAACATGCCCTATCTTTCCTTTGCTACATCTATTTAAAGGAGGAAGATTGGGCCAAAACTGGTACCCCAAAGTACCCTTACAAAAGCAATACAGAAATAAGTCAACACTCTATAACTAAACAAAATAGAAAATGATTATGGATCCTTTTGACCCTTGAACACTCAAGGGTCGAAACATTTTGTCCTCATGTTACTTTTAGGAAATGCCACCGAAACACTTTTCCACCTGCTGCCTCTGCCACGCCCACCTCTGATCTGTCGCTGTCCGTCATCAGAATATCCGGCGTTTGACCGCTGGATCATAGAAAGGCTCTACTCCTCTTTGGCAGTTGCGAAACAAGCTGTTTCCAGCGAGTTTGGCTTTTATCTTTGCTTATCTATAAAAAAAACATTAATCAGCCCTTTTATTCTTGCAATATAACATAAAAACACCCCAATTCTTGTATAAGTATTGTGATTAAACTTAGTCAATTTCATGCCTAACAAATACCCCCAAATTGAATCTTTGCTTGTCCTCAAGCAACCAAATGTAAGAAAAAGAATTCAACAGAGAAAAGTTAGGAATGAAATAGTACAGAGAAAGATAATGAGAAAAGAAATTGTTTTGTTCAGCGGGGTAGTTGACAGATGCAATCTATGATCTCATTGAAAAGTTAAAGCTTGTATTAAACTGAGTGCCTTTAATCGAGAAATTCCTTAAAGCTTAAAATTAGACTTCTACTTTCACAAGGAGCAATCAATTCGCCAAACATGCCTCACTTAGGGACTGGAATATTTCACTCACTCTCGTATGGCATTTATTTACCATAGGGAAAAGAATGCAATTTCACTCATTAGCTCAGTCACCACACCCTTAGGGTGTGAGTTTGCCTTTTGGTCCTGAATCTATAGGTCAAAATTCTTCCAAACATAGTCCAAAGGACTTGACAACGGTTGAAATGTTAGGCTTAGGTTCTGGTTTGACAGTGAGAGGCTATTTAAGTGTATAAATTCTGTCTTTATGCAAATTATTTAACCTACTCAGCATTCCACCACTTATCATTTCTTTCCTTACCCGACCCACACAGCCTGATTCTCATAACAAACTACCCTTTCTATTTATATTAATCATTAAAGATCTTTTCAACCAAACACATCATTCCCAGGTTCCTTTCTATCCTATCCTTAGCATTATCTGCTCAATTGCCTTTGTTTTCCTGCTTTGTGTGTCTTTAAAAGCACATGATTTCAAATTAAGCAGATAGTTTTGAAGCACAAGACAGAATTCAGGTTATTTAGGAATATCAGTGAATGGAAAGGTTTCTTTGCGTGGTTTATAGAAAGAACAGGTTATGGCTCAAGTTGGTTATCCTAAAATGTGAGTGCAAAGCACAGGTGGCTCTTTGTGTAGCGGAAGGGGCATCTAATTGCCTTTTTCCTCCTATGATTGTCAAAAAGAATCTCCATTTCAACAGGGCAAACCAAGGCAAATTCTCCCTAAAGATAGTGAGTGCTGGCCCACTCAAAAAAGATTAATGCATAATGTAGATGCATTTGCAGGCTCGAGTTCTCACTATTTTCGGGGAAATGCATTTAGGCAAGGGTTACTAATTGTGAAAGAAGGTTTAAAAATTTAAAAAATTTCGAAACTTCCAGACTCGGGGAGACAAAATTCAAACAACTAAAACTAAACAAATCCATCATAAAACGCACAGTCTGTACAGTGATTCCCGCGAACACAAAACAATCGAGTAGAGAATGAATAATCATGGAGATGAGAAAAAAAATGGAGAAAAGATTTAATAAACAAGGAGACTAGACATCAACAAACAGATTTACACAGGATATTTACATCAAAGATTATCAAGGGGATATTTGCTATACATCAAATCAATTAAATTAACAACCTGAATAAACTTTTATCATGTTACTTCTGCATATATTGTGATGTGTAACTCCCCAATACCCCCAAATTAAAACGGAACATTGTCCTCAATGTTATCAGGATGGCAGCAAATGATAGACAATAATAGCAGAATAACATAGGCAGAGTGCATAATTTGAAAAAGTAAGGGTATTAGATGTTACCAAATGCTAGGACAGCGACAAAGGTGACAGATCAGGCGGGCTGGGAAAGAGAGGAGTTAACCTCTCTATCCACAGCGGCAGGAATGCCCTCCCCTTTCGAGGAAGCATTAGCATTAGCATTAGCAGGTGTTTCAGGCATTTTTCTTACCGGACTCTTGACAGAAAAACCGGATGGACTCTCCTTGCCATGCTCCTCAATACAGATGGTTTTAAGCATCTCTATCGATACCTCATGTGACTTATACTTTTGCTCGAGTGCAAATATCATTTCACGGTTGGCTTGGTTTTGAGCAAACAGGGCATTGAGCTTGTCAAGGATGTCCTCGCTCGAAAGCTTTGCACATTTCTTATAGAAATTCAGATCCTTTGGCAGCTCGACCTGTTCAGAATCCGATGAGACCGACACAGTTGGTTCACTTTTCCTTTTTCGGCTTTCAACTTTCCTTGATGTAACAAAGTACGACATCCAAACCCACTTTCCATTCACCATCTTACCAAACAACATCTTCTGCAGACTCTTGAGATCAATCTGGTCTGGGTGGTTCACAATAGTGAGACGAGAGTGGTCTTCAGGCTTAAAAACTCCGATAGATTCAGCAATTCTAGTGACAATGCTCCCACAGCAGATGAACGATGAGTTCTTCTTACAAAAAGCATTGATGTACTCCCCAAACCAGTAACCTAAATTCATTCTTGGCCCAATCGCCATACTCCATAAGGCTGTAAGGTCTGCATGCGGCATATTGGCTTGATTTTCTCGAGCAAAGATTGTGTCGGATACCAGCTTGTGCAAGTAGCGAACAACATAGTCATCAATATTTGACGCCTTGGAGATGCTCCCGTCATAATGTTGCTGACCTGTAAGAGAATTCCAAAAGGCAGTAGGGTCAAAGACATCAGGGGTTTTGGTGAATGCTTCCTTGTAGCTTTCGGACTCTAGGTCATCATCGTCCGCAGCGCCTAACATTTGGTTAAACAAGTTGAGCGAAGGCCTCTGAGTGTGACCCATAAGCCTGAAACTGAACTTCCCTTCTTCTTCAGGATCGGTGATCTCAGCATCGTGCTTGAAAGTAGCCAGGAACTCTAGCGTCAGTTCTTTGTATGCCGGCTCCTTCATCTCAAAGAAGCAGCCGAAATGGCCTGCCTCTATGAGCGTGCGCACACGTTCATCAAGCTTTAGCCGCTTCAGGGTGTCCCAACAAACTGTTCTTATGGGCCTGAAATCAAGTTTAGCCAGATCTTCGTAGTACTTTTGCACCTCAGGATCTTTGAACTGAGAGAGCTTTTTCACAAGCTTTTCATCCGAAACGAAAGCGACCGTGCTTGGTTCCATCATCTTCCCTTTTGCTTTTTCCTTCTTGGTCGACCCCTCGACTTTTACGTGTTTTCCCAATCCTCTAGTTCTCATTTGTAAATCAAACTAAATAGGTGCCTCCGCAACCGTGTATGAGAGAAACAAAAATCTTGGTAAAGGTGAGAGATAATAGCGTGTAAAAACGAATTAGGGTACCCAGCAGTCTGCGTTCTTTAAGTAGAAAAGAGGAGACAGACCTTTTGAGCTACCGCCCTAAAGACCGTCTCCTAATCTGCCACCTGGTCTAAGTCATATTGAGAGATGATTACCCCAGGCGAAAAGATGCGAGGGCACCATAACTCACTCTATCGACTTTGTATTTTACCGAGGGGACGAATAGGCTGAAATTACCGCCTAATGACAGTGGATTTGACGTGTCCCTTATCCTAACAAAATTTTGAATTAATTTCCCCCAAAAAAAACTTTTACGACTAGCTCCACATCCCTTGAGATGTTACACAAGCAAAACTTAAAACTTCACTCTTATTGACAAGGGTAGAAGTTTTATATCTTTCCTTGTGAATATCTTGAATTCATGGTTAAAGTAAAAATGAGACAGTGTAATTGTTATCAGGATAATGACTTAACACATGATGAAAAAATAAAAAGATTGTTAGAGGGGTACTTCCCTGCTGCAATTGGTGTTTGCAGCGAACACCCTGTGTTTCTGATTAATGGTGAGGAGGGTCCTGGAAGTGAACAGTGTCAATCTTCCTCCTGTGGTCATTCTCAAGGTACGGTTTGAGACGCTGCCCGTTCACTTTGAAAGGAGCATCACCATTTTTGAAAATCTCCACAGCGCCATGCTCGAACACCTTGTTTACAGCGAATGGTCCTGACCATCGTGACTTTAACTTTCCTGGAAAAAGTCTCAGCCTTGAATTGTACAAAAGGACATGTTGTCCTCCGTGAAAGACTTTTTCCTGGATATTTTTGTCGTGCCCCTGCTTGGTCTTCTCTTTGTAGTTTATTGCATTCTCGTACGAGAACAGCCTGAACTCTTCCATGTCACAGAGTTGAAGTTTTCACTGATCTCCAACAGCCTGTTGCTCAAAATTTAAAAATGTTAATGCCCAAAAGGCCCTGTGTTCCATTTCTACCGGCAGGTGACAAGATTTTCCGTATAACAATCTAAACGGAGACATTCCAATTGGTGTTTTATAGGCTGTCCTATATTCCCAAAGAGCATCGTCAAGCTTGTTTGCCCAGTCTCTCCTAGAACTGCCAATAGTTTTCTCTAAAATTCTTTTGATTTCACGATTGGAAATCTCCACCTGTCCACTTGTTTATGGATCAGCCTTTCAAATTTGGCATTGCAAAAGTGGGTTCCTTGATCACTAATGATCGCTCGTGGGACACCGAATCTGGCGAACAGCCTTTTCAGGAACTTTACAACCACACGGGCGTCATTGGTGGGACTAGCCATTGCTTCAACCCACTTGCTCACATAATCTACAGCCACTAAGATATATTTATTCCCAAAAGATGTAGGGAAATGGACCCATAAAATCTATGCCCCATATATCAAAGATTTCACAAACAACTATGTTGTTGAGGGGCATGGCATTTCTAGCCGAGATATTGCCTGTTCGTTGGCACTCATTGCAAGTGCTAACAAATAAATGGGCATCTTTAAAAAGTGTTGGCCAGAAAAAACCTGATTGAAGAACTTTGGCCGCAGTTCTGCTAGCGCTATGGTGCCCTCCAGCTTCTCGGTCATGACAATGGCTCAGAACATCCTATTGCTCCTCCTGAGATATACATCTTCGAATAATTTGATCAGCGAACAACCTGAAAAGATAGGGGTCTTCCCAAAAATAATATTTAATTTCAGAAAAAAAACTTCCTCCTCTGATTAGTAGACAAGTTGTGCGGCTTGAGCGAACTCACAAGGTAATTAGCAATATTGGCAAACCACGGCGCAGGCTGTGCGGCATATAGATGCTCGTCTGGAAATCTTTCTAGAATCTCTGGTTGTTCCTGGCTGCCTTGGTGAGAAATCCTTGACAAATGATCATCCGCGACATTTTCAGTTCCCTTTTTATCCTTAATTTCGAGATCAAACTCTTGAAGCAACAATAGCCAGCGGATTAACCTCGGCTTAGAATCCTTTTTCGCGAACAAGTAGCGTAGCGCAGCGTGGTCTGTGTGCACGACTACTTTGGATAACACCAAGTAAGGTCGAAATTTGTCGAAGGCATACACAACTGCAAAAAGTTCCTTCTCTGTAGTGGTGTAATTCTGCTGGGCCTCGTTTAGCGTCTTGCTTGCATAGTAAATTGGCCTAAACTTTTTCTCTATCCTTTGTCCAAGAACGGCTCCCACACAAGTATCACTTGCGTCGCACATCATCTCAAAAGGTTGCTCCCAGTCGGGTCCTGCCAGTATGGGCGAGTTGATCAACTTGCTCTTTAAAAGTTCAAGCGCCTCCAAACAGCTTGCGTCAAAAGAAAATTCCGCTTCCTTATGAAGTAATGCTGACAAGGGTAGCGCAATCTTTGAAAATCTTTAATAAAGCTGCGGTAAAACCCTGCGTGTCCCAAAAAACTTCGCACATCTTTTACATTGGCCGGAGCAGCCAGCTTTTCGTTACTTCCACCTTCGCTTTGTCCACTTCCATCCCTTTTTCAGAAATTTTATGCCCGAGAACAATTTCGCCCGTAACCATGAAGTGCCATTTCTCCCAATTCAAGACCAAATGTGTCTCCTTGCAGCGCACAAGCACGGCTTCGAGGTTGTTTAGACAGCTATCAAAAGAGTTTCCATAAACAGAGAAGTCGTCCATGAATATTTCTATGGTCCGCTCCACCATGTCATGAAAAATGGACATCATACACCTTTGGAAAGTGGCTGGAGCGTTGCACAGCCCGAACGACATTCTTCTGTAAGCATAAGTCCCATACGGACATGTGAACGTTGTCTTCTCTTGATCCTCATTATGAATTGCGATCTGGTTGTATCCTGAATAACCGTCGAGAAAACAATAGAAGGCATATCCTGCTAACCGCTCTAACATCTGATCAATGAAGGGCAAAGGGAAATGATCCTTCCTTGTGGCTTCGTTGAGCTTTCTGTAATCAACACAAACACGTCATCCAGTTATTGTTCTTATGGGCACCAACTCGTCTTTCTCATTGAGAACTACGGTTGTTCCTCCCTTCTTTGGCACAACGTGAACAGGGCTGGTCCACACACTATCAGAGATTGGGTAAATAATGCCAGCATCAAGAAGCTTGATCACTTCTTTTCGCACAACCTCCTTCATGTGGGGATTTAGTCTGCGTTGCGGCTGGACAGATGGTTTGTGCTCCTTTTCCATCAAGATTCTGTGAACACAGACTGCTAGACTGATCCCTTTGATGTCATCAATTTTCCATGCGATTGCATCCTTGTTTCTTCGTAATACCGCCATGAGTTGCACCTTTTGATCAGGAGTTAACTTCGAGGATATGATGACTGGACTTTCGCTGGGTGGTTCAAGGAAAGCATACTCGAGGTGTGCAGGCAATGGTTTCAATTCTGGTTTTGACACCGGCACAGTTGGTATCTCCGGTGGTTCTTGATGAGTAGGAACAGTAGGATCGAAAGGAGGTGTCGGTAGGTTGGATTCAATGGAACAGCCTGTTTCTTCGCATATGTTCACCTCTTCTCCCAATAAAGTCTCTAGAGTGTCCTGTTCCTGCAAATTAGAAAGATTTTGAAAATCATCCAAGAAACAGCATGTGTCATCATTATTGTTTGCACGTCTCATTGCCTCGTTCATTTTGAAAATGACTTCTTCCCCATTAATCCTTAAGAATAATTGTCCCTCTCCTACGTCTATCAATGCTCTACCCATGGCTAAGAATGGTCTACCTAGGATAATAGGAACATGCAAGTCTTCATCAATGTCCATTATAATGAAATCAACGGGCAGTATGAATTTTCCTACTTTGACTAGCACGTCTTCCACTACTCCCCTAGGATAACATACTGAACGATCGGCCAACTGAATGGACATACGAGTAGGTTGGGGTTCTCCTAATCCAAGCTTAGCATATACAGAATAAGGCATCAGATTTATGCTAGCTCCTAGGTCACATAGTGCATTTTCAATATTTAGCTTTCCAATTGAACAAGGAATAGAAAAACTCCCTGGATCTTTTAGCTTCTTGGGTAGCTGCTGCTTGTTTTGGAGTATTGACGAACAATCTCTGTTGAGTTGTATCATGGAAATTTTTTCCAGCTTCTTTTTGTTAGACAGGATGTCTTTGAGGAATTTAGCGTATGTCGGCATCTGTACCAGCACTTCTACGAAAGGAATGTTGATGTGCAACTTCCTTAAGGTGTCCAACACCTTAGAATTCTGTTCTTCCACCTGCTGCCTCTGCCATGCCCACCTCTGATCTGTCGCTGTCCGTCATCAGAATATCCGGCGTTTGACCGCTGGATCATAGAAAGGCTCTACTCCTCTTTGGTAGTTGCGAAACAAGCTGTTTCCAGCGAGTTTGGCTTTTATCTTTGCTTATCTATAAAAAAACATTAATCAGCCCTTTTATTCTTGCAATATAACATAAAAACACCCCAATTCTTATATAAGTATTGTGATTAAACTTAGTCAATTTCATGCCTAACAATTAGACAACCCACTGGTAGTATGAGTTTTTACGGATCTTGTCCATCAACATAAATCTGATATCGTTTTTTCCGAGACTTGCATCTGTCTGGATCGTTTAGATGCACTTCGAAGAATAGTTAAATTTGTTGGGTGTGTGAGTGTTGACTGTAAAGGAAAGAGTGGCGGTTTGGGTCCGTTTTGGCATTTATCAGGGATGGTTAAAATTTTAAATTGCAATCGGCATTTTGTGGATGTGGAAGTTAGAGGGGTAGTATGCCCTGGCGATTTACTATTTTTTATAGGATTTCTGAGCATGCTCATCGGTCTGCTTCTTGGGATTTGTTGCGTAGTCTTCCGGGCGACCTGTTTAAGCTGAAGTTGAATGTGGATACTTTGGTGTTTGCGGGTTCTAGGGCCGTAGAGATTTTCATTGTTGTGCAAAATGATAATGCTGATTTTTTTGGAGCGTTTTCTCCTTAGATTCATGGGGAATTGTAGCCTCGTGATGGGAAAAGCCATGGGTATTCGAAAGGCCTTGAGCTGGTTAAATGCTAATAATTCGGATGCAATTGAGGTTGAGTCTGATGTTGCAACAGTTGTTGCTCATTTAGTTGAGCCAAGTTTCTGGCATTTATATGATGTTTTGATTGTTGATTTTCTAGAAACCTAGAGAGATCGAAAAGTCATGAGTCCTGACATCTCCTTCGTCATCTTTCATCTTTTACGAATCAACTATAGTGTTGTGTGAGTAATTATTTGGCTACAGATGAAGAGATAATGGATTAGGGAGGTTATTAGTTGGTTCAAAAATTATGGTTCAGATAATTATTTGATTGAGACTGATGCAATAATAGTGGTTAACCATATTAGATAATGTCCTTTTCGATCATCATATGACCTTATTTTAGAGGACTGTAATTCTTTACTTTCTTCTTTTAATAACGTTAATGTCAAGTTTATTAGTTGTTGTGCGTATGTTGTTGCTCACGAACTAGTTAGAACTGTCTATTCTATATCAAAACTTTATGGAATGATTAGATAGAACAAATTAAAACAAAATGATCAAAATAATAATTTATATAACTAAAAACTTATATTCAAAATTCAATAACTTATTGTATGATCAAAATTCAATAACTTATTGTAATGGCAAAGGAAAATGGAGCGATTACATGGTAGGAGAGACAGGGATTCCATTGCTCAATTTTTCTTTGCAAAGAGAAAACTTAATGAGGTGATAGAAGCTGAGGAGAGGTTCTAGAAGCAGAGGGCTAAGGTATTCTGGCTGACTGAGGGGGACAGAAATACTAAGTTTTTCCATGCTAGTGTAAAGGCCAGACGACAACAGAATCAAATTGTAACTCTAAAAGACGATTTAGGTGGGGAGACTGATAACCAAGAAGCTATGTTGGATATGTCACAGAGGTATTTTCAATCAGTGTACTTTTCAAATGGTCAAACTGAGTCAGAAACGGTCAATGTTATTGAAGTTGTGATTGACACACTCATAAATGAGAGGCTCACGGCCCCGTTCGAGATAATTGATTTTAAGAACGTTATGTTCTCTATGAGTCCGAACAAATCCCCTGGACCTGATGGGCTTAATCCAGGATTTTATCAAGCCTTTTGGGATACAATTGGAAGTGAGGTGGGAGCAGCTTGTAAGCATTGGTTGGATCAGGGTGAGTTCCATCCGGATTTGAATGATACCACAATTGTTTTGATTCCGAAAATTGACAAACCATCCTTACTTAAGGATTTTCGCCATATCTCCCTATGCAATGTTTTGTACAAAATAATTGTAGAGGCCTTAGCTAACCGGCTAAAGAGTGTGCTCCCTGCTATTATTGGAGAAACACAATTTGCTTTTGTCCCTGGAAGGTCTATAATTGATAATGTGCAGGTGGCTTTTGAGTCAATACACTTTATGAAAAGGCAAAATAGAGGCAACTCTGGACATGTTGCCCTGAAGATTGATATTAGCAGGGCCTATGATAGGGTGGATTGGAACTTCTTGAAACTGGTCATGATTCGCATGGGATTTAGTGACAAATGGGTTAGTGGATTATGCTCTGCATCACAACTGTGAATTACAGGGTGGCAGTGAATGGAGAATATTCTAATCCGATTAAGACGGGGAGGGGATTAAGACAGGGAGACCCACTTTCCCCGTACCTATTTATACTGTGCGCCGAAGTTTTATCTAAACTAATAAGAAGGGCTGAGAGTCAGAATTTGATTTCAGGGTGTAGAATCTGCAGACAAGCACCTGCAGTAACACATTTATTTTTTGTTGATGACAGTTTCTTATTCTTTGGAGCTTCGTCTAGGGAGGCTAGTGAAGTTATACGGATTTTGACGGAATATGAAGTGGCCTCAGGGCAGGCAGTGAACTTGCAAAAATCTGGGATTTTCTTTAGTTCGAATGTCAATATGGAACTGAAGGAGGAGTAAAGGAAATGTTAAGGGTCCAAACCCCACTTGATACGGGTCGATATTTGGGTTTACCATCACTTATTGGTAGATCAAAGAGGCGTATTTTTGCATTTCTTATTGACAGGCTGAGGAAAAAGTTTGGAAGTTGGGGCTTCCGGTTCTTATCGCAAGCTGGAAAAGAGGTGTTGCTGAAGTCAGTGGCTCAGGTGCTACCTACATTCTGTATGAGTACGTTCATTATTCCTCTTTCTACCTGTGATGAATTGCAAAAATCAATGAATTCCTTTTGGTGGGGCATGAAACCCAATGGGAAAAGGGGAATCCATTGGTTTGACTAGGCTAAATTATGTAATTCAAAAGATTTGGGAGGGATGGGTTTTAAAGAACCTACATGTGTTCAATTTAGCCTTATTAGGGAAACAATGGTGGAAGTTAATTAATACTCCAAATATTTTAGCGAGTCGAATGTTTAAAGCTAAATATTTTCCAAGGGAGGACCTGCTACTCTCCAAATTAGGCAATAATCCTAGTATGGTTTGGAAAGGTATTTGGAGTGGCCTGAGTATCCTTAAACAAGGAATGAGGTGGAGGGTGGGAAATGGTGAAAGTATTAAAGTATGGGATGACCCATGGGTTTCAAATTTAGATGATTTTCGTGTCAATTCCTTTGTTCTTCCTGGACTGTCTGATTTGAGGGTGGCAGACTTGATGGATGAAAGTGGGAGGGGCTGGGATATGAATAAGTTGCATGGGTATTTCGGTGATCCTGAAGTTTTTGCTATTTGTGATATTATATTGCCAATTACACCCAAGGAAGATGTCAGGATGTGGCATTGGTCCCAGAACGGGTTCTATAATGTTAGATCTGGGTATCTCACAGGAATGAATATGGCGAATAATGAAGTGGGTTATGAGGGATGGAAGAAATTGTGGAATCTGGAAATCCCGCCAAAATTAAAAATGTTTATATGGAGGGTATGCTCTAATTGTTTGCCCACTCGGACGAGGCTAGTCCAACAAAGAGTCCCAGTATCACTTGAGTGCCCGGTTTATGTGGAGGATGACGAGTCTGGCCGACATTTATTTACAGTTTGTTCTTTTGCAGGTGATCTATGGCGAGTTGCTGGTTTAAGGGTCCCTCATGTTGGAAGTTTGTCGTTCTCACAATGGTTATTGCAGGAGCTAGAAGCTGCACCATCAGAAAGATAAGTCAGAATCTGTTGCGGTTTAAAAGCGATATGGGAACACCGGAATAGAGTGCTTTGGCGAGAAGAATGGTGGCCAACGGATATCAGCTGGCGTACTGTATTTGACGACACTAGGGACTGGAAAGCATTCTCATTTATGTGTAAGCGAACTGGGCCACCTGGAGCTGCTTCTACGGTTTCTGCAACTCTAGGAGCTGATTCAGTGATCGCCACGCCTTCGACTTGGAGTCCGCCACCGGCTGGTTCAATAAAATGCAACACAGATGGAGCGAGCTTTGCGGGAATCAGAAGCTGTGGATTGGGAGCGGTTGTAAGGGACGAGACGAGCCATTTTCTGTTTGGGAGCAGTTGCTTAATTAAAGCTGTAAAGGAACCAAAGATCATCGAAGCACTTGCAGTTCGTACGAGTTTGAGTTGGCTTGCTAGCCAACATTTCATAAATGTTGTCTTTGAATCGGACGCCAAATTAGTTGTGGATGCGGTTAATTCTGACAGACAAGACAATTCGGAGTTCGGTTTGATTATTCAAGATTGCAGGAATATCATCAACTCGCATTCTGGTTTTAATTTGTGTTTTATTCATCGTTTAGCGAATAGGACCGCTCATGTTATGGCTAGGCGGGCTTATTCTAATGCTAACGATAGTCTTTTCAGTGTTTTGCCAATATGGCTAGTAGATGTTATTCGTGAGGACGCTGGTCCTAATATCTAATAAAGTTGCAATTGTGTTTCAAAAAAAAACTTTTCTGCAGACCAAATTAAAACGAATTTTCATGTGAAGTACTAAAAGGAGAGTAAAAATTAAAAATAAGTGATAAAATATAAAATCACAAATACTAGGTGCCCTAAAAAATGTAGGGCATCATAATGTAGGTCCATATATATAAAGTAGTCAATTATTAATATTATACTTAACAAATTTATGATTTGTTTTATGTCGCTAAACTACTCAGCAAAATTATAAGTGTTTTTTTTATATAGAAAATATTTATATATTAATAATATTATATTGCATTGCATGCATCATAATCTACGGAAAACTGGAAGTAATAATAAAACCACAATTTCGACCAAAAAATAAAAATAAAACCACAATATATTGCTCAACATGAGTTGGGAATGATGATGGATTCAGAATTTATTTAGAGAAATTGTTTATAGTGATTTATATATTAAATTAATTTTTTTAATATTTTCACATAAAAAAAGTAAAACCTTTTTCATAATTTTCATAGAAATTTTTGGTATTTTTTATAGTATTTTTTGATAAATAATGGATACTCAACTTGATATGGGAATAAAAAAAGTTTCCTTACGTAAATATCATAACTAACTAGAAAATTATAATGAAATCAAATTATCAAATTTAATTTTAAATATATCATTATTTGCTATATATAACAAATAAAATATGATTTTACATCCTAATATAAAAATTCTAAATTCCAATATATAAATTCTAAACCTTAAACAATATATTCTTGATCTTAATTTATAAACTCTAGCTTTTAAAATAAATTAAAAATAGTGAATTTATTAGTTTGATATAATCTAAAATTATGACTTGACATAATTATAAATAATTTTCCGATAAAAATATAAATATGATAGACAAAAAGCAATCAAGACCCTGATTTTTTATTTCTGGGTGCGTTACCTTTTTTGTTTTTTTATTTGAATATATTAAATTCTTTGATTTTTAAATTTTGTGGTTACATTAATTTAGTGTAAAACTCTGTTAATAGATTTTTATTTATTTATATGCGTTTAAAATTTGTATTTTCATCAGTTTGAAAGCAGTTTTTAATGTGTAATGTGATTATTGAAAATTTATTTATATGCATTTAAAATTTGTATTTTCATCAGTTTGAAAACAGTTTTTAATGTGTAATGTGATTATTAAAAATTTATAAGGACTTTATTTCGAATTGTAAAAAATATAATTTCAAACATTAACGTATTTTTAGCTAAATTAGATATTTACAATAAAATAATTTGAAAAATAAGAGGTTTAATATGAAAAAAAAACCTAACAGTGTCCTATTTTTTTAGGATATTTTATTTGAATTAGTTAATTAATTTTGTATTATTTGTTGTAATAATTACATCATGTAATTCTATTTAAAGATAATTAATACAATTCACAAATCAAGTGAGATTAAAACTCTTCATGGTAGAATTATAAGTGGTTTAACAATCAAAAATTCATTTTCTTCCCTAAAAGCTCCTACCGAAACCATTACTGCCAATGGCGATAGCTCCGCCACACATACCCCCTACACGGCTACTCCCTATTCTTCACATATCTCACATCAAATTGCACACCAAGTTAACCTCAATCAACTATTTACCGTGGAGAACTCAGTTAATGCCACTTTTTGAAAGGATACGAGTTGACACATCATGTTGATGCAACGATTCCTCCTCTAGTTAAGGAGCTGCCAGCCATAGTTGTTAATCTGGCCTACAAAATGACCAACAATTCCTTAACTGAATTATTTCTTCCCTCTCTGAAGGTGTTATGCCTCAAATTATCGGTGTTGAATCAACTAGTGTGGCATAGAACATGCTTGCAAAAGCTTATTCCACCGGATCCCGGTCTCAAATTAGAGATCTCAAATATTGATTGTACAATCTAAAGAGGGAGAACGACAATATTATGTCATATTTGTAATCCACAAAATTGACTAGTTGATTAAGTGGGTTACTAAACCCAGCCCCATTTTCACACTTCCAGCCCCGAAAAAAGACTTAACCGTCCTTTGAACAAAAACTGAAAATTTGAATCCCTCCCAAACTCTCTCAAACTCATTTGATCTGAATCAAAGATAAAAAGTTTGATGGAAGACAATCCGTTATCACCGAGAGTAGACGGGAGTGATGCTACGTCCGAAGTCGAGGTATGTTCCCGATTTAACTTCCTTGCATTTCTGTAATTTGAATTGTTAAAAAAAATTCTGGTTCGGCACGCGGGCGTATGAACATCACGCCCCACCTCATGGTGGGGCGTATGAGAATCACGTCCCACCATGTGGTGGGGCGTGATAGCCACACGCCCCACCATGAGGTGGGGCGTGATGTTCATACGCCCCACCATGAGATGGGGCGTGATGTTCATACGCCCCACCATGAGGTGGGGCGTGATGTTCATACGCCCGAGCATATTTGTGGTTGTATCCGAGTTTAGACACCGAAACGCTATAGAAATGTGACGTTCTAATACAAAATGTTCGTTATTAATCATTTACAGGAGGTTTCGTGGGAAGAATTTGGCGGAAACGGCATAGATTACAGCTCGCATTTTTTTCCCAAACAAACATTTCAAACATATCATGAAGCTGTTAACTGGGCAAAACAGACAGCAATTGGGATCGGGTTTGAGTTAATAACAGCGTCGCACAAGACGGGGCGCAAGTCAAAATGGATATTGGTTAAATGTGCTCGTGGTGTTAAGAATTATAAAAGGAAAAAGGATATGGATGTGGATGTTATACTACGGAAGAATACAAAAACAAAGTACTGTGGGTGCAAATTCCAGATAAAGGTTATTGAAATCGGCGAATTGAGCGGTTGGGTGGTGAATGGGATTCCTAGAGATAGAGGACACCACTGTCATCAGTTGGCTGTATATCGTCAGGGCTACAGACAGATGAGCGGACTAAGCCCGGTTTCCAAAAAACTCGTTCGTGAAATGAGTTCAGCTCAAGCTAAGCCTTGTGCTATTTTTACTGCAATCAAAGAAAAACATCCGGAGGATTGCCCGACACAAAGGCATATCTACAACTACAGGGAGAAAATCAGGACTGAGAGCTTTGAGGGTCGGGATGTAATCGGTCAGTTTTATCGGCTTGCTATAGATAAGGACTATGTACATTGGACGCAAGCGGTGCCGGGCAGCAATGTCGTGACTCACTTATTTATGGCACATCCAACATCGATCACACTGTTCCGATCTTATTACTTGTTTGTTGGTATGGATTCAACATATAAAACAAACAAGTATAAGATGCCATTCTTCGAAATCATTGGTATGACGCCTTCTAACAAAAACTTTTTGATCGCCTATGCAATCATGAAGGATGAAACCGAGGGTAGTTACATGTGGGTGTTACAAAAATTGAAGCTTTTGCTCCAACCTGTTGTGCATCCGGCAGTCATTGCTACAGATCGGGAGTTAGGACTGATGCGGCCGGTTCGTGAGGTATTTCCTCATTCTCATCATTTATTGTGCACATGGCATATTAATAAAGATGTGGAGGATAGATTTGGCAAGTTGAGTGGAATGAAGAAGTTTGGTGAAATTTTTAAAAATTCCAAATGGAAACATATTATTGAAGCTCCGACAGAAGCTGAATATGAGGCGGCAGTGGTAGCTATGAAGAATACTACTGGCAACTGGCCTGGTGTGATTCAGTACGTGGAGACCACGTGGCTAGTGCATAAAGAGAAGTTTTGTCGAGCATGGACGAACAAGGTGTTGCACTTAGGAAACACCACAACCTGTCGAGTGGAGAGTTCACATGCACAGTTGAAACAGTGGTTGAATTCATCTACTGGTGCACTCGATACAGTGTGTGCGAAGGTGCATAAGGACATTGAGGCTCAGATCGAGGCGGTCAAGTAAGACATTTATTCTGTTATTTTCTTTAATCTTTTAAGGTTTAATACATTAGTTTTATAATTCGTCATTGTATATAATCAGATACTCACTCGAGGACTCGAGAAGAAGATCCACGGTGAATCACTGTGGAGAACCTTTCACGTATCTCGACTTACACGTTTCACATTACTGTTTGGCTGTACTAAATGATGAGCTCAAGCGTATGCACACATTGAGTATGGATGTGGTAACTGAATGCGGATGCATGTTGCCCATGACTCATGGCATTCCGTGTGCATGTGAGCTGAAAACATATATTGACACAAATGAATCGGTCCGTGTTGACCGCATCCATCCTTTTTGGAGATCTCTTGCGTTTGAAGGGTTGAGTGACATACCAGTTACTGCTCCAGTATATGCTGACGGGTCTGAGGATCACCGATTTTTTCAATCTCTTGTGGAAAAGGTTGAAAAATTAGATCCTTCAATGGTGCGTAGCATATCGATGATGATTCATGATCAGATAAACCCGGAACAAAGTGGCTTTAAAGAACCTGAGGTCAAAGACACTGTTAGGGGTAGACCAAGGGGAAATTCATCAACAAAACGAAATCCGAGTGCATGGGAGTACAATCAGTCACCACGAGGTCGAGCACGGTCCTTGAGTTCGAGGAGTAGTCGTAGTCGAGGACGTTCTTCATCCTCATCTGTGCATAACAGCCAGATGCCGGGTATATTTTATTTCATTTATATATATGTTGAAGTTAAAGTAAATATATTTTTATTGATAAATTTCATATATTAATATTTTCAGTCGGATTTGATGCGGATATCGCCAGTTACCACCATTTACATCGGGTTCAAGGTCTCATCGTACCATTTATTACTGGATTCCATGATGTTGTAGCGGATGGTAACTGTGATTTCGTGTTTTAGCCGATGCAATCACCTATAACCAAGAGGAGTGGAAGCTGATGAGAGTGCTCATAGAGAATGAGATCCGGGCAAACCGTGATCTGTATGTGCCAGTGTACGGGAACGGGTTTGATGCTGCCCTCACACGTATTAAATGGGCAGGAGCGGGTTGTGGTGAGTCCCACTGGATGGTGAGTTCGGATGACTTATTTGCTGCTGCATCTGTATTGAACGCAGTAATTTTCCTTTTTACTACAGAATAATTAGGATGTTGCACTATACTGCCAATGCGTTCGGACGATGGAAGACCACCTAAGCGAGAGATTGTGATTTGTCATTTGGGGAGTTATCGTCACTATATACGTCTTTATTTACATCCTTCGTTTCCAGTGCCTCCCATTGCCACCCAATGGCGATTATTTTCTCATCAGAGTGTTCGTCATTTGGAGAATTTATTTGCTGAAAGGAGAGAGGCTTGGACTAGATTATATTAGTTTTATATGTTGTGATTAATAATATTTATTAATTAACTTATATTATTTTTAGGTTTTAAGTACAATTCTGTAGTTACGGGTTTAACGGCCTATTTACGGGTTTAACAGACTATTTACGGGGTTAACGGACTATTTACGGGTTTAACGAACTATTTACGTGTTTAACAGACTATTTACGGGTTTTTGGGAGGGGAAAAGCTTTTTTTTTGCGGAATCGACACGCGGGCGTGTGGCCATCACGCCTCACCTCGCGGTCGGACGTGATAGCCCCACGCCTCACTGCGTGGTCGGTTGTGATAGCCACACGTCCGACCGTAAGGTGGGGCATGTGCCTGTCACGGCCGATCACGCGGTGAGGCGTGGGGCTATCACGTCCGATCGCGAGGTGAGGCGTGATGGCCACACGCCCGCGTGTCGATTCCGCAAAAAAAATAGCTTTTCCCCTCCCAAAACCCATGAAAGGGCATTTTCGTCCTTTCACGGGGCTAGGGGTGGGAAAATGGGGCTGGGTTTAACAACACCCTTGATTAAAGAGGTTCTGATAGCATGTCATGGAACCAATTGAATAGTTACTAAAAATATAAAAATTAATTTTTTTTTACTATGGACAAGATTAGTACTAATTCATCCACTTAGATAATATCACATTAATAATTGAGTTCGTGAGTGGATGTATCTAATATGAAATTAGTAGGTTAAAACTTTATTGGCTTAATACATTACCAGCTCCTTGAACTTGTCCAAAATGGTAGATTGACTCTCTGAACTTTGCAAGTGTCTCACCAGCTCACTAAACTTGTCCATAAAAATAAATTAGCTCCCTGAACTTTGCAAGTGTTTCACCAACTCCCCAAACTTGCATATTCTATAATAATTAAATACAAAAACTTATTAAACCTAAATTCTAAAAATACGTCTTCATCTATTCGAGAGGTAATTTTTTCGCTTCTTTTACTTTTCAACCTATTATAAGAGTTAGCGTTGCATGTTTGAGAGATTGAATGGATGAGGATCGAGAGTTCGTATTATGGTTGATAACGAGTAGTGAAATTTTGATCAACGTCCGTCCCTGTGGGGGGCGTCGTTGGGTTCGACGGGGGGAAGCTCCGATGCCAAAGTCAGTAAGATGAATCAAGGAAACAAACTGAATTGACAAAGGTTGTGAGAATGTGTACCTTGATAGCCTAGGGAATCAGGCTATATATAGCTGAGAAGTTGTAACCTTCAGGCAACTAGAAAGTCTCTATTAATGCTCCATTAATGACGGTTACGAGTTATCGTTAACCTGGCAGTTAACTAATTGATAACCCATTAATGATCTTTATGGCCGAGTCGGCGGCCAGCCGTTATAGTGGCGAATCAGGTGAACGAAGAGATTCGCCTCATAGGTCCGCCAGCGGATCTCTCAGAGCAGATCCGTGGAGATCCGTCTGCCAGCTCCGCCCTGGCGGATCACTACGCGGCGTACTTTGAGGTGAATATCCCTTTTAGTCCTCGGGTTAATATCTCGATGTTATCAATGGTTTTTGTATTTAGTTGTTACAGAATAAGCAAATTTGGGAAGTTGGTTAGATACTTGCAAAGTTTAGGAAGCTGATATATTTTTATAGATAAGTTTAGGGAGCTGATGATGTATTATGCCAATTTTATTTAATAGGTTTTTTTTTTTTAATGAGTTTAATGACAGAAATGCTTTTGAGGGATATGGCTTTACTTATTTAATAATAACTTTGATGTCATGATAGAATGTTTGGAACCCATTCCAAAAATGGCATAAACGTAAAAGTACATTTTTACAAAAAAAAGGGTGGTAATAATGTTCTGCTCTAAAATGGTTATGATTAAGTATAGTGTTTGTAAAGTAATATATATATCCTGCCCTTGCCCTCACATTATCTAAATTAGATCTTCTCACACTCTCAAATAAAAATAATTAAAGGGCATTATGATGGCATGGCATGGTATGAAAATCTGTCCTATCTAGTATTTGCGGTCTAAGTTTGTTAGAGATCCTTGTGTGTTTTTCTAATAATGTAGCGAAGGTAAGGCAATGCGTTGTACTCTGGACAAATGTCCTACAAAACAAAAAAAAGTAGTCCGATTTACGATAAAGATACTCTGACGCTTAAGTTTTGATTATGGTCTAAAGAGAGTAATTCAAGACAGATAAAAAAACTCTAAGAATTGTTATATAAAAAAATAGATTTTGAAGGGAAGTTGTACACATTTTACATAAGAGTGCGAATTCCTAGTGTAAATAGAAAGAATATCCAACTAGGAAAAGATCTCAAGATAATCGCAATCTGAAAATCACTGAAAGTGAGGGAACCATGAAGGATTTTTATGCACAAATAGGGATCATACATCAAACATCATGTCCAAAGACCCTTAAATAGAATGGCAAGATTGAAAGGAAACATTAAGATATCATGAATACAATTAGGGCACTCATGTTACAAAGCTCAGTTCCTAAGATGTTTGGGTTAGAAGCAATTGTCCATACTGCAAATCTTATTAATAGATTACCATCTATATCAATATAGAAAAGTGCTTTTTTTTTATGAGAGATTGTATGCGCATCAACCTGGTATAGAACACCTAAAGGTAGTTGGTTGCCTAGTGTATGCATCTACACTTGATAAACAAAAAGACAAATTTATAGATAGGACCGTAAGATGTGTTTTTCTGGGCTACAAGAATGAGGTTAATAGTTTTAAATTTCTAAATCTAACAACAAATGTTGTTTTCTCTTCCAGACATATGAGATTCTTTGAACACTACTTTCCATATGCAGAATTGCCATCACATAAAGACTCACAATTTTGTAGTGAGAATGGGCTAGATGCTTTACATGATGCATTACCAACAGATGAGGATAATTAGCTTATCACATAGATAATGAACATCAATCTACTCACTATCCTAATGTTGATATCACACAATCTGATCAAGATTCACAAGATGATGCAATATCTTCTTACTCCATACCTATGTAGCAACCCATACAGCCACCAAATACTAGAAGATCCACCGGATCTAAATATGCTCCCACTTATCTCAGAGATTATCATACATCCCTTGTAAAAGTCACAACATTTCCATCACCTCAAAAGTCACCACATTTTATAGACCAACAACTTTCCCGTACGTAATTATCACCAAGCAAACAAGCTTTTTCAATCAACATCACATGATGCCATACAAAACCTACAACTTATAAACAAGAATAATAAGATCCAAAATGGCAACAAGCAATGAATGAAGAGCTTTTAGCTCTAGAAAAAAAATCATACATGGGAGCTAGTCACTTTGCCTATAGAGAAGAGACCAATTGGATGAATATGGGTGCACAAACTAAAACATAAAGCTGATGGCAACATAACAAGGTTCAAGGCATGGTTAGTTGCCAAGTGATTCACGCAATAAGAGGGAGTTGATTTCACTTGTACCTTTTCCCATATGGCAAAATTCACAATCCTCAAGTCATTGTTAGTAATTGCCTGTGCAAAATAATGGTACATTGAACAACTCAATATTAATAATGCTTACCTTTATGGTGACTTGGAAGAGGAAGTGTGCATGTCATTGCCTCGAGGTGTGCATGACATTGCACCAAATCAAGTCTGTAGGCTGCAAAAGTCATTGTATGGCCTACGCCAAGCAGACAGCAGTGGAATATGAAGCTCACAATCATCTACATACCCCTCTTTATTCACCAAACAAATTCAATCTAGTTTCACGCCTCTCCTCATCTACATGGATGATGTTATTGTTGTTATTGAATAACTTACAGCTTCAGGCGTTCACCGATTCAGATTGGGAATCTTGCCCTGAGTCGCGTCATTCTTTGACTGGTTATGTCGTCTTTTTAGGGGAATCTATCATCTCTTGGAGATCGTATAATCAGAACACCGCCTCTCACTCTTCATCAGAAGCAGAGTAAGAACAATGGCGCTACATCGTGTGAACTTCATTGATTGGTTAGTTTTCTACGAGATCTCATAGTTGAATCTACTTTCTTTGAATCGCTCTTCTGCGATAATACATCTGCCATGCATATTGCCTAAAATTCAATCTTCCATAGATGCATTAAGCATACACTACTAGAAAATACATGTTTACTGGCGGAAAATTCCGTCAGTAAATGCCTATATCCGTCAGTAAATTGGTTTACTGACGGAACTTTGACGGGATGAAAATCGTGGATAAAATTCACGTTAAAGATTTGTCTTAACGGATAGTCTGACGGTTGTTTAACAGATTTTCCGTCAATGCATTTAAAGAATACTTAGCAAGCCAAATTAATTATATATAAAAAAAGGGTAAATTCAAAAAAAAAAAACATGTGGTTTCATATAGTTCTAAAAAAACTCTTGTGGTTTATTTTACCAAAAAAACCCATGTGGTTCACGCCGTTACCCGAAAAACGGAAAATGGCTTAACACCGTTAAAAAGCTGACATGGCACATGAGTAAAATTGGAAAATCGAATTTTTTTTATTTTTTTCCCTCTCTCTCCTCCTTCTTCCTTCTTCCTTCTTCTTCTTCTCTTTCTTCTTCTTCTTCCTTCTTCTCTCCTCTTCCTTCTTCTTCCTTCTTCTTCTTCTTCTCTCCTCCTCCTTCTTCTTCTCTCCTCCTTCTTCTTCTTCCTCCTTTTTTTTTTCTTTTTTTTAAGTTCTGAAAAATTTCTAGATTTCCGGAAATCTGGAAAATTTCCAGATTTTCGGAAATCTGGTTTCCAGATTTCTTCGAGTATCGGAAATTAAAAAAAATAGAAGAAGAAGAAGAAGAGGGAAAAAAATAAAAAAATAAAAAAAATCGATTTTCCAATTTTACCCCTGTGCCACGTCAGCTTTTTAACGATGTTAAGCCATTTTTCGTTTTTCGGGTAACGGCGTAAACCACAGGGGTTTTTTTTTTTGTAAAAACAAACCACAAGGGTTTTTTTGGAACTACATGAAACCACATGATTTTTTTTTGGAATTTACCCTAAAAAAAACTATTCTAGTTAATTTTTATTTTGATCTCTCATCAATATGTTTTTCATTTAATTTTTTTTTACCCAACATGAGATAAAAGAAATGGATAATAACTAATGCTAAATCAGTGCCTAATAAGATTATTACCGTAGGGTTACATTGATTTTGAGTTTTCTACACAATTAAATTCAAGTATAGTGTGCTTTTTTTTAATAGAAGTTTTTTTTTTAAAAGAAAAAATTAAAGAATAGTATGTAAATCAACCACTTGTATTATTTACAAAACTTTTTTTCTTTTTCTGTATAGGTATATTTTTCCTTTTACACTTTAAGTTAATTCAAATCCTCACTCTAATTTTTTTTATAAAATTATGAATAAATTCTTAAAATAATATAATAATAATAAAGTTTTATAATATTGGCAGCTATATGCCCCCATCGCCTAACTTCCTTACCCAGAAAATAAATACTAGCTAAGCAAAAGTAATTAATCACTAGAAAGCATCTTTTTTGGTATTCCTAATTAGATAGGGCTGAACATGTAATTTTATTTAGGCTTACATCATTTGTCCCTGAACTTTTAAAGTGCTCCGATAGCACCCTAAACTTGCATAAAATGTTCAGTTAGCCACCTAAACTTACGTAAAATGTAATCAATTGATCACTCGGTTGCAAAAAAGTGAATTGATTGCAGAAGAATTATTGTACGTGTCTTAAAAAAAGTAAAACAGCCAAAATCGGAGTACGTAGTTCTAATATTATACAAGTTGAGGGAGCTATTGATATACTTTAAAAGTTCATGGACAATTAAGTTTTTTGGACAAGTTCAGAGGAAAAATGATGTATTAAACCTTTTATTTATTAATTATTATTTTATTTTATTTTATTTGTTAGCTTTTTTAGCACGTTTTTTAAAAGTATTTTCATTGATGGAATTGGATAGTTTGGTCTTTATGATGGTCACGTAAGTAAGTTTTGTTGCTTATCTCAATTAAAATAGCACATGCTAACCTATGAGAGGGATGTGTGCCTGCCTATTATACTACCACATCAATTCAATTCAAGCATGCCAAATAAAACAATTTTTTCTTTGGAAAATATATCTTAAAGTCCTTATATGTTTTGTATTCAATATATTTTTTTTTTGTGACATTAAATCATTATTTGCTAAATTAGTTAAATGTGATCATCTAATTTAGTTAAAAAAGCGCTATGTTTGTAATTAAATTAGTTAATTATGACCATCTAATTTAGTTAAAAAAAAAAACTCTTCTGGATATCGTAAGGTTGAAAGTAGAAGTAGAAAACGACCATTCAAATTGGTGTACTGAAGCATAGTTCTCTGTGGTAGAAAGCGTGCTCCCTTACAATGTCATTATAGGTCGACCCCTCTTGTTAGAATCTTCTGAAGCATAGTCCATGTATCGCTTAGCTTGATAGGTCCCCACCGCAAGAGAAATGACAATAGCACAAGGAAGCCAAAAAATGGCTCGAGAAACATGCATGACATCACATCAGATAAAAACTATGGAGCCAGAGATCTTAGAAGAAGAAAGGGAAAGGGCCGAACCGGTAGGTAAGTTAGAAACAGTGTGGTGGCTTGAGGAAAATTGATCGAGATGGCAGCAAAACTTCGAACAAAGGTAATGAGGACATAACTAAAACACAAAAGTAAAACATATAAGCCTTCATTTGGACTCCAGCAAATGTTGTCGGTGTCTCGCTAGAGGTTATGACTCACACGTTGGATGTCAAAAGAGTCATGGAAAATAAGCAAAGTCACGAAGTGATGATACATAAGGCAATTAAGGATGAGATCAACAAACTCCTAGCATGTGGGTACATTAGGGAGGTGCACTACCCATAATGGGCGCCTGTTAGGCGAATTCTGCAAGTGCACGGTTCCGCTTGTAGTAATAATAAGATATTGTTCCCACATAGAACGCTGATTAACTACTATAACGGATTAATTTATAAATTCGTTTTCTCTTGGTTATAGAAAATAAATAATTAAGTTTGTAAAATAGTTTTGTTTAAAAGATAATAATAATAATACTTAAGTTAGATTTTTAAGTTTCTATTTTATGCATAGCTCGGGATACAAATAGATTTTTGTAAATATAAACTTGTAAATACTTTTCAACCTTATTGCAGTTGTATCAAATAAGAATATTTAATCCAATCTCTCGATCCAGGATTAAATAACTTAGATGTTTTTAGATAAATAACTCTAATTCCTCGACCTATCGTAGTGAATTAGAATTAAGAATTAAAAACGAAACAAGTAGATTATGTGATACAATTATCCTTTTATGAACTGAATCTTTTCTAACTTCATAAAATGATAACTATTCCAATGTCTTGCTTAAATGGATTTCCCTAGAATATTCATAAAAGCAGTAACAGAATCAAATGATGAACATAGAATCATTTGCATTGGACTGAATTGTGATTTTGATAAACAAGTATTTGACAGAGCTAATCATATATCAAAAGTAAAGAATACAGAGAATAAAGACTGTAACATATGAGAGTATAGGGGTTGTGAATCCTTTTACTGTCTCTGTAAGCATGTCAAGCCTCTAGGCGTCTTCTTCTTTTGTATCTTGTATCTCGAGGAAGTGTATCTCTCGATCTTGCTTCCTTTAATGCTGGAATAGAAGTATATCTCTTGTGAATATCTCTATATGTGTCTGGATATTATATTTTTTCTCTCAACAATGTATATATTGTCTTCTGTATTGAATGGAGAAAGGAGCATCCTTCTTATAGTGGATAAAGGATTGTGTCTCTTCAAGTTGATTACTCTTCAAGTGTTGTTATGAAGAGTCACAACCAGCGGTGAAGAAGAATGATGATTCAGATTGAAGGAGATGCCTTTGTAACGAAGAATCATGTCTTTTTGCAGTAAAGACGTCGGTCACGAACAAGACGGGGGTGTCACGTTCGTGACTTTGCTTTGCCATGCAAAATTGGCGAAATTGTCTGTCACGATCACGACATGGGTCACGATCGCGACATATAATTTTCTGTCTGATTTCGGGCATGTCACGTTTGGGACAGGTAGGTCACGAACGTGACAAATGATTTTGCCCTAATTCTGGCTCATTTCTTCTGTCTTTGGCTCATTTCTTACTGATATTCCTTCATATTGAGTTTTTATCTGTTTCAGACCTATCTCTGTACAAATCATGAACAAACAAGTGAAATCTTTCCAAAACCTATCCTAAACTAAGCTAAATGCATTAATATAAACATGAATATTCATGCGTAAATACGTAAATTTAGGACTTATCAATTCCCCTACACTTAATTTGCTTGTCCTCAAGCAAAGACGTTTACTTCTTCTTCAATCGTTTTAAATTACGATTATATAAATCCATCTTTATCTGGAAAATTGAAAATTTTCTAAAGAATTTCTTGAAGACAATTTATATGCAAAATCTAAAGTATGTAAAAAGAATATGACTATCAACTATCTCGTTTACACTTTTGGTAACAAGATGAAGCTTTCAGGACGTTTTAAAAGTACACACTTACGATCAAAAAGTCTCAAAGTATTTTTAGGTATCCTAATTTCTACTTGCGCTCATATGGTTGTATTTTATGCTACGTACCATACTCACCCTTTTCCGCTCTTTTCTTATCTCTTTTGCATTTGCTTTTGTTTTTTTACTCGTTTTTCGAATTGCAATCTGCATATATATATATATATATTTTCTTTTGGCTCACTTAAGTGGTTGCATCTTATGCTCCATACCACTTCTCACCTTTTTCATATCATATTGGATATTTCTCTCAACTCGTTTTTCCTCTTAAATGCATATACTCTCATCCTTTATTGACTAAATGACCTTATATGTATTATGGTTGTAGTTTCCTTAGTTTCTCATCTGTATTTTTGAAATAATTTTGAGAAGAATCAAGTCAAAAACAGTTTTGTAAAAACATGTTTTAAGAAATCATAAGTTTAAAAATTGCATATAAATGTTCAATTTTAAAATAAAGATAAAGATATACAAGAATAATGTAAAATGACAAAGAGGAAGGGTACCGGGATCGACTTTTTTGATTTATTTTTTCGATCGCTTTTCCAGATTCAAGTTAGTAAAGAGACACAACTTTCTTGATTTTCTATTTTTTTTTGCTTTTTCATTGATAATAATTTTTCTCTTTTTTTTTCTTTTTTGTACATAGACTCGATAGACGACTCCCCCTACACTTAAATTGGATAATGTCCTCATTGAGCGGGGAAAACAGAAATTGAAACATGCTGAAAACTAAAAACTAGAAAATGAAAAACTAAAAAGTAAAGAAAATAAAAAGAAAAATGGAAAGATGGAACCTATTCTGCATGTGGTGAAGTCGGTGGAGACGGTGTGAACTCAATATTGTTACGTCGGAAAAAAGGAAAACAATTTCCGACGAGTTGAAGCATGATCCTTCTTTAATGTCTCAACATCTTGGTCGATCTTGTCGACCTTAGTCAGCAATTTGTTATTATCCTCATCAACACGGTCCAACCGTATTAAGACGTACCTTTATGTTATTATCCTCATCTTGGTCCAACCGTGTCAAGACGTACCTTTATGTTATTATCCTCATCTTGGTCCAACCGTTATGTTATTATCCTCATCAACACAGTCCCAATTCAATTGATTTATCTATATGTTTAGTATAGAAATATTTCAATTGTAATCAATTTCGTTTTTTACTTTGAACACATGTACTCAAACATATATGTATATCAACAAATACCTATTTTTTCCAAATCTCGTGTCAATTTCGCACTTTTATTTCTTTATTTTACCCTTCTTTAATTTACTCGCATTAGTTTAAATAAAATTAATTTATCTAGCAAAGTTTTTATAATGGCACTAGAGACCCGGGAGGGACTTTTTCAATCCTTGCGTCCTTGCCAATTGCCTCGTTTAGATTACTCGTCTTTAATTTACTCGCATTAGCTTAAATAAAATTATTTATCTAACAAAGTTTTTATAACGGCATTAGAAACCGAAAGGGGACTTTTTCAATCCTTGCGTCCCTCGCCAATCGTCTCGTTTAGATTTCAAGTTTTGGCGCACAATTCCATAAACTTAACCATCCATTTTAATTGAGAAATATCGCTAACGGTAACATTTTCTAATTTAGCAAGAGTAGAAACGATAGATCTTATCTGTAGATCACTAGATCTATGTGATTATAAAAAAAAAATGACTCAAATAACAAAGGTTCTGAATGGTTCAACGATAAATATATGTTTCAAATATTTATGTTAGACGTACCTTTAGTAGCTTTTTTTGCTTTTTGTTGTCTTTTTATTATCCTAATGGATCATGTATTACGCGTAGCCGATACATGTGTAAAGTTTTATTCCTTATCGCTTTCATATTGTACCTGCAATTTTCTTAGTTAATGAAATATTAGCATTTAAAAAAAAAAAAAAACATCACTACTATTTAAGTACAACAATTAAAATACATGCAATTGGTATTTTTTACCTTACTATTATTGAGATAAGGTGCAATTTTTCCCAATCTTTATAGGTAACCCCTAACATTTCCAATACCCAAGGAATAGTTTGACATTTAGTTTGACATTTATTTAACTCATATATCGGACTTTCAAACAAGTTTGTCGACAAATTGAAACAGTTTCGTACATTTTCCCTGTACTTGTGTTACCGATTATTTATGTGTAGGACTTATTAAGATACTAGCATGTTGTTTGTAACTATATTCCTAAGGCAGAAAACATTTTAGACATAATTAATATTTAAAAGATCTAATATGACATTCAAACCAACCCATTCAAATTTTCCGTTATTGAGGGTAAACTTACATCATTTTATAAGTTAGAGATAAATATACACTTTCCTGTAAACAATAGGGGTAAACTTATATCATTTTGTATGGATTAAATGCACCATTGGTTATAATTGTCTCAAAATGATCACGTGTCAATAAAATCATTCAACTTTGAGTTTTGTCTTAATGAAGTTACTCATGCTAACGTGTCACATATGTCATCATTCAGAGTGACCTAATTGAGACAAAACTCACAAATTGAGTGATTTTATTAAGACAATTTGGAGTTGAGTGACCATTTTAACCAGTGAGCAATAATGCATTTAACCCCATTTTGTATGTCAAAGGCAAATATACACCTTCATAAAATAAAAATAAAAAACAATAGGGGTAAACTCACTCCCACAATAGGACCAAATTTGGACATTATTTATAAGCTTTAAAAAAGTAGCCATTGTATAGAATCCCATGCAAATAAGAGGCCAATGACCCACCACTCCATCCCTTCAAACAAAGGCCCCCATTCCCTCCTCAGGGTCCCTAAAACTGGCAAAGTGTATGATGATGTTTCTTTGTCAAGTCATCAATTATTATTAACATCTAAACCAAATTAAGGAAACATTCTATACCTTTTCCCTATGCCTCATAATTAAAAAATTGGGTGCTTCAAAAAAGTGGAATGTAGTTCAGCTTACTATCTACCTTCCTGTCACATGACATTTATGAATTGATGTTCTGACTAAATCACAATTTGCTTCTAAACCGAATAACTCCCACCTGCATTTACTGCAGGTGATCTCGATTAGAAACTCAGATTATTCGTCCTGGCTGCAGGTGGATCCAATAAATCGGATTGAAGTTGATCAAGTACTCGTTAGGCGACCACTCTCCCAATTAGGATTTACAACATATGCTAAGAATGGAACTCGAGATCTAGTTTAACTAACGAGAGGCTCTCTGGATTCTTCAAGTATTGATGAGTTTAAACTGCTTGGGTTGGGAGCTAAGACCATTCCAAGCCAACTTTTTGTATCTAAGAAATATGATATGCTAAGTTTGTGTTCAACTAGAGACTAGGACAAACATATATGATACATTCGAAATGCTGCAAGATAGCAATTAGAGAAAATAAGATTACTTTATAGACATTAAAACGCTGAAAAGCACTTATACGACACTTAAATTCAGATATACGACTAGTATATTAACGACTCCGTAGAACAATGAACAATAACTATTCAGTTAGCAAAATGGACATCGTAACAAACTATCATAATTGCTTAATAAACGTTTGCAGTCTAAGAAAGAAATGAAACAAGAAATCTATAGTTTGCTGAAAGAAGACGGCCATTTCTGCTGTATTAAGTGCGAAGTCCTACTATACTTTGGTCCCGACTACACACAAAAACTAGTAAAGTCATTCATTTCATACGAAGTTCAAGGTAAATTTCTAAGTCAGGTGATTCTAAGGTAATTAAAAGTGCAAAGAACAAGGCACAAAAAAGAAAGGCCTAAGGCAATTGAGGTCGATTTTGTCCAAAATAGTATACCAGATTTTGTCCAGACGGTTTAGATATGATAAATTGAAACAAATTGTTTTTATCTTCGTTTATGGCTTTGGAACCAATGATTCAACGTTTAGTAGATGAAACTTAAAACTTGAAAGAGAATTTTATTCTTTTGTAGTTTGGATTACTGTTTTGATTTAACAGTTCCTTTAAATTGACTACTCTGATCACTTTGATATAGGCTGTAATTTTGCTGTTATTGTAACATTAATCAGATTTAACTTTTAAAACCCCTAGAAGATTATTATACTTCCTAAAAAAGACTATCAAACTTGCTAAAAACCGTTGAACTAGATCAACTATACTAGACCTTTACTGAACACAGATCAGTAAAAACTAAAAGGCATCTCCAGAGCAGGATGACCCAAGAGACCATTGCCACCGCCTTGGAGGGGCAGAGCCGCTGGACATGATCTGTGCCTAGGCAAGAGTCTTCTGCGCCTTTAGTTTCACTAACTGATCCTTAGGCTAGCAATTTACAAAAGCCTAATCTTGACTCCTAATGGACAAGACAAAGCAATTAGCATCTTATTAACCTCTTTAAAAACCAGATAAGAGAAACTAGCAATTCGACTAAGCAATCGAGTTCGTTCCCTTTTCATATATGGGTTCAATAGCAAAAGATTGTCATAAAACTGAAGAGCAATTGAGGACATTGAACAGGAGAAAAGTGGAAACTTTTTTTCATATCATATACTGCTTTCCTAAGAAAAATCAATATACAAAGCTACAAAAAAGGACAACAAATGAAATTCTTTGAACTTTAGCATCACTAAAACTAGCTATTCTAGAAATGGTTCCATTTCCAAATATAATATAATAGAATGATTCAATCAGCTCTTTGTACTGTAGTTTTAAACAAGAGAACATACACCTTTTGATCCATAGAGAAATAGAGAAAACCTCCTACTGAATGTGTCACAAATGATCCAAAACTTGTCCCCACAATACAGTGCCATGCCGGCCCATAAACCCCATCAAACTCCTGCAATAAGATAAGAAACACAACAATTATCAATCACAAACTTTTCCAAGATAAAAACAAAATTGCCAAAAAGAAAAGATTCTGAAGATCAAACTTTAACTAATTACAATGTAATTAGGTTAATTACCTTCTTAAGAGTAAGTGCAAGAGTCTTGGAGGTGAATTTCTCGAGACTATCATGAGTCTTCCTAGCACAATCAACAGCGTGGATCTGCATAAACGGCGCCATATCAACGGCGACAATTTTAGCACCATTATTAGCCAAAAAATCAGCCAATTCCACCGGCGAACCACCGAAGGATCTCCTCCTTCCACCACCACCACCACCACCCATAGGAACTGTCATCCTCTTAATATCTAGCCCTTCAAGTAGATCCTTCACTTCCTTATTATCATCTTCCACACTGGTATTGTTTACCTCTTTCTTCTTTTCCTTCACTTTCACTTCTCCAACTTTCTTCTTCTCCACCAATGACTTCTTGACCTTCTCTTTATCCAGTCTTCTCTGCTGCTGGTGTTTTGGTTTGGTAGATGAAAGCCTAGAGGCATCAAAATCAGCAGAAACAGTCATGGATTTAGCCTGCAAGTGAGTATCTACTGAGGGTGGGTTGTTAATGGATTTGTGGGTGATTCTATGGCTTAATTTTGATAAAGGGTTAGACATGTAGAAGGGTTTAGAGGGAAAATGGTGGTCTGGGTTTCTGGAGGAGGGTTTGTTTTGCTTTTTGAGGGTGGGATCCATGGAAGATGGATTGGGAGGAGGAGGGGGTTCTGGGGATGCTAAAATACGCCTTTGGGTGGTATGGTGTGCCATGTTATTGATTTTTATTGGGATGTGTTGCAGGTGAGGTGGGGGGATTTGGGGAATAATGAAATAAAGGTGGATGGAAGAGTGTGAGAAAAGAAGGAAAGAAAGAAGGGCTTGGTTTTGGTTTTGTGCTTGCTTGTCTGGTGGAGTTATGGGGGTGGGGTTGATTCAAAGGGTGGAGACTTGTGTGGGTGAGATCTGGTGTTGTCTCTTGATAACATGCGCCGGATGATGAGGAGATGGTGATTGATATTTTGTTGACCATTGACTTGCTTTGTTGTTGGAATAAATTTTTCCAACTTAAATGTTTTGTTGGGTCATGAGTCATTTTATTTATTTGGGATAAGATACTAAAAATAGCTTTATGAGTTTTTGAGAAATATACAAAATAACACCAATATAGGTGGGTATTAATTTAGGTATCGAGAACAGATTGAACACATTATTTTTATTACTCGGTTAAGTTCTGATTTCTCCCTCCATGTACAATTGTCAGAACTTAACGACGCAATATCAATGACGTTTTTCGTTCCGTTATCGAGACCTAAATTGGTACCATTTTTTAAACGTTAAGCATATATTGGTACTATTTTATACGTGAAGTCTAAATTGATATTTTCTCAAAAAGCATAGACCTATTTTGGTACTTTATCCATTTTTATTTGGATTCCATTTCAAAAGTATTTATAGATAAAATGATATATTATGAACCTTCTTGTAAATTTTTAAGTTGCTTTGAAATTTTCACACCCTAGACTGAATTACTCCTTGTCTCCTAAAATTTTTTATAACAAAAGAAAGTACAATTACCAAAATAGCTATAACATTTTTTGCAAATAGCTAATTCAGCCTTCACGTACAATACAATACAATTTTAATTTTAACGTTTTATCTAAAGACATTATTAATATGTCAAATAATCGTGTTGTTAACTCCTCTATACCTAAATTTTCAGGGATAAAAATTCTAGAGTTTTATGACACAATCATCTCAGTTTATATTAGTGTAGCCTTTATTTATGACATTTGACAAACCTTAAACTGAAAATTTGTAATATTTTATAGGTATGAGACTAAATTAACTCTACCAACAAATCTTAAGGCTATTTTTATAGCAAAAAGTAAAATAAAGCCTATAAGTGTATTTGGTTGAAGCCGCAATAAGAGAAGAAAAGGGGGTAGAAAGTCTTAGGATTCATTCTAGAATATCTTCTTTATTGGAAAATTTGCATGTGTTTTTGTTGGAATGACTGTATAGTTAGTTTCTGTAACATAACTAAATACGTCCATGTGCATCATATGAATCATTAAAACATATGGCTCACTTTGTTCTTTCACCTTCTATTTGGAATAATAATAATAATACTAGTTAATTCCACATAATTACAAGTACAAACAAATTTATGATAATGATTATGCAAGGATTACCCTTTTTATATAACTAAAAAAGATCCCACCAATAATCACTAACCACAACCACATGGGAACTTCTGATTTCCGACTCTGCAAAACAAAAATGACAGACTCAATATTATTATTTTTTTCTTGCCGGCTGGCTGGAGGACCAACAAATGACAAACAATTTCTAAGAAAATGACTGGATAGACTGGCAAACCAAAGCAGCTCTCCCATTTATGGAACATTTTTTTGGAAAATCTAGCCATAATGCAAAATTCACAAGCACTATCTGATATCAAAGTTAGATTATTGTTGAATCATGTTATTGAATCACTTCTAATTCCATGGACTTGGCACTGCCGAGCAGCTCTAAAGGCAGAGGTGAGACATCAGATGCAGCTGGGGAAGGAGAGGATGCAATGTAACTTGTTCCTGATACAGACACAGATACAGTGAGCATGCTTGCAGCAGCAACTTGGTACCCTGTCGAAGCAAAGCATGACGGTCTAGGGATGCCTAAACTTGAAGGAGATGGAACCTGCAATGAAATTACAGTAGCTAAACATGAATGCTACACATTCAAGCAAAACAAATAGTAAGACTAAAAATAAGACTGTAATTTGTTTGGTGATAAGATAACTAATTGACAGCCTACTAAAACATGTTGTTGTTAACTAACGGAACCCCAAAATTCAATTTAAGTGAAGACCGAAAAGGAACCATCAAGATGACTTCAATACAAAAAAAAACATCTGTAGAAATTAAAAAATTAATGAACTGCAACAGGATACACATCACAAATGATGCTCCAGAGCTGAAAATTACAGCATTGTTAATGCATGGAGGCTTCCTAAATGGAGACTCTGCTGATGGAGAAGTACTGCTCATCCGAACAATACTTCGAGAATGACTATTATGATTTGAAACATCTTCATTTTCTCCTCCATTCTATATCATCACCAAGATTTGCCTCTGAAGGTATAGCTTCCCCACTTATAGACCCAGAATGACTTGAGATATACACTTAGAGAGGAACATTAGCATGAATTGTCATGCTATTTCGTGTCTTCAATTCCACCTTGACATTCAATTTTCCGGGAGAAAACAGACAATGAAATGATTATTTGCATTGACAATTCAGAAATCACAACAATCTACAACAACCCGCAGAAGAATAGGGTAAGTTATAAATCTTAGTTACCTGCTTGAGCCCTTGTACAAGATTATGCTTCTTCTGATTCAGAACTCCAACTCTCCTCAACTTCCTCTTCCTCTTCCCTTTTCTTCTTATCATAATGATTTGTGGCATCAGCGATGGCAGTGGACTGTAAGATCAAAATACTAATCAATGAAATAACATAATCAGGGGTTAAATAGAGAGAACAGAACATGTAAAAATGTCACCTAATAATGTAAAACCAGGGATCTCAATTCATAAAAGTTCATCCATGAAAGCCACATTAATGAAAAGCAATTTTCTGTTTCATGAAGAGACAAAGTATAAATTCGTTCACTGCTTTACACTATGCTATAGCCACTAAGTAATCATCATGATATATCAGACAAACAAATACCTCTATATTAGGGTTCGCTGACACATCTGTTTTTTCAATCCCTAAATCCTGCAGATTCTCATCTGCCTCGTCACCACCATTACTATCATCCGGCGGAGGGGAATTAGAGACGTCAGAGATATTCAACGAGTCGGAGAACTGACCAACTTCCAATCGTCCCTGATCTGTAACCTTCCCACAAAATTCAACCATGGAAGTCCCTTCAACACAACGATTAGCTCCCTTGTCGTCATTCGATTGCGAATCAATTGCAGTATCATTGGCGTTAGAATTAGGGTTTGGAGAAGCGACGGTGACGTCGGGGGAGTGGAGACGCGAAAGGGCTAAGGAACGACGGTGAAACAAGGACTTGAATTCTTTGAAAGAGATTCTACGGCTAGACATCAGCAACCGGCGACGTACGATGGGGACTCTATGGACGTTTCCTCGGTGAAAAGAAACCGTCACCATTTTCAAACTTGTGACTGTAAGTTCACCTGAAGGATTCCTGGTAATCTTTGTTCGGAGTAAGTAATCACCTGTTTCTTGAACGGGAGAGTTGGTTGTGATCGGCAGGCAACTGAATCGAAGTATCCTGGTTTTTGGGAGTATTAACCGACGTCGATTCTCGAGAAAGCTCAGCCCGTCAGCCTCTTATTGGGCTTGGGCTTTCACATCCAAGACAATCGATTCATTCCTATTTGGGTCAAATACATGAATATCATAATTAAGGATAAAATTACAACTAAACCATATCACCAAACTTAATATTAATAATATGTCATTATTTTGTATATATTATGATTTTACACTATAATTTAAAAATTCTTGACTCCAATTCATAAATTATAAATCCTAAAAAATATATTTTAGACTTCTAATTTATAAATTTTAATCTTTAAAGTATATTAAAAATACTTTTTTTGGTAGAAACAGGAAAGAAAACAAACCAACATCGAGACAAAAGCTAACCTGGGATCAGCCTAGGAAAGCTAACCCCAACTCTGTCCTCTAAAAGGAGAGAAGAAAGATAGATAGGAGGATCAGAAAGGGTGGTAACACCTAACATCCCCTCGTGCCCAGCCGCCGCCAAGCGATCCGCAATTCGATTTTGTTCTATGTAGATGTGGCTGAACTCTAAGGACTCAAAGGAGGAGCCAAGACTTCTTATTGCTTTGATAAGGTTCTGGCTACTAAGACAAAAAGCATGATTATTAGAGATCATACTAATAGCCTCCATATTATCAGACTCCACAGCAAGCCTTTTAATACCCAGATTTCTGGCAAGCTTGACTCCAGAAAGAATACCCAAAGTTCCGCTGAAAATGATGAGCCCAAACCCAGGTTATGGGTGAATACAGACAACCAGGCACCTCCCGCGTCCCTGAGCACGCCTCCAGCCGCGATCTTTCCAATGTTGAGACAAGAGCCATCCGTGTTCAACTTAACCACCCAATCCTTCGGCCTACACCACCCAACTAGTTGAACCTCTTTATTCTGGGTAGAATTGGCAAGGGGGTCCCCTTTGAAGCTCCCCGTAATGGTAAAGAGCTTTTTAGAGAAGAACTCGGGTAAGTTCTGAATAAAAACAGTCTTCTCACCAAAGATCTCCTCGTTTCTCCACTTCCAAAGGTGGTGGCAGATAATAGCAAATAAAATGTCTCCCTGCTCCATGCTAGCCATTAACCTACCTTTAACCCCATTGGAGAACCAGTCATTCTCAGGGTAGGCAAAGAAGGAGGGGAGAATGTGGTGCGGAAGAACTTTCTGCCAAACCTCCTTACTCTTAGGGCAGTCCCTAAGGGCATTGCACACAGATTCAACTTGGCCTCTGCATCTACTGCAAGCACCTGAATCCGCCAAGTGACGTCTATGTCTATCCGAATTAGTCAGCAACTTGTCCTTGACTCCAAGCCACAGGAAGCTCCTCATTCGGTAAGGGATTTTCAGAGCCCAAATGGATTTCCAAGTGTCCGAAAGAGGGTCGGGTCTGTCAAGAGTAAAAGCTTCAAAGGCAGACTTGCAAGAGTAAGCTCCATTTTTTGTCAGGGCCCAGCAATGCCTATCCTTGTCCTCCTCAAGGTTACTAATCTTCACTCCCCTGATTCTGAGGATAGAATCAAGGCTCAAGAAGGAATCAAACATAGACCAAATCCAGTCCCCATCAGAGTCCACCACATCGGCAATCCTCCAGTTGCGGAAATTGCTAGGCGGGGGAGAGCAGGAAACCTCTATAAGAGGTTTATCTCCGATCCAGGTGTCATCCCAGAAGCTTATGGACTTACCATTACCCACCTCCAGGCCAACCCCCGTGCAGAACTCAGCAAACACAGCACTGAGCCATTTCCAAAGGAAAGAACAATTGCCAATCCTCTCTTTAAGGCCCCCAAAGATTTTGTCCTTTCGATACTTGCCACAAAGCAATTGAACCCAAAGAGAAGAAGGGTTCTGCCACATTCTCTAGAGGAGCTTCATCAACAAGACCTTATTATTATCTTTAGCTTGTCTGATGCCAAGACCCCCCCTGCTTTTAGGCTGGCAGACCTCCTTCCAAGGGACTAGGTGAATCTTCCTACCCTCTCCAGACTCACCCCAAAGAAAACGCCGGTTGATTTTATTAAGCTCATTGAGAACCGGCTCAGGCAACTTACATGCTTGCATGATATGATTGGGAGCTGCGCAGTTGACAGACTGAATTAAGGTTAGACGGCCAGCCAAGGAAAGAGAATTGGCCTTCCAACTAGCACACAACCCATTAGTTTTGTCCAGAGTCTCCTTAAAGGAGGCTTTGGAAACTCTGTCACTATGAAGGGGGATCCCAAGATACTTTCCCAAGGATTGGGTAAGAGGGATACCCGAAAGATCGTTAAGCTTATTACAGAGGCTTCTATCCATGTTCTTAGAGAAAGCATCCGGGACTTGTGGACATTGATCTTCTGTCCAGAAGCAACGCAAAAGCACTCCAGGATATTCATGACCACACCAATTTGCTCCTCATTCCCTTCCACAAAGATCATCACATCGTCAGCGAAGAACAAGTGGGAAATAGGAGGGCAAAATCTGTTAATGGACACAGGATGGAGACTCCCCTTATTCACAGCTTCTTGAATTAGGTGAGCCAGCCTTTCCATTGCTATCACAAAAAGGAAAAGGCTCATAGGATCTCCTTGACGGATACCCCTAGAAGGAGAAAACTCATCAGACATATCTCCATTGATCAGAACCTGGAAAACAGGAGAAGACACGCAACCTTCAATCAAACTCCTCCAGTTCTCAGGAATACCAGCTTTACTTAAGCTATCCAAAAGAAAGCTCCAGTTTAAACGATCATAAGCTTTCTCCAGATCAAGCTTGAGAGCCACGATCCCTTTCTTACCCTTCCTCATTTTCATGGAATGGACCATCTCTTGGGCAATTACCACATTGTCCATCATTTGCCTACCAGGAACAAAGCTACCTTGATTTTGGCTAATAATCTCAGGAAGGATCCGTCGGATCCTATTCGCCACAATCTTAGTGATAGCTTTGTATAAAACATTACATAGGCTGATCGGCCTCATTTGTAAAAAGGAGGAGGGCTTTTCAACCTTAGGGATCAGAACCAGGAGGGTTTTATTCACCAGGGTAATCTCGTTGGAACCGCGGAAGATTCCAAAGATAAAATTATAGACACCTTCCTTCACCGAGTCCCAGTGTTTATGGTAGAAACTAGCAGGGATACCATCGATCCCTAGAGCTTTAGTAGCTCCAATACTGGTGAAGGCAAGATCAATTTCTTTCCGGTCGATAGGATGAAAGGCATCAACAATTACCTCCTCCTCCAGCCTAGGAAAGGTGACCCCAGAGTGGGCTTTGTCCAGATCCACAACTTCCTCTCTAAAGAGGTTTTTATAGAACTCAAGAGCAAGGCGACGAATATCTTCTTCCTCATAAATCCAGTCACCATTAGAATCTTTAATAGCATCGATCTGGTTCCTTTGCCTTCTAATAATAGTAGAAAGGTGGAAGAATCTGGTGTTCCGGTCACCATCCTTAATCCAAGCCTTCCTAGATTTCTGGAACCAAAGGAGCTCTTCCTGTCTAAGGACCGCTTCCAGCTCGTTCTGGAGAGATCTAAGATGACAATTCATACTGTGGTCAAAACGGATCTCCAAACAGCGTTGAATGCCTTCCATCCTCCTTAAGAGTTTATTTTTCCTTCGGATAATATGGCCAAAGATGTTTTTATTCCATCCCACCACATTTCTTCTAAACTCCTCAGCAGCAAGGAGAACATTAGAATGGGGTTGCCAATTATCCTTAACAAAGTTCCTGAACTCAGGATGGGTGTCCCAAGTAACAAGGTACCTAAACGGTCTATTCCCTTTGGGCCGATGACCTTTAACCAGCTTAACGAGGATAGGACTATGGTCCGAGTGGCGAAAAGGGAGGTTCAGCATGTTTACCTCAGGAAATCTATAGATCGCCGCTACATTCGCATACACTTTATCCAACCGAACAAACACGTTGTTCCTTTTCCAGGTGAACTTGTGGCCAGCCGCACCAAGGTCCGATAGCCCACAAAGATCCATATTCTGCTTATGGTTAAGGCACCGGTTGATATAATGATTCCCCCCCCCCCCCTTCTGATCACTCATCCGGACAATATCATTAAAGTCACCAGCGACTAACCAAGGATCCATCATATTCGTACTAATAGAGAACAGGATCTCCCAAAGCCTCTTCCAGTTAGTCAGGATCGGATCGGCATAGACAAAGGACACAAAGAAAGGTTTGTTGCCAGGATAACACACCTTGCTATGAATGAATTGGTTATCAATAGTAATAATATCAATACTTACACGACCTGGCTTCCAAAAAAGCCAGATCCCCCCTGCTCGACTAGTCGCCTCCGACCTGACACACTTCCAATTCTTAAACTTTTTAACCACCTCATCTGCTTTAGAACCACTAACCTTGGTTTCAAGAAGAGCAAAACAAGAAGGGTTAAATTGCTTAATAAGATCATTAACATGGATGCGGGTTGCCTTGCTAGCCGCACCTCTAACATTCCAAACAAAGAAGTCCATCAGAAGGAAGACAACTGATCACAGGCACACACCCTAGAGCAGGTATTTATTCGGGGCTCCTGAGAGCCTAGAAGAGGTGCCAGCCGGCCCTCTTTTATCCCAAGAATCCAAAGAACCAAGGTTCTTTTTAAGGTTAGCCTTAGGTTTCTTCAAAAGAGACTTATTAACTCCTATAGACTTCCCAATTAGGGGGTCTACAAGGGGATTCAGGACACTAACCTCATTAAGCTTTGCTTTCCCTGTCGAGCCAGTGATCTGGGATTTCCCTTTGGCATAAGCTTTGGGATCGAAGAGAGGATTAATAGAGTCACCAAGGATGGTAGCTGGCTCAGCAGATTCCAGGCTTGGCATACTTAACTCCATGTGTTCAGCTGGTAACTCCGAATCCTGACCATCCACAATAGACAGGGCTCCGAATCTAGATCCTGAACCGGAAGCTGAGTCCCTACCAACACCACTCTTAGTATCAGGAGGCCTAGCCTTGATCTCAGGAGCAATTTGGAGAGAGGTCATCTCCTTGCTGATGTTTGGAACTTGATTCCGAGAAGCATAAGCACGTGGCTTCCTTCGGGCTGACCTTTTGGCCAACATCCATGGCCCAAAATTCTTCTCCTCACCTTTGCTACCTTCATCTCTGCCTATGATAGGCACCACCACCTCCTCGACCACTTTCCTTCTTCTGGGGCAGCCATCATAGGTATGGCCAAACATACCGCATTCATAGCAGATATTGTGAATACCTTCGTATTCAATATAAAAGACCTTATTCTGAACGGAGAATTTAGACAGAAGAGGCTTAACAAGATCAATGTCAATACAAACCCTGGCAAACTTGCCTCTTTCTGCCCCCACGGTAGTCTTGTCAACGTGGTGAACTTTTCCAACCAGGCCACCAATCTTATTCAGAAATCTTTCATTATAGTATTCAATGGGTAGACCTGGAAATCTAACCCAAGTAAGGATCCTATTAACAGAGCAATCATGTGGATTAAAATTTGGTACCCAAGGCCTCAGCGCTAAAACATGATTGGATATGATATAAGGTCCACCATTAATCACTGAATTGTAATCTTCTGCCCTTGTAAATTTTATGACATAATAGTCATTCTCCAGATCCGTGATGGTAACCTTCCCTTTCTTTGCCCATTGGGCCTGGATCCTCTGGGCAAAGTAATTGAAGCTTATCCTTTTCCCAAGAACAGTGACAATTAAAGAGAGTTTCCATTTGGATCTAAGAACCCGCTCGTCTTCCGATGAAAGCCGGATAACAGGACACAAAGGGTCCTCTTGCTCACCATCCTCAATATCTGAGTCAGAAACATCTCCCTCAGAAACCTCCTCGATAATGTCATCCTCAATCATGGGTTCTTCCTCTACCACCCCCATTACCTTGTCTTTCCAGGATAAATTCCCCAGCCCTAATCCAGGGTTACCATGAATACCGGGATTAGACCTAGGAACTGAGATTTTTAGGCAAGCAGCCCCCTGGGCCAAAGCCCCGCTCAACGGGGGAGCCACAAAATCCCCAACATCCCTAAACTCCGTGCCATCCTTTGTATATTAAAAATACTGATTTTACTAGTTTGAGATAATACAAAATTATGATTTGACATAGTTGTAAATAGTTTTTCAAAAATGAATTTCTGTGTAATTTTCCCCGGGTCAATTACATGAATATCATAATTAACTATAAAATTACAACTAAGTCATATCACCAAATTTAATTCTTAATATGTTATTATTTTCTATATATTATAATTTTACACCATAATTTAAAAATTCTAGACTCAAATTCATAAATAATAAACCCTATAAAATATATTCCAGACTTCTAATTTATAAATTCTAATCCTTAAAGTATATTAAAAGTACTGATTTTAACTAGTTTGACATAATCCAAAATTATGATTTGACATAGTTGTAAATAGTTTTTAAAAGATGAATTTCTATGTAATTTTCCCTAAAGGATTAGAATTTATAAATTAGAAGTCTAAAATATATTTTCTACGGTTTATGGTTTATGAATTAGAGTCTAGAATCTTTAAATTATGATATAAAATCATAATATAGAAAATAATGACATATTAAATATTAAGTTTGGTGATATGACTTAGTTGTAATTTTGTACTTAATTAGTAATTGACCCTTCCTATTTCGCAAGAGAAATGATCCTCTTTAGCTACTTTTCAACTTTTTCTTTTTTGAACCAAAATGTCTTTTCTCACAAAGTATATATATATATATATATATATATATATATATATATATATATATATATATATATATATATATATATATATATATATATATATATATATAGTAAAACCTCTATATAGGAATACTCTATATAAGAATAACCTTCAATTTGTTATAAAAAATTTCGGTCCCAACTTGGGCGGGTTATAAATAAGAATAACCTCCCAAATGTTAATTGTTATACATAATCCAAGTCCCACCTTTAGAAACTATACCTCTATATAGGAATAATTATGTAAATAATGTATATATGTATTAAGGATTTAAACAAAATTTATTAAAAAATTTAAAAATTATTGAGATTAAATATGAGTTGGCACACAAATTCCAACTTTAACTATAAACTCTTTTCTTTATGTATTGGAAACTAAACTCAAAACTCTTCCAATTCTTTAGGTATTGGAAATAAAACTCGTAGACTTGATATGCTAAACATTAATTTGTTTTATTAATCTATTCTATTGTACATTGTGTATATAAACCAATTTCAATATGCTTGAAAAATTAGAAGCGTTTTGGATTCAACAAGAAAGTGTTCATGCGAGTGAGTTATTAAGTACCCGCAAGCTTAAAGATGTAATCGCGAACATAAAAACTAAATCAATGTGTCAAACAACGTTGCATAATTACTTTTTGAATAATAAAAATTAGAGAGTTCTTATTGTTGTTAAATTTATAAACTTTAAGTGTTGATTTTTTTTTTTGGTACCAAACTCTATATAAGAATAACCTCCCAATTGTTATACAAATTGTCCGGTCCCAAACGTATTCCTATATAGAGGTTTTACTGTATATATAAAAGCAAAAAGTATAATGAGTCCTTCATCTTTCAATTTTTGTTCTGATCTTTTATTTTGGTATATTAGGTTTTGATTATTTAGTTTTTGTTATATTAAGTCATTATTTTCAAAATTAATTAGTTCTGAACATTTAATTCAATTAAAAATACGTTATTTATATTAAATTGATCTTTTGGTTAAAGGAGGATGAACCTTTACCACTCTACCAGTTGGAACTTGATTCTTAAAACATATAAAATTTAAGGATTTAATTATACATTTTGTCAAGATAAAAATACTTTTATTGTCAATTATACATGACATCAAATTTTAATAATACAACTTATGATAATGTGTTTTGTTAATTAATATATTTCTATTTTTAAACTTTTAAACCACGCATCTTTATTTATAAAAAGAGCAAACAAAAAAAAAATTTATACTTCCCATTTTCTTTCTTTCTTTTTTGAAAAAAAATGTAGAGAATTATATATCAGAAGCAAGAACATCACAGATAAAAAGGGGAGGGGTAAGCCACCAGACCCCGCGATCAGACGTAGAACCCACTGCTCTGGCCAATGCATGAGATACACAGTTCGTCGACCTTCTAGCGAAACTGACACTACAGTTTCCAACATCCTTTAATAATGATTGACAGTCACCTATAATTAAATCCAGAACCGAATTACAGCAACTTTCACTTTTTAATGCGTAAACTAGGATTTGAGAATCTAATTCTAGAAGAATATTCGACCAGCCTTGGGACTTAATCCAGCTTAAGGCTTCGCGGCACGAGAGCGCTTCCACTAACAAGGGTTCCAACACTTAGTTCAGAACTCCATTCCCAGTTGTGACAAACTGTCCGCTCTCGTCTCAAGCCACAAAACCGTATCCAGTGAAACCCAGCTCTCGGAAGAGCGCCCCGTCAACATTCACCTTCGTAAACCCCATAGGCGGAGGATGCCTGTTGGTGTGCCCTAGTTCTTAGGCATTGGTTAATGTATATTGTATTATGCTTTTTGATTATTCTTGCATAGATACACTATTTGTGTTACATTAATAAAGGCATTAATCTAGTTCATTTATATCTTGTGCTATAATATGAATAGAGAATCCATTGATTGATAATCGTAAAACCATATCCCAAGTCCATTCTATCATGGGAATGATTAGGACCACAGACTTGTATATTCGAAGACTATATGGTAGTAATTGATACTAGCCATAGCACTTGATAAGTCAGTTGTGAATATGGGTACATGTTGTATACATGTGACTGGATCGATTCGTCCGAGAAAACTACATGGTGGTTGTGTCATTAGTTTTCTTATGTAGGTCTCTAACTATCTTCAAACCAGATTTCATTATAATATCAATATGGGATCCGGTTCACTTTGACATACGCCTAACAGGTCTGTAACAGGATGCTAAATACGGGTATGATTGGGTGAACAGGTGAACACGTTGGTATTGATATTGAAGTGATGGAATTACCACTCATGTAATAGTGAGATGATATCACAGACCACTTGATAAGTGAGATTGATAAGTGTGTGGCCACACCCTAATAAGTAGTTTACTTATTTGTTTCATCAATCTACTTTAGATCAAGAAATATCATAAACATCAAAGAGGATGACAGCCGCCATGCCTCTAGTTTATAATATCGATATCAAATGGTAAAAGAAGTTAAGAGATAACTACAGGGTCTCTGCATCTTTAGACTGCTGAAACTCTGTCTTAGTTATGGGCAGTAATGGTTTGCTAGAACCCACTTACTGTCTGTGAGCTATAAGCCCACTGCTAGCTAAGGACAGTCCCATAGGATCGTGCACATCGAACATCTGAGTTAGAACTTATAGAACGGTATATTGGAGAGATAGAATTAATTAATTGATTGACAGTAAAATGTCAAGGTAATTAATTGGTGGTTAATTAATTGATTAATTGATACTTTGTATCAAGGTAATTGATTAATGGTCTTAAGTGTTGAGTATTTAATTGATTAATTAGTTTGCGGGATGTAATTAATTAATTTGTAAATTAATGAAATTGCATTCGGTGAATAATTAATTAGATTAATACGTCAATTTATTAATTAGTGTTATTCATTTAATTGAGGTAATTAAATTTAATCTAATCATAATTAATTGCATAGAATAAATATTATTGGTATTTATTTATGTAATTGGATTAGAATTGGATTAGTTTTGTAATTAACCAATTAACCCTAAACTAATTAGGTTTAGAAATACACTATATATATATAAATTAAAACATTTCAAAACCTAATCTAACAGATGATCATATTCGGCCTTCGGCCACCACTTTGAGAAAGTGGAGAAATCTTTTGGCAAATATCACAATCTCTCATGTTCGTCGTTCGTTCTTCGGCTAGCACCGGTTCTGGCTCGATAGCTGTTCGTGCACCTGACTACGGAGATCTTACTACTTTGTGGATTCTTCAGCCGTCTCTAGAAGAGACAGTCCGGGTAAGTTTTTATCCTTAAACGGATCCGAAAGGTTTTATTCGATCAATGGTTAACGGACAAAGATCAAGCTATAAGGGATTAGAAATAAATTTTAAACCGCAACTCCGCTGCGTTACAGTTGATTAACTGGCTTTAATCCCTAACAATGGCAACCCGTTATGTTAGGCGCTAAAGGCTGGCGGTGGGGTATAGAATTTGCCTAGGCTGTTCTCCAGCGTTCCAAAAAAGCAGCATCTGAGTTGTATAAAAATGTTGCAGGAGCAAAACAATGGTTCCACACCATATTATTCCTCTTCGACCAAATAGACCAGCACATGACAACAGCTAATTCCCTGAGTCGAGGCGAATGACGTGCCGTTATCTGCTGCCAGAAGTCCGAAAAATCTGTAAATTGCAAGCTAAGATCACCAATTTTCTTAACACTAGTGTTCACATGGACCCTAATGACCACGGTGAATTTGGTCATTCACCGTTAGATATAGCCGATATAACCTGATTCAAATCCTAAGGTGGTGATTCAAAGCATTCGAAGACTTAGATTTAATCAGCATACATCTAACGGTGAACGACCAAATTCACATGGTCATCGGGGTCATGTGAAAAATACTGATTTTCTTAATACTATATATCTTTTATTAAATATCATTTCTTATTTTCATATTTAAAATAGGGGTTTTTTTCTTCTTTTTTTTCATCAATTTCTTTTCTTTTTTGTTCTTACTTATTTTTTATTTTTCTTCATTTAAATTAGGCATAAAGTTCATTTGGACCCTTAAACTATATAGTCAAAATCAATTAGCCCCTCATTCTCTTCAAATCAACAATTGAGTCCCTAAACTTTTCAAAACTCATCAATTAAACACAAATTAACAGTGTTTAGACCAACTGCAATAAATTTGCTAATATATCTTGTAGATCAACCACTTTTCCTAATTCTAATCCATTTTCCAGCAGCAGGAAAATGTCATTCTTATGCTTTTGGTGGACTGTTCATTCAACTGCGGCCTTGAAACTCCTGTGATGAAACGAAGACTGAACCATCCTTTTTTTATTTCTCAAAACATCAAATCAGTTACGAGAATGCCACCTCTTGAAGGTTTAATCACATCCCTGAAATGGTCGCCTTTGTGCTTATTGGATTGCAGGTTATCAGAAAATCCATGGTACTGAACCAAGGACATTTGAGCCGAAATTTGCATCCATATTGGTAAGGACGATCAGTGCAAAAATCATGGATTCGAGATGAATTGCAAATAAGCAATAGAATTATGACAGCCTCATGTAAATTGATAAATATTGAGTTTGATCTTTTTCGACCAATTACAGGATCGAAAAAGAAGAATGAAAACAAATGTTAGTAGAATTCCTACATATGCAACAATCACCATTTTCTTTTCTACTAGACAAAACAAGATGAGTCTGTTTTTTCTTAAGAAAAAGATGATTCTGTTTAGTTTGTGTGTAATTGATGGGTTTTACAAAGTTTGGGGACCCAATTGCTGATTTGAGGAGAATGAGGGGTTAATTGATTTTGGCACATCTCCAAGAGACTCTTAGTGAGCTCTCTATAAATAATATAAATAATTGACTGTCAGTGATTTAAGAGTGACTAAGATATATCATCTCCAACAATGCTCCTTATATTCACTCCTTGTTATTAAAATTATTCTTTATTGTTACATTACCAATAGTGTGAGGAGAGAGACACATCAATAATAAATTATTAATAAAAAATAAAGTTAGGAGGCTGTTGGAGATGCTCTAAAGGGCCAAATGGGGTTTGTGCCTTTAAATTAAATGGTTCATATATTACATTCTTTTATTGTTTTATTCTCTTTATTATTTTTATGGCTAATGCTTTTTTTTCTTCAAATAATTGAAATAAAAACTTTATCAATATTTTATCACTTCTAAAATATTCTAATTATATCCTCACTCTTGTATAAATTATTAAATGGTACAAAAATAATATTCTTATGACCCATAAATCGACTCCTTGATACCCAAAAGTGTAAACGAAGCCACTCAATGAAGAGTCTCATAATCATAGATCCGACCCTTGAGAAATATGGAGGTACTAGTAGAATCACGATATAAAAACTAAGTATGTCATGTAAACACATATATAAAAGAATTTTACCCCTAGAATGCCCTCATTAGAAGATCATATTATTCCAACAAAGCATACCACCTCAAAGAGTATGAGCAGAAAACATAACAGGGAAGTATAAAAATCTTTAGATACATGATTTATGAAAATTTACAATGTATGTCAAAAAAAATCTTAGTTTTTTTCTTCTTTTTCTTCCTCTTCATAAAACTAATTTAGATATTGAAGTGCCAATGTCAGTTAACACGACAACTTCTTTACATTGCAGGTTCAAGTTAGGCTCCAATAGAGGGTTTTGAAGATTCAACCATCTCAACCATCTAAATTCCTATAACATATCAATTTGGTGTGGAGAGCGTGCAATCGAGATTTAATAATGAACACATGGACTCCAAAGACAAAAAATAATGGTGGGGTTCCTACGAACCCCACCAATCGAGCCCTTTAAGGAACGGATCTGTTTAAAGGAAATCATGAGGGGGAAATCGGAAAAAGGGATTAACAAAGCTACGATAGGGACAACCGCAGAGCCTAATCCTGAGCTTGTAAATGGCCTAATCATCTAATAAAAGTATGAATCGCTAAATAATGACTTACACCTCACTAACTTTATACCTTATCATCACAAAGACACTTTAGTTCTCACTACCATGGCAAAAAGATACTAGGTCAAATGTACAATCATAGACATCAACAGCTCTCACTCAGATCCCACAGAGGTGGAGCTGGTTAGCATGCCGCTAATAGATCTCACTGGCCATCAACTGAAATAGTAACATGACAATTATGTTGAAAAGATTTCCGCTACGTATAACATTAACATCCGCATGACAACCATTTATATCCTAAAAAATATTTTTTTTAACTGTCACATGACTATTTGACTTTAATGTCATACATAAAAGTCAATCATTGTCAATGCGATTATCATATCAATATTCGTGTGATTTTTTCTGTTTGAGATGATCAAAATGATTTTATTGAAATAAAATAAAATTCAGTTACCTTTTTACAAACTCCAGTGCTTATTAGTACAACTAAACCTTATATTTGGAGCATTCCCTTCATAAAAGTTATATCTGTTTTTTTTTTCCTTTAGTATCGACACAAATCTGTTTGACGATGCCTTTTTGAGTTTGGTTTGAAGAAAAACAAATTCCAGTTTTTAACATTTGTTAAGAATTGATTTAGAAATGTAGGAGATAAATCACTTTTCTTTTTGTGTTTAGAATTCTGAAAACAGAATGGATAAAATGAGAGTTATTCCAATTTATGGGTCTCTGATTTCATTCATCTAATTTAATATTATTTTTATTTATAATGACATAAAAAAAACTTGCATGTGTCAGTCAATTCTCAACATTGATTATTGATGTAAGCCACTGCTTGTTTTACAATCTCTATCAACCAAGTAGATATGAAAATTTAAGAGTGCATGAGTAACCGTATTGGCACCCGGAAACTACCGCTTCCAGTACCAAGTTCCACCCGTAATGAGTCACAAACCCACCAATCGAGTCATGACTCAGCACTGCTAATGGTGGTGCCCATGATCTTACAATCAAACCTCTATCTTTAACTCTGTTCATGAATCCTTGAGGCAGTATTACATCCCAATCAACATCGCTGATTTAGTCTGTCTTCTGTATCTGATCATTATCCGGCAGATTCTTCACAACCCACAAGAATCTCTGCCCACTTTTCTCTAACCCATCAGCCATTTCTCTAACTTGATTTACAGGAAAAGATCCACAGCTCCCAAAACACAAGAACACCACTCTTATTCGGTTGCCAATCAAGCCATAAAAGGCATTCATGCTCAGCTAATTCACGTCTACTTCTCCCAGCAGCAAACAATGGCCCAATATCATGAAATGTGTTGACTTTTTGCATCACTGACGGTGCGTAATCCACCGGCAATTTTCTTGATTGCTTTTGGCTCAAGATCATGAAATGTGTTGACTATAATTCCATCAGCCTTCAATAGAAATGAACAAGAATGCATAAAGTAATCATAGACAGTATCATCCCTGTCAAGAGAAGGTTCTGGCATGTGAATAGCTTTCAACCATGGCATACAAGGGAAATGAATTACAGTGTCTTTAAGTTGTTTGAAGCTTTTAGAGTATTGGGTATGGATGCTTGGGATATACATGTAAGCACCAAGACAAGCTGCACCAGAAGTGAAGAAGTAGTAACTTAACTTGGGATTTCGAGTTAATTACCGAGGGAAAGTGCAAAAGGGCAGAAGAGGTCAATAATGAAATCACAAATATTGCTAGTTTTTAGGATTTGTTCAAGAGATTGAAGAAGGCAAGGCTTGTGGAGGGCAACACATTCAAAAGCCATGGTGGTTTGGCTACGAGGGGGATTGGCGTCCACGGAGATGGGAAGAAAACAACAGAATGAAATACAAGGGTAGGATTGGGAGATTGTATTGATGTAAGAGGAGATGGAGGAATTGTCCAAGAATTCACAAGAGGTAACCAGGATAACAATGGAGAAATTGTTTTGATAGTGGAGAAGGATAAGCTTGCTTAGCTCAACCATGGAAATAATATGGTCTATACTTGGGAAAGGATAAGCTTGCTTAACTCAACCAACAACAACAACAAAGCCTTAGTCCCGAAATGATTCGGAGTCGGCTAACATGAACCATCATATAAAACCGTGAAATCAAGTCGTGTCAGCGACACAAATTCGCTCCCTCCACTCCGTCCTATCCACTACCATATTTTCCTCAATTCCCAGTAAACTCATATCACTCTCGATCACCCTCCTCCAAGTTTGCTTAGGTCTTCCCCTACCCCTCACCACTACATCCCTTTGCCACTCTTCGGTTCTCCTAACCGGCGCATCAAGCGCTCTACGTCTCACATGGCCAAACCACCTTAGTCGGTTTTCTCTCATTTTATTCTCAATAGATGTGACCCCTACTTTTGTCCTAATTATTTCATTACTCACCCGATCCTTTCTCGTATGACCACACATCCATCTCAACATACGCATCTCCGCCACCGACATCTTATGGATGTGGCAGTGTTTCACTGCCCAACACTCCGTACCATATAACAATGCTGGTCTAATTGCCGTCCGGTAGAATTTTCCCTTCAATCTATTAGGCATGTTGGGGTCACAAAGGAAACTCGTAGCACTCTTCCACTTCGACCAACCAGCTTTAATCCTATGAGCAACATCTCCATCTACTTCTCCATCCATTTGGATAATAGATCCTAAATACCGGAAGCAATCCGAGACCTGAACAACTCTCCCATCTAGGGTGATTGTCCCTGCCTCCCTACTCCTATGGCCGCTAAACTTACACTCCAAATATTCTGTCTTACTTCGGCTCAACTTAAAGCCTCTAGATTCTAGAGTTTGTCTCCATAGTTCCAACTTCCTCTCCACTCCTTCTTTCGTCTCATCAACCAACACAATATCATCTGCAAACAGCATGCACCATGGTATACCATCTTGAAGTGAACTTGTTAGTTCATCCATAACGATGGCAAAAAGAAATGGGCTTAGTGCGGAACCTTGATGCACTCCAATCGTAATAGGAAACTCTTCAATCTTCCCAACACTAGTACGTACACTCGTGCATGCTCCCTCATACATGTACTTGGGAAAGGGCATAGAACTATTGCTTCTCCCATTTTCTTTTTATTGCAGCTTTGATTTAAGTTTAGTAATCTAAAATCATATGCATATATATACATAATACTGGTATAAAAAGTTCAGGTATGGTAGGTTTATCCAGTTGCAAGGCATATGAAAACATGATGTTAAGGGATTCCACCCAAAAAATCTATTAAGTGAAGACCCAAGAAAGAACAGTCAAGCAATTAAAAATTGATGAACGGCAACAGGATACACATCAAAATGGAGGCTTGTGAGCTGAAAATTACCGCATTACTAATGTATGGAGGCTTCCTCAATGGAGACTCTGATGATGAAGTAATGCTCCTCCGAACAATATGAACAATATGTCCAGAATGACTATTCTTATCTGAAACATCTCCATTTTCTCCCCCTTTGTCTTGTCTAGCCTTCTCCATACATATTCTTGCTTTCTCTCAGTGAGCAATATTTTCTTTAATCTTCCTCCGGGTTTTTTCGGCATTAGAAGCAGTTGCCTTTAATTCTAAATCAAGTGCTGCAATTACTTCTATTTTCTGTGTTTCTTAGAAACCAGTTTGTGAAATCTGTTTTCCTTTGTCAGAGTTCTAACTCAAACTTTTCTAGCAACTCTCTCATATGTTGAACACGAGTATTCAGAGGAGTCATGTACATTTTGGCCTTAACTAAATCATCCTCAATATCAGAAACAACTTGTTTTGATTCAATTGATTGGTGAACAATTTGATCTAGCGAGATAGCAATTTTCAGATGGCTTGATTTATTCAGCTACTCGTCTGCAGCATAACATTCTAAACAATTGGTATCTCACTATGATCAACCTGTTTACCAATCAATTGAAGCAAAAAGAGTTGTTTCTGATATTGAGGATGATTTAGTTAAGGCCAAAATGTAAATGAGACGAAGGAAAACAGATTTCACAAATCTGGTAGCTAAGAAACACAGAAAATGGAAGTAATTGCAGCACTTGATGTAGAATTAGAGGCAACTGCTTTTAATGCAGAAAAAAAAAACCCTTAGAGAAAGCAAGAATATGTATGGAGAAGGCTAGAAATCAAGTAGAAATTATTTCAATCGCTATGGTAATCGTTTGAGACATACACTTGAAGAGGAACATTAGCATGAATCTCCATGCTATTTCGTCTCCTGTACATTCAATGCCTGTCAAGTAGCACAAATAATTCCAGGTTCTTAAATTCTTTGTGGAAAAAATTGCAGGGAGGAAAAAGACAGCAAAATGAATATTTGCATTAACATTTCAGAAATCACAACAATCTACAACCTAATCCGCAGAAGAATAGGGCAAGGCATAAATCTTAGTTACCTGCTTGAGCACTTGTACAAGATTATGCTTCTTCTGATTCAAAAATCCTAACTTCTCCTCAACTTCCTTTTCCCCTTTCTCTTTATCATCATCATTTGTGGCACCAGCAATGGCAGTGTACTGTAAGATCAAATACTAATCAATGAAATAACAAAAGCAGGGGTTAAATAGAGAGAATCAATTAATGCGAAAATGTCACCTAACGTGAAATCAGGGATCTCAATTCATAAAAGTTCATCCATGAAAGCCATATTAATGAAATTGAGAATCAATTGCACTGACCAACTTCCAATCGTCCCTGATCCCTTCCTACAAAATTCAACCATGAAAGTCCCTTCACAACAACGATTAGTTTCCTTGTCGTCATTCGATTGAGAATCAATTGCAGTCTCCTTGGCCTTGAAATTAAGGTTTGGAGAAGCCACAGTGACATTGGAGGAGCAGAGGCGCGAAGGCGAAAGGGCTAAGGAACAACGGTGAAACAAGTGCCATCTAGTTGATAAAACCCTAGCCCTACCCTAATTCACCATCTTTTTAAATGGGCTTGGATTCAATTTCAGGCGGACTAATTATTCGGTCTATTACCCAAATAATTCTAACAATTTAAAAAAAAAAATCACTGGTAAATTATCATAGAAAAGAGAAGTGAGCAGCTAAATACCGCACTCAAATTACTATCACCGCCTTCATTTGGACTTTTTTGCCCTTCTCATAATTTTGATCAAAAACTAAAAATTCTCTCTCCAAAATCATAAACCCGAAAAACAATAATTGAAATTATGAAAATAATTGATGTGTAACAACCTGAACCACGAAAATGGACGATTACGAGTCGGAAACATTAAAATTTATGTTTTTTTATCAAAGAACTCATGAAAATAATACATATTTTTCATGACGATTTTGTATTTTTTGTCACAAAAAATTGGGGAATTTTGCATTTTTCGTCATAAAAAATTGAACGATTTAGTATTTTTCGTCACTAAAAATTTTACGATTTTACACATTCAAAATTTGGCCTAAACGGATGCGGCATCCGTTCGGCCCATGGTGGGGGCGGACGTGGCACTCCGCCCCACCAATGGTGAGAACGGATGGCGCATCCGCCCGGCCCATGGTGGAGGCGGATGCGCCATCCGTTCTTACCATGGGTCGGTCGGAGTGCCGCGTCCGCCCCCACCATGGGCCGAACGGATGCCGCATCCGTTTAGGCCAAATTTTAAATTTTTCTCTCAAATTTTTTTTCTCAAATTTTGAATCAAAAATTATGCAAAGGGTAAAATTGTCAAAAGATGGCGGTAGTAAGGAATTTAAGGGCGGTAAATAGCAATACCCAAATAGAATTATATTATTAATTAGCTCTCACTAAACGCGATGAAAGAGAGTCTGCGTGACCGAGTGAGGGAGCGGCTACGGGAGAGGGTGGCGTAGGGCGGGGGACTGGTGCGGGCGGTGTCGGACAGGCCGGATCCGGAGATGGGGATGGTCGGCGGTGTGGATCTGAGGCCGGAAGGGGAGATAGAGGTGGAAGGAAGGAGTTAGGCGGATGAGGGTAGGGGGGGCTTCAGCGAGAATGGGTCTGGTGTGGAGGGAGATATCCGAATTTCTGAGAGGATGGGGGGGCGGTCTGATCGTCCAGGGGGAGAGCATGATGGGGGCGGAGGGATCCATGGTGGGTAAGGTTTTGGGAGAAGGCGGTAGGCAGGGGATGGAGGGCGAAGTTATTAGCGCAGGGGTTAGTCAGGGGGGCGAGGGGCGATTGAAGGGGGCGGGGGTTGTGAGTGATGATGGCGGTATGGAGGCGGGTCAGGCAGGGGGCGCGGTAGGGGTTTGTGTATATGTGGGGTTGGGGATAGGCGCTGGATTGCTCCAGGCGGGCGTTGGGAGTTCGGGTAGGGTTGGTTTTGTGCAGGCCAAGGCTAGCGCCGGGGGTATGGCGGACGCTGGTCGGATCGAGGCGGGAGTCGGGGATTCAGGTAGGTTAGGATTTTTTAGAGGTGGTCAGGTTAAGGGGTTCGCGGTTTCCTCCGAGACCTGGGTTGGTGTGAATGGGTCGCCTAATCCTATTGGTGTTTTAGAGAATGAAGTTAATTCTAATCTTGGAATGGGGAGAATTTCATGGAAAGATACGGTGATGGGTGTTGTTGAGGAGGAGCCTTGTGTGAATGAAGATTTGATGGAGGGTGATTCGGAAGAGGTTCTTTCTGAGTTAGACGAAGAGGACGGTGATCAAGATGATCCGATTTGTCCTGTGATCCGGCTTTCCTCGGCCGATAAGCATGCTCTTAAGGCCAAATGGAAGCTTTCTTTAATTGTAACAGTGTTTGGTAAAAGAATTAGTTTTAACTATTTCACTCAGAGGATCCAGGCTCAGTGGGCAAAGAAAGGGAAAGTCAGTATTACTGACTTAGAAAATGACTACTATGTAATTAAATTTACTAGGGCTGAGGACTTCAATGCTGTGGTTAATGGGGGCCCGTACATTATTTCTAATCAAGTTTTGGCCTTAAGGCCATGGGTTCCAAAGTTTAATCCAAATGATTGCTCGGTGAACAGAATTTTAACATGGGTTAGGTTCCCAGAGCTTCCAATCGAATATTATAATGAAAGTTTTCTTAATAAGATAGGCGGGTTTGTTGGCAAGGTCCACCATGTGGATAAAACTACCATTGGGGCTATTAGAGGTAAGTTTGCGAGAGTGTGTATTGATATTGACCTTGTTAAACCCCTTTTGTCAAAATTCTGTGTTCATAATAAGGTTTACTTTATTGAGTATGAAGGTTTACATAATATCTGTTTTGAATGTGGTATGTATGGTCATACATATGAGGGCTGCCCCAAGAGGGAGAAGGTGTTGGAGGAGTTAGTTGAGGTTGTTGATGGAAGAGCTCAAGGGATCCATGGAGATGGGGGGAATTTTGGCCCCTAGATGGTTGCTAAGAGGTCGGGTAGACGAAGGACACGTCCTTCTATGGTTCAGAATCATCCCCCTGACATTAATGTCGAGAATTCTCTGAATCATTCAATGTCTAATCATGTGGTTAAAGAAAAGCCTAACCCAAAAAATACTGAAGGGTCTGGGGTGGCTTCGGTCATCAACTCAGGGTCTAGATTTGGGGCTTTGACTATTGAGGAGGTTCAAGACTCTGACCAGCCTGACGAGCACATTGAGCAAAGCATGCCTGGCTTAGAATCTGCTGAGCCAACAAATAATGTGGTTGAACTGTTAATCCCTTTTTTTGTTTCCAACGGTGAAGCCCAGAATGGATCCCAAGCTCAGGCTTCTCAAGGAAAGGAGAAGGTAAAAGAGGTTAGTAGTCCTAATTTCTGTGTTGAGCCTAATTTCGGAAGGGTAAATTACATACGTGGTGTACAACCTTTACCTATTTTCACACTTTGGTGTACAACCTTCAATTTTGCACACTAAAGTGTATAACCTTTTGGTAACCTCCCACTAAAGTGTACATCAGGTAATTGTGACCGGTCAACCCGAAGTCAACGCGCCACATCACCATTTTGACTCATCTAAAAGTTAAAAAATGACCCACTTAATATGAAATTATTTTTGTACCCTTTATTCTTTATATAATTACTAAAAAAACACCCTTTCTTCTTCCTCCATTTTTTTGCAATTTCTCTCTCTAAAGCTTCCACTGTTTTTACCTTTTCTCTCTCTAAGTCCTATCTCTCTCTAAATGGACTTTGAAATTTACCCATCTCTCTTCATCTTCTTCACTCTTCAAATTTATTTCTTTCTCTCTCTTAAATTTCTCTCTCTAACCTCTCTCTAGTTAAATCATAGCAACACCATTTTTGTCTCTTCAGAAAACTAGAATTATCCTCCATTGTTACTGTAATAATCAAATATTTGGGACGTCGACAATATATCCTCCAAGCTTGTGTAGCTGACAGACTCCATCGGAATCAATTCTATTTCAGAAAACTAACGAATTGATTGATTCTGTCGAGATTATCGTGTATATATAAAAGACTGAGACTTTACTAATTAGAGTCCAACTATAACATTACTAATCTAATTTTATTAAACCAAAATCTCAAATTCTAATTACCTACTCCAACTATAATAGAATGTGGATTGGAATTCTGTAAATTAGAGGTGGATTGGAATATTTGACTTTGACTATGAGTATGACTTTTTAAAGGTATACTGGAATTGAAAAAAGTTGTCCGAGGATTGCAGAAAACTTAAATCGGATATGGAGAAGGGTTTGAAGAATAAAACGGTGGCAGTTTCAAGAGAAGAGCAGCGACAAAGGAAGGAAGAAAAAAGGAAGGAAAAATTGGAAGATGCCATGTATGAAGCTGATATGTGTATAGTCTGGTTTAAATCTGCAGTTTCATTCGTAGAGAAAGTGTCGACTGGAACTCAAGAGAGTGAACTTCATGGAATGTCTAGGAATCACTTTTTCAGGTGCCTTGAACAATGGAGGATAATTCTAGTTGGAGTACGAAATTGATTATGCTTTTGATGTATGAACCTGAGATTTTTTTAAGAGACAAAAATGGTGTTGCTATGATTTAAACTAGAGAGAGGTTAGAGAGAGACAAATTTAAGAGAGAGAAAGAAATTTGGAGAGCGAGAGAAATAAATAAATTTGAAGAGTGAAGAAGATGAATAGAGATGGGTAAATTTCAAAGTCCCTTTAGAGAGAGATAGGACTTAGAGAGAGAAAAGGTAAAAAGAGTGGAAGCTTTAAAGAGAGAAATTGCAAAAAAAATGGAGAAAGAAGAAATGGTGTTTTTTAGTAATTATTGATGGAAATTAAGGCTGAGGTATAGCAGCGGAAATATAAAAATTTTAGCCTACTTCCTTTTAACCATAGGATCTGTTAATCGTTATTTCATATAAAGAGGGATAAGAAGGAATACCTTTTGAAGAACAATCTACCGTTGTTAAAGAAGCGCCCACAATTCTTCTCTGAGTTCCCAAGCACGAAGTATAACACGGTGAGGTTAAGTTAGAATCAACCCTTATGAGATGCAACCAAAATAGATTGCCTCTAATTAACCAACACAAGATCAAAGAGAAAAGGAGATGAATGAAAATTAATCAATCGACGGAAGCCGTATGAATTCTTGTCCACGAACTAGGGGATGCGAATTCACTTTCTCTCTCTATTGTATGTTTCGAAAATCACAATAAGGGGAGAGGTTAGGCTTAGTCGAAATTCACTTATTAGGGGGGTATATATAATAGCTTGTATCTAAACCCTAGTTAGATAGGAATATGTTACTTAATAGGAATTCAATTCGGAATAGGATTCCCAATTATTATCTTATAATATATCTAATATATTTAGGATAATAATAAATAACCTAATTGGATAATAATAGGAGTATATTAATCTAATTAAAACTCCTAACTTAATTATCTCTTAATTAATTTAATTCACAAACCTAATCAAATTAGGATTAATAGAATTAAAATATTTCCTAACTTATTATATATAAATTTCGGCCTCCCCTAATTAAATGGGCCTTACTGGGCTCATTTGGGCTTCCATCTATTAATGACATCCATCTCTCTTTTGGTTCCAAGTCTTATGTGTGATCCATTAGGTTCTTACTACTTATGGCCGTATGCAACTATTAAATTAATTTCTTCAAGAATTATATTTAATCCTTGCATAACGGAATGATGTACTGAGTATTTTATTGGCAAGTCTGTAATCATTCCCCCAGAGTCCGTTAAGAAGACAGGTTGATTCTGTCGTTAACCCTTCCGTATTAGTTACGGTATAATTCGATCCTTTATCAACTACATCCTTGAACTGAATCTTATGACTATGGGTGATGTCAAGTCACATATAGCGAGACATTCGTTTTACTTGTATAGGCCGAGTCAACTCAAAAAGATAGGTTAAGTGAAATCTGTATTTCTTACTCTTAAGCTATCACCTTGCAAGGATTTAGAGTCGAGTCTTCCACAAGCGATCCTTGGATGTATCTCCCATTAATCGGGAGTGATAAATGCTCAATCCAATGTATAACTACCCTGACATTACCTCCCGTGACACCCAACCTTTGCAGTTCACACCCCAGAGTCATCTCTGTTAAGGATCGTGGGACCGCAGGATCAAAGTCTCACATTCAGTAATTCAGGATGACCAATTAACATTCCTTTGAGTCTGAGGATTAGTTATACCTATTAATACCAATGAGATGAAAGGTGACAAGGATGAATCTACCCATCCTGTTATCTCAAATCGGATCCCCAATCCTAATGAACGACGTTTCATCGGATCTATGTAACTGTCCATATATCTATATATATGAAGCTTGTGAGATCAGCTTTCTGTCGGACAGAAGACATTGTTACATACAAGTCTCAACAGTGATATATCAATCCTAAACATATCACTTGACTTGGGGTGGTTTTAAGTTTATTAGTTTATTATAAAGTTTTGTCTCACTTCATGCTTGTATAAACACTTTATAATCACTTTAAACAAACTTACGGATTTCCTTTTATTTAGACTTTATTTAGTGCTTAAAAGGGATTGCCTTTATATAGTTATAAAACATATATCTTATTAAAAAAAATGATATAAAGAACAATTCATTTATATTAAGTTTGTATCCTGCAACAATTGTCTATAGGACACTAAACCCCAACATACTCCCACATGGACTAAAGCCAATTGTTTCTAAAACTTATCCCAGTAGAAGTTAAATGATGATCATGTACTTTCTGGGTTAAAGGCTTTGTCAACGGATCTGCAACGTTGTCCTCTGTAGGTACTCTTTCTATTCTCAAATCTTCTCTAGCCACAATCTCTCTTATGATGTGGTATCGCTTTAGGTAGTGCTTGGATGCATTATGAGACCGTGGTTCCTTTGCTTGCGCAATGGCTCCATTGTTATCACAGTACAGAGTAATGGGATTGACAATGTCAGGCACCATACCTAGTTAAGTAATGAACTTTCTAATCCAAACTGCTTCCTTTGCTGCTTCCGCAGCAGCGATGTACTCTGACTCGGTCGTAAAGAAAGCTACGCTTCCCTGCTTGGAACTTTTCCAATTGACCGCGCCCCCATTCAAGATAAATAGGTATCCTGATTGGGATTTAAAATCATTCTCATCTGTGAGATGACTAGCGTCTGAAAATCCTTCAATTTTCAGATCTCCTTCTCCGTACACTAGGAACATGTCTTTAGTCCTTCTCAAGTACTTAAGAATGTTCTTGACGGCAATCCAATGCTCGTCTCCCGGATTCCCTTGGTAACGACTCGTTACAGATAACGCGAACACTACGTCAGGTCTAGTGCATAGCATAGCATATATAATCGAACCGATCGCGCTGGCGTACGGGACTACAGTCATGCGTCGTTTGTCATCATCAGTTTTAGGACATTGATGATTGTTTAACTTTACTCCATGTAGCATGGGTAAGTTACCTCGTTTCGATTCAAGCATGCTAAACCGATTTAGCACCTTTTCAATGTATGTAGCCTGTGAAAGACCAAGCAGTCTTCTCGATCTATCTCTATAGATCTTTATACCAAGTATATAAGCTGCTTCACCAAGGTCTTTCATTGAGAAGTTACCGGATAACCATACTTTTACCGACTGAAATAGAGCAATGTCATTTCCCATTAACAGTATATCGTCCACATATAGTATGAGAAATGCTATAGAGCTCCCACTTTCTTTCTTGTAAATGCAAGCTTCTTCGCAATTTTGTTCGAAACCAAATTGTTTTATGGTTTCGTCAAAACGCTTATTCCAGCTTCTAGATGCTTGCTTGAGTCCATAAATGGATCTCTAAAGTTTGCAAACTTTATTTGCATCCTTTGATATGAAACCTTCAGGCTGCATCATGTATACATCCTCAAGCAGGTTTCCATTTAGGAAAGCTGTTTTCACATCCATTTGCCAAATCTCATAATCGTAGTGAGCGGCAATAGCAAGCATGATTCTGATTGATTTGGACATAGCAACAGGAGAGAAGGTTTCGTCATAATCAACACCTTGTTTCTGACGATATCCTTTCGCTACCAGCCTAGCCTTGTAGGTGCTAACCTTTCCATCCATGTCAGTCTTCTTTTTGAAGATCCACCTGCACCCAATGGGAATTATCCCTTCGGGTGGATCAACCAAAGTCCACACTTGGTTAGTATACATGGAATCCATTTCAGAATCCATGGCCTCAAGCCATGCTTTAGAATCTGGACTAGTGAGAGCCTCTTCATAGTTTTCGGGTTCGTCGTCTAACACGGGAACCTCGTTATCATCTCCTACTAGAAAACCATATCTAACTGGGAGTTCACGAACTCTTCGTGATCTACGAATAGGTGCCACTGGAGTCTCATCTAATGGGACTTCTTCGGGTACCTCAACCGCTTCTATTGTTTCAGTCGGTGTTTCTTCCTCTTGAACTTCGTCGAGTTCAATCATGATTCCCTTTTGTGTTTCTTCGAGAAACTCTTTCTCTAAGAAGGTTGCGTGCTTGGATACGATTACTTTCTGATCATCTGGATGATAGAAGTAATATCCCATAGTTTCCTTAGGGTATCCAATGAAGAAACATTTATCAGATTTCGAATCTAGTTTGTCGGACGCAATACATTTGACAAACGCTGAACAACCCCATATTCTCATGAATGAGAACACAGGTTTCCTACCAACGAACAATTCATATGGTGTGGAACTAGCGGATTTAGTTGGTACTCGATTTAGGGTGAAGAGGGCAGTTTCTAAGGCATAGCCCCAGAACGACTTTAGAAGTAAGGCCATGCTCATCATGGATCGTACCATATCTAGTAGGGTACGGTTTCTCCTCTCGGATACACCATTGTGTTGTGGTGTATAGGGAGGTGTCCATTGTGAGCATATCCCACATTCAGTTAGATAATTCAGGAAATCATCTGAAAGATATTCGCCACCTCGATCAGATCGAAGCGTCTTTATTTTCCTTTCTAATTGATTTTCCACTTCATTCTTGAAGCATTTGAATTTCTCAAAAGCTTCTGATTTGTGCTTCATCAAATAGACGTAACCATATCGGGTATGGTCATCTATGAAGCTTATGAAGTATCTGAATCCTCCTCTTGCTTGGACTGACATAGGACCGCATACATCTGAATGAATAAGTCCTAGAGTGTCTGATACACGCTCACCTTTATTGCTAAAGGGTGTCTTTATCATTTTACCTTTTAAACATGATTCGCATGTTTCCAATGATTCATGATCGATTGGATCTATAAGCCCATCTGAATGTAGCTTTAGCATGCGTCTCTTGTTTATATGGCCTAAACGACAATGCCATAAGTAAGTTGAATTATCTATCTTATGTCTTTTGGTATCAATTGCAAAAACAAGAGTTTTATCATCTAACACATAAATCCCATTTTGTGATATTCTTGAAAAATAAAAGATCGAATCTTTATAAAAATTGCAACTATTGTTCTTTATTGAAATATGAAAACCGTCGTCAACAAGACGACTAATAGAAATAATGTTACGAGACATCTCAGGAACGTATAAACAATTCCTTAATTCTATTACAAGCCCAGAGGGCAAAGGTAAAACATAATCTCCAATTGTGAGGGCGGCAACTCTTGCTCCATTTCCAACTCGCAAGTTTATGCTTCCTTTCTTTAGTTCCTTAGTCTGATTTAGCTCCTGCATATTTGTACAAATATGAGATCCACATCCGGTATCAAGTACCCAAGATTCAGACAGCGAAACTGTATTTATTTCAATATAGAACATACCAGATGTAGAAGCACCGCCTTTTCCCTTCTTGAGGGTGGCTAGATACTCCTTGCAGTTTCTCTTCCAATGCCCGTCTTTACCACAGAAGTGGCACTCTCCTTTGGGCTTCTTCACTTCCTTTCCCTTGGACACAACTTTCTTACCTTTCTTGGGATGTTTAGGATTGGGAAAATTCCCTTTCCTTTTCTTCGATCCCTCAATTACAAGAGCCGATATGGTCTTGTCTTTCTTCATATTGGGCTCAACTGACTTGAGCATGTTTGCAAGCTCTTCAAGAGAGGTTTGCAAGTCATTCATCTGATAGTTCATTATGAACTGTGAATAACTTTCTGGGAGGGATTGAAGAATTAAGTCAACACTTAATTCGTTATCCATCGCAAATCCAATACTAGAAAGTTTGGTAATGTAGCCAATCATCTTGACACAATGTGTCATGACTGATGTGCCCTCTTGCATCCTGCAACGATATAACAGCTTGGATATCTCGTAGCGTTCGCACCTGGTTTGTTTCCCAAACAATTCCTTTAGGTGCATGATGATGGAATAGGCATTCATCTCCTCATGTTGCCTTTGTAATTCCGATGTCATCGATGCAAGTATGATGCATCCGGCATGATCGTCATCAGCCTTGTGCTTTTGATAAGCATCAATTTCCTCGATGGGAGCATCATCTTCAGGAACATGGGGTATCAATGTATCAAGTACATACCCAATTTTCTCGAACTTCAAAACAATTTTGAGGTTACGAAACCAGTCGGTGAAGTTTGAACCATTCAGTTTGTTATCGGTAAGAATGTTTTGCAGATTGGTTTTAGTCATAATTTTAAGAGTGTGTGTTTAAACAAAACCTGAGAGTGAGAAAGAGTAAACGTACGTCATTCATTTGCTTTAAAGCATAACAATCTAAATTTATAGGCCTTTTAATTTATTTCAGATTGCTCCCACTATTTTGCCAAATTAATAGCCCTCCATATTAATTCGAAGAATTTCACAAATCCTTTAGTGAGCTAGGATCCTAACTCCTGAGATTTCGCCTTGAGTTTACTCAACAAGCTAGTCTCATTCATTAGGTAGATTCATATGATCAATCACATCTCTAATGTGATTCCTAGGTTATTGAGTTACTAACCACATTAGTAACTAATATGCTATTCATATTAATCCCAACCATCTTGCCCATTAGTTTATGATAACATGAGTTTACTCATCCAATTATCATAATCTAATTTAAGTATTACCCCATATTCATGAAAGAACGATTTTCGATAATTCAGGTGTTACCATAAGACCCCGAGCTTGAGTTTACTCAACAACCCAAAGGTCCCCAGTACTGCCGGCTGAATTATAATATTAGGGAGGGGCAACCGATTTTAATAACTTGCTTATTTACTTAACTTTTTAATGAGGGATTTTATTTTAGGTCTCATAATCTAACTTAGTCTTGATTTGCTTTAGCATACATCAGACACATACATTCACATATATTGGTGTTATGGACATATCATCTAAATTATTCCGTCGAGCCAGAGACGGAATAAAAAGGGCAAACCTAAGGAAATACTAACTATTACATATTTCTCTTTAGGTCCTCCGTCTTCTCCATGGCGCCTTGAAATTACATATTAATTTCTATACTACTAAAGAAAACTTCAACTGAATTGAAGGGAATTAGATGAGAGGAGAAATTACAATAGATAGTAGAAAGGCAGGACTCGCAGACCCTATTTCAAAAATACCAAAAGACTAAAAGAGGGTCCAAATATGTCCATAACTCCAAACATGCATAGACTCAATTAAATAAATTTAATTGATTGATTACATAACTATCTTATGTAATATTTATGTTAATCACATTAACTTAACAAATTACTTTCATCCAATTTTACTTCTAATAGTTTCGTATCCTTTTATATTAAACTTTTAGGTTAATATAACTATACAAAACTTTAATTATGCATGTTCCAATTATTTAGATTTTAATTCATTTAACATTTTGATTTACAAATTGGTAAAACAAACTTTTAAACAAATTTTCATTCGATAATCAAGAACAGAAAACTATCAATTTCTGAAATATATATATATTCAAATATAAAACGATTTTAAACCATTTAAAATCAAGTGGCTATCGGGCCGGGCCCGAGAGTGGGCCGCTGCCGATTGGCAGCGGCCCTTAGGGCGCGCGAGACGCCGCTGCCTTGCGGTAGTGGCGCCGCACGCAGCTGCTGCCGTGAGGCAGCAGCCGCGCGCGACAGCGGCCAGTCGCGCCGCGAGGCGCGACTTGGGCTGCTGTCGCGTTATTTTATATATATATATCAGGTTTTTAAAACGGTTTTAAAAACGATTTTCAGAAATAGGAAAAACTACAATAGGTTTCCGTTTTATCTTTAGTATTAATAAAACTGATTTTATTAACCTAACTATAAAACTAATAGATTTTGTTATAATGATTATCAACCGAAATAATTAGGAACATACACATAATCAATTTTAATTAACAATTAATTAAAACTTATTTATCCTTAGGATTAATTAATCAAAACTATTTGTTAATTAATCCTAACCATAAATATTTATTCAATCCTATTGAAAAACTTCTAAATTTTCATATATGAAATAACGGATTTAACGATGGCTCTGATACCACTGATGGAAATTAAGGCTAAGGTATAGCAGCGGAAATATAAAAATTTTAGCCTACTTCCTTTTAACCATAGGATCCGTTAATCGTTATTTCATATAAAGAGGGATAAGAAGGAATACCTTTTGAAGAACAATCTACCATTGTTAGAGAAGCGCCCACAATTCTTCTCCGAGTTCCCAAGCACGAAGTATAACACGGTGAGGTTAAGTTAGAATCAACCCTTATGAGATGCAACCAAAATAGATTGCCTCTAATTAACCAACACAAGATCAAAGAGAAAAGGAGATGAATGAAAATTAATCAATCGACGGAAGCCGTATGAATTCTTGTCCACGAACTAGGGGATGCGAATTCACTTTCTCTCTCTATTGTATGTTCCGAAAATCACAATAAGGGGAGGGGTTAGGCTTAGTCAAAATTCACTTATTAGGGGGTATATATAATAGCTTGTATCTAAACCCTAGTTAGATAGGAATAGGTTACTTAATAGGAATTCAATTCGGAATAGGATTCCCAATTATTATCTTATAATATATCTAATATATTTAGGATAATAATAAATAACCTAATTGGATAATAATAGGAGTATATTAATCTAATTAAAACTCCTAACTTAATTATCTCTTAATTAATTTAATTCACAAACCTAATCAAATTAGGATTAATAGAATTAAAATATTTCCTAACTTATTATATATAAATTTCGGCCTCCCCTAATTAAATGGGCCTTACTGGGCTCATTTGGGCTTCCATCTATTAATGACATCCATCTCTCTTTTGGTTCCAAGTCTTATGTGTGATCCATTAGGTTCTTACTACTTATGGCCGTATGCAACTATTAAATTAATTTCTTCAAGAATTATATTTAATCCTTGCATAACGGAATGATGTACTGAGTACGTTATTGGCAAGTCTGTAATCATTCCCCTAGAGTCCGTTAAGAAGACAGGTTGATTCTGTCGTTAACCCTTCCATATTAGTTACGGTATAATTCGATCCTTTATCAACTACATCCTTGAACTGAATCTTATGACTATGGGTGATGTCAAGTCACATATAGCGAGACGTTCGTTTTACTTGTATAGGCCGAGTCAACTCAAAAAGATAGGTTAAGTGAAATCTGTATTTCTTACTCTTAAGCTATCACCTTGCAAGGATTTAGAGTCGAGTCTTCCACAAGCGATCCTTGGATGTATCTCCTATTAATCGGGAGTGATAAATGCTCAATCCAATGTATAACTACCCTGAAATTACCTCCTGTGACACCCAACCTTTGTAGTTCACACCCCAGAGTCATCTCTGTTAAGGATCGTGGGACCGCAGGATCAAAGTCTCACATTCAGTAATTCAGGATGACCAATTAACATTCCTTTGAGTCTGAGGATTAGTTATACCTATTAATACCAATGAGATGAACAGGTGACAAGGATGAATCTACCCATCCTGTTATCTCAAATCGGATCCCCAATCCTAATGAACGACGTTTCATCGGATCTATGTAACTGTCCAGATATCTATATATATGAAGCTTGTGAGATCAGCTTTCTATCGGACAGAAGACATTGTTACATACAAGTCTCAACAGTGATATATCAATCCTAAACATATCACTTGACTTGGGGTGGTTTTAAGTTTATTAGTTTATTATAAAGTTTTGTCTCACTTCATGCTTGTATAAACACTTTATAATCACTTTAAACAAACTTACGGATTTCCTTTTATTTAGACTTTATTTAGTGCTTAAAAGGGATTGCCTTTATATAGTTATAAAACATATATCTTATTAAAACAAATGATATAAAGAACAATTCATTTACATTAAGTTTGTATCCTGCAACAATTGTCTATAGGACACTAAACCCCAACAATTATATAAAGAATAAAGGGTACAAAAATAATTTCATATTAAATGGGTCATTTTTTGACTTTTAGAGGAGTCAAAATGGTGATGTGGCGCGTTGACTTTGGGTTGACCGGTCACAATTACCTGATGTTCACTTTAGTGGGAGGTCACCAAAAGGTTGTACACTTTAGTGTGCAAAATTGAAGGTTGTACACCAAAGTGTGAAAATGGGTAAAGGTTGTACACCACGTATGTAATTTACCCAATTTTGGAAAGGCTATGGGTGTCAACAAAATTAGTATGAAAAAGCCAACGGGTAAACAGAAAATTGTCCATAGTTCTATGGATTTGTCGGATAAGAGGGGACCTGCTGGTACCTCTACGAGGCTCTCAGGAGCCTCAAATAAATACCTGGTTTAGGGTAATGGGTGGGTCAGTATTCCTCCTTTCTATTGATTTGTTGGTTTGGAATGTTAGAGGTGCGGCTAGCAAGGCTACCCGTATCCATGTTAAAGATTTAATTAAACAGTTTAATCCTTCTTGTTTTGCTTTAATGGAAACTAAGATTAGTGGAGTTAAAGCAGATGAGGTGGTTAAAAAGTTTAGGAATTGGAATTGTGTTAGATCGGAGGCTACTGGCCGGGCTGGCGGGATTTGGCTTTTCTGGACGCCAGATCGAGTCCATTTTGATATCGTTAGTATGGATAAATAGTTTATTCATAGTAAAGTGAGTTTTCCTGATAATAAACCTTTCTTTATTACCTTTGTTTATGTTGATCATGTCCTGGCTAATCGAAAACGGCTTTGGGAGGTTCTTTATTCTATGAGTGTTAGTATGACTGAGTCTTGGTTTGTGGCTGGTGATTTTAATGATATTTCCCTTATAAGTGATCAGAGAGGGGGTGCGAATCACTATGTTAATCGTTGCCTCAATCATAAGCAAAGTATGGATTTATGTGGGCTTTCTGATCTGGGTGCCGCTGGCCTTAAGTTTTCTTGGAAGCGAAATAGTACTTTTGTTTGTTTAGACAAAGTTTATGCCAACGTTTCAGCTCAAACTAGGTTTCCTGAAGTGTCTGTGTTGAATCTCCCCTTCCGACACTCGGATCACTGTCTTATCTTAGTCAGGCTGGTGAGAGGTAATCGGCCTAGGGGGAGAGACCGTTTAGGTATCAGGTGGCTTGGGAATCTCGTCCTGAGTTTAAAAACTTTGTTCAAGAGAATTGGAAGCCTCATTCTAATGTCTTACAAGCTGTTGAGGGCTTTAGACAAAATGTTTTGGGGTGGAATAAGAACGTCTTTGGTCATATTATTAGGAGAAAGAATAAATTATTGAGTAGAATTGAGGGCATTCATCGTAGTTTGGAGGTTAGTTTTGATCATAGGTTGGATGGTCTCCTCAGATCCCTTCAGAAGGAGTTGGAAGCTGTGCTTAGACAGGAAGAGTTACTTTGGTTTCAAAAATCTATGAAAGCCTGGATTAAAGATGGGGATCGGAATACCAGGTATTTTCATCTCTCTACTGTTATTAGAAGACAAAACAATAGGATTGATGCTATTAAAGACTCAAATGGAGAGTGGGTTTATGAGGATGAAGACATTCGTCACTTGGCCCTTAGTTTCTATAAAGAGTTATTCAAAGAGGACCTTATGGATCTGGATAAAGCTCAGACTATTTCTACTTTTCCCATGTTGGGAGATGATAAAAATCTGGAAGCCTTCCATCCTATTTCCCAGAAAGAAATTGATCAAGCTATTTTTAGCATTGGGGCTACTAAAGCTCCTAGAGTTGATGGTCTGCCTGCTGGTTTTTATCATAAGCACTGGGAGGTTGTTAAGGAAGGCATTTATAGCTTTATAAAAGGAGTTTTTAATGGATCTCAGGATATTGGGCTTGTGAACAAAACTCTTCTAGTTCTGATTCCTAAAGTTGAGAAGCCGTCTTCCTTCTTACAAATTAGGCCTATTAGTCTTTGTAATGTTCTATATAAAGCTATTACTAAAATTGTGGCCAATAGACTCCGTTGTATTCTTTCTGATATCATTAGCCAGAATCAAGGAAGCTTTGTTCCTGGTAGACAAATGATGGATAATGTGGTCATTGCCCAGGAGATGGTCCATTCCATGAAGATCAAAAAGGGGAAGAGGGGTATTGTGGCTCTGAAGTTGGAGCTGGAGAAAGCTTATGATCGCATAAACTGAAGTTTCCTTCTTGATAGTCTGAAGAGAGCAGGGATTCGTGATAACTGTAGGAGATTAATTGAGGTTTTCATTTCGTCTCCTGTTTTTCAAGTTTTGATCAATGGGGATATGTCGGAAGAATTTTCTCCTTCCCGGGGTATCCGTCAAGGGGACCCTATGAGCCCTTTCTTATTTGTTATTGCAATGGAAAGACTGACTCACCTTATCCAAGAAGCTGTTGGTAATGGGAAATTCCACCCGGTGTCCATCAATAAATTCTGTCCCCAGGTTACTCACTTGTTCTTTGCAGATAATGTTTTGATCTTTGTGGAAGGTAATGAGGAGCAGTTAAGTGTAATTATGGATATTCTTGATTGTTTCTGAACTGCCTCTGGTCAGAAGCTTAATATCCAGAAGTCCAGGATGATGTGTTCTAAGAATATGAACCAGAGAGCCTGCAAAAGGATGAGTGATTTGTCTGGAATTCCTCTGACTAATTCTCTGGGGAAGTATCTGGGGATTCCCCTCCATAGTGAAAGAGTTTCGAAAGCTTCTTTTAAGGATACTTTGGATAAAACCAATAAGAAGTGTGCCATTTGGAAAGCTAAGACTCTCTCTCTTGCGGGCCGCCTTACTTTGGTTCAGTCTGTCAATTGTGCGACTCCTAATCATATTATGCAGGCTTGTCGTCTGCCTGAGCCTGTTGTCAAAGATCTTGATAAAATTAATCGTCGGTTCCTGTGGGGGGAAGCTGAGGAGGGGAGGAAGATTCACCTAGTTCCTTGGAATGAGGTTTGTCAACCTAAGGATATGGGAGGTCTCGGCATTAGGAAAGCCAGAGATAATAATAAAGTTTTATTAATGAAACTTCTGTGGCGAATGTGGCAACTTCCTTCAGCTCTTTGGGTTCAATTATTATGCGGTAAGTATAGAAAGGATAAGGTTTTTGGGCGTCCTAAGGATAGAGTGGTTAATTGTTCCTTTCTTTGGAAAGGCCTGAGTGCTGTATTTGCTGAATTTTGCTCTGGGATTGGGTGGAATGTGGGTAATGGTAAAACTATTAGCTTTTGGAATGATATATGGATTGGTAAAAAGCCTTTATTGGAGGTTTGTGAGTCTTTACCGCCTTTAGAAATTCAGAACTGGAGGATTGCAGATGTGGTGGATTCTGAGGGTGATTGGATTTGGTCTAAGTTTGATTCTTACCTCAGTCTGGAATCACTCCTGAGAATTAGAGGAGTTCAGATTAGTAGTAAGGAGGAAGACAGGGATAGTTACTGTTGGTCTTTGACGAACAATGGGGCTTTTTCTTGTAAATCGGCTTTTCAGGCATTCTATCAGGAGTTGGATACTGTGCACCCAGAGGTGTGGAAGACGATTTGGGCCTTAAAAGTGCCTTACCGTATTAGAAGCTTCCTATGGCTAGGGGTTAAAAATAGGTTGCTTACTAATTCTGATAGGATAATGAGGCATTTGGTGGAGTCTGGAGCTTGTGGCAGATGCAGAGGTCATAAAGAAACTTTGTGCCATGCTCTCAGAGATTGTGAGAAAAGTAAAGAGGTTTGGAGGAAAGTTCTCCCTATAAAGGTGCTGTCTACATTTTTATCCCACTCTGAGATTGATTGGTTTGTGGATAGGATTAATGGGAAACTTTTGGCTGATTTGAAGAATGGTGTTCTCTTATTTGTGGTGGTTTGCCACCAGATTTGGAAATGGAGAAATGAGGAGATTTTTGGAGGAGAAACGGTTGTTTTGCCTAATGTTTTTTATTTCTTTTCCAAAAAGATTTGCACCTTGGTTGATAGCTTCTTTGAGGATCCCTTGGCTAGGGCTATTTAGAGGAAAGAAGCCCATCTCTTAGACTGGTGTAGGCCTAGTGAAGGTGTGGTTAAGCTAAACACTGATGGCTCTTGTCTAAAGGACGGGAGAATTGCCGCGGGAAGGGTTCTGAGAGATGATAGTGGTGGTTGGGTTTCTGGTTTCTCTCAGAATTTGGGCATGGGATCGTCCTTTTCTGCAGAGCTTTGGGGGATTTTTTCTGGCCTTAGGCTAGCTAAAAATCTGGGGGTGAAGAAGCTTCTGGTGGAATCTGATAACCTTGAAGCTGTCAAAATGATCTCGGAGAATAATGCTATTTGCTTGAATAGCCAAAATTTAATCAAAGGTATCAGAAGGATTTGCTCTTCCTTTGATTTTCTTAGCTTCGGCCATATTTATAGGGAGCAAAATCGGGTAGCGGACCGTCTTGCGGTTGAAGGTCATACAAGGATGTTGGGTCTCTCAACCTTTTCTTCTCCTCCGCTGTTCATTTCGTCCCTGATCTTGGATGATTTGGTGGGGGTCAGCTTTCCCAGGCTGATCCCGGGTTAAGCGGTTTTGTTTGTTTTTTTCTTTCCTTTCCTACCAAAAAAAAAGATCATTTATAATTATTAGCGATATTTTTATAGATATTACTAATTATAACCTTATCATATGTGGATTAAATGTGGTGTGCCAGAAAGGAGAGTTAAAGGGAGAAATTTCAATTCTAAACAAAATGATTGTCGGGGGATGCAAGGATTAAAATAACCACTCTTAGCTTCTTAGTGCCACTATAAAAGTTTTACTAAATAATTCATAGCTAACACAAGTTAAATAAAGGTAATTTAAATACAAAATTGACAAGCTAATTTGAGAAAACGTCCATTTCATTGATATGAAATGAGTTAATTACATATATGTTGATGAAATATGAGCAATTACAATTAAATTTATATCTATCACAAAAATAGTTAAATCAAATGTGGATGTTGAATCTAAAAAAATGTGAACAAAATGGAAATTGGAATACGAAATCGAAACAATGAAATTAAAATTCTAATAATAAAATTGAAAGACATATTGAAACAACAAACTTAAAGCCAATAAATGGCTAGCTTTGACGGGTGTTGGACTGAAATCGGTATGGATTCCACGAACGTGAGAGAGATTTGAATGGACGATCGGATGTGTGAACGTAAGTGAATTAGATGTTTAGATAATTAAAGCTTGAAATTGGGAACAATTCACAACGATTAATTTCGGGTTTAATAACGAGGTTAAAAATCTTGAAGCGACGTTTAAAGAGACAAGAAAAATGACTTGAGATTGAATTAGCTTGGTAAAAAAATCCAAAAGGAATCAGATTTTCGGTTTGTTGAAAACAAAAACAAATCGAGACAAAAATTTGCTATAAAATGAGTTTTCAAACATAGAATGGAGCAAATGAAAGCTAAGAATTAAATTTAGAATGTTGTAAATGATAATAAAGTAAAATTTTAGACTAAAACAGACTTTATAAGGTCGAAATAAAGCCATGGAGATTGTTGGACAGAATGTATCGAAGATGAACAAAATGCAGAAAATGAACTTTGAGCAACAAAAGCTCTAAAAATCGGACTTAGAATGGACAAACTAAAGAAAGGAAGCTAAAAACTACCCACTTAGAGCTGAGGAACTTGAAAATGCAAGGCAAGGAACCCAAGAAAAAGACTTAAGTAGTTGTTAAGTGTAGATTGTGTTGGATGTGTCTTTTTGAATGAGGAGAAGTGACCTCTATTTATAGTTGATGGGCTTGTTGAACAAGTAATTAATTGCAACTATACCCAATTTCACTCAACTAACTACCTAACTTCCCTTAATTTCAGTTTATAGTTGCTAAAATTACGGTTAATTAAGTTAGTTAGAGCTATAATAGGAATAACAACTAACTTAACTAAAAATTACACATGTTTTAAACATGTGCTTTAACTTCCAAAAACTATTTCTCCATTCGTATGGAACCGAATTGAACCCACGAATATATATTGGATTCTTTAAGATATTTACTTTTCGAAACTTCCTCCGCCCTGTAATTCAGGAGTAGGTTCGTACTGCGGCTTTTGGTATGGGAGGTAGTAAGGCCCCTAGGGTGGATGTGTTACCTGCTAGTTTCTATCATAAACATTGCACAGTGGTGGGAACAAATGTGACAACTTTTGTCATGGATATTTTTGCTAGATCCCGTTCTATTGAACAAGTGAACTAAACTCTTCTCATCCTTATCCAGAAGGTGGCGGACCTAAGAAATTTTGCTCATTATAGGCCTATTAGTCTGTGTAATGTCCTATATAAGATTGTGACGAAGATTATTGTGAGTAGACTGAAGGATATCCTGCCTCAAATCATTGATTCTACACAATGTAGTTTTATCCCGGGAAGACAGAACTTTGATAATGTGGTTATTGCTCAGGAGGTCGTTCATTTGATGCCAGTGAATAAAGGGAAGAAAGGACTGGTGGCTCTTAAGATTGATATGGAGAAAGCTTATGACAAGGCCGACTTGCATTTTTTGTCGGGTACTACTCCACTTACAGGGTTTCCGGAATACTGGTGTCAAATCATTGACCAATGTGTGCAATTGAGTTCGATGCAGGTTGCCATTAATGGGGGAGACTACCTCGTCTTTTTGTCCATCACATGGGATTCGTCAGGGTGACCCAATTTTCCTATACTTATTTGTCCTTTGTATGGCTCGGTTGGACCATATGATCAAACATGCTATTAATTTTAAAAAAATCAAACCGATCAAGCTTGTTCGCTGGAGTCTGGAGATTAGTCATCTTTTTTTTTTTTTTTGCAGATGATGTCCTGTTTTTTCTTGAGGCGGATTTAGAGCACATCAGTGGGTTTATGTAGGTGTTAAATGAGTTTTGTGCTTTGTTTAGTCAAAAAATTAATATTCAGAAATCAAGAATGATGGTTTCAAAAAATGTTTCTAATAGCATAGCTCGTAGGTTGAGCTCTTCGTGCTCTGTCCCATTAACGAATTGTTTGGGAAAGTATCTTGGGGTTCCACTTTTAGGCGGTCAATTGGATAAAAACACCTTCAGAGATACGGTTGACAATATTAATACCAGAATGGGGGCGTGGAAAGCTAATAATCTCTCATTGGCGGGTAGAATTATCCTTGTGCAGTCAATCACTTCAACGGTTGCCAATCGTGTGATGTAAATGAATATGCTCCTTAAAGGGTTTGCGTAAGATTGACAAAAGCAATCGTTCCTTCATATAGAGTGGCACTGGTGAAAATAATAAACTACATTTAGTTGATTAGGATTCGGTATGTAAACTGAAGAATTGTGGTGGTACAAGACTAAGGAAATCAACATATACAAATACGGTTCTTCTACTAAAGCTCTTGTGGAGAGTTTGGAAAGAATCATACTCCCTATGGGTCAAGGTTCTGGCCATGAAGTATAGGAACGACCTAATGTTTAGGGGTACAAAATCAGTTTCTACTCACCGATCACATATTTGCCGAAGCTTACAATCAGTGTTTGACATTTTCTTGCATGGGCTAGTCTAGAGTACTGGGGATTGGAGGACTGCGTCTTTCTAGAATGATAAGTGGTTGGGGACTATCTTCCTTCGGGACTTGGTTGTGACTATAATGGCAAAAGAAGACCTCTAATGGTGTGTGAGCGATGTGTTTGATGCTAGTGGTAGTTGGAATTGGGAAAAGATTGAGCACTATTTAGATGTGGAGATCTCTGCTTCGTTTGAGATGCATTCTTACGGCTCGGGACTCCGACATACGGGACATACCGAGATGGGTTCTGCAAATGGTAATTTCTATTGTAAAGATGCGTATCCTTTTATTCTCTCTGAACGTGGAGGAACTGAGGCTGATTCTCGGTTTGAAAATATTTGGAAGATTAAAGTCCCTCAACATATCCGGATGTTCCTTTGCTTGTGTCTCCATAATAGGTTACTGACTAATTGGGAACGGAAAAGGAGGCATTTGAGTGAGGAGGATATTTGTCCCATTTGTCACAGGGTATCAGAGTCCCTTACTCATATTCTTAGGGACTGTCTGGAGAGTGAGAGAGTTTGGCAGGGCCTCCTGCCACCGGGATCATGGCACTATTTCTTCGGTGTGGCGAGGGAGTTGTGGTTTAGCGAATGTGCTATGGGGCTTGATAAAAAGTTTGGTGTTCTGAACTGGAATATGGTTTTTACGGTTACGGTGCATAAGCTATGGTCCTGGCGAAACTTGGGGGTCTTCTGTAACGGGGTTGGTATCTCCGGGGATCGAATCGCATTGACTCATAGGGCGATGGAGGGAGCTGTAGTGGCCTGGGATGTTTGGCCGAGGTTGACAGGCCGGGGTATTAGGCAAACTGTTTGAACTCAGTGGCAGAAACCAATGAGGGGCTTGTTTAAACTTAATATGGATGGAGCGGCTTCTAGTTCGACAAGTTTAATTGGCTCAAGAGGAGTGCTTCGGGATAGTTCGGTTAATTGGGTTTGGGGGTTTACACAAAATGTGGGCCAGGACGATGTTTTGACACTAGAGCTGTGGGGTATCCGCACTGGTTTGGCTTTGGCGATTAAATCAAATTGTAGTCTGCTGATTGTAGAGTCAGATAATCTTTCAGTGGTAAAGCTTGTTAACTCAAGTACGCCTTTGCACCACCCGGCATGTGCCTTGATTCGTGGTATTAAGGCTCTCGTATCTAAGTTCGAGCATTTAGTTGTGTGCCACATTTACATGAAGTGCAATAAGTGTGCAGATTCTCTTGTCAATTCATCTCTCGATCATGTGCCTAATATTTCAATTCTGCAGTTAGCTCCTACAATGATTTCTCCTCTTCTTCAGGAAGATCTTGTAGGTAGGCCTTGCTTGAGGCTCATTGCCTCGTAATTTCATTTCCTTCTATTTCTGTTTTTTCAGTTATCTTTCTATCTATCTATCTATCTATCTATATATATATATATATATATATATATATATATATATATATATATATATATATATGATTGAGTGATTGTAAAGTTTAGTTAACTAATCATATAATGTTGCGTGTCAAGTGAATGGTCGCCCGTATTATTGCAGATGCTCTTATTGTTGGGATTTTTTTGAAAAAAAGTATAAAAGAAATTAATAACAAAACATGGTGCTAAGAATTTTATTGAATCTGTCAATTTCTGTGCATCTTAAAAGTACATATTAATGACTTTTTTATAGGTTTATAATGCAATAAGAAGATATTAGAGGAAAACAATTAAATCTTATTTGTTATCCACTAATATCCCACTAACAAAATCAAATACTTATTTTTAGAAACCACTAAACTAGACTTGGTCAAAAATAACTTTGAATCAAAAATCAAAATCTCAACATTCCCTCTTGATTCAAAGTTTTTTTTACATATGATGTACTTCCCATCATCATCTTCTAATCGAAACACTTCTCCCCGCAAATGGCTTTTCAGTACACTTCTCAACGTAAATGGCTTCTCGATGCACTTCTCACCGACCTTCAATTATTAATTAGAGCACTTCTCTCCAAAATTAAAATACTAATTATTCATTAACAACACATGTCAAATTGACATTTCCTTCTGTAACTTTTTGAATTTGAAACGCTAGAACTTCTCCTTATGCCAACAATTTTTTTCTTCTTGATCATGCTTCTCACAATGACCATACTGAGTAATTTTCAATTTTGCAGAAATTCCTTCAACCACTTGTTCATTTTTCGGAAGCCATGGTCGAGTTTTGTTTCAAATAGTCACAAGCGCTGATACCAATTGTTGGGATTCTTTGAGAAAAATATAAAAGAAATTAATAACAAAACATGGTGCTAAGAATTTTATTGAATATGTCGATGTTATGCGCACCTTAAAAGTATAGATTAATGACATTTTTATATGCTTATAATGCAACAATAAGATATTAGAAGAAAACAATAAAATCTTAGTTGTTATCCATTAACTAACAAAATCAAATACTTAAGGGTGAAGGTATAAAAATAACTCTAACATTTTGGGTCATGAGTAATTTTACCCATAATGTTTAAAATGATGCAATTTTACTCATAACATTGGTAGCTAATAACAATTTTACCCCTAACCTTGATAATTTGGGTCAATTTCAGACACTGTTATAAATCACAGATATTTTATTCTTTATTCTGCGTAAATTCCATATCAGTTAGTTCTAACAAATATTTCATGTTTTTTATAATTTAATAATAGAATTGAAGATTAATATTTATAAATTTGATGATTTTTTTGAATTTTTTTATCTAATTCGTACAGTATATATTTTATTTTTATTTTTTCATATCTCAATATATGTTTGTGATTTGTTACTGATAAAATAACGTATGTATGAAATGTAGATGATAAAATTCACAATTGAGAAAGTTTGATGAATTATTTCTCAAATTGACCCAAACTATCAATGTTACGAATAAAATTGCTATTGACTTCTAATATTATGAGTAAAATCGCACCATTTTGGACATTAGAGATAAATTTGCTTCTACCCAAAACATCATGGTTATTTTTGCGTTTAACCCAATAAAATAGCATGCTACTTCGTCGTTGAAGCGTGCAACCCTCAACTGCGGAACTTCCTTCCTTTCCCCCTCATTCAATTCAAATTTTCTTCTCTGCATTCCCTCCATCTGTAACGTTATATTATCCCCTCCATTATACTATGTTTGCAAACAAATTCTTTCTGGACTCTGTTGCCTACACAAAACTGGTGCAATTTTCTGCCAAATCTGGGTCTCTAGTCCATGGCAAGGTTGCTCATGCCCATATTATAAAAACTGCCTTCAATCCCTGCCTCTTCCTGCTCAATAATCTTCTTAATATGTATTGTAAATTTCGTGAGATGGGGACAGCTCGAAAGCTGTTTGATAGAATGCCTGAACGAAGTGTGATTTCTTATAATCTTTTAATTTCTGGGTATGCGGAGGTTGGTTCTTATGACAATGCCATTAGCATGTTTAGTGAAGCTAACATGGTTCGTTTGAAGCTTGATAAGTTCAGTTATGCTGCTGTGCTAACTGCTTGTGGTCAAACCAAGCACCTTGGGTTAGGTCAAGTAATTCATGCTATGGCTATTGTTTGGGGGTTATCCCAGCAAGTTTTTTTTACCAATTTGTTTATTGATATGTATTGCAAATGCGGGGGAGTTGAACAGGCAAGGGTTTTGTTTGAGTATTCTAATGAGTTGGATGAAGTCTCTTGGAATTCTTTGATTTCGGGGTATGTCAGACTTGGTAAATATGAGGAAATGTTGAAATTATTAAACAAAATGCATCAAAATGGAACACGTTTTAATGCTTTTACACTTGGAAGTGCATTGAAGTCATGTTTAAATCTTATTAGTATGATGCAATATGGTAGAACACTTCATGGATATGCAGTCAAACTTAGTCTGGATTTTGATGTTGTCGTTGGCACTGCATTGCTTGATATGTATGCAAAAAATGGGCATTTGGAAGATGCAATTCGAATTTTCAGAATGATTCCTAACCAAAATGTTGTGATGTATAATGCCATGATTGCAGGATTCATCGAAATTGAGGCTAGTGATAAAGAATATGTATATGAAGCTTTTAATGTTTTCTCTCAGATGCGGAGGCAGGGAATAAAACCTTCAAATTTTACATTCTCAACTATAGTCAAAATTTGCAACTGCGTAGGATCATTTGAGTATGGAAAGCAAATTCATGCTCTTATCTGCAAGAACAACCTTCAAACTGATGAGTTTATTGGAAGCACACTTATTGATATGTACTCCTTGGTGGGTTCAACTGACGATCAGTTGAAATGCTTTAGTTCCACTCCAAAGTTAGATATTATTTCATGGACTTCCATGATTGCTGGTTATGCTCGCAATGGTCAATTTGAGAGAGCCTCAACTCTGTTTTATGAACTGCTGGCCTCAGGAATGAAACCAGATGAGTTCATAATATCATCAATGTTGAGCGCTTGTGCGGATTTGGCTGCAGAAAGGTCTGGGGAGCAACTCCATGGATATGCTATAAAGACTGGAATTGAACTTTTCACGATTGTCAAAAACTCGCAGATTTCCATGTATGCAAAGTCTGGCAACATAGATTCTGCTAAGATGACATTTGAACAGGTACAGAATCCTGACGTGGTTTCCTGGTCTGTGATGATCAGTAGCAATGCGCAACATGGATGTGTGAAGGATGCGTTGGACCTCTTTGAATTGATGAAGAGCTGTGGAATTCCTCCAAACCCTATCACATATCTTGGAGTTTTAACCGCTTGTAGCCATGGAGGGCTTGTAGAGGAAGGACTAAGGTACGAAAGCAGAACCACTTTTTTCCCTTCCATGGCTTTTTAAGTTTTATGGTGAAAAATGATGCAAATCTGCATAATCTCTTGAACAGGCATGTCTGCTTTCAAGTATCAGAATCATTGTCAGTAGAGCTAGGATGTGAATGTTAGCAACTACTCTTTTTTGAGATTAACCTTGCAAAATTTGAGCAATGAATCAAACATATTTTGGATAAAATAAAACTTCTCAAGCATATTATTATGATAATTAAGATCAATGGAATTTCAGAACTTTATGACTTATATTTTTTGTAAACCAGCTAGTTAGGTTTGTTTCTTGTATGAAGGCTTTCTTCATTCAGATATTTTATACATCCATTTTTGGTGATGGTTCTCTTTCTTTCTTGATGGCAGATATTATGAGAACATGTGGAAAGATTATCGCATGAAAGCTAATGTAAGGCATTGTGCCTGTGTTGTTGACCTCCTGAGTCGTGCTGGAAAGCTGCTGGATGCAGAAATTTTCATTTTGAACTCAGGTTTTGAAGACAATCCAGTGATGTGGCGAGCATTGCTGAGTGCTTGCAGGATTTATAAAGACACTATCATAGGGAAACGTGTTGCAGATAAAGTAATTGAGCTTGAACCTCAGGAATCTTCATCACATGTTCTTCTTTACAACATTTACATGGATGCAGGAATGGAATTGCCTGCCACAGAAGTCAGAGAAGTAATGAAAAATCAAGGAATTAAGAAAGAACCTGGTCAGAGTTGGATTGAGGTAGGAAACAACATCCATTCTTTTGTGGCCGGTGATATTTCTCACCCTTTAAGCCAAGTAATTTATAGAACATTGGAAGAAATGTTACAAAAGATAAGAAAATTAGGTTGTGTTGATAAAAAAGTTCAGAAAATATATTCCAGAACGCCTGAAGCAGAGGTCAAGGGAACCTCAGTGGTGAATTACCACAGTGAAAAGCTAGCTGTGACTTTTGGTATAATTAGTTTGCCGCCATCAGCTCCTGTGAAGGTGATGAAAAATTTGAGAGTCTGTGTTGATTGTCATACAACGATGAAGCTCATCTCGAAAGTGGAAAGAAGAGACATAATTCTTAGAGATCCACTTCGTTTCCATCATTTCAGAGAAGGCTCTTGTTCTTGCAAGGATTACTGGTGATCATAGTATGATCTCGAAAGTGGAAAGAAGAGACATAATTCTTAGAGATCCACTTCGTTTCCATCATGTCACGGAAGGCTCTTGTTCTTGCAAAGATTACTGGTGATCGTAGTAAGCTAACAAAAAATTTCAGTTTCTGCGCAGGAGTTGCTAAAGAGAAAGATTGCAGGTAGAAGACTTGGGATAGGCTGAGAAAAATGGAAATTGAAGGCAGGGAAGTCATGGAAGTGTAGAATTAGAAACCATGTTGAAACTGTGTTTGGATGGAATTATATGAGAAGTGACTTCGCCATCATCTTATCCATTTATTATGCCATTTGAATGCCTTCTTGTGTCATAATCAACATTAAATCACATGTCGACAATTTTGGACCTCCATTTTTCGGACACTGCATTGGTGTAGGTATGTCATAGACCTCCATAATTCAGTTATAAGAATGCTTTAGTTAATTGCTTTCTTTCTCCCAATGCAAGGTTACATTGTAATGTCTATTAAGGTTAAAATTACTGACAATGATTTTGCCCTTTTCATCAGGTATTTCTTCTGGGTGCCGTTGATGTGTAATAGTCATGGGCATAAGTGTCTCGGAATAGTGTATTGAAACTCAATAATGTCTTGATGAAATTTTTAACGACTTGCCCAAGGCTGATTCCTCCTACTCGTGAAAGCAAGTGGGCACACTATCTGTAAATGCAGATACTTCTAAAAGCATTATGATGAATGTCAGAAAACACAATAAACTTGAGAAAAACTGTCTGTGTTGCGTTGTCGACTGAAGCTATAATCAACGACTACCCGATTTTGTGGATAATGAGCAGTCTTTCTGATTGGTTGTTGAAATGACAATGATTTTGATGCTGGGAAGCTTGTTCTAGAGAGCCAGAATTTTGGTTTATTTTATGGAAACTGGCTGATCATATTCTGTCATTTCAACTCTGATGGAAGAGGGCCAGCACCTGTCAAGTCTCTAAGCTGATGATGGGATAGAACAATCTCAGCAGAGAATATAGAAAATTATGGGAAACCTGGCTTAAATTTAGATTAGGTCAAGTGAACCATTCAATTTAGATGAGTGATACAAGTTACCAGTACAGTAAACAGTTGTTCCAGAGGACCGAGTAACTTCAAAATTTATCAGAGGTTTATTTGACTTGAGCTGCAGAGATGAACTCATGAGACGCTTAGTTATTGAGGTAATAATTTCTCACTTCTTCACAAATCTATTGTCCTTTAGGTGAATACTTTTAGTTCTAGTAATTTTATGTGATAAAGAAACTTGCTTATATTGATAATGAGGACTTCTTATTCTGATGTTAGCACATGTGCAGTATGAGATGGACACAAGCGAGCAGCTTTTCTAGAAGATGGATGAGCAAGATTGGCTTTATTCAAATCATTATCCACTATGCCTAAATAAAGATTATTAGCCCTTTTAGTATATTAAATGCTGGAAATAGTTGCCAGATACTGCCATCTTAGCGCATGTAGAACATGGGCAAAAAGCTAGCAAATTTACAAGTCTCCAGTTGCCACTTGTCTTAGAAATCTGTTCCTAATTATGGGTTGTTCACCATTCGATCACTCGTCTTTTACCATTTTCTACACTCTCACCCTTATGTCCTAATTCCTATGCTTGCAAGTTGTATGTCCTAATTCCTATGCTTGCAAGTTGCTGTGATTGAAATCTTATCTGTCATGGAATTCAATCGGTTAAAAACTAATCATATATCTTATATAGATATATATTAATATCTAATCATATATCTTATTGTCTGATAACCGATTCTTATGTTTACAAGTCCCTTGCAGTCTTATCTGTCATGGATTGAAATCTTATTTATCATAGTTAAGATCCAATCATATATCTTATATTAATAATATATCTAAGATAACCGATTGAACTAAAAGCTCAAACTAATAGTTAGACCCAATCATATATCTTATATTAACTATCTTATATTAATATAGTTAAACCCAGTCATATATCTTATATTAATGTATATTAATATGTGACATTATCTTTGAATTATCATGGCCAGGAAAATGCGAAAAGCATGAATTTGTTGAAAATGAAGAAGGAAAGCTAGTTTGGTAAGCAGTCATCTTCAGCAAATGTTTGGCCCTCCGTCTCGGAAGTGCTTGACAGATTCAAGTGCCCCCCGAAACAAGGTAAGAATATAATGGACCAAGAACCTTTTCTTAGAACAATGAAATTGAAATCAAATAGAAATTGGAGAGGAAGAGAACTCCAAAAGTTGAATTGCTAATATTTGTTTCTGAAGGCAAATGATAGTAATTTGCACCATTTAAGTTCTTTAAAGGACATGCATTCACATAACGAATTATGTTAAAAGGGGCAGATTGGAAGCATCGATCTCAGCAAAAAACTAGACCAATTGTGGTTTAGAGTTGAGCGAACTGGCTTTCAGGTTCTCCTTTAATTTTGTTCATTGGCTTGGGTTCTTTTAAATAAGATCAATCTGAAAATGTTGTCAGATAAAACATCACGATTAGCCATACACAACATTGCACACAGGACTGATTCGTTATAATTTTTCTCGACTAAAACTGATTTCTTTGTTCGTAGTGCTCACAATAAAAAACATTTAACCTTGTAATTTTCCTAAGTAAATCCTCTACAAAATGCAGTCTAAATGCAAAATAATATGAACAACAAAACAGGAACCAAACAAAACAAAAAAATCTCCTTGCCCCTTTTTAACAGGTTCTGTGGACGCAGTGAGCTACGTCGACCAAATGCCAAGAAAGACCCATTAGTACAAGCATGTTGAGGAAAGCTGAATAAGAATTTAGCCTCTTCAACCTCTTGTTCATTCTTGTCATTTTTTCCCGTATCTCCCGTTGCTCTTCCTCCTCTGCTTCAACTCCAGCGGCTCTCAGAGTCTCCGGAGTGACTGCCTCCTCTGCCCTGCTTGTTTCAGGGGCTTGGACTTCTCCTCCTCTTCCTTCTTCCCTCTCTAATCTGAATTTCTCAAACATCACCTACACATTACATTACATAAAATCATTCATTGAATTTTGTAACCTGCTGAAAAATATTAATTTGAGTAGCACCAAAACTATTTACCTTAGTAGCCAAAGGCTCCAAATAGAAAGCATTGACAGAAACCACCAAAAGGGAAGCAAGCAAGTTACAGATTTGTAACCATTCAGCCTTGCCGCCGGAAAACACCTTGCTCCTATGCCCTCCAATATGGCCTAACAGAGACATTATTATAGACAAACCCATGGCTCTGAAATACACTGGGTATATCTTGCTCTGTACCAACCCAAACTGCTGCCTCGGCAACGAACTAGCTAAAACATGGCTTGATATGAATGTTACCCACATACCCATTCCATATGCTGTGGAGAAACCCAGCAAACTCGTCACACCCATCAAAATATCCACCCACTCTCCCCAAATCATATAACTAACTCCACCCTTTACAGCCCTAAAGATTCTCCTTCCTGCTCGCACTGTGCTATTTTTCAGGTGCCCAACTTGCTCTGATACATTTCTTGCTGCATCTATACGGATGGTTTTCCATAAATCTTTTGTGCTTTTAGCTGTGCCTTTCGTTTTCTTCAATGGTTCTCCAGTAGTTTCTTTAACATCATCAGCTTTATGCACTGCGAAATCCTTTGTTTTTTCATATGCAACTTCTAATTCTTCTTTGGCTCCATGAGCTTTTTCATCTTCCACAGCTTCTTTGGCTCCATGGGCTTTTTCATCCGCCGCATCCCTTCCCTTTCCGTAGGTATCTTCTACTGCTTCTTTGACTCCACGGGCTCTCTCCGAGACAGTATCTCTCGCTTTTCTGTAGGCATCTTCCACGGCTTCTTCGGCTCCATGGACTTTCTCCGAGACAGTATCTCTTGCTTTTCCGTAGGCATCTTCCACGGCTTCTTTGGCTCCATGGGCTTTCTCCGACGCCCTATCCCTCACCTCTCCGTAAGCATCCTCTACTTTTTCTTTGGCTCCATGGGCTTTTTCAGAAGCCGTATCCTTCACCTTCCCGTACACATCTTCTACTGCTTCTTTGGCTCCATGGGCTTTTTCAGACGCTGTATCCTTCACCTTCCCTACTGCTTCTTTGACTCCATGGGCTTTTTCAGACGCCGTATCCCTCGCTTTTCCGTAGACATCTTCTACTGCCTCTTTGGCTCCATGAGCTTTTTCAGACGCCTTCTCCGTCGCCTTCCCATAGGTATCTTCTACTACTTCCTTTGCTCTATGGGTTTTTTCGGACGCCATTTCCCTCGCCTTTCCGTAGGTATCTTGTGCTATTTCTTTAGCTTCATGGGCTTTTTCGGACACCTTCTCCTTGGTCTTTCCATAGGCATCTTCTACTGTATCTTTGGCCTTATGAGCAGCCTCAATCTTCATAGCCAGTCCTGCATTTGCCGTCTCTGCAGTTTTATCTTTGGCTTTGTGGAGCACTTTGGACATCTTGTGCTTGCAATTGTGCCTGTGAAGTGCATCGCAGATAAGCTCGCCAGGACTGTGAGCTTCTCTGCCACGGTCTTCAGATTTTGGGGAACTATGATCAAAGGAAGAAGAAATACCTTGTTTCATCGTATCTTTACCGTTTTCCATATAGCCAGATGGGAACTTTCCATCGATAGTGGAAATGGGATCAAGCGGCGGAGAGATTAAGACTTTGGTATTGTGGTGGCCATTTTGGTCGTAAGATTCGACAACTACAACTCGGCGACCTTCTTTAACAACAATGACATCTTGATCTTCCTCGCTGTGCTGCTGCTGCTGCTGCTCCTGCTGCTTCAGTGCTGGGTTTGGAGACCATACTTGAGCGGCTAACAGAGTAGTGAAAATAAGAGAGAGAGCAAGAGAGTTTATCATTTCAAGGTGTCAATGGTGGTGATGGAAATAGAGAAATTAGTTGGACTTTGAAAATTATATATATATAGGAAGAAAGCCGACGTAGTATGTGGCGGTTGAGTAGGCGGCACCTGTGATGTCGGATGCCACGTGGGGTTTACGTGTTTGATTGCTAGCTTCTCTAATCTCTGGAACAAGTGACTCCTACTCTTCTAGATAGCTCTGAGACAAAGGGATATAGTATAAAGCTCAAATCTTAGTGAACAGAACTCAATTTACTCTTGGTCATGACACGTGAATAGCACTAAAATTCACAAGAATGTTCTGGAATACTTTCTTTTCAAACTTCACTCTTGCATTTCCAAAAGGATTATAGGTTAAGGTTTTTTAGAAGAGTATAAATTTAGCTTTTATATATAAAACAACACTTTAACGTTTATAAAACATCATCAATTTAAGTATTGAAAATGGAACTTGACATATCATCATATAATTGGGATATTTTTTTTTTCAGAACTTAAAGTAACAATTACAAATAGTTGATGGTTGTAAATTGAAACAATACGAATGATGTTTTACGTTCCATTACTAAGGTCTAAATTGATACTATTTTATAAATATTAAGCCTACATTGCTATTTGTTACGGATCGGTTTCAGGTTTGAGGATTTTAATCTTAAATCCACAAAGATAGTTCTTCTCTAACTAGATTAGAAGGAGTTAATCCCAGATTTACGACCTAAATCTGTAGAAAATCATAGATTCCCCATTGTTGAAGGTTGAAAACCTTAACAAGCTTCATAAAGAAGAAGATAGCAAATAAAGGAGCTTATATAGCTCATCAAAATGAAATGCAAAAGACTAAAAAGCTTAATTAGGGTTACAATTAATAAAGAGTGATAGAGGGTAGAGTAGGAATGAAATGCCAAAATAGTATTTAGGAAATTAAAATAAAAGGACAAACAATAAGGTTAAAATGGTATAATTGTAATTAAGAGATGTAATTGGTCCCTAGCCTTGTGTGTCTTCTTCTTGGGTTGAAAAGTTGATTCGTCGTCGCTAAAAATCAATATTCTGTCGTTGAAAATGAATTTATCGTCGCAGAAAAAAATGTGTCGTCACCAAAGATGGAGCCACTCGCCCAGATCCCTTTTTAGAAGTTTTGAGTAGGAGCAGCCCCACACGGCGTGTGGGACATGTCACACGCCGTGTGTGGGGGCAAATCTGGCCCATTTCGGCCATTTGCCCCAAGCGCCCAATCTCGTCTCATGTCTCGCTCGATTCGCTGAATCATTTTGCCGCGACTCGAACCCTTGAGGAAATGCTCCGCATCATTCACTCTCTATTGAAAAGAACTTGACCTCAAATTGCTCGTTACGTATGGACGAAACTTGTTAGCTTTGAGTGGACTCCAAATTCTCAAATCGAACCACTGCGTTGTTCTGACTGAGTTCAAGAAGCCCATTTCACATATCTCGGATCCGCCTTCTTCAAACGAAATTTCCCCCACATTTCAACTGGTGTCTTACCCGGTTCTCATCCTCCGTGGTTATAGCCGAAGCATTTATTTGAAGCCTTTTCAGATCTTCTTTTATTCATTTGTCTTCCGACTTAACAACCTTTACCCCAACCATTACTTCAGTAGAGATATGAGGGCCTTTGATTATTGCTAACCAAGCACTCATACTCTGAGTTTGGATAAAAAATTCGATTTTATTCTTCCAGAATGTGTAATTTGATCTGAAGAACAGAAGGGGTCTGGTAATAGACAGACCGTTTGGAAGGATTTGTGTTGTCTCATTACCAGGCATGTTACGTGTACTTTTGGCAGCCGTTAGGGAGTCTTTAGCTCAAGATAGTTATATCTTAGAGATACTAGCTCTGATACTCTTTATTGGTCCTAATATGGCAGATTAGTTCTAAAAGGGGTGAATATAACTAATAGGTAATTAAAAACCTTTATCAACTCTTCTTACTTAAGCTTATATAACACAGAGAGCAATATTCGGAATTAGAGGCAACTTTAGTCTAGATTGATTCTACTTCTGATAATTCCACTCAGAGGACAACTCTTTATAGAGGCTTTGAAGATCTTGAGATAGATGATGTTTATGTTATGCATAGAATATTCAGAGTGTTAATGTGAGATAAATATGTGAGCAAGCAATATTCAGAAGATGTAAAAGAAAATTAAAGGGAAAGAAGTTACTCGGTAGATTTATGCTAGTTCGGACTTCTGCCTACGTCTAGTCCTCAGAATATCTTCTTCTGAGTTTTAATCCACTATAGAACTTTTTCGGATATAGAGCACAAACCTTTTACGCAATAGTCTAAGCTTGAGTAAAGTACCGTCCTTTACTACAACACTCAACTATAACACTCTTTGATGCCTATAACCGAAGCAACAACAGAGCTTCTGAATTTACAATAGAAAGGTTCAGATATGAAACTAAACAATAACTTTTTAAGATAAAAACTTGAAAAAAAATACTTTTATTTTTGTAGATTTCTCCAACTATTATCCTAATGTATAAGCCACATGAACATATAATAATTTTTATATATTCAACATAATTTTAAATGAGAATGAGACTTATGTGAATGAGATTATTGATATATAGATTAAAAAAATTCGGTGACTTTTTTTTCTTTTAAATCGGTGACTGTTTAAATACACCACTCCCTCATTACTATCATGCATGGAGCATTGTAATGGGAATCTCTCCTGAAAATGAGAGATTCCCATAAAGAGCAGCACACATAGGGGTGCTGCTCTTTTTCTGTCATCTCGTAGAGAAGTCGGATAATCTTTGTCTGATTTCTTTACAAGATAAAGTCAAACAAATATTGTCTGACTTCATTATGGGATGAAGGACAATCTTTGTCCTTCGTCGCACAAGGAAGTCGGACAAGTTTTGTCTGATTTCCTTACAAACTAAAGTTGAACAAAGATTATCTAATTTCATCCTGATTAATCGAGCACTATTTGTGCAATTATTTTAAACCGGACCATTATCAAAGAATAATGCTCCTTTCGGAGTATTGTTCTGAGGAAAAATTCAAAATTATCACCCAATATAAATAACCTTTATTAAAAATCAATGATATAAATAAATAATTTTCTTTTCCCTATCTTAAAAGTCACTTCATGTTTTTATTGTAAATCTCAATACATGTTACACTTTAGGCCTATTACCTATTGCTATTTCGTAGTATTTGATTTTAGCTGTTGTTTGATGTTTATTATTGCGGTTAACAATTTGTTGTTTAATATTAATATTTAGTAAAATTATTATTAATGGTTTTTAAATTAACCAATAAATTATTATACACCATTCCTAATGCATATATGATACTTACACATATTTTTAATACTTATATTTATAATGTTGATCATAACTGAAACATCATAATTAGTATTTGGTGGCTAGTACTAAGAACAAGAATATTTAGATGCTATTTGATTATGGAAAACATTTTTCTATGAATAATTGAAATGCAAAAACATATGGAACAAATGGATATTCTTAAACAACATATGAATAATTGAAAGCCCAAAATACAAATCATAACATTCCTCTCTATTCTCATTTCATACAAGATAGCAACAACACATTTTTAGATCTAATTGTAAAGATACAACACAACTTTTGCTTGTCGTTTAGTCGGATACATCATTTTTTTTTCTAATTCGGAATTGAATTTTAATTTATATCACAACTAACAAATAACGACATTGAATTTTAATTTATGCCACAACTAACAAATAACAATGGAACTGAACTTTAGTTTACGTCACAACTAACAAATAGCAGAGTAACTCTCTCATCTTCATCAGTATTCCACACTTACACAAGTGGGGCGTTGAATCACCTCTGGTAGATCATGACCTCTACTCCACTCTCCATTGCCAGAGTCGTACATTAAAACCAATCCTTCCTTTAACCCCCTTACATTTCTTCCACTTCTCCTTAATAAATCGTCAATACATCCAGCTAGAATCACATTACCCGCTAAAAGGTTCCACTAATTCCACTAACACGTGAACTAAAGCATGGAAATTTAATTTAATTAATTAAAAAAACATAAAAGTAAAACCACTATGTAGACCACTAAAACATTATCAACAATAATAAAAACTATTCTTTTAACATATATGAATATAATTTTATTATAAGATTTTAGAAATTCAACCGGTAGAATTAGGTGTGTTAAAAAAACCGAACCGGACTGAAATAACCGACCAAACCGATGAATTTTGGTTTTTTCGGTTCGGTTTTCGGTCTATTAGGTTCAGTTTCGGTTTTATTTTTTATAATATTTTGGTAATTTCGGTCGGTTCGGTTTTTAAATCAAAAATTACCGAATTAACCGAATAGACCGAAATAAATTAAATATAATTAGAAATTAGATTTATTATATAATTGGTGTATATCATTTATTGTTCTAAGTTATATTTGATTTATTATATTATTAGACTCTTTTTTAAGCATGATATTTTTTGGATTGCCTGTAACTAATTTATGTTATTGGTGTACAATTGTACACTAATTTATATTTGGAATTAAGATTGATTTCATTTCTATTTTTTTCTTTCAATCCAAAAAGGAAAATAAAAATAAAAATTATTGTATATATAAGTAAATACCCCACAATATCATTAATGGTGTAATATTAACCTTACATAGAAATAATTGTTAATAAAAAATTTAATGGAAGAAAACCGAATAACCAAACCGAACCAACCGAAATAATTCGGTCGGTTCGGTTCAGTTATTTATTATTATTTGGTTATGTTTGATTTTTATTTTTGAGACTATTCGGTTTTTGATTATTTCGGTTCGGTTTGGTTTTCAGACCGAACCGACCGGTGAACACCCGTAGGTAGAATTCTACCAAAAACATTTTATATAAAGAACAAAAAGACATATTTTTGACTTAATGCATTATTTGGGTATTTATCTATTCAAAATGTTGTTGTTTTTATCCAAATGTCTCTTGATCTATTCAAATTGTTTGTGTTTGTATATTATTTAGTAATATTTTCTCCCTATTTATTAAAATTTATGAATTTTCAACTAGTGAAGATAATAAATTACTGGTCAAAATTTCACCAATCTTGATAGATCATGTTATCAAATAATAAATTAGTGACAAAGATCAACACAGATAAATATTATTAAATAATAAATCAAATGCAAATACCGATATTTTGAATAAATTTGGAGACAAATAGTACTTCAATCTATAATTTTAATTCCACCCAATACATCAAAAAGTGTCATCCATTTAAAAATTATCACCCAATATAATTAATCTTTATTAAGAAAATCAACTAAATAAACAATTTTCTTTTCTCCTTATTAAAAGTCACTTCATATTTTTATAGGAAAATTATACAGAAATTCATCTCTTAGAAACTATTTACAACTATATCAAATCATAATTTTAGAATATGTCAAACTAGTAAAATTTGTACTTTTAATATATTTTAAGGATTAAAATTTATAAATTAAAAGTCTAGAATATTTTTTTTTCAGGGTTTGTAATTTATGAATTGGAGTTTAATTTTTTTAAATTATAGTATAAAATCATAATATATAGAAAATAATAACATATTAAGAATTAATTTTGATGATATGATTTAATTGTAATTTTATAGTTAATTACGATATTCATGTAATTGACTCTATTTTTATTGCAAATCTGAATCCAATCACATGTTACACTTTAGGCCCATTACCTATTGCTAGTTACTAGTATTTGATTTTAGTTGTTCGATGTATACTATTATGGTTGACAAATTATTGATTAATAAAAAGGGCGGCCCGGTCGCATTACGCGTCCCCGCTGAGCGAGGGTCCGAGAAGGGGTCCCACCACAAGGGTGTATTGGGGGCAAGCCTTCCCTTGCCAATTTAATTGGCAAGAGGCCGCTCCTAAGACTCGAACCCGTGACCTCAGGTCACACGGTTAGTAAAATTATAATTATAATTAACGGTTATTTTTTTTTTTGAAAACGGAATAGATTAATGAGCCACAATCGGGCAAAAGTTCAACAAACTAGAAGAGATTACATCCGGAATAACATCATAAATAAAAGGAATAGCATGTAAACAGGAAAGCCGAGCAAAAGCATCAGCTAAACCGTTAGCTAAACGTTTGACAAAACGGACCGAAAAACCGTTGTTGAGACTGAGTAAAGATTTACACTGAGCAATGATATCACCAAACTCGCTTTCATCGGGTAGAGACGAATTAACTGCTTGAACAACAGTTAACGAATCTGATTCCAGAAGCACATGCTCAAAACCAGCCGATTTAATCCAATTAAGTGCATTTAATAGAGCCGTAGCTTCCCCTTCGTGCACCAGCTGAAGACCGTCAGTAGAATTAACCCGAGCAGACAAAAAGCGTCCCTCATCTGAACGAAGAACAGCAGCAGAACCAGTTTTTCCTACTGCAGCAAAAAACGCAGCATCAATGCTGCAGCAAACCAGACCCTGAGGAGGGCGATGCCACTTCGAACAGACCACAGACCGCTCCTGCAAAACAGAAATATTCCTAAGATTACGGGCAGCCACCCAATTGGACTGGCAATCCAGACCCCGCATAATAACCTGACGGCTCCTAGTTATTTCGCATTTCCATAGCTTATCATTACGAGTTTCCACCAACTCCACAAAATCACTAAGAATTTGCAGCATATATCTTTAGTTTGAGTATTGATGATTTCAAAGAATAAAGAGTTAAAACCATCAGCATCCAAAGACATAGAATCAATTAGATTAAGCAGATTGCTGTCAGCCCATATCTCCCTTATATATGGACATGCAACAAATAGATGCCAAAGGTCTTCATATCCAGTATTACAGTGCACACAAGTAGAGGGAATTGACAAACCTCGTGACAGTAGATTAGCAAAAACCGGTAAACAGTTTCGGGCAACTCTCCAACAGAAGTAGCGAACTTTAACGGTTATTTAAAATATTAATATGGACATGTTTTAAATTAACAAATGAATTATAATACACCATTTCGATACTTGCACATTTTTAATACTTACTTTCTAATGTTCATCATAATTTAAATATCATAATTAGTATTTGGTTGTTAGTACTCAGAACAGGAACAATCTGAAATGCAAAAACATATGGAACAAATGGATATTCTTAGACAACATATGAACAATTGAAATGCCAAATACAAATCATACAATTCCTCTCTATTCTTCTCCCATGCACAATAGCAACAACACATTTTTAGATCCAATTGTAAAGTTACAACACATTTTTTCTTGTTGTTTAGTTTGATACATTTTTTTTCTAATTCGGAATTGAATTCTAATTACGTCACAACTAACAAATAACTGAATTGAACTTTAGCTTATGCTACAACTAACAAATAACAACGGAAATGAATTTTAATTTATGTTACAACTAACAAATAATATCGTAATTCTCTCATCTTCATCAACATTCCACTGTTACACAAGTGGAGCGTTGAATCACCTCCGGTAAATCAGGACCTCTACTCCACTCTCCACTACTAGAATAGTACACTAACACCAATCCTTCCTTCAATCCCCTTACATTTCTTCCACTTCTCCTTAACAAATCATCAATACATCCCGCTACTTGAATCAACACCACTTTATCTTCCACGCCCACACAACTGAATCTCACCGTACTATCTAATCTCACCTGAGTCGGCAACGGAGGACTCCTAATCCTACACCACTCGCCAAAACCGCCGCTCGGTTGTTGTTGTCTACGCGCGTCAAATCGCCAAAACGAAAGCTCCACCGCATGGCTAGCTAAAATGTACACATACCCAGCGGCCGAGCAAGCTGCCACCACGCACCCGCCACCTGGAACCGCCCGACTTTTAAGCCACGCACGTGCCTCCACGTCATACAAATCCATCGAACTGGCATAGACATGAGCATCTGCCGCGCGTGGACCAATTTTAAGCCCTCCAATCACATAAAACACACCATCAACAGCTGCTGCAGTGCACCCAAATCTCTTCCTGGGAGATTGTGCGACGACGGTCCACGAATCAGTCTCCGGGTCATACTCTTCAACAGCCGCAGCAGCCCTAGAACCACCGCCAGCGACATAGATTTTCCCGGAGACAACGGCGGTGGCGAATTTCTTCCGGGGGAAAGTAATAGAAGAGCGAAGAGAAACAGCGGCGGTCCATGTGTGGTAAGATAAAAGCAATCCATTAGGAGTGATAATGTAGATGATCGGTCCGATTGAGGAGAGTCTAGAATGGGAAATGTTATCGATTGAGGCAATTTGAGAATGGATTTTGCGGAGGGCGTGGATTGCGATTTGGGAATGGGGTTGAAAACGAAGGGAGAGGGCAAAGAGGGAAGAATGGGAGGTAGAGAAAGCGAAGACAGTAGGGTGAATGAGGTTGTGGAAACGACGGAGAGAAAGAAAGGAAGGGGAACGGAGAAGATGAGACCAGCGGCGGCAGACGAGGGGGAGAGAAGGGAGAGAGGAGGAAGGGAGTCTGGTTAGGCATTCTAGGAGAAGATCATCTGGAAGAGAAGAGAGGGAAGTGGAAGTGGAGATGGAAATAGGGAGAATGGGATTGGAATTGGAATTAGGGAAGCAAGATTTGATTATCCATGAAAAATGACGAGAGTTGCAGCTGTCAGACATGGATTCAGCCGGAGAAGAAAGTGAAAGGCGGGGGTGGGGTTGGGGTTTAATTTTTTATTTTTTTTGAAAGTGAAGGGTGGGGTTTTATTTAAACAGGGAAAAAGATGAGGAGTCACATGGGGTGAGATGATTCTGTTTTTTACTATTTAAATTGTTGTTTTCTAAATAAAAAAAAAGTATTTAAATTGTTATTTATTTGTTTGTTGCTTCCAGATTTAGGATGATAATAATTAATTCAGATTTAGCATGAGAATTAATACTAGTAGATTATTTTTCTGCACAACATACGAAAACATTTACAATCTCAAGAACAATTATCTCAAAATTGTTTATTTTAACAATTTAACTATGACTACTTAATGATCTGTTTGTTTAAAATTGTTTGAAACCTTTGTAATTTGTATGCATCGATGATTTTAATGGGACTTGGGTGATCGGATCATGTTGGCTATGGTTAACTGCTCCGTTGATAGTCCTATTTTAACAGATTGGGTAAAAATTAATACAGATGGTATGAGTAAGGGTAATCCGGGGGCGGCCTCGACGGGTGGACTAATATGGAAGATTGGCGAGGTGGATATCTAGTAAACTTAATTAGGGATCTGTTCGGTTTTACTGGGGGAGTTATGGAGTCTGTATTTTGGATTACGATTGACATGGGGTAAGGGATTTCGACGAATCATTGTGGATGTGGACTCAAAATCAGTCATATCATTTATGCAGAATCAAATTACAGTTCATCATCCGTTTGTTTGACTTATACGTGAGTGTAAACGACTAAATGATAGAGATTGGGAGGTACAATTTATCCATGTGTACTGAGAAGGCAATCAAGCCGCTGACTGGATGGAAAATTTCGCAGGCTCATATGCCCTGGGACATCACGAGTGTAATGCACCTCTTGCAGGCCTCCAGAACATTCTCCTTGAAGATCGGCAAGGCCGAATTTCGGTTCGAATGATTGTACATTAGAATAACTACTCTTCTCTCTTTTTGTCTTTTTTCTGTTCCCTAGGCTTAATCGTCTTCCTCATCCCCCAAAAAAAAATGATGCAAAATAATACTCCTAACGTTTAAAATGGTGTAATTTTACCCATAATATTATCAGCCAAAAGCAATTTTATCTCTGACGTTGGCAAGTTGAGTCAATTTCAGACATTATTATAAAACACGGTATTATTTTTTTTATTTTGTGCCAATTGCATATCAGTAGGTTCTAAAAAAAAGATTTATTATTTTTTTGTGATTTAATAATAGAATTGGAGGTTAACATTTATAAATTCGGCGAAATATTTGATTTTTTCTAGCTAATACAAAAGACAGTATAGTTTTTAATTTTTTTTTTAAATTCAGACTTGATCATATGTTTATGAACTATTACTAATGGGTGATAAAATGACCCACATGTGAAGTATAGATTGAAAGTTTCGTGACCGAGAAGACAGTTTGATAAATTATTTCTTAAATTGACCTAATTTGTCAATTTTAGAGGTAAAATTGTTCTTAACTGTTAATAGTATGAAAAAAATTGCACAGTTTTAAACAATAAAGGTAAAAGTAATTCTGACTATAAATGTTAAAAGTATTTTTTACACCTTACCCGTTGGTAATATTAGAATCATCTATGCTTATTGGGAAAGAAATAAATATGCCAATTTCTTTACTAAGATGACCCATAATCTCACTCACTCTAGCTATTCACAAACAGGCTCCCTTGACATTAAAAATATCTTTTGGGAAGATTATATTGACCTTATTATACTCCTAAATTGATTGCTATCTAGTGGTAGACTATTTTTTTTTTCCCATTATCTTGTCTATAAAAAATATATATATAAAAATCAATGGTTAAATTACCATTAAATTTCACTGGTTTTCATAGTATGACTATTAATTTTAAAACGTAACATAAAGTCAGTAAACTTTACACTTTTTAACATAAAAATCATCTTGTGGTCATACCATAAAAACGAGTAAAGTTCAATTACCATGGATGTAGGGGCAGAACCAGGGGGTATAGTCGGGGCTAGAGCCCCGAGTAGCCATCGCAAATTGGTGGAAATATTTTTTTTGAGTCCCCCCAAATTTCTGGGGGTGGAAGGAAATACATAAGCATGGGGGATTGCTAGGCTGAAGCTGCGAAATAGGACTGGAGAAGGAAAATGAAGACACCTTCTTTTATTTATTCTTTTTAAAAGCAACGTCAAAACACATTGTATCACTTACCTTTTGTTATATGATAGACTGTTGTTACAGACAGACTCTATTTCAACAGTCTGTTCTATTATAGAGTACCCAGCATAGGTTTCCATAAGGACCATGGGCTCACCTACCATTTCTCCTTATCGGTAGCATTGATGTGTGTAATTATATGTATGTAAATAGGAACCGAAGTGTAATATTGAAGTATGTACTTTGATTCTTTATCTCTTGAATTACATGGTACAAGAGCAAAGTTTTTTTGCTCTGTGAATTTTTTTTCCCTGACAATCAGTTCTCAGAATTGTCTGTCAAGAATGGTGGTTTTGGTTGAGTATTTTCAACACCTTTGTTTATCTCACCTCCCACTCTAGGAGGTTTCTCTGCCACTTGATCAGAGTCCTATGAGTAGAACCGTCTGAAGTCCGCTCACCTCCATTTTTCTTCTGTTGTCGTCGTCTCACTAATTTCGGCTTATCTGTTCGGTTAGTAATGCTAATTGGTGATTTTTGTTTCTGCTCTTGGGCTGGGTTGCTCTGTTTCTTGCTGTTTCTTGTTGAATTTTCTGGTTTTGTGAGCTGTTGTGATTAGAAAATTGCTCTTTGCTTTATCTTATTATGGTGATTTATTCATTCAAATAATCATGTCTGATGAAAAGGATAAGAAAGTTATGACTAAAACTACTACCAGTAATGCAAAAATTATTGATCAAAAATTAACTTGTGTTAAGGATTATACTAAGTGGAAATATACTATTACTAGGCATGTCAATAGTGTTGATTTGGCAGATCACTTGACTAGTAATCCCCCACCCAGAGATGAGGAGCGAAATAGAAAGAAGTGGATGATGACAGATTATCAACTATTTAACATTATTCAGAATACGTTAGATTCCAACATTTATGATATTGTGACTCATTGTGGTAAGGTCAAAGAAATGTGGGATTATCTGGAGTCTATGTATGCTAGTAAACAGGATTTCACTCATGTTCACAATTTGTATGCAGCCTCATTAAGGTTCTTTATGGCCTTCATATGAAATTCCCATAGTCATTTTGCACCATCTCTTGATGCCCTCCATAATAGATTCTTATATTCAGTTACTTTAAATCGTAACTTCATGTTATCCCACATATGCCTCACACAGGACATGTGCTCCACACCTGGCATCACTGTATTCAATGCCTCAACCAGCCTCTAACAAACATTAAGCAACATAACTACAATTATAACAGTTAACAAACAATATAGTATATGCCAAAACAGGGAAAATTATTACCTTTTGTTGTTCTGACATGAAGACCCATTTGGTTTCAGCTGGAGCACCAAAATCATCAACCAATAACTACAAGAACCATTGCCAAGATGCCTTACATTCTATGTCCACACAAGCAATTGCTATTGGGAACATATTCGCATTCCCATCTCTAGAAACATCACACAATAATTGCCCACCTATTAGCGATTTTAAAAAGCAGCCATCTAATCCTATTAATGGCCTCGTGCCAACAAAGTATCCATGTCTCTTAGCTGTAAACCTCATGTATATATACTAGAACACAATAATTTCCTTTGGATATGGGAAACATTACACAACATCCCTGTCTATGTAATGTTTATCAACAAGAAACATCAAGTAAGTAAAGATGAAAAACAAGAGGGAGGTTGATCACTATGGATATGGGAATCCTAAGAAAATTAAAACAGATATATCAGATGTTGATAAACATTATAATTCAGATACGGGTTTTGAAAGAATGAGTCTCAATTCAAAAAGTGGTTTGTCAATTAAGGTACGTGGAAAAGACATACTGAAATCAAACGAGCGCTCCTTTTCACAGGATGTTAAATGCACTGCAAAGGAAAGGTTACTAGTCTCTGTGAAGAAGGTGCGACCAATCCAACATTTCATCAGGTGGCGGGTCCTTGAATGTGGAAACCAATGAGAAAAGGAATATTTCTATGAAGGAATGAAAATTGAAAGAGTGGCAAGATGATCAGAATGGCCTTGACAGCATTGAGAATGATAAGGATAGTAGGGGGAGTGGATTGAAGAAGGTAAAGAAGCTCAAGGTTTCAAAAAGTGGGGCTTCCATTATCAATAATGGTAGGAAAAAATTAGACAAAAAGGAGGTGGTGGCTCATATTTTATCATCTGGAAGTCGAGATCATATTGTAGATGGAGTGAATGTTGAAAGACGTATTCATAAGGACCAACCACTTTTCTTCATAAGGACCAGTCACTATTGAAAAGTGGCTGGTCCTTATGAATACGTCTTTCAGCATTCACTCCATCTACAATATGATCTCGACTTCCAGATGATAAAATGTGAGCCACCACCTCCTTTTTGTCTAATTTGTCCCTACCATTATTAATAATGGAAGCCACACTTTTTGAAACCTTGAGCTTCTTTACCTTCTTCAATCTACTCCCCATACTATCCTCATCATTCTCAATGATGTCAAGGCCATTCTGATCATCTTGCCACTCTTTCAATTTTCTTTTCTTCATAGAAATATTCCTTTTATCACTGGTTCCCACATTTGAGGACCCACCACTTGATGAAATATGAGATTGGTCGAGCAACTTCTTTAGAGAGACTATTAATCTTTCCTTTGCATCACATTTAACATCTCGTGAAAAAGAGCACTCTTTTGATTTCAGTATGTCGTTTCCATGTACCTTAATCGACAAACCACTTTTTGAATTGAGACCCATTCTTCCAAGACTCGTATCTGAATTACAATGTTTATCAGCATATGATAGATATGTTTTAATTTTCTTAGGATTCTCATGTCCATAGTGATCAGCCTCCCTCTTATTTTTCATCTTTTACTTGCTTGGTGTTTCCTGTTGATAAACATTACACAACATCCCCGTCTTTGAAATGTCTTTGTCCTCCTTATTATGTAGGCATGTACTTTAAACCCACGTCTTGTCTTACATAAGGCAATCACCTGCCTTGTTGTATTTTTCACCAACGTATAATCAAATCCTTGCTAATTGCCCACTCCTTCAAGGCCTTCCTGAAGACATACATATTAGAGAACCTCATACCTAAGCACAGTTGAGGATTAGCCATGCATGTAACCTCATTGAATTCTTCAATCTTGGGCTAACCGTCATCAGATGAGCCATTCAAACTGTGTAGGTCATCTTCATTACAGTGTTGCTCATTAAATTCGTGTAAGTCTTATTTAGTCAGTTCAAGTCGGGGTACTTAATTCCCTTCATCTCTTCTATCTTGTCGGGGTAACCCTTCATCATTTTCATTTCCCCTCATACTTTTGAAGATATCATCATCACTTCCCTCTTAATCTTCAAACTCCTCACTCAGCTCCAAATCAAGATCAGCACTCTCACTACTGTCTACAACATCCCTCCTATAATCACAATCTTCATCGTCTGAATCATGATCCTCAGTGCTTAAATCTGCTTGGTGTGTTTCTGTGTTTGGTTCAGGGGATGGTTGTGTTTGTGGAAATGGCTGAGGAGATGGCTGTAAAGTTTGCTGTGTTTGTGGCACTGGCTGAGGATGATGGTTGTGTAGTTTGTTGTGTTTGTGGCACTAGCTGAAGAGATGGTTGTAGTTTACTATGTTTGTGGCACTGGCTGAGGAGATTGTTGTGGATGTGGAGGTGACTATGGTGATGGGTGTGTACTTTGTTGTGTTTGTGGCACTCACTGTGGAGATTGTTGTGTATTATGAATAGCAACAAGGAACTATCTCTTTGAAATACAATTCAAATGGCTTATGTGGCTTCTTCCTCATACCTTATACTCACACGCAATCCTCATATCTTGTACCAAATCTGACATGTATTCACATAGCGTAGTCCAAAACCAATGTCTTGTAATGAAAATAGAGACATGTAATCAATGTTTGTCTCCTCAATTATCTTGGTTTGACCACCAAAATACACCATGTCTTCTTCTGTAATCATCCAATGGCCTCCATGATGAATGACTAACTTCACGAAATCAGTCATTTTGACAACCTATACCAAAAGAACAATTTCAACTGCCCATATTTCTATAGAAGAGCAAATAAGAAGTCAAAAACCAATAGAATGCTTCAAAGAACAATTTCTTCAAACCAGAGTAATGCTTTCAATTTCTACCCAGCTTTGAACTACTAATACTTTAAACAACAATTTCTACTAAGCTTTCGACCATTAATAATACGAAACAATAATACTTCAAACAACAGTAAACAATAAACATGATCACAACTCATAACTATCTCTAAATAACCTAGTTTTACCTGTACTAAACGAACAATTTCAACTACTCATATTTCCATAGAAGAGCAAATAAAAAGTTAGAAACCATTACAATACTTCTAACAACAATTTCTTCAAACCAGAGTAATGCTTTCAAATACAATTTCTACTCAGCTTTCAACTAATAATACTTCAAACAACAATTTCTACTCAACTCTTTACAATTAATAGTTATGAAACAATAATACTTCAAACAAGAGCAAACAAAAACATGATCACAGCTCGTAACTATCTCCAAATAACCCAGTTTTACAATACCCAACGTTTTCTCACTGTGCGAATACCCTTCTTTTGTACATGCAAAACTACGAAACTCAACATCTATTGTTGAAGAATCAAAAGAAGTGAAAAGTAAAGAAATGAAAAGAAAATCCAGCTGAGGAGTCTTATTTCATACCTTGGAAGGCACGAAGATGCACTTCTTCGCCCGCCTTTGCTAGACTGAAACCAGTTGTTGTTCTGATTTGTTCTTCGTAAAAAAAATATTAATTCGTTCACAAACATGTGGAGAGGATGAGACTTTTAATTTCCTTTTACCAGTCTGATTTCGTTTGATCGGAGATGGGGAAAAAAGGTTGTGAAGAGGAAAAAGGGTTAGGGATAACGTTTTAGTTGCAAAATGAGAGTGAAAATGACTTTTCAATTACCCACCTTCAATTTATGCGGACAATAATGTCCTTCTATGTCACATGAGTTTCTTTGCCACATCATCACTACATTTGACTATCATTGCTAACGGTTTGAAGCACAACGTACCTATTTATAAATTTTCAAATCACATAGTTTATGATTAAAAACCGGTATAACCATATGATTTATTTTTATACTTTTCCCTAAAAATAAACACATGACATTTCTCCTAAAATTATAAAAACAAAAATTAAATATATAATTGATAAAATTAAGCTACGTTAATAATCCAAAAAAGTCAAATAGATTCAGTATTCTCATCAACAATGAAATTAACTTTAAGAAACAAATTGTAAAGTGAAATTATTCAGTACTACGTTAATGCTTTAAACGTTATCTTGCAATGAATGGCATGCAGTCTGTTCCCAAGCCAGGCTCTTGTTCTTATTAACTTGTAAACCTGACAGCTTCAAATTCTTAAAAAATCTCAATTAATTCTCCATTCGAAGCTAAATCACCTCTACCAAGCAGAAACAAACCATCTGCAAAACACAGATAAATTAGTTTTAAAGACTTGCAACAACCATGAAATTGAAACTCTGGAGAAATCCAAAAATGCAGCAGACATGAAAGATATTCCATGCCTAAGCCAGAAGTCATGGGGATCGCATCGCAGTGCCCAACTCCCATGCTTCCCTGGAAAAAATCCCTCAAGTCCATTTACAGCCACAGACACAAATCATAATTGAACACACAAATACCTCTTCCAAAAAAAATCCTAATGAATAGAATCATATGCTTTCTGCAAATCAATTTTCATTGCACGTTTACTTGGCAAAGGCATGTCTAATGGTAATTGCAGATAAGGAATCATATCCCCTTACATTGCAGAAACAATGGAGAATGATCAGAAATAATTGGCAGCAAAACAATAGATTCAGATAAGGCACAAAAAGCTTACCAAAAAAAACATGATCAAGCCTGAACCAGGTCCTGCTATAACCGATCTGATTGTTAGTCTAGTATATACTAAACAATGGCATAAGTAAAAGGAGCACCTCCCAATTCGTCATCTTGACGAATAATATCAATAAAGTGTCCCTGAATAAGACAAGCACTCTGAATTGAAAAACTAAGCTGCTCAATACATCTCCTCCATAACTCCATCATCTACTCCCTATTATTAGAACCATAAATAAACAGTTCAGAAGAAGCTCAAATCCCCCATAATAATATGAAAATGAATAAATTGGGCAGATTCTTCCATAATAGATAGTTTGAACAATCATTGGATTAAAAAGAATCCAAATTCTGCAAAGTGTAGCAGAACCATAATTGGAAAATCATTGCCAATTTAACATATTGAAAGACCACAAAACCTTATCCTTATTCTCAGCCCTAACCCTGGTCTCTAAAATACCCAAGACCATAATCTCAACAAAGTAGTAGACAAATTCCCAAGGCAAGTAGGGAAACTGAACCCACACTAGCATTTTTTGAGCTCCCTCCAGATTCAAATCCATTCTAGGATGCTAAGCTTTTAAACAAGAAAGACCTACAATTGAAAGTGATTGGACCATTACCAAGAACATTCAATTTCCCTACTTTCGAAGCCAAATTGAAGAGAAAAATATTTTGACCATTACAATTTACAGTATGATTGTAATTTTTTACCATTACAATATGAGTGCAATTTTTGTTTAAAGCTCAATACTTTTCTTATAACAGATATAAGATGGAAATAAATAAGTAATGAGACTGTTATAAGAAGAAAATTATGTTATGAACCTTGGCGTAGGATCTAGTCCCAGGTCTAGACACAAAAGAAGAATCGAATCTATATTGAATTGACAAAAGCAGACTCGTCCTTGACAGAGCCCCTTTCTAATTCTGAATTTGAGAGAATGAAAATTGATATTTTATTGAATAGAAAAGCCCTTATATATAGGCTAAATATATAAGAGAATTCTAGATCCTAAATTATAGGGATAATTATATCACCCCCTAAATTATAGGAATCAAGACTAACAATTAAAGGAAACAAATAAAGTTTGAAATAACAAAAGGAAATAAATCAAATTCTGGAATAGGAAAGTAATAGGAAAGTATTTAATATGAAAGTAATAGGAAAGTATTTAATAGGAAAGTAATTAGGCTGAATATTTCTTCTTTCTTTGGTACTGCCTTCCAATAAGGGCGTCCGTATCAAAGTACTGAGCTTTAAACAAATATTACACTCAATGAACAACTGGCAATCATAAAAGGATAAAAATTGATCAGAATCAGAGGTTATTAATTAGGAGAAGGAAACATACAGGAGAAACTGTTGTCTTGGAAGAAAATCAATGAAAAGGATGTCCCAGCGCAAGATTCAACAGTCCTAATAAGTGATTGCTAAAGAATTGCAATCATTGAGATCAGTTTTTCATACTTCTCACCAGCAAAATATGATATCTAAGGTAAAGCACGCAAATAACAGAACCAAGTTTTTTTTTTTAATTTTAGAACCCAATGCAAGTCAATTTTTCTAAACATGTATAAAATTGAGAAAGTGGCGGATTCTAAGATAATCTAATATTAGATCTATAGATTAGATAGTGATGTTTACTCAGTCTCCAGCTTGTATGTAGATTAGTAGCCTAAAGGCAGCTTAACTTATCATTTTCATCAGCAGACAACTCTTCCAGTATATCTAAACAAATGATATCCTTCCTTATCCACAACAAATTCTTCTGTTTTCGCCCTTTCTCCTACTCTTTTCAGGTTAATGTGGCTTCAATCCGGTTTTAGAAAGCATAACAGTTTTCCCCACAGTCCACCAATTCAAGACTTCTTCTCTGCCTTCATTAACTCCAGCAAGGCACCAGTTTGAACTGACTTCTCAGCTTTAACAGCATTTAACAATTTTTCCTGAATATCTAAAGAAATAATACTCTCATCCATCAGTAATTTTATGAACTCTTCTGCTTCCTCTATGTCTCCCAATCCTTTCAAGTGCTCCAAACATGCTGCTAAAGGTTCGATGCTTGGTTTCCTATACGGCACACAAAGTACAATAGCTCGTTTCATCATTTCCACTCCCTTTCGAGGTTGATCATTCTCAAGGTACCCTGTGGCCAAACAATACCATGTCCAACCATTTGGTTTCCCTCCTTTTGATATTGCCCTGTCAACTAAGGCTTCTGCCTTTTCTATAAGCCCCTTCTTGGAATAGGCACCAATCATGACATTTGGGACATTCATATCATATGATAGATCCTGGGATTCCCACTCATCAAAAATTCCTTCAGCCATTTCAATATCGCCTAACATCACAAGAGATTTCAGGACACGCTTATATCCCGGATTGTAAACCTTGTATCTCTTGTAGAGTGACCAGACTCTTACAACTTCATCCTTCCTCCCAATTGTAGCATATTGTGTGAGAAGGCTATGATACGCGGTAAAATCTGGCTTGCTTGGGAGACGTGCCTCAGCCTTCTTCAGCATTTCAAAAGCCTTGTCAAAAAGACCTGCTTTTTTATAACCAACTGCTGCAGCATTGTAATTAGTCCAGTCAAAAACAGCGTTGGGTTCAGATTCCACAATTCTCACTATCTTATCCATTTTCTCAATGTCCATAATAGCCGCATATGCACTAAACAGTATGGCTAGTGTAAATTTGTCATGAACAATGCCATTCTCTTCCATCTCCTGCAACAAAGATTCCATCTTCTCCATATTTCCAGTCTTATAATAAAGATTAAGCATGAAATTATAATCCCTTGCGTTCTTATCATAGCCCAAATCCCTCATCTTCTGCATGACTGCTTCCGCCTTTTCAACACATTTTTCAGTTGCATAGCATTTGAGGAGCGCACTATAAACATGAAGGCCTTTTCGTTTTACTGAAAGGTCATTGAAATACTTTTCTGCGTTTTGTTCAATCCCTTGAGCTTTTGAAATTAATTCCAATCGGACGGCAGCATCCAAAGAACTGAGCTCAAAGTATCTTTTGTCAGACATCCACATTGATATCTCCAGAGCATGATTGTATCGCTTATAATACCGCAATTCCCTTATGATGTCTTTCAGGCCTTCTGCATCTACAGATCGCCCTTCTTCGACCCACTGATTAAGAATCGGTACAATTGAGATGTTCCAATCTCCAACTGGAGAAATCCGACGGTACAGCTCTGCTGTTGGGCCTTCCCGTGGCTCTGCAAATCTAGGGCTCAGCATTGCCTTCGTGGAGTAGAAATTTGAATGGGTTTCAATTCGAGATCCAAAATTACGGATTTCTTGAAGCAAACGGCTAAATCGAGCAAACTCCATCTCTTGAAAAGATGGCGAACTGAAGATTAAAAAAAAATACAACAAAATGGGAGATGTGCACCTGCAATTGCGAGGGAGAAACTGGTGATTCGAAGTCCTCAACAACGACAAATTGAAAAATGTCACTATGATCCTCTTCTTTGTCGAGGTGATCGTCTTCTACCCAAGGTCATCGCCCAGAATTAAAAAGAACCCTCAAATTGATAAGTTAAACTGACTGTTTGGTATTTGGAGAAGACATGGATATTTATATATAGGGAAAATTACAAAATTAGGTCAAATTGGAGACCCATTTACATATTTAACCCATTTACTCAACCTACTACATATCTATACTGATTTTGTGTGACTTTCCTATAATACCTCAATATTTAGGCCCGTCTCGCCCCCTCCCGTCTGACTTCGCAGATTCCATATTATGCGAAGCTAATGTTTGGGTTTATATGCGAAGCCTGCGAAGCTAAAGTATGGTTTACTTGATGAATTTAATTCGCATATGCGAAGCCTGGATATTTTTGAAGCTAATTCGCGAAGTGATATATAACAAAAAAAATGGCAAACAACAACGGATTCTAACATTAAAATCATAACATTATCAAAATTTACAACAAGATTGTCACAATCACAACATTAAAATTATAACATTATCAAAATTTACAACAAGATTGCCACAATAAACTTCTAACAAATCACTTCAAAGTGAACCTAACTAATCCGATACCAATTTTAAATCGGATGAGTAATCTTGGTGTGCACCGTGGGACACATCCATCCCAAAAGGTCTGGACTTCGCTAATTGATTTTTTCGCGAGATATGCAAGGTCTGAAACGTGACGATCTACTTCGTGAATCGATGATTTCGCGAAGTCTGCGAGGTCTGAAACGTGAGGATCTATTCGCAGACTTCGAGAACTAATCGATTTGCGAGGTAGATCCACACGTTTCAGACTCTTCCTCTTCGCAGATCTTCGCGAAATCATCGATTCACGAAGTAGATCTTCACTTTCCAAACTATTTCTCTTCGGAAAGCTTCGCGAAACCATCGATTGCGAAGTGAATTCATGAAAAAATGCAAAAAAAAACAACAGATACTTATATTTTTCACCTCTTTCACCCCCCAAAAGCGACAATAACAATATGATAACATGGAAAAACGAAGGAAATAACGTAGAATAACCATTTCTAACATGGTAACAAGAAGAAAGAAACCAAGTAACGAACAAGAAGATGAAGAACAATGGATTCGTTTTCTAGGATTAGGAAGTTGCAGAATCAAGAGATGAAGAGAGGAAGAAAAGAAATTCATTGTGATTTTGGCGAAATGGTGCAGATTTCGTATAATTTAAAGGAAGAAAGAAAGATCAAAAGTCTTGAAATCATTAATGCAGGAGCAACTTTTCGCGTAACCAAGGAGATAGGGGGAGCGGTCGTTCGCGAGTGGTGGGAAGTGGGAAGGTTAGGGGTATTATGGAAAAGTCACACAAAATCAGTCTAGATATGTAGTAGGTTGAGTAAATAGGTTAAATATGTAAATGAGCTTCCAATTTGATCTAGTTTTGTAATTTTCCCTTATATATATAAAAAGGTAAATAATTATAAGGTCCCTAAATTTTTACTTAATACACTAGTCAGTCCATCTGTTTTTAGAAATAATTATATAGTCTGTTTTTATTTTCAGCAACTCCTTAATCTTTGAGTAATGGTCAAACTATACCAAATAAATTTTAAAATACCAAAATTACTCTTTATTCTATGTTTTAGTAATAAAACAACTATTTTTCTTTTTTTCTATATAATCTTTAGAATATTGAGTAATTTGTTTATTAAATTTTATATAATCATAGAACTTTAATTTAATAGCCTAAATTTTATTGACCAACAAAATGAATGAAAAATATTTCAAAAATTATCAAAATAAGGGAAAAACTATATAAAAAGTAATTTTTATTTACCTCTAATAAATTTTGTGATGAAGACCTTGGATCTTCATAGTCGTCCGGATATATAAAGCGAGGTTGATGCCGCTCCGGTTACCGGACCTGCGTCGGGGGAGGCCCCCGGTGTACACTCTGATGCTAAAGTTAGTAGGAGTATAGATGTAGAGAGATAAAGTAGTGAGAGAGAGAGAAAGAAGAGAGCCTATACCTTCCCCTTATAGGTGCATTTATAGTGAATGTGATGGGCTTAGAGGACCTTGCTTGTCTTGGGCTTGATTGGCTTGGGCCTAGTGGGCCGTATTCATATTCCGAATCAAGTAGTCCCCCCCTTTCAAGGGTCTTTCGAGTATTTATGCGAGGGTCGAAACGTTCTAAAGGTGGCTTATTAATAACAATGGCATCGCTTGGGACGGCTTATGAATAATAATGGCGTCGTTTGGGACGACTTATGAATAATTGCGTCGTTTAGGACGGCTTATGAATAATGGCGTCGTTTGGGACGGCTTATGAATAATTGCGTCGTTTAGGACGACTTATGAATAATTGCGTCGCTTAGGACGGCTTATGAATAATGACATCGTTTGGGACGGCTTATGAATAATTGCGTCGTTTAGGACGGCTTATGAATAATTGTGTCGTTTAGGACGGCTTATGAATAATTGCGTCGTTTAGGACGGCTTATGAATAATTGTGGCGTCGTTTAGGACGACTTATGAATAATTGCGTCGTTTAGGACGGCTTATGAATAATTGCGTCGCTTGGGACGGCTTATGAATAATTGCGTGGCTCAGGACGGTGTATGAATAATTGCGTCGTTTAGGACGGCTTATGAATAATTACGTCGCTTAGGATGGCGTATGAATAATTGCGTCGTTTAGGACGGCTTATGAATAATTACGTCGCTTAGGACGGCTTATGAATAATTGCGTCGCTTAGGACGGCTTAAGAATAATTGCGTCGCTTAAGACGGCTTATGAATAATTGCGTCATTTAGGACGGCTCATGAATAATTGTGTCGTTTAGGACGGCTTATGAATAATGATGGCTATATACACGTCGAACGACGGTCTTCGAAAAATATATAAATATACACGTCTGGAGACGGCCTTCGACAAATAGATAAATATACACGTCTGGAGACGGCCTTCGACAAATAGATAAAGATATACACGTCCGGAGACGGTCTTCGACAGATAGTTCAATATACACGTCCGGAGACGGCCTTCAACAAATAGATAAATATACACGTCCGGAGACGGCCTTCGATAAATAGATAAAGATATACACGTCCGGAGATGCTCTTCGACAGATAGATAAATATACACGTCCGGAGACGGCCTTCAACAAATAGATAAAGATATACACGTCCGGAGACGGTCTTCGACAGATAGATAAATAAACACGTCCGGAGACGGCCTTCGACAAATAGATAAAGATATACACGTCCGGAGACGGTCTTCGACAGATAGATAAATATACACGTCCGGAGACGGCCTTCGACAAATAGATAAATATACACGTCCGGAGACGGTCTTCGACAGATAGTTCAATATACACGTCCGGAGACGACCTTCGATAAATAGATAAATATACATGTCCGAAGACGGCCTTCGACAAATAGATAAAGATATACACGTTTGGAGACGGTCTTCGACAGATAATTCAATATACACGTCCGGAGACGGCCTTCGACAAATAGATAAATATACACATCCGGAGACGGCCTTCAACAAATAGATAAAGATATACACGTCCGGAGATGGTCTTCGACAGATAGATAAATATACACGTCCGGAGACGGCCTTCGACAAATAAGTGGAAAATATGCTTGCATCGCTTGGGACTACTTGTGAGTATGATCGCGTCAATTAAGACGGTTTAGGAATATAATTACATCAATTAAGTCAGTTTACGAATATAATTGCGTCGATTGAGATGGCTTACGAATATAGTCGCGTCGATTGAGATGGCTTCTAAAAATCAATTCAATATATATATTTCCAGAGACCACCTTCAATAAATTGATATATATGCCCGTGATCGATTGGACTGAAAAATTAATGTTTTGTCCTATATGGAAACAAGAGGTGCAAGTTGTGTATCCACATACTATGAATCCCATGCAAGAATATTTATATTGTATGATGGCAAAATGGTGATGTTAAGTTTCATAAGTATATTGCATTTATAATAGAGAACGTATAAGATGAATACTTGTGTCCATTGTTTGTTTCTTTTGTGAATATGTAAAACAGCCACGTGACAATGCCATGCCTCATAACCTGTGCATGAGGTATTCACTTTGTGTTGGAGAGTGTTGAGTGGCGGACAAATGTTTTAGAGGCATTCATGTGTCGATACTTAATCATGCAAAGATAGTATGAAGGGCAAACCAGTAATTTAATGAGATTGAGGAAGGCTTCACATAGGTGATCAAAGCAGTGAGCTCGCATAGCTCGATAGATTTTCTATAAGCTCACAAGGCGCAGTAGGCATAAGCGAGCAACCGAGCAAAGGGATTCCGAACTCGGGGTCCTGATTTCGAGAGAGTTCTGTTGGGGTGTCCAAAGTCAAGCTGCTCGATCGGAGGTGACCTTCGACCTCACCATACTCGAAGGTTCGATTCGGCTTTAGCGGTCAACTCGATGGTTCCTAGAGGTGCTGATCGACTCTAATAGGGCGAGTCAAGTGGTTGCCGAAGTTGTGGACCGACTTCGATGACCTAAGTAGACCGATTCGACGGATCCGAAAGCCGTAGCTCAACGTCGATAGTTCTGAAGGGTGCTGATCGAACTACATGAGTGCGAAATCACTTGAGCGCCAGATGACTTTAGTGTGATATGCGATGGGGAGCCTCGGATTTTGAGAAGTTTCAAAGACTCCGATAGTCATTTCGATTAGAACAGGGCTTCGATGGGGATCCTCGGATTGTTAGAGGAATTCGAAGACTTCAATAGTCATTCCGATTAGAACAGGGCTTCGATGGGGATCCTCGGATTTTTAGAGGAATTCGATTACGCGAGGTTATTGATCTCGGATCTCTAGCTTTCGATTTTGGTCTTTAATTCTGATTTTTTGATGTGAACCAAAACCTTGCGACACCTTGAGAGGGTAGATTTTGACTGTGTTTGGGGTTTGTTATTATACTGCAGATGGAAGATGCCCCCATATGCAGAGATCGTTTAATGGCTCGATCGGATTCCGAGCTCATCTACGGATTCCAAATTTGTGATCGGACTTCCTACGCAGATCGAGGGATTAAGAGGGTCCAAACTGACTGTTGACGGTGATCGATAGTGGTGGAATTCTTCCGCAGCTCAACCGTGCTAGTTCGTTTGTTTTTGGATTAAACACTGTAAATCTTATTCTAAGTTGCAGAACTTATGGAAGAATGAAGACATACTAGAAGTTTTACGCATGAAGTATGTATACATATGTTACTATGAGATCAGAGGCATGCTTTTGAGTCCATGAATTATAAAGTGAGACCAAAATAATCACAAAGGTGATTCCCTTTGGAGGTGGGTTGTCATATCCGTGAATTGGAATTGGGAGAGATGAGAAATGTGATAATTATTCTGAGTAATTATTCTAGTAATACTCATCTAAAACCAGATGCATAAAGGTATACACCTTTAATAGATAATTGTATGAATGATGCATGTGTCATGCTTGGACACATATCCAAACTATGTTTTCTTAGTCCGACAGATAGGTAGGCAACTTGAGTATGCAATGCAAGCATAATATTGGTACCTGAACTTTGATTGTGGTTTCGACAGCATGTTTCCACGGACTGCGCTAAATGATGAATCATGGATCTGAAGATCGCTTGCTCTCCACGTTCACCGCACCAAATGATGAAGACCTTGGATCTTCATAGTCGTCCGGATATATAAAGCGAGGTTGATGCCGCTCCGGTCACCGGACCTGCGTCGAGGGAGGCCCCCGGTGTACACTCCGATGCTAAAGTTAGTAGGAGTATAGATGTAGAGAGATAAAGTAGTGAGAGAGAGAGGAAGAAGAGAGCCTATACCTTCCCCTTATAGGGGCATTTATAGTGAATGTGATGGGCTTAGAGGACCTTGCTTGGGCTTGATTGGTTTGGGCCTAGTGGGCCGTATTCATATTCCGAATCATTTTGTAAATGAAAGAAAAAAATATATGATTTTTAAAAAAATATATTAATATTTAATGTTAGTTTAAAAACATTATATTAAAACCATAAAAATTTAAGAGAATAAAAATACATGTTTAATGATTAGTATATATAATTATATAAATTTCGATGTATATATATTTCATAAATTTTATTAAAATTATTTAGATTAAATTTGAAACTAAAAGATAAATTTTTTTATGTAAATAATTAGGGGTAATTTGGATTTTCATCTACAAAAACAAATGGAAGAACTAAAAAATTGATTAAAATAAAACTTAAAGACCTTATAATAATATAATGAACCTACTAGTATATTAAGCAAAAACATAATGAATTTATAATTATTTACTCTATAAAAAATGTCAAAACCTTAGTTTGAATGGAGTCTAATTAATTAAGGGATGTTGGGTTAATACATTTTTTATTGTTTGTCTTTTTACTTTAACAAAAAAAAAAATTAAGTATTTGGTTAGGGATAAAATCAATAAACAGTAAATAGTATTAGCAAACAGCAGGTAAACCAAGCGGGTCTAAATAAGGTAATATAGGATGAAATAAACGATGTTTATTTCATTTGTATAAATAAAATAAAAAAACAAACGATAATTTTAGAAATAAAAAAAAAAATTATATCATGATTTCCTTCTAATTTAAGGTGTAACGAAAACTACCCAAAATTCACTCTCATCTACTATCCTCTTCAATTACACGTCAAAATAAACAATATATCTAATTACACTTATTTTCACCTACTTTAAAATACCAACCACCAAACAGTTCTAAACTATTATTCCCAAGAAATAAAAATAATATATTTTATTATATTTTAAATTCAATTAATTATGGAAAGACTTAAGGTACTAAATATAACTAATACAAACTTAAATATATCATTTTTTTTTGTTCAAAATAATGCTCTAAATGAGCATTATTTCTTACAAATAGGCCGATTAAACATTATTTTTTGAATAATACTAATACTGATTTAACTAGAATGAATTCAAACTAATTATTTTGTTTTTTTTTTAGGAAAACTAATTATTTTGTTTGATTGAAAAATTGTAAAGAATTCTGACTTATTTACACATACTTAACTTAAGTATTAAATTTGAATTATTATTTTTAAGAGGAAAATTTACCAAGTTTAATTATCAAAATATCGTTATTCCTCTGATATGTGATGATATTTTACATATGAACCTGGGAGGTCACATGTTTCAAAGTTTATTTGACGCATATTTTTTATGAGAAAATAATTAATTAGATTAAAACAAGAAAAACAAATAAAAGTAAATCCCTAAACTAAAATTTACCAAGTTTAATTGTCAAAATATCATTACGTGATAATAGAATAACAGTTCTATGAAGTTTCCATCTAAATTGAGTGAAATTTCATTAATTAGAATAGGTCAGAGACCAAATGATCGAGAGTCAAATGATAAAAAAAATTGGATAAATCGAGAGCCAAATAGTAGTTTAAGTCTTATAATTCATGATAAAGGTACGACTCAACCAATCTAATTCTTCTATTTCTCTCCACAATATTGAGATTAGATCTGAGTTCAACCGTCCAAGATTAATTTCTATAAATTAGTGTTTTTATCATTTGTTTGTTGTTCTCATAATTGGTGTGGAGAAACTTGATTTTACGCTATAAAAATCAAGAAGAATAATAATTTTTTAGCTTTAGTATATTATATTTGATTTTCATTGTTAAAATTAATATATGATTTGAATTTTAATTAATAATATATTGGTTTTACTATTTGGTATTTATTATTTCTAAAATAAGATTAAATTTAGAAGTGAAAAAAATGCAAACATTGTTTAAGACCTCCAAAATACTAAAAACAATCCTGATTAGTTTTTATATCAAATGTGTCTTCTATGTTTACTTTGTTTTTTCTACCATTGGATGAGTTTACTTTGTCAAAGTTCATCCCCATCTAATGGTAGAAAAAACAAAATAAAATTTACTTTGTCAAAAATAAAATAAGCATAGTAATAATTCTATATCAAATAGTTATAGTTTAGTATAATGACTCAATGATTTTATTTAGTTCAAAATTTAATAGATGGTTTTGATATTTTAAGTTTTTAGGGGGCGTTTGGTTTGAGGTCTTTAGGAATGGGAATGAGAATGGAAGGGTTTCATTCCCTTTGTTCTTGTTTGTTTATAAAAAAAACTCATTTCCTTTACCAATTTTAGATTAAGCCATTACCCCACTTTAGGTTAAACCATTACCTCATGCTTTCTAGGGAATTGGATTCCCTTTACCCAATTCTCTTTCCTAAACATATCCAAACACATAAGAGAATTAATGGTTATTCCTTTCTTTTCCTTTAGTTTCCCTTTCTTGATTCCTTTTCCTTACCCCTTGTGAACCAAACGCCCCCTTAATTCACTATAAAGTTTTAGTTTAAGGGGGTGAAAATGAGCTGAGTGTTACGTCAATTTAATTGTAGGCTTAATACATCATTTGCCCTCTGAACTTGTCCAAAATGGTTGATTGGCCCCTGAACTCTCAAAATGTCTCGAAAGCCTCTTGAACTTGCATAAAATGTTCAGTTAGCCCCCTGAACTTGTGTAAAATGTAATCAATTAATTATTTGATTGTAAAAAAATAAGTCAAATGAGGAAGATATGTTACACGTGCCTTAGAATGTTATTACATACTTCACAAAATAGATTAAAACACCTTAAAAAAGAATTTCTTACTTATTCAACTATAAAACATTTTCTTCTCTAATATTATAATTACATACCCGACCTTTGTCTTTTTACTTTTTTAAGATGCGTGCAACATATTTTCCACATTTAACTTATTTTTTTACGACCGAGTGGTTAATTGATTACATTTTATGCAAGTTCAGTGGAGCTATCAAGACACTTTGAAAGTTCAGGAGGTCAATCAATCATTTTGAACAAGTTCAAGGGGCAAATGATGTATTAAGCCTTAATTGCATATTAATTATATTTATTAATTTGTATAAAACGTCTTAAATGCGTTATATATAGTACTACTGGTAAATAAGAATGTAGAAATTAATTAATTAAAATTTGGTAATTCCGAGGAGCAACATCAGCTTCTATATGTGGGACCTTTTTTACAAATCCTGACACAATTGCACAGTGCAGATGCAGAGCCGCAACGCAACCCCATAAATATCTCCCACCTCCAACTGGGTCCCGCTGCCTTCCTCACATCAGATGGCTGACTCATCCCTTTCTTAGGTCCCACCTCCTTTTTCTTCCATTCCTATACACGTATCAAGTTTTATAGTATATGCTTATCTTATAGTAATAAAAATTTATATTCATAACTTAGTATAAGTAATAGGCTTAATCTATTATTTACCTCTTAGATTTGTTCAAAAAAATTTAATTCATCTATGATTTTTAAATTGTCTCGATAGTCTTTTTAATTTACATAAAATATCTCAACTTCATTTTTTATATATTCTATGAATTATACAATAACATTCTAAATCGCATATAACAAATCTTGTGTATGCAGCTTACTATTTTGCAACTGAGTGATTAATTGATTATATTTTATGTAATTTTAGAGAGCTAACTAATATTTTATACAAGTTGAAGGACTATCGGAATACTTTGAAAGTTCAGAAAACCAGCCAAACTTTCTGAACAAATTTATAGGGTAAATGATATATTAAGCCTAAGTAATATAATAATAGACTTAATTGCAAAATGAAAAAAATTGACTTTCTAACTAAAAATAACCATAAGTTATAAAATTACAATTAAATCATATTATAAATATTAATTCTTAATATATATTTTTTTTGAATCAAAGATAACGATAAATTAATGAGCCAAATCTTGGCAAAATTATAACAATGAAACAGAAACAAACTCGGTAATAAATTAAAAAAAAGAAAGGCAAGTGGATAAACGAGAAGACTGTGCTAACACATGTGTCATCCCATTCGCTTGCCGCCATATCCATTTGACTGAGTAAGAGTCATTTGATGTGAGAATCAATCGTATTTGAATAATTCTATCCCCAAATTCAGAATCATCAACAAATGTAGAATTTATAGCATCAATCACTTGTTTAGCATCAAATTCGAAGACCACATTCCTTATTCCACCAGCTTCTAACCATTGCATAGCCTATAATAGAGTTTCGGCCTCACATTCTCTTGTTGTCGAACAACATAATAGACCCGCACATCTCCCTATTACAAACTGCCCATTTGCATCCCGTACTGCTACTCCCATCCATGCACGACCATCAGTGTTAAAACATGCGGCATCAACACAACACGAGAGAAGTCCTTCCGATGGTGGGTGCCAAGCCGTGCAACCAGCAAATGAGATATTTCCTACTGCTGTATTTCCGATCTGATGTTCCTCCATACCAGTCTGATTCCTCAAAGCATTAGCTTCTGACCAATCATTAAGTACAGTACAAGCTTGAGCCACAATCTGATATATTGTGCGAATCTCATACTTCCAAAGACGGGTATTTTTAGCTTGCTATAAGCTCCAGAGGTGCATCAAGAATGTTGTAACAATTTGTTCCGGGGCTGCTCTAATTATATTATGAAACCATGCTGTCAAGTTCTCAACCACCGTTGCCTCCGCATTAATTCGATCCAGAAGTCCCGCCTTCTGCCACACTCTTATAGCTCCTGCACATTCAATAAAAAGATGCCATCCATCCTCCCACGGTTCGTTACATATCACACAATTACTACATACCTGTAATCTGTGAAATTGAAGATTTACACGGGTGGGGAGCCAATTGTGTGCTAGTTTCCAGCCAAAGTACCGTACCTTGTGTGGAATTTCAGCATACCATAATTTTTTCCATGCTCCCTGGACATGAAATCTCTCTCCTGCTTCTAACTTTGTAGCCAGTCGATAAGTGCTTTTCACCGTGTATCTTCTTGGAGAATGGAATTGCCATATTAACCGATCCTCATTACTCAAACTACCAATAGATAGTTTATGAATTTCCGTAATATCGCTATGCTCAAAAATTTCCTCCAACAACTCTTCATCTCAGTCCATGGAATTATGGATAAATAAATCATTAACTTTCAAATACTCCAACCCTTCCACCATAGGGGTTCATATATAGCCATCCTCTTCATCACGCAACCATCTCTCACTCCACACATTTATAGATTGATCGTTTCCAATTTTTCACCAGACTTCTTCTTTAATAATTAGTTGAGAATTCCAGATACTTCGCCATATAAAACTTGGTGAATGCCCCAATGAGGCCCCCATAAAATCCCCTCTTGGATAATATTTAGCTTTGAAAACTTTACTAACAAGCGAAGATGGATTGGTAAATAACTGACATCCCTGTTTTCCCAACATAGCAAGATTAAAGGCTGTGAAATTTCGGAAACTCAGTCCTCCCATCAATTTTGGCGCACATAATTTGTCCCATGCCATCCAATTTAGTCATCTCTCTCTTGACTTTTTATTACCACACCAAAACGAATTCAGCATTCGTTGTAATTCCTCAACCGTCGATATAGGAAGCAGGAATACACTCATGAAATAAATTGGGATGGCTTGACCAGCTGCTCGAATAAGTGTAGCTTTACCAGCTTTTGATATTCCTTTCCCTCTCTAGCATTGTAGCTGCTGTCATAACCTGTCTCTGAAGTGTGCAAAGATTGCTTGTCTCGTTCTGCCCACCAACGATGGCACACCTAGATATCTTCCTATATTCAACGGACTAGTAATACCCAAAATGCTAGAAATTCCCATAGTCAGGTCTTCTGCTACATTTCTACTGAACATGATTCCAGATTTTTGAAAATTTATAGCTTGCCCTGAAGCTAATTCATATGATCTGAGTAATTGTTTTAACATTCTAATTTCAGAAATTATAGCCTGGCAAAATAAAAATGCATCATCAGCAAAGAGCAAATGTGAAATCGCATGCGCCCCTCGCTTAACTCGGCAACCATGCAATAACCCCATATTCTCAGCTGTAATCAATAATGACGTTAACCCTTCAACACAAAGAAGAAATAAGTACGGTGATAGTGGATCACCTTGGCGAAGTCCTCTTTTTGGGCAAACAGGACCAACCAACTGATCATTTATTCTAACCATATATTGCACAGAAGATACACAATGCATTATCAAATTTACCCATTTATCTTCAAAACCCAACTTCAGCATCAATTCTCTTAGATAATTCCAATCCACCCTGTCATATGCTTTACTCATATCAACTTTTAATGCCACATTACATACTTTCTTAGCAACGTTACTGTTAATGCTATGAATAAGTTCAAATGCGATCAAAACATTGTCATGAATAGACCTCCCTTTAATAAAAGCAGATTGATTTTCAGAGATAATCCCAGGCAAAAGCATTTTCAATCTATTTGCTAAGACTTTCGAGAAAATTCTGAGTATGACATTACACAATACTATTGGACGAAGTTCATAATAACAGGATTCTCACACTTTGGAATGAGAGTGATGATAGTACTGTTAAGCTCAGAGGGGAAGATATCATCCCCAATTATGTCCCAAAGTTTTTAATAAAATCCTAGATTAAATCCATCAGGCCCTGGAGCCTTATCAGGATGCATATCAAATAATGCTCTCTTGAATTCCTGTTTTGTAAGTGGTCGCAGTAATTGCTCATTGTCCCGAACAGTGATGCGTGGCTGCATTAAATCTGCTACTTCACTCCACTCGCTATTACTGTTAGAGAAAACTGATTCAAAATACTGTATTGCAATCTACCCCATCCCATCTTTATCATCAATCCATTCTCCTGCATTATTACTGAGCCCTTTAAACTATTCTGCTTCCTCCTTCCATTGGCAAAAGAGTGGTAAAGATGAGTATTCAAATCTCCTTCATAAAGCCATAAAACTTTTGCTCTCTGTTTCCAGTGATCTTCCTCTTGAACCATAATTCTCACATACTCAGCTCGAGTCGACTCATACTCATCACTATTATTCGGATCCCCCACATCACGTAGTTGTATTAGCTTCGCCTGTAAATGTTTAATTCTCTGATGAAAATTGACATCACTACTTCTGCCTCATCTCATAAGCGCTTCTTCCACATGCGTTAAACGCGAACTCAATACCGTTCGCCTGTCTGATCCCCATGCCTCCTTAATCACATCCCGAATCTCCTCATCCCTTAGCCATCATTGCTCGAATATGAACTGTTTTTGCCTCGAAACTGTTGAGTCGGTTGACGTATGCAAAATTATTGGGGAGTGATCTGAAATGGGAGCAATAGAATTAACACAAAAATTACCAGGAAAACGTCTCCCCCACGCATTTGTACACAAGGTTGTAAAAGACACTAGGTGCTAGTCGGGCAGACAAGGCCCTTACTTATTAATCGGGATTAATCAGATTTGTATTTTTTGTATTTATTTATTTTTATTAAGTAAAGTATCATATAAATACAATTAATATATGAATTATACTATGTAAAATTAATAATATAAAATGTTTAGGATAGAAAAACATACATATTTTAATATTATTTACATTAATGTCCTTAAAAAAATGACAAATAGATCAATAAAATGACATTTATAACAAAATGTGTCAAAATAAAGTGAAATTAATATTCTTAAAAATAAATTTAATAGTGTAAGGTTTTTTTTTTGTTATTTAATATTTTTTTTAAATTAAAAAAATTGACATAATATTTAAGGACCATTTTTTTCAAAAAGCCCGCCTGGGACCGTCTAGGACCCGCCTAGACCCGCCTAGAACCGCCTGAGACCGCCTAGAAGGCCAAAAATCGGTCAACCGATTTATGCCACCGGATTAATGGAAATCGGGACGGTGTTTTAAAAATCTCCGCCTAGGCGACCGCCTTGGCCGATTTTTAGAACACTGTTTGTACATAGGCTTCGATCTAACTGTTCCTGAACTTAATATATTATTGTTTACTATGTATCACAAATAAAGTATGTTTTTATACTTTAATTTAAAAATTCTAAACATCAATTCATAAATTTTAAATCCTAAAAAACATTATAGATTCCTAATTTATAAATCCTAATCCTTAATTATATTTTTTGTAGTAAGAAACAACTTTCAATTAATAGAAAAAATGATAAATTCTTATAAATAGAGTTACATAACCAACTAGGAATTTGGAAACACACAAACTCAAAAGTATTGGAAATAGATTGCCTTGCAGTTAAGTGGACAACTCCATTCCCATTCCGAGATATAAACGACACCATCACGTCTTGTCTATCAATGAGCAGGAATTTGCACTATTGAATGATCATTCCAAATTCAGAATAATCAGCCCGGGAGGCGTTGAACCCATTCGCTGCTTGCTTACACATCTATGTACTATCTAGATATCTACACATTTCTAACTTGTGAGACCAGCTTCATATCTAGGAACATAAGATATTATTACATGCAAGTCTCAACAACGTTATGTCAATCCTATAACATAATGCTTGACTTTGGTTCTTTAAGTTTATTATCATTTAATTAGAATCATAAAGTATAATCTCACTTCATCTTGTATGAACACTTTATGCTATGAATATAAACTAAGAATTTCTTCTATCTTTATGATTTATATGACAAAAGTTAAAATGCTTGTTAATAGTTAATTATTATATTGTATGAATCAAATAACTCAAAATGAACAATTTATTTATTAACAAAAGTATCCTAAAATAATTGCCTTTAGGACATAACACCAACATTCTCCCACTTGTACTAAATCCAATTGTTCTTGAAACTAATCACATAAGAGTTTGCATGACCATCATAAATCTTATGGGATAAGTCATTCGTCAATGGATCTGCTATTTTATCCTCGGTGGGTACTCTTTCTATTCTTACCTCCCCTAGCTATTATCTACCTGATGAGATGGTAGTGTCTGAGGTAATATTTGGATGCATTATGAGACTGTGGGTCTTTTTCTTATATAATAGCTCATTTGTTATCACCATACAAGGTAAAGAGTTTAACAATGTCAGGCACCACTCATAGTTTAGGAATGAACTTCTTCATCCAAACCGCCTCTTTATCCACTTCTACAACTGCAATGTACTCTAATTAGATTATAGAGTCTGCCATATGATTCATTTTCTATTTAGCCTTTATGGACTGATCAACTTTTAACTTGACCCTATGATACGTGGGCAAGTTACCTCTTTTCGATTCTTGCATGTTACAACACTAGGAATATGATTTCACTCCCACTGATCTTCTTATATACACAAGGTTCGTCAAAGTTTTATTCAAAATCATATTCTTTTACAGTTTTATCAAAACATTTGTTCCAACTCCTTGATTCTTGCTTAAGTCCATATACGGACCTTTGAAGTTTGTAAACCTTATTTGCATCTTTCGATATGAAACCTTTGGGTTACATCATGTATACATCCTCAATCAAGTTTCCATTAAGGAAAGTTGTTTTCATATTCATTTGCCAAATCTCATAATCATGACGAGAAATGACACCAAGCAACATTCTAATGGATTTTGACATGGATACATGAGAAAATGTCTAGTCACAGTCAATTTCTTATCTATAATGATATCCTTTAGCTATCAGTTGTGCCTTATAGGTACCGACCTTACCATCCATGCCAGTCTTCTTCTTGAAGGCCCATCTGCACCCTATGGGCTTAATTCCCTTAGGTGGATCCACCAAGGTCCAAACTCGGTTTTGGTACATGGAGTCCATTTCAGAATTAATGGCTTCTAGCCATTTGTCGGATTTTGGATTGTCCAAGACGTCCTCGTAGTTTGTAGGCTCATTATCTATGACATGTGTCTCATCATCTCCCACTATAAATCCATATCTCTTTGGGTTTTGACGTATCCTACTAGACTTACGAGGTGCTTGTGCCTCCTATGTCTTTTATTGGATTACAAGTTGGGCTCCCACCAGTTATTCCATTGTTTCAAATTATTTTTCACTATGCTTTTAATCTTCATCAAGTTCAATCACATTATCTATATGCTTTTCTAATAGAAACTCCTTTTCTAGAAACAAAACATGTTTGGATACAATTACTTTCTGTTCATCTGAATGATAAAAGTAATATCCCACAGTTTCCTTTGAGTATCCAAGGAAGACACATATATCAAACTTAGGCTCTAACTTATCTGATATAATACACTGAACATCCTCATAAATAAGAAAGTCGGTTTCCTTTCCTTAAACAGTTCACAAGTAGTTATATAGGCAGACTTAGTTAGGATTCAGTTGAGGGTGAAGAGGGTTGTTTCTAAAGCATTCCAGTTTGCTTCTTCAGATTTATGTTTCATGAGATAAATGTATCCATATCTGGAGTGATCATCTATGAAACCAACGAAGTAGTTAAACCCGCCCATATCTTGTGTAGACATAGGACATCATACATCACTATGTATGAGCCCTAAGATTTCTGAAACTCTTTCGCCATTATTGCTAAAAAGTGTCTTTGTTATTTTACCTTTTAAGCAAGATTCACATGTTCCTATTGATTCAAAATCAAACGGATCTAAGAGTCCATCTCTATGCAACTTAGACACATGTTTCTCACTAATTTGGTCTCTTGGTATAATGGTATAAACTAGGATTTCATTTTTTGCATATAAATTCCATCAACGACAATACTAGAAAAGTAATAAACACCATTCTTATGAAAGGCGCAACCGTTATTTTTAATTGAAATTTCAAAACCACCATTGTCTAACCAATTAATTGAAATAATGTTACGAGACATATCCGGAATAAATAAACAATTTCTTGATCACGAAATAAGTTCAGATGGCAAATAAGAGATTAATCCCCAATAACAAGTGCATCAACCTTACGCATATGGGATTTACCCTTCTTCTTGACAGTCGGTTCAATAGCTTTTAACATGTTTAAAAGATCTGTCAATGATGTCTTAAGATGATTCATTTGATAGTTCATTATAAACTATGAATAACTATCAAGAAGAGACTAAAGAATTAAGTCCACACTTAGCTCATGATCCATGATAAAATTGAAGTCACTAAGCTTCTTGACATATCCTATCATCTTGACACAATGTGCCACCACAAAGGTACCTTCCTACATTTTGGAGAGGAATAAGAGCTTTAATATCTCATATCGCTCATTCTGAGTCCGTTTCCTAAACAGATCCTTCATATGTATAATCGTGGACCTGTCATCCATATTTTCATGCTCTTTTTACAAGTCAGGTTGGATTGATGCTAACATGATACAAGCTACCATGTCACCATCTTCTTTGTGCTTCATGTAAGAATCTATTTCCTCCAAGGGCGAACTATCCTCAGGGTTATTGGGTATCAGCGTATCAAGTACATTCCCAATTTTCTCAGTTTTAAAATATTTTTTAGGCTTTGAAACCAGTCAGTGAAGTTTGATTCATTTAATTTATCTTCACACAGGATGCTACAGATGTCCAATTTCGACATGATTACAAATTAAATCCTCAAGGCAAATGATAATAACTAGATCCACTATGAAATCTGAGTTTTTTTTTGCTTTAGATAAAGCTAGAAAAGAAGTTGAGTGACTACGAAACTTCTTGGAGGATATTCCTGTATGGCCTTAACATGTGCCTATAATTCATATACATTGTGATAATCAAGCAATGATTAATAGAGCATATATTGTGATGTATAAAGATAAGAATAGACACACATGTCATCAACATAACACCTTCACACAACTGATCTCAATAGGTACCATTTCTATTGATTTTGTGGGATCAAAATAAAACACAACGAATCCGCTAACCAAAGGGTTAAATCGAGATCAAGTTCAAAATGCATCGAGAGGAATAGGACTAAAGTCCATTAATATTTAAGGCTTTACGTGAAGGAAAATCCAACCTTCTTGATGGGAGATCCTAAGATCTAGGTTCACTAGGACAACCTAATCTCATAAACCTTGTGGGATCACCATGGGGCCAACCCCGAGTCCATTCTTATGATGCAGACATTGATGTAAAATAGAAAAGGTTAAGCTATACTTTTAATGATTCTTTGTGCTTCAGTGTGTCAGAGCAAAAGAAATCACCTATTTGAGAGTGAAGCGGGGTCGCTTCAAGGGAGACTAATAGGGCTTAGTGCTCTTGAACTTTTGCAGAACCAGGAAATATTTATGACCATAATGAACATAACATTAAGAACCAAAAAACCGTGTTTCATTGGTATCTATATGGAGTGTACCATCGTTTACACAAATGATGGAATAGTTCAAGGACATCGCGTCTACTAGTCAGCTTGTAAATTAAATATACTTTCACAAGGGAATGTTCAAGAGTCGCTGCCTACCTACCCTATGCAGATATCAAATGTAGTTAGTTATCACCACATCAAATTCTTTTTCACCCGAATTTCATTCATGTGGGGGATTGCTGGAAAAATATGTAATATAACACTTTTGTAGTGTTATTTTGTCAACGCGGGGCTTAGATATATAATGGATAAATGACCCTTAGAATAACTTGAAATACATCAAAGTATTCTATGCCATGAGAGCATTTCAACTGTATAATGCAAGCTCAAAATGGACAAACGATGAATGAGAAATTAAAACTCAATATGAACCATTTGGAATTAATTTCATTCAATTGACTTATTAATTGCATTCAATTTCTGAAACGTTGAAATTAATTTCATCCAATTGATAGATTAATTGCATTTAATTGAAATAGTTGTAACAACTGTACTTAATAGCATTCAATTGAATCGTATGTAACGTTGAGCTTAATTGCATCCAATTGACTAATTAATTACATTAATTTTTTTTTTTTTGGTATTAATTAATTTGTCTCTAACGTTTTTTTCCCAACACCTTTATATATGAATAAACACTGGATTATTTTGTCCAATCTTGGTCAGTTGAGAGTATTGCAAACTCAGAAAATATTTTCTTCCAAAAACACGGAGCTGATTGTTCTTCTATTCTCGTTCCGACGTTCTTCAGCTCTTGCCTCCGGTTATAGCTACATGTACAATTTGAGTTTGCCTATAGGGTTGTTGTATCTTGGGAGATGGTTTGATCCTTACGGGAAAAATCTTATCTTAAAGAAAATGAGTAGTTTCAGACCTCAACACAACCAACTTTCGTTTCTGCTGATTCAAAGGTTTAAAAGTGTTATTTTTTTTCATTTTTTTTTATTTCCGCTTATAATATTATGCTCATTTTAAAATCAATAATATTTTAGCTTATGTTATGTTTATCTTTATGAATTAACCCATACATTTGCAAATGAAGATTTTCTAAGATATTAGAGCACATCTGGTGCATCTCATTTGGTTGTTACTTTCTCTTAATTAGTATCAACCAAACATTAGAGGGATTATAACTAAAATTGGTTTGTTACTAATTTTAGTTACAACCAAAAACATATTGCACCATTCTTTTAAGACGAAATCTGCCTTTTGGTATAATAAATTTACAAGTTTGATTTATAGAAAATTACAGTTTTGGTTCCTATATATAATTAATAAAAAAAATTACCCCACAAAAGTTTAAATAACAACCCCCTCTAATGGAATGTTACCAACCCTTGTTACTAATGTCTCCATAATCATAATAGTTGTTACCAACTATTGTGGATGCTTTTAAAGAATAAAAAAAGTAAACGAATAGACTTAAACTAATACAATCGATATATTAGATTTTGAGACGTGCAATAAAACTTGTTGCATATCCTTTTAATTGAGCCTGATAATAGATTAATCGACATATGATTAACCGATTTTAATGATCGGATTAATAAATTGATAAATTTTTCGTTAATAGGCTAGTTAACTTACTATGTAGACCTCTAATAATGACCATAAAATTCTAGTATTGAACTAAGATTAGTATAATGAATTTTTTAAAATGAACTTTTAAATATAAGTGTTGTCTAGTTTATAAAAAATAATTTCGAATTTTTCAACTGAAAAGAAATTTATTGTAAAGCATAAAATTTGTGTATGTAACTGTATGATTCAATAATATGTATAAAGATTTTATCTGCTTTAACTCAAATTAATCATTTTTAAGATGTATTTATATGTGTTTGATATACATTTTACTAATAAGCTACATTCACTCTATCTCCATATCTGATGTGAGATTCAGTATTTATATCCTTTATCGTCACCCTTTAGAGCCGCTTCTTACTAAGATTTTCTACTCCAACTCCACCCACTTTGGACTGGATCATTATATGTCCACCAGTTTTTGCCTAATTCGTCCCCAAACCACACATCGTACATGGAGAATGGATATGTACGAATTGTAGCAGTCCGGCTCAATACCATGTAAATATTGTCTTTTTTGACCCAAATCCAACACTTTGGATTTGACGACTGTAAAATGTGTCTAGTTGTATTAGATATTCATCCTACTAATAAGTCCCAGTCAGTATCTCTCCATATTCAATGTAGGATTCCGTTCGTTCATGCCCCCTATCATACAATCCCTTAGGACCGCTCATTGCTCATGTCTTCTATTCCGACGCTTCCGAACTAAGCCATTACAATCTAAGATACAAAATTTTAGTTATTGTATGATAATACACGTTAGGATAATTAGCGACATAGAGAAATAAAAATGTTATCTACGTGTTATAGGACAGTTGCCACCATAAACTAAATTCTTAAGAAGAAATCTTGGGTCCGATTCCTATTAAATTTATTTCAGTTGACATATTGCTTTCATAAACTTACTTAAAGTGATATATTGATTAATTAAATTTATTTAAAGTGATATAAATTTTAATTTGTGAAAACACTATTAAATTCAGAGACTTGATCCATTTTTTTTAAACCAAATTTCGGTTTAGATAGAAAAAGAAGAAGAAAGAAATATGTTGTAAATGCAAAGGATGCAATAATTTATTGGGTAAACAATTATAAGATTCTTATGTTTTTACTCAATACACTAGTAAGTCTATTATAATATTATTTTTTTTGAATCAAAGTTGGGACGCGAAGGCATGCCGGACATCCCAGCTAGGCTGGCACCCCCGGCACAACCAACAACCTGAGTATTATTAAAAAATGAAAAATTACACAGGGAGAAAGGAAAAAATAAAAGAAATGAAAGAACAGGAAGTTACAGAACACGAATGTAAGCTACATTGCAAATGTCATCAAACATAAAACCCTGACAGAAATGTGGTGCCGAATGCCACTAGCAAATAGAGGGGACTGATTTCCCATGATTAGCCAGCCGATCCGCTGTTTGATTCCCTTCTCTATAGATATGCGTAGCACGCTAGTTCATATCAGTAAGCTGAGCTAAGCAGGATTGCCATTCTCTCCTTATTTTCCAAGGCCAGTCCTTCTATTATTTAGAAGCTGCACGGCATATGCTGAATCTAATTCAATCCAGATGCTCCTCCAATTTCTTTCTCAAGCAGAGTTGACGGCGAACACAATCGCTTTGAGCTCAGCAATATGAGCAGGCGAGCATTGCATAGGAATTGCAAAACAACCAACAACAAAGCCTCTTGAATTTCTGAAGATACCTCCCGCACCGGCATTTCCCGTGGCGCTCACTGCCCCATCTATATTTACCTTTAGCCAATAAGTCGGAGGCATTAGCCATCGAATGGTAACAAAATCTGGCTCTGGGGGCGGGCGTGCATCAGCAATAGTAGCAGCGCACCCTTCTCTGATATAGAGCATTAACCTGTGCTTAAGAGTTTGGATTGAAGGGAGATCTGAATAAAAAATAGCTCGGTTTCTGATCGACCAAATAAACCAAACGCAGGTGACAACAGCGAATGTCCACTCTTTCCTCCTACCTAGCCTTACTCTCAACATTCTCAACGATGTGAAAAAATCAGAAAAGGAAACATTATAGCAGCAGCTGATATTAAACTCATTAAAAACCATAGTCCACAGCGCCTTAACTACATCGCATCCTACAAACAAGTGAGAAACCGATTCTTCCCCATTCTTGCATAGCTCGCACCTCTGAGCCAGATGAAAACCATGATTTTGCAGCAGATATTGAAGAGCCAGTTTCCCGTGTAACAACTTCCAGCAAGTGGCTGCCAGTTTTGGAGGAATAAACGAATTTCTGAAGATACCTCCCGCACCGACATTTCCCATGGCGCTCACTGCCCCATCTATATTTACCTTTAGCCAATAAGTCGGAGGCATTAGCCATCGAATGGTAACAAAATCTGGCTCTGGGGGCGGGCGTGCATCAGCAATAGTAGCAGCGCACCCTTCTCTGATATAGAGCATTAACCTGTGCTTAAGAGTTTGGATTGAAGGGAGATCTGAATAAAAAATAGCTCGGTTTCTGATCGACCAAATAAACCAAACGCAGGTGACAACAGCGAATGTCCACTCTTTCCTCCTACCTAGCCTTACTCTCAACATTCTCAACGATGTGAAAAAATCAGAAAAGGAAACATTATAGCAGCAGCTGATATTAAACTCATTAAAAACCATAGTCCACAGCGCCTTAACTACATCGCATCCTACAAACAAGTGAGAAACCGATTCTTCCCCATTCTTGCATAGCTCGCACCTCTGAGCCAGATGAAAACCATGATTTTGCAGCAGATATTGAAGAGCCAGTTTCCCGTGTAACAACTTCCAGCAAGTGGCTGCCCGTTTTGGAGGAATAAACGAATTCCCAAGAAACCTGCTCCAGCTGACCTGATCTCCCGGAAGATGATTTTCATAGTACGCCTTGGCTGTAAGCCTGCCCGATTCTGACGGCTCCTAGATGCATGAATCTGACTCATTCGTCACCTCAATCTGATTAACGGATGCCTGAACGCCTTCTGTTAGCGACTGCAGATTAAACCAGAATCCATTTTGCCTAAAATTGTAGATATGCTCATATAGATTGATCTGAGAATATGCGGGGATATTCATTTGATCTGCAATAGAGGGTACCACCCACTTGTCAACCCAAAAGTTCAATACTGATCCTTCTCCGATCCACCAGACGGTATCAAGACTAACTTCTTCAAAAATTGTTCTAAAAAAGGACCAAATAGAAGAATTAGCAATGTACTTTTTAGCAATCCCAGAAACTTCAAGAAACCGCAGACGAAGCATGTTAATGATAAAACCCTGACCTTAAATCAATTCCCAACTGAATTTAGCAAGAAAAGCAGAATTAAATAGTCTATAGTCTTTGATTCCCAAACCTCTGTTAATCGTCTGTTGACAGCAGGTCTTCCAAGGGACCGTTATAAGCTTCCTACGATCTCTGTCACCAGTCCAAAGGAAATTGCGGACAACCCTGTTAATCCTCGATATAAGTGCCTCAGGCCAACGGTATATGAGAAACGAATGGACAAGAGCTCCAGTCAAGGCCGATTTGATAAGAGTAAGCCTCCCAGCAAAAGATAACGTATGCCCATGCCATAGGCTGAACTTGCTAAGGAATTTGTCTATCACAGGGTTCAAATATCAAGCTCTAGGGCCCCCCTGAAATAGCGGAACACCTAGATAGTTGAAAGGAAGAGTAGCCTGAATAATTCCTAGAATCTCAGCTAGCCGATTTCTGCGTAAAACGGGTATAAAATTGCCGAATAAAGCATGTGATTTGCTCCAATTGACAGCCTGACCAGAATAGGCTTCATACATATTGAAGATATCCCGAATGCATTTCATATTTTTTGTCGATGCACGGACAAAAATCATCATATCATCAGCATATAGAAGGTGCGATGGAAAGTCCTCAGCAAGCCCAAACAGTGTGGAAGAGAGCGGGTCCCCCTGCCTAACACTACAGGAACAACTAAAAAAGCCTTTGATCCCACCCCCAAGAGCAATTGAAATTCTAGTAGATCTCAGAATTTCCAGAATCCAGCCTCTAAATTTTAAAGAGAAACCAAAGGATTCAAGGACTGCCAGCAAGAAGTTCCAATCAAGGGTGCAAATGCCTTTCTGATATCAATTTTCAGAGCCATGTTACCCCCAAAGCATTTCTTTTTAAGCATGTTGACCCCCTCAGAAGCTGCCGCAATGCAATGGTGAATGCTTCTGCCTGCTATGAATCCAAACCGATTGTCAGAAATGATTTTTGAAGCAATAGGGGCAAGCATGTCAGAGATAATCTTCAAAATAATCTTGTAGTTAAAGTTTCCCATAGCCACAGGCCGGAATCGCTGAATTTCGTTTGCTCCTTCTACCTTGGGAATGAGCGCAATGATGCTTGAATTCATCCCAGGCAGCATGTAATCGGAGTCAAAAAAGCTGAAAACCATCTGACAAACATCATGGCTAATAATATCCCAATAGTGCTGGTAAAACGTACCTCCAAACCCGTCAGGTCCAGGCGAACTGTCTCTGCTCATGCTAAATACAACTTTACGAACCTCATCACTAGTTGGGCGCTGGGCCAGGAGGTCATTATCAATTTTTGACACGCTATGAGGGATGACAGAGATGATATTTTCATAATCAGCATGCCGTAGGCTACCCGTGAATAACGATTCATAGTAATTGACCACATGCTGAGCAATGACCTGTTCATCTTTGACAATCGTGTTGTCAATTAAAAGGTTATCTAGTGAGAACTGCACCTTTCTACTTTTGGCAGATTTGTGAAAGAAATTGGAATTTCGATCCCCAGCAGCAAGCCATTTTTCCCTGCTTTTGTCTCTGAGAAGAAGCTCTTGCCTGTACAACTGTAAGTCCATATCCTGCTGAGCTTCAAGCTCTTGTGAAAACCGAACATCACTGAGGCCCTCCCTAGATATTAGGCTTTGAATATGTTCAAGTTTAGACATAGCAGCATTAATATTGCTATCCACAAATCCAAACACCTCATTGTTCCATGTTCTAAGCTTAGGCCTAAGAGTCTTAAGCTTATGGCAGAGCAGTTGAGCAGGCAGAAGAGATATATTACAGGAGGCCCAGTGATCAGACATTATCTTGTGCAGAGAGGTATGAGTAGTCCACATCGAGAGAAAACGAAATCTGCTCTTTCTGATGATACCCGATGCACAAGAGAGAAGAATCAGACTATGGTCTGACTTGCTGCGAGGAAGAACCGAACAACTTAATCGGTCCCAGCTGTCAATAAAATTGTCATGTACCAAGGCCCTGTCTAATTTACATTCAACATGCTCTGCACCTCTTCTTCCATTCGACCAGGTAAATTGTAAACCAGTGCTTTCAACTTCAGTTAGTTCTCCATTCCGAATGAATTCTCTGAAATCACGGCAGCTGCTCTCAGGTGGGCTTCTACTCGTTTTCTCATGGGCTCCAGTGATAGCATTAAAATCACCCAAAACTAGTTTTTTATCACAATTTTCTACTGAGAGAAGAGATTCCTAGAGAATTCGTCTCCTGCCAGCATTGTTATGACCATATACAAAGGAAATTTGGTAATCGGAATGGTTGAGATTGTACCTCATAGAAATATGCTGATCATGATTAACAAGAATAGAGCAATGACTCATGCTGCCGATTTTACAGAAAATCCATATAGAGTTGAGATCATTATGTGCAACTAACTGCAAACCAATTGAATTCCAGAACATGTTAGGAATTCTATCGATTTCAACCATGGGCTCGGATAAACACAGAAGATCTAGGTGATTAGTTCTGCAGATCAATTTAAGGGCCCTCTGAGTTCCCAGGTTCAAAATTCCCCTGCAATTGCAATACAGGATATTCATATGTATTTGATTGGAGGTCGGACTCGCCCTGTCAGGTGCGAATTAATGGCTTTGCTCTTTGCTTTCTTATGAGTTGTTATCCAATCACTGCTCTCAGCCGCATAGTCATTCAATATACATAACTCTCTGTTGTGTGATCTAATCATATGTTGTGTCCATTCAGAGGATTCAGTAAGAAAGTTTACCTCTTTTGGAAGACCTACCGGTAATCGAACTTCAAAGCCGTCTGTATCCGACGCATCCCTGCTGTCATCATCACTGCGTTCTCCCCAAGCATCCCCTTCCTCAGACCCATTTACTTCAGATCTGTGCAACACTAATTGTAAATTAGCCTCAGATTTCTTACCTGCCTCGATTGAGTTTTCTTCTTGATTCAAAATATTCACCTCCTCATCCCTTTTCTCATTGCTGATCGAATCGACCTGTTGATTTCGTTGCCAGGTCATACTTCGATTGTTTAGGATGCTTGCTTGTCTGGACCTGCGGTTTAGAAACAGTAGGATTCCTACGACAATTAGCTGAAGAATGCCCAATGGCATAACAAGTGCCACAGAGCATGGGAAGATTCTCATACTCTAAGAAAACCCATTGCTTTTGATTATCCGTGTCAATCCGTAGCCTATCCTGAATTTCCCCATTCAATTCTACATCAATTAGCACTCTGGCATAGTGCCCAAATTCACCATTGACCGTGTTATTATCAAATCTAAGCGGAACACCAACAACTCTAGTAATGCTAACAATGATTCTGGTATCCCAGAATTCCCAAGGCAGGTTATAGAATCTTACCCAGACTTGCGTAGACGTGGATTTGTGAAGATCTGGGTTGAATCCAGGAGTCCAAGGCGAGAATCTGATGATGCCTGGTTTAAGAGAAATTGCACCATGTCCCCAAATGGATTGAAGAGCTCTCTCATCAGGCATGACAATCTGATAAAATCCCTTCCCGAGTGAAATCATCTTCCAGTCAAGGTTGCGCTTCCATATCTGATTCAGCTTATGCTTAAGCTCGGCATGCTTCCATGGTTTCTCGCCTTTGTTGAGCGACACCCGTCCAATTACCGAATGCTGAACAACTTTGATTCTCTCCTCATAGATCAGTTGAGGAATTCTGACCGCCTTAAATCCTCCTTCTTTCGAGACCAGCCGTATTGATGGCGTGGGAATCGCCGTAGCGATCGTCGGTGCAGGAATCGCCGTTGAGGGAGTGGAATGCTTCAAAATATCAACAAAGGAAATTTTAGCAGAGGTCCGAGTATTACATGAAGCAGAGAATTTACTAAATGAGGTTCTATCAAACAGATGGGCAATCACAAAGGATGCCGGATCGCCGGTGGCTGGCGGGGAGGGTGCCATATCGGGAGATTAGGTCATCCGCCGCCTCCTATCACGTTTTCTTTAAGTTTTATCTTAATCAGTTTCTTAGTCCTTCAATTTATTTTTGTAAATGAAAGTCCAAAATTGCCCCTAGTTATATGCATAATTTTTTTTTATCTTTTAGTTTCAAATTTAATCTAATTAGTTTTAATGAAGTTTTTGAACTACATATACACCGAAATTAATATATTTGAAAAAACGTATTATTATTTTTTTAAATTATAATTTTTTTATTTATTTTTAATATAATATCTTTAAACTAGCATTAAATATTATTATAATTTTTATGATTTTTTAAAAATCATATATTTTTTTATTTATTCGTAAAATTTATTAGAGTTGTAAAAAATAACTTTTTTACAATTATAGTCTTACTCCTATTTTAATAATTTTTGAAATATTTTTTATTTATTTTTTAGTTAAAAAAATTTATGTTGGCAAATTAAAGTTCTATGATTATATAAAAATTATATTGGAGAGATTGTGATTATGTAGGAAAAAAGAGAAAAAAATATAAAAGGTAATTTTGGTATTTTAAAATTTATTTAATATAGTTTGACCATTAATTCAAATATAAAAACTAAAAAGTTAACAAAAAATAAAAACCGAAAAACTATATAATTATTTTTAAAAAGACATGACTAAACAGTGAGTTGCTAAAAAAAATATAAAACCTTATCATTATTTACCCTAATTTATTTTCATAATAATATATTTTTTTACGGATTTTAAAAGATTGTTCTCCACTGTCTCTCTCTGAGTAAGGGAGAGAAAAGTGGGGATCCGTTTGGTTGGTTTGGACTTGTTTGATGGGACTAAGGAAACCAAAGCTAGCTTTCATTTTCTTTATTACGAAGATTGAAGATAGAAACTTTTCAGCTTTTGCAGGGCTTTTCTCTCTCTCTCTCTCTCTCTCTCTCTCTCTCTTTCTCTTCCTAGCTGGATGCGTGCAGAATCAAAACCCTACTGTCTTGGCGTTGCTCTGAAAGCTAAACCTCAGTGTATTTAATGTACATTTGGCTTTCTTTCATCAATTAACAATCAGGTACCCGCCTCATTTATTGCTTTCATCCATCATTATCCTCATCATTCCTCTTCCATTTTTGTTATATTTTTTGGTTTTTGCTCAATTTCCACATTTTCCTTCTCTCTGTTTGTTTGATTTGTGTGAAAATTCTGGGGGAGGGGTAAAGAAATGAGATTAAGCTCCTGGTTCAATGGGGTTTAAGGTTCTATCATCATCGCGCTTGATCGTTCTTTTATTTGTTTATTTATTTATTGAGAATTGGGCTGCTTTGACTGAAACATACTTTTCTGCATTCTATAGATTAGTTCCGTTTTTCTTCTTTTACTTCATGGCAGAAGCTGCTATTTTTATGTTCAAATCTTCATTGATCATAAAATGGAAGAAAAGAAACATGAATTTGGCATTGAGTTGTTCTTTTCGTCCTGATTTCAGAAACAGGTGATGTAATTCGGAATGAATATAGAGTAACAATCCTAGTCCTCTATTTTAGGTGGATTTCCATTATCATGATTACTGACTTCCACCACCAAAGCTGTAATTAATGCAACTCTTGGTTAATGTAACAGTAATATTCCTCTCGTAGTGAATATGGATTAGGCAATGAACATAGGCAGGGAATGGTTTTCTGTTTGTGTTAGAATTCTGGGAGCCTGCATCCCAACAGTTTGTACATTTTTTGTTACTCAATTTTTCTTTTTCTTTTCAAAATGTGGCGTCGTGGCTAGTTGTCCCTCAGTAGAGTGCAAACAAAGAAGGCTGTAATGTTATAGTGTGCGCATGATATTGCTCTGTTCTTTATTGCAAGGCATTTTGTTTTTAGTATTATAAATTGGTTTCCATGTTATTTAGAAATTTTTCATTTTATGATCGTTATTTTTCTTGTTTTTCTGTTAAGCATGTCTGGAAATTCTTAATAGATGTTTTGCAAATAAATGAGGAGAACCATGGACAAGGTTTTCAAATGTAAGATTTGTTAGGAAAGCATCTTCCTATTCACTCTGCCCTTGGCTGCTGCAATATTATTTGTAGCACTAAGAAAGGCAGATTTCAATTTGATTAGCCAAAGAGTCAAGAGAATTACTTGAGAAATCATAATCTAAATTGTAGGAATATAAAATGTAAAATATATATATTACTACAGCCCATTGAGGGATTCCAACCCATAGTCTCATATGTTCTAGACTGTGATGTATCATCAGATCAATCTAAGGTACCAAACATATTGCAATTAAATGATCAGTTATTTTGTTTTGGAGGTTTGTTTGTCATAGATTCAATTGTTACATTTGGTTGTATTGACATCCCTTGTATTCTTCAATGTGAAATGTGTACCACAGTGTATAGATTCTCATTTAGCTATTCTCTAGTTACTCTTAAACACATAATGATATCCATAAGGAATGATATTCTTCTGAAAATTCTGGATCGGATCCAGAGCACAAGCTTCCACATTCCGGAGCTACTTTTGATTTCTTTGTAGTTAATTAACTATGAAATTGATCTTATTGCCAAATATAATTTTGACCTTCTTGTGTCTCTTAAGAAATAGAGGTAATTGCATGACATTTAGGTTACTTCATTTGTTTCATTAAAAAGAGGGATACTTGCATCAAATTAGGTTTACTTCAAACATTGCCTTGCAATTCTCCGATGGTCAGAGGCTGATACAGTCATGACCCACGGAACTATGAATTTCGATTTGTTCTTCAATGCACATTAAGCTTTAGCAATATTAGTTTTTCAGTATCTGTGACTTTATGCACCAGATTCATTCAGTTCAGTGTACTTTAAGGGTTCTACCCCCTAATTTCTCTCTCTCTCTCTCTCTCTCTCTACTGATGATAACCTATTAGTTTGATTTTTTTTCAACATAATTTGTGATCCTATATCAATTTGATGACCTAATAGTGATTTTGCAAGCAATTTATTATATATTAACATGTTTATGGACAACTAGGATAACTTCTTAGCGGTGGCAGCATGGAATATAAGTTACTGAATCATGTCTGCATTTACTTCTTTGCATAATGTGGTTTGTCTCATTGTATAAATACAACTTTTAACTTTTCCTTCTCTTTTTTACTTTCCTACTTCTTTTCTAATGCTGATATTTCCTGCTAAATAATGTTGCTTACCTCCTAATTTATTGTAAGCCCTTTTTTCGTGAATAACCTTGTTCATTGTTGTCCTTATGCCTGCATTTGAAAGTATCCTGTGGAGCTGTTGTCTATTTTCTTGAAACTTGATATCTTTATTCCTTAAACTGCAAAAACAAAATGTATATTTTAGTTGTTGCATTGAACTTGCTCATCCTTGCTCCTTCTTGTTAGTTTTTTGTGTAATGGTGTGCTACGTGTTTTCGAAGGCCTACTAATATTGGTTAATTGACTATTCAGAGGATTTGGTCGTCATTGAAAAAGGTGCACTACATCTATCTGCCTTGAAGATATAGTAGGGGGGAAAAGATGGATCAGCATGACTTAAGAACAAGTGGAGTGGCCAACAGTTTTAGGAACTTCCATTCTCCTGAAATGCCAGATCCTTTAGGGAAGGCAAAGAGCTCATCTAATTCTCATGAAGTAATTTCTGATGGTTGTAATGAATCGGATAGAAAGAAACATAGTTCTGTTTCTGATCATGAAGTCAATTGTTATGAATCTGCACAATCAGCTGCAACTGAAAGGACATCTTTAACTCATGATCATCTTTCTTCCCTGTATTGCAGCAAAGAAAATGCTGATGACTCTCTGCTCTTATCTTCTGTTGTTTCTCCTCAATGTTCCGAACTTGTTAAAGAGAATTTAGCTGAAGTATCTTGCAGGGTAATGTCAGGAAATGGAAATCAGGATTCTGGTGCATCTGCATCACCCCCCAAGAATATTTCCATGAAGAGTGATGTCAGCATGGATGACAGACTAACCCCTGACAGAGAGAGAAATGAATTAGTGGACAGAAAAATGAATGAGCATTGGCTACATGTTGATGGAGATAGTTCTAAATCACTAGTGGCAACTTGTCATAGTAAGCAACCTGAAACTGAGTCCACGTCTTCCAACTCGACACGGGTTATCCTTCCAGCTTCTTCGAATGATAGCTCCCAGGAAACATCAGTAAATGCAAATTCACGTGATCGTGGTAAACATAGTGGCACTGATAGTTGTATAGCTACTGACTTTAAATGCAGTCCAGAGGGATCTGCAGTCAAAAGTTCAGCGTCTGTTATAGATACTCAAAATGCTTCACAATATGGAGTGCATCTCACAGGCTTTTCACCTGAAAACATAAGCCATTTGGATAACCGACTGAAAACTGTAGATAGTGCTGGAACAAGATGTGATGAGCTTGTGGGGATGATAACAGATTATAATCTTGTAACTGCAGAGAAAAGTGAGCTTCAGAAATCCAATTCATCTGAGAAAGAAAATTCAGATTTTCCTGAATTCAAGCCTTGTTTTGAGCTAAATAATGCACCAGAGGTGGTCCTGAGTGATGTGGCACCAGAGGTTCGGAGATATAGGGAAGCCTCAGGAAGTTGCTCTTCTTCTGTGCGAGGTGAAAGTGGTGAGATTATCCATATGAGCTCTGTTGCTTCTGCAGTTTCAGATAAAGACTGCTCAACAGAAACTGGAAGCAAGTTCCATTTGGGAAATGCACTGGATAGGTGTGACAGTTCCTTTTTGGAAAAAGATGAGTTTGATCTCAAAATGTCAATAAGAAGCCTAGATGCTAAAGACACATCAAAATACAGGGATCACGAAGAGAAGGACAAAGATAATGTTGGTCTACATGTGCAGGGTTCATCTCCTCTTACAACGAATCCAGAATATTTAACTGCTACTATTCATAAGCATAATTTTGTTTCCAGATTTGATCTCAACGAGGAAATATTTGCTGAAGAAGTGGATAACTCCAAATTATCAATCAAAGAGATGGTATCTTTTCATGCACAGATTTTATTAAAGCCAATACCTATGGTGGCTAAATCAGGAATGTCCATAGGATTTCCTACATGCGATATCCAACTTGATGAGGCAAGTGGTTGGAAGGGATCCGCAGCAACTAGTGCTTTTCGGGCTACTTTTCCTCAATGTATGAGTAGAATAGTAGCATCATCTGCCATGATTGTTTCCAAGGACTCAGAATTTTTGCAGCCTGATAGAATTGATCTCAACGTTGCTGCTGAAGGAGGTGATTGTGACATGGAGTTTCTTGTAGAGAAACATGTCCAAGCATTTTCAAGTTTCCCTTCCGAAGAGCCATCTAATGTTAGTGCTACACGAGCAGAAAAATTCGATATTGATCTCAATTGTGTTGGTGAGGATGATGACAACGGTCATCAACTGTGTTTACCAGCATCATCATATACAAACGCTGTTAAGTGTTTTGATTTAAATTACAATCCAACATCTGCAGATGAATCCGGTGATCCTTGCCTTTCGTCACAGTGCCCCTCGGTGCAGAGAAACAGAACTTTTGGTGATTCTGTGGTCACTTTCTGGGGAAATGTAAAAGAGTCAGAAGCTAACAGTACAAGTCCAGCTTACCATGTAGACTTAAGTTCTCTGCAGAGGTTTAGTCATGGTCAGGCCAAACCCTTCTTGATGGATGCTCCAGCTATCCTTCCCCCAAGCGAACGAATTCTAAATATGGTTCCCCCGCAGCCAAGGCAAACTTACACATCATATGGACCTCCAACATCTCTTCCATCTCAAACATTTATGTATGATAATAGGTTCTTCATTGATCCCAACAACCGCTTATCCTCAAGCGTCTATGCTCCTGGTGCCGTTAAAGAAACTTGTTTCTTCCCCCAGATAGTAGCTTCAGGTGCCCCTCCTACTTTCTCTGGGACACCGTATATCAGGCATGGTCTTGGAGTCAACTCTGGTGACATTGCTAAACCTAGTTTTGATCCAAATGGAGGTGTAGGTTCATCTGAAAATGGAAGCTGGGGCCGGAATGGCAGGCATATGTCTGTTCCTGTAAACAATAAACCAAATGATCAAATGAGGCCTTTCCAACAACTTGCTTTCTTTGATACACCTAAGAAGAGAAGAGAACCAGATGGAGGATGGGACTCTTGCCAACTTGGTTTTAGACAGAGGACTTCCTAGCTCTGTAAGACTCAAAATTTCTAACTGGAGATCTTTCGGTTCGGCTTCGGCCTGAAATTTTTCTATTTCGCTTCTGTATTTCATTGCTTTAACTTGATCACTGGAGGTAAGAAGAGTCAGAAAACGTTGGCTCACCAATATAAGTTAGAGGATACATGTTCTTCATTATTTCTGCACTGTTAGTTTAAATTTTACTTGCAATGCATCTACATTATTTTTGGCAAAGGAGTTTGTACATATCAGATATTTCATATATACCAAAATTTTGGTGCTTGATGAATTCTTTAACTGCATGTATATTCTTTTATCGCGTGATACTGCAAGAATAGTGTTTGGTATATACTTATATGATCATGTTCTGCTTTTCAAATTTTTTACTTTGCTATTGGGTTATATTTCCTATTTGTAGATGAAAATATAACTTTGTAACTGCTAGTTTGATGATTAGTTTAGATTGGGTATTATTGGACCACACTTGAAAAAAAAGAATATAACAAATTTAATGTAAAGTTTAAGAAAAAAACTCACACTTGAGCTGTGTGAATTTCCCACACGAAATGACTAAGTTAGAAGATATGCATCTTTTAGGTCAGAAATCAACTCCACGACGTGTGACTTAACTCACACGCCGTGTGAGACATAAAACGCAACTTCAAGTTGCGTGTAAACGGGAGCCACATGACGTGTGGGACAGAAAACTGACAGCACCACTCAGGAATGGTTCGGAGATTCGGGATTGTGAGACGTATCAATGAGCTAACAACCAAATCAATGCCTCATCTCTGAAGTCTGACACCTCATTTACACATGTGCAAAAAGGGCATCCACTACCCACTACACTATAGATCAAGGAGAAGTGGGATGAAATGGCTAAAGAATGGAGCAAAAACAGGAGAAGTGTGATGAATGCAAAGATTGGAAAAAAAAGATATGAGTGATTTATGGAGAAGCGGGAACATGTACAACCACCATAATCTGAAAAACACTATAAATAAGACCCAAAGCTTCCATTCCAAACCCCAACCAACCAAACAAGAACACCTAAACTATGCCAAAATTACTCTAAACTTTGTTCTTCATTTTCCTAAGTTTTTAGCTCTAATTTCATTCCAAAAACGTCCCCAATTCTTATACAAACTCGTTCTTAACGTCCTAAAATCATTCTAACAAAGTTTCTATAACGGCGTTAGGAATTTAATAGGGATTTTTTCAACCTTGCGTCCTTCACCAATCATTTTGATTAGATTTTAAGTTGGCACGCATAAACTTCACCATCTACATAATTGAGAATTTACATTTCTCTGGCATGTCCTCACCCAATCCACACGTGACAAGATTAAAATTAGCGTTATTTGAAAATATCACTAAGGTTTGAGGAGAGAAAAAACAATATGGTTGCAATCACAATTCCCTGTTCTTTCGTTTTTTGCTCTCTAGATTACTCTTTAGTTTTCTTGTAATTTACTTCACCAATTTGGTGAAGTACTCAATTTGATAACTTGTGGAAAAATCCTTGATCGGAGCACTTCCCTGTGAGGCGCTGTTGGGATCGGCCGGGGACACTCCGATGCCAAAGTCAGTAATATTTCTGAGAATAAACTGTAAGCACAAAAGTAGAGAATCAGTAAGTGTACCTTTGATCTTAGGAAGCTAGGGTATTTATATAGGTTTTTGTAACATTCAGCATTAATGAGGAAGCAGGTGAAGAGTCGTGTCATTACTCGTCTTTAAGTGCTATCAATTCTCCATTAATCCCAGTATTTAACATTGAAATCCTCAGAGTTGAGGTATTCGAACAGTCAAGTCTTTATTCCCCTTTAATGGCTATTAATTGCCATTTAATTGTATTTATTCCCATTCATGGATGGTAATAAAGGCGCCTTTTCGTATTCTTTGATCCGTCAAGGCGTATGTACGCTCTCCTTGAGAGCTATGGCGGGTCTCCGCTACTCGCTCTCATCGGGCGTATCTCGTTATGGCGTATCTCGCCATGGTCCACGTGGCGTGGCATAATGCTAGAGACTCCTTCCTTTTCCTCATTATTTGCATATTCGCCCCTGCATTAATTATCATTAATTCCACATTAATCATGCATAAATATCTCTTTTAGAAGAAATAATGGTTTGCCATTATTTCTATTAATTTTCCCTTATTCCTTATTCAAGAATAATTTGGGTTGTTATCAGAAGCCCCCCCTAAAGGTATAAAAAGCTCTTTAGGGCTGTCTAAATGGTGTTTTATTTTTCCATCTTGGAGGAAAGTGGACCCGCCCTAGATGGGATCATATATGGATATGATGCACTTTTAGGGGTTTTTTCTTATTCGTGAATAGGTGGTCAGCTGTATCCATTGTTAGCCTCTAGGGGCTTTTTGAGAGTTATATTTCTTTTAGAAATGGAATAACCCGCCCTTTATGGAACCATTTGTTCCTACCGCATAGGATTATGATTCGCCTTAGGGACTTTTTTTTCTTCAGTTCTGCCATATTGAGGAGAATGACCCGACCTTAGGGATCAGTAAGAATGATCAGCCATTTAGGGACTTTTGTGCATTTTGTGGAGGGTTTTGACACTCTAGGCACTTGCCTTTTTAGCCTTTACTCATTTTCCAAAGTGTTTTTACTTTGCATTTGTGAAGGCGAGACTTCGTTATTTCTATGATGAAGACGTGAATTCATTACTTTGATGAAGACGAGGCTTCATTGTTTGGAGATAAAGACGAGACTTCATTACTTGGATGAAGACGAGGCTTCATTATTTGGAGATGAAGACGAGGCTTCATTACTTGGATGAAGACGAGGCTTCATTACTTGGATGAAGACGAGGCTTCATTATTTGGAGATGAAGACGAGGCTTCATTACTTGGATGAAGACGATGCTTCATTACTTGGATGAAGATGAGGCTTCATTATTTGGAGATGAAGACGAGGCTTCATTATTTGTATGAAGACGAGGCTTCATTATTTAGAGATGAAGACGAGGCTTCATTATTGGATGAACCCTTTTCTTTCCAGAACTATTTTTACTAATGCATTATATCTTTTAGCAAGTAACTTTTTAGAATATGGTTTAGGATTTCTCCGATTGTTTAGGATAGGTGGCCAGCCGTACCCCAATGTGTGAACCTTTGTGAAGGTTAGAAGCTTTTATTCCTGGTGAGGAAGTTAAGCTGCCTTAGGCGATCGATTTGCTTCCTATCTTTGAGGTGAATCGATCCGCCGCCAGGTCTTGAGACTCTTCTTTGGGAAGAGTATTTGAGAGTGTAAAGTTCTCACGTCTGAGAAATGTTTTAACTCTGTCTCTGACGACGATCAATTGTTTCCTATCTTTGAGGTAGATCGATCCGCCGCTAAGATTATTGTTCTCCTATCTTTGAGGAGAAAGTTTAGGGTATAATTTTCTCATGTTTGAGATAATTTTAACCCGCTTTTGATGGTGACCAATATTGTTCCTGTCTTTGAGGAGAGAGTTGAGCTCACTTGAAAGCTCCTGAGGGTCTGTGCTTCTTATCTTTGTGGAAAGGGGATCCGCCCGTGATGGGGATTAATTGTCCTATCTTTGAGGTAATTGATCCGTTTGTGGAACTTTTCATTCGCCAGCCACTGGGCGTATATCAGGAATAAAAGTTAGGCAAATGAATATAAGAAGTATGGCGAGAAAGAATAAATTATAAAATATAGGATACTATAACAGTTTAATGCACATATAAGAATACGTAAAAATACTGATTTTTAGGCCTATGGTTCCGTCTTTTCTGAGCAACTAGAACCACATCCTGAATGATGTTTAACTTATGAGTAATCACATCTGGGCTTACTCCTGTGGGGATCTCATTCTCCTATGCAAATAGGCTTTCAAACTCAATGAGAACTTTCGTAACATCCTCCTTGATCTCGGGTTTTAATCCTTTGGCGATCCGCACCCGCTTTCCATCAGCAATAAGGAGCGTTTCTGTGTTGCCCAAAGCTGTAGTGACAAGTTCATCTTCCTCACCCTCGTCATCTTTGAATTGTGGGAGGATCGATAGCGACGTCGAGTAGGTCTCTTGAACCGCCTTTTGGTTCTCGCTAATCATTATTCCTCCTTTGCTGGTGGGAATGTACATTGCCATACGACAGATGGAAATTAGGGCTGCAACCTCTGAGATGAACGGCCGCCTAAGAATGATGTTATAAGCTGATTGTCCATTCATAATAGAGAACTCCAGATCACCAATCCACGCTTGATCATCATCCGCCAGCTTGCATTCCAAAGTTACCTGGTCCTTGGTCCGGATAGTGTGACCTGTCACTCCCATGATGTCAACAATGGTTGTTTCTATTTGGATCGGATCAACCTTGAGTTTGGCGAATGCACCTATGGTGATGACATTGCAAGAACTGCCCGTGTCTACCATTACTCGCTTCATTTCATCTCCCATCCTTCAATTGTCAATGCATCTGTATGTGGAGAGATTACTGGACCTGTTTCTGCAAAAGGGGCAATTGAGGGATGTTTTATCCAGAACGGATATTTTTGCTTTTTCCACGGGTGGCTGATACACTGGTCCATCTGCTATGACATTAATGACACTTTTGAATTTCTTTTTGGGATCTGTCTTTTACTTGTCGTCTTGTTATTTGTTATTCTAGACAAAGCTATCTAGTTTGCCAGCTCCCAACAAGCTTCAGTGTGGTGGCCAACCTGTAGTACGCTTTGGCGTTTCTTCCAACGGTTACATGCTCCCCTCCTTTGGGTTCGGGATATGTAATGTCCCGCTTATATTGATTCTTTTATATTGTGGCAAGTTGGAAGCTTTAATCATTTTTTTCCGCCTCGTACCCCATGATTCGCGCTGTGAATGGCGAATTCCTGTTAACTGGATGGCATATCTTTCTGCATTGTTCTCTTGTCTATCCAGAGCGGCATGCACTCGCCTTTCAATCTCATCATTCGTGTGTTCAATGTTGAATCATGATGGTGAAGCCGGCTCTTGATCTTGATCTCGATCATGTTGAGGTTATGCTTGGAGCTATGGTTTAACGCGGATGGATGTTGTCACAATCGTGGGAGCCATTTTATCTAGCTTCGAATATCTTGTCTCCGCATCCTTCAACATTTTGCTAACATAATAGATGGAGAACTGCTGACCTTCTTCTTCTTGAATAACCACGGTGCACATAGCTTTATCCATGATAGATTGATACAAATGCAGGTCTCCCCTTCAGATTGGTCTGCTCATCAAGGGTGGTTCTGCTAGGAATTGTTTTATACCTTGATATGCTTGTTGACAATCTTTCTAGTACGATGATCCGCCCGTTCAACCTCTGGATCTTTCTCACCCATAGTGGGACTTTCATTTAGGCGCTCTTTTCACCTTTTTCCTCGCAGGGCTTTTTACTTTATCTGGATTTGCTCTAACTCCTTTTTTGCTAATGACATAGTCAAGGAATTTTTCTGAAGTGACTCTGAATATACACTTCTCTAGATTGAGCTTTATTTTTCATGCTAGTGTTTGGCACTGGTTGCATTATTAGCAATTCCCTTGTACCTGTGGGTTAGCACTAAAAGAACTCCAGAAGTGGGGCATTCCCTGTCCATTATTAAAAGATTGTGGTAAGGCATAAAAGCTATATTCACTTACCTTGGGGATCAGTGGCTTGATCCACAGAACATACTTCATAGCAAAAGACTGTTTGCATTGACCTTGTTGGCAAATATCATGTATAATGCAATGTCTCTTTATGGAATTTTTAGTTCATCTTGGAATCAACTTAATAATTCCTTCACGTTGGTCCCTGACTCTAGAATGAGCTTAGTCAAAGGATAAAACCGAGTAAATATTATATGTCAAACAAATTCATAATAGAATTTTAATCGTGCTTGTTTTAATAATAATATCACGTATAACGGTCATAACCATAAAGATTGCTACTGCACATGAATATCATAATGAATTCTTAATAAATAACCATAATGAGAATGGTTTAAGAATAATGTCCTTTTGTATTTCAATGCGCATTAATATCCAAAATAGCATATTTATTTTAAACGTCATAAAAGTTATGACATTCTATATTGGGTAAGATATCTTACATAGTTCCTATTTACTTGCAATTAATATTGTGCATCCATACATTAATGGCGTTCAGAGATCATTAAAGCCTCATTTGAATGGGGTGTAATTAAAGAAAGGTAAGTGATGATTTAATAATATAGTTATATATAAAATTACTCTTATATCATTTCATTTGTACGAATAAAATAAAAGAGAAAGGGTAATTTTGGAAGAAAAATACATGTACCATGATTCTCCTCCAATTTGGAGTGTAAGGAAAATTACTCAAAATTCACTCTCACCTACCTTCACATACAATCCTCCAATCTTTAAGGAATTCTCATGTATATCCTAAGAATTTTGCTTAAATTAATGCTCTGATCCGAAACCGACACTTGCACTATTTTGTAGTTAGCTCAGGACATGAAAGTTTTGTTTATCAAATTTGGTAATTCATCAGCCCATAATGGCCTTAATAGTTAGGGACAATTATAGGATAATTACAAATAGACTCAATATTTTCAAGTCTCTTGTGTTGGTAACAGAAATTCTAACAATGTCAAATAAACAGTTTTTATATGAATAGACACATCATTGTAAAAAAGGGAATGAAATAACTGTTTGACAAAACAATATTAAAAAATATGAATTTTTGATATTAAAAGTACTATATAGGAGAAAAGCCATATAGATGGTGAATTGTACAAGGAAAAACTAAATATGATTTTTTTGTAATTTCTTCTAATAGTTATATGCATGTTCATCCAAAAGACCGACCTGATCTAAATCATTTGTAATTACATGAGCCATTTTATGATATTTTAATATCAAATGACAAAATCACATTGAATGGATGATTTTTTTTGTAAATCCCAAGATTACGGGTCTTATACATGCGTTTGTACTAATTCAATGATAATATCATATTACACTTGTCATGCATAAAAATATGAGGGCATAGTAAGCATGCAAGATTTAATGAAAGATTTGTGTCTATGACTTCATCTTTCACAGTTTATTAGATTTATCATAATAACATTTAATGATATTCATAGCACTTTATAAGAGTGAGGGATCTCAAATTTCTTTAATTAAAAATGGAATAAGAAAGGGGAGGAAACTTATCTTTTTCATCATAAAATTCCAGATTTAATGTAGAAAACTCTTTCCCACCAATATATGGAGAACTGTATCTTTGGATAGATTTGTTGTACTGATTGATCCAAAGTTTGAGATTGTGATTTCTATTCTGTTGACTCTATTGTTTTGTTCTTTGTGAAACTCTATACAATCAAGATTTTGTGATCTTCTGTTTGTTAGAGATCCACGATCACCGCACCAATTGATAACTTGTGGAAAAATCCTTGATCGGAGCACTTCCCTGTGAGGCGCCGTTGGGATCGGCCGGGGACACTCCGATGCCAAAGTTAGTAATATTTCTGAGAATAAACTGTAAGCACAAAAGTAGAGAATCAGTAAGTGTACCTTTGATCATAGGAAGCTAGGGTATTTATATAGGTTTTTGTAACCTTCAGCATTAATGGGGAAGCAGGTGAAGAGTCGTGTCATTACTCGTCTTTAATTACTATCAATTCTCCATTAATCCCAGTATTTAGCATTGAAACCCTCAGAGTTGAAGTATTCGAACAGTCAAGTCTTTATTCCCCTTTAATGGCTATTAATTGCCATTTAATTGTATTTATTCCCATTCATGGATGGTAATAAAGGCGTCTTTTCGTATTCTTTGATCCGTCAAGGCGTATGTACGCTCTCCTTGAGAGCTATGGTGGGTCTCCGCTACTCGCTCTCATCGGGCGTATCTCGTTATGGCGTATCTCGCCATGGTCCACGTGGCGTGGCATAATGCTAGAGACTCCTTCCTTTTTCTCATTATTTGCATATTCACCCCTGCATTAATTATCATTAATTCCACATTAATCATGCATAAATATCTTTTTTAGAAGAAATAATGGTTTGCCATTATTTCTATTAATTTTCCCTTATTCCTTATTCAAGAATAATTTGGGTTGTTATCACAATTCAATCTCCACATTTGAAGTATAGAGAGCACATTATGTGTTTCGTTTTTCTTGTAATCAACTTCGTCTGGATCCTTTTCTTTTTAGAGAAATTTCAGTTTTTCTCTAATTCGTCTTCCGATATTCGGTTTTTCCTGCAATTCTTTTGTTGTTTCTTGTCATTGATCTAAGTTGAGTCAATCTTCATATTCATACACTGAATCTAGTCATTATTCGTCAAATCATCAAAAGACTCAGTCGCAGACTCAAAAAGCACAACCAGATGCAAGTTTTGTGGATTCGTTGCAGAATCCAGCAAGTCGATATTACATGCATCTTGGAGAGAATCCAAGACTCATTCTAATAGGACATCTACTCCGGGGCCAACTCTTGTGGCTCTTACTTTTCCCTTACGCCTCACAATATTTGCAATAGGCACATATACGGGTTAGGGACAAGCTATAAATAGGGAAAAATATAGAGGCAAATTTTTACATTCATATCACACAGGAAAGCCACAATAATCATACATAACAGAAGCAACAACATCACAATATATGAATAATGCACGATTGATTTTATTAATCTTAAGGCACCAATATTACACCGTCAGTATCCTATCTGTAGCAGTAGGGGGAGAGGGGAAGATCCTAGGCCTATCCTAGTGTTAAGTCCCGGGGAGACTAGTCCTCTCCCTATAGTGTTTCTTACACCAACTTGAGGCCCGTGGGCAGTAGATGTTGCAAAGTTCCATTCACCACTGCCCCCGGTTGCCTGCACACTTTCCCCCACTTTACATCCAAACTCTCCCTCATTACACTTATACACTCTCCCCCATTACATGCGTTGGAATTACATCGGTCCCCCCCCCCCCTTTACACTCTCCCCCACTCACAGGTTCGATGTCCCTATTGAATGAGCTTTGATGAAGTCTTCGATATGCTGCTTGAAGGGTTAGAGGTCTGATTCCTTCTCCCAACTAATTTCTTCATCTCTTTGCGCTCTTCACTTGACGAGGTACTCCTTATATGAATGTCGACTAGTTGATGCCGTCCGTTTTGCTAAAATCTCCTCCACGTCTCGACTCGCTGGTGGCTTCTTAGTAATTGGTGGTCTAGTTGTCTTGTTCCGCCGATGGTCTTCTCTATCTGGATAATACAGCTTCAAGTTGCTCACATGGAAGACTGGATGTACCGACATCCAATTAGGTAAGTCCAGTTTGTATGATACTAGACCTACTTTCTTTAGAACTGGAATCAGATAGATTTCATTGATGGATATTTGCTATTCCCTAGATCTGATACGAATCGAGCTGCCTAGGAGTGTTGTAGTACAATGGTCTTCTCATGGACCACCACGTCAGTAATCTCTTATATTGCGTAAAGCCTAAAAACGTTTGATAATTATTAAAAATTTGGGAGAATCTTAAAAAATGCTTTGGGCAAGGTGATTCTTTAAAAATTTCAGAGTTGCAAGAAGAACTTTAGGCTTTCACTCAAGGAACTTTGTCTGTTACAGATTATATACAAAACAAATGTCGTTTTGGGAAGAATTGCTAAATTATAGACCTCTTAATCTTTGTATTTATGAGCCATTGTGAAAATGTGCTAAGCTGTTGAAAAAGCTAAACAATATCAAGAACAAGACTACGTTATTAGATTTCTTAAAGGTTTAGGTTCTGAATTTGCTCATGCTAAATCCCAAATTTTAAGGATGAAACTTATGTCTTACCATGTAGGTCATTTTTATGTTTCTAAGCTCAATTTATTAAATGATTTTCATGTAGCTGTATCTAGTAAGAATAATGCTAGTGATGAATGTCTTTTTCCATTAGCAAAGATGAAAAGAACTCATTTTCCTGTAAGTGAATCATTTTCTCATTCCATTTTTTATTTAGTATGTTTAACATTTTTCCAGCTCGTTTTGATTTAGTATTACTATTAGCCACTTTCTTTTACTTTTTAGTCACTTTTGATTACATTAAATTACTTTGAATCACTTTTTCCATTTATAGTCATGTTTAGTCACTTTCAAATCAAGTGAAAGTGTGTAGTTCATGCCTAAAATGCATTTAAACACATGTTTACTGAATTCTTATTTATGAAACATTCTATTATTATTTTTTCTCTTGAATATCTTTTGTAGGTGTTGTTCATGATATTTTGGTGGTTGGTATTTATGAAAAGTTGAAAGTTATAAAAAACTTTTTTACACATTTTTTAATGTTTATTTATCGTTTCAATCATTTTGATATGAGTTTAAGTTGATTTCTTCAAATGTAACTCAATTTTATGCCTTTTTTTAGAAGAATTTTATGCCCTTTTAGTTGTTTTTATTTGTAAAATTGGTTTAAAATTTTGTGGTTTTGGACTGCCACTTTTTTTTTTATAAACATATTAAATTTTTTAAAACATATTTTAAATATTTATTTATGTTTCCAATGAGTTTGATAATATTTTTAGTGGATTTCATTCAAATGCAATCAATTTCTTTAATTTTTAATGGATTTCAAAACATGTGAATTTATGTAAAATTGCGACGTCACCTCTTTAAAATATATTAGACATTATTATTTTTTGTTTTATTAATTGTTTCAATACCTTGAAAATGTAATAGCCAATTTCATTTGATTTTTCATCTATTCTTAATGGATTTTTGAAATACTGAAATTCAATGAAAGTGGATGAAATTAATGTTTTTAGCTATTTTAATTTATTTTCTTGTTGATGTTACCTTGTTATTAATTATCTAAAATAGTTTTACATGGGTTTTACATAATTTTTATTTCTTTTTAAGATGAAATTTGTTGGAATAAAGAGTTTTTTTTTGTTATTAATTGGATTTTTTTTCATGTACTTTTTTTGTTGATCGATTTTAATACTATGTTTGATTGTTTCTAAAGAAGTTTTTGGATATACAGTTCCTTGTAATAAGAATTTTAATGATGTTGTAATTGATAAATTCATTTTTCTAAGTGGAAGTAAATTGATCCTAGCCCTCTCCATCATTCCTGAAGCTAAATACTTGCCATTTTTGTTGACATTGGAATGGTAGGATGTGGCGTGGTTCTTTGTAATAGTTTGGTCCAAGTTTTTGATAACTTCTCTAATTTACTTCCAGATCTTCATGAAGTTGAATCGCGGAGGCTCTTTGTGTCGATTGAGACTCTCTATTGGGTGAAAGATCAAAACTCAGGTAATGTTTTACTTGAATCAGATTCTGAGCTAGTGGTTAATGCTTTGAATCACAAGCCTAACCTTCATTCTGAGTTTGGAAGCATTATATTCATAGTTCTCACACCTTTTTTTTAATGTATATTAACCTTTCTTTTGTTCAATGTCAAGCAAATCGGGTTTCTTATAACATTGATAAAGCAACCCAATCCAATTACATGATAGTCCCTCTTATTGACTTAAGACCCCTACTTTTGTTGCTTGAAGATGTAACTCTCTCTTGATTTTCGTAAAATTATCTTTCTTCAAAAGCAACGTGTTCCATTACAAAATAAAAAGTACTCAAACGAACATTGTATCCAATCTTGCAATGTATTGGGCAATAAACATATTACATGCCCATAAACAATGCTTAAAAGTTCTGTAAATCTGTTCAATAGAAGCGACTACAATATTGAAATCAACAATTCCCACCAATAATGATATATCAAATACTTATACATACATATATAATTCAACTAAAGAGTTGAGTTGGCCATCTCTTTACCTTATTAAGTTGAAATATTAATATGCCAGTTTATCGATAGAGATGAGAGTGCACACGTGAGTTGACAACAAGTTGAAGAGGTGTAGCTCTAAGATTAGTTAATCCAATACTTTCAGTCATATCAATTGCTTTACCAGTCGGAATTGAGAAATCAAAAGCATGTAGTAAAGAAGCAAGTATTAGATGTAAAACTTGCATAGCAAAAGATACACCGGGTCACATCCTTCTTCCACTGCCAAAAGGTATAAGCTCAAAATATTGTCCCCTAATATCATAATCTTTTTGAGTGTTAAGGAATCTTTCAGGCTTAAACTTGTAAGGGTTTGTCCAAACTCGTGGATCGTGATGAATCTTCCAAAGATTTAGAAAAAGCATTGTGCCTTTTGGAATATGGTAATCAGCTACTCTGCAATCCTCTAGTGATTCATGTGCGACAGAAAGTGGTGCAGCTGGGTATAAACGCAACGTTTCCTTGATGATGGCTTGAAGGTAGACTAAGTTACATACATCAAATTCATCCACTTGTCTTTCCTTGCCAACATGGATGTCTAACTCATCTTGGACTTTCTTTATAACATTAGAGTTGTTGACTAATAGAGACAGAGCCCATGTTAAAATGACTGTTGTTGTGTCCGAAGTTGCTAGAATTAGAGCCCATAATGCACAAAAAAAAGTGAGAGTTCTATTATAACGATGCAATGAAATTATTTAAATAAGAGGAAAAAGTATAGAAATGAGTAAAACATCAAGTCATCTTTCATATTTGTGGATTTTTTTTTGTTGAATAAAAAACCATTTGTTTATACTATTAGCAAACAAATAGTGCTATATTTTAGTAATGTGAATTGAGTTTGATGACGGTCCATATTGACTTCTTAATTTAATAATTTAATGTGGCATATGAAATTATTAAATTTTATTGTGTGTCATGTTGAATTGTTAATTACATCATATTAATACTTTATTGGTTGGCACGTATAACATGACACATCAATAAAATTTAATAATTTCACATGTCATATTAAATCAAGAAGTTAATATGGAACGTCATCAAACTTAACTGTGTAGTCATACTTTAAAAAAAACTATGTAGTTGTACTTTTCAAAAAAAATAAAAATTATGTAATTGTAATATTTTGTTACGTAAATAAAAAAATATCGCATACCCTTATTTGTAAACTTTAAACCACAACATCTATTTGCAAATTGGACAAACCTCAGATATTTTTTTTTTGTACTTTTCCCTTAATTTAATACATTCTCTTATTTTCTACCAAAAAAAAAAAATACATTCTCTTATTACTCTTTTAGCATTTTAAACAACAACTCATGGTAAATTTATTAAATACTACATATCAATAACAATTAAGATTGAGCTAATATGTGACGACTCGTTTAACCCATAATCACATGTTATTACGGTTGACTCATTTATGAGTTGTATCATAAAAAGGGTCAAACCATCTAACTCATATAATAAACGGGTTTATTCACAATTTAGTCGGATTAACGCTTTAACTCATTTAATAATTTGTGAAAAGAAGAAAAACGGATAAAAACATGGAAAACGAAAAAAAGGAAAAGCGGTAAAGGCTGAAAAATGGAAAAACATAAAGAAATAAAAAAATAAAAAAACCGTAAAAAGTAGAAAAACATAGAAAATATAATAATAAGAAAAAACGTGAAAAATAATAAAAAAACAACGCAAAAACACAAAAACTGAGAAAAATATTGTGAAAAAAGGAAAAAATTTATAAAATTCAGCGATTTCAATTGTCAGTTTTCATTGATTTTTACAAGAAAACATTTTGAAGTTTTCGTATCCTCTTTGCTGATGCTATTTGATTTGAGTTTTACAAGATAAAGTTTTGCTGATACTGCCACATATTATATATGACTTTGTTTATAAATTATACTGTGAAAGCGAAGCTAACATGGCACACATGTGATTAATTCAATGTTTATGTTTTGCTATAATTTTATATTAATGGAGCCGCCCACAAATCTATATATAATAATATTAGTGGACCATTAAGAATATAAAAATAATTAATGTTTCTACCTTTGAAAGTTATTGATTCTTAATTTTTATTTTTCTTATTTTTTAATTAAATTTAGTAAATTAGATTAAATGAGTCCATCTTTTTATTTTCACTATGGATGACTATACAGCACCAAGAGGGCGGGATGCATTCCTCATTCCATCCTAATACTTTCAAAAAATCTCTTAAAAGAGATTAGGAGATTCTTTTACTTCTAAATCCGTCCCACACCAATCATCCAAAAAAGTTTATTCTAATAATATGTTCGAAAAATTATTATATTATTGGATTAATATTTTCAGTGAGATTTATTTTAGTAGTATTTAAATTATATTTAAGAATTAATATTTTTTTCATGAATCTTTTAGGAGTTTTTCAGAAATGAGGTGAGAATTCCTATAGTTTTGAGATAGTAAGCTTGACTTCACTCGGTGATTTTCTGACCTGTTCATTTGAAACTCCATGGTTTTTGAAGAATCCATGTCGTATTGTCACCTTTAATTTATTAAAAGACAAGGAAAAGATGGATAACTACCAGGCATGTAGCTTTATTGATGGTTTCAGAATCTCGATCCAGAGTTTTGTTGACATCATCAGCATCAGCATCAAGAACATCAAACATCACATCCATGAAATCCATAGTTTTCCCTTTATTAACACCAGAAGCTCTTTTCTCTTTATGTTCCTTAATCCACTCAATCATCACAACATCAACTTCTTCCGACGTCTTCTTCATTTTCTTCTCATATCCACCGATATCCAACCACCGCAAAAACGGCAGTCCATCGCCCTGACAAATAAAAAAAATCCCTCAATGCTTCTTTCCATCCCTCATCTTTCCCATATCCACCAGATTTCCCCACAATTATTCTAGATATCACATTCAATGTTACATCCCCGAACCATCTCTTCATCTCCACCGATTTATTCACTTCCCCCAATTTATACAGCTCTTGTAAAGCTGTTCGGACCTCCGATTCCCTGACATTTTTGAACGTCTCAAGGCGGTGGTTCGAGAGTAGCTCAACTGTAGTAAGTTTCCGGATTTGGCGCCAGTAGTTTCCGTAAGGGCTGAAGCCTAACATGATGGATCGGTCATATGCTAAAAGGTCCATTGCGAGAGTGTTGGGGCGGTTTGCGAAGGCTTTATCGTGTGTGGTTTAGTTGAATATCTAATTGTAATTTAGAATATGATTTAGTTGTAATTTTTATATCTAATTGTCATATTCATGTAAAAAGTCTTAAAAATTATTTATTGACAACGGTTTGTATAAAAAACCGACTCTAATAGTCTTCGGAGTCGGTTTTAAAAAAATACATTGCTAGTAGTATTATCATTCGGGTGGGTTTTGTAGCATAACCGACCCTATTGGTTTATGTTTGGCAACAAATTTTTTTAAACCGACTCTAATGACCTCTACTTAAAAATTAGGAGTCATGTTTCAAAAAAAATCGTTGTTAATATTATCATTGGGGTCAATTTTGATTGAGAAATTGACCCTAGCATCGATATTTTTTATAAAACTGATCCTAATATTTTTTTTAAAATATGGGTATGATCTAACTTGTTCCCTCATTTCTAACTTATTCAATCGACTCTTCCTCTTCTCTCTCTTTCATGTTCATCTCTTTGCTCTCTCAAATTAAAACCCTAGCCCTTCTCTCTTCCATGGATGCCTTCTCGCATCCGTATTTTTTCTGTTTTTATAATGAGAATCAGGGCCGGCTCTAAGGGAAGGCTGCCTAGACGGCCGCCAAGGGCCTCCGATTTACGGAGGGGCCTTCGATCGAAATTTTTTTTAAATTTGATAATTATTAAAAAAATTATGGTTAAAAGGTATATAGATTTAAATATATAACAAAAGATATAGGTAGGCTAAATGGTAAAGACATAGTGGAGACCTTTACAATGGTGAGGGTTTGATTTTCTGGAATAGCATTTTTTTATTCACATTTTCTCTTATTTTTTCTTCCTTTCTTGGACAACACAAATGTATGAATTATTATTTTGTTATTGTAGTTATTATGAAATCCACTTATAAATTGTAATTTAGGGCAAAATGTTATTTAGACTCTGATTTATTTAAAATTTTAATATTTGGCCACTAATTTATTATTTGATCATATTTAGACCATAAACTATTTAAATTGATAAAATTTCACTCAATTTTGTCAATTCCTTGGATCAACATTGGTTCATTTTTTCTCTTATTTTTTTCCTTTGACAACATATGTACTGATTTTTTCTGAACTTTTTTTCCATATTTGGAAACAATGTATAACATATTATTTTGTTATTGTAGTGATTTTTAAATTTTTTATTTTTTTTAATTACAAGACGAAATGCACTTATAAATTACAATTTGTAATTTGGTATAAAATGTTATTTAGACTCTGATTTATTTAAAATTTTAATAGTTGGCCACTAATTTATCATTTGATCACATTTGGACCATATACTATTCAAATTGATGAGATTCTACTTAATTTTGATGATGTCTTGATAAAATTGTTTCCTTATGATATGTGGTGATATTTTGACATATGGGCTTGACATGTCATACCTTTTAAAGTTGATTTACCCAAATAATTAATGAGATTAAAACAAGAAAACAAATCTCTAAACTTAAATTTATCAAGTCTAGTTATCAAAATATCATCATATGTCAATAATTCTATCAAGTTTCCATCCAAATTGGATTGAAATTTCACCAATTGGGATAGTTCAGTGGCCAGATGATAAAATTTTGGATAGATCAAGCGCCAAATGACAAGATTCCTTGGATCAATCGATGTCCAAATAGTGATTTAAGCCTCTAATTCATAATAAATATGCGACTCAACCAATTTTTAATCTCGAAGATAAATTCTTCTCTTTCTTTCAATAGAATCTTGCGATTAGGTTCGAGTTCAGCCGTCCCAGATTAATTTCCAGAAATTAATACTTTGTCGTCTGCTTGCTTCTCGCATGACTGGTGAGAAGAAACTTGATTTTAAATATATAAAAATAAACTCGATTTTACATGTACGAAAGCAAGAAGAATAATAATTTCTTAGCTTTATGTTATTATTATATGACTTGAATTGTAGTTAATAATTTATTGATTTTACTATTTAATATTTATTATTTCTAAAATAGTATTAGATATAAATATGAAAAAAATGCACAATACGTCTAGGGCCTCCAAAATACTGGAGACGGCCCTGATGAGAACCATTAGCAGGACCATCTTAAACTTTTTGGGACCCTATGCTAAATTTGTATCAAACCCTTAATATTTAATAGAATTTTGTATGAAGAAAATATAAAAAGAAAATTTGGGACCCTGTGCTAATTTTTTTTATCAAACCCTTAATATTTAGTAAAATTTTGTATTAGGAAAATTTAAAAAGAAATGAATGAATGGTAAGGTTGTTAATTTTTAATAGTTGAATATCTAAATCACATATACATCCAACAGAGTGAAATAATATAAATAGATTTGATTATATTATATTATTTTTTTTTTAATTTAAGCTAATATCTATATTTGAGTAACCACGTCTTAAATTTTGGGGTCCTTATAATTTTGAGGCCCTGTGTGTTAGTGTTAGGGCTCCTTGCACACCCTCATCTACCCCCATGGGTATAAGGAAATGTATGGTTCACATATATGAGTAATTGAAAAGGCCTTAATATATTATTTGTCCCCTAAATTTATCCAAAAAGTTTGATTGGTAATCTGAATTTTCAAAGTGTTTTGATAGACAATCCAATTTGCGTGAAATGTTCATTTTACCTCTTGAACTTGTGAAAAATGTAATTTATTGATCACTCGGTTGCAAAAAAAAAAAGTTAAATACGGAAGATGTATTGCACGCGTCTTAAAAAAGTAAAACGACCAAGATAAGGGTATGCGGTTCTAATATTAAAGAAGAAAATCTTTATAGCTGAGTAAGTAATAACTTCCATTTTAATCTATTTCCGAATTATATAACAATTTGTATAAAATGCATGGAATACATATTTCGTATTTAACTTACTTTTTGCAACCGATGGATCAATTGATTATATTTTACGCAAGTTGAGGGAGCTGATTGAATATTTTATGCAAGTTGATAAAGTTATCGAAACACTTTGAAAGTTTAAGAGGTCAATCAAGTTTTTTTGGATAAGTACGAGGCAAATGATGTATTAAGCCAATTGAAAAGCTAGCCGTGAAAGCTGAGTTATACTACCTCTTGTAGATTAAAATTGTGATGTGTATTTGCTGCTATGAGTGTCTATACACATCTGGAAATTGTGATGCCTGGATTGGAAAGGCATAGGGCAAATGTGGGTGGGGACACCTTCATTCATTTTGTAGGTAGGGCTAGGGGTGGCTTCGGCCGGTTAGGGCCTCCAACCAAAAATGGTTTTTTTAACTTTTTTTTTATATATATAAAATTCATAATTAAATTTAATTATAATACAATGTTTTTTGAGATTTTAATTATTGAAGGTTATTATATTATGTTTGAATTTAATAGTAATCATATATTAAAAAAAAACAAGAATACATTGCACTAAATGAAATTGAAAATCGACAATAATAATATAAATTATCTCTTTTTTATTAGTCATCGTCTTTTAAAACAATTACAATATTTCATAACTTTTCTCTTTAGAATAATATGGACGCGCTACAAATTTAGCCATATGATTATTGCAGGAAAACAAATTTAGCATATACATACAAAATATATAAAAGTCTAAGATTCGTCAGACGATAGTATTTCAACATCATTAGCGGATGATGAGTTTTTTTCGATAATAAAAAAACATTATTGGGTCATGAAACAAAGACTCATATTTCATTGATGAGACTTGAAATTTGATTGTTTTGTATATAAGAGTTAAATCAATTTTCACTCAGGAACCGTAAGGATAAATTTGTACATAATCTAACAATAATATAACAATTAATTGTTTTGTTCTCTGCAAATTGTCAAAAAATTTAATCTTAAATTGGAGTCAAGAATTAATTATATTTCATATATATGAAATTTCAATTTATAAAAAAAAATGGAGTATAAAAGCTACGCGGCTATTGGACGGGTTTGGCTAGAGTAGCGGCAGAATCTGTTACGTATTCATTGGATCTAGTCTAGTAAGGTACCATTGGCTAATTGCTTTATGGCTCACAAGACGTATAAAACGTATTGTGACCACTTTTTGGGTTGTAATTTCTTCATTTGGGTGATTTGTAGATTTATTTGGACTTCTAATGGTCAAAGCTCATCAAATATGTTGCTTAATTGCACACAATCATCTTCTTGAAAAATATGTTTGTTTGAAATAATTTTTCAATCAATTATAGAATACCTAAAAAGACCATCCCTATGAATTTTAGTCATTCAAGCCGCAATCTCCAAATTATCTGGCATGCACCAATAATAGTTATTATGTAGTTATCTTTGTTGCTTATTTTTTTTTTTATGAAGCACTGACTATTTCTAGGATCGGAGTGGCGGTGTTGGATTCATCGGACATGGGACTCACCAAAAACACGATCAGATTCACACCCAACACGGAAAATCGAGTCTCCTGAGTTTTTTTATGTTTTTTGAATTCCGACACGGTAGGGACATGGTCGGGAGACGGCTGCAGGTGAAAATGGGTAAAAGTTAAAAAAAAAATTAAAAGAGAGGAGTTTAATTACAAAAGTTAGATAAAAATAAATAAATATAAAAACCCAATTTCTCTCTTCTTCATTACATTTTATTTTGTGGAAGTCTTCCTTCCACGTGATTTCTCTTCTCATCATCATGTTGTTCATCTCTGGTTTTCGCTTTTTTTTATGGAAGTTTATTGTGTGGAAGTTGTTTCAGTGTAAGGCTTTGTTCTTTTTAACTGCAAAAAATACTGAACTGAATTCTACTGAAATTGAAATAATAATATAATTTTTTAAAAATAGCAATAATTAAAATAAAAAGCTTATAAAAATAATAATAATTCTAATAATAATAATAATAATAATAATAAATAATTAAAAATTATAATAAGTAATAATAAATTATTGAACTGATTGATACTGAAATTAAGTAACAAAATGCAGAGTCTAAATCTTTTCTGTGTAAGTCATCCATCTAGATTTAGATGAGTTATGAACTTATATTATATAGGTTCATGTTTATGATACAAATTATAGTAGAATATAGTTAATTGTATGTTTTTTTAGGGAAAAATACACCTATTTTCAAACAACACCTTCATTCCGTTAGCAAACACATATCAAATTGATTAACGGTGTTAAAAGTCAAAGAGAAAAGAGTTAATTTGATCCTTATATTTATTTATTTTTATAAATTGACCTTCTTATTATGTAATTAGTACCATGTGATGACAGTCCGATCTATATTGAAAACATTAGACACAGGCCTACGATAATCTGCACAAAATGGCCCTTAATTCAAGAAAATTTAAGTATCAAAATCTGCTATATGCATAATCCCCCAATTTACACTCAAAACAATGCATGAAATATATCATCCCTCAAATTCAATAAAAAAAACTCCCCTTTCTCCCTAGAAAAGGATAAACATTTTACATTATTTATATCTAAATATAAATAAAGGGATAAACATTGTAATTTAGATAACCATTTTACATTATTTATATCTAATTTCTTACACCATCCGATTCATTTTTGCGAAGTATCAACATAAAACAGTCACATAAACAAATAAATATCCCTCTTCAGCTTTTCTAGCAGCTTCTTCTTTTGCTTCTTTTGCCTTGTCGGATGCTATTCCGCCTGTTTCTCTGGCCTTCGTTTTGGCTTCTTCGGCCTTGTGTTTCGCCTCGTCTGCAGTTTCACTGGCTTTTGTGCTGCTGCGTCCTTGACTTCTTTTGCCTTCTGTGTTGCTGCCTCCTTTATTTCTTCTGCCTTTTCTGAAGCATAGATAAAGAAATGTTCCAATTTAAATTTCCTCCAGCGGACCAATCTCCATGACAATATGCTCACACTTATACTCTCTCTTCAGGACCCTGTGATGACAGTCCGATCTCTAGTATAGGTGTCGTTAAATTGAAAATATGGAAATTCAATTGATTTTAGAGACAGAAATTAACAAAGAGGAAAGAGAGAAGCGGGAAAAAAAGAAAAAAAAAAAGAAATGAAAGAGAGGTGAAAGAGATGGTATATTTGATTTTTATTTTTTATTTTGAGTTTTGTTTGTGATAATTAGATAACAAGGGGGCCGATCTATAAAAATAAATAAATATAAGGACCAAATTAACTCTTTTCCTTTTGACTTTTAACGCTGTTAGTCAATTTGATATGTGTTTGCAAACGGAATGAAGTACATGATACCACTTTGCAAACTTTTAAACCACATGGGTGTTGTTCGAAAATAGGGGTAACCACAAGGTTTATTTTTGTACTTTACCTTGTTTTTTATGGTATATAAAAAGAAATGTGATTTATTATGTTTTTTTTATGTTTTCTATATATTTTGATATGAAATATATAATTAATTATATAAAAATTTAACCTATCATGCTGCACTCGTGTTTTATATTTTTTTTTTAAATTCCGTTTGCAGCACCCGCACCCATATTCTTACCTGAGTCGGTGCTTCATAGCTTATTTTTCATTTACCACCAACTGATATTTTCAATTGAAAAAACAGAATATAATGGTGTCCTTATATGTCTTGCATATGATAGAATTTTTCATATTACAAGAGATTTTCATTCATGTGTTTGCACCTCCTAGGTAATTATGTTACGCATAGGAAGAGGATTATTTTTTATTTCTTTCCTGTTTTTATACTATATGTTAGTAACTAAGAGAAACACTCAACCATGGGTAAGTCATAATACATCCTTATTCGAGCAGTTGAACAACTACCGCAAGAGTAAATCTGATTAATATTACGGGTTCGATCAGAAAAAAGGTAGATTGAGGAACAATAAAACTCTAATACATCGAGGAAGAGAATCAAATAGAGCTTACCAGTTCAATATTTTGATTTCAGAAACAGAGGTTTGAATGTAGAAACTTCTATGGAGTTAGCCAATAAGAGGAATGGGAGAGCTTGCATGTAGAAGCATATCAAGCTTATGAGCTCAAAGAAGTTTAATTAACTTTGTAGGTTTTGCATTATATATGAGCTGAAATGTTAGCCAAAGGTTTGAACACGTTAAATTTAAGATAGATTTTTGGTCGTCGCATAACTTGTTTCGTTTGTCGCTTTTTTTTCAGACAACCATGACAATCATATATAACAAGTGTCATATGATGATGAAGTATCTTTTCAATTAAAAATCGCGTTTTTTTGGAGATGACAAACGTGTGTCATCGTAACGTCACATGTGATTTGAAGTTGTTTATACTTAATCTTTCAGAGACAGATTTTAATATAGTGTCACGAAAAACATTCAAACGACGCGAAAATAGATCTGTTATATATATTCTGTTATGTGAATGGGAAAACCACACAGTGATTTTAACTATTGATTATGACTTATTTTTATAAAATGCTTATTTAATGAAATCTGTACTTTTTTTTACTAAAAAAATACTTTATTGGCTGATATCAGCTAAAAGAATAGGGTACAAAAAAGGAGGAGTGCAATGCCACTCCCCACGAACAGACGAAGAACTGACCACTCTATCAAGACTATGAGTTGCACAGTTCCCTGAACGTTTAACTAACGAGATAGACGCGTCGTCTAGCCCATGAATCAAATGAATACAATCACCTATAGTATCAGAAAAATATGAATTGGCCTGAAGGCCGTTATTAATTGCCTGTACTACAACTAAACAGTCCGATCTCAGCTCAACGTTCTTGAGCCCACTCCCTTTTAACCATGATAGAGCCTCCTTAACTGCTATTGCCTCCGCCAACTCAGGTTCGAAGAAACCGTCAAGAGCTCCGTGACAGGCAAAGACACAAGATCCTTGATGATCACGAATAATAAAACCGTAAGAACAGTACCCACTGCCATGAAATATTCCAGCATCAATGTTACATACGAAAGATCCTTCCACCGGTCGAACCCAAGCGATGGCCTGAATATCCTTTTGAGTACCCTCCTTATTGCGCAAAACCATTGCAGCCTGCCATTCCAAACTTTCTACCTCGGCAATTCGAACCAGCTCTTCCGGTGTTGAGCTCAATTTATTCCAAACCCAATTATTCCTGGATTTCCAAATCCACCACACAACAAAGGAGATGCTACATCTAAGTTTCATATCCATAGCAGAAGGTAAATTTACTAACCAGTCAGTGAATATTGAAATCATGCTCATTCTATCATCCCTAAAGAAGTTTGTCCAAACCTTTGATGCATAGGGGCATTGGATGAAAGCATGATTTTCATCCCCAGTCATATTTCCACATCTAGGACAGAGCGGCGATAGGCTACTGTGTCGATCCCTTAGGTTGGTCATTACGGGTAAGCATCCAGGAGTTATCCGCCATAACAGATTTTTGATTTTTGGTGTCGTTTGCCAACTCCATATAGAACGCCATTTCCCACTATCAGATGCCAGATCGGTTGGATTACACTTCATAAGCATTCGGTAGACCGATTTCACAGTGTATTGGCCCGATCGATCAGGGCCCCAAAACTCTCCTAGGAATGGAAAGGATCAGCTTTTGATCTCTTTGGTTGAATAACACGCCTATCAGCTGTCGATTCCATTGACCTGTAACCTGCAAAAGATCAGATACATAACCAGTTGGCATATTATCATTAGGTGGACTAGTAATTTGCGGGTTGAGAGTATCCGCTAGCCACGCTTCTCCTCAAATTCTCGTTGCTGATCCATTACCAATCTTCTTATGCATTCCTTTTGCAATCAGTAATGAAATCTGTACTTAATTATGGTTTGATTTGATAAAATGATTTTGTAAGCTTATGATTTCATGTTGCCGATTTTGGTAAAATATACATATTAATTGTTTTGGGTATATTATAAATTTACTATTTTGAGTTTTGGGTATTCAACTTTGTGTCTGTGAATAATGACAATATATATTTCTAAAAGTTCATTTATATTCTAGAGTTTAGTTAAAATAAGTAATTGTAAATAAATTAACAAGGAAAACAAAATTGAATTAGATTATTTTGAGTTATTAAATTATGAGTAAATTATAACGATGTAAGTGTAGATAGATAAATATTTTCTTTAAAATTGAATAGAACTACGAGGTTTGATACCCAATTTAAATAAAAATTAAGAAATTACATTTGAGATGTATAGAAAGCTTGATAATGGTTATTATCAAATCCAAACCAAGTAGCTAAAATAAATTAGAAAGATTCATGAAAGTGTTACGATTGTATTACAAAATCAGGTTAGTAAGTATATAAACTCATTATACCAATGAAGTTGGTGATAGAAACAGAGACTTTATATTAAAACACTACAAAAATAATAGGCTTTACCAACACTTTTATAGGAACATTTTGAAAAACTGTCTCATGGGCTTAAATTGGATTTAACTTGTGAAAGCCCATTGAAGTCTGGATCAACCCACTTTAACCCATAGCAAAAAAAAGGGTATTTTACATGAAATTTATATATATAATGATATTTATTATTTAGTCAATATTGATAATTTAATTAATATAATATTAAAAGTATAAGTTTTTATTTGATAAATGTCAAATTTTATAACTGCTTTAGTTGATGAAATTGTAGTGGAAAATTGCCAACTACCCACTTGATATAATTCATAATTTTAAGTGACAAAGTTACAAATAATTTTTACAAATAATTTTTAAAAGTTGAATTTCCATGTAAATTTCCCCCCAAAAAAAGAAAAACACATAGAATTCACTGATTCCATGAAGTTCGCTTTTAACCTAGATCATTTTTTTTCTCGATCCAAATTCTCCTGCTAAACAATTTTTTTTCTCTAGAACTTCTTCCACTCCAATCTCTCTCTCTGTGTTTGGATCTTGAAGATGCAGACCGCTGCTGCCTTCAGTCTCTCTTCATCCCCGCCTTTCCCTCTTCTCAAGCCAAACAGGGTTCTTCTTAACCCTAGATTCGATTTTGTTCACGCCTCTTCCAAATGGCAGGATACCATCGTTTTTCATCGCCTATGGTCATCTCCCTCCCTTTGTAGGCAATGGAATCCTCTGCCTCCTCTCTTTCCTCACAAATCTAACATCATCACCAAGCTTCAGGTTCGTCCTTACTAGATAATTTTCTCTATTCAGTATTATCTTGCCAATACAAGTTATTGTTTAAGTTAATGATTAATTTGAGCACTACAACTATGATATCTTATGTTGTTTGGTTAATGATTATTATGGAGCATATGGATGAATTGTACAATCAACACATGAAGAGAACTGAGATGAATTTTATTGTCTAGTTATAGGATTACACAGATTCCCTTCAAAGGCAACATGTCTGTTGTGGTCGAACCCATAAATCGTAATGGTAAGAGACTTTTTCTGTAGTAATTTGAAATAGCCAAAAGAAGAGTTGGTAGTTCAGGTTGTTTCTTTTACTTAGGTTATATTGGTGAAAGTAGCTTGGTCTTATAATTAGATTTTTGCTATTTGCATTGGTATTAGCTAATATGTAATATTTGCTTTTGACTTTCATAGGAAAAGTCCAAGAGGGGTGCTTATAGTGTATTGGAGAGGCTTTTGGGGGGTGAGTCTTCTAATGCGTTTTATTAAAAGCTCTTCAAATTTGTACTTATGGAAACTTACTTTTTACGTTTCCGTTTGACTGGTTATAATGTTTTTGATTGTACATGTATAATATGGTGGCTGTTGGTTTTATTGTCCTTATTGTTTCATTGTGTTTCAGGGAAGATTGTGCGCGCTCCTTAGTTTTAAGTACTAATGTAGATTTATTTGAATTCTGTACATTATTGGTTCTTTCAAAACGTTTGTAGTGAAGTGTTAAATATTATCAGTTGTTTGTGAGTTCTTGTAGTTCTTGTGCTTGAATTCCTGTGTAAACCCCTTATCAAAGTTCTTGTTCTTGTAGTTCTCCTACCGGTTCATTTGGTCACCGGAAACTATCTCTAGATCTAACTTCTGCAGTGTTGATTTATGGATTCTTCGCAGTGTTTGGTGGTTTCAAACTATGGATTGTTTGGGTTATTTATTCTCTCCTCATGGAACCTAGATCAATGTAAGCCTGAATCTCTATGTAACTTTTCCTTTTTCTCTTTTTCAATTACTGTTTCAATTTGGTTTGTTTTCTTCCCTTTCTAGGGTTCTGTTTTTTCTTCTTCTATTGTAGATCGATTTCCCTACTTAACCTTGACTGATTACTTTTCTTTGGGTTTAAGTTCTAGATTTGAAATTTTCTTTGGGTTTAAGTTCTAGATTTGAAGTGGATTGGTCCAAATTACTATCTTTTGCTTGTAAACTAAATTAAAAACTGTTAAATGTCAGCTATCTTTTAGTTATTCTTATTGCCTAGTAGTATTTTTATTTTTTTTTAATATTTGCAGGTCCAGACAATCAAAGAATGGGAGACAACACATGGAAACTTAATCTGTGAGTTGGAGGTAAGTGAAAAATTCTCTTGTATTTCAACTCAGGACATGGAAACTTAATATGTGAGTTGAAATAAGAAAATAAAATTTGTTTTGCATTTCCAACACTATGCTATCTGTAGTTTGGTATTAAGTCCACTTCAAGAATCCTCATTCAAACTACGCCCCATTAAAATTAATTATAATGTGCATATACACCTTTATTTTGTTTGCAGGTGCATATATACCTTTATTATTATTATTATTATTATTATTTCAACATTATTCAATCAGACAAGTTACCTATATAAAGGGCTTACATTGAGTTATAGTCCAAACATCAAATTGAGGATATCACAGATTCGGGTAAGCTAAGGCCACTTACCAGCATACCAGAGGAGGCAAGTGGATAGTGCGAGGTCAGGAGGATCTACAAAAAAAAAGCTAGTCAAATAGTGCTTTGGATTCTCCTCTTGCAACAAGCAGCAATGCTAGCTCTGAGCTAAGTGTGAATAACTCCCATTTTTTTGATGGGATTGAAAGAGAAGTTAATGACTATATGAGTCAGGTAAGTGAAGTATGAGACCAATAGCCTTCAAAATTCTTCCTACTTTATTATACTATTGTATACTTGGACACCCAATTTGTGACATGTTTATGATCGTTGTTCCTTGTTGGAAGTGATTCTTCGATAGGCAGTTCATTTGAAAGAATATTGGTTCTATTAATATATAACTGGAACCACTCAGCTGCTCCTAATTATTTGATGGGCTATATTCTTTGTGGATCATCTTTTGATTCTGTTGAGGAAAGTGGAACTTTTGTAATGCAAACTGTTTTGAACATCTTAAAGTTTATATGTGACTAACATGCCTTATACCCATTTTGAAGTTATAGTGCATATTATGAATTAATTCATATTCCAAGTTATTCAAATCATATTGAAATGGGTCTGTTTCTTAAACATCATTTTCAAGCTATTAGATTGATTTGTTTATGTAGTACATATTTGCCAAACATTAGAAATTTTCTCATGTTCTAAGAATTGGTTCTATTTAATAACATCTCTCTTATTTTGATTGAGTTTTTAGTAAATTTTCTTCAAAATAGGTTCAATTTCCTTTTATATCTCTTTAAATCAGTTTATTACCTGCACTTTCTTTTGCAGCAAACTTGACACTAAGGATAAAAAGCAAGCCCAATTAAATTGTTTATGGTGACATGGTAAACTTATATATTATAAGCCCAATTTGAAATTTGACTGTCAAACAATTTTTATTTGGTTCAGCCTATCTGACTTGATATATTTGTTGCAGGAGGATGTTAAACTTATATATTTAGTTCAGCCTATTTGGTGTAACTAATAATGGTTGTTATTTTATCTCATAAATGTCTTGATAGAGCCTAAAGATATTGTTAAAAGTGTCTGCTGATCCTATTCATGAAATGAGTAATAGATCCATGGTTCATATTTGATTTTTCTGCTTTATCAAACATTTAATTTGTCTATTTTTTATTTACTAATATATGCTTGTTTAAGTGTTTGATCCAGTTGGTGAATTCTCATACATGTCTTGAGAGAGCCTAAAGATATTGTTAAAAGTGTCTGCAGTACTTCCACAAATGGACCGGGGATAGGTTGGTTCATGCTCAACTGTACTCAATTGCATTTTGAACTATACCATATTATTGACGAAATCATATGGCACAAGGACGTTGAAGTCTCTCAAGTAATTTCTTCTCAATTTTCTTTTTTCTTCTTTCAATTTTGATCCATAATTGGGTTTAGTCTAATGATGGTTTTTTTCCCGGTTAAAACAGAGAAGGCCTCTATATGCGATGAAAAATTCTCTAGACAATGCTCTGGAGCAGTCCACTCTCTTAAACAAACAAACTATGGTTGTTTTCTAATAGCATTTTTTAACATGTATTTCTGATTAGTCATGTGTGGTTCTTACTTTTAGTTCTAAATTTTGACAATATTAATGTCAAGACGAGTGCATAATTGTTGATTGTACTTGAATTGATTGTTGAATGGCAATATACGGTTATGTTTGCTACTAGTGGCAATGTATTGAAATATATTCTCGAAAATCATATTTTTTTTTATCGTTGATCAGAAATTTATTTTTGTCCATAAAAAATGTACAGCAGCAAATCATTCATAAAAATAATTACCGACAGAAATCTTCCGTCGGTAAAATTAGTAAGTTTTGCATTACCGACGAATTACCGACAAATATTCCGTCAGTAATCTATTTCTTTTAATGTTCGAAAATCACTTGTAGCGGCGGTTTAAACCGCATTTAGAAAAGTGTCGCTACAAAAAAACCTTACCCCGACGCATGTGAAAAACCGTCGGTAATGTAGCAACAGTGGCAATTACAACACTTTTGCGACACTTACAAAAACCGTCGGTAAACAATATAGCGACAGTTTAAACCGTCGGTACAGGGCAAAAAAACCGTCGCTAAAAACCTTTTTTTTTTGTAGTGGAACAAAGGGTTTGGAATTTTGAGATTGATTGGTGATTAAAGAGCCATGAAAAAAATAAATTAGTTATACTTCGAACTACCTAGGATCGGGATGTGATATGGACATAAAGTCTCAGACAATTTTTTCGGTAAACTAAAAATAATGTCTAGGACTTAGAGCTCAGACACTTTAAATGATGGAATATGAATCCCTTGGTATTCTGATTAATAATGTGGGGTATTTATACATACATTGAATCCTATAATTATGCTAAATATAGTAAATGCAATAAATACATAATATTTACTTAACATATCTAACACACCCCCGTAGTCGAAACGGGAGGAGGACGGACGTTGAGACTAGCCCGGAAATCATCAAACAATACTTGAGGAAGACCTTTGGTGAAGATGTCTGCAAGTTGGTGTCGAGAAGGAATATGAAGGACTCGAACCTCGCCTTTGGCGACCTTTTCGCGTACAAAATGTATATCCATTTCGATGTGTTTGGTCCTCCGGTGCTGAACTGGATTCCCGGACAAATAAACGGCACTTATATTATCACAATATACCAATGTAGACTTCCGAATGGGACAGTGAAGCTCAAGAAGAAGATTTCGAATCCAACAAGTTTCTGAGACAACATTGGCTACTCCCCTATATTCGGCTTCGGCACTTGAGCGGGACAGGGTAGGTTGTCTCTTAGCTGACCAGGAGATGAGGTTGTCACCTAGAAAAACACAATAACCAAAGGTGGAGCGTCGAGTATCCGGACATCCTCCCCAATCAGCGTCAGTGTAAGAGACTAATGAGCCAAGAGTTGATGAAGTAAGAGTGAGACCGAGATCCAATGTGCCCTTGATATACCGAAGAATTCGCTTGATAGCTGCCATGTGCTGTGTTTTCGGATCATGCATGAATAAACAGACTTGCTGAACCGCATATGATATATCCGGTCGAGTAAGCGTCAAGTACTACAAGGCACCCGTAAGGCTTCGGTATTCAGAAGGATCATGATAGGAAGAGCCTGAAGAGATACTGAGCTTCTGTTTGGTGTCGACTGGAGTGGTACAATAATTGGAAGAGCTCAGACCAGTTTTCGCAATAATTTCTGAAGCGTATTTCCTTTGAGAGAGAAAGAGAGAGCCTGGTGATCGAGTAACAGATATCCCCAGGAAGTAGTTCAATGGTCCCAAATCTTTCATTGCAAATTCAGGACTCAGCTTAGCTATGATGGAGGAGCGCAGTTCACCGGATGAGGCAGTCAAAACAATATCATCAACATAAAGAAGCAAATAGGCAATCTCCGTGCCTTTGTGAAAGACAAAAAGAGAGTGATCAGACATACTATGAGCAAAACCCAAAGTAGAGAGAAAGGTTGCAAACCGTTGATACTAAGCTCGAGGGGCCTGTTTGAGACCATAGAGAGATTTCTTGAGCAAACACACATAATCTGGTCTAGCAGGATCCCGAAATCCCAAAGGCTGATGCATGTAAACAGTCTCATGAAGATCACCATGGAGAAAGGCATTTTTGACGTCGAGTTGATGAAGACCCCAATTCTTGGAAAGAGCAATACTCAGAACTGCGCGAATAGTAGCGGGTTTGACAACAGGACTGAAAGTTTCCCCGCAGTCAACCCCTACCAATTGATTTGCTCCATTGCCAACTAACCGTGCCTTATAGTGCTCGAAAGAGCCATCCGCATTGAGTTTGTGCCTGAAAATCCACCAACTACGCAAAATATTAGCATTAACCGGACGGGGTACAAGGACCCACGTCTTATTTTGAATAAGAGCATTATATTCATCGGTCATGGCATTCCTCCAATTTGGATCACGCAATGCAAGGGAGGGGTTAGAAGGAAGAGGGGAAATAGTGGTGGAAGTATGAAGATTTAACTTGCGGATTGGTTTAAAAATACCGTCCTGGGCTCGAGTCCACATACCATGAGTAGGTGGGGCTGCTAGTGGGCCTGTGGTGACGGTAGCTGGTGAGACAAGGGGATTGGGCTGGTTCAGAGGAGATGGATTTGGCGGGGTAGAAGCTGGATGGGGGCCAGGCGTGTTGGGCCTGTGATGTGAGATGGGTATGGTTATGGGGGGGCTGGAGTAGTTGGGCCTGGGCTGGGAGAGGTGGGCGGGCTGCGTGGAAGCTGGGGGAAGTGAGGGGGCGAGACGGGCTGGGCTTGAGGCGGTGTGATGGGCCTGTGGAGGGGATTCGGTTGGGCTGATGGGGAAATAAAAGAAGAGGGTAAAAGAGAAGAGGTGTCGGATGTAGTAGAGAGAGCAGGTGGTGGGCTAGGTTGTTGAAAGGGAAAAGTGTGTTCATCGAAAATAACGTGCCTGCAGAGAATAATCTGCTTTGTTGAGATGTCATAGCACTTGTACCCGCGATGATTAGACGGAAATCCTAAGAAGACGCAAGGAGAAGAACGAGCTTGCAACTTATTGCGAGAAGTAGAGGGAATTAGCGGAAAACATAGACAACCAAAAGTACGGAGATGAGAATATGTAGGTTGACGGTGATAGAGGACTTGAGTGGGGGAACGAAAACCAAGAACTTTGTGAGGAAGAATATTGAGAAGATACGTAGTATGAGAAAGAGCATGGTGCCAAAAAATATGTGGAAGAGATGTGTGTGTGAGAAGTGTGCGCATAACATTATTGATTGTACGAATTGTGCGTTCCGCTTTGCCATTTGAGAAGTATAAGGACAAGAGAATCGAAATTGCATACCATGTAAATTGCAAAACTCATGAAATTGAGAGTTATTATATTCACCACCATTATCACATTGGAATGTTTTTATGTCCTTTTCAAATTGAGTACGCACATAATTACGAAAAGACAGAAATACTGAATATACTTGAGATTTTTGTGCAAGAGCAAATGTCCATAAGAAATTGGTGTAATGATCAAGAAAAATCACATAATATTTATGACCACTAGAACTTAAAGTAGGAGACGTCCAAACATCACTGTGCACAATATCAAAAGGCATACTTGAGACATTAGTAGAAGCATAAAAAGGAAGTTTAACTAGTTTTCCAGAGACACAAGAATGACAAATAGAATCATCCAATGAAGTATTACAAGAAATTAAATGATTTGTTCTCAGGGTTCGCAAAACATTATCCCCTGGATGACCCAAACGATTGTGCCAAATACTACTAGATAAAGCAGACAAAGCAAAAGATAAAGGTGGTGATGAAGTCGACGAGACAGGATAAAGGTCACTAGCACTATTACATCTCATGATAGGCCTCCCCGTGTGCAATTCCTTCACAGAAAAACCATAAGGATCAAACTCAATAGACACATTATTATCAATGGTAAATTTGCGGACTGAAACGAGGTTTTTAATCAATTTGGGTGCATGCAAGACATTGGTTAAATGTAAAGGTTTGGAGCTAGGGTTTAAACATGCATTACCTGAGCCAACAACAGGAATAGAATGACCACTACCGACAATTATACTGGTATTTTTACTCTTATTAAAATAAGATGTGAGTTTACCTCCATCCGCCGTCATGTGTGACGTAGCTCCGGTGTCCATATGCCACGACTCCGAAGGTGGGTGAATCGCCAAAGTATGCATTGCCTGCTCAATATTTGTTGGAGAATACTCATAGCCCAGATGGGCCTGTTGAGGGCGCGGGCCCAGCAGCCCAGATTGTGGAGATGCAGCTATGGGAAGATGTTGGGCTTGAGGGACTGCTGATGGGCGAGGCTGCTGCCAAACAGGATAGGGACATGGTGGAGTGGCCCATTGAGGTGTGGAGGCCCATTGAGGGTAAGTCCATTGGGGATAGCTTGGCTGCCAAGAAGAAGGATTCTGCCAGGGGCGATTGGAGCTGCGTCCGCCACCACGGTGGAATCTGCCACGAGAGTTCCAGCCACCGTAGCGTCCGCCGCGGTACCCGCCAGTAGACCTGGGCATGGGCCGGCGAGCCCGCCCGTCCGGCCCGGGCCCATTTAGCCGGGCCTGGACACATAAAAATATATGCAGGCCCGGCCCGGCCCAAGCCCGTATAAGCCCGTTAAAAAATGGACGAGCTTGGGCTTTGCATATATTACATCGGGCTGGCCCGGCCCGGCCCGATACAATATATATTGTTTTTATATAATTATTAATTATATAAATATTATTATTATTATTAATGTTTTATTATAAATTTATATTATAATTATATAAAAAAAATCAAAATTCTATTTCTTAACCTAATCTATTCCCTCCAGCGAAGAAAGAATTCTATTTCTTATTAACCTACCTCATCTATCGCCGTCCTTCCCACTTCAGCAGAGAAGAAAAGAGAGCCGCAACCTACCGTCCTTCACACTCACACCGCCGTCCTTCATCGCCGCCCTTCACCGCCGTTGTCCTTCAGAAGCAGGTTTGTTTTCTCGACTATCTCCTTCTCCCTCTTTTTTCTCTCACTCCTGTTTTCTCTCTAATCCTCGGCCCTGTTAATTTCGGTAATTTCACTGTGTTTTTTTCATGATTTTGCCGCAGCCTACCGTCCTTCACACTCACACCTCCGCCCTTCACTGCCGTTGTCCACCGTAGTCCTTCAGAAGCAGGTTTGTTTTCTCGACTATCTCCTTCTCCGTCTTTCTTCTCACTCCCATTTTCTCTCTAATCCTCGGCCCTGTTAGTGTTAATTTCGGTAATTTCACTGTGTTTTTTTCATGATTTTGGTTTATTTGTTGCATAGTTTGTTCGGACGTGATGATTCGGGTAGTTCCGGTGAAGATTATGAAGAAACCGACAATGATTCCGAAAGTGATATCGGTGCTTTTGATTTATAGATATCTATTTTTTATTGTTATGTTAGAAATTTATTTTGGATTTGATGTTTCGACAGACAATTAGTTTATTAGATTTTTTCCAAACTTATTAAGTATTGTGTTGTATGGATTCTTTTTTTTTGGTGTGATATTTTAAATTTAATTATATATATTTTTTAAATATACAGATGGGCTTGGACGGGCGGGCTTGGGATTCGTATCTCAGGCCCGAGCCCAGCCCGAGCCCGATAAATTTCCTGTGGGCTGGGCTGGGCTTGGGCTCAGCAGGCTTTATGAAAAGCCCGACAGGCCCGGCCCGAGCCCGGCCCAGCCCGACCCATGCCTAGGTCTACCCGCCAGTCTGCCGCTGATACGCCGGACGATAAGGAGTCGCCGGAGGAGAATTACTTGCATTTGGGGGGCTGCTGGCGACGGTAAGAGCAGCGGCGTCGGTTTGGTTCGCCGTTTTCTTATTGCGGGCAGATTCTTCTAGGGTAAGCATTGATCTTGCTTTATTAAACTGTGGCAGAGGCTCAAGATGACGAATCTGAGTTCCAACATTATCATATGCATCGGTTAGCCCCGAAATTAATTGTAACACGAGGCGATCATTGGAAACCGGGGATCCAACATTTGCCAATTGATCGGAAAGTGATTTTAAATGTTGGCAATACGAGGTCACATCAGAAAACGTCTCCATCTTCACATTGGAGAACTCTTGTTCGAGATACAGGGCCCGAGAATTTTTGTTATCATGAAAAAGCTCCTCCAATCGGGTCCAAGCTTGAGCAGCGGTGGCGTTGGGAATAAGAATATTGTTGAGCAAACTCCGGGATATAGTGCTATAAATCCATTGTTTAACAATGGTGTCAATCCGAGCCCATAAGGCCGGGTCCTGTGTTTGCATAACCGAAGAAGAAGATTCCGATTTGTCATCGGTTGAGGGAATAATATGATCGAGAACCTGAAAAGCGGTAGCATGAATTTTGAAGAGTTCGGACCATGTTGTATATTGGCTTGTGGTAGATTCCAGAGGGTCTTTGATGAAGGTAGAAATATTGGAGATAGTAAGGGCTGGGTGAGGGGTAGGGGAGGCTGTTTTGTCTGTCATATTGAAAGTAAAAGGCAGAGAAAGAGAGACGAAGCAGAGGTGAGGAAGAAGAGGTCGGCTGGAATAGAAGAAAAGAAGAAGGCATGATCGTGGGGATTAGGGTTTCTTAAAAAATAGCTTCTGATACCATGATGGAATATGAATCCCTTGGTATTCTGATTAATAATGTGGGGTATTTATACATACACTGAATCCTATAATTATGCTAAATATAGTAAATGCAATAAATACATAATATTTACTTAACATATCTAACAAAATTTACTAAAGCGTCTGAACTTTAAATCCCAAACACATCATTCCGAGAGTCAAACTCCCGGAAAGCGTATAAAACTACCCTAAAATCAGAAATATAATCAAATATAACCAAATCTTATAAATACTATGTTATACTGCAACAAACATATCTTATTCCCATAATATTGAAATCAACAACTCCACATTAATAATGATATATCAACTAATATACATAAATATATATGCCAATTTATTTATAGAGATAAGAATGCAGACGTGGATTGACAACAAGTTGAAGAGGTGTAGCTCTAGGATTAGTTAATCCAATGCTTTCAGTCATATCAACTGCTTCACCGGTCGGGGTTGAGAAATCAAAGGCATGTAGTAAAGAAGCAAGTATTAGATGTAAAACTTGCATAGCAAAAGAAACACCGGGACACATTCTTCTTCCACTACTAAAGGGTATAAGGTCAAAATGTTGTCCCCTAACATCATAATCTTTGTGAGTGGTAAAGAATCTTTCAGGATCAAACTTGAAAGGATCGTTCCAAACTTGTGGGTCATGGTGAATCTTCCAAAGATTTAGGTAAAGCATTGTGCCTGTTGGAATATAGTAATTGGCCACTGTGCAATCCTCAGTTGATTCATGTGGGATTGAAAGTGGTCCAGCCGGATATAAACGAAATGTTTCCTTGATGATGGCTTGAAGGTAGACCAAGTTACTAATATCAGATTCAACCACTTGTCTTTCTCTACCAACGTGGATGTCTAACTCATCTTGGGCTTTCTTTAACACATTGGGATTATTGACTAACAAAGAGAGAGCCCATATCAAAGTGACTGTTGTTGTGTCCGAAGCCGCTAGGATTAGAGTCTATAATACAATATGTGTGAGTTCAATTATATTTCCACCAAGTACACTTAATATAGAAAAAATATATTGAAGAAAACAATGTGGATTTATATTCCTGCAAGTAGATAAATGTGATATTTGTTTCTAAGACTATGTATTTTGTATAGTGAATTAAAAAACATTGTGTTAAATTTCGTTAATTTAGAAGTTTTATTTGTTAGACGTGATATATTGACTTGTTGATTTTGCTAATGTAACATATTTAATTGTTAACTATTACTCAGGTCTAACTTCAAAATATATATATAACATACCAAAATAGTATTAATCAATTTCTTTTTCTTAAACAAGTATGAAAAGTAATATTAGTAATAAATTATATTATTATTTAGTTTATTTATAATTAAAAATAAGTAAATAAATTTATAATAATATAATATTTTATTTGGAATAATATAAATCTATTTTTCATCTAATATTTATTTTATGTCGTGTTAAAACTAACAAATTTTATAACATGCTTTTAGAAATAGAGAGACTAAAAGCATTTCTAACAGCTTCTTAATTTGGCTCTTAAGTTAAAATTTGAGGATGGAGAGTTAAAAATCATCTCCAACAGTGTCCTAGTGGCTCCTCAAATCACTAAGAGTCTCTTCATCCTTTCTATTAATAGAGAGCCTCTCTCCACCTCTTAGTGTCTCCTAACTTCATTTTTTATTAATAATTTATTATTGAGGTTAAGGAGTGCATATAGAGAGTATTATTGGAGATGATATATCTTAGTCACTCTTAAATCACTAAGAGTCAATTATTGATATTATTTTTAGAGAGTGCACTAAGAGTCTCTTGGAGATGCTCTAACTACTGTAATATTTTCATAATAAACTCATAGCATAATAAAATATTATCCTAAAATTCAATTATTATATATCAAAATTGTAGATGGAGACAAAACTGAGTATAGGTTAGGAGTGCGGCTGTCCAAGTTTCATGACAAAAAATGGTCCATTTTTTAATTAATATATATAGTAATTTTTATTTATTATAAATATAGTTATAATATTCATTCAGGCTTAAAATCAGACTAAATAATGTGATATTTTACGCATAAAATGGACCAAAATTTTTACTAAATTTCTATTTTAAACTTTTAAATAATTTTTTTTTAATATTAGAAACTCTTTATCTTTTATTTTGACTAGAGTCCGTAAAATACCAGGACATGCCTTAAATGAATAGATTAAATAGTTAATTTTTTGAAAACTTAAAAAATTTATATTATATTTTTGAAAATAAATAAATTGAACTTGCATACTAATAATTTATTTAACAAATCCTACCAAAAAAAAATAATTTATTTAACAAAAGAAATTTTCTATTTTTGTCATGAAACATTATTGACACACATGGGGTTAGATACCACTGGATCTTCCCCCATCTTCCCCCATGCTGCCCACATAACTTAAAAAACTAATTAATTCCTTATCACATACAACAACCACAATCCAATCATGCATTTGAGATTCATTCATGTCATAAAAACAAAATCACTTCTTAAAAGCATGCAATCAATTATGTCATAAGAAATTCAAATCAATAACTTTCATTCAACCTCCTTTCTTTCACATTTATTATAAATCATTTCCATGAAAAGGATTTTGATATAAAATTATTGAGTAAATAGTTTATTATTATCATTTTTTTTACCTAATATATTATTTAGTTTTCTAATTTTGAAAAACATATTATAAGATTTTTTTATCTTTTATCAATATTAACCATTTGGTCCTCTTTATTTTTTTTTAGGATTTTAACCGTTATACTCCCTCCATTCCATTATATAGGTCATTCTAGCAAATTAGTTTTTTCCCTAAATATAAGTCATTCTAGGATTCCAATACTTATTGCCCAATAGTGACATGAGAGAGAATTATTTTTTGTATTGGTACATGTGTTTTTTAATATTCCAATGCTTATTATCCAATAGTGACATGAGAGAGAATTTTTTTTAGTTAACCAATATATTTCTTAATTTGTGTGAAATATCCTAGAATGACTTATATAATGGAATGGAGGGAGTATTTAATATAAATATATAAATAAAAAATAATAAAGTAACATGGTCATTTTGTATCATATTATGTCTATCCTAAAAAATTAGGCATATTCGGTTATAAATCTAACAAAAAAAAATTTATTAATGAGTTAATATTGAAAAAAAGATAGAAACCTTATAATTTGTTTTTCAATATGTTATCTAAAAAAATAAAAACTAATAAATTATTTATCTTAAAATTAAAAGTTTAATTAAAGAAAATCTATTGTAACGATATCTTCGGTTTAATTTTAAATCTTTTTATTTCGAAGGATCTTTTTTCAACAATCTCTAGGATTTATGCTCAGCCTTAACACAGTGTTTACTTCAAAAGAAAATTAATTACGTACCAGACATGTAGCTTTGTTGACAGTATCAGAATCTCGATCAAAAGTTTGATTTCCATCAAGAACATCAAGCATCACATCTATGAAATCTGCTTCCCCTTTATTAACACCAGAAGCTCTTTTCTGTTTATGTTCCTTAATCCACTCCATCATCACAACATCAAGTTCTTTCGCCGTCTTCTTCATCTTTTTCTCATATCCACCGATATCCAACCACCGCAAAAACGGCAGTCCATCGGCAGCCACAAACCTCCCTGACAAATCAAAAAAATCCCTCAACGCTTCTTTCCATCCCTCATCTTTCCCATATCCACCAGATTTCCCCACAACTATTCTAGATATCACATTCAACGTTATATCTCCAACCAATTTCTTCATCTCCACCAATTTATTCACTCCCCCCAATTTATACAGCTCTTGTAAAGCTGCCCGGACCTCCGATTCCCGGACATGTTTGAACATCTCGAGACGGTGGTTAGATAGCAGCTCGACCGTCGCGAGCTTCCGGATTTGGCGCCAGTAGTTTCCGTAAGGGCTGAAGCCAAACATGGATCGATCGTAACCTAAAAGGTCCATTGCGAGAGTGTATGGGCGGTTCGCGAAGGTTTTGTCGTGTGTGGTTAAGCACTCTTTGGCTATCTCCGAGTTGTTGACGACTAAAGCGCGACGGATCCCCATTTTGATGGTGAAAATTGGGCCGTGTTTGTCGGCCATTTCGCCTAGTACTATGTGCGGTGGTTTTGGACCTCCGAGGAGGTGGAGATGGCCGATTAGAGGCCATGAACCTCCGGCTAATGGGGCTCCGGGTTTCTTTTTTCCGGTGAATTTTGAAATGAGAAAGAGGAAGGAGAAAATGAGGATGAGAAAGGGTATAATGAGATGGGGGGAGTCGTGGGGTATTTCCATGATAGGAGAATCTAGAATATGCAGAAAAAGGGTAGGAGTTGAGGTCTTAATATATTACTAAAAAGGACACCAAATGTGAACAATCAGTTTTGGTTTTTTTGTCCATATTCTTAGATCTTTGCTGTCTTGCTTTGACATTCACAAAATTAAATAAATTAGATTATTTTTAATTTTTTTCTTTGTCAACATTTCTGAATCAAATTGGATTTTCAAAATTTAGTGTTCATAACGTGAGTGGAATTTTTTTCCAATTGATCAATGTTTGTAGAAGATTTGGTTTTGTGAACTATGGTTTTAACTTTTAGCTGAATTGGTAAATTTGTTAGATAACATGATATCAGAATAATGATCAAATGTTAACAACTAATTAATTAGTAAAATTAAAATCAGATAATAAAATGAGACTAAATTATCAGCTTAACCTTTTTTAGTTAAGGCTACAATCATAAATTACGGTTTTGTGGACATGTTTTTATATATAAATGATTTTTTTTTTTTTTTGAATCCATAAATGAAATTTTAATATACAATTATTTATATAATTTTTTTTGGTAGGAAAAAGTTTAGGTAAGGGTAAGTCTATCCACTTCCAAGGTCAGGGCAAACCACAGACCTCGATGAGGGTTTACAGTGGAATTTACAGATCACCTACCAATGGGGGTTAAATTTTGACGGAGTGGGGAATATTATCTTTATAATTTTAATTTGACGAAAAATATATCTTTTATATCTTTTTTTATTTTTTATAGTTTTTTTATATTATTTCTTACTATTTTTCTTACTGTATTTGTACTTTTTTTCATATAATAAAATGATATAAGTATTTTTATTAAAAAATACTTTATAACTTTAGAATTTGTAAAAAAAAATATTTATATAAAAATATTATTATTTAAAAATTGTTATGTTGCTTTAGTAAAATTACTGATTAAAATTTATATTTAATATTGTTTTTATTTTCTTATAATTATTTTATAAAATATTAAAGATATATTAAAGAAAATGATTATATGTTTTATAATATATATATATATATATATATATATATATATATATATTATATGAGGTCCTAAGTAGCCACATCTATTGTCTAGGGCAGAAGCCTGGACAAGGCTATAATAACAATAAATGCTATCGTTGTCTGTATCTTTAGCTATTTAATGAAGATAATCTGAATCCAAAATGATTTGTAGAGTTTTATTCCTACCGCAAAGAACTCTCAAAGAGTATGAAGAACGACGATAATCTTTCCATTAATAAATGATAAAAAATAAAATAAAATTAGTATTTTTTTTCTCTAATAAAATAAGTACTTTTTTAATAGTTTTAAGAAATATATAAATATTTATATCTTCTCTTTTAGATCTTTCACTCTTTTTTAGATCTATCTTCTCTTTTTCGGATCTGTCTTCTCTCTCTCAGATCTGTTGTCATGGTGAAGAATTTTTATGAAGATTGAGAGTTTTGAGATCTATCTCTTCTCTTTTAGATCTATCTTCTCTCTCTCAGATCTGTTGTCATGGTGAAGAATTTTATGAAGATGGAGAATTTTGAGATCTATTTTCTCTCTCTCAGATCTATTTCTCTCTTTTAGATTTTTTTCTCTCTTTTAGATCTATCTCCTCTCTTTCAGATCTCTCTTCTCTCTCTAAAACACAGGATCAATTTCTCTCTCTCTCTCTCTCTCTCTCAATTAGTTATAACTAAATTATCTATAACTAATAGTAGAATTTAAGACCTAAATCCTAAAAACAAACGGGCGATTCTTTTGGCGATTTTTCATGGCGAAGGAACGGGAGGCTAGGTCTAGGGTGACGATGGGAGGAGCGGGCGGCCGGGCTGCGAAGGAGGCGACGGCTCGTGTGGCGGCGAAGGGGCTGGGCGTGGATCTGGATCCGGATGGAAGATTGGCGGAGGAGGCTAAGAGATCGGCGGATATTTCTCCGCGGGTTAGACGGTTCAGTACCGACCGTATCCGTGAAAGGTCGAGGGAACGGGTTTCTGTTCCGGAGGAAGGCGTTGCTGGGGCGGGGCTTGGTGGCTCGGAGTGTGGCCAGATTACGGTCGCGGCTTCGGGGGCGCTGGGACTGGTTGATGGTGTAGGCGGGAGCGCTGGCTCCGTTTCTCTGCCGGCTGCAAGAGAGGGAGAGCATGAGCGGGGGGCGGGATCCTTGGCCTGCATTGCGGATTTTATCGCCCCGGCTGGGGAGGGCGGTAGGCCTTCGCCTGGCGCTCCTACGAGTGTAGGCAGCGACGCGGGGTTGCCGGCACTAAAGATGGATGCCCAAGGCGAGGCCCCGAAGGATGGCACGGAGTTTAGGGATGTTGGGGATTTTGTGGCTCCCCCGTTGAGCGGGGCTTTGGCCCAGGGGGCTGCTTGCCTAAAAATCTCAGTTCCTAGGTCTAATCCTGGTATTCATGGTAACCCTGGATTAGGGCTGGGGAATTTATCTTGGAAAGACAAGGTAATGGGGGTAGTAGAGGAAGAACCCATGATTGAGGATGACATTATCGAGGAGGTTTCTGAGGGAGATGTTTCTGACTCAGATATTGAGGATGGTGAGCAAGAGGACCATTTGTGTCCTGTTATCCGACTTTCATTGGAAGACAAGCGGGTTCTTAGATCCAAATGGAAACTCTCCTTAATTGTCACTATTCTTGGGAAAAGGATAAGCTTCAATTACTTTGCCCAGAGGATCCAGGCCCAATGGGCAAAGAAAGGGAAGGTTACCATCACGGATCTGGAGAATGACTATTATGTCATAAAATTTACAAGGGCAGAAGATTACAATTCAGTGATTAATGGTGGACCTTATATCATATCCAATCATGTTTTAGCACTGAGGCCTTGGGTACCAAATTTTAATCCGCATGATTGCTCTGTTAATAGGATCCTTACTTGGGTTAGATTCCCAGGTCTACCCATTGAATACTATAATGAAAGATTTCTGAATAAGATTGGTGGCCTGGTTGGGAAAGTTCACCACGTTGACAAGACTACCGTGGGGGCAGAAAGAGGCAAGTTTGCCAGGGTTTGTATTGACATTGATCTTGCTAAGCCTTTTCTGTCTAAATTCTCCGTTCAGAATAAAGTCTTTTATATTGAATACGAAGGTATTCACAATATCTGCTATGAATGCGGTATGTTTGGCCATACCTATGATGGCTGCCCCAGAAAAAGGAAAGTGGTCGAGGAGGTGGTGGTGCCTATCATAGGCAGAGATGAAGGTAGCAAAGGTGAGGAGAAGAATTTTGGGCCATGGATATTGGCCAAAAGGTCAGCCTGAAGGAAGCCACGTGCTTATGCTTCTCGGAATCAAGTTCCAGACATCAGCAAGGAGATGACCTCTCTCCAAATTGCTCCTGAGATCAAGGCTAGGCCTCCTGATACTAAGAGTGGTGTTGGTAGGGACTCATCTTCTGGTTCAGGATCTAGATTCGGAGCCCTGTCTATTGTGGATGGTCAGGATTCGGAGTTACCAGCTGAACACATGGAGTTAAGTATGCCAAGCCTGGAATCTGCTTAGCCAGCTACCATCCTTGGTGACTCTATTAATCCTCTCTTCGATCCCAAAGCTTATGCCAAGGGGAAATCCCAGATCACTGGCTCGACAGGGAAAGCAAAGCTTAATGAGGTTAGTGTCCTGAATCCCCTTGTAGACCCCCTAATTGGGAAGTCTATAGGAGTTAATAAGTCTCTTTTGAAGAAACCTAAGGCTAACCTTAAAAAGAACCTTGGTTCTTTGGATTTTTGGGATAAAAGAGGGCCGGCTGGCACCTCTTCTAGGCTCTCAGGAGCCCCGAATAAATACCTGCTCTAGGGTGTGTGCCTGTGATCAGTTGTCTTCCTTCTGATGGACTTCTTTGTTTGGAATGTTAGAGGTGCGGCTAGCAAGGCAACCCGCATCCATGTTAATGATCTTATTAAGCAATTTAACCCTTCTTGTTTTCCTCTTCTTGAAACCAAGGTTAGTGGTTCTAAAGCAGATGAGGTGGTTAAAAAGTTTAAGAATTGGAAGTGTGTAAGGTCGGAGGCGACTGGTCGAGCAGGGGGGATCTGGATTTTTTGGAAGCCAGGTCGTGTAAGTATTGATATTATTACTATTGATAACCAATTCATTCATAGCAAGGCGTGTTATCCTGGCAACAAACCTTTCTTTGTGTCCTTTGTCTATGCCGATCCGATCCTGACTAACCGGAAGAGGCTTTGGGAGATCCTGTTCTCTATTAGTATGAATATGATGGATCCTTGGTAGGTCGCTGGTGACTTTAATGATATTGCCCGGATGAGTGATCAGAAAGGGGGGGCAATCATTATATCAACCGGTGCCTTAACCATAAGCAGAATATGGATCTTTGCGGGCTATCAGACCTTGGTGCGGCTGGCCACAAGTTCACCTGGAAAAGGAACAACGTGTTTGTTCGGTTGGATAAAGTGTATGCGAATGTAGCGGCGATCTATAGATTTCCTGAGGTAAACGTGCTGAACCTCCCTTTTCTCCACTCGGACCATAGTCCTATCCTCGTTAAGCTAGTTAAAGGTCATCGGCCCAAAGGGAATAGACCGTTTAGGTACCTTGTTGCTTGGGACACCCATCCTGAGTTCAGGAACTTTGTTAAGGATAATTGGCAACCCCATTCTAATGTTCTCCTTGCTGCTGAGGAGTTTAGAAGAAATGTGGTGGGATGGAATAAAAACATCTTTGGCCATATTATCCGAAGGAAAAATAAACTCTTAAGGAGGATGGAAGGCATCCAACGCTGTTTGGAGATCCATTTTGACCACAGTATGAATTGTCATCTTAGATCTCTCCAGAACGAGCTGGAAGTGGTCCTTAGACAAGAAGAGCTCCTTTGGTTCCAGAAATCTAGGAAGGCTTGGATTAAGGATGGTGACCGGAACACCAGATTCTTCCACCTTTCTACTATTATTAGAAGGCAAAGGAACCAGATCGATGTTATTAAAGATTCTAATGGTGACTGGATTTATGAGGAAGAAGATATTCGTCGCCTTGCTCTTGAGTTCTATAAAAACCTCTTTAAAGAGGAAGTTGTGGATCTGGACAAAGCCCACTCTGGGGTCACCTTTCCTAGGCTGGAGGAGGAGGTAATTGTTGATGCCTTTCATCCTATCGACCGGAAAGAAATTGATCTTGCCTTCACCAGTATTGGAGCTACTAAAGCTCCAGGGATCGATGGTATCCCTGCTAGTTTCTACCATAAACACTGGGACTCGGTGAAGGAAGGTGTCTATAATTTTATCTTTGGAGTCTTCCGCGGTTCCAACGAGATTAGCCTGGTGAATAAAACCCTCATGGTTCTGATCCCTAAGGTTGAAAAGCCCTCCTCCTTTTTAAAAATAAGGCCGATCAGCCTATGTAATGTTTTATACAAAGCTATCACTAAGATTGTGGCGAATAGGATCCGGCGGATCCTTCCTGAGATTATTAGCCAAAATCAAGATAGCTTTGTTCCTGGTAGGCAAATGATGGACAATGTGGTAATTGCCCAGGAGATGGTCCATTCCATGAAAATGAGGAAGGGTAAGAAAGGGATCGTGGCTCTCAAGCTTGATCTGGAGAAAGCTTATGATCGTTTAAACTGGAGCTTTCTTTTGGATAGCTTAAGTAAAGCTGGTATTCCTGAGAACTGGATGAGTTTGATTGAAGGTTGCATGTCTTCTCCTGTTTTCCAGGTTCTGATCAATGGAGATCTGTCTAATGAGTTTTCTCCTTCTAGGGGTATCCGTCAAGGAGATCCTATGAGCCCTTTCCTTTTTGTGATAGTAATGGAAAGGCTGGCTCACCTAATTCAAGAAGCTGTGAATAAGGGGAGTCTCCATCCTGTGTCCATTAACAGATTTTGCCCTCCTATTTCCCACTTGTTCTTCGCTGACGATGTGATGATCTTTGTGGAAGGGAATGAGGAGCAAATTGGTGTGGTCATGAATATCCTGGAGTGCTTTTGCGTTGCTTCTGGCCAGAAGATCAATGTCCGCAAGTCCCGGATGCTTTGCTCTAAGAACATGGATAGAAGCCTCTGTAATAAGCTTAGCGATCTTTTGGGTATCCCTCTTACCCAATCCTTGGGAAAGTATCTTGGGATCCCCCTTCATAGTGACAGAGTTTCCAAAGCCTCCTTTAAGGAGACTCTGGACAAAACTAATGGGTTGTGTGCTAGTTGGAAGGCCAATTCTCTTTCCTTGGTTGGCTGTCTAACCTTAATTCAGTCTGTCAACTGCGCAGCTCCCAATCATATCATGCAAGCATGTAAGTTGCCTGAGCCGGTTCTCAATGAGCTTGATAAAATCAACCGGTGTTTTCTTTGGGGTGAGTCTGGAGAGGGTAGGAAGATTCACCTAGTCCCTTGGAAGGAGGTCTACCAGCCTAAAAGCAGGGGGGGTCTTGGCATCAGACAAGCTAAAGATAACAATAAGGTCTTGTTGATGAAGCTCCTCTGGAGAATGTGGCAGAACCCTTCTTCTCTTTGGGTTCGATTGCTTTGTGGCAAGTATCGAAAGGACAAAATCTTTGGGGGCCCTAAAGAGAGGATTGACAATTGTTCTTTCCTTTGGAAAGGGCTCAGTGTTGTGTTTGCTGAGTTCTGCACGGGGGTTGGCCTGGAGGTGGGTAATGGTAAGTCCATAAGCTTCTGTTATGACACCTGGATCGGAGATAAACCTCTTATAGAGGTTTGCTGCTCTCCCCCGCCTAGCAATTTCCGCAACTGGAGGATTGCCGATGTGGTGGACTCTGATGGGGACTGGATTTGGTCTATGTTTGATTCCTTCTTGAGCCTTGATTCTCTCCTCAGAATCAGGGGAGTGAAGATTAGTAACCTTGAGGAGGACAAGGATAGGCATTGCTGGGCCCTGACAAAAAATGGAGCTTACTCTTACAAGTCTGCCTTTGAAGCTTTTACTCTTGACAGATCCGACCCTCTTTCGGACACTTGGAAATCCATTTGGGCTCTGAAAATCCCTTACCGAATGAGGAGCTTCCTGTGGCTTGGAGTCAAGGACAGGTTGCTGACTAATTCGGATAGACATAGACGTCACTTGGCGGATTCAGGTGCTTGCAGTAGATGCAGAGGCCAAGTTGAATCTTTGTGCCATGCCCTTAGGGACTGCCCTAAGAGTAAGGAGGTTTGGCAGAAAGTTCTTCCGCACCACATTCTCCCCTCCTTCTTTGCCTACCCTGAGAATGACTGGTTCTCTAATGGGGTTAAAGGTAGGCTAATGGCTAGCATGGAGCAGGGAGACATTTTATTTGCTATTATCTGCCACCACCTTTGGAAGTGGAGAAACGAGGAGATCTTTGGTGAGAAGACTGTTTTTATTCAAAACTTACCCGAGTTCTTCTCTAAAAAGCTCCTTACCATTACGGGGAGCTTCAAAGGGGACCCCCTTGCCAATTCTACCCAGAATAAAGAGGTTCAACTCGTTGGGTGGTGTAGGCCGAAGGATGGGGTGGTTAAGTTGAACACGGATGGCTCCTGTCTCACCAATGGAAAGATCGCGGCTGGAGGCGTGCTCAGGGACGCGGGAGGTGCCTGGTTGTCTGGATTCACCCATAACCTGGGTTTGGGCTCATCCTTTTTAGCGGAACTTTGGGGTATTCTTTCTGGAGTCAAGTTTGCCAGAAAGCTGGGTATTAAAAGGCTTGCTGTGGAGTCTGATAATATGGAGGCTATTAGTATGATCTCTAATAATCATGCTTTTTGTCTTAGTAGCCAGAACCTTATCAAAGCAATAAGAAGTCTTGGCTCCTCCTTTGAGTCCTTAGAGTTCAGCCACATCTACAGAGAACAAAATCGAATTGCGGATCGCTTGGCAGCAGCTGGGCACGAGGGGATGTTAGGTGTTTCCACCCTTTCTGATCCTCCTATCTATCTTTCTTCTCTCCTTTTAGAGGACAGAGTTGGGGTTAGCTTTCCTAGGCTGATCACAGGTTAGCTTTTGTCTCGGTGTTGGTTTGTTTTCTTTCCTGTTTCTACCAAAAAAAAAGAAATATATAAATATTAATAATTAATATTTGATAAATTAATAATTTTTTAAATAGTAATTTTTTTCGTTAACCAGTTCAAAAAATGATCAATTTTAATAAATTAAAAAGATAATAATTTTGTAGAACAACCCTTTATAAATGTATTATTTTATTATTTCTATAAATTAATAATTTTTCAAATATATATATATATATATAGGGGTGAGATCCAGCGTGACAAGGGCTTAAGTTGTGACAATGAGCTTATTGTGTGACATAACAAAACTACGTCATTTTGGCAATAAAATTCAAAAAAAAAAACACGCGTTTCTCCTCTGTTCTACACAGGAAAAACGCGCGAATCAAATATCTCAATTCTACTCTGTTCCTCATAGCAAAAATGCGATTTTATTCTCTCACAATCATCGATCGATTTCAAATCTGTATTCAGATTAAACTCTGAGTTTCTTCTCCGTTGAATTAAGGTTCGCTTTTCTACTCTCAACATTACTGATCGATTCTCTTGAAATCAACATTATCGATCGATTTCTCATCTGCATTCATATAATTCAATCTGAATATGGAATACGAACACCAAAATATGAAATCTGAAGACAACAATCAGTGCAATATGGAACACAACACAACATCATCTCCAGGTATTTTGCTCATATCTGACACTTTACATTTTTGTTGATAATAGATTTATCTTAAATTTATCTGATATATATGGATTTCTTGATAATAGTTGATCTAAACTTATTCTCAGACTTGATAATAGATTTATTATACTAATTATTAACAAAAAATGTACTGTAAATTCTAACAAATTGTAATTGTTATTCCATGTGAATATATCATTAGTTCCATAATAATATATTAGTTGTTCGAACTAGATATACTAATTATTCCGAACTAATGTACCATTTGTTCAAAGTACATATTTGTCCTAATCTCAACTCTCTTACATGTTTTGTAGATTTGCTTTCGCCTACTTACTCTTCTACTGCAATTGTACCTTACACACCAGAAGTAATAACAAGACTCAGCCCTAACGGAACAAAAATATGGATTCCTAATTGTTCAAATGAGTTAAAACCTGCTCTTGGAATGATATTTGAGAATTATAATAAAGCTCAAGAATTCTACAAATCATATGCATGTGCTGCTGGATTTAATAGTAGGATATCAACTTCAAGAAAGAAACAAGGTGTTATAAAAGAACAATTTTTTGTATGCAATAAAGAAGGTTACAAATATCACAAAAGAAAAGCAATATCCAGTGATATAAAAACCAGAAAAAGGACACTCAGTCGCGTAGGATGCAGTGCTAAAATGATTATCAAACTTTCCGACAATGGAAACTATGAAGTGACACAGTTTAAAGAAGAACATAATCATCTTCTATACACTCCAGGATGTGTACAATATCAAAAAGAGGGCAGGAACATGAACCTTCTATTGAAAAATATGGTAGTTAATAATGCAAAGGTAAAAAATCTTCTTCATAATTGTTATGCATTATAAATAATGTATTCTGTTTACTTATAGAATTTTACTCATTTCATCTAAAAATAAATGAATTCTGATTTGGTTGAACAGATGAATGTTGGTCCTCTAAGAACTTATAGACAAGCAAAGGAACTTTATGGAGGATATGAAAATATTGGTGCATCGAAGATAGATTTTAAAAACTTCCAGAGAGACTTGAAAGCATATATTAAGGATTCAGATGCACAAATGTTTGTAGATAATTTTCAAAAAAAAAAGGAGTTATGGAGTGCATTATTTTTCGAATTTGAAGTAGATCAAGAAGGCAGACTCTGTAGAGCTTTATGGGCAGACCCTGTATGTATCAAAAACTACGCTCTTTATGGCGATATGGTCTCATTTGACACAACATATAGCACAAACAGGTACTACATAATAATCTTTGGCATAAAATTTTAGCTTTCTGCATTTCATATACTGATTTTGAAACACAAAAATTGTATCATGTTCTTCAAATAGAAAACTTATTTTTATGTTACAATAAACAGGTATAATATGATATTTGGACCATTTACTGGGGTTGACAACCACAAAAAATGTATTACATTTGCATCTTGTTTCGTGGCTAACGAAGATATAGCAACATTTGAGTGGGTTTTTAAAACATTTCTGAAAGCAATGGACAACAATGAGCTGACTTGCTTGATAACAGACCAAGATCCAGTAATGATAGTTGCAATAAAAAATGTTTTTAAAAAAACAGAACACAGATTTTGCATGTGGCACATTATGAAGAAGATGTCAGACAAAATAGGTACGCAAAATAATTCTATACTATTTATTTTCTATTGTCCCATTCAATAAATACAATGTTCAAATATAATACATGTGTTGTTCAATATGAATACATAAAATGTTCCAAAATGATATATGTGTTGTTCAATACGCATACATTAATTATATTCTAAACTCTATTCTTACAAATACAGGAAGACAAATAATGCAAGAAACATATTTTATTACAAAGATAAATTCTTGCGTGTGGAGTGTAGAATTGGAACCAGAAGAGTTTGAACAAAAATGGATGTAAATTATTTTGGAATTCAATTTACAAGAACATGGATGACTGAAACACATGTATGATATAAGATCAACATGGATTCCTGCTTATTTCAGAGACTCATTCCTAGCGGGCTTAATGAGAATAACCTCAAGGTCAGAAAGTGAAAATCACTTCTTCACTTCTTTCACAAAAAGTCATTTGACTCTCATTGAATTCCTCCTCCGGTTTGAGGGTGCAATGGAAGCACAAAGACATGCACAAGGAAAAAATGACAATGATTCTAAACACTCAATACCTATGACTCAAACACCAATTCCTATCGAAAAGCATGCATCAGAAGTATTTACAAGAACAATTTTCTATGAATTTCAAAAACAAGTGATAGATGCTTCATTTAAATGTGGCGTTGATGATATACAGAAACACATTGACAAATGCAGAATCACTGTAAGAGAAAAAGGTAAAAAAAACAACATATCAGGTTGTTTATAATACAGAAAACAGTGACACAACATGTTTGTGCAAGATGTTCAATAGAGCAGGAATTCCCTGTAGACATATGGTGCTTGTATGGAAGGATAGGATGCTGGAAAAAATTCCTGACCAGTATGTGCTAAACAGATGGAAAATATTACCAGAGATAACATTGCAAAATAATGTTATAGAAGAATATGCTAGAATAATGGGAAAGAAAATAATGTTGAATAACTTATGGAGTGAGATTCACATGACTGTGTGTTTGGCTGAAGGGGATGAAGAGGACCTAAATAATCTCACAAGAAACATTCAAACATTGAGGACAGAGCTGGAAGCAAAGAAAAGAAAGAACATCAACAAGTCTACTAAAATTCAAGACATAGAGATGTTGGTTGGAACAAGTCGGCCCTCTGAAGTTCTAATCAAAGAACCTAAAATTTCTAAAAACAAAGGAACTGTGATTCAGCTTACAAACAGTGAGAAAAGATTGAAGGGAGAAAAAAAGAAAGCAATTGAACAATCACAAAAAAAAAACAAAGGATGTGCAAAGGATGTCACCAATTGTGCAACCATGACATTAGAAACTGCCCAGAAAAAGCAAAGAGATAAGGTAAAATCCCTATATCTAAACTTTCTTTACTCTATCAGTATATTTTGTTATTTCACTTCACTTTGAAACCTGTGATTTTTAATTGGAACAACTTGTTATTATATGTCTTAATAATACATTTCTTACAAAGATCAAATAAGATCATTATTGCAACCTAAAACATCATTGTTACATTGCTCATTCTTGTCTTTCAGATTCTTCTTCACTTCCTTCAGCTTCTCCTTCAATCCACTTTCTTCTACTCTTGTTTCAGAATAAAACACATCACAGACACACAAAATAAAGAAATAAAAGCGTTTATGCCCTTCAGCTTCACCATGATGCAATCAACATTCCCCTCCATAAACGTTTCCTCCATATCAACAATGACCTTAAAAAGTTCATCAGGAATATAACTACCTCCTTTACGTACTGAACATTTGTGTTAATTTCAAACAACATATCTTTACACTAACAAATATATGAACATCAATAATATATAGCAGTATAAAAAACATAACAAAAAAATATATCATTAAATAAAAAAAACATACAAACAGAAACAGAAAAAACATAAAAACATAAAAATAAAAACAATTGTTCACAATTATAAAAAAAAACATTAAAATAAACCACCATTAGGACCCGTAATATCATTGTTATATTTCTTAATCTGGTCCTTCAGATTCATCTTCACTTCCTCCAGCTTCTCCTGCAACTCCAGCTTCTCATCCACTTCTTTCTCAATGAAACACATCATTGAGTCACAAAATAAAGACATGAAAGCCTTCATGCCCTTCAGCGTCTTTATGATGGAGTCAATATCCCCTTCCATAAAAGTTTCCTCCATATCTTCAATAACTTTAAATAACTCATCAGGAATTTCACTCCGTTCTTTAGATACTAAAGGTTGAACAGGAGAAGAAGACCTCGATCTCTTAGACGAACTGGAACTGCTTCCTGACATATTTCCTTCAATCCAAATTCTACTAAAAAAAATACGATCAATAAAGAGAGCAATACTATTTATAGAATTTTATTTAGTCTCTTCAACTTCATACTATCAAACACGCTTTCTTTCATTCAAATGATTATCTATTGGGAAACTCAAAAGCTTTTATTAATTTAGACTCTTCAAATTCTACTTTTCCTGCAATGAAACACGCATTTTCATTAAAAGTAAATGTATATTGTAAATCTCAATTGTATTAAGAATATTACGTAGATGAATATATTTATTAAATGCAAACTAAATTAAAACTGTGAATCACTCTCTTAAACTATTGGTATTATTTCCTATATAAATATGAAAATTAGTCTGTTAAACTATTCGTATCAGAATCAATAAGTATTTCCTCATTTATTTATTATTGCAAAGGGGATGAATTAAAATCAGATTAAAATAAATCTGTATTCATTTTATTAACAATTATTCATTACAACGAAAGTATTTCCTCATTTATTCATTAAAACTTTAATGAAACATATACCATGTATTAATTATATTCAAACAAACAGTGATTACTTATTGATCCCTTATTACTGAAAAAAATGTAACTATATGATTTCATTTTCTATTTTACAGGGTGAATCCTCAAAAGCAAACTTACTGATCAATTGGATATATTCTTATATTCTTCCAACGGTATACATACTATGTTCCATTCCATGAGCTGTATTGTTCAATCTGAATACATATGTTGTTCCAGAATAAATATTACATTGTTCCATCAGAAATATTTACATTCTTCTTATTTACTTTAATGTGATCTAAACTCATTTCTCATTCCAAAATAATTACTAATATGATCCAACACAATTTGTTTAAATGGCTAATGTATATAAGGTGGTTGTGAGTCCAAACCATTGAATATGCTCTTATATTGATCCAAATGTATATATAAATTGTACAAATTCTTTAATATAACTATATCATTTGTGATGAGTATTGAAAAATGATCTATACTGAATTCTACAAAATTGTACCACTTGTTCAATGTAACTATATCATTTGTTCAGAAATATTTAACCATTTGTTCCATTCCATAAACTGAATAGTTCCATCGGAATACATATGTTTTTCTGGAATAAATATTACATTGATCAATCAAAAATAGTTACATTCTATTTATTTACTTTAATGTGATCTAAAATCATTTCCCATACAAATATATAAAGAGGTTGTGAGTATGAACCATTGGATATGCTCTTATATTGATCCAAAACTATACATAAATTGTACAAATTGTTTAATATAACTGTAAAATTTGTTCAAACTTAATGTACCATTAAGGGGTTGGGAGTATTGAAAAAAAGGCTGTGGATGAATTCTACAAAATTGTATGACTTGTTCAATGTAATTATACAGTTTGTTCCGAATCAATATACCATTTGTTCAAATAAAATGTAACATTTGTTCCAAATGAATTATATCTCCTAAATATTGAATATATTGACATCTGTTAAGAATAAACAAACATAATTTGAAAAACCTTTATAAATGTAAAATTTTATATACAAATTCTAAAGTATATTTACAAATTCTAAAATATATTTACAAATTTAACATACAAAATATGCTCTTCGAAATTTAAACCAGCACCAACAACCCATTCTTTTGACTTCTCATCAATTTCTTCAATAAGTTGATTTATTGGATTCAAAAGAATGCTCCAGCAATAAAAAATTCTAAGCTTTCTAAACTCTTTTCCCTGCAAAAAAAAATGATATAATAAAATAGAATAATAGTAATACAAACTGTTACATAAAGAATTTACAACACATACCTTAGAATTCTTTGTCAATCCAATATTCCACTCCTTCACACTCTGACCAATGTAAGTTTTCATATGCTTTAAAAGAAAAACACCACAATCATTGTGGTTATTATTGCTTCTCCACTTCATCCTCAGGATTTGCACTTTATATGCACACATTTGTTTTAATAAAGAAGCATCATTTTTTAAAACAAAATGAGCATAGGATTTTAACTGCAACAAACAAATCAGAAAATATGTTATCACATATACAACAAAAATAAAGAATGAAGTAAATCAAGTTACAACATACCAATTGTTCTGGACAATTATCATACTTATCAGCACGACTGATTTTTCGAGGAAGTGTCATATTATCCAATATTTGAACACTCTTTGAAAGATTGTTGACAACAATCAGATAAAAATGTCCATGAGAAATAACAGGGAAAAACACCTAATAAACACCAAAAAACATTAGTATCTCAATACATTTAACAGTATTCAACAGATGCTGTTCAACCATAAAACTTACCAATTCAACATTAGCCAAGTTTTTAAAATTGAAAAACTTAAGTTCATTCTGAAGCCTTTCATGAAAATTATATTCTCTTGTTCTACTAGCTCCAGAAAATAGAAGATTCTACAAAATAATCAAAACAACATTTAGCAAAACAATTATTTACAGAATGAAAACAAAAAACAAACTTACAAAGTTAGGAAACATACAAAAGCATATGTACTGAAAAAAAATCTTTTAGATTTTCCATTATATTTTTTCAATTCTTCAGTGTTCAAAATTGAACTCCAAGCATCCACAATATTATTGACAATATGATCATGACCAGACATTGATAAAATCTCCCGTTTATCAATAAAGGTTTGTCCGTCACTGAAAAATACATCACTTCAAAACAAGGAAAAAAACTATCAGTATATGCCAAAATAACATATAAATTCATATAACAAACATAACTTCAACTTCTTACCTGCTTAAAACAGGACTCGGAGCATATTCAACAATCCTCCTTTTACGACTATCCATGTTATCAACCAACTTTGGATGCCGAGAAATAAAAGGAGAACGGAGGTACTTCGATTCCTTAACAATCCTCCTTAAACCATCTCCTCCACAACTTTCATTATCAACACCATATCTCAAAATAATATTTCCCAAATCTCGACGTAATTCATTCATCACATCTACACTGTAAGATGACCTCCTAGCATACTTATCCCACTAAAAAACAAATCACAATTAACATAATCCATCAAAACTAATTGTTCCAAAAATAAAAACCAATTGTTCCAAAAATAAACACCAATTGTTCCAAAAATAAACACCAATTGTTCAAAGAATAAACACTTACAATATTGTCAATTTTCAACACTTTCTCAGACACTATATCATACATATACTTCATTACATAATACCCACAGCTTTTTGTATCTTTCTGAGTTGGAATATTCTGCAAAATAAAATACAAACAACTTAAAAACAATAAAAAAAAATTACACAAATATACATACAAATTAAACACGTACCACAGGGCAAATCCAATTTACCGAAAACTTCTTATGATAAAAAGAAAAAATAGATCTGCAAAACAATATCATATATATGTCAAGCTATTACATTCAATAAATAAAATACATTATAAAAGAGCATTTGATTATTAAACATACTCATCAACAACATATCTCCATTCATCATTTTCCATGCCCAAACGAGTTTTCAATGGATCCAAAAGAAAAACACGTTTCCGCTCAAGATCAACGACAGTCAAAGTCCAATGATAACTAAAAAAAACAAACACATTAGCAAAACAATAATACATTATTAAACAAATCAAATAAATCATCAGTATAGACAAATAATGCATACCGTTTGTTTCGTGGTATCAAATACAAACATTTGTTGCCAGACTGTTCATATCTCTCTGTCAAAAACTTGATTTTCTCCCCAATCTCATGAACTCTTTCAAAATGATTAGTTATGTTTGGATCAACAAGGGAGAAGGTGGTATCCAATCTATCATTATTCACAATCACATCATAAAGGTGCCTGTAGAAAATACACACAAAACATATACACTAAACATGTCATTCAAAAAAATAAAACAATATAACCACTAATACAAACATGCAATTATAGACAAAAAAATACCTCATGTAATACAAAATTGGGCCACAGCCTATTGGATCTAGATCAGCCAATTCACGAATATCCTTCCTCAATATAACTGCTTTCACCGAATGACCAAAAATGTAATCTTCAAACGTGGTAAAAACTGTCCTCCCATTACATAAATAATTGTTAGCCCATCTACACATATCGGCAAATTCATCTGGAACATCTCCAGGCAAACACTCCAAGTCTATATCATCATCAGAATCAGAATCAGACACCTCTGACTCAATCGCATCATCGATATCACTGTGTGAAATATAAAACAACTTAAATATATAACAAAAAAAATAAAAAAATAAAAAAAATAAAAATGTTTCATACATATACAAGAAAGGTTCCAAAAAACTGAACCATTTGTTCAACAAAATAATAACTTACACAATTTCATCAGCAGGATCAACAAACTCATCCCCTTCATCTTGATTTACACAAACTAAAGGACCAGCCCCAGAAACTATATCAGCAGCCCTACAAACAAAAAAAACATCAATTAAGCCACAAATATTAAATGACATGATCCAAAACAAAAAACATGTATTATTCAAACATAAATAAATTACATTTCAGATGAAACAGATTGATCAGCCACACTCTGGCTTAACAACTCAAATTGAGGAGCAGAATTCATCTTTATTCTCAACCTCAGACTTTCAGATGACCCTACTTTCCCTCTAACTTTCTTCACTACTCCTCTCTTCTTTTTCTTATCCTTCTCCTTCTCTGCTCCTCCTCTCTCTTTTTCTAAACCTTCAGCTATCTTTCTCTCTACCTGCTTGTTATATTCTTCATTAACAGCATTATATTCTTCCCAAAAGCCAGGCAGATTAAAAAATTGATTATCCTTATCAGATTCATTAGATAATCTTCCCGAATGCTCACTTGCTGGCATTCGCTCAGAAGGCTGGCTCATCCTCTCTTCCTTACTAACTCTGTACTTAGTAAAAATGTTTTCAACAAATGTATTCATCCGTACAGGAAAGTCATTCTCATCAAACATATTTTCAGCTTTATCCACCAACATAAACATCTCAGTTACAGCATTAGCTAACTTTCTAGCCACTGATTTAAACCTGACAGTGAATTCATGCATTTATAAAAACACTATTTACTAATCTATCAAAACGAAACACAAACTTCTATATAAAAGAAAAACACATATGCATACCATGAAGGGACTGGGACAGCCAGAAACTCCTTCTTGAGTATCTTCTTCTTCTCCTTCTTCTACATGCTTCTTCTTCTTCTTTTCTTCTCTCTTCTTCTTTTCTTCTTCTCTCCTCTTCTTCTTCTTACCTTCAACATTAGGGACTTCACATTCTACATCTGCTTCAGATGTAGATAATCTCTTTAATACAATGCCCTTGCCAAAACCACTGGCATTTTCTAACTTAATTCTTTCAGAAATAAGAACATTATTCCAAACAGAAGTTAGCAGAAAGGAACGTGGCCTCAAATCAACCCCACGTTGCAACCAATCAAAATAACATATCTACAATAAAAAAAATGAGAAAAACAAATTATAAGCTAATACATAAATTATTCAAAATAAATTCAAACATATTAAAACAATTACCAGAATAAATGGAAGAGGGCCTGTGAAGAAATATGGATTGGAATCGTTCTTGAAAGAACGAACTGAATCGATAAGATGCTTAAAGCAAAAACGGCACCAATCTAACTTTGAAATTTCATTCACATTCATACAACTAAATAAAAACTTATGGTACAATGCCCTATTCTTGTTTGAACGAATGCAAGAATTAACAACAATAACGATAAAGTTCTAGATGAACTCATCACAAACATCAACTTCCAACAGACTTTTCAGCCTACAAAGCACATCCTTATCCTTCGGACTGCCAGTACTTAAACCAAAAGACTTCCTCCAAGTGTTTAAAAAATTACACCAAACATCCCCACTCTTACTATCAGCTTCCAGAATTTCCTTTCCTCCACAAGGCAGACCATAAACACAATTAAAATCCTCTGCACTCAAATCAATCCGGTCATTACCAGAAAGAATGAAACAGCATCTATCAGGATCAACAGAATCCACAACCTTGCCACAAAAAAATTCCATTAAACTTCCCAATATCCAAACACAAAAAACCACCAAAACCTATCTTCCTAATGGTAGCTTTGTGTGTCTCTGGCATAGTTTTCACAAATTTAATAAAGGCTGTTGGACGAACCCTTTGATTCAATACTACACCAGATAAACCTTGCTCTATCCTTCTTCCACAATCATTGTTCACAGATCTAGCAGAACCAACTCCTTTCACAACCTCAAATTTATTCCTTCTCAATCTAGAAGCAGCAGATACATTCAAAAAATCAACATTCTTCATCTTCAACCTAGAAGAAACATCACCCTTCAAACTAACTCCAACTCTTCTTTTCTTTGCAACAGAACCAGAAACAGTATATTCATCATCTGCTTGTTCTGTTGGTGTACTTGCATTGATAACAAAATCAGGATCATTAATATTATCACGATCATCAGAAGAAGTCTCATCAGCATCAGAACAACTTTCAACATCCTTGAGAGCATCAAAAGAACTTTCATCAACACGAACACAACTATTTGATGACTTCTTCTTTAAAGAATGAGATTTCTTGACAAATTTCTGTTTACTTGCTCCTTCAATATTCTTTTCAGAGACCCTTGAAACATAAAAAATAACAAAATTAACAACAATACTAGATAAACAAAATACATATATAGTTACAAACGAACTTTACAAATGTTCCAGACGAATACATATATTGTTCAAAACGAATACATATATTGTTCGAAACGAATACATAAATAGTTCCATACAAAAACATAAATTGTTCCAGACGAATACATATATTGTTCATAAAGAATGCATATATTGTTCCATAAAAACATAAAATAGTACCTGTCGTCATCAACCTCCATATAATCAGAGTTTATAGCACGAAGCAATGCAGGATCAATAACATGATCAGACAAAATATCTTCCCTACTAGAAGTAGCTTTCGACATTCTGATATATACTGAAAAACAACAAAAAAAACACATATACAAGTCACAAAACTAACAAATGATAGACGCAAAGAATGAAAAAACACAAAAAAAATGCCGTTGAAACCCTAAAAACAACAAACAAAACAAAAACAAAATACAAAACCGAAACAAAACATATAAACAAAAAAACGAAGAACATGCATAACACAAAATCTAAAATGAACAAAGAAAACACAGAGGAACTCACCGATAACTTCAAAAATACACAAACAGAGAGCCGAACCTACCGATAAAGAAAAAAATATAGGAAATCAGAGCCATAAATATTCAACAAAAAAAACGAAGGGAAATGAAAAAAAATAAAAACGATCAAAACATACAGGAACTCACCGATATATACCAACAAACACAAAATGCGAGACGGAACAAAGAAATCCAACCAAAAACTCAATAAAAACACGATCGGAAATGAAACGGCGAAACCGAAAAAACGAGAGAAATATCAGAGAATCACCGGAGAAGAAAGAACGAGAGAAATATATGAGATTACAAATTTATCCCTAACATAATAACTATTTATACTAGCGCGTAAAATTACAAATATACCCCTCCATTTTTTACACAATTACTAAAAAGCCACTGTTGTCACACAATAAGCCTTGTCACATCATAAGCAATGTGTCACACCTGATCTCTTATATATATATATATATATATATAGGGGTGAGATCCAGTAAAACAATGGGTCTAGATGTGGCAAGGAGCTTATTGTATGACTTAACAAAACTACATAGTTTTAATAATAATTGAAAAGGGCAAGGTGGCAAATTTGTAAATAAAAGGAATGAGAGGATAGAGAAAATTGTTTTATTTCTTTTCTTTAAAATATATATTTCCGACCTTTCTAACCTCGTTTTTCGAAATTTTTTATACTATTAGACTCGTCTAAATTAGACGGTCATTTTGAGATCCCTGAAGGTCAGGTAAAAAAATTCCGATGAGCGGAATCCGGGTGAGCGTTTTCCGGAGAGAAAAACAGTGCCTAGAAAATTCTCAAACAATTCCAGAAAATGTAAACTATTATTCTGAGAAACTTTAATTATTGGGTCGAAGCGGTATTTCTTACAGTTTAGTCCCAATAAAAAATTTTCCTTAATTTTATCTATTTTACATACTTCAACAATTTGTTGGGTCAAAGCCGTAAGGAATCTCGCTTTGAGCCAAGAATTAAAGTTTCTTAAAATGATATTTTACATATTTTAAATTTTTTTGATAATTTTCTGAACATATTTTTTATCATACTTACATTGTTCCGACAATGTACGAAATTGTTCCAAATCAGTTTACCATTTGTTCCAACATAATACTTATATTGTTCCAACAGAATAAATCAGCGTACCAATTTTTCCAATAAAATAGTTATATTATTCCAGTATAATACTTATATTGTTCCAACATAATAAATCAGTTTACCAATTGTTCCAAATCAATTTTATTATTTATCGTCTTCAATTTCATTTTTATTTTTTAGTATTTAATATAGTATCTTCAAATTTATATTAGTTATATTATTTAGAAAATAATTCTAATTCCTATATTCTTCCAACAGAATAAATCTGTGTACCAATTGTTGCAACAGAATAGTTATATTGTTCCAACATAATTGTTATATTGTTCCAACAAAATATTCCAACACATAGTGCTGAAAGGTAGAACTAAAAAGTGTCCAGAAAATTATCACAAAATTTCAAAACATGTAAAACATCATTTTAAGAGGCTTCAATTCTTGGCTCAAAACGAGATTCCTTACGGTTGTGACCCAATAAATTGTTGAAGCATGTAAAATTGATAAAATTAAGTAAAAAGTTTGATTGGGACTAAACCCTAAGAAATCCTAGTTCGACTCAAGAATTAAAGTTTCTCCGAATAATGTTTTACATTTTTTGAAATTTTTTGAGAATTTTCTGGGCACTTTCGGGTTTCTCACCGGAAAACGCCCACCTAATCGTCGGATTCCGTTGATTTGGGAGTAAACCGTAAGGAATCTCACTTTGAGTCAAGAATTAAAGTTTCTCAGAATTATGTTTTACATTTTGTGAATTTTTTTAAAATTTTCTGGATATTTGTTTCTCACAGAAAAACAGATCGCTTGATTCCGTTCACCAGAAATTTTTTTACCCGCGCTTCTGGGATCTTAAAATGACCGTCTAATTAAGACGAGTCCAACGGTATAAATTTTTTTGAAAAACAAGGTTAAAAAAGTCGGGAAAATGCATTTTAAAGAAAAAAAATAAAACAATTTTCTCTTTCTTTTTATTTACAAATTTGTCACATTTCCCTACTTAATTACAAAATTGGTCATTGTCTCACTATAAAAAAATTGTCACACTTGATCTTTTCTATATATATATATATATATATATATATATAGAATAATTTAGCAAAATATGATTTTATAGTACTTTATTTTTTCTTGAAATTTAAATCTAGTTGAATTTTATCTTTTTTTTTTGGTAGTGTTGGAAGGCTATAAGCCCCGAAAAAGCAGAAGAAGAACAGAAAAAATAAAGCTAAACATGACATAGAAAACTAAAACTAGGTATATTTTCATTGTCAAATTGTAATAAAAAATTTTAAAGAGTTGTTAATGTTATAATTGCTTCATTTTTTTGTAACTGGTTCCAAATGTATTGAATCATCCTCGGCTTCACCACTTTATAAATTAATAATTATTAATTTTTTGATTAATTTTTTTTGGTAGAATAGGAAAGAAAAACAAACAAAAGCCCCTCAAACTAGCCCGGGATTAGCCTAGGAAAGCTAACCCCCACTTGATCATCCAAAAGTAAGGAAGAAAGGAAGTCTGGAGGAGAGGAGAAAGTTGTTACTCCCAAGGTTCTCAAATGGCCTTCAGCAGCAAGGCGGTCTGCCACTCGATTTTGCTCCCTGAAGACGTGGGCAAAGCAGATGGAATAGAAAGTGTGCCCAATCTTTTGATCTCTTTAACTAAGTTTTGGCAACCCAGACTCATAGCATTGTTAGTCCCTCCATTACATAATATTTATCTTTTTAGAGAAATTTTTTTATTCCATAAAGTTTGACATTTTGATTCAATCATATACATTAATTGATGTTTTACCAAATATGTTATTGTTTAAGTTGCTTTTTTTATTTTAGGAATAGATAAAATTAAATGATGGATGCAATTAATACAAGAGTAACAAAGTCTTTTAGTCAATATTAATTGCATTTCTTAATTCTTGTGCATTAACCTTAAAAGACAAATATTATGGAATAGATGGAGTATTTGTTAATAGTTGTTTACTAATAGTTGATTGTGTAAAATGATAAATAGAGTAAATTACACCCATAGCCACTGAACTTTACCCATTTTCACATTATGGTCACTGAACTTCATTTCTTCCCGGTATGGCCACTGAACTTTACACTTATTAACACTGGTGGTCACTTAACGCCTCAAAACGACCATTCACGGCTAAAAATAAAACATACAAAGCGTTAATAATATTCTAAGGAACTTTAATTCTTAAAAAATTTCGTTTTGAGGTCATTTAGGTGTTGTTTGGTTAGGAGAGAGAGAGAAAGCTCCAAAAAATGTGATTTGCGAAAATAAAAAATATGGCCTCATGGTAAATGTTGTTTTGAACAACTTTAATTCTTGAATATTTTTATTTTGAGGTCGTTAACGATTGTTAACGGTCATTTTGAGAAGTCGGTTAAAATTGAGTGGTCACTAGTGTTAAAAAGTGTAAAGTTCATTGGTCACATACCGGTAAGAAATAAAGTTGAGTGATCATAATGTGAAAATGGATAAATTTCAGTAGCCATGGATGTAATTTACCCTAAATAAAGATATAGTAAATTTTTTATTTAGGGCTTAAAATGGATTTAACAATAAACTAATTGAAAAACTCATAAAACCACTTTTCAAAATTAACTTTTTGAATTTAATAAAGTTCTTTTAAATCTCTCTTTACCCATTATTATTAAAAATTTGACTAGTTAAAACGTCTAAATTGAACCAAATCTCTAATTTTATTTCAAAAATCACATTACCAAACTGGATATTTATGTTGTGTTTAACTCGATTCTAATTAAAAAAAAAAAAGCAGAAATAATAATGGTAAAGGAGTATTACTCAAAGTAAAGATGAGTGAGACTCTTTTTACAAAATCCCAAAATTTTATTCTAATTAGGAATAAACTGTTAAATTGAGTCTCATTACTCATTTTATAAAATTGGAAAGTCCTGTTCTAATTAGCAATTAAACTGTTAAATGCAGTTCCAATTAATGAGGTTCTACACATAATAAAAAAAAAAAAATTTACTATAAGTTATGTTAAATTAAAAGAAAAAATCAAAGAAGAAAGACAAATGGAAAAGCTTTTGATTTGTCACCAATTATGTGCCTTGTGGACAAGGCAACGATCGCAATAAATGTTTTTGTTGACTTTGTCTCCATCTTTGCTAAATGGCCAAAGGATGAAGATAATCTCAATCCCAAAGGATTCAGAGTTTTGATTCCCACCGTAACGAATTCTTATGAGAGTATTAAGAAGGGTAACCCAATTATCTAAATAATTATTTTTAAACATACCAATGTTACTATTTTGGATTTATTTTATCTTGTCGTACTTTTAAAAAAATTGTTTAGAAAACGTCATTTTTATTTTAGAAGAATGAAGGGGTGTTTAGTTATCTACTTTTCGCCTCTTGTTTGTCTTTTCACTTTAAAAGGCGGAGTTTTAGGTGTTTGGTTAGACATCTGTTGTTTGCCTTTTACAGCTGAAAAATAGATTTTTATAAAGTAGAGAATCTATGTTTTTTTTGGAAAAACTGCATTTTCCAAAGGCAAACAGCAAATCGTAACAGCAACCAGCAAACAGGAACAGCAAACAACAAGTAGCCAAACGGGCCCTTAATCTCAAACTTGGTCGTGGATTGGTCCTAAATTAAGGGTGAACTTTATTAAACATTCAGTGTCATTTTATTGATTATTGATAGCGTAAGAAATAAATAATGCCATGTGGAACACTAAGAGCTTTCTAATCAAGCAACCATATGGAGCATTAAAAGTCTTTAGATCCGACAGCTAAGTTAAGATCGTCTGTTATCAAAAGGAAGGAGTCTCCTAATAGAACACTGCTCCACATAGAAGAAGGTTTCTTAGAAGATGAAGGATTCGTGAACGCACTATAAACAAAAAGGTATGACAAAACCCTAGAGGTACGTTAATATCACTACTTCGCAGTATTCCATTGTTTTCAACCCTTCAAAACTCTTGCTTACTTAGGCATTTGCGTAGGTTCACCGGATGTCGGCCCCTCTCTGATTGTCTATTCTTTCTTGCAGGGGGTTTTTGAAGAAGGATTTTGAAGACACTTCGGATACAATGTTATCATTGGTGCGGTGAGCCTGGAATCAAACATACATGTAACTTTCAAAAAACAATGTTTCCAGCAGAAAATCACACACACAAACCTACAACCAGCATGCCCCTTCTATCTGCAGTCTATGGAGAAGATATGAAGGGATCTTATCTAGAGTCTAGACATCACTAGGAACCATTGGAGCCTCAATAACAAAGGTTAGTCGATGAAATCACCGGTCAATTTTGCCAAAACTTAGGTAATATCCAAAAGGAGATGGGTGATATTAGGGCAGCGCACGCAATAGAGATGATAGAGTTTAAAGAAACACTAAAAAGGGCTGAAGAAATCATGTGCGATAACAAAGATAACACTAGAGAATCCAGTCACTGACCATCTCGACCACCTAGAAGATACGCTAGAAACCCATCCCTACGGAAAAATGGTCCAAATCACGAAGTCCTTCCAAGCAAAAAGAGGATTCAGGGACTTCTAGAGAAAGGCCACGACATCACTCAGAGGAAAAAGGCAAAATCGGGAAGTAAGCTTTTCATAAGCATCAATTGACCCATAGGAAACATGGTGAGAAGAATAAGACAAAATAGGAGGATGAGGATAAACCCATTAGTAAAAATAAGAAGTACGAAATCAACCGCAAGAAAGTCTGGAAAAACAGGGATAATGCCTATACAAACACAAGAGCTTTAGTGTTGACAGATATGTGTATGTCTTTATCTCTATAAATCTAGCGCCAACCGATACCTAGAGGGTTTCGGATCCCCACTTTCAGTCAATATGAGGGCACTAGGGATCAAGTAACTAAAGTTAAAAACTTTAGAAGAACAATGGAAGCAGTAATGGCTATTGATGTCGTTCTTTATCGATTTTTTTCCCATGACCTTAAAAGATTCAACGACCTTTTGCTACAAACAACTCCTCCTAGGGTCTATTCACAATTTCAACCAAATGGATGTATCCTTCACGAATCACTTCGTGACCGCTATTTCTGGAGGAAAAATGATGCAAGACTAAAATAGAATGTTCCAAATCAATGGGAAAACTCTAGCCCAATTCATTGAATGTTTTCAAGCCTTGGCTATCCGGATAAAGGAATCCAACATCAGAGGAGCAATAGATGTCATTGCTGGAAATTACTGTAGTTGTGCCCTATAATAGACATCATTACATGCAAGCCTAGGGATTTTCAAGAACTAATAAAGATGGCAATGAGCTATTAAAAAATCAAATATACTCAAACAACAATAACAAGTCATCAAAGGAAAGGGAACGCAATGATAAAGGTCAGCAAAAGAATCGGGAACAAAGAGACAAACCCCCTATCATCTTTAATGCTCCCAAGAAAAAAATGCTTTTGGGGTAGAAGACAACAAGGTGTGAATCTAATATCCACCCAAACTCAAAAAGACACCTAGCCAAAGCAACGATATGGACTACGATGTTCATAAGTGAAAGCCATGGTACAGAAAATTGCCGATAATTGATCATTGAATTAGAAAAAATGGCCGAAAGTGGTAAGCTGGACCGTTTCGTTGAAAAATATAGGGAAGAATTAATAAAAGAGAATAAACATAAAGGGCATGTTCCTAGGGGAGTTATAAATATCATAGAGGGGGGGGGGGGGGATCACGACCTAAGACGAAAAAATAAATCGTCAGTTTAGAAAGAATAAAAGAGGTTCATACTGATTTTTACTTCGGCAACTTAAGAAACAAACCAAATGAATGGAATGACGACACTTTGGTGATAGAAATAATGATAGTAGATTTTAAAGTTCGGGTGGTCTTTATTGACACTCGTAGTTCTATCAATATATTTATCACATGAAAAAGTGTTTATGTTGGGTTAGATCAATTGATGCCAAGTACGGCTCCCTTGGTTAGGATCAGTGGACACACAGTGCCCCACCTGGGTAGTGTTCACTTAGAATTTAAAGTAGGGGACTCCGAACCAAAGTGGAGAAGTCACACAGAATTCCTCATGGTAGATATAGCCCTACCTTATAACGGTGAATAATCAAATAAGTGTAGATCTAACGATGAATAATTAAATACTACATGATCATTACGGTCCATGTGATCAAAATCATGTTATTTGATATGAATTGTTTAGGGGTGGGCAAAAAAACCGATTAAACCGGTAGCCAAATCGAAAACTATAAAATCGAACTGAAAAAATCAGTTAACCGAACCAATAGTTTCGATTTAGATTTGTATAAATAGATTTTTTCTGTTTTCGGTTTCGATTTCGGTTTTAAATATTAAAAAGCAGTGAACGAAATTGTTTAAATATTATATTTTATACATATAATATGCAATAATTTTAAAATATTATATTTATATTATATCAAACTTCAAACCCTAGCAGGATGTTTGTTAGAATGGATATAGAAGGTGGGATAAGGATAAAAAAAACGAGATAAGTTATCCCGTGTTTGTTTGGAAGATAGGAGAGTGAGACAAGAGAGGGACAAACCTCTTATTCCACTAAAGTTATACCTAGATGAGGAGTGGTATAAGACATGCGGATAACTTATTTAGATGGAAAAGTCTAATTTGTCCCTCAAAATTTATTATTTATTCCATTTGTTATGTTTTAACGGGACGTTTGGTTCCTATTGGGATAGGGATAAGGATAAAGGTTGAGATTGGGACAAGGATAAAATATGATAGTCGAGAATTATTATTCAATGTTTGGTATGTGGGATAGGGATATGGATAAAATAATACATTTTACTATTTTAACCTTATTTAAACTACATAACATTAATTTGAGGGATAAGATGGACTTTTTCATCATATTAAAATCGCAGGAGCTTATCTCATTTTCTTATACCACCCCCTTCTTGGGTATAGGATTTGAGGGATAAGAGGCTTATCCCTCATCTGTCTCACTCTTCTATCTTCCAAACAAATACGAGATAACTTATCTCGTATTTTTTTTATCCCTATCCCACCTTCTATATCCCTTCAAACAAACACCCCGTAAAAATTTAGTAGGGTGTTCCAAATATTTAATTTTAATCTTGAACTTTTAAAAACCTAAGTTTATCTATATATTATTGTAGTACCAATTTCAAATAAAATTAATTAAATTCGATCTATCATCTTAAATATATTAGTTATTTCATTTTTTGTGTTTTAAAAATTTAATACAACGTTTCAAGTATTTCTCAAGTTATTCCATTTTTTGTATTTTGAAAATTTAATACAATGTTCCAAGTATTTCTCAAGTTAGATTGATAGATTAAATTTGATTAATTCTAGTCTACATTGATACTACAATAATATATGTTTTCTATTTAAATTTGGATAGAGGTAATATTGTAAAATGAATCATTTTATCCCTATTTCTATGCTATGTATCAAACATGAGATAATAAACTCTCATATCTTATTTTTATCCTTATCCCAATTGTAGACACCGAGTCGGAGGACCTGTGATGAAAACTCATAACAGACGGTTAAAGCGGTTGATTCCAATAATAAAAAATAAAAAAACCACGGAAGAATCCTGAGGGATTGCGGGTCGACAAATAGGCGGCTCGAGGGCGCCCAACGAACATGAGGCGTCGTCCAACGCATGCCGAAGGCGTTGGACACGCGCCTAAGGATCGTTGGGCGAGTGCTCAACGGCGTGGGGCGAGCGCCCAGCAGCGTCGGGCGCACGCCCGACGGCAGTTGGGCGCACGCCCAACGTCGGTTGGGCGCGCGCCCGACCTGCGCTAGGCGTCCGCCCAGCGCCTGTTGGGCGCGCGCCCAACCGAGGTTGGACGTCCGCCCAACGTCTGTTGGGCGTCCACCCAACGCTAGTTAGGCGTCGCCCAACCAAAAGTTGGGCGTCGCCCAACTTAGTGTTGGGCGCACGCCCAACTTTGGGATCCGTGCCTATAAAAGGCACGGACCCCATGCATTTGAAGGGGGGAGGATTTTGGAGAGCTTCTCACTCTAGAATATTTTTTTTTAGAGAGAGAGTAAATTTTTGGGAGAAAATATTTTATTTCCTAAAAATTGAAAATCTCCAAAAAATTAAATATTTTACAAAAACACAAAAATATCGAGAAATCATAATTCGTGGAATCAACCGACTTCAGCTGTCAATACCGATCTTGAGGTATTATCCGAGGACTAGACTCGTTTAATTTATTTATTTTGTTTATTTATTTTATTTATAGTTTTTTCCTTTATTTATTATTTAGTTAGTTATTTATTTATCACGTTTATTTATTTTCCCGCATTTATTTAATTCCCGTCTCGTATTAAATAAACGTTTTTTTTGAATAAAAATAAACCTCGTTTTAACGTCCCAACACGAACCGTGACCCGATTTGAGGGTAGTTCGATACTAAAACGTTGTAAATATAGAATTTAAAAAGTTTTTAAATTAACGTTTTAAAATAAAACATCGTTTTGGGAGGCTCCGCTATAGACTATGACCCGATTTGGGTAGTTCGGAGACCAAAATGATAGAATAGAGTAGATCTAAAGCTTTTTAATAAATCTGGAAACTGTTGGACTGTTTCTGTAATTTGCCGTTTTCTGTCCTAAAAGCGGTTTGCGACGGATTTTCCGTCGGTAAAGCTGCTGGAATCATAAAATCCCATTTTTGAACCTTTTTCCTAACTTTTTGACATTTGAACTTGTATATATGTGTATATAACTATGTAGTATATTTATTAAAATTATTTTTGGGGGGTATCTAACTAATAATTATAGGTATTTACATTTGGACATAATTTACATTAATTTGGTTTTGTAAAGCTATTTGTATATATATATGTTTCCTTTAAAATCATTTAAACTAGATTAATCATTGTTTAGGGTGGGTTATTCTCTATATATTTACTATGTAAAGAAAAGCTATTTTGGATATTAAATTTAGTTTTCTTATTCATGAATTTTATTCATTATTTTTACATTGCTTTTTCTTAAATTAAAATCAAAGGATATTATAATTAGCATTATCTTTGTTTTCACTTGTATATATATTATTATTATTTTTCTTTTTTTTTTGACAGGAGGAAGGGCCTAGACCCCGAAAACAGCAAACAAACGAAACTTAAACCATATCTCGAGCTCTCCTGAGGATGCCAGAACCAGATATTATTATTATTTTTCTTATCTTATTTTCTTTGATCTATAAGTATTATTATTATTTTTACCATAATGTATATTTATATAAATATGTATATTTATTCTCCTTTTGAATTTCCTATATATATATATGTTTTAAAAGTATTTTGGTTGGGTGAATTTGGGTTTAATTTGTTAGTTGTTGTAATTATGTTCAAATGGAGGTTAATTGAGTGAAAAAGGGAAAATAAACCACAAAAAGAGAGTTCAATTTGCTTATTTAAACTAAAGGTTTCTAGAGGTGCTTAATGTAAATAAAAGGTTTTTAGTTCTTTGCCATTTCAAACGACTTTCTAAAATCCCACGTTTTAAAACCTTGATTCGTTCCAACGACGGATTAAGCAAACCTTGTAATTAAAATCGTTTTCCTTGTGAATAATAGAGTTTTGAATCGTTTTCCTAACTAAACGGTTTTGTACAAAAGTAAATGGACTTGTATGTTTAATCGCGTTTTTGAGTTAAAACTTCTTATGCCACGTTTTCAAACGCTCGAGTCGTTCCAACGGCGATTCGAGTGAAAAGCATGTAAATCAACGGGGTTTTGAAACGTGCCTAAATCGTTCCAATGACGATTAAGGCATGGACCATGTAAATAAACCTTCTTTTGGGGATTGAGATTATTGTAGATTTAATATACAATATAAAGCATAACTCACGTTGTAAATAAACCAATTCTTTCTTCTATCTCCCTTTTTCTTCCATATACTCTAAATTCATGTAAATGGGTGATTCTTTACTAAAATGGCTTTCAATAATATATGCTCAAAACGGCTTTCAAAACGAGAAAGAAAAGGTTTCAAATGAATTTTAAACTTAAAGAAATATGCGATTAGTCCGTTAGCGCCTAACATGCTAAGTAGGAGGCCAGTGGTTCAGAACCGGGCGATGTCGGGGTGCCTAGTAGCCTTTCTCCGGAAAGGAGCTAGCCTTCTCGGCTCGTACCCAAATTTCCCGAACCCTCACCGGTCTCCCGCAAGGGATCGGTGTTCATTTTCCATTCGTGGATGGCGACACTTCCATACTCCGAGCTCCGGCCCTGCCGAACAGCTTGATTCCGAGATTGGTTGCTTTCGGCGCCAATCACAGCATCTGTCGTCAATGGTGTCCACCCCCCGGGTCTTCCGGGCGAGGCCGCGACACCTACACCAATCTTTTATCCCTATCCCTATCCCAATATACCAAACGCCCGTAGATCTATACTTTAGTAGCCATCCATCAAACACTCCCAACTCTCTCTTTCTCTCTCGATTCCACATTCCTAGTCCTCCGAGCTGACCGTCTCTCCTCCGGTAACTTGGGTAGCTTTCTGCTTTGCCTCTGACGACAACTGAGTCTCCACAGGAGTCTCCACACTAACGAGTAACCATCCAATCCGCCAACTGCCTTGCCTCTAACGACGTCGGATTTGTTGAAACACCTTTCCACATGATTTTGATTTGACAAAATTATTTAACAAGAATTAAATCTCCATGATAAAAATATTCCAACACATTAAATTTAAATGCTTTGATTTATTTGTACTAATGTGTTTGTTCAATGTTGAGTTATTTAAATCTATAAGACATCAAGTTGTATGGCCCAAAGGCCCACAAGAGAAAGTCAAGCCCAAGTCAACGTGTCAATGCCTCACGGCCCAAGCAGATCAAAATGCAGGACGTCCTGAGTAAAATGCAAGCCCAGCAGTGAGAAGGATCGAGAAGCCCTCGAACAAAAGCTTCAAGAAGAAGTTGCTGAGTTGAGCGATAAGACAGCATCTGGCCTGAATAAACTTGGAGACAAAGTATTTCTACTTCGGGCAAAGCTCAGAAGACGCAGAAAGCTGTCTAGAAGACTTTACCATAAATGTCGAAACATTCTGTTCTGTCTGACGAAAAGCTGCTGAGCACTGCCGAAGACAGAAGATACAAGGTTTTGATTGGCCGAAGACGCTGAGCACGTACTGAGTGAAAGCAACAGAAAGCCGTTTCCCTCTAATGCTTATTTCGAAATTCGAAATAACCAGTGCATCAAGTGCCACTATAAATAGGCCACTCAAACGCTTCACTCGATGCAGATCTTCAATCAAGTCGAAACCCTGACCAAATTGTTAATTAAAGTTCTGTGAGAAAAGCAAAGTAAATCTTACACCAATTCCAATTTTGTGTAAAAGTCTAGAGTGATCTAAATCATCTAAAGTGCCTTAGCAATTGCTGTTTAGGACAAACAAACACTTATCATTTCTAGAAGAATAGAAAGGAGAAGCTGAGTACTCGGTTATAGTACTCAGCGGTAGAAATAGGAGTGAGTAGAGGTATAGAGGAAGGTACTCTTGTATACTCAGCTTTCTATTGTAAAAGGTTTGTGCTCTACCTTTAAAGAGCTCAGTAGAGGATTCCAAAAAGCTCGGAAGGAATTCCGGGGACTGGACGTAGGCGGAGAGGCCGAACCAGGATACGTGTGCTGAGTAACATCTTTCTAACCCTTATCTCCTTAAATTATTGTTTGCTACAACACTGCCTAGTTAAACGCTAAAAAGAACATAAGTTGAGTTGAGTGAACTGAGAAGCTGAGTTCAGGAATAGACTCAAGTGCTATCTCCTGACTCAAGGATAGATTCAGTCTTAGTCACCTATTGACTAAGCTTGTATCTAAAACTTACTCAGTCTCACCGTGCTAAAAGACTTCGAGAAAGTCTAAGTTCGAAATTAACAGTCAGCCATACGTGAAAATTTTAAATAGTTCCTAACCCCCCCCCTCCCTTGGAACTAATATTGTCACGTTACACGGGACCAACAGGATTCTCTCCATCTTTGTACGAATTGTATTCCTCATTTTTGTTCTCACTATATTCCCCATCATCTCAATGTATTTGGATCGATGATTCATCTTTTTACCAAGAGCTTGATTTATTTTCTGCTATAGATTAATGAGTATATTGATGAAATTTTCTAAGATATTTTTGAATAATATGTAGATCTAGTTTAATTCTACAATCTTATATTAGCTTGTTATTAGAATTTCAATTTCATAAGAGTCGGATCTGGTCGGCATTCACTCGATCTATTAGAACATCTCCAATAGATTTTTTTTTCACCAAAATTTAACTCATCGTATTAAAATATAATATTTTATTAACTTAGTCATTCGTATCATTTTTTACATTTCAATAGTAAGAAACTTTAAAAATTACTACAGTAGCCTACAAATCATTATTTTATATATAATTTATTTTAATTATAAATATTATCAACCAACAATGAAAGGAGAGATACTCCTTTAAAAAAGGTACATCGATAGTAATCAAGTAAATCATTTTTTTTATATTAAAAAAAGTTTAACAATCTCGGGTGACCTTGCTAAAAACCATCATTGTTCCAATAAATGATACTCTTTGAAAGTTGTCAAAACAATTGTCATATCACCACCAAACACTCTTCCAAACAGTTCATATTAGAGACTCTTAGCTCATCCTCAGATAGCCAAGATAAACCCACTACTAATAGCAATAATCTGTTTTTTTTTTTTTTTTGTTTCTTTTACTTTAATGATCTTTGCCTTTCTAATTTTTTTTATAACAAACAAACAGAAGCACCAGAACCAGAAGACCAACACGAACCCAAAACCATCCTAGCAAAACACACACCCCTCAAATCCTCTTGCAAAAGATTAATAACAGCGGAAGGAAAAGCTTCCAATTTAATCATTCCAACAGGATAGCAATGCACCTCCGTCACAAGCTTATCCTCCACACGGTTCTGCTCTCGTGCTTAAAAACAATAGATTCGAAAAAGACAGCAACTCTTTTGATTCCATGTAACATATTCCGATTACTTCCCATCAAGGATAAATTTGAGTTAATTTCTCGTATAAGCTCTTGATTATCAGATTCAACTTCGAGTAATTTAATGCCAAACTCTTTGCCTAAATCAATACCAGTCATAATCCCCCAAATTTCCGCATCAAACGAGTCACCTCTTCCCATGTTGTGCATAAAACCCGCAACCCATGACCCGAGACTATCGCAGATAACACCCCTTGCAGTTATACCACCATTAGCAGATCTAGAACCGTCCGAATTAAGCTTATACCAACCACCATTTGGTTTATTCCAACTAATCAGCACCTCCCTTTTTTCTGGCCTTTAAGAATGGTATCTGCAGTCTTCCATCCATGGATGAATTGAGTAGTAGTTTCATGAATGCATCTAACCTGACCAATGGGAATCCCTCTTCCCCTATCAAAAATGGATAAATTCCTCCATTTCCATATTAGCCAACAGGTTACAAGAAACAGAGCTTGCCAATTCACCACATTAGCCTCATTATTGAATAAAGCCCATTCAAACCAAGAATTAGCAGGCTGCCTAAAAAAATTATTATGAATATCAAAAGGAAGAAGTTCCTGCCACACTCTGGAACTAGAAGAGCAATCCCTCAAAACATGAATCATCGATTCAATATCCTCGTGACATTTCGCGCAAGAGCCGTCAGTAGTTAAATGTCGTCTAGCTCTTTCAGCATTAGTCAAGAGTTTATAATGTAAACAGGGCCAAATAAAGCTATGTAACCTTTGTGGAATATTAATGGCCCAGGTCTTCTCCCATTTACGATCCAATTGGTTATCCGCCACTCCACTAACAAGCGAATAAGCAGATTTACAGGTAAATAGACCAGTACTAGTTAATCCTCAGCATCTCTTATCCATATCTTCATCCACCAAGCTCACTTTCACACTACGGATTCTGAGAAGCCAATCTAAATCCAAATATTGCTCTGAATCCTGAAGCTTCCAGCTGCCATTTCAACAAAATATCCAGAGGTTTGTGAGTAGCAATTTCATACAAAGAGACACCTTCCAACCAAGTATCTTTCCAACAGTTAACTTTCTTACCATTACCAATATTCCAAGCCACCCCTTTACAAAACTCTTGGAATATAGAATGAATACTTTTCCATAAAAAAAAAGAACAATTCTTCACTCTACCTTGATTGCCCTCAAAAACTTCATCCTTCCTATACTTACCTAGAAGCATTTTAACCCACAAAGCCTTCGGATTTTTCCACATACGCCAAATAATTTTCATCAACATGGCTTTATTATTATCAACAGCTTGCCTTATCCCAGCCCCACCATTACGTTTAGGTTTACAAGCATCATCCCAAGGAATTAAATGAATTTTCCTCTCACCATCTTTAGCCCCCCACAAAAAACGTATATTTAACTTATCTACTTCTAATTTTTGTTAACAGAGGTTGGATTTGATGGTTTTACTTTTTTATGCTTTAAATAGAAATATATATTAATATGTAATGGTGGAGGATAAACTACAAAGATAAATTGTCTCGTTAAACCATCTCCAAAAGACTTTTAGTGCACTCTCTAAAAATAATATAAATAATTGACTTTCAGTGATTTAGGAGTAACTAAGATATATCATCTCCAACAATACTCTTATATCCACTTCTTATTTATAATACATTTGCCAAAAAGTTTGCTTGCCAATGAAAAAACTTAATACATCTTTGATCTCTGACTATATTCAAATAATTTGATTGACCTCCTAAACTTTCTAAGTATTTTAAACTTTAAAAGTATTTTGATAGCTTTTGAATTTACATAAAATGTGGATTTAGTCTTCTGAACTTATGTAAAATGCAATTAATTAATGACTCGATTGCAAAAAAAAAAAAAAAAGTTAAATGCGGAATATATTAAAATTGAAGTTATTACTTGCTCAACTATAAAATTTGTCTTCTCTAATATTACAACCGCATTACCATGATCTTGTTTGTTTTACTTTTTTAAGACACATGCAATACATCTTCCGTATTTAAATTACTTTTTTGTAGTGATCAATTGATTACATTTTACGCAAGTTCAATAAACTAACTAAATATTTTCTACAAGTTGAAGGGGCTATCGGGACATTTTAAAAGTTCAGAGGGTAAATCAAACTTTTTGGACAAGTTCAATAGGTAAATAATGTATTAAGCCAACTAAAAATAAATTTTAGTTTAATAATCATCTCAAAGAATATATTATTAAAATTTTAGGTTTGGATAAAAATTAAGATTAAATATTGTTTGTGGTTAATCATTAAGAATGATGGGTAAAATTTATAGTTTACCGTGGCTTTTAAATTATTATTTTTTAATTAAGGAGAAAATGGGTTAAAAAGCGTTAATCCAAAAATCTAACCGAAAGTATCAGTTAACCGTTTATATGGTTAACCGATATTAATGGATCAGTTTCGGTTTAAATAAGTCAAAAACTGATAAAATCGGTTCGGTTAATAAATTAATATAATAGAGCGGTTAATCGAATCGTACCCAGCCGTAGAATTTTTGGTGTAACCTGACCCCAGAACCGGGGGAAGTTCCCCACGCCGATCCCATTTTTTGGAGCAAGTTCGGGAACAACTACCAACCCGTTTATAGGTAAAGATGGGGTAAATTACATACGTGGTATACAATTTTTGTCTTAATTCACATTTTACTTTTGACTTTTATGGAGGTCAAATTACTGACATGACGTATTGATTTCACATTGACCAATTATAATTACTGGTTGTACATTTTAGTGGGAGGACACCAAAAAGTTATATACTTTTATATGCAAAATTAAAAATTATATATCAAAATATGAAACAAATATTATACACTGCATATATAATTTATCCCAAAAGATGATGTATGCTGCTAATCTTATCACCTTCAAAATTTGCTTCATCTAGCAAGATAAGGACACCTTTTCTTTAAAAAATTATAAAAGCTATAAAATAAAGAATCAATAATAAATTCCTATTTTTTTTCGCGTAATATATTATTTAGTTTTTTATATTTTACAAAACATATTATAATATTTTTATATTTTTATTATTATTAATTTTTTTGTTATTTTATCTATTTTTTTAAAATTTTAACTAAACATATTTTAAGTTTTAGAAAAACCATAATGAGATATAAAATGATATTGTTATTTTGTTATTTTTTGTCTGTCAATTTGTACCGAATTAAAAATCTAAAAAGTAGATAGAACGACCAAAATATAGGTTAATAGTGACAAATGATAAGACTTTATAATGTATTTCAAAATAAAAAAAAACTAAATGTTAAATTACAGTGAAAACTAATAAATTATTTATCTTAAAATAAGTTATAAAATCAAGGCAAAAATCAGCACGATCCCTTGATTTTCCAATTAAATCTTTAATATTTTATTTAAATACAGTACATCTCTAATTATTTATTTATTTTATTGCATTAAATTATCATTTATAAATTAGTTAGTTGTGTTCACTTCAAAAAATGATATTTATTTTATTTGTATTTAAAAATTGTTTCAACTTTTTTCAAATTGTAAAAAATATAAATTTTAAAGATATGTAAAATGAAAACACTATATTAACCTACAATAAAAAAAAATCAAGAACTTAATACATCTAAAAATCTAATAAGAAATCAATAGCTTAATAAATTAAAAAGTTGAATCTCCAACAAGAATTTTAATAAATCTAAATTTAAAATATTATATGATCATTTTATATATGTATATATATCCTAAAATCAATCTCTCCATTTTTTTAAATTTGTTATGACATCAAATGTTGGTAGGCAGCCAAGTGATATATAGTTGACGACCATATGTGTTTTGTCTTTTGTCTATATGAGAAAATGTCCACATGGAGGTCTCACATTTCCTTTTCTCTGATGCTGATTTTTTTTTTTTTTTTTTAAATTATGTCGGCGTTGGGTGAGGATGATCTCATCTCAATGTCATTCAGTCGTTTTCCTTTTACATCCTATCTATCTCATTCAAAATTGAGATCTTCTTACTCAATCGGATTGAAATGGAAAATAAGAGAGGGAAAATTATAAAATTTCGCCAAATAGAAAACTCATTTACATATTTAACTCATTTATTCAATTTATTATATATTTAGATTGTTTTTGTGTAACTTTTTTATAATATTCTCAGTATATTTGTAATTTTACGGCGCGACTGTCTCCCTCCCGGCTGACTTCACAGATTCTAGCATATGTAAAGCCTGTGAAGCTAATGTTTGGTTTAGTTGATGATTTTAATTAGCATATGTGAAGCCTCAGAAGCTAATATTTGGTTTAGTTGATAATTTTAATTAGCATATATGCGAAGCCTAAATGTGTTTTTAACAAAATTCGTTAAGTGGTATATAACAAAAAAATTGCCAAACAACAACGGATTCTAACATTAAAATCATAACATTATCAAAATTTACAATAAGATTGCCACAATAACAACATTAAAACTATAACATTATCAAAATTTACAACAAGATTGCCACAATAAACTCCTAACAAATCATTTCAAAGTGAATGTGACGAATGTGGATGAAATTTTTTCCCTGTATTGGAAGTCCAGACTTTTTGTGATGAGAAATGGAAGTCCAAACTTTTTGGGATGGATGTGTCTCACGGTACAGAACAAGATTGGCACAATAACTCTTAACTAATCACTTTAAAGTTGAATGTGACCAATCTTGATGAGAATTTCTCCCTGTATCAGAAGGAAAGTCATCCCATCTGCATCCGATGACACCACCTTCTTGCGGGATGTTATGTATTCAACCACCTTTAGAAAAATTTAATCGTGTTAGTGAGGAAAATGAAGATTTGGATTCGCGAAACGAGGATCCGCTAAATATGCGAAAATAAATTTGCAAGGAAGATGGTGATTTTACTTAGCGAAACGATGATTTCGCGATGTCTGCGAGGAGAAATGTGACGCTCTGACTTCGCGAAACGATGATTACTTGGATTCTACGGGAGAAATTTATCGAATTACCTCGCAAACTTCGCGCAATCATCATTTCGCGAAGTTAAATCGATAAATTTCTCCCCACAGACTTCGCGAAAACGGCATATGCTAAGTGAATTTCTGGGGAAAAACGCCGAGAAAACAGTATATACTTACATTTTTCGACAAAAACAATATGATAAACTGGGAAAAACGATGAAAATAACGTAGAATCGTTATTTCTTTAATGGTTATAAGAAGAAAGAAACCAAGAAACGAGCAGGAAATGGAAGATGAAGAACCATGGCTTCATTTTCTAGGATTAGGAAGATGAAGAATCAAGAGAGGAAGAGAGGAAGAAGAGAAATACATGGTGATTTGGAGAAATGGTGCAGATTTCGTGTAATTTAAAGGAAGATAGGGAGATCAAAAGTCTGGGAATCATTAATGGAAGAGCAACCAACTGTTCGCGTAACCACCAAGGAGAAGGGGGAAGAAGAAAGGTTAGGGGCATTATGAGAAAGTTACACAAAAACAGTTTAGATATGTAGTAGGTTGAGTAAATTGATTAAATATGTAAATGAGTCTCCCATTTGACCCAATTTTATAATTTTTCCAATAAGAAATCGGATCACTGAATAAAATATTCTAATGTGTCGAATTAAAGCTAATAAAAATTTAAACATAACAAATAAACTCTCACCGATAAAATTAATATAAAAAAAGAATGATAAATATAGAATCCTTACAAATCACGAATAAATTCAGATCCTTGAATCAATAGAGAGCTTTATGAGCTTTTGAAATTTTCCAGAGTTCATCAGTAGGTTAAAAATGAGATCCGGAAGCAGACCCGAAGAACACATACAAACCAACAATGGTTGTACGTAGCTACTGAATCTGGTACAATAAAACAAACCCAGTGATGATGATGAAGAGGCGATTACCATTGAAGAGATTAGTTTTTCATTTCCCCTTCCCGTGGTCTATTTTCTTCTAGAATTCCGCCAGATCTAATCAAAGATGTTGATGCTCCTCACTAAATAGAAAACGCCCTGAGTACCCTCTAGCTCGTGTTGTAGTCCTCATTTAGATCAAGAAGAATCAAATCTAAGGGGGTGATAATTGAACGAAGAAAAAAGAGTGATAGAAAAGAGTGGATTGTAGTAGGAGAAGTACACAGAAAAAACCCAAAAGAGAGAGAGAAGAGTATATTGAAGAAGGAAATACAGAGAAAAAAATGACTGAAAAATCTTACAAAATCATACTATTGTATGTGAATCATGAAAAATTCATTAAACAAATGACTTCATATGAAGTGAATGAACGCCCAAATCAAAATGATCCTTAAGTACATCATTTCTTAAATTATACCACTTTTTATACCTACAGACAAAAAAAACTCAATCTTTTTATTAAAAAATATATAAACAAAAATTAAAAAATAAAAAATTACCAATTCTTTTTCTTTCAAACATTGTTCAAAACCCAATCATTAACGTACTTGCTTATGGAAACATCATGCCACTACCTCATGCGTCTCGAGCTAACACTCAAAAGACTCCCTAAGAGATACTTATACCCTCTCATTATCAAGTAATAGTCTGGAAAAGTCCAGGTATTGAATGCACGATATTTATACTACAAGTATTGATTTACTCAATGTTGAAACACATTTCCACATAATTTTGATTTGACAAAATTGTTTAAGTATAATTAAAAACATATTCTAAACACACTAAGTTTAAATGCTTTGATTTATTCTACTAATGTGTTTGTTCAATGTTGAGTTAAAAATTGCTTATAAGACATAAGGATTAAAAGGCTCAAGCTCAATACAAGAGTCAAAGCCCAAGTCAAACTGTTCAAGACAACTCGGCCCGTGAATGTCAAAACGTAGTCGTTATGGACAAAACGCAACTCAGCGGAAGAAGGATCTAGAAGACCTTCAGGGAACAACTTCGGAACGAAGCTGCTGAGTTGATTCGACAAAGCGTACAAGACAGCAGCTGGCTAAGGAAAAATTCCAGACAAAGTGTTTCCACTTTGGGTAAAGTTCAGACGACACAGTATGCTGTCTAGTTGACATTACCATAAATGGAGAGACACTCTGCCGAGCTGACCAAAAGCTGATCGAGGACAGAAGATACTCAAATCTGATTGGCCGAGAGCTCTGAGCAAGACAGAATGACAACGACAGGAAGCCGTTTCCCTCCAACGGTTATTTCGAAATTCGAAATGACCGATGCCTCAAGACGTCTCTATAAATAGTTCCATCAGAAGCTTCATTCAACACAAAACTTGATCAAGCCATTACGCTGACCAAATTTCTACGCAAGTTCTGCAAGCAAAAAGCAAAGCAATCTTACACTAAATTTCATATCTTTTGTGTAAAAGTCTAGAGTGATTATTCAATCATCTAAGGTGTCTTAGCAATCATTGTTTAGGACAAAACACTTATCATTTCTAGAGATTAGAAAGGAGAGGCTGAGTACTCGGTTATAGTACTGAGCGAGAGATTAGGATTGAGTAGAGGTATAGAGGAAGGTAATCTTGTTATACTCAGTTGCTAAGATTGTAAAAGGTTTGAGGCTCTACCTTTAAAGAGCTCAGTAGAGGATTCGAAAACTCGGAACGTGTTTCGGGGACAGGACGTAGGCTAAGAAGCCGAACCTGGATAAATCTGCTGAGTAACGTATTTCTTACCTTAAACTCCTTATATATATTGCTTGCTTAAATAACCAAAAACTGACCAAGTAAAGAGGTCAAGGTGAGTTGTGCGCATCAAACATCTGAGCTCAGGAATAGACTCTAAGTGCTATCTCCTGACTCAAGTCAAGAAACTGACCTAGTCACCAGTTGACTAAGCCAGTATCTTGTTGTTTACTCAGCGCCGCTGTTAAAACCTTTTCTCTTAAGAAAAGAAGTCTGCCCTAGTTTTCAAAAAGTTTAAATAGTTCCTAACCCCCCATTGGAACTATACTTGTAACGTTATAAGGGACCAACAAGTGGTATCAGAGCCTAAAAGCTCACTGTAAAAGGTTTAACAACCTTGAGCTGATCCCCACTATGGGCGAAAACAGTACTCGGTTTCTCCCAGGAAACCAAACAACTCAGATATTGCCTGAGGGGCTGTCCATCACTCGGCCTCCCCTATTCTTCGGGTCTAACTATACCTTCTGGAAGAATAGGATGAAAAATTTCATTCAGGCTACAAATATGAGTGCCTGGCTATCTATAGTGCAAGGCCCATTTGTACCTGTCGAAGTTGTGGCTGGCCAAACAGTTGTAAAAGCTGAGGCCAAATGGACAGAGGATGATCTCAAGAAGCTTCAAAATCACGCTTCGGCTATTAATATGCTTCACTGTGCGCTCGATGCTGCAGAATATAATAAAATTTCAGGTTGTGAGTCGGTGCAAGAGATCTGGAAGAAGCTGGAGGTCACCTGCGAAGGAACCAACAAAGTAAAGGAGTCCAAGGTGAACCAGCAGATGAGATTGTACGAGCTGTTCGAGATGAACAATGATGAGGGCATATCTGACATGAATGCAAGATTTACCAACATCATAAATGAGCTCAAGAGACTTGGGAAGATCTTCACTGAGGAAGAACAAGTCAAAAAGATACTCAGGAGTCTTCCTAAAGACTGGCAAGCAAAGAAGACCACTGTTGAGGAAGCTCAGGACTTAACCACCTACAAATATGACGAACTCATCGGCTCGTTGCTGACCCATGAGATATCAATGAAAAACTTCGAGGTGAAGGAAAAGTCTGAAGACAAGAAGCAGAAATCTCTTGTCATGAAAGCTGACTCCACTGATGGGAGCTCAACAGATGATGAAGAGATGGCTATGTTCACAAGGAAGATGAAAAGGCTGTTCAGGAAAAATGACAAATATTCTAAGAAGCCCTACAGAAAGTTTGATAAGTATAAAGCTAAGTCCAGCGATAGCAAATACAAGAAAGACAACTCAAAGCCTATTACATGCTTTGAATGTCATCAAACTGGCCACATAAAGTCAAGCTGCCCCACGCTGAGGAAAGATAAGAAGAACGGCAAAAAGGCAATGGTGGCTACATGGAGCGACATTGATGAGTCTTCATCAACAGAAGCTGAGGCCACCGAGTCAGCGAAGATATGCTTCATGGCTGACGAACTTGCTGAGCCGTGCGTCTCTGAGCACACTGACCCCTCCATTGCATCTGACGATGAGGAGCAATCAAATGAGGTAATACCACTTTCCCAGCTCAGAAACGAAATGGGTAATGCCCTGAGTGATCTCTATACACTTGTCAAAAAGTGTAATAAGAAAATTAGAGCACTCAGCAGGCGCTGTGATGAGGTTGAAGAGGTCAAGCTGAGTGACCTCAGATACCTTCTTCAGGACAACTCAACTTTGCATGATAACATGAAGATCATGCATGAGTCTGTCTCTGAAGTCCAATCAGTTTCGAAGAAACTGAGAAAGGACGTCACAACTATCCAGAACCAATTAAAGGTTCCAAATAAAAGAAACATTCCTCTGAGAACTCAGTACCAAGGTACTCAATAGAGATGGAATCCCCAGCGGAATGTCCAGTGTGACTTCTGTGGGAAGAAAGGTCACACCACAAAGGTGTGCTGGCATGCTCATGACTGGGGGTGCTGACCAGTCAGTGAGACAACCTAAACAGAAGGTCAGCTGTGACTTCTGTGGAAAGAATGGTCATACTGTCCATGTATGTCGCCATAAAATAAAATATGATGCTTTACCTGTCGCACCTAACAAGCAAGGACCCAAAAAGAATTGGGTACCTAAAAGTAACTAGTTACAATGCAGGTAAGCCTGAGGTGTGCTGAGAAGTCAAAGATGTGGTATATTGACAGCGCATGCTCGAGGCATATGACTGGTGATGAAACTCAGTTCATCACGTTTGAGCGTAAACGAGGAGGAAGTGTAAGTTTTGGAGACAACAAAAAGGGTAAGATAGTAGGGTCAGGAACCATCGGAGGTAATCCTACTATTGAGTCAGTCTCCCTAGTCAGCGGACTCAAATATAACTTACTCAGCGTAGCTCAGCTATGTGACAATGGGAGAAAAGTTATATTTGATGCTACTGGATGTAAAATATATGAGGGTAAATCAAATGAGTTAATTTTAACTGCCCCTCGCATAGATAATGTCTTTATGCTAGACTTAGAGAAAAAGTTTTCAAAAACTGTATGCTTAGTATCAAAGGAAGAAAATTCCTGGCTATGGCACAGGAGACTTGGTCATGTAAGCATGGACCTCCTGGCCAAATTAGCAAGAAAGCAATTGGTTGAGGGACTGCCTGAACTTAAATTTGAAAAAGATCAATTATGCCACGCTTGCCAAGCTGGAAAACAAACCAAACAATCTTTTCATAGCAAAAATATTGTCTCAACTAAGCGTCCGTTAGAATTACTACACTTGGATCTCTTCGGTCCAGTCCAGCCGCTGAGTCTGGGTGGAAGAAGATTTTCCTTGGTCATTGTAGATGACTTCTCTCGGTACACTTGGGTCATCTTGCTGAGTAGCAAGGATGAGACCTTTGAGACATTTTCAAATTTGTTTGAAAAATTGAAAATGATAAAGACCTAAAATTGGCTCACATCCGAAGTGATAATGGTGGAGAATTCAAAAACCAAAAGTTTGTTGAATTCTGTGAAGCCAACGTCAATGACCACAATTTTTCTGCTCCTAGAACACCTCAACAAAATGGGGTTGTTGAAAGGAAGAACAGAACTCTGGTTGAAATAGCCAGGACAATGCTGGATGAGCATAGGCTTCCAAAGTATTTTTGGGGAGAGGCTGTTAACACAGCGTGCTATATTCTTAATAGGGCTCTAGTTAGACCTATATTAAAGAAAACCCCCTATGAACTTTGGAAAGGACGAAAGCCCAACATTGGATACTTTCGTGCCTTTGGCTGTAAATGTTGTATTTTGAATACTAAAGATAGCTTAGCAAAGTTTGACTCAAAAGTTGATGAGGCTATCTTTTTAGGCTACTCAACAAACAGCAAAGCATACAGAGTTTTCAATAAACGAACTCAAGTTTTAGAAGAGTCAGTACATGTTGAGTTCGATGAGACTAACCCTGCAGGTAGATACCAGCCACTGACCGAGGATGATCCACACTCAGTAACCGCTGACCAAGAACCAGCTGCTCAGTCATTCACTAAAAGGCTGACCAAGAGTAAGAGTGAACCTAAGATTACTTTCACTGACCAGTCTACTTCTGTAGAGATTGTTGAAACACAGACAGCACAAGACATCAATCTACCTAAAGAGATAAGGATTCCAAGAGGGCACTCAGAGAGTGCAATCCTTGATTCTGCTGGGAATACCCTGATGACGAGGAATCAACTCAGGAGGTACCTCGGCAATGTAGCCTTCGTCTCAGTTCAGGAACCTAAGAACTTCGCTGATGCTGAGGAAGATGAATTCTGGATGAGCGCAATGCAAGAGGAACTTGACCAATTCAGAAGAAACGATGTATGGGAGCTAGTGCCACATCCAAGGAGTCAAAAGACCATTGGAACAAGATGGGTCTTCCGAAACAAGCTGGATGAGCAAGGAAACGTAGTCAGGAACAAAGCAAGGCTTGTAGCTCAGGGCTACAGTCAGCAAGAAGGTATTGACTATGGTGAGACCTTTGCCCCAGTGGCAAGGCTAGAAGCTATTAGGATCTTATGTGCATATACATCTTACATGAACTTTAAATTATTCTAAATGGATGTTAAGAGTGCATTTCTTAATGGAGTTATAAACGAGGAAGTTTATGTAAATCAACCTCCAGGGTTTGAGGATCCAAAATTCCCAAACCACGTTTATAAACTCAAAAAGGCTCTGTACGGCCTCAAGCAAGCACCACGTGCTTGGTATGAGATGCTGACCAGTTTTCTGCTGACTAGAAATTATGTCAGGGGCAAAGCTGATACAACCTTATTCATTAAGAGAAAGGGTAAAGATACCCTGCTGGCTCAAATTTATGTTGATGATATAATATTTGGTGCAGCTAACGAATCAATGTGCAAGGAATTTAGCAAACAAATGCAGACTGAGTTTGAAATGTCGATGATGGGAGAACTCAACTTCTTCCTCGGACTTCAAATAAAACAAGGAAAGAATGGCATCTTCATCAGTCAAGCCAAATATGCCAAGGAGATATTAAAGAAATATGACTTGGAAAATTGCAAGCCAATATCCACTCCTATGGGCACTGACACTGTCCTCTGCGAGTACGAGAATGGTAAGTCAGTAGACAGCAAATTGTATCGAGGTATGATAGGCTCTCTACTTTACTTAACAGCCAGTAGACCGGACATTCAGTTCTCAGACTGCTACTGTGCTAGATATCAATCTAACCCTAAGGAATCTCATTACATAGCTGTAAAAAGAATCCTTAGATACTTGCAAAGCTCAGTGAACGCAGGTTTATGGTATCCCAACACACATGGCTTTACACTCGTTGGATACACTGACGCTGACTATGGTCAAGACTAGCTAGAATGAAAAAGCACCTCTGGAGGATGTCATTTCTTAGGAAGCTGTCTTGTATCTTGGTTCAGCAAAAAGCAGGCGTCAGTAGCCTTGTCTACCACTGAAGCTGAGTACATTGTTGCTGGTCACTGTGTTGCTCAAGTCCTATGGATTAAGCAACAGCTTGAAGACTATGGTGTTCAAACAAAGACAATTGAGGTCAAATGCGACAACAAAAGTGCAATTGATTTATCAAAGAACCTAATTCAACACAGCAGAATGAATCATGTCAGCATAAGGCATCACTTCATTAGAGACCATGTACTCAAAGGTGAGATAAAGCTTACCTACGTCCCAACGGATGAGCAGCTTGCGGATATCTTCACAAAGCCACTGGCTCGTGAACAGTTCAGTATACTGAGAGAAGCCATTGGTATGTTTAATCCTCTTCAGTAAATTCCTGTTCTAAAATGTAAATTTATGCTGAGTGAATTACTATGCTGAATGATTTATGAAATTGCATGCTGAGTGATTGTTATGCTGAGTACTTAACACAAAATACACATCAATACTGAGTCAATATGCACACCGAGTAGTAATCTTAAACTGAGAAATCATCCTTTCATATACTACTGACCACTCAGAATCCAAATCGCTTAGTATTCTAAACGCTGAGTGTTAGATCTGTTGCATTAAATGCAAAATCACGTGTATAGCCACCTAGGATGACGTATGCGCCGAATGTGTCATAAAAGCCAGGATCCTTATCGATTGACAATCCCAAGGCAAAACTGACACATGGATTCGATAAGATCCACACTTCACCGCTATAAATAATGGGTAAATCCCCATTTTTTATTTTCTTTACACCTATCGAATTCTAATGCAAAGCTTTCTCTCTAAAAACTCTCAAAGCTTCCCAAACTTGTTCTGAAACGATGACTAAAGTTTCCATCAACATCTCCGGTGCCGGTCACCCTAAGGCCAGCTCCGATGAACCCTCCAGGCAAACTTCTGTGCCTGAAACTACCAAGGTCACTACGCCGAGTAAAGGAAAAACTGGGCAAGCTACCTCCTCCAAAGGAAAACCGACCAAAACCAGAACCTATACCAAGGTTTTCGGTAATATTAGCGAATGGAAAGTGGACTTCTCTCGATGGGTCTCTGAGTCCTTCGTGACTTCCGAGCAACCCTTCTGCGAATGGATATCGCAAAATGGATGGACCAAGCTGTTCTCTATTAGGGATCACACCTATCCTGACCTAGTAAGGGAATTCTACAAGAACCTCCAAGTCGCTGATGATAACCAGGATTATCTGGCAACAGCAGTAAAAGGGAAAACGATTTTCATCAATCCCTCCTATTTGGCGAATTTGCTGAAGTTGAAAAATGAAGGAGCAAAGCTGAGAAGATCTGGAGATCATGAAGGTACTGGGTATGAAGTCACCTTCTGTAAACCTGAAGGTCACTCAGGAGAAGTCTCCAGTTCCTCTATGGGTCAGTATCAAAAGATGACTCACTATCTGCTGTCCTACTTCATTTATCCGAAGATCAACTGCACAACCTCAGCAACGAACTTTGAGCAATGCTTCATATGGCATATGCTGACATATAAGCCGGTCAACATGCCAGTATTCCTGATTGCTGGGTTCCTACGAAGCACTGGAACTCTAAGGCCGGGCTCGCTCATCACCAGGATCCTCATTGATCATCAAATAGACCTAACTGATGAAGTTAAAGCTAGAGGATCTGAAATCACAGCAGCTTCGCTAAGGGCTTTGAAGTTCAATCAGCCTCTGAAGAAAGGAAAAACTGCTGCTGGTGGTGAACAACAAGCTGAGGAAACAACTGTCCCGAAGAAAGGGAGAAGAACTAAGGCTCCAGCTGCCCGCAAGAGGAAAGCTGTTGAGACCACTTCAAAGAAAGCAGAGCCTAAGGCAAAGAAGCCTAAGTCAGTTGCTGAATCAGGTCAGGAGAGACCTAAGTCAGCTGAGAAAAGGAGCAGGCAAGATGAGCCTAAAATTGAGGAAAGACAAGATGCTGATGTACAGCCTCAAAAGAAGCAGAAGTCTTCTTCACTGACTCCCATTGATGCTATCCCTACTGACGTCATTGTTCCTGGTGACTCTCACTACACACAGTGTCTAGGAACTGTAGCTGAGCATCAACAAGATGAGGTGCATTTGGACGATCAGTTCATTGCACAAGTTGAGGAAGAGCTAGATGGTGACAGTTCAGAAGATGATGAAGAAGAAGAGGCCAGCGGTCAGGATGACGCTGAGGACAATGAGGAAACAACTAGTGAGGTTGAAGCTGAGCACGCCAATACTGAGTTGGCTACTGGAGAAGAACAAGAACATGACCAACATAATGTTGATCAGGTACAAGAACAAGCTGACCAGCTTAATGCTGATCAAGAAGCTGATCAAGAAGAAACTTCTCCATCTCACTCAGGAGAGTCTATTCAAGCTGACCCTCCTCCTCCTCACAGAAGAAGATTGGTTAAGGCAAGTCAGAAGACAGTCAGTGACATTCCTGTTCAACCACCAACCCTTCCTGACTTTGTTATTCAGAAGCCAACCCAAGACCCTTCTAAACTCAAGCTGAAATTTTTCAAAAGACAACCAACTTGTACTACATCGGCTTCCATTGAAAAGCAAGCCTCTGTTTCTTCACCAAAGGAACATGCCGAATTGAATGCCTCCGCAAACTCAACAAGTCAAGTTGAGCCGATTCCTGTCAATGCTGTTACCACACGCATTCCACTGACTCAGGACATTCCTGCTCAAGTCAGCACTGACAACATAAGAATTACCTCTTCTCTATTCAACATATCTGCCGATCAATCAGTTCTACCAGAACCTCAAGTGCAGATTGGAACCACACTTCCAGTCACTGACCATGTCATTTCCTTAACTCCTCTTCCAACAGGTCATACTGATGTCATTGGACAACTTAATAAAGTCTCTCGAACCTACTTAAATGCCACTGAGTCTAGCAAAAGAATAATCGACTCAGTGCAAGCATTGATCAACGACCTTCAACAAACTACTCCTCCTGCTGCTGGGTCTTCCACTATTGAGACAACTCAGCTTTCCCAAGTCACTCAGCTTCTCAACGAAGTTAAGGGATTCAAGGATTTGCTGAATGTCATCATTACCTTTCAAGCACAGCAAGCTAAGCAGAATTCCATTGCAAAGCTGGCTAAGATCCAGCTGACAACAGTTCAACATCTTAATGCTCTTCACGAACAAGTTCAGACTTTGTCAGCTGCGAACACACGCTATGCTACTTCTGATGAAGTTAAAATGCTCTTTGCTCAGCTTCACACCGAGCAAATCAAAACCAACGAGCAAATGGTCTCCTATTCTCAGTGCTCAGTGGAGCAAATTGGTGAGGCCGTTCGATTGCTGAATCTGAACAAGCAAGAGATGGATACTGACGCTATGAAGCAAAATGAAATGCTGTCTATCACCAGACAAACCTTCAACCACATACGTCACAGCAATGTTTAGCGCCAATACTATGACACCTACTTACTCAAAACATTCCATCAAGTCATTGCTGGTCTGACCGATGCACTTACATGGATAGGCAAATCTTCAGCCTTCACAGTCAGCATGATCAGCGCTGCTGAGCTTAAAATACCCACCGAGGTCTCAGATAATGGAGTGGCTATTTTTGATGGTGTCAATGAAAGCGCCGATAGACTTAAAGCGCTGTCCACAGAACTGACCAGAGCCGTCTTAACCGACGCCTTTAGGATTCCTCCTCCCGATGCTGACAAAACGGGGGAGAAAGAACAAGCGAGAACACAGCATGAGTCTAGTCAGTCCAAACAAAAGAGAAAGAAATAGATATAGGCTAGCTCAGTATAGGCTAAGTATGTAGTCTCTATGTCTATGCCTGTCTTGAACTTTTGTTTGTAAATGCTGACTACCCTATATGAAATATCAATACTTGCATCTTCTGTTCAAACTCTGAGTTATGAATTGTTTCTATGCGATGCTGTGTATTATGTCATTATGTATCTTCAATTGAAATCAGCTATATTTAATGCTTATAAAATTTATTGAACCAAATGTTGATAACATGTTTGACATTGACCTATATGATTATAAAACATTGTCTTATAAAACTCATTGAACAACAAATTACTCAGCGCTCTCTGAATGTTAAAACCTTCTGCTTAACACTGAGTAAAATAGAATATGTTCCATGAGCTGACCTATATCTGAAAACTGACCTTAGACTTACTCGATTAAACCTTTAAATGTTTAGAGTAAAACTAAGTCAGTAGCTCAACCCTTACGGGGGAGTTTGCTAAGTTATATTAGGTCAACTATCATGGGGGAGCTCAATACTGAGTTCCTCGCTGAATAGTTTTGCCAACATCAAAATGGGGGAGTTTGTTGAAACACCTTTCCACATAATTTTGATTTGACAAAATTGTTTAAGTATAATTAAAAACATATTCTAAACACACTAAGTTTAAATGCTTTGATTTATTCTACTAATGTGTTTGTTCAATGTTGAGTTAAAAATTGCTTATAAGACATAAGGATTAAAAGGCCCAAGCTCAATACAAGAGTCAAACCCAAGTCAAACTGTTCAAGACAACTCGGCCCGTGAATGTCAAAACGTAGTCGTTATGGACAAAACGCAACTCAGCGGAAGAAGGATCTAGAAGACCTTCAGGGAACAACTTCGGAACGAAGCTGCTGAGTTGATTCGACAAAGCGTACAAGACAGTAGCTGGCTAAGGAAAACTTCCAGACAAAGTGTTTCCACTTTGGGTAAAGTTCAGATGACACAGTATGCTGTCTAGTTGACATTACCATAAATGGAGAGACACTCTGCCGAGCTGACCAAAAGCTGACCGAAGACAGAAGATACTCAAATCTGATTGGCCGAGAGCTATGATCAAGACAGGATGACAACGACAGGAAGCCGTTTCCCTCCAACGGTTATTTTGAAATTCGAAATGACCGATGCCTCAAGACGTCTCTATAAATAGTGCCATCAGAAGCTTCATTCGACACAGAACTTGATCAAGCCATTACGCTGACCAAATTTCTACGCAAGTTCTGCAAGCAAAAAGCAAAGCAATCTTACACTAAATTTCATATCTTTTGTGTAAAAGTCTAGAGTGATTATTCAATCATCTAAGGTGTCTTAGCAATCATTGTTTAGGACAAAACACTTATCATTTCTAGAGATTAGAAAGGAGAGGCTGAGTACTCGGTTATAGTACTCAGCGAGAGATTAGGATTGAGTAGAGGTATAGAGGAAGGTACTCTTGTTATACTCAGTTGCTAAGATTGTAAAAGGTTTGAGGCTCTACCTTTAAAGAGCTCAGTAGAGGATTCAAAAACTCGGAACGTGTTCCGGGGACAGGACGTAGGCTAAGAAGCCGAACCTGGATAAATCTGCTGAGTAACGTATTTCTTACCTTAAACTCCTTATATATATTGCTTGCTTAAATAACCAAAAACTGACCAAGTAAAGAGGTCAAGGTGAGTTGTGCGCATCAAACATCTGAGCTCAGGAATAGACTCTAAGTGCTATCTCCTAACTCAAGTCAAGAAACTGACCTAGTCACTAGTTGACTAAGCCAGTATCTTGCTGTTTACTCAGCGCCGCTGTTAAAACCTTTTCTCTTAAGAAAAGAAGTCTGCCCTAATTTTCAAAAAGTTTAAATAGTTCCTAACCCCCCCCCCTTGGAACTATACTTGTAACGTTATAAGGGACCAACACTCAATTCCTATTTGTTATTTAAACGGTGGAAAGTTGGATTTAGCTTTGTTATGCTAATTATGTAAATAAACTGCTAATCCTAATCATATTTTTGCTAATTGATCCAGGCTAATTGTTATTCCTTGTGTAACGAGAATGATACGATAATAAAAAAAACTTGGAGGAATATTCAAACTTAATTTTTTTATTAAAGGTTGGGAATGGGGGGAGGATTGTCAGACATCCCAGCAATGCTGGGATCCCTGAAAACCACCTCGAGCCCTAGTATTATTAAAAAAAAGAATAAATGAATCAGAGATCGAACGAATTTATCATATGACCGTTCTTAGCACGCGATTCCATAATTAGGTCATAGCTTACTCAATTGGCTGAGAAACTAGGATTTGTTTTTTGTGGTGTTGTTAATACCTACAATTTTCGGAATATCGTTAAGATTCACCTATATGAACTCATAATTATATTTAGACTTATAAAAACTCAATCAATAATCTAAACACACAATTATCAAAATCATAAAAAGAGGAATGAAACTATAATATAAAGATGGAAGTGGATTAATGTATACAATCGAATTCAGAACCCATAAAGATTTTACAAATTATTATTTCCAAGTTATCGGAGAAGAGATATGGACCAGTCTCTATCTCTCGAGTTCTTATATTAAGCACCCGGTCTTTCATGTCACTTGGAGGACCCTTAATTCACATTTGGACATGTGTAGGATAACCCCACGTAATAATTAAAATAGTGGAGTCTCTTATAATATATGTGGGTTCGTGTTACATGTGTCAAAATATATATGAAATGTCCTCCATTTGACATGGAAAATCGGGTACTTCTAATAATTTGCCCCATCTCTATTATTTCAAGCCTAAGGTTTTGAGAGATATCAGCGAAGTAGATAACAACGAAGAGAGAAGTAAGGAGTTGGAGAGAAAAACTAAGGAATTATATTAGGTTTTTTTCTCTTCTTTCTTTTCTATTTATAAATATTAGGATTAGGGCTCCTCAAATCAAGAGTGTATGATCAAAGGCAAAATTACACAGAAATTCATGTTTTTAAAAACTATTTACAACTATGTCAAGACATAATTTTGAATTATATCAAATTAGTAAAATAAGTACTTTTAATATAATTTAAGAATTAGAATTTATAAATTAGAAGTTTATAATATATTTTCTACACTTATGAATTGGAGTCTAAATTTTTTAAATTATTGTGCAAAATCATAATATATAGAAAATAATGACATAGTAAAAATTAAGTTTGGTGATATGACTTAGCTAAATTATATACTTAATTATAATATTTATGTATTTGACCCATGATCAAATCCTACGGTCCCAATTATTCGGATCAATGGATCAGGCCCTTTGATGGCCTGATCTAGATCATTGGGCCGGGTTTCCAAAGCCCAGAGGCCCAATTCTCCACCATTTCCATATTTGAGCATTTTTAGTCCTTTAATTTATATATTTTATCATGTTTTCAAATCTTTTTTTTTTTTGTATTTCTCCCTATATAGGTGGATATCTATTGTTAATTAAAATGTATAGTTACATTTTTTTTTTAATATGACAGGTGACGCTGACGTGACATTGAGATGCCACATCAACAATTTCAGAAAAAAAAATGACTAAAAAGTTCAAAATGATTTTATTAGGACAAAAACAAACTTAAGTGATTTTATTGAGACAACTGAATTTTTGTAACATTTTGAGGATATTATCCAAATTTTAAATACTAATTACCCGGTTTTAAACTTGATCCGGTATTTCCAACTGAATTAAGAGACGATTCAATTGTGAAACATGTTCATTTTGTAGGTAAAACAATCATGCATGAAACAGAAACCGAGTCATGTGATTTTTCAGTTAAAAATGATTGAATTTCATGCTAAATCGAGTATTTAACATTTTAAGTAATTTATTTTAAAATATAGATACGTGGAAATGCTTAACTCAAAGTCATATGTAACCAAGTCTTTACTTAAAATCCACTTACACAGAAATTCAGATTTGAGAAATTATTTATAACTATATCAAAATATTGATTTAAATAATGTCAAACAAAATAAATCATTGTTTTTCATATATTTTAAGAATTTGATTTTATGAATTAGGGAGGTAAGATATATATATTTTAGGGTTTAAAATTTATGGATTGAAGTATAAAATTTATAAATTATGACATAAAATCATACTTTATTTATGATATATAGAAAATAATGACATATTGAGAATTAAGTTTTGTAATATGATTTCATTCTAATTTTTATATTTAAGATTGGGATAAGGTACCAAAATAGACTTATGGTTTTTGGTGAAGTATCAATTTAGGCACCACGTACAAAATAACATCAATATGGACTCAACATTTAAAAAAGAGTACCAATTTAGGCTTCGATAATGAAACGTAACACGTCATTCACATTACTCCGTTAAGTTTTGTCAATCGTACGTGGAAAGAGAAATCAAAACTTATTGGAATAATATGAATGATATGTGATGTTCCGTTATCAAAATCTAAATTAATATTTTTTTAAATATTGAATTATATTAATACTATTTTATACGTAAAATATAAATTGATACTTTTTTAAAAAACCATAAATTTATTTTGATACCTTATGATACGAGTTTCTTGTACAAAGCCGTACAATTAAACAAGTTATTGTGAGCCCAACCCTTGAGTTTATTCGGATATTTTTGGAGAGCCCAATCATCAATCTTGGTCCTCTAATTCTTTAACATACATATGTTTTTTTTTTCCTTTCCTTTTATTTTAATTAAACAGTTCTATCAGAAGAAATTGGATGAAAAGAGTTTTAATCCTTTAAATCAGATCCCTAACATAAGTAGAAATCTCAATTGAATAATATCTAACCATTTATAAATAAATAAAAATGCAATATTATTAATCTATTCTAGAATGAAATGAAAACTGCTGTTATAAATTTTTAATTTAACACTGACACTTTCATAAACACAAATATGTATATTAAAAAAAAGGTAGAATACATTTTTTTATTTTCAGTCCATTTAGTTTTTTTTAGGTAAAATTAAAGATTTGAACCACTTTAGATTGTGATGTTTGGTGAATGGAGGTTTGAAAGAATTTTGAGTTTAAGGGGCTAATTTTAAAAAGACTGGTTTTAGAAGCTTTTTCAATTAGTTTATTGCTTAATCTCTTTTGAATTACATTTTTATTCCTAATTAGTACTGATAACTTGCTACCTGATTTGCTTACATGTCTAAGCCACAATGATGATGCGACGTCGTAATAATCCTATAAAACAGTATACAGATCAGATTGGATCGGAGTCCGGCAAACCCGTTCCGATGCCTAAGTCAGTTTATGATTAGGACCGAATGGAAGAGTAAGAACTAGTTTGAGATCGTAGTTAAAGTACCGAACCTTGTGTCTATACATGTATATTTATAGTGTTCGATTAGGTTTAAGGTTGCCACCTTAGGAATCCTTATGGAGCTAAGATTCTTAATCCCTTAAAGAGTTCGAATCATGTGAGGAATCCATTATCGCATTGGATTCCGGAAGATTCCTTTGTATCTAGAGGTCTGAATCCTACTAGCCGCGTTGAGCTGTTTTTCGTTGGGCTTAGGCCGCTATGAACACATCCAGGCCGTTGAAGTGGGCCATAGGCCGTTATAGACGTCTTTTGGGCCTTTAATATGTTTGAACTTAGACCGTAATGAGGATGGTGATGACGTCATACGCGTAACATGATATCAAGTACCATTTAACTCCAAATAAAGAATTTACTATATCTTTTTATGCAAATAACTATTAACAATCAAATTTACACCACCATCTAACTAGTTGATTTTGTAATCAACTAAGTCCCTTTGTACTTTTGTAGGTAGGAGCCATAAATCTGAACCAATCTTTTGCATCACTTATTGCTTTTATTTTATTTTAGATGCCTTTTATATATAGTAGTAATAATTAATTAAGAGCCTTACCAAAAAAATAATTAATTAAGAGCCACCGACCAATTAAGCTTTTTCTTTTTGGATGTGAAAAAGGAATGTTAATTGAGGATATAGGTATATCCTGTCTATTCTTATTTTCTCTTTTTCGTCAAAAGTAGATGTCATTTTTTTCAAAACAATTCCAACTTTGTACATAAATATGCCTTATTATTTATGGAAAAAGCTATCATTATGCTTTTTATCTTTTCATTTCGTGTTAATTATGTCTCTAATCTTTCAATTTGATTATAAGTACACAAATTAAACTTCAAAATACCAGAAAATATAGATGTAAGCATTAAATTTATTTTATCCAGCAGCATCTGAGTGAATTTATTATAGATAACTTTATCTTTCTCATATTTGATTTTAGGAGAAAGTTCAAATAAAACCTTTGTGGTTTTACTAATTTTTAGATAAAGGACTGTGGTTTACTTTTTGTCAAAACGAGGACTGAGGTTTCGTACTTTTAATAATGCTATTAAAACTATCTTTAACGATCTGAAAATGAAAATTTTCAAGAATTAAAGTTGTTCAATGTCATATTTTCTATGGAACTACATTTTCGATTTTAGAAAATCATCTTTTTTGGAATTTTCTCTCTCTAAACATTAACTCTCTCTCTTTACCAAACATCATCTAAATAATCTCGAAATAAAAAAGTTGAAGAATTAAAGTTACTTAGAATATTAGTAGTTCTTAAAATATGTCATTTTTGAAGTTGTTAAGGGTGATTTTAATAGTATCAATCGAAAAATTCCTTATTTTGCTAAAGTTAAAAACCACAGTTATGACAAAAAGTAAACCATAATCCTTTATCTGAAAATTAATGAAACCACAAAGGTTTTATTTGAACTTTACCCTTGATTTTAATATGGAGTAATATATATCACATCAGCCCAGAACACAAACCGTACGTACTGCACAGGACAGGAGGAAGACATTAGTGGCAGGCAGTCGATTAAATTAATTTAGACGGTTATTTTAGACAGGAGGAAGACATCAACCTCTCTCTCATCTTCTCAAATAGTGGTTATTTTAGACGGTCACTTAGCTGATTAATTAATTTAATATTGTTTGGTAAAATTTAATTTTTTTTAGGGTAAATTACATCCATAGCCACTGAACATTATCCATTTTTCACATTATGGCCACTGAACTTCATTTCTTCCCAGTATAGCCACTGAACTTTACACTTTTTAACATCGGTGGCCACTCAATTTTAACTAACTTCTCAAAATGACTGTTAACGACCTCAAAATGATATTTAAGAATTAAAGTTGTTCAGAACGACATTTACAATGAAACCACATTTTTTATTTTCGAAAATCACATTTTTGGAGCTTTCTCTCTCTAAAAATTCACTTTCTCTCTCCTGACCAAACAACACCTAAATGACCCCAAAACGAAAATTTTCAAGAATTAAAATTCCTTAGAATATTATTAACGCTTTGGATTTTTTATTTTTCCCCGTCAACGGTCGTTTTGAAGTGTTGAGTGACCACCGGTGTTAAAAAGTATAAAGTTCAGTGGCCATACCGGAAAGAAATGAAGTTCAGTGGCTATAATGTGAAAATGGATAAAGTTTAGTGGCCATGAGTGTAATTTACCATTTTTTTATAAAGACAAAAAAAAACTAGAAGAGAAAGCAATAATTAGTCTGGAATTAGCCTCGAAAAGCTAATACTAGACATATCATCCTACAAAACAGACACAATACTAGAAGGAAAAGAGTCTAGACACTAAAACTCGGAACACTCGAGCGGGTCATAGAGGCAAGTCTTTCAGCCACACGATTATGCTCACGAAACACATGATGAAAACGAATGTTATCAAAACTCAGACTCATCTTGCGGATTTCAGAGATAAGATTCCACGCCGAACCCAGAACCGCAAATGGTGACTGAATACGATTAATGAAGACATTGATATTTGATGACCCGCGAAGCCAAACCGGGCCGAATTCATTACACGGGCCCAGCCCATACTTAGACCCATGGTCTAGGATCGGATGGGACCCGAATAGAGCCCGAATAGAGGAAGCGGGTGAAGTAAGTAACTGCCCCGAATTCCTAAATGGAGCATCAAAACTCCCACTCAGAACAAACGATACCACGTTTGTTGCCACGAAAGCCACGAAAGGGACATGGCCTAAAAAGGAGTAACCGCCCTCGGAACGTGGCCTGGAAGGAGTAACCGCCCTCGGCGGTTACTTAAGAACACTTATAAAAAGCCATAAGGCCAAAGGGGAGAGGTACGTTCAGATTTTTCCCCTTAATGCTATTATTACCAACCTTCATACAAAGAACTGACTAGATCATCGGAGAGTTTTCCCGGAGATCCCGTCTCCGGTTCTGTTTTGCAGGTAACTCCGGCGGAGATCATCAAATCGGATTCAGCAAGTTATCATTGGTGCGGTGAAGGTGGACCTTTTTTACCAACATTTGGTTAAAGGTACACAAAGAACATGTCAGAACCATCACGAACGACCGGCGTTACAACCAGATCAACTAGTATGAACTCAAGGGGTCCACGGACTGCGAATTCGCAGCCTGCGAGTACACAACCTGTGGTGCCTAGCTCGACGAACCCTTCGGGACAATTGAGTCCATTATTGGAAGTCCAAGTGCAAACTGAGATGGAGATGTCCAATAGCGATTTCGTCCAAATGGCAGGACAAGTCTTGGCTTCAAATATGAGCCAAGCGGCGGGGGATCGGATGATTGGTTTACTAACCGCAATCGCTGATCACAATAACGTCGTGGCGGCTGCTCCTCAACAACCTGTTGTCATCTTCACACAACCATCGACTACTGCCACCATATCTGCGCTTCCGCAGCCATCTCGAGAGCCAAATCAGATAGGTCAGAGTAGTCGCATGAACCCACACAGCCACCCAGGCAACTACTCGTATCACGATCCTAGTATGACGATCCATCCGACCTGGCAAACATCCCAACCGACATCGGGAATACCAGGAATCCTTCCACTACAACACACGGAGCCTTTGGTTTGCGGGCATTCAGAGTTAATGACGTCTGGGGCGAATACGTCTGGGCAGGGGCACACTTTGAACTTTGATCCTATAACCGGACGGCGGCTAGAACCACGGCGAGAACAAATCTCAACATCAATTGGCGGGTGGATGTCACCCAGAGTTCACCAGCAGCGGATGGAGGAGATTCGGCGAATACCCCATCCTGAGTTGGAAGATCAACTACGGAACATGATGGAGCGAATGGGGTACATGCCTAGGGCGAGAGCAGAGGTGCAGAGTGATTCGCCTTTTGCTCCGTCGTTGCGGGAATTTATACCAGATCACAGGATAAAGGCGCCGGCGATACCTAAATACTATGGGGATCCAAATTCTGATCCTGAGGCTCATGTCAGGAACTACAGAGAATTAATGGATGTTGCCGGAGCGAGTGAAAGCATAATTTGCAGATTATTCTCGACCACTTTGGGCGGAGCGGCATCTGATTGGTTTCGGTCTTTACCTGCTGAATCTATTTCCAACTGGAATCAATACAGTCGTGATTTCTGTGCAAAGTTCGTGGGCTGTAAAGCAGCGGATGTGACGGATAGGCAGCTGAAGGAGATCAAACAGAGGAACTATAATTCCCTAAGGGAATTTGTTGTCGCATTCAACGATATTCTGGTACGGTTGCAGAACCCGGATATCGTGAGCATTCGCAACATCATGGCGGATGGAACCACGGATTGGAGCATGCGGGAGGAAATCATCCGCAACAAGCCGCGCACAGTGGCCGAACTCATGAAGATAGCAAAGGAATTCATGGAAGTGGACGATGTCAACAGAGAACATAGAGCTCAAACCCAGAGAGAGAGATGCTGCTAGATCCACTTCAGACAATCGGCGCCTGACCCAGTCCAAGGGTAATTTTGTTCGCAGAAGCGATCGCTCCTTTCAAGGGGGAGGATATCAAACACCATTGAATACGACTCGCCAGGAGGTGTTACTTTGCATCGAAAAGAACCCCCTGAAGAAGGATGTGCGGTTCCCCGAGGCGAAAGGCCGAACTAGTTTGGGGCGATATCCTAACAAATATTGCAGGTTCCACAGATTGAACGGCCATGACACGAACGATTGCTATGAACTGAAGAAGGAAATAGAAAAGCTGATTGAGAGGGGCAAGCTAAGCCAATTCGTAAGAAAAGAAACGATTGATGAGAAAACAACGCTCCTGCATGAGGGAGAAGCAAGGCCCGAAAAGAAACAGAAGAAAAGGGTGATAAACGTGATAGCTGGCGGGATCTATGAGCCGCCAACAAAAAGGGCTCACCGTGAACAGTGAAAAAGCAACACGCATAGGGGGGATGCCCTCAATTACTCATTTGCGCGAATCACGGAGCCGCATGCGGATGCCTTGGTGATTACGATGGCCGTAGAAGGATGGGACGTTAAGCGGGTCCTTATTGATACCGGCAGTTCTTGTAATGTTATTACTCGGACTGCATTCAACAAGTTGGGAATTAATGACGAGCGAGTGGAACATACATTTATGGATGTAACTGGTTTTGGGGGTCAATCATCTCAAACAAGTGGACAGGTGGTGTTGGAAGCAGAAATGGGCGATAAGAATCTAAAATGGCGAGGTGATCTAGAATTCGCAATTGTTGATCTCCCGTTGGCCTACAACATAATTCTAGGGCGTCCATTCCTATCGGAAACGGAGTCGCTCATCTTAATGAAGCATTTGACATTGCATTTGCCAACACACCAAGGGCGAGTCATAGTTGAAGGAGATCAACTTGTGTCTCAACAAGCCTATACATTGTCACTTGAACCAAAGCCAGATGAAGATGATAAAGTTGATGAGAAGTTGTCGGCAGAAGCATTAGGAGAAACAGAACTATTCGCCATCTCAAATGACAAGAATGTACGAATAGCGGCAGGACTCCCCGAGGAAACGAAGAAAGCCATTACTGAGGTGTTGATCCAATGCGAGTCGGCATTCGCCGCTCCGAATGAAGTGCTGAAAGGAATAAGTCTAGATATAGCAACCCATCGGTTGAATGTGGACAAAGGTGCAACCCCAGTGCGACAGAAAAAGAGAGGACACGCTCCAGAGCGGCAGAAGGCGATTGAAAAAGCAGTGGCAGATTTGCTAAAATCGGATGCGATTCGAGAAGTCACGTATCCGGAGTGGCTAGCCAATATGGTGCTAGTCAAAAAGCCAAATGGAACGTACAGAATGTGCGTCGACTTCAAAGATCTGAATAAAGCATGTCCGAAGGATATGTATCCGCTGCCTAACATTGATATATTAGTAGATGGAACTGCAGGATTTGAGGCTTTATCGTTCACCGATGTGAAATCCAGCTACCACCAGATACCCATGGAGAAGGCGGATGAAATCAAGACATCATTCATAACTCATCAGGCAACTTATTGCTTCAAGGTGATGCCCTTTGGACTGAAAAATGCGGGAGCAACATATCAACGAATGATGAACAAAATATTTTCAGACAAATCGGGCGAGAACTTCTCGATCTATGTGGATGACATGATCATTAAAAGCAAGAAGATGCAGAACCACCCGAAGGACATTAAGGAAATCCTGGAAGTGCTAATCAAATATGGCCTCAAATTGAATCCAGAGAAATGCACATTTGGGGCAGGAGCGGGAAAATTCCTGGGTTTCATAGTTAGTGGCAAAGGAGTCGAGGCAAATCCCGAGAAAGTTAAAGCGGTAATGGAGATGAAGACACCGAGGAACATAAGGGAAGTACAGAGACTGAACGGGCGGCTGGTGGCATTAGGGCGATTCATATCATGCTCAGCTAGGAGATGTCTACCTTTTTACACCGCCATAAAAAAGTCTAAGTCCTTTGAATGGACGGCGGATTGCCAAGAAGCATTCGAAGGGATAAAGCGACTGCTATGCTATCCGCCCCTAATGAGCAGGCCGGAGGATGGAGAAGATTTATTTCTTTACGTATCCGTCACCAGTATGGCGATATGCACTGTGATGGTGCGAGAAGAAGAGGGCCAACAATATCCAGTGTACTATGTGAGCAAAGTCTTGAAGGATGCAGAACTTCGGTATTCGAAGTTGGACAAAATGGCTCTCGCGGTGATAACCACGGCGGCTAGGCTAAAACCATAATTTCAGGCGCATACTATCATTGTGAGAACCGGAATTCCAATGCGGAAGGTACTGCAGAAACCTGACGCATCCGGCCGATTAATGGAATGGTCAATTCGCTTGGGGGAATTCGATATTCGCTACGAAGGAAGGCCAGCACTAAAGGGTCAAGTACTTGCCGATTTCGTGAATGAATTCACGTGGGATGAAGATGAACGTCCAAAGGCACAAAAAGAAGAGTGGAGCATGTTCACAGATGGGGCATTGTCCACGGATGGAGCTGGACTAGGAGTCGTCATCAAAGGTCCGGAGGTTATTCGCCTGTACTATGCGGAAAATTTAACATTCGAAACTACCAATAATGCCGCAGAGTATGAAGCAATGATATGCGGATTGAAGCTGCTTAATGAACTTACGCCAGAAAGAGTGGTGATCTACAGCGATTCTAAACTCATGATAAATCAGATCACAAAAAACTATCTGGTGAAACAAGAAGATCTGGTCAAATACCATCAGGTAGTAGGCAGATTGACGCAGGAGTTAACACACAAGGGAGTCATCTGGGAAATGGTGCATGTTCCAAGAGGCCAAAACACAAAGGCTGATGAACTGGCAAAAGTAGCGGCGAGTAGAGAACCATGGAATCAAAAAGCATGCAATTTGGAGATAAGATCCGCACCGGCATTTGAAGTCGATCAGATTATGGTCATTGAAGAGCTGGAAGATGATGAAGATTGGCGGATACCCATCCGCCAATATCTGGAGCAGGGAGATTTGCCGGATGACAAAAGCCTAGCCAGAAAGCTAATTGGACAATCAGCGAGATACTCAATTCGAGATGGAACTTTGTATCGAAAATCATATACATGTCCATGGTTGAAATGTGTTAGCCGCAATGAAGGAGACTACGTACTGCGAGAACTCCATGAAGGAATGTGCGGCGCACATGAAGCATCCGCGGTGTTGGTAAGAAAAGTCAAGCTAATGGGATACTATTGGCCAAAGGTGATGGAGGATTCCCAGAAGATGGTAGCGGAATGTCACAGCTGTCAAATCCATGCGAATGAAAAGCACGTTCCCGGAGCCGAACAAATCTCTATAATGACGGCATGGCCATTCGCAACATGGGGAATCGATATAGTGGGTCCATTCCCAGAAACGACAAAGAAAAGGAAGTACTTGGTAGTCGCAGTTGACCACTTCAGCAAATGGGTAGAAGCGGAGGCAGTAACCGCTCAAACACCTGAACGAATGATCGAGTTCTTACGAGAGAACATTATCATGCGATTTGGAATCCCGCAAAAGCTTATAACTGACAACGGCACCCAGTTCAACTGTGTCAAGTTCAAAGCATACTGCGAAAGCATGGGGATCAAGAATCATTTTTCTTCCGTAAACCATCCCCAATCGAATGGTATGACAGAGGTTACCAACAGGGCCATGATTCAAGGGATCAAGAAGCGGCTAGGCGATAAAAAAACAGGTTGGGCGGATGAGATACCCCATATGTTATGGGCATACAGAACTTCTGTAAAAGCAGCAACTGGCGAAACACCTTTCTCGCTGGTTTATGGAGCCGAAGCAGTCCTACCTGTTGAAATCAAGTCGCCTACAGATCGAATAATTTATTATTGCGACACACAAAATCCTATCAACATTAGAGATGCATTGGATTCTGTTGAAGAACGAAGAGAAAAAGCTTACATGCAAATGGCAGTATACCGCAATAGGGTCAAGAAATATCATGACAGAAGGGTGCGAAAAGTGATAGTCAACGAGAATGACTTGGTCTTGAAAAAAGCGGATAAAATACAATCCAGAGATGGCAAAGGCAAATTAGGCGTCAACTGGATCGGACCATACAGAGTATCCAAGAAGCTGGGACCATCAACTTTTGAAATAGAAGAAATGAGCGAAAAAAAGCTCCCGCGCACTTGGAATCTAGAAAATATGCGCCTATATAAATAGGCCGGGTAGTTCAGGGAAATGACGAGTACTCTTTTTCCTTTTATGAGTTTTTTCCCACTGGGTTTTCTGATAAAAGGTTTTAATGAGGCTTTGATCCCACACATTTCATATACCAATGTAACAAAAAGTCTTTTCTTTTATCAATAAAGATATTCAATTGTTGCATACAGCGTCTGAGTACGGATCCTTTTTAGGACAACCACTTCAGTGTGTTATCTACAAACAAAAGGCGGGTAAATCGCGCAAAAACCTTATGGTTAAACTTAAAAACACATAAATGTGTTGCCTATTAAGAAAGGCGGATGCATGATTACGCATCACTCGCAAAAACCTTATGGTTAAACTTAAAAACACATAAATGTGTTGCCTCTTAAAGAAAGGCGGATGCATGATTACGCATCACTCGCAAAACCTTATGATTAACCTTATGATTATATTATTTTTGAAAGAAAAATTATAAGATAAGGCATAAAATTAAGCGAATTAACGAGTACTCAAAAAATTGCAAAAAGGGTCTGGCCACCCTAGCGGAAACGAAACTAAACTACGAGGAAATACAAATATGGAGTTGGCAAAAGGCAAGGGTCACGTATGAAAACAAAGGGCAATAAGGAATAAAACAACAATCGCACGTATAGGTAAAGCGGCAAGCAAAAGAAAATATATATATACGTGCAGTTTGTTACATACAACAGTCCAGATATAAATCAAACTATGCTACAGCTTCCTCTCCTTCACCCCTATGGCCCTCCTCGCCTTCAGCGGCTCCCTCATCTCCTCCAGTGGGCGGATCTACTTCAAGCGAATCCTCAACCCTCGAATCAGTAACCGCTTCAGAGGGCGGTACCTCTTGCTCAGGCTGAGAAAGGTCTTGTGGTGCCTCTTTTTCCGCGTTCTGAGTAGGGATCTCGCAGCTAATTGGAGAGTTCTGAAAACTCTGCCAATCTAAGAAGAGTACCTCATCCATATCAGCATCCTCGGCTTCCAGCTTGTGCCACTTCTCAGTTAGATCCTTTTCGGGGATGGGAACCTTGGGGCGGATAAGTACTCGATCTGGAAGCCCATGCTCATAAGGGGCATGAATTCGCTCCCCATACCAATAGATGCGAGCACCATCTTCGGCTAGAATCTCCTCAGCTTTCTTCTTTTGCATCTCCAGAGCCTCCTTGGATGAATTTAGATCATCAAGGACCTTTTGCAGCTCGTCGGACTTAGCTTGGAGGGATCTGAGAGCTTCCTCCTTCTCGCTCATAACCTTCTGACAAGCGCCTTCAAGAGCCTTTACCTTCCCTTGGACATCATCATAAAGCGACTTCTGAGTTGCCAATTCAGTACCAAGGTTCTCCAACTCTTTGGCTCGTTCAGCATCCCTTTGGAGAGCGCCCTCCGCGAAATTGATAATCTGCATATAAGACGGCTCGTGAATAAAAAGGGCGAATAGAAACATGCGATTACTATGGACACAAGATCCTTGAAAGGGAATGACAAGCCTCTACCCCCAAAACAACAATATACCTCTATGGCACGCTTCTCAATCCCCTCCATTGCAGTAGGAAGCGGTACTTGTTCTCGCACACGGGAAGCAAAGGGGAGCCGCCCAAGGACATTGCATATGGAAGAGACAATGTCCTTACAAGAAAAGCTCACGGCCATACCAAAGGTCCTAGTCCACCACCCGCTGATGTCGGGAATCGGCTGCGAATGCATAAGGAGAAAGATCAGGAGAACAACAGATAACTCATGAGGAAAAGTTAACAACATAAAAAAAGGGGGGAATGGATTGAGATACCTCGTGAATTGGAGTACTGCTCTTTCCTTTGGACGGGGCGGATACGGGTGTGCCGCCAACAGTGAGGGACACAGAGGTGTTTTTCTTTCTGGGACGAGAAGACTCTGTATCCGCATTATGCTTCCGCTTCCTAGTTAAGGGAAGGTCCTTGGAAGCAGAAGCTGGACCTTGTGAAATGGAGGCCCTTACGGGAGAAGCCGCCTCAATAGAAGTAATCGCCCCTCCAGGAGAATTCGCCCCTACAATGGAGGTGGTCCCCGCCATCCGCCTCTTCCTTCTCGCTAGGGCTTTCGCCTCCCGATCTGCAGCGAGTTGAGATAAAGGATCACCCCTGCAAAGGGTTAAAAGAAATCATCAACTTGGAAATAAAAAAATACCTTGAACAAAAACGCGATAAGGGATATAGACAACGCGATCTCCCTCGCGGTAGGCAATCGCTACTCGGCTCCTTAGCATATGGAAGGCCTGATCATATGTCCATACGAAAGGAGGCGTACTCTTCAAGAACTTTATAACAACGGATTCTTCCTCACTGGGGTAACCGAAGTTCAAACTCTTTACATTGGGTCGGCCCCAGCAGCGAAGGAAGTTTGGATTCCCTTCATTAAACTTGATAAAGAAGTAAGATCGGTCCCACTCGTGGATCTTGTTCAGCTTCTCGTCGAAACCATAGTAACCGCTCTGACGGATGAAAGTGAAATACCCCGCCGAACTTTTGAAATGATTAAGCTTGGAGAAAATTTTGAGCGAGAAGGGAACCTCCAGACAATCCGCCAGAAATTTGTCCAGAGTTAAGTCAGCCCATCCGTTGGGATGCAATTGACCAGGTGCGACGTAACCGCCAAGGACGGAGGCAATCTCATCCGCCAGCGGATACGTGAAACCGCAGATAATCTGGGCGACGAAAATGGTGAAATACCCCTTTGGGTAGTCGCCCGGTCCTCTATCCTCCCCGGGAATGAGGGCTTCGAGACCTTGAAGCCAAGAATACTGCTCCCGCAAGTCATCAATTGTCTCCTGACAAACTAGGCTTCCCGATCTGTCCTTCTTCGGTAGCAAACGAGGGGTTGGGACAGGTGGCGGAATCAACTTTTTAGGGTCAAAACCTAAACCCTCATCGGATGTATTCGCTAGGTGGAGGAAGTCGGCGGGATGAGAATCAGACCCAGGAGAGCTGGTTGAAGCTTCATCAACCATCTCATCGACCTCATGAGATACCTCGTGGACGTAATTTTCGTCGAACGGTGCGAAGTCGAGGTCAGGGTTCGACATATTGATGAAGAAAAATGAACAGAAGTAAAGAGTCGAGCGAGGTACAAGTTGTGGAAAGGAAAACTTACATATGAAAGACTACACAGAGAAGAATGAACGCGAAGAGGTTGATGCCGGAAAAGAAACGACGATGCGGAAAAGAAACGATGGACAAGGAAATTCACAATTTTTGAATTTTGAATATCCAGACAAAAACGAAGAGTCCCCTATAAAAAAGACCCTAAAGGGCTCTTGCCAAACTAAGGGGGAGGCATGTGATGACCCGCGAAGCCAAACCAGGCCGAATTCATTACACGGGCCCAGCCCATACTTAGACCCATGGTCTAGGATCGGATGGGACCCGAATAGAGCCCGAATAGAGGAAGCGGGTGAAGTAAGTAACTGCCCCGAATTCCTAAATGGAGCATCAAAACTCCCACTCAGAACAAACGATACCACGTTTGTTGTCACGAAAGCCACGAAAGGGACATGGCCTAAAAAGGAGTAACCGCCCTCGGAACGTGGCCTGGAAGGAGTAACCGCCCTCGGCGGTTACTTAAGAACACTTATAAAAAGCCATAAGGCCAAAGGGGAGAGGTACGTTCACATTTTTCCCCGTAATGCTATTATTACCAACCTTCATACAAAGAACTGACTAGATCGTCGGAGAGTTTTCCCAGAGATCCCGTCTCCGGTTCTGTTTTGCAGGTAACTCCGGCGGAGATCATCAAATCGGATTCAGTAAGTTATCAATATTTTATGTATTATTTCATTTTATTTTTAATAATTCATATTTTTAATTATATTCTAAAAAAATAGCATATACATATGTTATAACTCAGGTTTTTATAATACAGAGAAATATATTTAAACAATGAAGTTATTTTTATGTTTTTTTACTAATAAAAGTGAAACCTATGATTATAAATTTTTGATAAAAAAACTTAAAAACTAGATTGTTAATATTACCTTGGATATTATATAATACATTTTCTAATATATATCGTTTAAATTATAATTTAATATTTTACTAAAACAAAAATCTAATATTTTTATATTCTTCTCAAAATTTCCAATAATATTCAATTACTAATTGTTAATTTTAATTCATATAATTTTAAATAGAAATATAATTTCTAAAAATATAATAGTTAATTTAAATGATTAAGTGACATTTACTACTAAAATATAGCTAGATGAATATGTTTATAATGTTAGTAGGTTTTTTTTTTTTTTTTTTTGTAAATGAATAAAATAACATGTGTTTTAGTGAAGCGTAGTAATAGTGATTATGGGTAAACATGTCCTTCAAAAGAGATGAAGCAATAAATTAATTGAAAAAACTCCTAAAACTAATTTTTCCAATTAGAGGTTTGAGCCGAAAAAGCTCTTTCAAACATCACTTCACCAAACACCGTCATTAGAGGTTTGACTAGTCAAAATCACTAAAATGGTCCAAACCTCTAAATTACCCCAAACTTCTCTTTACCAAATAGAGCGTTTGTCTTACATGACTTAACGGAAAGGAGAATCTGTTGAAAGTTGTGTGAAAAAATTCAAAAAGTTGTATGTTAGAGATAAATAGTATATTTATCCCTAGGATAATTATAGTTAAATACTTTTAAATTATTAGAGATAATAATTGTTAAATCTTATCTCTATCTTGTGTATCTAGGGTCGGAGTTATCTCTATATTCTGTATAACTAGAACACTTAATACAAACCCTAATCTAAGGAATTTTTTTTTTTTACATAATACAATTCTTCTAAATTCTCTAACCCCAATGACACTCTTCTAAATTAATCTGCTTCAATATTGTATCAGAGCAAACCGCTCCTACAGCCTCAATAGCAACAACAGAAATCGACCCATCGCAGAACGTCTCCATCGAGACTGCGTCTGCTGCCGCCCCTGCAGTTGTTGTTGATGCTGCTTCTGCTTCTCATCTTCCTGAATCCTATAATCATGGCTTATCTAATTTCACCCTAATCACAAACAACTCTTTTTCTTCTATTCAACCCTCTCCATAACCCTAGATATTTCATTCCCCATTTGTATATAATCAATTTGTCCCTTCTTCGGTTACAAGTTCCTACTCGTTCCCTAACTAGTGTTGGAAAATTTTGAATAAAATTATATATTAATTTATATACCAACAAATATCTTCTTTCATGAACAGTCGTGTCCGTTGTGTACAGTCGTGTTCGTACGTAAACAGTCGTGTCTGTCCGTGTACAGTCGTGTTCGTTCGTGAAAAGACATATCCTTTCAAGTTCTATTTATATAGAATGGATTCTCAAATTCACATACGGTTAGAAAAAATATTCTCTGGAATTTTTTCTACTATCAGGCTGTTCATAATGTCTTGTTTTCCTACTCCAGTGATAACTAGGCTACACACGGTTTGAGTTCGCTTGCGTAATCTGTTGTATCCTGGGAGACGATCGTCAATAGCGATGACATCTGTCTTAAAACTGCTAATACATGCCTCAGATTTATCTAACTCTTTCCTTTTAGTTTCTGTTTTTATTGTTCGTATGTTTTTCTGTGTTGTTTTTTTGATTAATCACATCTAACATTTTTAAGACAGACGTAATTGTTTGTCTAAAAACTAGCAAGGAAATTCTTACCTTGAACTTCAATCTATCGCTAGTCAGACAATAAATTTCAACCTTTGTCAATTTCAGTTGATGAAAATCCTCAACTAAAACCCAATATTCATCCACCGGACACTATTCATATATCTGATCAATTTACTTCCTCTTTTGTTGCGTCAAATCAGGGTGGCTATTCCTTTCTCCTTTATAATATTAGCAAATTGATGCTCTCGGAACAGCAGATGCAGCCACGTTGTATGAGACATAATCAACACCAAAAAGACATGAGCAAAAGGAAGTCACACGCCATGTGGTTTGGAATTCCAGCAAATATGCACGTATGGCTCAATGATACGGGACATCTGACACGCACCAACAGACATTGAACCGAACCAATGGCTCACACTTGAAGTCTGATGCCTTACTCACATTTGCGCACAACCACTAACAATCTCTAACTCAAGAAAGTAGGAGTTAGTGGGTTGGTGTGGCAAGGTAGTGAGAGTGAAAATAGGAAGAAGTTAATGAAGGCAAGTCAACATGTGGCAAGTTAGTGGAAAAAATATGAGAGAAAATTAACGAACAACATTCTTAAAGAAAACTATAGATAGCACCATAAACCTCATTCGAAGGACACCAGCCAACAATCCCAAAAATACTTACACCAAAGTCAAGTTCTTAGATTCTTAACTTTCTTGTTCATAATTTCTAGTTCTATTTTCCCTTTTTGAGCTTGTTTAACTTCAAATCAATTTCTTTAGGAACCTGTTTTTAAGTTCTTTGCACTCAATCGTTAAATTCCTAGTCTAAAAGTTATAATTTTTTGCTTAGAAGTCCATTAAAATCATATTTTTGTCAAGTTTTTATAGTTTCTATTCAGTACTTTTCCATTCCCATTTCAGACCTTTTTTAATCCGTTTTTGCTCTCAATTCTTTATAATCATTCGTTCCTGATATTCTGACTTTCAATTTAGCCATTTGTTCCGTCTAATTCTATATCCGGAAGTACATTTTACAAGCCATTCTTCTCACCCTAAATCATTCTAGATATTCTGTTTCAGCTTTTATATAATCTGCCAACCTTTTCATTTGCACGTTCCTGAGCGTCTATAGTTTATTTTTGTTCTAGATTTTTATATCAACTTATTCTTGAATTCTTGAACTTGAATTTAGCCTTTTGTTTTGCTCAATTCCGTGTTTGTAAGCTCTAATACCAGCCTTCTAATATTTGGTCCAAATCTGCCCCTTACTTTAATTACTTGTTCCGTTTTCAATCCACTCAAATACTGCCTGAATCAGAGTTCCACTTACAAAGTCAACCTCGAGATGTTCATGAATCTCAAGCCTAGGTCAATTCAACGCCTCACCGAGATAGCCAACTGTAACTTCGAGTTTATCGTTGAATTTTTTTTATTTCATTTCCTTTATTGTAATTGTAATTCAATTCATGTTCATGTTATTGATTCGTTTTATATTCAACTCAATTGATTTAGCTATATGTTGATATAAATTTATTTCAATTTGTAATCGTTTTAGTTATTTTCCTTTAATGCATGTATTCAGACTCATATTTACATCAATAAATATCCAATTTTTATAAAATATTGTGTCAATTTCGCACTTTTATTTTCTTATACTTAATCGTCCTTTATTTATCTGTAATAACCTACAAAAAAAATTAATTATCTAGAAAAGTTTATAATAGCGCTGAGACCTAAGAGTATGGTTGTAATCGAGCCGAGCGGAGCTGAGCTTTGACCTGCTCAAGTTTGGCTCGCTATAAAATTAACGAGCTCGAGCTCGAGTCGAGCTTGCTATAAAGTTAACGAGCTCGAGCCCGAGCCGAGCTTTGGCTTGCTCAACGAGCTCGAGCCGAGCTCGAGCTTGTTTCGAGCCCAAAATCCTCTTTGGACTTGGTTCATTAAGAAAATTATCTAACCATGAATTGTTTGTGAGTAAATCGTTAATTATCTTTGTGAAGTTTGCTCATAAATAACTCTTTAATTGTGTACATAAACAAGCTCACAAGCAAAGTTCGTAAATAAATAAACAAGATGCTTACAAATAGTTCGTTTTTTACTCATTTATTATGTTTGTGAACGAACTCATCTAATAGCAAATAAAATAATGTTAAGTTTAGATATTTGTGAGCTAACACAAAACTATGTAGTTTTCTACAAAACTAAAATTTGTTCATAAATGTCCTAATCGAGCCTGCTCGCGAGCTTTCGAGCCGAGCTTTGTCCTGCTCAAGCTCAGCTCGTTTATGAGCCGAGTCAGCAAATTATGCTCACGAGCGGCTCGTTTGCAAATCGAGCCGCGTCGAGCGGAGCTTTTATTGAGTCGACCACCGAGCTGCTCATGAGCAGCTCGGCTCATTTACGAACCGAGTTAGTAAATTGTGCTCATGAGCGACTCGTTTGCAAATCGAGCCGAGTCGAGCAGAGTTTTTATTGAGTCGACCATCGAGCTGTTCATGAGCAGCTCGGCTCATTTACAGCCCTATCTAAGAGGGATCTTTTCAATCATTATGTCTCTCGTCAATCACTACATTTAAATTTCAAATTTTAGCGCACACAATCCATCAAACTAACCCATATTAATTGAGAAGTAACTTTTCCGGCATATTCGAAAATTAACATTTTTACGAAATATCGCTAATAATAATAAATCAATTTTTGTGGGTTGAAATCATTTTGGTGGCCATAGTAATTTGTTTTTGGTAGAGTTAGAAACTCAAGAAGATCATTATCATCTTTGAATTTTCTATTAAATTAGAAATCCATTTTTACATTATTTTTTTAGAAGAATCCATTTACATTTGAGAATCAAGCTTTATTGACATTCTCACTTGAATCAAGATTGAAAAGTAACTTAATTCAGAAAAATAGTAGCTATTACCTATCTTATTCATTATATTAAACCTCGTAAAGGTATATACTACTTGCTTTAAAAAAAAAAGGTAAAGGTATATACTAATAATTACTTTATGTTGGAAAACATCGTTTTGCCAATTGACAAGTCCTACTGTGTATGGTTTTCTGCAGTGTGGTAATGACTTTTTATAAAAAAAAAAAGTAATTAATTTATTAGTCCCTATATTTTAACAAAACACACTGTTTAGTCCCTGTATTTTCAAAAACACATGGTAAGGTCCCTAACTTTTTTCTCAGTGAACTGTTTAGTCCTTCTGTCTGTTTGTTAGATTTTTTTAACCTTTATGACTTCGGAAATGACTAAATTATCCTTTACTATTTACCCTCAAACTTTAGAAGAGGAAATCCAATTTAGAAAAAGAAGTCGTTTGTATGGAGAACAAGAAAAAGAACAGACCCAATGCTTACGATTTTGAACGATTAAGAAGAAAATCAAGAAGAAGAACACTCAAAGTTGATTTCAGATGCATTAGAGTTTAAAGGAAAGGAAAATAAAGGAAAAGAATAACACAAATCCAAATTGACTAACAAAATTTTCATGAGAGTCTAACGGCAGGGACGAAACAGTTCATCGAGAAAAAGGTTAGGGACTTTATAATGTGTTTTTGAAAATACAGGGACTAAACAGTGTGTTTTGTCAAAATATAGGGACTAATAAATTAATTACCCAAAAAAAAATAATAATAATAATAATAATAACAACAATAATAATTTATTAGTCTAATACCACCTATTTTAAAAAACACATTATAAGATTCTTAACTTTTACCAATATTAACCATTTTGTAATTTTGTCTAGTTTTTTAGACTTGTAATCGTTATATATATTTGGCATAAACAAATAGATATAAAATAACAGAGTAACATAGTCATTTTGTATTGTGTTATGACTGTCTTAAAAACTAAGATATGTTCGATTAAAAATCTAAAAAAATAGATAAAATGATTAAAGAGTTAATATTGATAAAAGATAAATATCTTAAAATGTGTTTTTTAAAATAAAAGAACTAAACAATGTATTAGATAAAAAATAGAGGTAAAGGCTATGCTTACTTTGTTTTTAACAAAGTAAGCCTTACTTTGTGTGTTTTCACCATTGGATTAATTTTCTAATCCAACATCCAATGGTGAAAACACACCAAGTAATTATACTTTGTCAAAAACAAAGTAACCATAGAAGGCACCAAAAATAGACGACAAAAAGATAAAAATAAAAAAGGATATTTCTGTTACAGTGAAGTCGCCATCTTTGAAAAAGGAAAAGATAAGGGAAAAATGAAAAGGATTAGAATTAGAAAAAAAAAAGGGGATAAAAGCTGGCATGATGGTCTTTAACATATAGTCCATATACAAAATACGACAATACTGCTAACGAAATTAACAAAACAGAATAACAACACATGTATACATGCATTATATATATAATATACTTACTTATTCATTTAATTTAATTAATGTTTCTCATAATAATTAATTTGTATTCTGTTTTTAGTATTGTTGTAATTAATTTATATATTCAATTGCAACATAAAATATTCAGTCTATATGTCTTTTTTTTGTCTGTTACAATTGATGACAGGAATTATATGTTGTACAAGTTTAATTATTCTTTGATCTATTTGGACAATCATAACACGAGAAGACAATTATTTCAATAATTATTATTTTGAATTTATATTTTTATATAGTTTCTTCAATAATATTGTTTATGCATAATTATATTAATTAATTAAACAAATAAAAGATAATTTACTAGCTAATTATTGTTTAAGACTTTCAAATTAAGTTGTTGCATTCTGCAGTGACTCTTTCAACTTTTTATATATCATGATATTATGTTGGTTAGCTAAGTAAAATGATCAACATTATAAGTACTACTTTATTTAATTTTCAAGTTATAGATAGTTGAAGTAATAAAACTATTGATTAATCCTATTAATCAGAATTCTGTTGTTTATTATTTTTTTCATTTGTAATACTCTCTGATCTAGCACGAGTAGAAATGGTAAATCTTATTCGTAAATAACTAGTTCTACGTGGTTGTAAAAAAAATGACTCCTAATCCAAAATTTTGGAATGATGAAGATTGGATTATAAGTGTTTGTCTGCGAATTTGAAGTTTCGAGAAGTATATATTTCATATGTTATTTGTGTTTGTTGTACATTTCATGATTTGTTTTGTTATTTATAGTTTTTTTTTTGTCTAAGTGGATCATATATTAGGTGTAGTATGTACTTGTATAAGATTATACTTACATTTTTTTCTATCTATGATATGACACGTGTTTTTATTTTATTTTCTTATGATATTTTATTTTAATACATTAATTTTTTTATCATTAATTTTTTATCACATTAAATATTTTTTTTATTGAATTAGTTTATTATAATTATCTAATTCAGTTAAAAAGGATGCTAATAATTTAATCTATTATAAGCAAAAAAAAAAAAAAAAGAAATTAATCTATCTTTAAACTTGAATTTTTCGCATTTCATAATCAAATTAATGAGGGCATTCCTTCCCTAAGCCCGAGCCCGAAGCCAAGAGGCGAGAACAATGGGAGCCGGGGTAACCAGCCCAGTACACGGGGCGTGCTCACCAAGGCGCGGGGCGTGAAGGACCCAGTTTCCGAAGAATTGCCCAAAAGCTCAGGAACGCAGGGCGTACCTCTAAACACGCGGGGCGTGGATTGGGCAGCAGAGAAGAAACCAAACCAGGAGGTCAACTACGCGGATCGTAGTCTCAAGGATGCCACGCGTGAAGATCATCAACAAGGGGCTCCAAGATCAGAGGCTCCAATACGCGGGGCGTGACTTCAGGAACGCCACGCGTAAAATCCTCCTCGAAGATTCTCCAGGTTCAAGAGCTGAGTTACGCGGGGCATACCAAGGTCCACACGGGGCGTATCCTGCCCGAAGGATACTTCTTCTCCAAGTTCTCACCATTGGGGTGACCATTTTCTGCCTCAATTGAAATTACTATTTTGCCACTACTACTATGTATCTATACTACCCTTGTTTTTCTCTTCCCAATATGACCCTATCCTTAAAGCTAATCTAGAAACCCTACTTTGGGCTTTAGGGTCATTTACCTTATTATTTGGGAGAGTATATAAGCTCTTTTGTTTGTAATGTGAACTTAACTTTTATGAAATTTATCTCAAAGCCTCCATTGGAGCTCAAGGTTCATCCTTGCTTGGGTTTATTCAACCTTCAAGTTTAGCTTGAAAAGATTGCATTCTTTGTGAGTTTACGATTAAAACTCTCAGTCGATTTCAATCTACATCAGTTGGTATCAGAGCCGAGTCGTTTTCCTTCCCGGAGACTTCTTCTCGGAAATGGTTCAACCATGTATCACAAACGAAGCCACCGGATCCATGGAGCAACGAGTTGATGCGCTAGATGGCAATATGAAGCATCTAACGGAATCTCTAAGGGCGTTGGAGGAGAAATATGCCACGAGTACCTAAGATATCCTTCTTGCCATTGAAGGGCTAAAGCTTGAGGGTCGAAACACTCAAGCCCTCCTCACCGGAGAACCTCACCGGCGACACGAGGAGCAAATCCACCCCCAACTCGAACGACAACCAACACCACCCCCTAGAAGAAATCATGCACCACAACCAATGGACCCTCGGGTTCAAGAGGTGAGACGAACTAATCCCGTGAACATTAGAATTGTTGATAGTGATAGCGATGGAGGTCTATTTGATGATTTTGAGATGCCTAGGATTGCTAGGAATATGGGGATTAGAATGGATGATGATGTTTTGAATGATATGCATAGGGATAATATGCATGTGAATGATGTTGTTGGTCCCGCGCATGTGCGTGCCGGGAGTATGGATATTGTGCATGATAATGTTGTAGGTGGTTATGAGAGGGAGAATTTTGGTTTGAATGACCTGTATGGGGGTCGAGGTAATGAAAGAGGCGGATATAGAGGCGAGCCGAATTTGAGAATGGCCTATGGGGGAAACTTTGAGAGGGATGATGCCTTCAAACTAAAAGTGGATTTGCCAACGTTTGGGGGAGAACTCGACATCGAAGGATTCCTTGATTGGTTGCTAGAGGTGGAACGGTTCTTTGATTATGCGGGAATACCGGAGGATCAAAAAGTCCGTTTAGTGGCTTATCAGTTGAAAGGAGGAGCTTCGGTTTGGTGGGATAACATGAAGGAAGGGAGAAGAAGGGGAGGAAGGGAGCCGATTAGATCTTGGCTTAGAATGAAGTCGATGTTAAGGGAAAGGTTTCTACCACCCGACTACGAGCAATACATTTACAGTTCTTATCGGAATTGTTCTCAAGGTGCAAGGAGTGTGCACGAGTACACCTTGGAGTTCTTGCAGCTTTCGGTAAGGGCTAACTTGTCAGAAACCGAAAGCCAGAAGACTTCAAGGTATCTTGAAGGATTGAGGTACAACATCCAAGACCGGATCGGAACACAAATGGTGATTCGAGTGCAAGACACCCGCAATTTAGCATTGAAGGCCGAGTCACAGTTGAATGTGAGGGGACGTGAGGGCTATAGGAGAGCCAGGGTTGAAAGTACTTATGGAGGGAGAGGAGCTCCCAAGGGGATTGATAAGGGTAAGGGAATTGCAAGTTCAAGCGATCCCAAGGCGCTAAGTGCGGGAAAGGCACCTAGTGGGGACGTGAGGCCTTTTAAGGCGACACAACCTCTTAGGGGAAACAACCCCTATGCGAGACCGGCTCCATTCAAATGTTTCTGATGAAATGAGCCAGGTCACCGTTCTAATGAGTGTCCCAAAAGAAGAAGCGCCAACATGGTTGAGCGGTATGACGATGATGAGGAGTACGATGATGGAGGGGATGTTTGTTGTGACCTGATTGATGATGATTATGAAGGGGAGTATGAAGGTGGGCAAGCCATATATGTTGTAAGAAGACTCTTGATTTCGAGTAGAGTGGAAATGGACTAAAGACATCAATTGTTCCGAACCCGATGTCTAATGCAAGGGGTGAAATGCAATGTGATCATCGACAGTGGTAGCCAAGAGAACATCATTAGCGACACCGCGACTAAGAGGTTTGGGTTGGTGATTGAAGTGCATCCTAGTCCGTATAGTGTGGGGTGGATCAAGAACGTAAGAGAGATGAAGGTCACTCAAAGGTGTAGGGTACCTCTTGAGATAGGAGAGTACCGGGATGAGGTTTATTATGACATTATAGAGATGGATGCTTGCCACCTATTGTTGGGACGTCCGTGGCAATTTGATAGGGATGCTACCCATGCCGGAAGAAAGAACACCTATCAGTTTGTGAAGGATGGGGTTCGTTATGTGCTCACTCTCTTGTAGGGGAGTCCCAAGCTAAGGAGAAATCTACTTTGATCGTTTGCCCAACTCACAAGGCGTTTATTAACGAGTGTGAGGAAAGTCAAACGGTCTATGTATTGATGGTGAAATCTAGTACACCGTCGGAAAGAGTAGGTAGCGAAGGTGAAGAAGTTCCGGAAGAAGTGGGAAATTTGCTTAATGAGTTCCATGATGTGTTTTTGGAGGAGTTACCATATGGGCTACCACCCCTACGGGACATCCAACACCATATCGATCTTGTGTCGGGAGCTAGTTTGCCTAGTCTTCCTCACTACCGGATGAGTCCCAAGGAGAGTGAAAGAATGGGCTATGTTAGGGAAAGTATAAGTCCATGTGCGGTGCCGACATTGTTGACACCAAAGAAAGACGGCTCATGGAGAATGTGTGTAGATAGCCGAACCATCAACAAGATCACCATACGGTACAAGTTCCCAATTCCCCGACTTGATGATATGCTTGACTAATTGGGTGGGTCTAAGGTCTTTTCGAAGATTGACTTGAGAAGCGGGTACCACCAAATTCGGATCAAGGCGGGAGATGAGTGGAAGATGGCGTTTAAGATGCGTGATGGATTGTATGAGTGACTAGTGATGCCCTTCGGGATGACCAATGCACCGAGCACTTTCATGAGATTGATGAACCAAGTCTTGCATCCGGTGATTGGGAAGTTTGTAGTGGTTTACTTCGATGATATTCTCATCCATAGTAAGACGTTGGAAGAACATGTGGAGAACTTGAGGACCGTGTTAACCTTACTCCAGGAGAATCAACTCTTTGCCAATACTAAGAAGTGTGACTTTGTGATGGAGAGTTTGGAGTTTCTCGGGTATGTGGTCAGTGGGAATGGAATCCGGGTTGATGGAGAGAAAGTTAGAGTTATTCGGGAGTGGCCGACTTCGAAGACCATTGGGGTTATTAGAAGCTTCCATGGGTTGGCTACTTTCTATAGACGGTTCATCCAGAATTTCAGCGCTATTGTGGCTCCTATGACCGAGTGTTTGAAGAAGGGTCGAGGCTTCAAGTGGGGAGATGAGCAAGAGAGCAGTTTTGCCTTGATAAAGGAAAAGCTAAGCACCGCTCCGGTTTTAGCATTTCCATATTTTGATAAGCTCTTCAAAGTTGAGTGTGATGCGAGTGGAGTAGGAGTTGGGGGAGTATTGATGCAAGAGAGGAGGCCCATTACGTATTTCAGTGAGAAGTTGTGTGACTCGAGACAAAAGTGGGCCACCTATGACAAGGAGTTCTATGCGGTGGTGCGGGCTCTCAAGATGTGGGAGCACTATCTCATCAGAAAGGAGTTTATGTTGTACACCGACCACCAAGCCCTCAAGTACTTGGGAAGTCAAAAGCAAATCCGGAGCCCCATGCATGCTAGATGGTTGGCTTTTGTGGACAAGGTCCCTTATAAGCTTCTCCACAAAGCGGGTCAACAAAACAAAGTAGCGGATGCTTTGAGCCGAAGGGTAGCACTCCTCAAAACAGTAGCATTGGAGTTAGTAGACTTTGAGCACATCAAAGGGGAGTACTTTGACGATTTGGACTTTGGGAGCGAGTGGGAGAAGTGTAGGAACAGAGCCGAGGAGGCGAATATCAGTTGGTGGATGGGTTCCTTATGAGGGGAAGTCAGTTGTGCCTTCCAAACATGTCCATATGAGAACAGGTGATCCGGGAACTACATGGAGGGGTGTTAGGAGGCCACTTTGGTAGAGATAAGACCTTGGACGCGGTTAGCTCCCGTTACTTTTGGCCTAGGATGAGGAGAGATGTGGTGTACATCGTAGAGCGATGTGAGATCTGCCAAACCTCCAAAGGGTACGTTCCTTTTACCTAGTCTTTTAGGGCTGTTAGTATCCCTAAAACTTAGGAATGTAATCAGAGTTTTAGTTAGATTCTAACTCTATTTAAAGAGTTACAGAATTAATAAAGATGTACTCTGCATTTTTATAATTTATATCTTCTTTCTTTTTTCTTTCTTTCACGCAATATACAACAAATTGGTATCAGAGCTGTTCATCTTGAGGGATCTGTGAGTTGAGAAAAATACATATGGAGTTAGACACTTCATTCACAACAATTACACCACCAATTTTTGATGGTGTTAATTATGAAGCCTGGGCTATCAGGATGACTGTTCATCTTGAAGCACTAGATCTTTGGGAGGCCGTAGAGGAAGACTATGAAATTGCTTAACTACCACCAAATCCTACAATGGCGCAGCTAAAAAATCACAAAGAAAGAAATACAAGAAAGTCTAAGGCAAAAGCTAGTCTCTTTTCTGCTATTTCAAGTGTAATATTCACAAGAATTATGAATCTGCAGTCTACTAAGGATATTTAGGATTATCTCAAAACTGAGTATCAAGGCAGTACAAGAGTCAAAGGCATGCAAGTACTCAATCTAATTAGAGAATTTGAGATGCAGAGCATGAAGGAGGCAGATACCATAAAAGACTATGTTGACAAGTTGTTAAGCATAGTAAACAATGTACGACTTCTTGGTAAGGATTTTCCTTGATGAAAGAATTGTTCAGAAAATACTTGTCACTGTACCTGAAAAATATGAATCCAAGATATCATCATTGGAGGAAATAAAAGACCTGTCAAGTATCTCCTTGGGAGAATTAGTGAATGCTTTGCTGGAACAGGAGCAGAGAAGAATGATGAGACAAGAGGAGGAAGTACATGGTGCTTTCCATACCAAATCACAAATATCTTGATACAGAGGCAAGAAAAATGACAAAAAGAAGCAGTACAAGAAAACAGAAGGCTCCAACAAACAACGAGAAACTTTTCCACCATGTCCACATTGCAAAAAATCAAATCACCCTGAAAAAAGATGTTGGTGGAGGCCTGATATCAAATGCAGAAAGTGTGGCAACATGGGACATGTGGAAAAGATATGCAAATCTCAGCAACACGAAGAGGCAAAAGTGAGAACTGACCAATATGAAGAGGATGAACTCTTTATTGCAACATGTTATGCTACAAACAACAGCTCCAGTGACTCTTGGCTCATAGACAGTGGTTGCACAAATCACATGACCAATGATGTAAAGCTCTTTAAGGAGCTTGACAAAACTATTGTATCCAAGGTCATAATTGGAAATGGTGATTTCATACCAGTTAAAGGAAAAGGGACAGTGGCTATAGAAAGTTTGTCAAGTTTGAAGAATATTACTGATGTATTATATGTTCATGACATTGACCAAAATTTGCTTAGTGTTGCACAGCTGGTTGAAAAAGGTTTTAAAGTCATATTTGAAGACAAGTGGTGCTTAATCAAAGATGCAAAAGGCAGAGATGTTTTCAAGGTGAAAAAAAGGGCTAAAAGCTATGCTTTAAATCTAATGGAGGAAGAGAAAATGTTTTTCTCAAAGACCATAAGCAACACTGAGTTATGGCACAAAAGGCTTGGTCACTACTATCATGGTGGACTTCTATACATGCAGAAACATGCTTTGGTGAGAGGCTTGCCATTGCTAGAAGATAAGCTAGCTGATTGTGTGGCTTGTCAATATGGTAAGCAAGTAAGAAAACCTTTTCCTCAAACAACTTGGAGAGCATCACATAAGCTTCAACTGGTTCACACAGATGTTGCAGGACCTCAGCGTACTTCATCTTTAAATGGTAATAAATATTACATTACATTTATTGATGATTATACCCGATTTTGTTGGATTTATTTCTTCAAGTACAAATCTGAGGTTGCTAATATATTTTGGAAATATAAAGCATTAGTGGAGAATCAAAGTGGTTGTAGGTTGCCCACAATCAGATCGGATAATGGGACAGAATATACAAATAAGACATTTGACAAATTCTGTGAGGAAGCTGGCATTGAACATCGGCTCACTGCTCCTTATACTCCGCAACAGAATGGCATGAGTGAGAGAAAAAATAGAAGTATCATGGAGATGACAAGGTGCATGCTACATGAGAAAGAACTACCAAAAATTTTATGGGCAGAAGCTGCAAACACCTCAGTATTTCTATTGAATAGGCTGCCAACAAGAGTTCTGAAGCATAAGACACCGTTTGAAGCGTGGTTTGGTTACAGGCCAGATTTACATAATATAAAAACTTTTGGTTGTGTCTGTTTTTCTTATGTTCCACAGGTCAAAATAGATAAACTTGACAAAAAGGCAGAACCTGGAGTTTTTATTGGATACAACGGTCTTAGCAAAGATTATAGAATTTATCAACCCCAAAAATGGAAAAATTATTGTGAGTAGAGATGTAAACTTCATGGAAGAAAAGCAATGGAATTGGGAAGAGAAAATTGAAAAGGAATTTTCAAAGTCCCAACTACAATTTGATGATGGTGTTGATGATGTTCCAGTTAGAGGTACAAGACTCTTGTCTGATATTTATGAACGAAGTAACATTGCCATCTTAGAACCTGCAAAATTTACAGAAGCTGAAAAAGATGACAAGTGGATTGAAGCTATGAAAGAAGAGTTAAGGATGATCGAAAAGAATGACACATGGGAATTGGTGGATAGACCGCAACACAAACAAGCGATAGGCGTCAAATGGGTTTATAGAACCAAACTCAATCCAGATGGTTCTGTAAACAAATACAAGGCCAGATTAGTAGTGAAGGGTTATGCACAAGTGTTTGGTGTGGACTTCTCAGAAACATTTGCTCCAGTAGCTCGACTTGACACAATCAGAATGTTATTGGCATTAATTGCACAAAAGGGCTGGAAAGTTTACCATTTAGATGTGAAGTTTGCTTTTTTAAATGGTTACTTACAGGAGGAGATATTTATAGAGCAGCCAGAAGGATTTCAAGCTAAGGGACAGGAGGAGAAAGTCTACAAGCTAAAAAAGGCATTGTATGGTCTTAAACAGGCTCCTAGGGCATGATACAGCAGGATCAATGATCATCTTCAGAATCTTGGATTTATCAAAAGTCCAAGTGAAGCTACCTTGTATGTGAGGCAGACAGATTCTAATCTAACCATAGTTTCTGTTTATGTTGATGATTTACTTGTCACAGGTAATGATGAGAAGTTGATAAACCAATTTAAAGATGAAATGCTCCAAGTATTTGAAATGACAGACCTAGGATTGATGACATTTTTTCTGGGAATGGAGGTGAAACAAGATGATGATGGAGTTTTCATCTGCCAAAAGAAATATGCAGGAGAAATACTCAAAAAATTCCGTATGGAGGATTGCAAAAGCACGACAACTCCAATGAACAACAAGGAGAAATTTAGCAAGGATGATGGAGCTGATAAAATTGATGAGCATCATTATAGAAGCTTAATTGGCTGCTTAATGTACCTTACTGCAACCAGACCAGATATTATGTTTGCAGTAAGTATACTTTCAAGATTCATGCACTGTGCTAGTGAAATTCATCTTCAAGCTGCTAAAAGAATTGTTAGATATGTCAAAGGCACTAAAGATTATGGTATTAAGTACAGCTACTGCCAGAATTTTTTATTTCAAAGGTATTCTGATAGTGATTGGGGAGGTTCAGTTGATGATTTGAGAAGCACAACAGGTTATTGTTTCAGTTTTGGATCCGGTGTATTTTCATGGTGTTCGAAGAAGCAAAATATGGTGGCTCAAAGTACAGCAGAAGCTGAGTATGTGGCAGCTGCTACTGCTATAAATCAAGAAGTTTGGTTCAGAAAGATACTTGGAGATTTACAAATGGAGCAAAATGATCCAACAAAGATTTATGTTGATAATCAGGCTGCAATTTCAATTTCGAATGATCCTGTTTCTCATAACACAATGAAGCACTTTAAGATTAAATTTTTTTTTTTTTGAGAGAAGTGCAAAGAGAAGGTGAAGTTAAACTACTGTATTGCAGCACTGATGATCAAAAAGCAGATATTTTAACAAAAGCTCTTCCAAGAGGCATATTTGAAGGTTTGAGAATCCAACTTGGCATATGCAGCTATTAAAGCAAGGAGGAGTGTTGGAAACGTGCCATAAAGCTGAAATTAGGTTTTAATAAATTCTGTTATCCTTTAAATTTATTTTAACGTTCCTTTTACCTAGTCTTTTGGGGTTGTTAGTATCCCTAAAACTTAGGAATGTAATCAGAGTTTTAGTTAGATTCTAACTCTATTTAAAGAGTTACAGAATTAATAAAGATGTACTCTGCATTTTTATAATTTATATCTTCTTTCTTTTTTCTTTCTTTCACGCAATATACAACAGTATGCTACTAACGCCGGATTACGTATGCACTTGCCAGTTCCGGAAACTATTTGGGAGGACCTTTCAATGGATTTTATGTTGGGACTACCGAGGACTCAACGTGGTATGGACTCTATCTTTGTGGTGGTGGATAGGTTCTCGAAGATGGCTCATTTCATCCCGTGTCGGAAGACTAATGATGCCACCGCTATTGCTAAGCTTTTCTTCCATGAGGTGGTGAGACTACATGGGGTTCCGAAGAGCATAGTGTCGGATAGGGACACCAAGTTTGTTAGCCACTTTTGGCGGACTCTTTAGGCTATCCTCGGGACCACTTTGAAGTTTAGTACCACGGCTCACCCATAAACGGATGGGCAAACCGAAGCGGTAAATCCGACTTTGGGAAACCTATTACGAAGCAAGTGTCGGGACAAACCCAAGATGTGGGATTATGTGCTTGCCCAAGCCGAGTTTGCCTACAACTCCACCGTGAGTTCCACCACCGGGAAGTCACATTTCGAGGTTGTGTACACCAAAGCACCGAACCATTCGCTTGATTTGAGTGAGGTTTCGAAGGGGGAGAAGAAGAGTGTAGCGGCACACAATTTGGCCAACGACTACCATAAAATGCACCAAGAAGTTCGACATAGCATTGAAGGAAAAAATAGTAAGACCAAAGCCAAGGTTGATGAACCCCGGAGGGATGTGCAGTTTGAGGTGGGGGATGAGGTGATGGTGTACTTGGGAAAAGAGCGACTCATGCATGCTACTAGTAGCAAATTGAGGCCGAGGAAGTATGGCCCCTACCAGATCACCAAGAAGATTAGCCCCAATGCCTACCAACTTACCCTTCCTAATTGGCTTGGGAAGATGTCTTCTTCTTTTAATGTGCAAGACCTTAGCTTGTGGAAACCGGAGGGAACGTTGCCAACCAAGGCATCGGAAGCGGAGTCCGACTCTTTCAAAGAAGGGGAGAATGATGAGGGCATCCCTTCCCTAAGCCCGAGCTCGGAGCCAAGAGGCGAGAACAACGAGAGCTGGGGTAACCAGCCCAGTACGCGGGGCGTGAAGGACCTAGTTTCCGAAGAATTGCCCAGAAGCTCAGGAACGCGGGGCGTACCTCTAAACACGCGGGGCGTAGATTGGGCAGCCGAGAAGAAACCAAACCAGGAGGTCAACTACGCGGAGCGTAGTCTCAAGGACGCAACGCGTGAAGATCATCAACAAGGAGCTCCAAGATCAGAGGCTCCAATACGCGGGACGTGACTTCAGAAACGCCACGCGTAAAATCCTCCTCGAAGATTCTCCAGGTTCAGGAGCTGAGTTATGCAGGGCGTACCAAGGTCCACGCGGGGCGTATCCTGCCTGAAGGATACTTCTTCTCCAAGTTCTCACCATTGGGGGGACCATTTTCTGCCCCCAATTGAAATTACTATTTTGCCACTACTACTATGTATCTATACTACCATTGTTTTTCTCTTCCCAATATGACCCTATCCTTAAATCTAATCTAGAAACCCTACTTTGGGCTTTAGGGTCATTTACCTTATTATTTGGGTCTTTTGTTTGTAATGTGAACTTAACTTTTATGAAATTTATCTCAAAGCCTCCATTGGAGTTCAAGGTTCATCCTTGTTTAGGTTTATTCAACCTTCAAGTTTAGCTTGAAAAGATTGCATTCTTTGTGAGTTTACGATTAAAACTCTTAGTCGATTTCACTCTACATCACAAATTTCTACCGTTTCTACATATACATCACAAGTAAAAAATTACTTTTAAAATTTTAAAAATAAAATTTCAAAAGTATAAAAATGAGTACATTTTTATAAATGACTTATCGTTTTGAAGGAAAAAAAGAGAGGAGAAACTCAATTTATTAAAATGACGTACTTAGTTATCAATGTTATTTTTTTACCTATTTAGAGATGACGTACTTATTTATGAATGTTATTTAATTTAGATTGAATTGAAACTTATTTCACTATCAAGACCAAAAGATGTTGGCAAGTCTTTGGTATTTTGAGGAAACTCTACCAATCTATCAATTTTATGTACTATACTTGTTAATTCCACCAACTAACCTATTAAATCAACTTGTTCAATTTCACTCACACTTTCTTATTAAAGCTTATTAGATAATTGAAATTAGGGATCATAATAGATATAAATGTTGCAAGTAATCGGTACAATTCGATTTTAATAAGATTATACGAAATTTACAAAAGGGGTTGACACGAAATAAAATAAAAAATTACGCATGACAGCTAGGTGTAAAAATAGATTATACTATATGGTAGAAAATTCTGTTTATTTAAAATGACCGTTGTCAACTTCAAAATTGAATATTTTCAAAATTTGTAATATTCAAAACAATTTTTAATTCTTTAATTTTTAATTTTGAGATCATTTAGATGTTGTTTGGTGAGGAACGAAAAAGTGAATGTTTAGAGAAATAAAGCTCCGAAAATGATGATTTTGGAAAATAAAAAAAGTGGTTCTATAGTAAATGTAGTACTATACTACTTTAATTCTTGGAATTTTCCATTTTGAGGTCATTAACGGTCATTTTTATAATGTCAAACTAAAACATCCTCGTTTTTAGCAAAGCGAAAAATCTTAGTCCCTATTTGGACAAAAAAACCCCACAGGGATGCCATTGACAAAAAGTGCAATTATAAGGGTTTTTTTTTTTTTTTAGAATTTACCCTTTTATTTTTTGTTTTTTTGAAATAAAGAAGATAGAAAGCAAAATAGTATTGACAAAATGTAATTTTTCTTTTTTTTTTCACTATATATTTTTTGTTGTGTTGCAAAAACAGTGAGAATGGCCTAATCAAAACATGTAGTAAGTAATCAATCATGTTATCACTTCATACAATAAAACAGTTAGTAGTATTTCTTTAAGGATGATAGGAGTTTTCATGTTAACAACTTTATTTTCAAGATCTCTTTCTCAAATAAAAAAAAATTAATTGCGAATTAGAATTCAAGTCAATAAAGAAAGTTAAAAAGTAATAGCCTTTTGAATTTTCTAGATAGTAGGAAAGCTGAAATTGATCATTGATCAACAGAATCATGGATTCTAAACTTGATCTTCCATCCAAGTTAAAATAAAAACTTCACAACAATGATAGGTTCTAGAAAAATTTGAGGTGTTGGACGAGTTGTTGAAGGCGTTTCCAACATAGATTCTTGATGAATTACTTTCTCTTGCCTGCATCACAAGCCACGATGATAAGAGATACCATCATCCTCTTCTTGAGTTTTTCCAACTGCTTCTACGTTAATATCAGGATTCTCCATGCAATCCGTTGATTTTAGAGGATTTACATGTATGAGAGATATTTCTAGAATAAAATCTTGTTGACCCTCTTCCTCTTAGGTGGTTCCGAGTCACAATCATTGAAAATTATTGGAATCCTGGATTGAAACTTGGGTTAACAGATCGAAAGCTTGTTGTGAATGTGAGAGAACTTGAAGAATCGAGGAAGAAAAAGGTTTCAAAGAAGGAAAACAGAGAACGAAAAGAGAATAGGGGCTGAAGAAGAGTTTTTTTTTTGTGTTGTAAGTTTTAATGGAAAAATCTAGCTTTTCATGGTTGATGCTTATACAAATCTATTGAAATTTTGGTCTTCCACTGCTCCATTGAGTTGAAATTTCATGGTACATCCTCCTTATATAAGGAAAGCAGGATTCCAGTTTAGAATTTCCGTTGAAAACAGTTTGGTTGTTAAAAAAATTACACTTTTTTGAAACTTTGTTTAAAGCTAATAGAAAAATACCCATATTACTCAATACTGCTCCGTTTTGGTTCTATGAGTAGTCCACGAACTCACAACGAACCAAGAAATTAGGATGCCAACATAACTGAGTAGGATTCCTTCAATTTCCTCATTGAAAAATTAGTGTTAACCATTGGCTTGTTCTTCTCCAAACGACTAAAAAACCTTATCTAATATTTATCAATTATTCTCGTGATTTAAAGGGCCAGTAACTCATAATTTTATTAATATATTTTAATAAAATTAAATAAAATAAGATTTTTAAAAGCATAGATAAAGAGAAAGTACAAAGAGAAATAGAGTATAGTGAGTGATAACTGGTTACATGATTTGATTATGTGTACAAGTCGCCTTAGTGATCCGACGTCGTTGATAACCTACAAAATAGTAACGTAGGTCAGACGAGATCAGAGTCCGACGAACCCGTTCCGATGTCTAAGTCAATTTGTGAGTAGGACTGAATTGAAGGATATGAACTAGTTGTGAGATAGTAGTTAACATATTGTTCTTATGTCAATATCTACTTATTTATATGTTTTTAGGTTAACCTATTCACCTCTTTAGGAATCCTTGTGAGCTTAGGGTTCCGTATCCTTAAGAAATCCAAGTCTTGAGAGGAATCTTTTATATCGTGGGATTCTAGAAGGTTCCTTCGTAATAGGAGGTCGGAGCTCCGATCATTTTCTTAGTTTGAACTCTTTCGCATGTGCCTTTTAGCTTTAATGGGAACGAAACTGATGTCATTCACGTCATGTTATTTTGCATGATATCAGTGAGAAAGTTCGTTACCTTTGGGATGGATATATGGTAGAGACAAGATGGACATACAGACGAAGACAGAAAGCCTGAGGGCCTCTGATTCCTCTAACGGCCGGAATCATTCCTATCATGGATGGTTGCAGCTCCCAGTCTCTAGAATCGGAGTTCGGAGTGCAAGATAGTGTGGAAAAATATCATGTACATGGATATAAAATGACTCTTTCACTAGGGATATCTAAGAAATTTATAGTTTATAGGTTGTGGAAAAATACATTGTATAACCAAATTGATCAATAATGGAGAAACATGAATATTATAGAAAAAGAAGAATGGAATTATAATGAAAAGTGGTGAGATATAGTATAGACTATTGGATAGGATTACACCAATTTCACATTTATAATAATAATTGAAAAAGGGGTATTATAAAAGCAATGAGATTTCGTTGTAAACATAAAGTTTTCTAGTTTTAATGAATGAAGTGATCACTTTCAACCTCCTACTATCTTTTCCCCTAAAGCATGCCCCACTACATAATTGCGTTGCATTCCAATGCCCACCATTTTGTCCCTCTCTTAGAGCTGCTTTATTACAATCTAATCAATTTTTTTTAACTAATTTCATTCATTAATCTAGAGTCGATCCTAAAACAAATCCACGTGGTTACACTGTTTTGCAGGTGAAAAAACATGATTTTTTTTTCTATCAAAATAAGGACTGCGTTTATCGATATGTGCAAATCGGAAACTTTTGGATTGATATTACCAAATTTGATCGTTAACGACATCAAAATAAAAAGTTCTAAGAATTAAAATTGTTTAGTATCGCATCTATTATGGAACCATATTTTTTTTTTAAAAATCATCATTTATTTAAGATTTCTTTTTCTAAATATTAACTTTTTTTCTCGTTACCAAACAATAGCTAGATGATCTCAAATGTAAAAAGTATAGAATTAAAATTGCTTAAAATATCATTAGATTCTAAAAACTTTTTTTTATGTCATTAAGGGCTAAATTTGACAATATCAACCAAAAAGTTCTCGATTTGCAAATATCGACAAACACAATCCTCATTTTGATAAAAAAAATACCACATTCCTACACCTGCAAAACAGTATAACACGGAACCCATTAATCTATTACTTCACCTAGTTACTTTTTTTTATATAAAACCCTCCACTATAAAGTTATTTAATTACTTAAAAATATTCAACATTAAAATCGATGGGAGGAAAATGCAATTTGGGAGAAAATCTGGAAAGTTGAAGCAACTGAAAGAGTTCGTTCCTTCCTTTGGATGGTTCAATACGATGCAATTATGTGTAATAGTAACAGAGTGAAACGACATTTATCAACCTCAACAGCTTGCCTTGATTGTGGAGCTGTGGAAGATACACTACATGTTTTAAGAGATTGCATCGAATCAATGTTGGTTTGGCTTGCGCTTTTGCCTCTAGACGTGGTCTCAAGGTTCTTCCGGCTCTCGAAAGATGACTGGATTCTGGAAAATTTGCAGAGTACCCAACGTGTTAGAGGGATGAATTGGACAAGCATTTTCTCATTTGCTGTATGGTGGATTTGGAGATGGCGGAACCTGCAAGTCTGTGAAGAAGATGAAATGAGAGGCGATATAACTGCTTTTATCCTAACCAAAGTTCGTAATTTTCAGAAGGCAAAAGATGTGGAGAGTAATATACGAGTTAATCAGGTTGAGGAACAATAGATTAAATGGCAGCCACCAGAACCTAATTGGATCAAAATAAATACTGATGGAGCAAGTAAGGGATCGATGGGATATGCAGCAGCTGGCGGACTGTTACAAAATCATAGAGGGGAATGGGTTAGCGGCTTTATAGTAAATTTGGGGATTTGTTCGGCCTTCGCTGTTGAAATGTGGGGTATTTATCATGGTTTAACTAAAGCTTGGCAAGGAGGCTATAGAAAGATTATTATTGAAGTGGATTCCAGAAATGTCGTGCAAATCCTGGAAGAGGAGGATAATGTTCATAACCCCCACAGTTTACTCATTATGAAATGTAAGGAACTGATCGAAAGAGATTGGGAAGTAGTCATAAAGTACACGTATCATGAAGGTAATCAGACTGCTGACTGGATGACAAATTTCGCAGGAAGTGTTTTACTGGGTTATCACGAGTGTGATGTGCTGCCTGTAGGCCTCCAGAGTATTCTCAACGAAGACCGCTTAGGAAGGTCAACGAAGAGAATCATCACTTTGTTCTAGTTTTTTTCTCTTTTCCTTGGGCTTTGCCTCCCTTCTTATAAAAAAAAACAATCGAATGAAATTTAAAAAAGTGCTGAAATAAATTAATTTAAATCTTCTAAATATTCTTAAAATTAAGAATATATATATAAATTTTCAAAAATAAATAAATTAATTGATTTCTTAATTTATCAAATAGGGAAAAAATTTTACTTTAGAAATTAAGTTAAAATAAATTCAATATTTTTTTTTCTAGTTTGTTTGATTTTTTTTAACCATTTTTAAATTAAAAAATCACTCATTTAAGTTACAACATTAGTAATTAATATTTTTTTTTGTATTCGGTACTTATATTTTATATTCATCAAACAGTTATATCATTTAATACTTTTGATCACATTAATATCAGTAGATCTAGACTTATTAAAACCACAAAATGGAGATTCAAAACATCTTAAAAATCATGATCAATTGAATCACTAAACTAAGTGTAAATATTTGGATGTAATTTTTTTATTATCCTTGAGTAGTCAGTCCCACATCTCTCATATAAGTCCATGCATTAATAATTTTGTTTCATCATTTCATAATCATCTAAACTTAGAAATACAACTCAATTATTCATCAAATAACTACTTTTTCATAGCTATGAATTAAAACCATATAATAATTTTAATAATATTTGGATTCAGAATTTAATAGTTGAAATTGTAATAGTCCAATTTTATGCATATAAAGAGCACATGTAACATCAAGAATCTCCCTCTAAGAGTAGAGGGTCCACCTCACACATCAACACAGACATTTCTCTCTCTTACTTTTACTTTTATTTTAATTTTGTTATTTTATTTTATTATATTTTCTTTAGTGCATATGTTTCTGTCTTCATACTCTAAAAGGTTAAACACATGGTTAGTCACTAATTTTTTTATAGTTAACTAAAAATTGCCACTCAGTTTTAATTTATCTTAATAAAATTACTCCAACGATGTTAAAAGAAAAAAACAATAGAAAACAGATGTAGCTGTATGGTTCTAACTCACTAAAACAACAAGTTTCAGTAGGTGATAATCACATGAGTTCTAATCAGCTAGATAATCAGCGGTAAAAGTTCCGACAATTTTAAGAATAAAAAGATAGTGAAAAACTGACGTGAATGCAACATCAGTAATAGTTAATTATTACTGCTGATCAAAACAAGTTATGTTTGCCACCTAACTCACTAAAACAACACATTTTATGTAGGTACGCGTCGTTCTAATCCGTTAGATAGCAGTTAAATGTTGTTTTGATTAGCGATGAAAGTTGACTAATAGTAACATAAACGTCATGTTATATTTTGTGTCTTTTTTCTCTTAAATTTATCGGAGTAACTTTATTGAAACAAAGAACGACTTTATTGAAATACAATTCAAAGTTGAAGTGTTTTATTAAGACAATGAAATTAAATGATGACAAAGTACCATTACTTGGTGTGTTTTCACCATCGGATGATTGAACATAAAATTAATCCAATGGTGAAAACACACAAAGTAAGGCTTACTTTGTAAAAAACAAAGTAAGCATAACCTTTACCAATTTTGAAATATCGATAAAAATATGGGATAAGGCACCAAAATATACCTATGGTTTTTGGGAATACATCAATTTAAATTCCATGTATAAAATAACACTAATATAGGCTTAATGTTTAGAAAATAGACATTAATAATAAAACATGACATGTCATTTATATTATTCAGTTAAATTCTGTCAATCATATGTGAATAGAGAAATCAAAACTTAACAGAGTAACATAAATGACGTGTCATTTTTCGTTATCAATTCCTAAATCGGTACATTTTTTTTATTAAGAACATAGTGACCGAATAGTTGATTTAAGCCGACTCCAAAATGACCACCTCATCTTCACTCTCCACTGTCTCTTCTTCATCACTATTTCTGTCTTGTTCTTCAATTCTACTCTTTCACTACCCACCATTTTTCTCTTTTCTTTTTTATGCTATCCTTCTCTTTCCCCTTCCATTTCTCATCCCACCATGCCTAAACTAGTAGTAGAAGTTCTTGGTGCAAGTGATCTTATGCCCAAAGATGGCCAAGGTTCTGCTAATCCTTTTGTTCAAGTTGATTTTGATGAACAAAGGCAAAAAACTCAAACTAAACCCAGAGACCTTAACCCTAATTGGAATGAAAAGCTTGTTTTCAATCTAAATAACCCATCAGATCTTCCTAATACCACCATTGATGTTGTTCTTTTCCATGACAAGAGAGAATCAGGTCATGACAAGAACTTCCTCGGCCGTGCTAGAATTTCCGGTGTCTCTGTCCCTTTTTCTCAATCTGAAGCTTCAATCCAGCGTTTCCCCCTTGAAAAAAGAGGCATTTTTTCTAATATCAAAGGGGATATAGCTCTTAAGATTTATGCTCTCCTTGATTCTAATGATTTCCCTCCTCCTCCCCCTCCTTCCTCTTCTCCTCCAAATTTTGCTAATTTTGAACCAGAACCAGAACCACAACCACAACCAGAACCTACTCCTCTTCAGGAAATTAATACCAACAAGATTGAAGTACAGGTAGAAGATGATTTTAGGGCTGCTGAGAAGAAAGTGCAGAAGAAGAAGAAAGAAAAAGAAGTGAGGACATTTCACTCTATTGGCACTGCCGGTCATACTCCGGCGCCGGTGTCCTCCGGGTTCGGGTTTGAGACTCATGTGATGAGGGAGAAGGCACCAAATGTGGAAGCAAGAACGGATTTTGCTCGGGCAGCTCCGGCTAGTACAGTGATGCAAATGCAAATGCCAAGGCAGAATCCGGACTACTTACTGGTGGAGACTCGTCCGCCGTTGGCAGCTCGGATGCGGTACAGAGGAGGGGATAAGACATCAAGTACTTATGATTTGGTGGAGCAGATGCATTTTTTGTATGTTAGTGTGGTTAAGGCTAGAGATCTTCCTGTAATGGATGTTACAGGCAGTGTTGATCCGTATGTGGAAGTGAAGCTTGGGAATTACAAAGGCAGGACTAAACATTTGGAGAAGACTCAAAACCCTGTTTGGAATCAAATCTTTGCTTTCTCAAAGGATAGATTGCAGGCCAATTTGCTTGAAGTTACTGTTAAAGATAAGGACTTTGTCAAGGATGATTTTGTGGGCAGACTTCTTTTTGATCTATCAGAAGTCCCTGTCCGAGTTCCGCCGGATAGTCCATTGGCTCCTCAATGGTATAAATTAGAAGACAAGAGGGGTGATAAATCTATGAAAGGTGAAATTATGCTTGCAGTTTGGATGGGAACACAGGCTGATGAATCATTTCCTGAGGCCTGGCATAGTGATGCTCATGATATTGGTCATACAAACCTTGCAAATGCTCGATCTAAGGTTTATTTTTCGCCCAAATTGGATTACCTTAGAGTTCTTGTAATAGAAGGTCAAGATCTTTTCCCTTCCGATAAGGGCCGAGCACCGGATATTTATGTGAAGGTTCAGCTTGGTAATCAGGGAAGAGTAACTAGACCTTCGCCTATGCGAACAATGAATCCTACTTGGAATGAAGAGCTTATGTTGGTAGCTTCTGAACCTTTTGAGGATTACATTATTATTTCTGTTGAAGATAGAGTTGCTCCAGGCAAAGATGAGATCATGGGAAGGGTAGTTATACCTGTTCGAGATGTCCCGCCAAGAAGGGAGACCTCGAAACTCCCCGACCCTCGCTGGTTCAATGTCTTCAGGCCTCAAATAGGAGAGGAAGACGGGGAAAAGAAGAAAGAGAAGTTCTCCAGCAAGATTTTACTTGGTCTTTGCTTAGAGACTGGTTATCATGTTCTTGATGAGTCTACTCATTTCAGCAGTGATCTTCAGCCATCATCCAAGTTCCTGAGGAGGGAAAGGATTGGAGTTCTTGAACTTGGAGTCCTAAGTGCAAAAAATTTGCTGCCTATGAAGAGCAAGGAAGGTAGAACTACTGATGCATATTGTGTGGCCAAGTATGGAAACAAATGGGTTCGAACTCGAACCCTTCTCGACAACTTACATCCTCGTTGGAACGAGCAGTATACTTGGGATGTTCATGATCCTTGTACTGTGATCACCATTGGTGTTTTTGACAACTGCCACATTAATGGAAGCAAGGACGATGCGAGGGATCAGAGAATTGGGAAGGTTCGAATTCGCCTTTCGACTTTAGAAGCAGATCGTGTGTATACACATTACTATCCTTTGTTAGTTCTTACACCCGGGGGGTTGAGGAAGCATGGAGAGATTCAGTTGGCTTTGAGGTTCACATGCATAGCTTGGGTTAATATGGTGGCTCAGTATAGCAAACCCCTGCTGCCTAAGATGCATTATATCCAACCAATTTCGGTTAGGCACATTGATTGGCTTCGCCACCAAGCAATGCAAATAGTAGCAGCAAGGCTAGGAAGGGCAGAACCACCACTGCGGCGCGAAACTGTGGAGTATATGTTGGATGTGGATTACCATATGTGGAGTTTGAGAAGAAGCAAAGCTAATTTCGGCCGGATAATGTCTTTGCTTTCAGGCATTGCAGCTGTCTGTAAATGGTTCAGTGACATTTGCACATGGAGAAATCCAATCACCACATGTTTGGTACATGTCTTGTTCTTGATACTGGTATGCTATCCGGAGTTGATACTTCCCACAATCTTCCTCTACTTGTTTGTCATTGGTATGTGGAACTATAGGTTCCGACCAAGACACCCGCCTCACATGGATATTCGAGTTTCGCAAGCAGATAACGTGCACCCGGACGAGCTCGACGAGGAATTTGATACATTCCCAACAACACGACCAGCGGATATTGTTAGGATGAGATATGATAGGTTGAGAAGTGTTGCAGGCAGAATTCAGACTGTGGTCGGGGACTTGGCGAGCCAAGGGGAGAGAGCTCATGCGCTACTGAGTTGGCGAGACCCAAGGGGCACAGCCATCTTCATAATCTTTTCCTTGATCTGGGCAGTGGTCATTTACGTTACTCCGTTCCAAGTTGTGGCTGTTCTGGTTGGACTTTACTTGCTCCGGCATCCACGGTTCAGGAGCCGGATGCCATCAGTACCTGTCAACTTCTTCAAGAGATTACCAGCCAAATCAGATATGCTACTATGAGTAGAAAAATATTGCACTGAAATATTCAGCTAAAGGTAACTATATAAATATCTATTGCTATGAAAGCAGCTTCAGACAGAAGGAATAAGCAAGAATTCTCCATTCTACCCCAGTCTGTGAAAGAATCTCACTTTCCCTAATATGCATATTCTATTTCTACCTTTATGAATATCCGTGTAAGGAACCCACCATTCTTTTTTGCTCTTTATTCCTTATTCTGTAATTTTGCTGAATAATAAAATTGTGCCTTTTTAACTTTCATTGAGTAGTCGTAAGCAGTGTCAAGAATGTCAAAGAATATGCAAAACAATTATAGCAAAACATTATTATTCTTGAAATCTTCAATCAAAAGCTGAACAACCTATCTTGAAAATAACTATAGATAATACAATTTTAACATAAAAAATAGTACTACAAAAATTCCCTCTCCAGTTTCCAAAATCCTCCATAAAAACCTGCCTTACAAAAATTGGATAAGTAAAATACAAAAAAGAGAGTTTACTTAGATGAAATAGTCCTAAAACCAAGACATATAATAGCTACAATCGTCAATAAGACGACAAGCATGCTGCGGAATTGTAGCTTGTCCACAACACCCCAAAAATTGAAGGTTCCTCTGGTCCAATCTTGCTTTTTCATTGATTCCAAGGCGATCCCATTCTCCGCCTTTTTCTGCATTTGGTTTTTTCGCCTCCTTAATAACCACCCTATCAAATTTCTCTTATCTCCATCTTCTAGCAGGATATCATTCTGCGAAGAGACACTTTTGTGGAGAGCATTCTTGCCTCCGCAATTCTCTGGTCCACAGGCACAGGGCTCTGCCTCTGGCTCTCTTGAACTTGCACAACTCTCACAGGTATCAGAACAGGGAGAACAATCATCTAGACTTGTTTTTCTGTTATTGGAAAGTGTTTTCTCATCCACTTGGTTGAGACTCTCGATCACTTCTCCAAAAACTGACCACCTTCCAACCGAAGTTATCTTAACAATAGCTGCAGTACCCAGCATGCTTTCTGGACCAATCACAAGCACCTGAACATATCCCTTTGTATGGCCAACCTTGCAAAAACAAAGGAAATATACCGATTAATTTCAGGTCCTGTCATCCCCAAGTTTAGTTCCTTAACTTCATTTCGTAACAAATACATACTCAAATTTTACCGAAGTCTAATAGAAAGTCCAATTTTGACAAAAACCTTTAAAATACCCAAGGATATGTAAATTTGTACAACTTTGACATCACATTGGAACGATTTATAAGCCTTGTAAACAAAGGCTTAATTCATCCTAAAAGGTACATGAAAGGAGGAAGATTGTCTCACGTATATAAGGAGACATAGCTCCCTAATTAAACAGTGTGGGATATCTAACAGAACATCATCGAACTATTATCTTATTTAGCAGGATGACAAACTGGGATTAACAGAACGAATTCACTATATGAATCGAAAGGCAGTAAAGAGTTTGAAGTTCACATGTTCCACAGACTCACCAGATGTATTCCATCAGTTGCTATTTCTGTTATCCATATTTTTTCAACTCTTCCCTCCATTCCATTATTTGGAGTAAAAGCTTCAAAAACCGAAGTCAATTCCCGGCTACGTTTTTTCACCATGTTACTTGGGACCTTCTTCATCCTTGCAGCAGGTGTCCCTATATGCAGATGATAACAAAGTAAGAAATATATGCTATTGCAGAATAGGATAACTCAGTCGTTTAAAAAAAATGCTACACCTAGCATATTACCAATCATGTATCATGCAATAAGTGTTCAATAATCAGTTTGAAGGAAAAAAAAAAGAAAAAAAAAACTAAATCATGACAAACCACAGAATCGTCACAAACTCGAAAAGTTTCTCCTGCTGTCAACAAATTCAGACTATATACAACACCTATATAACATATAACCTTCAGAAGCAAACTTTTTCCTTCGAGTTAAAAAGATGCAGGCTTAAAAGTTCCATTCTCTCTCCGACTTCCACTTTTTCCATCACAAGAAATCATAAAACAAGGCCAAATTCATTTTTCAGCCCTGAATTTTAAAGGGTCAATTACATGAATATCATACTTAAGTACAAAATTACAACTAAGTCATATCACCAAACTTAATTCTTAATATGTCATTATTTTCTATATATTATGATTTTACACCCTAATTTAAAAATTCTAGACTTCAATTCATGAATCATAAACCCTAGAAAATATATTCTAGACTCCTAATTTATAAATTTCAATCCTTAAAATATATTAAAAGTACTGATTTTACTAGTTTGATATAATCTAAAATTATGACTTAACATAGATGTAAATAGTTTCTCAAAAATGAATTTCTGTGTAATTTTCCCAAATTTTTTTGAATTTATTCTATGGATTCCGTCAACTTGCAACTTTATTTTTGTTCTGCAAAGTCTTTCAATTTCAATTTTACCTAGAGCCCGACAGAACAAAATGAATGACTATAAAAGGGCGGCCCGGTGCACTACGCATCCCCACTGAGCAAGGGTCCGGGGAGGGGTCCCACCACAAGGGTGTACTGGGGGCAAGCCTTCCCCTGCCAATTTATTTGGCAAGAGGCCGCTCCTAAGACTCGAATATAGAGAGGAGAGACAGCCAAACTCCAGGTGGCCTCAATTTTATTTTGCATAGGACCCAATAATCCAATCTACTGCACTAAAATGGCTTAGTTGGGTATGTAAATATATCCAAAAGGGGAGCCCAGTTGACCTGTAAACACTTTCTATTATAAGAAATACAATAAATGAGTTCTATATCAGAATTCTTGTGCCCCATCCAGAATTGCCTAGCATAATGAAAAATACAGGATGCTTAGTTTCTTCTTGCCCACAAATAACAGTGCACATCTCAAAAACGAAGAAGATAACTTATGATAATAGTGCACAATTAATAAAACAGGGAACAAAAAGAAAAAATTGGCACTTGATCGGTCTGATGCTAATAGATCTATCTTATGTCATGTAAAATGTAATTATGATAGTCATGAGCTTTGATCCATTTGTTCTTGTTGTAGATTGAAACTACTGATTAAGCCAAATGAGGGTTGGGTTATGTGGAAAGGAAGAACTGATAAAGGGAGGAACAAGGAGAGATGTGGTTGATAAAACATGCACTAATATCACATATCTATGGGTATAAAATATCAACAGCATACCTGGTCTAGGATAAAACTGTGATATATGAACTTGAGGAAACTTATACTCATTAACAAGGCTGACAGTCTGAGCAAAATCATCATCTGTTTCGCCTGAAAAACACAACAGATCTGTTTCAGAAACTATACAACTACACGTCACAATATTTTTACCAAAGAAAATGTCACAAGTAAATGCTCCAAGTTTTTGCTATTTCCTAAAAATGTCCAACTAATGTCTATATCAATTATAGATAATAAAAACAGAAGAATGATTGAAGCTTCTATCTCAACAACATATATTAATGATAATTTGATTTCTATCATAATTGCAAGAAGCTCCCCACTTTGAGAGGATCTGAGAGGGAATATCTATTGGGGAAAAGGTTCCTTTCTCCCATAATTTCAATATTTCCTAATGGTCGAAACTTTTTCCACCTTAAAAACACAATTTCCAGTGTTCCCTTTAAGAGAACCAATATAATAAATGCTTAGAGCCGTAGTGATTTAAAAATTAAAGACTTCAAAGCAAAAAGAGTTTCAACCGCAAACTAACCTGGGAATCCACATATTATGTCAGTAGCAATTTGCATCCCTGGAACTAGTTCGGTCAAGGTATCAACCACTTTTCTGAAGTCGCTAACAGTGTACTCTCGATTCATTGCCTAGAATAACAAGAACATTCATAATGTCATATGTTAAGCTCAATATGTCATGGGTTTTCCAGGCAGCAACCTTAAGAAGTAAATATTACATTGGAATTTCTTGAGGTAGGGGAATGAGGAATAAGGGAAGGCCAAGTTTACAAGGGATTTGGACTTACTTTCAAAACAGAATCACTCCCAGATTGCACTGGCACATGTAGAAAGGTATATACACATGGATGACACAAAACTTCTGCTATCTCTTTTAAGTGCTGAAGAATGAAAGGAGGATTTGTCATCCCAATTCGAAGCATTGTGCTTGCATTAGCAGGAAGTTCAGAAACAATAGCATTCAGTAGAGTAGGAAGATTTGCACCAATGTCACGACCTACAAGAATTTGTAGAAAAATGGAGTTAAGCAGTAATATTATACTGCCTTATTTTTCTTGAGGAATCATAAAAGTTATTTTAGGATGTCAGAAATAAAATTTATCTGCCAAGCACCAATACGACTTACATAGAAAGACATGAGCACGGTGAACAAAAGCATTTGTTCTTGTCTTCCATCTTGCTAGGTAATGATAGTTTACTTATTAGTCTAATATTGTATCTCAGAATTTATCCATACATTAAAAAAACTACAGTTCCTATTAAATTATGAAATATGTGTAAAAGTAGAATTTTTCATTTTTTACGAATACTTGTAAGATGTCTACTCAGAGCTCTGAGATTCCTTTAACAAAAAAAGCCCTTGACAGGCAATATCTCTTTACAGTACACAGTTAAATCAGCATAAAGCAAACACCATTTACAATGATCTTATTACCATATGCTCCAGTATCTTCACTGCTCAACCATATTTCTTTTACTCCATCAGCTACAACTGTTCGTACACGCCCTACCTGCAAAAGTAGACTTCAATAAAAGAGAACCAAATAGCAAAAGTATTAGTCATTACTGCCACAAACTTACAAGGCTATCTATATTGTAGCTCCCAAGATGACCACGGGCATGCTTCGTCTTGCAGTAAGTGCAAGCCCCCAAACAACCAACATTGATTGGAAGAATCTCAACAAACTTGTTTTTGCGAACCTGTTGGAAAACCAAGTATAGTACATAATTAATTCTTGAAGCTCTAAAACTAGCTGGTAATTCAAATCGTGGATTAAAAAGTAAACTTCTTGAGCAGAGACAAAGAGAGATTATTTTTCTGACAGCTACGGAATTCCCCAATCAAAACAAAAAATGTTAATGTCATTGCATAGAATCTAGAATTTCCGTTTGCACCTTTGGAAGGTCAAGTGCTGGCAATTTCTTGCGGATTAGAAGTCTCACTTCATGACCTTTTAAGGTCTCTTCTACTACTTCAACTACACGGTCTATTTGTTGAACTCCAACTATACTGACTCCTTCTAGTTCTTTCAAATTTCGACTACCTTGAGGCACACAACCAGCAACCACGAGGGGCTTTTTTGCACTTTTACCTTTTGCTATTAGAGTGTCCATTGCAGATTGACTTGGAGACTTCACCGTACATCTGGACCCAAAAAAAAAAAAAAAGGTTTATCAACAGTGTGCGACTAAAAACATAAAATTCAACAGCACAAACACAGTAAAAATGAAACGCAAAACTAGTTTAATGTTTTTCTCTAAAAAGGAAAAAAAGGATTAGCAGCAAACATATACCACTACAAGTCTACCAAAATCTTGAAGAGCCCTTGTAGACTGCTATTTCCATGTATGCCAGCAAAATGGATAAACACCTAGCCTAAAAGTTTTAAACCCATGCTATTAGTAATAGCCCACTAAAATGCATATACTAGTTTTGGCAGTGGTAGAGGGGTATAACAACCTTCCAATCTCTTCTACATTAAATTTTCACCAAATCGAGTCATAACTTGGTTAAAGATAGCAACACAGTTAGTATGGCTGAATAAATTCCTAAACACTGAATTTTCACATCCAGGATACCATATGAGACCTCACATGTGGTAGACCATTACCCTCTTATGATTATGTAACAGCCAACTTGAGAGGGTGGCTTGGACCTCATCTTTGAGGCCCAGAAGCTTAGACTTTTCAAATATTATATGGGATCATATCCAATTTTAACTTTCCTATAGAAAATCAATGCTGATACATGAAAGCGATGAAATGGGTGAGACTGGAAAACACAATTCCACTAAATTCTGCATCAAACCATGAATTAGAACAACTAACATGAAGCAACAATAGAAGAGTGTTACACAGAACAAGATGATGTCCCACTAACTGGATGAAATATCACAATGTTACAATAGTAAGAAAATATAATAGAAAAAAAAGAGAGAAAAAGAATGATAGCTCACGTATTGATCAACCATAGGTCTCCATCCTCAGGAATGTCAGTTAATGCATAACCAAATGATGAAAGCTGACCAGCCATGTATTCACTGTCACTCTGCCACAATTTTCAGTTTATGATAAGCATGACCGGATTGAAATAACATCTCATATATCATTAAATTGCCTAAACTCAATAGAAAACGGAAAAGCAAGAAGCAGGAGATGGTTAAACTACCAAACATGATATCAATCCGTCAATTCATGGTTATAAATAAAAACAATGTTTACTGTAGCAGAACAAGCAAATCCTTACAAGCATAGAATGACGCGCATACCAAATATTGATAATTAAATTTTGTATCTATTTTTTTCAATTTCCACGCCTTCTGTTCATAAGGCGCGTGTCTAGGCTCCAAGAGCCCCTAGCGCCTTAGTACGCCTTGCACCTTTAATAACTATGCAATTTAGTCACATTTTAAAAATGTTAATGCCTTTAAAAAATTCTGTGTTGTTTTCAAAATAAAAAGAGCTGGTTGAAAAATCCCATTCTGCAGCAGGAAGTGGCTGTAATAAATTTGAAACTCATAAACAAAATCCACCAAATAAGATGTTGGGAAAATATTGCCTAATAGTTTTACAGTCCTCTATATATAATATTTCCTCAACAGCAATGTTAGTTTGTGTTTTACCAATTTGTGAAAGGAATTATTATTCCATATTTCTGTGTTACTGAGGCCAAAGAAAAATGACTCTTCGTAGTTTTTACTATCAGTTTCTTCGTCCGAGCGGTTCATGGTTTCTTATCCATTTTGCCTCTCAATGTTTGACAGTTTGTGCATTTCTAGCTCCAATGAAGAACCCAATCAGAGCATGTCTTTCCTAAACTTTTAGCTTGCCATAGCTATTAAAATATCAACACTCATAAACAGAACAATCTTCATAAGTAATTGAAGAAAAAATAAATAGATTCTAATATATCAACATCAGACTAATATATCAACATCAGACTAACAAATTATCCGTATTCCATACCTTGATTAATGCAATTAAGAATAAGAGTCATCACCAAACACTTCAAATCATAACTCAACAAATAGTAAATGAAAGAGAAACAACTTGCCTGATTATGTGAGCATCCAAAGGTCTTGATATATATAGTCTGAATCCAAAAAAAAATTGGAAAAGATTAAGACTAAAATGTACATATACAAATACTTGTAAAACGTCCAAGTAAAAGAAATACCTGAGTGCCTGGAACTTTAGGGGAAAAGGGGGTTTGAGCAAGCTTAGAGGCATTGAGATTGTGTTTGTTCTTATTCTTGCTAGGGTTAACTCCAACAGTATTCAGTGGCAATCGAAATCCAGGAGGAGCTCCACTTCCACCCCCAACCAGTAAATCTTCAATGTCCTCCATTATCGTTAGCTTCAAAAGTAAAGAGCTGCAGCCCGCCGGACGGAAGGAGGAAAGCGAGAGGCGAGAGTGACCTTTGAGTCTTGAACCCAGGACAAAGGACCGTGAAAGCTTGAGCCTTGACACAGATTAGGCCTACTACTAGAAGAGCCCAATTCTTCTAGGGCTGGTTTTCTCAAGCTACGGTGTTAAAATCTTGTTGTGTTTGGTTAACCAGTTTATTAGCACAATTGTTTTTAAATCTAATTGAATCTATTTTTGAAGCAAAATAAAATTAATTCATAGAACTTATATTAAATTCACTTTCTAATATAACTTAAAATAAATTAGTCGAAGACCCACGCATTACGCTGGAAAATATTACCGTTTGACTAACTGTTTTTTACTTTATTTTTTTTAACAAAACATAACATTATTCAATGGTAATAGATAAATTTTTTATATTCTTATTATGATAATTATATCTGGTATGTCTTTATCCTGATGTCAACCTAGTTGCGAGAGGTGGGTGGTCGGTGATAAATAACCTATTTCGACTTAAAAAAGTCATGCATTATTATTATATAGTTTATTATATGCATTTTAATTTTTTTTTTGACAAGATATTCATTTTAATTTAATTTGATATAAATTTGAGAAGAAATATATAAAGTACATAATTTCATATCAATCATCTAATAGTAAAAATACATAAGGTTACTTTGTTACTTTGTACCATAGAATTCACTAATTATATATTTAGAAGATGATAAATTAGAATCATTATATGGTATCAATTAGAATTTCCTAACGTCGGATAAAGTTAACATATTAGTATATGTTTAAAAAAAGTTTATATATTTTATTTAAAAATAAAAATAACGATTAAGAAATATGATTGATTATAGTATAAATTAAGATAACTAAAAGGTATATAATATTTTGCAAAAAAAAAATATAATTTTTATTTTTCACACGCCATCAAAATTAACTATCAAATTATAAAGTACAGTAACTATTCCTTCAAAAAAAAAAGTATAGTAACTACAAAGATGTCATGTGTCAAAACTGAAGTTAGACTTAAAAAATTAAATTAATAATAATCGGTTAAAATTAAAATGTAGGATCTAACCTAAAGATATAAATTCGAAGCATCTAAAATTCCTAATTATATCATATGTCTCATGAAAATAACTATTACTTACTGCAATTTTTTCCATCTCCATGGACAATTTCCTTCTATACCTAAATTAAGAAAACTTAAAAAAAATTAATTGATGATCCAAATAACTTATCCATCTAATCTAATCAAAACACACAAAGAGGAATGATTTACATAAAAGACGAGTAAATTTATAAATATTAGTCAACTTGAATTTAAATAAAAAATTGACAGGAAAATAATCTGCAAAAGGGCTACCTCAAATTGGGATGAAGCAAACGATGCAAAAAAGCTATGTACCAGAGCATATAATTAAGAGAATGTGTATTTGATTTTGATGGTGGAAAGCAATGCTTCAACGTCATGGATATAGTCCTGGTGAAATCAAAATAACTCAAATCGAATTAGAATGAATTGGTAGAACAAAATTATAGGCAAGAATATATATATATATATATATATATATATATATGAGATCAGATGTGACACATTCCTTATGGTGTGACAAGGCTTATTATGTGACAACAGTGGCTTTTTAGTAATTGTGTAAAAAACGGAGGGGTATATTTGTAATTTTACGTGCTTAGTATAAATAGTTATTAAGTTAGGGGTATATTTGTAATCTCCTATATTTTTCTCGTTCTTTCTTCTCTGGTGATTCTCTGATATTTCTCTCTTTTTTCCGTTAGCGCCGTTTCATTTTCGATCGTTTTTTTATTGATTTTTTGGTTCGATTTCTTTGTTTCGTCTCCCATTTTGTGTTTTTTTGAAGATATCGGTGAGTTCCTGTATGTTTTCGTGTTTGTTTTCATCGTATTTATGTTTGTTGTTTGTTCATTTCCCTTCGTTTTTTTGTTGAATATTTTGTTCCATTTATGGCTCTGATTTCCTATATTTTTTACTTTATCGGTAGGTTCGGCTCTCTTTTTGTGTATTTTTGAAGATATCGGTGAGTTACTCTGTGTTTTCTTTGTTCATTTTAGATATAATATCGGTGAGTTACTCTGTGTTTTCTTTGTTCATTTTAGATATTGTGTTATGCATGTTCTTAGTTTTTTTGTTTATATGTTCTGTTTAGGTTTTGTATTATGTTTGGGTGAACAGGTGAACACGTTGGTATTGATATTGAAGTGATGGAATTACCACTCATGTAATGGTGAGATGATATCACAGGCCACTTGATAAGTGAGATTGATAAGTGTGTGGCCACACCCTGATAAGTAGTTTACTTATCTGTTTCATCAATCTACTTAAGATCAAGAAATATCATAAACATTAGAGAGGATGACAGCCGCCATGCCTCTAGTTTATAATATCGATATCAAATGGTAAAAGAAGTTAAGAGATAACTACAAGGTCTCTGCATCTTTAGACTGCTGAAACTCTGTCTTGGTTAGGGGCAGTAATGGTTTGCTAGAACCCACTTACTGTCTGTGGGCCGTGAGCCCACTGCTAGCTAAGGACAGTCCCATAGGATCGTGCACATCGAACATCTGAGTTAGAACTTATAGAACGGTACATTGGAGAGACGAAATTAATTAATTGATTGATAGTAAAATATCAAGGTAATTAATTGGTGGTTAATTAATTGATTAATTGATACTTTGTATCAAGGTAATTGATTAATGGTCTTAAGTGTTGAGTATTTAATTTATTAATTAGTTTACGGGATGTAATTAATTAATTTATAAATTAATGAAATTGCATTCGGTGAATAATTAATTAAACTAATACGTTAATTTATTAATTAGTATTGTTTGTTTAATTGGGGTAATTAAATTTAATCTAATCATAATTAATTGCATAGAATAAATATTATTGGTATTTATTTATGTAATTAGATTAGGATTGGATTAGTTTTGTAATTAACTAATTAACCCTAAACCAATTAGGTTTAGGAATACACTATATATATAAATTAAAACACTAAAACCCTAATTAACCTACATACACATTCGGCCAACATATATTGTTCTTTGAACAATATTGAGTTCGCCTACTTCCAAAAGAAAGTGGAGGAATCATTGGATAATTACATAATCTCTCATGTTCTTCGTTCGTTCTTCGGCTAGCACCGGTTCTGGCTCGATAGCTGTTTGTGCACCTGACTATGGAGATCTTACTACTTTGTGGATTCTTCAGCCGTCTCTAGAAGAGACAGTCCGGGTATGTTTATATCCCTAAACGGATCAAAAGGTTTTATTCAATCAATGGTTAATGGACAAAGATCAAACTCAAAAGGATTAGAAATAAATTTTAAACCACAATTCCGTTGCGCTACAGTTGATTAACTGACTATAATCCCTAACATTTTCTTCCTGACTCAGACGCATCCAAATAAGTGTAAGCATCATCAGTATGACTCTCAGGGGCCGTTTCTTTGTCAGCACCAGATGTTGGAGGAGTTTGGTGCTGTCCGGAAGTAGAGGTGCCAGCTTGGTCATAGCTGCACTTTGTTTGTTGAGGCCAGCAGCAGGAGCTGACTGGTCTATGAACTGCTCAGTAGAGGATGGAAGTATTTGCTCAGCAGAATTATTAACCTGCTCAGTGTCAGTCTGAAGTTGAGTGGAACTTTGAGGTTGAGGCAACTCAGCACTGTCTTTAGCAGGAGGAGTTTCCTTTGCTAACTCTTTGGGTTGAGCAGCAGGAACTTCGAGCACTTGCTCAGTGGAAGGTGGAGCAGAGGTGTCAGCAGAAGTTGGACCCTTAGGAACTTTTGGGTCGGCTTGTTCCTCAGCTCGAGAAACATAGGCTTGTTTTTCTTTCACTTGATCCGGAGTGGGTTTAGTGATATCGGTGAAGAACTGAAATTGAAGACCAGTTAGGTCAGTGATAGGGTCCCCCAGCGGAGATTCATCCAACAGGTCAATGACGTTGGATTTCTGAGCTTTTCTCTTGAACCGCTTTTCTGTACTGCCCTTTTTAGATTTGGTCTGAGGAGAAAGGTCAGCAGCAATAGATTCTGGTGACTCAGAAGAGGAGTCGAGTCCAAGATCAGCATAGAGGTGCTCCACAGCATTATCCTTCACTGGAGACTCAGCTCCTTGCTCTTCAGCTTGCTCAGCAGCAGCTGTGTTACTTGGCTCAGTAGAACCCACCTTATCAGCCTGAGCCTGTTCCTCAGTACAGCCTAGTTCTTCTTCCTGATCACAAGGTGGTTTTTCTAGGTCGATCTCCTGAGCTCGCAGGAAGTGAGAATCCTTAGTGACGACGAAGTCTAGAGGGTTAGCTTCCAGAGGTGTCATCCTCGAGGTCTTCTTCCTCTTTAGGGGTTGCTTAGGAGTCTCTTCACTTTCCTCAGGGTCAGCTCTCTCCTTCCATTTCTCAGCTGACTCTGCCTTCTTTTGCTCTAACTCAGCTAGTGCAGCTTTCTTCTCTCTTGTCACCAGCCTAATCTTTTTCACAGTTCGATTAATGACTTTGGCTAGTGGCGTTGAGGATTGGTCAGCTTTTCTTTTTCTTTCCTTTTGCTCAGCAAGTGCTTCAACCATAACCTTTTTTCCTTTCTTGGTTTGCTCAGCATCGGTTTCTTCAACTACATCATCCTCAGCGGGTGTTTCTTCAACCATATCTTCCTCAGCGGGTACTTCTTCAACCACAACTCCCTTTCCTTTCTTGGGTTTGATAGGCTGACTGTGAGCTAGTGATGCGGGTTCCGCGAAACCTCACTAAGGGATAAGTGTACCCCGTCGTTATCAAGTAATAAATTTCTGGTTTAAGTCCAGGTTATCGTCCATAGGATTTATTTCTGCAAGTATCAAGCTACTCGATCTCGGATGTTATCTAGGCTTAGGGGGTTTTGAGTTTGGTTTGTTTAATTAATCTACTCCTAGGTTGAATTATGCTAATCCTAGCTAAGTTATCTAATTCTAACTAATTCTAGCTAAGTTATTCTATGCCTAACTAAGTTACTCTACCCCTAATTGATCTTTTACCAATGCAATTAACTGAATGAACATGAAGGGATACGATGATAACAATGATAGAATGTTTAAGCAATTGAATTGAAACTAAGTCACTTGTGTCCAAGGCGATTAACCCGACCTATCCTCCTAAAGTCCCTAGTTCGTGATTCCCTTGTAAGGCCGAAACTAGCTCTAAGGCTCAGTAATTTGGGCTTAATCTTCTATAGGGTCGTCAATCCTATAGGCACTGACTAGGTCAGATTCAGCTCGCAATATGTGCCAACCTAATTTTGGGATTATCGAATGAGTTAAACCAATAAGACAAAGCGTAAGACAAAGATTAAAACATCAAAACAATTGAATAAACAAAAACTATATTATATATCAAAGATGGAAATATTGTCACAAAGTTACAATAAACCTAGAATTCATAGCATGTATCAGAGGCTAGACAGAATATAAAAGAAGAAAAATCCCTTTTAGGGAACCTGTGTACCAATGCAGGCGTCTTTCTAGGATTTAAGGATGAAGCTTGAGCAATCCTCGGTGAATGGAGCTTCGGAGGTGTCTTCAATGGAGGTTTGAAGGATATGGAGGAGGTGGAGAGGATTTCTCAAGGTGAAAAGCTAAGGAAATTACAAAGGAAAAAGATGTCTAATTACAATTGAAAAATCCTATTTATAGACGCGTCTCGGGCCTCGTTTTGACATATTTTCGTGTCCTAGTTGGTGTAGGAAGACGTGGGGCCGAATGTGGCTTCGTGGGGGCGGAATTGGTCTTTTTGACCAATTCCCGCAGGGCTGCTCGCCGAGCAGGGAAGGCTGCTCGGCGAGCAGGGCTGCTCGCGCCGAGCAGCCTCCTGCTCGCCGAGCAGGCGCCTGGTGGCCTACTCGGCGAGCAGAAATGGCCCGTGGGGCCCTGCTCGCCGAGCGTTTTCACCCGAAGCGTGCTCGATCCAAGCTCGATGAGTTCCGCGACCTTTTTCGTCCGACTTCACACCTGCATACGCATAAAAACTCCGAAAAACATTAGTTCAAAAATCCAAATTGATCCGTCAATCGCTTATTTTGAGCAAACGCTTCATTTGGTGCGACTTTTGACGGACCAATTAGCTTCAAAAGATAACGGAATTCTAATACGCATGCTATTTCGGCCGTATTTGCCTAAATTGATTACAAAACGAGCCTAAACGGCGAAAAGTAAATAGAATGTTTTCAATTCCTAACTAACTCACACAAAAGCATTTACATGCGAGAATTGCTCGCTTATTAACCGAATAACTCTAAAAACCGTCCTAAAACCGTACCCAAAGATAGGGGTTTTTTACCCCTATCAAACCTCCTCGCACTTAAAACTTTACTTGTCCCCAAGTAAACAAAAAAACTAAACCCGCCATCACAAGCAAGCTAGAAAACTTCCCAGTTTGACTAGGTGCTTGACACAATTTCGAGCATCTGTAATTACATGCATTCGGAAATACAAAGTAGAGACACGATATCCAAAAGCTGCATTTCAATTATTATGGGTCATAGTTTTAAGCAAATGGACACATGTTCAATTAAACGAGTTTGAGGGGATCGCTAAGTAAAACACCTCACCATAGGTAGTTCACTCATTCACACAATTTTTGGTGGCTAAGGTGTTTAATCTCGGCTTATGTCCTTGCTTAGGATTACGTTGATTTTGCACGTTCATCCGAGTTCCTCTACTATGCTATATGACTCCGATGATATCAAAAACAGCCTCTAATTAGGGTTGTAATGTGGTTAGAGGTTTAAAGGTACAACAAAGGTTAAATGTTCTAGCGCTACAAAAACAAAGTTTAAATGGCTTTAGCAAATATGAAGTGACTGAGCTTTTTATTCATCCCTTATTATTTTCGTTTTGGGGTGTTTTCTTTGAGACGTTTTTTATTTTTCTAAAAACTGGGGAATGGAGTTCTTCCCTTTTGTTCGTCTCTTTTCTTTTCTTTTTCTTTTTCTATTTTTCTCTTTCTTTTCCCCTTTTTTTTTCTTTTTGGGATAGTGATGCTCATTCACTTTTTAGTCTTTTGGCTTGCTACTGTAATGCCATAAACAAAGACAAAGCGCTAGAAGAAAACAAAGGCTCAAGTCGAGCTTTGCAAAAACAAAGGTTAAGCGGCGAACCAAATTGTGGTTCGCAAAAACGGGTTAGAATGAAAGAAAAATCTACAAACTACAAAAATGTCGGCTCAAAGGGGCTTCCTAGAGTGGATGAAAAAGAAAAACAAGGTAAAGAAAAGGGTTAATTCTAATGAGGCTGATTCATCGTTTACCATCTCAAATCATTGCATGTAGGTTCAACACAGTATTAGGTGCAAAATCTGTAATCTTCCACAAGTCAAAGCATTCACACAAAAATGTCAAGAAAAAGAGCTTTTTGATGTTCGCTCTTAGGCTCAAATTCAGCTCACAATTCTTTGGGTTTCAATTTTGTGTTTACTAGTTTTCCCCAAACTCAAGTTTAATATCACATGCCTTCAATTCTTAAGTTATCTACCTAAGTAATGATTTTAGCATTTCATCAAAAGTAGGGTCTAAATGCAAACTGTAGCTCATGCTTTTACAGATATAAGAGTTGTGGCCTACGCCTAAACTAGTTGTCATGCAATTTTAGATTCGGTTCTCAGCCCTCAAAGACAAATAACGAAGTTTAGATTCGAAGGAGGTTCACGGTTTTAGGTCCTAAACATGCAAAAACATAAACAAAACCTAAAAAATGCTAAACTAAACTAGACACGACGCAACAAAATTTAAAATTTATACAATTTTTGTAAGTTTGTCTACCCCTCCTCCTCACACTAAAACATGCAATAAGTTCCAACATTGCATATAAAGCAATAAAGCACATGTGAAAGAAGTTAGGGTGGAGAAGACAACTTACTAACCAAAGTTAAAAACAGAAATCTATAATTGAATGAAAAAGAAAAACAAACCTAGAAAAAGTTCAATCCAAACTTGGGTTGCCTCCCAAGAAGCGCTACTTTATAGTCGGTTAGCTCGACATGGAGTTCCTTCCTAGGTGTAAGCTTCTACTCGCGTTAGGAACTCGAACTCCTTGAGAAATAACCCGTACCTACAAAACGGATTAAGAGCCTTTAATAAGTTTAATGAAAGCAGGAGGTCGAATTTAAACATATTATGAAAAAGTTTGGTTTGCTCCCTTTTGGATTCTCTTGGTAGGTCGAAGAGAATGAAAACTTCTGAGCATGAAGCAAACCTAAATTTTTCTAATTTTTGAGGAAAAGGTAGTTGAGATACACAAGTTTTGATTTGATCTTTTATCTCTATCACATGATTTAGAATTTCAGATTTTGAACCGGGGTTGCTTACCGCTTCCGGTTCTTCACTTACCTCGAGTGATGCATGTGATAGTGGACTTGGTTCTACCTTTTTGTCATTCCTCAAAGAGATGGCTTGAGCTGATTCCCTTTGTGGGATTTCTATGTTTTCCTTTATGCTTGGGAGAGCATCTCGGGATTGCTTTTGCATCTCTTGGTTTATTTGAGCCAGTTGGTTGCTCAAGTCCTTGCAAACCTCCTCGTTGATTGTAAGTCGGGCTGATATTCCTTTCAAAAGGGACATCACCTCATCTCGTGAGCTAGAGGGTTGTGGAGGAACTTGGCTTGCTTGTTCATAAGGGAACATTCCCAATTCGTTTCCCATATGCTCATTAACAAACCTATTTGGAGGCCTCAACATGTTTGGGTTCCCGTAGGACAGATTTGAGTGTTGAGGTCTCCTCCAATCACTATCATAAAAGATGTAAGAATTGGGATTAGAATTATACCTTTGGTGATTACCCACAAAACTTACACTTTCATTGGTGTTGAGGCTCAGTTTCGCCATCAAGATATCCATTTTCTCATTTAAGTCGGCCATGGAGGGATTGGGAGCCTCATTCTCCAGGGTATGAATGTATTGTCTTGATGGGATAGTAAACTTTTGAGCTTGCCACTCGACTTTTTCTTGCCAATTCATTGATCAGAGAATGCTGAGAAAAAGTGAAGTTCTAGCACAAAAGTTGATAAGTAACAGTATACAGATATGAACAAGTATAGAAAAGTATAAAGAAATCATATATCAACAAGTATAAACGATATAAACAAAGATATTCACAATGAATGCCTAAACTAACAAGTCGACCTTTGGTTCGATATTGCAGAAGAAATAAATCCCCGGCAACGGCGCCAAAAACTTGATGCGGGTTCCGCGAAACCTCACTAAGGGATAAGTGTACCCCGTCGTTATCAAGTAATAAATTTCTGGTTTAAGTCCAGGTTATCGTCCACAGGATTTATTTCTGCAAGTATCAAGCTACTCGATCTCGGATGTTATCTAGGCTTAGGGGGTTTTGAGTTTGGTTTGTTTAATTAATCTACTCCTAGGTTGAATTATGCTAATCCTAGCTAAGTTATCTAATTCTAACTAATTCTAGCTAAGTTATTCTATGCCTAACTAAGTTACTCTACCCCTAATTGATCTTTTACCAATGCAATTAACTGAATGAACATGAAGGGATACGATGATAACAATGATAGAATGTTTAAGCAATTGAATTGAAACTAAGTCACTTGTGTCCAAGGCGATTAACCCGACCTATCCTCCTAAAGTCCCTAGTTCGTGATTCCCTTGTAAGGCCGAAACTAGCTCTAAGGCTCAGTAATTTGGGCTTAATCTTCTATAGGGTCGTCAATCCTATAGGCACTGACTAGGTCAGATTCAGCTCGCAATATGTGCCAACCTAATTTTGGGATTATCGAATGAGTTAAACCAATCAGACAAAGCGTAAGACAAAGATTAAAACATCAAAACAATTGAATAAACAAAAACTATATTATATATCAAAGATGGAAATATTGTCACAAAGTTACAATAAACCTAGAATTCATAGCATGTATCAGAGGCTAGACAGAATATAAAAGAAGAAAAATCCCTTTCAGGGAACCTATCTACCAATGCAGGCGTCTTTCTAGGATTTAAGGATGAAGCTTGAGCAATCCTCGGTGAATGGAGCTTCGGAGGTGTCTTCAATGGAGGTTTGAAGGATATGGAGGAGGTGGAGAGGATTTCTCAAGGTGAAAAGCTAAGGAAATTACAAAGGAAAAAGATGTCTAATTACAATTGAAAAATCCTATTTATAGACGCGTCTCGGGCCTCGTTTTGACCTATTTTCGTGTCCTAGTTGGTGTAGGAAGACGTGGGGCCGAACGTGGCTTCGTGGGGGCGCAATTGGTCTTTTTGACCAATTCCCGCAGGGCTGCTCGCCGAGTAGGGAAGGCTGCTCGTGCCGAGCAGCCCCCTGCTCGCCGAGCAGGCGCCTGGTGGCCTGCTCGGCGATCAGAAATGGCCCGTGGGGCCCTGCTCGCCGAGCGTTTTCGCCCGAAGCGTGCTCGATCCAAGCTCGATGAGTTCCGCGACCTTTTTCGTCCGACTTCACACCTGCATACGCATAAAAACTCCGGAAAACATTAGTCCAAAAAGCCAAATTGATCCGTCAATCGCTTATTTTGAGCAAACGCTTCGTTTGGTGCGACTTTTGACGGACCAATTAGCTTCAAAAGATAACGGAATTCTAATACGCATGCTATTTCGGCCGTATTTGCCTAAATTGATTACAAAACGAGCCTAAACGGCGAAAAGTAAATAGAATGTTTTCAATTCCTAACTAACTCACACAAAAGCATTTACATGCGAGAATTGCTCGCTTATTAACCGAATAACTCTAAAAACCGTCCTAAAACCGTACCCAAAGATAGGGGTTTTTGACCCCTATCAGCTAGCACGAATAGGATTCCAGAGGTGATCTCAGTGCCCTCTACGTCAATTTCTCCTTTGAAGCTGACCTGGTGATCCTGAAGAATTTTGGTGATGAGAGAACCCATCCGAAGGATTCCGATGCTTCGTTGGAAAGCCCCAATAAGAAAGACGGGCATGTTGAGTGGCTTGTAGTTCAACATGTGCCAGATGAAGCACTGCTCGAAGTTTGACGCTGAGGAGGAGGAGTTGACCTTAGGAAAGAGAAAGTTAATCAGGATGTAGTGTGCTTGCTTTTGAGCCTGACCCATACAGGTACTGGCGATTTCTCCTTTGTGGTTCTTGGGTTTACAGAACTCAACAACGTAATAAACCCGCTTATAATCATTCGTGCATCGCAACTCAGCGCCTTTTGCTTTAAGCTTTAGCAGGATAGCAAGGTAAGAGGGGGTGATGGTGATTGCCTTGTTCTTAACTGTGGTGACCAAATGGTCATCATTGTCCTCAGCGACCGCTAGATTTGCGTAGAACTCCTTCACCAGTTGCGGGTAGGTAGTTGCAGGTAGAGAAAAAAGGTCGGTCCACCCATTCTTAGAGATCCAGTCACAGAAGGGTTTTTCTTCATTGATGAAGCTCCCGGAAAACCATCGGGAATGATACACATTTAGGCCTTTAATGTTATTGAAGACTTTGAAAAACTTCCTTTCTTTAGGTTTCTTGATCGTTTTCTCCTTCTTCTTTTTCGATGGAGTCGCTTGGTCAGTGTGAGGATTTTCACCGAGGATGCTAACCTCAGGCATTGGTTGGTCATGCTGACCATGTTTTTGAGACTCTGAGGAAGTCTCTTGATATTCATGCTCAGCAGGAGAGGGAGGATTTACGTCGGAGCGATTGTCATCGTATTGCTCGCCGGAGTTGTTCTGGGAATCGCTAGACATGGTTTTCTTAAGGATTTGGGAAATGCAGAAGATTTGGGATTTCAAAGAGAGAGATGGAATGCGATATGATTCAAGCGTAAAGAGAGATTAGTGGGAAATCATCCACTATTTATAGTCGAAGCGCGTCGATCTGATAGGTCAGAATGGCGGTTTGGTTTTGAAACGTTCAACGGCTTTAAATTCTGACATTAATGACACATTCAGCGCATGGGTTTCTAATCATTATGCTTACGTCATCCTAGGTGGCTACTTAAATACGCGTGCAAACATTAATTTTCGCAAGTTTTCTTACTCAGCATCTAGGATACTAAACGTTTGGAGTTCTGAGTGCTCAGTTTAGCGTAGAAGGGATTCATATCATGTGAAGTAACTCAGCATTTAGTAATCACTCAATATATATAGCAACTCAGCATACAGTGATTTCATAGCATTCAGTTTTACTCAGCATATGATAGTTACTCAACATGTAATGATTGTTGAAACACCTTTCCACAAGATTTTGATTTGACAAAATCATCCATGATTAAGAGGCAATTAAATTTAGATGCTTTGATTTAATTGTACTAATATGTTTGTTAAATATTGAGTGCAAAAATATATAAAGTAAAGACAGGACAAAAGTCAGCACAAGCGAAGCTGAGTAGAACGGAACTCAGCATGACAAAATGGAAGCTGAGTGGAGTAAAATTCAGAAGCAAAACGAAGCTGACTAAAGTTGAAGATTTCTTCAAGAGCGGTTAAACAAAACGGAGCTGACCTAGAAGGAACTCAACATGAACGTTGAATAACTCGAAGAGAACAAACGAAGCTGAGTGACAGTCAGAACAGCAAAAAGGATCCGTTCACTAAAGGACAAAGTCTGCCAATCCTCTGCACCAATAATTGGAACCTCGAAGACACCTAAAAGACTAATTCCAAGAGTCATGGGACGTTGGATTATTGGAAACAGACAACTGGCACAAAAAGACAAACCAAACGCTAGAAGACAAACCTGACGTCTGAAGAAAACAGAGAAAGGGAATGGCGGTGCAGTCTGAAGCTGTCCAGAAATTGTTCCCCAAAAGAGCCGTTTTGATGTTGACGGTCAAGACATTTCAAAACGATCAAATCTACAGATTTCCTTCTATAAAAGGACAATCGAAAAACTTGGATATGACACTGAAGCATTGAAAGAAAAATACAAGAGAGAAAGTCTAGAAAGCACTCAAATACAAAAGATCTTACACCAACTTTTCTATTCTATGTGTAAATGCTAGATTGATTTGTAATCATCTAAAGTGTTCTTTAGTTCAAAAAGAACAAGTCTGTGATCAATAGGAATATTGAGAGTGTTAAGCTGAGTGCTTGGCTGTAAGCATTTCAGTGGTAGAGAAATATAGGTGCTGGGTTGTAGCACTTAGTAGGAGTTGAGTAGACGAATAGAGGAAGGTACTCTTGCATATTCAACTGCCTTGTAATCGGTTTGTGCTCTACCTTTAAAGAGCTCAGTATTGGATTCAAAAAGCCCGGAGGACTCTGGGGACTGGACGTAGGCAGAGAGGCCGAACCAGGATAAGTGATACTGAGTAATCTCTAAACTCTCTCTTATAATTGCATGTGTTGTTTGCTTTATTTACTCAGCATATATAAATTGCCTAAGCTGATCTTGAGTAAGTAAGTGGTGCTGAGTTAGAAGCTGACCTCCAAGAGTGTTAATTCTTAACTCTCAAGAAATTAACTTTGGTCAACATCTGACTAAAGCTGTCCTGAGATATATCTCACCAAGCTGACCAAAGGCTAAGTTAATAAATTCTCAAAATAACTTCCAGTTAGCTTAATTAAAACGCGAAAAAGTTATATTAGTTCCTAACCCCCCCTTGGAACTAATTACCAGGGACCAACAAGTGGTATCAGAGCTTAAGCTCACTACTCAAAGATTTAACAATCTTGAGCTGATCCCTAAAAATGGGTGAGAATAGCACTCGGTTCCTTCCAGGAAACCAAACAACACAGATACTCCCTGAGGGACTATCAATCACTAGACCTCCCCTATTCTTTGGGTCAAATTATACATTCTGGAAGAATAGGATGAAAAACTTTATTCAAGCCACAAACATGAGTGCATGGCTTGCAATTGTTCAAGGTCCACATGTGCCATACAAAACTGTTAACGATGAGAAAATCGTTAAAAGTGAGGCTGAGTGGACAGAGGATGACCTCAGAAAATTACAAAATAATGCTTCGGCTATAAACATGCTTCACTGTGCGTTAGATGCTGCAGAATACAATAAGATTTCAGGTTGCGAGTCTGCACAGGAGATTTGGAAGAAGCTTGAAGTAACCTATGAAGGCACAAGCAAAGTTAAGGAGTCTAAAGTCAATCAACATATGAGACTCTACGAGCTGTTTGAAATGAAGGAAAATGAAGACATCTCAGAAATGAACGCAAGGTTCACAAACATTATAAATGAGCTAAAAAGGCTTGGAAAGAACTTCACTGAAGAAGAACAGGTGAAGAAAATTCTGAGAAGTCTGCCCAAGAGCTGGCAAGCAAAGAAAACAGCTGTAGAAGAAGCCCAAGACTTGACTACCTACAAATATGATGAGTTGATCGGATCCCTGCTGACCCATGAAATCTCTATGAAAAAATTTGAAGCCAAAGAGAAAGAAAAATCAGAAGATAAGAAACAAAAGTCACTTGTTATGAAAGCTGACTCAACTGAAGCGGAGTCAACTGATGATGAGGAATTGGCCATGTTCACCAGAAAGATGAAAAAGCTGTTCAGGAGAAATGATAGAAACGGCAAAAGGTCATTTAGAAGAAATGATAAGTATAAAGCTGAGTCAAGTGACAAGTCCAAGAAGGACAGCTCGAAGTCTGTCACATGTTTTGAGTGTCATCAAACTGGGCACATCAAGTCAAGCTGTCCCAATCTCAAGAAAGAGAAGAAGGGAAGCAAAAAGGCTATGGTAGCCACATGGAGTGACAGTGACGAATCAACATCATCTGAAGCTGAGCAAAATGAAACAGCCAACATATGCTTTATGGCGGATGATGGAGCTGACCGATCCCAATCTGAGCATGCTGACCTTTCTGATGAAACCGACCAGGAGGATCACAGCAATGAGGTAACATCCTTACTCTTACTTAGAAACGAAATGGTAAAGGCCCTGAGTGACTTATATACACTAACCAAAAAGTGTAACAAAAAGATTAAGGCACTCAGCAGGCGCTGTGATGAGATTGAAGAGGTCAAGCTGAGTGACCTCCGATATCTTCTCCAGGACAACTCTGACTTGCATACCAACATGCAAATCTTACATAAGTTTGTCACGGAGGTTCAATCTGAGTCAAAGAAACTTAGAAAGGATATCACAATGTTACAGAGTCAAGGGAAGGGCTCAAATAGAAATAAACCCCATGCTGAGTACGCAAATACTAGTCAGCATAAGCAATTCACTTAATGTGAGTGTTGTGGAAAAAGGGGACACACAAAGGATGTGTGTTGGCATAACAGGCGGACTGTCCAATGTGACTTCTGCGGAAGAAAAGGGCATACCACAAAAGTATGTTGGCATGCCCAACACAATAATACTGACCATACTCAGTTCAACCCACAAAGGGTACCTTTTTGTGATTTCTGTGGTAAGCCAGGCCACACCATAAAAGTATGCCATCACAAGTTAAAATATGACTTTGCACCTGTTTACACTAACAAGAAAGGACCGAAAAGGAATTGGGTACCTAAAAATGAATAGTTTAAAATGCAGGTCAGCTTGACATGCGTGGAGAAGTCAAAACTATGGTATATAGACAGCGCATGCTCAAGGCATATGACAGGTGATGAAACTCAGTTCATCACACTAGAGCTTAAACGAGGTGGAAGTGTAAGCTTTGGAGACAACAAGAAGGGTAAGATAGTCGGCTCAGGTACTATCGGAGGTAACCCAACTATTGAGTCTGTCTCCTTAGTTAAAGGTCTCAAATACAATCTGCTGAGTGTAGCCCAGCTTTGCAAGAGCGGCAGAAGGGTTGTATTTGATGATACTAAGTGTCAAATACTCGAGGGAAATACAAATGAGTTAATTTTAACTGCCCCTCGTGTAGAAAATGTATACATGTTAAACTTAGAAAAACAGTTTTCTAAAAACATATGCTTAGTATCTAAAGAGGACAACTCCTGGCTATGGCATAGAAGACTTGGGCATGTCAGCATGGACCTTCTTGCCAAATTAGCTAGAAAGCAATTAGTTGAGGGATTACCCAAATTAAAGTTTGAAAAAGATCAACTGTGTAAAGCTTGTCAGCAAGGCAAACAAACTGAAAAATCATTTCATAGCAAAAATATTGTCTCAACCAAAAGACCATTGTAATTACTACACTTGGATCTTTTCGGACCTATCCAGCCACTCAGCTTGGGAGGTAAGAAATTTTCCTTGGTTATTGTAGATGATTTCTCTCGGTACACTTGGATCATCTTGCTGAGTAGCAAGGATGAAACCTTTGAGATGTTTACCACATTGATCAAAAAGCTTGAAAATAACAAAGACCTAAGAGTAGCTCACATTAGAAGCGACAATGGTGGAGAATTCAAAAACCAACAGTTTGATGAATTCTGTGAAATCAGTGGTATTGACCACAACTTCTCTGCTCCTAGAACACCTCAACAAAATGGGGTCGTTGAAAGGAAAAATAGAACCATTGTCGAAATAGCTAGGACAATGCTGAGTGAAAATAGGCTTCCAAAGTACTTCTAGGGAGAAGCTGTTCACACGGCATGTTACATACTGAATAGGGCTCTAGTTAGACCTATACTTAAGAAAACCCCATATGAACTTTGGAAAGGTCGAAAGCCCAACATTGGATACTTTCGTGCCTTTGGGTGTAAATGCTTTATACTCAATACAAAAGACAACCTTGCTAAATTTGATGCTAAAGCTGACGAGGCGATCTTTTTAGGGTACTCAACAAACAGTAAAGCATATAGAGTATTTAACAAAAGAACTCAGGTTGTAGAAGAGTCTGTACATGTTGAGTTCGATGAAACTGGCCCTACAGGTAAGTCAGCTCAGCCTGAAGAAGATGAACCAGGCTCAGCTTCCGCTGATCAACCAGAAGCCTCTATGTCAACTATACAGGAGCTGGCCCAAGGTAAGCAAGAAATTGAAATATCATTTGCTGACCAATCTATTCCTGTAGAGATTGTAGAAACACCTCTTCCAAACAAATCAACATTGCCCAAGGAAATAAAGATCCCAAGAGGACATACAGAACAAGCCATTCTTGATGCCGCCAACAACAAATTAATGACCAGAGATCAGCTTAGAAAATACCTCAACAATGTTGCATTCGTCTCAATACATGAGCCAAAGAACTTTGCGGATGCTGAGAAAGATGAATATTGGATCAATGCTATGCAAGAAGAGCTTGACCAATTTACCAGAAATGAGGTATGGGATTTAGTACCTAAACCTAGGAATTAAAAGCCCATAGGAACCAAGTGGGTCTTTAGAAATAAGCTAGATGAGCATGGAAATGTGATTAGAAACAAAGCTCGACTTGTAGCCCAAGGCTATAGTCAGCAAGAGGGTATAGACTATGGAGAAACATTTGCTCCTGTTGCTAGATTAGAAGCTATACGTATATTGTGTGCCTATGCTAGTTACATGAATTTTAAACTATATCAAATGGATGTGAAAAGTGCATTTCTTAATGGCTTTATAAACGAAGAGGTATATGTTAATCAACCTCCTGGGTTTGAAGATCCAAAATTTCCAAACCACGTTTATAAACTCAAAAAGGCCCTGTACGGCCTAAAGCAAGCTCCAAGAGCTTGGTATGAGAGGTTGACCAACTTCCTGCTGACCAGGAACTATGTCAGGGGAAAAGCTGACACAACCTTGTTTATTAAGAAAAAGGGTAAATATACCCTACTTGCACAGATATATGTAGATGATATAATTTTTGGTGCTACTGACGAATCTTTGTGCAAAGAATTTAGCCAACAGATGCAAACTGAGTTCGAAATGTCCATGATGGGTGAACTCAACTTCTTCCTTGGACTTCAAATCAAGCAAGGAAAGAATGGCATCTTTATAAGTCAGTCTAAGTACACCAAGGAAATGTTAAAGAAATTCAGCATGGTAGATTGCAAACCAATATCAACCCCCATGGGTACTGATACTGTCCTATGCAAGGATGAGAAGAGTAAGTCAGTTGATAGTAAACTTTATCGAGGTATGATAGGTTCTTTACTCTATCTCACTGCCAGTAGACCAGACATTCATTACTCAGTATGCTATTGCGCTAGATATCAAGCTGACCCCAGGGAATCTCATCTAACTGCTGTAAAAAGAATTTTTAGATACTTGCAAAGCTCAGTTGATGCAGGTCTATGGTATCCAACCTCAAATGACTTCACACTCATTGGATATACTGATGCTGACTATGGACAAGATAAGCTAGAACGGAAGAGTACTTCAGGAGGATGTCATTTCCTTGGAAGCTGTCTAGTATCTTAGTTCAGCAAGAAGCAATCATCCGTAGCTCTGTCTACAACTGAAGCTGAGTACGTGGATGCTGGAAGCTGTGTTGCACAAGTCCTATGGATAAAGCAACAGCTTGAGGATTACGGAGTCAAAACAAAGACAATAGAAATCAAATGCGACAACAAAAGTGCCATTGATCTATCTAAAAATCCAGTCCAACACAGCAGGATGAAGCATGTTAGCATAAGGCATCACTTCATCAGAGACCATGTACTAAAAGATGAGATCAAGCTGACCTACGTGCCAACAAATGATCAGCTTGCAGATATCTTCACAAAGCCCTTGGTACGAGAACAATTCAACACACTAAGGGAAGCAATTGGTATGTCAAATCCACTCTAACTAAATCTGTATTGAATAATTGTCATATGAGTGGAACTTTGAATAATTGTGCAAATGCCATGTTGAGTAAAATATATACTCCTTACTAAGCTTGAAAATGAAAAAGCCACCCTATGCTGAATTGACATATATATTGAGTGATGATACTGAGTAGGCATAAAAGCTGAGTAAACATCCTATGCTGAGTAGATAAATATATTGAGTAATCACTCTAGGTTGAGTAAATATACATGCTGAGTGAGTAACTTATGTTGAGTTAATCAGAAATAGAGAAATTATCTTCACAGAAGTTAGGCAATCAATATCGTGGATGCTTCGAATTCTAGCAAAACCTAGTAAAAACCCACTCGCGTAAAGAGAACCTACACGTGTAACCTCTGGCACCTTGGGAAGACGCACATTAATGGCAAATCCCATGCGCCGAAGATGTCATAATTGACAGAATTTTTGTCGGTTGAACGTCCCTAGGTAAAAACGGCTAGTTAATGATTAAGGGCCGACGTAAATTTATATAAAAAGTGGAAGAATCCCCACTCTTCATTCCTTACGCCTGTAATCTCCTGAAATCGAACTTCTTTCTCTCTAAGAACTTCAAAACCTTCAAAAATGGCTCCCGGCAAAAACAAAACCCCTAAAACTCAAACCACAGATAAACCCACTGACCACGCGGGTCCTTCGACGGAAATAGAAAGGAAAATGATCAAGGTACACTCAAAGGTCAACAATCTGGAGGTCTTAAAATGCCGATGGTTTTCTCCAAGCTTTGTCTCATCTGAGAAACCATTCTGTGAATGGATCGAGAAGAACAAGTGGAAAGGTCTCTTCTCTCTTTCAGGAACAACCTATCCCAGGTTAGTACGGGAATTCTACTCGAATCTATGTGTTGATGCAGATGACTCTGACTATTTGGAGACCACTGTTAAAGGTCAGAAAATCGTTGTCACCCCTGCCTATCTAGCAACATTGCTAGACTTACCAGACGAAGGAATTCAATTTAGAACGACAAAGGAGAAAATACCAAAAGCCACAACTGAGAAGCTAAAGGGGTTCTGTAAACCCAAAGATCATAAGGGGGAAATACCCAGCACCTGTATGGGCAAAGAACAAAAGATGGTCCACTTCATGTTGACCAACTTTATCTTCCCCAAACTCAGCTCAGCTTCATCCGCATCAAACTTCGAACAGTGCTTCATCTGGCACATGTTGACCTACATTCCGTTCAATCTTACCGTCTTTCTAGTTGGAGCGTTTCAACGAAGTGGTAAGAAACTTCGCTTGGGCTCACTCATTACAAAAATTATTCAGGACAAGCAAATAGAGACGGTGAATGAAACGAGTACATTAGGAAGTGAAATCACTGCAGTTCTACTGGATGGACTGTTGTACAATCAACCTTTGAAGGGATATGAAGGAGCTGGAGATGCTGAGGAAGATGAAGAAGCTGAGCAACAAGAAATTGAGCCTGAAGCTGAGCCTGTAAAAGATGTTGAGGCTCATGCTGAGTCACCTGAGACAGCTCAGCCTGAGAGGAGGAAGAAGAGGAAGGCTGTAGAAACCTGCTCAAAAGACATTCATGCTGTCCCCAAGAAAGTAAAGTTATCATCAAAAGAAAAAGCTAAAGCTGACAAGGCTAATGAGCAAGCTGAGTTAGCTGAGAAAAGAAAGAGGCAAGAAGAGCCTGAGGATGAGGAAGAAGATACTTCAGAATCCCCTTTAAAGAAAAGGAAAAAGGGTAACTCCTTAAAGATAGTGGAAGCTGTCCCACTAGCCTCTACTCAACCTGAAGGTCATGGAACTGACCTAGAAAAGGATGCTGTAGGAGAAACTGAGCAACATGCTGAGCACTAAGAAGCAAATACTGAGCAGGAAGAATATCCCAATGTTGAAAAATCTCAGGATGATGGTGAGCAGAGAGAAAAAGAAAGTAATGCTGTTGAGGGTCCTGTTGAGCAACTTGTAGAAGAGGCAGTTGCTACTGAGTCCAGTGAAGGTATTCAAACTGACCATTCACCGCCAAGAGCTGAGACACGGCGAAGACTCAAAAAGAAAGCGCAAAAGCAAATTGATCTCATGGATGACTTTCCCATTGATGAGCTTGAAACTGACCTCTCTACAATTCAGTTCCAGTACTTCTCCAATGAAACTGAGTCACCACCAGAAAATCCAGTGGAAAAGCAAGCCTCTGTTACTCAGGATGAGGAACAAGCCAAAAACCCTGCAGATCCAATTCAGACTACTCAAGTTGAGCCAACTCATGTCTCAACTCCACCTCCAACACAACATGTTGATGACTCAGCTCATCCAATCAATCAAAGTCCAGGTACCAATCAAGGTACTCAATCTGGCAGAGAACCAACTCCTCCACCTCCATCAAACTCTGTACCAGCCTCTGAGTCTAATACTGCTAAATTTGCATACTTGAATGCTACTGAGTCTGGCCGACGGGTCATTGCTTCTGCTCAGTCCTTGCTTCAAGATTTCCATACTACTCAAGCTGATGGTCACCAATCTACTCAAGCTGAGTCCTCCCACCTGTCAGGTATTACTCAGCTTCTGAATGAACTTCGAGGACTAAAGGATCTGGTTAGCGTTATCACTGCGGTTCAAACTCAGCAACCAAATTAAGAGCAAATAGCAAAACTAACTGAACTAGTGCTTACAATGGCCACCCATATGAATTCGCTTGAAGGCAAAATTCACCAACTGTTAGAAGTCAATCCAGGGTATGTCACTTCCACTGAGCTTCAAAGCTACTTTGTTAAGCTAGCAGCGGAACTGACCACCTTTAGAGCAACTGCCAATCCTGAGTCTGTTACGTCTGCTGAATTGCAAGACTGTTTTACCAAATTGAATGCTGAGGTGACCAAATTAAGTCCACCCGGCAATGCTGAGTTTGCCACCTCTGCCGAACTTCAAAAATGTTTCACCCAGCTTCATACTGAGCTGACCAGTACACGTGACTTAGTATCCTCCTCTTCTCAGTGTACTATTGACCAATTAAGTGAAGCAGTCAGACTACTCAACATCGACAGAGCCCAGATGGATGTTGATCCCATCTCCAACACTGAACTCATGAGCTTTTCACAAGCTATCATGAAGGCAATGCGCATCAACAATGGCCAGCGTATGTTTTATGATTCTGCTCTGCTCAAGCTGTTCCATCAAGCTTTTGGTCAGATCACAAGCTCCCTCACCTGCCTGAGCAAATCTCATGAATGCCTCCTCAGCATGATCAGTAGCTCTCTTCGGGTTCCTCGGCATATCCAAGACGATAGTGTGCCAGTAATTGATGGCCTGGGAGAAAGCACCAAAAGGCTCCAGCGCTACTCTCATTATCTCTCCTCCGCAACACGGAATGAAACTTTCCTCTACAAACCCGATGCTGGCAAAACGGGGGAGACGAGTCAAGGAGGAACTCAAGAAGGAACTCAGCCTGCAGGTTATGCTTCTGGAAGCAAAGAGAAAGAGAAAGGAAAAGGCATTGCTCACGCTGATCTCTCAGCTCAGAGAAAGAAGAAGTAAAACCAGCTTAAGACTTAGCTTCTAGCTTAAGACTTAGCTTCATATCCTGTCTTTAAATCCTTGGTTGTTTGTTGTTTAGGTTAATATGTTTTTTTTTGTTGCTTAAATCAATATAACATGTATTAGTTTTCTTCCCGATCTGACTAATCAAGTTTGAACAAACAAATAAAGAAGTTAAAAACACTCAGTATGCATAAACTGAGAGACAGCATACTTCCAAAACTGACTTAAATCCAAACTAAAGCTGAGTCAGTATACACAAATGTCTTAAGTCTAAATCAAATTAGATCTTGGAATGTTAAGAATAAAGTTAAGACAAAATGTGTGCAACCCTTACGGGGGAGTCATCTCAAAAATATCAATCATGGGGCAACTTATAACTAAGTTCCGTAATTATGTATTTTGCCAACATCAAAATGGGGGAGTTTGTTGAAACACCTTTCCACAAGATTTTGATTTGACAAAATCATCCATGATTAAGAGGCAATTAAATTTAGATGCTTTGATTTAATTGTACTAATATGTTTGTTAAATATTGAGTGCAAAAATATATAAAGTAAAGACAGGACAAAAGTCAGCACAAGCGAAGCTGAGTAGAACAGAACTCAGCATGACAGAATGGAAGCTGAGTGGAGTAAAATTCAGAAGCAAAACGAAGCTGACTAAAATTGAAGATTTCTTCAAGAGCGGTTAAACAAAACGGAGCTGACCTAGAAGGAACTCAGCATGAACGTTGAATAACTCGAAGAGAACAAACGAAGCTGAGTGACAGTCAGAACAGCAAAAAGGATCCGTTCACTAAAGGACAAAGTCTGCCAATCCTCTGCACCAATAATTGGAACCTCGAAGACACCTAAAAGACTAATTCCAAGAGTCATGGGACGTTGGATTATTGGAAACAGACAACTGGCACAAAAAGACAAACCAGACTCTAGAAGATAAACCTGACGCCTGAAGAAAACAGAGAAAGGGAATGGCGGTGCAGTCTGAAGCTGTCCAGAAATTGTTCCCCAAAAGAGCCGTTTTGATGTTAACGGTCAAGACATTTCAAAACGATCAAATCTACAGATTTCCTTCTATAAAAGGACAATCGAAAAACTTGGATATGACACTGAAGCATTGAAAGAAAAATACAAGAGAGAAAGTCTAGAAAGCACTCAAATACAAAAGATCTTACACCAACTTTTCTATTCTATGTGTAAATGCTAGATTGATTTGTAATCATCTAAAGTGTTCTTTAGTTCAAAAAGAACAAGTCTGTGATCAATAGGAATATTGAGAGTGTTAAGCTGAGTGCTTGGCTGTAAGCATTTCAGTGGTAGAGAAATCTAGGTGCTGGGTTGTAGCACTTAGTAGGAGTTGAGTAGACGAATAGAGGAAGGTACTCTTGCATATTCAACTTCCTTGTAATCGGTTTGTGCTCTACCTTTAAAGAGCTTAGTATTGGATTCAAAAAGCCCGGAGGACTCTGGGGACTGGACGTAGGCAGAGAGGCCGAACCAGGATAAGTGATACTGAGTAATCTCTAAACTCTCTCTTATAATTGCATGTGTTGTTTGCTTTATTTACTCAGCATATATAAATTGCCTAAGCTGATCTTGAGTAAGTAAGTGGTGCTGAGTTAGAAGCTGACCTCCAAGAGTGTCAATTCTTAACTCTCAAGAAATCAACTTTGGTCAACATCTGACTAAAGCTGTCCTGAGATATATCTCACCAAGCTGACCAAAGGCTAAGTTAATAAATTCTCAAAATAACTTCCAGTCAGCTTAATTAAAACGCGAAAAAGTTATATTAGTTCCTAACCCCCCATTGGAACTAATTACCAGGTTGTGACTCAGTGGCTCCATTTTGGTCAGCGAAAGCTGAGCATGGGTCATCTTCAGTAGGCTGACTTCCCTTCCCTACAGGGTCAGTTTCATCGAACTCAATATGTACAGATTCTTCTACGACCTGAGTTCGTTTATTAAACACCTTATATGCTTTGCTGTTTGTTGAGTACCCTAAGAAGATAGCTTCATCAGCTTTAGAATCAAACTTAGCAAGATTGTCTTTAGTATTTAAAATAAATCACTTGCAACCGAAGGCACGAAAGTATCCAATGTTGGGTTTTCGTCCTTTCCAAAGTTCATAGGGGGTTTTCTTAAGTATAGGTCTAACTAAAGCCCTATTGAGTATGTAGCAAGCTGTGTTAACAGCTTCACCCCAGAAATACTTTGGAAGCCTATTTTCACTCAGCATTGTCCTAGCTATTTCAACTAAGGTTCTGTTCTTCCTCTCAACTACCCCATTCTGTTGAGGAGTTCTAGGAGTATAAAAATTATGGTCAATGCCGCTGACTTCACAGAATTCATCAAACTGTTGGTTTTTGAATTCTCCGCCATTATCACTTCGGATGTGAGCTAATTTAAGGTCTTTGTCATTTTCAAGTTTTCTAATCAGTGTTGAGAACATCTCAAAATCTTCATCCTTGCTACTCAGCAAGATGACCCAAGTATACCGAGAGAAGTCATCGACAATGACTAAGGAAAATCTCTTACCACCCAAGCTCAGCGGCTGGATTGGTCCGAAAAGATCCAAGTGTAGTAATTCTAATGGACGCTTGGTTGAGACTACATTTTTACTTTGAAAAGACTTTTTGGTTTGTTTACCTTGCTGACAAGCATTGCATAATTGATCCTTCTCAAATCTAAGTTTGGGTAATCCCTTAACTAGTTGCTTTCTTGCTAGTTTGGCTAGGAGGTCCATGCTTACATGACCAAGTCTCCTATGCCATAGTCAGGAATTATCTTCCTTTGACACTAAGCATATATTCTTTGAAAACTTCTTTTCTAAGTTTAGCATAAAAACATTTTCAACACGAGGGGCAGTTAAAATTAATTCATTTGTTTTCCCTCGAGTATTCTACACTAATTGGCATCAAATACAACCTTTCTACCGCTGTCACACAGTTGAGATACGCTCAGTAGGTTATATTTAAGACCCTTGACTAGGGAGACTGACTCAATAGTAGGATTACCACCAACGGTACCTGACCATACTATCTTACCCTTTTTGTTGTCTCCAAAACTTACATTTCCTCCTCGTTTATACACAAGTGTGATGAACTGAGTTTCATCACCAGTCATATGCCTCGAGCATGCGCTGTCAATGTACCATAGCTTTGACTTCTCCACGCACCTCAGGCTCACCTGTAATGTAACTAGTTATCTTTAGGTACCCAATTCTTTTTGGGTCCTCGTTTGTTAGATTTAACAGGTGATGCATCATATTTGATTTTGTGATGACATACATTTATAGTGTGGCCATCTTTCCCACAATAGTCACAATAAACCACCCTTTGAGGGTGTTTCCATTTTTGGTCAGCACAATGATGCTGAGCATACCAACACACACTTACAGTGTGTCCTCTCTTTCCAGAACAGTCACACTGACTGTTTTGCTGAGTGTACCGTCTTTGCTGACTAGTACCTAAATACTCAGCTTTTGAATAGAACCTTTTCTTAGCTGATGAACTCAGTTGGTTCTGTATAGATGTGATGTCCTTTCTCAGCCTTTTAGCGTCTGATTGGACTTCAGAGACAAACCCGTGCATGATTTTCAAGTTTTCATCTTGCCTGGTATTGTCCCGAAGAAGATGTCGGAGGTCACTGAGTTTGACCTCTTCAATCTCATCACACCGCCTGCTGAGTGCTCTTATTTTCTTGTTACACTTTTTGATCAGTGTATAGAGATCACTCAGGGCATTAACCATTTCATTTCTAAGCAAGGGTATAGATGTTACCTCATTAGAGTGTTCCTTATGGTCAGACCCATCAGAGAGGTCAGCTTGCTCAGATCGGCAGTTGTCAGCAGTTTATTCAGCCATAAAACAGATGTTTACTGACTCAGTGGCATCAGCTTCTGATGAGGTTGACTCATCACTGTCACTCCATGTGGCCACCATTGCCTTTCTACTTCCTTTCGTGTCCTTCTTTAAGGTAGGACAACTTGATTTGATGTGCCCAGCTTGATGGCATTCGAAACACGTAACAGGCTTGGAGCTGTCCCTTTTGTGTCTGTTGTCGCTAGACTCAGCTTTGTATTTATCGCTTCTTTTAAATGGCCTTTTGCTGTTCTTGTCATTTTTCCTAAACATCTTCTTCATCTTTCTGGTAAACATGGCCATTTCCTCATCGTCTGATGAGTCAGCTTCCGTTGAGTGAGCTTTCATGACAAGAGATTTTTGCTTCTTGTCCTCAGTCTTTTCTTTGGCTTCAAAAATTTTCATGGATATCTCATGGGTCAGAAGAGATCCGATGAGCTCATCATATTTGTACGTGGTCAGGTCTTGAGCTTCTTCAACAACTGTCTTCTTAGCTTGCCAGCTCTTGGGGAGACTTCTTAAGATTTTCTTCACCTGCTCTTCTTCTGTGAAGTTCTTGTCGAGTCTCTTAAGCTCATTTATGATGTTAGTGAATCTTGAGTTCATCTCTGAGATGTCTTCATTTTTGTTCATTTCAAACAGCTCGTATACCCGCATGTGTTGATTCACTTTGGACTCCTTGACCTTACTGGTTCCTTCATAGGTAACCTCCAGCTTCTTCCAGATTTCCTGTGCTGACTCACAACCTGAAATTTTATTGTACTCTACAGCATCTAACGCACAGTGAAGCATATTGATAGTCGAAGCATTATTTTGTAATTTCTTAAGGTCATCATCTGACCATTTATCCTCACTTTTGACGGACTTTACACCATCAATAGTTTCATAGGGAACAAACAGGCCTTGGACTATAGCTAGCCATGCACTCATGTTTGTTGCCTGAATGAAATTTTTCATTCTGTTCTTCCAAAATGTATAATTAGATCTGAAGAACAGAGGAGGCCGACTAATAGATAATCCCTCAGGGAGTATCTGTGTTGTTTGATTTCCTGGAAGGAAACGAGTGCTGTTCTCAGCCATTTACAGGGATCAGCTCAAGATAGTTTTATCTTGAATAGTGAGCTACTGGGCTCTGATACCACTTGTTGGTCCCGTGTAACGTAATAGAATTAGTTCTAAAGGGGGGGGGGGTTAGGAACTAATATAACTTTTTCACTTAATAATGCTGACTTAATTAAATGTTTGATAATTTAACTCAGTTTCAGGTCAGCAAGACTGAGTGAAGTGTGACACAACTTTAATCAGATACTGACTAGAGCTGTTTCAATTGTGAGTTGGGAAGTAACACTTTAGGTCAGCTTCCAACTCAGTACTCTGATTACTCAGCGTCGTCTTGTACAAATTATTTACTGAGTAATTTAAGCAAGCAACATATACATATACAAATATATCAAGAGAAAGGGTTAGAAATTACTCAGCAGACTTATCCTGGTTCGGCCTCACCGCCTACATCCAGTCCCCAGAATCCCTCTAAGCTTTTTCAATCCACTATTGAGCTCTTTAAAGGTAGAGCACAAACCGTTTACAATAGCAACTGAGTATGCAAGAGTACCGTCCTCTATTCGTCTATTCAATCCTATCAACCACTGAACACTATAACCGAGTGTCCAGAATTTCTCTACCACTGAGTACTATAACCGAGTACTCATCTTCACTCTTCTAACCTTTATAATTGATACAAGATTTTTCTCACAAAATGAAGAACACTTTAGATGAATACAATTCACTCTAGACTTTTACACAATGATTGAAATTGGGTGTAAGAACTTGCTTTTTCTATTCAAACAACTTCTCTTTTGGATTTTTGACTTAGTGAAGATTCTGCTTGTCTGTTTTTCTTGTATATTTCCGGCGATGATCCAAGTGATGAACTTGTCCATTTTTACTGAATTCTGAAGCTTTAATGATTTGAAAATCCGACATAGCCATTGAGAAGAACGGTCTTCTTCGTCATCATGTGGTCAGCTTTCAGAATCGCAGGCCAATCCTGTCTTCTGATTTGCGCAGGAGGCAGGCTTGCCAGTTTCGTATTCTTGCACCAGGTTCGTCTTCTAGCGCCAGGTTTGTCTTCTAGCCAAAATCCAGACGGTCCATTCGTCTCGAAAAGATCCTTGATCATATTTTCGAGGCTTCTGATTTGTTGCAGAGATTTGTCGGACCTTGTCTTCTAGTAAACGGATCATTGGCGCTGACTTGATCTTTACTCAGCTTGACTCGACAGCGACTTGAAAGTTGCTCAGCTTGACTCCACAGCTTCGCCTTCAAGCTTTTCTGAAGAAGACATTTCTTTTACAACGCTAAGTTGTATTCCATTCAGCTTCTGCTGTGTGATCTGCTTATGCTGTCTTTCTTTTTATAAACACTTAGTTCCTGTTCTAGTCAGTTTACTTACTCAACATTGAACAAACATATTAGTACAATTAAACCAAAGCATTTAAATTTAATTGTCTTAATCATGGGATTAACTTAAATAATTTTGTCAAATCAAAATCATGTGGAAAGGTGTTTCAACAAGCTGTATCTCTCAGAAGTTGAGTATATCAAGAAGGTCTTGAATAGATTCGGCATGCAAGATGCCAAGCCAGCTACGGTTCCTTTGGGTAGCCATTTTAAGCTATCTAAACATGACTCCCCTAAGAGCAGAGAAGGGAAATTAGGGTTTCAGACAGTTAGGGTTTCTTGAGGAGTATAAATGTAACCTCTTTCTCTGTAATCCAGATCTCTTTCATTATAGTGAAATATCCTGGCTTGGTAGTGCCTCCAGACGTAGTCATTCATATTGAGTGACGAACTGGGTAAACAATTCTTATGTGATTGCTTGTTTTTCGTTTATCCTAATCACATTTATTCCTAACATCATGTACATATTAAGAAATCTGATCTTAATTTATGCTGATTTGATCTATTGGTTTATGTATATCTAATAAGAACTTGCATAGATTTGATTTCTTATAGTTGTTTATTAAATCCTATTATCTGTTTCGCCCTTTCTTAGGAATCTAGTCTTAGATATGGACCAAAGTTCCATGATTTTTATTTGTTCAAACCTGCCTTTGTGATCTATCCTTGACAAATGATCTGCAGCAACATTCTCCGTTCCCTTTTTATCCTTAATTTCCAAATCGAACTCCTGAAGTAATAGCAACCATCGGATCAACCTTGGCTTAGCATCTTTTTTCGCGAACAAGTATCGCAACGCTGCGTGATCTGTGTGAACAATCACCCTGGATAAAACCAAGTAGGGCCTGAATTTGTCGAAAGCATACACAACCGCCAGAAGTTCCTTCTCGGTAGTTGTATAGTTTTGCTGGGCCACGTTCAATGTTTTGCTGGCATAGTAGATAGGTCGAAACCTCTTCTCAATCCTCTGTCCAAGAACAGCTCCCACACAAGTATCGCTTGCGTCGCACATTATTTCAAAAGGTTGCTCCCAATCTGGTCCTGCTAGTATAGGTGAGTTGATCAGCTTAGTCTTTAAGAGCTCAAAGGCCTTCAAACAGTCTGCATTGAAAGAGAACTCGGCTTCCTTATGGAGTAGGGCTGACAATGGGAGTGCAATCTGTTGAAACACCTTTCCACATAATTTTGATTTGACAAAATTGTTTAAGTATAATTGAAATACATATTCTAAACACACTAAGTTTAAATGCTTTGATTTATTCTACTAATGTGTTTGTTCAATGTTGAGTTAAATTGTTTATAAGACACAAGAATTAAAAGGCCCAAGCCCAATACAAGTGTCAAAGCCCAAGTCAAACAACTCAGTACTACTCGGCCCGCGTTTTCCAAAACGTTGTCACTTTGGACAGAACGCAACTCAGCGTAAGAAGGATCTAGAAGACCTTCGGGAACAACTTCAAGATGAAGCTGCTGAGTAGATTCGACAAACGTACAAGACAGCAGCTGGCTAAGGAAAACTTCCAGACAAAGTATTTCTACTTTGGGTAAAGTTCAGATGACACAGTATGCTGTCCAGTTGACTTTACCATAAAAGGAGAAACATTCTGCTGAGCTGACCGAGAACAGAAGATACACAAATCTGATTGGCCGAGAGCTCTGAGCAAGTCAGGATGACAACGACAGGAAGCCGTTTCCCTCCAACGGTTATTTCGAAATTCGAAATGACCGATGCCCAGACGTCTCTATAAATAGAGTGCCATCAGATGCTTCAACACTTACAGAACTGAAATAATGGATTTTCGATAACTGATCATGGCTAATGGTGGTTTTTTCCCCAGTTAAAACAGAGAAGGCCTCTCTATGCTGTGAAAAATTCTCTAGACAATGCTCCTCCTGCTAGAGATTTTATTGGAGCTCTTAAGGAAAGTTTATATTAGAACTGGAGTTCCAGGTTTGATTGCAGAAGTGAAGAGGCTTCTCCAAGTAGGGAATTCTCAGAGATTTTAATTTACAGCGTAGTGAAACGTTTTTGTATTGACAAATTTACTTTCTAGTGAACTAGTTTTGATAATTGCTGTAGCAGTTATATCAATTTGACAATTTTGGATTATATTGTTGAGAAATGAATATTGACTCCATTACATAATATATGAAAGTATGTTCTTAATCTTTAGATAAAAAATTTAGTTGATTTGATTGATTAAAAATATTTTGTAATTATATATTTTATTATAAAAAGTATTGAAATATTTATATAAAATATAAATAATTAAAAAAAATGGTCCAAAGGAGGTTTAGAAGTCTCCTAGCAAAACCGTCGGTAACACGTCGCATAACCCACAAAAACACTACAACCAAACTGTTCCTATAGAAACTTACCCTCACGCCTCATAAAAACCGTCGGTAGAATAGCAACGCCTGCTGTAGCAATGGTTCTGCGACTGTTTTGAAAACCGTCGGTATAGTCTATACCGATAGACATAACCGTCGCTACAGAAGCTAAATTCCGTCGGTAAAAACTCTTTTTTTTTTTAGTGAAAGCATGCTCATTCAATAACTACACTACAAAGGAACAAACTTTAAACAAGAATGGGTGTGGGTAGAGTCTCAAGAGAAGAGAAGAGAGGGCTTTTACTAAGCAGGCTGGGCAGGGAAACGGTCAAGTCGTTTAGGTGTATCCCTTAACATTCAAGCACATTAAGAAGCTTTTACGGAGGCTGACCCAAACAACGACTACAAAAAGGCTGACTAAGATTGAGTTATGGAGAACCTTCTTCCGGATCAAGGCATATACATCCAATAATGCAAGTCCAAAGCTCCATATACTTTGTAAACCCATTGAAGCTATCAGGTAGCTGCAAAATAAAACTCAACTTTTCACATTTCATAACTTGGGGCTTTGAATTCCAAAATTTAACACTTTTACTTGCTAAGATGCCCATAAGAGGATTGATGTTTTATTTTGTGGTGGGACTAGAAGACTTCAGCTCAGGTTTCGTTTACTACTACTGAGATATGTGCTCAGGTGATGTAATATAAGACGATTGGGAAAGAGAAACATATTTTGGGAAAATAAAAGCACTACTAACATTTAATCAGATAAGATGAAGAATGCACCACACTAAAGTTTTTGGAAATGCATTATGGCACTGGAAATACATTCACTATTAAAAACTAGAAGGAAAAAGGTACAAATTAATATATACAGTTTTTAAATATTGTTTTTTGTAAAACCGAACCGATCATATACAAATTAATATACCATAATGGGTGTCGTTTATAATAGGTTAATAAGATATAATTTTTTCCAAATAAAGTGTAAAAAATGAGTCACTATATTCGCGCTCTTGCAGACTAGAGATTGAAAATTCTAGAGAGCCTTCCTCTTGCCTTTTCCTCTTCTTCCCGAACACCGATATATCCTAAAAAATAAAATTGATTCTGAACCGAATCGAAAATCAAATTTTTATGCTGTTTGGTTCAGTTTTACAGTTTTACCACATTGTGCACAACCCTAGGCAAGGGCGAATCCAGTATGGGAGCACTAGGGCAGTTGCCCCCACTGACATTTGTATTTTTTAAAAAACTCAGGTATTAATTTTGGATTTACTGGTTCTAGAATTGAGGATAAAGAATGGTTTTAAATTTAATATTTTCGTTTTATTTTTTTAATTCTGTTTTAAAGCAAAATGACATCATTTTATTTAATTAGAACTACGTCCTTTTGTTTACAGTAAAAATAAAAAATAAAAAGTAAATATTTAAATGTAAAACTAAATAGGTCCTAAAACAAACCATCGATGTCTTTTACTCTTTTTAATCTCTTTAGTTCTTCTTCCTCAATTCCTTCTTCTTTTTAAGCCTAAATTGAAATTCCTAATCCTAACTAAGCTTAAATCAAAATTGGCAGCCAATCCCTCCGTAGTTTAATCGTTGGTCCGGCACTCCATCTCCGATCTTTGCCTTTCTATTTTGGTATTTTTTTGCTACTACTTGAATTTTGATTTGATATTTCTGCTACGGGTAAACTACATCAATGGTATTTGAACTTTACCTAGTTTACACTTTGGTACCTAGATTACATTTTTTTAAACCGAACCGATTATATATATATATACAAATTAATATACCATAATGGATGTCGTTTATAATAGATTAATAAGATATAATTTTTTTCAAATAAAGTGTAAAAACTGAGTCACTATACATATTTTGACACGTGTAATATGGACCCATAATTATTATAAGAGGCCCCACTATTTTAATTATTACATGGGGTCGCCATACACGTGTCCAAATGTAAATTGGAGGTCTTCCGAGTGACATCGAAGACCGGGTGCTTAATATAAGAACTCTCCCTAGAGATGGAAAATTCTAGAGAGCCTTCCTCTTGCCTTTTCCTTTTCTTCCCGAACACCGATATATCCTAAAAAATCAAATTGATTCCGAACCGAACCAAAAATCAAATTTTTATACTGTTCGGTTCAGTTTTACGGTTTTACCACATTGTGCACAACCCTAAGTAAGGGTAAAATTGACATTGCTTGACAAAGTTAGACATAAAATTACACTATTTTATAAATTTAAAGGCAAATTTGCATCTTATACCTTATTCAAAACTTCATCTCTCCCTTAGAAAAAACACAAAAAAAAAACTCATCACTCCTTTAAATATAAATATTTAAGCCTCAAATTAACAAATAATACCAATTTAGTTATCATCTTTTCTAATACTAAATAATCTCATAAATAAAATTTAGGATCAATATGTAAAAATACCTCTAACGTTTACAACCATGAGCAATTTTACCATTAACGTCTAAAATGGTGTAATTTTACCTCTAACATTGGTAGCCAAAAATAATTTTACCCTTAACGTTGGCAAGTTGGATTAATTTTAGACATTATTATAAAATGTGGATATTTTGTTCCATATTCTCCACCAATTGCAGGTCATTTTGATTCTAAAAAAATTATAGTTTTTTGTGATTTAATAATAGAATTGAAGATTAATATTTTTATATTCAGTGAAATATTTGATTTTTTTGTCCAACTCGTACAAAATAAAATATATATTTTTAATTTCTTTTCACGTTCATCTGTGTGATTTGTTAATAATGGTAATAAAATTACACAAATTTGAATTGTAGATGACAAGATTCATGATCGAGAAGACAATATTTGATGAATTATTTCTCAAATTGACCCAACTTGTCAATGTTAGGGGTAAAATTGCTCTTGGTTGCCAATATAAGGAGTAAAATTGTACAATTTTAGACGTTAAGAGTAAAATTGCTCCTGACTGTAAACGTTTGGGTTATTTTCTCATCTTAACCCTAAAATTTTAAAAAAATTATTTTACCGAACACACCTAAATTCTGGACGAAATAGTATCTAAAGAATAATAGAAAAAAAAACTATAAAATAAAAATGAATAAAAAGGCAAATCTAAATAAATGTCAAGGAATCTGTAGAATATCAAATCATATATAGCAACTAGATTACATAAAATATGCCCTAATTAAGTTTTTTCTTTTTTGAAGCACATAGTAGCTACTATATAAGTAGCAACAGAATTAAGAATCCTAAACCATTTCTTTCTTCATAATTTTGTAAAACACAAAAATATGAAGGTTTTGATAGTTATAGCATTTCTTATGGTTTCTTGTTGTGAAGCCGGCCGCCATACCCTTTCTTCCTCCGGTCACATTCTAGTGTCTGAAAGTTACTATGTAAAGGTGCATGATCAATGGCACTTGAAAAGGCTCGTTCCCTCCGGTCCTAATCCTATAACTTCTCCAGGAACACCTCCCGCGTTTGGTTCTAAGAGGCTTGTTCCCTCCGGTCCTAATCCTACAGTTTCTCCTGACTTACCTCAATCGATCGGTTCTAAGAGGCTTGTTCCTTCTGGTCCTAATCCTGCAGTTTCTCCTGACTTACCTCCATTGATCGGTTCTAAGAGGCTTGTTCCTTCCGGTCCTAATCCTGCAGTTTCACCTGAATTGCCTCCATCGATCGGTTCTAAGAGGCTTGTCCCGTCCGGTCCTAATCCTCAAACTTCTCCGGGAACACCTCCGTTTGAGTTCTAAAAGGCATGGGTACTAATCCTGATGAGTCTCCATTGTTGAGTTCTGAGGATGTAGTGAATTAGTTTATTATTACTAAAATAAAGAGAGATGATAGATTAATATTTCTTTTGGTTACAAATTATAAATCGATAAATTATGCGTATTCCTATTCCTATTTCTTCGTATTACATATCTTTTTAGATATTTTTTATATGATCAATTAAGTTACATTCTGTGTTATAAAACGCAGGTTTATTAAAATTAATTAAAATAATAGACTTATCATATAATTAATAAATAGTGGAATCAATAATAATATATTTTTTTTAATATTTTTAATTTCTGTGCAATTCTCTTAAAAAACATGTAATATAAAACGGAAAAAATAGTATTTTTCACTCTATTAAACTAAATTACAATCTAAATATTTATAGTATAAAATAACTCTTTACTAAAAACATGCGACTCTTTACTAAACAATATAACAACTCAATAAACATGACTATTTGTAATTCTATCAAAGTTAATTTAATGTAGCACCAACAATTCTTATGTGGTAAGTGATTATTGAAATAAAAAATTTCATGAATAAAAGGGAAACAGTATTTAAAAAAAAATCTATTGATTCCTGTATAATACATATGTTGTGTGAAATAATTTAAAAAATCGGAAAATAATTTTTTTAGTGGAATTCAAATCAGTTTATTTACTAAATCAATTTACTTCTTTTATCTGCAAATAATTTTCATATGAAAGAATTCAATTAATTTCACACCCTTTCATTGATGCCCTTGTTGATAGAATCATTTGAATTCCAATAACTAATCAACGGTTGGTTTGAGTGGTAGGGAGTTAAATATATGTTTATTAGATTTTAAACACGCGCCTTGCGCGGCTCATATATCATATTTAATTATTTTGGTTATTTATTAGTATATTATAATTAGGAAAAATTATGAAATTTGGTCAAATAGAAGGTCCATTTATACATTTAGACCAATTACCCAAGTCATTACATACCTAGAATATAGTCATATTCCACATATAAAAAAATGCTTTGGAACTGTGAAAAATACAAATTTCGAATGCAGATGAAATGAATATTCAAAAGCCACAGTAGATATAGGGACAACCAACACATCCTTTGTCATTTCAGAAAGAATGGGAAATCTGCCAGAGTTTGTCTTCCACCATTTCAAGACATCCAAATCTTCTTGATCATCCACTACTGCCTTAGCTAATTATACTTCTAATTTAGTCTTCTTATATGCACCACTCACACCATGTGATCTCGTTTTCTTATATTTTTCCCAAAGAAGAGTCTTTGGCTTTCTATCATTATTTGCCTCATTTGAATTACTTACTAATTGACTTGCATTTACTGATTCATCAATAGGTTGAAGCTTTCTCTTATATTCATCAAATAAAGCAAACATTTGTTTCTTGATATTTAAAAACAATGTAAAGCTTGTGAGATCATCTCTGTATCTCGACAGAAAACATTGTTACATGCAAGTCTCAACAGTAATATGCCAACCCCTTTAACCAGAGTGGGACGAGTCCTCATTCTGAAATTTGGAAAATTATTTAGGCCTTAAAAATCCCTTACCGTATTAGGAGCTTTCTGTGGCTTGGTGTTAAAGATAGGCTGCTCACTAATTTGGATAGAAATAGACGGCATCTGGTGGCTTCAGGTGCTTGCAGCAGATGCAGAGGTCATGTTGAGACCGTGTGCCTTGCTCTTAGGGACTGTTCTAGGAGTAAAGTTCTCCCTAACCACCTTCTGTCTTCCTTCATGGCTCATTCTGAGTTAGATTGGTTTACTAATGGAGTTAGTGGGAAGTTATTGACCAACCTTGAGCATGGTGATATTTTCTTTGCTATTATCTGCCATCAGATTTGGAAATGGAGGAATGAGGAGATTTTTGGGAAGAAAAATGTTTTCATTCCTAATTTAGTTAGTTTCTTCTCGGATAAAGTTTTAAATATTACTGATAGCTTCAAAGGAGACTATCTTGCTAGGTTAACCCAGAAGAAGGATGTCCAACTCCTTAGTTGGAGAAGGCCTAGAGAAGGGGTAGTGAAGCTAAACACGGATGGTTCCTACCTAAAAGATGGTAAGATTGCTGCATGAGGTGTTCTTAGGGATGATGGGGGCGCCTGGGTGTCTAGGTTTACCCAGAATCTGGGTTTAGGCTCTTCCTTCTCAACCGAGCTTTGGGAGATTTTCTCTGGCCTAAAACTTGCCAAGAATCTGGGTTTGAAGAAGTTGAATGTGGAGTCTGACAACCTAGAGGCCATCAAAATGATTTCCGAGACTAATGCTATTTGTTTAAATAGCCGTAATCTTATCAAAGATATTAGAAGGATCTGCTCTTCCTTTGATTTCATTGATTTTAGCCATATCTTCAGAGAGCAGAACCGGGTTGCAGATCGCTTGGCGGCTGCTGGGCATGAAGGTTTGTTGGGCATATCGACTCTTTCTCATCCTCCTGTTTTTCTTTCTTCCATTCTTTTTGAAGATAGGGTGGGGGTTAGCCTCCCTAGGTTAATCCCTGACTAGTTTTTTGGTTTTGTTTTTTCTTTCCTTGTCCTACCAAAAAAAATAAAAATAAATAAATAGTGGAATCAATGATAATATCTTTTTTTAATATTCTTAATTTCTGTGCAACTCTCTTAAAAGACATGTAATATAAAACGAAGGAAATAGTATTTTTCACTCTATTAAACTAAATTACAATCTAAATATTTATAAAACGGAAAATAATTTTTTAAGTGGAATTCAAATCAGTTTATTTACTAAATCAATGTACTTCTTTTATCTGCAAATAATTTTCATATGAAAGAATTCGATTAATTCCACACCCTTTCATTGATGCCCTTGTTGAATAGAATCATTTGAATTCCAATAACTAATCAACGGTTGGTTTGAGTGGTAGGGAGTTAAATATCTGTTTATTAGATTTTAAACACGCGCCTTGCGCGGCTCATATATCATATTTAATTATTTTGGTTATTTATTAGTATATTATAATTAGAAAAAATTATGAAATTTGGTCAAATGGAAGGTCCATTTATATATTTAGACCAATTACCCAAGTCATTACATACCTAGAATATAGTCATATTCCGCATATAAAAAAAATGTTTTGGAACTGTGAAAAATACAAATTTCGAACGTAGATGAAATGAATATTCAAAAGCCACAGTAGATATAGGGACAACCAACACATCCTTTGTCAAACCCGATCCAAAATAGAATCGGATATGACAGTGAGACGTTACCACAGACGTGAACGAGTCGGAAGTAACATCTCGCAATCAAATGTTAAGAATTACAAATCATGTTTGAACTTAAAAACATTTTCTACATGTACTTTTACATTTGTAAAAGGTCGAAATCATTTATAATTTCCAATTACGAATCTTTTTCTCGTGTGTTTTACCAAAACGAGTTCGAAACATAGAAAATTACTCCAATTCTAACTTGTTAACTTTTAATTTGCCTAATCTCACAAATTAATACCATACTTGGACATTCAAACCAAAATCCGGCATACCACAACTTTATATTCGATTCAAAATGGGCGACGTAAGTTCCTACATATTCACAAGCACAAAAAAACGCCTATATCTACATATACAAAATGGTATGCAATACCCTAGAAGACGACTTGGACAATCGTGGCCGTATCCAATCCTCGTCCTAGTGTCGAACACTTCCCTCAGTACCTCGTACTTCTTCGCCTAAAAACATTAAAACATTTAAAAATATGAGACAAAAATCTCAGTAAGCAACTATCAACTATAAAAACTAGTTTTTACGTAAAATAGCTATATATGTATACCTTTGTGAAAACATTTAACCAAACCAAACCTTAAACTTATTAACTTGTAAACAACATCGAATTAAAACGGAATTTTAATTAATAATCTCAAATCAAACTTAATCAAAACGTAATGATTCTTATATAAACGCTTACTAAAAACCAAAGTTCGAATCAAATTCAACATCGTATCCATCACCGAGTATCCCCTCGTAAATTGATCCACAACATGTAAACATAATCGAGACGTCTCTTTAACCATGCCTAATCCCGTATTGGTCTTACCCAACATTTCGCTGCCAATACCCGACTAGGTCTTTAGACTGTGTACACAGGCCATGTTCCTCACTGAACATGGTCTTCAAATATCAAACCACCCGTCCGGACTACTCCTGATGGATACAAACTTTACCCAAAATCCAACCAAACTTCAATTCATCAAATAGATCCAACTTTACTACAATCATCAATAAATCGAAATCCAACATTTACTGAACCAAAATAGCAATTGAACCCTGAAGAAATCCAAAATATCATTAAAACCCTTAAAGAAATCCAATTGAACACTAATTAAACCAAAATAACATTAAAACCCTTAAAGAATTCCAATTGAACACTAATTGAACCAAATTCCAATTTGAACACTAATTGAACCAAATTCCAATTTGAACACTAATTGAACCAAAATAACATTAAAACTCTTAAAGATATTCAAATCAACATCAATTGAACCCAAATAGCACTTAAACCCTTAAGAAAACCAATTCAACATCAATTGAACTAAATATCCCTTAAGAAAACCAATTCAATATAAATTGAACTAAATAATAATCAAACTCTTAGGAAGAACCAATTCAACATCAAGGTAAAACCAATTCAACATCAAAATAGTTCAAAATTACCATTGTGAACTCATTTCCTTCAAACTTGAACACAATCTCAAATCAACAACCAATACTTAAATAATTTCTAAGAAAACCCTTAGGAGACATATTCATGGAGATTTATAGCTTAATATACATATATTTATACATGCAAACCAAAAACTAGTTGATAGTTACTTACCTTAGCCTAAATTTGAGATTAACACCATAAAACCCTAAATCTGTCCCAAAATCTTCCTAGCCCGTATTCTCTTCTCACACCTCTAAATCAAAATCTCTCCGTCCAGAAGTTGCTTATATGTGTCTAGAGTCTCCAGTTAAAATTTGAGGTCATTTGGACGGTTAGATCTCCAGCAACACCCAAAACGGTGGAGCTGCCCTGTTTTTGGTGGTGGTGGAAGGTGGAGGAGAATGGAGAGAGAGAGAGAGTGGAGGAGGAAGAACAATATAAAAGGATGAATTGATCCAAATGATTTTCAATTCTCAATAAGGCTATATATAGGCCTTGAATTAAGTGGTTAATTAGTCTTTTTGGTCCTCCAAAAATCTAATTTCTTTTAAAACTTACCCTAAACTTATAATTGTTTTCAAAATGTGCAATTACCCTCAAAACTATACCCGTAACACCCAATTAATCGACCAATCCTATAACGAATTTAATATAACTTAGGGTTTGGGGTATAATAAATAAAATTTAAGGGCACGGACGTGACAATTCTCCCCACCTTAGAGAATTTCGTCCTCGAAATTTTACTTACCCGAAGAAGTGAACAAATGAGGGTATTGGTGTTTCATATCCGCTTCTCTTTCTCAGGTTGCTTCCTCCCGAGAATTTCTGTGCCACAATACTTTCACCAGTGGTACTGTTTTATTCCTTAACACTTTTTCCTCTTTAGCCAAGATTGCTACTGGTTCTTCTTTATAAGTCAAATCCTTTGAAAGTTCGATTGGTTGCTCCTGGATAATGTGATTTGGATCACTTCTATACCTCCGCAACATTGACACGTGAAAAACATCATGAATGTTTGAAAGATTTTGAGGCAACTTCAAACGATATGCAACAGGTCCAATTCTTTCAACAATTTCATACGGACCAATGAATCTAGGGCTCAACTTTCCCTTCTAGCCAAATCGGAGTAAACCCTTCCACGGTGATACTTTCAGAAATACTTTATCTCCCACACTGTACTCAATCGGTCTACGTTTCAAATCTGCATAACTCTTTTGTCTGTCTTGAGCTTCTTTCAGTTTCTGCTGGATAATTTGTACCTTTTCAGTCGTCAATTGCACTATCTCAGGCCCCAATAGTTGTCTTTCACCCACTTCAGACCAACATAAACGGAGTCCTACACCTTCTTCCATACAATGCCTCATAAGGTGCCATATCAATGCTAGACTGATAACTGTTATTATATGCAAACTCCATTAAAGGCAAATGCACATCCCAGCTACTTTGGAGATTTAGAATACTAGCTCTTAACATATCCTCCAAAGTTTGAATTGTACGTTCACTTTGACCATCTGACTGTGGATGGAAGGCAGTACTGAAGTTCAATTTAGTTCCCAATGCATCTTGAAAACTAGGCCAAAATCTTGATGTAAAACGAGGATCTCTATCAGACACAATAGAAACTGGCACACCATGAAGTCTCACAATTTCTTTGACATACAACTGTGCCAACTTTTCTAATGAGAAAGTTACCTTCACTGGTAGAAAATGTGCTGATTTCGTCAATCTATCTACAATTACCCATATAGCATCATTACCATGTTGCGTACGAGGCAATCCACTAACAAAATCCATTGTAATGTGCTCCCACTTCCATTCCGGAATAGGAAGTGGTTGCAAAGTACCAGCAGGTCGTTGATGTTCGGCTTTGACTTGTTGGCAACTCAAACATCTGCTCACATATTCAGCTATTTCTCTTTTCATCCCTTTCCACCAAAAATGATCACGAAGGTTTCTGTACATCTTTGTACTCCCAGGATGCATTGCATAGGAGGAATCATGAGCTTCTTCTAATATCTCCTTCTTAATATCACTAATATTTGGAACACACATTCTATCTCCAAACATTAGCATACCATCTATTGAAATCTTGTAATCAGTACACTTTCCTTGCACAACTTCATCTTTAATCCGCTCCAAGAACTTATCTTGACTCTGAGCTTCTCTGATTCTATCCCTAAGAATTGGTCTCACTTTCAATATTGCACATAACACTCCTTCATTTTCACAATTCAACTCTACATTGAAAGCCCTCATTTGAAGTAACAAAGGCATTTTTACAGATTTAATATAACTCAAACTTCCAACATTCTTGCAACTCAAAGCATCAGCTACAACATTAGCTTTACCCGGATGATATTCAATTGTCAGATCATAATCTTTCAGCAGCTCAATCCATCTTCTTTGCCTCAAGTTTAATTCCTTCTGACTCATTATGTACTTCAAACTCTTGTGATCAGTGAAAATGCGACATTTCTCACTATAAAGATAGTGTCTCCAAATCTTCAAAGCGAACACAACAGCAGCTAATTCAAGATCATGTGTTGGGTAATTCAATTCATGTGGTCTTAACTGTCGTGATGCATAAGCAATTACTTTATCATTCTGCATCAACACAATTCCAATACCTTGCCTTGAAGCATCACTATATATTGTATACCCTTCACCCACTACAGGTAGTGTCAACACTAGAGCACTAATCAGTCTTGACTTCAAAGTATCAAAACTGTTCTGACACTCGGGTGTCCACTTGAATTTTACTCCCTTTCTCAGCAACTGCGTCATTGGAGAAGCTATAAGTGAGAATCCATTCACAAACCTTCTGTAATACCCTGCTAACCCCAGAAAACTACGCACTTCATGTACATTCGACGGTGCTTTCCAGTTAGCTACAACCTCAACTTTCTTAGGATCCCCTAGAATTCCCTTAGCTGATACCACATGCCCCAAGAACATTATTTCATCAAGCCAAAACTCACATTTACTAAATTTGGCATACAACTGCTTCTCTCTCAGAATCTGCAAAACTGTCCTTAAATGCTTGCTGTGGTCTTCCTTACTCTTAGAATACACAAGAATATCATCAATAAACACAATTACAAATGTATCTAAGTAAGGTTTAAATATTCGATTCATTAGATCCATAAATGCAGCAGGTGCATTAGTTAACCCGAATGGCATTACCAAAAACTCATAATGCCCATATCGAGTTCTGAAGGCTGTTTTCTGAACATCTCCTTCTCTGATCTTCAACTGATGATATCCGGTTCTCAGATCAATTTTTGAAAATATTATTGCCCCTTGCAGCTGATCAAACAAATCATCGATTCTAGGCAACGGATACTTGTTACGGATTGTAACCTTATTCAACTGACGGTAATCTATACACAACCGCATTGTTCCATCTTTTTTCTTCACAAACAACACCGGAGCTCCCCAGGGTGACACACCAGGTCGTATATATCCCTTATCTAACAACTCTTGCAACTGTATTTTTAATTCTTTCATTTCTTCCGGTGCCATTCTATATGGTGCTAGGGATATAGGAGCAGTACCCGGCTGTAAGTCAATTGCAAACTCGACTTCTCTTTTTGGTGGTAACCCTGGTATCTCATCTGGGAACACATCTGGATATTCATTCACAATTGGCACATCTTCTAATTTAGGAGGTTTTTCCCTGCTGTCTATCACATATGCTAAGAAAGATTCACACCCCTTCCTTAACATTTTCAAAGCTGTCATAACAGAGACTATATTTCTATGTACACCTCTCTCGCCTTGAAACACATATTTTTCCCCATTAGCTAATAACAGATTAACTTTCTTCCTACAACAGTCTACCAAGGCTTGACACTTAGATAATGAATCCATGCCTAATATCACATCAAATGTTTGAACCATTAAAGGTACCAAATCCGCATGTATAAAGGACTCTCCTAATTTTACTTCACAATTAGGATGGACATGTGTACATACTAAAGATTCTCCCATAGGCATGCTAACAATTAAACATTCAGGCATCAATTTCGACTCCCACATTACATCAGACATAAATAAAGGCGACACAAAGGAATGCGTAGCACCAGGATCAATAAGCACATAAGCATCTTTTCCAAATAAAGAAATCGTACCAGTGATAACTTCTGCAGATGCAACAGCTTCTTGTGAAGTCATAGCAAAAACTCGAGGTTGAGTTGCAGCTCTATCCGACTGAGTACCCTGATTTCTAGCTCCCTGAGAAGTATTACCAGCTCCTCTGGCCATATTGGTACCTCTACCATTACCACGACCATTTCCTCTTCCAACTGAATTACCTCCACTTGTTCTGTCACCCTGTGATCCTCGACCTCTCCCAACAATGTTCAATTTAGGACAATTAGTACGTACATGCCCTTCTTCACCACACTCATAACATGAAATTCTTCTTTTAGATTCTGTTATCCTCCCTGATGACGGGCAATCCTTTTTCAAGTGACCCCTTCCTCCACACTGAAAACATCCCAGAGATCTTTTCCTGCATTCTCCAGAATGAAATTTCCCACACTGAACACATTTTGGACCATTACCACTACTAGCAATGGAAGGACTATACGAAGCTTGGCTAATAGTATCAGATGCTCGGAAATTAGTACGGCTCATGGGTGCTCCGCTTGTGTTCTGACTCTGAGTTTGACCACCTCGAAACTGAGATGATCCCCCTTTCACAAACTTGGATCTCCCAATATCCCCTGACTGCTTCTGACTATTCTCAGATTCTAACTTGCCTTTCAACTTTTCTTTCTGCAATGCTTTTTCTACCCAGCCTCGGTAATGTGTACCTTTATACAAACTCAGTTCATTCTGATAAAATGCACTCAGACCATCTTTGAACCTTTCACATTTAACTTCCTCAGTGGGAAACCACTGACTTGCATAACGGTATAAATCATCGAACTTATCCACATACTCCCTCACAATCATAGTTCCCTGTTTCAAATTAAAGAACTCATTCCTCTTCGCTTTCTGAAATGATTCAGTCAGATATTCTTTCATGAATTCACGTTTGAAAACATCCCAGTTTAAACCTTCAGGATACAAACCCCTAACTCTAGTTAACCATGTATTTGCTGGCCCATGTAATAAACCAAACACGGTCTTTACTTTATCTTCAGTACTTAACTACATAGTACTAAAGGCTTTTTTTTGTAGCTTTTAGCCAATTATCAGCTTCCTCAGGTTCAATTGTACCCCTGAAATCAAATGCCCCACAGTTTTTGGCATCTTCAATTAACTCACTAGGCCTTCGACATGCCTCACGTGTTTCCATCATAGTTACTAAAGCTTCAACCAATGTTCGGGGTTCAAGCTGCAAAATTTGTGCAACTTGCGGCATTGTAGCTTGTGGAGCCACATGTGGTACACGATGTTCAGGTTTGGGTGGTATTGGTGGAGGATTATCAGGTTGATTTTCTGGTGGTTGTCTTTGAGGTTGGGAAACAGGTGGAACTCTAGCATCAGAGGCTACACGGGACCCCATCCCAATTCTCTTATTTCTGCATTTCTACCTCTATGCCTATTTAGAGGTGGTCGGCCACGTTGTCGTCTTGGATGCATCTATATGATGAACAAACTATTACAATTTATATATGTGATATGCATGAATAATATTTATTCAACTTCTCAATACACTTTAGTAAGTTATATACTTGACACGGATATACCTATATATATATATACTTAGGGACCAACCTATTGCTCTGATACCAAAATGTCAAACCCGATCCAAAATAGAATCGGATATGACAGTGAGACGTTACCACAGACGTGAACGAGTCGGAAGAAACATCTCACAATCAAATGTTAAGAATTACAAATCATGTTTGAACTTAAAAACATTTTCTACATATACTTTTACATTTGTAAAAGGTTGAAATCATTTATAATTTCCAATTACGAATCCTTTTCTCGTGTGTTTTACCAAAACGAGTTCGAAACATAGAAAATTACTCCAATTCTAACTTGTTAACTTTTAATTTGCCTAATCTCACAAATTAATACCATACTTGGACATTCAAACCAAAATCCGGCATACCACAACTTTATATTCGATTCAAAATGGGCGACGTAAGTTCCTACATATTCACAAGCACAAAAAAACCGCCTATATCTACATGTACAAAATGGTATGCAATACCCTAGAAGACGACTTGGACAATCGTGGCCGTATCCAGTCCTCGTCCTAGTGTTGAACACTTCCCTTAGTACCTCGTACTTCTTCGCCTAAAAACATTAAAACATTTAAAAATATGAGACAAAAATCTCAATAAGCAACTATCAACTATAGAAACTAGTTTTTACGTAAAATAGCTATATATGTATACCTTTGTGAAAACATTTAACCAAACCAAACCTTAAACTTATTAACTTGTAAACAACATCGAATTAAAACGGAATTTTAATCAATAATCTCAAATCAAACTTAATCAAAATGTAATGATTCTTATATAAACGTTTACTAAAAATCAAAGTTCGAATCAAATTCAACATCGTATCCATCACCGAGTATCCTCTCGTAAATTGATCCACAACATGTAAACATAATCGAGACGTCTCTTTAACCATGCCTAATCCCGTATTGGTCTTACCCAACACTTCGCTGCCAATACCCGACTAGGTCTTTAGACTGTGTACATAGGCCATGTTCCTCACTGAACATGGTCTTCAAATATCAAACCACCCGTCCGGACTACTCCTGATGGATACAAACTTTACCCAAAATCCAACCAAACTTCAATTTCATTAAATAGATCCAACTTTACTACAATCATCAATAAATCGAAATCCAACATTTACTGAACCAAAATAGCAATTGAACCCTGAAGAAATCCAAAATATCATTAAAACCCTTAAAGAAATCCAATTGAACACTAATTGAACCAAAATAACATTAAAACCCTTAAAGAATTCCAATTGAACACTAATTGAACCAAATTCCAATTTGAACACTAATTGAACCAAAATAACATTAAAACTCTTAAAGATATTCAAATCAACATCAATTGAACCCAAATAGCACTTAAACCCTTAAGAAAACCAATTCAACATCAATTGAACTAAATATCCCTTAAGAAAACCAATTCAATATAAATTGAACTAAATAATAATCAAACTCTTAGGAAGAACCAATTCAACATTAAGGTAAAACCAATTCAACATCAAAATAGTTCAAAATTACCATTGTGAACTCATTTCCTTCAAACTTGAACACAATCTCAAATCAACAACCAATACTCAAATAATTTCTAAGAAAACCCTTAGGAGACAAATTCATGGAGATTTATAGCTTAATATACATATATTTATACATGCAAACCAAAAACTAGTTGATAGTTACTTACCTTAGCCTAAATTTGAGATTAACACCACAAAACCCTAAATCTGTCCCAAAATCTGCCTAGCCCGTATTCTCTTCTCACACCTTCAAATCAAAATCCCTCCAGTCAGAAGTTGCTTATATGTGTCTAGAGTCTCCAGTTAAAATTTGAGGTCATTTGGACGGTTAGATCTCCGGCAACACCCAAAACGGTGGAGCTGCCCTGTTTTTGGTGGTGGTGGAAGGTGGAGGAGAATGGAGAGAGAGAGAGTGGAGGAGGAAGAACAATGTAAAAGGATGAATTAATCCAAATGATTTTCAATTCTCAATAAGGCTATATATAGGCCTTGAATTAAGTGGTTAATTAGTCTTTTTGGTCCTCCAAAAATCTAATTTCTTTTAAAACATACCCTAAACTTATAATTGTTATAAAAATGTGCAATTACCCTCAAAACTATACCCGTAACACCCAATTAATCGACCAATCCTATAAAAAATTTAATATAACTTAGGGTTTGGGGTATAATAAATAAAATTTAAGGGCACGGACGTGACATCCTTTGTCATTTCAGAAAGAATGGGAAATCTGCCAGAGTTTGTCTTCCACCATTTCAAGACATCCAAATCTTCCTGATGATCCACTACTGCCTTAGCTAATTATACTTCTAATTTAGTCTTCTTATATGCACCACTCACACCATGTGATCTCGTTTTCTTATATTTTTCCCTAAGAAGAGGCTTTGGCTTTCTATCATTATTTGCCTCATTTGAATTACTTACTAATTTTTTTTTTATTTTTTTTGATGAAATTGAATTACTTACTAATTGACTTGTATTTACTGATTCATCAATAGGTTGAAGCTTTCTCTTATATTCATCAAATAAAGCAAACATTTGTTTCTTGATATTTAAAAACAATGTAAAGCTTGTGAGATTAGCTCTGTATCTCGACAGAAAACACTGTTACATGCAAGTCTCAACAGTAATATGTCAACTGATTGTATGAACACTTTATGATGACTTAAATAAACTTGGGATTTCTTTTATTTGACTTAATTAGTTCTGATAAAAGATTAATGCCTTTATATAGTTTAATTTACTATATCTTATAAAACAAATGATAATGAACAATTCATTTACAAATAGTTTATATCCTACAACAATTGTCTATAGGACACTAAACCCCAACATAATTAGTATTATTACCATTGTCTTTCATTGGAGTTTAACTTTGTGACATCTACACAAAAAAAAACTCTAATATTATGTACATAAAAAAATCTAAGTAGTCAAATAGTTTATGATTATAACATTAAAAAAGAAAAGAACAAATAATCAGATTATAACCTTAATTGTAAAGAGACTGAACATGTGAAACAAATATAACTTCAAATAAAAACTAAGACGAAATCTATAAATGATGGAGTTAAAGAAAAATGAGATTTCAAATCAAGCTGCATTTAGGTACCGATTTGTTTATTAAATAAAATTTAGGAGCTCCTAATGTATTCACAATTTTAAAAGAATTGTGATATATATTGACATAATCAGTAATTATTCAAAAAATATTCTTCTTATTATTAATTCATGAAAATCCAAGGCTATTAATTTACATATATAACAATATGAATCCGTAAATGAACAGATTCCTAAAGGAAAAAGAATCCAAACTTCCTGATTTAGAACATAACATCGTAGTAATAAACTAAAAATTAGTCCAGTAATTTCTTATGATATAATTTCTTGTTTAAAATAAAATAGGAAATCTATACTATATATATATTAGCGACAGCAGAGAGAATTTACAAGAAGTGTTTTGGAGGTTTTTTTTGGCTTAGTTGGTATCGTATGAGCAAAAAGAATAAATGAGTTTTAATTATCTCTATATCATTGACACTATTTATTGTCCATTACTAGCTTATTAATCAAAGTAATAAAAGAAAGTAAGAGTTTATAGGAAGATGAAAAACCACAAAACGAAGGAAATCCAAAAGTCACAAATAAACCTATATATAAAGCATGATATATAGCATTCCATCATTATATTCATTGGCCACAAAAAATCAAAGACCTCTCCGACCTTTAATTTTGATTATGTATTGATTTTGTTCTTAACCTTATAATTTTCACTACGCCAAAACCCCATTCAGATGACGGTTAAAAGCTGTCATCCCACAAGATATAAAACTGTCACGGGGCTCGATGTCGTCTGTCGATGCTTCAGACGACGATTCGAAATTGTCATCTGAAATAACGTCACATGACAGCGACCAAATTGCTACCTGTCATCCGACCACGAATTATATGAAAAATCATCTAATAATAACTGTCACCGTATTTATGTTCTCATGACACCATATTATGTTAATGTTATGACAGTTTATTTTCCTGACTGTCGTAATGTAATTCAGATGACATGATTTGTATGAAATTCTGTCATTGGAATGTAATTAGTATGACAATTGGTTACAAATTCTGTGTCGTTAGATAGAAAGTAAGATGACATTTTCTTATAAGAATTTTGTCATTGCTTTTTTTTTGGGTAAATTCCAAAAAAAACCCCTGTGGTTTCACCGATTTCCAAATAAACCTCTGTGGTTTGTTTTTACCAAAAAAAAGGAGCGTGTTTACGCCGTTACCTGAAAAACGGAAAATCAGTTAACAGTGTTAAAAATGAGGGGTAAAATTGGAAATTCCAAATTTTTTTAATTTTTTTAATTTCCTCTTTTTTCTTTTTTTTCTTTTCTTCTTCTTCTTCTTCTTCTTCTTCTTCTCTCCTTCTTCTTCCTCTCTCTCTTCTCCTTCCTCTTTTTCTTCGTTTTTTTTAAATCGGTTCCAAAATCGAAAATCTGGAAATTTCCCAGATTCCTGGAAATTTCCAGGAATCTGGAAATTTCCAGATTTCCGATTCTGGAAATCTGGAATTTCCAGAAACATGAGCTACTTCTTCAGGTATGTGATCTTTGCTAATGTGGTTAAAAAATTGAGATTTGCACATAAATGATTCTAGATTTAGACATAATGTCGTCTACTTCAGAATCATTGTAAACGAACCATAATGGCATATATTGGTTATTATTAGGAGAGCAAAACAAATGAAAGAGGATAATCGAGGATCTAAAACCTTTGACCTTTAGCAGTCTTCACGAATCAGATCTTTGAGAATAAAATTGTAATTTCAACACAAACTTAGATTGTTTCATCAGATCTTGGGATTTCCAATTATTGCAACAGAAAGATTGGCAATAAGGTCGTGTTTGAAGCACTACGAGGCGTGGTTAGGATACTGGAGGGAAAAGGATACACAGTTCGGTTCGGGTGTAGTTCTCGGTATACAAGCGTTAGTGCGAGTTGCAGATGTTAATCGATGAAAATTGAAACTAATTAAGTTTGAACTGCCACATGGCTGAAACTAGTAAAATAACCAGAATCGGAATTCTGGGAATTTCCAGATTTCTGGAAATTTCCAGAAATCTGGAATTTTCTGATTTCCGATTTTGGAAATCTGAAATCGAAACAAAAAGAAACAAAAAAAAGAAGAAGGAAAGAGAGAGAGGAAGAAAAAGAGAAGAGAGAGAGAGTGGGGAAGAAGAAGAAGAGGAGGAGGAGGAGGAGGAGGAAGAAGAAGAAGAAGAAGAAGAAGAAGAAGAAGAAAGAAAAAAGAAAAATAAAAAAAATCGTTTTTCCAAATTTACCCTTCGCCACGTCAGCATTTTTAACGCCGTTAACCGATTTTCCGTTTTTCGGGTAACGGCGTAAACACGCTCATTTTTTTTGGTAAAAACAAACCACAGGGGTTTATTTGGGAAATCGGTGAAACCACAGGGGTTTTTTTTGGAATTTACCCTTTTTTTTGTTTTTACCTCTTTCATGAACCTGTATATATAATCAGAGTAGATTGCAAATAATATGCAAATAACCTTTATATATAACAATAAACTTGTACATATGTGAAGATCACAATCCTAACCAAAGATTTGTCATTACAAAGCTAACATTAAACTATATAAGAAGCCTAAACACCTAAACCTTGAATCTTCTGACTTGTTATACCCATTCTATGTAGGTTTTCTTCCATCCCTTTGCTCCCTGCAACATAAAATACAGTTAATTGAGTGCTGATTTTAATGCCAAGTGCCTCTACTATGCCACACACTCTAATAGCCTAATTAGGGCCATTATATGTAATTCATATGGATATAAACTAAGAGTAAAATAAACGGCTCACTAGAGATACATGAAATTCTGATAGCACATAATCTGCCGTTTATTGAAAATAAAGTAATTCCTACCATAGAGAGATATTTTCTATTGAGATCGAGAGGAGACTAATAAAGTTAAAAATATTAGATGATCTTAACAGATAAACTTATATAGAACTCAAATTTTGTAGTGATAAATTGAATTCTATGAGCACTCAGTTCACCACCGAACATGATTAGTGAAGTGCTAAATTATCAAGCACGCACTTACACTTCCATATGATTCCGCTTTCATGATGTTTGGAAGTGTTGCATACCTTGGCTGGTTTAGTCTCAAATCAATTCTGCACATCCAGATTACAAACTCAACCACCTCCAAATGCGCAAGCAAAACGCAATTTAAAACAAAACATATAGATACTTACGTAATAACTGCAGGTAAGCCTAAACACAAAGTTTCAAGACCACCCTCTACTTCCCTTTCCACGGTTGCTACTTGTTTTTTCTTGTCAAGTAATACATACTAGATAGAAGCAGAGTGAGGTAAGAAGTAAATATGACCAACAAAGTACATATGTTCTTTCTTCGATTGAAAAAACAAACTACAGATTCAGATAATGTGATTGTCCTCTGTTGGGTTCACACAAATCTCAAATTTCACCTGTTCCAAGTGGCTGCCTTAAGGTGTCACCAGAAGCCCATGCTACAGTCTTTAACAAGCTGTCAAAAATGCAATGAAAAACATTGATAAATGGTACTCATCATGTTATGAAAAAGAAATGTACAGACGTCAATGCACTAATAAAAATATAAACAAGCATTTGCAGCTCACAAAATTGAGTTGAATAAGTTTTGAGTATCAAAAAAGCATCATCAAAAGAAAACAGTTAGTAGCTTGTATTTGAGAATATAGACAAGTGAATCCATTGCTACCCCACCCACCCCTATATAGTCCGAACATAACAAATACCAAAAAAGACAGTCATATATACATTGTGAACACACCACAAGTTAACCTTAATGGACTATGTGGCACGTCTGTAACTTGGTTCAAATTATTGATAAATGAATCTTATGATATCTTCCTGCAAACCTGTGCCATAAAGCGTGGAAGCATTAGTGTAAGTATTTGTTCGAGGATTCTGGCCCCAGTTGAATCTATAGCTTGAACTGGAATTGCAGTAAATGCAAAAGGAACCTCAATGCTAACCTACCATTAAATGTACAAGTTACAAGCAACACATATATTTGAAGTACATATAGCCACCTATTGAGCAAGTACAAAAGATAACATTTGATACCCAGAAACACAACATTTCTAAAAACCAGACATGCATGCAATTAAAGTCAAGGCTCATTCCAATGCCACAAAATATTATCACATCTTCAGAACACAAAATGCATTAGCTTCATTTTAACATTCTCAAAACATTTTCTAGTCTTGTGTCTACTAAAACAAACAATCCAAAAGTTCTGAATAACAGTCAAAATATGGACTAAAAACTAGCAAGCTCAGCTCTTAGTTTGTTCCCTCAACCACCGAATTGTGCTCCTAACGGTCACGACGCTAGCAGTGCTGTCACATAACAAAACAATAGTCAGTTCACAGTATCCACACATTCAGCCTCCAAGGGCAAAGCATTCAATTACAGTTTTGAATAAAACTGATAAGGTGGATGAAGGGTATTTACTTCAAAGTGTAGACACTGCTAGTCACAAAACGATAAGTAGGATTGACTATTCACAAAACGATAACACTGAAAAGTTAGCAAGACTCCATATAATTAGGATTCACTTGTAAACCCATTGAAGCTATCAGGTAGCTGCAAAATAAAACTCAACTTTTCACATTTCATAACTTGGGGCTTTGAATTCCAAAATTTAACACTTTTACTTGCTAAGATGCCCATAAGAGCAGTGATGTTTTATTTTGTGGTGGGACTAGAAGATTTCAGCACAGGTTTTGTGATATGTGCTCAAGTTTGTTTGCAGGTGATGTACTATAAGACGATTGGGAAACAGAAACATATTTTGGGGAAATAAAAGCAGATAAGATTTTTGGTGATGTACTATAACATTTAATCAGATAAGGTGAAGAATGCACCACTCTAAAGTTTTTGGTAATGCATTGTGGCACTGGAAATACATTCACTATTAGAAACTAGAAGGAAAAAAGGTACAAATTAATATACCATAATGGGTGTCGTTTATAATAGATTAATAAGATATAATTTTTTTCAAATAAAGTGTAAAAACTGAGTCACTATATTCGCGCTCTTACAGATCCCTAGAGATGAAAAATTCTAGAGAGCCTTCCTCTTGCCTTTTCCTCTTCTTCCCGACTTTTCTTCTTCCCGAACACTGATATATCCTAAAAAATCAAATTGATTCCGAACCGAATCGAAAATCAAATTTTTATGCTGTTTGGTTCAGTTTTACAATTTTACCACATTGTGCACAACCCTAGGCAAGGGCGAATCCAGTATGGGAGCACTGGGGCAGTTGCCTCCACTGACATTTGTATTTTTTTAAAAACTCAGGTATTAATTTTGGATTTACTGGTTCTAGAATTGAGGATAAAGAATGGTTTTAAATTTAATATTTTCGTTTTATTTTTTTAATTCTGTTTTAAAGCAAAATGACATCATTTTATTTAATTAGAACTACGTCCTTTTGTTTACAGTAAAAATAAAAAATAAAAAGTAAATATTTAAATGTAAAGCTAAATAGGTCCTAAAACAAACCATCAGTCTCTCTTACTCTTTTTAATCTCTTTAGTTCTTCTTCCTCGATTCCTCTTTCTTCTTAAGCCTAAATTGAAATCCAAGATTAAATCAAAATCGGCAGCCAATCCCTCCGTAGTTGAATCGTTGGTCCGACACTCCATCTCCGATCTTTGCCTTTCTTTCTATTTTGGTATTTTTTTGCTCCTACTTGAATTTTGATTTGATATTTTTGCTACGGGTAAACTACATCAATGGTATCTGAACTTTACCTAGTTTACACTTTGGTACCTATATTACATTTTTTTTAAACCGAACCGATTATATACAAATTAATATACCATAATGGATGTCGTTTATAATAGATTAATAAGATATAATTTTTTTCAAATAAAGTGTACAAACTGAGTCACTATACATATTTTGACACGTGTAATATGGACCCATAATTATTATAAGAGACCCCACTATTTTAATTATTACATGGGGTCGCTATACACGTGTCCAAATGTGAATTGGAGGTCTTCCGAGTGACATGGAAGACCGGGTGCTTAATATAAGAACTTTCCCTAGAAATGGAAAATTTTGGAGAGCCTTCCTCTTGCCTTTTCCTTTTCTTCCCGAACACCGATATATCCTAAAAAATCAAATTGATTCCGAACCGAACCAAAAATCAAATTTTTATACTGTTCGGTTCAGTTTTACGGTTTTACCACATTGTGCACAACCCTAAGTAAGGGTAAAATTGACATTGCTTGACAAAGTTAGATATAAAATTACACTATTTTATAAATTTAAAGGCAAATTTGCATCTTATACCTTATTCAAAACTTCATCTCTCCCTTAGAAAAAACACCAAAAAAAAAAAAACTCATCACTCCTTTAAATATAAATATTTAAGCCTCAAATTAACAAATAATACCAATTTAGTTATCATCTTTTCTAATACTAAATAATCTCATATATAAAATTTAGGATTAATGTGCAAATCTAACGTTTACAACCATGAGCAGTTTTACCATTAACGTTTAAAATGGTGTAATTATACCTCTAACATTGGTAGCCAAAAACAATTTTACCATTAACGTTGGCAAGTTGGATTAATTTTAGACATTATTATAAAATGTGGATATTTTGTTCCATATTCTCCACCAATTTCACGTCATTTTGATTCTAAAAAAAATTATAGTTTTTTGTGATTTAATAATAGAATTGAAGATTAACATTTTTATATTCAGTGAAATATTTGATTTTTTTGTCCAACTCGTACAAAGTAAAATATATATTTTTAATTTCTTTTCACGTTCATCTGTGTGATTTGTTAATAATGGTAATAAAATTACACAAATTTGAATTGTAGATGACAAGATTCATGATCGAGAAGACAATATTTGATGAATTATTTCTCAAATTGACCCAACTTGTCAATGTTAGGGGTAAAATTGCTCTTGGTTGCCAATATAAGGAGTAAAATTGTACAATTTTAGACGTTAAGAGTAAAATTGCTCCTAACTGTAAACGTTTGGGTTATTTTCTCATCTTAACCCTAAAATTTTAAAAAAATTATTTTACCGAACACACCTAAATTCTGGACGAAATAATATCTAAAGAATAATAGAAAAAATAAAAATGAATAAAGAAGCAAATCTAAATAAATGTCAAGAAATCTGTAGAATATCAAATCATATATAGCAACTAGATTACATAAAATCTGCCCTAATTAAGTTTTTTCTTTTTTGAAGCACATAGTAGCTACTATATAAGTAGCAGCAGAATTAAGAATCCTAAACCATTTCTTTCTTCATAATTTTGTAAAACACAAAAATATGAAGGTTTTGATAGTTATAGCATTTCTTATGGTTTCTTCTTGTGAAGCCGACCGCCATACCCTTTCTTCCTCCGGTGACATTCCAGTGTCTGAAAGTTACTATGTAAAGGTGCATGATCAATGGCACTTGAAAAGGCTCGTTCCCTCCGGTCCTAATCCTATAACTTCTCCAGGAACACCTCCTGCGTTCGGTTCTAAGAGGCTTGTTCCCTCCGGTCCTAATCCTCAAACTTCTCCGGGAACACCTCCATCGTTCGGTTCTAAGAGGTTTGTTCCATCAGGTCCTAATCTTGCAGTTTCTCCTGACTTACCTCCATTGATCGATTCTAAGAGGCTTGTTCCGTCAGGTCCTAATCCTGCAGTTTCTCCTGACTTACCTCTATCGATCGGTTCTAAGAGGATTGTTCCGTCAGGTCTTAATCCTGCAGTTTCTCCTAACTTACCTCCATCGATCGGTTCTAAGAGGCTTGTTCCGTCCGGTCCTAATCCTGCAGTTTCACCTGACTTACCTCCATTGATCGGTTCTAAGAGGCTTGTTCCTTTCGGTCCTAATCCTGCAGTTTCTCCTGAATTACCTCCATCGTTCGGTGTTATCTTGCATTTTCATATAGTTTTTAATATATTTTAATTATAGTAATCATACATTTTAAGATAGTTTTTAATATTTTATTATTGTTTTATGTTTAGTTTTGTGTTTTAAGAAATAATGTTTGTTCCATATGTTTTTAGGTATTATTTGGGGCAAAAATGCAATTATGGAATCATTACTGAAGTAAATAAAGTTTCCCGGTCAGAACTCTCTCCAGTCGCGACCTCATAGCAGTTCAAGTGACTCTTTTAAATAAATCTTTATTGTCATAAATTCCTCAATAACCATCCAAGGAATGTTATGTCTATTTGAAGAGTCTTTTGAATGCTCAAGAAGGAGTTACACTACTTAATGCTCTCTTTAATTCTATGAAAGTTAAAAAGTTATAAAGAAGAATTCAACTCTCCATTAATCTTCTTTTTAACTACATCAAAGTTAGGAAGTTAGAGCAAAGAATTCAATCATCCATTAATCTTCTCTTTAATGACATTAAAGTTGGAAGTTTCAAGGAATGCATGAAGGCATGTGCAACTATAAATACCTACATTTAGAAGAATGAAAGTAGACCTGGAACACACGTGGAACAGACCTCAACACAGAGCTGGAACACATCTGTTAATTTCCTATTATAGTCTTCTTTTGGTTCCCTTTTCTCTTTCTTGTAAACACATTCTAGTTTTTATTTCAAAGTTTATTCTCACTTCATCTTTTATTCTCTTTACTTTAGTTATGTTTTCTATTAGTTTGTTTTCTATTAAATTTCTTAGTTTTGTTCCATCTACCATGAACTAACTCCTCCATAGCTAGAGCTATGGCGGATCCTAATCGAAGTAGATGATTTACTTGCAATCCGATTCCAAGTTCATAATTTATTAAATAGAGAATTAAATTATGGAGCTTAATTTCCTAGTTAGATATCTGGCCAATATTTAGCTAAATTACAATTAATTATTTTGGTTGACCGACACTAAGATAATTAATGGAATTACATAGTTTAGACCTGTGTCTATGCGGTGCGGTTTTTCAGGGTTTAGTTTCATGACTTAACTTTGGGGTTATTTCAGAGAACTTAATGCTTTCATTATATCTTTATTCTTGACTGGACCAAAGCTAAGGTAATTGTATGTGAAATAGGATTAATCTTGACTGGCCCAAAGCTAGGTTAATTACTTTAGGAAATAATCACCGTCTCTAGATTAAAACTTAAGAACTTGGATAGGATTGTTGTGTGGATTATATACATTAGGTTAGGTGAAGCCTTGCTCTAGCACCTTTATCATAAGAGTTACAAATATTGTTTTTATTTTCTTTAATTAATTGAGTGCAGTTATTTTTGTTTTTAGTTTAGTAATCATCAAATCCAAAATTTATTGCTTAGATAATAGAAATTCATAAAAATCAATAGCTATAAACACAATCCTTGTGGGAATGATACTCTACTTACTTTATATTACTTGATCATGATAAGGTGCACTTGCCTTTAGTTTTGCACGATACACATTTCGTTCATTCCAAGAGGCTTGTTCCCTCCGGTCCTAATCCTCAAACTTCTCCGGGAACGCCTCCATTTGAGTTCTAAAAGGCATAGGTACTAATCCTGATGAGTCTCCATTGTTGAGTTCTAAGAATGTAGTGAATTAGTTTATTATTACTAAAATAAAGAGAAATGATATATTAATATTTCTTTTGGTTACAAATTATAAATTGATAAATTATGGGTATTTCTATTCCGATTTCTTCATATTACATGTCTTTTTAGAGGTTTTTTTGTTTCATATTACATGTCATATTATATTATATGATCAATACGCATTAAGTTAGCTTATTTGTGCTATAAAATGCAGATTTATTGAAATAAACATTTTCATTAAATCAACCCCTGAATAAAAGGGAAGGAGTATTAAAAAAAATCTATTGATTCTGGTATGTTAAATATATATGTTGTGTGAAACAGGAATTAACATCTCAACTTCTGACCATGTTTTTACGCACCTAAAACCATGACCATGCTTATGATCAGACACCACATCAGCAATACCCAAACTCAAGATCGGATAATCATCAACCAAACCATTAAGAAATTGATGAAATCATATATCAGTTATTGCAAATGAAAACTCAACAGCGTCATTAAAAATCCACTTCTTCCTCAATTGATAAAAAAAGAAATCCAATTGTTAGAAAAAAAAGAAACATATTCATTTTCTCTATTACTATTAGTTGTTTTTTATTATTAAAGATTGGTTAGCGAGGAAGGTAAGCGACGAACATCCCAGCTATGCTGGCTTCATGTTTATATATAAAATACAATAACTAATATAGACATTTTAACTCAATCAAAATTTAGAATTAATAACCAATACCTCACATCACAATGGTCTATTAGTCTACTATCTATTACTGTTGACAAATTATAATGTAAGCGTAAAGAGCTAAGAGGACAATGGAAAGAATAAATTCATGGTAAACAATTGTGGGGTTCTGCTAACCACGTGAAACCAGTAGCTAGTCTATCGATTTTAATTTGGTAAAGAAACTGGTAGATTAACTACCAGATTCGGTTCTAATTTAAAAAGTATAGAACCTTAGGTTTGTTTCTCTGACATGATAAATAATTTAAAAGAAAAACTCAAAAATACCCCCTCTTTAAATTTTAATTTAGCTTCAAACCATTAAAAAATATGACACTTGTAGACTGGTTTCTATGGCACGTGAAAGAGATTATGATTATTATATTATGTAAGCAAATGCGAAAGAAAACGACTTATTACTGGTAAAAAAAGTATTTTGAGATTCTTGATCTTTAATTTTTTTTAGTTCCCTTAATTTTTTAGAATAGGTGTGTAAACTGAGCATGACTCGAAAATGGGGTTTCGGTGATCTCGGTTTCACGAAAAATGCTTAAAGCTCGGAGGAAAATGACAATGGTGAAATTTGATTTAGGCTAAGAGAGCTCGAATCGAGAGTTGGGTAATGATCTAAATGACTTAACTAAAAGATTGCAAAAAACGATTTGAGAATTGATTGAATAAACTAAAAGAATTTCGGATTTTAAGTTTCTGAAAATTGGAAGCTTTTCTGAGGAACTGGAGATTGAAGAACTAATTTCGGAAATTGAGAGTTTGTTTAAACTAATTAGATACTAAAGAACGAATTCTACGAACCTAAGGATTGATAAAATGGCCGATTTTGGTAAGGAATTTGAGAGACAAATTGAGTTGTTTTGTGTTTGATTGATTTTGAGTGGGGGATTGGAATTAAAGAGTTGAGCTCTATTTATAGGATTTTGAGCAACAAATTCTATGTTAGTCGCCCTTAAATTTCTCATACATGATCCCATTACCTTCCCATAAGTTAAAGAAAGAAAATGGGTGAGTTAGGAGCTGGAAAAATGGAGTTAATGCCGTGAAATACGTTTCTTGAAATAGGTAGACAAGTTCAAACCCGTTTTTCAGCACTAATGCTCTTTGAAAAATTCTACCAGCTTCGTTACAGCTCCGTTTTGCTCCGTTTTTGGCATTCCAGAAAGCCAACATCCCGAAATTTCTGAAATAAATACTTACTGTCCGATATCTTGCTATTTCGGGATCCGTTTTCATTGTCGAAGTTGCTGGACGGGCTGCTGAAAAAAATGATGCAAATTTGCCCGTGATTTTTATTATTTCTTTTTCTTTTTTTTGATAATAATCTTTTGATATTATTTTCTATTTTTTTATCACATTTTTATTTTGTTGAGAGATGAATTTAATTAAATTAAAAAAAACTATAGAGTAATATTTCAAAAAAAAAAAAAACTATAGAGTAAAATTATAACCTATGCTAAAAATATAAAAATTAAATTACCCCCAACAGTATTAAAACAAAGTAATCATAAAATAACCCTTATTCAAAACTCCATCTCTCCGTTAAAAAAGCACACAAAATTTTGGGGATTTGGTGAAAAGGCAGTGGAGAGAAACCGCAAATCGTAGTATGCAGGAAAGGCTAGAAGGGTGCGCAAAGAGGATGGAGGAATTTGGGAGGGGGTGCAGAAACTGATTTCTGAAAGAAATTGAGTTCCTGAAAAGACAGTTGGCAAGACTGGTGGGGCGTGCGGTAGAGCTCTAAATAAATATTATGATAAGTGCGTTACGACGATGGATGCGATCTTTCTAAATCCTCTATCTCTACTAGATGCCACTACTTAGGGGCAAGTGTACCCCGTCGTATCAAGTAATAATCCGGTTAAGACCGGGTATCGAATCCATAGGATTTATAACTACAAGTATTAGACGACTCGGTTTTATACGCTATCTAGGTGGTGAATACTTTGAGTTGATTCGGGGAACAACTACAAACTACTCCTAACTACGGGTGAGACAAGTTTATATAACAAAACTCTAGGAAATGATATGGATGGCGATAAGTTATAAATATGACAAATAATGACTCTCAATATATAAACGGTTAATGTTTTACTCTTGCAATGACGACTACGTGTAGTGTGACCGATCCGTGAAGTACTTAGACTACGTGGTTCCTAGTCAAGGTGTGTCTAATGCTTGGGACCAGAAATTAGGGCCCGTAAGTTCCGTGGTTTGTCAATTCCTACGGTTTCCGGAGCGTCACTTCCGGTAAGGCAACACCTATATGAATCCCTAATGATAGCCCAAATGGCGTCGGAAATCGCGTTCTCCTACACAGTAATCAATTACGAGTATCAAAACAAGTAGCAAACATCAACACAAATATAGAGAAAGAGATTATGAATCATAAATTATAAATATGGAGGATGTAAATGTGAAATACAACCAAGCCTAGTACATAGGAAGAGTACAAGCTAATTAGCAAGTGAAAAGGGAAGAATCCACCCTCGGAACTAGCTAACCGGACTCAAGGCCGTCTCTAAGGACTTGGAGGTGGAGCTTTCGAGCTTGGTGAACGGAGATGGAACGGAACTTTGATGGAATGTCGGGATCAACGAACAAGCTCTCAAGGTGGAAGAGAACTGCTATGTAAACTAAAATCTCAAACTATCTAACAAGAACTATCTTAAGAATTATATATCAAAAGTGTATACAAGGTCTAAGATAAGGTGTCTAAATGAGTGCTAGTCACTCCTATTTATACACATCAAGCTAGGGCAAAATTGTAATTTCATAAGATACAAGCATGGAGGAACATGATTTTCTGCAGATTTACCATGATACGCCTCGTGTATGGTGGAGTACGCCCCGCGTGTTTGCCCATTCCGTCAGAAATCTCCTGCATGTGGACCAAATCCAGATCTTGTTGTCTCAACCACGCCCCGCGTAGTCTGGGATGCGCCTCGCGTATTTGAGTTTCTGAGATTTTATTGCTTGAATTGGGTCATTTACGCACCGCGTAGCTGAGGCACGCCCCGCGTAAATGAGTCTCTGAGCTTTTTGCATTGAAGAACTTCCTTACACGCCCCGCGTGTAAGGTGGTACGTCCCACATAGGGTAGTTGACTCAGGGAGACCATGCAGTCTGACTTTCAGGATTAGGCTTATCATTTCTGACACATGTTCCACGTCTCGTGTGGTTGTTGATACGCCTCGCGTATTGCTGAGTAGATCCCACGTGGTACCTGTGGATAGGGCAATTATTTCTGACCAAGTGTTCCATGCCCCGCGTGAGGAGTGATACGCCCCGCATATTTTGGTAGATTTTCACTTCTTGCTCGTACCTGAAATACAATTCTGGAGAGCCGAGTTAGCTTGACGTTTTATTTTCTAAATTAATAAAAAATAAGGCAAATTAACCGAAAGTACGGAGTTTATTTTTATTTTGCTATTTTATTAAAACACTATATTTTTGCAATTAAACTTATTTATTTCATCCAAAATTAAACCGTAAATCACGCTAAAAGATAGGGACGAAATGCCCCTAGCAAACCTCCTCGGACTTTAAAGTTTTACTTGTCCTCAAGTAAAAGAAATCGAAAGACAAGGGATTGAGTTTATTAAGAAACAAACCGTCGGTTGGTTTTACCAAGTGCGTGATTCCGAAGCTAAAGTTTTACGCAAAGTCTTCAGCAAGTACCTACGCAAACAAATGAGTGACCAAAACTTGTTTGAAACCTCCATGATCAAATTTAATAGGCAATATTAACGGGGGTCGATTGTCTTTTGAGAACCTGATAGTACCTCACCAAGGGATTTCACTCTTATGCTCAAATTTTGGTGGGTTGGTGTTTTTGAACTCTTCTTTGCACTTACTCGAGATCACTTTGAGTTTGCATTTTCATCAGGGTTTTTCCTCCTATGTTATGGTCTAGTCAATATTAAAAATGAACCCGGAGGGGGGTTGTAATGTGGGTGGCTTTTTAGTGGTTAATTTTTGGAAACTCGAGTTTAAATACCATTTTGGTGATCGCACCGTGTTTTTATTTTGGCCTTAGTAGGTTCGTAAAATAATCTCGAAATTGCTCGGGTGGAGCTTGAGAATGCCTTTTGCTCTTTATTGCGGCACAAAAACGATTTCGAGAACTCATGGTTCTTACTTATCAAGGCCTTGGCTTATTTCGGGTGCGATTTAATTTTTGTTGGCATTTAAACAAGAGGAAAAAGGGTTAATTGTTAAGAGGGTATTATCAAAAAAAGTCGGTTAATAGGCTCAAGGGGGTTTCCTAGAGGTTGATGAAAACGAGAAAAATAATTTAAGAAAAGAATTAGACTAAGTGGGTTCGTTTTATCATCTATTGCCATTTTAACCAAAATAAGTGTACTTAACCCGGTATTAGGTGCAAACTCTATGAGTCGAGTGAAGTCAAAGCTCTCGAAAAATTGTGAAAGAAATAGAGTTCTCGTACGAACTCTTTTAGGCTCAAAAATATCTCACAAAATTTCGGGTTAAATTGTGTACATTCAAGTTCTCGTCAAATTTTCAACTATCCCGTTTTTATTGCCTTTTTAAATTTTATTATAGAGATAACCTTTGGGTTAGGACTCAATGCTTTTGTTTAGTACGAACCTAGGTTTTGCATAAATTCTAGAGCTTCAGAATTAAGACTAAAATTTCTTACTAAAACCGATCATTTGTATTAATGTCTTTACATCTAAGGACAAATGACGGAACTTTAATTAATTTCCAAGGGAGGTAGTGTGTCGGAAAAATTAAAGAATCAATAAATTAGTTTAATTATTTTATTATTTATTTAATTTTAATTTTTGTTTTTAAATTTTTGTCTTAGGAGCGGCCTCTTGCCAATTAAATTGGCAAGGGAAGGCTTGCCCCCAATACACCCTTGTGGTGGGACCCCTCCCCGGACCCTCGCTCAGCGGGGACGCGTAATGCGACCGGGCCGCCCCATTAGTGCAAAACAAATGGTTAGTGCGGGGTTGCACGGCCCTCCGCGTTATTAAAATGACGTCTATTCCAAGGACGTCGCAAAAGGAAAGAGAAACAAAAACAAAAATAAAGATGGAATTTAAATTAAAAATAGGACCCTTGAAGGTCAGGGCCTACGCGAGGTGTGCCCAGGGAGGCGCCCCGCGTAGGATGTGCATTTTTATCAGAGACTCAAATACGCGGGGCGCATAGGTTCGTACGCTTCGCGTGATTAGCCAAAATGGTGCCAGAGACTCAACTGCGCGGGGCGTGCTGGTGTGTACGCCCCGCGTAAGAGACTTGGATCAGAATGGGATTTGTTTTTGTGATTTTTAATTGAAGAAGAAAGGAAAGAAAACAAACGGATATGATACATATATACAAAGGGTTTGAGGGACGCAAACCGAGGCTACGTTTAGAGTCGGAGTAGCTCGACTTTCTCTGGATATGTGCATGCTTACGATGTTTGGAGGAATGTGGCTTCGCCGTGTTGTGGAAGAGTGCCTCCACAGTATATTTTCAGACGGTGGCCGTTCACCCGGTGAGTGGCGTTGTCGGACCCTTGGATGTCGACTGCTCCGGACGAGTGGGCATTAATAACGGTGTACGGTCCCGACCATCGACTTTTTAATTTTCCTGGGAACAGGCGAAGGCGAGAATTGTATAGGAGGACTTGGTCCCCCTTGTTGAATTCCCTGATTTGCACGTGCTTGTCGTGCCATTTCTTCGTACATTCCTTGTAAATCTTGGCATTTTCGTACGAACCGAGACGAAGTTCATCAAGGGTATTGAGTTGGAGGAGACGTTGGTCCCCCGTGGCCTGCACATCAAAATTTAAAAATTTCAGAGCCCAATAGGCCTTATGTTCCAATTCCACCGGTAAATGACATGATTTCCCGAAAACTAAACGATAACGAGACATCCCGATAGGCGTTTTAAATGTCGTGCGGTAGGCCCAAAGAGCGTCGTCGAGTTTTAAGCTCCAGTCTTTCCTAGAGGCACTAACCGTTTTTTCCAAGATACGTTTTAGTTCGCGGTTAGAAACCTCGACCTGTCCACTAGTTTGCGGGTGGTAGGGTGTGGAGACTCGGTGTGCAACCCCATACTTTTGTAAGAGTTGGTCGAATTGGCGATTGCAAAAATGGGAACCTCCGTCGCTAATGATAGCTCGAGGGGTTCCAAACCGAGTAAAGATGTTTTTCTTTATAAATTTCCCTACCACCTTAGAGTCGTTTGAAGGTAAGGCAACAGCCTCCACCCATTTGGAGACACAGTCAACCGCCATAAGAATGTAGGAGTTGTTATGCGACTTAGGGAAAGGTCCCATAAAGTCTATCCCCCAAACGTCAAAAAGTTCGCAAACTAGAATCCCTTGTTGGAGCATTTCATGCTTAGGGGAGATGTTCCCGCTCCGTTGACAAGCGTCACATGATTTGACGAAGTCTTGGGAATCCTTGGACAAGGTAGACCAATAAAAGCCACATTGTAGAACCTTTTCCATAGTCCGACTAGGGCCGAAGTGGCCCCCCGGCTCTTGGGTATGACACATATGCAACACATGATTTACCTCTTCTTCTGGTATGCACCTACGAATGATATTATCAGCACAAGATTTAAACAAGTAGGGTTCTTCCCAAAAATAATTCTTAGCGTCATGAAAGAACTTCCTACGTTGCTCGTAAGTAAGGTGCGGGGGAAGAATATTATCGGCTTTGAAGTTTGCCATATCGGCGTACCAAGGTAAATGTGTTACCGCATAGAGAGTTTCGTCGGGAAAGGTCTCCTTGATCTCCACAACTTCCGGAGATGTGGCTTGCTCGCTTTGTAATCGGGAAAGATGGTCGGCTACGACATTCTCCACTCCTTTTTTATCCCTAATTTCGATGTCGAATTCTTGTAGGAGTAGAATCCACCGTATCAACCGTGGTTTGGCATTCTGCTTAGTCATTAGGTACTTGAGAGCTGCGTGGTCAGTATATACGATAATTTTGGATAACACGAGATATGATCTAAATTTATCGAAAGCAAAAACGACAGCAAGCATCTCTTTTTCCGTAATGGAATAGTTTTGTTGGGCTTCATTAAGCGTTTTGCTCGCATAAAAAATAGGGCGGAAAATTTTATCCACCCGTTGGCCCAAACAAGCACCTACAGCCAAATCACTCGCATCACACATAAGTTCAAAGGGGAGACTCCAATCGGGTTTCACCATGATGGGTGCATTAATTAGTTTTTCCTTTAGCGTGTTAAACGCAAGCAAACATTCGGAGGAAAAACTAAATTCCGCATCCTTTAAGAGGAGCTGGGTCAAGGGGGTTGCTATTTTAGAAAAATCTTTAATGAATCGCCTATAAAACCCTGCATGACCTAAGAAACTCCGAATCCCTTTAACATTGATTGGAGGAGGCAATTTCTCAATCACCTCAATCTTGGCCGGATCGACCGTGATTCCTTCCCCGGACACCTTGTGTCCCAAAACAATACAATCTTGAACCATAAATTGACACTTTTCCCAACTAAGAGCTAGGTTAGTGTCCTCGCAACGTTGAAGGACTTTATCAAGATTGCTCAAGCAAATTTCGAAGGACGACCCAAAAACAGAAAAATCGTCCAAGAAGACTTCCATGAAATCCTCAATCATCTCGGAGAATATAGCCATCATACACCATTGAAAGGTGGCGAGAGCGTTACAAAGCCCAAACGGCATCCGCCTATATGCAAATTTCCAATATGGACAAGTAAATGTCATCTTTTCTTGATCCGAAGGATCAACGGGGATTTGCATATAGCTGGATAGGCCATCGAGGGTACAAAAGAATTTATGTCCCGCCATTCTTTCCAACATTTGGTCAATGAACGACAAGGGAAAATGATCTTTTCGGGTGGCTTCATTAAGTTTCCTATAATCAATGCATACTCGCCACCCCGTTATCTTTCGTGTGGGGATTAATTCCCCTTGATCATTTTCCATCACCGTAGTGCCCCCCTTTTTGGGAACGCATTGGACCGGACTAACCCACGGACTATCGAAGATAGGAAAGATTATACATGCGTCGAGGAGTTTGATTACCTCGGCCTTCACTACCTCTTTCATATTGGGGCTAAGTCGTCATTGCGGCTGCACGGAGGGTTTGACTTTATCCTCCATAAAGATGCGGTGTGTGCAAATGGTGGGGCTAATCCCTTTAATGTCGTGAATGGTCCATCCAAATGCGCCCTTGTGTTTTTGTAACACCGCAACCAATGCTTCCTCCATTTCCGCTGTCAAAAGTGAAGATATAACAACGGGTAAGAAATTAGGAGGTTGCAAAAACACATATTTTAAATTAGGAGGCAAGGGTTTAAGTTCCAAAGTCGGTGGCTCTTCGAGAGATGACTTTGATTTTGCTTTGCTATCCTGGTCCAAACCCTCGAACCAGCTCCTTGCCAACAGACATTGTTCAATCTCGGAGGAGTACTCAAATGGCTTGTTCAATGGCTCCTCATCCAAATGCTCATTACCATCTATTTCCGAAGAGGTTCCCGCTGAAGTCCTATCACAAAAATCCTCAACAAAAAGATCAATAGAGTCTACGGAATTTAAAAAGTTGTAATCCTCCATGGTATGAGACGGGAATTTCATGGAGTTGTACACATTAAACTCTACCTCTTCGTCTTGCAACCGTAGGATGAGCTTACCTTCGTGGACATCAATAAGAGTCCTACCCATTGCAAGAAATGGTCGTCCTAGGAGGATTGGTACCGAATCGTCTTCCGCCATGTCGAGCACCACAAAATCGGCGGGGAAAATGAACTTGTCCACTTTCACTAAGACATCCTCCACAACTCCTTTTGGCCGGGCAATGGATCTATCGACCAATTGAAGCGTTATATTGGTAGGCTTTGGCTCTCCCAAGCCGAGCTTCCTAAAAACAGACAAAGGCATTAGATTGATACTAGCACCTAAATCACATAAAGCTCTACTAAACTCAACATTTCCAATCATGCATGGGATAGAAAAACTTCCTAAATCCTTGAGTTTAGGTGGGAGTTTATTCGTTATAATCGCGGAGCATTCCTCCGTAAGCACTACCGTTTCGTTGTATTCTAACTTCCTCTTTTTGGCGAGGATTTCCTTAAGAAACTTCGCATAGGTGGGCATTTGTTCTAATGCCTTCGCAAGCGGAATGTTAATGTGAAGTTTCTTAAAGATTTCCAAAAACTTGCCATATTGATGGTCCAATTTTTCCTTTTTAAGTCATTATGGAAAAGGGAGCTTCGGTACGTAAGCCCCAATTGGATCACAAACATTCTTATTCTTATCCGAGGAAGTCGTGGGTTTCGGATCCGAACCGGGGTTGCTTACCACTTCCGGTTCATCACTTACCCTTGGAGCGGTTGTAGTCGCCTTTGGAACCGGTGGTTCCAAACCCTTACCACTACGGAGAGTTATTGCTTGTGCGGTCTCCTGGTTCTTTGGTCTCGGGTTTTGTTCGGTGTTAATCGGGAGAAACTCATATTGTTCCTCTTGTCGTTGGCGACTTAATTGGGCCACTTGATGTCCCAAATCCCTGCAAAAAGCTTCATTGTCAGCAAGACGGGAAGATATTTCTCGTAGGAGATTAATTACCGTAGAGTCTTGCGCGTTGCTAGGAGGTTTAAAACTTTGTCCTCCTTGGTTATTGGGGGATTGGCCCAAACCTTGCTCCCTGAACTCATTATAGAATCCGGATGGGGGCTTCAACACCCTTTGATTGTTGTCGTAAGACAAATCCGAGTGTGGGTGTTGAGGCCTCCATCCGTTGTTGTTATTATTATTACGGTGGTGGTAAGCATTCGAGTGATGGAAGGAGTTGTAATTAGAATTATACCTCGGTTGCCTTCCTACATAACTTACGCTCTCGGCATCGCCGGCAAAAGGACTTCCGGCTTGACAATCCTTACCGTGGTGGTCCCCACCGCAATGTGAGCACATCAGGACTTGTGCTGTATTCTGGAGGCTCAATTGCGCCACTAAGGCATCTAGCTTTTTATTCATCTCGATCATAGAGATCTTGGGAGCCTCGTCTCCTACGGCAAAAGTTTGATGTCGCGAGGGCCCGGCAAGCCGATCTTCTTGCCATTGGACACTTTTCCTAGCTAATTCATGGATGAGCTCGTAGGCCTCGCTTGCCGATTTTCGAAACAAATCCCCACCTGCGACAGAATCAACAGTTGCACGATTAGTGGGAGTTAAACCATGGTAGAAGGTACTTACCAAATCATGCTTAGGGATGTCATGGTGGGGGCAGTTTCGGAGCAACTTCCGGAACCTAGCCCAAGCTGAGTGGAGGGCCTCGTATTTGAGTTTCCTAAAGGACGTGATATCTTTCCTCAACTTAACCGTTTTGGAAGGCGGGAAATAGTAAGAAAGGAACTCCTTCTTGAGCTCCTCCCATGACGTGATCGATCCCGCCTCCAATGAGTGCAACCACTCCAACGCTTGTCCTGTCAAAGAGAAAGGAAACAACTTTAGTTGGATGGCCTCAACCGGAACACCGTTTTGCCGAGAAGTTTCGGCACACATAAGAAATTTATCAAGGTGTTCGTTAGGGTTTTCATGGGGTTCCCCTCTGAATTGACCAAGTTGTTGGATTAGTTGGATCATGCTAGTCTTTATTTTATATGTGTCGGTCGGAATGGTGGGGGCAACGATTCCGTTGCGATTTTGAGGGCGATGCGGAGCAAGAATCTCCATCATTGTCCGGGTGTCGTTTCCACCATTGCGGTTGTTATTCACGGGTTGCACCGGTGGCCTTTAGTTGACCTCGGGCTGGTTAGCTTCATTGTTGAGGTTTGCCATTTTCTCTCTCTGAATCCTACAAAGAGTACGTTCAATTTCAAGATCAATAGGAACGAGAGAATCACTCCGGGATCGGGTGTGCATAAAATAAATAAATGAAATAGATTATAAACAAGAAAGAATTTTGTTAGTAACAACTATATATAAACAGTTTATACAAAAATAATGCCTAGACTAACAATAAAATGTTTTTGTCTAATATTGCAAGAAATTATAAATCCCCGGCAACGGCGCCAAAAACTTGGTGGGGCGTGCGGTAGAGCTCTAAATAAATATTATGATAAGTGCGTTACGACGATGGATGTGATCTTTCTAAATGCTCTATCTGTTAGGGATTATTGCCAGTTAATCAACTGTAGCGCAGTGGAATTGCGGTTTAAAATTTATTTCTAATCCCTTTAGTTTGATCTTTGTCCGTTAACCATTAATTGAATAAAACTTTTTGGATCCGTTTAGGGATAAAAACTTACCCGGACTGTCTCTTCTAGAGACGGCTGAAGAATCCACAAAGTAGTAAGATCTCTGTAGTCAGGTGCACGAACAGCTATCGAGTCAAAACCGGTGCTAGCCGAAGAACGAAGAAGAACTGGAGAGAAAAGGTAATTCGCCAAGTTGAATCCCACTATTGAGAATGGTGGCTGCGAAAACAATATTGCTTTTCCCAAGCAATTTGATTTGGCCGAATGTCTATGTTAGGATAGTTAATTAGGTTTTAGCCTTTTATTATATATAGTGTAGTTATTCCTAAACCTAATTGGTTTAGGGTTAATTGGTTAATTACAAAACTAATCTAATCCTAACATAATCACTTAAACAAATACCAATAGTATTTATTCTATGCAATTAGTTACAATTAGATTAAATTTAATTACCCCAATTAAATAAATAACACTAATTAATAAATTGACGTATTAGTTTGATTAATTATTCACGAATGCAATTTCATTAATTTATAAATTAATTAATTACATCCCGTAAATTAATTAACCAATTAAATACTCAAGGCCTAAATCCATTAATCAATTACATTGATACAAAGTATCAACTAATCAATTAATTAACCACCAATTAATTACCTTGACATTTTATTGTCAACCAATTAATTAATCTCATCCCTCCAGTGTACCGTTCTATAAGTTCTAACTCAGATGTTCAATGTGCACGATCCTATGGGACTGTCCTTAGCTAGCAGTGGTCTCACGGCCCACAGACAGTAAGTGGGTTCTAGCAAACCATTACTGCCCCTAACCAATACAGCTATTTCAGCAATCTTAAGATGCAGAGACCCTGTAGTTATCTCTTAACTTCTTTTACCATTTGATGTCGATATTATAAACTAGAGGCATGGCGGCTGTCATCCTCTCTGATGTTTATGATATTTCTTGATCTTAAGTAGATTGATGAAACAGATAAGTAAACTACTTATCAGGGTGTGGCCACACACTTATCAATCTCACTTATCAAGTGGCCTGTGATATCATCTCACTATTACATGAGTGGTAATTCCATCACTTCAATATCAATACCAACGTGTTCACCTGTTCACCCAATCATACCCGTATTTGGCATCTTGTTACAGACCTGTTAGGCGTATGTCAAAGTGAACCGGATCCCACATTGATATTATAATGAAATCTGGTCTGAAGACAGTTAGAGACCTACTTAAGAAAACTAATGACACAACCACCATGTAGTTTTCTCGGGCGGATCGATCCAGTCACATGTATACAACATGTACCCATATTCACAACTGACTTATCAAGTGCTATGGCTAGTATCAATTACTACCATACAGTCGTCGAATATACAAGTCTGTGGTCCTAATCATTCCCATGATAGAATAGACTTGGGATATGGTTTTACGATTGTCAATCAATGGATTCTCTATTCATATTATAGCACAAGATATAAATGAACTAGATTAATGCCTTTATTAATGTAACACAAATAGTGTATCTATGCAAGAATAATCAAAAGCATAATACAATATACATGAACCAATGTCTAAGAACTAGGGCACACCAACAATCTCCCACTTGGACTAGTTCCAGGTAGGCATTGCCCTAATCCCTATAGATCTAGTATGACCATCATGTAGGCACTGTGCAAGTGCCTTGGTAAACGGATCTGCGACATTGTTCTCGGTGTCAACTCTCTGTAATGTAATGTCACCTCTCGCCTGGATCTCCCGGATGAGGTGAAACTTTCTAAGTACATGTTTGGATCTCTTGTGTGATCGAGGCTCCAGTGCTTGTGCTATGGCACCGTTGTTATCACGGGAAACATCAACTGCACCTAGGATAGTGGGAACTACACCTAAGTCAGTTATGAACTTCTTGATCCAAACTGCTTCCTTTGCAGCATCACATGCAGCTATGTACTCAGCTTCCGTTGTAGAATCGGCAATGGTAGGCTGCTTTGAGGATCTCCAACTAATGGCACCGCCATTCAGGAGAAAAACATAACTAGATTGTGATTGTTTCTGATCCTCATTAGTCTCGAAACTTGCATCAGTGTAACCTGATACTTCCAGCTCCTCTTGCCCACCAAAAACTAAAAAGAGATCCTTGGTACGCTTAAGGTACTGTAGGATAGCCTTAACTGCCTTCCAGTGCTCCTCACCGGGATCTGACTGGTACCGGCTAGTCATGCTAAATGCAAATGCAACATCTGGCCTTGTACATAACATAGAGTACATGATAGATCCTATAGCTGACGCATATGGGACCTTTTCCATGTTCTCTCTGTCCTTCTTTGTTTGAGGACAATCTTTCTTACCAAGTTTCAACCCATGGCGCATAGGCATGAATCCTTTCTTAGCCTGGTCCATGCTGAATCTTCTAAGAACTTTGTCTATGTATGTTGCCTGACTCAAGCCTAGAAGTCTGTTGGATCTATCTCTGTAGATCCTGATCCCTAAGATCGTTTCGGCTTCTCCTAAGTCTTTCATTGCGAAGCATTTACTCAACCACTGCTTCACTCCTTGCAGTGTTGGTATATCGCCTCCAATGAGCAGTATGTCATCGACATACAATATTAGGAAAGTGGATATGCTCCCACTGAATTTCATATACACACAAGGTTCATCAGGATTCTGCACGAAACCATATTCAGTTATGGCTTCATTGAATCTCTGATTCCAAGACCTAGATGCTTGCTTCAATCCATAAATGGATCTTTGAAGCTTACATACTCGGTTAGGATACTTTGGATCGATAAAACCCTCTGGTTGTGTCATGTAGACATCCTCCAGTAACTTCCCATTCAGGAAAGCGGTTTTAACATCCATCTGCCATATCTCATAGTTATACCATGCAGCTATGGCCAGTACTATCCTAATGGATTTGAACATAGCAACTGGTGAAAAGGTTTCATCATAGTCAATTCCTTGGATTTGTCTATAACCTTTTGCCACCAGTCGCCCCTTGAAGGTGTTATAGGCTTTTAATTTGAAACACCACTTGCAGCCAATTGTTTTAACACCCGGAGGTGGATCCACCAAGTTCCACACCTGGTTATCACGCATAGACTGCATTTCAGCCTCCATAGCTTTACGCCATTGATCTGATTGTGGGATTTCAATAGCCTCTTGATAAGTCTTGGGCTCATCCTGGTCATCGACCATTATGTCCCCATCATCAGTCACGACAAAACCGTACCTTTCGGGTTGATGACGTGTCCTATCAGACCTTCTAGGTTCCTGTGTAACTGGTTCAGCCTCCTCAATTTCTTGAGGACCTAAATCAGTTACCTGAGCATCCTCAGCATCTGCTGTAGGAGTCGGTGAGTCTTGAATCTCAGCGAGATCAATATTGCTCCCACTGTCTACTTTGGAAAGGAATTCCTTTTCCAAAAAGACTGCAAACCTGGCCACGAATGTTTTATTCTCGGCTGGGTTGTAGAAGTAATAACCCTTAGTTTCCTTAGGGTAACCCACGAACTGGCATTTGACAGATTTGGACTCTAGTTTGCCACTCATCAATTTCTTGATATGTGCATCACAACCCCAAATCTTCATGAAGGAAACGTTGGGCTTTCGGCCCGTCCATAATTCATATGGTGTTCCTTCAACTGCCTTGCTCGGTGTATTATTAATTATATGAGCAGCAGTTTCCAAAGCAAATCCCCAAAAGGAGATAGGGAGAGAAGCTTGACTCATCATTGAGCGGACCATGTCAAGCAGGGTCCTGTTCCTCCTTTCTGACACTCCATTCCATTGGGGTGTACCAGGAGGAGTGAGTTGGGATACAATCCCACACTCTCTCAAGAATGAGACAAACTCTTGGCTCAAATATTCGCCCCCTCTATCAAACCGAAGCGCTTTTACTTTCTTGCCAAGTTGATTTTCTACTTCATTTTTAAAATCTTTGAATCTCAGAAGAGTTTCAGATTTATGTTTCATCAGATACACATACCTGTATCGGCTATAGTCATCTGTGAAGGTAACAAAGTACAGAAAACCAGATCTAGCACCGGTGCTCATTGGACCGCATACATCTGAGTGTATCAGCTCCAATAGTTCTGTGGCCCTTACACTAGTTTTGGTGAAAGGCGCCTTTGTCATCTTCCCTCTTAAACAGGATTCACACGTGTCATAAGACTGCATGTCAAATGACCCTAGCGCTCCACTAGAGTGAAGCATAGTTATGCGTTTCTCATTTATGTGGCCAAGACGACAGTGCCAGATATATGTAGGATTCAGATCATTAGTCTTAATCCTTTTAGCGTTTATGTTATAGATTGATTCACTACGTTTTAGATCAAGGATATACAAACCATTTTCTAGAAATGCGGTTCCATAAACAATATTGCCACGATGTATAGAAATCCTACCACGTCCAATATTAAAATTAAAACCGGAAATATCCAACATAGAAACTGAGATAATGTTCCTGCGCATTGCAGGTACAAAACAACAATCTCTAAGTTCTAAAACTAAACCAGTAGGCATCTCTAAAGTGTAATCTCCGATCTCCAAGGCCTCTACACGAGCACCATTGCCGACTCGAAGATCCACTTCACCAGATCCTAACAACCTCCTATTTCTCAGTCCCTGCACATTTGAACAAATGTGAGTACCACATCCAGTGTCTAAAACCCAAGATGTAGAAATAGCCAGATTTATCTCAACAACATAAATGCCAGAACCAGAAGCTTTAGCCTTCTGTTTCTCCCTTAGCTTTGGACACATGTTCTTCCAGTGTCCCTTCTCATTACACTCGTGACAGATATCATCTGCCAAGGCCAACCTACCTTTAGGAGCTGCCGCCTTCCTTGTCTTTGACTTGGCCTTTTGGGCGTTTGCCTTGGACTTGGACTTGGCCTTTCCCTTAGGTGTGTTCCCTTTGTTGGTTGGTAAGGTAGCAATCAGTACATATCCCTTCCACTCGTGTCTACAAACCTTTTGTGAGTTCATAGGACAGTCAAGGAAATCAGTCCCTGAAAGTTTTTCCTTTTCTAGGAATGGTCCGAGTAAGTTGTTGCTTGTTGCATTCATTATTTCTTTTATGTAACTTGGTGATTTTTATCTACGTGGAAAAATTACATTAGAGTTAGAATAAAGGGCTTAAGCCAAAGATCAAATTAATAATCCATTTTAATCTGTTATTGGTGACATTTATTTGGCTGTATTGACCAAGATCCACAATCCATCAATAATAGACCGAGCTAGGGCTCCGCCGTCGACCATTGACGATTTGTTAGGATAAACTATCCAATCCTCCGCAAGGACTCTTGGTTTGATGGGCTTTGTGACACTTAGCCCATCTGTGCTTAGGGCCTGCTCTGAGCTAATGCTACCCACGTTGAGTCCAACCACCATACACGCGTTAGCCATACCGAAGTATCCTAACCCTCGACGGCCCACTAATTACTACAGCATACCTGCTAGGGCACGTCATACACTGTAGCACTACCTGGGAGGAAGAGGTGTGAATCTGGAAAGCACTTTTAAGCGACTCAATATTTCATTATCCGGATTAATTAAGTGATACGGCTTTAACATATAATTATCGCGGGTTGATGATCTGGTGATCGTTGCTACTTATATTTCATGTTATACTAAGCAATTGTATAATTAAAATAAACATAGAGACTCTATGGGCCTTATAATACATCCTAGTGAAACTAGATAGACTATCTAATCTTCACGGGCTTGCTTCAAGTCTCCTTGGGCTCCCACCATGGGCTTGGACCATCTGGGCTTCTTCACGACCAATTACAATTTTATGAATAGAACCTATTCTAAAATTACATTAATGAAAGAATGGCACGCAGGCCATATTTCCCAAAATAAATTAAATTACAAACCGACTTTAATTTAGGGCCCATAGAATTCTATAACATGTTGCTGCACGGTAAGACATACAAATATAATGCATGATCATGACATTCCAAAATCATCTAATAAAGTTAAGCCGAGTTACTTAGGGTGAAATCGCCAATTTTTTTTTTTTTACCATATGTGACTAAGACCCATAAAGGCCCGAACGGTTAATATCCATTTGAATGTAAAATTACAATTTCGCTCCCACTGAATTTTTAGGGTCGTCACATATCTAAAATTTAGCCCTCCCAATTTAAACCGGTGTCACGATCTATTGGGCCAATTTCACGAATTAACCATATTCAATTTTATACAAATTATCAATTCGATAAAAAAATTAAATATGCATGCCAATCAAAAACGTTTTAATACCAATTAATTTTTATTTAAAGCACGTTTAATAAATTAAACGGTATTAGGACCCTGATTTTATTAAAATTACCCAAGAAAAATTTAAAGATTAAAATCAGTCCCGTCAAATCCAAAATTAAACAAATTCTGAATTTTTAAACGGACCCGGAACAGCGACGGGGCTGCTGTCCGTGGACAGCAGCCCCGTGGCTACTGTCTGGCGGACAGCAACAGTGCTGCTGTCCGCCCAACAGCAGCCGCGGGGCTGCTGTTCGCGGACAGCAGTCCCGCGACCGCTATTTCGTGTCCGAAACTATTTTTTTGTTTAAATAAATTGTTGCTGTATATTTTTTAATTTATTATTCTAAAATTAATTTCAGAACCAAACACAACAAAAAATATAGACAGAAATAAAATTGAAAACTTCCTAGAACAATTTCTACATGAGGAATTAATAGGAAATTTCAAAACTTGATTTGGAAAAATAATAAAACCAAATCATATTAATTTTTCAATCAATCAAAACGGACTAAACCATGTCTCTGATACCACTGTTAGGGATTATTGCCAGTTAATCAACTGTAGCGCAGCGGAATTGCGGTTTAAAATTTATTTCTAATCCCTTTAGTTTGATCTTTGTCCGTTAACCATTAATTGAATAAAACTTTTTGGATCCGTTTAGGGATAAAAACTTACCCGGACTGTCTCTTCTAGAGACGGCTGAAGAATCCATAAAGTAGTAAGATCTCCGTAGTCAGGTGCACGAACAGCTATCGAGTCAAAACCGGTGCTAGCCGAAGAACGAAGAAGAACTGGAGAGAAAAGGTAATTCGCCAAGTTGAATCCCACTATTGAGAATGGTGGCTGCGAAAACAATATTGCTTTTCCCAAGCAATTTGATTTGGCCGAATGTCTATGTTAGGTTAGTTAATTAGGTTTTAGGCTTTTATTATATATAGTGTAGTTATTCCTAAACCTAATTGGTTTAGGGTTAATTGGTTAATTACAAAACTAATCTAATCCTAACATAATCACTTAAACAAATACCAATAGTATTTATTCTATGCAATTAGTTACAATTAGATTAAATTTAATTACCCCAATTAAATAAATAACACTAATTAATAAATTGACGTATTAGTTTGATTAATTATTCACGAATGCAATTTCATTAATTTATAAATTAATTAATTACATCCCGTAAATTAATTAACCAATTAAATACTCAAGGCCTAAATCCATTAATCAATTACATTGATACAAAGTATCAACTAATCAATTAATTAACCACCAATTAATTACCTTGACATTTTATTGTCAACCAATTAATTAATCTCATCTCTCCAGTGTACCGTTCTATAAGTTCTAACTCATATGTTCAATGTGCACGATCCTATGGGACTGTCCTTAGCTAGCAGTGGGCTCACGGCCCACAGACAGTAAGTGGGTTCTAGCAAACCATTACTGCCCCTAACCAATACAGCTATTTCAGCAGTCTTAAGATGCAGAGACCATGTAGTTATCTCTTAACTTCTTTTACCATTTGATGTCGATATTATAAACTAGAGGCATGGCGGCTGTCATCCTCTCTGATGTTTATGATATTTCTTGATCTTAAGTAGATTGATGAAACAGATAAGTAAACTACTTATCAGGGTGTGGCCACACACTTATCAATCTCACTTATCAAGTGGCCTGTGATATCATCTCACTATTACATAAGTGGTAATTCCATCACTTCAATATCAATACCAACGTGTTCACCTGTTCACCCAATCATACCCGTATTTGGCATCCTGTTACAGACCTGTTAGGCGTATGTCAAAGTGAACCGGATCCCACATTGATATTATAATGAAATCTGGTCTGAAGACAGTTAGAGACCTACTTAAGAAAACTAATGACACAACCACCATGTAGTTTTCTCGGGCGGATCGATCCAGTCACATGTATACAACATGTACCCATATTCACAACTGACTTATCAAGTGCTATGGCTAGTATCAATTACTACCATACAGTCGTCGAATATACAAGTCTGTGGTCCTAATCATTCCCATGATAGAATAGACTTGGGATATGGTTTTACGATTGTCAATCAATGGATTCTCTATTCATATTATAGCACAAGATATAAATGAACTAGATTAATGCCTTTATTAATGTAACACAAATAGTGTATCTATGCAAGAATAATCAAAAGCATAATACAATATACATGAACCAATGTCTAAGAACTAGGGCACACCAACACTATCTCTACTAGACGCCACTACTTAGGGGTAAGTGTACCCCATCGTATCAAGTAATAATCCGGTTAAGACCGGGTATCGAATCCACGGGATTTATAACTACAAGTATTAGATGACTCGGTTTTATACGTTATCTAAGCGGTGAATACTTTGAGTTGATTCGGGGAACAACTACAAACTACTCCTAACTACGGGTGAGACAAGTTTATATAACAAAACTCTAGGAAATGATATGGATGGTGATAAGTTATAAATATGACAAATAATGACTCTCAATATATAAACGGTTAATGTTTTACTCTTGCAATGACGACTACATGTAGTGTGACCGATCCGTGAAGTACTTAGACTACGTGGTTCCTAGTCAAGGCGTGTCTAATGCTTGGGACCAGAAATTAGGGCCCGTAAGTTCCGTGGTTTGTCAATTCCTACGGTTTCCAGAGCGTCACTTCCGGTAAGGCAACACCTATATGAATCCCTAAAGATAGCCCGAATGCCGTCGGAAATCGCGTTCTCCTACACAATAATCAATTACGAGTATCAAAACAAGTAGCAAACATCAACACAAATATAGAGAAAGAGATTATGAATCATAAATTATAAATATGGAGGATGTAAATGTGAAATACAACTAAGCCTAGTACATAGGAAGAGTACAAGCTAATTAGCAAGTGAAAAGGGAAAAATCCACCCTCGAAACTAGCTAACCGGACTCAAGGCTGTCTCTTAGGACTTGGAGGTGGAGCTTTCGAGCTTGGTGAACGGAGATGGAACGGAACTTTGATGGAATGTCGGGATCAACGAACAAGCTCTCAAGGTGGAAGAGAACTACTATGTAAACTAAAATCTCAAACTATCTAACAAGAACTATCTTAAGAATTATATATCAAAAGTGTATACAAGGTCTAAGATAAGGTGTCTAAATGAGTGCTAGTCACTCCTATTTATACACATCAAGCTAGGGCAAAATTGTAATTTTATAAGATACAAGCATGGAGGAACATGATTTTCTGCAGATTTCCCATGATACCCCTCGCGTATGGTGGAGTACGCCTCGCGTGTTTGCCCATTCCGTCAGAAATCTCCTGCATGTGGACCAAATCCAGATCTTGTTGTCTCAACCACGCCCCGCGTAGTCTGGGATGCGCCTCGCGTGTTTGAGTTTCTGAGATTTTATTGCTTGAATTGGGTCATTTACGCACTGCGTAGCTGAGGCACGCCCCACGTAAATAAGTCTCTGAGCTTTTTGCATTGAAGAACTTCCTTACACGCCCCGCGTGTAAGGTGGTACGTCCCGCGTAGGGTAGTTGACTCAGGGAGACCATGCAGTCTGACTTTCAGGATTAGGCTTATCATTTCTGACACATGTTCCACGTCTCGCGTGGTTGTTGATACGCCTCGCGTATTGCTGAGTAGATCCCACGTGGTACCTGTGGATAGGGCAATTATTACTGACCAAGTGTTCCACGCCCCGCGTGAGGAGTGATACGCCCCGCGTATTTTGGTAGATTTTCACTTCTTGCTCGTACCTGAAATACAATTCTGGAGAGCCGAGTTAGCTTGACGTTTTATTTTCTAAATTAATAAAAAATAAGGCAAATTAACCGAAAGTATGGAGTTTATTTTTATTTTGCTATTTTATTAAAACACTCTATTTTTGCAATTAAACTTATTTATTTCATCCAAAATTAAACCGTAAATCACGCTAAAAGATAGGGACGAAATGCCCCTATCAAAGACTCAGAGATAGAAGAGATGACCGGTCTATACACAAATTAAGGGAGATTGAACAGAGACTTAATCAGGCCCTAGAGAAAGAAGATACATACTAGAGGCAGAGGGCGAAACAGTTTTGGTTGAAGGGGGCGATTTATATACTAAGTTTTTCCATGCCTGTGTCAGAATTAGGAAGAAACAGAATCAGATTCTATCTCTACAGGGGGAGGATGGGCGAATTGTGAAGGAGCAAGAGGAATTAAAGGAGCAGGCCAAAGAGTACTTTCAGAAAGCATACAAACAGAATGAAGAGGGCAGCCTGGAGACAGTTAGTGTTCTTACTACTGTGGTTTCGGACAGAGACAATATGCTTTTAACTAAGCCGTTTACATTGGCAGAATTTACAGAGGCTAGTTTTCAAATGCACCCTGAAAAATCGCCAGGACCAGATGGGCTTAATCCAAGCTTTTATCAGTTCTTTTGGCCAGTAATTGGGAAGGAAATATTCAAAGCGTGCAAGGGGTGGCTAGAGCGTCGGGAATTCCCGACCAATTTGAATGATACTATTATAGTATTGATTCAAAAAATTGATTCCCCGAGTATAATGGCAGATTATAGGCCTATAGCACTTTGCAATGTGTTGTACAAAATAATCTCCAAAGTTCTTGCTAACACATGAATTTTCACATGCACCTTAATGAGCAAGTGAATTTGCTCATTCACCGTTAGATATATACTTATTAAATCTAAGCCGCATGATGCTTTGAATCTCCACCTTACGATTCTAATAAGCCTAGATCTAATGGTGAATGAACAAATTCTACATGCTCATTAAGGTGCATGTGATCAAGACTGCTTGCTAACATGCTAAAAGGAATACTTCCTAACCTTATTAGTGAGACTCAAGCAGCTTTTGTCCCTAGAAGGTCTATAATTGATAGTGTATAGGTATCTTTTGAAGCTATTCACTATATGAAAAGAAAGAACAAGGGAGAACAAGGAGAGGTGGCGCTAAAGATTGACATTAGCAAAGCCTATGATATAGTGGATTGGAGATTCATGGAAGTTGTTATGAAGGGCATGGGGTTTAGTGAGGTGTGGATCCAATGGATAATGCTTTGTGCGACGACGGTCAAGTACTCAATTTCCGTTAACAATGAGTTGGCAGGGCCGGTTAATCCAGGGAGAGGAATTAGGCAAGAAGATCCGTTATCACCGTACTTATTCATACTGTGTGCGGAGGTGCTGTCCCAATTAATCTACAAGGTAGAGAGGGAGGATCTGATAAGAGGATGCAAGGTGTGCAGAGGAGCCCCAGTGGTATCACATCTGTTCTTTGCAGATGATAGCTTTCTGTTCTTTGGGGCAACCGTTGTGGAAGCTGAAAATGTGCTGAGAATCCTAAATGCGTATGAAAAGGCCTCAGGGCAAGCAGTGAATGTCAACAAATCAGGTATTTTCTTTAGAAATAATGTAAAAAGAGAGGTAAGGGAGGGGATTTGTAATGTTTTAGGAGTATAGGCCCCGTTGAATACGGGCAAATATTTAGGGCTCCCATCTCTGATTGGAAGGTCAAAAAGAAGTTTGTTTTCGTTTCTCATAGATAGACTAAGAAAGCGTGTTAATGGGTGGAGCTTTAAATTCTTATCTAGTGCTGGTAAGGATGTATTGATCAAAACAGTAGCTCAAACGCTTCCTACGTTCTGTATGAGCACTTTCCTTATTCCTAAGTCTATTTGTGAGGAGCTACAACAAATAATGAATTCCTTCTGGTGGGGTAAAAAAGAGAATGGGTCAGAGAGGATTCATTGGTTTGGATGGGAGAAGTTGTGTAAACCAAGGGATAAAGGGGGTCTGGGGTTTAGAAGTTTACATATGTTTAATCTGGCTCTACTAGTAAAGCAAGGCTGGAAATTCATAGCCAACCCAAATACTTTAGTCAATAGATTGTTCAAAGAAAAATATTTCCCAACTGACAATTTTCTAAAGTCCAAGCTAGGTAGAAATCCTAGTTTTATTTGGAGAGGTATTTGGCAATCGATTGAAGTTTTAAGCCTGGGCCTGAAATGGGAAGTGGGAAATGGGGAGGAAATTAGAATATGGAGGGACCCGTGGGTGGAAAGGGAAGGTTCGACTTTATGGAGTCTAGAGGGCCGGAAGGACTGGAGGAAATGAGGGTAGTAGGGTTATTTGAGGAAGGTACAATGATTTGGGATAGGGGAAAGTTGGCTGAGTTATGCTCAAATAGGGAGATTGAGGCAATTGACAGGTTAATCTTACCAATTAGAGATAGACCTGATAGATTGGCATGGCAGTATACAAAAAATGGGTGTTACTTGTCAAAATCTGGGTATAGGGCAATTGAGGAAGTGAAATGGGGTAGGGAGCCTAAAGTGGAGTGGAGTAAAATATGGGAGTTACCGATTCCGCCAAAAATTAAGATGTTTGCTTGGAAGGTCTGCTCTGGTTGTTTACCAATGAGATCAACTTTAAGGGCTCGACATATGATCTTACCGAATAATTGCTTGATTTGTGAAATAGATATTGAATATAGTTGGCATTTGTTCTGTGCGTGTCCGTATGCGGTTCAGTGTTGGCAAGGAATGGGATTAAATCCACCAGTTGGGGACTACGATGATGTTGTTGATTGGTTGAGTGCAAAGTGTGTCAGTGAGACTACATAATTTTTAACAAAAGCAATTTGCGCTCTATTTTCTATCTGGCAGCATAGGAATGTTGTGTTGTGGAAGAATGAACTGATCCCGATGTTTATTAGGACCCAGATGGTGCGTAAGCTCGTGTCGGAGTGGAATGATGCAAAGGAGAAGAGAGGGAGGGCAGAGGTTGATCAGCGATCAAGGTATGGAGGGGAGATGGGGATATACGGGAGAGAGATTAATCGAGAGGGAGGAGGGGTGCAGATTGAATGGAGGGCGAAATTAAACAGGGGCGGGATGGGTTCGGAGGAGGTTGGTACTGAAATGAGAGGTTGCGAAGGGGAAGGTAGTGGAGCTGGCACTTGGACGGTTACAGAAAGCAGGAGTCTGTTTATATTGGAAGGGTGAAGCAACAACAATTTAGATGGAAGAGTACAGCAGCAGCAAATCGATGTGGCTGCAGAACAACATTTTGATCGACAGGAGCAACAACAGGTCGTAGGTGCTGGTGAATTGCAGCAATTGGAGGTACAGGGTAGTGGGAGGAACTATGGGATGCAAACGCCAAAAGTAAAGAGCTGGAAAAGACGGAGTAGAGGGAGGATGAAGTGCAATATAGATGGAGCCGTCTTTATAAGTTCGGGCTGCTACAGTTGGGGAGCAGTTGTAAGGGAAGAAGACGGTTCTTTTATGGCAGGGGCGAGTGGAATTTTAAGGGAAATTTGTTCGGCTAGAGTGGTGGAAGCTATGGCGTTGAGAGCGGGATTGGTATGGGCAATGGAAGTAGAACTTGATAATGTTCAGTTTGAATTGGATGCACAGGTTGTGGTGAAGGGAGATAATACAGAAAAACCAGATTTATCTACTTTTGGAGACATAATTGAAGATTGCAAGGAGTTACTGAAAAATAAGACGTTTACTGTGTCTTTTGTTCCAAGACTAGAGAATAGAGCGGCTCACCAAATAGCCAGGCTTGCTCTTTCAAATGCTAGTTTTTATTCTTTTTTTGATTTGCTAGATTGGCTAATAAGTGTAATTGAAGATGATATTATTACTTCAGCTATATAATTTGAGATTTTTCCTTCCAATAAAAATACACACAAAATAAAAACTTCATCACTCCCTTAAATATAAATATTTAAGTCTCATAACAAATAATAACAATTTAGTTACCATTTTTTTCAATCTTAATAATCTCATAAATAAAAATTATAAAATTTATTTTACCAAATACAACTAAATTCGAAATAATATCTAATGAATAATAGAAAAAAAAACTATAAAATAAAAATAAATAAAGAAGCAAATCTAAATAAATGTCAAGAAATCCGTAGAATATCGTACCATATATAGGAACTAGATTACATCAAATCTGCCCTAATTAAGGTTTTTTTTTTGTTGAAGCACATAGTAGCTACTATATAAGTAGCAGCAGAATTAAGAATTCTAAACCATTCTTTCTTCATAATTTTGTAAAACACAAAAATATGAAGGTTTTGATAGTTATAGCATTTCTTATGGTTTCTTCTACTGAAGCCGGCCGCCATACCCTTTCTTCCTCTGGTGACCTTCCAGTGTCTGAAAGTTACTATGTAAAGGTGCATGATCAATGGCACTTGAAAAGGCTCGTTCCCTCCGGTCCTAATCCTATAACTTCTCCGGGAACACCTCCATCGATCGGTTCTAAGAGGCTTGTTCCGTCAGGTCCTAATCCCGCAGTTTCTCCTGAATTACCTCCATTGATCGGTTCTAAGAGGCTTGTTCCTTCCGGTCCTAATCCTGCAGTTTCTCCTGACTTACCTCCATTGATCGGTTCTAAGAGGCTTGTTCCGTCCGGACCTAATCCAGAAACTTCTATGGGAACTCCTCCGTTTGAGTTCTAAAAGGCATGGGTACTAATCCTGATGAGTCTCCATTGTTGAGTTTTGAGGATGTAGTGAATTAGTTTATTATTACTAAAATAAAGAGAGATGATAGATTAATATTTCTTTTGGTTACAAATTATAAATCGATAAATTATGCGTATTCCTATTCCCATTTCTTCGTATTGCATGTCTTTTTAGATATTTTTTACATGATCAATTAAGTTACATACTCTGTGTTATAAAACGCAGGTTTAGTAAAATTAATTAAAATAATAGACTTATCATATAATTAATAAATAGTGAAATCAATAATAATATATATTTTTTAATATTCTTAATTTCTGTGCAACTCTCTTAAAAGCATGTAATATAAAACGGAGGAAATAGTATTTTTCACTCTATTAAACTAAATTACAATCTAAATATTTATAATATAAAATAACTCTTTACTAAGAACATGCGACTCTTTACTAAACAATATAACAACTCAATAAACGTGACTGTTTATAATTCTATCAAAGTTAATTTAATGTAGCACCAACAATTCTTATGTGGTAAGTGATTATTGAAATAAAAAATTTCATTAAAGCAACCCCTGAATAAAAGGGAAGCAATATTTTTAAAAAAAAAATCTATTGATTCCTGTATGTTTTTTTTTTGAAAAGTTGATTCCTGTATAATACATATGTTGTGTGAAATAATTTAAAAAATCGGAAAATAATTTGTTTAGTGGAATTCAAATCAGTTTATTTACTAAATCAATTTACTTCTTTTATCTGCAAATAATTTTCATATGAAAGAATTCAATTAATTCCACACGCTTTCATTGATGCCCTTGTTGAATAGAATCATTTGAATTCCAATAACTAATCAACAGTTGGTTTGAGTGATAGGGAGTTAAATATCTGTTTATTAGATTTTAAACGCGCCTTGCGCGGCTCATGTATCATATTTAATTATTTTGGTAATTTATTAGTATATTATAACATTAAAAAAGAAAAGAACAAATAATCAGATTATAACCTTAATTGTAAAGAGACTGAACATGTGAAACATATATAACTTCAAATAAAAACTAAGACGAAATTTATAAATGATGGAGTTTTTTTGGAACATAACATCATAGTAATAAACTAAAAATTAGTCCAGTAATTTCTTATGATATAATTTCTTGTTTATATTAGCGACAACAGAGAGAATTTACAAGAAGTATTTTGGAGTTTTTTTTTGGCTTAGTTGGTATCGTAAGAGCAAAAAGAATAAATGAGTAAATGAGTTTTAATTATCTCTATATCATAAGTACTATATTGACACATTATTTATTGTCAATTACTAGCTCATTAATCAAAGTAATAAAAGAAAGTAAGAGTTTATAGGAAGATGAAAAACCACAAAACGAAGGAAATCCAAAAGTCACAAATAAACCTATATATAAAGCATGATATATAGCATTCCATCATTATATTCATTAGCCACCAAACATTAAAGACCTCCCCGACCTTTAATTTTGATTATGTATGATTTTGTTCTTAACCTTATTATTTTCACTACGCCAAAAGCCCCTTCAGATGACGGTTAAAAACCGTCATCCCACAAGATATAAAACTGTCACGGGGCTCGCTGCCGTCTGTCGATGCTTCAGACGACGATTCGAAACTGTCATTTGAAATAACGTCACATGACAGCGACCAAATTGCTACCTGTCATCCGACCACAAATTATATGACAAATTATCTAATAATAACTGTCACCGTATTTATGTTCTCACGACACCATGTTTAAATAATATGTCAAAATATCAAGTTAAAATGAAGTTGTTATGTTAATATTATGACAGTTTTTATTTTCCTGACTGTCGTTGTAATGTAATTCAGATGACATAATTTGTATGAAATTCTGTCGTTGGAATGTAATTAGTATGACAATTGGTTACAAATTCTGTGTTGTTAGATAGAAAGTAAGATGACATTTTCTTATAAGAATTTTGTAATTGTTTTTTTTTTTTTGTTTTTACCTCTTTCATGAACCTGTATATATAATCAGAGTAGATTGCAAATAATATGCAAATAACCTTTATATATAACAATAAACTTGTACATATGTGAAGATCACAATCCTAACCAAAGGTTTGTCATTACAAAGCTAACATTAAACTATATAAGAAGCCTAAACACCTAAACCTTGAATCTTCTGACTTGTTATACCCATTCTTTGCAGGTTTTCTTCTATCCCTTTTGCTCACTGCAACATAAAATACAGTTAATTGAGTGCTGATTTTAATGCAAGTACTGTTCCACACACTCTAATAGCCTAATTAGGGCCATTATATGTAATTTATATGGACATAAACTAAGAGTAAAATAAACAGCTCACTAGAGATACATGAAATTCTGATAGCACATAATCTGCAGTTTATTGAAAATAAAGTAATTCCTACCATAGAGAGATATTTTCTATTGAGATCGAGAGGAGACAAATAAAGTTAAAAATATTAGATGATCTTAACAGATAAACTTATATAGAACTCAAATTTTGTAGTGATAAATTGAATTCTATGAGCACTCAGTTCACCACCGAACATGATTAGTAAAGTGCTAAATTATCAAGCACGCACTTACACTTCCATATGATTTCGCTTACATGATGTTTGGAAGTGTTGCATACCTTTGCTGGTTTAGTCTCAAATCAATTCTGCACATCCAGATTACAAACTCAACCACCTCCAAATGTGCAAGCAAAATGCAATTTAATACAAAACATATAGATACTTACGTAATGACTACAGGTAAGCCTAAACACAAAGTTTCAAGACCACTATCTACTTCTCTTTCCACGGTTGCTACTTGTTTTTCCTTGTCAAGTAATACATATTAGATAGAAGCAGAATGAGGTAAGAAGTAAATATGACCAACAAAGTACATATGTGCTTTGATGGATTGAAAAAACAAACTACAGATTCAGATCATGTGATTGTCCTCTGTTGGGTTCACACAAATCTCAAATTTCACCTGTTCCAAGTGGTTGCCTTAAGGTGTCACCAGAAGCCCATGCTTCAGTCTTTAACAAGCTGTAAAAAATGCAATGAAAAACATTGATAAATGTTACTCATCATGTTATGAAAAAGAAATATACAGGCGTCAATGCACTAATAAAAAAATAAATAAGCATTTGCAGCTCACAAAATTGAGTTGAATAAGTTTTGAGTATCAAAAAAGCATCATCAAAAGAAAACAGTTATTAGCTTGTATTTGAGAATATAGACAAGTGTGTTGAAACACCTTTCCACATAATTTTGATTTGACAAAATTGTTTAAGTATAATTAAAAACATATTCTAAACACACTAAGTTTAAATGCTTTGATTTATTCTACTAATGTGTTTGTCCAATGTTGAGTTAAATTGTTTATAAGACACAAGATTAAAAGGCCCAAGCCCAATACGGAAGTCAAAGCCCAAGTCAAACAGTTTAAGGCAACTCGGCCCGCGTATGTCAAAACGCTGTCGTTATGTACAAAACGCAGCTCAGCGGAAGAAGGATCTAGAAGACCTTCGAGGAACAACTTCGGGAAGAAGCTGCTGAGTTGATTCGACAAACAGTACAAGACAGCAGCTGGCTTAGAACAACTTCCAGACAAAGTGTTTCCACTTTGGGTAAAGATCAGAAGACACGGTATGATGTCTAGTTGACATTACCATAAATGGAGAGACATTCTGCCGAGCTGACCAAAAGCTGACCGAGGACAGAAGATACTCAAATCTGATTGGCCGAGAGTTCTGAGCAAGTCAGGATGACAACGACAGGAAGCCGTTTCCCTCCAATGGTTATTTCGAAATTCGAACTGACCGATGCCTCAGACGTCTCTATAAATAGTGCCATCAGTTGCTTCATTCTACACAAAACTTGATCAAGCCATTACGCTGACCAAATTTCTACGCAAAGTTCTGCAAGAAAAAGCAAAGCAATCTTACACTAAATTTCATATCTTTTGTGTAAAAGTCTAGAGTGATTATTCAATCATCTAAGGTGTCTTAGCAATCATTGTTTAGGACAAACACTTATCATTTCTAGAGATTAGAAAGGAGAGGCTGAGTACTCGGTTATAGTACTCAGCGAGAGATTAGGATTGAGTAGAGGTATAGAGGAAGGTACTCTTGTTATACTCAGTTGCTAAGATTGTAAAAGGTTTGATGCTCTACCGTTAAAGAGCTCAATAGAGAATTCAAAATCTCGGAACGTGTTCCGGGGACAGGACGTAGGCTTGGAGGCCAAACCTGGATAAATCTGCTGAGTAACATATTTCTAACCTTTAACTCCTTTATATATTTATTGCTTGCTTAAACAAAAACTAACCAAGTAAAGAGGTCAAGCTGAGTTGTGCGCATTGAATATCTGAGCTTAGGAATAGACTCTAAGTGCTATCTCCTGACTCAAGTAAAGAAACTGACCTAGTCACTAGTTGGCTAAGCCAGTATCTTGCTATTCACTCAGCACCGCTGTCCAAACCTTTTTCTCACGAAAAAGAAGTCTGCCCTAGCTTAAATTTTTTAAATAGTTCCTAACCCCCCCTTGGAACTATACTTGTAACGTTATAAGGGACCAACAAGTGGTATCAGAGCTTAAAAGCTCACTGTAAAAGGTTTAACCACCTTGAGCTGATCCCCACTATGGGCGAAAACAGTACTCGGTTTCTCCCAGGAAACCAAACAACTCAGATCTTACCTGAGGGGCTGTCCATTACTCGGCCTCCCCTATTCTTCGGGTCTAACTACACCTTCTGGAAGAATAGGATGAAAAATTTCATTCAGGCTACAAATATGAGTGCCTGGCTATCCATAGTCCAAGGTCCATTTGTACCTGTCGAAGTTGTGGCTGGCCAAACAGTTGTTAAAGCTGAGGCCAAATGGACAGAGGATGATCTCAAGAAGCTACAAAATCATGCTTCGGCTATAAATATGCTTCACTGTGCGCTCGATGCTGCAGAATATAATAAAATCTCAGGTTGTGAGTCGGTGCAAGAGATCTGGAAGAAGCTGGAGGTCACTTACGAAGGAACCAATAAAGTAAAGGAGTCCAAGGTGAACCAGCAGATGAGACTGTACGAGCTGTTCGAAATGAACAATGATGAGGGTATATCTGACATGAATGCAAGGTTTACCAACATCATCAATAAGCTTAAGAGACTTGGGAAGATCTTCACTGAGGAAGAACAAGTCAAAAAGATACTCAGGAGTCTTCCTAAAGACTGGCAAGCAAAGAAGACCGCTGTTGAGGAAGCTCAGGACTTAACCACCTACAAATATGACGAACTCATCGGCTCGTTGCTGACCCATGAGATATCAATGAAAAACTTCGAGGTGAAGGAAAAGTCTGAAGACAAGAAGCAGAAATCTCTTGTCATGAAAGCTGACTCCACTGATGGGAGCTCAACAGATGATGAGGAGATGGCTATGTTCACAAGGAAGATGAAAAGGCTGTTCAGAAAGAATGAAAAATATTCTAAGAAGCCTTACAGAAAGTTTGATAAGTATAAAGCTGAGTCCAGCGACAGCAAATACAAGAAAGACAACTCAAAGCCCATTACATGCTTTGAATGTCATCAAACTGGGCATATCAAGTCAAGCTGCCCCACGCTGAGGAAAGCTAAGAAGAACGGCAAAAAGGCAATGGTGGCTACATGGAGCGACAGTGATGAGTCTTCATCAACAAAAGCTGAGGCCACCGAGTCAGCAAAGATATGCTTCATGGCTGACGAACTTGCTGAGCCGTGCGTCTCTGAGCATGCTGACCCCTCCATTGCATCTGACGATGAGGAGCAATCAAATGAGGTAATATCACTTTCTCAGCTCAGAAACGAAATGGGTAATGCCCTGAGTGACCTCTATACACTTGTCAAAAAGTGTAATAAGAAAATTAGAGCACTCAGCAGGCGCTATGATGAGGTTGAAGAGGTCAAGCTAAGTGACCTCAGATTCCTTCTTAAGGACAACTCAACTTTGCATGATAATATGGAGATCATACATAAGTCTATCTCTAAAGTCCAATCAGATTCAAAGAAACTAATAAAGGACGTCACAAATATCCAGAACCAACTAAAGGTTCAAAACAAAAGAAATATTCCTCTGAATGCTCAGTACCGAAGTACTGGTCAGCAGAGATGGAATCCCCAGCGGAATGTCCAGTGTGACTTCTGTGGGAAGAAAGGACACACCACAAAGGTGTGCTGGCATGCTCAGCACTGGGGTGCTGACCAGTCAGTGAAAAATCCTAAACGGAAGGTCAGCTGTGACTTCTGTGGAAAGAATGGCCATACTGTCCAAGTATGCTGCCATAAAATAAAATATGATGCTTTACCTGTTGAACCTAACAAGCAAGGACCCAAAAAGAATTGGGTACCTAAAAGTAACTAGTTACAATGCAGGTAAGCCTGAGGTGTGCTGAGAAGTCAAAGATGTGGTATATTGACAGCGCATGCTCGAGGCACATGACTGGTGATGAAACTCAGTTCATCACGTTTGAGCGTAAACGAGGAGGAAGTGTAAGTTTTGGAGACAACAAAAAGGGTAAGATATTAGGGTCAGGAACCATCGGAGGTAATCCTACTATTGAGTCAGTCTCCCTAGTCAGCGGACTCAAATATAACTTACTCAGCGTAGCTCAGCTATGTGACAATGAGAGAAAAGTTATATTTGATGCTACTGGATGTAAAATATACGAGGGAAAAATAAATGAGTTAATTCTAACTGCCCCTCGGATTGATAATGTCTTTATGCTAGACTTAGAGAAAAAGTTTTCAAAAACTGTATGCTTAGTTTCAAAGGAAGAAAATTCCCGGCTATGGCACAGGAGACTTGGTCATGTAAGCATGGACCTCCTGGCCAAATTAGCAAGAAAGCAATTGGTTGAGGGACTGCCTGAACTCAGATTTGAAAAAGATCAATTATGCCACGCTTGCCAAGCTGGAAAACAAACCAAACAATCTTTTCATAGCAAAAACATTGTCTCAACTAAGCGTCCGTTAGAATTACTACACTTGGATCTCTTCGGTCCAGTTCAGCCGCTGAGTCTGGGTGGAAGAAGATTTTCCTTGGTCATTGTAGATGACTTCTCTCGATACACTTGGGTCATCTTGCTGGGTAGCAAGGATGAAACCTTTGAGGCATTTTCAAATTTGGTTAGAAAACTTGAAAATGACAAAGACCTAAAATTGGCTCACATCCGAAGTGATAATGGTGGAGAATTCAAAAACCAACAGTTTGTTGAATTCTGTGAAGCCAGCGGCATTGACCATAACTTTTCTACACCTAGGACGCCTCAACAAAATGGGGTTGTTGAAAGGAAGAACAGAACATTGGTTGAAATAGCCAGGACAATGCTGAGTGAGCATAGGCTTCCAAAGTATTTTTGGGGAGAGGCTGTTAACACAACGTGCTATATTCTTAATAGGGCTCTTGTTAGACCTATACTAAAGAAAACCCCCTACGAACTTTGGAAAGGATGAAAGCCCAACATTGGATACTTTCGTGCCTTTGGCTGTAAATGTTTTATCTTAAACACCAAAGATAGCCTAGCTAAGTTCGATTCAAAAGCTGATGAAGCTATTTTTTAGGCTACTCAACAAACAGCAAAGCATACAGAGTTTTCAATAAACGAACTCAAGTTTTAGAAGATTCAGTACATGTTGAGTTCGATGAAACTAACCTTGCAGGAAGATATCTGCCGCTGACCGAGGATGATCCACACTCAGTACCCGCTGATCAAGATACAGCCGCTAAGTCATTCCCTCAAGGGCTGACCAAAGGTAAAAGTGAACCAAATATTGTTTTCACTGACCAGTCTTCACCTGCAGAGATTGTTGAAACACAGACAGCACAAGACATCAATCTACCCAAAGAGATAAGGATTCCAAGAGGGCACTCAGAGAGTGCAATCCTTGATGCCGCTGAGAATACCCTGATGACAAAGAAACCAACTCAGGAGGTACCTCAGCAATGTAGCCTTCGTCTTAGTTCAGGAACCTAAGAACTTCGCTGATGCTGAGGAAGATGAATTCTGGATGAGCGCAATGCAAGAGGAACTTGACCAATTCAGAAGAAACGATGTATGGGAGCTAGTGCCACATCCAAGGAGTTAGAAGACCATTGGAACAAGATGGGTCTTCCGCAACAAGCTGGATGAGCAAGGAAACGTAGTCAGGAACAAAGCAAGGCTTGTAGCTCAGGGCTACAGTCAGCAAGAAGGTATTGACTATGGTGAGACCTTTGCCCCAGTGGCAAGGCTAGAGGCTATTAGGATTTTATGTGCATATGCATCTTACATGAACTTTAAACTGTTTCAAATGGATGTTAAGAGTGCATTTCTTAATGGAGTTATAAACGAGGAAGTTTATGTTAATCAACCTCCAGGGTTTGAGGATCCTAAATTCCCAAACCACGTTTATAAACTCAAAAAGGCTCTGTACGGCCTCAAGCAAGCACCACGTGCTTGGTATGAGAGACTGACCAGTTTCCTGCTGACTAGAAACTATGTCAGGGGCAAAGCTGATACAACCTTATTCATTAAGAGAAAGGGTAAAGATACCCTGCTGGCTCAAATATACGTTGATGATATTATTTTCGGTGCTACTAATGAGTCAATGTGCAAGGAATTTAGCAAGCAAATGCAGACTGAGTTTGAAATGTCTATGATGGGAGAACTCAACTTCTTCCTTGGACTTCAAATCAAACAAGGAAAGAACGGCATCTTCATCAGTCAAGCTAAATATGCCAAGGAGATATTGAAGAAATATGATCTTGAAAATTGCAAGCCAATATCCACTCCTATGGGCACTGACACTGTCCTCTGCGCTGACGAGAATGGTAAGTCAGTAGACAGCAAATTGTATCGAGGTATGATAGGCTCTCTACTTTACTTAACAGCCAGTAGACCGGACATTCAGTTCTCAGTATGCTACTGTGCTAGATATCAATCTAACCCTAAGGAATCTCATTACATAGCTGTAAAAAGAATCCTTAGATATTTGCAAAGCTCAGTGAACGCAGGTTTATGGTATCCCAACACTCATGGCTTTACACTCGTTGGATACACTGACGCTGACTATGGTCGAGACAAGCTAGAACGGAAAAGCACCTCTGGAGGATGTCATTTCTTAGGAAGCTGTCTTGTATCCTAGTTCAGCAAGAAGCAGGCGTCATTAGCCTTGTCTACCACTAGAGCTGAGTACATTGCTGCTGGTCACTGTGTTGCTCAAGTCCTATGGATTAAGCAACAGCTTGAAGACTATGGTGTTCAAACAAAGACAATTGAGGTCAAATGCGACAACAAAAGTGCAATTGATCTATCGAAGAACCCAATTCAACACAGCAGAATGAAGCATGTCAGCATAAGGCATCACTTCATTAGAGACCATGTACTCAAAGGTGAGATAAAGCTGACCTACGTCCCAACGGATGAGCAGCTTGTGGATATCTTCACAAAGCCACTGGCTCGTGAACAGTTCAGCATGCTGAGAGAAGCCATTGGTATGTTTAATCCTCTTCAGTAAATTCCTATTCTAAAATGTAAATTTATGCTGAGTGAATTACTATGCTGAATGATTTATGCAAATGCATGCTGAGTGATTGTTATGCTGAGTACTTAACGCAAAATACATATCAATACTGAGTAAATATGCACACCGAGTAGTAATCTCAAACTGAGAAATCATCCTACTGACCACTCAGAATATAAAACGCTTAGTATTCTAAACGCTGAGTGATAGATCCGTTGCATTAAATGCAAAAGCACGCGAATAGCCACCTAGGATGATGTATACGCCGAATGTGTCATAAAAGCCAGGATCTTTGTCGGTTGACAATCCCAAGGCAAAACTGACACATGGATTCGATAAGATCCACTCTTCACCGCTATAAATAATGGGTAAATCCCCATTTTTATTTTCTTTACTCTTACCGAATTCTTGGCAAAGCATTCTCTCTCTCTAAGACTCTCAAAGCTTCCCAATCCTTTTCTGAAATAATGACTAGAGTTTCCGTCAACATCTCCGGTGCCGGTCACCCTAAGACCAGCTCCGATGAACCCTCCAGGCAAACTACTGTGCCTGAAACCACCAAGGTCACTACGCCGAGCAAAGGCAAAGCTGGCCAAGCTACCTCAACTAAGGGTAAGCCGACCAAGGCCAGAACCTATACCAAGGTATTTGAAGACATTAGTGAATGGAAAGTAGACTTTTCACGATGGGTTTCTGAGGCCTTCGTGACATTCGAGCAACCCTTCTGCGAATGGATATCAAAGAATGGCTGGACAGAGCTGTTCTCCATTAGGGATCACACCTATGCTGACCTAGTAAGGGAGTTCTACAACAATCTCCGAGTTGCTGATGATAACCAGGACTATCTGGTAACTGTTGTAAAGGAAAAGACCATTTTCATCAACCCTACTTACCTCGCTAACTTGCTGAAGTTAAAGAATGAGGGAACAAAACTGAGGCGATATGGAGATCATGATGGTACTGGGTACGATACCACCTTCTGTAAGCCCGCTGGCCACTCTGGAGAAGTCTCAAGTACCTCAATGGGTCAGCACTAAAAGATGGCTCACTATCTGCTGACCTACTTCATTTACCCCAAGATCAACTGCACCACCTCAGCAACGAATTTTGAGCAATGCTTTATATGGCATATGCTGACGTACAAGCCGATCAATATGCCAGTATTCTTGATTGCTGGGTTCATAAGGAGCACTGGAACTCTCAGGCTGGGATCACTCATCACCAGAATCCTCTTAGATCATCAAATTGATCTATCTCAGGAAACTAAGGCTAGAGGATCTGAGATAACCGCAGCTTCGCTGAGGGCTTTGAAGTTCAATCAGCCACTAAAGAAAGGAAAAGTTGCTGCTGAACAACAAGCTGAGGAAACAGCTCCAAAGCAAAGCAAAAGGACAAAGGCTCCAGCTACCCGCAAGAGGAAAGCTGTTGGGACTCCTTCAAAGAAGGCTGAGCCTCAGGCCAAGAAGCCTAAGTCAGCTGCTGAACCAGGTTAGGAGAGACCTAAGTCAGCTGAGAAAAGGAGCAGGCAAGAAGAGCCTGAAATTGAGGAAAGAACAGATGCTGATGAGCAACCTTAAAAGAAGCAGAAGTCTTCTACACTGACTCCTATTGATGCTATCCCTACTGACGTCGTTGTGCCTGGTGATTCTCACTACACACAGTGTCTAGGAACTGTAGCTGAGCATCAAGAAGATGATGTGCATCTGGACGATCAGTTCATTGCACAAGTTGAGGAAGAGTTAGATGGCGATAGTGAAGAAGATGAAGAACAAGAAGAAGCCAGCGGTCAGGATGACGCTGAGGACACAGAGGAGACAGCTAGTGAGGTTGGAGCTGAGCCAACAAATACTGAGTTGGCTGCTGGCAATGTACAAGAACAAGATGACCAGCTTAATGCTGATCAAGAGGAAACTTCTCCCTCTCACTCAGGAGACTCTATCCAAGCTGACACACCTCCTCGAAAAAGAAGATTAATCAAGGCAAGTCAGAAGTCGGTCATTGAACCTCTTGCCCAAATACCAACTGTTCCTGACTTTGTCATTCAGAAGCCGACCCAAGACCCTTCTAAACTCAAGCTGAAATTTTTCAGAAAACAACCATCTACTACTCCATCGGCTTCCCTTGAAAAGCAAGCCTCTGTTTCTTCACCAAAGGAACACGCCGACTTGAATGCTTCCGCCAACTCAACAAGTAAAGTTGAGCCAATTCCTGTCAATGCTGTTACTACAAGCATTGTGCTGACTCACAACATTCCTGCACCAGTCAGCACAGACAGCATTAGAATTACTTCTTCTCCAATCAACACATCTGTCGATCAATCAGTTCTACCAAAACCTCAAGTGCAGATTGGAAACACACTTCCAGTCACTGACCATGTTATTCCTCTGACTCCTCTTCCAACCGGTCATACTGAGGCAACAAGGCAAAGTAATGAAGGCCCTCTTAGCTACTTGCATGCCACCGAGTCTGGAAAAAGAATCATCGACTCGGTGCAAACACTAATCAAAGACCTTCATCAAACCACTCAACCTGCTGCTGGGTCTTCTACTACTGAGACAACTCAGCTCTCCCATGTAACTCAGCTTCTCAACGAAGTTAAGGGATTCAAGGACTTGCTGAGTGTCATCGTTACCTTTCAAGCATAGCAAGCTAAGCAGGATTCCATCGCAAAGCTGGATGAGATCCAGCTGACAATAGTTCAACATCTCAACGCTCTTCAAGAACAAGTTCAGACTTTGTCAGCTGCGAACACGCGCTATGCAACTTCTGATGAAGTCAAAATGCTTTTTGCTCAGCTTCACACTGAGCAAATCAAAACCAACGAGCAAATGGTCTCCTATTCTCAGTGCTCAGTAGAGCAAATTGGTGAGGCCGTTCGATTGCTGAACTTGAACAAGCAAGAGATGGATACTGACGCTATGAAGCAAAATGAAATGTTGTCTATCACCAGACAAACTTTCAACCACATACGTCATACAAATGTTCAGTGTCAATACTACGACACATCCTTACTCAAGACATTCCATCAAGTCGTTGCTGGTCTGACCGATGCACTTACCTGGATAGGTAAATCTCAAGCTTTCACAGTAAGCATGATCAGCGCTGCTGAACTTAATATACCTGCCGAGGTATCAGATGATGGAGTTGCAATTTTTGATGGTGTCAATGAAAGCTCCGATAGACTTAAGGCGCTGTCCACGGAACTGACCAGAGCCGTCTTAACCGATGCCTTTAGGATTCCTCCTCCCGATGCTGACAAAACGGGGGAGAAAGAACAAGCTAGAACACAGCATGAGCATAGTCAGTCCAAACAAAAGAGACAGAAATAGAAATTAGGCTAGCTCAGTTATGCTATGTTTGTAGTCTCTATGTGTTATGTTTTTCTTTCTTTTGCTGTAAACACTGACTACTTCTAGTAATATCAATACTTGCATCTGTTTATCCAAAAACTGAGTTATGAGTTATTATCTATGATGCTGAGTATTAAATCATTATGTATCTTCAATTACATCAACCATGTCTAATGCTTATAAAACTTGTTGATTGTACCCAATGCTGATAACATGTTTGACATTGACTTGTATGTCTATATAACATTGTCTTATAAAACTCATTGAACAACAAATTACTCAGCGCCCTCTGAATGCTATAACTTCCGCTTAAACACTGAGTAAAATAGAATATGTTCCATGAGCTGACCTATATCTGAAAACTGACCTTAGACTTACTCGATTAAACCTTCAAATGTTTAGAGTAAAACTAAGTCAGTAGCTCAACCCTTACGGGGGAGTTTGCTAAGATATATTAGGTCAACTATTGTGGGGGAGCTCAATACTGAGTTCTTCGCTGAATAGTTTTGCCAACATCAAAATGGGGGAGTTTGTTGAAACACCTTTCCACATAATTTTGATTTGACAAAATTGTTTAAGTATAATTAAAAACATATTGTAAACACACTAAGTTTAAATGCTTTGATTTATTCTACTAATGTGTTTGTTCAATGTTGAGTTAAATTGTTTATAAGACACAAGATTAAAAGGCCCAAACCCAATACGGAGGTCAAAGCCCAAGTCAAACAGTTTAAGGCAACTCGGCCCGCGTATGTCAAAACGCTGTCGTTATGTACAAAATGCAGCTCAGCGGAAGAAGGATCTAGAAGACCTTCGAGGAACAACTTCGGGAAGAAGCTGCTGAGTTGATTCGACAAACAGTACAAGACAGCAGCTGGCTTAGAACAACTTCCAGACAAAGTGTTTCCACTTTGGGTAAAGATCAGAAGACACAGTATGCTGTCTAGTTGACATTACCATAAATGGAGAGACATTCTGCCGAGCTGACCAAAAGCTGACCGAGGACAGAAGATACTCAAATCTGATTGGCCGAGAGTTCTGAGCAAGTCAGGATGACAACGACAGGAAGCCGTTTCCCTCCAACGGTTATTTCGAAATTCGAAATGACCGATGCCTCAGACGTCTCTATAAATAGTGCCATCAGTTGCTTCATTCTACACAGAACTTGATCAAGCCATTACGCTGGCCAAATTTCTACGCAAAGTTCTGCAAGAAAAAGCAAAGCAATCTTACACTAAATTTCATATCTTTTGTGTAAAAGTCTAGAGTGATTATTCAATCATCTAAGGTGTCTTAGCAATCATTGTTTAGGACAAACACTTATCATTTCTAGAGATTAGAAAGGAGAGGCTGAGTACTCGGTAATAGTACTCAGCGAGAGATTAGGATTGAGTAGAGGTATAGAGGAAGGTACTCTTGTTATACTCAGTTGCTAAGATTGTAAAAGGTTTGATGCTCTACCGTTAAAGAGCTCAGTAGAGAATTCGAAATCTCGGAACGTGTTCCGGGGACAGGACGTAGGCTTGGAGGCCGAACCTGGATAAATCTGCTGAGTAACATATTTCTAACCTTTAACTCCTTTATATATTTATTGCTTGCTTAAACAAAAACTGACCAAGTAAAGAGGTCAAGCTGAGTTGTGCGCATTGAATATCTGAGCTCAGGAATAGACTCTAAGTGTTATCTCCTGACTCAAGTGAAGAAACTGACCTAGTCACTAGTTGACTAAGCCAGTATCTTGCTATTCACTCAGCACCGCTGTCCAAACCTTTTTCTCACGAAAAAGAAGTCCGCCCTAGCTTAAAATTTTTAAATAGTTCCTAACCCCCCCCCTTGGAACTATACTTGTAACGTTATAAGGGACCAACAAAGTGAATCCATTGCTACCCCACCCACCCTATATAGTCAAAACATAACAAGTACCAAAAAAGAAAGTCATACATTGTGAACACACCACCGAATTATTGAGAAATGAATCTTATGATATCTTCCTGCAAACCTGTGCCATAAAGCGTGGAAGCATTAGTGCAAGTATTTGTTCGAGGATTCTGGCCCCAGTTGAATCTATTGCTTGAACTAGAATTGCAGTAAATGCAAAAGGAACCTCAATGCTAACCTACCATTAAATCTCCAAGTTATAAGCAACACAGATATTTGAAGTACATATAGCCACCTATTGAGCAAGTACAGAAGATAACATTTGATACCCAGAAACACAACATTTCTAAAAACCAGACATGCATGCAATTAAAGTCAACGCTCATTCCAATGCCACAAAATATCATCACATCTTCAGAACACAAAATGCATTAGCTTCATTTTAACATTCTCAAAACATTTTCTAGTCTTGTGTCTACTAAAACAAACAATCCAAAAGTTCTGAATAACAGTCAAAATAGGGACTAAAAACTAGCAAGCTCAGCTCTCAGTTTGTTCCCTCAACCACCGAATTGTGCTCCTAACGGTCACGACGCTAGCAGTGCTGTCACATAACAAAACAATAGTCAGTGCACAATATCCACACATTCAGCCTCCAAGGGCAAAGCATTCAATTACAGTTTTGAATAAAACTGATAAGGTGGATGAAGGGTATTTACTTCAAAGTGTAGACACTGCTAGTCACAAAACGATAAGTAGGATTGACTATGCACAAAACAATAACACTGAAAAGTTAGCAAGACTCCAAATAATTAGGATTCACTTGTAAACCCATTGAAGCTATCAGGTAGCTGCAAAATAAAACTCAAGTTTTCACATTTCATAACTTGGGGCTTTGAATTCCAAAATTTAACACTTTTACTTGCTAAGATGCCCATAAGAGCAGTGATGTTTTATTTTGTGGTGGGACTAGAAGATTTCAGCTCAGGTTTTGTGATATGTGCTTAAGTTTGTTTGCAGGTGATGTACTATAAGACGATTGGGAAACAGAAACATATTTTGGGGAAATAAAAGCAGATAAGATTTTTGGTGATGTCCTGATAGGGGTCAAAAACCCCTATCTTTAGGTACGGTTTTATGACGGTTTTTAGCGTTATTTCATGAATAAGCGAGCAATTGTCGCATTTATATGCTTTTGTGTGAGTTAGTTAGAAATTGGAAATGTTTTATTTACTTTTCGTTGTTTAGGTTCGTTTTCTGTTTATTTTAGGCAAATATGGCCAAAATAGCATGTACGTTAAATTTCCATTATCTTTTATAGCTAATTGATCCGCCAAAAGTCGCACCAAATGGAGTGTTTACTCAAAATGAGCGATTGGCGGGTCAATTTAGCCTCGGAACTAATGTTGTTTGGAGTTTATGTGCGTGTGCAGGTTAAAACATGATCAATTTCAGGCAAAAATCACGTCTCGGGGACCCCCGGCAGTCGCTCGGCGAATTAGGCAGCGACGAGCAGCCCAGGCCCTGGTCGGCGAGCTGCCCAGGCGCTGGTCGGTGAGCTTCCCAGGCGCTGCTCGGCGAGCTAGCTGTGCCAGCTCACCGAGCTGGCCCTCAGGGGCCAGCTCGCGTCGAGCTGGCGCCCAGCTCGACGAGTTGCCCTGCGGGAATCAGTCAAAAGATTGATTCTCGGCCCCACGAAGTCACGATTGACCCCACGACTTCTCACCTGCAAAAGGATACGAATTAGGTCAGAAAAAGGGCCCGAACCGCATCTATAAATAGAACTTTTTAATTGTAAATTAGATATCTTTTATCTTTTGTAAAAACCTAAGCTTCCACCTTGAGAAATCCTCTCCACCTCCTCCGTCTCTTTCAACCTCCATTGAAGACAGCTCCGAAGCTCCGTTCCCCGAGGATTGCTCAAGTTCCATCCTTAAGTCCTAGGAAGACGCCTGCATTGGTAGACAAGTTCCCTAAAAGGGATTTTTCTTCTTTTATATTCTGTCTAGCCCCCGATCCATGCTATGAATCCTAGGCTCATTGTATCTTCGTGACAATATTTTCATCTTTGATATATATTATAGTTTTGTTTAGTCAATTGTTCTATTGCTTTAATCTTTGTCTTACGCTTTGTCTGATTGGTTTAACTCATTTGATAATCCCAAAATTAAGTTGGCACATATTGCGAGCTGAATCTGACCTAGTTAGTGCCTATAGGTTTGACGACCCTATAGAAGATTAAGCCCAAATTGCTGAGCCTTAGAGCTAGTTTCGGCCTTACAAGGGAATCACGAACTAGGGACCTCAGGAGGATAGGTAGGGTTAATCGCCTCGGACACAAGTGACTTAGATTAGGTTTTAATTCCGTTGTCTAAACAATTTATTCTCATTATTATCGTATCACCTCATGTCCCTTCGGGTAATTACATTGGTAAAAGATCACTTAGCTAGGAGTAGAGTAATTCAACTAGGAGTAGATTAACTCAATCAAACAACCTCAAAACCCACACAGCCTAGATAACACCTGAGACCAAGTAGCTCGATACTTGTAGTAAATAAATCCTGTGGATTCGATACCTAGACTTGTCCAGATTTTATTACTTGATAACGACGGGGTACACCTATCCCTTAGTGAGCCTTCTTAACGGAGGCGCGTCAAGTTTTTGGCGCCGTTGCCGGGGATTTATTTCTTCTGCAATATCGAACCAAAGGTCGATTTGTTAGTTTAGGCATTCCTTTGTGAATATCCTTTGTTTATATTGTCTATACCTCTTTATACATATACTTGTTTATAGGGGAAAGTACAAAAATAAACCTTGTGGTTTAGACCATTTTCGAACATAGACTATGTGGTTTAAAAGTTTACAAACAGGTACCTTGTGGTTGATTCTGTTAGCAAACACAGTCCAAACTGACTAACAGTGTTAAAAAAAAGTCAAAAGTCAAAAGGTAAAGAGTTATTTTGGTCCTTATATTTTTTTTATTTTATAAATTAACTCCTTTATTATTTAATTACCACCAACAAACCCCAAAACAAAACCAAAATTCAAACACACCATCTTCTCCCCTCTCACATCTCTCTTCTTTCGTAATTCAAATACTTAAACTTATAATCAAACCTCCCGTGATCTTTCCGTTCGAGCTTTACTGTGTCAAGTCTATTATTTCTATAATTTCCATTATTGTATCAGAAATTGACTTCCAATGGTTAAAGAATTTACATTTACTTGAATTTGGCTGAAACAGATTCTTAGGCAAAGCAGTCACCCTTCCTCAAAACTTGGAACCATCACCATGGAAAATCTACACAATAACACAAGTAGAAGAAGTAAAAATCCTAATAAGAATTCCAATTCTCTTCAGCACAATCGTAATGAACATATGTTTAGCACATCTCCAAACATTCTCAGTTCAACAAGGTTTCATCATGAACAGATTCCTCAGAAAATTCGAAGTCCCAGCTCCATCTGTCCCAATTATCCCCTTACTTTCATGACAATCCTAATCCCAATTCCTCTTCGTCCCATTCGCCAAAAAATTCACTGGTCACCCCACCGGAATCACCCAGCTCCAATGTGTCGGAATCATCCTCATCCTCTCTGCAATTTCCATGGCCGTTGCCTGATTAATTGAAGTCAATAGACAAAATCAAGCCATTTCAGATACTGGGAACCCTAGAATTAGTGTATTTTGGCTTTCTTTTCAATTTGCGATTTCAGATGTTTTTTTTAAAACATAAATATTGTTGGTTTCGTAGGTTGGTTTTTCAATCCAAATAGATAGAGAAAATGGTTGTGTTTGAATTTTGTTTTTTTTTGTTTTAGGGTTTGTTGGTGGTCATTAAATAATAAAATGGTTAATTTATAAAATAAATAAATAGAAGGACCAAAATAACTCTTTGCCTTTTGACTTTTGATTTTTTTAACACCGTTAGTCAATTTGGACCGTGTTTGCTGACGGAATCAACCACAAGGTACTTGTTTGTAAACTTTTAAACCACATAGTCTACGTTCGAAAATGGTCCAAACCACAAGGTTTATTTTTGTACTTTTCCCTTGTTTATACATACACTTGTTTATATACGATTCTTTTTGTGAATATCCTTGTTTATATCGTTTATACTTGTTTATACATATACCTGTTTATACATACACTTGTTTATAAACGATTTTTTTGTGAATATCCTTGTTTATATCGTTTATACTTGTTTATACATAATTCTTCATACCTGTTTACCTATACTTATAATCGTATACTTGTTTATATTATTTATACTTGTGTATACATAATTCTTTATACTTATTCTCTATACTTGTTGATATATAATCTTTATAACTTCTATACTCGTTCATATCTTTTGTATTTGTTCATAACTATATACTTTTACTTATCAACTTTTGTGCTAGAACTTCACTTTTTCTCAGCATTCTCTGATCAATGAATTGGCAAGAAAGAGTCGAGTGGCAAGCTCAAAAGTTTACTATCCCATCAAGACAATACATTCATGCCCTAGAGAATGAGGCTCCCAATCCCTCCATGGCCGAGTTAAATAAGAAAATGGATAACTTGATGGCGAAACTGAGCCTCAACACCAATGAAAGTGTAAGTTTTGTGGGTAATCACCAAAGGTATAATTCTAACCCCAATTCTTACAACTTTTATGGTAGTGATTGGAGGAGACCTCAACACTCAAATCTGTCCTACGGGAACCCTAACATGTTGAGGCCTCCAAATAGGTTTGTTAATGAGCACAGGGAAAACGAATTGGGAGTGTTTCCTTACGAACAAGCAAGCCAAGTTTCTCCACAACCCTCTAGTTCACAAGATGAGGTACTGTCCCTTTTGAAAGGAATATCAGCCCGACTTACAATCAATGAGGAGGTTTGCAAGGACTTAAGCAACCAATTGGCTCAAATAAACCATGAGATGCAAGAGCGATCCCGAGATGCTCTCCCAAGCATAAAAGAAAACATAGAAATCCCACAAAGGGAATCAGCTCAAGCCATCTCTTTGAGGAATGACAAAAAGGTAGCACCAAGTCCACTGTCACATGCATCACTCAAGGTAAGTGAGGAACCTGAAGCGGTAAGCAACCCCGGTTCAAAATCTGAAATTCTAAATCATGTGAAAGAGATAAAAGATCAAATCAAAACTTGTGTATCTCAACTACCTTTTCCTCAAAAGTTAGAAAAGTTTAGGTTTGCTTCATACTCAGAAGGTTTCACTCTCTTTGACCTACCAAGAGAATCCAAAAGGGAGCAAACCAAATTTTTTCATAATATGTTTAAATTTGGCCGCTTATTTTCATTAAACTTATTTGAGGCCCCTAATCCGTTTTGTAGGTACGGATTATTTGTTAAGGAATTCGAGTTCCTAACGCGGATAGAAGCTTATACTTAGGAAGGAACTCTATGTCGAGCTAACCGACTATAAAAGTAGCGCTTCTTGGGAGGCAACCCAAGTTTGAATACAACTTTTCAGGTTTTTACTTTTTAATAAATTTTATAGATATACTTTTAGGTTGGTTTAGTTCTTTTACGTTTTTATTTTCAGTGCTCGGGTTAAAAAAAAGGGCGTAATTTTGCCTCGGGCAGCCCAGCTCGGGCGAGCTGGGCACTGCCGCCCAGCTCATCTCAGACGAGCTGGGCACCCCAGCTCGGGCGAGCTGAGCACTGCTGCCCAGCTCGCCGAGCTGCTCGGCCGAGATAAGCAACAGTTCGGGATTTTTTTCCCGAACGGAGCTGGAAAAAAAAAAAAAAATTTGGCACCGCAAATCATCAAGTTTTTGGCGATTGCGATAAAATCAGTAAGTTGTCTTCTCCACCCTAACTTTTTGCACATGCGCATGATGGTTTTAGATGCAATGTTGGAACTTATTGGATATTTTAAGTGTGAGGAGGAGGGGTAGACAAACTTACAAAAATTTGTATAATTTTTAAATTTTTGTGGCGTCGTGTCTAGTTTAGTTTAAACGCTTTTGGGTTTTATTTATGTTTTTGCATGTTTAGGACCTAAAACCGTGAACCTCCTTCGAATCTAAACTTCGTTATTTGTCCTTGAGGGCTGAGAACCAAATCTAAGATTGCATGACAACTAGTTTAGGTGTAGGACACAATCCTTGTATCTGTAAAAGCATGAGCTAAAGTTTGCATTTAGACCCTACTTTTGAAGAAATGCTAAAATCATTACTTAGGTAGATAACTTAAGAATTGAAGGCATGTGATATTAAACTTGAGTTTGGGGAGAACTAGTAAGCACAAATTTGAAACCCAAGAACTGTGAGTTGAATTTGAGCCAAAGAGCGAACATCAAAAAGCTCTTTTTCTTGACATTTTTGTGTGAATGCTTTGACTTGTGGAAAGATTACAAATTTTGCACCTAATACTGAGTTAAACCTACATGCGATGATTTGAGATGTTAAACGATGAATCAGCCTCACTAGAATTAACCCTTTTCTTTACCTTATTTTCTCTTTTTCATCCACTTTAGGAAGCCCCTATGAGCCTGTATTTTTGTAGTTTGTAGATTTTTCTTTCGTTCTAACCCAAATTTTTGCAAACCATCACTTGGTTTGTTGCTTAACCCGAGTTTTTGCAAAGCTCGCATTGAGCCTTTGTTTTCTTCTAGCGCTTTATCCTTGTTTATGGCACCATAGTAGCAAGCCAAAAGGCTAAGAAGTGAATGAGCGTTACTATCCAAAAAGAAAAAAAAAGAGAAAAAGAAAAAACAGAAAAGAAAAAGAAAAGAGACGAACAAAAGAAGGAGAACCATATCTCCCAAGTCTTAAAATTAGAACGTCTCAGAAAAAATATGTGAATAAAAAGCTCAATCACTTCACAATTTGCTAAAGCCATTTTAAACTTTGTTTTTCTAGCGCTAGAACTCCTAACCCTTGTTGTACCTTTAACCCTCTAACCACATTACAACCCCAATTCGAGGCTGTTTTTGATATCATCGGAGTCATATAGCATAGTAGAGGCTAGAACTCCTAACCCTTGTTGTACCTTTAACCCTCTAACCACATTACAACCCCAATTCGAGGCTGTTTTTGATATCATCGGAGTCATATAGCATAGTAGAGGAACTCGAATGAACGTGCAAAATCAACGTAATCCTAAGCAAGAACATAAGCCGAGAGTAAACACTTTAGCCACCAAAATTGTGTGAATTGAGTGAACTACCTATGGTGAGGTGTTTTACTTAGCTATCCCATTAAGCTCGTTTAATTGAACATGTGTCCTTTTTCTTAAACATATGACCTGTGATAATTGAAATGCGGCTTTTGGATATCGTGTCTCTACTTTGTATTTCCGAATGCATGTAATTACAGATGCACGAAATTGTGTCAAGCACCTAGTCAAACCAGGAGGTTTTCTAGCTTGCTTGTGATTGCGGGTTTAGTTTTTTAGTTTACTTGGGGACAAGTAAAGTTTTAAGTGCAAGAAGGTTTGATAGGGGTCAAAAACCCCTATCTTTGGGTACGGTTTTAGGACGGTTTTTAGCGTTATTTCATGAATAAGCGAGCAATTCTCGCATTTATATGCTTTTGTGTGAGTTAGTTAGAAATTGGAAATGTTTTATTTACTTTTCGTTGTTTAGGCTCGTTTTCTGGTTATTTTAGGCAAATATGGCCAAAATAGCATGTACGTTAAATTTCCATTATCTTTTATAGCTAATTGATCCGCTAAAAGTCGCACCAAACGGAGTGTTTACTCAAAATGAGAGATTGGCGGGTCAATTTAGCCTCGGAACTAATGTTGTTTGGAGTTTATGTGCGTGTGCAGGTTAAAACATAATCAATTTCAGGCAAAAATCGCGTCTCGGGGACCCCCGGCAGTCGCTCGGTGAATTAGGCATCAGCGAGCAGCCTAGGCGCTGCTCGGGCGAGCTGGCCCCTAGAGGCCAGCTCGCCGAGCTGGCTGTGCCAACTCGCCGAGCTGGCTGTGCCAACTCGCCGAGCTGGCCCTCAGGGCCCTGCTCGGGCGAGCTGGCATGGCCAGCTCACCGAGCTGGCGCCCAGCTCCGAGAGCTGCCCTGCGGGAATCAGTCAAAAGACTGATTCTCGGCCCCACGAAGTCACGATTGACCCCACGACTTCCCACCTGCAAAAGGATACGAATTAGGTCAGAAAGAGGGCCCGAACCGCATCTATAAATAGAAATTTTCAATTGTAAATTAGATATCTTTTATCTTTTGTAAAAACCTAAGCTTCCACCTTGAGAAATCCTCTCCACCTCCTCCGTCTCTTTCAACCTCCATTGAAGACAGCTCCGAAGCTCCGTTCACCGAGGATTGCTCAAGTTCCATCCTTAAGTCCTAGGAAGACGCCTGCATTGGTAGACAGGTTCCCTGAAAGAGATTTTTCTTCTTTTATATTCTGTCTAGCCTCTAATCCATGCTATGAATCCTAGGCTCATTGTATCTTCGTGATAATATTTTCATCTTTGATATATATTATAGTTTTGTTTATTCAATTGTTCTATTGCTTTAATCTTTGTCTTACGCTTTGTCTGATTGGTTTAACTCATTCGATAATCCCAAAATTAAGTTGGCACATATTGCGAGCTGAATCTGACCTAGTCAGTGCCTATAGGTTTGACGACCCTATAGAAGATTAAGCCCAAATTGCTGAGCCTTAGAGCTAGTTTCGGCCTTACAAGGGAATCACGAACTAGGGACCTCAGGAGGATAGGTAGGGTTAATCGCCTCGGACACAAGTGACTTAGATTAGGTTTTAATTCCGTTGTCTAAACAATCTATTCTCATTATTATCGTATCACCTCATGTCCCTTCGGGTAATTACATTGGTAAAAGATCACTTAGGAGTAGAATAACTTAATTAGGAGTAGAATAACTTAGTTCGAATTAGTATAACTTAGCCAGGAGTAGAGTAATTCAACTAGGAGTAGATTAACTCAATCAAACAACCTCAAAACCCACACAGCCTAGATAACACCTGAGACCAAGTAGCTCGATACTTGTAGTAAATAAATCCTGTGGATTCGGTACCTGGACTTGTCCAGATTTTATTACTTGATAACGACGGGGTACACTTATCCCTTAGACGGCCTCAGCAGTGACCGACGCCGCCGAGGCGCGTCATGTACTATAACATTTAATCAGATAAGGTGAAGAATGCACCACTCTAAAGTTTTTGGTAATGCATTATGGCACTGGAAATACATTCACTATTAGAAACTAGAAGGAAAAAGGTACAAATTAATATTTATAGTTTTTAAATATTTTTTTTTGTAAAATTGAACCAATTATATACAAATTAATATACCATAATGGGTGTCGTTTATAATAGATTAATAAGATATAATTTTTTTCAAATAAAGTGTAAAAACTGAGTCACTATATTCGCGCTCTTACAGATCCCTAGAGATGGAAAATTCTAGAGAGCCTTCCTCTTGCCTTTTCCTCTTCTTCCCGACTTTTCTTCTTCCCAAACACCGATATATCCTAAAAAATCAAATTGACTCCGAACCGAATCGAAAATCAAATTTTTATGCTGTTTGGTTCAGTTTTACAGTTTTACCACATTGTGCACAACCCTAGGCAAGGGCGAATCCAGTATGAGAGCACTGGTGGCAGCTGCCCCCACTTACATTTTTAAAAAACTCAAGTATTAATTTTAGATTTAGTAGTTCTAGAATTGAGGATAAAGAATGATTTTAAATTTAATATTTTCTTTTTATTTTTTTAATTCTGTTTTAAAGCAAAACGACGTCGTTTTATTTAATTTGAACTACGTCCTTTTGTTTACAATAAAAATAAAAAATAAAAAGTAAATATTTAAATGTAAAACTAAATAGGTCCTAAAACAAACCATCGGTCTCTCTTGTTCTTTTTAATCTCTTTAGTTCTTCTTCCTCAATTCCTCTTTCTTCTTAAGCCTAAATTGAAATCCCTAATCCTAACTAAGATTAAATCAAAATCGGCATCCAATCCCTCCGTAGTTGAATCGTTGGTCCGGCACTCCATCTCCGATCTTTGCCTTTCTATTTCCGTATTTTTTGGCTCCTACTTGAATTTTGATTTGATATTTCTGCTACGGGTAAACTACATCAATGGTATCTGAACTTTACCTAGATTACATTTTTTTAAACCGAACCGATTATATATATATACAAATTAATATACCATAACAGATGTCGTTTATAATAGATTAATAAGATATAATTTTTTTCAAATAAAGTGTAAAAACTGAGTCACTATACATATTTTGACACATGTAATATGGACCCATAATTATTATAAGAGGTCCCACTATTTTAATTATTACGTGGGGTCGCCATACACGTGTCCAAATGTGAATTGGAGGTCTTCCGAGTGACATGGAAGACCGGGTGCTTAATATAAGAACTCTCCCTAGAGATGGAAAATTCTAGAGAGCCTTCCTCTTGCCTTTTCCTTTGCTTCCCGAACACCGATATATCCTAAAAAATCAAATTGATTCCGAACCGAACAAAAAATCAAATTTTTATACTGTTCGGTTCAGTTTTACAGTTTTACCACATTGTGCACAACCCTAAGTAAGGGTAAAATTGACATTGGTTGACAAAGTTAGACATAAAAGTACACTATTTTATAAATTTAAACGCAAATTTGCATCTTATACCTTATTCAAAACTTCATCTCTCCCTTAGAAAAAACACCAAAAAAAAAAACTCATCACTCCTTTAAATATAAATATTTAAGCCTCAAATTAACAAATAATACCAATTTAGTTATCATCTTTTCTAATACTAAATAATCTCATAAATAAAATTTAGGATTAATGTGCAAAAATACCTCTAACGTTTACAACCATGAGCAATTTTACCATTAACGTCTAAAATGGTGTAATTTTACCTCTAACATTGGTAGCCAAAAACAATTTTACCCTTAACGTTGGTAAGTTGGATTAATTTTAGACATTATTATAAAATGTGGATATTTTGTTCCATATTCTCCACCAATTGCACGTCATTTTGATTCTAAAAAAATTATAGTTTTTTTGTGATTTAATAATAGAATTGAAGATTAATATTTTTTTTTGGTAGGAACAGGAAAGAAAAACCAAAAAATCAAGAAAAACCTAACCAGGGATCAGCCTAGGGAAGCTAACCCCCACCACATCATCCAACAGGAGCGAAGAAAGGTACTCAGGAGGAGAAGAGAAAGTAGTGACACCCCACATCCCCTCATGGCCTGCAGCCACCAGGCGATCTGCCACCCGGTTCTGCTCTCTAAAAATATGGCTGAAGTTGATAAATGAATCTTATGATATCTTCCTGCAAACCTGTGCCATAAAGCGTGGAAGCATTAGTGCAAGTATTTGTTCGAGGATTCTGGCCCCAGTTGAATCTATAGCTTGAACTGGAATTGCAGTAAATGCAAAAGGAACCTCAATGCTAACCTACCATTAAATGTCCAAGTTATAAGCAACACAGATATTTGAAGTACATATAGCCACCTATTGAGAAAGTACAAAAGATAACATTTGATACCCAGAAACACAACATTTCTAAAAACCAGACATGCATGCAATTAAAGTCAAGGCTCATTCCAATGCCACAAAATATTATCACATCTTCAGAACACAAAACGCATTAGCTTCATTTTAACATTCTCAAAACATTTTCTAGTCTTGTGTCTACTAAAACAAACAATCCAAAAGTTCTGAATAACAGTCAAAATATGGACTAAAAACTAGCAAGCTCAGCTCTCAGTTTGCTCCCTCAACCATCGAATTGTGCTCCTAACGATCACGACGCTACCAGTGCTGTCACATAACAAAACAATAGTCAGTTCACAGTATCCACACATTCAGCCTCCAAGGACAAAGCATTCAATTATAGTTTTGAATAAAACTGATAAGGTGGATGAAGGGTATTTACTTGAAAGTGTAGACACTGCTAGTCACAAAACGATAAGTAGGATTGACTATTCACAAAACGATAACACTGAAAAGTTAGCAAGACTCCAGATAATTAGGATTCACTTGTAAACCCATTGAAGCTATCAGGTAGCTGCAAAATAAAACTCAACTTTTCACATTTCATAACTTGGGGCTTTGAATTCCAAAATTTAACACTTTTACTTGCTAAGATGCCCATAAGAGCAGTGATGTTTTATTTTGTGGTGGGACTAGAAGATTTCAGCTCAGGTTTTGTGATATGTGCTTAAGTTTGTTTGCAGGTGATGTACTATAAGACGATTGGGAAACAGAAACATATTTTGGGAAAATAAAAGCAAATAAGATTTTTGGTGATGTACTATAACATTTAATCAGATAAGGTGAAGAATGCACCACTCTAAAGTTTTTGGTAATGCATTATGGCACTGGAAATACATTCACTATTAGAAACTAGAAGGAAAAAGGTACAAATTAATATTTACAGTTTTTAAATATTTTTTTTTGTAAAATCGAACCGATTATATACAAATTAATATACCATAATGGGTGTCGTTTATAGTAGATTAATAAGATATAATTTTTTTCAAATAAAGTGTAAAAACTGAGTCACTATATTCGCGCTCTTACAAATCCCTAGAGATTGAAAATTCTAGAGAGCCTTCCTCTTGCCTTTTCCTTTTCTTCGCGACTTTTCTTCTTCCCGAACACTGATATATCCTAAAAAATCAAATTGATTCGGAACCGAATCGAAAATCAAATTTTTATGCTATTTGGTTCAGTTTTACAGTTTTACCACATTGTGCACAACCCTAGGCAGGGGCGAATCCAGTATGGGAGCACTGGGGCAGTTGCCTCCACTGACATTTGTATTTTTTAAAAAACTCAGGTATTTATTTTGGATTTACTGGTTCTAGAATTGAGGATAAAGAATGGTTTTAAATTTAATATTTTCTTTTTATTTTTTTAATTTTGTTTTAAAGAAAACGACGTCGTTTTATTTAATTAGAATTACGTCCTTTTGTTTACAATAAAAATAAAAAATAAAAAGTAAATATTTAAATGTAAAACTAAATAGGTCCTAAAACAAACCATCCGTCTCTCTTACTCTTTTTAATCTCTTTAGTTCTTCTTTCTCAATTACTCTTTCTTCTTAAGTCTAAATTGAAATCCCTAATCCTAACTAAGATTAAATCAAAATCGGCAGCCAATCCCTCCGTAGTTGAATCGTTGGTCTGACACTCCATCTCCGATCTTTTCCTTTCTTTCTATTTTGGTATTTTTTTGCTCCTACTTGAATTTTGATTTGATATTTTTGCTACGGGTAAACTACATCAATGGTATCTGAACTTTACCTAGTTTACACTTTGGTACCTAGATTACATTTTTTTTAAACCGAACCGATTATATACAAATTAATATACCATAATGGATGTCGTTTATAATAGATTAATAAGATATAATTTTTTTCAAATAAAGTGTAAAAACTGAGTCACTATACATATTTTGACACGTGTAATATGGACCCATAATTATTAAGAGGCCCCACTATTTTAATTATTACATGGGGTCGCCATACACGTGTCCAAATGTGAATTGGAGGTCTTCCGAGTGACATGGAAGACCGGGTGCTTAATATAAGAACTTTCCCTAGAAATGGAAAATTATAGAGAGCCTTCCTCTTGCCTTTTCCTTTTCTTCCCGAACACCGATATACTAAAAAATCAAATTGATTCCGAACCGAACCAAAAATCAAATTTTTATACTGTTCGGTTCAGTTTTACGGTTTTACTTCATGGTGCACAACCCTAAGTAAGGGTAAAATTGACATTGCTTGACAAAGTTAGACATAAAATTACACTATTTTATAAATTTAAAGGCAAATTTGCATCTTATACCTTATTCAAAACTTCATCTCTCCCTTAGAAAAAACACCAAAAAAAAAAAAATCATCACTCCTTTAAATATAAATATTTAAGCCTCAAATTAACAAATAATACCAATTTAGCTATCATCTTTTCTAATACTAAATAATCTCATATATAAAATTTAGGATTAATGTGCAAATCTAACGTTTACAACCATGAGCAGTTTTACCATTAACGTTTAAAATGGTGTAATTTTACCTCTAATATTGGTAGCCAAAAACAATTTTACCCTTAACGTTGGCAAGTTGGATTAATTTTAGACATTATTATAAAATGTGGATATTTTGTTCCATATTCTCCACCAATTGCACGTCATTTTGATTCTAAAAAAAATTATAGTTTTTTGTGATTTAATAATAGAATTGAAGATTAACATTTTTATATTCAGTGAAATATTTGATTTTTTTGTCCAACTCGTACAAAATAAAATATATATTTTGAATTTCTTTTCACGTTTATCTGTGTGATTTGTTAATAATGGTAATAAAATTACACAAATTTGAATTGTAGATGACAAGATTCATGATCGAGAAGACAATTTGATGAATTATTTCTCAAATTGACCCAACTTGTCAATGTTAGGGGTAAAATTGCTCTTGGTTACCAATATAAGGAGTAAAATTGTACAATTTTAGACGTTAAGAGTAAAAATTGCTCCTGACTGTAAACGTTTGGGTTATTTTCTCATCTTAACCCTAAAATTTTAAAAAAATTATTTTACCGAACACACCTAAATTCTGGACGAAATAATATCTAAAGAATAATAGAAAAAATAAAAATGAATAAAGAAGCAAATCTAAATAAATGTCAAGAAATCTGTAGAATATCAAATCATATATAGCAATTAGATTACATAAAATCTGCCCTAATTAAGTTTTTTCTTTTTTGAAGCACATAGTAGCTACTATATAAGTAGCAGCAGAATTAAGAATCCTAAACCATTTCTTTCTTCATAATTTTGTAAAACACAAAAATATGAAGGTTTTGATAGTTATAGCATTTCTTATGGTTTCTTCTTGTGAAGCCGGCCGCCATACCCTTTCTTCCTCCGGTGACATTCCAGTGTCTGAAAGTTACTATGTAAAGGTGCATGATCAATGGCACTTGAAAAGGCTCGTTCCCTCCGGTCCTAATCCTATAACTTCTCCAGGAACACCTCCGGCGTTCGGTTCTAAGAGGCTTGTTCCCTCCGGTCCTAATCCTCAAACTTCTCCGGGAACACCTCTATCGTTCGGTTCTAAGAGGCTTGTTCCATCAGGTCCTAATCCTGCAGTTTCTCCTGACTTACCTCCATTGATCGGTTCTAAGAGGCTTGTTCCGTCAGGTCCTAATCCTGCAGTTTCTCCTGACTTACCTCCATCTATCGGTTCTCAGAGGCTTGTTCCGTCCGGTCCTAATCCTGCAGTTTCACCTGACTTACCTCCATTGATCGGTTCTAAGAGGCTTGTTCCTTCCGGTCCTAATCCTGCAGTTTCTCCTGAATTACCTCCATCGTTCGGTTCCAAGAGGCTTGTTCCCTCCGGTCCTAATCCTCAAACTTCTCCGGGAACACCTCCATTTGAGTTCTAAAAGGCATGGGTACTAATCCTGATGAGTCTCCATTGTTGAGTTCTGAGAATGTAGTGAATTAGTTTATTATTACTAAAATAAAGAGAAATGATAGATTAATATTTCTTTTGGTTACAAATTATAAATTGATAAATTATGGGTATTTCTATTCCGATTTCTTCACATTAAATGTCTTTTTAGAGATTTTTTTTTGTTTCAGATTACATGTCATATTATATTATATGATCAATACGCATTAAGTTAGCTTCTGTGTGCTATAAAACGCAGATTTATTGAAATAAACATTTTCATTAAATCAACCCCTGAATAAAAGGGAAGCAGCATAAAAAAAAATCTATTGATTCTGGTATGTTAAATATATATGTTGTGTGAAACAGGAATTAACATCTCAACTTCTAACCATGTTTTTACGCACCTATAACCACGACCATGCTTATGATCAGACACCACATCAGCAATACCCAAACTCAAGATCGGATAATCATCAACCAAACCATTAAGAAATTGATGAAATCATATATGAGTTATTGCAAATGAAAACTCAATAGCGTCATTAAAAATCCACTTCTTCCTCAATTGATAAAAAAAGACATCCAATTGTTAGAAAGAAAAAAGAAACATATTCATTTTCTCTATTACTATTAGTTGTTTTTTATTATTAAAGATTGGTTAGCGAGGAATGTAATCGACCAACATCCCAGCTATGTTGGCTTCATGTTTATATATAAAATACAATAACTAATATAGACATTTTAACTCAATCAAAATTTAGAATTAATAACCAATACCTCACATCACAATGGTCTATTAGTCTACTATCTATTACTGTTGACAAATTATAATGTAACCGTAAAGAGCTAAGAGGACAATGGAAAGAATAAATTCATGGTAAACAATTGTGGGGTTCTGCTAACCACGTTAAACCAGTAGCTAGTCTATCGATTTTAATTTGGTAAAGAAACTGGTAGATTAACTACCAGATTCGGTTCTAATTTAAAAAGTATAGAACCTTAGGTTTGTTTCTCTGACATGATAAATAATTTAAAAGAAAAACTCAAAAATACCCCCTCTTTAAATTTTAATTTAGCTTCAAACCATTAAAAAATATGACACTTGTAGACTGGTTTCTATGGCACGTGAAAGAGATTATGATTATTATATTATGTAAGCAAATGCGAAAGATAACGGCTTATTACTGTTAAAACAAGTATCTTGAGATTCTTGATCTTTAATTTTTTTTAGTTCCCTTAATTTTTTAGAATATGTGTGTAAACTGAGAATGACTCGAAAATGGGGTTTTGGTGATCTCGGTTTCACGAAAAATGCTTATTGGAAGAAAATGACAATGGTGAAATTTGATTTAGGCTAAGAGAACTCGAATCGAGAGTTGGGTAATGATCTAAATGACTTAACTAAAAGATTGCAAAAAACGATTTGAGAATTGATTGAATAAACTAAAAGAATTTCGGATTTTAAGTTTCTGAAAATTGGAAGCTTTTCTGAGGAACTGGAGATTGAAGAACTAATTTCGGAAATTGAGAGTTTGTTTAAACTAATTAGATACTAAAGAACGAATTCTACGAACTTAAGGATTGATAAAATGGCCGATTTTGGCAAGGAATTTGAGAGACAAATTGAGTTGTTTTGTGTTTGATTGATTTTGAGTGGGTGGTTGGAATTAAAGAGTTGAGCTCTATTTATAGGATTTTGAGCAACAAATTCTATGTTAGTCGCCCTTAAATTTGTCATACATGATCCTATTACCTTCCCATAAGTTAAAGAAAGAAAATGGGTGAGTTAGGAGCTGGAAAAATGGAGTTAATGCCGTGAAATACGTTTCCTGAAATAGGTAGACAAGTTCAAACCCGTTTTTCAGCACTAATGCTCTTTGACCAGCTTCGTTACAGCTCCGTTTTGCTCCGTTTTTGGCATTCCAGAAAGCCAACATCTCGAACTTTCTGAAATAAATACTGACTGTCCGATATCTTGCTATTTCGGGATCCGTTTTCATTGTGGAAGTTGCTGGACGGGCTGCTGAAAAAAATGGTGCAAATTTGCCCGTGATTTTTATTATTTCTTTTTCTTTTTTTGATAATAATCTTTTGATATTATTTTCTATTTTTTATCACATTTTTATTTTGTTGAGAGATGAATTTAATTAAATTAAAAAAACTATAGAGTAATATTTCAAAAAAAAATAACTATAGAGTAAAATTATAACCTATGCTAAAAATATAAAAATTAAATTACCCCCAACAGTATTAAAACAAAGTAATCATAAAATAACCCTTATTCAAAACTCCATCTCTCCGTTAAAAAAACACACAAAATTTTGGGGATTTGGTGAAAAGGCAGTGGAGAGAAACCGTAAATCGTAGTATGCAGGAAAGGCTAGAAGGGTGCACAAAGAGGATGGAGGAATTTGGAAGGGGGTGCAGAAACTGATTTTTGAAAGAAATCGAGTTCCTGAAAAGACAGCTGGCAAGACTCAGAGATAGAAGAGATGACTGGTCTATACACAAATTAAGGGAGATTGAACAGAGACTTAATCACGCCCTAGAGAAAGAAGATACATACTGGAGGCAGAGGGCGAAACAGTTCTGGTTGAAGGGGGCGATTTAAATAATAAGTTTTTCCATGCCTGTGTCAGAATTAGGAAGAAACAGAATAAGATTCTATCTCTACAGGGGGAGGATGGGCGAATTGTGAAGGAGCAAGAGGAATTAAAGGAGCAGGACAAAGAGTACTTTCAGAAAGCATACAAACAGAATGAATAGGGTAGCCTGGAGACAATTAGTGTTCTTACTACTGTGGTTTCGGACAGAGACAATATGCTTTTAACTAAGCCGTTTACATTGGCAGAATTTACAGAGGCTATTTTTCAAATGCACCCTGAAAAATCGACAGGACCAGATGGGCTTAATCGAAGCTTTTATCAGTTCTTTTGGCCAGTAATTGGGAAGGAAATATTCAAAGCGTGCAAGGGGTGGCTAGAGCGTCGGGAGTTCCCGACCAATTTGAATGATACTATTATAGTATTGATTCCAAAAATTGATTCCCCGAGTATAATGGTAGATTATAGGCCTATAGCACTTTGCAATGTGTTGTACAAAATAATCTCCAAAGTTCTTACTAACATGCTAAAAGGAATACTTCCTCACCTTATTAGTGAGACTCAAGCAGCTTTTGTCCCTAGAAGGTCTATAATTGATAGTGTACATGTATCTTTTGAAGCTATTCACTATATGAAGAGAAAGAACAAGGGAGAACAGGGAGAGGTGGCGCTAAAGATTGACATTAGCCAAGCCTATGATAGAGTGGATTGGATATTTATGGAAGTTGTTATGAAGGGCATGGGGTTTAGTGAGGTGTGGATCCAATGGATAATGCTTTGTGGGACGACGGTCAAGTACTCAATTTCCGTTAACAATGAGTTGGCAGGGACGGTTAATCCAGGGAGAGGAATTAGGCAAGGAGATCCGTTATCACCGTACTTATTCATACTGTGTGCGGAGGTGCTGTCCCAATTAATCTACAAGGCAGAGAGGGATGATCTGATAAGAGGATGCAAGGTGTGTAGAGGAGCCCCAGTGGTATCACATTAGTTCTTTGCAGACGATAGCTTTCTGTTCTTTGGGGCAACAGTTGTGGAATCTGAAAATGTGCTGAGAATCCTGAATGCGTATGAAAAGGCCTCAGGGCAAGCAGTGAATGTCAACAAATCAGGTATTTTCTTTAGAAATAGTGTAAAAAGAGAGGTAATGGAGGGGATTTGTAATGTTTTAGGAGTATGGGCCCCGTTGAATACGGGCAAATATTTAGGGCTCCCATCTCTAATTGGAAGGTCAAAAAGAAGTTTGTTTTCGTTTCTCATAGATAGACTAAGAAAGTGTGTTAATGGGTGGAGCTTTAAATTCTTGTCTAGTGCTGGTAAGGATGTATTGATCAAAACAGTAGCTCAAACGCTTCCTACGTTCTGTATGAGCACTTTCCTTATTCCTAAGTCTATTTGTGAGGAGCTACAACAAATAATGAATTCCTTCTGGTGGGGTAAAAAAGAGAATGGGTTAGATAGGATTCATTGGTTTGGATGGGAGAAGTTGTGTAAACCAAGGGATAAAGGGGGTCTGGGGTTTAGAAGTTTACATATGTTTAATCTGGCTCTACTAGGAAAGCAAGGATGGAAATTCATAGCCAACCCAAATACTTTAGTCAGTAGATTGTTCAAAGAAAAATATTTCCCAACTGACAATTTTCTAAAGTCCAAGCTAGGCAGAAATCCTAGTTTTATTTGGAGAGGTATTAGACAATCGATTGAAGTTTTAAGCCTGGGCCTGAAATGGGAAGTGGGAAATGGGGAGGCAATTAGAATATGGAGGGACCCGTGGGTGGAGAGGGAAGGTTCATTCTTTATGGAGTCTAGAGGGCCGGAAGGGCTGGAGGAAATGAGGGTAGCAGGGTTATTTGAGGAAGGTACAATGATTTGGGATAGGGGAAAGTTGGCTGAGTTATGCTCAAATGGGGAGATTGAGGCAATTGACAGGTTAATCTTACCAATTAGAGATAGACCTGATAGATTGGCATGGCAGTATACAAAAAATGGGTGTTACTTGTCAAAATCTGGGTATAGGGCAATTGAGGAAGTGAAATGGGGTAGGGAGCCTAAAGTGGAGTGGAGTAAAATGTGGCAGTTACCGATTCCGCCAAAAATTAAGATGTTTGCCTGGAAGGTCTGCTCTGGGTGTTTACCAATGATATCAACTTTAAGGGCTCGACATATGATCTTACCCAATAATTGCTTGATTTGTGAAATAGATATTGAATATAGTTGGCATTTGTTCTGTGCGTGTCCGTATGCGGTTCAGTGTTGGCAAGGAATGGGATTAAATCCACCAGTTGGGGACTACGATGATGTTGTTGATTGGTTGAGTGCAAAGTGTGTCAGTGAGACTACAACAAAAGCAATTTGCGCTCTATTTTCTATCTGGCAGCATAGGAATGTTGTGCTGTGGAAGAATGAACTGATCCCGATGTTTATTAGGACCCAGATGGTGCGTAAGCTCGTGTCGGAGTGGAATGATGCAAAGGAGAAGAGAGGGAGGGCAGAGGTTGATCAGCGATCAAGGTGTGGAGGGGAGATGGGGATATATGGGAGAGAGATTAATCGAGAGGGAGGAGGGGTGCAGATTGAATGGAGGGCGAAATTAAACAGGGGCGAGATGGGTTCGGAGGAGGTTGGTACTGAAAGGAGAGGTTGCGAAGGGGAAGGTAGTGGAGCTGGCACTTGGACGGTTACGGAAAGCAGGAGTCTGTTTATATTAGAAGGGTGAAGCAGCAACAATTTAGATGGAAGAGTACAGCAGTAGCAAATCGATGTGGCTGCAGAACAACATTTTGATCGACAGGAGTAACAATAGGTCGTAGGTGCTGGTGAATTGCAGCAATTGGAGGTACAGGGCAGTGGGAGGAACTATGGGATGCAAACGCCAAAAGTAAAGAGCTGGAAAAGACTGAGTAGAGGGAGGTTGAAGTGCAATATAGATGGAACCGTCTTTACAAGTTCGAGCTGCTACAGTTGGGGAGCAGTTGTAAGGGCGGAAGACGGTTCTTTTATGGCAGGGGCGAGTGGAATTTTAAAGGAAATTTGTTCGGCTAGAGTGGTGGAAGCTATGGCGTTGAGAGCGAGATTGGTATGGGCAATGGAAGTAGAACTTGATAATGTTCAGGTTGAATTGGATGCAGAGGTTGTGGTGAAGGGAGATAATATAGAAAAACCAGATTTATCTACTTTTGGAGACATAATTGAAGATTGCAAGGAGTTACTGAAAAATAAGACGTTTACTGTGTCTTTTGTTCCAAGACTAGTGAATTGAGCGGCTCACCAAATAGCTAGGCTTGCTCTTTCCAATGCTAGTTTTTATTCTTTTTTTGATTTTCCAGATTGGCTAATAAGTGTAATTGAAGAGGATATTATTACTTCAGCTATATAATTTGAGATTTTTCCTTCCAAAAAAAATACACACAAAATAAAAACTTCATCACTCCCTTAAATATAAATATTTAAGTCTCATAACAAATAATAACAATTTAGTTATCATTTTTTTCAATCTTAATAATCTCATAAATAAAAATTATAAAAATTATTTTACCAAACACAACTAAATTCGAAATAATATCTAAAGAATAATAGAAAAAAAAACTATAAAATAAAAATAAATAAAGAAGCAAATCTAAATAAATGTCAAGAAATCCGTAGAATATCAAACCATATATAGGAACTAGATTACATCAAATTTGCCCTAATTTAGTTTTTTTTTTTTTTGCTGAAGCACATAGTAGCTACTATATAAGTAGCATCAGAATTAAGAATTCTAAACCATTCTTTCTTCATAATTTTGTAAAACACAAAAATATGAAGGTTTTGATAGTTATAGCATTTCTTATGGTTTCTTCTACTGAAGCCTGCCGCTATACCCTTTCTTCCTCCGGTGACCTTCCAGTGTCTGAAAGTTACTATGTAAAGGTGCATGATCAATGCCACTTGAAAAGGCTCATTCCCTCCGGTCCTAATCCTATAACTTCTCCGGGAACACCTCCATCGATCGGTTCTAAGAGGCTTGTTCCTTCCGGTCCTAATCCTGCAGTTTCTCCTGACTTACCTCCATTGACGGTTCTAAGAGGCTTGTTCCTTCCGGTCCTAATCCCGCAGTTTCACCTGAATTTCCTCCATTGATCGGTTCTAAGAGGCTTGTTCCGTCCGGACCTAATCCACAAACTTCTCCGGGAACACCTCCGTTTGAGTTCTAAAAGGCATGGGTACTAATCCTGATGAGTCTCCATTGTTGAGTTCTGAGGATGTAGTGAATTAGTTTATTATTACTAAAATAAAGAGAGATGATAGATTAATATTTCTTTTGGTTACAAATTATAAATCGATAAATTATGCGTATTCCTATTCCTATTTCTTCGTATTGCATGTCTTTTTAGATATTTTTTACATGATCAATTAAGTTACATACTCTGTGTTATAAAACGCAGGTTTAGTAAAATTAATTAAAATAATAGACTTATCATATAATTAATAAATAGTGGAATCAATAATAATATATTTTTTTAATATTCTTAATTTCTGTGCAACTCTCTTAAAAGACATGTAATATAAAAAGGAGGAAATAGTATTTTTCACTCTATTAAAGTAAATTACAATCTAAATATTTATAATATAAAATAACTCTTTACTAAGAACATGCGACTCTTTACTAAACAATATAACAACTCAATAAACATGACTGTTTATAATTCTATCAAAGTTAATTTAATGTAGCACCAATAATTCTTATGTGGTAAGTGATTATTGAAATAAAAAATTTCATTAAAGCAACCCCTGAATCAAAGGGAAGCAGTATTTTTAAAAAAAAAATCTATTGATTCCTGTATGTTTTTTTTTAAAGCTGATTCCTGTATAATACATATGTTGTGTGAAATAATTTAAAAAATCGAAAAATAATTTTTTTAGTGGAATTCAAATCAGTTTATTTACTAAATCAATTTACTTCTTTTATCTGCAAATAATTTTCATATGAAAGAATTCAATTAATTCCACACGCTTTCATTGATGCCCTTGTTGAATAGAATCATTTGAATTCCAATAACTAATCAACAGTTGGTTTGAGTGATAGGGAGTTAAATATCTGTTTATTAGATTTTAAACACGTGCCTTGCGCGGCTCATATATCATATTTAATTATTTTGGTTATTTATTAGTATATTATAATTAGGAAAAATTATGAAATTTGGTCAAATGGAAAGTCCGTTTATATATTTAGACCAATTACCCAAGTCATTACATACCTAGAATATAGTCATATTCCGCATATAAAAAAATGCTTTGGAACTGTGAAAAATACAAATTTCGAACGCAGATGAAATGAATATTCAAAAGTCACAGTAGATATAGGGACAACCAACACATCCTTTGTCATTTCAGAAAGAATGGGAAATCTGCCAAAGTTTGTCTTCCACCATTTCAAGACATCCAAATCTTCTTGATCATCCACTAGTGCCTTAGCTAATTATACTTCTAATTCAGTCTTCTTATATGCACCACTCACACCATGTGATCTCGTTTTCTTATATTTTTCCCCAAGAAGAGGCTTTGGCTTTCTATCATTATTTGCCTCATTTGAATTACTTACTATTTTTTTTTCCTGATGAAATTGAATTACTTACTAATTGACTTGCATTTACTGATTCATCAATAGGTTGAAGCTTTCTCTTATATTCATCAAATATGTTAGATATTCTTATATATGTTAATATTCTCTCTTTATTGTATTTCCTATTATAATAAAGCAAACATTTGTTTCTTGATATTTAAAAACAATGTAAAGCTTGTGAGATCAGCTCTGTATCTCGACAGAAAACACTGTTACATGCAATTCTCAACAGTAATATGCCAACTGATTGTATGAACACTTTAGAATCACTTAAATAAACTTGGGATTTCTTTTATTTGACTTAATTAGTTCTGATAAAAGATTAATGCCTTTATATAGTTTAATTTACTATATCTTATAAAACAAATGATAATGAACAATTCATTTACAAATAGTTTATATCCTACAACAATTGTCTACATGACACTAAACCCCAACATAATTAGTATTATTACCATTGTCTTTCATTGGAGTTTAACTTTGTGACATCTACACACACACACACAAAAAAAAACTCTAATATTATGTACATAAAAAATCTAAGTAGTCAAATAGTTTATGATTATAACATTAAAAAAGAAAAGAACAAATAATCAGATTATAACCTTAATTGTAAAGAGACTGAACATGTGAAACAAATATAACTTCAAATAAAAACTAAGACGAAATCTATAAATGATGGAGTTAAAGAAAAATGAGATTTCAAATCAAGACCAATTTGTTTATTAAATAAAATTTAGGAGCTCCTAATGTATTCACAATTTTAAAAGAATTGTGATATATATTGACATAATCAGTAATTATTCAAAAAATATTCTTCTTATTATTAATTCATGAAAATCCAAGCCTATTAATTTACATATATAACAATATGAATCCGTAAATGAACGGATTCTTAAAGGAAAAAGAATCCAAACTTCCTGATTTAGAACATAACATCATAGTAATAAACTAAAAATTAGTCCAGTAATTTCTTATGATATAATTTCTTGTTTATATTAGCGACAACAGAGAGAATTTACAAGAAGTATTTTGGAGGTTTTTTTGGCTTAGTTGGTATCGTAGGAGCAAAAAGAATAAATGAGTAAATGAGTTTTAATTATCTCTATATCACAAGTACTATATTGACACATTATTTATTGTCAATTATTAGCTCATTAATCAAAGTAATAAAAGAAAGTAAGAGTTTATAGGAAGATGAAAAACCACAAAACGAAGGAAATCCAAAAGTCACAAATAAACCTATATATAAAACATGATATATAGCATTCCATCATTATATTCATTGGCCACCAAAAATCAAAGACCTCCCCGACCTTTAATTATGATTATGTATTGATTTTATTCTTAACCTTATTATTTTCACTACGCCAAAACCCCCTTCAGATGACGGTTAAAAGCCATCATCCCACAAGATATAAAACTGTCACGGGGCTCGCTGCCGTCTGTCGATGCTTCAGACGACGATTCGAAACTGTCATCTGAAATAACGTCACATGACAGCGACCAAATTTCTACCTGTCATCCGACCACGAATTATATGACAAATCATCTAATAATAATTGTTACCGTATTTATGTTCTCACGACACCATGTTTAAATAATCTGTCAAAATATCAAGTTAAAATGAAGTTGTTATGTTAATATTATGACAGTTTTTATTTTCCTGACTGTCGTTGTAATGTAATTTAGATGACATAATTTGTATGAAATTTTGTTGTTGGAATGTAATTAGTATGACAATTGGTTACAAATTCTGTGTTGTTAGATAGAAAGTAAGATGACATTTTCTTATAAGAATTTAGTAATTGTTTTTTTTTTGTTTTTACCTCTTTCATGAACCTGTATATACAATCAGAGTAGATTGCAAATAATATGCAAATAACCTTTATATATAACAATAAACTTGTACATATGTGAAGATCACAATCCTAACCAAAGGTTTGTCATTACAAAGCTAACATTAAACTATATAAGAAGCCTAAACACCTAAACCTTGAATCTTCTAACTTGTTATACCCATTCTTTGCAGGTTTTCTTCCATCCCTTTTGCTCACTGCAACATAAAATACAGTTAATTGAGTGCTGATTTTAATGCAAGTACCGTGCCACACACTCTAATAGCCTAATTAGGGCCATTATATGTATTTCATATGGACATAAACTAAGAGTAAAATAAACGGCTCACTAGAGATACATGAAATTCTGATAGCACATAATCTGCAGTTCATTGAAAATAAAGTAATTCCTACCATAGAGAGATATTTTCTATTGAGATCGAGAGGAGACAAATAAAGTTAAAAATATTAGATGATCTTAACAGATAAACTTATATAGAACTCAAATATTGTAGTGATAAATTGAATTCTATGAGCACTCAGTTCAACACCGAACATGATTAGTGAAGTGCTAAATTATCAAGCACGCACTTACACTTCCATATGATTCCGCTTTCATGATGTTTGGAAGTGTTGCATACCTTGGCTGGTTTAGTCTCAAATCAATTCTGCACATCCAGATTACAAACTCAACCACCTCCAAATGTGCAAGCAAAACGCAATTTAAAACAAAACATATAGATACTTACGTAATGACTGCAGGTAAGCCTAAACACAAAGTTTCAAGACCACCATCTACTTCCCTTTCCACGGTTGCTACTTGTTTTTCCTTGTCAAGTAATACATACTAGATAGAAGCAGAGTGAGGTAAGAAGTAAATATGACCAACAAAGTACATATGTGCTTTGATGGATTGAAAAAACAAACTACAGATTCAGATAATGTGATTGTCCTCTGTTGGGTTCACACAAATCTCAAATTTCACCTGTTCCAAGTGGCTGCCTTAAGGTGTCACCAGAAGCCCATGCTTCAGTCTTTAACAATCTGTCAAAAATGCAATGAAAAACATTGATAAATGGTACTCATCATGTTATGAAAAAGAAATGTACAGACGTCAATTGACTAATAAAAATATAAACAAGCATTTGCAGCTCACAAAATTGAGTTGAATAAGTTTTGAGTATCAAAAAAGCATCATCAAAAGAAAACAGTTAGTAGCTTGTATTTGAGAATATAGACAAGGGAATCCATTGCTACCCCACCCACCCCTATATAGTCCGGACATAACAAATACCAAAAAAGACAGTCATATATACATTGTGAACACACCAAAAGTTAACCTTAATGGACTATGTGGCACGTCTGTAACTTGGTTCAAATTATTGATAAATGAATCTTATGATATCTTCCTGCAAATCTGTGCCATAAAGCGTGGAAGCATTAGTGCAAGTATTTGTTTGAGGATTCTAGCCCCAGTTGAATCTATAGCTTGAACTGGAATTGCAGTAAATGCAAAAGGAACCTCAATGCTAACCTACCATTAAATGTCCAAGTTATAAGCAACACAGCTATTTGAAGTACATATAGCCACCTATTGAGCAAGTACAAAAGATAACATTTGATAACCCATAAACACAACGTTTCTAAAAACCAGACATGCATGCAATTAAAGTCAAGGCTCATTCCAATGCCACAAAATATTATCACATCTTCAAAACACAAAATGCATTAGCTTCATTTTAACATTCTCAAAACATTTTCTAGTCTTGTGTCTACTAAAACAAACAATCCAAAAGTTCTGAATAACAGTCAAAATATGGACTAAAAACTAGCAAGCTCAGCTCTCAGTTTGTTCCCTCAACCACTGAATTGTGCTCCTAACGGTCACGACGCTAGCAGTGCTGTCACATAACAAAACAATAGTCAGTTCACAGTATCCACACATTCAGCCTCAGAGGGCAAAGCATTCAATTACAGTTTTGAATAAAACTGATAAGGTGGATGAAGGGTATTTACTTCAAAGTGTAGACCCTGCTAGTCACAAAACGATAAGTAGGATTGACTATTCACAAAACGATAACACTGAAAAGTTAGCAAGACTCCATATAATTAGGATTCACTTGTAAACCCATTGAAGCTATTAGGTAGCTGCAAAATAAAACTCAACTTTTCACATTTCATAACTTGGGGCTTTGAATTCCAAAATTTAACACTTTTACTTGCTAAGATGCCCATAAGAGCAGTGATGTTTTATTTTGTGGTGGGACTAGAAGATTTCAGCTCAGGTTTTGTGATATGTGCTCAAGTTTGTTTGCAGGTGATGTACTATAAGACGATTCGGAAACAGAAACATATTTTGGGGAAATAAAAGCAGATAAGATTTTTGGTGATGTACTATAACATTTAATCAGATAAGGTGAAGAATGCACCACTCTAAAGTTTTTGGTAATGCATTATGGCACTGGAAATACATTCACTATTAGAAACTAGAAGGAAAAAGGTACAAATTAATATATACAGTTTTTAAATATTTTTTTTTGTAAAACCGAACCGGTTATATACAAATTAATATACCATAATGTGTGTCGTTTATAATAGATTAATAAGATATAATTTTTTTCAAATAAAGTGTAAAAACTGAGTCACTATATTCGCGCTCTTACAGATCCCTAGAGATGGAAAATTCTAGAGAGCCTTCTTCTTGCCTTTTCCTCTTCTTCCCGACTTTTCTTCTTCCCGAACACTGATATATCCTAAAAAATCAAATTGATTCCGAACCGAATCGAAAATCAAATTTTTATGCTGTTTAGTTCAGTTTTACAATTTTACCACATTGTGCACAATCTTAGGCAAGGGCGAATCCAGTATGGGAGCACTGGGGCAGTTGCCTCCAATGACATTTGTATTTTTTAAAAAACTCAGGTATTAATTTTGGATTTACTGGTTCTAGAATTGAGGATAAAGAATGGTTTTAAATTTAATATTTTCTTTTTATTTTTTTATTTTGTTTTAAAGAAAACGACGTCGTTTTATTTAATTAGAATTACGTCCTTTTGTTTACAATAAAAATAAAAAGTAAAAAGTAAATATTTAAATGTAAAACTAAATAGGTTCTAAAACAAACCATCGGTCTCTCTTACTCTTTTTAATCTCTTTAGTTCTTCTTCCTCAATTCCTCTTTCTTCTTAAGCCTAAATTGAAATCTCTAATCCTAACTAAGATTAAATCAAAATCGACAGCCAATCCCTCCGTAGTTGAATCGTTGGTCCGACACTCCATCTCCGATCTTTGCCTTTGTTTCTATTTTGGTATTTTTTTGCTCCTACTTGAATTTTGATTTGATATTTTTGCTACGGGTAAACTACATCAATGGTATCTGAACTTTACCTAGTTTACACTTGGGTACCTAGATTACATTTTTTTTAACCGAACCGATTATATACAAATTAATATACCATAATGGATGTCGTTTATAATAGATTAATAAGATATAATTTTTTTCAAATAAAGTGTAAAAACTGTGTCACTATACATATTTTGACACGTGTAATATGGACCCATAATTATTATAAGAGGCCCCACTATTTTAATTATTACATGGGGTCGCCATACACGTGTCCAAATGTGAATTGGAGGTCTTCCGAGTGACATGGAAGACCGGGTGCTTAATATAAGAACTTTCCCTAGAAATGGAAAATTCTAGAGAGCCTTCCTCTTGCCTTTTCATTTTCTTCCCGAACACCGATATATCCTAAAAAATCAAATTGATTCCGAACCAAAAATCAAATTTTTATACTGTTCGGTTCAGTTTTACGGTTTTACCACATTGTGCACAACCCTAAGTAAGGGTAAAATTGACATTGCTTGACAAAGTTAGACATAAAATTACACTATTTTATAAATTTAAAGGAAAATTTGCATCTTATACCTTGTTAAAAACTTCATCTCTCCCTTAGAAAAAACACACACACAAAAAAAAACTCATCACTCCTTTAAATATAAATATTTAAGCCTCAAATTAACAAATAATACCAATTTAGTTATCATCTTTTCTAATACTAAATAATCTCATATATAAAATTTAGGATTAATGTGCAAATCTAACGTTTACAACCATGAGCAGTTTTACCATTAACGTTTAAAATGGTGTAATTTTACCTCTAACATTGGTAGCCAAAAACAATTTTACCCTTAACGTTGGCAAGTTGGATTAATTTTAGACATTATTATAAAATGTGGATATTTTGTTCCATATTCTCCACCAATTTCATGTCATTTTGATTCTAAAAAAAATTATAGTTTTTTGTGATTTAATAATAGAATTGAAGATTAACATTTTTATATTCAGTGAAATATTTGATTTTTTTGTCCAACTCGTACAAAATAAAATATATATTTTTAATTTCTTTTCACGTTCATCTGTGTGATTTGTTAATAATGGTAATAAAATTACACAAATTTGAATTGTAGATGACAAGATTCATGATCGAGAAGACAATATTTGATGAATTATTTCTCAAATTGACCCAACTTGTCAATGTTAGGGGTAAAATTGCTCTTGGTTGCCAATATAAGGAGTAAAATTGTACAATTTTAAACGTTAAGAGTAAAATTGCTCCTGACTGTAAACTGTTGGGTTATTTTATCATCTTAACCCTAAAATTTTAAAAAAATTATTTTACCGAACACACCTAAATTCTGGACGAAATAATATCTAAAGAATAGTAGAAAAAAAAACTATAAAATGAAAATGAATAAAGAAGCAAATCTTAATAAATGTCAAGAAATCTGTAGAATATCAAATCATATATAGCAACTAGATTACATAAAATCTGCCCTAATTAAGTTTTTTCTTTTTTGAAGCACATAGTTGCTACTATATAAGTAGCAACAGAATTAAGAATCCTAAACCATTTCTTTCTTCGTAATTTTGTAAAACACAAAAATATGAAGGTTTTGATAGTTATAGCATTTCTTATGGTTTCTTCTTGTGAAGCCGGCCGCCATACCCTTTCTTCCTCCGGTGACATTCCAGTGTCTGAAAGTTACTATGTAAAGGTGCATGATCAATGGCACTTGAAAAGGCTCGTTCCCTCCGGTCCTAATCCTATAACTTCTCCAGGAACACCTCCTGCGTTCGGTTCTAAGAGGCTTGTTCCCTCCTGTCCTAATCCTCAAACTTCTCCGGGAACACCTCCATCGTTCGGTTCTAAGAGGCTTGTTCCATCAGGTCCTAATCCTGCAGTTTCTCCTGACTTACCTCCATCGATCGGTTCTAAGAGGCTTGTTCCGTCAGGTCCTAATCCTGCAGTTTCTCCTGACTTACCTCCATCGATCGGTTCTAAGAGGCTTGTTCCGTCCGGTCCTAATCCTGCAGTTTCACCTGACTTACCTCCATTGATCGGTTCTAAGAGGCTTGTTCCTTCCGGTCCTAATCCTGCAGTTTCTCCTGAATTACCTACATCGTTCGGTTCCAAGAGGCTTGTTCCCTCCAGTCCTAATCCTCAAACTTCTCCGGGAACACCTCCATTTGAGTTCTAAAAGGCATGGGTACTAATCCTGATGAGTCTCCATTGTTGAGTTCTGAGAATGTAGTGAATTAGTTTATTATTACTAAAATAAAGAGAAATGATAGATTAATATTTCTTTTGGTTACAAATTATAAATTGATAAATTATGGGTATTTCTATTCCGATTTCTTCACATTACATGTCTTTTTAGAGATTTTTTTTGTTTCATATTACATGTCATATTATATTATATGATCAATACGCATTAAGTTAGCTTCTGTGTGCTATAAAACGCAGATTTATTGAAATAAACATTTTCATTAAATCAACCCCTGAATAAAAGGGAAGCAGCATTAAAATAAATATATTGATTCTGGTATGTTAAATATATATGTTGTGTGAAACAGGAATTAACATCTCAACTTCTGACCATGTTTTTACGCACCTATAACCACGACCATGCTTATGATCAGACACCACATCAGCAATACCCAAACTCAAGATCGGATAATCATCAACCAAACCATTAAGAAATTGATGAAATCATATATCAGTTATTGCAAATGAAAACTCAATAGCGTCATTAAAAATCCACTTCTTCCTCAATTGATAAAAAAAGACATCCAATTGTTAGAAAGAAAAAAGAAACATATTCATTTTCTCTATTACTATTAGTTGTTTTTTATTATTAAAGATTGGTTAGCGAGGAATGTAATCGACCAACATCCCAGCTATGCTGGCTTCATGTTTATATATATAATACAATAACTAATATAGACATTTTAACTCAATCAAAATTTAGAATTACTCCCTCCGTTTTTTATTATATGACGTTTTGGACTTTTGAATTTGTTCATTTTTATATGTCGTTATGTATTACCAATGCACTTTTTACAATACTTTCTCTAATTTGCCCCTATTTATTGTAAGAGAGAGATATAGTTATTAATGCAAATTATCTTAATTAAGTCATAAAAATTAATAAGAGAGAGAAATTTTGCATAGAAAGTAGAGATCCAGGAGAAAAGTACTAAGGGTACATTAGTCATTTTAATAGTCTCATTAATATTGCATTGGTCTTGATGAAAAACCTTAAACGACATATAAAAAAGAATGGAGGGAGTAATAACCAATACCTCACATCACAATGGTCTATTAGTCTACTATCTATTACTGTTGACAAATTATAATGTAAGCGTAAAGAGCTAAGAGGACAATGGAAAGAATAAATTCATGGTAAACAATTGTGGGGTTCTGCTAACCACGTTAAACCAGTAGCTAGTCTATCGATTTTAATTTGGTAAAGAAACTGGTAGATTAACTACCAGATTCGGTTCTAATTTAAAAAGTATAGAACCTTAGGTTTGTTTCTCTGACATGATAAATAATTTAAAAGAAAAACTCAAAAATACCCCCTCTTTAAATTTTAATTTAGCTTCAAACCATTAAAAAATATGACACTTGTAGACTGGTTTCTATGGCACGTGAAAGAGATTATGATTATTATATTATGTAAGCAAATGCGAAAGAACACGGCTTATTACTGGTAAAAAAAGTATTTTGAGATTCTTGATCTTTAATTTTTTTTTAGTTCCCTTAATTTTTTAGAATAGGTGTGTAAACTGAGAATGACTCGAAAATGGGTTTCGGTGATCTCGGTTTCACGAAAAATGCTTAAAGCTCGGAGGAAAATGACAATGGTGAAATTTGATTTAGCCTAAGAGAGCTCGAATCGAGAGTTGGGTAATGATCTAAATGACTTAACTAAAAGATTGCAAAAAACGATTTGAGAATTGATTGAATAAACTAAAAGAATTTCGGATTTTAAGTTTCTGAAAATTGGAAGCTTTTCTGAGGAACTGGAGATTGAAGAACTAATTTCGGAAATTGAGAGTTTGTTTAAACTAATTAGATACTAAAGAACGAATTCTACGAACTTAAGGATTGATAAAATGGCCGATTTTGGCAAGGAATTTGAGAGACAAATTGAGTTGTTTTGTGTTTGATTGATTTTGAGTGGGTGGTTGGAATTAAAGAGTTGAGCTCTATTTATAGGATTTTGAGCAACAAATTCTATGTTAGTCGCCCTTAAATTTCTCATACATGATCCCATTACCTTCCCATAAGTTAAAGAAAGAAAATGAGTGAGTTAGGAGCTGGAAAAATGGAGTTAATGCCGTGAAATACGTTTCCTGAAATAGGTAGACAAGTTCAAACCCGTTTTTCAGCACTAATGCTCTTTGAAAAATTCTACCAGCTTCGTTACAGCTCCGTTTTTGGCATTCCAGAAAGCCAACATCCCGAACTTTCTGAAATAAATACTGACTATCCGATATCTTGCTATTTCGGGATCCATTTTCATTGTCGAAGTTGCTGGACGGGCTGCTGAAAAAAATGGTGCAAATTTGCCCGTGATTTTTATTATTTCTTTTTCTTTTTTTGATAATAATCTTTTGATATTATTTTCTATTTTTTATCACATTTTTATTTTGTTGAGAGATGAATTTAATTAAATTAAAAAAACTATAGAGTAATATTTCAAAAAAAAAACTATAGAGTAAAATTATAACCTATGCTAAAATTATAAAAATTAAATTACCCCCAACAGTATTAAAACAAAGTAATCATAAAATAACCCTTATTCAAAACTCCATCTCTCCGTTAAAAAAACACAAAAGAATTTGGGGATTTGGTGAAAAGGCAGTGGAGAGAAACCGCAAATCGTAGTATGCAGGAAAGGCTAGAAGGGTGCGCAAAGAGGATGGAGGAATTTAGGAGGGGGTGCAGAAACTGATTTCTGAAAGAAATTGAGTTCCTGAAAAGACAGCTGGCAAGACTCAGAGATAGAAGAGATGACCGGTCTATACACAAATTAAGGGAGATTGAACATAGACTTAATCACGCCCTAGAGAAAGAAGATACATACTGGAGGCAGAGGGCGAAACAGTTTTGGTTGAAGGGGGCGATTTAAATACTAAGTTTTTCCATGCCTGTGTCAGAATTAGGAAGAAACAGAATCAGATTCTATCTCTACAGGGGGAGGATGGGCGAATTGTGAAGGAGCAAGAGGAATTAAAGGAGCAGGCCAAAGAGTACTTTCAAAAAGCATACAAACAGAATGAAGAGGGTAGCCTGGAGACAGTTAGTGTTCTTACTACTGTGGTTTCGGACAGAGACAATATGCTTTTAACTAAGCCGTTTACATTGGCAGAATTTACAAAGGCTATTTTTCAAATGCACCCTGAAAAATCGCCAGGACCAGATGGGCTTAATCCAAGCTTTTATCAGTTCTTTTGGCCAGTAATTGGGAAGGAAATATTCAAAGCGTGGAAGGGGTGGCTAGAGCGTCGGGAGTTCCCGACCAATTTGAATGATACTATTATAGTATTGATTCCAAAAATTTATTCCCCGAGTATAATGGCAGATTATAGGCCTATAGCACTTTGCAATGTGTTGTGCAAAATAATCTCCAAAGTTCTTGCTAACATGCTAAAAGGAATACTTCCTAACCTTATTAGTGAGACTCAAGCAACTTTTGTCCCTAGAAGGTCTATAATTGATAGTGTACAGGTATCTTTTGAAGCTATTCACTATATGAAGAGAAAGAACAAGGGAGAACAGGGAGAGGTGGCGCTAAAGATTGACATTAGCAAAGCCTATGATAGAGTGGATTGGAGATTCATGGAAGTTGTTATGAAGGGCATGGGGTTTAGTGAGGTGTGGATCCAATTGATAATGCTTTGTGCGACGACGGTCAACTACTCAATTTCCGTTAACAATGAGTTGGCAGGGCCGGTTAATCCAGGGAGAGGAATTAGGCAAGGAGATCCGTTATCACCGTACTTATTCATACTGTGTGCGGAGGTTCTGTCCCAATTAGTCAGTAGATTGTTCAAAGAAAAATATTTCCCAACTGACAATTTTCTAAAGTCCAAGCTAGGCAGAAATCCTAGTTTTATTTGGAGAGGTATTTGGCAATCGATTGAAGTTTTAAGCCTGGGCCTGAAATAGGAAGTGGGAAATGGGGAGGGAATTAGAATATGGAGGGACCCATGGGTGGAGAGGGAAGGTTCGTTCTTTATGGAGGCTAGAGGGCCGGAAGGGCTGGAGGAAATGAGGGTAGCAGGGTTATTTAAGAAAGGTACAACGATTTGGGATAGGGGAAAGTTGGCTGAGTTATGCTCAAATGAGGAGATTGAGGCAATTGACAGGTTAATCTTACCAATTAGAGATAGACCTGATAGATTGGCATGGCAGTATACAAAAAATGGGTGTTACTTGTCAAAATCTAGGTATAGGGCAATTGAGGAAGTGAAATGGGGTAGGGAGCCTAAAGTGGAGTGGAGTAAAATGTGGGAGTTACCGATTCCGCCAAAAATTAAGATGTTTGCCTGGAAGGTCTGTGTTGGGGTTTAGTGTCCTATAGACAATTGTTCTAGGATACAAACTTAATGTAAATGAAGTGTTCTTTATATCATTTGTTTTAATGAGATATATGTTTTATAACTATATAAAGGCAATCCCTTTTAAGCACTAAATAAAGTCTAATAAAAAGGAAATCCGTAAGTTTGTTTAAAGTGATTATAAAGTGTTCATACAAGCATGAAGTGAGACGAAACTTTATAATAAACTAATAAACTTAAAACCACCCCAAGTCAAGCAATATGTTTAGGATTGACATATCGCGGTTGAGACTTGCATGTAACAATGTCTTCTGTCCAACAGAAAGCTGATCTCACAAGCTTCATATATATAGATATCTGGACAGTTACATGGATCCGATGAAAAGTAGTTCATTAGGATTGGAGACCCGACTTGAGATAACAGGATGGGTAGATTCTTCCTTGTCACCTGTTCATCTCATTAGTATTAATAGGTATAAATAATCCTCAGACTCAAAGGAATGTTAATTGGTATTCTGGATTACGGAATGTGACGCTTTGACTCTGTTGTAACACGATCCTTAACAGAGATGACTCTGGGGTGTGAACAGCAGACGTTGGGTATCACAGGAAGTGATTGCGGGATCGTTATACATTGGATTGAGCATTTATCACTCCTGATAAATGGGAGATATGTCCATGCGCTTGTGGAAGTCTTGACTCTAAATCCTTACGAGGTGATAGCTTAAGATTGAAATACGGATTTCTCTTAACCTATCTAATTGGAGTTGACTCGGCCAGAACAAGTAAAACGAACGTCTCGCTATATGTGACTTGACATTATCTATAGTCATAAGATTCAGTTCAAGGAAGTAGTTGATAAAGGATCGAATTATACCGTAACTAATACGGAAAGGTCAACGACAGAATCAACATGTCTTCTTATAGCTCTAGGGGAATGATTACGGACTTGCTAATCACATACTCTGTACATCATTCCGTTATGCAAAGATTAAATATAATTCTTTGAAAATTAATTAATAAAGTTGCATACGGCTAGAAGCAATAAGAACCTAATGGGTCACACATAAGACTTGGAACCCAAAAGAGAGACAGATGCTAATGAATTGACGGAAGCCCAATTGAGCCCAATAAGGCCCAATTACCAAAGGGGGGGCGAAATTTATGTAGTAAAATACATAAATGATTAATTTGATTTTGTCAAATCCTAATTAGATTAGGATTATGAATTAAATTAATTAAAGGATAAATAAGTTAGGAGTTTTAATTAGATTATATTACTCCTATTATTATCCAATAACGGGGCGTTTGGTATTCTATTGGGATAGGGATAAGGATAAAGGTTGGGATATGGACAAGGATAAATAGTTGGGATAAGGATAAAAATATAATTCGAGAATTATTATTAAATGTTTGGTACGTGGAATAGGGATAGTGATAAAATAATACATTTTACTATTTTAACCTTATTTAAACTACATAACATTAATTTGAGGGATAAGATTGACTTTTCCATCCTATTAAAATCGCAGGAGCTTATCCCACCTCCTTATACCACCCCCCTTCTGGGTATAGGATTTGAGGGATAAGAGACTTATCCCTCGTCTGTCTCACTCTTCTATCTCACAAACAAACGCGGGATAACTTATCTCGTGTTTTTTATCCCTATCCCACCTCCTATATCCCTTCTAACAAACACCCCGTAAGGTTATTGTTATTATCTTTTATATTAAGATATATTAATAGATAATAATTAAGAATTCTATTCCAAATTGAATTCTTATTTCATTAACCTAATTCTATCTAACTAAGGATTAGATACAAGGAAGATTATAAATACCCCTATAGGGATTTTTGAAATCGATCCCCCTAATAATAAGCTAGAGAATTTCGAATTCCACCCTAGCAACAAGAGAGAGAATTTCGACCCCTAGCTCGAGGACGAGATTTTCCACCGCTTCCTTCCGTTCAATTGATTTTCATCTCTTTCTCTTTATCCTTGATCTTGTGTTGATTAATTAGAGACAATCTACTTTGGTTGTTATAAATGGTTGATTCTAACTTGATCTTCCTTTGTTTTGTTTTGTGCTCGGGAACTCGAAGTAAGAGTTGTGGGCACTTCGTTTGCAACGGTAGATAGAACATCTAAAAGGTATTTCTTCTTATCCCTCTTTATATGAAATAACGATTAACGGATCTTAGGGTTAATGGAAATAGGTTAAAAATTTTATATTTCCGCTGCTATACGTTAGCCTATTTTCCTTCATTGGTATCAGAGACTGCGTTAAATCCGTTATTTCATATATGAAAATTTAGAAGTTTTTTCAATCAGGTTGAATAAATATTTATAGTTAGGTTAATTAACAAAACTGTTTTGATTAATTAGTTCTAAAAGATAAATAAGTTTTAATTAATTGTTAATTAAAATAAGTTATGCACATGTTCCTAATAATTTTGGTTGATAATCATTATAACAAAATCTATTAGTTTTATGGTTAGATTGATAAAATCAGTTTTATTTATTATAAAAGATAAAACGGAAAATCTATAATAGTTTTTCCTATTTTCTAAAAATCGTTTTAAAACTGATATATATATATATATATATATATATATATATATATATATATATTATCAAAAAAAAATTTATTACAGCAGTTCGGTTGCTGCCAAACGAAAACAGTTGAATAAGTTTTGAGTATCAAAAAAGCATCATCAAAAGAAAACAGTTATTAGCTTGTATTTGAGAATATAGACAAGTGAATCCATTGCTACCCCACCAACCCTATATAGTCATAACATAACAAGTACCAAAAAAGAAAGTCATACATTGTGAACACACCATAAGTTAACCTTAATGGACCATGTGGCACGTCTATAACTTGGTTCAAATTATTGAGAAATGAATCTTATCATATCTTCCTGCAAACATGTGCCATAAAGTCGATTAATTGGGTGTTACGGGTATAGTTTTGAGGATAATTGCACATTTTTATAACAATTATAAGTTTAGGGTAAGTTTTAAAATAAATTAGATTTTTGGAGGACCAAAAAGACTAATTAACCACTTAATTCAAGGCCTATATATATTTGAGTATTGGTTTGCATGTATAAATCTCCATGAATTTGTCTCCTAAGGGTTTTCTTAGAAATTATTTGAGTATTGGTTGTTGATTTGAGATTGTGTTCAAGTTTGAAGGAAATGAGTTCACAATGGTAATTTTGAACTATTTTGATGTTGAATTGGTTTTACCTTGATGTTGAATTGGTTCTTCCTAAGAGTTTGATTATTATTTAGTTCAATTTATATTGAATTGGTTTTCTTAAGGGATATTTAGTTCAATTGATGTTGATTTGAATTTCTTTAAGAGTTTTAATGTTATTTTGGTTCAATTAGTGTTCAAATTGGAATTTGGTTCAATTAGTGTTCAATTGGAATTCTTTAAGGGTTTTAATGTTATTTTGGTTCAATTAGTGTTCAATTGGATTTCTTTAAGGGTTTTAATGATATTTTGGATTTCTTCAGGGTTCAATTGCTATTTTGGTTCAGTAAATGTTGGATTTCGATTTATTGATGATTGTAGTAAAGTTGGATCTATTTGATGAAATTGAAGTTTGGTTGGATTTTGGGTAAAGTTTGTATCCATCAGGAGTAGTCCGGACGGGTGGTTTGATATTTGAAGACCATGTTCAGTGAGGAACATGGTCTGTGTACACAGTCTAAAGACCTAGTCGGGTATTGGCAGCGAAGTGTTGGGTAAGACCAATACGGGATTAGGCATGGTTAAAGAGACGTCTCGATTATGTTTACATGTTGTGGATCAATTTATGAGGCGATACTCGGTGATGGATACGATGTTGAATTTGATTCGAACTTTGGTTTTTAGTAAACGTTTATATAAGAATCATTACATTTTGATTAAGTTTGATTTGAGATTATTGATTAAAATTCCGTTTTAATTCGATGTTGTTTACAAGTTAATAAGTTTAAGGTTTGGTTTGGTTAAATGTTTTCACAAAGGTATACATATATAGCTATTTTACGTAAAAACTAGTTTCTATAGTTGATAGTTGCTTACTGAGATTTTTGTCTCATATTTTTAAATGTTTTAATGTTTTTAGGCGAAGAAGTACGGGGTACTAAGGGAAGTGTTCGACACTAGAACGAGGATTGGATACGGCCACGATTGTCCAAGTCGTCTTCTAGGGTATTGCATACCATTTTGTACATGTAGATATAGGCGTTTTTTTGTGCTTGTGAATATGTAGGAACTTACGTCGCCCATTTTGAATCGAATATAAAGTTGTGGTATGCCGGATTTTGGTTTGAATGTCCAAGTATGGTATTAATTTGTGAGATTAGGCAAATTAAAAGTTAACAAGTTAGAATTGGAGTAATTTTCTATGTTTCGAACTCGTTTTGGTAAAACACACGAGAAAAGGATTCGTAATTGGAAATTATAAATGATTTCGACCTTTTACAAATGTAAATTATATGTAGAAAATGTTTTTAAGTTCAAACATGATTTGTAATTCTTAACATTTGATTGTGAGATGTTACTTCCGACTCGTTCACGTCTGTGGTAACGTCTCACTGTCATATCCGATTCTATTTTGGATCGGGTTTGACATTTTGGTATCAGAGCAATAGGTTGGTCCATAAGTATATATATATAGGTATATCCGTGTCAAGTATATAACTTACTAAAGTGTATTAAGAAGTTGAATAAATATTATTCATGCATATCACATATATAAATTGTAATAGTTTGTTCATCATATAGATGCATCTAAGACGACAACGTGGCCGACCACCTCTAAATAGGCGTAGAGGTAGAAATGCAGAAAGAAGAGAATTAGGACGGGGTCCCGTGAGCACAGAGGATAGTGTAGCCTCTGATGCTAGAGTTCCACCTGTTTCCCAACCTCAAAGACAACCACCATAAAATCAACCTGTTAATCCTCCACCAATACCACCCGAACCTGAACATCGTGCACCACATGTGGCTCCACAAGCTGCAATGCCGCAAGTTGCACAAATTTTGCAGCTTGAACCCCGAACATTGGTTGAAGCTTTAGTAACTATGATGGAAACACGTGAGGCACGTCGAAGGCCTAGTGAGTTAATTAAAGATGCCAAAAATTGTGGGGCATTTGATTTCAGGGGTACAATTGAACCTGAGGAAGCTGATAATTAGCTAAAAGCTACAGAAAAAGCCTTTAGTACTATGCAGTTAAGTACTGAAGATAAAGTAAAGACCGTGTTTGGTTTATTACATGGGCCAGTAGATACATGGTTAACTAGAGTTAGGGGTTTGTATCCTGAAGGTTTAAACTGGGATGTTTTCAAACGTGAATTCATGAAAGAATATCTGACTGAATCATTTCAGAAAGCGAAGAGGAATGAGTTCTTTAATTTGAAACAGGGAACTATGACTGTTAGGGAGTATGTGGATAAGTTCGATGATTTATACCGTTATGAAAAGTCAGTGGTTTCCCACTGAGGAAGTTAAATGTGAAAGGTTCAAAGATGGTCTGAGTGCATTTTATCAGAATGAACTGAGTTTGTATGAAGGTACACATTACCGAGGCTGGGTGGAAAAAGCATTGCAGAAAGAAAATTTGAAAGGCAAGTTAGAATATGAGAATAGTCAGAAGCAGTCAGGGGATATTGGGAGATCCAAGTTTGTGAAAGGGGGATCATCTCAGTTTCGAGGTGGTCAAACTTAGAGTCAGAACACAAGAGGAGCACCTGTGAGCCGTACTAATTTTCGAGCATCTGATACTATTAGCCAAGCTTCGTATAGTCCTTCCATTGCTAGTAGTGGTAATGGTCCAAAATGTGTTCAGTGTGGGAAATTTCATTCTGGAGAATGCAGGAAAAGATCTCTGGGATGTTTTCAGTGTGGAGGAAGGGGTCACTTGAAAAAGGATTGCCCATCATCAGGGAGGATAACATAATCTAAAAGAAGAATTTCATATTATGAGTGTGGTGAAGAAGGGCATGTACGTACTAATTGTCCTAAATTGAACACTGTTGGGAGAGGTCGAGGATCACAGGGTGACAGAACAAGTGGAGGTAATTCAGTTGGAAGAGGAAATGGTCGTGGTAATGGTAGAGGTACCAATATGGCCAGAGGAGCTGGTAATACTTCTCAGGGAGCTAGAAATCAGGGTACTCAGTCGGATAGAGCTGCAACTCAACCTCGAGTTTTTACTATAACTCCACAAGAAGCTGTTGCATCTGCAGAAGTTATCACTGGTACGATTTCTTTATTTGGAAAAGATGCTTATGTGCTTATTGATCCTGGTGCTACGCATTCCTTTGTGTCGCCTTTATTTATGTCTGATGTAATGTGGGAGTCGAAATTGATGCCTGAATGTTTAATTGTTAGCATGCCTATGGGAGAATCTTTAGTATGTACACATGTCCATCCTAATTGTGAAGTAAAATTAGGAGAGTCCTTTATACATGCGGATTTGGTACCTTTAATGGTTCAAACATTTGATGTGATATTAGGCATGGATTCATTATCTAAGTGTCAAGCCTTGGTAGACTGTTGTAGGAAGAAAGTTAATCTGTTATTAGCTAATGGGGAAAAATATGTGTTTCAAGGCGAGAGAGGTGTACATAGAAATATAGTCTCTGTTATGACAGCTTTGAAAATGTTAAGGAAAGGGTGTGAATCTTTCTTAGCATATGTGATAGACAGTAGGGAAAAACCTCCTAAATTAGAAGATGTGCCAATTGTGAATGAATATCCAGATGTGTTCCCAGATGAGATACCAGGGTTACCACCAGAAAGAGAAGTCGAGTTTGCAATTGACTTACAGCCGGGTACTGCTCCTATATCCCTAGCACCATATAGAATGGCACCGGCAGAAATGAAAGAATTAAAAATACAGTTGCAAGAGTTGTTAGATAATGGATATATACGACCTAGTATGTCACCATGGGGAGCTCCGGTGTTGTTTGTGAAGAAACAAGATGGAACAATGCGGTTGTGTATAGATTACCGTCAGTTGAATAAGGTTACAATCCGTAACAAGTATCCGTTGCCTAGAATCGATGATTTGTTTGATCAGCTGCAAGGGGCAATAATATTTTCAAAAATTGATCTGAGAACTGGATATCATCAATTGAAGATCAGAGAAGGAGATGTTCAGAAAACAGCCTTCAGAACTCGATATGGGCATTATGAGTTTTTGGTAATGCCATTCGGGTTAACTAATGCACCTGCTGCATTTATGGATCTGATGAATCGAATATTTAAACCTTACTTAGATACATTTGTAATTGTGTTTATTGATGATATTCTTGTGTATTCTAAGAGTAAGGAAGACCACAGCAAGCATTTGAGGACAGTTTTGCAGATTCTGAGAGAGAAGCAGTTGTATGCCAAATTTAGTAAATGTGAGTTTTGGCTTGATGAAATAATGTTCTTGGGGCATGTGGTATCAGCTAAGGGAATTCTAGTGGATCCTAAGAAAGTTGAGGCTGTAGCTAAATGGAAAGCACCGTCGAATGTACATGAAGTGCGTAGTTTTCTGGGGTTAGCATGGTATTATAGAAGGTTTGTGAATGGATTCTCACTTATAGCTTCTCCAATGACGCAGTTGCTGAGAAAGGGAGTAAAATTCAAGTGGACACCTGAGTGTTAGAACAGTTTTGATACTTTGAAGTCAAGACTGATTAGTGCTCCAGTGTTGACACTACCTGTAGTGGGTGAAGGGTATACAATATATAGTGATGCTTCAAGGCAAGGTCTTGGAATTGTGTTGATGCAGAATGATAAAGTAATTGCTTATGCATCACGATAGTTAAGACCACATGAATTGAATTACCCAACACATGATCTTGAATTAGCTGCTGTTGTGTTCGCTTTGAAGATTTGGAGACACTATCTTTATGGTGAGAAATGTCGCATTTTCACTGATCACAAGAGTTTGAAGTACATAATGAGTCAGAAGGAATTAAACTTGAGGCAAAGAAGATGGATTGAGCTACTGAAAGATTATGATCTGACAATTGAATATCATCCGGGTAAAGTGATAGGGGTATTTTACCCCTATCTTTTAGCGTGATTTACGGGTTGATTTTGGATAAAATAAATAAGTTTAATTATAAAAATAAAGTGTTTTTGATAAAATAAAGAAATAAAAATAAATCTCGTACTTTCAGTTTATTTTCCTCGTTTTTGATTAGTTTAGGAAATAAAAACGTCAAGCTAACTCGGCTCTCAAGATTTGTATTTCAGGTACGAGAAAGGAGCAAAAATCCACTCCATACGCGGGGCGTATAATCCTCTACGCGGGGCGTGAAACATGGTGTCGGTAATGATTGCCTTATCCGTAGAAGCCATGTGGAACTGACTCAGCATACGCGGGGCGTATGCCACTCTACGCGGGGCGTATGACACATGTCAGCAATAATTGGCCTAATCCTGAAAGTCAGACTGCATTGTCTCCCAGAGTCAACTCTCCATACGCGGGGCGTATCACCATATACGCGGGGCGTAAAAGGCAGTTCTTCAATGTAAAAAGATCAGAGACTCTTTTACGCGGGGCGTACTTCAGCTACACACGGCGTAAAAGCACCAATTCAAGCAATAAAACTTCAGAGACTCAAACACGCGGGGCGTACAATCCTTTACGTAGGGCGTGCTTGAGACAACAAGACAACGAATTGGTCCACATGCAGGAGATTTCTGACGGAATGGGCATTTACGCGGGGCGTAGACCAATTTACGCGGGGCGTATCATGGGATTTCTGCACCAAATAATGTTGCTCCATACTTGTGCTTTGTGAAATTACAAACTTGCCCTTGCTTGATGTCTATAAATAGGAAGCTCTTGAACTTCATTTGATACCAAGAAATAATTACACACTAGAGAGCAAACTATACTTGTTTTGTTACTTGTTGTAGTATAGATTCAGTTTTTGTAGCTAAACTCTCCACCTCGAGAGCTTGTTCGGTTGTTCTGGCATTCCATTGAAGTTCCGCTCCACCATTCGTCACCAAGCTCGAGAGTTCCACCTCCACGACCTAGGAGACGGCTTTGAGTCCGGTTAGCTAGTTTCAAGGGCGGATTTTCCCCTTTTACGTGCTAATTAGCTTGTACTCTTCCTATGTACTAGGCTTGATTGTATCCCATTTATATACATTTCATATTTATAATTTCATGATTTATAATCTCTATTTCCCTTTACGTGTTAGTATTTGCTACTTGTTTTGATATTGATAATTGACTATTGTGTAGGAGAACGCGATTTCCGACGTCATTCGGGTTATCTTTAGGGAGTTATATAGGTGTTGCCCTACCGGAAGTGACAAACCGAAAACCGTAGGAATTGACAAGCCACGGAACTTACGGGCCCTAGTTTCTAATTCCCCCGCATTAGACACGCCTTGACTAGGAATTACGTAGTCTAAGTGCTTCACGGGTCGGTCCTACTATACTTAGTCGTCTTTGCAAGAGTAAATTCTTATCCGTATACATTTAGAGTCATTATTTATCGTGGTTATAACTTATCAATATTCATCCCACTTCATAGGGTTTTAGCTACACAAATCTGAGTCGCCAATAGTTAGGATAGTGTGTAGTTGTGTCTTACTTCACCCCCAAAGTAATCGCCGCTTAAATAACATACGAAACCGAGTCGTCTAATACTTGTAATTATAAATCCCGTGGATTTGATACCCGGTCTTAACCGGATTATTACTTGATACGACGGGGTACACTTGCCCCTAAGTAGCCGTAGCATCTAGTAGAGTTAAGAACATTTAAAAGATCACATCCATATTCATAGCACATTCACCGCAATACACATTTAATCGTCATTAGAAAACTCTACCTAGGCGCGCACGCATCAAGTTTTTGGCGCCGTTGCCGGGGATTTATAATCTCCTACAATATTAGACAAAAACGTTTCATTGTTAGTTTAAGCATTCTTTTTATATAAATTGTTTATATATATTTTGACTAACATTATTCTTTCTTGTTGATAATCTTTTATACTTGTTTTACTTTATGCACACCCGATCGAAAAGTGATTCTCTTATTCCTATTGATCTCGAAATTGAACGTACTCTTTGTAGGATTCGAAAAGAGAGAATGGCAAACCCCAACGCCGAGGTCAACCAACCCGACGGAAACCAAAGGCCACACGTGAACAACGTCCGCGAGGGAAATGATACGCGTTCGATGATGGAAATCCTCGCTCCGCATCGCCCCCAGAATCGTAATGGCATTGTCGCTCCCACGATCCCGGCCAACACATACGAGATCAAGACCGGAATGATCCAATTGATACAACAATGTGGTCAATTCGGAGGGGAACTCCATGAGAACCCCAACGAACATTTGGATAAATTTCTTATGTGTGCCGATACCTCTCGGCAAAATGGTGTTCCCGTTGAGGATGTGAGACTGAAATTGTTTCCTTTTTCATTGACAGGACAGGCGTTGGAATGGCTACACTCATTGGAGGCGGGATGCATCACGTCATGGGAAGAGCTCGAAAAGGAGTTCCTTTCCTACTATTTTCCGCTGTCCAAAACAGTCAAGTTACGGACCGATATCACATCCTTCAGGCAGTTGGAATGCGAGGCCCTTCACGCAGCTTGGGCTAGGTTCCAGAAGTTGCTCCGAAACTGCCCCCACCATGACATCCCAAAGCACGACTTGGTAAGCACTTTTTACCACGGGTTAACTCCCACTAACCGTGCGACTGTTGATTCCGCTGCAGGTGGGGATCTATTTCGGAAGTCAGCTAGTGAGGCCTACGAGCTCATTCATGAGCTCGCAAGGAAAAGTGTGCAATGGCAAGAGGATCGGCTTGCCGGCCCGTCGCGACACCAGACATTCGCTGTGGAAAAAGAGGCTCCGAAAAGCTCCATAGTTGAAATGAACAAGAAGCTTGACTCGTTGATCGCCCAATTGAGCCTCAATAAAAGTGTGCAGGTCCTGATGTGCACTCACTGTGGTGGAGACCATGATGCGTTTAATTGCCAAGTCGGCAGCCCTTTTGCCGGCGATGCCGAAAACGTAAGTTATATAGGAGGCAACCAAAGGTATAATTCCCATCCGAACTCCTATTCTCACCACAATAATAATAATAATAACGGCGGATGGAGGCCTCGATACCAACACCCGAACTTATCATATGGCAATAATAATAACGTGTTGAGGCCCCCATCCGGCTTTGAGCAAGAATTTCGGGAAAACGGGCTCGGGCAATCACAAGCCGCGCCCGGTAATCGGAACGCTCCACCTTCCAACAATGTACACGACCAATCGGTCACGACCTTGTTGAAGGACATATTAACCCGTCTTTCCGATAGCGAAGTGTTTTGTAGGGATCTTAGCCGCCAGGTGGCCCACCTAAACCATCAACAACAAGAAAGGCCACTAGGAACCCTCCCGGCAAACACTGAACAAAATCCGCGGGGTAAGAATAGGGAATCCAGACAAGTGATAACGCTCCTCAACAATAGGAGTTCGGACCCGTCAAGCTCCAACGCGGACGTCTTGCAATAAGCCGCCATATAAGAAAGTCGAGCTACTTCGACTCAAAACGTAGCATCGGTTTGAATTCCTCGAACCACTTGTATATATATATGTATTATAAACGTTATCTCTTTTCTTTATTTTGCATTATTGTTATTTTATTTTCATCTTCATTTTTACTTTTCCCCATTTTCTTTTATTTTCATAAAATCAAAAGAAAAACAAATCCCACATTAATCCAAAACCCTTAAAATACATGGGGCGTACAACCCCTTGCGCCCCGCGTAGTTGTGTGTCTGCCCCTTTTTCTTAATAGAGGACACACTACGTGCGGCGTACCTAAATTTGCGCCCCGCGTACACGTTACTCATTGATGCTTTTGTTTAATAAGTGCCACGTAGAGGACACGCGGGGCGTATCCTCGGGGAGTTGTGAATTACAACTCCCTATGGCAACTCCATCTCTCTCAAACTTCCCATCACTCCTCTTCCCTATACAACTTATCCACTTCCACACTCCACCTCCTCTTCCACCCAATCAACTTCCATCCTTTCAAATTCAAATTTTCAACCTCCCTCCATAATAAATTTTCATTAACTACCTCCTTAATTACAAATAAATAAAAAATTAAAAAGAGTCATAAATAAAACATAAAAATCATAAAATCAATTAAAAATCATTAAACACTCATAAATCCAAAAGTCAAAAAAATCAGAAAATTACCAAAAACCACAAAAATCCTTCCTCTTCCGTCCTCATACGCGGGGCGTAACCCCATTTACGCCCCGCGTCTCCGCCCTTTTTGTCATAAAAAAGGAGCAGGAGGTCCGATACGCGTGGCGTAACCCTATTTACGCCGCGCGTATCTCACCATTCTTGCGTAAAATAACATCAGGGGGAGGGATACGCGTGGCGTGGCCCCTTTACGTCCCGCATACCCCTCTAGGAATCCGAGCTTTGCTTGGATTCCCCACTTCTCCCCTATATATATCCTCCCTTTTTCTCCCTTTCCTTCCTCACAACTACCCCAACTCTTCACAAACATTCATCTCCTACTCCCTCTTCATTCCTTCTCCCTTCTTCCTCATATAATCATGACCCGAAGCAAACGAGCCACCGTTAACACCCCCCTAGACCAACAAATGCAAGCTCATCGAGCTCGCACCACACGCTCCTCCCGCTCTGCCCAAAATCAACAACCACCACCACCCGACCGGGAGGAAACGCCCCCACTTACACGGCAATACCGGGCCCCTTTTCACCTTCTCACCGAGGAGGAGGCCACCTGGTACGAAGAACTTTGCGCGGCTACGGTCCAAGAGCTTCCGTACATCCCGCGTAGCATGCTCAATCAACACGATCTCGGCACGCCTTTCGAAGCCCGTCTCCGTGCCCTCGGGTGGTACGACATTTACAGTACCGAATACCATATGTACCCCTCCTTAGTCATTGAATTCTTCACCACCCTCACCTCCAATAATGTACCCGGAGCCGCGCTCTTCAATTTCCGCCTCCAAAACCGTCCCTTCACCATTGACACCCAATGGCTTCGCAACCACTTCACTCACCAAGTGGAGCCTAGCGTCGCCCATTGGCCCGACGGTGTCTCCGCTCCCGAATTTTGGGCCTCCATCACCGGGTCCGATGACTATCACATATCCAACCTCCACCCGACCTCTATTCGTGACTCTATTCTCCAACTCCTTCACCGCTTCATCTCCTTTTATTTCACGGGAAAATCCGAGTCCACCAAGGTCAACAAACATGAACTGTTGGCCCTCTACTGTTGTGCCAAAGGGCTCACATACGACCTCGCCTACCACGTGGCCGTCCACCTCCGCACCACACCCATCCGAAAACGGGCCAAGCTCGGGTTCGGCCACCTCGTCACCATTTTTTCCCTCTCCACTCTCGGTTCCGACGCCATTGAGCACCTCCCACGCCTTGTGCCTAGGCCGTTGGACAAAAACGCTTTTAAATCCTTACAGCGTCCAACTTCCGGCCCGGGCGAGACCTCGGGGGCGGCTCATTCCAATGCGGAAGGGGACTCGGATTCAAGCATGGGTCTCAATTTTAGTCCTCCACCCCTCCACGACTTCACCACTCTTTATGCTCGGTTGGATATCTTGGAGGATAACCAACATCGGGATCGGGCCCATTTTGACACCCGCTTCGACACCATTGAGGCACAACAACGTGAGGACCGGGCTCATATCGACTCTCGTTTCGATGCCCTCACCGCTTCCTTCGCTTTCTACTTCAACCTCCATGGCAATCCACCTCCACCTCAACCATAGTTCCATTTCTTTTTGTTTTCCATTTTCTTTTGATGTTTTAATGTTTTGATGTACTATCTTTTTATTTTCTAATATATTAGTAATTCCCGTTTATGTTTCGTGTTATTTTTGCGTTTATTTTTGCTGTTTATAATAACTACACGCAGGGCGTACCCCATAGTACGCCCCGCGTACTCTTTATTTTCATACACAAAAAAGTTCAGAACCTCAAACACGCGGGGCGTCCCCTACTGCGCCCCGCGTATTTGAGTCTCTAAATCCAAAAACAACAAAAACACCGCCTTACGCGGGGCGCCCTCCCTATTACGCCCCGCGTCTTTAAGTCTCTGACTCATAACGCATTAAAAATGCTGCCCTACGCGGGGCGCCCCCCTGGGCACGCCTCGCGTAGGGCCCCTGACCACTAAGGGTCTTCTTCTTTCCCTTCCTTAGCTTTATTTTTGTTTTTGTTTTAGTTTCTTTTTGCGACGCCCTTGGCATAGGCGTCATTTTAAATAACGCGGAGGGACGTGCAACCCCGCACTTAACGTTTGTTTTGCACTACCAAAAACAAAAATAAAAATTTAATAACAACAAAATAATTAAACTAATTTATTGACTCTTTTAAATTTTCCCGACACGTTATCCCTCCTTCGGAAATTAATTAAAGTTCCGTTATTTGTCATCAAAAATAAAAACGTCGGAACATAAGGGAATGATTCGATTAAGAAATTTTAGTCTTGATCTTAAAGTTAGGGAATTTGTGCAAAGCTTAGGTTAGTACTAAACTAAGGCATTGAGTCTTAACCCAAATGTTATCTCCATAATGAACTTTAAAAAGGCAATAAAAACGGGATAGTTGAGAATTTAGCGAAAACTTGATAGTACACAATTTAAACCCGAATCTTTGTGAGGTATTTTTGAGCCTAAAAGAGTTCGTACGAGAACTCTCATTCTTTCACATTTTTTCGAGAGCTTTGACTTCACTCGACTCATAGAATTTGCATCCAATACCGGGTTAAGTACACTTATTGTGGTAAAAAGGCAATAGATGATAAACCGAACCCACTTAGGCTAATTTTTCTTAAATTATTTTTCTCGTTTTCATTGAACATTAGGAAACCCCCTCGAGCCTATTAACCAACTTTTTTGTTAATACCCTCTTAACATTTAACCCTTTTTCCTCTTGTTCAATTACCGACATAATCAAAGTGCACCCAAATTACCCGAAATAAGTCACGGCCTTAGCAAATGAGCACCATAAGTTTTCAAAATATTGTTTTTGTGCCTCTGTCAAAACAAAGGATACGATAAAAATAAAAAGGTATTCTCAAACTCCACCCGAGCAATTTTGAAGTACGTCTTGTAAAATTCGCCAAGGCCGAAATAAGCAATGATACGGTGCAATCACAAAACGATATTTTTGAACTCGAGTTTCTTTAAACTAACCACTAAAGTAGCCACCCACATTACAACCCCCCTTCGGGTTCATTTTTAATATTGCCTAACCATATTTTAGGAGGAAAAACCCGGATAAAAATGCAAATTCAACATGATCTCGAGTAAGTGCAAAGAAGAGTGCTAAAACACCGACCCACCTAAAAGTGAGCGTAAGAGCGAAATCCCTTGGTGAGGTACTATCGGGTTCTCAAAAGATAATCAACCCCCGTTAATATTGCCTATTAAATCTTGATCATGGAGGTTTCAAACAAGTTTTTGTACTCAATTGTTTGCGTAGGTACTTACCAAAACCTTTGCACAAAACCATAACTTTGAAATCACGCACTTGGCAAAACCAACCTTCGGTTTGTTTCTTAATTTTCTCAATCCTTTGTCTTTCGATTTCTTTTACTTGAGGACAAGTAAAACTTTAAAGTCCGAGGAGGTTTGATAGGGGTATTTTACCCCTATCTTTTAGCGTGATTTACGGGTTGATTTTGGATAAAATAAATAAGTTTAATTATAAAAATAAAGTGTTTTTTATAAAATAAAGAAATAAAAATAAATCTCGTACTTTCAGTTTATTTTCCTCGTTTTTGATTAGTTTAGGAAATAAAAACGTCAAGCTAACTCGGCTCTCAAGATTTATATTTCAGGTACGAGAAAGGAGCAAAAATCCACTCCATACGCGGAGCGTATAATCCTCTATGTGGGGCGTGAAACATGGTGTCGGTAATGATTGCCTTATCCGCAGAAGCCATGTGGAACTGACTCAGCATACGCGGGGCGTATGCCACTCTACGCGGGACGTATGACACATGTCGGCAATAATTGGCCTAATCCTGAAAGTCAGACTGCATTGTCTCCCAGAGTCAACTCTCCATACGCGGGGCGTATCACCATATACGCGGGGCGTAAAAGGCAGTTCTTCAACGTAAAAAGATCAGAGACTCTTTTACGCGGGGCGTACTTCAGCTACGCACGGCGTAAAAGCAACAATTCAAGCAATAAAACTTCAGAGACTCAAACACGCGGGGCGTACAATCCTTTACGCAGGGCGTGCTTGAGACAACAAGACAACGAATTGGTCCACATGCAGGAGATTTCTGACGGAATGGGCATTTACACGGGGCGTAGACCAATTTACGCGGGGCGTATCATGGGATTTCTGCACCAAATAATGTTGCTCCATACTTATGCTTTGTGAAATTACAAACTTGCCCTTGCTTGATGTCTATAAATAGGAAGCTCTTGAACTTCATTTGATACCAAGAAATAATTACACACTAGAGAGAAAACTATACTTGTTTTGTTACTTGTTGTAGTATAGATTCAATTTTTGTAGCTAAACTCTCCACCTCGAGAGCTTGTTCGGTTGTTCCGGCATTCCATCGAAGTTCCGCTCCACCATTCGTCACCAAGCTCGAGAGTTCCACCTCCACGACCTAGGAGACGGCTTTGAGTCCGGTTAGCTAGTTTCAAGGGCGGATTCTCCCCTTTTACGTGCTAATTAGCTTGTACTCTTCCTATGTACTAGGCTTGGTTGTATCCCATTTATATACATTTCATATTTATAATTTTATGATTTATAATCTCTATTTCCCTTTACGTGTTAGTATTTGCTACTTGTTTTGATATTGATAATTGACTATTGTGTAGGAGAACGCGATTTCCGACGCCATTCGGGTTATCTTTAGGGAGTTATATAGGTGTTGCCCTACCGGAAGTGACAAACCGGAAACCGTAGGAATTGACAAGCCACGGAACTTACGGGCCCTAGTTTCTAATTCCCCTGCATTAGACACGCCTTGACTAGGAATTACGTAGTCTAAGTGCTTCACGGGTCGGTCCTACTATACTTAGTCGTCTTTGCAAGAGTAAATTCTTATCCGTATACATTTAGAGTCATTATTTATCGTGGTTATAACTTATCAATATTCATCCCACTTCATAGGGTTTTAGCTACACAAATCTGAGTCGCCAATAGTTAGGATAGTGTGTAGTTGTGTCTTACTTCACCCCCAAAGTAATCGCCGCTTAAATAACATACGAAACTGAGTCGTCTAATACTTGTAATTATAAATCCCGTGGATTCGATACCCGGTCTTAACCGGATTATTACTTGATACGACGGGGTACACTTGCCCCTAAGTAGCCGTAGCATCTAGTAGAGTTAAGAACATTTAAAAGATCACATCCATATTCATAGCACATTCACCGCAATACACATTTAATCGTCATTAGAAAACTCTACCTAGGCGCGCACGCATCATAAAGCTAATGTTGTAGCTGATGCTTTGAGTCGCAAGAATGTTGGAAGTTTGAGTTATATTAAATCTGTAAAAATGCCTTTGTTACTTCAAATGAGGGCTTTGAATGTAGAGTTGAATTGTGAAAATGAAGGAGTGTTATGTGCAATGTTGAAAGTGAGACCAATTCTTAGGGATAGAATCAGAGAAGCTCAGAGTCAAGATAAGTTCTTGGAGCGGATTAAAGATGAAGTTGTGCAAGGAAAGTGTACTGATTACAAGATTTCAATAGATGGTATGCTAATGTTTGGAGATAGAATGTGTGTTCCAAATATTAGTGATATTAAGAAAGAGATATTAGATGAAGCTCATGATTCCTCCTATGCAATGCATCCTGGGAGTACAAAGATGTACAGAAACCTTCGTGATCATTTTTGGTGGAAAGGGATGAAAAGAGAAATAGTTGAATATGTGAGCAGATGTTTGAGTTGCCAACAAGTCAAAGCTGAACATCAACGACCTGCTGGTACTTTGCAACCACTTCCTATTACGGAATGGAAGTGGGAGCATATTACAATGGATTTTGTTAGTGGATTGCCTCGTACGCAACATGGTAATGATGCTATATGGGTAATTGTAGATAGATTAACGAAATCAGCACATTTTCTACCAGTGAACGTAACTTTCTCATTAGAAAAGTTGGCACAGTTGTATGTCAAAGAAATTGTGAGACTTCATGGTGTGCCAGTTTCTATTGTGTCTGATAGAGATCCTCGTTTTACATCAAGATTTTGGCCTAGTTTTCAAGATGCATTGGGAACTAAATTGAACTTTAGTACTGCCTTCCATCCACAGTTAGATGGTCAAAGTGAACGTACAATTCAAACTTTGGAGGATATGTTAAGAGCTAGTATTCTAAATCTCCAAAGTAGTTGGGATGTGCATTTGCCTTTAATGGAGTTTGCATATAATAACAGTTATCAGTCTAGCATTGATATGGCACCTTATGAGGCATTGTATGGAAGAAGGTGTAGGACTCCGTTATGTTGGTCTGAAGTGGGTGAAAGACAGCTATTGGGGCCTGAGATAGTGCAATTGACGACTGAAAAGGTACAAATTATCCAGCAGAAACTGAAAGAAGCTTCAGACAGACAAAAGAGTTATGCAGATTTGAAACGTAGATCGATTGAGTACAGTGTGGGAGATAAAGTATTTCTGAAAGTATCACCGTGGAAGGGTTTACTCCGATTTGGCAAGAAAGGAAAGTTGAGCCCTAGATTCATTGGTCCGTATGAAATTGTGGAAAGAATTTGACCTGTTGCATATCGTTTGAAGTTGCCTCAAAATCTTTCAAACATTCATGATGTTTTTCACATGTCAATGTTGCGGAGGTATAGAAGTGATCCAAATCACATTATCCAGGAGCAACCAATCGAACTTTCAGAGGATTTGACTTATAAAGAAGAACCAGTAGCAATCTTGGCTAAAGAGGAAAAAGTGTTAAGGAATAAAACAGTACCACTGGTGAAAGTATTGTGGCACAGACATTCTCGGGAGGAAGCAACCTGGGAAAGAGAAGCGGATATGAAACACCAATACCCTCATTTGTTCACTTCTTCGGGTAAGTAAAATTTCGAGGACGAAATTCTCTAAGGTGGGGAGAATTGTCAAGTCCGTGCCCTTAAATTTTATTTATTATACCCCAAACCCTAAGTTATATTAAATTCGTTATAGGATTGGTCGATTAATTGGGTGTTACGGGTATAGTTTTTAGGGTAATTGCACATTTTTATAACAATTATAAGTTTAGGGTAAGTTTTAAAAGAAATTAGATTTTTGGAGGACCAAAAAGACTAATTAACCACTTAATTCAAGGCCTATATATAGCCTTATTGAGAATTGAAAATCATTTGGATCAATTCATCCTTTTACATTGTTCTTCCTCCTCCACTCTCTCTCTCTCTCCATTCTCCTCCACCTTCCACCACCACCAAAAACAGGGCAGCTCCACCGTTTTGGGTGTTGCCGGAGATCTAACCGTCCAAATAATCTCAAATTTTAACTGGAGACTCTAGACACATATAAGCAACTTCGGACCAGAGGGATGTTGATTTGGAGGTGTGAGAAGAGAATACGGGCTAGGCAGATTTTGGGACAGATTTAGGGTTTTGTGGAGTTAATCTCAAATTTAGGCTAAGGTAAGTAACTATCAACTAGTTTTTGGTTTGCATGTATAAATATATGTATATTAAGCTATAAATCTCCATGAATTTGTCTCCTAAGGGTTTTCTTAGAAATTATTTGAGTATTGGTTGTTGATTTGAGATTGTGTTCAAGTTTGAAGGAAATGAGTTCACAATGGTAATTTTGAACTATTTTGATGTTGAATTGGTTTTACCTTGATGTTGAATTGGTTCTTCCTAAGAGTTTGATTATTATTTAGTTCAATTTATATTGAATTGGTTTTCTTAAGGGATATTTAGTTCAGTTGATGTTGAATTGGTTTTCTTAAGGGTTTAAATGCTATTTGGGTTCAATTGATGTTGATTTGAATTTCTTTAAGAGTTTTAATGTTATTTTGGTTCAATTAGTGTTCAAATTGGAATTTGGTTCAATTAGTGTTCAATTGGAATTCTTTAAGGGTTTTAATGTTATTTTGGTTCAATTAGTGTTTAATTGGATTTCTTTAAGGGTTTTAATGATATTTTGGATTTCTTCAGGGTTCAATTGCTATTTTGGTTCAGTAAATGTTGGATTTCGATTTATTGATGATTGTAGTAAAGTTGGATCTATTTGATGAAATTGAAGTTTGGTTGGATTTCGGGTAAAGTTTGTATCCATCAGGAGTAGTCCGGACGGGTGGTTTGATATTTGAAGACCATGTTCAGTGAGGAACATGGCCTGTGTACACAGTCTAAAGACCTAGTCGGGTATTGACAGCGAAGTGTTGGGTAAGACCAATATGAGATTAGGCATGGTTAAAGAGACGTCTCGATTATGTTTACATGTTGTGGATCAATTTATGAGGCGATACTCGGTGATGGATACGATGTTGAATTTGATTCGAACTTTGGTTTTTAGTAAACGTTTATATAAGAATCATTACATTTTGATTAAGTTTGATTTGAGATTATTGATTAAAATTCCGTTTTAATTCGATGTTGTTTACAAGTTAATAAGTTTAAGGTTTGGTTTGGTTAAATGTTTTCACAAAGGTATACATATATAGCTATTTTACGTAAAAACTAGTTTCTATAGTTGATAGTTGCTTACTGAGATTTTTGTCTCATATTTTTAAATGTTTTAATGTTTTTAGGTGAAGAAGTACGAGGTACTGAGGGAAGTGTTCGACACTAGGACGAGGATTAGATACGGCCACAATTGTCCAAGTCGTCTTCTAGGGTATTGCATACCATTTTGTACATGTAGATATATCCGTTTTTTTTGTGCTTGTGAATATGTAGGAACTTACGTCGCCCATTTTGAATCGAATATAAAGTTGTGGTATGCCGGATTTTGGTTTGAATGTCCAAGTATGGTATTAATTTGTGAGATTAGGCAAATTAAAAGTTAACAAGTTAGAATTGGAGTAATTTTCTATGTTTCGAACTCGTTTTGGTAAAACACACGAGAAAAGGATTCGTAATTGGAAATTATAAATGATTTCGACCTTTTACAAATGTAAAAGTATATGTAGAAAATGTTTTTAAGTTCAAACATGACTTGTAATTCTTAACATTTGATTGTGAGATGTTACTTCCGACTCGTTCACGTCTGTGGTAACGTCTCACTGTCATATCCGATTCTATTTTGGATCGGGTTTGACATTTACAGTTTTACCACATTGTGCACAACCCTAGGCAAGGGCGAATCCAGTATGGGAGCACTGGTGGCAGTTGCCCCCACTTACATTTTTAAAAAACTCAGGTATTAATTTTAGATTTACTGGTTCTAGAATTGAGGATAAAGAATGATTTTTAATTTAATATTTTCTTTTTATTTTTATAATTCTGTTTTAAAGCAAAACGACGTCGTTTTATTTAATTTGAACCAAGTCCTTTTGTTTACAATAAAAATAAAAAATAAAAAGTAAATATTTAAATGTAAAACTAAATAGGTCCTAAAACAAACCACCGGTCTCTCTTATTCTTTTTAATCTCTTTAGTTCTTCTTCCTCAATTCCTCTTTCTTCTTAAGCCTAAATTGAAATCCCTAATCCTAACTAAGATTAAATCAAAATCGGCAGCCAATCCCTCCGTAGTTGAATCGTTGGTCCGGCACTCCATCTCCGATCTTTGCCTTTCTATTTCCGTATTTTTTGGCTCCTACTTGAATTTTGATTTGATATTTCTGCTACGGGTAAACTACATCAATGGTATCTGAACTTTACCTAAATTACATTTTTTTTAAACCGAACCGATTATATATATATACAAATTAATATACCATAATGGATGTCGTTTATAATAGATTAATAAGATATAATTTTTTTCAAATAAAGTGTAAAAACTGAGTCACTATACATATTTTGACACGTGTAATATGGACCCATAATTATTATAAGAGGCCCCACTATTTTAATTATTACGTAGGGTCGCCATACACGTGTCCAAATGTAAATTGGAGGTCTTCCGAGTGACATGGAAGACCGGGTGCTTAATATAAGAACTCTCCCTAGAGATGGAAAATTCTAGAGAGCCTTCCTCTTGCCTTTTCCTTTTCTTCCCGAACACCGATATATCCTAAAAAATCAAATTGATTCCCAACCGAACCAAAAATCACTTTTTTATACTGTTCGGTTCAGTTTTACGGTTTTACCACATTGTGCACAACCCTAAGTAAGGGTAAAATTGACATTGGTTGACAAAGTTAGACATAAAAGTACACTATTTTATAAATTTAAAGCCAAATTTGCATTTTATACCTTATTCAAAACTTCATCTCTCCCTTAGAAAAAACACCAAAAAAAAACTCATCACTTCTTTAAATATAAATATTTAAGCCTCAAATTAACAAATAATACCAATTTAGTTATCATCTTTTCTAATACTAAATAATCTCATAAATAAAATTTAGGATTAATGTGCAAAAATACCTCTAACGTTTACAACCATGAGCAATTTTACCATTAACGTCTAAAATGGTGTAATTTACCTCTAACATTGGTAGCCAAAAACAATTTTACCCTTAATGTTGGCAAGTTGGATTAATTTTAGACATTATTATAAAATGTGGATGTTTTGTTCCATATTCTCCACCAATTGCACGTCATTTTGATTCTAAAAAAATTATAGTTTTTTTGTGATTTAATAATAGAATTGAAGATTAATATTTTTTTGGTAGGAACAGGAAAGAAAAACAAAAAACCAAAAAAAAAACTAACTCGGGATCAGCCTAGGGAAGCTAACCCCCACCACATTATCCAACAGGAGCGAAGAAAGGTACTCAAGAGGACAAGAGAAAGTAGTGACACCCCACATCCTCTCATGGCCTGCAGCCACCAGGCGATCTGCCACCCGGTTCTGCTCTCTAAAAATATGGCTGAAGTTGATGGAGACAAAGGAAGAACAAATCCTCCTAATTCCTTTTATTAAATTCTGGCTATTTAAACAAATAGCATTATTATCAGAGATCATCTTGATAGCCTCAAGATTATCAGACTCCACAAGCAACTTCTCCCCCAAAGCTCAGCCGTGAAGGACGAACCCACGCCAACATTCTGAGCAAACCCAGATAACCAAGCACCCCCATCATCTCTCAAGACTCCTCTAGCAGCGATTTTACCGTCTTCAAGGCAAGAACCATCAGTATTTAATTTAACCACTCCTTCCCTAGGCCTACACCAGCCAAATAGGTGAATAACCTTCCTCTGGGTTGAACTAGCAAGACAATCCCCTTTGAAACTATCAGTAATAGTAAATAATTTTTTAGAGAAGAACTCAACAAAATTAGGAATAATAACCGTTTCTGCTCCAAAAATCTATTTATTCCTCCAATTCCAAATCTGGTGGCAGACAATTGCAAATAAGATATCACCATGCTCCAGGTCAGTCAACAACTTCCCACTAACACCATTTGCAAACCAATCAAGTTCAGAGTGGGTCAAGAAATCACAAATCAGAAATCAGGTGGTTAGGCAGAACTTTCCTCCACACCTCTATACTCCTAGTACAGTCTCTAAGAGCATGACAAATGGTTTCATCATGCCATCTGCACCTACTACAAGCACCAGATTCCACCAAATGACACATTTTCCTATCTAAATTAGTAAGCAATCTATCCTTAACACTAAGCCACAAGAAGATTAATATTTTTATATTCAGTGAAATATTTGATTTTGTTGTCCAACTCGTACAAAATAAAATATATATTTTTAATTTCTTTTCACGTTCATCTGTGTGATTTGTTACTAATAAGTAATAAAATTACACAAATTTGAATTGTAGATGACAAGATTCATGATCGAGAAGACAATTTGATGAATTATTTCTCAAATTGACCCAACTTGTCAATGTTAGGGGTAAAATTGCTCTTGGTTGCCAATATAAGGACTAAAATTGTACAATTTTAGACGTTAAGAGTAAAATTGTTCCTGCCTGTAAACGTTTCGGTTATTTTCTCATCTTAACACTAAAATTTTTAAAAAAATTATTTTACCGAACACACCTAAATTCTGGACGAAATAATATCTAAAGAATAATAGAAAAAATAACTATAAAATAAAAATTAATAAAGAAGCAAACCTAAATAAATGTCAAGACATCCGAAGAATATCAAATCATATATAGTAACTAGATTACATCAAATCTGCCCTAATTAAGTTTTTTCTTTTTTGAATCACATAGTAGCTACTATATAAGTAGCAGCAGAATTAAGAATCCTAAACCATTTCTTTCTTCGTAATTTTGTAAAACACAAACTAAGACAAAAATTATGAAGGTTTTGATAGTTATAGCATTTCTTATGGTTTCTTATTCTAAAGCCGGCCGCCATACCCTTTCTTCCTCCGGTGACATTCCAGTGTCTGAAAGTTACTATGTAAAGGTGCATGATCAATGGCACTTGAAAAGGCTCGTTCCCTCCGGTCCTAATCCTATAACTTCTCCAGGAACACCTCCTGCGTTCGGTTCTAAGAGGCTTGTTCCCTCCGGTCCTAATCCTGCAGTTTCTCCTGACTTACCTCCGTCGATCGGTTCTAAGAGGCTTGTTCCGTCAGGTCCTAATCCTGCAGTTTCTCCTGACTTACCTCCATCGATCGGTTCTAAGAGGCTTGTTCCATCAGGTCCTAATCCTCATGAGTCTCCATTGTTGAGTTCTGAGAATGTAGTGAATTAGTTATTATTACTAAAATAAAGAGAGATGATAGATTAATATTTCTTTTGGTTACAAATTATAAATCGATAAATTATGCGTATTCCTATTCCTATTTCTTCGTATTACATGTCTTTTTAGATACTTTTTACATGATCAATTAAGTTACATTCGTTGTATTATAAAACGCAGGTTTATTAAAATTAATTAAAATAATAGACTTATCATATAATTAACAAATAGTGGAATCAATGATAATATCTTTTTTTAATATTCTTAATTTCTGTGCAACTCTCTTAAAAGACATGTAATATAAAACGAAGGGAATAGTATTTTTCACTCTATTAAACTAAATTACAATCTAAATATTTATAAAACGGAAAATAATTTTTTTAGTGGAATTCAAATCAGTTTATTTACTAAATCAATGTACTTCTTTTATCTGCAAATAATTTTCATATGAAAGAATTCAATTAATTCCACACCCTTTCATTGATGCCCTTGTTGAATAGAATCATTTGAATTCCAATAACTAATCAACGGTTGGTTTGAGTAGTAGGGAGTTAAATATCTATTTATTAGATTTTAAACACGCGCCTTGCGCGGCTCATATATCATATTTAATTATTTTGGTTATTTATTAGTATATTATAATTAGAAAAAATTATGAAATTTGGTCAAATGGAATGTCCATTTATATATTTAGACCAATTACCCAAGTCATTACATACCTAGAATATAGTCATATTCCGCATATAAAAAAAAATGCTTTGGAACTGTGAAAAATACAAATTTCGAACGCAGATGAAATGAATATTCAAAACCACAGTAGATGTAGGGATAACCAACACATCCTTTGTCATTTCAGAAAGAATGAGAAATCTGCCAGAGTTTGTCTTCCACCATTTCAGGACATCCAAATCTTCCTGATCATCCACTACTGCCTTAGCTAATTATACTTCTAATTCAGTCTTCTTATATGCACCACTCACACCATGTTATCTCGTTTTCTTATATTTTTCCCTAAGAAGAGCCTTTGGCTTTCAATCATTATTTGTCTCATTTGAATTACATACTAATTTATTTTTTATTTTTTTTTATGAAATTGAATTACTTACTAATTGACTTGTATTTACTGATTGACTTGTATTTACTGATTCATCAATAGGTTGAAGCTTTCTCTTATATTCATCAAATAAAGCAAACATTTGTTTCTTGATATTTAAAAACAATGTAAAGCTTGTGAGATCAGCTCTGTATCTCGACAGAAAACACTGTTACATGCAAGTCTCAACAGTAATATGCCAACTGATTGTATGAACACTTTATGATGACTTAAATAAACTTGGAATTTATTTTATTTGACTTAATTAGTTCTGATAAAAGATTAATGCCTTTATATAATTTAATTTACCATATCTTATAAAACAAATGATAATGAACAATTCATTTACAAATAGTTTATATCCTACAATAATTGTCTATACGACACTAAACCCCAACATAATTAGTATTATTACCATTGTCTTTCATTGGAGTTTAACTTTGTGACATCTACACACAAAAAAAAACTCTAATATTATGTACATAAAAAATCTAAGTAGTCAAATAGTTTATGATTATAACATTAAAAAAGAAAAGAACAAATAATCAGATTATAACCTTAATTGTAAAGAGACTGAACATGTGAAACAAATATAACTTCAAATAAAAGCTAAGACGAAATCTATAAATGACGGAGTTAAAGAAAAATGAGATTTCAAATCAAGCTGCATTTAGGTACCAATTTGTTTATTAAATAAAATTTAGGAGCTCCTAATGTATTCACAATTTTAAAAGAATTGTGATATATATTGACACAATCAGTAATTATTCAAAAAATATTCTTCTTATTATTAATTCATGAAAATCCAAGCCTATGAATTTACATATATAACAATATGAATCCGTAAATGAACAGATTCCTAAAGGAAAAAGAATCCAAACTTCCTGATTTAGAACATAACATCATAGTAATAAACTAAAAATTAGTCCAGTAATTTCTTATGATATAATTTCTTGTTTAAAATAAAATAGGAAATCTATACTATATATATTAGCGACAGCAGAGAGAATTTACAAGAAGTGTTTTGGAGGTTTTTTTTTGGCTTAGTTGGTATCGTATGAGCAATAAGAATAAATGAGTTTTAATTATCTCTATATCATAAGTACTATATTGAAACATTATTTATTGTCCATTACTAGCTCATTAATCAAAGTAATAAAAGAAAGTAAGAGTTTATAGGAAGATGAAAAACCACAAAACGAAGGAAATCCAAAAGTCACAAATAAACTTATATATAAAGCATGATATATAGCATTCCATCATTATATTCATTGGCCACCAAAAATCAAAGACCTCTCCGACCTTTAATTTTGATTATGTATTGATTTTGTTCTTAACCTTATAATTTTCACTGCGCCAAAACCCCATTCAGATGATGGTTAAAAGCTGTCATCCCACAAGATATAAAACTGTCACGGGGCTCGCTGTCGTCTGTCGATACTTCAGACGACGATTCGAAACTGTCATCTGAAATAACGTCACATGACAGCGACCAAATTGCTACCTGTCATCCGACCACGAATTATATGAAAAATCATCTAATAATAACTGTCACCGTATTTATGTTCTCATGACACCATATTATGTTAATGTTATAACAGTTTTTATTTTCCTGACTGTCGTTGTAATGTAATTCAGATGACATAATTTGTATGAAATTCTGTCATTGGAATGTAATTAATATGACAATTGGTTACAAATTCTGTGTCATTAGATAGAAAGTAAGATGACATTTTCTTATAAGAATTTTGTCATTGTTTTTTTTTTGTTTTTACCTCTTTCATGAACATGTATATATAATCAGAGTAGATTGCAAATAATATGCAAATAACCTTTATATATAACAATAAACTTGTACATATGTGAAGATCACAATCCTAACCAAAGAATTGTCATTACAAAGCTAACATTAAACTATATAAGAAGCCTAAACACCTAAACCTTGAATCTTCTGACTTGTTATACCCATTCTCTGTAGGTTTTCTTCCATCCCTTTGCTCCCTGCAACATAAAATACAGTTAATTGAGTGCTGATTTTAATGCCAAGTGCCTCTAATGCCAAGTGCCTCTACTGTGCCACACACTCTAATTGTCCTCTGTTGGGTTCACACAAATCTCAAATTTCACCTGTTCTAAGTGCCTGCCTCAAGGTGTCACCAGAAGCCCATGCTTCAGTCTTTAACAAGCTGTCAAAAATGCAATGAAAAACATTGATAAATGGTACTCATCATGTCATGAAAAAGAAATGTACAGACGTCAATGCACTAATAAAAATATAAACAAGCATTTGCAGCTCACAAAATTGAGTTGAATAAGTTTTGAGTATCAAAAAAGCATCATCAAAAGAAAACAGTTAGTAGCTTGTATTTGAGAATATAGACAAGTGAATCCATTGCTACCCCACCCACCCCTATATAGTCCGAACATAACAAATACCAAAAAAGACAGTCATATATACATTGTGAACACACCACAAGTTAACCTTAATAGACTATGTGGCACGTCTGTAACTTGGTTCAAATTATTGATAAATGAATCTTATGATATCTTCCTGCAAACCTGTGCCATAAAGCGTGGAAGCATTAGTGCAAGTATTTGTTCGAGGATTCTGGCCCCAGTTGAATCTATAGCTTGAACTGGAATTGCAGTAAATGCAAAAGGAACCTCAATGCTAACCTACCATTAAATGTCCAAGTTATAAGCAACACAGATATTTGAAGTACATATAGCCACCTATTGAGCAAGTACAAAAGATAACATTTGATACCGAGAAACACAACATTTCTAAAAACCAGACATTCATGCAATTAAAGTCAAGGCTCATTCCAATGCCACAAAATATCATCACATCTTCAGAACACAAAATGCATTAGCTTCATTTTAACATTTTCTAGTCTTGTGTCTACTAAAACAAATCCAAAACTTCTGAATAACAGTCAAAATATGGACTAAAAACTAGCAAGCTCAGCTCTCAGTTTGTTCCCTCAACCACCGAATTGTGCTCCTAACGGTCACGATGCTAGCAGTGCTATCACATAACAAAACAGTCAGTTCACAGTATCCACACATTCAGCCTCCAAGGGCAAAGCATTCAATTACAGTTTTGAATAAAACTGATAAGGTGGATAAAGGGTATTTACTTCAAAGTGTAGACACTGCTAGTCACAAAACGATAAGTAGGATTGACTATTCACAAAACGATAACACTGAAAAGTTAGCAAGACTCCATATAATTAGGATTCACTTGTAAACCCATTGAAGCTATCAGGTAGCTGCAAAATAAAACTCAACCTTTCACATTTCATAACTTGGGGCTTTGAATTCCAAAATTTAACACTTTTACTTGCTAAGATGCCCATAAGAGCAGTGATGTTTTATTTTGTGGTGGGACTAGAAGATTTCAGCTCAGGTTTTGTGATATGTGCTTTAGTTTGTTTGTAGGTGATGTACTATAAGACGATTGGGAAACAGAAACATATTTTGGGGAAATAAAAGCAGATAAGATTTTTGGTGATGTACTATAACATTTAATCAGATAAGGTGAAGAATGCACCACTCTAAAGTTTTTGGTAATGCATTGTGGCACTGGAAATACATTCACTATTAGAAACTAGAAGGAAAAAGGTACAAATTAATATATACAGTTTTTAAATATTTTTTTTTGTAAAACCGAACCGATTATATACAAATTAATATGCCATAATGGGTGTCGTTTATAATAGATTAATAAGATATAATTTTTTTCAAATAAAGTGTAAAAACTGAGTCACTATATTCGCGCTCTTACAGATCCCTAGAGATGGAAAATTCTAGAGAGCCTTCCTCTTGCCTTTTCCTCTTCTTCCCGACTTTTCTTCTTCCCGAACACTGATATATCCTAAAAAATCAAATTGATTGCGAACCGAATCGAAAATCAAATTTTTATGCTGTTTGGTTCAGTTTTACAGTTTTACCACATTGTGCACAACCCTAGGCAAGGGCGAATCCAGTATGGGAGCACTGGGGCAGTTGCCTCCACTGACATTTGTATTTTTTAAAAAACTTAGGTATTAATTTTGGATTTACTGGTTCTAGAATTGAGGATAAAGAATGGTTTTAAATTTAATATTTTTTATTTATTTTTTTAATTTTGTTTTAAAGAAAACGACGTCGTTTTATTTAATTAGAATTACGTCCTTTTGTTTACAATAAAAAAAAATAAAAAGTAAATATTTAAATGTAAAACTAAATAGGTCCTAAAACAAACCATCGGTCTCTCTTACTCCTTTTAATCTATTTAGTTCTTCTTCCTCAATTCCTCTTTCTTTTTACTCCTAAATTGAAATCCCTAATCCTAACTAAGATTAAATCAAAATCGGCAGCCAATCCCTCCGTAGTTGAATCGTTGGTCCGGCACTCCATCTCCGATCTTTGCCTTTCTTTCTATTTTGGTATTTTTTTGCTCCTACTTGAATTTTGATTTCATATTTTTGCTACGGGTAAACTACATCAATGGTATCTGAACTTTACCTAGTTTACACTTTGGTACCTAGATTACATTTTTTTTAAACCGAACCGATTATATACAAATTAATATACCATAATGGATGTCGTTTATAATAGATTAATAAGATATAATTTTTTTCAAATAAAGTGTAAAAACTGAGTCACTGTACATATTTTGACACGTGTAATATGGACCCATAATTATTATAAGAGGCCCCATTATTTTAATTATTACATGGGGTCGCCATACACGTGTCCAAATGTGAATTGGAGGTCTTCCGAGTGACATGCAAGACCGGGTGCTTAATATAAGAACTTTCCCTAGAAATGGAAAATTCTAGATAGCCTTCCTCTTTCCTTTTCCTTTTCTTCCCGAACACCGATATATCCTAAAAAATCAAATTGATTCCGAACCGAACCAAAAATCAAATTTTCATACTGTTCGGTTCAGTTTTACGGTTTTACCACATTGTGCACAACCCTAAGGGTAAAATTGACATTGCTTGACAAAGTTAGACATAAAATTACACTATTTTATAAATTTAAAGGCAAATTTGCATCTTATACCTTATTCAAAACTTCATCTCTCCCTTAGAAAAAACACCCAAAAAAAAAACTCATCACTCCTTTAAATATAAATATTTAAGCCTCAAATTAACAAATAATACCAGTTTAGTTATCATCTTTTCTAATACTAAATAATCTCATATATAAAATTTAGGATTAATGTGCAAATCTAACGTTTACAACATGAGCAGTTTTACCATTAACGTTTAAAATGGTTTAATTTTACCTCTAACATTGGTAGCCAAAAACAATTTTACTTCAAAGTGTAGACACTGCTAGTCACAAAACGATAAGTAGGATTGACTATTCACAAAACGATAACACTGAAAAGTTAGCAAGACTCCATATAATTAGGATTCACTTGTAAACCCATTGAAGCTATCAGCTAGCTGCAAAATAAAACTCAACTTTTCACATTTCATAACTTGGGGCTTTGAATTCCAAAATTTAACACTTTTACTTGCTAAGATGCCCATAAGAGCAGTGATGTTTTATTTTGTGGTGGGACTAGAAGATTTCAGCTCAGGTTATGTGATATGTGCTCAAGTTTGTTTGCAGGTGATGTACTATAAGACGATTGGGAAACAGAAACATATTTTGGGGAAATAAAAGCAGATAAGATTTTTGGTGATGTACTATAACATTTAATCAGATAAGGTGAAGAATACACCAGTCTAAAGTTTTTGGTAATGCATTGTGGCACTGGAAATACATTCACTATTAGAAACTAGAAGGAAAAAGGTACAAATTAATATATACAGTTTTTAAATATTTTTTTTTTCTAAAACCGAACCGATTATATACAAATTAATATACCATAATGGGTGTCGTTTATAATAGATTAATAAGATATAATTTTTTTCAAATAAAGTGTAAAAACTGAGTCACTATATTCGCGCTCTTACAGATCCCTAGAGATGGAAAATTCTAGAGAGCCTTCCTCTTGCCTTTTCCTCTTCTTCCCGACTTTTCTTCTTCCCAAACACCGATATATCCTAAAAAATCAAATTGATTCCGAACCGAATCGAAAATCAAATTTTTATGCTGTTTGGTTCAGTTTTATAGTTTTACCACATTGTGCACAACCCTAGGCAAGGACGAATCTAGTATGGGAGCACTGGTGGCAGTTGCCCCCACTTACATTTTTAAAAAACGCAGGTATTAAATTTAGATTTACTTGTTCTAGAATTGAGGATAAAGAATGATTTTAAATTTAATATTTTCTTTTTATTTTTATAATTCTGTTTTAAAGCAAAACGACGTCGTTTTAGTTAATTTGAACTACTTCCTTTTGTTTACAATAAAAATAAAAAATACAAAGTAAACATTTAAATGTAAAACTAAATAGGTCCTAAAACAAACCATCGGTCTCTCTTATTCTTTTTAATCTCTTTAGTTCTTCTTCCTCAATTCCTCTTTCTTCTTAAGCCTAAATTGAAATCCCTAATCCTAACTAAGATTAAATCAAAATCGGCAGCCAATCCCTCCGTAGTTGAATCGTTGGTCCGGCACTCCATCGCCGATCTTTGCCTTTCTATTTCCGTATTTTTTGGCTCCTACTTGAATTTTGATTTGATATTTCTGCTACGGGTAAACTACATCAATGATATCTGAACTTTACCTAGATTACATTTTTTTTTAAACCGAGCCGGTTATATATATATATACAAATTAATATACCATAATGGATGTCGTTTATAATAGATTAATAAGATATGATTTTTTTCAAATAAAGTGTAAAAACTGAGTCACTATACATATTTTGACACGTGTAATATGGACCCATAATTATTAAGAGGCCCACTATTTTAATTATTACATGGGGTCGCCATACACGTGTCCAAATGTGAATTGGAGGTCTTCCGAGTGACATGGAAGACCGGGTGCTTAATATAAGAACTCTCCCTAGAGATGGAAAATTCTAGAGAGCCTTCCTCTTGCCTTTTCCTTTTCTTCCCGAACACCGATATATCCTAAAAAATCAAATTGATTCCGAACCGAACCAAAAATCAAATTTTTATACTGTTCGGTTCAGTTTTACGGTTTTACCACATTGTGCACAACCCTAAGTAAGGGTAAAATTGATATTGGTTGACAAAGTTAGACATAAAAGTACACTATTTTATAAATTTAAAGGCAAATTTGCATCTTATACCTTATTCAAAACTTCATCTCTCCCTTAGAAAAAACACCAAAAAAAAAACTCATCACTCCTTTAAATATAAATATTTAAGCCTCAAATTAACAAATAATACCAATTTAGTTATCATCTTTTCTAATACTAAATAATCTCATAAATAAAATTTAGGATTAATGTGCAAAAATACCTCTAACGTTTACAACCATGAGCAATTTTACCATTAACGTCTAAAATGGTGTAATTTTACCTCTAACATTGGTAACCAAAAACAATTTTACCCTTAAAGTTGGCAAGTTGGATTAATTTTAGACATTATTATAAAATATGGATATTTTGTTCCATATTCTCCACCAATTGCACGTCATTTTGATTCTAAAAAAATTATAGTTTTTTTGTGATTTAATAATAGAATTGAAGATTAATATTTTTTTTTGGTAGGAACACGAAAGAAAAAACAAAAAACAAAAAAAAAACTAACCCGGGATCAGCCTAGGGAAGCTAACCCCCACCACATTATCCAACAGGAGCGAAGAAAGGTACTCAGGAGGAGAAGAGAAAGTAGTGACACTCCACATCCCCTCATGGCCTGCAGCCGCCAGGTGATCTGCCACCCGGTTCTGCTCTCCAAAAATATGGCTGAAGTTGATGGAGGCAAAGGAAGAACAAATCCTCCTAATTCCTTTTATTAAATTATGGCTATTTAAACAAATAGCATTATTATTAGAGATCATCTTGATAGTCTCAAGATTGTCAGACTCCACGAGCAACTTCTCCACCCCCAGATTTTTAGCAAGACTAAGGCCAGAAAAAATCCCCCAAAGCTCAGCCGTGAAGGACGAACCCACGCCAACATTCTGAGCAAACCCAGATAACCAAGCACCGCCATCATCTCTCAAGACTCCTCCAGCAACGATTTTACCGTCTTTAAGGCAAGAACCATCAATATTTAATTTAACCACTCCTTCCCTAGGCCTACACCAGCCAAATAGGTGAATAGCCTTCCACTGGGTTGAACTAGCAAGAGAATCCCCTTTGAAACTATCAGTAATAGTAAATAATTTTTTAGAGAAGAACTCAACCAAATTAGGAATAATAACCGTTTCTGCTCCAAAAATCTCTTTATTCCTCCAATTCGAAATCTGGTGGCAGACAATTGCAAATAAGATATCACCTTGCTCCAGGTCAGCCAACAACTTCCCACTAACACCATTTGCAAACCAATCAAGTTCAGAGTGGGTCAAGAAATCAGAAATGAGGTGGTTAGGCAGAACTTTCCTCCACACCTCTATACTCCTAGTACAGTCTCTAAGAGCATGGCAAATGGTTTCATCATGCCCTCTGCACCTACTGCAAGCACCAGACTCCACCAAATGACGCATTATCCTATCTAAAGTGGTAAGCAATCTATCCTTAACACCAAGCCACAATAAGATTAATATTTTTATATTCAGTGAAATATTTGATTTTTTTGTCCAACACGTACAAAATAAAATATATATTTTTAATTTCTTTTCACGTTCATCTGTGTGATTTGTTACGAATGAGTAATAAAATTACACAAATTTGAATTGTAGATGACAAGATTCATGATCGAGAAGACAATTTGATGAATTATTTCTCAAATTAACCCAACTTGTCAATGTTAGGGGTAAAATTGCTTGGTTGCCAATATAAGGAGTAAAATTGTACAATTTTAGACGTTAAGAGTAAAATTGTTCCTGACTGTAAACGTTTCGGTTATTTTCTCATCTTATCACTAAAATTTTAAAAAAAATTATTTTACCGAACACACCTAAATTCTGGACCAAATAATATCTAAAGAATAATAGAAAAAATAACTATAAAATAAAAATTAATAAAGAAGCAAACCTAAATAAATGTCAAGAAATCCGAAGAATATCAAATCATATATAGTAACTAGATTACATCAAATCTGCCCTAATTAAGTTTTTTCTTTTTTGAATCACATAGTAGCTACTATATAAGTAGGAGCAGAATTAAGAATCCTAAACCATTTCTTTCTTCATAATTTTGTAAAACACAAACTAAGACAAAATTATGAAGGTTTTGATAGTTATAGCATTTCTTATGGTTTCTTCTTCTGAAGCCGGCCGCCATACCCTTTCTTCCTCCGGTGACATTCCAGTGTCTGAAAGTTACTATGTAAAGGTGCATGAACAATGGCACTTGAAAAGGCTCGTTCCCTGCGGTCCTAATCCTATAACTTCTCCAGGAACACCTCCTGCGTTCGGTTCTAAGAGGCTTGTTCCCTCCGGTCCTAATCCAGCAGTTTCTCCTGACTTACCTCCGTCGATCGGTTCTAAGAGGCTTGTTCCGTCAGGTCCTAATCCTGCAGTTTCTCCTGACTTACCTCCATCGATCGGTTCTAAGAGGCTTGTTCCATCAGGTCCTAATCCTGCAGTTTCTCCTGACTTACCTCCATTGATCGGTTCTAAGAGGCTTGTTCCTTCCGGTCCAAATCCTGTAGTTTCTCCTGAATTACCTCCATGGATAGGTTCTAAGAGGCTTGTTCCTTCCGGTCCTAATCCTCAAACTTCTCCAGGAACACCTCCGTTTGAGTTCTAAAAGGCATGGGTACTAATCCTGATGAGTCTCCATTGTTTAGTTCTGAGAATGTAGTGAATTAGTTATTATTACTAAAATAAAGAGAGATGATAGATTAATATTTCTTTTCGTTACAAATTATAAATCGATAAATAATGCGTATTCCTTTTCCTATTTCTTCGTATTACATGTCTTTTTAGATACTTTTTACATGATCAATTAAGTTACATTCGCTGTATTATAAAACGCAGGTTTATTAAAATTAATTAAAATAATAGACTTATCATATAATTAATAAATAGTGGAATCAATGATAATATCTTTTTTATAATATTCTTAATTTCTGTGCAACTCTCTTAAAAGACATGTAATATAAAACGAAGGGAATAGTATTTTTCACTCTATTAAACTAAATTACAATCTAAATATTTATAAAACGGAAAATAATTTTTTTAGTGGAATTCAAATCGGTTTATTTACTAAATCAATGTACTTCTTTTATCTGCAAATAATTTTCATATGAATGAATTCAATTAATTCCACACCCTTTCATTGATGCCCTTGTTGAATAGAATCATTTGAATTCCAATAACTAATCAACGGTTGGTTTGAGCGGTAGGGAGTTAAATATCTGTTTATTAGATTTTAAACACACGCCTTGCGTGGCTCATATATCATATTTAATTATTTTGGTTATTTATTAGTATATTATAATTAGAAAAAATTATGAAATTTGGTCAAATGGAAGGTCCATTTATATATTTAGACCAATTACCCAAGTCATTACATACCTAGAATATAGTCATATTCCGCATATAAAAAAAATGCTTTGGAACTGTGAAAAATACAAATTTCGAACGCAGATGAAATAAATATTCAAAAGCCACAGTAGATCTAGGGACAACCAACACATCCTTTGTCATTTTAGAAAGAATGAGAAATCTGCCAGAGTTTGTCTTCCACCATTTCAAGACATCCAAATCTTCCTGATTATCCACTACTGCCTTAGCTAATTATACTTCTAATTCAATCTTCTTATATGCACCACTCACACCATGTTATCTCGTTTTCTTATATTTTTCCCTAAGAAGAGGCTTTGGCTTTCTATCATTATTTGCCTCATTTGAATTACTTACTAATTTTTTTTTTATTTTTTTTTATGAAATTGAATTACTTACTAATTGACTTGTATTTACTGATTCATCAATAGGTTGAAGCTTTCTCTTATATTCATCAAATAAAGCAAACAATTGTTTCTTGATATTTAAAAATAATGTAAAGCTTGTGAGATCAGCTCTGTATCTCGACAGAAAATACTGTTACATGCAAGTCTCAACAGTAATATGCCAACTGATTGTATGAACACTTTATGATGACTTAAATAAACTTGGAATTTCTTTTATTTGACTTAATTAGTTCTGATAAAAGATTAATGCCTTTATATAGTTTAATTTACTATATCTTATAAAACAAATGATAATGAACAATTCATTTATAAATAGTTTATATCCTACAACAATTGTCTATACGACACTAAACCCCAACATAATTAGTATTATTACCATTGTCTTTCATTGGAGTTTAACTTTGTGACATCTACACACAAAAAAAAACTCTAATATTATGTACATAAAAAATCTAAGTAGTCAAATAGTTTATGATTATAACATTAAAAAAGAAAAGAACAAATAATCAGATTATAACCTTAATTGTAAAGAGACTGAACATGTGAAACAAATATAACTTCAAATAAAAACTAAGATGAAATCTATAAATGATGGAGTTAAAGAAAAATGAGATTTCAAATCAAGCTGCATTTAGGTACCAATTTGTTTATTAAATAAAATTTAGGAGCTCCTAATGTATTCACAATTTTAAAGAATTGTGATATATATTGACATAATCAGTAATTATTCAAAAAATATTCTTCTTATTATTAATTCATGAAAATCCAAGCCTATGAATTTACATATATAACAATATGAATCCGTAAATGAACAGATTCCTAAAGGAAAAAGAATCCAAACTTCCTGATTTAGAACATAACATCATAGTAATAAACTAAAAATTAGTCCAGTAATTACTTATGATATAATTTCTTGTTTAAAATAAAATAGGAAATCTATACTATATATATTAGCGACAGCAGAGAGAATTTACAAGAAGTGTTTTGGAGGTTTTTTTTTTGGCTTAGTTGGTATCGTATGAGCAATAAGAATAAATGAGTTTTAATTATCTCTATATCATAAGTACTATATTGACACATTATTTATTGTCCATTACTAGCTCATTAATCAAAGTAATAAAAGAAAGTAAGAGTTTATAGGAAGATGAAAAACCACAAAACGAAGGAAATCAAAAAGTCACAAATAAACCTATATATAAAACATGATATATAGCATTCCATCATTATATTCATTGGCCACCAAAAATCAAAGACCTCTCCGACCTTTAATTTTGATTATGTATTGATTTTGTTCTTAACCTTATAATTTTCACTACGCCAAAACCCCATTCAGATGACGGTTAAAACCTGTCATCCCACAAGATATAAAACTGTCACGGGGCTCGCCGTCGTCTGTCGATGCTTCAGACGACGATTCGAAACTGTCATCTGAAATAACGTCACATGACAGCGACCAAATTGCTACCTGTCATCCGACCACGAATTATATGAAAAATCATCTAATAATAACTGTCACCGTATTTATGTTCTCATGACACCATATTATGTTAATGTTATGACAGTTTTTATTTTCCTGACTATCGTTGTAATGTAATTCAGATGACATAATTTGTATGAAATTCTGTCGTTGGAATGTAATTAGTATGACAATTGGTTACAAATTCTGCGTCGTTAGATAGAAAGTAAGATGACGTTTTCTTATAAGAATTTTGTCATTGTTTTTTTTTTACCTCTTTCATGAACATGTATATATAATCAGAGTAGATTGCAAATAATATGCAAATAACCTTTGTCAGCTATTAATATGAAGTGGACCCTTAACTATCAGCTCGAGCTTTTAGTTCAATCGGTTCCATGACATGGTATCAGAGCCAGTGTGACCAAGTGGTCCTGGGTTTGATTCCTGGCAGCCCCATTTGTTGAGTTATTTTCAGGACATGGTAATATGGGCATGTGTTGTCACGCTTCAAGCCCAAGTGTGCTTTCGCGTGTGGGGGTGTGTCAGCTATTAATATGAAGTGGACCCTTAACTATCAGCTCGAGCTTTTAGTTCAATCAGTTCCATGACATGGTATCAGAGCCTCTTCGACCAAACGGTCGAGGGTTCGAGTCCTGACAACCTCATTAATTTGTGGAATTAAAAACACAAGGCGGGATGGGCCTGTGTTGTCCATGCTGCAAGCCCAAGGGGCATTTGCGTGTGGGGGTGTGTTGGAGATTAATATAAGATATATGATTGGGAAGCCTAACTATAAGTTCGAGCTTTTAGTTCAATCGGTTCCATGACAACCTTTATATACAGTTGCGTTCACATGGACCCTGATGACCACGTAAATTTGGTCATTCACCGTTAGATATAACAATAAACTTGTACATATGTGAAGATCACAATCTTAACCAAAGATTTTTCATTACAAAGCTAACATTAAACTATATAAGAAGCCTAAACACCTAAACCTTGAATCTTCTGACTTGTTATATCCATTCTTTATAGGTTTTCTTCCATCCCATTGCTCCCTGCAACATAAAATACAGTTAATTGAGTGCTGATTTTAATGCCAAGTGCCTCTACTGTGCCACACACTCTAATAGCCTAATTAGGGCCATTATATGTAATTCATATGGATATAAACTAAGACTAAAATAAACGGCTCACTAGAGATACATGAAATTCTGATAGCACATAATCTGCCGTTTATTGAAAATAAAGTAATTCCTACCATAGAGAGATATTTTCTATTGAGATCGAGAGGAAACAAATAAAGTTAAAAATATTGAATGATCTTAACAGATAAACTTATATAGAACTCAAATTTTGTAGTGATAAATTGAATTCTATGAGCACTCAGTTCACCACCGAACATGATTAGTGAAGTGCTAAATTATCAAGCACGCACTTACACTTCCATATGATTCCGCTTTCATGATGTTTGGAAGTGTTGCATACCTTGGCTGGTTTAGTCTCAAATCAATTCTGCACATCCAGATTACAAACTCAACCACCTCCAAATGTGCAAGCAAAACGCAATTTAAAACAAAACATATAGATACTTACGTAATGACTGCAGGTAAGCCTAAACACAAAGTTTCAAGACCACCATCTACTTCCCTTTCCACGGTTGCTACTTGTTTTTCCTTGTCAAGTAATACATACTAGATAGAAGCAGAGTGAGGTAAGAAGTAAATATGACCAACAAAGTACATATGTGCTTTGATGGATTGAAAAAACAAACTACAGATTCAGATAATGTGATTGTCCTCTGTTGGGTTCACACAAATCTCAAATTTCACCTGTTCGAAGTGGCTGCCTTAAGGTGTCACCAGAAGCCCATGCTTCAGTCTTTAACAAGCTGTCAAAAATGCAATGAAAAACATTGATAAATGGTACTCATCATGTTATGAAAAAGAAATGTACAGACGTCAATGCACTAATAAAAATATAAACAAGCATTTGCAGCTCACAAAATTGAGTTGAATAAGTTTTGAGTATCAAAAAAGCATCATCAAAAGAAAACAGTTAGTAGCTTGTATTTGAGAATATAGACAAGTGAATCCATTGCTACCCCACCCACCCCTATATAGTCTGAACATAACAAATACCAAAAAAGACAGTCATATATACATTGTGAACACACCACAAGTTAACCTTAATGGACTATGTGGCACGTCTGTAACTTGGTTCAAATTATTGATAAATGAATCTTATGATATCTTCCTGCAAACTTGTGCCATAAAGCGTGGAAGCATTAGTGCAAGTATTTGTTTGAGGATTCTGGCCCCAGTTGAATCTATAGCTTGAACTGGAATTGCAGTAAATGCAAAAGGAACCTCAATGCTAACCTACCATTAAATGTCCAAGTTATAAGCAACACATATATTTGAAGTACATATAGCCACCTATTGAGCAAGTACAAAAGATAACATTTGATACCCAGAAACACAACATTTCTAAAAACCAGACATGCATGCAATTAAAGTCAAGGCTCATTCCAATGCCACAAAATATTATCACATCTTCAGAACACAAAATGCATTAGCTTCATTTTAACATTCTCAAAACATTCTAGTCTTGTGTCTACTAAAACAAACAATCCAAAAGTTCTGAATAACAGTCAAAATATGGACTAAAAACTAGCAAGCTCAGCTCTCAGTTTGTTCCCTCAACCTCCGAATTGTGCTCCTAACGGTCACGACGCTAGCAGTGCTGTCACATAACAAAACAATAGTCAGTTCACAGTATCCACACATTCAGCCTCCAAGGGCAAATCATTCAATTACAGTTTTGAATAAAACTGATAAGGTGGATGAAGGGTATTTACTTCAAAGTGTAGACACTGCTAGTCATAAAACGATAAGTAGGATTGACTATTCACAAAACGATAACACTGAAAAGTTAGCAAGACTCCATATAATTAGGATTCACTTGTAAACCCATTGAAGCTATCAGGTAGCTGCAAAATAAAACTCAACTTTTCACATTTCATAACTTGGGGCTTTGAATTCCAAAATTTAACACTTTTACTTGCTAAGATGCCCATAAGAGCAGTGATGTTTTATTTTGTGGTGGGACTAGAAGATTTCAGCTCAGGTTATGTGATATGTGCTCAAGTTTGTTTGCAGGTGATGTACTATAAGACGATTGGGAAACAGAAACATATTTTGGGGAAATAAAAGCAGATAAGATTTTTGGTGATGTACTATAACATTTAATCAGATAAGGTGAAGAATGCACCACTCTAAAGTTTTTGGTAATGCATTGTGGCACTGGAAATACATTCACTATTAGAAACTAGAAGGAAAAAGGTACAAATTAATATATACAATTTTTAAATTTTTTTTTGTAAAACCGAACCGATTATATACAAATTAATATACCATAATGGGTGTCGTTTATAATAGATTAATAAGATATAATTTTTTTTCAAATAAAGTGTAAAAACTGAGTCACTATATTCGCGCTCTTACAGATCCCTAGAGATGGAAAATTCTAGAGAGCCTTCCTCTTGCCTTTTCCTCTTCTTCCCGACTTTTCTTCTTCCCGAACACTAATATATCCTAAAAAATCAAATTGATTCCGAACCGAATCGAAAATCAAATTTTTATGCTGTTTGGTTCAGTTTTACAGTTTTACCACATTGTACACAACCCTAGGCAAGGGCGAATCCAGTATGGGAGCACTGGGGCAGTTGCCTCCACTGACATTTTATTTTTTAAAAAAACTCAGGTATTAATTTTGGATTTACTGGTTCTAGAATTGAGAATAAAGAATGGTTTTAAATTTAATATTTTCTTTTTATTTTTTTAATTTTGTTTAAAGAAAACGACCCCGTTTTATTTAATTAGAATTACGTCCTTTTGTTTACAATAAAAATAAAAAATAAAAAGTAAATATTTAAATGTAAAACTAAATAGGTCCTAAAACAAACCATCAGTCTCTCTTACTCTTTTTAATCTCTTTAGTACTTCTTCCTCAATTCCTCTTTCTTCTTAAGCTTAAATTTTTTTTAATAAGAATCTGGAACGAGGAGTTGAGTTAGCCTGACATCCCAACTAGGTTGGCACCCCAGGCCTCCACCAACTCCAAGCCCTAATGTAATAAATTAAAAGAATAGAAGAGTGTGTGTACAAGAGACTAGGAATAGCGTAAATAAAAAAGGTTCAAACGATCATTAATAATAAAAGAAGAGCAAAAGGATGGCGCAGAGGGCCACCATGTGATGCCGGAGGAATTGAGGCCGAAGTTTGCTAAGGCGTCCGCCGGTTGGTTGCCTTCTCGGAAGATATGTGATATTCGGATGGTCATGTTCCTGCAGAGAGCAAGAGTTTTGAGCCAGTCTTGTCTGATAGTCCAGGGGACTACAGTAGAGCGCCTATTTAACAGATCAACAACAAAGGTTGAGTCTGATTCGATCCACAAATTCGTCCATTCTTTCTCCCACGCTAATTCAATTGCAAACATTACTGCTTTCAGCTCCGCGATGTGAGCGTGGGCGCTAGAGATTGGAAAGGCGAAGCATCCCTTAGAAAATCCCCTGCAGTTCCGAAAAATGCCACCGGAGCTTGCTGGGCCGGGGGATCCATTGGCTGAACCATCAGTGTTCACCTTTATCCATCCTGCAGGAGGCGGTAGCCATCGCACAAGGGTGAAATTTGGTGCAGCTGGTGGCCTGATCGGTTTCGGGTCAAGATTGCAGATTTCCTTGACATAGTGGGTAATCAAAGTTGGAACCATTTGGATTGAAGGGAGATCACTGTCAAAGATTGCCTTGTTTCTTAGACGCTAAAGTAGCCAAGGAACCATGATGATAGCTGTTCGCCAGAGCCTGGTTTTTTACTTCGAAAAATTCCGCTGCAGCAAGCACATAAAAAAGGATGAGAATGTACCTGAACAAGAGATTACCGTTGAGAGTAACCGGCCGACCAAATTCCAGGAAGTCTTCGCAAAGGAACAGTGGACAAGCAAGTGATCAATGGATTCCTCACTGCATTTGCAAAGCTCACAACGGCTGGCTAGATGGAATCCGCGTTGCTGAAGCAATATCTGCACAGAGAGTTTATTATGCAGCGAAAGCCAACACACAAAGGACCTGCGGGGCGGGATGAAATTAGTCCAAATCCGTTTTCCCCATTCAAACGAAGGAGAATCAGAAAGGTGCTTGTAGAACTCTTTGGTCGTGATGATTCCTGAAGGAGAAAGCGTCCAATAACAAGTGTCTGTTGGGTCAAGGCCGCGTTTAATACGCCTGATTTCTGACTGCAAATTATCAGCTAAGAAATTGATGTTTTCCCAGTTTTCCTCATTGAGATACTCTTCAACAGTCTCAACATAATTAGCCTGTAATCTGGGAGGGATTTCCAATTGATCAGCGATTGGAGGTTTAATCCAATGGCTAGTCCAGAAATTCAGCTGAGAAACTTCACCAATCCACCAACTAGATTGATTTCTGATCTCTGAGAAGATTTTCCTACAGGAGCTCCAAATCGTTGAGTTACAGATGTAGTTTCTGGGCTGTCTGGAGCTAGTCAGAAGGCGAGATTTTAAGAGGTCGATTATAAAGTTATTCCCCTGTAGCAAATCCCAGCAGAATTTTGCAAGAAGGCTATGGTTGAACCAGGACAGGTGCTTTATGCCCAAGCCTCCCGCGTCGATACTCTTGCAGCAAGTTTCCCACGGTACTGTAATTAGCTTTGTTGATGGTGTTCAGGACTCCCATAGGCCATTTGTATATCATCATAGAATGAATTAAAGCCCCAATAATTGAGGATTTGATCAGGGTGAGTCTGCCAGCCATGGAGAGAGAGTGTCCTTTCCAGGAGCTAAACTTTGCTAAAAAACGGTCAGCGAGCGGCAGAAGATACCTTTTCTTTGGGGCACCCTTAAATAGGGGCACACCAAGATAGTTAAAAGGCAAGTGGGCAGGCCGGATGCCAAGGATCGAGGATATTCTCATACGCCTGCTGCCAATAACAGTGGATCCAAAGTAAATAGCCGATTTTTCCCAACTAACAGCCTGACCCGAAAGCTTCTCATAAACCTTGAATAGACTTTTGATACTTTTCACATTTCTCACAGTTGCCTTACCGAACAAGAGCATATCATCCGCATATAGGAGATGAGAGGGGAAAGAGTTACCATTGCCGTACCTCATGCAAGCAAAACTACCATCCGTTTCGAGTCTGGATAACCACCTACTGAAAAAGTCTTCTGCAATTCCAAACAGAATTGGGGAGAGGGGGTCCCCTTGACGGACACCACAGGAGCAGCCAAAGTAGCCTTTTGGATTACCGCTAAGAAGTACTGAAATTTTAGCCGAAGCTAGGATGGACAGTATCCAATCCCGAAAGGTAAGAGAGAAGCCAAAAGCGTCCAATACTGACAGAAGGAAATTCCAGTCAAGCGTGTCAAATGCCTTTTTGATATCAATTTTAAGAGCCATGTTTCCCCCAAAACACTTCTTATCAAGCATATTAACCCCCTCAGAGGCAGCAGCAATACAGTGATGGATACTTCTACCATGGATAAAGCCGAATTGATTAACTGACACAATTCTCGTAGCAATAGGTGACAGCCTGTCAGCCAGAATTTTTGCTATGATTTTGTAGCTGAAATTGCCCATCACAATAGGGCGAAATTGAGAAATAACATTTGCATCATTCAGTTTCGGAATAAGGGCCATAAGATTGGAGTTCAAACCAGGAAGAATGTAACCTGAGTTGAAGAAGCTAATCACCATGTTGCATACATCCTGACCAATGATGTTCCAGAATGCTTGATAAAAGAGTCCTCTAAAGCCGTCAGGACCTGGGGAGCTATCTCCATCTAAGCTAAAAACCGCTGCTTTAATTTCCTCTGGCGAAGGTCGCCTTGTTAAGGAGTCATTGTCGTCAGCTGAAACAAGGCTTGGGATCACGTCATTCACAGGGCTCAGGTCAACGGGATTGATGTTACCAGTAAACAACCCAGAGTAGTATTCGATGACATGCTGTGCAATTTCATTCTTATCTGTAGATCGAACACCATCAATGGTTAACGCATCAAGGCTTGACTGAATCTTTTTCATTTTCGCGCATCGGTGGAAAAAAGAGGAATTGCGATCCCCCGCCTTTAACCATTTGACTCTGCTTTGATCTCTAAAGAGGAGCTCCTGCCTCTGAAGTGTTAAATCAAGGTCCTCATGAGCTTGGTTATGTCGGCTGGCTCTTTCAGGGGTAATTCCTAAGCTCGAAATTTCCAGCTGGATCGACTCAAGCTTGGATTTCGCCTCCTCAATTTTACTCAAAATTCTCCCAAAAACATTTCTATTCCAGCTCTTTAGCATAGGCCACAATAATTTCAGTTTGTGCATGAGGAGCTGAGTCGGCGGTAAGGAAATGTGGGTCTGTGACCAGTGAGTAGCAATAACATCTCTAAGCGAGCTGTGTGTTAACCACATGGAGAGAAATCTGAATCTGGATCTGTTGACAACCCCCGAAGAACAGCTAACTATTAATGGGCAGTGATCCGACCTGTGGCGGGCAAGGGCAACACATGCAATACAATCCCAAGAGTCAACAAAGTTCTCATTTACCAAAGCTCTGTCAAGGCGGCATTCAACATGCTCCGTACCCTGATGCCTATTAGTCCACGTGAACTGATTTCCCGTGGTATTAACCTCCACTAGACCGCCATTATCAATAAAATTTCTGAATTCTAAGCAAGAGCTTCTAGAAGGGCTTCTTTCGGTTTTCTCGTGGGAACCAGTAACAGCATTAAAATCCCCCATTACAAGCCAATTACTATCACTGTGCAAAGTTAAGAGAGAAGCCCAAAGATCCCTGCGAGTTATAGCTGAGGTGCTGCCATATACAAAGGATAAGAGAAGGTCTTTACCTTGAGAAAGATAGCTGACCGTAATGTGCTGTTCATGAGAGCTAATCACTTGGGGCATCGAGGGAGCGCCAATGTTAGCAAAAACCCAAATTGAATCTCGATTATTTTGAGCAATTAGTTGCAGATTGAGCGAGGCCCAGAGAGAGTGATGAATCTGATCAAAGTCCACCATTGGTTCGGCAACGCACAGGATGTCAGGATGGTTAACTTTACATAAAAGGCGAAGAGCTCGCTGTGTACGGAGGTTACCAAGACCTCTGCAATTCCAATACATGATGATCATTGATATCGGAGGGGGGTCCTGCTCTGCCTCTTGGCGCGAGCTTCTCTGTATGTTGAAGCTGAAGAAGATTTCTTCTTTTTTTTGACATTGCTAGTCCAAGGAGATTCATCTGATTCCGCCGGAATGATCACTCTGTTTTTCCATATTTCCTTTGCCCACTCTAGATCCCCGGGAGAGTCCATTAGATGCTTAGTGATGGTTTCATGAATCTGTAACTGCCCACTGAACTCCTGATCAGTCGCCTCACTGTTATCTTGAGTCTGTTGCGCCTGCTCAATTGATTGAACCACCATTTGGTTTTCGATGTCTGTCTGTGTTTGCCTTTGTCCTTGAGCCTCTTGATCAGATTGGGAACTGTTGTCTTCACAAGCATCCCCCCATTTGTTGTTCTCTGCTTCTGTGTTCCGTTGTACGGGTTTATGGATAACAATTTGCAAATTTTCCTCATTTGAGGCAAAGGCCCGTGTCTCTTTTGGGATAATTTTGCTGGTTGAGGCGATAGGATCCTCAAATTTGTGTTGTTTAGCCTGAGCAGCCTGTTTTCCTTCCCGTTGTTGGGGTTTTGCATATTGATTCATGTTGTTTTTGCGGCATTGTGCAGCTGTATGTCCAATATTAGCACAGACAGAGCAGATAGCCGGTAAATGTTCGTATTCTACATACAGCCATTGTTTTCTCGCATCAGTGTCTACTCGAATTTTAGATTGTAGATCTTTGGCAAGATCAATATCAATTAGAATTCTGGCATAGTGCCCGAACTCTCCATTCACTATGTTATGGTCAAAACGAACCGGGATTCCTACTACACGGGCAATGCTAGCAAGGATACGGGGATCCCAGAATTCCCAAGGGAGGTTATAGAGACGGACCCATACCTGTGCAGAGGAAGCTTTGTGCAGATTAGGATTGAATCCAGGAGTCCATGGGGAGAATCTCATGATTCCAGGCTTCAGGGGGATTGCACCAAGGCTCCATACTGACTGAAGAGCTGCTGCGCTAGGCATAATTATGTGATAAAAGCCCTTACCGAGGGATATAAGTTTCCAGTCCATACTCCTCTGCCATATTTGGTTCAGCTTACCTTTGAGCTCAGGGTGCTTCCATGGGCGCTCGCCCTTTGACAGAGACAGTCTCCCAATAACCGAATGCTCAAAGGACTTGATTCTCTCGTCATAGATTGACTGCTGAATTCTGATAGCTTTGAAGCCGCCCTCTTCAGAGATTAGAGGGCTTGCCGGCGCAGGGACGGCGGTTGGGATGGTGTTTTTGCTAACCACATCGGCAAAGGAAGGGGGCCGGGATTGAGATGGGGGTTTTGGAGTGGAGCAAGTCTTGGCAAAGGAGGATCTCTCGAAGAGATGGGCAATTGCGAAATCGGAATCTGCCATGGCCGCAGGAAGAATGCAGCGGCGAGGACGGTGGTGGGATGGCGGCTAGGTCATCTTTTTCTCCTTCTTAAGCTTAAATTGAAATCCCTAATCCTAACTAAGATTAAATCAAAATCGGCAGCCAATCCCTCCGTAGTTGAATCATTGGTGCGCCACTCCATCTCCGATCTTTGCCTTTCTTTCTATTTTGGTATTTTTTTTGCTCCTACTTGAATTTTGATTTGATATTTTTGCTACGGGTAAACTACATCAATGGTATCTGAACTTTACCTACTTTACACTTTGGTACATAGATTACATTTTTTTTAAACCGAACTGATTATATACAAATTAATATACCATAATGGATGTCGTTTATAATAGATTAATAAGATATAATTTTTTTTCAAATAAAGTGTAAAAACTGAGTCACTATATATACATATTTTGACACGTGTAATATGGACCCATAATTATTATAAGAGGCCCCACTATTTTAATTATTACATGGGGTCGCTATACACGTGTCCAAATGTGAATTGGAGGTCTTCCGAGTGACATGGAATACCGGGTGCTTAATATAAGAACTTTCCCTAGAAATGGAAAATTCTAGATAGCCTTTCTCTTGCCTTTTCCTTTTCTTCCCGAACACCGATATATCCTAAAAAATCAAATTGATTCCGAACCGAACCAAAAATCAAATTTTTATACTGTTCGGTTCAGTTTTAGTGTTTTACCACATTGTGCACAACCCTAAGTAAGGGTAAAATTGACATTGGTTGACAAAGTTAGACATAAAAGTACACTATTTTATAAATTTAAAGGCAAATTTGCATCTTATACCTTATTCAAAACTTCATCTCTCCCTTAGAAAAAACACCAAAAAAAAAAACTCATCACTCCTTTAAATATAAATATTTAAGCCTCAAATTAACAAATAATACCAATTTAGTTATCATCTTTTCTAATACTAAATAATCTCCTAAATAAAATTTAGAATTAATGTGCAAAAATACCTCTAACGTTTACAACCATGAGCAATTTTACCATTAACGTCTAAAATGGTGTAATTTTACCTCTAACATTGGTAACCAAAAACAATTTTACCCTTAAAGTTGGCAAGTTGGATTAATTTTAGACATTATTATAAAATGTGGATATTTTGTTTCATATTCTCCACCAATTGCACGTCATTTTGATTCTAAAAAAAATTATAGTTTTTTGTGATTTAATAATAGAATTGAAGATTAACATTTTTATATTCAGTGAAATATTTGATTTTTTTGTCCAACTCGTACAAAATAAAATATATATTTTTAATTTCTTTTCACGTTCATCTGTGTGATTTGTTAATAATGGTTATAAAATTACACAAATTTGAATTGTAGATGACAAGATTCATGATCGAGAAGACAATTTGATGAATTATTTCTCAAAATGACCCAACTTGTCAATGTTAGGGGTAAAATTGCTCTTAGTTGCCAATATAAAGAGTAAAATTGTACAATTTTAGACGTTAAAAGTAAAATTGCTCCTGACCGTAAACGTTTGGGTTATTTTCTCATCTTAACCCTAAAATTTTAAAAAAATTATTTTACCGAACACACCTAAATTCTGGACGAAATAATATCTAAAGAATAATAGAAAAAAAAAACTATAAAATAAAAATGAATAAAGAAGCAAATCTAAATAAATGTCAAGAAATCTGCAGAATATCAAATCATATATAGCAACTAGATTACATAAAATCTGCCCTAATTAAGTTTTTTCTTTTTTTGAAGCACATAGTAGCTACTATATAAGTAGCATCAGAATTAAGAATCCTAAACCATTTCTTTCTTCATAATTTTGTAAAACACAAAAATATGAAGGTTTTGATAGTTATAGCATTTCTTATGGTTTCTTCTTGTGAAGCCAGCCGCCATACCCTTTCTTCCTCCGGTGACATTCCAGTGTCTGAAAGTTACTATGTAAAGGTGCATGATCAATGGCACTTGAAAAGGCTCGTTCCCTCCGGTCCTAATCCTATAACTTCTCCAGGAACACCTCCTGCATTCGGTTCTAAGAGGCTTGTTCCCTCGGGTCCTAATCCTCAAACTTCTCCGGGAACACCTCCATCGTTCGGTTCTAAGAGGCTTGTTCCATCAGGTCCTAATCCTGCAGTTTCTCCTGACTTACCTCCATTGATCGGTTCTAAGAGGCTTGTTCCGTCAGGTCCTAATCCTGCAGTTTCTCCTGACTTACCTCCATCGATCGGTTCTAAGAGGCTTGTTCCGTCAGGTCCTAATCCTACAGTTTCTCCTGACTTACCTCCATCGATCGGTTCTAAGAGGCTTGTTCCGTCCGGTCCTAATCTTGCAGTTTCACCTGACTTACCTCCATTGATGGGTTCTAAGAGGCTTGTTCCTTTCGGTCCTAATCCTGCAGTTTCTCCTGAATTACCTCCATCGTTCGGTTCCAAGAGGCTTGTTCCCTCCAGTCCTAATCCTCAAACTTCTCCGGGAACACCTCCATTTGAGTTCTAAAAGGCATGGGTACTAAATTGATAAATTATGGGTATTTCTATTCCGATTTCTTCATATTACATGTCCTTTTAGAGATTTTTTTTTGTTTCATATTATATGTCATATTATATTATATGATCAATACGCATTAAGTTAGCTTCTGTGTGCTATAAAACGCAGATTTATTGAAATAAACATTTTCATTAAATCAACCCCTGAATAAAAGGGAAGCAGCATTAAAAAAAATCTATTGATTCTGGTATGTTAAATATATATGTTGTGTGAAACAGGAATTAACATCTCAACTTCTGACCATGTTTTTACGCACCTATAACCACGACCATGCTTATGATCAGACACCACATCAGCAATACCCAAACTCAAGATCGGATAATCATCAACCAAACCATTAAGAAATTGATGAAATCATATATCAGTTATTGCAAATGAAAACTCAATAGCGTCATTAAAAATCCACTTCTTCCTCAATTGATAAAAAAAGACATCCAATTGTTAGAAAGAAAAAAGAAACATATTTATTTTCTCTATTACTATTAGTTGTTTTTTTATTATTAAAGATTGGTTAGCGAGAAATGTAATCGACCAACATCCCAGCTATGCTGGCTTCATGTTTATATATAAAATACAATAACTAATATAGACATTTTAACTCAATCAAAATTTAGAATTAATAACCAATACCTCACATCACAATGGTCTATTAGTCTACTATCTATTACTGTTGACAAATTATAATGTAAGCCTAAAGAGCTAAGAGGACAATGGAAAGAATAAATTTATGGTAAACAATTGTGGGGTTCTGCTAACCACGTTAAACCAGTAGCTAGTCTATCGATTTTAATTTGGTAAAGAAACCGGTAGATTAACTACCAGATTCGGTTCTAATTTAAAAAGTATAGAACCTTAGGTTTGTTTCTCTGACATGATAAATAATTTAAAAGAAAAACTCAAAAATACCCCCTCTTTAAATTTTAATTTAACTTCAAACCATTAAAAAATATGACACTTGTAGACTGGTTTCTATGGCACGTGAAAGAGATTATGATTATTATATTATGTAAGCAAATGCGAAAGAAAACGGCTTATTACTGGTAAAAAAAGTATTTTGAGATTTTTGATCTTTAATTTTTTTTAGTTCCCTTAATTTTTTAGAATAGGTGTGTAAACTGAGAATGACTCGAAAATTGGGTTTCGGTGATCTCGGTTTCACGAAAAATGCTTAAAGCTCGGAGGAAAATGACAATGGTGAAATTTGATTTAGGCTAAGAGAGCTCGAATCGAGAGTTGGGTAATGATCTAAATGACTTAACTAAAAGATTGCAAAAAACGATTTGAGAATTGATTGAATAAACTAAAAGAATTTCGGATTTTAATTTTCTGAAAATTGGAAGCTTTTCTGAGGAACTCGAGATTGAAGAACTAATTTCGAAAATTGAGAGTTTGTTTAAACTAATTAGATACTAAAGAACGAATTCTACGAACCTAAGGATTGATAAAATGGCCAATTTTGGCAAGGAATTTGAGAGACAAATTAAGTTGTTTTGTGTTTGATTGATTTTGAGTGGGGGATTGGAATTAAAGAGTTGAGCTCTATTTATAGGATTTTGAGCAACAAATTCTATGTTAGTCGCCCTTAAATTTCTCATACATGATCCTATTACCTTCCCATAAGTTAAAGAAAGAAAATGGGTGAGTTAGGAGCTGGAAAAATGGAGTTAATGCCGTGAAATAGGTTTCCTAGTTCAAACCCGTTTTTCAGCACTAATGCTCTTTGAAAAATTCTACCAGCTCCGTTTTGCTCCGTTTTTGGCATTCCGGAAAGCCAACATCCCCAACTTTCTGAAAAAAATAATGTCTATCCGATATCTTGCTATTTCGGGATCCATTTTCATTGTCGAAGTTGTTGGGCGGGCTGCTGAAAAAATGGTACAAATTTGCCCCTGATTTTTATTATTTCTTTTTCTTTTTTTTTTGATAATAATCTTTTGATATTATTTTCTATTTTTTTATCACATTTTTATTTTGTTGAGAGATGAATTTAATTAAATTAAAAAAAAACTATAAAGTAATATTTCAAAAAAAAAAACTATAGAGTAAAATTATAATCTATGCTAAAAATATAAAAATTAAATCACCCCCCCCAACAATATGAAAACAAAGTAATCATAAAATAACCCTTATTCAAAACTCCATCTCTCCGTTTAAAAAACACACAAAATTTTGGGGATTTGGTGAAAAGGCAGTGGAGAGAAACCGCAAATTGTAGTATGCAGGAAAGGCTAGAAAGGTGCGCAAAGAGGATGGAGGAATTTGAGAGGGGGTGCAGAAACCGATTTCTGAAAGAAATTGAGTTCCTGAAAAGACAGCTGGCAAGACTCAGAGATAAAAGATATGACGAGTCTATACACAAATTTAAGGGAGATTGAACATATACTTAATCAGGCCCTAGAGAAAGAAGATAAATACTGGAGGTAGAGGGCGAAACAGTTTTGGTTGAAGGGGGGCGATTTAAATACTAAGTTTTTCCATGCCTGTGTCAGAATCAGGAAGGAACAGAATCAGATTCTATGTCTACAGGGGGAGGATGGGCGAATTGTGAAGGAGCAAGAGGAATTAAAGGAGCAGGCCAAAGAGTACTTTCAGAAAGAATACAAACAGAATGAAGAGGGTAGCCTGGAGACGGTTAGTGTTCTTACTACTGTGGTTTCGGACAGAGACAATATGCTTTTAACTAAGCCATTTACATTGGCAGAATTTACAGAGGCTATTTTTCAAATGCACCCTGAAAAATTGCCACGACCAGATGGGCTTAATCCAGGCTTTTATCAGTTCTTTTGGCCAGTAATTGGGGAGGAAATATTTGAAGAGTGCAAGGGGTGGCTAGAGTGTCGGGAGTTCCCGGCCAATTTGAATGATACTATTATAGTATTGATTCCAAAAATTGATTCCCCGAGTACAATGGCAGATTATAGGCCTATAGCACTTTGCAATGTGTTGTACAAAATAATCTCCAAAGTTCTTGCTAACAGGCTAAAAGGAATACTTCTTAACCTTATTAGTGAGACTCAAGCAACTATTGTCCCTGGAAGGTCTATAATTGATAGTGTTCAGGTGTCTTTTAAAGCTATTCACTATATGAAGAGAAAGAACAGGGGAGAACAGGGAGAGGTGGCGTTAAAGATTGACATTATCAAAGCCTATGATAGAGTGGATTGGAGATTCATGGAAGCTGTTACGAAGGGCATGGGGTTTAGTGAGGTGTGGATCCAATGGATAATGCTTTGTGCGACGCCGGTCAACTACTCAATTTCCGTTAACAATGAGTTGGCAGGGCCGGTTAATGGAGTTAATGCCGTGAAATACGTTTCCTGAAATAGGTAGACAAGTTCAAACCTGTTTTTCAGCACTAATGCTCTTTGAAAAATTCTACCAGCTTCGTTACAGCTCCGTTTTGCTCCGTTTTTGGCATTCCAGAAAGCCAACATCCCGAACTTTCTGAAATAAATACTGACTGTACGATATCTTGCTATTTCGGGATCCGTTTTCATTGTCAAAGTTACTAGACGGGCTGCTGGAAAAAATGGTGCAAATTTGCCCGTGATTTTTATTATTTCTTTTTCTTTTTTTGATAATAATCTTTTGATATTATCTTCTATTTTTTTATCACATTTTTATTTTGTTGAGAGATGAAGTTAATTAAATTAAAAAAAAAACTATAGATTAATATTTCAACAAAAAAAAAACTATAGAGTAAAATTATAACCTATGCTAAAAATATAAAAATTAAATTACCCCCAACAGTATTAAAACAAAGTAATCATAAAATAACCCTTATTCAAAACTCCATCTCTCCGTTAAAAAAACACACAAAATTTTGGGGATTTGGTGAAAAGGCAGTGGAGAGAAACCGCAAATCGTAGTATGCAGGAAAGGTTAGAAGGGTGCGCAAAGAGGATGGAGGAATTTGGGAGGGGGTGCAGAAACTGATTTCTCAAAGAAATTGATTTCCTGAAAAGACAGCTGGCAAGACTTAGAGATAGAAGAGATGACCGGTCTATACACAAATTAAGGGAGATTGAACAGAGACTTAATCAGGCCCTAGAGAAAGAAGATACATACTGGAGGCAAAGGGCGAAACAGTTTTGGTTGAAGGGGCCGATTTAAATACTAAGTTTTTTCATGCCTGTGTCAGAATTAGGAAGAAACTGAATCAGTTTCTATCTCTACAAGGGGAGGATGGGCGAATTGTGAAGGAGCAAGAGGAATTAAAGGAGCAGGCCAAAGAGTACTTTCAGAAAGCATACAAACAGAATGAAGAGGGTAGCCTGGAGACAGTTAGTGTTCTTACTACTGTGGTTTCGGACAGAGACAATATGCTTTTAACTAAGCCGTTTACATTGGCAGAATTTACAGAGGCTATTTTTCAAATGCACCCTGAAAAATCGCCAGGACCAGATGGGCTTAATCCAAGCTTTTATCAGTTCTTTTGGCCAGTAATTGGGAAGGAAATATTCGAAGCGTGCAAGGGGTGGCTAGAGCGTCGGGAGTTCCCGACCAATTTGAATGATACTATTATAGTATTGATTCCAAAAATTGATTCCCCGAGTATAATGGTAGATTATAGGCCTATAGCACTTTGCAATGTGTTGTACAAAATAATCTCCAAAGTTCTTGCTAAAATGCTAAAAGGAATACTTCCTAACCTTATTAGTGAGACTCAAGCAGCTTTTGTCCCTAGAAGGTCTATAATTGATAGTGTACAGGTATCTTTTGAAGCTATTCACTATATGAAGAGAAAGAACAAGGGAGAACAGGGAGAGGTGGCGCTAAAGATTGACATTAGCAAAGCCTATGATAGAGTGGATTGGAGATTCATGGAAGTTGTTATGAAGGCCATGGGGTTTAGTGAGGTGTGGATCCAATGGATAATGCTTTGTGCGACGACGGTCAACTACTCAATTTCCGTTAACAATGAGTTGGCGGGGCCGGTTAATCCAGGGAGAGGAATTAGGCAAGGAGATCCGTTATCACCGTACATATTTATACTGTGTGCGGAGGTGCTGTCCCAATTAATCTACAAGGCAGAGAGGGATGATCTTATAAGAGGATGCAAGGTGTGCAGAGGAGCCCCAGTGGTATCACATTTGTTCTTTGCAGACAATAGCTTTCTGTTCTTTGGGGCAACAGTTGTGGAAGCTGAAAATGTGCTGAGAATCCTGAATGCGTATGAAAAGGCCTCAGGGCAAGCAGTGAATGTCAACAAATCAGGTATTCTCTTTAGAAATAATGTAAAAAGAGAGGTAAGGGAGGGGATTTGTAATGTTTTAGGAGTATGGGCCTCGTTGAATACGGGCAAATATTTAGGGCTCCCATCTCTGATTGGAAGGTCAAAAAGAAGTTTGTTTTCGTTTCTCATAGATAGACTAAGAAAGCGTGTTAATGGGTGGAGCTTTAAATTCTTGTCTAGTGCTGGTAAGGATGTATTGATCAAAATAGTAGCTCAAACTCTTCCTACATTCTGTATGAGCACTTTCCTTATTCCTAAGTCTATTTGTGAGGAGCTACAACAAATAATGAATTCCTTCTGGTGGGGTAAAAAAGAGAATGGGTCAGATAGGATTCATTGGTTTGGATGGGAGAAGTTGTGTAAACCAAGGGATAAAGGGGGTCTGGGGTTTAGAAGTTTACATATTTTTAATCTGGCTCTACTAGGAAAGCAAGGCTGGAAATTCATAGCCAACCCAAATACTTTAGTCAGTAGATTATTCAAAGAAAAATATTTCCCAACTAACAATTTTCTAAAGTCCAAGCTAGGCAGAAATCCTAGCTTTATTTGGAGAGGTATTTGGCAATCGATTGAAGTTTTAAGCCTGGGCCTGAAATGGGAAGTGGGAAATGGGGAGGCAATTAGAATATGGAGGGACCCGTGGGTGGAGAGGGAAGGTTCGTTCTTTATGGAGTCTAGAGGGCCAGAAGGGTTGGAGGAAATGAGGGTAGCAGGGTTATTTGAGGAAGGTACAACGATTTGGGATAGGGGAAAGTTGGCTGAGTTATGCTCAAATGGGGAGATTGAGGCAATTGACAGGTTAATCTTACCAATTAGAGATAGACCTGATAGATTGGCATGGCAGTATACAAAAAATGGGTGTTACTTGTCAAAATCTGGGTATAGGGCAATTGAGGAAGTGAAATGGGGTAGGGAGCCTAAAGTGGAGTGGAGTAAAATGTGGGAGTTACCGATTCTGCTAAAAATTAAGATGTTTGCCTGGAAGGTCTGCTCTGGTTGTTTACCAATGAGATCAACTTTAAGGGCTCGACATATGATCTTACCGAATAATTGCTTGATTTGTGAAATAGATATTGAATATAGTTGGCATTTGTTCTGTGCGTGTCCGTATGCGGTTCAGTGTTGGCAAGGAATGGGATTAAATCCACCAGTTGGGGACTACGATGATGTTGTTGATTGGTTGAGTGCAAAGTGTGTCAGTGAGACTACAGAATTTTTAACAAAACCAATTTGCGCTCTATTTTCTATCTGGCATCATAGGAATGCTGTGTTGTGGAAGAATGAACTGATCCCGATGTTTATTAGGACCGAGATGGTGCGTAAGCTCGTGTCGGAGTCGAATGATGCAAAGGAGAAGAGATGGAGGGCAGAGGTTGATCAGCGATCAAGGTGTGGAGGAGGGATGGGGAGAGACGGTAGAGAGATTAATCGAGAGGGAGGAGGGGTGCAAACTGAATGGATGGCGGAATTAAACAGGGGCGGGATGGGTTCGGAGGAGGTTGGTACTGAAAGGAGAGGTTGCGAAGGGGAAGGTAGTGGAGCTGGCACTTGGACGGATACGGAAAGCAGTAGTCTGTTTATATTGGAAGGGTGAAGCAGCAACAATTTAGATGGAAGAGTACAGCAGCAGCAAATCGATGTGGCTGCAGAACAACATTTTGATCGACAGGAGCAACAGCAGGTCGTAGGTGCTGGTGAATTGCAGCAATTGGAGGTACAGGGCAGTGGGAGGAACTATGGGATGCAAACGCCAAAAGTAAAGAGCTGGAAAAGACCGAGTAGAGGGAGGTTGAAGTACAATATAAATGGAGCCGTCTTTACAAGTTCGGGCTGCTACAGTTGGGGAGCAGTTGTAAGGGCGGAAGACGATTCTTTTATGGCAGGGGCGAGTGGAATTTTAAGGGAAATTTGTTCGGCTAGAGTGGTGGAAGCTATGGCGTTGAGAGCGGGATTGGTATGGGCAATGGAAGTAGAACTTGATAATGTTCAGTTTTAATTGGATGCACAGGTTGTGGTGAAGGGAGATAATACAGAAAAACCAGATTTATCTACTTTTGGAGACATAATTGAAGATTGCAAGGAGTTACTGAAAAATAAGACGTTTACTATGTCTTTTGTTCCAAGACTAGCGAATAGAGCGGCTCACCAAATAGCTAGGCTTGCTCTTTCGAATGCTAGTTTTTATTCTTTTTTTGATTTGCCAGATTGGCTAATAAGTGTGATTGAAGAGGATATTATTACTTCAGCTATATAATTTGAGATTTTTCCTTCCAAAAATAATACACACAAAATAAAAACTTCATCACTCCCTTAAATATAAATATTTAAGTCTCATAACAAATAATAACAATTTAGTTATCATTTTTTTCAATCTTAATAATCTCATAAATAAAAATTATAAAAATTATTTTACCAAACACAACTAAATTCGAAATAATATCTAAAGAATAATAGAAAAAAAAATTATAAAATAAAAATAAATAAAGAAGCAAATCTAAATAAACACTACAAGAAATTCATTATTTCATGACGTACAATATTTGTCACTAAAAGATGATTTTTTGTCACAATACATAATAGATGACGAAAGTTTATCATCACAACGATTGTCACAGTATGAGCGTGGTATTTGGTATATATGACAATTTTTAATTTTTGTCACGAAACAATTATTTTTATATGACAAAAGTACAAATATGTCATGATATTTTTCAGTTTTTATGACGTTCATTTCGTCATCATTACCGGACATTCATCGTCACTGAATATTGTATTTCGTCACTTTTTGTTAATTTTTAAACTACAAATTCTTATTTTTGTCAGAAAATCCATAAGTTATGGTGACGAATATCAAAATAACTAAAAAAATTATATAATTCTGGTGATATTATGATCGTCATAATAAAGGCAAAGTTCTGTCATCGTAAAATTTAATTTCTCATTAAAAATAATAATTTATGATAAATAATTATCATTGTTCACATAATAATTCATTTAGTATTAAATTAATTAAAATTATCTTTTTAATTATTTAAAATATTAATAACGATAAATTCCGATCAAATTAAAGAAATGACATGTAAAAGGACTATAAAAGAAAATTGAAATAAAATGATAATATATAGATAATCATAAACTCTTATTATTTATATCTGAAACCAATATTAAATTACAACAACCATAAAAAAAACAAAAAAGAGAAGAAATTTGTTCTATTTTTCTATTTCTTTACTGCACAAATTTCCTCTGTGGTTTTCTATCTTTCTTCGGATAAAACCCATTCACATTTATGCTTTCATTTCCATTTGCTCATCCACGTAATGATAATCTACTTTCTTCTGTCAAAAGAATCACATTGAATACAATTGTCAAATATTAGTTTATGTAATTCTTTTAGAAAAAATAGAGAAAAGCCAAATGGTATACAACCTGTTATTATCATCACATCAAACTTAATAAAATCAATAACCATAAATAGTGGCATCTTCTATTTCAACTTTTAAATCCAGGAGGAACACCAAACTTCATATTCAACTATCAATTTAATTTACCCAAGTCTCAAATTTCACATTCTAATATACCAATTCTTTATACACATCAATCATATCATTTTGCAGTAGAGATACTACCTGCATCTAACCTTTTTATTGAAAGGTCTTCGGTTTTCAGAGCCATCTATTAATAGATTTTGATAGGCATTTCATTTAGAGAAGTTGTAATAAAAGAAATAGTAAGAAACAGAGAAAACAAATAGATTAAAAGAAAGGCATTAAAGAAAACCGAGAAGAAGAGAAAGATTTGTTACCCCTCTAATTTTCTTCTTCCATTCAAATCAAACCCACAAGGCTTCAAACCAATTTGGTGAAAGAATGAGAAATCGACCTATAGAGAAAAAAAGAACAAAAAAAATCTAGTGTTGAAAGATGTGAGGGAAACGAAAACGGGGGAGAGAGAGAGAGCGAGAAAGCAAAGAAAAAGTAGAAGTGAAACAGATAAGAAAGACATGCTTACCCCCTAGAAATTGAGAGATTGGACTCTGATCTGAGTGGTTGCTCATGCATTCGGTGATGGCGGAACGCTAGACGTGGGAAGAAACTGCCTGGATGGGATGGGATGGGATGTGAGGAGAGGAAAGGCGGGGTTTTAATGCTAATGTTAGGTTATGTTAGTGTTATTGGGTTTGGGTTATGTTCTTGGGCCTAACTAATTAGAGCTTAAATTATGAAATATTCAAATTTAAAAGAATTTTTATCAAAATTTATAACCATAATCCATATATAGTAATTTACTTTATTAAATTATATTTTAATATGATAAATTTATTTTTATGAAAATATTAATCTTTTTTTTTTGAAACGGATGAAAATATTAATCTTATTCAAATATTTAAACCTTGATATATTAATATTAATTTTTAATTTTGAAAATGCTAAACAGTTAAATATATCAATTCGAAAAAATTGGAGAAGAGCTTTTTTATCTAAACAAATTTCTATAACTTTTTACCTTAATTTTTATTGAATGAAATTTTACCTTATGTTTATCTCTACCTTACTTTCTAATAAGATAATGATGAAATTCTATTTTTCTTTAATGAATTTATCGGTTTTTTAGAGTTTACGTAATAACTTGGTTCAATACTCGTCAGACATCCTTCATGTGGATCTTCTCCTAGTAAAGCTTTTGCACACACTAAGACTCGAACTCGAGATCTCTAACTTAAATGATTTGAAACTCTTAACTATTACATAAAATGACAATGTAAAATCATCATTAGTTAACGTAATGGCGACAATCCTTATATAGTGTCATTAAAATGCGTTAAAATACATGACAATACCTTAATAATGTCACCATAATTAAAAATATATGATGTAATCTAAGTTGTCACATTCTTTTCTATTATATAAAAATATACGATGTACTCTAAGTTGTCACGTTCTTTTCTAAAATATTATGACAAATAAAAATCATCACCAAAATTATTCTATATATATAGTGATGATAAAAAAAAATCATCATTAACTAACATAATGATGACAATTATTATAAATCGTCATACAAACACATTAAAATACATGATAATATCTTGATGGTGTCACCATAAAATTTAATTTGTGACGAAATTTATATTGTCACGTTCATTGTTATTAAATTATGACGAATAAAAAATGTCATAAAAATAGTTTTTTTACCGTGACGATATAATTGTCATAATTAATTTTATTTCGTCAAGAAAAGTCTTTTCCCTCCAAATTTTTTGTACCATTTGCTGCCTCCAAATCTATAAGTGATGATATTTACTTTATCGTCATGAAATGTATTATATAGTTACAAAAATCTATATTAATTGAGACACATGTTAATTTGTCAACAAAAACTAAAAATGGTGACAATTTTTTTATTTTTGTCATGGTTTAGCACTTATCAGTGACGAAATTTTGTGCGCAACAAATAAAAGTGTCATAAAAAGCCAGTTTTTTTGTAGTGAAATGTCAAGAAATCCGTAGAATATCAAACCATATATAGGAACTAGATTACATCAAATCTTCCCTAATTAAGTTTTTTTTTTTTTTTGCTGAAGCACATAGTAGCTACTATATAAGTAGCAACAGAATTAAGAATTCTAAACCATTCTTTCTTCATAATTTTGTAAAACACAAAAATATGAAGGTTTTGATAGTTATAGCATTTCTTATGGTTTTTTCTACTGAAGCCGACCGCCATACCCTTTCTTCCTCCAGTGACCTTCCAGTGTCTGAAAGTTACTATGTAAAGGTGCATGATCAATGGCACTTGAAAAGGCTCGTTCCGGGCCTACCTCCTCCATCAGAGGGCCAAGGTTTCTGGGGGAGATCGGAAGGCTCTAGATCACGCCTCCGGCGTGAGTCCTCGAGCTGGTCGCTCCAGCTTCGGGTACCATCGTTGGAGCCGAGTCATTAGGGGTTTGCATCTTGTTTGAAGATCCGGAGTCACTTGTAGTCCACGATCACCGCACCAAATAATCAGGTATGCGAACACAGTGATCCTGGTCTCCGGAGAGGTATTCTGGATTACCGATGGCTCATCCCTGCGCCGGGAAGGGTCCCTGCGGATACTCCGACGAGCAAGATAATTAGTCGCTCAAGAGAAACTATTGAATGTAATGTGCAAGTGATTGAAAAGATTACCCGCCCCTAGCTTCCAATGTGAGTTGTGTATTTATAGAGGGTGCTTGGGCCCTGGGCCCTTCTGCTTGCTTGGGCCTTCTTGGGCCTTTTACTCGTATCCCGAATCAAGTAGCAACAGAATTAAGAATTCTAAACCATTCTTTCTTCATAATTTTGTAAAACACAAAAATATGAAGGTTTTGATAGTTATAGCATTTCTTATGGTTTCTTCTACTGAAGCCGGCCGCCATACCCTTTCTTCCTCCGGTGACCTTCCAGTGTCAGAAAGTTACTATGTAAAGGTGCATGATCAATGGCACTTGAAAAGGCTCGTTCCCTCCGGTCCTAATCCTATAACTTCTCCGGGAACACCTCCATCGATCGGTTTTAAGAGGCTTGTTTCGTCAGGTCCTAATCCTGCAGTTTCTCCTGAATTACCTCCATTGATCGGTTCTAAGGCTTGTTCCTTCCGGTCCTAATCCTGCAATTTCTCCTGACTTACCTCCATTGATCGGTTCTAAGAGGCTTGTTCCTTTCGGTCCTAATCCTGCAGTTTCACCTGAATTGCCTCCATTGATCGGTTCTAAGAGGCTTGTTCCGTCCGGACCTAATCCACAAACTTCTTCAGGAACACCTCCGTTTGAGTTCTAAAAGGCATGGGTACTAATCATGATGAGTCTCCATTGTTGAGTTCTGAGGATGTAGTGAATTAGTTTATTATTACTAAAATAAAGAGAGATGATAGATTAATATTTCTTATGGTTTCTTCTACTAAAGCCGGCCGTCATACCCTTTCTTCCTCCGGTAACCTTCCAGTGTCTGAAAGTTACTATGTAAAGGTGCATGATCAATGGCACTTGAAAAGGCTCGTTCCGGGCCTACCTCCTCCATCAGAGGGCCAAGGTTTCTGGGGGAGAACGGAAGGCTCTGGATCACGCCTCCGGCGTGAGTCGTCGAGCTGGTCGCTCCAGCTTCGGGTACCATCGTTGGAGCCGAGTCATTAGGGGTTTGCATCTTGTTTGAAGATCCGGAGTCACTTGTAGTCCACGATCACCACACCAAATAATCAGGTATGCGAACACAGTGATCCTGGTCTCCGGAGAGGTATTCTAGATTACCGATGGCTCGTCCCTGCGCCGGGAAGGGTCCCTGCGGATACTCCGACGAGCAAGATAGTTAGTCGCTCAAGGGAAACTATTGAATGTAATGTGCAAGTGATTGAAAAGATTACCCGCCCCTAGCTTCCAATGTGAGTTGTGTATTTATAGAGGGTGCTTGGGCCCTGGGCCCTTCTGCTTGCTTGGGCCTTCTTGGGCCTTTTACTCGTATCCCGAATCAAGTAGCAACAGAATTAAGAATTCTAAACCATTCTTTCTTCATAATTTTGTAAAACACAAAAATATGAAGGTTTTGATAGTTATAGCATTTCTTATGGTTTCTTCTACTGAAGCCGGCCGCCATACCCTTTCTTCCTCCGGTGACCTTCCAGTGTCAGAAAGTTACTATGTAAAGGTGCATGATCAATGGCACTTGAAAAGGCTCGTTCCCTCCGGTCCTAATCCTATAACTTCTCCGGGAACACCTCCATCGATCGGTTTTAAGAGGCTTGTTTCGTCAGGTCCTAATCCTGCAGTTTCTCCTGAATTACCTCCATTGATCGGTTCTAAGGCTTGTTCCTTCCGGTCCTAATCCTGCAATTTCTCCTGACTTACCTCCATTGATCGGTTCTAAGAGGCTTGTTCCTTTCGGTCCTAATCCTGCAGTTTCACCTGAATTGCCTCCATTGATCGGTTCTAAGAGGCTTGTTCCGTCCGGACCTAATCCACAAACTTCTTCAGGAACACCTCCGTTTGAGTTCTAAAAGGCATGGGTACTAATCCTGATGAGTCTCCATTGTTGAGTTCTGAGGATGTAGTGAATTAGTTTATTATTACTAAAATAAAGAGAGATGATAGATTAATATTTCTTTTGGTTACAAATTATAAATCGATAAATTATGCGTATTCCTATTCCTATTTATTCGTATTGCATGTCTTTTTAGATATTTTTTACATGATCAATTAAGTTACATACTCTGTGTTATAAAACGCAGGTTTAGTAAAATTAATTAAAATAATAGACTTATCATATAATTAATAAATAGTGGAATCAATAATAATATTTTTTTTAATATTCTTAATTTCTGTGCAACTCTCTTAAAAGACATGTAATATAAAACGGAGGAAATAGTATTTTTCACTCTATTAAACTAAATTACAATCTAAATATTTATAATATAAAATAACTCTTTACTAAGAACATGCGACTCTTTACTAAACAATATAACAACTCAATAAACATGACTGTTTATAATTCTATCAAAGTTAATTTCATGTAGCACCAACAATTCTTATGTGGTAAGTGATTATTGAAATAAAAAAATTTATTAAAGCAACCCCTGAATAAAAGGGAAGCAGTATTTTAAGAAAAAAAAAATCTATTGATTCCTTTATGTTTTTTTTTTTTTGAAAAGCTGATTCCTGTATAATACATATGTTGTGTGAAATAATTTAAAAAATCGGAAAATAATTTTTTTAGTGGAATTCAAATCAGTTTATTTACTAAATCAATTTACTTCTTTTATCTGCAAATAATTTTCATATGAAAGAATTCAATTAATTCCACACGCTTTCATTGATGCCCTTGTTGAATAGAATCATTTGAATTCCAATAACTAATCAACAGTTGGTTTGAGTGATAGGGAGTTAAATATCTGTTTATTAGATTTTAAACACGCGCCTTGCGCGGCTCATTTATCATATTTAATTATTTTGGTTATTTATTAGTATATTATAATTAGGAAATATTATGAAATTTGGTCAAATGGAAGGTCCATTTATATATTTAGACCAATTACCCAAGTCATTACATACCTAGAATATAGTCATATTCCGCATATAAAAAAATGCTTTGGAACTGTGAAAAATAAAAATTTCGAACGCAGATGAAATGAATATTCAAAAGCCACAGTAGATATAGGGACAACCAACACATCCTTTGTCATTTCAGAAAGAATGGAAATCTGCCAGAGTTTGTCTTCCACCATTTCAAGACATCCAAATCTTCTTGATCATCCACTAGTGCCTTAGCTAATTATACTTCTAATTCAGTCTTCTTATATGCACCACTCACACCATGTGATCTCGTTTTTTTATATTTTTCCCCAAGAAGAGGCTTTGGTTTTCGATCATTATTTGCCTTATTTGAATGACTTACTATTTTTTTTCCTGATGAAATTGAATTACTTACTAATTGACTTGCATTTACTGATTCATCAATAGGTTGAAGCTTTCTCTTATATTCATCAAATAAAGCAAACATTTGTTTCTTGATATTTAAAAACAATGTAAAGCTTGTGAGATCAGCTCTGTATCTCGACAGAAAACACTGTTACATGCAAGTCTCAACAGTAATATGCCAACCGATTGTATGAACACTTTATCACTTAAATAAACTTGGGATTTCTTTTATTTGACTTAATTAGTTCTGATAAAAGATTAATGCCTTTATATAGTTTAATTTACTATATCTTATAAAACAAATGATAATGAACAATTCATTTACAAATAGTTTATATCCTACAACAATTGTCTATATGACACTAAACCCCAACATAATTAGTATTATTACCATTGTCTTTCATTAGAGTTTAACTTTGTGACATCTACTCAAAAAAAAAAAAAAAACTCTAATATTATGTACATAGAAAATCTAAGTAGTCAAATAGTTTATGATTATAACATTAAAAAAGAAAAGAACAAATAATCAGATTATAACCTTAATTGTAAAGAGACTGAACATGTGAAACAAATATAACTTCAAATAAAAACTAAGACGAAATCTATAAATGATGGAGTTAAAGAAAAATGAGATTTCAAATCAAGCTGCATTTAAGTACCAATTTGTTTATTAAATAAAATTTAGGAGCTCCTAATGTATTCACAATTTTAAAAGAATCGTGATATATATTGGCATAATCAGTAATTATTCAAAAAATATTCTTCTTATTATTAATTCATGAAAATCCAAGCCTATTAATTTACATATATAACAATATGAATCCGTAAATGAACAGATTCTTAAAGGAAAAAGAATCCAAACTTCCTGATTTAGAACATAACATCATAGTAATAAACTAAAAATTAGTCCAGTAATTTCTTATGATATAATTTCTTGTTTATATTAGCGACAACAGAGAGAATTTACAAGAAGTATTTTGGAGGTTTTTTTTGGCTTAGTTGGTATCATAGGAGCAAAAAGAATAAATGAGTTTTAATTATCTCTATATCATAAGTACTATATTGACACATTATTTATTGTCAATTACTAGCTCATTAATCAAAGTAATAAAAAAAAGTAAGAGTTTATAGGAAGATGAAAAACCACAAAACGAAGGAAATCCAAAAGTCACAAATAAACCTATATATAAAGCATGATATATAGCATTCAATCATTATATTCATTGGCCACCAAAAATCAAAGACCTCCCCGACCTTTAATTTTGATTATGTATTGATTTTGTTCTTAACCTTATTATTTTCACTACGCCAAAACCCCCTTCACATGACAGCGACCAAATTGCTACCCGTCATCCGACCACGAATTATATGACAAATCATCTAATAATATCTGTTACCGTATTTATGTTCTCACGACACCATGTTTAAATAATCTGTCAAAATATCAAGTTAAAATGAAGTTGTTATGTTAATATTATGACAGTTTTTATTTTCCTGACTGTCGTTGTAATGTAATTCAGATGACATAATTTGTATGAAATTCTGTCGTTGTAATGTAATTAGTATGACAATTGGTTACAAATTCTGTGTTGTTAGATAGAAAGTAAGATGACATTTTCTTATAAGAATTTTGTAATTGTTTTTTTTTTACCTCTTTCATGAACCTGTATATACAATCAGAGTAGATTGCAAATAATATGCAAATAACCTTTATATATAACAATAAACTTGTACATATGTGAAGATCACAATCCTAACCAAAGGTTTGTCATTACAAAGCTAACATTAAACTATATAAGAAGCCTAAACACCTAAACCTTGAATCTTCTGACTTGTTATACCCATTCTTTGCAGGTTTTCTTCCATCCCTTTTGCTCACTGCAACATAAAATACAGTTAATCGAGTGCTGATTTTAATGCAAGTACTGTGTCACACACTCTAATAGCCTAATTAGGGCCATTATATGTAATTCATATGGACATAAACTAAGAGTAAAATAAACGGCTCACTAGAGATACATGAAATTCTGATAGCACATAATCTACAGTTTATTGAAAATAAAGTAATTCCTACCATAGAGAAATATTTTCTATTGAGATCGAGAGGAGACAAATAAAGTTAAAAATATTAGATGATCTTAACAGATAAACTTATATAGAACTCAAATTTTGTAGTGATAAATTGAATTCTATGAGCACTCAGTTCACCACCGAACATGATTAGTGAAGTGCTAAATTATCAAGCACGCACTTACACTTCCATATGATTCCGCTTTTATGATGTTTGGAAGTGTTGCATACCTTGGCTGGTTTAGTCTCAAATCAATTCTGCACATCCAGATTACAAACTCAACCACCTCCAAATGTGCAAGCAAAACGCAATTTAATACAAAACATATAGATACTTACGTAATGACTGCAGGTAAGCCTAAACACAAAGTTTCAAGACCACCATCTACTTCCCTTTCCATGGTTGCTACTTGTTTTTCCTTATCAAGTAATACATACTAGATAGAAGCAGAGTGAGGTAAGAAGTAAATATGACCAACAAAGTACATATGTGCTTTGATGGATTGAAAAAACAAACTACAGATTCAGATAATGTGATTATCCTCTGTTGGGTTCACACAAATCTCAAATTTCACCTGTTCGAAGTGGCTGCCTTAAGGTGTCACCAGAAGCCCATGCTTCAGTCTTTAACAAGCTGTCAAAAATGCAATGAAAAACATTGATAAATGGTACTCATCATGTTATGAAAAAGAAATGTACAGACGTCAATGCACTAATAAAAATATAAACAAGCATTTGCAGCTCACAAAATTGAGTTGAATAAGTTTTGAGTATCAAAAAAGCATCATTAAAAGAAAACAGTTAGTAGCTTGTATTTGAGAATATAGACAAGTGAATCCATTGCTACCCCACCCACCCCTATATAGTCTGAACATAACAAATACCAAAAAAGACAGTCATATATACATTGTGAACACACCACAAGTTAACCTTAATGGACTATGTGGCACGTCTGTAACTTGGTTCAAATTATTGATAAATGAATCTTATGATATCTTCCTGCAAACCTGTGCCATAAAGCGTGGAAGCATTAGTGCAAGTATTTGTTCGAGGATTCTGGCCCCAGTTGAATCTATAGCTTGAACTGGAATTGCAGTAAATGCAAAAGGAACCTCAATGCTAACCTACCATTAAATGTCCAAGTTATAAGCAACACATATATTTGAAGTACATATAGCCACCTATTGAGCAAGTACAAAAGATAACATTTGATACCTAGAAACACAACATTTCTAAAAACCAGACATGCATGCAATTAAAGCCAAGGCTCATTCCAATGCCACAAAATATTATCACATCTTCAGAACACAAAATGCATTAGCTTCATTTTAACATTCTCAAAACATTCTAGTCTTGTGTCTACTAAAACAAACAATCCAAAAGTTCTGAATAACAGTCAAAATATGGACTAAAAACTAGCAAGCTCAGCTCTCAGTTTGTTCCCTCAACCACCGAATTGTGCTCCTAACGGTCACGACGCTAGCAGTGCTGTCACATAACAAAACAATAGTCAGTTCACAGTATCCACACATTCAGCCTCCAAGGGCAAAGCATTCAATTACAGTTTTGAATAAAACTGATAAGGTGGATGAAGGGTATTTACTTCAAAGTGTAGACACTGCTAGTCATAAAACGATAAGTAGGATTGACTATTCACAAAACGATAACACTGAAAAGTTAGCAAGACTCCATATAATTAGGATTCACTTGTAAACCCATTGAAGCTATCAGGTAGCTGCAAAATAAAACTCAACTTTTCACATTTCATAACTTGGGGCTTTGAATTCCAAAATTTAACACTTTTACTTGCTAAGATGCCCATAAGAGCAGTGATGTTTTATTTTGTGGTGGGACTAGAAGATTTCAGCTCAGGTTTTGTGATATGGCTCAAGTTTGTTTGCAGGTGATGTACTATAAGACGATTGGGAAACAGAAACATATTTTGGGGAAATAAAAGCAGATAAGATTTTTGGTGATGTACTATAATATTTAATCAGATAAGGTGAAGAATGCACCACTCTAAAGTTTTTGGTAATGCATTGTGGCACTGGAAATACATTCACTATTAGAAACTAGAAGGAAAAAAGGTACAAATTAATATATACAATTTTTAATTTTTTTTTTTTTTTTGTAAAACCGAACCGATTATATACAAATTAATATACCATAATGGGTGTCGTTTATAATAGATTAATAAGATATAAGTTTTTTTTCAAATAAAGTGTAAAAACTGAGTCACTATATTCGCGCTCTTACAGATCCCTAGAGATGGAAAATTCTAGAGAGCCTTCCTCTTGCCTTTTCCTCTTCTTCCCGACTTTTCTTCTTCCCGAACACTAATATATCCTAAAAAATCAAATTGATTCCGAACCGAATCGAAAATCAAATTTTTATGCTGTTTGGTTCAGTTTTACAGTTTTACCACATTGTGCACAACCCTAGGCAAGGGCGAATCCAGTATGGGAGCACTGGGGCAGTTGCCTCCACTGACATTTTATTTTTTAAAAAACTCAGGTATTAATTTTGGATTTACTGGTTCTAGAATTGAGGATAAAGAATGGTTTTAAATTTAATATTTTCTTTTTATTTTTTTAATTTTGTTTTAAAGAAAACGACCCCGTTTTATTTAATTAGAATTACGTCCTTTTGTTTACAATAAAAATAAAAAATAAAAAGTAAATATTTAAATGTAAAACTAAATAGGTCCTAAAACAAACCATCGGTCTCTCTTACTCTTTTTAATCTCTTTAGTTCTTCTTCCTCAATTCCTCTTTCTTCTTAAGCCTAAATTGAAATCCCTAATCCTAACTAAGATTAAATCAAAATCGGCAGCCAATCCCTCCGTAGTTGAATCATTGGTGCGCCACTCCATCTCCGATCTTTGCCTTTCTTTCTATTTTGGTTTTTTTTTTTTGCTCCTACTTGAATTTTGATTTGATATTTTTGCTACGGGTAAACTACATCAATGGTATCTGAACTTTACCTAGTTTACACTTTGGTACCTAGATTACATTTTTTTAAACCGAACCGATTATATACAAATTAATATACCATAATGGATGTCGTTTATAATAGATTAATAAGATATAATTTTTTTTCAAATAAAGTGTAAAAACTGAGTCACTATATATACATATTTTGAAACGTGTAATATGGACCCATAATTATTATAAGAGGCCCCACTATTTTAATTATTACATGGGGTCGCCATACACGTGTCCAAATGTGAATTGGAGGTCTTCCGAGTGACATGGAAGACCGGGTGCTTAATATAAGAACTTTCCCTAGAAATGGAAAATTCTAGATAGCCTTTCTCTTGCCTTTTCCTTTTCTTCCCGAACACCGATATATCCTAAAAAATCAAATTGATTCCGAACCGAACCAAAAATCAAATTTTTATACTGTTCGGTTCAGTTTTACGGTTTTACCACATTGTGCACAACCCTAAGTAAGGGTAAAATTGACATTGGTTGACAAAGTTAGACATAAAAGTACACTATTTTATAAATTTAAAGGCAAATTTGCATTATACCTTATTCAAAACTTCATCTCTCCCTTAGAAAAAACACCCAAAAAAAAACTCATCACTCCTTTAAATATAAATATTTAAGCCTCAAATTAACAAATAATACCAATTTAGTTATCATCTTTTCTAATACTAAATAATCTCATAAATAAAATTTAGGATTAATGTGCAAAAATACCTCTAACGTTTACAACCATGAGCAATTTTACCATTAACGTCTAAAATGGTGTAATTTTACCTCTAACATTGGTAACCAAAAACAATTTTACCCTTAAAGTTGGCAAGTTGGATTAATTTTAGACATTATTATAAAATGTGGATATTTTGTTCCATATTCTCCACCAATTGCACGTCATTTTGATTCTAAAAAAAATTATAGTTTTTTGTGATTTAATAATAGAATTGAAGATTAACATTTTTATATTCAGTGAAATATTTGATTTTTTTGTCCAACTCGTACAAAATAAAATATATATTTTTAATTTCTTTTCACGTTCATCTGTGTGATTTGTTAATAATGGTTATAAAATTACACAAATTTGAATTGTAGATGACAAGATTCATGATCGAGAAGACAATTTGATGAATTATTTCTCAAAATGACCCAACTTGTCAATGTTAGGGGTAAAATTGCTCTTGGTTGCCAATATAAAGAGTAAAATTGTACAATTTTAGACGTTAAGAGTAAAATTGCTCCTGACCGTAAACGTTTGGGTTATTTTCTCATCTTAACCCTAAAATTTTAAAAAAATTATTTTACCGAACACACCTAAATTCTGGACGAAATAATATCTAAAGAATAATAGAAAAAAAAACTATAAAATAAAAATGAATAAAGAAGCAAATCTAAATAAATGTCAAGAAATCTGCAGAATATCAAATCATATATAGCAACTAGATTACATAAAATCTGCCCGAATTAAGTTTTTTCTTTTTTGAAGCACATAGTAGCTACTATATAAGTAGCCTCAGAATTAAGAATCCTAAACCATTTCTTTCTTCATAATTTTGTAAAACACAAAATATGAAGGTTTTGATAGTTATAGCATTTCTTATGGTTTCTTCTTGTGAAGCCGGCCGCCATACCCTTTCTTCCTCCGGTGACATTCCAATGTCTGAGAGTTACTATGTAAAGGTGCATGATCAATGGCACTTGAAAAGGCTCGTTCCCTCCGGTCCTAATCCTATAACTTCTCCGGGAACACCTCCTGCGTTCGGTTCTAAGAGGCTTGTTCCCTCGGGTCCTAATCCTCAAACTTCTCCGGGAACACCTCCATCGTTCGTTCGGCTCTAAGAGGCTTGTTCCATCAGGTCCTAATCCTGCAGTTTCTCCTGACTTACCTCCATTGATCAGTTCTAAGAGGCTTGTTCCGTCAGGTCCTAATCCTGCAGTTTCTCCTGACTTACCTCCATCGATGGGTTCTAAGAGGCTTGTTTCGTCAGGTCCTAATCCTACAGTTTCTCCTGACTTACCTCCATCAATCGGTTCTAAGAGGCTTGTTCCGTCCGGTCCTAATCCTGCAGTTTCACCTGACTTACCTCCATTGATGGGTTCTAAGAGGCTTGTTCCTTCCGGTCCTAATCCTGCAGTTTCTCCTGAATTACCTCCATCGTTCGGTTCCAAGAGGCTTGTTCCCTCCGGTCCTAATCCTCAAACTTCTCCGGGAACACCTCCATTTGAGTTCTAAAAGGCATGGGTACTAATCATGATGAGTCTCCATTGTTGAGTTCTGAGAATGTAGTGAATTAGTTTATTATTACTAAAATAAAGAGAAATGATAGATTAATATTTCTTTTGGTTTCAAATTATAAATTGATACATTATGGGTATTTCTATTCCGATTTCTTCATATTACATGTCATTTTAGAGATTTTTTTGTTTCATATTATATGTCATATTATATTATATGATCAATACGCATTAAGTTAGCTTCTGTGTGCTATAAAACGCAGATTTATTGAAATAAACATTTTCATTAAATCAACCCCTGAATAAAAGGGAAGCAGCATTAAAAAAAAATCTATTGATTCTGGTATGTTAAATATATATGTTGTGTGAAACAGGAATTAACATCTCAACTTCTGACCATGTTTTCACGCACCTATAACCACGACCATGCTTATGATCAGACACCACATCAGCAATACGCAAACTCAAGATCGGATAATCATCAACCAAACCATTAAGAAATTGATGAAATCATATATCAGTTATTGCAAATGAAAACTCAATAGCGTCATTAAAAATCCACTTCTTCCTCAATTGATAAAAAAAGACATCCAATTGTTAGAAAGAAAAAAGAAACATATTCATTTTCTCTATTACTATTAGTTGTTTTTTATTATTAAAGATTGGTTAGCGAGGAATGTAATCGACCAACATCCCAGCTATGCTGGCTTCATGTTTATATATAAAATACAATAACTAATATAGACATTTTAACTCAATCAAAATTTAGAATTAATAACCAATACCTCACATCACAGTGGTCTATTAGTCTACTATCTATTACTGTTGACAAATTATAATGTAAGCGTAAAGAGCTAAGAGGACAATGGAAAGAATAAATTCATGGTAAACAATTGTGGGGTTCTGCTAACCACGTTAAACCAGTAGCTAGTCTATCGATTTTAATTTGGTAAAGAAACTGGTAGATTAACTACCAGATTCGGTTCTAATTTAAAAAGTATAGAACCTTAGGTTTGTTTCTCTGACATGATAAATAATTTAAAAGAAAAACTCCAAAATACCCCCTCTTTAAATTTTAATTTAGCTTCAAACCATTAAAAAATATGATACTTGTAGACTGGTTTCTATGGCACGTGAAAGAGATTATGATTATTATATTATGTAAGCAAATGCGAAAGAAAACGGCTTATTACTAGTAAAAAAAGTATTTTGATATTTTTGATCTTTAATTTTTTTTAGTTCCCTTAATTTTTTAGAATAGGTGTGTAAACTGAGAATGACTCGAAAATTGGGTTTCGGTGATCTCGGTTTCACGAAAAATGCTTAAAGCTCGGAGGAAAATGACAATGGTGAAATTTGATTTAGGCAGATTATAGGCCTATAGCACTTTGCAATGTGTTGTACAAAATAATCTCCAAAGTTCTTGCTAAAATGCTAAAAGGAATACTTCCTAACCTTATTAGTGAGACTCAAGCAGCTTTTGTCCCTAGAAGGTCTATAATTGATAGTGTACATGTATCTTTTGAAGCTATTCACTATATGAAGAGAAAGAACAAGGGAGAACAGGGAGAGGTGGCACTAAAGATTGACGTTAGCAAAGCCTATGATAGAGTGGATTGGAGATTCATGGAAGTTGTTATGAAGGCCATGGGGTTTAGTGAGGTGTGGATCCAATGGATAATGCTTTGTGCGACGACGGTCAACTACTCAATTTCCGTTAACAATGAGTTGGCGGGGCCGGTTAATCTAGGGAGAGGAATTAGGCAAGGAGATCCGTTATCACCGTACATATTCATACTGTGTGCGGAGGTGCTGTCCCAATTAATCTACAAGGCAGAGAGGGATGATCTTATAAGAGGATGCAAGGTGTGCAGAGGAGCCCCAGTGGTATCACATTTGTTCTTTGCAGACGATAGCTTTCTGTTCTTTGGGGCAACAGTTGTGGAAGCTGAAAATGTGCTGAGAATCCTGAATGCGTATGAAAAGGCCTCAGGGCAAGTAGTGAATGTCAACAAATCAGGTATTTTCTTTAGAAATAATGTAAAAAGAGAGGTAAGGGAGGGGATTTGTAATGTTTTAGGAGTATGGGCCCCGTTGAATACGGGCAAATATTTAGGGCTCCCATCTCTGATTGGAAGGTCAAAAAGAAGTTTGTTTTCGTTTCTCATAGATAGACTAAGAAAGCGTGTTAATGGGTGGAGCTTTAAATTCTTGTCTAGTGCTGGTAAGGATGTATTGATCAAAAAGTAGCTCAAACTCTTCCTACATTCTGTATGAGCACTTTCCTTATTCCTAAGTCTATTTGTGAGGAGCTACAACAAATAATGAATTCCTTCTGGTGGGGTAAAAAAGAGAATGGGTCAGATAGGATTCATTGGTTTGGATGGGAGAAGTTGTGTAAACCAAGGGATAAAGGGGGTTGATGCGGTTTCGCAGAAACCTCAGTAAGGGATAAGTGTACCCCGTCGTTATCAAGTAATAAATTTCTGGTTTAAGTCCAGGTTATCGTCCACAGGATTTATTTCTGCAAGTACCGAGCTACTCGATCTCGGATGTTATCTAGGCTTAGGGGCTTTTGAGTTTGTTTGTTTTAATTAATCTACTCCTAGGTTGAATTATGCTAATCCTAGCTAAGTTATCTAATTCTAGCTAAGTTATTCTACGCCTAACTAAGTTACTCTACCCCTAATTGATCTTTCATTAATGAAACTATTCGAAGGAACATGGTATGAACGATAATAATAAAGATAGATTATCAAGTCTATTGAATAAAAACCTAATCTGAGTCACTTGTATTTAAGGCGATTAACCCTACTTACCCTCCTGAGGTTCCTAGCGCGTGATTCCCTAAGGCCGAAACTAGGTCTAAGGCTCAGTAAATTGGCGCTTAATCAACTAAGAGGTCGTCAATCTCCTAGGCTCTGACTAGGTCAGATTCAGCTCGCAATATGTGCCTACTAGATTTTGGGGCTTTTGAATGAGTTAAACCAATTGAATAAAGCGTAAGACAGAGATTAAACAATTAATCATAGAACAAAACAAGAGCTAAATCATTATTAAAGGCGAAGATAATTGTCACAAGATACAATAAGTCAAGTTCGGCAACTGTATCAAAGAGTACAAACAAGGAAAGATAAAAGGAGATACAAAAATCCCTTTCAGGGAACCTATTTACTCTGCAGCCGGCGACTTGATCTTAAGGACGGACCTTGATAATTCCTCGAGAAAAAGCTTTGAAGGAGCTTCAATGGAGGTTGAGGAAGATGGAGAAGATGGAGAGGAATTACAAGGGGAAAGCTAAAATAATTTACAAAAATGAAAGATGTCTAATTACAATGGAAAAATCCTATTTATAGACGCGTCTCGGGCCTCGTTTTGACCTATTTTCGTGTCCTAGTTGGTGTAGGAAGACGTGGGGCCGAACGTGGCTTCGTGGGGGCGGAATTGGTCTTTTTGACCAATTCCCGCAGGGCTGCTCACCAAGCAGGGAAGGCTGCTCGGCGAGCAGGGCTGCTCGCGCCGAGCAGCCCCCTACTCGCCGAGCAGGCGCCTGGTGGCCTACTCGGCGAGCAGGCTCCTGCTCGCCGAGCAGGCGCCTGGCGCCCTACTCGGCGAGCAGGCTCCTGCTCGGTGAGCAGAAATGGCCCGTGGGACCCTGCTCGCCGAGCGTTTTCACCCGAAGCGTGCTCGATTCAAGCTTGATGAATTCTATGCCCTTTTTCGCCCGAACTTACACCTGCACACGCATAAAAACTCTGGAAAACATTAGTCCAAAAGCCAAATTGATCCGTCAATCGCTTATTTTGAGCAAATGCTTCGTTTGGTGCGACTTTTGACGGACCAATTAGCTTCAAAAGATAACGGAATTCTAATATGCATGCTATTTCGGCCGTATTTGCCTCAATTGATCACAAAACGAGCCTAAACGACGAAAAGTAAATAGAACGTTTCCAATTCCTAACTAACTCACACAAAAGCATTTAAATGCGAGAATTGCTCGCTTATTAACCAAATAACTCTAAAACCCGTCCTAAAACCGTACCCAAAGATAGGGGTTTTTGACCCCTATCAAACCTCCTCGCACTTAAAACTTTACTTGTCCCCAAGTAAACTAAAAACTAAACCCGCCATCACAAGCAAGCTAGAAAACCTCCCGGTTTGACTAGGTGCTTGACACAACTTCGAGCATCTGTAATTACATGCATTCGGAAATACAAAGTAGAGACACGATATCCAAAAGCTGCATTTCAATTATCATGGGTCATAGTTTTAAGCAAATGGACACATGTTCAATTAAACGAGTTTAAGGGGATCGCTAAGTAAAACACTTCACCATAGGTAGTTCACTCATTCACACAATTTTGGTGGCTAAAGTGTTTACTCTCGGCTTATGTTCTTGCTTAGGATTACGTTGATTTGGCACGTTCATCTGAGTTCCTCTACTATGCTATATGACTCCGATGATATCAAAAAACAGCCTCTAATTGGGTTTGTAATGTGGTTAGAGGGTTAAAGGTACAACAAGGGTTATAAGTTCTAGCGCTACAAAAACAAAGTTAAAATGGCTTTAGCAAATACGAAGTGACTGAGCTTTTTATTCATCCCTTATTTTTTTATTTTTTTTTGGGGATGTTTTCTTGAGACGTTTTTTTGATTTTTAGGAACTGGGGAATGAAGTTCTTCCCTCTTGTTCGTCTCTTTTCTTTTCTTTTTTCTGTTTTTCTCTTCTTCTTTTTTTTCTTTTTTTCTTTTTTTTCTTTTTTGGATAGTGATGCTCATTCACTTCTTAGCCTTTTGGCTTGCTACTGTAATGCCATAAACAAAGATAAAGCGCTAGAAGAAAACAAAGGCTCAATTCGAGCTTTGCAAAAAATTTGGGTTAAGTAGCGAACCAAGTTGTGGTTTGCAAAAACAGGTTAGAACGAAAGAAAAATCTACAAACTACAAAAATATAGGCTCAAAGGGGCTTCCTAGAGTGGATGAAAAAGAGAAAATAACGTAAAAAAATGGTTAATTCTAATGAGGCTGATTCATCGTTTATCATCTCAAATCATTGCATGTAGGTTCAACACAGTATTAGGTGCAAAATCTGTAATCTTCCACAAGTCAAAGCATTCATACAAAAATGTCAAGAAAAAGAGCTTTTTGATGTTCGCTCTTAGGCTCAAATTCAGCTCACAATTCTTTGGGTTTCAATTTTGTGTTTACTAGTTTTCCCCAAACTCAAGTTTAATATCACATGCCTTCAATTCTTTAGTTATCTACCTAAGTAATGATTTTAGCATTTCTTCAAAAGTAGGGTCCAAATGCAAACTTTAGCTCATGCTTTTACAGATACAAGAGTTGTGTCCTACACCTAAACTAGTTGTCATGCAATTTTAGATTCGGTTCTCAGCCCTCAAAGATAAATAACGAAGTTTAGATTCGAAGGAGGTTCACGGTTTTAGGTCCTAAACATGCAAAAACATAGACAAAACCTAAAAACGCTAAACTAAACTAGATACGACGCAACAAAAATTTAAAATTTATACAATTTTTGTAAGTTTGTCTACCCCTCCTCCTCACACTAAAACATGCAATAAGTTCCAACATTGCATCACAAATCATGAAGTACGAGTGTAAAGAGTTAGGGTGGAGAAGACAACTTACTGATCGGCCGGGGGGTATGGCCAAGGCATGTTGTAGCGCTCGCAGTAGTCTGCTGCTACGTATTCAAGACCCGAAAGCCTTCGGTCCATGTTCTGCTCAAAGTTGGTGAACCGTTGGTCCATCTGCTGAACAGTGTTAAAGGTCCGTAGGTTAAGATCTCGCATTTCTGCCATCATAGTGTTGATGGCTTGGAACTGGGCCTTCGTCCTCGATGCTTGGTGTTCCCTTTGGTCTCCTACTGTCGCAGGTTCTTCTTCCTCAGGTTCTTCGTCCCTTTGCTGTTGTGGAACTCGTGCTCTTTTTCTTCCCCCTGCGCTAGAGCTTGCTCCTCCGGTTGGGTTCCTGTTTAAGACTTCTTGAAAAGTAGATTTCCCCAAAAACTTGGAGTTAAGCAAAGTGGGGTAAATAGCAATTTCGGGATTGTCCAAATTTTTGAATTGGCTCTCAAGTAGGTTGGTAACTAAGTGCCCAAGGCCTAGGGAACCGCGTTTTCTACTTGTTTGGCTTGAGAAGCCTTCAAATATGGTCTTGACATTGTCCACGTGTTTGTGGTTGGCCACGCACCATAGTATGAGCAATTCCGTCTTTGAGACTTTATTGCTCTCGTTTTTGCCCAATAAGTTGTGGGCCACAAATTTGTGAACAAGATTGAGAAGTGGGTCTAGGAGAGCGACTGGGCTAGCAGTCTGGGAGTTAAAGTCTGATATGCTTGTGAGTTGTTCCCAAGCTATATCTTTTGTTATAGGCTTCTCAAAGTCTGAGATTGCCTCTGGGTCGTTATAAACTCCCATTAGGGCTGCTAGTGTGGTGTCATCGAGACGGTAGGGTTTACCGTTTAGTCTAAAAGAGTGTTTCCCACCTCCCAAGGGTAGCTCTTTTTTCCAAGTGGTCAAGAATTCCATGGTAAAGTTGTGATAAACTGGAGTCTGTTTGGTGGCTAGTCTATACCAGCCGTGGAATTTGAGGATTTCATTGAAATCCTTCTTTAAACCTATACTCGATAAATAAGTTTGATCAACAACTATGTGTGTAGCAAGGTCTTGCTTGGAAAACCTATCGTACAATATTCCCTCACGTTCATCAATAAGACCAAAGGGTGGATCATACTTAGCTTGGAGGCTTTCGTCGAACTCGACCTCAGATTCGGCTTTGTTCTCGACGACGACCTTAGCTTTGCCTTTCCGACCCATAGTTCTTGAGGAATAGACCAAAAATAGAAGAGTTAGAACATATTTATAAGTTTCAACATAAACCCCCAAACGACCATTCATAGGCAAAAATCATAGTTTTAGGAACTTAGGGACTAAACCATAAGTATTTGGTCCCTAAGTGTTTCACCCGAAATTCACAAATTCATGCAAAATTGGAGATACCCAATGACTAAAACATAAAAATAATGCAATTCACAACTCCATTGATACGTTTCTAACTATAATTTGAATAGTTGAACTTTGAGCTAAAATGGGGATTTTACCCAAATTGAGCAATTTCTCGAAATATCCACAAATTGAGAATGGAAATCACACCCAAGCTATAAATTAATCATCATGTCAACACAAATTGCAAGGAAATCAAGAATTTAAAAGCAAACAAGAGATTAATTTGAGAAAAGAGAGAGAAACCTAAAACTTAGGTTTTTCTTAAAACTCAAAAATTATCACCCTAAGCTAAAATCTAAGCCTAGAAACATGTTAGAAATCAAAAATAGGTAAAGATTCATACCTTAAATCTTGAATTCGGGTTAGAATGGTGGATTTGGGGGGTTAGGTTTGGAGAAGCAAAAGGAGAAGAAGAAGGGAAGAAGAAAAGAATAGAATAAAAGAAAGAAGAGAGAAGGGAAGAAGAAGAAGGTGGGGAAGGGGATGATGAGTCACCCCCCCCCCCTTTTTCTTATTCTTTCTTCCTTTTTTCTTTTATTTTATATTTCTTCTTCCTTTCTTTTTCTCTTTTTTTTTTTTAAGAGTGCGGGGGAACAAAGTTTGACAGTGCAAATAAACAACGAGATTAAAATTCAATAATCATTAAAGGAAAATTAAAACAAAAAGAAAAGGGAATGCATAATGGAATTGTTCAAACTTTGAATTAAAAACCGAGGAGAACCCGATTTCTCCCCCGTACTCAATCCTTTCTCAGGATCTTTGGATTCTTCTCTGTTGTGCTCAGGAGAGAACCCTGTGGCCTTTCCTGCCTGTCCCTATTAATCTGAGCTACCTGATTGCTCAAATCCTTACAGAAGGCTTCGTTGTTGGAAAGCCTATACGAGATCTCCTTTAAAAGAGTGGTCACTTCGTCAGATTCCTTAGGGTGTTGCACTGGCCCTTGATTTTGCTGTTGGTATGGGGGCATGCCAAGCCCCTGCTCTCTATGCTCTTGAACAAATCCGCTAGGAGGTCGGAGCACATTTTGATTTGAATTCCCGTAAGAGAGGTTCGGGTGCTGAGGCCTCCTATAGTTGCCATTGTTGTTGTTGTTGTAGGAGTTGTAGTTGTTGGGGTTGGAGTTGTTATAGTTTTGATTGTATCTCGGCTGCCCCCCAACATAGTTGACCATCTCCAGCGAAAGGGCTACCTGCTTGACAATCCTTTCCATTGTGGTCGCCGCCACAGTGCACGCAGGTGGGAGGTCGGCTGAGCGTAGCCAACAGTACGTCCATTTTCCTACTCAAATCTGCAACAACCGGATTTTGTTCCTGTTCTTCCACAGCAAATACCCACTGCCTTGTGGGGCCGGCGAGCTTCTGTTCTTGCCACTGCACACTCTTCCTGGCCAGCTCGTTAATCATGTCATATGCCTCTGTTGCTGTCTTTCTAAACAAATCTCCACCCGCTGCGGAGTCCACAATGGCTCTGTTGGTGGGTGTTAGTCCGTGATAGAAGACGCTCACTAACTGATGCTTGGGTATGTCATGATGAGGGCACATGCGCAGCATTTTTCTGAATCGAGTCCAAGATGTGTGGAGCGCCTCATGCTCGGGTTGGTGGAAGGATGTGATCTCACCCCTGAGCATTGCTATCTTCGAGGGAGGGAAGTAGTAGGACAAGAATTCCTTCTCCAACCCTGCCCATGTCGTGATTGAACCGGGCTCCAGTGTTCTCAGCCATTCCAAAGCTTGCCCCGTCAGAGAGAACGGGAACAGTTTCAGTCTAGCAGCATCTTGGGGGACCCCATTGGTCCTTGTAGTGTCTGCGCACATTAGGAAGCGAACCAGATGATCATTCGGGCTCTCGTGTGCTTCTCCTCCAAACAGTCCGGTCTGTTGGATCAAGTGAATTATACCAGACTTGATTTCGTATGTGTTTGCCGGAATGTTTGGAGCAGCAATGCCTGACAGATGCTGATGTCGGTGCGGTGCCAGGATCTCACTCATCAGACGAGTGTCGCTTTCTGGTCTGGTGTTCTCAGGGTTCCGCTCATTGTTCCGTTCATTGTCAGTCATCTTGATGGGCTTGATAGGCTCGATGATCTCGTCTTGCTTCAGCTTTCCGATCTGTTTGCTCCTGCGAAGAGTACGTTCAAGTTCAGGGTTAAGAGGGACAACCGGTATTTTCGCTGATCTCGTAGGCATACGCTGAGAAAAGATAAATACAGAAATAAATGAAAGCTGAAGGGAAATCATACAAATCATACAGTTTTGTACAAGTATAAGAACAGTATAAAAACACATACAGACATGTATAGATGAAATTAATAACTATATGTTCGTACAAACGAATATAAACAAGCATAAGTATTAACAAGGATGGTTATCATAAATGAGTATATATAAATATATGTATATAAACAAGTATAAACGGTATAGATACGTAATGAAAAGAATAATGATTATAAGCAAGTATATATGATATTAACAAAGGATATTCACAAAGAATGCCTAAACTAACAAATCGACCTTTGGTTCGATATTACAGAGGAAATAAATTCCCGGCAACGGCGCCAAAAACTTGATGCGGTTTCGCAGAAACCTCACTAAGGGATAAGTGTACCCCGTCGTTATCAAGTAATAAATTTCTGGTTTAAGTCCAGGTTATCGTCCACAGGATTTATTTCTGCAAGTACCGAGCTACTCGATCTCGGATGTTATCTAGGCTTAGGGGGTTTTGAGTTTGTTTGTTTTAATTAATCTACTCCTAGGTTGAATTATGCTAATCCTAGCTAAGTTATCTAATTCTAGCTAAGTTATTCTACGCCTAACTAAGTTTCTCTACCCCTAATTGATCTTTCATTAATGAAACTATTCGAAGGAACATGGTATGAACGATAATAATAAAGATAGATTATCAAGTCTATTGAATAAAAACCTAATCTGAGTCACTTGTATTCAAGGCGATTAACCCTACTTACCCTCCTAAGGTTCCTAGCGCGTGATTCCCTAAGGCCGAAACTAGGTCTAAGGCTCAGTAAATTGGCGCTTAATCAACTAAGAGGTCGTCAATCTCCTAGGCTCTGACTAGGTCAGATTCAGCTCGCAATATGTGCTTACTAGATTTTGGGGCTTTTGAATGAGTTAAACCAATTGAATAAAGCGTAAGACAGAGATTAAACAATTAATCATAGAACAAAACAAGAGCTAAATCATTATTAAAGGCGAAGATAATTGTCACAAGATACAATAAGTCAAGTTCGGCAACTGTATCAAAGAGTACAAACAAGGAAAGATAAAAGGAGATACAAAAATCCCTTTCAGGGAACCTGTTTACTCTGCAGCCGGCGACTTGATCTTAAGGACGGACCTTGATAATTCCTCGAGAAAAAGCTTTGAAGGAGCTTCAATGGAGGTTGAGGAAGATGGAGAAGATGGAGAGGAATTACAAGGGGAAAGCTAAAATAATTTACAAAAACGAAAGATGTCTAATTACAATGGAAAAATCCTATTTATAGACGCGTCTCGGGCCTCGTTTTGACCTATTTTTGTGTCCTAATTGGTGTAGGAAGACGTGGGGCCGAACGTGGCTTCGTGGGGGCGGAATTGGTCTTTTTGACCAATTCCCGCAGGGCTGCTCGTCGAGCAGGCATAGCCTGCTCGGCGAGCAGGCCACCAGGGGCCTGCTCGGCGAGTAGAAATGGCCTGTGGGACCCTGCTCGCTGAGCGTTTTCGCCCGAAGCGTGCTCGATTCAAGCTTGATGAATTCTATGCCCTTTTTCGCCCGAACTTACACTTGCACACGCATAAAAACTCCAAAAAACATTAGTCCAAAAGCCAAATTGATCCGCCAATCGCTTATTTTGAGCAAACGCTTTGTTTGGTGCGACTTTTGACGGACCAATTAGCTTCAAAAGATAACGGAATTCTAATATGCATGCTATTTCGACCGTATTTGCCTCAATTGATCACAAAACGAGCCTAAACGACGAAAAGTAAATAGAACGTTTCCAATTCCTAACTAACTCACACAAAAGCATTTAAATGCGAGAATTGCTCGCTTATTAACCAAATAACTCTAAAACCTGTCCTAAAACCGTACCCAAAGATAGGGGTTTTTGACCCCTATCAGGGGTCTGGGGTTTAGAAGTTTACATATGTTTAATCTGGCTCTACTAGGAAAGCAAGGCTGGAAATTCATAGCCAACCCAAATACTTTAGTCAGTAGATTATTCAAAGAAAAATATTTCCCAACTGACAATTTTCTAAAGTCCAAGCTAGGCAGAAATCCTAGCTTTATTTGGAGAGGTATTTGGCAATCGATTGAAGTTTTAAGCCTGGGCCTGAAATGGGAAGTGGGAAATGGGGAGGCAATTAGAATATGGAGGGACCCGTGGGTGGAGAGGGAAGGTTCGTTCTTTATGGAGTCTAGAGGGCCGGAAGGGTTGGAGGAAATGAGGGTAGCAGGGTTATTTGAGGAAGGTACAACGATTTGGGATAGGGGAAAGTTGGCTGAGTTATGCTCAAATGGGGAGATTGAGGCAATTGACAGGTTAATCTTACCAATTAGAGATAGACCTGATAGATTGGCATGGCAGTATACAAAAAATGGGTGTTACTTGTCAAAATCTGGGTATAGGGCAATTGAGGAAGTGAAATGGGGTAGGGAGCCTAAAGTGGAGTGGAGTAAAATGTGGGAGTTACCGATTCTGCCAAAAATTAAGATGTTTGCCTGGAAGGTCTGCTCTGGTTGTTTACCAATGAGATCAACTTTAAGGGCTCGACATATGATCTTACCGAATAATTGCTTGATTTGTGAAATAGATATTGAATATAGTTGGCATTTGTTCTGTGCGTGTCCGTATGCGGTTCAGTGTTGGCAAGGAATGGGATTAAATCCACCAGTTGGGGACTACGATGATGTTGTTGATTGGTTGAGTGCAAAGTGTGTCAGTGAGACTACATAATTTTTAACAAAACCAATTTGCGCTCTATTTTCTATCTGGCATCATAGGAATGCTGTGTTGTGGAAGAATGAACTGATCCCGATGTTTATTAGGACCCAGATGGTGCGTAAGCTCGTGTCGGAGTCGAATGATGCAAAGGAGAAGAGATGGAGGGCAGAGGTTGATCAGCGATCAATGTGTGGAGGAGGGATGGGGAGAGACGGTAGAGAGATTAATCGAGAGGGAGGAGGGGTGCAAACTGAATGGAGGGCGGAATTAAATAGGGGCGGGATGGGTTCGGAGGAGGTTGGTACTGAAAGGAGAGGTTGCGAAGGGGAAGGTAGTGGAGCTGGCACTTGGACAGATACGGAAAGCAGTAGTCTGTTTATATTGGAAGGGTGAAGCAGCAACAATTTAGATGGAAGAGTACAGCAGCAGCAAATCGATGTGGCTGCAGAACAACATTTTGATCGACAGGAGCACAGCAGGTCGTAGGTGCTGGTGAATTGCAGCAATTGGAGGTACAGGGCAGTGGGAGGAACTATGGGATGCAAACGCCAAAAGTAAAGAGCTGGAAAAGACCGAGTAGAGGGAGGTTGAAGTACAATATAAATGGAGCCGTCTTTACAAGTTCGGGCTGCTACAGTTGGGGAGCAGTTGTAAGGGCGGAAGACGGTTCTTTTATGGCAGGGGCGAGTGGAATTTTAAGGGAAATTTGTTCGGCTAGAGTGGTGGAAGCTATGGCGTTGAGAGCGGGATTGGTATGGGCAATGGAAGTAGAACTTGATAATGTTCAGTTTTAATTGGATGCACAGGTTGTGGTGAAGGGAGATAATACAGAAAAACCAGATTTATCTACTTTTGGAGACATAATTGAAGATTGCAAGGAGTTACTGAAAAATAAGACGTTTACTGTGTCTTTTGTTCCAAGACTAGCGAATAGAGCGGCTCACCAAATAGCTAGGCTTGCTCTTTCGAATGCTAGTTTTTATTCTTTTTTTGATTTGCCAGATTGGCTAATAAGTGTGATTGAAGAGGATATTATTACTTCAGCTATATAATTTGAGATTTTTCCTTCCAAAAAAAATACACACAAAATAAAAACTTCATCACTCCCTTAAATATAAATATTGAAGTCTCATAACAAATAATAACAATTTAGTTATCATTTTTTTCAATCTTAATAATCTCATAAATAAAAATTATAAAAATTATTTTACCAAACACAACTAAATTCGAAATAATATCGAAAGAATAATAGAAAAAAAAACTATAAAATAAAAATAAATAAAGAAGCAAATCTAAATAAATGTCAAGAAATCCGTAGAATATCAAACCATATATAGGAACTAGATTACATCAAATCTTCCCTAATTAAGTTTTTTTTTTTGCTGAAGCACATAGTAGCTACTATATAAGTAGTAATCAGGTATGCGAACACAGTGATCCTGGTCTCCGGAGAGGTATTCTGGATTACCGATGGCTCGTCCCTGCACCGGGAAGGGTCCCTGCGGATACTCCGACGAGCAAGATAGTTAGTCGCTCAAGAGAAACTATTGAATGTAATGTGCAAGTGATTGAAAAGATTACCCGCCCCTAGCTTCCAATGTGAGTTGTGTATTTATAGAGGGTGCTTGGGCCATGGGCCCTTCTGCTTGCTTGGGCCTTCTTGGGACTTTTACTCGTATCCCGAATCAAGTAGTCCCCCCATCGAAGAGCTAAATCGAGTATTTGATGCGAGAAGATAAGGTTGTGCATCCGTTTCTCGTAGGGATAAATGGTGTTCAGCCGTAAAGAGGGCTGCTCGGATAAATGTGGGAAAAACCTTTGGGTTTACTGCATGCGTGCCTTATTTACAGTGCTGTATTGATTGCGCATGTGCTTTTAATCACTCGTGCGCCGTAAGAATTTATTGCAAATTTACAACTGTGCCGGCGCCTTGTTTCCTCCCCCAACTATAAATATGAGGAGGGATGAGACGAAATCTCTTTACTTCATTTTTCAAACTTGTTTGAGAGAGAAAAAATTGCTTGCTTTCGTTTTCTGTGTCCCTCCTGCGATTGTGCCGTCTCATCCCTGTTGTTTCGTCGGGAGTTATCTCGCGTCAGAATTTGTCGTATCTTTTGCTGAGGTTAGTCGCACAATCCCTTAGCTTTGATTTTTGCGTTTTTCTTTGCTTTATTTCGACTTCTGGGGAGGGGTATTATGTCAGAGGGTTCTTCACGGGGAGCCCTAAGCAGACTGCCGTCGGTTGCCCCTGGTGACTTCACGCTTCGGGAGTCTTCTTGGACGCGAACTGTACCGCGAAAAAGGCGAGCTGAAAAGGATAGTGGAGATAGCGCAGCGGGTGGTGCGGCGAAAAAAAGGAAGAAACCCGTTGATCGCCCGCTGCCTACCATCGATCGCCCAGCCGGAGGCGTTACCGCCGGCGTTCTAGAGGTGGTGGTGGTCGTGCCGGAGGGTTTGATTACTGTAGAGCGGCCCCTTGCCACGATTTACGAGGAAATGCGTGAGAGAGTGTGGACGTGAGCTCCAGGTGCTTCTGGTAGCGAGGGGAAACGGTTTAAGAGAGCCGAGCGTCCTAAGAGGCCGGAGTCCCTTTCGGTCGAAGATGCCTACAGTATAATCGTCGCAGCAGATCTACCGGCGATCTCTGCAGTGTATCGACTCGGAGAGCCTTATGAATTAGTAGCTTTGGATGAAGAGACCAGAGCCCATCACGCGGGTAGCGCGAATGAGCTCATCATTTACGAGGAGCAATTAGAATCGGGGATGCGACTGCCGCTCCTGCCCTTTTTTCTGGAGGTGTTGAAGGAATATGATTTGTGTCCTGGGCAAATTCACCCGAATGGCTAGAGAATGATGGTCGCCTTCTATTCGCTGTGTCGTTCTGCCGGGTATCGGGCAACAGGTCTAGTCTTTCGTGAGTTTTTTAAACCGAGCAAATGGCAGCGATCTCAACATGTCACTTTCTCTCATCAGAAATTCAGAGTGATGGGTGGGTTGAAGGATAAACTGTCCGAATACCGCCACCGTTTCTTTTTGGTGAGGAAGCTTGATGGCGATTTTCCCTTTCGGGTTGTGTGGAATGATGACCCCATGGACTCCAGTCGGTGGTTGAAGACCCGACCGAAACTCCCATTCGAGGAGAACTTGGTGATGCATTTGAAAAGTCTACCGACGGACAAAGATCACAAGCAGGATGTAGATGAGCTGGTTCGTCACTTTCTTACCGCCGGTTACTACATTTGGAATAAATGGCGGATGGCCGATATCAGAGGATGGTCATCCGCGGATTTTAAGAAATGGAAAAGGGGCTATAAGTTCAAAGCTGGGGAGTTGGCAGAATTGGAGGCGATCTCCGTAAATGTTGCCGTTGTAGGTGAGGGGCTGGGATCGCATTCTTTGTGAATTATGTCGTATAAAATGTGTTGTCCGTTATTCAGAAATCTGATGTTTTTCCCCTTTTGTGCGTGCAGGTCCAGGAGATCCTCGTGTCAGTATGGATTTTGACCCTAACGAATTTAGTGTTGGTTTGGAAACCGCTGACGAGGCATTCGGAGGGGCTTCGGGTTCACTGGTTTCATATTCCTCGCTCGAGGATGCGAACCAGGTGGTGCAAAGCATGGGAGGGGTTCTCGATGCGTGGGAAGATGCTGATGGGGTAGTTGATGTCCCGCAAGGGAAACCTGTGGTTGAACCAGTTGCCCAAGAACCTGAGGGAAATGTGGAGATGATCGGTCTTGACGAAGAGACAGTTGGCAGTCCGACCCGTGGGGTGCTTGCTCGGAAGAGAAAAAGGGATACGGGGAAGGCCGTTGATGAATATGTGGCTGGGGAGAAGTCTTCTGAGGAAGGTGTTGCCGGGGCCAGCGAGGGTGTCAGGAAACCCTGCTCTGATGGAGGGAACGAGCTGTCCGCTGATGTTCCGGATCGGGTAGGGGATCATCCGAAAATGGTCAAGAGGATGGAAATGAAAATTTCTAAGTTCAGGGATTATGTGATGAATTTGTCGGTGCACTCTGATATGATGACTTCCGATCTGGCTCGCACGATGGCCCGTGTGGCCCGGGTTCCCGGCGAGCATCAGCGGATGGAGGGGGCTTCGAAAATGAACTTGGGCCTAGAGACCTTATCGGCCCTTGGTGTGGTGAGTTCGCCTATTCGCATTCTTCAGCTTTGTGTCATCTTTTGCAAACTTTTTATCGTCTAACTCTTGTTCTTGTTATGCAGTCTATCCAGAACGCAACCCGAGTTTTTGACATGTGCGTTAATGATGAAAAAGCTTTTCATGATATGGAAGAGGGTTTGCGAAGATCTATTGGCGATCTCGAGGAAGCGAATAAGAAATTGGCGGCCGCGCGAGAGCTTTTGGATCGTCGCGAGGCTGAGATTACCGTTATGTCGGAGAAGCTGAAAGTAGAGACGGCTGGCCGAGTGGAGCTTTCCCAGCGTTTGAAGCAAGATGTCGAGGAGATTTGTGCGTACCGGGTGTTGCTCAGGATGGCAGTCGGGTGGACTCGCCGAGTAGCGGAGATTTTGAAGGAGAGGACGGGACGGGCAGCCGAGCTGGCCGAAGAGAACGACTCTCTTAAGCGACAACTGGAAACTGCGCGCAAAGAAGCTGCTGATCTTCGCGCTCTGGCTGGTCAGCGCGAGGAGAAACTCGTAAAACTAGACCGTATGATGCTGATTACCGCAGCTCATGCTGCAGGTTACAACGTTCCCCCGGAGGTGGTCTTTGCTCCGAACATCTATGATAAGGCTGCCCAGGCGAAAGCTGTTGAATTTTGTAGTCGTTTTAAGAAGTAATAGGCAGTCTGTACCTTGATTTTGCTTTTCCAAGATGTAATGATGATTCGTACAATTTGAATATTTTTTGTGATATTGTATTGCACCTAATTATGTTTTGCCTGTTGATGTGATTGTGGTGCATTGTGGTGTCTTTCATGTCTTTTCCTCGATGTTCTATAAATAGGAGTCGGATTTTTCGGTATGAACTTGCAACTTGTTTGGTTTTTACCACTTTGCTTCCTTCTTGAGATAATTTCTTTGGGAGAATGTCGCTTCGGGACGTCGTCGATCCGGCCCGAGTGTTGGAGGTTCAGAAGGCAATATCGGCGATGCCGCATCCCTATGTTTACTGCCCTCCGTCTGAGGAGAATGATGCGGAGAGGAAGGTGAGGTACTCGTCCCCTGTTTGGATGAACCGGGACTGTATATCGCAAAGGAGAAAAGTGGAGAGTGAGAATTCCGTTCCTTATACCGGATCTGTCACCGATTCTTGTGATGTTGTGGTAAGCGCATTTTCTACCACAGAAAAGAAAATTTGGTCTCATGAGGGCATCGGCTATCTCCTCCCTGATGAGACCGTCGCTCCGGTGCTCAACCCGCATCCTTCCTGGATCAAGAGGCTTCTAGCCGATGAAATGGAAAGGGTGTTGAACTTGCCCCATGAGGTGGAGTACCATCGGGTAGGGCGTCATGCTTCACCAACGCGTCCATATGGACCGACGTTCGTTGATCCCATCAAACCGCGAAGCGTGGTTTTCCTAGAGTTTGCGCGGCAGGGTAGCCTGGGTCCCGTTCCTGCTAATCCTAACCATCGTGTGACCCACGTGGGCAAAGCATGTTTGTATCATAGGCAAAATGGTCATAACACCGATGAATGCGTGGACTAGAGCGATGCATCAAGATTTGATGGACGAGGAGGAAATCCCAGACCCTGATCGTCCTAAACCTATCTGAATACTTGTGTTTATCCGACATGGTGTAGCCCTATTAGATCCTGTAATGGCTCTATGTAGTAGTGCCCAAGGTTTGTGGTGTAGGATCGTTGTTGTCGTCATAATTTGCCTTTTTATTTCAATATGGTGTGTGATGACCTGAAATTTGAGAGTTCTATTTTATGCTGAAGCTTGGACTAGGTGCGTTCCAACTTGTTTGTTGTAAGTCGTTCGATCTCATCGAAAAGCCGTAAAGGCCTGCACTTAAACGCTTGGTTGGCGAAGAACACGATAAGGTTCTGTTCGCCCGAAATTATTGACTAAATGATAGTTAGACGATGTAGGAGGCGTTCGATACGATCGAAGAGCCTAATCGTTTGAGCATTAGAATGCTTAATTGGCGGAGAACGCGATAGGGTTCTGTTCGCCCGAAATCGTTAACTAAATGTCAGTTAGACGATGTAGGAGGCGTTCGATATGATCGAAGAGCCTGATCGTTTGAGCATTAGAATGCTTAATTGGCGGAGAACGCGATAGGGTTCCGTTCGCTCGAAATCGTTAACTAAATGTCAGTTAGACGATGTAGGAGGCGTTCGATATGATCGAAGAGCCTGATCGTTTGAGCATTAGAATGCTTAATTGGCGGAGAACGCGATAGGGTTCTGTTCGCCCGAAATCGTTAACTAAATGTCAGTTAGACGATGTAGGAGGCGTTCGATATGATCGAAGAGCCTGGTCGTTTGGGCATTAGAATGCTTAATTGGCGGAGAACGCGATAGGGTTCTGTTCGCCCGAAATCGTTAACTAAATGTCAGTTAGACGATGTAGGAGGCGATCGATATGATCGAAGAGCCTGATCGTTGAGCATTAGAATGCTTAATTGGCGGAGAACGTGATAGAGTTCTGTTCGCCCGAAATCGTTAACTAAATGTCAGTTAGACGATGTACCCAAAATATTGCGAAACATAATTTGCGTATATTATTGATAATATCTTTTTAATGTTTGGACATTCCAGCTATTATCGAAAGCCACCCCCTCTAGAGAGGCAATTTTGTAAGCTCCGTTGTGGAGAACAGTGTCGATTTTGTACGGACCCTCCCATGATTGGCCGAGCTTTCCTTGAGCTAACGGGGACTGCGCAGCTGCGGCGTCTCTGAGCACAAGGTCCCCGACCTGAAAAGTGCGGGGACGAACCCTTCTATCGTGATAGCGCGCGATATTCTGCTTATGGGCCGTGATGTGCAACAGAGCATCAAGGCGCTCTTCTTCGAGTCGGTCGCCGGCTTCCTTGAGTTCTGCACTGTTGTCGATTTCTTCAAAATTGGTCTGTCGGGGGAGCAAAGAATGACTTCTGATGGTGCCATTGCTTCCGACCCGTAGGCGAGAAAAAAGGGGGTACGGCTGATGCGGTTTCGCAGAAACCTCACTAAGGGATAAGTGTACCCCGTCGTTATCAAGTAATAAATTTCTGGTTTAAGTCCAGGTTATCGTCCACAGGATTTATTTCTGCAAGTACCGAGCTACTCGATCTCGGATGTTATCTAGGCTTAGGGGGTTTTGAGTTTGTTTGTTTTAATTAATCTACTCCTAGGTTGAATTATGCTAATCCTAGCTAAGTTATCTAATTCTAGCTAAGTTATTCTACGCCTAACTAAGTTACTCTACCCCTAATTGATCTTTCATTAATGAAACTATTCGAAGGAACATGGTATGAACGATAATAAAAAAGATAGATTATCAAGTCTATTGAATAAAAACCTAATCTGAGTCACTTGTATTCAAAGCGATTAACCCTACTTACCCTCCTGAGGTTCCTAGCGCGTGATTCCCTAAGGCCGAAACTAGGTCTAAGGCTCAGTAAATTGGCGCTTAATCAACTAAGAGGTCGTCAATCTCCTAAGCTCTGACTAGGTCAGATTCAGCTCGCAATATGTGCCTACTAGATTTTGGGGCTTTTGAATGAGTTAAACCAATTGAATAAAGAGTAAGACAGAGATTAAACAATTAATCATAGAACAAAACAAGAGCTAAATCATTATTAAAGGCGAAGATAATTGTCACAAGATACAATAAGTCAAGTTCGGCAACTGTATCAAAGAGTACAAACAAGGAAAGATAAAAGGAGATACAAAAATCCCTTTCAGGGAACGTGTTTACTCTGCAGCCGGCGACTTGATCTTAAGGACGGACCTTGATAATTCCTCGAGAAAAAGCTTTGAAGGAGCTTCAATGGAGGTTGAGGAAGATGGAGAAGATGGAGAGGAATTACAAGGGGAAAGCTAAAATAATTTACAAAAATGAAAGATGTCTAATTACAATGGAAAAATCCTATTTATAGACGCGTCTTGGGCCTCGTTTTGACCTATTTTCGTGTCCTAGTTGGTGTAGGAAGACGTGGGGCCGGACGTGGCTTCGTGGGGGCGGAATTGGTCTTTTTGACCAATTCCCGCAAGGCTGCTCGCCGAGCAGGGAAGGCTGCTCGGCGAGCAGGGCTGCTCGCGCCGAGCAGCCCCCTGCTCGCCGAGCAGGCGCCTGGTGGCCTGCTCACTGAGCAGGCCTCTAGCGCCCTGCTCGGCGAGCAGGCATAGCCTGCTCGGCGAGCAGGCCACCAAGGGCCTGCTCGGCGAGCAAAAATGGCCCGTGGGACCCTGCTCATCAAGCGTTTTCGCCCGAAGTGTGCTCGATTCAAGCTTGATGAATTCTATGCCCTTTTTCGCCCGAACTTACACCTGCACACGCATAAAAACTCCGGAAAACATTAGTCCAAAAGCCAAATTGATCCGTCAATCGCTTATTTTGAGCAAACGCTTCGTTTGGTGCGACTTTTGACGGGCCAATTAGCTTCAAAAGATAACGGAATTCTAATATGCATGCTATTTCGGCCGTATTTGCCTCAATTGATCACAAAACGAGCCTAAACGACGAAAAGTAAATAGAACGTTTCCAATTCCTAACTAACTCACACAAAAGCATTTAAATGCGAGAATTGCTCGCTTATTAACCAAATAACTCTAAAACCCGTCCTAAAACCGTACCCAAAGATAGGGGTTTTTGACCCCTATCAAACCTCCTCGCACTTAAAACTTTACTTGTCCCCAAGTAAACTAAAAACTAAACCCGCCATCACAAACAAGCTAGAAAACCTCCCGGTTTGACTAGGTGCTTGACACAACTTCGAGCATCTGTAATTACATGCATTCGGAAATACAAAGTATAGACACGATATCCAAAAGCCGCATTTCAATTATCATGGGTCATAGTTTTAAGCAAATGGACACATGTTCAATTAAACGAGTTTAAGGGGATCGCTAAGTAAAACACCTCACCATAGGTAGTTCACTCATTCACACAATTTTAGTGGCTAAAGTGTTTACTCTCGGCTTATGTTCTTGCTTAGGATTACGTTGATTTTGCACGTTCATCCGAGTTCCTCTACTATGCTATATGACTCCGATGATATCAAAAAACAGCCTCTAATTGGGTTTGTAATGTGGTTAGAGGGTTAAAGGTACAACAAGGGTTAAAAGTTCTAGCGCTACAAAAACAAAGTTAAAATGGCTTTAGCAAATACGAAGTGACTGAGCTTTTTATTCATCCCTTTTTTTTTGGGATGTTTTCTTGAGACGTTTTTTTGATTTTTAGGAACTGGGGAATGAAGTTCTTCCCTCTTGTTCGTCTCTTTTCTTTTCTTTTTTCTGTTTTTCTCTTCTTCTTTTTTTTTTCTTTTTTGGATAGTGATGCTCATTCACTTCTTAGCCTTTTGGCTTGCTACTGTAATGCCATAAACAAAGATAAAGCGCTAGAAGAAAACAAAGGCTCAATTCGAGCTTTGCAAAAAATTTAGGTTAAGTAGCGAACCAAGTTGTGGTTTGCAAAAACAGGTTAGAACGAAAGAAAAATCTACAAACTACAAAAATATAGGTTCAAAGGGGCTTCCTAGAGTGGATGAAAAAGAGAAAATAAGGTAAAGAAAAGGGTTAATTCTAATGAGGCTGATTCATCGTTTATCATCTCAAATCATTGCATGTAGGTTCAACACAGTATTAGGTGCAAAATCTGTAATCTTCCACAAGTCAAAGCATTCACACAAAAATGTCAAGAAAAAGAGCTTTTTGATGTTCGCTCTTAGGCTCAAATTCAGCTCACAATTCTTTGGGTTTCAATTTTGTGTTTACTAGTTTTCCCCAAACTCAAGTTTAATATCACATGCCTTCAATTCTTAAGTTATCTACCTAAGTAATGATTTTAGCATTTCTTCAAAAGTAGGGTCCAAATGCAAACTTTAGCTCATGCTTTTACAGATACAAGAGTTGTGTCCTACGCCTAAACTAGTTGTCATGCAATTTTAGATTCGGTTCTCAGCCCTCAAAGACAAATAAGGAAGTTTGGATTCGAAGGAGGTTCACGGTTTTAGGTCCTAAACATGCAAAAACATAGACAAAACCTAAAAACGCTAAACTAAACTAGACACGACGCAACAAAAATTTAAAATTTATACAATTTTTGTAAGTTTGTCTACCCCTCCTCCTCACACTAAAACATGCAATAAGTTCCAACATTGCATCACAAATCATGAAGTACGAGTGTAAAGAGTTAGGGTGGAGAAGACAACTTACTGATCGGCCGGGGGGTATGGCCAAGGCATGTTGTAGCGCTCGCAGTAGTCTGCTGCTACGTATTCAAGACCCGAAAGCCTTCGGTCCATGTTCTGCTCAAAGTTGGTGAACCGTTGGTCCATCTGCTGAACAGTGTTAAAGGTCCGTAGGTTAAGATCTCGCATTTCTGCCATCATAGTGTTGATGACTTGGAACTGGGTCTCCGTCCCCGACGCTTGGTGTTCCCTTTGGTCTTCTGCTGTCGCAGGTTCTTCTTCCTCAGGTTCTTCGTCCCTTTGCTGTTGTGGAACTCGTGCTCTTTTTCTTCCCCATGCGCTAGAGCTTGCTCCTTCGGTTGGGTTCCTGTTTAAGACTTCTTGAAAAGTAGATTTCCCCAAAAACTTGGAGTTAAGCAAAGTGGGGTAAATAGCAATTTCGGGATTGTCCAAATTTTTGAATTGGCTCTCAAGTAGGTTGGTAACTAAGTGCCCAAGGCCTAGGGAACCGCGTTTTCTACTTGTTTGGCTTGAGAAGCCTTCAAATATGGTCTTGACATTGTCCACGTGTTTGTGGTTGGCCACGCACCATAGTATGAGCAATTCCGTCTTTGAGACTTTATTGCTCTCGTTTTTGCCCAATAAGTTGTGGGCCACAAATTTGTGAACAAGATTGAGAAGTGGGTCTAGGAGAGCGACTGGGCTAGCAGTCTGGGAGTTAAAGTCTGATATGCTTGTGAGTTGTTCCCAAGCTATATCTTTTGTTATAGGCTTCTCAAAGTCTGAGATTGCCTCTGGGTCTTTATAAACTCCCATTAGGGCTGCTAGTGTGGTGCCATCGAGACGGTAGGGTTTACCGTTTAGTCTAAAAGAGTGTTTCCCACCTCCCAAGGGTAGCTCTTTTTTCCAAGTGGTCAAGAATTCCATGGTAAAGTTGTGATAAACTGGAGTCTGTTTGGTGGCTAGTCTATACCAGCCGTGGAATTTGAGGATTTCATTGAAATCCTTCTTTAAACCTATACTCGATAAATAAGTTTGATCAACAACTATGTGTGTAGCAAGGTCTTGCTTGGAAAACCTATCGTACAATATTCCCTCACGTTCATCAATAAGACCAAATGGTGGAGCATACTTAGCTTGGAGGCTTTCGTCGAACTCGACCTCAGATTCGGCTTTGTTCTCGACGACGACCTTAGCTTTGCCTTTCCGACCCATAGTTCCTGAGGAATAGACCAAAAATGGAAGAGTTAGAACATATTTACAAGTTTCAACATAAACCCCCAAACGACCATTCATAGGCAAAAATCATAGTTTTAGGAACTTAGGGACTAAACCATAAGTATTTGGTCCCTAAGTGTTTCACCCGAAATTCACAAATTCATGCAAAATTGGAGATACCCAATGACTAAAACATAAAAATAATGCAATTCACAACTCCATTGATACGTTTCTAACTATAATTTGAATAGTTGAACTTTGAGCTAAAATGGGGATTTTACCCAAATTGAGCAATTTCTCGAAATATCCACAAATTGAGAATGGAAATCACACCCAAGCTATAAATTAATCATCATGTCAACACAAATTGCAAGGAAATCAAGAATTTAAAAGCAAACAAGAGATTAATTTGAGAAAAGAGAGAGAAACCTAAAACTTAGGTTTTTCTTAAAACTCAAAAATTATCACCCTAAGCTAAAATCTAAGCCTAGAAACATGTTAGAAATCAAAAATAGGTAAAGATTCATACCTTAAATCTTGAATTCGGGTTAGAATGGTGGATTTGGGGGGTTAGGTTTGGAGAAGCAAAAGGAGAAGAAGAAGGGAAGAAGAAAAGAATAGAATAAAAGAAAGAAGAGAGAAGAGAGAAGGGAAGGGGATGATGAGTCACCCCCCCCCTTTTTCTTATTCTTTCTTCCTTTTTTCTTTTATTTTATATTTCTTCTTCCTTTCTTTTTCTCTTTTTTTTTTTTTAAGAGTGCGGGGGAACAAAGTTTGACAGTGCAAATAAACAACGAGATTAAAATTCAATAATCATTAAAGGAAAATTAAAACAAAAAGAAAAGGGAATGCATAATGGAATTGTTCAAACTTTGAATTAAAAACCGAGGAGAACCCGATTTCTCCCCCGTACTCAATCCTTTCTCAGGATCTTTGGATTCTTCTCTGTTGTGCTCAGGAGAGAACCCTGTGGCCTTTCCTGCCTGTCCCTATTAATCTGAGCTACCTGATTGCTCAAATCCTTACAGAAGGCTTCGTTGTTGGAAAGCCTATACGAGATCTCCTTTAAAAGAGTGGTCACTTCGTCAGATTCCTTAGGGTGTTGCACTGGCCCTTGATTTTGCTGTTGGTATGGGGGCATGCCAAGCCCCTGCTCTCTATGCTCTTGAACAAATCCGCTAGGAGGTCGGAGCACATTTTGATTTGAATTCCCGTAAGAGAGGTTCGGGTGCTGAGGCCTCCTATAGTTGCCATTGTTGTTGTTGTTGTAGGAGTTGTAGTTGTTGGGGTTGGAGTTGTTATAGTTCTGATTGTATCTCGGCTGCCCCCCAACATAGTTGACCATCTCCAGCGAAAGGGCTACCTGCTTGACAATCCTTTCCATTGTGGTCGCCGCCACAGTGCACGCAGGTGGGAGGTTGGCTGAGCGTAGCCAACAGTACGTCCATTTTCCTACTCAAATCTGCAACAACCGGATTTTGTTCCTGTTCTTCCACAGCAAATACCCACTGCCTTGTGGGGCCGGTGAGCTTCTGTTCTTGCCACTGCACACTCTTCCTGGCCAGCTCGTTAATCATGTCATATGCCTCTGTTGCTGTCTTTCTAAACAAATCTCCACCCGCTGCGGAGTCCACAATGGCTCTGTTGGTGGGTGTTAGTCCGTGATAGAAGACGCTCACTAACTGATGCTTGGGTATGTCATGATGAGGGCACATGCGCAGCATTTTTCTGAATCGAGTCCAAGATGTGTGGAGCGCCTCATGCTCGGGTTGGTGGAAGGATGTGATCTCACCCCTGAGCATTGCTGTCTTCGAGGGAGGGAAGTAGTAGGACAAGAATTCCTTCTCCAACCCTGCCCATGTCGTGATTGAACCGGGCTCCAGTGTTCTCAGCCATTCCAAAGCTTGCCCCGTCAGAGAGAACGAGAACAGTTTCAGTCTAGCAGCATCTTGGGGGACCCCATTGGTCCTTGTAGTGTCTGCGCACATTAGGAAGCGATCCAGATGATCATTCGGGCTCTCGTGTGCTTCTCCTCCAAACAGTCCGGTCTGTTGGATCAAGTGAATTATACCAGACTTGATTTCGTATGTGTTTGCCGGAATGTTTGGAGCAGCAATGCCTGACAGATGCTGATGTCGATGCGGTGCCAGGATCTCACTCATCAGACGAGTGTCGCTTTCTGGTCTGGTGTTCTCAGGGTTCCGCTCATTGTTCCGTTCATTGTCAGTCATCTTGATGGGCTTGATAGGCTCGATGATCTCGTCTTGCTTCAGCTTTCCGATCTGTTTGCTCCTGCGAAGAGTACGTTCAAGTTCAGGGTTAAGAGGGACAACCGGTATTTTCGCTGATCTCGTAGGCATACGCTGAGAAAAGATAAATACAGAAATAAATGAAAGCTGAAGGGAAATCATACAAATCATACAGTTTTGTACAAGTATAAGAACAGTATAAAAACACATACAGACATGTATAGATGAAATTAATAACTATATGTTCGTACAAACGAATATAAACAAGCATAAGTATTAACAAGGATGGTTATCATAAATGAGTATATATAAATATATGTATATAAACAAGTATAAACGGTATAGATACGTAATGAAAAGAATAATGATTATAAGCAAGTATATATGATATTAACAAAGGATATTCACAAAGAATGCCTAAACTAACAAATCGACCTTTGGTTCGATATTACAGAGGAAATAAATTCCCGGCAACGGCGCCAAAAACTTGATGCGGTTTCGCAGAAACCTCACTAAGGGATAAGTGTACCCCGTCGTTATCAAGTAATAAATTTCTGGTTTAAGTCCAGGTTATCGTCCACAGGATTTATTTCTGCAAGTACCGAGCTACTCGATCTCGGATGTTATCTAGGCTTAGGGGGTTTTGAGTTTGTTTGTTTTAATTAATCTACTCCTAGGTTGAATTATGCTAATCCTAGCTAAGTTATCTAATTCTAGCTAAGTTATTCTACGCCTAACTAAGTTTCTCTACCCCTAATTGATCTTTCATTAATGAAACTATTCGAAGGAACATGGTATGAACGATAATAATAAAGATAGATTATCAAGTCTATTGAATAAAAACCTAATCTGAGTCACTTGTATTCAAGGCGATTAACCCTACTTACCCTCCTAAGGTTCCTAGCGCGTGATTCCCTAAGGCCGAAACTAGGTCTAAGGCTCAGTAAATTGGCGCTTAATCAACTAAGAGGTCGTCAATCTCCTAGGCTCTGACTAGGTCAGATTCAGCTCGCAATATGTGCTTACTAGATTTTGGGGCTTTTGAATGAGTTAAACCAATTGAATAAAGCGTAAGACAGAGATTAAACAATTAATCATAGAACAAAACAAGAGCTAAATCATTATTAAAGGCGAAGATAATTGTCACAAGATACAATAAGTCAAGTTCGGCAACTGTATCAAAGAGTACAAACAAGGAAAGATAAAAGGAGATACAAAAATCCCTTTCAGGGAACCTGTTTACTCTGCAGCCGGCGACTTGATCTTAAGGAGGGACCTTGATAATTCCTCGAGAAAAAGCTTTGAAGGAGCTTCAATGGAGGTTGAGGAAGATGGAGAAGATGGAGAGGAATTACAAGGGGAAAGCTAAAATAATTTACAAAAACGAAAGATGTCTAATTACAATGGAAAAATCCTATTTATAGACGCGTCTCGGGCCTCGTTTTGACCTATTTTTGTGTCCTAGTTGGTGTAGGAAGACGTGGGGCCGAACGTGGCTTCGTGGGGGCGGAATTGGTCTTTTTGACCAATTCCCGCAGGGCTGCTCGCCGAGCAGCCCCCTGCTCGGCGAGCAGGCGCCCGGCGCCCTGCTCGGCGAGCAGGCCACCAGGGGCCTGCTCGGCGAGTAGAAATGGCCTGTGGGACCCTGCTCGCCGAGCGTTTTCGCCCGAAGCGTGCTCGATTCAAGCTTGATGAATTCTATGCCCTTTTTCGCCCGAACTTACACTTGCACACGCATAAAAACTCCAAAAAACATTAGTCCAAAAGCCAAATTGATCCGCCAATCGCTTATTTTGAGCAAACGCTTTGTTTGGTGCGACTTTTGACGGACCAATTAGCTTCAAAAGATAACGGAATTCTAATATGCATGCTATTTCAACCGTATTTGCCTCAATTGATCACAAAACGAGCCTAAACGACGAAAAGTAAATAGAACGTTTCCAATTCCTAACTAACTCACACAAAAGCATTTAAATGCGAGAATTGCTCGCTTATTAACCAAATAACTCTAAAACCTGTCCTAAAACCGTACCCAAAGATAGGGGTTTTTGACCCCTATCAGGGGTCTGGGGTTTAGAAGTTTACATATGTTTAATCTGGCTCTACTAGGAAAGCAAGGCTGGAAATTCATAGCCAACCCAAATACTTTAGTCAGTAGATTATTCAAAGAAAAATATTTCCCAACTGACAATTTTCTAAAGTCCAAGCTAGGCAGAAATCCTAGCTTTATTTGGAGAGGTATTTGGCAATCGATTGAAGTTTTAAGCCTGGGCCTGAAATGGGAAGTGGGAAATGGGGAGGCAATTAGAATATGGAGGGACCCGTGGGTGGAGAGGGAAGGTTCGTTCTTTATGGAGTCTAGAGGGCCGGAAGGGTTGGAGGAAATGAAGGTAGCAGGGTTATTTGAGGAAGGTACAACGATTTGGGATAGGGGAAAGTTGGCTGAGTTATGCTCAAATGGGGAGATTGAGGCAATTGACAGGTTAATCTTACCAATTAGAGATAGACCTGATAGATTGGCATGGCAGTATACAAAAAATGGGTGTTACTTGTCAAAATCTGGGTATAGGGCAATTGAGGAAGTGAAATGGGGTAGGGAGCCTAAAGTGGAGTGGAGTAAAATGTGGGAGTTACCGATTCTGCCAAAAATTAAGATGTTTGCCTGGAAGGTCTGCTCTGGTTGTTTACCAATGAGATCAACTTTAAGGGCTCGACATATGATCTTACCGAATAATTGCTTGATTTGTGAAATAGATATTGAATATAGTTGGCATTTGTTCTGTGCGTGTCCGTATGCGGTTCAGTGTTGGCAAGGAATGGGATTAAATCCACCAGTTGGGGACTACGATGATGTTGTTGATTGGTTGACTGCAAAGTGTGTCAGTGAGACTACATAATTTTTAACAAAACCAATTTGCGCTCTATTTTCTATCTGGCATCATAGGAATGCTGTGTTGTGGAAGAATGAACTGATCCCGATGTTTATTAGGACCCAGATGGTGCATAAGCTCGTGTCGGAGTCGAATGATGCAAAGGAGAAGAGATGGAGGGCAGAGGTTGATCAGCGATCAATGTGTGGAGGAGGGATGGGGAGAGACGGTAGAGAGATTAATCGAGAGGGAGGAGGGGTGCAAACTGAATGGAGGGCGGAATTAAATAGGGGCGGGATGGGTTCGGAGGAGGTTGGTACTGAAAGGAGAGGTTGCGAAGGGGAAGGTAGTGGAGCTGGCACTTGGACAGATACGGAAAGCAGTAGTCTGTTTATATTGGAAGGGTGAAGCAGCAACAATTTAGATGGAAGAGTACAGCAGCAGCAAATCGATGTGGCTGCAGAACAACATTTTGATCGACAGGAGCACAGCAGGTCGTAGGTGCTGGTGAATTGCAGCAATTGGAGGTACAGGGCAGTGGGAGGAACTATGGGATGCAAACGCCAAAAGTAAAGAGCTGGAAAAGACCGAGTAGAGGGAGGTTGAAGTACAATATAAATGGAGCCGTCTTTACAAGTTCGGGCTGCTACAGTTGGGGAGCAGTTGTAAGGGCGGAAGACGGTTCTTTTATGGCAGGGGCGAGTGGAATTTTAAGGGAAATTTGTTCGGCTAGAGTGGTGGAAGCTATGGCGTTGAGAGCGGGATTGGTATGGGCAATGGAAGTAGAACTTGATAATGTTCAGTTTTAATTGGATGCACAGGTTGTGGTGAAGGGAGATAATACAGAAAAACCAGATTTATCTACTTTTGGAGACATAATTGAAGATTGCAAGGAGTTACTGAAAAATAAGACGTTTACTGTGTCTTTTGTTCCAAGACTAGCGAATAGAGCGGCTCACCAAATAGCTAGGCTTGCTCTTTCGAATGCTAGTTTTTATTCTTTTTTTGATTTGCCAGATTGGCTAATAAGTGTGATTGAAGAGGATATTATTACTTCAGCTATATAATTTGAGATTTTTCCTTCCAAAAAAAATACACACAAAATAAAAACTTCATCACTCCCTTAAATATAAATATTGAAGTCTCATAACAAATAATAACAATTTAGTTATCATTTTTTTCAATCTTAATAATCTCATAAATAAAAATTATAAAAATTATTTTACCAAACACAACTAAATTCGAAATAATATCGAAAGAATAATAGAAAAAAAAACTATAAAATAAAAATAAATAAAGAAGCAAATCTAAATAAATGTCAAGAAATCCGTAGAATATCAAACCATATATAGGAACTAGATTACATCAAATCTTCCCTAATTAAGTTTTTTTTTTTTTGCTGAAGCACATAGTAGCTACTATATAAGTAGTAATCAGGTATGCGAACACAGTGATCCTGGTCTCCGGAGAGGTATTCTGGATTACCGATGGCTCGTCCCTGCGCCGGGAAGGGTCCCTGCGGATACTCCGACGAGCAAGATAGTTAGTCGCTCAAGAGAAACTATTGAATGTAATGTGCAAGTGATTGAAAAGATTACCCGCCCCTAGCTTCCAATGTGAGTTGTGTATTTATAGAGGGTGCTTGGGCCCTGGGCCCTTCTGCTTGCTTGGGCCTTCTTGGGACTTTTACTCGTATCCCGAATCAAGTAGTCCCCCCATCGAAGAGCTAAATCGAGTATTTGATGCGAGAAGATAAGGTTGTGCATCCGTTTCTCGTAGGGATAAATGGTGTTCAGCCGTAAAGAGGGCTGCTCGGATAAATGTGGGAAAAACCTTTGGGTTTACTGCATGCGTGCCTTATTTACAGTGCTGTATTGATTGCGCATGTGCTTTTAATCACTCGTGCGCCGTAAGAATTTATTGCAAATTTACAACTGTGCCGGCGCCTTGTTTCCTCCCCCAACTATAAATATGAGGAGGGATGAGACGAAATCTCTTTACTTCATTTTTCAAACTTGTTTGAGAGAGAAAAAATTGCTTGCTTTCGTTTTCTGTGTCCCCTCCTGCGATTGTGCCGTCTCATACCTAGTCGTTCGTGCGGTAAGCATCCAGCGGTGTATCCAACACCTGTTGTTTCGTCGGGAGTTATCTCGCGTCAGAATTTGTCGTATCTTTTGCTGAGGTTAGTCGCACAATCCCTTAGCTTTGATTTTTGCGTTTTTCTTTGCTTTATTTCGACTTCTGGGGAGGGGTATTATGTCAGAGGGTTCTTCACGGGGAGCCCTAAGCAGACTGCCGTCGGTTGCCCCTGGTGACTTCACGCTTCGGGAGTCTTCTTGGACGCGAACTGTACCGCGAAAAAGGCGAGCTGAAAAGGATAGTGGAGATAGCGCAGCGGGTGGTGCGGCGAAAAAAAGGAAGAAACCCGTTGATCGCCCGCTGCCTACCATCGATCGCCCAGCCGGAGGCGTTACCGCCGGCGTTCTAGAGGTGGTGGTGGTCGTGCCGGAGGGTTTGATTACTGTAGAGCGGCCCCTTGCCACGATTTACGAGGAAATGCGTGAGAGAGTGTGGACGCGAGCTCCAGGTGCTTCTGGTAGCGAGGGGAAACGGTTTAAGAGAGCCGAGCGTCCTAAGAGGCCGGAGTCCCTTTCGGTCGAAGATGCCTACAGTATAATCGTCGCAGCAGATCTACCGGCGATCTCTGCAGTGTATCGACTCGGAGAGCCTTATGAATTAGTAGCTTTGGATGAAGAGACCATAGCCCATCACGCGGGTAGCGCGAATGAGCTCATCATTTACGAGGAGCAATTAGAATCGGGGATACGACTGCCGCTCCTGCCCTTTTTTCTGGAGGTGTTGAAGGAATATGATTTGTGTCCTGGGCAAATTCACCCGAATGGCTAGAGAATGATGGTCGCCTTCTATTCGCTGTGTCGTTCTGCCGGGTATCGGGCAACAGGTCTAGTCTTTCATGAGTTTTTTAAACCGAGCAAATGCCAGCGATCTCAACATGTCACTTTCTCTCATCAGAAATTCAGAGTGATGGGTGGGTTGAAGGATAAACTGTCCGAATACCGCCACCGTTTCTTTTTGGTGAGGAAGCTTGATGGCGATTTTCCCTTTCGGGTTGTGTGGAATGATGACCCCATGGACTCCAGTCGGTGGTTGAAGACCCGACCGAAACTCCCATTCGAGGAGAACTTGGTGATGCATTTGAAAAGTCTACCGACGGACAAAGATCACAAGCAGGATGTAGATGAGCTGGTTCGTCACTTTCTTACCGCCGGTTACTACATTTGGAATAAATGGCGGATGGCCGATATCAGAGGATGGTCATCCGCGGATTTTGAGAAATGGAAAAGGGGCTATAAGTTCAAAGCTGGGGAGTTGGCAGAATTGGAGGCGATCTCCGTAAATGTTGCCGTTGTAGGTGAGGGGCTGGGATCGCATTCTTTGTGAATTATGTCGTATAAAATGTGTTGTCCGTTATTCAGAAATCTGATGTTTTTCCCCTTTTGTGCGTGCAGGTCCAGGAGATCCTCGTGTCAGTATGGATTTTGACCCTAACGAATTTAGTGTTGGTTTGGAAACCGCTGACGAGGCATTCGGAGGGGCTTCGGGTTCACTGGTTTCATATTCCTCGCTCGAGGATGCGAACCAGGTGGTGCAAAGCATGGGAGGGGTTCTCGATGCGTGGGAAGATGCTGATGGGGTAGTTGATGTCCCGCAAGGGAAACCTGTGGTTGAACCAGTTGCCCAAGAACCTGAGGGAAATGTGGAGATGATCGGTCTTGACGAAGAGACAGTTGGCAGTCCGACCCGTGGGGTGCTTGCTCGGAAGAGAAAAAGGGATACGGGGAAGGCCGTTGATGAATATGTGGCTGGGGAGAAGTCTTCTGAGGAAGGTGTTGCCGGGGCCAGCGAGGGTGTCAGGAAACCCTGCTCTGATGGAGGGAACGAGCTGTCCGCTGATGTTCCGGATCGGGTAGGGGATCATCCGAAAATGGTCAAGAGGATGGAAATGAAAATTTCTAAGTTCAGGGATTATGTGATGAATTTGTCGGTGCACTCTGATATGATGACTTCCGATCTGGCTCGCACGATGGCCCGTGTGGCCCGGGTTCCCGGCGAGCATCAGCGGATGGAGGGGGCTTCGAAAATGAACTTGGGCCTAGAGACCTTATCGGCCCTTGGTGTGGTGAGTTCGCCTATTCGCATTCTTCAGCTTTGTGTCATCTTTTGCAAACTTTTTATCGTCTAACTCTTGTTCTTGTTATGCAGTCTATCCAGAACGCAACCCGAGTTTTTGACATGTGCGTTAATGATGAAAAAGCTTTTCATGATATGGAAGAGGGTTTGCGAAGATCTATTGGCGATCTCGAGGAAGCGAATAAGAAATTGGCGGCCGCGCGAGAGCTTTTGGATCGTCGCGAGGCTGAGATTACCGTTATGTCGGAGAAGCTGAAAGTAGAGACGGCTGGCCGAGTGGAGCTTTCCCAGCGTTTGAAGCAAGATGTCGAGGAGATTTGTGCGTACCGGGTGTTGCTCAGGATGGCAGTCGGGTGGACTCGCCGAGTAGCGGAGATTTTGAAGGAGAGGACGGGACGGGCAGCCGAGCTGGCCGAAGAGAACGACTCTCTTAAGCGACAACTGGAAACTGCGCGCAAAGAAGCTGCTGATCTTCGCGCTCTGGCTGGTCAGCGCGAGGAGAAACTCGTAAAACTAGACCGTATGATGCTGATTACCGCAGCTCATGCTGCAGGTTACAACGTTCCCCCGGAGGTGGTCTTTGCTCCGAACATCTATGATAAGGCTGCCCAGGCGAAAGCTGTTGAATTTTGTAGTCGTTTTAAGAAGTAATAGGCAGTCTGTACCTTGATTTTGCTTTTCCAAGATGTAATGATGATTCGTACAATTTGAATATTTTTTGTGATATTGTATTGCACCTAATTATGTTTTGCCTGTTGATGTGATTGTGGTGCATTGTGGTGTCTTTCATGTCTTTTCCTCGATGTTCTATAAATAGGAGTCGGATTTTTCGGTATGAACTTGCAACTTGTTTGGTTTTTACCACTTTGCTTCCTTCTTGAGATAATTTCTTTGGGAGAATGTCGCTTCGGGACGTCGTCGATCCGGCCCGAGTGTTGGAGGTTCAGAAGGCAATATCGGCGATGCCGCATCCCTATGTTTACTGCCCTCCGTCTGAGGAGAATGATGCGGAGAGGAAGGTGAGGTACTCGTCCCCTGTTTGGATGAACCGGGACTGTATATCGCAAAGGAGAAAAGTGGAGAGTGAGAATTCCGTTCCTTATACCGGATCTGTCACCGATTCTTGTGATGTTGTGGTAAGCGCATTTTCTACCACAGAAAAGAAAATTTGGTCTCATGAGGGCATCGGCTATCTCCTCCCTGATGAGACCGTCGCTCCGGTGCTCAACCCGCATCCTTCCTGGATCAAGAGGCTTCTAGCCGATGAAATGGAAAGGGTGTTGAACTTGCCCCATGAGGTGGAGTACCATCGGGTAGGGCGTCATGCTTCACCAACGCGTCCATATGGACCGACGTTCGTTGATCCCATCAAACCGCGAAGCGTGGTTTTCCTAGAGTTTGCGCGGCAGGGTAGCCTGGGTCCCGTTCCTGCTAATCCTAACCATCGTGTGACCCACGTGGGCAAAGCATGTTTGTATCATAGGCAAAATGGTCATAACACCGATGAATGCGTGGACTAGAGCGATGCATCAAGATTTGATGGACGAGGAGGAAATCCCAGACCCTGATCGTCCTAAACCTATCTGAATACTTGTGTTTATCCGACATGGTGTAGCCCTATTAGATCCTGTAATGGCTCTATGTAGTAGTGCCCAAGGTTTGTGGTGTAGGATCGTTGTTGTCGTCATAATTTGCCTTTTTATTTCAATATGGTGTGTGATGACCTGAAATTTGAGAGTTCTATTTTATGCTGAAGCTTGGACTAGGTGCGTTCCAACTTGTTTGTTGTAAGTCGTTCGATCTCATCGAAAAGCCGTAAAGGCCTGCACTTAAACGCTTGGTTGGCGAAGAACACGATAAGGTTCTGTTCGCCCGAAATTATTGACTAAATGATAGTTAGACGATGTAGGAGGCGTTCGATACGATCGAAGAGCCTAATCGTTTGAGCATTAGAATGCTTAATTGGCGGAGAACGCGATAGGGTTCTGTTCGCCCGAAATCGTTAACTAAATGTCAGTTAGACGATGTAGGAGGCGTTCGATATGATCGAAGAGCCTGATCGTTTGAGCATTAGAATGCTTAATTGGCGGAGAACGCGATAGGGTTCCGTTCGCTCGAAATCGTTAACTAAATGTCAGTTAGACGATGTAGGAGGCGTTCGATATGATCGAAGAGCCTGATCGTTTGAGCATTAGAATGCTTAATTGGCGGAGAACGCGATAGGGTTCTGTTCGCCCGAAATCGTTAACTAAATGTCAGTTAGACGATGTAGGAGGCGTTCGATATGATCGAAGAGCCTGGTCGTTTGGGCATTAGAATGCTTAATTGGCGGAGAACGCGATAGGGTTCTGTTCGCCCGAAATCGTTAACTAAATGTCAGTTAGACGATGTAGGAGGCGATCGATATGATCGAAGAGCCTGATCGTTGAGCATTAGAATGCTTAATTGGCGGAGAACGTGATAGAGTTCTGTTCGCCCGAAATCGTTAACTAAATGTCAGTTAGACGATGTACCCAAAATATTGCGAAACATAATTTGCGTATATTATTGATAATATCTTTTTAATGTTTGGACATTCCAGCTATTATCGAAAGCCACCCCCTCCAGAGAGGCAATTTTGTAAGCTCCGTTGTGGAGAACAGTGTCGATTTTGTACGGACCCTCCCATGATTGGCCGAGCTTTCCTTGAGCTAACGGGGACTGCGCAGCTGCGGCGTCTCTGAGCACAAGGTCCCCGACCTGAAAAGTGCGGGGACGAACCCTTCTATCGTGATAGCGCGCGATATTCTGCTTATGGGCCGTGATGTGCAACAGAGCATCAAGGCGCTCTTCTTCGAGTCGGTCGCCGGCTTCCTTGAGTTCTGCACTGTTGTCGATTTCTTCAAAATTGGTCTGTCGGGGGAGCAAAGAATGACTTCTGATGGTGCCATTGCTTCCGACCCGTAGGCGAGAAAAAAGGGGGTACGGCTGATGCGGTTTCGCAGAAACCTCACTAAGGGATAAGTGTACCCCGTCGTTATCAAGTAATAAATTTCTGGTTTAAGTCCAGGTTATCGTCCACAGGATTTATTTCTGCAAGTACCGAGCTACTCGATCTCGGATGTTATCTAGGCTTAGGGGGTTTTGAGTTTGTTTGTTTTAATTAATCTACTCCTAGGTTGAATTATGCTAATCCTAGCTAAGTTATCTAATTCTAGCTAAGTTATTCTACGCCTAACTAAGTTACTCTACCCCTAATTGATCTTTCATTAATGAAACTATTCGAAGGAACATGGTATGAACGATAATAAAAAAGATAGATTATCAAGTCTATTGAATAAAAACCTAATCTGAGTCACTTGTATTCAAAGCGATTAACCCTACTTACCCTCCTGAGGTTCCTAGCGCGTGATTCCCTAAGGCCGAAACTAGGTCTAAGGCTCAGTAAATTGGCGCTTAATCAACTAAGAGGTCGTCAATCTCCTAAGCTCTGACTAGGTCAGATTCAGCTCGCAATATGTGCCTACTAGATTTTGGGGCTTTTGAATGAGTTAAACCAATTGAATAAAGAGTAAGACAGAGATTAAACAATTAATCATAGAACAAAACAAGAGCTAAATCATTATTAAAGGCGAAGATAATTGTCACAAGATACAATAAGTCAAGTTCGGCAACTGTATCAAAGAGTACAAACAAGGAAAGATAAAAGGAGATACAAAAATCCCTTTCAGGGAACGTGTTTACTCTGCAGCCGGCGACTTGATCTTAAGGACGGACCTTGATAATTCCTCGAGAAAAAGCTTTGAAGGAGCTTCAATGGAGGTTGAGGAAGATGGAGAAGATGGAGAGGAATTACAAGGGGAAAGCTAAAATAATTTACAAAAATGAAAGATGTCTAATTACAATGGAAAAATCCTATTTATAGACGCGTCTTGGGCCTCGTTTTGACCTATTTTCGTGTCCTAGTTGGTGTAGGAAGACGTGGGGCCGGACGTGGCTTCGTGGGGGCGGAATTGGTCTTTTTGACCAATTCCCGCAAGGCTGCTCGCCGAGCAGGGAAGGCTGCTCGGCGAGCAGGGCTGCTCGCGCCGAGCAGCCCCCTGCTCGCCGAGCAGGCGCCTGGTGGCCTGCTCACTGAGCAGGCCTCTAGCGCCCTGCTCGGCGAGCAGGCATAGCCTGCTCGGCGAGCAGGCCACCAAGGGCCTGCTCGGCGAGCAAAAATGGCCCGTGGGACCCTGCTCATCAAGCGTTTTCGCCCGAAGTGTGCTCGATTCAAGCTTGATGAATTCTATGCCCTTTTTCGCCCGAACTTACACCTGCACACGCATAAAAACTCCGGAAAACATTAGTCCAAAAGCCAAATTGATCCGTCAATCGCTTATTTTGAGCAAACGCTTCGTTTGGTGCGACTTTTGACGGGCCAATTAGCTTCAAAAGATAACGGAATTCTAATATGCATGCTATTTCGGCCGTATTTGCCTCAATTGATCACAAAACGAGCCTAAACGACGAAAAGTAAATAGAACGTTTCCAATTCCTAACTAACTCACACAAAAGCATTTAAATGCGAGAATTGCTCGCTTATTAACCAAATAACTCTAAAACCCGTCCTAAAACCGTACCCAAAGATAGGGGTTTTTGACCCCTATCAAACCTCCTCGCACTTAAAACTTTACTTGTCCCCAAGTAAACTAAAAACTAAACCCGCCATCACAAGCAAGCTAGAAAACCTCCCGGTTTGACTAGGTGCTTGACACAACTTCGAGCATCTGTAATTACATGCATTCGGAAATACAAAGTATAGACACGATATCCAAAAGCCGCATTTCAATTATCATGGGTCATAGTTTTAAGCAAATGGACACATGTTCAATTAAACGAGTTTAAGGGGATCGCTAAGTAAAACACTTCACCATAGGTAGTTCACTCATTCACACAATTTTGGTGGCTAAAGTGTTTACTCTCGGCTTATGTTCTTGCTTAGGATTACGTTGATTTGGCACGTTCATCTGAGTTCCTCTACTATGCTATATGACTCCGATGATATCAAAAAACAGCCTCTAATTGGGTTTGTAATGTGGTTAGAGGGTTAAAGGTACAACAAGGGTTAAAAGTTCTAGCGCTACAAAAACAAAGTTAAAATGGCTTTAGCAAATACGAAGTGACTGAGCTTTTTATTCATCCCTTATTTTTTTTTGGGATGTTTTCTTGAGACGTTTTTTTGATTTTTAGGAACTGGGGAATGAAGTTCTTCCCTCTTGTTCGTCTCTTTTCTTTTCTTTTTTCTGTTTTTCTCTTCTTCTTTTTTTTTTTCTTTTTTGGATAGTGATGCTCATTCACTTCTTAGCCTTTTGGCTTGCTACTGTAATGCCATAAACAAAGATAAAGCGCTAGAAGAAAACAAAGGCTCAATTCGAGCTTTGCAAAAAATTTAGGTTAAGTAGCGAACCAAGTTGTGGTTTGCAAAAATAGGTTAGAACGAAAGAAAAATCTACAAACTACAAAAATATAGGTTCAAAGGGGCTTCCTAGAGTGGATGAAAAAGAGAAAATAAGGTAAAGAAAAGGGTTAATTCTAATGAGGCTGATTCATCGTTTATCATCTCAAATCATTGCATGTAGGTTCAACACAGTATTAGGTGCAAAATCTGTAATCTTCCACAAGTCAAAGCATTCACACAAAAATGTCAAGAAAAAGAGCTTTTTGATGTTCGCTCTTAGGCTCAAATTCAGCTCACAATTCTTTGGGTTTCAATTTTGTGTTTACTAGTTTTCCCCAAACTCAAGTTTAATATCACATGCCTTCAATTCTTAAGTTATCTACCTAAGTAATGATTTTAGCATTTCTTCAAAAGTAGGGTCCAAATGCAAACTTTAGCTCATGCTTTTACAGATACAAGAGTTGTGTCCTACGCCTAAACTAGTTGTCATGCAATTTTAGATTCGGTTCTCAGCCCTCAAAGACAAATAAGGAAGTTTGGATTCGAAAGAGGTTCACGGTTTTAGGTCCTAAACATGCAAAAACATAGACAAAACCTAAAAACGCTAAACTAAACTAGACACGACGCAACAAAAATTTAAAATTTATACAATTTTTGTAAGTTTGTCTACCCCTCCTCCTCACACTAAAACATGCAATAAGTTCCAACATTGCATCACAAATCATGAAGTACGAGTGTAAAGAGTTAGGGTGGAGAAGACAACTTACTGATCGGCCGGGGGGTATGGCCAAGGCATGTTGTAGCGCTCGCAGTAGTCTGCTGCTACGTATTCAAGACCCGAAAGCCTTCGGTCCATGTTCTGCTCAAAGTTGGTGAACCGTTGGTCCATCTGCTGAACAGTGTTAAAGGTCCGTAGGTTAAGATCTCGCATTTCTGCCATCATAGTGTTGATGACTTGGAACTGGGCCTCCGTCCCCGACGCTTGGTGTTCCCTTTGGTCTTCTGCTGTCGCAGGTTCTTCTTCCTCAGGTTCTTCGTCCCTTTGCTGTTGTGGAACTCGTGCTCTTTTTCTTCCCCATGCGCTAGAGCTTGCTCCTTCGGTTGGGTTCCTGTTTAAGACTTCTTGAAAAGTAGATTTCCCCAAAAACTTGGAGTTAAGCAAAGTGGGGTAAATAGCAATTTCGGGATTGTCCAAATTTTTGAATTGGCTCTCAAGTAGGTTGGTAACTAAGTGCCCAAGGCCTAGGGAACCGCGTTTTCTACTTGTTTGGCTTGAGAAGCCTTCAAATATGGTCTTGACATTGTCCACGTGTTTGTGGTTGGCCACGCACCATAGTATGAGCAATTCCGTCTTTGAGACTTTATTGCTCTCGTTTTTGCCCAATAAGTTGTGGGCCACAAATTTGTGAACAAGATTGAGAAGTGGGTCTAGGAGAGCGACTGGGCTAGCAGTCTGGGAGTTAAAGTCTGATATGCTTGTGAGTTGTTCCCAAGCTATATCTTTTGTTATAGGCTTCTCAAAGTCTGAGATTGCCTCTGGGTCTTTATAAACTCCCATTAGGGCTGCTAGTGTGGTGCCATCGAGACGGTAGGGTTTACCGTTTAGTCTAAAAGAGTGTTTCCCACCTCCCAAGGGTAGCTCTTTTTTCCAAGTGGTCAAGAATTCCATGGTAAAGTTGTGATAAACTGGAGTCTGTTTGGTGGCTAGTCTATACCAGCCGTGGAATTTGAGGATTTCATTGAAATCCTTTTTTAAACCTATACTCGATAAATAAGTTTGATCAACAACTATGTGTGTAGCAAGGTCTTGCTTGGAAAACCTATCGTACAATATTCCCTCACGTTCATCAATAAGACCAAATGGTGGAGCATACTTAGCTTGGAGGCTTTCGTCGAACTCGACCTCAGATTCGGCTTTGTTCTCGACGACGACCTTAGCTTTGCCTTTCCGACCCATAGTTCCTGAGGAATAGACCAAAAATGGAAGAGTTAGAACATATTTACAAGTTTCAACATAAACCCCCAAACGACCATTCATAGGCAAAAATCATAGTTTTAGGAACTTAGGGACTAAACCATAAGTATTTGGTCCCTAAGTGTTTCACCCGAAATTCACAAATTCATGCAAAATTGGAGATACCCAATGACTAAAACATAAAAATAATGCAATTCACAACTCCATTGATACGTTTCTAACTATAATTTGAATAGTTGAACTTTGAGCTAAAATGGGGATTTTACCCAAATTGAGCAATTTCTCGAAATATCCACAAATTGAGAATGGAAATCACACCCAAGCTATAAATTAATCATCATGTCAACACAAATTGCAAGGAAATCAAGAATTTAAAAGCAAACAAGAGATTAATTTGAGAAAAGAGAGAGAAACCTAAAACTTAGGTTTTTCTTAAAACTCAAAAATTATCACCCTAAGCTAAAATCTAAGCCTAGAAACATGTTAGAAATCAAAAATAGGTAAAGATTCATACCTTAAATCTTGAATTCGGGTTAGAATGGTGGATTTGGGGGGTTAGGTTTGGAGAAGCAAAAGGAGAAGAAGAAGGGAAGAAGAAAAGAATAGAATAAAAGAAAGAAGAGAGAAGGGAAGAAGAAGAAGGTGGGGAAGGGGATGATGAGTCACCCCCCCCCCCCCCCCTTTTTCTTATTCTTTCTTCCTTTTTTCTTTTATTTTATATTTCTTCTTCCTTTCTTTTTCTCTTTTTTTTTTTTTAAGAGTGCGGGGGAACAAAGTTTGACAGTGCAAATAAACAACGAGATTAAAATTCAATAATCATTAAAGGAAAATTAAAACAAAAAGAAAAGGGAATGCATAATGGAATTGTTCAAACTTTGAATTAAAAACCGAGGAGAACCCGATTTCTCCCCCGTACTCAATCCTTTCTCAGGATCTTTGGATTCTTCTCTGTTGTGCTCAGGAGAGAACCCTGTGGCCTTTCCTGCCTGTCCCTATTAATCTGAGCTACCTGATTGCTCAAATCCTTACAGAAGGCTTCGTTGTTGGAAAGCCTATACGAGATCTCCTTTAAAAGAGTGGTCACTTCGTCAGATTCCTTAGGGTGTTGCACTGGCCCTTGATTTTGCTGTTGGTATGGGGGCATGCCAAGCCCCTGCTCTCTATGCTCTTGAACAAATCCGCTAGGAGGTCGGAGCACATTTTGATTTGAATTCCCGTAAGAGAGGTTCGGGTGCTGAGGCCTCCTATAGTTGCCATTGTTGTTGTTGTTGTAGGAGTTGTAGTTGTTGGGGTTGGAGTTGTTATAGTTCTGATTGTATCTCGGCTGCCCCCCAACATAGTTGACCATCTCCAGCGAAAGGGCTACCTGCTTGACAATCCTTTCCATTGTGGTCGCCGCCACAGTGCACGCAGGTGGGAGGTTGGCTGAGCGTAGCCAACAGTACGTCCATTTTCCTACTCAAATCTGCAACAACCGGATTTTGTTCCTGTTCTTCCACAGCAAATACCCACTGCCTTGTGGGGCCGGCGAGCTTCTGTTCTTGCCACTGCACACTCTTCCTGGCCAGCTCGTTAATCATGTCATATGCCTCTGTTGCTGTCTTTCTAAACAAATCTCCACCCGCTGCGGAGTCCACAATGGCTCTGTTGGTGGGTGTTAGTCCGTGATAGAAGATGCTCACTAACTGATGCTTGGGTATGTCATGATGAGGGCACATGCGCATCATTTTTCTGAATCGAGTCCAAGATGTGTGGAGCGCCTCATGCTCGGGTTGGTGGAAGGATGTGATCTCACCCCTGAGCATTGCTATCTTCGAGGGAGGGAAGTAGTAGGACAAGAATTCCTTCTCCAACCCTGCCCATGTCGTGATTGAACCGGGCTCCAGTGTTCTCAGCCATTCCAAAGCTTGCCCCGTCAGAGAGAACGGGAACAGTTTCAGTCTAGCAGCATCTTGGGGGACCCCATTGGTCCTTACAGTGTCTGCGCACATTAGGAAGCGATCCAGATGATCATTCGGGCTCTCGTGTGCTTCTCCTCCAAACAGTCCGGTCTGTTGGATCAAGTGAATTATACCAGAATTGATTTCGTATGTGTTTGCCGGAATGTTTGGAGCAGCAATGCCTGATAGATGCTGATGTCGGTGCGGTGCCAGGATCTCACTCATCAGATGAGTGTCGCTTTCTGGTCCGGTGTTCTCAGGGTTTCGCTCATTGTTCCGTTCATTGTCAGTCATCTTGATGGGCTTGATAGGCTCGATGATCTCGTCTTGCTTCAGCTTTCCGATCTGTTTGCTCCTGCGAAGAGTACGTTCAAGTTCAGGGTTAAGAGGGACAACCGGTATTTTCGCTGATCTCGTAGGCATACGCTGAGAAAAGATAAATACAGAAATAAATGAAAGCTGAAGGGAAATCATACAGTTTTGTACAAGTATAAGAACAGTATAAAAACACATACAGACATGTATAGATGAAATTAATAACTATATGTTCGTACAAACGAATATAAACAAGCATAAGTATTAACAAGGATGGTTATCATAAATGAGTATATATAAATATGTGTATATAAACAAGTATAAACGGTATAGATACATAATAAAAAGAATCATGATTATAAGCAAGTATATATGATATTAACAAAGGATATTCACAAAGAATGCCTAAACTAACAAATCGACCTTTGGTTCGATATTACAGAGGAAATAAATTCCCGGCAACGGCGCCAAAAACTTGATGCGGTTTCGCAGAAACATCACTAAGGGATAAGTGTACCCCGTCGTTATCAAGTAATAAATTTCTGGTTTATGTCCAGGTTATCGTCCACAGGATTTATTTCTGCAAGTACCGAGCTACTCGATCTCGGATGTTATCTAGGCTTAGGGGGTTTTGAGTTTGTTTGTTTTAATTAATCTACTCCTAGGTTGAATTATGCTAATCCTAGCTAAGTTATCTAATTCTAGCTAAGTTATTCTACGCCTAACTAAGTTACTCTACCCCTAATTGATCTTTCATTAATGAAACTATTCGAAGGAACATGGTATGAACGATAATAATAAAGATAGATTATCAAGTCTATTGAATAAAAACCTAATCTGAGTCACTTGTATTCAAGGCCATTAACCCTACTTACCCTCCTGAGGTTCCTAGCGCGTGATTCCCTAAGGCCGAAACTAGGTCTAAGGCTCAGTAAATTGGCGCTTAATCAACTAAGAGGTCGTCAATCTCCTAGGCTCTGACTAGGTCAGATTCAGCTCGCAATATGTGCCTACTAGATTTTGGGGCTTTTGAATGAGTTAAACCAATTGAATAAAGCGTAAGACAGAGATTAAACAATTAATCATAGAACAAAACAAGAGCTAAATCATTATTAAAGGCGAAGATAATTGTCACAAGATACAATAAGTCAAGTTCGGCAACTGTATCAAAGAGTACAAACAAGGAAAGATAAAAGGAGATACAAAAATCCCTTTCAGGGAACCTGTTTACTCTGCAGCCGGCGACTTGATCTTAAGGACGGACCTTGATAATTCCTTGAGAAAAAGCTTTGAAGGAGCTTCAATGGAGGTTGAGGAAGATGGAGAAGATGGAGAGGAATTACAAGGGGAAAGCTAAAATAATTTACAAAAACGAAAGATGTCTAATTACAATGGAAAAATCCTATTTATAGACGCGTCTCGGGCCTCGTTTTGACCTATTTTCGTGTCCTAGTTGGTGTAGGAAGACGTGGGGCCGAACGTGGCTTCGTGGGGGCGGAATTGGTCTTTTTGACCAATTCCCGCAGGGCTGCTCGCCGAGTAGGGAAGGCTGCTCGCCGAGCAGCCCCCTGCTCCGCGAGCAGGCGCCTGGCGCCCTGCTCGGCGAGCAGGCTCCTGCTCGGCGAGCAGGCCACTAGGGGCCTGCTCGGCGAGCAGAAATGGCCCGTGGGACCCTGCTCGCCGAGCGTTTTCGCCCGAAGCGTGCTCGATTCAAGCTTGATGAATTCTATGCCCTTTTTCGCCCGAACTTACACCTACACACGCATAAAAACTCCGGAAAACATTAGTCCAAAAGCCAAATTGATCCGTCAATCGCTTATTTTGAGCAAACGCTTCGTTTGGTGCGACTTTTGACGGACCAATTAGCTTCAAAAGATAACGGAATTCTAATATGCATGCTATTTCGGCCGTATTTGCCTCAATTGATCACAAAACGAGCCTAAACGACGAAAAGTAAATAGAACGTTTCCAATTCCTAACTAACTCACACAAAAGCATTTAAATGCGAGAATTGCTCGCTTATTAACCAAATAACTCTAAAACCCGTCCTAAAACCGTACCCAAAGATAGGGGTTTTTGACCCCTATCAACGGCCTGTTCCTATGTGTGGGGTGGTGCGGTATGACCATAAGATTGCCGCAATGTGATCGGGCCATGCCCTGCCTTGATCGGTTAACCGTGCTTTGATCCCTCGAAGGAGCGTTCGGTTGCTTACTTCCGTGAGGCCGTTGCTCTGAGGGTGAGCTACCGATGTGTATCGGCCTTTGATACCCCAGTCCGCGCAAAAATCGCGAAATTGGCTACAGTCGAATTGCTTCCCATTGTCGGTGATGAAGGAGTGGGGGACCCCGAAACGGTAAATAATAGCTCGCTTGACAAAACTGATGACGTTGTCAGCGGTTATCTTGGCGAGGGGTTCAGCTTCGATCCATTCGGTAAAATGATCGACTGCCACAACCACGAAATGCTTTTGTGCTAAAGCCATTGGGAAAGGGCCGAGCAGGTCAACACCCCATACTGCGAATGGCCATGGTGTTATGATACCCTTGAATGGGGCCGTCGGGGCGTGATGGGTATTGGCGTGTAGTTGACATGCCTGACAACTGCGGACCAAGCGCGTTGCGTCGGAATCCATGGTCTGCCAGTAGAACCCCTGGAGCCGGGCCTTTTTCGCAATTGTTCGGGCTCCCTGATGCGAGCTGCACACTCCTTGGTGAATTTCCTTAAGACAGTGATCTCCCTCTTCCTCAGATATACAACGCAACCAGGGATGCGTGGCTGATTTGCGGTAAAGTAAGCCATCCTGTAATGCATAATGCCAAGAACGCCGGACAACTAGGGATGCCGCTGTCCGATCTGCTGGAAGCGTCCCATCCCGAAAGTACCCGATAATCGGGCTTCTCCATCCTCCTGCCGCAGCGTCAGCTGAGTCGATCTGCAGTGAATTCTCAGTGCGAAAAGCTGGGGTGCTCGTAACCTCAATCAAGGTGAGCGGGTCACTAGACTGTTCGCCTGCCGCAAGAGCAGCGATAGCATCTGCCTCCTCGTTCTCTTCTCGCGGGACCAACACCAGATCTAGTGTTATGCCTCTGTTTTTGAGATCATTGAGTAGGGACGTGGTGAGGGTCAGGTATTGACACATCGTGGGGTCCTTTGCTTGATAAGCTCCGCTGACATGGCTAACGACCAGCTTTGAGTCCGAGCATATTGTCAACCGGCTAGTGACTATTGTTTTTGATAGTCGGAGGGCGGCGATCAAGGCCTCATATTCGGCCTGATTATTGGTGGTCGGGAAATTCAATCGGACGGCGTAACGTAAGTGGAGATTGTTGGGTCCTTGAATGGCTACACCGGCGCCTGCCCGTCCAGGAGCGCAAGACCCGTCGATGCTCATCGTCCAGACATCGCCCGGGCGAGCTGGTGTTGCCGTAAGTTCGGTGGTAGCACGGCCGGTAAACTCGATAATGAAATCGGATAAAGCCTGAGCCTTGATTGTCGTTCTGGGCTCAAAACGAACGTCGAACTGGGAGAGACGAACAGACCAATTGGTGATACGCCCGGAAACTTTTGGCCTTTGGACGGCCTTTTTTAGCGGATAGTTCGTCCTGACGATGATCGTGTGTGCTTGGAAATATGGTCTCAGACGTTCTGAAGCTTGTGTGATGGCGAAAAGAGCCTTTTCCACCTCGGAGTATCGGATTTCGGCTCCCTTCAGCACTCTGCTCAGGAAATAAACCGGAAAAAGCTCTGTCCCCTCCTCTTGAGTTAGAACGACCCCTATTGTTTCATCCGTGATGGTGAAATATAAGTGAATGTCCCGTTCTGGCTTCGACACTGAGAGCAGAGGGGGAGTTGCGAGGAAAGTTTTTATGGCGTTGAACGCGGCCTAGCAGTCAGTCGACCACTTAAAGGGGTACTCTTTTTTGATTGCTTTATAGAACGGGAGACATCGCTGAGCCGAGCAGGAGATGAAACGTCCTAGAGCGATGATTCTTCCATTGAGCCTTTGCACCCCTTGCAGGTCGCGTGGTGGCTCCATTGCTAAAATGGCTTCGATTTTCGCGGGGTTAGGTTCGATGCCTTTTTCCGACACCACGCAACCGAGAAACTTCCCACTTCGAATTCCGAAGAAACATTTTTCCGGGTTCAGCTTGAGGTTATAGGCTCTGAAGATTTTGAATACTTCTGCTAAATCTCGCGAATGGTCGCCCTCTTCGGTGCTTAGGACCACCATATCGTCGATGTACACCTGTACCGTCTTGCCGATGAGATGGGCGAACATCTTATCTACCAACCACTGGTATGTGGCCCCTGCATTCTTTAACCCGAAAGGCATGACGTTATAGCAATAGGTTCCTTCGTGCGTAATGAAGGAGGTCTTTTCGGCATCGGCAGGGTCCAAAGGGATCTGCTGGAAACCGGCGATGGCGTCAAACTGCGACAAGATCTTTCGACCAGCTGTCTGATCTAGGAGTTGATCTATGTTAGGCAGCGGATAAGAATCCTTGGGGCAGGCTTTATTGACATTCGTGAAATCTACACACATACGGTACTTTCCGCTGGCTTTCTTTACAAGTACAACATTAGAAAGCCAGTCCGGATAGTTGACATCGCGGATAAATTTTACAGCTAGGAGTTTGTCAATTTCTTCTTTTACCGCCGCCTGCTTGTCTTTCACCTGCACTCTCATCTTCTGCTTCATTGGCTCGACGGAGGGGTCGATATTCAACTTGTGCATTGCTCTCTCAGGTGCGACCCCCATGATGTCCTCGGTGCACCAGGCGAAAACATCCGAATGCTCCGTTAGGACAGCCTTGATTTCATCGGCCAGCGGGGAGGTGAGCTTCGTTCCCATTTTCACTATCATGTTGTCCCCGAGGATACAGTCGTCGACTGGTTCAATGGGCACGGGATTGTAACCCCTCATGTCCATAAGTCCGTCCTCTAAGTAGAGCGTTGTTCGAGGTTGAGTTGCCTCCCACTACAGCTTTATGGCCAGCATACGGTCACCTTGGACGGTGATCTTCCTACGCGTGGAGGGCAACGTTAAGCACAACTCGGAGATATCAACCGTGGCCCTCAGGGCGGCCAGGAGAGGCCTTCCGATAATGGCATTGTAAGCCAAGGGGATATCGACCACCACCCATTCCGCGGTATTCTCGACTTCTTCTTCCCCTTCGGCCAAGATGGTTGGTAGTGTTATGACTCCTTTTACCGGTACTTCGATTTCTGAGAGGCCTAACAGGGGGAAAGTCCCAGCCCGGAGGGCGGTCCGAGTATTCTTCATGGCACGGAGAGCCGCCCAGGTGAGCAGGTTCACCAAACTTCCGGTGTCGACAAGCACTCGGTGAGTTCTAAAACTTGCGATGCTAATGGTGACGACAAGGGCCTCCGAGTGGCTAGTTCAGAGTGGAGGCTGTACTGTTAGCGTCTGTCTGATTGCCTTTCTCTTTCGGGAGCTCTCGGGCTGTGCGGAAAGTGCCGGTGCTCCCTCCCTGATCACGTGTATTTCTCCATAGTACCTTGGCCTCTTTGGCTCCTCTGCTCGCCCTGCTTCCCTTTGCTTCGGGCTCTGCTCTCTTTGCCTGCTCGCCCTTGGTGGTGCCCCCTGCTCCGTTATTCGCTCGACCTCTTTTTGTAGTTGATAGCAGTTATCCGTGGAGTGTCTAGAGGATCTATGATACTTGCAGTACTCCTTTTCTGCCCGGGTTTTGCCCTTGTCACCGACCGGAGCCTGTTGTGTGAACCGACGAGACTGATGCTGAGTGGCGTAATGCACTTCCTTGCCCCGGGATCGGTCCCCCCTTCGCTCCGGGTTTGTGCGCTCAGCACGAGCCGGATAGGGCATCGGAGCCTCCTTGCGGACTCGGACCTCCTCCCGTGATTCCAGGGTCGCTCTGCTTCTCTCTTGCTTGTGTGTGTTGCCTTTGGCCTTATTCCTCTCTGTCTCCTCGTATCCGACGGGTCGGTCACAGTCATCGTACTGGAAAAACGTTTGTGCCATGGTCATCAGCTCTTCGAAAGATCTGGGCATCTTTCGGAAACACTTCTGCTTTAAGGGTTCGCACGTGGTCCCCTTTACTAAGGCGTCATGGGCCACCTCCAGGTTGAGGCCTTTGACTTGCGAGGTCATATGATGAAACCTTGAAAGGAAATTGCGCAGAGGCTCGGTTGTTCGCTGCTTGAGACCATTGAGGTCCGAACTGATCTTCCTGACCTTTGCCGCTGCGGCAAATCGGGAGAGAAAAAGGTCTTTCAGGAGATCAAAAGAATTGATGGATTCCGGGGCAAGTCCCCGATACCATTCATGCGCGCTTGATGAGAGAGTGGTGGGGAAGACCTTGCACATGATGTCTTCGTCCTTTGAGTATAAATTTATGGTGCTCATGAATGACACCACATGATCATTAGGATCCTCGGTCCCTGAGTATTGGGCCAGTCGAGGAGCTTTCCAGTCACGCGGGAACCTTTTTTCGATAATCCTTTGCACCAGTGGCGTTTTGCTGGAGGTGATGCTTCCTCCCATTACACCCCCGAGTGCCCTTTTGTCGAGAAAACGTTGAATTTTCAGTTCCAGCAACTCCTCGCTTTCCGTGGCTGTGGTTCCCGCTCGCCGCACCTCGCCTTCTCTAGTGACTCCGGCTCCGGCTTCTCTTCCCGCTATGATTGCTGCTTCCGAAGCCTGCTTAGGGAGGGCCCCCTCTCTCTGTAACTCTGCCGCCTCCTTGAGGTATTGCCAAATTTTGGCATTCTCCTCCTGCAGGCTTCTCTGTTGGTCAATGATCTTCATCTGAGCCGCCGTGTGCACGGCCTGCGTAGTTTGAAAACCTTGGATTGCGCTGAGGAGTTGAGTGGCGTTGAAGGCTTCTTCTTCTTCCGGGCCTACCTCCTCCATCAGAGGGCCAAAGTTTCTGGGGGAGATCGGAAGGCTCTGGATCACGCCTTCGGCGTGAGTCGTCGAGCTGGTCGCTCCAGCTTCGGGTACCATCGTTGGAGCCGAGTCATTAGGGGTTTGCATCTTGTTTGAAGATCCGTAGTCACTTGTAGTCCACGATCACCGCACCAAATAATCAGGTATGCGAACACAGTGATCCTGGTCTCCGGAGAGGTATTCTGGATTACCGATGGCTCGTCCCTGCGCCGGGAAGGGTCCCTGCGGATACTCCGACGAGCAAGATAGTTAGTCGCTCAAGAGAAACTATTGAATGTAATGTGCAAGTGATTGAAAAGATTACCCGCCCCTAGCTTCCAATGTGAGTTGTGTATTTATAGAGGGTGCTTGGGCCCTGGGCCCTTCTGCTTGCTTGGGCCTTTTTGGGCCTTTTACTCGTATCCCGAATCAAGTAGCAACAGAATTAAGAATTCTAAACCATTCTTTCTTCATAATTTTGTAAAACACAAAAATATGAAGGTTTTGATAGTTATAGCATTTCTTATGGTTTCTTCTACTGAAGCCGGCCGCCATACCCTTTCTTCCTCCGGTGACCTTCCAGTGTCTGAAAGTTACTATGTAAAGGTGCATGATCAATGGCACTTGAAAAGGCTCGTTCCCTCCGGTCCTAATCCTATAACTTCTCCGGGAACACCTCCATCGATCGGTTTTAAGAGGCTTGTTCCGTCAGGTCCTAATCCTGCAGTTTCTCCTGAATTACCTCCATTGATCGGTTCTAAGGCTTGTTCCTTCCGGTCCTAATCCTGCAGTTTCTCCTGACTTACCTCCATTGATCGGTTCTAAGAGGCTTGTTCCTTCCGGTCCTAATCCTGCAGTTTCACCTGAATTGCCTCCATTGATCGGTTCTAAGAGGCTTGTTCCGTCCGGACCTAATCCACAAACTTCTCCGGGAACACCTCCGTTTGAGTTCTAAAAGGCATGGGTACTAATCCTGATGAGTCTCCATTGTTGAGTTCTGAGGATGTAGTGAATTAGTTTATTATTACTAAAATAAAGAGAGATGATAGATTAATATTTCTTTTGGTTACAAATTATAAATCGATAAATTATGCGTATTCCTATTCCTATTTCTTCGTATTGCATGTCTTTTTAGATATTTTTTACATGATCAATTAAGTTACATACTCTGTGTTATAAAACGCAGGTTTAGTAAAATTAATTAAAATAATAGACTTATCATATAATTAATAAATAGTGGAATCAATAATAATATTTTTTTAATATTCTTAATTTCTGTGCAACTCTCTTAAAAGACATGTAATATAAAACGGGGGAAATAGTATTTTTCACTCTATTAAACTAAATTACAATCTAAATATTTATAATATAAAATAACTCTTTACTAAGAACATGCGACTCTTTACTAAACAATATAACAACTCAATAAACATGACTGTTTATAATTCTATCAAAGTTAATTTCATGTAGCACCAACAATTCTTATGTGGTAAGTGATTATTGAAATAAAAAAATTCATTAAAGCAACCCCTGAATAAAAGGGAAGCAGTATTTTAAGAAAAAAAAATCTATTGATTCCTTTATGTTTTTTTTTTTTTTTTGAAAAGCTGATTCCTATATAATACATATGTTGTGTGAAATAATTTAAAAAATCGGAAAATAATTTTTTTAGTGGAATTCAAATCAGTTTATTTACTAAATCAATTTACTTCTTTTATCTGCAAATAATTTTCATATGAAAGAATTCAATTAATTCCACACGCTTTCATTGATGCCCTTGTTGAATAGAATCATTTGAATTCCAATAACTAATCAACAGTTGGTTTGAGTGATAGGGAGTTAAATATCTGTTTATTAGATTTTAAACACGCGCCTTGCGCGGCTCATTTATCATATTTAATTATTTTGGTTATTTATTAGTATATTATAATTAGGAAATATTATGAAATTTGGTCAAATGGAAGGTCCATTTATATATTTAGACCAATTACCCAAGTCATTACATACCTAGAATATAGTCATATTCCGTATATAAAAAAATGCTTTGGAACTGTGAAAAATACAAATTTCGAACGCAGATGAAATGAATATTCAAAAGCCACAGTAGATATAGGGACAACCAACACATCCTTTGTCATTTCAGAAAGAATGGAAATCTGCCAGAGTTTGTCTTCCACCATTTCAAGACATCCAAATCTTCTTGATCATCCACTAGTGCCTTAGCTAATTATACTTCTAATTCAGTCTTCTTATATGCACCACTCACACCATGTGATCTCGTTTTTTTATATTTTTCCCCAAGAAGATGTTATGGGTCCCGCCCATATTTAAGGTCCATTTAATATTAATTTTGGCTTCTTTGAGAAGCTAAGTTAATATGTATTTAAGTGAATTAATTATCATTTATTGAGATAAGTAAAGGAAGAAGAAAAGACACACCAAAAAGAGTTTTTCGGATTTGGCCTTTCTCTCATTAGGTCAGTTCACGTTTTTGTCGATTCCCGGATATTGAACCGTCGGATCATCACGATTTTTGGACAGGAGCTTCTAGACATATTGTTCCTTGTTCTCACCATTGGGATTGTTGTTCTGAGTTCGGGAAGGTCTGTTCGGAGTTGGGGCAGATTGTAGATTGATTTCTTCTCTTTCTTGGTATTTGTCTACTTCTTGAAATCTCTTATTGTTTCATGATTGTTGGTGGGTTATAAACCTTTTGTAAGACTTTGTTGGGTTTGTTTTGCCCTCAATTTTATCATAATAAGAGAAGTAGGGTGGACTCCTCAAACGTCCCGTGGTTTTTACTCTTCACACCGAAGAGGTTTTCCACGTATAAATCTTGTGTTGTTGATTGTGGTTTAGATTTCTATCCTTGCGGTTATTGTTGCTGTTTTGATTTGGAACTTGGGTTGTGCTTTGGTTGATTGTTTGTTAGATTGATCCTTGTGGTGTTGTTATTGGTATTCCGCATATTTGATTGTTGTTATTGGTAACCCGTCTTTTAGGTCCTTCAATTGGTATCAGAGCAAGGTTAATTTTTTGAAGTTAGCTATGGAATCTAATAGCAGTAATAGTTCCATGGTTAAATTGACATCAACCAATTATTCTATATGGAGACCTATGATGGAAGATTTGCTTTATTGCAAAGACTTGTATGACCCAATTGATACAGAAATTAAAGAGGATGGTAGTGTGTCTAAACCGGTTAAACCTGAAAAGATGGAAGATAGAGAATGGGAAAAGTTGAAAAGAAAGACTTTAGGGACTATCAGACAATGGGTTGATATTAGCATTTTCAATCATGTTTCTCAAGAGTCCGACCCATATGATTTGTGGAAGAAATTAGAGGGTCTTTATGAAAGAAAGACTGCTCATAACAAGGCTTCTTTGATTAAGAGGCTTGTTAATTTGAAGTTGAAAAGTGGGAAGTCAGTTTCTGAACATCTTAGTGATTTTCAAGATATAATCAACAAACTTACCACGAAGATTATTCTTGATGATGAGTTGCAGGCTTTATTTCTGTTGAGTTCATTGCTAGATAGTTGGGAAACTCTTGTTGTGACTATTAGTAACTCTGCTCCAGATGGTGTACTTTCTTTGGATGTGATTAAAGAGAGTATGTTTAATGAAGAGATAAGAAGAAAGGAGATGGGAGTTGATAATTCACAAGCTCTTGTTGTTGAGAACAGAGGTAGAGGCAAGAGTAGAGGTCCAAAGAGGCGTGGTAACTCAAGAGGTAGGTCTAAGTCCAGAGATGGGAAAGAGCCTATGGTATGTCATCACTGCAACAAACCGGGTCACATAAAGAAATATTTCTACCGTTGGAAAACAGAACAAGGCAAGAAGCAAGATTCTCAAAAGGAGGGAGATGATAAAAATACTACAGTTGTCACTTCTAAAAGTGATGATGGTGTTTCTTTGATTTGTGCAGCTAGTGAGTGTCATCATGTTGATGGTTCAGACACATAGTGGCTTGTTGATACAGGAGCTTCTTATCATTGTGTTCCTAGAAAGGAATACTTCTTGAACTACAAAGCAGGAGATTTTGGTAGTGTCAAGATGGGAAATCAGAGTTTGGCAAGCATTGTTAGCATGGGTGATATTCGGGTGAAGACAAGTGTTGGATGCATGCTTATATTGAAGAATGTGCGCCATATTCCCGATCTACGCCTTAACTTGTTATCTGCAAATGTTCTTGATCAAGAAGGCTTCAGGCATACCTTTGGAGATGGCAAATGGAGATTGTCCAAGGGTTCATTGACAGTTGCTCGAGGTGATTTGTGTTGCTCTTTGTATAAAACATACTTGAATGTATGTTCTGGTGAGCTAAATGCAGTTGAAGAAAAGAACTCTCCAAATTTGTGGCATAGAAGATTGGGACACATGACAGATAAAGGGTTAAAACTTTTGGCAGGTAAATCTCTTATTCCTGTTGATAAATCTGTTTCTTTTGACCCTTGTGATTATTGCTTAGCAGGAAAGCAACATAGAGCTTCCTTTTCTAAGAAGTCTACAAAGAAGGAAGGAAAGTTGGAGTTGATACACTCTGACATTTGTGGTCCTTTAGAGGTGGAGTCTCTTGGTGGCAGTAAATATTTTGTCACTTTTATTGATGATGCTACTCGGAAAACTTAGGTTTACATGTTGAAGACAAAGAGTGAAGTGTTTGAAACTTTCAAGAAGTTTCATGTCATGGTAGAAAGGGAGACGGAAAGAAAATTGAAGTGTCTTCGATCTGACAATGGTGGTGAGTACACTTCTAAAGAATTTCAAAATTATTGCTCACACCATGGCATTAGACATGTAAAAACCGTGCCCGGCACCCCTCAACACAATGGTGTAGCAGAGAGAATGAACAGAACAATTGTGGAGAAAGTGAGATGTATGCTTAGAATGTCTAATCTTCCAAAGACATTTTGGGCTGAAGCTGTTAATACTTTAGTGTACTTGATCAATCGTTCACCATCGATTCCTCTTGGCCTTGAGATACCCGAGAGAGCATGGAAGGGTAGAGATCCTACTTATTCACATTTGAGAGTCTTTGGATGCAAGGCATACATGCATGTGCCAAAAGAACAGAGATCAAAGCTTGATTCCAAGACTAATCCTTGTGTATTTATTGGCTATGGTGATGAGGAGTATGGTTTTAGACTCTATGATCTAGAGAAGAAGAAGGTAGTGAGAAGCAGAGATGTAGTATTCTTTGAGCACGAGATGGGCTCAGAACTTCTAAGTACAAGGTACAATTCTACTCCTACGTTCTCTTTTGATACTACTGATGTGTCTTCTGTTTCTATTCCTATATCTGTTGAGCAGCCAACAAATGAGAATGTTGAAGCAACACTTGATGGTGTTGATGAGGTACAACCAAATGAAGATGGTGATGCACCAGAATTTGATAATGATGGTGATGGTGTACCAGAATTTGATGATGTTCCACATGATGATCAGAATGATATAGAGGATGTTCATGAGCAGGGGGAGCAGCCAACTCCTTTGGTGGAAGAAGCACCGATTCGAAGGTCAACTAGAGAAAGAAAACCTTCTACAAAATATCCTAGCTCAGAGTTTATTCTTGTCACTGATGAGGAGGAGCCAGAGAACTTTGAAGAAGTGTTGTCTAGTAAAGACAAAAATCTTTGGCTTGATGCTATGAAGGAAGAGATGGATTCCTTGAAAAAGAATGAAACATATGTGCTTGTGAAGCCTCCTAAAGGCAAGAAGGTCTTGAAAAACAGATGGTTTTTCAAGAACAAGAAAGATGGTGACAAGATAGTGAAGCGCAAAGCCAGATTGGTGGTAAAGGGTTGCAATCAGAAGAAGGGCATTGATTTTGATGAGATCTTCTCTCCTGTTGTCAAGATGACATCTATAAGAACTGTTTTAGGTTTAGCTGCAAGTCTTGATTTGGAGTTGGAGCTGCTTGATGTGAAAACTGTTTTCTTACATGGTGATTTGCATGAGGAGATATATATGGAGCAACCTGAAGGGTTTGAAGAGAAGGGAAAAGAAAAGCTTGTTTGCAAGTTGAAGAAGAGTCTTTATAGGCTCAAACAGGCACCAAGGCAATGGTATCGGAAGTTTGATTCTTTCATGACAAAGAATGGTTACAATAGAACTTCAGCAGATCCTTGTGTGTATTTTAGAAATTTCCCTGGAGGTAACTTCATTATCCTTCTTTTATATGTGGATGATATGTTGATAGTTGGACAAGATGCAGGGATGATTTCCAACTTGAAGAAGGATTTGTCCAAGTCATTTGACATGAAAGACTTGGGTCCAGCTAAGCAGATCTTAGGCATGGAGATAGTTCGTTATAGAAAAGCTGGAAAGTTGTGGCTATCACAAGAAAAGTATATTGAACGTGTGCTTGAAAGGTTTAATATGAAGAATGCCAAGCCTGTTAATACACCTTTAGCAGCTCACTTCAAGTTGAGTAATAGAGCTTGTCCTAAGTCAGATGAAGAAAAAACGAGTATGTCTTCTGTTCCTTATTCATCTGCTGTTGGTTCTTTGATGTATGCTATGGTTTGTACTAGACCAGATATTGCACAGGCTGTTGGTTTGGTGAGTAGATACTTATCTAATCCGGGTAAGGTTCATTGGGAAGCTGTTAAGTGGATTTTCAGATATTTGCGTGGTACTTCCAAATTGAGTTTGTGTTATGGAGGTGGCAAACCGATTCTTGAGGGATATACAGATGCAGACATGGCTGGTGATCTTGATAATAGAAAGTCTACCTCAGGTTATGTGTTTACATTTTCAGGGGGAGCCATTTCATGGCAATCCAAGCTACAAAAGTGTGTAGCATTGTCTACTACTGAGGCAGAGTATATAGCAGCTGTGGAAGCATGTAAAGAGATGATTTGGTTGAAGAGGTTCCTTCAAGAGTTGGGTTTGAAGCAATGTGAGTATGTGACATTCTGTGACAGTCAGAGTGCTATGGACTTGAGCAAGAATGCCATGTATCATGCTCGTACCAAGCACATTGATATCAGATATCATTGGTTGCGGAATGTGATTGAAGAGAAAGAATTGATGTTAAAGAAAGTCCACAGAGATAAAAAATACAGCAGACATGTTAACCAAGGTGGTTCCCGGAAGCAAGCTTGAGCTTTGTAGTAAGCTCTCCGGGATGAGATTCAAACGTTGAAGAATTTGATTTTTTCTTCTCTCCGTGATGGGCTGGAGGGGGAGATTGTTATGGGTCCCGCCCATATTTAAGGTCCATTTAATATTAATTTTGGCTTCTTTGAGAAGCTAAGTTAATATGTATTTAAGTGAATTAATTATCATTTATTGAGATAAGTAAAGGAAGAAGAAAAGACATACCAAAAAGAGTTTTTCGGATTTGGCCTTTCTCTCATTAGGCCAGTTCACGTTTTTGTCGATTCCCGGAGATTGAACCGTCGGATCGTCACGATTTTTGGACAGGAGCTTCTAGACATATTGTTCCTTGTTCTCACCGTTGGGATTGTCGTTCGGAGGTCGGGAAGGTCTGTTCGGAGTTGGGGCAGATTGTAGATTGATTTCTTCTCTTTCTTGGTATTTGTCTACTTCTTGAAATCTCTTTTTGTTTCATGATTGTTGGTGGGTTATAAATCTTTTGTAAGACTTTGTTGGGTTTGTTTTGCCCTCAATTTTATCATAATAAGAGAAGTAGGGTGGACTCCTCAAACGTCCTGTGGTTTTTACTCTTCACACCGAAGAGGTTTTCACGTATAAATCTTGTGTTGTTGATTGTGGTTTAGATTTCTATCCTTGCGGTTGTTGTTGCTGTTTTGATTTGGAACTTGGGTTGTGCTTTGGTTGATTGTTTGTTAGATTGATCCTTGTGGTGTTGTTATTGGTATTCCGCATATTTGATTGTTGTTATTGGTAACCCGTCTTTTGGGTTCTTCAGAAGAGGCTTTGGCTTTCTATCATTATTTGCCTCATTTGAATGACTTACTATTTTTTTTCCTGATGAAATTGAATTACTTACTAATTGACTTGCATTTAGTGATTCATAAATAGGTTGAAGCTTTCTCTTATATTCATCAAATAAAGCAAACATTTGTTTCTTGATATTTAAAAACAATGTAAAGCTTGTGAGATCAGCTCTGTATCTCGACAGAAAACACTGTTACATGCAAGTCTCAACAGTAATATGCCAACCGATGGTATGAACACTTTATCACTTAAATAAACTTGGGATTTCTATTATTTGACTTAATTAGTTCTGATAAAAGATTAATGCCTTTATATAGTTTAATTTACTATTTCTTATAAAACAAATGATAATGAACAATTCATTTACAAATAGTTTATATCCTACAACAATTGTCTATATGACACTAAACCCCAACATAATTAGTATTATTACCATTGTCTTTCATTAGAGTTTAACTTTGTGACATCTACACAAAAAAAAAAAAAAAACTCTAATATTATGTACATAAAAAATCTAAGTAGTCAAATAGTTTATGATTATAACATTAAAAAAGAAAAGAACAAATAATCAGATTATAACCTTAATTGTAAAGAGACTGAACATGTGAAACAAATATAACTTCAAATAAAAACTAAGACGAAATCTATAAATGATGGAGTTAAAGAAAAATGAGATTTCAAATCAAGCTGCATTTAAGTACCAATTTGTTTATTAAATAAAATTTAGGAGCTCCTAATGTATTCACAATTTTAAAAGAATCGTGATATATATTGACATAATCAGTAATTATTCAAAAAATATTCTTCTTATTATTAATTCATGAAAATCCAAGCCTATTAATTTACATATATAACAATATGAATCCGTAAATGAACAGATTCTTAAAGGAAAAAGAATCCAAACTTCCTGATTTAGAACATAACATCATAGTAATAAACTAAAAATTAGTCCAGTAATTTCTTATGATATAATTTCTTGTTTATATTAGCGACAACAGAGAGAATTTACAAGAAGTATTTTGGAGGTTTTTTTTTTGGCTTAGTTGGTATCATAGGAGCAAAAAGAATAAATGAGTAAATGAGTTTTAATTATCTTTATATCATAAGTACTATATTGACACATTATTTATTGTCAATTACTAGCTCATTAATCAAAGTAATAAAAAAAAGTAAGAGTTTATAGGAAGATGAAAAACCACAAAACGAAGGAAATCCAAAAGTCACAGATAAACCTATATATAAAGCATGATATATAGCATTCCATCATTATATTCATTGGCCACCAAAAATCAAAGACCTCCCCTACCTTTAATTTTGATTATGTATTGATTTTGTTCTTAACCTTATTATTTTCACTACGCCAAAACCCCCTTCAGATGACGGTTAAAAGCCATCATCCCACAAGATATAAAACTGTCACGGGGCTCGCTGTCGTCTGTCGATGCTTCAGACGACGATTCGAAATTGTCATCTGAAATAACGTCACATGACAGCGACCAAATTGCTACCTGTCATCCGACCACGAATTATATGACAAATCATCTAATAATATCTGTTACCGTATTTATGTTCTCACGACACCATGTTTAAATAATTTGTCAAAATATCAAGTTAAAATGAAGTTGTTATGTTAATATTATGACAGTTTTTATTTTCCTGACTGTCGTTGTAATGTAATTCAGATGACATAATTTGTATGAAATTCTCTCGTTGGAATGTAATTAGTATGACAATTGGTTACAAATTCTGTGTTGTTAGATAGAAAGTAAGATGACATTTTCTTATAAGAATTTTGTAATTGTTTTTTTTTTTACCTCTTTCATGAACCTGTATATACAATCAGAGTAGATTGCAAATAATATGCAAATAACCTTTATATATAACAATAAACTTGTACATATGTGAAGATCACAATCCTAACCAAAGGTTTGTCATTACAAAGCTAACATTAAACTATATAAGAAGCCTAAACACCTAAACCTTGAATCTTCTGACTTGTTATACCCATTCTTTGCAGGTTTTCTTCCATCCCTTTTGCTCACTGCAACATAAAATACAGTTAATCGAGTGCTGATTTTAATGCAAGTACTGTGTGACACACTCTAATAGCCTAATTAGGGCCATTATATGTAATTCATATGGACATAAACTAAGAGTAAAATAAACGGCTCACTGGAGATACATGAAATTCTGATAGCACATAATCTGCAGTTTATTGAAAATAAAGTAATTCCTACTATAGAGAAATATTTTCTATTGAGATCGAGAGGAGACAAATAAAGTTAAAAAATATTAGATGATCTTAACAGATAAACTTATATAGAACTCAAATTTTGTAGTGATAAATTGAATTCTATGAGCACTCAGTTCACCACCGAACATGATTAGTGAAGTGCTAAATTATCAAGCACGCACTTACACTTCCATATGATTCCGCTTTCATGATGTTTGGAAGTGTTGCATACCTTGGCTGGTTTAGTCTCAAATCAATTCTGCACATCCAGATTACAAACTCAACCACCTCCAAATGTGCAAGCAAAACGCAATTTAATACAAAACATATAGATACTTACGTAATGACTGCAGGTAAGCCTAAACACAAAGTTTCAAGACCACCATCTACTTCCCTTTCCACGGTTGCTACTTGTTTTTCCTTGTCAAGTAATACATACTAGATAGAAGCAGAGTGAGGTAAGAAGTAAATATGACCAACAAAGTACATATGTGCTTTGATGGATTGAAAAAACAAACTACAGATTCAGATAATATGATTGTCCTCTGTTGGGTTCACACAAATCTCAAATTTCACCTGTTCGAAGTGGCTGCCTTAAGGTGTCACCAGAAGCCCATGCTTCAGTCTTTAACAAGCTGTCAAAAATGCAATGAAAAACATTGATAAATGGTACTCATCATATTATGAAAAAGAAATGTATAGACGTCAATGCACTAATAAAAATATAAACAAGCATTTGCAGCTCACAAAATTGAGTTGAATAAGTTTTGAGTATCAAAAAGCATCATCAAAAGAAAACAGTTAGTAGTTTGTATTTGAGAATATAGACAAGTGAATCCATTGCTACCCCCACCCACCCCTATATAGTCCGAACATAACAAATACCAAAAAAGACAGTCATATATACATTGTGAACACACCACAAGTTAACCTTAATGGACTATGTGGCACGTCTGTAACTTGGTTCAAATTATTGATAAATGAATCTTATGATATCTTCCTGCAAACCTGTGCCATAAAGCGTGGAAGCATTAGTGCAAGTATTTGTTCGAGGATTCTGCCCCAGTTGAATCTATAGCTTGAACTGGAATTGCAGTAAATGCAAAAGGAACCTCAATGCTAACCTACCATTAAATGTCCAAGTTATAAGCAACACAGATATTTGAAGTACATATAGCCACCTATTGAGCAAGTACAAAAGATAACATTTGATACCCAGAAACACAACATTTCTAAAAACCAGACATGCATGCAATTAAAGTCAAGGCTCATTCCAATGCCACAAAATATTATCACATCTTCAGAACACAAAATGCATTAGCTTCATTTTAACATTCTCAAAACATTTTCTAGTCTTGTGTCTACTAAAACAAACAATCCAAAAGTTCTGAATAACAGTCAAAATATGGACTAAAAACTAGCAAGCTCAGCTCTCAGTTTGTTCCCTCAACCACCGAATTGTGCTCCTAACGGTCACGACGCTAGCAGTGCTGTCACATAACAAAACAATAGTCAGTTCACAGTATCCACACATTCAGCCTCCAAGGGCAAAGCATTCAATTACAGTTTTGAATAAAACTGATAAGGTGGATGAAGGGTATTTACTTCAAAGTGTAGACACTGCTAGTAACAAAACGATAAGTAGGATTGACTATTCACAAAACGATAACACTGAAAAGTTAGCAAGACTCCATATAATTAGGATTCACTTGTAAACCCATTGAAGCTATCAGGTAGCTGCAAAATAAAACTCAACTTTTCACATTTCATAACTTGGGGCTTTGAATTCCAAAATTTAACACTTTTACTTGCTAAGATGCCCATAAGAGCAGTGATGTTTTATTTTGTGGTGGGACTAGAAGATTTCAGCTCAGGTTTTGTGATATGTGCTCAAGTTTGTTTGCAGGTGATGTACTATAAGATGATTGGGAAACAGAAACATATTTTGGGGAAATAAAAGCAGATAAGATTTTTGGTGATGTACTATAACATTTAATCAGATAAGGTGAAGAATGCACCACTCTAAAGTTTTTGGTAATGCATTGTGGTACTGGAAATACATTCACTATTAGAAACTAGAAGGAAAAAGGTACAAATTAATATATACAGTTTTTAAATATATATTTTTTGTAAAACCGAACCGATTATATACAAATTAATATACCATAATGGGTGTCGTTTATAATAGATTTATAAGATATAATTTTTTTCAAATAAAGTGTAAAAACTGAGTCACTATATTCGCGCTCTTACAGATCCTTGGAGATGGAAAATTCTAGAGAGCCTTCCTCTTGCCTTTTCCTCTTCTTCCCGACTTTTCTTCTTCCCGAACACTGATATATCCTAAAAAATCAAATTGATTCCGAACCAAATCGAAAATCAAATTTTTATGCTGTTTGGTTCAGTTTTACAGTTTTACCACATTGTGCACAACCCTATGCAAGGGTGAATCCAGTATGGGAGCACTGGGGCAGTTGCCTCCACTGACATTTGTATTTTTTTAAAAACTCAGGTATTAATTTTGGATTTAGTGGTTCTAGAATTGAGGATAAAGAATGGTTTTAAATTTAATATTTTCTTTTTATTTTTTTAATTTTGTTTTAAAGAAAACGACGTCGTTTTATTTAATTAGAATTACGTCCTTTTGTTTACAATAAAAATAAAAAATAAAAAGTAAATATTTAAATGTAAAACTAAATAGGTCCTAAAACAAACCATCGGTCTCTCTTAGGGATGGCAACGGGTAGGGTACCCGCGGGTAGTGCCAATCCCAAACCCTTACCCGTTTATTTTTTAATTACCCGTACCCTTCCCATTACCCTAACGGGCATATGTTTTGCATCTCATACCCGTCCCATTTAATTCACGGGTACCCGCGGGTACTCTTACCCGTTAAGAATCAATAAATAAAACAAAAAATATTACAAATTTAACAAAGTATAAATTTAATAAATCACCCATCTAAAAATTGAATAAATTGAACCTTAATCAATAAAAATAAAGTAGCTTAGTGGTATCACTTAATGGTCGAAGAACAAAAGATTAGTGTTCAAATATCACATCTTATATCTAAAACATAATAATATATTTTAATATATAAAAATTTATGACGGGTAACGGGTACCGGGTACCCTAGGGGGTCTTCCCATACCCGTCCCATTACCCTAACGGGTAATGGTTTTGATCCCATACCCGTCCCATACCCTTTTATATAGGGTACGGGTAGTCCCATTAGGGTCGGGTAGTACCGGGTACCCGCGGGTAGAGTATCCGTTGCCATCCCTAGTCTCTCTTACTCTTTTTAATCTCTTTAGTTCTTCTTCCTCAATTCCTCTTTCTTTTTAAGCCTAAATTGAAATCCCTAATCCTAACTAAGATTAAATCAAAATCGGCAGCCAATCCCTCCGTAGTTGAATCGTTGGTCCGGCACTCCATCTCCGATCTTTGCCTTTCTTTCTATTTTGGTATTTTTTTGCTCCTACTTGAATTTTGATTTGATATTTTTGCTACGGGTAAACTATATCAATGGTATCTGAACTTTACCTAGTTTACACTTTGCTACCTAGATTACATTTTTTTTTAAACCGAACCGATTATATACAAATTAATATACCATAATGGATGTCGTTTATAATAGATTAATAAGATATAATTTTTTTTCAAATAAAGTGTAAAAACTGAGTCACTATATATACATATTTTGACACGTGTAATATGGACCCATAATTATTATAAGAGGCCCCACTATTTTAATTATTACATGGGGTCGCCATACACGTGTCCAAATGTGAATTGGAGGTCTTCCGAGTGACATGGAAGACCGGGTGCTTAATATAAGAACTTTCCCTAGAAATGGAAAATTCTAGATAGCCTTCCACTTGCCTTTTCCTTTTCTTCCCGAACACCGATATATCCTAAAAAATCAAATTGATTCCGAACCGAACCAAAAATCAAATTTTTATACTGTTCGGTTCAGTTTTACGGTTTTACCACATTCTGCACAACCCTAAGTAAGGGTAAAATTGACATTGCTTGACAAAGTTAGACATAAAATTACACTATTTTATAAATTTAAAGGCAAATTTGCATCTTATACCTTATTCAAAACTTCATCTCTCCCTTAGAAAAAAACACCCAAAAAAAACTCATCACTCCTTTAAATATAAATATTTAAGCCTCAAATTAACAAATAATATCAATTTAGTTATCATCTTTTCTAATACTAAATAATCTCATATATAAAATTTAGGATTAATGTGCAAATCTAACGTTTACAACCATGAGCAGTTTTATCATTAACGTTTAAAATGGTGTAATTTTACCTCTAACATTGGTAGCCAAAAACAATTTTACCCTTAACGTTGGCAAGTTGGATTAATTTTAGACATTATTATAAAATGTGGATTTTGTTCCATATTCTCCACCAATTGCACGTCATTTTGATTCTAAAAAAAATTATATTTTTTTGTGATTTAATAATAGAATTGAAGATTAACATTTTTATATTCAGTGAAATATTTGATTTTTTTGTCCAACTCGTACAAAATAAAATATATATTTTTAATTTCTTTTCACGTTCATCTGTGTGATTTGTTAATAATGGTAATAAAATTACACAAATTTGAATTGTAGATGACAAGATTCATTATCGAGAAGACAATTTGATGAATTATTTCTCAAATTGACCCAACTTGTCAATGTTAGGGGTAAAATTGCTCTTGGTTGCCAATATAAGGAGTAAAATTGTACAATTTTAGACGTTAAGAGTAAAATTGCTCCTGACTGTAAACGTTTGGGTTATTTTCTCATCTTAACCCTAAAATTTTAAATAAATTATTTTACCGAACACACATAATTCTGGACGAAATAATATCTAAAGAATAATAGAAAAAAAACTATAAAATAAAAATGAATAAAGAAGCAAATCTAAATAAATGTCAAGAAATCCGCAGAATATCAAATCATATATAGCAACTAGATTACATAAAATCTTCCCTAATTAAGTTTTTTCTTTTTTGAAGCACATAGTAGCTACTATATAAGTAGCAGCAGAATTAAGAATCCTAAACCATTTCTTTCTTCATAATTTTGTAAAACACAAAAATATGAAGGTTTTGATAGTTATAGCATTTCTTATGGTTTCTTCTTGTGAAGCCGGCCGCCATACCCTTTCTTCCTCCGGTGACATTCCAGTGTCTGAAAGTTACTATGTAAAGGTCATGATCAATGGCACTTGAAAAGGCTCGTTCCCTCCGGTCCTAATCCTATAACTTCTCCAGGAACACCTCCTGCGTTCGGTTCTAAGAGGCTTGTTCCCTCCGGTCCTAATCCTCAAACTTTTCCGGGAACACCTCCATCGTTCGGTTCTAAGAGGCTTGTTCCATCAGGTCCTAATCCTGCAGTTTCTCCTGACTTACCTCTATTGATCTGGTTCTAAGAGGCTTGTTCCATCAGGTCCTAATGCTGCAGTTTCTCCTGACTTACCTCCATCGATCGGTTCTAAGAGGCTTGTTCCGTCAGGTCCTAATCCTCCAGTTTCTCATGACTTACCTCCATCTATCGGTTCTAAGAGGCTTGTTCCGTCCGGTCCTAATCCTGCAGTTTCACCTGACTTACCTGCATTGATCGGTTCTAAGAGGCTTGTTCCTTCCGGTCCTAATCCTGCAGTTTATCCTGAATTACCTCCATCGTTCGGTTCCAAGAGGCTTGTTCCCTCCGGTCCTAATCCTCAAACTTCTCCGGGAACACCTCCATTTGAGTTCTAAAAGGCATGGGTACTAATCCTGATGAGTCTCCATTGTTGAGTTCTGAGAATGTAGTGAATTAGTTTATTATTACTAAAATAAAGAGAAATGATAGATTAATATTTCTTTTGGTTACAAATTATAAATTGATAAATTATGGGTATTTCTATTCCGATTTCTTCATATTACATGTCCTTTTAGAGATTTTTTTTGTTTCATATTATATGTCATATTATATTATATGATCAATACGCATTAAGTTAGCTTCTGTGTGCTATAAAACGCAGATTTATTGAAATAAACATTTTCATTAAATCAACCCCTGAATAAAAGGGAAACAGCATTAAAAAAAATCTATTGATTCTGGTATGTTAAATATATATGTTGTGTGAAACAGGAATTAACATCTCAACTTCTGACCATGTTTTTAGGCACCTATAACCACGACCATGCTTATGATCAGACACCACATCAGCAATACCCAAACTCAAGATCGGATAATCATCAACCAAACCATTAAGAAATTGATGAAATCATATATCAGTTATTGCAAATGAAAACTCAATAGCGTCATTAAAAATCCACTTCTTCCTCAATTGATAAAAAAAGACATCCAATTGTTAGAAAGAAAAAAGAAACATATTCATTTTCTCTATTACTATTAGTTGTTTTTTATTATTAAAGATTGGTTAGCGAGGAATGTAATCGACCAACATCCCAGCTATGCTGGCTTCATGTTTATATATAAAATACAATAACTAATATAGACATTTTAACTCAATCAAAATTTAGAATTAATAACCAATACCTCACATCACAATGGTCTATTAGTCTACTATCTATTACTGTTGACAAATTATAATGTAAGCGTAAAGAGCTAAGAGGACAATGGAAAGAATAAATTCATGGTAAACAATTGTGGGGTTCTGCTAACCACGTTAAACCAGTAGCTAGTCTATCGATTTTAATTTGGTAAAGAAACTGGTAGATTAACTACCAGATTCGGTTCTAATTTAAAAAGTATAGAACCTTAGGTTTGTTTCTCTGACATGATAAATAATTTAAAAGAAAAACTCAAAAATACCCCCTCTTTAAATTTTAATTTAGCTTCAAACCATTAAAAAATATGACACTTGTAGACTGGTTTCTATGGCACGTGAAAGAGATTATGATTATTATATTATGTAAGCAAATGCGAAAGAAAATGTCTTATTACTGGTAAAAAAAGTATTTTGAGATTCTTGATCTTTAATTTTTTTTAGTTCCCTTAATTTTTTAGAATAGGTGTGTAAACTGAATGACTCGAAAATGGGGTTTCGGTGATCTCGGTTTCACGAAAAATGCTTAAAGCTCGGAGGAAAATGACAATGGTGAAATTTGATTTAGGCTAAGAGAGCTCGAATCGAGAGTTGGGTAATGATCTAAATGACTTAACTAAAAGATTGCAAAAAACGATTTGAGAATTGATTGAATAAACTAAAAGAATTTCGGATTTTAAGTTTCTGAAAATTGGAAGCTTTTCTGAGGAACTGGAGATTGAAGAACTAATTTCGGAAATTGAGAGTTTGTTTAAACTAATTAGATACTAAAGAACGAATTCTACGAACCTAAGGATTGATAAAATGGCCAATTTTGGCAAGGAATTTGAGAGACAAATTGAGTTGTTTTGTGTTTGATTGATTTTGAGTGGGGGATTGGAATTAAAGAGTTGAGCTCTATTTATAGGATTTTGAGCAACAAATTCTATGTTAGTCGCCCTTAAATTTCTCATACATGATCCCATTACCTTCCCATAAGAAGAAAATGGGTGAGTTAGGAGCTGGAAAAATGGAGTTAATACCGTGAAATAGGTTGCAGACGATAGCTTTCTGTTCTTTGGGGCGACAGTTGTGGAAGCTGAAAATGTGCTGAGAATCTTGAATGCGTATGAAAAAGCCTCAGGGCAAGCAGTGAATGTCAACAAATCAGGTATTTTTTTAGCAATAATGTAAAAAGAGAGGTCAGGGAGGGGATTTGTAATGTTTTAGGAGTATAGGCCCCGTTGTATACGGGCAAATATTTAGGGCTCCCATCTCTGATTGGAAGGTCAAAATGAAGTTTGTTTTCGTTTCTAGAAGTTTACATATGTTTAATCTGGCTCTACTAGGAAAGTAAGGCTGGAAATTCATAGCCAACCCAAATACTTTAGTCAGTAGATTGTTCAAAGCAAAATATTTCCCAACTGACAATTTTCTAAAGTCCAAGCTAGGCAGAAATCCTAGTTTTATTTGGAGACGTATTTGGCAATCGATTGAAGTTTTAAGCCTGGGCCTGAAATGGGAAGTGGGAAATGGGGAGGCAATTAGAATATAGAGGGACCCATGGGTGGAGAGGGAAGGTTCGTTCTTTATGGAGTCTAGAGGGCCGGAAGGGTTGGAGGAAATGAGGGTAGCAGGGTTATTTGAGGAAGGTACAAGGATTTGGGATAGGGAAAGTTGGCTGAGTTATGCTCAAATGGGGAGATTGAGGCAATTGACAGGTTAATCTTACCAATTAGAGATAGACCTGATAGATTGGTATGGTAGTATACAAAAAATGGGTGTTACTTGTCAAAATCTGGGTATAGGGCAATTGAGGAAGTGAAATGGGGTAGGGAGCTTAAAGTGGAGTGGAGTAAAATGTGGGAGTTACGGAGTCCGCCAAAAATTAAGATGTTTGCCTGGAAGGTCTGCTCTGGTTGTTTACCACCATATATGGTATGTTGCAACACGGAACAAGTGTTGGCTAAAATCGTTATTGTGTTGCTAAAGATGTATAGGCAACATGTTTTGTCAAAAAAAGGTGTTGCTTTTTCGCTTGTTGCCAAAGATGTATTTAGCAACAGTTTTTTACATTTTTAGCAACACTGATAGAAGTGTTGCTACCCGTATCTGTGGCAACACTTGCCTACCCAATGGCAACTGAAATGGAAGTGTTGCCTAAACAATATATTAAGCAACACTTTTGAACTATCTTGCAACAGGTTTTTATGCAACATTATTTTTTAGATGTAAGCAACTCTTTCTTATACAATTTGCAACATTTTTTAATTTAACACTTTTTAAACAACTCTTTCATATTGTAAACCTTAATATATGTGCAACATAGACTTTTGTTGTACTATGTAAAGAGGCTGAAAATTCTTGGTATACAAAGCAACTTGTCCTGGAAAATAAAATGCTTCCCCAGTACCAAGCAATATCAACTGCGGAAGCCATACTGCTAACATTTCCTGCTTATCATTGAAGATGCTTGTTATTTTCTTCAATTTCCTGTCGTTCTTTTTCTATCCTAAGTCTTTCCAATTTCATTTCTTCCATTTCTCTTCTAGCTAGATCTCTTAAGAAGTTGATGTTGTTCGATTCTATCTCCTTCTCCTCATCAAACAATTTCTCCTTCTCTTGCGGAACCTTTTCTACATCATCCTTTCTTTTTTGTAGTTCATTCTCAAATTCACTTTTCTGTAGCTCAAGTTCATGCAGCATTTGATGCCTCTCACTTCGAGCTTTCTCAGCTAGCACAGATCGCTCATGCTCCATGTTGGCCTCAAAAGATTCTTTGGCCAATTCAAGAGCTTCCATCTCCATCTTCACAAGGCCTTCCGCTACTTGCTTTTCTTTTTTCATTCTTTCCTCTTCCGATGCTTTCTGTTTTTCAAATTTCTCTTTCTGTTCACTGATGCTCTTCAGCTCCTTCTCAATCTCAGCCCTTTTCTCATCCAGATCTTCCCACTCTCTCTCAAAATTCTGCTTTTGCTACTTTAAGTCTTCAACCTCCTTCGAAAGCTGCTGCTCCTGAAGCCTGCACTTCTCTATCTCCTCTTTCAGTCCGGATTGCAAGTGAACATACTCAGCCCTCTTTTCTTCATTTACTTTGAGCCGATTCTTCTCTTCACGAATTTTTAATAGTTGTTCTTTAGTGGCAGCTCTTATCTTCTCAAGTTCAGCCTTGAGATTCAAAAACTCCTCTTTATCAGCAGTCAGTTGACGTTTCTCAGTCTCCAAGTTCTTTTCCTCTGCTCTGATAGATTTCTCCCTTTCTTCTAGAGCTTTCGATTTTGAATCAAAATCTTTATCCATTCTTTTATCCAAAGCTTGCTCTCTTTTCACAATTTTCTCCTCCACATGCTTGATTTCAGCTTCCTTCTTCTCCAGTTCAATAACTTTGCCTTTCAGTTCCTCATCTAGAGATTTTTGGTCAGCTTCCAACTCAAATTCTTGTATTTTTCCATCCAAAACGGCATTGTGTTCATCAATTAGCTTCTGAATCTCAACTACACAATTGAATAGTAAATACAGATAACTTAAAAAGTTAATAAACAAATTCCAATCCTCACCAAGTGAATTGATGACATAATAATACACAATGAATTGCCAGTAAAATTTACTATCACAGAAGTATAGCAAGGACACACCTTTTCTCTGTCATTCAGCTTCTCTTCCAGAACACGTAATTCTTCCTCTTTTATTACTAATTTCTTTCTTGTGGCATCAAATTCCTGCAGAAACAAAAGAGAAAAGTCAAGACATATATAAAGAATGTACAATGCAGCAAGAGGAAAAAACATGCCTTCTCTTTTAGAACCAGGTTAGCCTATCTGCAGCTCATTTCATCTTCTTTCTTTTTCAACATGGAGTGCCTCTTCAAGGTCTTTCTCTTTTTTCTTAGAGATCTTATCATTCTCATTGGACCTTTCCTCTCTTTGTTTAATAAGTCTTTGTGGTTTTGACAGCCTCTCTTCTCCCTCTTGTAATTTCAGTTGCCATTCTCTCAAACCTCCCTTTGTCTAGAGAATGCAGACTCATGTGCTTCTCTCTTGAGAAAATTCCAGATTAAATTGTCAAAAAACTTGAACAACAATTAGACGTTTAAATCCAAAGGAAGTGAAAGTAATTCCAGGGAGTAGATCCTATTAGTTATTCTAAGGGACGTCACAAAGCTGAAGCTTTTTTCTGATAGACACAAAGATGCATCAATCAAGTGGGGTTGATTTAACTTTGGGAGCATGAGTGAGTTTCAAAAGCACATTGAATAGATATAGAAGAACTCTTAAACAACCATATAATCAATAGGATCATGCAGGTATGAGTTCACATAAACCAAGAAAAGAGAAAAAGAAAATTGCAATCAAACTAGGCAGACCTGTAGTGGAAGGGTGATCAAGCCACCACAGCAAACTGTACCCAAAAGACACGTGGATGTACCCTGTTCAAAAAACAGATCAGAATGGCGACAAATACAATTCTATAAGCAACAAAAACACAATCCTTTTTTTTTTTGCATGATAAATGTGATGAGGATTTAAATTTACTAACTTACCTGCGGATGTGTAAACTTAACATATCTATTACTCTTCCAAAGTATGCAACAATCTCACATTTTCATTTGGAACATTAGCTTGGCAATTCAAAGAAAAGATCCAAACTAACCCAAACAAGATTGAAGCTTTTGCTTGTTGCTCACATTCCCCATTCACTACACCATAATGACAATCTCAAACATTTAGGCCTTGAAATGGATTCTTAAATATTGAGGATGTTAAATCTTAAAGAAATTCTATTATGAAACTAGGTGTCTAGTAATGTGTGTGTGTATATATAATTCAAAACTCATATGTCCAGATGAAACATATGTGGATTCTCAATTTCTCATTAAATTTGATGCATAACATAGTCATTCAATTTTCAAGTACATCAAAATGAAAATAAAACCACAACTTCAGCAAGAATCTTCAAATCCATCCCTTCCCCTTATGTTCTCACTTTACAACATTATTCAAACACAAAATTTAATAGATAAACTAATATATTAAGAAGCTATCTAATGTTAGACTTGGATTTCTACGAAAATTCTTAATTCTACAAACAACTTAAATACTAAATTCACAGAGTGCAAAAACTAAATAAAATTCACAACTGCTACAGAACATTTTTCTAAATAAGCAACACTTGAAATTTCAGCACCACAAAGTTAAAAATATGTATAAAAAATCCCAAGAGATATAAGACCTATAATGCTACAGCGAAATCAACAAGCACATCGAATTGAAGATTCAAGGCCAAATAAAACCAAAGAAACATTTTACCAAAGAACTGAAATCCCTCAAAATAACAAAATCTCTAAACTAAAAATGAGAGAGAGGGAGAGAGAGAGAGACTCGGCTAGGTCGATGGGCTGCAGCAAGACTCCAACAAGGCCAGTGGTGAGGACGACTGCGGCCACAGATTTGGCAACCGACAATAGAGGCCCTCACGTTAAATCTAATAATGGGTCGAGGGACCATATTAGACAGGAGTAGAGAGAAGAGCGAAAGAGAAAGGGAGGAGGGAGAAGTGTTAGACAAACGTAATTCTGTTTTAAGATTGTTAGACAACCAATTACGTCTGTCTTAAAAATGTTAGATGTGATTAACCAAAAAAACAAAACGAATACAGACAAATATACAGACAGTAAAACTGTAAACTAAAAGGAAGAGATAGACAAATCTGAGGCCTGTATTAGCAGTTTCCTTAAGACAGATGTCGTCGCTATTGACGATCGTCTACCAGGATACAACAGATTACGCAAGCGAACTCAAACCGTGTGTAGCCTAGTTATCACCGGAGTATGAAAACAAGAACAACGTGAACAGACAGAGAGTAGGAAGAATTCCAGAGAATATTTTCTCCAACAGTTTCAGCAACTTGTAAATTTTGACAATCCATTCTATATAAATAGAAATCGAAAGGATATGTCATTTCACGAACAAACAAGACTGTACACGGACAGACACGACTGTTTACGTACAAACACGACAAGGACACGACTGTTCATGGAAGGAGGTGTTTGTTGGTATTAAAATTAACAAATAATTTTATTCAAATTTTTCCAACAATCCCCCACATGAATAAAATTAGAAACAAGACGATTACGAAATGGTGATAACTTTCTACAGAAGATATCTGCATAGGATAGGTAGCTAATGTGCCTTGAACCTTCCCTTGTGAAAGTATATTTACTTTACTAGCTGACTAGTAGACGCGATGTCTTTGAACTATTCTGCCGCTTGTGTAAACGATGATATACCCCACACAGATATCAACATAACACGGTATGGTTCTCATGGTTATGTTCGTTATGGTCATGAACATCGCATGGTTCTGCGAGAGTTTAAGAGCACTAGGCCCCACACTAGTCTCCATCGAAGCGACCCCACTTCACTCTGACATAGGTGATTTATTTGCTCAGAATACTGCGCACAATGTATCATTAAAAGCATATAGCTTAACCTTTTCCCATTGGTGTCACTGTTTACATCTAGGAATGGACGAGGGTTTAACCCCCACAGTGAACGCGCAAGGTTTATGCAATTAGGTTGTCCCTTTGAACCTAGATCTTGGGATCTCCAGTCAACTAGGTAGGGTTTTCCTTCACATAACGCCTCTTCTCTATGGGCTTTAGTCCAATTCCTTTCGATGATTTTTCAATTTGATCTCGGTTTAACCTCTAGGTTAGCGGATCCGCTGTGTTATCCTTTGATACTACAAAATCAATTAGGATGACACTCGTTGAGATCAATTGACTAACGGTGCTATCACATAGAAGCTTTTCTACCTGTAACTCATCATACAGAAGCTTTTTATACCGCATATTCACCGGCTGATATGATATTTTTCTTCGATTCCATCATTGTGACGTACTTATTTTAAGGCAATTTGATTTTTACATTTTTAGTGAAGTTTATAAATTAAATCTAGCCCACTAATGTTCGTTCATCTACCAGCCTCTAACTTGGTTAGATAACATTACTGCTCAGATTTGTCAATTTATGACATTTCACATTTCTAATGTAAATCACCCTTACGCGTGAGAATATCAAATATGGAATTTTCGCATATCATCATCATCATGACCATCTCAAAAGAAAACATATTTTCTTTTATGGCCAAGTCTTTAAAATTCATACCAATGATTTTCCTAGACTTTTAGTGTGGCTTACATGTTGCCACTGGTACAAATAGGCTTAAAGCCTCTGAAGTGACCGTGTTCTTAAAACCGGATACATCTTCAATTAACGTACATGTACCAACATATGTCAAAAGGCTATTAAATTGTTTAAACAAACAGAAACAAGACAATAATTGACAAATTTTTCTCTTCTTGAAATTCCAAACAAATCAAGTTAGAATCAGAGAATTATAATCTATATATGTTGTCCAATCTGTTCTAATATAATTTCCACTCAAACGTTCGGAATTATATCATATTCGTCAAGACATTCCATCAACGTATTCCTGTACGCCTCTTTAATGCCTGAAATCTTAAAAACAATAGGAGAAAATATTAAACCATATAGACTTCAAATAAAGAACTTTTTCCAAATCAATTATACAGAGTACATATGATTATATGATTCTCTGTATATCAATTTTCAAACAAAATAAAACCAAGAGTAAATGAACATAAAAGTGCCAATAATTTATGCTTTATAAAGCTTCTTCATCTTGGACTTGCACAATCAAACATGAAGAAGTGAGATGCATTCGTATGCAACATGCAGTCCACTCACTGATGAATTCATGAATTAACTAATGCTATTTTATGCTTGTCATCTTTCCTTAACTTTGGGGAAAGTTTCACACATGGCATAAATAGAAATATCAAGCAGAACATGGGTAATATAAGAAGTATGGTAAATCTCCACTCTTAATCATCAAATACAAATAACCCAAACCAAGTTAATATATTTTCGATTCAACGAAAAATTATTCCAACTAAAAAAAACTCTCTGTAAGCATTTTTCTGTGTATTTCTGGAAATCACAAAAACAATAGATCTGTCTTAAGAATGTTAGACAAACTTAATTCTGTTTTAAGATTGTTAGACAACCAATTACGTCTGTCTTAAAAATGTTAGATGTGATTAACCAAAAAACAAAACGAATACAGAAAAATATACAGACAGTAAAACTGGAAACTAAAAGGAAGAGATAGACAAATCTGAGGCCTGTATTAGCAGTTTCCTTAAGACAAATGTCGTCGCTATTGACGATCGTCTCCCAGGATACAACAGATTACGCAAGCGAACTCAAACCGTGTGTAGCCTAGTTATCACCGGAGTATGAAAACAAGAACAACGTGAACAGACAGAGAGTAGGAAGAATTCCAGAGAATATTTTCTCCAACAGTTTCAGCAACTTGTGAATTTTGACAATCCATTCTATATAAATAGAAATCGAAAGGATATGTCATTTCACGAACAAACAAGACTGTACACGGACAGACACGACTGTTTACGTACAAACACGACTGTTCACGAAGGACACGACTGTTCATGGAAGGAGGTGTTTGTTGGTATTAAAATTAACAAATAATTTTATTCAAATTTTTCCAACAAGAAGCATCTGGATCTGGAATGTTGGTGGAAATGAAAAAAAGGAAAAAGAATAGAGGGAAAGTCGAGCGGCAATTGGAAATTATGAATCAGAGAAAAATATTTGGAGTGACTAGGTGGGAAAGGGGGTTGAATTTTTTGGACCAAATAATTTTTTTTTCTCCCGCCACATGAAAAAAAGCAACAATTATTATGTTCAAATTAATTTTAAAATAAATATTATCTTGTCAGAAATAAATTATTTGCATAAGTAATTTTATGCTTCGGGTAAAGTTTTTCCATGACATATATAGATTTAGCCATTAAAAAATTTTATCGTGGCATAAATGTATATTTGCCACGGAAAAAGTATACCCCTGGCATAAATATATAAAGAGATTATAATTTTATAGGTGAATCTATTTTTCCCATGGCTAAATAGAAATATGCCACGAATTTTGAATTCGCGTGGCATAATTCGTGGCACAAGTGATGATTTGTTGTAGTGTAGAGGGCAAGCCATAGCTTACCGACAAGAGAACAGACATCGGGGTCAACTTGGAATTTGGCGGTGATATATAAAATTAAGAATAAGCAATGAAATTGGGAATGAGAAATGATGGAGGGAACCACGAAAAATTAGGGGAAAGTAAAGCGGGAAAGTTAAATATTTTATAGAAAACTATTTGGGGAGATTCAATGACGATAAAAAAGTCTAATTAATATTAACCTAAAATAATACTATGATAATAATAAAAACTAAAATTTAGTAAATGGGTTAAGGTGCAAAAATACCTCTAACGTTTTGGTTATGAGCAATTTTACTTCTAACGTCTAAAATATGCAATTTTACCCCTAACGTTTGTAGCCAAAAGCAATTTTACCCCTAACGTTGATAATTTCGATCAATTTTAAACACTATTATAAAACACATGTATTTTTTTAGTGTATGTGTTTTATAATAATATCTAAAATTGACCAAACTTGCGAATGTTAGAGATAAAATTGCTCTTGGCTACCAATGTTAGGGGTAAAATTGCACCATTTTAGACGTTAGGGGTAAAATTGCACCATTTTAGACGTTAGGGGTAAAATTGCTCATGACTGTAAACGTTAGAGGTATTTTTGCACCTTAAACATACTACATAATAAAGTATTTCAACGTTTTTATATATCTCTTGCAACACTTTATAAATAGTGTTCGAAAATACCATAGTAAAGTTAGTTTAACATATCTTTGGCAACACTTTCTAAATAATGTTGCAATTTATATTGCAACACTTTAGGGGCAACACATGTGTTTTAGGTTGCAAAAGACCATCTACGGTGTACAGAGATATTGAATATAGTTGGCATTTTTTCTGTGCGTATCTGTATGCGGTTCAATGTTGGCAATGAATGGGATTAAATCCACCTGTTGGGGACTACGATGATGTTGTTGATTGGTTGAGTGAATGTGTGTTAGTGAGAGTACAGAATTTTTAACAAAAGCAATTTGTGCTCTATTTTCTATCTGGCAGCATAGGAATGATGTGCTGTGGAAGAATGAACTGATCCCGACGTTTATTAGGACCCAGATGGTGCGTAAGCTCATGTCGGAGTGGAATGATGCAAAGGAGAAGAGAGGGAGGGCAGAGGTTGATCAGCGATCAGGGTGTGGAGGGTAGATGGGGAGAGATGGGAGAGAGATTAATTGAGAGGGAGGAGGGATGCAGAATGAATGGAGGGCGGAATTATACAAAGGCGGGATGGGTTCGGAGGAGGTTGGTACTGAAAGGAGAGGTTGCGAAGGGGAAGGTAGTGGAGCTGGCACTTGGGCGGTTACGGAAAGCAGGAGTCCGTTTATATTGGAAAGGTGAAGCAGCAACAATTTAGATGGAAGAGTACAGCAGCAGCAAATCGATGTGGCTGCGGAACATCATTTTGATCGACAGCAGCAACAGCAGGTCGTAGGTGCTGCTGAATTGCAGCAATTGGAGGTACAGGGCAGTGGGAGGAACTATGGGATGCAAACGCCAAATGTAAAGAGCTGGAAAAGACCGAGTAGAGGGAGGTTGAAGTGCAATATAGATGGAGCCGTCTTTGCAAGTTCGGGCTGCTACAGTTGGGGAGCAGTTGTAAGGGCGGAAGACGGTTCTTTTATGGCAGGGGCGAGTGGAATTTTAAGGGAAATTTATTCGGCTAGAGTGGTGGAAGCTATGGCGTTGAGAGCGGGATTGGTATGGGCAATGGAAGTAGAACTTGATAATGTTCAGTTTGAATTGGATGCACAGGTTGTGGTGAAGGGAGTTAATACAGAAGAACCAGATTTATCTACTTTTGGAGACATAATTGAAGATTACAAGGAGTTACTGAAAAATAAGACGTTTACTGTGTCTTTTGTTCCAAGACTAGCTAGCGAATAGAGCGGCTCACCAAATAGCTAGGCTTGCTCTTTCCAATGCTAGTTTTTATTATTTTTTTAATTTGCCACATTGGCTAATAAGTGTAATTGAAGAGGATATTATTGCTTCAGCTATATAATTTGAGATTTTTCCTTCCAAAAAAAATACACACAAAATAAAAACTTCATCACTCCCTTAAATATAAATATTTAAGTCTCATAACAAATAATAACAATTTAGTTATCATTTTTTCCAATCTTAATAATCTCATAAATAAAAATTATAAAAATCATTTTACCAAACACAACTAAATTCGAAATAATATCTAAAGAATATTAGGAAAAAAAAAACTATAAAATAAAAATTAATAAAGAAGAAAATCTAAATAAATGTCAAGAAATCTGTAGAATATCAAATATCAAATCATATATAGTAATTAGATTACATCAAATCTGCCCTAATTAAGTTTTTTCTTTTTCTGAATCACATAGTAGCTACTATATAAGTAGCAGCAGAATTAAGAATCCTAAACCATTATTTCTTCATAATTTTTGTAAAACACAAAAATATGAAGGTTTTGATAGTTATTGCATTTCTTATGGTTTCTTCTTCTGAAGCCGGCCGCCATAGCCTTTCTTTCTCCGGTGACATTCCAGTGTCTGAAAGTTACTATGTAAAGGTGCATGATCAATGGCACTTGAAAAGGCTCGTTCCCTCCGGTCCTAATCCTATAACTTCTCCAGGAACACCTCCATCGTTGGGTTCTAAGAGGCTTGTTCCTTCCGGTCCTAATCCTCAAACTTCTCCGGGAACACCTCCATTGATCGGTTCTAAGAGGCTTGTTCCATCATGTCCTAATCCTGCAGTTTCTCCTGACTTATCTCCATTGATCGATTCTAAGAGGCTTGTTCCTTCCGGTCCTAATCCTGCAGTTTCACCTGAATTGCCTCCATCGATCGGTTCTAAGAGGCTTGTTCCGTCCGGACCTAATCCTCAAACTTCTCCGGGAACACCTCCATTTGAGTTCTAAAAGGCATGGGTACTAATCCTGATGTTGAGTTCTGAGAATGTAGTGAATTAGTTTATTATTACTAAAATAAAGAGAGATGATAGATTAATATTTACAAATTATAAATTGATAAATTATGCGTATTTCTATTCCTATTTCTTCATATTATATGTTTTGTCTGGAGATTTTGTTTGTTTCATATTATATGATAAATACACAGTAAAATACATTCTGTGTGCTATAAAACGCGGGTTTATGAAAATTAATTAAAATAATGGACTTATCATATAATAAATAAATAGTGGAATCAATAAATAAAAGATGACAAAGTCTTTTTTTATTCTAATATTCTTAATTTCTTTACAACTCTCCTAAAAGATACTCCATCCATTCCATTATATTGGTCATTCTAGCAAATTAGTTTTTTCCATAAATATAAGTCATTCTAGGATTCCAATACTTATTGCCCAATAGTGACATGAGAGAGAATTATTTTTTATATTGGTACATGTGTTTTTTAATATTCCAATGCTTATTGTCCAATGGTGACATGAGAGAGAATTTTTTTTAGTTAACCAATATATTTCTTAATTTGTGTGAAATACCCTACAATGACTTATATAATGGAATGGAGGGAGTATGTAATATGAAAGGGAGAGAGTAGTATTTTTCACTCTATCACAATCTAAATATTTATAGTATAAAATAATTCTTCATTAAAAACATGCGACTCTTTACTAAACAATATAACAACTCAAATCCAGATCCAATCGGATTGCCTTGTCATTGTCAAAGCAATTCAAGAAGGTCTGGTAGGATGATCTTATTTAGTAGATATTATTTCTGAGTGTATTTTTATTATGAGATCTAGAACGGTGCTCTATCTCTTTTATTAATCGTTCAGCGAATTCGGCTGCTTATGCGCTTGTAAAGGCGGTCAGTTCTTTGTCTGTTCGGGGTGAGTGGGCATGTCCACCACCTTTCCTTAGCAATATTCTTTCATTCGATTCAAGTTAATAAATTATTCAGTTTATTCAAAAAAAAAAAAAAACAATATAACAACTCAATAAAACATATATACATGACTCTTTGTAATTCTATCTAAGTTAATTTAATGTAGCGCGAACAATTTTTATGTGGAAGTGATTATTGAAATAAACATTTTCATTAAAGCAACCCCTGAATAAAAGAGAAGCAGCATATGTTATGTGAAATAATTTGAAAAATCGGAAAAGAATTAATTTATTTTACTGGAATTCAAATCAGTTTATTTACTTAATCAATTTACTTCGTTCATCTGCAAAACAATTTTCATATGAAAGAATTCAATTCCACATGCTTTCATTGATTCCCTTGTTGAATAGAAAATTTAATCAACTTAAAGTTGGAATAATTTGAAAATAAATATATAACCCCCACAAGCTAATTCATTTGAATTCCAATAACTATTGAACGGTTGGTTTGAGCAGTAGGGTTGAATCTGTTTATCAGATAAAGAGCTGTGTTGGAGATGCTCTTATATATCATATTTAATTGTTTTGATTGTTTATTAATATATTGTAATTAGAAAAAATTATAAAATTAGATCAAATGGGAGGCCAAATTATATATTTAGACTAATTATCCAAACCATTTATAATCATATTACGCATATAAAAAAATGCTTTGGAACTGTGAAAAATAGAAATTTCGAACGCAAATGAATTGAATAACACTGTGTTAACCTAATGTACGGAATAATATAAATTTAACCATAACGTTTCCAAGTAAGATCAATTTTAGGCTTACGTTACTGAAAACGGAGAAAACTGGTTTAATTGTTATTTAAGTCACATTGAACCTTTCAAACGAGTTTATCGATAAATTAAAATAGTTTCATACAATTTTGGTTGATTATTTGTAACTATTAATAATGCATTAAACATTTTAGACATTTTGACAACATTTTTCGTAACAAACTTAGTTGTTAGCATTTTAACAGGGTTTTTTTTGTAATTATGTTAGTAACATATTAAGTATCTTAGACATAATTGATGTTTGGAAAGTTTGAAGTAACAATTAAATAACAGTCAAAACAATATTTTCCACTTTTCGATGCTAAAATTGTTTTTGCTTAGAAATGTTAAGTTCAAATTTGTATTACTTTGTAGGTTAGGGCTAAATACCCACTTTCTAAAATTAAAAAGTGAAATTTAAAAATTAATGGTTTGAAGTTAAATTACAATTTTCAAAAGCATAGAGAAATCTACCAATTTCATACTTTTCAAAGTAGCTAAGAGAAGTCTACCGATTTCATACTTTTTAAAGTAGTTTTCTTGAAACCAGTAGACTAGCTACCGGTTTCAATTAATTATTATTATTATTATTATGAAGCAAATAGCTAATCTACCGGTTTCTTTACAATTTGAAACTGGTAGACTAACTACCGATTTCACCCTGATTATCAGAACTCCACAATGCGCATAATACATAACCAGGAGCCTTATGAAGAATTTATTTCTCATTAGGATTCCATTTTGGAATAAAATCCGTACCGGTTGATAACAACAAGAAGCATATTCCTGCTGCCATTTTTCCAAGGCATATTTATGCAACTGGATGTCATCTAGGAGAGGATGAAAAACATGGGGCAAACGAAATAAAGAATTCTGAATCAAGAGGAACAAAGCTGTATTTACACTGATATTGAAAGGATACATATGACAGTGAAAAGTAAGCAGAGGTAAAAGCAGTATTTACTGCTTTTAGGAACAATAGCCCATTCCTTCTCAAACACCAATGAGGAGATGTTTCCTATCACTGTTAGAATCTTACAATTCTCGATTTAAATCTTACCATTCGATTCGATTCAGCATTATTTCAAGCCGAATCTATAGACGAATCTAAATTATAATAGAATCTTACGATTTCCAGTTCGAATCGCGATTCGATTCAGCTTTATTTCGAGCCGGATCTTCATCACCATTCATCAAAAACTTAAACACTCAAATCTTCAAATCTTGTATGGCAATAACCACAGATCGAAATAACTAAGATCCAGGTTAAGAATGCTAGAACATTCAAATCTTCAAACAAAAATTCCAACTTAGCCAGGAGAATAATATATTCAAAAAAAGTGTCATTTGACCGAAATTAAGTTGTGTTATTTACAAAGCATGAGTTGAACAGAAAAGCATTACCACTTTTCCTTGTAATGGCACACAGTACATGAAGGGATGAACTGGAATTACATTGTAACCAAGAATGACTTGTGCAGCTAATTACATAATTACAACAATTAATGAACAGGTAAAAAATTAAAGAATGCCAAAAAAAATAATGCTGCATTCTTCTGACCCTTTTTCTGATCGAAATGTTTAGCAGAGGATTTGCAGAATATGAGTATTAATACCAAGATCAGCACCAATCTGTTGGAACTCATTGAGAGCTGCTTCCATCTCCGCTTCAACAGCAGCATCGTCCACCAAATCAATTGCATTCATCCGCATAACCTCCGCGTAATGCTCCTCCATCTCCAAATCGTGCTGGAACAGCTGCATTGCCGGACCCTGTCCATTCCAATTGCATAATTTTAAATGTCACCCACTTATTAAAAGCATTTCATCGTGCAAAAAACATCAAATGACTGACCACAAATTGATTGAAAAAAAAATACCTAGTTTAATAAACTTAAGAGGCCTAATAGCATTCGAAAAATACTGCAGAAGGAAGGATTGTTTTCCATATATAAATGGTTTAATGTCTATAACTAACAATATAACCAATTTAGAAAAGTTACAACAATACCCTTGCGCCTAGGGTTCGACATCTAGAACCTAAAGTTTATAAAAATGAATATCTGCAGACTACCCATGATTGATCTTACTCTCTGATATAATATTAAGAAACTTGAGCCTAAGGAATTGATTTTAAAATTTAAGGTCAACAAGAATGGAAACTATTAGTAACTCCTAAGAACCGATAGTTAACCGACCAACTATGCCGAAACCAAACCAAAAAATAGGGAATGTATATTTCCTACGAAATGGGAAAAAAAATAATCGAACAACTGTGCCAAGACCAACCAGAAAAATAGGTTAAGTGAAACTGAAGGACTAGGAATTTTATGTGCAATTATAAAATTTTATGTTCTGCTTGGTTAAAAAAAATTTAGTTTGTATATAATATATTAGCTGAATTTTTTATTTCCTATATTTCAATTTTTTAAAATTGATTTTTTAACTTTTTTTTATAACCATAATTTATAGGTTTCTTAAAATTTTGAACTTTCAAGAAAAATTAGGCTATTGGATGATATGTATGCATTAAGACACTGCATGTATTATGTTTGTGATGTGTTGTATTGCTATTTTTCATTTAGACAAAGACAACTGGAAATTTCAGAGACTATGATTTAATTTTTATAAATGTTGCGAAAGAGACTAAACAAATTCACCTGACATAGTTCAGCATAATGTTTATAAATCTCGCTGCTTTCATCTTGATCTCCAAGTAAGCTACCGCCGTACCAGCCACTAGCTTCATCAAATGAGGTCATTTCAAGGTACCTTAAAATCAAAGCACAACGAAGAATTAGTTAGCTGCTACAATCAACATTTACAAGTGCCCCTTTTCATTCAGGTCCTCCAAAATGAAATAGATGTAGTAGAATAACCAGTTTCTTTACCAGCCAATATATTTGGTATAAAATAAAGAGGGGAGGGAAAGGAAGGAAATGGGGGTTGCAATTGCATGTAGAGACGTAACAGAATTTCAAATCGAGAAATACATGTGCACATTTTCATGTGCCTGAAGCAGCATACAATTACATCAGAGTAAACGAAATTTTTACACTGGTAGTATTTTGCGTTTAACACTAAGGACGTGAATCCCTGGTGGCATTTTTTATTAACTAATTGTTTTGCACTCCCTAGAATTATTCTTTGGATAAAATAGTGTATTTTCTTCTTTGAATCTAATTTAATAGGAAAATATATTTTCATAATCAAATCAAGACCACCTGTAATTTTATATTATTTTCTGCATCTTCTATCATATATAAAAGTTCTATCCTATTTAGTTTTAGAAGATCTTTGATTCTTAACTTATGGAAATAATTTTAACAAAACTTTGTAATATAATAAAATCAAACTGAATTATTTTAAAATAGTGAAGCCTATACTAAAAAAAAAAAAAAAGGGCGGCCCGGTCGCATTACGCGTCCCCGTTGAGCGAGGGTCCGGGGAGGGGTCCCACCACAAGGGTGTATTGGGGGCAAGCCTTCCCTTGCCAATTTAATTGACAAGAGGCTGCCCCTAAGACTCGAACCCGTGACCTCTGGTCACACGACAACAACGTTTTTACCGTTGCGCCAAGGCTCGCCCTCGCCTATACTAAGTTAGATAAAAATTATTTTATTGTTGATTATTCTTGAATTATATATGAAGGTACAAATAAAATGTTACTTAAATTTCTCACTATATTCCATGATCCACATTTCTCTTCAGATGATCCTAATAAAATTAAAAAGGGCACATGATCTCCATCTCTACCAACCAGCCTTCCCTACTGTAAAGAAAATAATGTAGATGGGTAATTGGATGGGTTATCATAACCCATTGGTATAACCCATTAAACACTTATAACTCATGTATAAACCATGGATATTCAATTTTAAGGGTTTGATGGGTTCAATTTGGGTGGGATCATATACTCCACCCAATTTTCTTCACCCCATCACTGGAAACAAGTAAGAATCATGACAGATTTTCCAAAAATAGGAAAGATATTATCAAGCAAATACCTCTGGAAGATATCCTCTTCATTCATGTCACCTACAGTGGAAAGCCAACCCAAGTCGCAGTAACCATCAACTCTAATAGCTTTATCAGCTCCAACATTTTCAGTTTCATTGTGCGCAGCTTTGGAGGCAGCACCACTTTCTTCGTATTTTCTTTGGCCAAATAGCCAATTTGGGCTTTTGAGCTGTATTTCACTGCATAAAAACCAATCATGTCCTATGATTATTGTAGACCAAATACAAATTTTGGCTAACATTTAGTAATTGAGCAATCTAGAATGCATTAGCAAGACCAATGCTTGAACAAAAAATATTATGATAGCCATAAGTTGCAAAATAAGGACAAAGGCAAGAAATACTTGCAAAAATGAAAAAGTTTCATTTGCAGATTCCATTTTAATTTAAACAAGTGCTCCAAAAGTCTTGTGCCAATATGCATACAGTAATATGAAACTACTTGGAATAAAAAGGACCTTTATAGAGCATGACTCCAAACAGAATGCTACATCATCATTTGCTGATAAAATAAAATACAACAACAACAACAAAGCCTTAGTCCCGAAATGATTCGGGGTCGGCTAACATGAACCATCATATAAAACCGTGAAATCAAGTCGTGTCAGCGACACAAATTCTCTCCCTCCACTCTGTCCTATCCACTACCATATTTTCCTCAATCCCTAATAAACTCATATCACTCTCGATCACCCTCCTCCAAGTTTACTTAGGTCTTCCCCTACCCCTCACCACTACATCCCTTTGCCACTCTTCCGTCCTCCTAACCGGCGCATCAAGCGCTCTTCGTCTTACATGGCCAAACCACCTTAGTCGGTTTTCCCTCATTTTATTCTCAATAGATGTAACCCTTACTTTTGTTCTAATTATTTCATTACTCACCCGATCCTTTCTCGTATGACCACACATCCATATCAACATACGCATCTCCGCCACCGACATCTTATGAATGTGACAATGTTTCACTGCCCAACACTCCGTACCATATAACAATGTCGGTTTGATTGGCACTATCCTCGAATCTTTTCTTGTTAGTATGCTAAAAATTTTTTGCAGAGTTCAAGTTAATGCCTACTGCAAGATATTTCCTTTTATTTCGTTTTTAGTGCTCCTTAATGGTTTTTTCCTATCCAAAGGAAGCACTAAGAAGTCTCTTTCTCACTTTTCTTGTTCTTGCCTTGATTGTTTATGCTTTCTTGTTTTTCTTGCATGAAGGATGAACCAGTACTAGTTTGAGAATCCAAAAACTAAAAAAGGTGCATCTTTTTTACTTGATTTTTCATTTCATACATCTTATTTCTTATTGGGTTCTCTCTCTTTTTTTTTTTTTTTTTTTTGCTTTCTGTCTTTTGTAAAACAGGAAGTGATTTAGCATAGAATGGATTTCAGTATTTGTCAAGGGCTGTTATCCAGCACAGGAAACTTCCTTCCTCCAGCCCCAATTAGTACCAGTCTTGAAAACACAAATAGAACAACGATAGTAACAAAAGCCATCTTCCTTGGAGAAATTTTACCATTCCAGAAAAGGCAAGCAAAAGAAAAAGAGTAACAGGCAAGCAAAAGAAAAAGAGTAACAAGTGTGAAAGAAGAAAAACCTACCATCTTTCAAACGGGAAACCCAAGAGAAAGCAAACAACCAGTGTTTGAGTGTATGCAATTATCTTTTCATACTACAACAAAAATCTTTTTTTCTCTCCTCTCAAAATAAGGGAAAAAGAAAGCAACATAACAATGACAACAAAGGCTATGTAATTTCTAAAATACCCGACTCAAAACAAACAAAACAAAACTTCAAATAACAGAAACCACGTCATTTACTGCCTTTCAGGGATGCTTTCCTGTTGAGTTTCAAAGTCTTTTCCATGTTGCTTGACTCGTATGTTAGACGTGTCTCCTAATATTAGACTCCTATAGTAGTTTCTACTAATGCAGCAATTAAAAATAAAAAGTTAGAAACATGCAATGGATGGCCATAATGTCCCAGTTTCCATTATATACACCAGCATTTTAAAGGCAATATTGAACATACAATGAAGAAAAAACTAAATGAGAAAATTTAAGCTGATATATCCAGGCTGTGATTTAAATCTGCCTCGAATGTGCAATGATATGATTCAATGGGAAAATGGTAAGGTATATCTAAAACAGATAAAGTGAACCGAACCAATCAGTAACTTAGTCTGCACATTGCATGTGCATAAATGCAACATTCAGGTGACAGTTAACAAATGCAGGAAATAAATGCTAAGGTTATCGGAAAATTACGCTGCATCGGGTGCCACACCAGAATTAACCAAACTACCTCCTGGTCTTTGATCAGGCTCACAACAAAGTCTGACATTTTTTATTGCTCCACATGTCTTCTCAATCAATTTATCAAATGATGTTAGCTTCAAACGTGAAAAGTCTTCCTTGCAGGCGGGAACAGGAGCTAGATTCAGTCCAACTCCATCAGGTCTAGCATTGGTTTCCTGAGTGCTGGAAAAAAATATTAGAATAAATAGATGATATAGATACTTTCGATCACAAATAAACGAATTCAACAGAAGCATACAAAGAGAAGCAGTTAGACATTTTACCATGTCTCGGGATCAAGGTCTTCTTTAATCCCGGCAACATGAAGATAATAGTCTGTATCCAATTCCCAAAGAGCAGGTTTCCCTTCCTGTGGCCGAAAGTAACCCAAAAATCTGATAAAACAGCACAAGTACGATAGCATAAGAACATATAAATGTAAATATATTTTTTTAATAGATACTTTTGGGACTAGTATTTGGAAATGTGAAGATTCTTAGCTGCTATAAAGCATGCGTCAATGCAGTGTGCAATTCCACTCATTTTGCATACTACTATAGCATAAAAATCAAGTAAGCATAAAAAGGGAAGAGAATTACAAATTTATTGCATCTTGCTTTTCACCATCCGTGTAAGCATTACTATAGTAACGCTTGATTGACTTAATAAACTCTCTCGACTGTGTTGTAGCTTTCCATTTTCCCTGTCTCTCTGGAAAGACCTGCACACCAGATCAGACATTGGCATGATAAAGTCAAGACAGCAACCATGTGAAAAGTGAAACTCAATAACTATTTCCTGGAGCTAGACAAGAATATGCATACAGTATTATGAGCTGCAGAGCCACCATATTGTTGAGCAAGAGCATCCCCCATACCCTGATACATATCCATAAGAGCTGCAGCAATGGTACTATCAGGATCCACTTTTGGAATGTCTGTCAAACCCATTGCATGGAGCTGGCGCCCTAAAGCTGCTAAACCATAAGCATATTGGGCAACATTTGTACGATCTAAGCAGTCAATGCAGTTGGTTCGAAGAATTCCACTTTGAAAATGAGGTGCTTCACCACCAATCTTATCCTGTTTATATTGTTGATAAGATTCATTTTCTCTTCCCCGATTTATTGTAGAACTAAGATTTTCACCACCACTTGCAAGCCTCGAAAGATCACCAGAATTGCCTGTCAGATCTCTGAGAAAAGCATCCCTGTAAAGAATGAAAAACAAGGCAAATATCAATATAAAAGGAACCATCCTTTAAAAGAATAATACAATGTAGTATTCTTCTAAAAGCAATCGTCAATTTCCTGTCCTAATATTTACTATGAAGTTGAAGCGGAGTAAAAAAGGTGCAAGCCTTTTTTGAAAGATAACCAAGCTTCAAGCTCTATATAATAGAAAATCTTCCTCCATCCAACTAGAAAAGAGGCGCTGGGTTGCAAAAACTATTCACAATACAAGCATTGAGCAAAAAAAGGAAAGACCTCATGTTTATAGCAGTTCATTCATATCATGCTCATAATAGCAATTTTCTGTAACAAAATATCAAATGTGAATTAAATTTCCACAATTAAAAGTCATTACGTAAAATCCAATGAACTCAGTGGTTAGTTCATTAAGAAAGAAACATCAAAATTGTAATGGTAAGAAGATCAAAATTACAACCTGCCCTAAAAATCTTCAAGTTTGAGCTTGTTGTGGACTTTTATAACCTTTACTTGGCTTCAAAAAGTGTGTGCTTATTGTTGGGCCATCTGCCCAAAAGGGGCTACCGCCCCCCGTACCCCGTCCAACTCAGCAGCGAGTTGGATCGCTGCAGTTGGGCCCATCGCTTCAGTTGGGCCTATATATTAGTCTCCATAAGCCCAACAATCTGACCTGTTGGGCCATTGGCCCAAAAAAAATTTTGGGCGATTAGGGTTTCAGACGGTTAGGGTTTCGGGAGTATAAATGTAACCTCTTTCTCTGTAATCTGCATCTCATTCATTATAGTGAAATATCCTGGCTTGGTAGTGCCCCCAGACGTAGTCATTCTAATCGAGTGGCGAACTGGGTAAACAATTCTTGTGTGCTTGTTTGTTTTTCGTTTTCGTAATTGCATTTATTCTTAACACTTATTGTTGTACTACATAAATAATAAAGATGATGACAAGGCAGGTACCCACTAATTAATTTTATAAGTATTCTATCAGGGTGACCAACAAGACGCCAAAAAAAAAAGAATACACGGTTGTGAATGACAATTGAAAGACAGTGCCAATTATGAAAACATCCACATCCTGCTCTCCAACAAATCTGGAACTGATAGACAAAGTTCATTTTAGATATAACTGATCATTGCAAAGGTTAAGGACTAGATTGGTCCTCTATCCCCACATCATATGTCCAGATTCTCCATAACATGAACAAAGTCATGATACATTTATTAGAAATGTTTGTGGTAGCTAGCTGTCATACTTTTCAGAAAGGAACCTGAAATTTCATCTTGATTCACATTTTAGTAAAACAGCAGGTTTGTCTTAAATGAAACTACGAAATAGGTATAGAACAGATTGGAAAGTACGGAATATTAATATTCAAGATAAGTGCATTTGAAGAAAGAAAAAGGAAAGGCCTAAAGAGATACTTCATAAGATCAGGACAATAAGGAAAAAATGGATAACCCATCCCCCATGATTTAAAAAAAAAAAAAAAAAAAAAAGAAAGAATGCATAAATTACAAGAAAAGCAGTAAAGCAAGATCAGACATGTGAGGACATGAAAACATAAATCAGAGCAAATGTATCAATTTTCTGTACGGTTAGATAAATTTGAAAAAGAGAATGGATTACCTTCCAGTGTTTGTTCGACTTAGTTGGTTGGTTCTCCTCTTCACAGTATTAGATTTGCCACTGTAGTAAAAACCAGTCAAATCAAGTGCTTCACTTGCCACAGCACCCAAAACAGCCAAAACATTGGCAGACTTGCTTTAGACAACATGAAGAAGAAAGCAGTGAGCTCAACAATTAGTGAATACTGAAAACTAGGAGGAAATGCAGACCATGGCCAATGTACTCATAAGTAATGAATGGTTTACCTCTTTGCAAACTTGTGAAAATCCCAGTGGATAAATTTCAAATGATTTTCTTCTGAAAAAATAGCATTCAAATAACCAACAGCATTTGCAAACTCACGCCTCAGCATCATCTCTCTAGGTCGTTTTTCAACAGTCTACAACATGCCAGAAACTAAATGAGATCTGGAAAAAACATGAACATTTATGCAGAGACAAGTAGAGAAGTATGCAAATAAACGAAGTAAGTGGGATGACAAATGCCAACCACAGGCAACTGGCTGGAGTGATGTTTGATCAATGGGGTAATGCACATGAAAAATCTGAACTAATCTATATTGCCTTCCAACAAGAAATAATTTTCAATACTTCCATAAGCACACTAATGTATTGACAGAGAAAGAGAGACTACTTGATGGAGAGGTAAGCAAACATAAAATAATCTAGGATATTCCTATTCAGTTAACACAAAGTGACTTGATAAAATTATTCTTTTACAAAAAAACAAAATAATGAAAGTAAAAAAAAAATTAAAAGTTAAAATTTAAATTTAAATATTTAAAGAAAATAAAAACTAAAACTAAAAAATTTAAAAAAAAAAAAACTTAAGCAATAGATCAGTAATACATAATTTGGCAGTAATTTTGAAAACGGAAGAATTTTCTGGAGGAGTTCACAGGAGAAAAAAAAATGTCTTAAATAAAAGACAACAGATAAGGACATGTTAGACCACTGAGGGTTGTCTATCCACACACTTGGGTCTATTTTATTGGCTCCTTTCATGAGTTGTATAAGTTTAAAGAATGACCTAGTTTTAGCTTTGACTAGGAAAACATTATCAATTAACAATTTTCCCATGTCCATTTCCACAGAATAAGTGAAGCCTCAAACGAAACTTCAAAAGGCATCTTAGTTGAGGGAAAGTAAGGGAACTCACATAACTTCAATATAACAAAGTCGAAAGGTACAACCTTAGTTTAATAACTTGACTAACCATATAAGATGAGTAAGATAAAGACTCATAGTTTGCTTGCATTTTTGTTGTTTGAGAATGACAAAATGAATTCGCTATTAAAAATTTTAAAAAAATGCATATGATTCCAATAAACCTTGGAAGTTGAAACAAAGCAATTTACTAGCAATATGGCATATAAAATTGCATAATTTGAAAGTTCTGTTAAGAATAAATATCTAATTTATCAAAATATTCAAATCACTTGGCATTATTAACATTCAGCTTTATATTTCCACCGAGTACCAAAAATGGATTTGGAAGGAACCTTAATCAGATTGAGCACAATTATTGGATTCCCATATCTCTTTGCCAGGTCCTCGAAGTGCAATTTCGTAGCCTGGTATGTCGGATCGTACCTCTGCACTGGCATATAACAGGAATTACAAGAATTAATTTATGAAGCTAAAGAACAATACCTCTACAATACTCAACAGACTAATCAACTGTATCAAAAACATATCTTACAGATTATATCAGGTTTAGGACTAAATCTTGAAGCTTCTTGTGACCAGAAAAGAGGAATAGATCCGCGCACTTGCACAACAGAACTCATTTTCCCTTTGCATGATCCAGCTTCTTCATCAAGAACAATTTGCTCTGTTTCAACCTCATTTGCAACCTTTCCCCAATCATTTACTCCCCTTTTCAAGTAACTGCAGCCCATTAATAAATAAAAATTATAAAAACTTCCTGCCTTAATACGAAGACATTTTTTCGTATTAGCTTTTCACTTTTTCAGTAAATACAAGTCACTTTTCTATTTGCGCTCTTTTTTTCTTTTAACTTTTTGTCACACCTGCAGCTATATCAAAAGTTTAGTGATAACCATAGTAGGTAAGGTAAATTTTATTGGAAATATAGAAAACTATATTTAGGTCTGTCATTCAGGTCAAATTTTCAAAGGCAAGTATCTCCCCTCAGTTAAGAACCAGTATTATCTCTCTTCTCTTCCCTTAGACTCAAGCAAACATTCTTTTCGCACCCCTGCTAATCACACACCTCCAACACCAAAAGCAATCGCTAAGCCAAAACAAACATTGGCCATCACAATCTCTTTCAAACATCTAGATTACACAACTACGATAACCCAAAGTAATAACCCCATGCAAACTCTGAGTGGTTAACCATCAGATGCATTCTTAATCTCAAAGGAACCCCAAATAACAGCTTGCACACAAAAGAAACAAGTGAGAAAAAGGCTGGGAGCAAGGGGATGCTCCTATTACCAGTTTCTCCAAAACTATCATTTCTATGTTAATAACTCAGTTTACAATTTTGTCAAATCACACTTTCTTAAGCTTTTGTAATACAAGATGATTTGCTTATAATACAATGGCGTGTTTCATCATCTCGCCACCTCCAATTCGTAACTTCACAGCTAACATTTCAGTTCGTAGCAAACTGAAGACTTTAAGGATCAAAAACAACATTGACGCATTAATGTAAATACACATTAGATGCAGAAAGAAAGATATTACTTCTAAAATGTTGTTCAGTTAAGGACAAGATTAGAATCTTAGAGACCTATGATTGACAGCTCAAGAACTCAAAATAATTCAAGATTGGAGACCAAAAAAATTCATGGAAGAAGAAGATGATGACAAAAGAAAAAATAAAGTGGGTCACAACAATGCGAACAAAGCCACAAGCAAAAGTGAAGGAAAGAGAAGAGGAAAGCAGAAGCGAGAGTTTATGGAATAAAGACCAATATAAATGAGTCTTGGAAAGATCAAAAGGAATACAGTACTAAGATACTAATAATCAATCGGAGCTCAAACCCTAATTTACAAAGGAAGTTTTTATGATCTTATTTGTTCTTGAAACTTCTCTTCTAAGCTCTAACTTTGTGGCCGATTCTCAAGAAATTTTTACAAAACTACTTTTTTTTTTGCTTGTCTGTGTGTGTTTGTGGTGATGAAATTTGATCTAAAACTACTAATTTACTTATTTCTAAAAACAGGCCAAGCATAAGAAAGGAGTTAAAAGTCCTAGTATATTAGGATAAAAGGGACAATTGAATTACTTACTCATACTTCTCATACTACCATGTTCTTATGATAACTTTTTCAATTACCTCAAGTTAATGCCATGTCCTTATACAAATGAATTACTTGAAAATGGAATATTAAGAGTGCAAAGGCATTAGAGAAAGAAAATGAAGAGAGCTTTAGAATATCCAATATGACTAATGAACGCTGAATTTCTTATGAGAGAAATAGCAAGAGAAGAAAGCAACCATCGAGCAGAAGAGGGAGAGATGCACTAACATGGTTTGTTGCTCCTCCTTCGGTCCTTCCCTGAACAAACAAGAAGATATAATTTTCTTTGGGAGAAATCTTCAGAAAATGTATGTAAGGGACAATGTAATTATTGGGTCAAAAGATCAAACCCATGGAAGAATTAAGTTGTCCTCTTAGGAAGATCAAAATTAGAATATTCTAGCAAGAAGAAAGAGGAAAAAAGAATTTCTTTCAATATTGTTGCTATCCTACCAACTTAGACCCCTTGAGTTTACTTTCCATACCAAATCAAGCAAGTTGAGAGCATACAACTAGTTTCCAAATTAATGTCGAATTACAAAATTCACCTTTTCCACTCATCACCATGTCTAGTTGCATAACTAAACAGGCTAGTAAAAACATATAGTAAGATTTTTTTTTGAAGTATCACAATAACTCATATCTCTCCAACACAGCTCCTCAACACACACACCATCCTCTCTCTAGAAAACCGATGTAATTGTAATCGCAAATGTAGATTCTTCCTCTGAACTAAACTATACATTAATTTGAGATATATGCTATTATTTAGTGTAAAACTGTCCAATGATTATATGTTCAGTTCTCAAGGAATTAAAAATAGGCAAAAACCATTATTAAGCATTAAATTATTCAATTTGTTCTACTTAACCCTCAAATTTTTTTATTTATTCTATTATCGCATAGAAGACTTGAATTTTTGTTTTACCTCGCATTGAAGACTCTTCTAACTATCTGTCTTCAATTCAAGATTCAACATAACTTAATAAAACACGGTATAAAATCCAAGAGTAAATGAAAAAAATAAAATAATTCAGAGACATAATAATGACTTTTCCTTAAAAATATAACAAATAATTAATGCAGAAGATTAACATGTTAAGAAAATTTTGATGTTTTAAAAGCATCGATTAAATGTATCTTAACATCAAAGGATTATTAATAATTCTAAAATACTAGTATTACAAAAAATTTGACATCAAATCTGAAAGGAACACATTGCAATTAATTAACTCTATAATGTTAGGCCACAAACTAGCCTGGCCTATTCTAATGACAGTGAAGAACACATGCTCCTTATGATTCATTCATGATGAACCACATCAGAGTTAATCCATAATAATAATAATAATAATAATAATAATAATAATGTAGCTGATGCATGCGCTAACACTATAAATTTATGCATTTCCAAATAAAAGAAATATCTAAAAGTCAACAAGTATCTCCATAAAGTTAGAACATGCAAAGTTGGTGACTAAATGTAAGGCCGTTAGATGAAACAGACTGCATAAATAATAAGTATCAGAACATACCGAGTACCAGCAAAATGCCGAGAGCGTCTAGAAATCAAAGAAACGCTGAAGTCCCTCCCAAAGATTGATAACCTAATCTGCCATGAGCATAAAATAATTGGCTGAAAAACTAAATTTTACATTTTACTTGACAATAGTAAAAGTAAAGATTACTATCAAGCAATCGAATCATGTCTGAGGAGTTAACTGAACTAGATGAAACTCTAACGGAAGCTAAATGAACTTATTATCCAACATCATAAAATCAAAACTTCCAAGGATCATACGAATTGCAAAAGCATATATCGAACCTAATAATTGTCTTTTTTATAATTGATGGAATCTAAAAAACTTATTGCAATTTATTTTAAAGAATAACTGCGTCCAAAATATTCAAACTTCATATAACCATAACATTGTGAAGAGAACATTGTATATAAACTAATAGGTCCCGTTTGGTACGTTGTAATGCAATCAAAGTTGTAATGAAATCAAAGTTGTAATGGAATGGAATAGTGATTCCATGACTATTTTGGTTGTCAAATTTAAAAAAAATGATGAAATGTAATTACCATTACAATAATTATGTTTACTTAGTTAAATGTAATAAAAGAAATTATTTACACAATTAAAATCAACAAAAAACATGAAAACGAGAAAAATGTGAAAAACACAAAAAGAGGAAGAAAACGAGAAAAACAGGAAAATGCGAAATGGTAAAACTGTGGAAAACGTGAAAAAAATTCACAGGGCTTACATGGCAATGACATATATTATATTGATTATTTCAATGATAGAGCTAGTACATAAGTATCCAATAACTCACTTGTAGAGTGTCTTTGTAACTAGCAGTGTTCACATGAACCTTAATGACCAAATGAATTTGGTCATTCACTGTTAGATCATAATACATGGTCATTAAGGTCCATGTGATCAAAACCGCTTTGTAACATTTCCTAATCATATCTAAGACAAAAGAAACACACACTAATCAACATTCTTCTAATTAATCAGTAATGAATTAAATTTAAAAGTTCTTTTGACACATCTTTATCTCAATTCTACTTTTTGTTTTTCGTTTTTCACGTTTTCATATTTTAGTCGTTTTCTTTTTACTCGTTTATCTGTGTTTTTTTTCACATTTTTCTTGTTCTTCCCATTTTTTCTGCTTTTTTTTTCATTTTTTGCGTTTTTTCGCAATTTTTTCTCGTTTTCAGTTTTTCTCTATTTCATGATTTTTTTTTTGTTTAACATTTTTTGCATTTTCATGTATTTTCATATTTTTCCCGTTTTTCATCATTAATAATAAAAATAGGAAGGCTAGTCGTAATGAGAATTCATGCTTATTTTTGTCGTAATGCCCATTGCATAAGTTTGCAAAGATTAATAATAAAAATAGAAAGGCTAGTCATAATGAGAATTCATGCTTGTTTTTGTCGTAATGTCCATTACATAAGTTCGAAAGAAAATTAGTGATGTATTTGTGATTCCATTAAGACAAAAACAATATGACTAACCAAACATGGTAATGAGCTTCCATTGTAATGGGCATTCCATTACAACGTCCATTACGACGTACCAAACGGGACCATAGGGAAATACTAAAACTTAAAAATTGCAGCCTGTAAATGATTCAGTAAAATAAAAGATGAAACAACAGTCCTCAACAAAATTTAGAATGCATTTCAAACAAAATTATTTTACAAATACTTTTGGTGGAAAGTATTTGCTTTAATTTAGAATGCATTACAATCCAAATGTATCTGGAAACTACTTTTGCCAAAACAAAAAAAAAAAAAAAAAATTGCAATATTGTAGGATTGTTTACAACTACATAAGTGAGAAATAAAGAAATGATATGCATACCTGCTTAAAATGCCCATGAACTAATGCTATTGTCCAAATAGTGTTGCCACATTTAGACCGAATACCTTTTGTCAGAAATTCATTCCACACAAACATGTTATCGTATGGCATCCTCTCTTTATCCATGGACAAGACATTCTTTTGCAGGCTTTGCATTATGGGATATGTATAACTAAAGAAAAAATCTTTGGTCAAATCCACACTAGATAACAGCTTTTTGTACCTGCATTTAGACAATGGTATATGCTTAGACAACAATGGGAATCTGAGTCATGTTAATAAGGGGGTTTATCATGTAAAAAAAATCTAATACATATACTTTTTTCAAAGAAAAAGAAACGGATATAATAAAAGTTATTCAACATTGGTCATTCACACCCGATCCCATGCTTCATAATCTCATGGTTCAGTTGTCAGCATGGGTAATGTTACGTGCCCTTGGGCAAATCTTCTCAAATAGGACAAACTTAACAGATCTGGGTCAGGAAACCATTCAAAAACAGATGTCCACTTATATGGTTAAGCAATTTGTACCACTAATGGTGGAACTTCTAGGCAACTGTTGGAATAAATGATGTGTGTTTGAAGGATTCTCAACCAGAACGTGGACACCAAGATAGGTCATGAGTCATCACCAGATGATGGCATACAAACTAGGAAGAGAAAGCCTTCAAGTTGTTAAAATAGCTAGATTCAAGATATACATTTAGTGTTTATAATGTTTCAGCTATTTCTGAGGGCTTAAAACAGAAAGAATATCAATGCTAAATAAGATGCTCTCAGTAGGCATAGTTTCAAACTTTCAATTAAATCATCTTCAATAGACAAAAGCAAAACAAAGAGTAAGAATCCGATTTAGAAAAGATCAATGTTGTATCCCCTCTCCAAAACTCTATATACCTCCTTTTCTGATTAGAGCATATAGAAAATCATGATGCTTGAGCAGCCGAAGTAGAAGGAAAGAGGAAAATGAAGTTCAGAAGAATGAAAATAAGAAGCGGTCAACAATAAAACTCAAAATAATTCAAGAAGAAAGGAACATCTCTGAATGATAAGAATATCAAATTTTGATTCATATGAAACGAACAGTAACATGCTAAATATTAGCTCTTTCTGAAGAAGAAAGGAAAATAGAGCCACAAAACAAGTTTTTACGAGAAATTTAGGCAAAAACAAGAAAAAAGGTCCAGTCTTGAAAAGCTAGAGGGCTTTAGTGTCATCTCATAAAAAATTTAAACCTAAGGACTATCAGCCAACAAAGAATCCAGAAAAGTTTTGACAGTGAGTATTGCAATGCAACCTGGAAAATTGAAAATTTTAGCTGCAAAATAATCCCCACTCATCCTTTCCTGCCGTATTGTTTTGCCTTCAATCATTTCAAAAGGTCAAATCCAAAAATTTGAATTCGTTTCATAAGAAAAAGGTGTAATCTTTTGGTGAGCTAGAAGAGAGGAAGCTGCAACTAGGGATTCATTTCTCAAAGGCAGAAGCAAAAACATTTTGACCAGACTCCCTTCAAATGTACGAGTCAATAACAAAACTAATTCTTGCCAACTTTGTTTTGGGAGTGCTATCAACACCACAATCAGTGTCCCATCATTACATGAAATATCTCTCTCGAACATGCATGCAAGGCAATAGACCGATGCAGAAACAAACAGTAAGCAAGTAGAGGTTAGTACAAGATGAAAGTACCTTAATTCTGTTTTAGAATGTGCCGCATCAGTTTGAACTAATGCATGTGGAACTGTAATTAATTGGCTTTCTTCAATACTATATATAGCATGGCCACATATACATCCTACTTGCCGCCGTTTTGTAACTAGAATCAAGTAGTATGACTCCAAAAACTTGATGCAGCCTGAGAATACCAAGAAGAATGGGCATTGCCATCACGAGGATAAATTTTTGTCAAAAGGAAACAAGTGACCAACCAATACTAACCAGCTATTCCATAAACCTTAGCCACAAAGGTTAGTCCTCCAGTGGCACGATTGCCTTCCGAGATTCGTTGAAGCAAGCACTTGATTTCTTGTGGTGAATAAACCACTGGATCTTCACTAATATTGAGATCAGAAGGCTCTGAACGATCAATCTTTAACACTCTATAGAACCTCTTGTTCCGATCACTACCAATTAGATAAAATCTCTGCTCAAGCAAAGAAATAATAGATTGTTTTTTTATCAAAAAAATAAAAGAAAAATTACAGCATAATAGCAATAATAATTTTGTGCCAAAAGCAGAAAGTCAGAGATCAGAAACAAAATAAAATGCTAGATAACTTTTCTTTACACTGTATTGCCTATCAAGAAATTCAAATCTCATTAAAACTACCGCGATGTTATTTCCCCTGATTACACACAATTCAAAGACTTGACTAGTTTCTTTAGCTGATTAAAATTAGTTTAAGCATGCAGTATAAAAGAAATTTCACTTTGGAACATAATTGTATAGATAAAAAGTTTAAAAGGAAAAGTATACTTAATATGAGAAGTACAAGTATCCTAATAAAGGATTAGATTCTTAAAACTTTGTTTTGCCAGCAACTACACCAATTAGTATGGCCATATTTATTAGCTATCTGGCACATGAGCCAAAATACACAAATTAATATTTTGAATAGAAAGATCAATTCGCCAATCCAATATAATATAAACAACAATTTCTTGAAACACTGACCAACAAGACATGAAAGCTGAGCAGCAATTAGTTATCAGGAAGACAAGATTTCAAATTCGGAGACAAATGAGCTCTTGCTAAACTCTTTGGACTTTCCTTTGTTTACACATGAAGTAAAGAGCTGAGAATCCAAAACAAGTTGTTTAATGCAAACGAACAAAAATAGAGATGAAGCTCACCTGTCTGGTCTCATAGAGTCTAAACTTCTCGAGCGAATAGGAATTGGGGTCGATTTCGGTGTCGTTGGACGGATGGATTTTGGCAGAGGAATTGGGGAAAGAATTAAGTTTGGGCTTCGAATTCTCGAATTTAGCCATTGAATTTGGCTGCTGGTTAATTGATTCTGATACTAATTTTTCTGCTAAATCGCCATGGCTGATTTCAGAAAACGGAGGTTGGGATTAGAAAGAAAAAGTGAGGGCGTTTGCGGAATTTTGGGCTTTATATAGTCTTCCTAATAGATTCAGTTGACAATTCATTCCCCTTAACATAGGGATTTAATTTAATTTATCAAAAAAAAAAAAAAAACCACGTACGGTGCCTTTGGTATTCTTCTACTGGATAAAGAGAAAATAAAGGATTCGGATAAAAATAAAAATATGATAGTCGAGAATTATTATTCAATATTTCGTACATGGGATAGGGATAGGAATAAAATAATACATTTTATTATTTTAGCCTTATTTAAACTACGTAACATTAATTTGAGAGATAAGATTGACTTTTCCATTCTATTAAAATCGCAGGAGCGTATCCCACCTCCTCATACTATCCCTCTTGGGTACAAGATTTGAGGAATAAGAGGTTTATCCCTTATCTGTGTCACTCTTCTATCTCTCAAACAAACACGAGATAACTTATCTCGTATTTTTTTATCCATACCTCACCTTTTATATCCCTTCTAACAAACACTCCGATAGGGATTTAAGAATCCGGTTTTCAATTCATCCATACAAAATTTAACACGTGTCTTTTATTTAGTCTATACAATTACTCCCTTCACGGGGTGTTTGTTAGAGGGGATAAAGATACGGGGATAGGGATAAAAAAATCGAGATGAGTTATCTCATGTTTGTTTTAGAGATAGGTTAGGGAGATAAGAGGAGGATGTGAATCTTATCCCTCAAATCATATACCTAAAAGTGTGGTGGTATAAGGAGATGGGATAAGCTCCTGCGATTTTATCCCTCAAATTAATGTTATATAATTTAAATAAGGTTAAAATAGTAAAATGTCTATCCCACATACCAAATGTTGAATAATAATTCTCGATTATCATATTTTTATCCTTATCTCTGTACCAATAGAATACCAAACTTCTCGTCACTCCATAATATTTGTCAGTTTTTATTGTTTTCACTATATTAAAAAGTAATTAATTAAAAAAATTGGGTTTATAGTTATTTAACTGTAATATGAGACCTTTCAAATATCAATTATATCTAAGTTATTTGATATGTTACTAATAAATTTACAAAAAAGTCTGTTAAAATACTAATAACTAAGTCTAATATATATATATATATATTAGTGAGAATGTCTCGCTTTTGACGATGGTAACAAAGTGGTTTGTGAACCGGTCATGGATTCCATGGAAGAGATGTGTGCTCTGATCACGTTAGAAGAAAAAGGTGTGTCGGAACTGATTGTCATCCCTGACGATATCCAGCTTCCCACTAGACTGGAGAGTTGGAGCCTACTTGGACGGTTCCTTACTGATCGTAACATCAAGGCCCCGATCGTGAAGAATGTGATGACAGATTTCTAGCGGCCCTCCAAAGGTCTTTGCATCATTGAACTTAAACCAGACATTTTCCACTTCGAGTTATTCCACCCATTGGAAATAGACCGAGTAATAAAAGGAAGTCCATGGACGTTTGAGCAAAATCTGGTCATCAACGATCTCTTTAAAGACGGACAGAATCCCACTGACTTCCAATTGAATAACACAGAGTTCTGGGTTCAGGTGTATGACCTCCCCCTGGTTTTATGTCCGAAAAGGTCGTTGTACATATTGGGAATTCTATGGGCGTTTTCATTGATTCAGATGCAAATAACTTCAATGGTGTTAGAAAGCAGTATATGTGTATTCACGTCTCTCTTAATGTTCTATTACCCCTCAAGAGGAAGATGAAGATTGGCAAGAGAGGTGGTGACATTTCTTGGATCCAGTTCAAGTGTGAGAGATTGTCCATGTTATGTTTTTTATGTGGACAAATAGGACATTTTGTTAATTTTGCAATGGATTGCTGGAGATAGCAGACTCTGACAGAGCAGTTCGCCCTTATGGTACTTGGCTTCGAGCTCCTTCTCGTCAGGACGCTACTTTGCCAACGTCCAAATGGTTGCTTCCATCGCCGTCGTCGGTGTTCCCTGTTCATCCGTGTCCGATGAATATGGATAGCCTTGGTGAACAACCTACTGTAGATTTATAGGTTAACTTCTAGGAACGTCTTGCTCGATTCCATAGCGGAATTAGTGGCTCCACTAATGGAAAGGGGACTTCATCAGATAAGGGAAGTAGTTCGAATGCAAAAGAAGATAAGCGGCAAGATAAGGAAAATGAGTTGAGTAAAGAGGAATAAGTCTTAGTTATTAATGATAGGGGTGGGCAAAAAAACCAGTCAAACCGGTAATCCGAACCGAAAAAAGCGGTTAACCGAACTGGTGGTTTTCTTAATGGTTAAAAAAATATATAGGTACCGGTTTCGGTTTCGGGTTAGAGTTTTAAAAACCGCGGTTAACGGTTAACCGAACCGTTTAATAAATATAATTTTTTTTTAAAAAATTAATAAATAATTATATAACATATATTATATAACATAGAATATAAGATTAAAAAAAAGTTTTTAACATAGATTATAACCTATATTAATATAAATATATAACATAAATTATACTTGAATGTAAACTTGATGGATTAATGTTGTAATAAGTACTTTGACGAAATATTATTTACATTTCTTTATGTTTAATGGATTGTTTTTTAGTTCGGTACTTATGTTTGAATTTTGAACTTTTATATAAATTCGTTTCGTTGAAATTTTTGAAATGTGTATTTTAATATTGTTTAAAAAATTTAGGTTTGGGTAAAATTTATGGTTAACCGTTGATTTTTGGTTAGCGGGTGAGAATTGGTTAAAAACCGTTAACCGAAAAACCTAACCGAAATTAATGGTTAACCGGTTGTATGGTTAACCGATTGATATGGACCGGTTTCGGTTTGGATGGTTAAAAAACCGTTGATAACGGTTCGGTTAATTTTTTTGCCTAATGGACCGGTTAACCGAACCGTGCCCACCCCTAATCAATGACACTAAGAGGAGAAGGCATGAGAAAAAAATATGCTTATGATAGGCCTGGGCAGTTTGACAAAAGCCAATTGGGTTGTGCAGTACTGAATGAGCAAGATGATGGGTAAAAAAACTTGTATATGATGGGACCTGGAGTTCAGGCCTAGCCATAGCCATCGGTACACTAAGCTGGAACTGTCGAGATATGGATAACCATCGGTCAGTTTGAATGTTTGCTGAGTTAGTAACTCATTTTAATCCACAATTTATTTTTTTAATGGAAACTAAATGTATCGTTCGAAACTTGAGGCAATAAAGTGTAAGATTCAGTCACTATTCAAAACCAAGGCCGCATAGACTGCCTAGGTCCCGCCTAGGCGTTTGAAATCGAGAATCCGCTCCGATTTTCTCCGATTAATCCCTCTATGCGTTTTTTTTGCTTGTAGGTGATTTTTAACTGCTTGGGCTCCGCCTAAGTGCCACCTAAGCAACGATGAACACAAGGATTTTTTATTATGAATTTATTGTTTGCTTTATTATAATTCACTTTTGAGTTGTTTCAATAATATTGTTATTAAAATGTTCATGTTTTCATATTTTAAATATATATGTTACAAATATAAGTGTTTTTATATTAAATAATTTTATATTATTATTTTTAGATAGTATAATACATATTTTAATTGAATTTATATAATAATTTATTGATTAACAAATGAAAAGTACAAAAATACAAATCCGATTAATCCTTAAGGGCCTTGACCGCCCGGCTAGCACTTAGTGATTTTTACAACCTTGGATTCAGTATAATGGGGTTTTTAGTGTGGATGCAGGTGGTGGTCTGCCCTCTTCTGGAAGGCTAATAACTCGACCCAACTTCTAGGTTTCTCCAGAAATCACATTGATATTCATGTAACATGCCATAACTCTATCACGTGGAAAATAATTGGGTTCTATGGCTACCCAGAAAGACATCGCATGTGTGACTATTGGAACCACATCAAACTCCTTCACCAAAAGTCTACCTTAGCATGGCTCTTAATGAGGGATTTCAATTATTTTCGATACCTGTCGAAAAATAGAGAGGGTAATAGGCACCCAACTACTCTTCTGCATGGCTTCATTGAAGTTATCAATTTCTGCCAACTCGATGAGGTTCCTATGACTGGGCATAAGTTTACATGGGAAAGGGGTAGAAACTCCTCTGCTTTCATCAAAGAAAAATTGAATCGAGCTCTTGCCTCTGGTTCTTTGTTTGCTTAATTCTCCTTGGTGAACATTGCAAATCTCGAAGCTCCCTCCTCCAATCACAGTGCTCTATTCCCATTCATTGGTCGATTAATGGTAAATCGCACTCATCGCTTTCGATTCGAAAATTGTTGGGTAAATAAGCTTGAATATCATACTAGAGGTTGGGATAAGTCAGAAAGATCTGAAGTTCAATGTCGTATTTTTTCATGTGGGGAAGAATTGAATGTTTAGGGAAATCAGCTACGACACCATTTCCAAGAGAAGGTCTGCCATTACCGTGTCTCATGACGCTGACGACTTCATAGACAGTTCTAAGGTTTTCTGCCAGATGTTGAGAGATTGTGCCTAAGAGCCTTTGTTGTTGGGGCTCTAAGGCCTCGTCTTCTTCTTTCGTCATTTCCAGAATTAGGTCGTGACTGAACTGTTCAATTCGAGGCACCTCTTCTTTAGTTATTTTCTGGATGTCCGTTATGGAGAGTGCACTAATGCAATGAATTTCAATGGAACTATTCAAACGAGTCATCATTGTGCCAGTCTATGCTCACCGTACCAATTTGATGTGATTGAATTCTGAGAGTCCACATGTCAACCTGCAATTGTATAGAAGCAAGGTCAAAAGGGGGTTGTTGTCCGGTGAACCCTCTCTGATGCCTAAGTTAGTTTATGAAAGGACTGAAGGGTGATCATAATCAGTAAACAAAAGATGTAATATAAGCTTAATATAATGAATGAACTTGTCACATTAACCTGAGCTTACTCTATTTATACTGATACCAAGCTATATAAGATGATTATGAGTTGTGGAGAGGGATGGACCATGTAGTAGGAGGAAGTGTGGTCAGATATCGTGGCCTGATATTCCTCAAACTAATTAGGCCCGTGGTTATCGGGATCCGATCATTATGGTAAAGGTTAGATCCTTGACTGGGTCTAGTGAGACCTCCATAATCAAGCTTCATGATACACATTCGTACTACTTGATTTGGACGAGAATATGCCATGTACTCTCTATCTCTAAGAGTTGGTTCGACCCTCTTAGACACCGTATAACAAAATTATATTCCTATGATATCACTAACTTTGTGGTATTTGCTAAATATGACTCTTACCGAAGATCATCCCTGTGAGGTGCCATTGGGATCACCGGGGAACACTCTAATGCCAAAGTTAGTATCGATATTGAGAATAATAGTAACTAACAAAAGCACTTTAGTAAATCAGAATACCTAAAACACCTCGAGCTTGAGGTATTTATATTGGATTCTGTAACCATCTGTAATTAATGATATAGCATGCAAACAGTCTTACTATTAATATTATTTATCACATTTATTGCTCATTCTTTGATTTGTCCATTCTCACCATTGATATGCCATTAATGGTGTTAATTCTTGAGTTGCTTATTCTTGAAGATGTTTCAGGAGGATATAAAGGCGGATATATACAATGTGGCAGATCCCCTTTGCTTCACCATGGCTGGCGTATGTCCATCTTAAGTGGATCTAGGTCTAAGCCACATGGCCCTGTATTATGAGGATAGGTCCTTTTTATCCCCTATTTATTATGTTTTTTCCCCAAAGTTAACATACAAGTGTTATCAAAAGCCCACCTAAAACGACTTCAAAGTCCTTTAGGGATGTTCGTATTCATGGTGTGCCTAGGATAATTATTGCTCTATTAGGCGCGAATTCCCTTACCACTTGGATGGAAACACGTGGCTCACTAGGCCAGATTTACGAAGCGCCAATGACTTTATTTTTTAACAAAGGTGATTTCTTTATGTTTGGAACACCATTTATTCGTCTTCCTCCTAGAAATTTCCTAATTTTAAGGATGTTGTTCCATTTCTTTGGAGCTTCCATTCTTGATTTCTCAATAGTTACATGTAAGTAGTTACGACTGCAAGAGCCATCTTATCTAGCTTGGAATATCGAGTTTCAGCGTCTTTCAACACCTTACTGACATAATAAATGGGAAATTGCTAGCCTTCCTCTTCTCGAATGACTATTGTGCATGCCGCCTTATCTGTGACAGATATAGGTATAAATTTCCCCTCGGATTGGTCTACTCATCAATGGTGGTTCCGTCAAGAACTATTTTATGCCTTCAAAGGCTTGTTGGCAATCTAGTGTCCATTCAAAGGTTTTCTTCTTCTTGATCACTTCATAGAAGGGTATGCATCATCTAGCTGAGCATGATATGAATCTTCACAGTGCAATGATTCACCCATTCAGCCTTTGGACTTCTTTCACATTATGTAGATCTTTCATCTCTAATACTGCCTTTACCTTGTCTGGATTTGCTCCTACCCCTTTCTAACCGATGACATAGCCCAAGAATTTCCCTGAAGTGGGCCCAAAGGTGCATTTCTCAGGGTTAAGCTTCATATTGTACCGTTGGAGGACTCGTAGGATTTCACTGATATCTTCTGCATGTTTTTCCATAGAGACGCTTTTAATGATCACATCGTCCACGTATACTGAAAAGTTATTCCTATCTTTTCCTTCGAAAATTTTATTCACCATTCTCTGATATGTGGCTCCTGCATTTTTCAACCCAAAGGACATTACCTTGAAGCAATAAGTTGTTTGATGGGTAACGAATGAAGTTTTGATCCGATCTGACGGTTCCATCTGAATCTGGTGATAACTGGATTTGACATCCATGAAAGAACATACCTAAAATACCTCAAGATTGAGGTATTTATATTAGATTCTGTAACCATCTGTAATTAATGATATAACATGTGAATAGTCTTACTATTAATATTCTTCATCATATTTATTGCTTATTCTTTGGATTTGTCCATTCCCACCATTAATATGTCATTAATGGTGTTAATTCCTGAGTTATTCTTAATAACGTTTCAGGAGGATATAAGGGTGGATATATACCACGTGGCGGATCCCCTTTGTTTCACCATGACTGGCGTATGTTCATCTCAAGTGGATCTAGGTCTAAGCCGCGTGGCCATATATTATGCCAATAGATCCTTTTATCCTTTTTATTGCGCTTTTGCCCCAAAATTAACATATGGTGTTATCACTTTGATATGGAAGTTTCCACCTAGACCACCCAACATAGGTGTCTTCAAAGATCTCCTCTAGGATTTATCCGATATATATATATAATTTGATACAGGCCCGTCCCTGAGCCTGGGCAGGAGGGGCGTTTGCCCAGGGCCCAAGGATTAGAGAGTACCCAGTTATAGTAATATATAGTACTAAGTTCTTTAAACTATACTTGATTAAATTAAAAATATATATATTTTGATTAAAAACATCATCATCAGATTCTTTCCAAATTAAAAACGTTGACATTAGATTAAAATTCAAAAAAAATTATACTTGATTAAAAATATGAGCATCAGTTACCAAATTTTCTAATTTAGCTCAAATTCTTTCCAAATTTTCTAATAAAAATATTGGACATCAATTCCCTAATTTATCTCAGGGCCCGTTTGGTAAGATGTAATGGGCTTTGTAATGGAATGCCCATTACATTGAAAGGCCATTACCATGTTTGGTTGCACTTCAAAATTTTGTTGTAATGGAATGAGAAATCCATAGATTAAATTTTGTTTAACAACCATTGTAATCCTCATTACATATAAAAATGGATTGAATTCTCATTACATTCAACAAGTAATCTTAATTTCTATCTTTAAAGTTCCATCTAACCTCTCATTTTTCAAATCTCACTTCTCATCATTTTCAAAAACGCAAAAACTAGAAAACCTAAAAACGAAAAAAAAGCAAAAAAAATAAATATGAAAAATAAGAAAATGAGAAAATAGAAAAAAACGGTGAAAATGGAAAACGAAAAACGAGAAAAATGTTAAAAAAATACTATGAAAACACGGAAAATTATATACTAATTTCACGATTTTCATGTGTTTTTTTTATTGATTTTAATTATGTAAATAAAATTTGCGATTATATTTAACTAAGTAAACATAAGTAATGTAATGCTAATTACATTTCATCATTTTTTTAACCAAACATGGTAATGGAATCACCATTCTATTCCATTACATTACGGGCTCGTTTGGTTCGCGGAATAGAGGGGGAATAGAATAGCCTATTCCTAAAGAATAACTATTCCCACCTTTGGTTGATTTTTTTTTATGGAATAGCTATTCCATGGAATCCCTATTCTTTGATTTCATGGAATAGCTATTCTTCAATTTAGGTTAGGAATAGCTTATTCCTAATATTATATTTTTGTAATTTACAAAATTATCCTCCATTAAATCCTCAATCTTTTCTCTAATCACTTTCCCAAATCTTATAAATTTTGGTCAACCCATAATTTATATCATATAAAACGTGAAAAATGGAAAAATGACGAAAACATTAAAAAATGTAAAATACGAAAAATATGAAACACAAAAAATGTGAAAATGTTACAAACACGAGAATATGCAAAAAATAAAATACGCGAAAAACATGAAAACGTGAACAAATGCGAAAAACACGAAGACGCAAAAAAAAGCAAACACACGAAAAACATAAAATAGGAATAGTGCGAAAAAGTGACAAAACACGAAATATTAAAAAACGTGAAAAATAAAAATACGAAAATGCAAAAAAAATACGAAAAATGCTAAAACACAAAAACGTGACAATATGTGAAAAACATGAAAATGCGAAAAACGCAAACAAAACACGAAAACGTTAAAAACAAAAAAAATATGAAAAATACGAAAAACATGGAAAAACGTGAATAACACGAAAAAGTAACAAAATACAAAAAATACAAAAACGCGAAAAAAAACAAAAAAGGGGAAAAACCGAAAAAACTAAAACGTGAAAAATCGAAAAAATGCAAAATAAAACACAATAACATGACAAAACGTGAACAAACGGAAAAAACAAGAAAACTTGGGAAACACGGCAAAACATAAAAAAACGTTACAAACGCATTTTTCGTGTTTTTAACACTTTTTCATGTTTTCGTGTTTTTCGATTTTTTCACGTTTTTCATTTTTTTTTCACATTTTCGTGTTTTCCACTTTTTTCATGTTTTTGTGTTTTTTACGGTTTGCACATTTTTTTGTGTTTTTTCATATTTTGCGTGTGTGTTTTTTTTTGTGTTAACACGTTTATATGTTTTCGCGTTTTCACCATTTTCCACTTTTATCTCATTTTTTTCTTTTGTTTTTGTTTTTTTTACCTCTCTTTTTTCGTGTTTTTATAATTTTTCCGTTTTCATGTTCTTATTGTTTTTTCGTTTTTAATGTATTTTTCGTGTTTTTTTCGTCTTTCGTGTTTCCCATTTTTCTATTTTTTATATATTTTTTAAAATAATATATATTAAATATTTGAACAATTTATAGTAAAAAATTAAAATTTTAAAATAAATAAGAAATTACATTTGAGGATAATATTGTCTTTTTAATAAAAAAATTATCTATTCCATTCTACCTTATTCCATCAACCAAACATAGGAATAGTAATTCCTAAGAATTTCTATTCTATTCTTTGCTATTCTATTCCTTTGGAATAACCATTCTATTCCATTCCATTCTATTCCGCGAACCAAACGGCACCTACAAGTTTGATTACATTACAATTGTGATTACATTACATTGCATTACGTCATACCAAACGCACCCTCGGAGTATTTCCATAATTATCTCTCACATCCATCAATCCTAACAAAATTATTAATTTATCTATCTCTTCTTTAATCACCAATCCCAAAGAATATTGAACGGTAATATTGTCCTTCATCTTCAGTTCATCTTCAATTCATCAAGCTATATAATCAATTTTGTTCTCTAATCACATCATTATGAAACTTCCAATTGCTAATAGCTTTTTTTTTGTCTTTGAAAAACGCTATCAGATTCTGATTTACTTGGTCTTCAGAGACATTTGGGAGAAACGCATCAAAATCTTCCAATTTAAAAAACTTAGCCCCTAAAGCCCGTTAAGTGAGATGATTTTTAGATTTGATTTTTCATTTTTCTGTTATCATGTTTTGTGCTTTGAAGAGCATAAAATCTATTAGAACTATTTCATAATTTATTACATTTGAGAATTTTGCATCTAAAAATACTCATAGACATCATTTTGTATAAGAAATTGGGTACTTAAAACAATATAAAATGTTTTTTTCATATGAAATGTTTTTATTAGATCGTTTGTTAAATGTAACAAAAAAAAATGCATTTTTAAGTAATATTCTTTTATACAATTAACTTTTTTATTTTATTTTTTACTTATATTTATTTATTAGGGCCACTTGGTAACTCGTCCTTGGCCTTTAAAATCTCAGGATCGGCACTGATATAGTCATCAAAATTGGAATTATATATTTATTGTGGAGGGAATAAGAAAGAAGAGAAAAAGTGGGAGCAATAAATAAATAAATAAATAAAGGCGTTTATGTTATCCACAATTCTGAACCTCTCAACTTACATTCACGAGTAGAAGGAGTGGATATAGTCTAAAAGCAAAGAAAGAAGATGGAGAAGCTCTTTAGGAATATCAACACCACCAATAAAATCATGCTGATCGTGCCTTCTCCTCCTACACCACTTCTACTTTCACATCATCAATTCACTCACACCAAACCCAGAATTGTCTCCACTTTTGCTGCAAAATCCAATGGATTTTCCATCAATTCAGTATGTATTTTTTTTCAATCTAGTTGAATATTCTCAACATTTACATTATTGATAAACTTGCATCGATGATAAGGGGAAACTGGGAATTGATGAGTGAGTTCTTAATTGCAAATGATATTTACTATTTATAGTACATTAATTAATTAGCGTCTGTAGCTCAGTGGATAGAGCGTCTGTTTCCTAAGCAGAAAGTCGTAGGTTCGACCCCTACCTGACGCGGTTCTTTTTATGATTTTTTTTTCATTTTGAAAAATAGATAAATTTTGAGGTATTTGAAGTTTGCAAGGAATTTAGAGAATGCTAAGTTTAGAAATTGCATAAATAATAGATCTTGTAAAATTTAAAAAATATAAGACTGTTTTACAAATCGGTTAAACACTTAAGTTTTTCATTTTAATAAAAAAAAATGTATTTTGTCGTGAAGCTTGTCGTTAAAGGATTTGTGAATCAATTTTTCATGTGAAAATAATAATAATATTTATCAAATCATCATGTTATTTAATACTTTTTAATATTTATATTATTTAATATTTATTTTTTCGAAGTTCAATTTTTACTTCTATCACCTGAGACTTCATAATTTACATTGCTTTGCAGATTTTTAGTGGCTGCAAAGTATGTGGAGGCAAAAATGCGATTGAGTGTCCAGGGTGCAAGGTTTTATTTTATCAACCTTGAATAACAAAAATATTATTAGTAAAAAGATATATCAAATAAATATATTTGTAGGCAATTTTTGTGGAGATATGATGAGAATAGAGATGAGAATTATATAATTAATAATAAATTTTGATCTCAGGGAACGGGAAAAAACAAAAAGAATGGGAATATCTTTGAGCGTTGGAAGTAAGTTCTTTTGCCTATTTCCCGACTACCGAATTATTTATATATAAAGTATGGATTAATTATAATAAACTTTCTAATGTTGCTTTGAAAATTATTTAAATGATTAAATTTAACAATTATAAATATTATTTATATCAAATTAAGTATAAGATATTTAATTGAAATAGTATACACAATCACATAAAGAGAAATGTAATATAAATTTAATGTGAATTTAGGTGTTATGATTGTCAAGGATTTGGAATGAAAAGTTGTCCAGGTTGCGGCAAAGGAGGACTCACACCAGAACAAAGAGGGGAAAGATAGATTTCTCATCTTATTCAAACCTATTATAATGTGTTCTCTTTTTGTAATTCAAATGTTATTAAGGAATTTCTGTGGAGATACAATGAGAATTCCTGCTTATAGGGGATCGTTGAGAATTCCTGCTTACAGGGGATCCTAGAGAGGCCATCGCCCCTCAATTCCGGCAAAAAATAATGAAAAATTAGTTTTACTGACGGATAATTCTAAAGCTAAACATAAAATTCTACCGATAATTTCATTAGTTGCGGAATTTGGGACGAACTTGTAGGTATGGAATTAGGGACGAATTTACCACTCATTCTTAATCTCCTGAAAATTTGTGTTTTCTTACCGAATTTTTGTCCATCGACCTCAAATTTTCGGTTTAGGTTCCGCCACTGCCAACAAAGATGTAGATCTTTACCTAATCCATCCCATATGTAGAAAAATACTTTGCCCCATCCCGAGAGAGAGGTCTTCAGCAGTCAAGAGCAGGTCTAATAGATATATAGCTGAGTTCATCTCGAAACTGAAAGATAGAGACACAACTACCTAGACCCGGCTTCTGACTACGACATCTCACAGCATAATGATTCAGAGTCAAGCCCAGTTCATCAACCTACTTCTGATGAGGCAGATGAATCACCAGCAAGGGAGCAATATTCAATTGCTAAGAACAATATTCCAAAGAACTTATGAGGAAAATAAATAGAGATTCTTCATTTCTATTGGGACGGATTCTTGTCGAGATAAGAATCCCCATGGGGATAAGGACAAAGATCACCGTCTCCTTTCCCAATTCCCAACTCATTCCATATGTAGAAGAATACTTTTTCTTATCCTCAACTCGTAGACAAAATAAATAGACATTTCTCATCCCTAATAGGATAGACCTCTGTCGAGAATGAATAAGCTTCATCTCGTTTCCAATTCTAATTCTGATTAGAACTAATCAAAATCTATATAAAGGTTTTATTTTTAAACAAGGTAGAATACATAAGAATACAATTAATTTTAACATGCCCTTTCGAGAACTTTTTTCTACTCAAAACTCTTTCTACTCAATTATCTCTAAGTCTCTTATTTTGCTATAAACGGCGAACCTTTCTTACACGACATCCTTTTAGTACAAGAACACACTTAATTTTGACATGCCCGTCGATAAATGTAAGACCTAGCAAAATACAAGTAGGCAAAGAAACCCAGTGCACTAAGTCCAGCAAGGAGGCAATAGAAATAATCAAGATGAGCCTTATTCAGATTGCTAGAAAACCAGCTCTCTTCTCCATTTCTACCACTTATTTTGTCAATGGCATACACAATAAAGCTACTTAAGAAGTTTCCTACCCCAATTACACTCAAATATAGTGAAAGTCCCACACTTCTGAAATCCTCAGGAACTTGATCATAGAAAAACTCCTGAAGGCCAACTATGGTGAACACATCCGAAACGCCACATAATACGTACTGAGGAACTAACCACCAAATGCTCATTGGAATCGTGTCGTTTGGCAGATCGATCATCCCATATTCTTTAGCTGTTTCAAGTCTCTTTTTCTCTACAATAGCTGCAATCACCATAGATAAAGCAGATGCACACATTCCGGTTCCGATTCTTTGAAGCATTGTAATGCCAGAGGGATTTCCTGTTAAGTATCTAACCACAGGGATAAAAACACGGTCGTAGACTGGAATTAAGACAATTATTGCAAAACCAATAAAGGTTTGAAGTGAAGCAGCTGGAATTTGAAAGCCTGCAGAAATTGTTCTATCCATTGTAACTCCTTGTTTTGTGAAGAAAGTCGTGGTTTGAGCAAACACAATTGCATATACCAAGCTAGTAGACCATATTGGAATAAGCCGAACAAATGCTTTTATTTCTTCGACGTGGCTAATACTCTGCGCCTCTCGATCTTCTGCTAACAGTCCCTCGCTCAGAAACCTGTCAATTTTTTTTTTTTTTGGTTGTCAATGATTCATGAATTATTTAGCCGGTGAAAAAGTCTCAAATTTAACAACTAAAAAGGTTGTTATATGCTCACTTGGATGCCTCAGAACTTTGATTCTCCTCTATAGATACGTGTGCAGATGTTCTTCGATATCTAACCACACCACGAATGGCTCTACCAATCTGTGTAAGTGAATTGTTGTCCTCCTTTTTTATACTATACCTATAAGTTTTAGTTCCAAGCAAGAAAACAAGTAATGCAGCTAACATCACCAAGCAAGGGATACCAAATCCGAGAACCCAGTTAAGGTTTTCTTGGATGTAGATAACAACCACAAGTGTTATGTTAATCCCTACAGCTGTACTAAAATACCACCAATTGAAAAACGAGCTCTTTGCTCTACTTTCCTCTGGATCTTGTCCATCGAATTGATCAGCTCCGAAAGCTTGAAGGCAAGGTTTATGCGCACCTTGTCCAAGAGCTACTAGATATAGAGAAGAGAAGAATAAGATCATCAAGAACCAAGGAGGTGAACATGATTTTCCATTGTTGATGTTTTCGCATTCAGAAATATCAAGTGAAGTTAGGGCAGCTGATAGTGTCAACAAGCCTAATCCCTGGAAGGCATTTCCATTTCAAGTCAAGTTGATAAGTAATTAACATTGGTAGCACATAACAAAATGCTAAAATGTCTAATTCTCATTCTAATAATTCATCTAAAAGCAAACTATTAACTAAAATAAAGATCATAAAAGTAATAAATATACCAGTATGAACTTGCCTGGTGAATTAAACATTAATCATAATGTGAAAGATACTTTATCAATTGGTAATGGAGCTATCCCTTTGCAGTTATTATGCATTATTTTTGTTCTACATATTCAATCAAACAGTTTGAGTTTCAGAAAGTTAAAATTTGATGTTTTTAAGATGGCAATCTATCAAAAATAAAGGACATTCCTTTCTAAGAAAGATGAAAAGTTATAAAATTCTGGATTTCATAAGAATTTCACTGAACCTATAACCCCACCATGAAAGGACTTTTGCTTTTCTATGAAAAAAGGACTTTTGTCATTCCTTACTACTAAATAAAAATAAACGAGACAAATAAGAAAATACCAAACAATCAAAAAAAATTACAACCAGTTTGAAAAATTCACTATCCATTAATTGACAAGGGATTATGAATTTGGTACCAAATCAAATCCAGTTGAATTTCTGCTTGAAGTCAAAAGTCAAAACCACAAAAATTTCTTATGGAAAAATCTCAAGTCTAGCAAAAGGGATTATGAATTTGAATCAAAAATAGATGGAGTGATTGATTGATAAGTAATTACCAAAATGTAGATCAAAGAAGCAACTATAACAGTACGGAATCGGCCAAGAAAGGAATCAGCAACAACCCCTCCTAAAAGAGGCAGAAGCGCGGCGGTGCCGGACCACGTGTTGACATTCTCAGCCGCAGTTGCCGTCGACTGGCCAAGTGGACCAGTAAGATACGATATAAGATTGGAAGCTATCCCAAAATATGCGAATCTTTCCGCCAATTCCACCGCTACCAACACCCAAAAACATGCTTTCAGCTCATACAATTTATTTATTAGTGCAATGGACGATATACAAATGAAATTGGGGACCAACCTATAATGAAACTAGCTGAAGTCCAGCCACCGGAGGTTGACCGACGAACCGGGTGGGCTTTGTAGTCAAGGAAACCATCCACCGTTTCATCCATGAGAAGTGACTTTTGAAAATGAAGAAGAAGAGTTGTTGGATCATCATCATAATATAATTAGAAGTCATTTTCTGCTGTTGAAGCGTGTTGCTCGTTTCTCTTTAAAACTGAATTTTCAATTTGTATGTTGAACTTGAAACCAAAACCATTCTTTTCAAATTGAAACTTCTCTATTTTCTTGCAATTTCACTTCTACGGTTGTATCTTAAAACCGCAAACTCAACCCAAACACATTTCATTTTTTTGGAAAGGAATAGAAAGTATTATTGAGTGGAAGACAAAAAAAAAAAAAAAGAAAAAAAAAAAAAAAAAAAGCAAATTGTCACTCACTACTGTAAGATAAAGAACTGACTGCTCGGGCTAGACAGTGAGCGGCACAGTTCGCTGACCGTTTAACAAAAAGATAGATACATCATCAAATAATCAATTCAGAGAGATATGAAATCAAATGATGTTCCTTAATCGCAAGAACTACTGATAAACATTCCGACCGAATCTCCACATTTTTAAAACCACAACCTTTAATCCATGATAGTGCCTCTTTAACAGCCATAGCTTCTATCAGAATCGGCTCAAAACATCCATTCAATCCACCATGACTAGCAAATAAACAAGAGCCCGTGTGATCCCTCAGAAATAAACGCAAAAAAGCAGTAACCCTCATTATGAAACAGGCCAGCATCAACGTTGCAGGCAATCAAGTTTCATAGTTATATCCCCCTGATACGAAGCTATTTCTTCGAGCAAATGCCATGTGTTCTCTATCTCCAAGAGTTGGTTTGGGCATTCTAGGCGTCACATGGTAGAGTTATATCCTCCTGATATCAGATGTCCCCCCTAGATCTAATTTATCATTCTTTAAGATGAGAAAGTATTGGCTTTGGGGAGTGTTGTGTTGAAACACAATTTCCAAGAGTTTTTTTATTATAATAAAAATAAATTAATTAAGGAAATTAGATCCCCAAAATTATTCAAATCAAAGGAATTAAAATAAAATTGATTTAAGCTAACTATGTTTGTTAAATGTCTTAATACATAAGCTTTAGATCAATGTAAATAAAGCAGGCCTTATAAAACATAAAGTAGAGGTGGCAAAATGACACACGACCCGATTACACGACACGAACACGACACGGATTTTTAGTGTTAGTGTTGAGCTTAATAGGTAATGTGTCATTTTTGGGTTGACACGAAACTGACACGCAAATTTTTGGGTTGGGTTAGTGTTGATATGTGAACCCGAAAACGACACGAAATGACACGAATATTGAAAATTATTGTTATATTCTCTCGTATTTTTTATGTCACTTTATTAATAAAAATAATAAAATTATAATTAATAATTACAAATATTGATTTGAATTTCCTAAATTGTTATAAACACATTACATGACCCTCTAACATGATATTATCGAACTTTTCGATAATTAGTGTTAATATATTAATCTAAAAATGATATAAAATGTTTAAAAACAGTAACATATCTTCTTATATTTTTAAGAGTTATTATTAATATACATGCATAACAAAATTACATGTAACCCGAAAACACGACACGAAACCGACACTAACCCGAACAGATTAACACGACTTTGACACGAAAGTTTTTGGGTTGGGTTTGGGTTTACTCTTTTTGACACGAACCCGAAATGACACGACACGAACACGACTCGAACACGATAATTGCCAGGTCTAACATAAAGGCCCAAAGACTGAACTTCTGGAACCAACAGGAGAAGCCCAAAGCTACCAAAGCCCAGAAGCAAAACAAACGGACAGCTGGCGTTGATCCTGTCACATAACGCATTTTCCCGAACTGGCAATAAGGACAAACTACAGAAGCCATGTCTCCTCAACATCTCCCTGCACATGCCTAAGTTAGAAAGTTGGCAAACTGCACGTCTGCTGATTCAGAAGCGCAGCTCAATATGATGGTTTTATCGAGCTTCTTGAGCTCTTTCTATAATGCTTCTAGCTTAGCCTCGACGACCTCATCCTTAACCGAAAGGTTCCTTTCCTTGGATGACAGATCAAGATTCAGCCGACCAGTGATGAGTCTGTTGGTGATTGGAGTCTGGTGTCCTTCTGTTCGGGAAGGGTCGTCTTCCTTCTTTTACCCGGACTGATTTTATGGGGGATTAATCAGTATCCCTTATGTTACATGCAGGGGGAGTTTGGGACCAATGGCATCGTACTAGGGAGTCTCATTTCCCCTTGACTAGGTGTCCAGATCTTTTATTCAGCTCTCTAAATATCCATCTCATCGATGATAACAACTTCGGACGGTGTGATGTCCAGTTGAATAGTTGGTATTTTTAGCTTTGTTCACATACCTAATGGTTTCTCGATTTTGATCACATGGACCTTAATGACTATGTAGTATTTGGTTATTCACAGTTAGATATATTGTAACATCCGTAATTTTATAGAAAGTACTTTTACAAAATAAAAGTCATAATATATATTATAATTATAATATTTTAAATTAAAATATATTAAATATTTTTAAGTGGACCATTAATTAATTATTTATTTTATTATTATTATTCTAACTATAATTGGATAAATTTTAATTACTTAATAATAATAATAATTATTATTATTATTATTATTATTAAAATCAAAATGAGAAGGGGGCGGGTGAAGAAAGCAGGGTTGGGAAAAAAACAGAACCTTTCATCCCTGTATGCGCAGCTTTTGCTCTTTTTCCTTTTTAATCTAATTTCGTTCATAACTCCTTATTTCGATCACTTTTTAGAACGAAAATTATACCATTAAATTCCTTGTTTTACGAGGAACATTTCAAGACCAATATTGATATTTTTTTTCCTGAGCAAAAAGTATGATGATCAGAGCGAGTATTTTCACCGGAAAAGTGTTAGATCTCCACCTTTTAGCCGATTTTAGTTGGGAAAAGGGTATACTTTTGGACTCTCCTAATCATTGGCTACCTCGTGATAGTCTCGGTTCGCGATTCCGGCATCTCCGGCGAACTTTCGGCGGCCGACCACCGCGCTCCGGCGAATCTCCGGGGAGCCAATAATGGATCAATTAGAACCTGAATAATTTGATTAGCTTTTGGGACTAGAGGTAAACTTAATTGTTTATGTTTATATATACATATAAATATATATTTATGTGAGTATCTATTAATGTGTTGTCATATGATAATTAAATGCATGTTGAATGATAAATGTTGAGTATTTGATTATCATTTGATTGGTACTTTATTTATATAAACAGTGATTTGATATCGGAGTTTCAAATGTTCTTTGTATGGGTGGATTTATCAATATAATGTTTTGTTTCTTTTGAAATCGTGTTACGCATGTATTTACCTAGTGAGGTAATTAACCGTGAAATTATACCATGGTAGAACGGGAATGAATTTGAGTTCAGAAGATTAAGAATTATAGAATTGTGTTGGTTTATATCTGAGTTAGTACAAAACATAAATAGTTAGCTTGGGTGAGTATATTCAATGGTCTGGAGGTTTGTTGATACTGTGATCACAGACACCTGGGTAGGGTGTTATTAAACTTATACTGTGTCCTGAAACTGGGGGCGATAGCAGTACCATATTATTGAGATAATCATTATGAGGTTGAAAGGGTACGTATATCGTACACCTACGTTGGAATATTGTTAACCATGAGACCATTGAGTATATTTCACTTGGGTCTAGCTGGGCCCTTAAAAAAATAAAGATAATAAATTATAATTTGGTGTTTGAAGTGAATTGAGTCATATACGAGATTATATGTTTATATTATGTTTTTGATGGTTTGATTGTTTAATTGTTTGATTAATTAAATGTAAGATGCATGAAATTAATTGTACATATATGTATATACATTTTTATGTATATAAATATAGGTAATTATGTTTATTGAGTAGGCAGCTCACCCCTTGCCATGTTGAAATTTTCAGGCTAGGTTCAGAGGTTCTCCTATTTGCTAGATTTTCAGGTTTACCCTACATTCAGGTTGGCCAACACAAGTGTCTCAATCCCATTAGCAATTTCATACACATTCATTATGATTTATTATATTATTGGTTTGGTTTGGTTTAATTGCCTATATTTAAGTGAATATTATTGACGGGTTAAAATATTTGATTGGTTATTTAGTCCTTCGGTTATGAGATTTTGGATAGAGGAAATAAATGAGGGAACTTAATGTAGTTATGTTGGTGTTGACGTCTAATTAAGACAATTGATTGGTTTCCTGTGTGTTTTCAATGTGACCCGGAACGGGGGTTACATATATGCTTATTAAAACCATAGGGTGGAGATTCAAACCATCCTAAGATTTTGATTTAATAAGTCTAGATCTAATGGTGAATGACCAAATTCATTTTGTCATTAAGGTCCATGTGAACATGGCTAGACGGTTTCTTTTGTTATCTCGAGTTTCTCTTTCACTTCGGCCATTTGAATGGCGTGCTCTTATCTCATGATGCTGACGACTTCGTGGACAGATCTAAGGTCTTATTCCAGACATCGGAAGATTGCGCCCAAAAACCTTTGCTGTTGGGGATCTACAACTTTTGTTCCTTCCACTCACTCTGATGCCTAAGTCAGTTTATGAAAGGATTAGAGGATGATCACAATCAGTAAATAAAAGTTGTAATATAAGCTTAATAGAATAGTTTGTCTCCCTTGAGCCGAGCTTACTCTATTTACATTAACGTCGAGCTTTAGAAGATGGTTATGAGTTGAGGAGCAAAATAGGACATGTGTCTCCTATTGATAGTAGGAAGTGCGCATATATATCTCTCAAGCCCACTAGGCTCGTGATTCTTGGGATCAGACTAGGTCTAGTAAGACTTTCCGAATCAAGCTTCAAAATACATAGTCTATTTCTCGATGAGATGCCACATGTTCTCTATCTCCAAGAGTTGGATCGGGCCTTTTAGGTGCCATGTGGTAGAGTTATATTTACATGATATTACTTACATATTGACAAAACATAACACCCCCGCAACACATATTTCCCTGAATTGAAACCATAAATCATATGATGAACATTTTATGTTTTTTACTAATTTGACAATTTATGAACTAAATTGATATTTAAGTTCATTTTACACAGTAGCAATTCAATTTTGGAGTCTGCTTTTTTTGTTAATATGTAAATGCAATTTAAAAAAATAGAAATACTCTTTACTGTTATCAGAACTTAACAGTATAATTTCAAATACTTTATTTTGTAAAAAAAACATACTACATACCTTTATTTGCAAACTTTTGAACAACATACCTTTTTACTACAAGAATTTTTTTATACTTTATCCAAAATTAAAAGTATCTAGTCTAAAAATGATAACATCTTTAATTTTTTTTATAAATACAACACTAATTTCTTAAAAAAATTATAAAATTTTTACTTTTTTATTTTAAGTTTTAAATTTATAAAATATTTTTATATAGAATCATCAATCGTTTGGCGAGTTGGAAGGGCGCCTCACTTTCAATGGTAGGGAGGCTAGTTCTCATTAATACAGTGATTAGCTCTTCTCTACTTCACTCATTTGCCATTTATAAATGGCCCTCAGCTCTCCTTCATAAAATCACTAAGGCCATGAGGAACTTTCTTTGGACTGGTAATATCAACATCAAAAATTAGTGACTGTTTCTTGGAAAAACTGTTGCTTTCCGAAAGCTGAAGGTGGTTTGGGTGTCCGTAATTTACGTCAATTTAATGAAGCCATGCTTCATAAGCTGAGCTGGAAAATACTTCAAGATTCTTCATTAGTTCCTAAGCTTTTACGGGCTAAATTCCTCCGGAACAATCATTTACCAAAACGTTATTGTGCATCCTCTATATGGGCTTTGGTTTCTAGTAGCCTGAAATTTGTTATCCACCATTCCTTTTGGATTATTGGGCGAGCATCAAAGCTGTGTTTTTGGACTGATCGCTGGATTGTCCTTCGGTTGCTGAGCATTTGAATGTACCAGAATCTCAGCTGCACCGCCTAAATGAGCCTTTATCCAAATTTTTTTTTATCAGATACCGGTTGGTCTGAATTTCTGCATGTCCCCTCTGCTATTACGGATTCTATTCACGCAGTCTCTCTCGGGGATATTGAAGAGGACCTCTGTTCTTAGCAGTTGGGTACTTCTATCAATTTCTCTATCAAAGAGTGTTATAATAACATTCGCTCTTCTAAACCTCATTCCGAGTGGGCTTCTTTTATTTGGAAGGAATTTCTTCCCCCATCACGGTCGATCACAACTTGGAAGGCAATAATGGGGCGCCTTCCAACTACTGATCTTCTTCAACAGAGGGGAATCGCCATGGCTTCTCGGTGCGCACTTTGCCTTGATGATGTTGAAAGCCACTGCCATTTATTTGTATCATGTCCATTTGCAAAGGCTATTTGGCAAGCTCTTACTGGCATTTTTCAAACAAGGCTTGATGTCTCTTCCACTCTTTTAGCCGTCATTAATTCTGCTACAGCTGCAGATTTTAGTACGCAGTTATTCACCCTTTGGCAGAGTGCCATTAATACTGTCGTTTGGTTTATTTGGTACATGCGTAATGAATGCATTTTCAATGACTCTCAACCTCAAATCAGCACTGCTCTTCGACTCATTTGGCAAGCTATTAGAGCTGTGGGAGGTTTTAAGATCGGGACGATAGCGAATTCATGGAGAGATAGACATGTCTTGAATCTCTTCTCTATTCCAGGGATTCTGCGATGGCCTTGGAAGGTCTGCTATGTAGTTTGGCAACCCCCTCCCCTAATTGGTTCAAGGTTAACACGGATGGAGCAGCCTCGGGGGATCCAGTTAGGGCTGGGTCTGGGGGGATTTTTCGTAATTGTCATGTGTATCCGTTGGCTTGCTTTGCTCTTTCATTGGGTTCGAAAGCGGCATTTTTCGCTGAATTACAAGCAGCTATTATGCTATTCTAAAAGCGGATGAGTTCAATTGGTTTCCCCTATGGATTGAAAGCGATTCTACATATGTGGTTCGCCTAGTTCACTCTCTCTCCAGGATAGTCCCGTAGGAATTACTGAAGGACTGGCTCACTTGTTTACACATTCTCAACAGACGCGAATTTCGGATCTCTCTTATTTATAAGGAAGGAAACGCCACTGCGGATAGACTTTCTACTTTTGCAGTCACTATCACCAAAAATACTTGGTGGTCATCATTTCCTCCTTTTTGCTCCTCATTGGTTTATAAGGATTTTAATCATACTGTTTGTTCTCGGTTGATTCGGTAGTTGGTTTTCTGTGTTCTTTATTCCTCTCATGTAAACTCTGAATTTTACTGTTTTTTTTATTGATTTATAATATTTGGTTCCTTATTCTTGGCTTGCCTTGGGTCTTTACCGTTGGTTTGTCTTGGCTTGGTCAACCCGCCTTTACTTAAAAAAAATATATATACTCAAATGCAGCTTCATGCCCCTTCCTTAATAAGTGACTTAGGTTCACACAAACCTAGAATTAAGGCTAATACGAGAGTTCAAATAATTAGTATTAAAAAAATACTTACTTTTAAAGACCCTCGCACACAACAGTTAAGGATATTTAATCATTTACTTGCTTCGTCACCATAGCCAAATTAAAAACATCAAAAGCTTGAGTGTTCGTGTAATGAATACCGAACCTAAACATTCTTTAAAACATCAAGACCAAAGTGTTAAGAAAGCATATTAGATTCGGGCATTCACCGCATTCTCTCATTTTGCCAACACTAAAGGCACCTTCTCTCTCCTAATACTGAACTTTTTTTAATCAGAATAAAACAATCATATCGTTATGGAGAGTGAAGCCATAATTGATTTGAATGTCAAACTTTACTCTCATACCATCTACATCCATCTTTGTACTCTTATGAACCTCCCTTTATCATCAAACAATGTATCAACTGATTATGAAAAGTCAAATCACCTAAAACTCGAAAGTTACCAAAACATGTCTTACTAAACATGCTCAATTGCTCTTAAATCAATTTTGATTTATTTTGCCAAAAACACGCATATCACTGTCAATTTTGTACAATTGTATTCCCATATTCACCAAGCGAAAAATATGGATCCCAACTCAAACAAAATTAGCAAAAAAAAATCAATTTAATATAAGTTTAAATGAAAAAAACAATTTCACCGTCTTTCACACAATTTCAACCAATTTCATTGACTTTCAATTAATTCAATGACTTGCAAATTTGATAAAAAGACAACCAAAAATAGTAAAATTAATAAACTACACAATGTATATCATAAAAACATTAAAAACAACTATAAACAAATTAAAAAAAAAGTTAAAAATAAATAAAATGTAATTTCACCTAAATACATTACTTGAGAAATTGAGTACAATTAGATACAACCAAACAAAAACAAACATACCTCCAATTTACAATTCTACATAATTTCTTCCTATCACCTTTACCAGAATATTTAATTAGTGATTTTTTTTTTTTGGTGTTTTCTTCTATTGATCTTCGTAATATCCTTCTTCTCATTGCATGCAACTTCTTCACTAATTATTTCTTCTGCTTCTTCACAAAACCACCACCCTTATAATTTTTTCCTCTTTCCATCAATAAAAAGAGGTAAAGGAATATTCAAATCTCTCATCATATCAACCAAAGATTCAAATTAAATTTCTTACTACTCTTAGACCTTGTTCTTTTTAATTGAAATTAAAATAAATTAACTGAACTGAAATTAAATTAACTGAAACTTAACTGAACTGAACTAAATGTTATAAAACGAAATTCATATGAAAATGACAAAAAAAATATATGAGGAAAGCAACATCCAAGCGTATGAATGTCAAACACTAAAGATAATAATTAATCAAAAGCGATGAAAAAAACAGTAAATAAGAAATAAAGTTTTTAAAAAGACATATGTAAAATTAAGGAAATTACACATTGAAATTTAACTTTTAATTAAAAAAAATTCATGGCCGATCTAATGCAATAGACCAATGATCGTTTTTTTTTTTTGAAAAGGAATGGACTTTATTAATAATGATCAAGAGACAAAGCATTACAAGCAAACTGGGGAGGGATTGACACCCATTCCCCTTGATCAGTCACTGAACTTACAACTCGTGCAAAGCAATGAGCAACTAAATTCGCTGAACGACGAACAAACAAAATTGAGGGAGCACCTATGTCCTTCAGAAGATTTTGATAGTCACCAATTACCAGCTTCAGGGTCGAATTGCCACTAGTATCTGTGAGTCCGATTCGAGCACCACGTTATTCCAACCTTTTGTCTCAATCCAGCTAAGAGCTTCTCGACAAGATAAGGCTTCGATGAGATGTGGATCCAACTGACAGTTCAGCTCCCCATTTGCAGCAGCGAGGAACGAACCTTTGTAGTCCCGGATAATAAAACCGTAGCCACCCCGTCCTATTCTGTTAAAGACTGCACCATCGAAGTTAAGTTTGAGTACACCCTCTGGTGGACAGGACCAGTGAGTCGAGCCAGGCCGAGTCCATTTGTAACGACCCGGTCCGGAGTGGGTGGCGTCGGGGTAGGAAGGCCTAAGTAAGGAGCGGCCCTAAGGGATGGCGATGGGGGCAGGAATGAACCGAATCCCACATCGAAAATGGAGAGGGAGTGATTGGGGCTTATTAGTAAGATGTGAATTCAATACATGTAGACGCGTTTTAAAGCCGTGAGGCCCAATGTGTTGGAATTGGGCTAGAGCGGACAATATCTACATGGTATTGGACCAGGGTGTTACACCATTGGTTTTGAAATGAGAAGACTGTCTGGGCAGATTGCCACTGCGAGAGTAGAGTCATACTCTTACCGAAAATAATATCGGTTTGTACCTTATTGTGATTCCACAACTCATCGTTACGATCAAGCCATATCGCCCAACAGACAACTACAATCTGTTCAAGGATCAGAACTACTTGCACCCTGACCATATCAGCCTAGAACTCCTGAATAGACCCGTAACGAGCACTAATATCTCCAATAGCTGAGAAATTCCAAACCTACCGTGCACTAGGACACGAAAACAATGCATGGAAGGCTAATTCTTCGTGGAATTGATAGCAAGGGAAGTGAGCATTAATGGGGATATGACGCCTGGTTAGTGCACTTCTTGATGGAAGACAGCCCGAGATGGCTCGCCACATGAAATTTTGTACCTTGGGCGGAACCTGTAGTTTCCAGAGAGATTTCTAGTTGATACTCGAATTGGAAGTATTTCCCCTCCCATCTCTTTCTATCAGCAGTCTATATGCAGACTTCACCGAGAATCTACTGGATGTCGTCCCAGGCCAACCCCATGAATCCAAAACATCCCAGAAACTAAACTGCACTCGGTGGATCAGTTCTGCATCCCTATCAGTAAATAAGCCATGTATCAAAGGCAAGTCCCAGCCCATAACTGTATCAGAATGGAGCTCCTGCACAAAGGTGCAATCCACCCCCTCTGGCCGACTACTTTCAGCACACGGGTAGGCATCAGGCAACCACGGGTCCTCCCAGATGTTGATATCAGCCCCATTACCCACGACTCTCCTTGCATTGGACGCGATCAGCGAATGGGACTCCATGATGCTACGCCAAATGAAGCTTGGGTTACTGCCAAGTGCCGCTTCCATGAAACATGAGTTTGGATAATAGCGGGCCTTGTAGACCCGTGCGACAAGCGTCTCCGGACAAGAAAGAAGCTTCCACCCTTGTTTTGCAATTAGGGCGAGGTTAAACAAGTGCATACGTCTGAAACCTATACCCCCTTTCGCCTTAGGGGTGCATAGCTTGTCTCAAGCTTTCTAGTGGATACCTTTTGCGTTTAGACCCATCGAACCCCACCAGAAGGAATTCATCATCCGTTCCAGCTTATCACACAAGGGTAAGAGAAATAAGCTCATGGCATATGCTGGCAGTGCCTGAATGACTATTTTCAAAAGAATCTCCTTGCCTGCACGAGACAAGAATTTAGATTTCCAACTATTCAAGCGAGATTGGATTCTCTCACTAACATAACGGAAGATTTGCCTCTTATTTCTACCCACTAGGGATGGGAGACCTAAATATTTGCCTAGATAAGCAAGTATAGGAATATTAAGGAGAGAACTCAATCGATTGCACACTGATTGATGACAATTCCTGCTAAAGGAGATGGAGGATTTGTTAAAGTTAACCTTCTGACCCGAAGCTTCCTCATACTAGGAAATAAGAGCTTGATAGCATTACCCTCTTCAATGGTAGCCCGAAAAAAGAGATAGCTGTCATCTGCAAAAAAACAGGTGGGAAATAGGGGGAGCTGAACGTGCAACATGGCAACCATGGATCAAACCCGCAGACTCTAGCTGGGATAGGGACGCCGAAAGACCTTCCACACAAATTAAGAAGAGGTAAGGGGAAATTGGGTCACCTTGTCGAAGACCACGACTTGGGAAAATCGGGCCAATTGTATGATCTCCGCTGATAACATGATAAGAGGCTTTCGTGACACACTGCATTACCAAATCCATCCATCTGTCAGCAAAACCCAGCTTCTTCATCATAGCCCGAAGAAATTTCCATTCCACCCTATCATATGCCTTGGCCATGTCAAGCTTCAGAGAAGCATATCCCACCTGACCCTGAGTTTTCCTATTCAAGTAGTGATTCACCTCAAATGCAAGCATAGTATTATCAATGATCGACCGACCAGGAATGAAGGCACTTTGTGTTGGAGAGATAATAAGGTGTAATACCATCTTCAGGCGGTTGGCAATAACTTTGGATAAAATTTTATAGATAACATTGCACAGCGCAATTGGTCTTAAATCCGCCACAATTTCGGGTTTATCTTTCTTAGGAATAAGAACCAGATCGGTACTATGAATATCCTCAGGAAACTGACCTGAATTAAACCAAAGCAAGCATAACGTAACCACATCCGGTCCTACAAGGTCCCAGTAGTGCTGATAGAATCAGGGATTGAAACTGTCAGGGCCCAGGCTTTTGTCTGGATGCATAGAGAATACAACCCTTTTTATTTCTACTGCCGTGAAAGCCCAAAGAAGATCTCCATTAACCTCATCAGAGATGCGTGCTTGGACACTACTGGTAATTGACCCAGGTGCACATCTAGAGGAAGAGAAAATATCAGAGTAATAGTCATAGATAAGAGACGAAAGGCCCAAAGACCAATCGATCCACGTAACCGAATTGTCTTTAAACCGGACTAGCACATTCTTCTTTCGTCTGCCTATTGCTACTGAGTGAAAATATTTGGAATTAAGGTCCCCAGCTTGAAGCCACAACTTTTTACTTCTCTGTTTCTAATAAATCTCTTGTTGAAAAAGAATGGCATCCAGTTTCTCCCTAGCCTCCAAGAACTCGGTCTGGCTCTCATCATCTCTACACGATTTTAATCTATTAACAGACCTGCGTAATTCTGATATCTGCCTCCAGAATCCCTCTCGAACCTTACGACCCTAGGCCGTTAAAACCTCATGGAAATTCGCTTGGCGAACAAGAACGTCGACCCGCTCTCCCTCCTTCCAATCATTTCGCACACTAACACGACAATAGGACTCGGAAAGCCATGAATTTTCAAACCTAAATCTGCGGTAAGGGGCAGGCAGCCTGATCGTCAAAGTGAGAAACAGAGCTGAATGATAACTACTATACGTGTCCTCATTTAACACCGAAGCCTGCGGGAAAAGTGATAGCCACCCCGATGAAGCTAAGCAACAATCAAGTTTTTCTTCAATACATAAACTGGATCCCCTGCTTTTCTCCCAGGTGAACTAATAACCAAACATCTGAACCTCAGACAAGCCACAAAAGGATAGTGCATTGCGAAACCCGTGAATCAATGGTGTCGGATAACGGTTACCCCCTCTTTTTTCAAACTGGTTCAACAAATCATTGAAGTCCTCGATAACCACCCAAAGTAAGTGTGATAAAGTGATGAGGGATTTAAGTAAATGCCATGATTCGGGCCGCTCAGGAAAGCCATAAAAACCGGTTAATCGATACTCCGACAAACCCAACAAAGAAATTTTTAGATCAATATGATTAGCATTAAAACTAAGTAATTGGACTGAATCTGTAATTTTCCATAACAAAGCAATACCACCTCCACAATTCATAGGGCCCACAAAGAATAAACACGAATAAGAAATTTTCTTTTTTATTACTTCCACTTTCCCGCGATTACATTTAACTTCCATCAAAAAAATGAAATCCGGTTTAAGCTGGGAAACAAGCTCTACTAACTGTCGAACTGTACGGGTGTTCTCGAGGCCCCTACAGTTCTATGATAAGACGCTCATGTCCCTAGGCGGGCCTGCTCAGCAGCACCCGCGTTATCTATCTTAGAGATGTTATCGCCACACATTGACACCTTTGTCTCACAAAACTGATTCTTCCCAGCAGACAACTCAGTTCTCTGACGTTTCACTTCAACTATTTTAATTCCCCCATGCTCTATCTCCGAGACTAGGGACTGGGTAGCCCCTTTGTAACTAGTAAAACCAGAGCATAGAGTCGGTGGTCCGTCCGTGGTAGCACCCGCCTTAGAGGCACTGAGCTGAGCTATCTTCGGAATTTGGAAGGTAGAAGTTGATGAGTGTCCCCCCATCTTGTTCGAGATGTCCACTCGCATTGTGGAAGGAGATTTCTGAGCTGGGTTAAGGAGGAGGTATCGAGACTGAGGTTGATTGTTCCCCCGACGATTCAGGGCCCTCATCCAGGGGCCATATACTTTCTCAACATTATTTAGATCAGAGACATCTAAGAGGGATGGACAGAACTTGTCAGCGTGACCAATACGACCACAATAGAAGCAAAAGGTCGGTAATCTTTCATACTTGAACTGCACCCAAGACACTTCCCCCCCCCCCCCCCCCCACTTTGCTGATCTTCATCTTCCTCTTTAGAGGTTGCAAAACATTCATCAACACACGGATATGGAGGTAAGTTTTGTTGCCACCCGAGAAGTTGTTTGGATCGACTTCCACAAACAGACCCAGAAAATTGCCTATTGATTTGGCCACAATCTCAGACATGAAGCCAGCAGGCAGATCATAAACCTGGACCTAGAACTCGGTATCAGAAATCAGGACCTCCTTCGGGTTGGAACCTTCCTCATAACGCTGGAGAATTAACAGGTGTTGTTCGAAGGTCCACAGACCTCCCTTCAAAACTCTATCTCTTTCAAGGGGGTGGTAAAACTCAAAACGGAACAGGTTCGGCCTAAGATCTTCTATGTATAGACCCTTGGACGACATCCAGATTTCAGCCATCGTATTCTTCATAAACGGTATCTTCACTGCCCGATCGGTAAGAAAGGACCTAATGAGACTGCAGGTCGGATACCGAATCACCGGAGCGATCGCGTCTGCTTGGAGCACTAGGACAACAACTTGCTCAGATTCAAGGGTGATTTGCTCGCAAAGTTCCGTGATTGTGTCCATGTTGCGATGACGGCAGTCGGCGGGGAACGGCGAATCACAATAGGGTTTAGGGTGGCGGCAGCTGAGACTCCTCAACAGGGAGACATTCTGAATTCTAAAATGAATTCAACTTTTTACCAATGATCGCTTTATTAAGAAATGATTGGTAAAATAATTAGTGGATTACTATACCCAGTCTCAATTTTCTACCCTCAGTTCCGGGAAAAGATCGAAATACCCTTTAGTCAAATCTTAAAATTCTCAAATTCTCTCAAACAACCTACTTTAATCTAATCCCGACTAATTTATCAACGAAAACATGGATCGGTGGAGGGGCGGCAAAGGAGAGGGACCTATAGTACGTATTTCCGTTTGATTTTGATGTTTTTTGTACTTTTTTTGCATCAGATTTAACTGTTTTTTGAAATCGGAATCGGGACACGGGGCGTGTGGCGATCACGCCGTCACCACTAGTGCGGCGTATGAACATCACACTGTACCACAGGTGACATTGTGATATTCATACGCAGTCACCTGTGGTGCGGCGTGATGCCCATATGCCCGTGTGGCGTATGGGCAATTATTTTTTTTTAATTTAGTTTAATTTAATTAGATTTTTGTTATTTTTAGTTTGTTTAATTTAGTTTAACTAAATTTTTATGTTGTAAATTTTAATTTGTTAATTTTAGTTAAATTTAGTTGTTGTAAATTTTATTTTGTTTAATTTTAGTTAAATTTTATATGTGTAGATGGAGACGGAGACGGAGAGTGTAGCCGAGAAATCTATTCCGTCAGCAGTTAGACAGCTAGATATGGATGCCGAGGATATGAGAAGGCGTGGTATTGATATACACCACACATTTTAATACATATTTAATACTTTATGTATATTATTTAATTATAAATTATAATGTTAATAATTAAAATTTTAGAATTCTTTAAAACTTATTGTTTTTAACACATTTTAATATATATTTGATGGTGTCCGCTATGGTTACTTTGTTTTTTACAAAGTATCGTTACTTGGTGTGGTTTTCACCATTGGATGATAGAGCATAAAATTAATCCAATAGTGAAAACCACATCAAGTAATGGTATTTTGTAAAAAACAAAGTAACCATAACGAACACCTCTAATATATAAAAGAGTTTTAACGGATAGCAGGTCCCCGTACTAGTTATATACCTTTTATACAGATTTCTAGAAGCGAAAAAAGAAGAAGACAAGATTGTAACAAGAATTGCAGTTTGTGAAGTAGCTCCCAATCCAACCAAAAAAAATAACATAGTTGGGCCAGCCGTTGTTGATCCTATCTGTCCCTTCCAAAATGGGGTCCACGAACGCATACTGAATGGGCCCATTTCCAGCCAGACATCTTTGCCAAATTCCCTCTAATTTATTAATCCTTAATTTCTACCCATCACTCTTTAAAGAAAACATTTTTATATAATTATTATTTTAGAAGAATTTCGCACCTTTTTTCTTTTAAAAGTTTTTTTATAAATAAGTATAAAAATAAATTTTATATTTCCAGCTAAAAGAAAGAATAATTACTCCTAACATAGAATTATCATAATTGCTGTTTCAACTCCGTCTCTCTCTCGTATAAAAATTCTAATGGAAGATTTTTCATTTTATATTTCTTCTTATATGCAAAATGATGTTGTTCGTCGGTTTCGTAATATAAGCTTTATGTTTATCAAAAGAGAAAAATATAATTAAGAATTTAATGTTGATAAATTAAATCAATTTTAAAAATCATTAATCATTATTCTTGTTATTTTTAGCGGGATATGTATGTAATGTTCTTACTTATTAAGTGATAGATAAAAAAAACCTGACAGTATATAAATATATATATATATATATATATAAGTAGATATTATTCCGTAATTTATAAGTAATTGAAAAGAAAAATAAAAAGCCAATAACCTTAAATCTTCGACTAAAGGGTTAAATTGACTTTTAAAGTTGGTATGAAAAGTTAATTAAGTCTAAATCAATTTATGATTATCAATTCAGTTTTTAAAATTGGCATTAATGATCAACACTAAAAGTATAATATATATATTTTTTTATATCCAAACTTTATTATGTTTATATTTGATACCTGAAAATTATTTTTATACTTAAAAATGTTGAAATCGCATTAACAAATGAAATCTCTAAAAATCCATCGAAATATGAGTATGTGTCAAGAACAATTAATTATGATAAAAACTCCTCAAAACATAGGCAAAAATCTCACTGAACCCCTTAAAATAGTATTTATACGTCGATATTATGCACTAGCACATCACCTTTTTGAAATCATGAATATTGTACAAAGTTTATTCTTTTAAATAATTTTTTTTTCCAGTTTTTAGCTAATGAAATAATAATATTAAGTAATAGCATATGATATAAATAAGTGTCGGATATATTTTTTTAGATAAGAATTAATTGAATTTATAATTTTAATTCTACTATTTTTTAATTTTTTTTACTAATGAAATAATTATATTAAGTGCTAAAACGTGAGAAAAATAAATAGACAACAAAACTGTACTAACAAAAGAAATCTCTAAAAATCATTTGAAATAGGACCATAGACGACATACAATTAATTTTGAGAAAAACTCCTTAAAACAGAGGCAAAAAAAACTTTACTGAACCTTCTAGCAAAATATAATAGTTTTTAAGTATAAAAATATATTTCAGATACCAAAATGTAAACACGATGAAATTCGTATTATATTTTCAGTACCAACTTTAAAAACTGAGTTTGATAACCCTTAATACTAACTTTTACGTTTTGATTGGATGAGAGGTTTTGAAGGGTAATTAAATGGAGGGTAGAGAAGGGTTAGTGGAAACCCTTGTTTGGAAGATTAAAAAATATGAGGATAAGGGTTTTGAAGGGTTAACGAAGGGTTTTGAAGGATTCAAAATCAATAAGTTTTTAATAGAGTAGGTTTGGAAGGGTTTTGATGAACCCTTCCCTTTCTCCCAAATAAAAGTAAGGGTAATATTCTCTCCCTCTCCTTCCCCTTCCCTACCCTCTCTTTAATTACCCTTCAAACCTCTCATCCAATCAAAGCAATTGACCCTTTATTCTTAAATCTTCAAATCTATTTAAAAAAAACAAGAGCATGCATATGTATAATATTATTATGCAGTTTATAGATGTTGAAAAGAAAAGGCTTAATACCTCATATGTCTACAAAATTTGATTGGACTCTGAACTTTTAAGTTTTTTTTTATAAGGAACTTTTAAGTTTCTTGATAGCTCTTATGCGGTTTTAATATTAGAGAAGACAATTTTTTTTTTAATTTGCGCACAATGCACTTATATTATTAAAGAAAAAAGAAAAATTCTTATTTCATCTGGATGTGATTCGACCTTAGTCATAGGTATACTCTCAACCACTAGGCTAAGAGCTACCACCACAAGACAAGTTTTATAATTGAGTAAGTAAGAACTTCTTTTTTAATCTATCATGTGAGTTGTGTAATAACATTCTAAGGCGCGTGCAACATATTTTCCGTGTTGGGCTTTTTGGAGACTAATAGATATGCCCAACTGCAGCGATCCAATTTTTTTTTTGGGCGATTAGGATTTCGGACGGTTAGGGTTTTTTGAAGAGTATAAATGTAATCTCTTTCTCTGTAATCCGTATCTCTTTCATTATAGTGAAATATCCTGGCTTGGTGGTGCCTCTAGACGTAATCATTCATATTGAGTGCCGAACTGGGTAAATAATTCTTGTGTGTTTGCTTGTTTTTCGTTTATTGTAATTGCACTTATTCCTAACATTCCGTATGTAATTTACTTTTTTTACAACCGAATGATTAATTAATTATATTTTACGTAAGTTCAGAAGGTTAATTTAACATTTTAGGTAAGTTAAGAAGGTTATTGAGACACTCTAAAAATTTAGAGACAAATCAATCTTTTTAAATAAATGCACAACGCACAAAAAACTATACAATTTATGTCGGTAGAAATGAAATTCTTCTTAACCGTCAATATCAATTATTAAGGATACTGTTCTACTACAGACGAAGAACTTGATTTGATCAACCTGGACTCATATTTCAAGGGCAAAATACATTCACAGTCCTTTAAACTTTCACTTTTCATTCATTAAGTTAATTTTTTTAGTTGACTTGACAAAATAAATTAATCAAGTAAAGTAAATCTTACTTTGTTAAAAACAAAGTAAACATAGCCTCTTTCCCTTAACATAATATATTTATATTTTGACAGTTTCAAATAAAATTTTACCGTTTTTTTATAGCTACAACAGATATAAAAAAAAAATCTACTTACAAACCGTAAAAAATACAAATTCAAATACATGTAAAATTAATGACACTTTAGGCCTGGTTGGTTAGCCGCTAGCTGATAGTTGTTACTGTCAACTATTATTAACCGATTAATTACTAATGTTTAATAAAATTATGATGAATTGTTGTCGTTAGTACGTAAAATGTCTAATATGTAGACATTTTCAATTAATAAACGAACAAATTGTAAAAATTTAAAATGTAAAACGCAAATTAATTTTTTTTGGTAGATACACAAATTAATAAAATAACATAAAATACCATATAAAATTTAAATATAATAATTTATTGAATAGAATAAACTTTATTATTTAAGGAATAATATTATAGAAATATGAATAACATTAAAAAAGAAACGTGTTTTATGAAATAAAAAAGGATAAAGTGTAAAAATATTCTCAACCTTTATAGTTAAAAACAATTTTACTCCTAACGTTTAAAGTGGTATAATTTTATCCATAATGTTAATAGTCAAGATCAATTTACCTCTAACTTTGATAAGTTGGGACCATTTGAAATATAATTCATCAAACTTTCTTATTGATTATGAATCTTGTCATCACATTTTACATATGCGTCAGCTTATCAATAATTAGTAACAAATCACAAACATATGATTAGACGTGGTAATTTTTTTTACTGTATTATATATCTATATTATATAATTATGTCTGAAATTGACTCAATTTGTCAATATTAAAAGTAAAATTGTTCTTGGCTGCCAAAGTTAGAGATAAAATTACACCATTTTAGACATTAGTGATACAATTTCTTCTGACTATAAACGTTACAGGTATTTTTGCAACTTATTCATAATAAGAAAGATAATTTTATATATATAAAAAGGAAACTCAATGTATCAAAATAAAAGATCAAAGGACTTTGATGTGGTTGTATCCTTTAAATCCACTTATAAACGTGGAATTGAATAGGAACAAAGTCAAACGAATGCTGTAATCCGGCTAACCATTCTGATGCTAAGTCAAATTTGTGCAAAGACTTGAAAATAATCATAACAGTAAATCAAAAGTGGAGTGTAAACTTAATGAATGAATGGATTAGTCTACCTTTAGAAGTGTCTTACTCTATTTATCTATAATGTGAAGTTTTGAAGCGGAACATGCATATCACATGTTAATAGATGAATGTTTGTCCAAATATCGGAGCAGAATTGAACGTGAGTACTGTAATACATAAATCCTTAACGAGATATGTGGAAGCTTTCCAAGTCAAGACCCTAGGACTGGATCGTATTGAGTAAGTCTCTATTATGATAATTCCACGTATTCTCTTTGCAAAATGTGCCACGTAGGTGTCTTTTATTTTCGCTTAATAAACAAAACAAATGAAAATTTAAAATTTTAGAGGACTTAGGATGTTTTTTGCCAATATCAAATTAACAAATCAAACATTGAAATTTTACATCAAGAACCCCAAACTTCCAATCTCAATTAGATTAATCACACTGATACAAAAAAAAAAAAAAGTTACAAATTAAGATTGAAAAGAAAAGAAAAAGTCAGAAATGCTCAACTCCAACAAAATTGAAATTCATACAATAATCCTAAATCAATCAAAAATGAAAAAGCCCTATCTGTCAAATCCTCTATCAAAATCACAAGTTTAATTTACAAAAACAAAAAATAAATTAAGCCAAAAGAGGAGTTCTGAAATCAAGATTTGGAGTATTCTGTTCATATTCACTATCAAATTCATCACCACACTCATACATAGATCCAACAAGGCTCAACTGATCTTCCAAATACCTTTGTAAAAGTCCAACTTCCTTCTCCTCATCATCCTCCTCCTCCGCCGCCGCTGGATCGCAGTTACAGAACCCCTCCTCGCATCTCCGGAACCGATCCTCTTCCTCTCCCTCTTTACTTCTCCGGCTCCGGCGGCAAATCCGGATGCAGAGCTCGGCGGCGCAGAGGAGAGGGAAAGAAGCGCAGAGAAAAGGTAGAAGGAGAGGGGAACAGAGGAGGAGAAAAAGACAGCGGCTCCGGCGCGTGTGGAGCCAGGAAGAGGCGGCTAGAGTGATCCGGCGAAAGGGGGAGAACATGGCGGAGGGAGAGGAAGTAGAGGGAGGGATTTGGTTGGAATCATGGCCGGTGAAGAGAGGATTGGGGGGAAGTGGAAGAGGAGGGTTTGAAAGAAGAGGGGAAGCATGTGAAGGGGGATTTTTATACATGAGGGGCATGTGAGTGAGTTGTCTCTCATGTTTCGTTTTCTGTTTTTATGTGTTCCTTACATTACAGTATTGAATACTAGTAGTATTTTTTGAAATGGTGTTTAATACTTCATTTTTATTAAATTAATCTGAGTTTTCTATCCTTAACTTGTACTTGTAAAACCTTACTACCCAAAGGAAGAAAAAGAGGTTACTACCCGAAGGAAGATAAGTAAAAAAGAATGTGCCTTTGCAGTTAAATTTTATAAGTCTATTTGGAATCATGCAATTGGATAGAAACAAAAAAAATAAAGTTAAAGGGGCTCTTGTCTAACCCCTTAGTTTGAGGTAAGACTTGATGGTGAAGACAACATTAAATCAAAGTTAACATCTAAGTTTAATGAATGAATGAAGTAGTATACACTACTTTCTTAGAGCGAGCAACTCTTTAACCAGTGAAAAATATTGCTTCATAATTTGTTCATTTGCCTCGTAACTGTTTGTCATCTTACTAACTACCAGTTTTGAGTTGCTTTTCAGGATAACGTGATAAGGGATTGATGAAGTTAATGATCTTTATTCCCTGCAACGATGCCTCATATTCGGCTACATTATTTGATGCTGAAAAATTAAGAAAAGCATCGTATTTCGTCGGATCCCAATGGCTGCTCCTTCTCTCCATGAGCTTCCATCTACGTATACCTCCTAGACGTCTTTTGGTATCGGGTCTTCCTTATCGCTCGAGATTTCGACCAGAAAGTCTGCTAATGCATGGGCTTTGAAAGCTTTTCGCAGCTCATATTGGATGTCGAACTCTATCATTTTGAAGGCACATTCCGTAATCTCCCAGATGTTTCTAGACTTTGCAACACCTTGCTGAGTGGAGAGTCCTTTCGGATGATGATTGCGTGGCTTTGGAAGCAGTGTCTCGGTTTTTGAGAGGCCACTACCATTCCATATGCTAGCTTCTCTGGCTTGGGGTAAATGGTTTCAGCATCTTAGAGGACTCAACTGATGTAGTAGAATGGGAATTGCTCAGCACCCTCCTCCCAAATGAGAACCATGTCGAGCGATTCGTTTGCTACGCTGATATAGAGGCATAGCATTTTTCCTAGGGCTAGGCGGCTGAGCAAGGGAGGTGATGCCAAGAACTCTTTGAGCTTCTCAAAGGACGTTTAATAATTGACCGTCTAGTTGAAGTCCTTTCCCCTTTTCAAACTTTTGTAAAATGGCATGCATCACTTTGTCGAACATGAAATGAATCGCCCTATGGCGTTTATTTTCCTGTTTAGCTTCTGGAAGTTGTTAACCTTCCGGGGAGGTGCCATGTCAATTATTGTTTTGATTTTGTCAGGATTTGCTTCTATTCCCCTTTGGGAGATCATGAACCCCAAGGACTTGCCAGAACCGACACTGAAAGAATATTTTTCTAGGTTGAGTTTTAAGTCATACTCTCTCAAAGTTCGGAAGATCGTCTCTAGATCTGCAACATGTTGTTCGACTGTTTTTCTTTTTACCATCATGTCATCGACATAAAGTTCATTTTTCCCTCCGATATTGCCCTAAAAAATCATTATGAGGAGCCTATGATAAGTTGCATTGATGTTTTTTTTAGCTTGAAGGGCATAACCTTATAGCAGTATGTGCCATCGTTGGTTACAAAACTCATGATTTCCTTATCAAGGGGGTTCATAGATATTTGGTGGTACCCATTTGCAACATCTAATAGATGGCATACCCTGTCGTAGAATCTATGATCATGTCAATACAAAGGAGCAGATAGGAGTCCTTCGGACATGCTTTGTTCAAGTCTATGAAGTTGACACATAGGTCCTACTTCGCCTTTGCGAGAGAAGGAATCCCTACTTAAATCTGTGTTGTCTTGCACTTTGTCAAGAAGATGGACTATAGGGCCCCGACCGACTCTACCTCCTCCCTTTCTTCCTGCTTCATTTCAAGTGAGACTATGTGAGTTTACTGGGCAACTGATTGATCTTCTTAAACAATGGTCATTCCTTCGGGTGTGGGGAACTATTTTAATATTAATATAATAATATATATATATATAATATAAAATAGAGAATAGAAAAATAATTATAATTATAATATATTTTTTTAATAAAAAAGTTTCATAATAAAAAATAGAAATTGGAATAATAAATGATAATCTATTTAATAATAATATTCAAAATAATATAATAAAAAATAAAAAAGAATAGAATATACAAATATTAGATAGAATTGGATACCTCAATTTAATATTCTTACCTATTTTTTCCTTATAATTCTTATTGTTATTTATTCTTCCAATCTTATAATTCAAATTTTTATTTCATTTTTTCCATGTGTCGAATGGATAAGGCGGCTCTTGAATCCGATAGTAGGGGTCGCCCCACTACCACATTGTATGGTAAACCGATATCTATAACTAAGATTTATGCTTCTGACCACCAAATGGGGTGATAGTTTTTTATCTCGACTTTCTTGACCACATTACCTAATTAGGAAACTGAGTGTCCAGTGATTCCTATTAAAGGAGCTTTCGTGGGGCTCAACCTGCTTGGTTCGAGGCGAAAAGCCTCATAGGCTTTCTTTGTGATGATGTTGGTTGAGCTCTCGGTATCCACTAATATCATGTGAATCTTGAATTCTTTGATTTGGTCTTCTATCAACAGCCGCATCATCATGCGTTATCCTATAAGTATTCCTTATTCTACCGACTCAGAAGTCTGACCTTAGTGTATCAGGTCTCTTATTTTTGGGGAATCTTCTTTTTAGATGCTTGCATTAGACTAAGTCCTTCGGAGATGACATTGATAATGCCTCTTGGGGCTTTATCTTTGCCTTGTCTTTCCTTCTCTTTAGATGCTGGGCCTTTTCTAACTTTCTTAAGGAAGTGGTCCAACTTTCCTTGGGCCACCATCTTTTCTAGTTCAACAATGAGTTGCATGTAGTCTTCTGTGTTGTGGACTTCACTTTTGTGGAAGTTGTAATATGCTATATTGTTGTGCAAGGTAGACTTCTTCATTTTTTGAGGATATGTGATGTGTATCTTATTCTTCTCTACCTAGTGTAGGACTTCCTTTCTGGGAGCATTCAATGAGATCGTTGATCTCTCCGAGTGCTTTTATGGCTTTTTTTAGTTTCAGTCCCTGTCATTTATGGGCTGCTTATACACGCTGGTGGAGGCAGCCTTATCTTTTAGTAGAGGGTTTAGCACGTGGGTCTCCCATTTACAGAAATATCTTGCCCAAGTCATCAGGTCCTTGAAGGTTTGGGGCATGTTGGTGGTTAGCTCCCAAGATAGCTCTTTATTGATGCAATTGGCAGCCATAATGTCAATCGCTCCTTTCACATTCAGTACCTTGACCAAAATGGTTTTCTACTGGAATCTTTTCACATAGTCCTTAATGATTTAATTTTCATGCAAGACCAGATAGTTGAGATCCTGCATGGTTTTGCCCTCGGAGATGGTCATTACGAAGTTGGCGGTGAAGAGTCTTAACATCTGCTTGAAGATGGTGATCATTTACGTGCAAAGATGATTGTACCAGTAGGAGACGACACCTTTTAAGGTAGTAGGGAATGGGCAACATATCACAACATCAGTTACCGTGCTAGTGTCCATAGCCCGCTTAAAGTTTTTAATATGAGTAGTGGGGTTTGTTGTCCCGCCATACTCTTTTAGCAGTGGATATATGAACCTTTTTGGTATGGGCTCAATTATGATCCTCTTAAATAATGGTATTTCTACCTCTATTATGCCTAGATGTTTCGAGTAGATCCTTGCTTCAGAGATTGTACTTTTGTGTTTATCCAATTCTTTTTGGATTGCTTCAAACTTTCACAATCCTTGCTTTTTATTGGGAGGTTCCTTTCCTTGGGCGCCCATCAATCTGGAGTCTTGGGCTTGAATACCCTTTCCCTAGCTATCAGATAGGGACTCTACAGATTTGTACCAGGTTCTTTTGTGGTTTAGATCTAAGGTCTTAATGTTAAGGTTGATCTTTTGGGGAACTGCTCGTTGAAATTATTTGTCTTCCGTGTAGGGGGAATTTAAGATTTGTGGCTTCTTATTATGGAGTCTTTTTTTTCCCTCGACTGGCCGCCTAAATCCCTTACATGATCTCTTGGTGATCCGTCTCCCTAATGGTTGCAACTTCGAAAAATATGGTGTCTGATTGAGATTTGGTATTTTCAGGTTTATTCATGTACCAGATAGTTTCTTCTGCTATCTCCAGCTTTTCTTTAACTTCTGCAATTTGGATGGGATGTTCTTTTTGCATAACGCTGACGATGTCATGGACAAATCCTATGTGTTCTGCCGATCGTCGGGAGATTGCACCTAAGATCCTTTGATGTTGGGCATTTAGGGCTTCAATATCCTTTGCCACTTCTAGACCTAGGTCGTAGTCGATCTGAATTTGTAGGCACATATCTTCTTCCTTCATAATTCGAACTCTGGATGCAGGGAGCACATTAGAGGATGTAAGTTGCATGGAGCTACTTAAGTGAGTCATTGTTGTGTTTTCCATACTCACCGCACCAATTTGACGTGGTTGGATCCTGTAAGTCCACTTGGAAACCTGAAATTTGATAGGAAAAAAGGTCAAAGGGGGCCATTTCCTGGCTAACCCGCTGTAGACACCGAGTCGGAGGACCTGTGACGAAAACCTGTAAACAAGACGGTTGAAACGGTTGATTCCGGAAGTTTTAAAAACAAAAAAAATAATATATAATAAGGAAGGAGAAGTTGCGATGGTTCGCGGTCGTCGATTGGGCGGCTCGCGAGTGCTCAGCGGCGCGGTGCGAGCGCCTAGCGGCAGCTGACGCGCGTCCAACGATGGTCGGATGCCCGCCCGGCAGCACGGGGCGCGCGATCGACGTCCGCTGGACGCACGCGTCCGACTGCGAGTAGCGCGCGCTCGACGTCCGTTGGACGCACGAGCCCGGCGGCGCGGAGCGCGCGCTCGACAGCCACGGGGCGTGTGCGCCCGACGGCGCGAGACGCGCCCCGGCAGGCGTCGGGCGAGCGCGCCCGGCAGCCGTTGGGCGGCTCGCCCAACGACGTTGGGCGAACGCCCAACGATCGTCGGGCGAGCGCCCAACGTCGGTGGGGCGCGCGCCCAACGATTGTTGGGCGCTCGCCCAACAGAGGTTGGGCGGCCGCCCAACATGGCTTGGGCGGCCGCCCAACCCCTTTGGGCGACGCTCGATCTTGCTCGGGCGTCGCCCATTCCGTCCGGGGATCCAATGCCTATAAAAGGCACGGATCCCCATGCATTTGGGGGGAGGATTTTTGGGAGAGGAATTTCTCACTCTAACATTTTAGAGAGAGAAGTGACTTTTTTTTTGGGAAAAAACATTTTTTTTCCTAAAAATTCCGAATTTCTTAAAAGTTAAGATTTTACTAAAAACACAAAAAATACCGGGAAAGCACGATTCGTGGAATCAACCGACTTCAATCGTCAATACCGAACTTAAGGTATTATCCGAGGACTAGACTCATTTTATTTTATTTAATTTATTTCTTTTCCTCTATTTATTTTTATGTTATAATTTTATTTATTTAGCTATTTATTTATTTACCACGTTTTATTTAATTTTGCGTATTTATTTAATTTTCGTCTCGTGTTGAATAAAATTTGGTTTTGTTTTAAAATAAAAACCTCGTTTTGATATCCCAATACGAACCGTGATCCGATAAAAAGGTAGTTCGGGTATTAAAATACGTTGTAATTATAAGTTTCTTAAAAAAGAAATTTCCAAATAACGTTTTAAAATAAAAACGTCGTTTTAGGAACTTCCGTTATTGACTATGATCCATTTTTTGTAGTTCGGAAATCCAAAACGATTGAATTAGACTTAATTTAAAGCTTTTGAATAAATCTGGAAATAATTGGAGTGCTGCTGTAATTTGCGTTTTCTGTCACTAATTGCTGATTACCGACGGATTTTCCGTCGGTAAATCTGCTGGAATGTAAAAAATGCTGTTTTGGTCCCTCTTTCTCAACTTTTAAGCTTTTAATCCTTTGTACATATATGTATATTTATGTAATAAATGTTTTCAAACTATTTTTGGATAGTTGGTACATATAGTTATTTAGGATATTTATATATCATTTTTTGATTTAATCTAATATAAGTATACGTATATATATATTTTCTTTTTCCTTCATTTAAATGATAATGGATTTTATTTTAGAATGTTATTTACTTGGGTATTTTGGAAGTAATTAATTAGTAGATATTTTGTGGATAATGGGTTTTATTTTGATATTTAAACTACATTATGTATATATATATATATATAGTTTTTGGGCTATTCGGGTTATACTAGTTATTATTAGGTGAAACTATTTTAGGGATAAATGTTATTTTCTTATTTAGGAGCTTTATCTATTATTTTCACATGTTTAAAGTAAAAATGTATTATATTTAGTATTTTTATTATCATTTCTTATATGTTTATTACATAGTATCTTTTCACTTATCCTTATTTTCTCTATAAATATTTCATGGGTTTTTTTGGCTAAAATGTATATAATATGTCTATATTATTTTCTTTATTCTTTGGACATTTATGGGTCCATATTTCAAATAGGCTTTATTTGGAGTGAATTTTGATTTAATATGTTTATTGTTGTAATTATGACAAGTAAAGAGTCCATTGAGTCAAAAGGGGGAAATAAATCACCAAAAAGAGTTTTCAATTTGATTATTTAAACTAAAAGCTTTTCTAGAGGTTCTCAAAGTGCAAATAATATTTTCTTGACATCTTTAGATCATTTTCAAAACATCACGTTTTAAAACCTTAGTCCGTTCCAACGACGGATTAAGCGAACCTTGTAATTAAAATCGTTTTCATTGTAAATAATGAAGTTTTGAATCGTTTTCTTAAAGGATTTGTACAAAATAAAATTGACTTGTATGTTTAACCACGTTTTCTTATCAAAGGCTTTTATCCCAACATTTTCAACGCCCGAGTCGTTCCAACGGCGATTCGAGTGAACATCATTAAACGGGGTTTTGAAACGTACCTAAATCGTTCCAACGGCGATTAAGGTACGAACCATGTAAATAAACTCGTTTTGGGGATGTGAATTAGTATAGAATTAGTATGTGACACGAAGCATAAATCACGTTACAAATAAATCAATTCTTCCTTCTCCCCCTCTCTTTCCTATGTATATTGAACTGATGTAAATGGGTGATTCTTTACTAAAATGGCTTTTCAATAATGTATGCTCAAAACGGTTTTCAAAACGAGAAAGAAAGGGTTTCAAATGAATTTTAAACTTAAAGAAATATACGATTAGTCCGTTATCGCCTAACATGCTGAGTAGGAGGCCGGTGGTTCATAACCGGGCGATGTCGGGGTGCCTAGTAGCCTTTCTCCGGAAAGGAGCTAGCCTTCTCGGCTCGTACCTAAGTTTCTCGAACCCACACCGGTCTCCCGCAAGGGATCGGTGTTCATTTTCCCATTCGTGGGTGGCGACTCTTCCATATCTCCGAGCTCCGGTCCTGCCGAGCAGCTTGATTCCACGATTGGTTGCTTTCGGCGCCAATCACCGCTTACGTCGCCATGAGGTGTCCACCCCCCGGTCCGCCCGGGAGATTAGGCCGCGACACCTCGTCTAACAAGTGGCGACTCTGCTGGGGAAGCGAGAAGTTTGATTCCGGAAGGCGTGTATTAAGCCCTTAACGGGGACGGATCGTATTATTTCTTTTCGTATGCATTCATGTGCATTATTGCAAACCTTTTGGGTAATTTCCGCGAAACCTCTAGCGAGAGTCCATTCGTCGCTCGAAAGAGGCTAGTGTAAGTTCCCCCTTACAGTAAGGCGCCAAAGGGTCCCCATCCATTCGTTAGGGGCGAATTTGTGCGGTCCTGTGAGGTCCCGCGCTCAGCCGTGTCAGTATATAGTAGCCTTAGAAGTTGCCATAGGATTACCCGTTACTATTTTTGGCATGATAAATGAATCAGTTCGTGTTTTTAAATCGCCATGATACGTGTCTAAATCCTAAAGGATGTAAAGAAAATGAAATGATGCGTTAATATATATTTTTTGAGTCGACATACTAATTACCCTAAAACATCGAAACGATTTAAACTAAAGACGACTTAGTCATCTCGTATGAATGAACATGTGCGGCCCACCTTGTCCCTTTCTGTGTCCCGACAAAGGCACATGTTCAGGAAATGCGTTACGACGTAAGCACGTATTAGTATGCGTCGGTTTGGTGTTAAGGATAGTTACATTTCGATACAAAAGACTATATTAACAGTAGCCGTTATTCACATTCTTTAAATAAATTGGGATAAAACGAGATCATAACGAAACGAAAACGAAGAACATTTCTGTTTCGAACGACCCTGTCATAACGTGAAAAGTTTCGCGCACGTAGCCCGTCCCTTCCGAATAAAAGATGAGCTTTTACGTTATACCCCGTGTCGTTCTTAAGAGAAATGGACGTGTCCGCAGAAGTGACTAAGAAAAGAAAAGCAAAAAATGAACTAAACGACCAAAATCATTCCGAATCTACGATATATGTCAATACCGAGAGTAGTTAAAGAAAATAAACCAATGCCGTTGAATACGTGCCTCGAATGAGTGTATACCCCGTTTAAAATCACGAAGCCGAATTAAGCCAAACCATATAATTGTGCCATATGGACGAGACTGCGGGTTTTGACTAACGACTCGATCATTTCGACCGTTACCAAAACTACAAGAAATATGGCCCGATGTACGTGTTTGCTTAAATTCGTGCCTAAAGGAAAGAGAACGGTGATATCCTCGCTTTGAATAAGCATGTGATTCAACGAAACGTTGATTTTCTATAACCACACTAAGATGATATATCCCATGGATTGGGAAGAACAACGAACTGTTGCTAGCCGAAAGATTACCGTGCGCTCAAAATAAGACTCGCCGTCTTTTCACGTAGCTAAAATGAGCAAACGGATCCTCGACGCTAAGAACAAACGCGTTACGCGATGAGTCCGTTCCCTAAAATAAAATCCAAAAGTGATTCCATCACTAAATAAACACGTGGTTACGTCTCTCGATAGATCCAAAAGATCCCGTTGTAATCCAAAAATCGAGACACGAACCCGCGCGAACAAAAGGGAACGAGTCATTGACAATAACGAACGATTGGACTAGAAGAATAACTCGTACCACGTCTAAAAACTGAGATGCGCTCAAAGGGATTCAAAACCCGAACTAATGCGTCTCACGAAAGGACGAAAGACGAGTTATTCCGAAAGGACAATCCAACTTGGTCGATTTCTTAGTCACTGAACGCTGATGCGTCAAAAACGAACTGTGTTGTATGGTGAATGATTTACTTTTTCGCAATAATCGACGACATCACGCGTCCCTCGGACCGCAATGTGAGCCCAAAACCAAAATCCTAGGAAAGAGACCTGGACCAACGAGTGTGTGGAGGAATAAGGGTGGAAGAGAGATGTTGTGATACGTGTGATTAGACTAACGTTTGTTCTTCTTATCTTATATATCTGTAAATAAATAAACGCACACACCACGAATCATGCATATAAAATCATGCATACATACTAATGGATACCGTTCGCGCAGACGTCATCATTAAGCGATTGTGGTACCGAGAGAGCAGTCGACTAGTTAGGCAGTTTGACCAGTTACAGATTGACAGTTCTGAATCGGCAGTTGTGGCTTCGGAATCATCTTCGTCCGAGTATACTCAGTCTTCAGCCAGTATGTCTGTGACCGATGAAAAAGTGGCCGGATTGGAAAACTCTATGAACAACATTAATGAGCAGTTAGCGGTGATAGTGGCCCAGTTAGCTAAGCTGGCCATGAGAGATGACAAAAGTGGCAGTAAACACGCTGAGAATGAGGTGAACGATGGACCTCGCTTTGGGAATGAGGATGACTATCAGGATTATATCCGGAAGCAGCTTGAGAAAGAGAAAGCTAAGGAAGAGGAGTGGAAGCAACACATCACTCAGGAGGTGCAGGATCTATGTGGGGGAAGTTCCGGGAGTCAGGACTTTTATAACTTGAAGAATTGTTTATCGGCAACGGCTTTGCCTTTGAAATTCCGGCTCCCTGACATGAAAAAGTTCGATGGAACTGGAGATCCCACTGCCCACATGAATCAGTATATCGCCGTGATGAAGCACACGATCCTGACTGAGGATCAAGTCCTGGGGCTGTTTAACACTTATCTAGAGGGGGCGACCCTCACATGGTTTCATGCATTGCCTATGGTGACGAAGAGGGATTGGAAGGAGTTAGCGAAGTCATTCATCGCTCAGTATAGCTTCAATACCATGCTGGAGGTCACTTTAAAGGAGCTAGAGAGCACTAAGCAACAGGCTGGGAAATCTTTTTCCGATTTTGTGAAAAGATGGAGGGCTAAGGCCGCGGTCATGAAACCGAAGCCGCTTGAGCAAGATCAGATCCGAATGGTGGTTGGCAACACATTGCCGTATATCAAGAATGAGCTGCGGTATATGCCTTTTACCGACTTTAATCAGATGTACAGTTGTGCTTTGACAGTTGAGGGGATAGAGAACCAAAGAAAGCCTATACCAAGTGGACGAAGTCTGGATATAGTGCCGGAGGGCCAAGTGCGAGTACAGAGTCCGCTGCAGTGAAAGTGCTTGATCTTAATGCTATCGAAAAGAGGCGGTTCGCCAAGTTTGATCAGACTTACGCCAAAGTTTTCGAACGATTGCAAAAGAAGGGATTGTTGAAAGCCCTCACTCCTTATAACAAAGCACCGCCTACTCCGCAGGTACAAGCTAGGGGATACTGCGAGTTCCACAGCAGTTATGGGCATACAATTGAGAATTGTGAGAGGCTGAAACACGAAATCCAAGATTTAATCGAGGAGAAAAAGATAGCTGATCCTTCGTCAGCGAACCCTTCCACTAGGCGTAATCCATTGCCTAATCATAGGGTGAGCATGATCGCAGTTGGCCTGACAGAATGTGTAGTGATGGAATCCTTCGAGGAGAACGTGGAGGAGTTGTTGGACTCCGACGAAAAGAACAATGTAGGAAATGGTCTATATGTGTCCTTCCTTGGCGAGGAACAAGAGGATGAACCGATGGGAGAGGGATTGGATGGTGGAGCACCGTATGATGAAGATAGTGCCGAAGAGATCAGAGAAGGGTCGTCTCGAACTATTGTGCCTAATTTGGGTCTGTTTAGTGGAGGGGGAAATCCCGAGATGCACTTGCGTGAATATATGCGCGATATGTTTGTTGAATCCTTCGGGGTGGATGAGATTGCTCAGTGGTTCCACCATTCGCTGATAGGCGAGCATTTGGGGTGGTTTCACTCATTACCCGACTCTTGCAAGTATGATTGGGATCAATTGTCAGATCTATTTCTAGAAAAGTATCGAAGAGCTGAGGACAGGACTGCAGAGCGCTTTGCGATGTAGATCGGACCTATCAAGCGTCCGCTACCGAGGGTCAGTAAGTATAATGGCAACAAAGATCCGATGGAACACCTTCATTTCTACTTGTCGGCCATGGCGCCCTTGGGTTTTAAGGAAGAAGAGATCACCAGCTTGTTCTGTAATTCATTGATGGGTGAGCCGTTGATGTGGTATATGTCACTTCCGATGTATGTTAAGACCGATTGGGCGGCAATAACGAAGAGGTTTATCAAAGTGTATACGGTATGGATGTTGGCGGATCAAACCCCGGACTCCCCCTCTTATGAAATGCCCGAGGCAGTGTTGGAAATGCCTAGGTATGGTGGATACCAGGATCCTATTAAGCATGCGAGGTTATTCCGCAACCATATGTACGACGCCGGATTCCCGCAATGTGAATTACATGAACATTTCCCGGAAACCCTAATGGGAGAAGCCTTGTTGTTGCATCAAGGCCTATCAGAGGAGGAAATGGGTCATTGGATACCGCTCAGGAGTGCCTTTGTGGCAAGATATGAGATGTATGTTCCATGGACGGGATCCCTGGAAGATCTAGATAGGATCAGGCAATTCCCCGAGGAACCATTTGTGGATTATGCTAGGAGGTGGAGGCACCGGTATGAGCAGTGTCACGAAACAATGAGTGATAAGGTGCAGCTTATGTGCATACAGAGAGGAGCTATTCCGTTGGCAGCTAGAAGGATGAGCAGAGTGTCCCTCCGAGATTACAATGATCTGATAGGTTGGGCTTTGTATGGATCAACGGATCCTTTTTATTTGAATCCGAACGTTCCTCACGTTATGGATTTAATGATTGTGGATATTTACGAAAGTTCCTCGGACGAGGAAGATGCTAATCGGAGGATTCCAATCAATATTTGGGATGAATCGGATGATGAGCCAGAAATTGCTGTCATGATAAGATCAGGTCGAGTGGCCGAGGGAAAGGCACCTATGGTTGAGACTAAGATAGGGGAAGGGTCGGCTCCTAAGCCCGATGACCAAGTTCTTGAGCAGTTGAAGAAGACACAAGCTAAGTCCACAGTGTGGGAAGTTTTATGCCATTCCAAATACCACCGTGAAAACCTGATGAAAGAGCTGCAGAATTTGGTTATTTCTACCGATACCGAACCGGCAGCACTAGTAGGGGCAATCATGGCTCGAAAGAAAACTGAAATCACGTTTACCGACGAGGATCTCCCAGAAGAGGGGAAGGCTCACAATAAGCCTTTGTACATCCGAGCGGAAATCAATGGGAAGAACACTAGCTGTGTGATGGTCGATGATGGATCGGCTATTAATGTCTGCCCGTTGAAACTCTTGTCTAAGTTGGGAGTGGAAAGAGGAGACTTGACGGCCTCGGAAACTGTGATTAGGGCTTATGATGCTAGCCGTAGGCATATTGAAGGAGTCTTTAAGGCCAAGTTGAAAGTGGGGCCGCATGAGGAAGAAACTGAATTCACGGTGCTGGATATCCCGGTAACCTTTGCTGTATTGTTGGGACGCCCTTGGTTCCACAAGTTGGGAGGTGTGCCCTCCACGCTCCATCAAATGATCAAGTTTCCCTTCGAGGAGGAGATAGTGACGATCAGAGCAGAGAAATTGAGCTCGGTGGCAGCATTGGGAATTGAGCCTCAACTGTTCTCCGGATTCTAAGTTTCTGGGATCTACGAGTCTAGCATGACCACCGATGTGGTGAAAATGATGAAGGGAGGCTTCATCCCTGGTATGGGTTTGGGAGCACACCATCAAGGGCTGCCAGAATTTCTGGACTTCAAGAGTCAGAAAACCCGGAGGGGTTTAGGATATGAACAGGGAGGTCCGTCCAATGCAAGTAGTGAAGGAAAAGTGGGCCTAAGGAAGTATTTCGTGAATGAAGGGCATGGAAAGGTTTATTCAGGGACCCCTGAGTCGTGGACTAGCACCGAAGGGAAGATTCTGCCGGGGTTTGAGATCTTCAATGATGTGACTGACTGGGGCAGTGGAAAAGTGAGCTGCTTTGTCGAGGAGATTATGATGTTAGACTTGAATGCCGAGGAGCAAGTCATCACTATTGAAGCAACTGCAGGAGCGGTGAATGAGCCTAGTACCTCCAAAGCTCATGAGAAACCCGAGGACCTCGATGATGAAAATTGTATTACTGCTTTATTTGAATCAGATGATGTACTCGCCAACACTATCAGTGAAATGAATTCTGATTTTGCTTACTTGCTTGATGTTGATTGTGATCATTCCATGCATTCTCATTCATATAACATGCCTACATTTGAAATCAATGCAATAGAAATGTCAACTTTCAATCTTGGCACGGATGAAAATCCTAAACTTATACAAATTGCTCAAGAATTAACTATTGAAGAGAGGAAAGAATTTGAGAGAATAATTAAAAAATACGAAATAGTGTTTGCTTGGATGTACGAAGACATGCCAGGAATCGATCGATCAATCGTAACTCACCGTATTCCGACATACCCCGATGCTAAGCCCGTGAAACAGAAACTCCGACGCATGAGATCGGAATGGGCAGATAAGATCAGAGAAGAAGTGAAGAAGCAGTTAGAAGCAGGGTTCATCGAAGTAATCGACTATCCCCCTTGGGTCGCAAATGTAGTGCCCATCGCGAAGAAGGACGGCAAAGTGAGAATGTGCGTCGATTATAGAGATCTTAACAAAGCATGCCCGAAAGATGAGTTCACATTGCCTCATATTGATGTGTTGATCGACAGCGCAGCATCAAGTGTCTTACACACGAATGTAAATGGTTTCATGGGCTACATGCAAGTTCAGATGGCCGAAAAGCACAAAGCAAAAACCTCGTTCACAACTGAGTGGGGAACATACTGTTATAGGGTGATGCCGTTTGGTTTGAAAAATGCTGGGGCAACTTACCAGCGAATGGCTACAACGCCGTTCCATGATATGATACACAAGGAGGTAGAAGTTTATGTGGATGACATGATGATCAAGTCGGAGACAAGAGAAGGGCATTTTGTTGCACTTGAGAAGTTTTTGGCCCGAATTGCGGAATTCAAACTAAGGTTAAACCCGAAGAAGTGCTTCTTCGGCGTTTCATCGGGGAAAATCTTGGGCTATATAATCGGAAATAAGGGAATTGAAGTAGATCCCGACAAAGTGAAGGCCATAAGAGAAATGCCAGCACCGAAGAATGAGAAAGAAGTGAGAGGGTTTCTGGGGCAGGTTCAGTATATCAGTCGGTTCATAGCGAGACTCACCGCAATCTGCGAGCCAATCTTTAAGTTGTTAAGGAAAGATCAACCCACGATTTGGAATGATAAGTGTCAGCAGGCCTTAGAGAAGGTCCGGGATTACTTGTCTAATCCGCCAATTCTGAGACCGCCTAAACTGGAAAAACTGCTGCTCCTCTATGTGGCAATCGAGGAGCGATCCATTGGGGCAATGCTGGCCCAGGAAGGGGACACGGGCGTGGAGCACGCGGTATATTATCTGAGTAAGAAGTTCCTGGAGTACGAGCTTAAGTATAACATGATCGAAAAGATGTGCGTAGCAGTAGTATGGCTAACAAAGAAACTACGGCACTATTTTCAATCTTACAAAGTGATCATTATTTCCCGGATGGACCCCGTGAAGTATCTGTACCGAACTCCGTCTCTAACAGGGAAGCTAGCCCGATGGTTGTTGCTTTTGTCCGAGTTTGATATTGAATACGTAACGAAGAAGGTTATCAAGGGGAGGGCCGTAGCAGAATTTCTGGCCAACCAACCCCTGAGCGCAGAAGAAGAAGAGATAAACTATGATTTCCCCGATGAGCACTTGAACGCAATAGAAGTTATACCATGGAAAATGTTCTTTGATGGAGCAGTTAATTCGAATGGAGCCGGAGTAGGGGTATTACTTATCTCACCAGAGGGAGAAAGGATCCCGATGGCAAAGAAGCTATCCTTCCCTCTCACTAATAATATGGCCGAATATGAAGCGTGCATCTATGGGTTGGAATCACTAGCAGCACTGGGGGCATCATATGTTGAAATTTGGGGCGACTCGAAGCTGATCATCGAACAGGCACAAGGAAACTGGGAAGTGAAGGAAGAAAGGCTACGTCCATACCTAGACCAGCTAGATGGGTTGGCACAAAGATTCCAGGAATGTCGTTTTCATCATATCCCTCGAGCACAGAACCAGGCGGCAGACGCGTTGGCCACATTGGTGTCAGTTTGGGACAACCCTTGGAACCTTGCCTCAAAGCCGTTGGTATTAAGGAGATCTCACAAACCATGCTACGAAGACGTAATGCTATTAGGGGCAGATGAAAAGCCGTGGTATTTCGATATCGTAAACTTCATGAAGAGTGGAACATACCCGGCAGAGTCAGAACTTAGAGATCAAGCTGTGATTAGAAGGTTAGCTCATCATTTCGTCATCCACAACGATTTGCTTTATAAAAGGCACACCGATGGGTTACAACTGAGGTGCTTGGATGCGGAAGAAGCCCGCAAAGCAATGGAATCAGTACACTCGGGAATTTACGGGGCCCATATGGGAGGAGCAGTGTTAGCCAAGAAAATTGTCAAACAAGGCTTCTATTGGCTCACCATGGAAAGAGATTGTAACGAATATGCAAAGAAATGCCACGATTGTCAAATCCACGGAGATTGTAGTCACCTTCCAGCCATGGAATTACATGTGTTAGCACCTATTTGGCCATTTGCGGCCTGGGGCATTGATATCATTGGTGAGGTAAGGCCTAATGCTTCGAATGGGCACAAGTTTATTGCAGTCGCCATCGATTACTTCACCAAGTGGGTAGAGGCAGAGTCGTTTAGCAAATTGGGATCCAAGCAGATGAGGAAGTTCATTGAGAAACACTTGATCACCAGGTTTGGAGTACCTCATCACATAATTACGGATAACGGGGTCCAGTTTCAGGGGGAAGTAAGAAGTCTCTTCCGAGAATATGGCATTGAACATCACAGGTCTTCTCCTTATCGACCACAAGCTAATGGGGCAGTAGAAGCAGCTAATAAGAACCTTAAAAGAATTCTCATAAAGACAGTAGAATCGCATCGGAACTGGCACGAACAGCTTCCGCTCGCTTTATGGGCTTATTGCACGACGGTTAGGACGTCAACTGGGGCAACGTCGTTCTCCTTAATGTACGGAGCAGAAGCAGTCCTGCCGATTGAGGTTGAAAAGTGATCGTTGAGAATCACAGTGGAAGCAGAGATTCCCGAGACGGAATGGGTGAAGAAGCGATATGAGCAGTTGGCTTTGGTTGACGAGAAAAGGATGGAAGCCCTTTACTATGTGCAGCTATATCAGAGAAGCATGGCCCGAGCCTTCAACAAAAAAGTCAAGGCCAGCCCTATCAAAGAGGGGGACATGGTGCTGAAACAGATCCGTGTGACGCACACCGACCCTAGGGGCAAGTTTAAGCCTAACTGGGAAGGGTCATTCTTCGTGAAGAAGATACTAAGCAAAGGAGCGGTGAAGTTAACTACTATGGACGGCATGGAATTCTCCGAACCTACCAACCTGGATAGGCTTAAGAAATACTTTTCGTAAAAAAAAAAAAAAAAAAAAAATTCCCGATAGGTTGAAAACCCGTAAAGGGCAGCCTATGTAACAATAAGGGACATCCCAGTGGGTGAAAACCCGAAAGGGCACTCATTTGAAAATTCCGGGATAGTAAAAGGAGAGGAGAAAAATCGCCGGGATCCGAAAACCGAAAGGCGGGTCCTGGTAACAGTAGTTATAACTTGAGCAATTACAAAAATAATGTATAAGAGGCTAAGTATTTCTGTTGTTTGTAAATAAATAAAGGCATGAATATATTTGACGAGAATGATTGGAATCATCATAATCTACTGAATGCATGGTAATATGAATCATGAGTTATACATTTCCTACCTTACTTTTCACAATAAAAAGCCTACATGCTATCCACCCCGCTCCCTATACATCAGATATACATCGGGGTAATCCTAATAAAAAACTACTACAAAGCCATAAAGCCTAATAAGGAGGGATATCCCAGTAGTCCTCAAAATCCCTCAAGCGTGACGCCCGCTCTGCAGATAAGGCCTCCTCGGCAACTCGGAGTCTCTCCTCGGCGACTCGTGCTCTCTCCTCGACAGCAAGGCGACCCTCAGTCTCCCTCCGCATCACCTCCGACCAGTGGTCGTTCCGCTCTTGGTACACCTGGCCAACCCTGGCATCGGCCTCCCGCACCGACTCACTCCGTCTCCGCTCATGGGCGTGAAGATCGCTCTAAAAAAAGGAACAAAAAAAGAAGAAAAACAGATGTGAAAAAAAAAGAAGCAGCATAGGCAAGAACAGAAATCATACATACATGCGTGCATTCCACTACACTAAAATAAGGCAAGGATATATACCAGGTGGTCGGCACAGCGCAAGCTGAGGCGGTCTTTGAGGTAACCGGACAGCCCCACGTAGTCAGTACAAGTCTCTCTCGTAGTCTGAGAAGCATCGGAAGGGTCAAATGGTACCCTCGATATGAAGACGGGAGGAGCCATCTCGACACCCGCGTAGGCTACCCCGGACTCATTATAGCAAAGGGTCGCGAAATCTCTCTCGTAGTCCGGAACGGGCACACCCAAAGAGGATCTCTCCGGCCGGGCAGCGCTGGAGGACTCGCCGACATAGTAGGGGGGCTCGCTCGCAGATGTCTGAGCCCGAGCGCTATCGAAGAAGTCTGACAAATGAGCACTCCTCTAGGACCCCTCCTGCAAATGAAAACACAATAAATACCGCTAGCTATCTCGTGAATAAAGGTAAATAGGCTGAACCACTCACCGGGACCTCCTCCTGACCGAAGACTGCCGCGACAGCCTCCCGCGAAAACACGTCTGCCACGGGATCCACATCCATCGCCACCGCTGGGGCATCCCTTGCGCTCAACAAAGTCGATAGGTAAAGATCACGGCCCCCGGCGTGAACCCACACCTCTCTACCCACGAACCGACGGGTCAAGTCCTGACGGATAACCGACAAGGGCATGGTCCGCACCGCGAACATGGAAACGGGGATCTCGCCCGGGGACCAGTGTGACGCTCTAATCCCGGTGATGCCCCGATCGCCTGAGTACCAGGCCCGCACGCAAGGGCCGGTGAGCACGCACTGCTGCTCCTGGATCAAAGTCACGTACGCATAGTCGGGACCGAAGTCAAGGTCGTCCCACCTAAACTTGATCTAAAAACACAAAAAAAAAGTCAGATCCAATCAAACAAGAATCTAGCACGACTAGAAGATATCTACCTGTCCCAAGGTCCGCGAGTCAATCCAGTCTAGGAGCCGCACCACCGTCCGTCTCTTCTCTGCGCCTAAATCGAACTCTCTCCACCGAGTCATGAGAGGGAGCCTCGGTACTCGTGACCGATGCCGAGACTGGCTAGGAAGAATCCGCCTCTCGTACGCCCAAACCTGCTTGTAAAAAACAAAGGTTACGAACGGAAAGCATGAAGAAGATAGAAAGGACGAGTCCAGGGTACACACATACCAGAAGAGCGAATGTGTAACCACCGAAGTCCTTGCGCTTCCGGCAAGTCAAATCCAAAAACTTATATAGGAAGGCTAGGCCCGCCCCCGCCCAAACATAAGACGCCGCCGTATCCAAATCGCTAAAAGCCTGAATAAGACCAGCATGTACCTTCCCGCTCTTGGTGCGAAAAATCGTCTCACTCAAAGTGTACACTAGGAAGCTACGGACAGCCAAGTCAGCGTCATCCGTCTCACAAAAATCTCGGCGATTCAAGAGGCTCGCGGTAGAAATGAACTTCGCTGGAGAGGATTTGGCACCTGGGTAAACTCATGGCCCAATCAAAGCGGCTAGCCTAGCGCGGTCGACCCGCGGACGTATCATATCAAAGCAGAAGGGAACTGGAGTGCTATTCCCCCGCAGCCCTGTCAGCAAAGAGAAATCTCGGGGCGAGATGGTCATCTCCCCGAAAGAAAGGTGGAAGGTATGGGTCGAATCAACCCACCTCTCGCATAGGGCCCGCAGGCCAAAGCGATCGCACACCCCATTGGTGCGGGGCAGCGCTGAAATAAAGGGCTCAAAGCCCAACTCACGCACACGGGCTCTCGCCGCGGCGCCTAACATAGAATACCACACGTGGATCTCGGCCGTGGTCCCGGAAATCTCGAGGAACTAGAAAGAACAATACAGGAAAGTTTAAATATGGTTCCTAAGCTTGCATTTGATGAAAACACGTTAAGACTAGTTATTCTTTCGGTCAGAATCTAACCTAGAGACGTCTGGTCAATTTGGACCAATTTTCTGTAAAATCTCTCCTTAGGGTCATTTATGTAGGATTTAGTTAATTCTTTATTCTTTAATCCACTCTCGTCCGCACTGACAAGGAGCATTAGTCAAGTTTTTACTATTCGCGTGCATTAGTTAAGTTTTTACTATTCACATGCATTAGTTAGGTTTTTACTATTCACGTGCATTAGTTAAGGTTTTTACTATTCACGTGCATTAGTTAAGGTTTTTACTATTCACATGCATTAGTTAAGTTTTTACTATTCACGTGCATTATTCACGGGCATTAGTTAAGTTTTTACTATTCACATGCACTATTCACGTTTTTACTATTCACGGGCATTAGTTAAGTTTTTACTATTCACATGCACCATTCACGCTTTTACTATTCACGTTTTCGCTATCCACGTGCACTATTCACGTTTTTTACTATTCACGTTCACTATTCATGTTATTTTTACTGTTAGCATGCATAAAGTCGTAGTTTTACTATTCACAATGCATATAGCGCACATTCTTACTCAAAAGCAAACAAGTGTTACTTGTAAGTAAAGAAATTCACGTTTTCTAACTAGAGTCCTCTAAGGCAATCTAAAGGTTAGCATGCAAATCATGTTCGGATAAGGATACTAAAGCCTAGAATTTGAACCAAATAACGAAAAAGTGAGAAAGTACTTACCTCGTTGCAGCGTGTCCGGCTCAGATGCGTCGTAGGGTCATGGAAAGGGTCCACTCTAGCAAGGTTCACGTAAACCTCCTCCATGCCTTTCGTGCCATCGCATTCATCCAAATCCATCCCGAGAAAAATCCAAATCAAAATCTAGAGAGAGAGAGAAGAAAGAGAAGGTGTGGGGTTGAAATGGAACCCCACCACCTTATATAGGAAATAGGAATGACATTCCCGTAAATAGTGAAAAAAGTACGATGTGACATAAAGGTAAAAAGTAAATAATTAATTACCAGGCGCACAGACCTCCGATTTGCAGTCCGTTTCAGCCTGCGTTTCTCCCAGACAGCGACCAATACTGTCAAGATATGAACTCCCGACGACAACCAATTTTTACAGAACAGTGGCACCAGTCAAAATACAAACGACAGTCAACAGAAAAATAATCGACAATGTGAATCATTCCGAACCAAAAAGACATTCCTACCAAACCATTCAAACATCCAAGACACTAGCTCCAGTAAAGAAATACAGACAACAGTGTGTTAATTGAGAACCTCTGCTTTTGAGCCATTTTACCCGCGGTCGTGGATCAGGGTTGCTTTTGAGCCATTTTCACCCACGGTCGTAGACCGGGGTTGCTGTTGAGCCATCTTACCCATTGTCGTAGACTAGGGTCGCTTTTGAGCCATTTTACCCGCGGTCGTGGACCAGGGTTGCTTTTGAGCCATTCTTACCCCGGTCGTGAACCGGGGTCGCTTTTGAGCCATTTTACCCGCGGTCGTGGACCAGGGTCGCTTTTGAGCCATTTTACCCCGGTCGTGAACCGGGGTAGCTTTTGAGCCATTTTACCCACAGTTGTAGACTAGGGTCGCTTTTGAGCCATTTCCACCCACGGTCGTAGGCCGGGGTTGCTATTGAGCCATTTTACCCATTGTCGTAGACTAGGGTCGCTTTTGAGCCATCATTCCCGCGGTCGTAGACCAAGTTGCTTTTGAGCCGTTCTACCCACAGTCAACGTACGCTAGATTCCGAGAGAAGAACATCCACCGACGGCCGATTCAGAGGCGAGGCTGGAAAGAATCGGAGAACGACACCGGAACGCGCAGCGCGAAGGTCAGGTATTCTTCCTCCTACTCTTTACGTGTCTTTTACTTTTATATGTTTTACATTGCATGTGTTGCGTTAGCAAAAAACGTTTTCAAAACACACACATCGCTGTCAAAATAGGAAAGTAGGGGCAACTGTAGACATCGAGTCGGAGGACCTGTGACGAAAACCTGTAAACAAGAAGGTTGAAACGGTTGATTCCGGAAGTTTTAAAAACAAAAAAAATAATATATAATAAGGAAGGAGAAGTTGCGATGGTTCGCGGTCGTCGATTGGGCGGCTCGCGAGTGCTCAGCGGCGCGGTGCGAGCGCCTAGCGGCAGCTGACGCGCGTCCAACGATGGTCGGATGCCCGCCCGGCAGCACGGGGCGCGCGCTCGATGTTCGCTGGACGCACGCGTCCGACTGCGAGTAGCGCGCGCTCGACGTCCGTTGGACGCACGAGTCCGGCGGCGCGGAGCGCGCGCTCGACAGCCACGGGGCGTGTGCGCCCGACGGCGCGAGACGCGCCCCGGCAGGCGTCGGGCGAGCACCCAACGACGTTGGGCGAACGCCCAACAATCGTCGGGCGAGCGCCCAACGTCGGTGGGGCGCGCGCCCAACGATTGTTGGGCGCTCGCCTAACTCTGTTGGGCGATCGCCCAACAATTGTTGGGCGGTAGCCCAACAGAGGTTGGGCGGCCGCCCAACATGGCTTGGGCGGCCGCCCAAAAACCCTTTGGGCGACGCCCGATCTTGCTCGGGCGTCGCCCATTCCGTCCGGGGATCCAATGCCTATAAAAGGCACGGATCCCCATGCATTTGGGGGGAGGATTTTTGGGAGAGGAATTTCTCACTCTAACATTTTAGAGAGAGAAGTGACTTTTTTTTGGGAAAAAACATTTTTTTTCCTAAAAATTCCGAATTTCCTAAAAGTTAAGATTTTACTAAAAACACAAAAAATACCGGGAAAGCACGATTCGTGGAATCAACCGATTTCAATCGTCAATACCGAACTTAAGGTATTATCCGAGGACTAGACTCGTTTTATTTTATTTAATTTATTTCTTTTCCTTTATTTATTTTTATGTTATAATTTTATTTATTTAGCTATTTATTTATTTACCACGTTTTATTTAATTTTGCGTATTTATTTAATTTTCGTCTCGTGTTGAATAAAATTTGGTTTTGTTTTAAAATAAAAACCTCGTTTTGATATCCCAATACGAACCGTGATCCGATAAAAAGGTAGTTCGAGTATTAAAAGACGTTGTAATTATAAGTTTCTTAAAAAAGAAATTTCCAAATAACGTTTTAAAATAAAAACGTCGTTTTAGGAACTTCCGTTATTGACTATGATCCATTTTTGGTAGTTCGGAAATCCAAAACGATTGAATTAGACTTAATTTAAAGCTTTTGAATAAATCTGGAAATAATTGGAGTGCTGCTGTAATTTGCGTTTTCTGTCACTAATTGCTGATTACCGACGGATTTTCCGTCGGTAAATCTGCTGGAATGTAAAAAATGCTGTTTTGGTCCCTCTTTCTCAACTTTTAAGCTTTTAATCCTTTGTACATATATGTATATTTATGTAATAAATGTTTTCAAACTATTTTTGGATAGTTGGTACATATAGTTATTTAGGATATTTATATATCATTTTTTGATTTAATCTAATATAAGTATACGTATATATATATTTTCTTTTTCCTTCATTTAAATGATAATGGATTTTATTTTAGAATGTTATTTACTTGGGTATTTTGGAAGTAATTAATTAGTAGATATTTTGTGGATAATGGGTTTTATTTTGATATTTAAACTACATTATGTATATATATATATATATAGTTTTTTGGCTATTCGGGTTATACTAGTTATTATTAGGTGAAACTATTTTGGGGATAAATGTTATTTTCTTATTTAGGAGCTTTATCTATTATTTTCACATGTTTAAAGTAAAAATGTATTATGTTTAAAGTAAAAATGTATTATATTTAGTATTTTTATTATCATTTCTTATATGTTTATTACATAGTATCTTTTCACTTATCCTTATTTTCTCTATAAATATTTCATGGGTTTTTTGGCTAAAATGTATATAATATGTCTATATTATTTTCTTTATTCTTTGGACATTTATGGGTCCATATTTCAAATAGGCTTTATTTGGAGTGAATTTTGATTTAATATGTTTATTGTTGTAATTATGACAAGTAAAGAGTCCATTGAGTCAAAAGGGGGAAATAAATCACCAAAAAGAGTTTTCAATTTGATTATTTAAACTAAAAGCTTTTCTAGAGGTTCTCAAAGTGCAAATAATATTTTCTTGACATCTTTAGATCATTTCCAAAACATCACGTTTTAAAACCTTAGTCCGTTCCAACGACGGATTAAACGAACCTTGTAATTAAAATCGTTTTCATTGTAAATAATGAAGTTTTGAATCGTTTTCTTAAAGGATTTGTACAAAATAAAATTGACTTGTATGTTTAACCACGTTTTCTTATCAAAGGCTTTTATCCCAACATTTTCAACGCCCGAGTCGTTCCAACGGCGATTCGAGTGAACATCATTAAACGGGGTTTTGAAACGTACCTAAATCGTTCCAACAACGATTAAGGTACGAACCATGTAAATAAACTCGTTTTGGGGAAGTGAATTAGTATAGAATTAGTATGTGACACGAAGCATAAATCACGTTACAAATAAATCAATTCTTCCTTCTCCCCCTCTCTTTCCTATGTATATTGAACTGATGTAAATGGGTGATTCTTTACTAAAATGGCTTTTCAATAATGTATGCTCAAAACGGTTTTCAAAACGAGAAAGAAAAGGTTTCAAATGAATTTTAAACTTAAAGAAATATACGATTAGTTCGTTATCGCCTAACATGCTGAGTAGGAGGCCGGTGGTTCATAACCGGGCGATGTCGGGGTGCCTAGTAGCCTTTCTCCGGAAAGGAGCTAGCCTTCTCGGCTCGTACCTAAGTTTCCCGAACCCACACCGGTCTCCCGCAAGGGATCGGTGTTTATTTTCCCATTCGTGGGTGGCGACTTTTCCATATCTCCGAGCTCCGGTCCTGCCGAGCAGCTTGATTCCACGATTGGTTGCTTTCGGCGCCAATCACCGCTTACGTCGCCATGAGGTGTCCACCCCCCGGTCCGCCCGGGAGATTAGGCCGCGGCACCTCGTCTAACACCCGCTTCGATGTTTAAGTCAATTTAAGGTAAGACTTGAGGATAAACACAATAGTAAATCAAAGCTAATATGTAAGCTTAATGAATGAATGAAGTAATATACCTTGAGTTGTGGTTACTCTATTTATATTGTGATTGAGCTATAAAAGACGGTTGTGAGTATAGGAGCATGATATGCCACATCTCACCTATTGATAGGTGAATGTGTAGCCAAATATCAGACCTTCATATCCCTCAAACCCACTAGACCCGGTGATTCACGGGATCATATATGATTGCTGTAACATGTGGATCCTTGATTGTATCTTTTGAGACTTCCCAAGTTGAGTTCTCCAATATGGAATCGTATTAACCAGTTTAGTTATGGTGATGCCACATGTTCTCTTTTCTCGGGTGTTAGTTCGGGTTTCGTAAGTGCCATGTGTTGAGTTTATATTCGTCTGATATCACATGATAAAAGTTATAAAAGTAAATAATATATATATATATATATATATATATATATATATATATATATATATATTATGTTGAAAGTTAAAGTTGTTTTTGTAAAATAAAATTTACATTTTTTCGCCAAGTTGTGAAAACTACTTTCTCTAAAAAAATACAAATCGTAGCTTTTCCAACTGTTAAGAAAAATAATTTTACATTTACCGAACATTGTTTTTAGTTAGGAAAGCTTAGAAAGTTGCTTTTAAACTCTGGAAAAGGAATGCCAAATTGGCCCGTAAAGAATTGATATCTTTATTTGTCAAGTTTGGAGTTATATTTCTTACTCATTCAAAATTCAAAATTTATTAGTAGGTAATATGTAAATTCTATTATAAACTCTTATTGAGAGTTGTAGTTTGTCATAATCTTAGAAGTGAGTAGGTTTATTCTTATATAAATTAAAAAAAAATAATAATGGAGAATTCACATTTACCTTTGGAGATGGGAAAAAAAATCCCTGAGAGGTAGGATGTAGACCTCTCTCCCACCCTACTGGGATCTTTATCCCCATCCCCGCTATATGCCTATGAAAATTTTATATGGGAATTCTTAAAAATATTTTATATATATATATATATATATATATATATATATATATATAAATAATATTAATTTTTGAATAATTATTATTATATTATGATAATTACATATTCTATAAAATAATTTAATTATAATTTATATTAATAATAAAATGATTTTGGTTCAAGTTAAAAAAATATAATGAACTATATCCCAAGTGCCAATTCAGTAAAATTGTAAATTATATTGAAAAAAGATACTACTTAGAAATTGAGTGATGTGAAATGGGGATTCTGATGGGGATTTGAATCGATATGGGGATGTGGACAAATATGTTCTTCATTTTGTCCTCCAATTTATAAATAAAATTTTCAATTCAATTCAATCAATCATGTAGCTTAATCTTTGTCTATTTTGGCATTAAATAACTAGAAATATCAGAAAGGAAGCTCATTAGAAATACCAATTAATCAACCATGCAATGAAGCTAATTAAGGAGTATATTAGAGACAAAACAAAGAGAGAGAAAATCAAAATAATATGACAGAAAATTACAAAAAATTGAGGGAGAGTGAGATGACACATAGAAAGGAGAGGGAAGGAGGAACAAATGACAAAGAAAGAGAAAGAAATTTTTAAGAAAACATGACAAGAAAATTAATATGTGAAGCATCAAGAGATACCAAAATTTCATTAGGAGTAGAAGAAACACCTAACAAACACAATAAAGAGAAATAAAAGCATGAAAGACGAAGAAAAACATTGGAAATAAAAATTACTTTTTTTTTTTTTTTTTTTTATATAATTTTAATCTCTAACTTTTGACTTTTTTGAATGACAATCGAACGTGGATAAAGATAGGGAGCACGTGTAATTAAATTCCAATAGTAAGTAGCAAACAACAAACAATAACAGTAACAGTTAAACCAAAAGGTTCCTTAATAAGCAATTAAAATTTAATAAATTAATTGTTTATATGTTTTAATTTATTTGATAATAATACTTAAAAGTTTAATTAATTAAATTTTTTTATTTAATTTAAAAAGTCAAAATAAAATGTTCAAGGATGAAGTCGTCGTTTGAATTCATAGCCTATTGAAAAATAACATTTGGGAAAGAGATCGTGTCGAGAAAGAAACACTGCTTGAGTTTTGATCCGAGAAAGTTAGAATATTAATACCTTCTAAAACATAAACATTAAGCACTTCCAAAGTATCCGAAGATCCCACCGATCTCCTACTTAATATTTTTTTAAATACACCTAGTCCATCTATAATTCTTTTTAGCTCGTGACAGATAAAAATACATGTATACGTAAAAGAAATGACATTTCCTTTTGCAGATTTTATAGATAGATTTTACCGAATTATTAAATATGTTAGTTCATTTCATGTTATAAGCGCTATAAATCATAAGATTTGAAATAAAAAGGAATTGAGAAATTATATATCTATTTTCTAATTAATCAAAGTTCAGTTTGTATATATTTATACACAAATAAAGAATGCATTTTCTATCTAGCTAATCGCACTATCTTATATACGGAAAAGCTAACGATGTATAAAAGAGAAACAAAGGATCTGATGATGATCTAAAGGTTGATGTGAAAAGTCGCCATCCTTGTAGGTGATTGGTTGTGAACCTTTTGCGTGTATTAATGACATGACAAGGTATGTGACCATCTTAGAAGTTTGTGCGAATAATTGCTGATCCCAGTGATATTTTTTATTGTTGATCTTCGATAATTGTGACAGAAATGCCTACAACTAAAAGTGTGAGTGAAGGAGAAGGTTGAAACATTGCGTTTTGGAATACACAGGTTAGGCATACTTCTATTTAGAATGAAGTTGTGAGTATTAGAAGGTTTCAGACTATTTTTATTCCTCAATGGTGGAATTCGGTAAAGAACCGGCGAAAATTGCGATGTTTCAAATTTCGGATGCACTTTTTGGTTTTTTGAAATTTATATTGTAGTTGCTCGAGATAGGTAAATAGTTTAGATCGTGAATCCACGTTCAAGAATGCTCATGTGATGGAGTTTTTATATTACGCACCGGGTCTTCCATGTCATTGGGAGGACCTCCAATTCATATTTGGACATGTGTATTGTGACCCAGTGTTCTAAAAATCGGCCAAGACGGCCGTCTAGGCGGAGATTTTTAGAACACCGTCTCAATTTTCACTAATCGGGCGACATAAATCGGTTAACCGATTTTTGGCCGCCTAGGCGGTCCTAGGCGGGTCTAGACGGTCCCAGGCGGTCCTAGGCGACTCCCATGCGGCTTTTTTTGAAAAAATTGGTCCTTAAATTTTATGTCAACTTTTTTAATTTTAAAAAAAGTATTAAATAACAAAAAATAAAAAAAAACCTTAAACTATTAAATTTATTTTTAAGAATATTAATTTTATTTTATTTTGACATATTTTGTTATAAATATTATTTTATTGATCTATTTGTTATTTTTTTAAGGACATTAATATAAATAATATTAAAATATGTATGTTTTTCTATCCTAAATATTTTATATTATTATTTTTACATAGTATAATTCATATATTAATGGTATTTATATAATACTTTATTTAATAAAAAATAAATAAATATAAAAAATACAAATCCGATTAATCCTGATTAATCACCGATTAATCGCCGATTAATCAGTAAGGGCCCTCTCCGCCCGACTAGTGCGTAGCGTCTTTTACAACCTTGTTGTGACCCAACGTAATAATTAAAATAGTAGGACCTCTTATAATATGTGTGGGTTCATGTTACACGTGTCAAAATTTGTATGGGAGGTTCTCTATTTGATATGGAAAACCGGATGCTTCTAATAATTTGCCCACGTGATGAGGAAATTGCTCTTCAAGTGCACTTTCCACAATCCTAAATACCCAAATATAGGGATTTAAAAAAATGGGTTATATGGTTTATAGTTGGTTTTCAACCCAACCCATATAAGAGTAGTATAAAATGAGTGAGATGTGTTGGATGGGTTGGGCTAGTTTTTTTAAAATGGGTTGGATTGCATGGATTAGAGTAGTTACAATGGGTTTTTGGTTATGTGATTTGCCTAGAATTCAATTTCACAATTCTTTACCTATTTATTTATTTGTATTTTCAAATTTTGATAAAAGAATATTAACACGTTATCTCATTATCATTTACATACTCCATTTCATTTTATTTAATGATACTCACAATAATGTTTTAAATATACTACTTTCTTTTTTATTCTCCTGATTTGTTAACTTTTGTAACATTTTACCTAAAAAAAAAAGTTTAAGAAACACAAAAATAAAAATATGCTCAAGTTGACTAACTGGTTTCATATAGTAGTACTATTCGCTCTAACGGCCAGTGTTGATTAAAATTAGTTTTTGATCCATGTAATCCATATAATGTAAGTATTCATCTTGAGCATATGAATATTAAAATTTCTTGTAATTTAATAATTAAAATTAATGATACAGTGTTAGCTAAATTGAATTTATTATTTTATTTTTATATTTTTTTAAATAATATTTTTATAGATAAATATAATAATATAATTAAACTTAATATATTATATTTTTTATCAGTAAAATAAGAGAAATTGACACCTTAGCTCAATCATTAATGTTTTATAATATATATAGATATATTTTATTTTAGAGGAACATGATAATTGTTTTATACATGTTAAATGGAGTTTGAATTACTTAATAGTTTAATGTACTTTTTAGTTTGAATAATTGATCAAGAGTTACGATTTAACATTATCTTTAGGGGTGGGCACGGTTTGGTTAACCTGTCTATTAGGAAAAAAAATTAACCGAACCGTTATCAACGGTTTTTTAACCATCCAAACTGAAACCGGTCCATATCAATCAGTTAACCATACAACCGGTTAACCATTAATTTCGGTTAGGTTTTACGGTTAACGGTTTTTAACCAATTCTCACTAGTTAACCAAAAATCAACGGTTAACCATAATTTTTACCCAAACCTAAATTTTTAAACAATATTAAAATACACATAATTTCAAAAATTCAAACAAAACGAATTTATATAAAAGTTCAGAATTCAAACATAAGTACCGAACTATAAAAAATCCATCAAGTTTACATTTAAAATATAAAGAAATGTAAATAATATTTCGTCAAAATACTTATGTTTAAAGGAGAGCATTTTTTTTAAGTAAACCAGTATATCTATGTTATATATTTATATTAATATATGTTATAATCTATGTTAAAGACTTTTTTTTAATCTTATAATATAATGTATGTTATATAATATATTTTATATATTTTATATATTATATTAATGTTTTTAATATTTATATTTATTAAATGGTTCGGTTAACCGTTAACCGCGGTTTTTGAAACTCTAACCCAAAACCAAAACCGAAACCGGTACCTATCAATTTTTTTAACCATTAAGAAAACCACCGGTTCGATTAACCGCTTTTTCCGGTTCGGATTACTGATTTTCGATTCGGTTACCGGTTTGATCGTTTTTTTTTGTCCACCCCGAATTAGCTTTGCCTAACAGAAAAATACAAATCTAGAAAATACATGACTGGAAACAATTCATTAAGAAATCTGTAACTTAAAGCCCCAAAAAACGTAACTAGTCAACCTTAGAAGTGGAGAAATCGATCTACAGTAGTAGTAGAAGAAAAAGTAGAACCCTAGAAAGGGAATAAAATAAACAAATTCAAAACCACAGTTGAAAAAGAAGAAAACAAAAAAAAAAAAAAAGTATATATAGAGAGATTTAAACTTAATTTGATCTAGGTTCCATGAAGAAAAGAAGCACCCTCAAGCTTTTAGCCTATTGGTTGAAGGCTTACCTATGACTGTTGAGGTCATGGGTTCGAATCACATCGGGATGGGTGGGTTATGAGTTTTCCACTAAACAATCTCCTCGACAACCATCTCCAAAAAAATAAAAACAAAGTGAGATATAAAGATAGGCGAAGAGAGAATAAACTCCAGAACCAGAAGTAAGATGATGAAGAGAGCTACGAAAATTACCGAATGGCACCTAAATCTTGTTAGAAAAGACAAAAAAAGGAAAGGGTAAAAGAAATCAAATAATACGGTTGAGTTTTTTTTTAGTTGAGTCCATGGGACACTTTATGAACGTGTTGGTAGAAAAGTGTTGTTAAAGCCCACTTTTTCTGTAGCGAGTCTTCTCCACGAATTGATTTAGACATCAAGCGGGTTTATCGTACAAACGGTTCTCCTTTAACCTTACTTTTTTGCGGTTACAGATTGACAAGTGGATTTTCAGGATTCAACCACATCATCCAACTTCCAACTTAATCTCGAGTAACAATCCAATTTTAATCAAATTAACTAATAAAAACAATTAGTATAATTTCTTTAAAAGAAAAACACAATTAATATAATTAACCAAATGTCAATTAATTAACACAAGCTAATTAATTTAACTAAATTAAATAATTAGGCCAAAAATTTAATAATTTATCAATTCGGTCCAATTAATTAGACCAGAAAAATTAATCACAAAATCGTCCCAATTAAAATATAGGCGTAACAAAACGCATGTTCCCTTAATGAGGTTATATTCCATTAACGAGGCTTGAGATTGCATGAGCGCGATTAAATTTGTTCTCTTCCAATAACCATACTACTAAATTTATATTTATTTTCATTATTGTTAAGACACCTTTATATTGTACTACCATTGTAGCAGACTATATTATTAGCTTCTTCATATGAATACTATTAAATTATTATATAGGAGGTCCTTGGGGGCTCTGCTAGAGCCATCTGCATGTATAATATTAATAATTTTCATATATTCTCAGCACGTTGTAGTACGATCGAATATGATATTAATTAATTTTCCTATACTATATTTGACAGGTAAATACTGGCAATATTTTATTTTGCAAACCTTAAACATTTCAAGGTGTCCCTTGTTGACCACCGGATCAAATTCAAATCATTCCATTTCAGTTTCAGTATATATATCTAAAACTATATCATTATGCCTAAACAAACCACTTTAATTACTCGAGCAAACAGCTAACAATACGTAAATCAAACGTTTTTATTGTCTGTTCGTTGAAAATGGGGATTGAAGTTGAGTTCATTTCCAAGGAATTAATCAAGCCATCTTCTCCGACACCTCAACATCTCCGTAAACTCCAATTCTCATCGATTGATCAAAACCAATACCCGGTTTCCATACCCATCATTCTCTTCTACCCAAAATCCAACATTCCCAACTTACAAAGATCCCAACTTTTAAAACAATCTCTATCAAAATCTTTAACCATATTCTACCCTCTTGCCGGACGCATCAAAAACTACTCCTATGCAAATTGCAACGACCAAGGCGCTCTCTTTATTGAAACAAAAGCTAATTGTCAACTCTCCGACATTCTCCAAAACCGAAACCAATACCATAATTACAGCAAAAAGTTCATTCCTTTACAACCCGAGAAAGGCGTGTATCAATATGGATCATTGTTTCAAATTACATACTTCAAATGTGGCGGATTAGCCCTTTCATTCGCTATGCCGCATATGCTTGGAGATGCTTCTTCGGAGTTAACATTCCTAAACTGTTGGGCTGCAGTTGCAAGAGGGAATGATGTTGAGGCTCCTCCTTTTGTTTCGGACTCTATATTTCCACCGAAAATCATATCCGGGTTTGATCTCTCGCAATGGGTATTCAAGGAAAAGGTCGTCACTAAGCCATTCGTCTTTGATGCTTTAACAATATCAGCTCTAAGAGATAAATACAGCACGAATGGTGAAAAGTTGTCGCGAGTGCAGGCTTTATCTGCTTTTATAGCGAGCCGGATCATGGCTGCTACTAATAATACTAAGTCTATGGTCCTTAATTCGGTGAATGTGAGGCAACGACTCAATCCCCCGATTCCCGAGCAGTCTTTTGGGAATCTCGTGTGGATTGCAGCAGCTGTGATTGATACCGATGATGATAGAGAAGGTGAATGTTGTTACGAAATTGGGAGGAGGATAAAAGATTCGATTAGAGGTGTGAATGCGGAGACTCTAGAGGAACTTAAGAAGGGGGAGTTGCATTTTTCAATGGAAGCATTTATGGAATGTTTAAAAGGAGGGATGGCAAGGTATTCATTCAGTAGTTGGTGTCATTTTCCGATATATGAAGTTGATTTTGGATGGGGAATGCCTGAATGGGTAACAACATCGAGTGTGTTTATCGACAATGTTGTTACTTTCCTCGACACGAAACAAGGTCAAGGCATCGAGGCTTGGGTTAATATGACGGAGGATGACATGGCTAAATTTGAGAATGATAAACACCTTCTTTCCCATCTTTCTTCCACTTCAAATGGAATCGAAACTTAGATCAATGTTTGATATTTATATATATTGATCTTTTCATTCTTTTTTTTATACTAATATTGTATTCTGCTTATCGTTAATGTACGTTTCACGCTTTGAGTAGAATAATCATTATTTTGGTTAGTAATTTGATGTGGTTAATAATAATGTAATGTTATATTACACTTAAATTAATTACTCCCTTCATCGTATGAATATATAGGTAAAAATTCATCATTTTTCATGAATAGTAGGGTCAATGACCATATGAATTTGTACATTCACTGTTAGATGTAGGCTGATTAAAATCCTAAGGTGGAAATTCAAAACATTTTAGACGTAACTCGTCTTTTAACTACAAATGTGACTGAGAAAGAATAAGTGTTGATTTTAACTTCTAACTCGTCAAACATCAAGTTAAACTTGAATTGAAGAGACTATGAAAAATTCCCAAATGGGTTTAGAACCCTAAAGTGTTCTCAAAGATAATTTTTTATTGGATAAAAAGTGTTCTTAAAAAAAATTATACTCCTTATTAAGCCCCTAGGAGTATAAAATTACAATACTTACAAAAAGCATGGCGAGACCGCTTGTGGCAAAAGTGTTGCTAAAAGGTCCGATCCTTTAAATTGCAATTCCCGTGTAAGACTGCTGTCGCTAAAGCGTCGCTAAATGGTCTCATCCTTTAAATTGCAATTCCCGTTCGTTTATCGTCATCTACCATATTTTTATTTATTAGTCTGATTTCTTTGAGAACACCATGATTATCCATGATGAATTAATGTCATCATCAAAATGACTACCACTTTCCTATTATACCACTATTTATTATAGTTTAAATTTATTAAATAGAATATAATAAATACTCTTATTTATTAAAAAAAAACAACATTGAGTGTTTGTTACGAAAATACAAATAATATTTATTCTTTTTCTTTTATTCGGTTCGTTTAACCGAACTGAACTATTGATTAATCGAATCAAAATATACCTTATTTCAAAAATCGAATCAAAGCCAATAGAATTAGTACAATTTTAATCCTAATATTTACCACACTATATAATTTCAAATCTCAGTAACGCAAAACCTCATTAATGGAAGAAGATGAATTTGTTTTATTAACAAAACATGTGGAATTTCAACACTTAATAGGTTGTTACAGCATTAGAGATCGGAATATATCCAGAACATGAAATTGCACAAATAAAAAAGTCATTTTCATTAATGAGGCTTGAGATTATACTGTCTCGTAAATGTTACGTTTAAGTTTACATTATTTTGTACGTGGAGTCTAAATCTATTCTTCTCTAATAACCATAGGACCTTGTATATTATCCTACAATAATATAGTTGCTAACTGTTTTATTCTCTGCAAATTGCCTCAAAAGTTCAAATTTATTTGGTTATTTTTGATCTAGTTAAGAATTAAGATTGGATTTAGATTCGTAAAAAAAAAAAAAAAAAAAAAAAAAGGAGAACGAGAGCTACCTAGGCTCTAAAATACTGGAGCCTTCCAAATGGTAGGAGAAAAAAAGCTGCATCATCTTGTTGTTCACCACTAGCATGCCTTTGCTTTACTTTCCAGCAGATTTATATCCATCAAGCAAGGTCTTTAATTTAGCCAGAAATCTGCATAAGCAGGAAATATTAGGAGACTGAAACAAGAAATACTTATAAGCTAACATGGACAACCCTAACCATAAAAGTGGAACAAGAGATTCAAATTTGACACTCGTTCACTTCCTATAAGGATTCACAGAAAATAAGAGAAAATAATAGGGTAAACCTGTATCTTTGGAACAAATAGGCTAAAAAAAGCATAATCTCCTTTATAGAATATACAAAATCATCTTACCATGTTTGAACATCAATTATTTCCATATATGGCGAGGGCGCTCAATCTTACTAGCGCCAGATGTAGCAGAGTTGCTGCCCTCTTTGAAAATCTCAGACAAAGAGTACATATCCCACTTTCCATTATTCCAGTAGGTGAAGTAAACATCTGGTACACGTTCAACCTTCAAATAGTCTTGCTCTTCTCCATTAGGATGCAGTGTCATGATGAATTTCAGAGGCATGTTGAAAAACTCCACTTCTTTCAGCTTGCTCAAGTGTTCAATTCCTAATGGCAATCTCTGCAATGATTTGCAGCTCTGAACAATCAGCTTTTCAAGATCAGGCATGGCTCCTTGCTCAATCGTTATTGTGTCCACTTTCTCTAATTTGTTCAGACCCAAAAACTTTAGCTTTTGAAACCCTGGAGCCTGAAAGCACAATTTGTCTCCATTATAAACATCAACAAACTCAAGATGGACCAGACTAGCCAATTGTTGAAGATATGGCAATGGATCATCGTTTAATCTACTCCATTTTAATACCAACTTTACCAAACTATCAAGTGTGGATATCCAATCTGGTAACTTCTCTAACCGTCCGGTAAGGTACAGGCGTGCAAGGAATCGAGGAGTAGAAGATAAGTTCTCCATGTCAATGATCTGACTTCTTTCAAATGAAGTAACAGATAAAGCATTAAGGTTCCTCAGCATCTCAATGGAAGAACACAAAGCCTCCCCATCTTCTTTCCTCAAATTTACAATGCCTAACCTTCGCAGCTGTTTTAATTTTCCCAATTCCTTGAAAAGATCATTGCCTTGAGTTGCCTCTAAGAAGCAAAGCTTTTCTACAGAAAGCAGACCCCCTATTTGAGCTGGTAGCTTACAACCATACTTGGTGTGAATTTGATCATCATATTTCATTTCATACCGATAAACCAATAAGTGGCGGAGTTTTTGAAGCTTCAAAATCTCAGAAGGTAATTCAGTGACTTGAGTATGTTTCAGATCAAAGGTCTCTAGATTCTGAAGCCTGCCAATAGAGCTTGGGATGGAACTCACCTTGGTGTTCCTCATACTAAGATATTTCAAAAGGATGAAGTTCACAATTTCCTTAGGAAATTTCTTTAAAGGTGTGCCTCCCAGATCTAAAACATTAAGCAGCCTTATACGCCTAGTGGGCAACTTCAGTGAAAAAGATTCAGGTGAAGACTCTATTTTGCCAAATACGAGTAAGGAACGCAGTCCTTGTCCTTGTCCCTGTTCTATGTTGGGCATGACACTCTGTATTGAAAGGCGGCGAACTTTTCTAGGCCAGTTAATGTTCTGCTCCTTGGCTATTTCCACGAACCCTTGGTCTATTGATTTTGGAATTATAATGTCCAGCAGAATTTCATGCATGCGGCAGGATTTGACTCGGCCATCTGTAGTTGTCTCTACAACTTGGACCAAGCTTCTTTTTATGAGTTCACTGAGGTAGGTTTCAGCGATTTCCTCTAGTGTCATTCCTTCTTTTGCTTTCACGAACCCTTCTGCTGCCCACAAACGAACAAGTCTCATACACTCAATTGGATTACCTCTAGGAAATATGCTGAAATATAACAAACATAATTTGAGATCATAGGATAAATCATTGTAACTGAGTGACAACACACTTTTTAGATTAGCATCATCTGCTAGAGTAGTAGGAAGACTTTGTCTAACCATCTCCCATCTGTCTAGTCTACCGCTGTCCTCGGCTGCTAGAATACCACTCGCTGCCACAATTGCTAGAGGCAATCCATGGCATCTAACTAGGATATCTTTCATCACATTCTCCAAGTGTCGAGGACAAGTATTGTTCCGAAATATTTTCTTGCAAAACAAAGTTGAAGAGTCTTCTTCGGATAAGCGATCCAATGGGAACACTTTATCACGAGACAATGCAGAGGCTACAACCTGATTGCGTGTTGTGAGCAATATTCGGCTGCCACAGCTATTGTCCGGCAATGCACTTCCAAAATCACTCCAAGCTTCAGCATCAAGTAAATTATCTAAGACGATAAGATACTTCCTTTCCCTAAGGAATTCATTGATTACCATCCTCAGATTTGTGATGTTCATCAGGTCCAAATCCAGACCTTGAGGGTCAGATATTCGAAGTGCGTAGGATAGCTGTTGAATAATATCTTTTAGGAATTCTTCCATCACCAGAGACTGTGAGAGAGTAATCCAGGCACAGAACTCAAAGTGTTTCTGCACTTCTGTATCATCATATACTTTTTTCACTAGAGTAGTCTTGCCCAGGCCACCCATTCCAACTACTGATATCACTTCGCGTTCAGATTTGCTGTCAAAGAGCCACTCAATAAGCTGTCTTTTGGGGCCATCAATGCCAGTAGGATCTGCTTCTTCAATGAGAAAGGAATACCATCGTCTCGATGGTTGTCTAGTACCAGAAGAACTCGAGCCTCGTTCCATCATATTATTACTCATCAAGTATTTGCGATGCATCTTTGATATATCAGTTACTCTTTCCTTCATGCTTCGCATTTGTACACCAATTTGATGCTGAACTTTTAACCTCATAAAAAGGTGAGCTACTTTTCGAAGAGTAGAATAAAACATACGCCCATGATCATGAGTAAGAGACAACTTGAAATCATCTAGTGCATCTTCCATGTCATAGACGATGTCTCTCACTTTCTTTGCAAACATTTTGAGCTGAAGATCCTCCTCCTCCATTGCTTCTGCAACTCTTAGAAAAGTTACCATGAACTCTAGTTCATCTTTGATTTGCTCAGCTTCTGCCGGAACTCCCCGCAATAGCTTCCCTTCTTCTTCAAGAAATTTTGCGAACTTCACAAGCAGGAAGGTTACCAGACCCTCAGGCATGCTTTGTAGTTGTGTTGGATCAGATTATATCTTACTAAGAGGTGGGGGGAGTTGGAGTTTTCACGGTTTTGATCTAAAACTCAAAGTATGTTTCTTAAAATGTTTAAGAATGTATGAAGAAGTTGGTCTACAATTATGTAACCTTGGAGCTCATCCTTTTATAATTGGTCCTGATAGTAGGTCAACTAGTTACTATATGCATATATAATATATTTATATATGCTGGGCAAAGAAGAGTGTACGTTAGCTACTGAAATCTCAATCAGCAAGGACATTCTACCATCAATATACTCCTTTTTCTGTAGCAAAATTGTCAAAATGTAGTGTGTCCTATGAAGCAATTGCCCTTGTGTAACACTGAAGCATGTGCTATGCATTATCAATTAAAAAGAAAACAAGGACCGAGTCTCTAAGATTCAGTCAACTAACTTAGCCCTCAAGCAAATTACTCTAATTGGCTCTGATTAAATAAGACTTCAAAAATCATGCCATACAGATTTAAATATATTATTCAACAACAGGACTCACCAATTGGAAGGACGAAGGAACAATTCGCATTGTTGTGTAGCATTTTCAGCGCCTGGGAGAGTGAAAAGGGCAAAGGAAATTAAAAATTAGGATAAAATAGGACATGAATCTAAGAAAATACTTGTTTGGTTGCCAGAAAAATTGATGCCACATTCAAAAATTCCGAATGCGGGAACAGAATTTCACTAGTAGGAATAGCTCGAAACTGAATTCGTAGCAAACAGTTGATTATTCAGCCGAAACTAGCTATGAATAGCTCGCAACTGAATTCTTAACTTTAAATGAAGATACAAAAACAAGAATTAGGGGAAAAAAAATAAAAAATCGACAGTGAAATGAAAACAAGATATAAATACCTAGACCAGATGGAGGCTGCATGAAGGAGAAAAAAATGAAGATTGATGAAGCAAATGCTCTCTGCTTTGAGATTATATGAATTGAGAGCTACATTGTGCTGTTAAAAAGGAGTCAAATGAATCATAATCTAAATCGAAAACTCGTTTTTCTTAGCTAATATTATGTCGAAATAGGGATTGCTATAAATTTTCTCGAATTTAACAGTATTCGCTCATCTCAATTGTTTTTTTTTAAAGGCCATATTTCATTCCATTGAATCATAAATTATAAATTCAGCAAAATTATAAATTCAGCAGGATAAAACTTCTCACCCATATAAAACTTCTCACCCATATAAACTACAGCCAGTATAAAAACTACAAAGGGAAGAAAATAGACTACAAAGAGTAGTAAAAAGACTACAAAGAGCAATAAAAGAGCAGTAAAAAACCATAAAAGGTACAAATACAACAAAATAAAAATCATATACTCATCAGAAGTCGAATCCCATCGGAAACAGCTGTAATCCATTCTTCATCATCTAGCCTCTTCCGGATATTCGGATCTGAGTCCTTTCTTTTTTTTTTTTCAACCACGCAGATCTATAGATCTACGGACAAGATAAACCTTTTCCGCTCTTCCTAAGACCGAAAAAAGAATAAACCATAAAAATATAACTAACAATATAGCTAACAGGTGTAGATCTGACGGAAAAGAGATTCGAGAAAGTATATAGACTTTAAACTAGGAAGAAAAGATAAAACTGAAGCTAAAAAAACAAAGACTAAAACATACCTCCTCTAAGGAAATCTGAACAAAAGAAGGAAGCGAGACGGTGACGGTGGCGGAAAGTGTAGAGAGATGGAAAAGCCTCTCTCATTTCAATTGTTTGGTTAACAGAATAGACGCAGAATAGAATATCTATTACTAAAGAGACTTCCCATATTTTGGTTGGAATAACAAATTTCAATGAATTTCTTGTTTATTTGTTTTTTTAGTAAGAAATTCCTTGTTTTTGTGAATAGTCATTTTCCATTTTAGTTCCTGAATAGTTAATTCTTATACAATATTTTTGTAATTTATAAAATTATTTTTCATCAAATTTCTAATATTTTCTCTAGCTAATTTCTCAAATCTTATAAATTTTTGACAAATCTATAATTTATGTTTTAAAAAAATATAAACATACGAAAAATATGAAACACGAAAAACGTAACAAAACACGAAAATATGCAAAACAGAAAAAAGAAAAACGTGAACAAACGCGAAAAACAAGAAAATTCGAATAAATGCAAACACACGAAAAAACACAAAATAGGAATAACACAAAAAAGTGAGAAAACACGAAAAATACAAAACGTGAAAAAATACGAAAAATACGAGACGCAAAAAATGCTAAAACATAAAAATATGACAAAACGTGAAAAACGCGGTAAACATGAAAATGCGAAAAACGCAAACAAAAAAATGAAAACGTGAGAAAACGCAAAAAAAAACGTGAATAACTCGAAAAAGTAACAAAATGTGAAAAACACGAAAAAACACAAAAATGCGAAAATGGGGAAAAAACAAAAAAAAACGTGAAAACACAAATACGCAAAAAGACAAAAAAACACAAAAACGTGAATAACATGAAAACGTCAGAAAATGCGAAAACAAGAAAAACACAAAAAAAGTATAAAAAGCCAAAAACACGAAAATAAGAAAAAACGTTATAAACACGTTTTTTCACATTTTCTTGTTTTTAACATTAAAAATATTTTTCACATTTTTATGTTTTTAACGTTTTCGTATTTTTTGCTTTCTTTCAAGTTTTCGCGTTTTTTCATGTTTTTCCGTTTTTAACATTTTTTTTCTTTTCGTGATTTTTGTATTTTTTTCAATTTTTGTGTTTTCGTGCTTTTCCCGTATTACACTTGTCACGTCCGTGTCTAAATTTCTAGAATATTATATTGGGAAAAGTACAAAAATAAACCTTGTGGTTACACCTGTTTTCGATCGCAACCCTGTGGTTTAAAAATTTACAAAATGGTACCTTGAGGTTCATTCCGTTAGCAAACACATACCAAATTGACTAACGGTATTAAAAGTCAAAGGAAAAAGAGTTAATTTGGTCCTTATATTTATTTATTTTATAAATTAACCCTCTTATTATCTAATTATCATAAATAAACTCCAAAATTAAAAATAAAAATCAATTATACCATCTTCTCCATCTTTTTAATTTCTTATTTTTTTCTCTTTTCTCTCTCATCTTTCTTAATTTTTCTCTCTTTAAAATCAATTTGGAGTATAATTAAAAAGAGAGAAACTATCACGAAATCATGTGGAAGTTCTAGCAACCATGTGTTTGGGATCGAGTTCGATGTTTTCCAAAATCAGGAACTATATAAGTGATAATCATGTGGGTATCGATTTGAATTTCCTCACATCTAGCTTTGCAGAAGAAGCTGGGTATTGGCCTGATAATGCTAATTCCGGGAATTCAATCATGAAATTGAAGTTGAATAGCGGCGCAAATTACCAGGTTTGGATTGATTATGAAGATTTGGTGATTAATGTAACTATGGCTCCAGCGGGTATGAAAAGGCCTCGCCAGCCTTTGTTAAATGTATCAATTGATCTCTCCGATGTACTTGAGGAAGAGATGTATGTTGGATTCACAGCATCAACAGGTAGACTTGTTCAAAGCCATAAGATCTTAGATTGGAGCTTTAGTAATTCAAATTTTTCATTAAGTGAAAGCCTAATCACAATTGGGTTACCATCATTTGTTCTCCCAAAAGCTTCATTTGTTAGATCCAAAGGGTGCAAGAATCACAGTTGGAACTTTCTTTGTAATCGTTTTAATTGCTTTCGTTGATAGTTTCTCTCTCTTCAATTATACCCGAAATTGATTTTAGAGAGAGAAAAATTAAAAAAGATGAGAGAGAAGAGAGAAAAAATAAGAAATTAAAAAGAGGGAGAAGATGGTATAATTGATTTTTATTTTTAATTTTGAGGGTTATTTATGATAATTAGATAATAAGGGATGTTAATTTATAAAATAAATAAATATAAGGACCAAATTAACTCTTTTCTCTTTGACTTTTAACACCGTTAGTCAATTTGGTATGTGTTTGCTAACGGAATGAACCCCAATGTACCATTTTGTAAATTTTTAAACCACAGGGTTGCGATCGAAAATAGGTGTAACCACAATGTTTATTTTTGTACTTTTCCCTATTATATTTTCCTTAACCTTTAAATAATCTGAATCAGTGATTTGCATTAGCATATAATCTTACTTCATCATAATAATAATACTTATATCTATAATTTTTCACTCCAATCATTATTTATATTATAATATTCAATCATTAGCATCAACATCACCATCACTCTTATAAGAGTCATTTCATAAACATCAACATCAACATCACCAATAGCAACCTCATAATATATGTAGCTATGTTACGTAAAGTTGGTTTTTATGGCTGATAGTTTCTTACTGAGATTTTTGTCTCACGTTTTTAAATGTTTTAATGTTTTTAGGTGAGAAAGTACAGGATATAGAGAAGGTTACCGACCGTTTAGGTGAGGTTTGGAAGTTGGCTGCTTATTGTTAGAATTATGGTTAGAACTTTGGTATTTCAATTGTAATATAATGGAGTTGGTAAATATATGTTGAGGTCCTCGAATGACTAATGTAGTAGGAATATGAATTATTTTAGAATAGGGATAAGTACAAAAAAATGCATGTGGTATACCGGTTTTGCGAACTCGAACCTGTGGTATTTTTTTTTACAAACAGAGGTATGTGTTACATGTCGTTAACAAACAGAGGCTAAATTGACTAACGGTGTTAAAATTCAAAGAGAAAATAGTTAATTTGGTCCTTATACTTATTTATTTTATAAATTAACCCCCCTAATTCTCTAATTATCACAAATAAACCCCAAAATAAAAATACCATCTTTTCCATCTCTTTTTCATTTTTTTATTTTCCTTCTTCTTTCTCTCTCCTCTCTCTCTCCCCTCTTCTTCTTCTTCTTCTTCTTCCTCCTTTCCTCTTCTTCTTTTTCTCTTCTTCTTCTCTTCTTCTTCCTCCTCTCCTCTTCTTCTTCTTTTCTTCTATTTTTTTTTTCAAAATTTTGATTCCAGAATTCTGGAAAATTTCAGAAATTCCAGAAATTTTCCAGAATTTCTGGAAATTTCCAGAATTCTGGAAATTTCTAGAAATTCTGGACGTCTGAAATTCTAGATTTTCCAGACACAATTATAACTTTCGCCTTCGACGCTACCGCTTGTTTTTTTTTTATCTCCGCCGGAGTGTAGAACGGATTCGCGGTTGTACACATAGCTCCGATATACGATGCTCCGAGAAACGCAAAGACAAATTCCGGAGATTTTTGGAGGAGGAGCATTATAACTTCACCTTGTTTAACGCCTAATTTGTGTAATCCAGCGGCGACTTTACGGGAAGTGAGTTCAACGTCGGCGTAAGTGTAGATATCGTCGGTGGCTCCGTTGATTAAGCAGGGATTGTCTTTGAATTGAGAAATGTTTTGGAAACAATAGGAATGTAAAGGAAGATGATTCGGGATGTCGATATCGGGAAGTTTTGATCGGAAAATGAATTATTGGTTGTGATTTCTGAGCTCCATTGCTGGAGAAATTATTAAAGAAGGATAAGGATATAATTATGTTTTGTTTCAGGTGAGAAAAAGAAGAATAAGAAGAGAAGAAGAAGAAGAAGAGAGGAGAGAGAGAGAAGAGAGAGAAAGAAGAAGGAAAATAAAAAATGAAAAAGAGATGGAAAAGATGGTATTTTTTTATTTTTATTTTTGATTTTGGGGTTTATTTGTGATAATTAGAGAATTAGGGGGTTAATTTATAAAATAAATAAGTATAAGTATCAAATTAACTCTTTTCTCTTTGAATTTTAACACTGTTAGTCAATTTAGCCTCTGTTTGCTAACGACATGTAACACATACCTCTGTTTGCAAAAAAAAAAAATACCACAGGTTCGAGTTCGCAAAACCGGTATACCACAGACATTTTTTTTGTACTTATCCCTTTAGAATATATATTGAAGAGGAATGCCAAAATACATAAATAAATATGATATTATGATATTTGGATAAATTGGAGACTCCTAAGTATTGATTATGATCTTTCTATTTCACGCCCGATGCCGATTGAGGTCGTCTAGGGTCGGGTGTGACGACACTTTTTCGTGTTTTTGACAAATTTTCACAGTTTTTAATGTTTTTTTACGTTTTCGTGTTTTCCACATTTTTTCACGTTTTTTTTTGTGTTTTTTATATTTTCTTGTTTTCATGGATTTTTTCTACATTTTTCTACTATTTTTGCGTTTTCACAGCTTTCCACATGTCTCTACATTTTTTTGTACCTTTTCATGTTTTGCGTGTTTTTTTTTATTGTTAACCCGTTTATATGTTTTTCACGTTTTCACCATTTTTCACTTTTATTTCGTTTTATTTCTGTTGTTTTTGCAATTTTAATGTTTTTAGTTGTGTTTTTACTGTTTTCCACCTCTTTATCCATTTTTTCGTGTTTTTACTGTTTTTCATGTTTTTATTGTTTTTTCTATTTTTCGTGTTTTTTTTCTGTCTTTCATGTTTTCCATTTTTCTGTTTTTTATATATTTTAAAATAATATATATTAAAAATTTGAATAATTTATAGTAATAATTAAATTTTTAAAAGAAATAAGAAATTATATTTGATGGCAATATTGTCTTTTGAATAAAAAATTATAGGGTTAATTATAAAAAACTACCCTGTGGTTTGGCCGATTTGCGATGTGGTACCTGTGGTATTTTTTTGTTACAAACAGGTACTCGTGGTTGTCACCGTTAGCAAAATCAAGGAGACGGTCAGAATTCTGTTAAAAAGCTGACGTGGCACAGGGGTAATTTCGGAAATTTGATTTTTTAATTTTTTTTTTTAATTTTTTCTTTCTCTCTCTCTCACCCCTTCTCTCTTCTCCATCGATGTTCTTCGTCTTCTCCATCTTCTCCTTTCTTCTTCTTCTTCTCCTTTCTTTTCTTTTCTTCTTCTTTCTTTTCTTCTTTTCCTTTCTTTTCTTTTCTTCTTCTTCCTCCTCTCTTCTTCTTCTTCTCCTCTTTTTTTTTTTTAATTTCTGGTAAATTCCAGAATTCTGAAATTCCAGAATTCTGGAATTTTCTAGAATTCCAGAATTTCCAGAATTCTGGAAATTCCAGAATTCCTGAAATTCCAGAATTCTGGAATTTACCAGAAATTAAAAACAAAAAAAAAAGAAGAAGAAGGGGAAGAAGAGAAGAAAGGAAGAAGAAGAAATGAGGAAGAAGAAGAAAAAGAAAAAGAAAAAGAAATGGGGAAAAAGGGAAGAAAGGAAGAAGAAGAAATGGGGAAGAAGAAGAAGAAAAAGAAAAAGAAATGGGGAAGAAGAGAAGATGAAGGAAGATGAAGGAGAAGTGGATGGTGAAATGGATATTGAGGAGAGAAGAAGAAAAGAAGAGAGAGAGAGAAAATCTATACTGATGAAGAAAAAAAAGGAGAGGAGGAGAGAGAGTAAAGTCAACAAAAAAGTCAAAAAAAAGTCAAAAAAAAATTGTTTCCAAAAATACCCCTACAATTTAACAGTCAAACTGCCGTTTCCTTGATTTTGCTAACGGTGACAACCACGAGTACCTGTTTGTAACAAAAAATACCACAGGTACCACATCGCAAATCGGCCAAACCACAAGGTAGTTTTTTGTAATTAACCCAAAATTATATATTTCATTCTATATTATTACACCAACCAAACATAGAAATAGTTATTCCTAAGCAATATCTATTCCTTCTGAATAGTCATTCTATTCCGAGAACCAAACGATACCAGAGAGTATTTCCATGCATTTTATCCTCGATTTCTATGATATTGGTATGCTATTTTTTGGGATTAATTAAAAAAAAATGTAGTTACAGTGGTTTACAAATGACATCTTATGATGTGTTATATAATTTGAGTCAAGATGGTTGAGATTTTTCAATTCCCTGAGATTAGACTAAAAATTTAGGGATAAGTATAAAAAAAATACATGTGGTATACGCATTTTGCGAACTCGAACCTGTGGTATTTTTTTTTTTTTTTGCAAACAGAGGTCTGCGTTACAAACCGTTAGCAAATAGAGGCTAAATTGACTAACGGTGTTAAAATTCAAAGAGAAAAGAGTTAATTTGGTCCTTATATTTATTTATTTTATAAATTAACACCCCTAATTATCTAATTATCACAAATAAACCCCAAAATCAAAAATAAAAATCATTCTTCTTCTTCTTCTTCTTCTTCTTCTTCTTCCATTAATTTCTTCTTCTTTTCTTCTTCTTCTTCCATTAATAAGGAGAATAAAATATTTTTCTCTCTCTCTTCCTTCTCTCTCCTTCCATGGTTCTTCTTCTTCTTCCTCTTCTTCTTCTTCTTCCTCTCTCTCTTCTCTTCTTCTATTTTTTCTTTTTTTTTCGATTCCAGATTCGAAATCGAAAATCTAAAAATTCCAGATTTCCTTCATGGAAATTCCAGATTTCTGGAAATTTCCAGAAATCTAGAATTTCCAGATTTCGGAACTTAAAAAAATAGAAGAAAGAGAGGAAGGAGAAGAGAAGAGAGAGAGGAAGGAGGAGAAGAAGAAGAAGAAGAAATTAATGGAAGAAGAAGAAGAAGAAATTAATGGAAGAAGAAGAAGGTATTTTTTATTTTTATTTTTGATTTTGGGGTTTATTTGTGATAATTAGATAATTAGGGGGGTTAATTTATAAAATAAATAAATATAAGGACCAAATTAACTCTTTTCTTTTTGAATTTTAACACCGTTAGTCAATTTAGCCTCTGTTTGCTAACGGTTTGTAACATAGACCTCTGTTTGCAAAAAAAAAAATACCACAGGTTCGAGTTCGCAAAACGCGTATACCACAGGGCATTTTTTTTTTTTGTACTTATCCCAAAAATTTATTAAGAAAGGGCGGGGGATTGATAGGGACCCTTATAAGAGCCGATGCAATAACATAGTCCCGTTCAATTAGATCTTAATATCCAAATTCTATTTGGACTTTCACCACTAGATTTGGTGACACTATAATGTTATAGTTATGAAATTAGTTAATTCAATATTAGTTAATAAATATATTTTTTTTTTAACGTAGTAATCCTTAATTAATTCCTAAAAATAAACAACCTTTTTTCGTGAGAGAGATAAATTAACGACAAACTCTTTGAACGGAAAAATTTGCGCCAAACTCTATAGAATTGAACATCTTCTTATTCGACTTAGCTATAAAATCCACACTTTTCTACTTATGTAATTAACTATAATAAACACATGTTAACCTATGAAAAGATCAGTTTTGCTTGATAAGTACAACATAAACATAAATTAGCGAACTCCAGCAACATCCATGTTCAAGGTATTTTCTGTTTCTCTATTTCTATCTTTATTGAAGATAGGAGTTGAATTGCATATGAAAAAACCCAATTGCCCAACGTTTTGTCCTTTATCTATATCAATATAATTGATAAGGCTGAAGCTCTATTGAATGAAGTGCACTGGTGGCTTTCAATCTTTACAAAAAAAAAAAAAGTAATGAATAATTAAAAATGGAAAACAATGAGTTTCATATGTGCATTTGAGTGATTAGACTTTTAATTCATTTGTATGGTTGATGAGCACTTGTCTTGCAGCAATGCCTAATGGTCTCCGCATGTCATTATCACCGACCAAGATCAAGAAAGACAAAGGAAATTGCTGAAGTTTTGTCACATTTCATAAGGATTGTACAATAAAACCTCTATATAGGAATACTCTATATAGGAATAACCTCTATTTTGTTATAAAAAAACTCAGTCCCAACTTGGTAATAACTTCTATAATCAAACTCTATTTAATAATAACCTCCCAATTGTTATACAAATAGCTTGGTCCCAAGTGCATTCCTATATAGAGGTTTTACTGTATATGGTATATTTTAAAGACATTTCCTGAAAAAACAAATATTGCTTTTATGACTAGGAGTTCTTTAAGTCTTGCGTATGGAATTCAATGTGTGAAGAAGAATTTGATAAGAGATGGTGTGCAGAATTGGAAAGAAGTAATCAAATAGATAATCAATGGTTGAGAAAAATGTACCAATCGCGTGGAAAGTGGATTCATGCTTAGGTTAATAAGCATTTTTCAGCAAGGATGTCAAGCAGCTAGAGGGTTGAAAGTGAACATGCATTCGTTAAACGTATTATATTAAAGAAAACATCTTGATGGATTTTGTCACACGTTTTAATAGGGAACTTGCTCATTAGAGGCATAAAGAATTAGTTATATATCATAAAGATTTGAATGAGACACCTGTTTTGCAATTTGAGATGCCAATGGAGAATAAGATGGTTCATTTGTATGCGTTGTCTCCTGAATGGACTCTAGCAAGTGTACTAGATACAAGTAATAAAGTGATAAGTCAAGTATCGTATCCACAGGGATTGAGGACTAAAGTTTATAAGAAATATTTTGTAGAACAGGGTGTTCGTGGTGTGTGAATTCTTTAAATTGAGAGATGTTGTTTAAACAGTAGCAAAGTCAATGATTTAGTTGATTAGAAGGAGTATTTAATGATGATAAAAAGACAGAACAGGTTAAGCTCAGCGGAACAGGTTACTTTCAGTCTCTAAACATCCTATTAATTCATGAATGACGTAAAGTGAAGTCAAGGTCTCTGCTTTAATGCTCACTTAAGTCAACTCTCGTGTGTTCTTAAGATTCTAAGACGTACTACAACCTTAAGCGTCTCTAAAGTTGGTTCTTTCTTGTATTACGATCGAAACAGCATTTCAATGAAGAAAACCCTTGATACAACCTCCTGACATCTCTGTTTCGGGGTTGAATGCTTGACAAATAGTTCCGTGAAGATGAAAGCAGTTTCCTATCATGCATCTAACACTAACATACATGCATTTAGCAATGGAGTTAAAGATTTATCAAGCACATCATAATATATCAACATTCATTCATAAATAAGATACTAAACGACTTACGTAACCGGCCCTAACTGGCCAAACCCATTCAAAATTACTACTCACTCATAGTGTAGAGTGAACAGCCTGAGTTAATTCCACAGTTCTCCATTGATGGAGTCATCTGTTGGTCCCTTATAACGTTACAAGTATAGTTCCAAGGGGGGTTAGGAACTATTTAAAAATTTTAAGTTAGGGCAGACTTCTTTTTCGTGAGAAAAAGGTTTTAACAGCGGCGCTGAGTGAATAGCAAGATACTGGCTTAGTCAACTAGTGACTAGGTCAGTTTCTTTACTTGAGTCAGGAGATAGCACTTAGAGTCTATTCCTGAGCTCAGATATTCAATGCGCACAACTCAGCTTGACCTCTTTACTTGGTCAGTTTTTGTTTAAGCAAGCAATAAATATATAAAGGAGTTTAAGGTTAGAAATATGTTACTCAGCAGATTTATCCAGGTTCGGCCTCCAAGCCTACGTCCTGTCCCCGGAACACGTTCTGAGATTTCGAATTCTCTACTGAGCTCTTTAACGGTAGAACATCAAACCTTTCACAATCTTAGCAACTGAGTATAACAAGAGTACCTTCCTCTATACCTCTACTCAATCCTAATCTCTCGCTGAGTACTATAACCGAGTACTCAGCCTCTCCTTTCTAATCTCTAGAAATGATAAGTGTTTGTCCTAAACAACGATTGCTAAGACACCTTAGATGATTGAATAATCACTCTAGACTTTTACACAAAAGATATGAAATTTAGTGTAAGATTGCTTTGCTTTTTCTTGCAGAACTTTGCGTAGAGATTTGGTCAGCGTAATGGCTTGATTAAGTTCTGTGTAGAATGAAGCAACTGAAGGGCTCTATTTATAGAGACGTCTGAGGCATCGGTCATTTCGAATTTCGAAATAACCATTGGAGGGAAACGGCTTCCTGTCGTTGTCATCCTGTCTTGCTCAGAGCTCTCGGCCAATCAGATTTGAGTATCTTCTGTTCTCGGTCAGCTTTTGGTCAGCTCGGCAGAATGTCTTTTCATTTATGGTAAGGTCAACTAGACAGCATTCTGTGTCGTCTGAACTTTACCCAAAGTGGAAACACTTTGTCTGGAAGTTGTTCTTAGCCAGCTGCTGTCTTGTACTCTTTGTCGAATCAACTCAGCAGCTTCGTCCCGAAGTTGTTCCACGAAGGTCTTCTAGATCCTTCTTTCGCTGAGTTGCGTTTTGTACATAACGACAGCGTTTTGACATACGCGGGCCGAGTTGCCTTAAACTGTTTGACTTGGGCTTTGACTTCCGTATTGGGCTTTGGGCCTTTTAATCTTTGTGTCTTATAAACAATTTAACTCAACATTGAACAAACACATTAGTAGAATAAATCAAAGCATTTAAACTTAGTGTGTTTAGAATATGTTTTTAATTATACTTAAACAATTTTGTCAAATCAAAATTATGTGGAAAGGTGTTTCAACAAACTCCCCCATTTTGATGTTGGCAAAACTATTCAGCGAAGAACTCAGTATTGAGCTCCCCCATGATAGTTGACCTAATATAACTTAGCAAACTCCCCCGTCAGGGTTGAGCTACTGACTTAGTTTTACTCTAAACATTTGAAGGTTTAATCGAGTAAGTCTAAGGTCAGTTTTCAGATATAGGTCAGCTTATGGAACATATTCTATTTTACTCAGTGTTTAAGCGGAAGTTTTAACATTCAGAGGGCGCTGAGTAATTTGTTGTTCAATGAGTTTTATAAGACAATGTTATATAAACATACAAGTCAATGTCAAACATGTTATCAGCATTAGGTTCAATCAATAAGTTTTATAAGCATTAACCATAGCTGATGTAATTGAAGATACATAATGACTTAATACTCAGCATCATAGATAATAACTCATAACTCAGGTTTTGGATAAAAAGATGCAAGTATTGATATTACTAGAAGTAGTTAGCGTATACAACAAAAGAAAAGCATAAACATAGAGACTACAAACTTAGCATAATTGAGCTAGCCTAATTCCTATTTCTTTTTCTTTTGCTTGGACTGACTATGCTCATGCTGTGTTCTAGCTTGTTCTTTCTCCCCCGTTTTGTCAGCATCGGGAGGAGGAATCCTAAAGGCGTCGGTTAAGACGGCTCTGGTCAGTTCCGTGGACAGCGCCTTAAGTCTATCGGCGCTTTCATTGACACCGTCAAAAATAGCAACTCCATCATCTGAGACCTCGGCGGGTATATTAAGTTCAGCAGCGCTGATCATGCTTACTATGAAAGCTTGAGATTTACCTATCCAAGTAAGTGCTTCGGACAGACTAGCAACGACTTGATGAAATGTCTTCAGTAAGGATGTGTCGTAGTATTGACGCTGAATATTGCTGTGACGTACATGGTTGAAGGTTTGTCTGGTGACAGACAGTATCTCATTTTGTTTCATGGCGTCAGTGTCCATCTCTTGTTTGTTCAAGTTCAACAATCGAACAGCCTCTCTATTTTGCTCCACTGAGCATTGAGAATAGGAGACCATTTTCTCGTTAGTCTTGATTTGCTCGGTGTGAAGCTGAGCAAAGAGCATTTTAACTTCATCCGAAGTAGCATATCGCGTGTTCGCAGCTGACAAGGTCTGAACTTGACCTTGAAGAGTGTTGAGGTGTTGAACAATTGTCAGCTGGAGCTCAGCCAGCTTTGTGATAGAATCCTGCTTAGGTTGCTGTGCTTGAATGGAGACTATGACACTCAGAAAATCCTTGAATCCCTTAACTTCATTGAGAAGCTGAGTTACTTGGGAGAGCTGAGTTGTCTCAACAGTAGAAGACCCAGCAGCATGGGGAGTGGTTTGATGAAGGTCTTTGATTAATGTTTGCACCGAGTCGATGATTCTTTTTCCAGACTCGGTGGCATGTAAGTAGCTGAGAGAGCCTTCATGAACTTGCCTAGCTTCCTCAGTATGACCGGTTGGAAGAGGAGTCAAGGGTATAACATGGTCAGTGACTGGAAGTGTGTTTTCAATCTGCACTTGAGTCTCGGGTAGAACTGATTGATCGGCAGAGGTGTTGATTGGAGAAGAAGTAATCCGAATGCTGTCAGTGCTGACTGGAGCAGGAATGTCCTGAGTCAGCACAATGCTTGTAGTAATAGCATTGACATGAATTGGATCCACTTGGCTTGTAGAGTTAGCGGAAGCATTCAAGTCAGCGTGTTCCTTTGGTGAAGAAATAGAGGCTTGCTTTTCAAGGGAAGCCGATGGAGTAGAAGATGGTTGTTTTCTGAAAAATTTTAGCTTGAGTTTAGAAGGGTCTTGGGTCGGCTTCTGGATAACAAAGTCATGGACAGTTGGTTTCTGAACAGGAGGGACGACGTCAGACTTCTGACTTGCCTTAACTAATCTTCTTCTTCGAGGAGGAGTATCAGCTTGAATAGACTCTCCTGAGGAGGAAGTTTCTTCTTGATCAGCATTAAGCTGGTCAGCTTGTTCTTGTTCTTGATCAACGTTGGGTTGGTCAGGTTCTTGTTCATTTCCAGCAGCCAACTCAGTATTGGTTGGCTCAGCTCCAACCTCACTAGTTGTCTCCTCAGCGTCATCCTGACCGCTTGCTTCTTCTTGTTCTTCATCTTCTTCACTATCGCCATCTAACTCTTCCTCAACTTGTGCAATGAACTGATCATCCAGATGCACATCATCTTCTTGATGCTCAGCTTCAGTTCCTAGACACTGTGTGTAGTGAGAATCACCAGGAACAACGACGTCAGTAGGGATAGCATCAATAGGAGTCAGTGTAGAAGACTTCTGCTTCTTTTGAGGTTGCTCATCAGCATCTGTTCTTTCCTCAATTTCAGGCTCATCTTGCCTTCTCCTTTTCTCAGCTGACTTAGGTCTCTCCTGACCTGGTTCAGCAGCTGACTTAGGCTTCTTGGCCTGAGGCTCAGCCTTCTTTGAAGGAGTCCCAACAGCTTTCCTCTTGCGGGCAGCTGGAGCCTTTGTCCTTTTGCTTTGCTTTGGAGCTCTTTCCTCAGCTTGTTGTTCAGCAGCAGCTTTTCCTTTCTTTAGTGGCTGATTGAACTTCAAAGCCCTCAGCGAAGCAGCGGTTATCTCAGATCCTCTAGCCTTAGTTTCCTCAGATAGATCAATTTGATGATCTAAGAGGATTCTGGTGATGAGCGATCCCAGCCTGAGAGTTCCAGTGCTCCTTAGGAACACAACAATCAAGAATACTGGCATGTTGATCGGCTTGTATGTCAGCATATGCCATATGAAGCATTGCTCAAAATTCATTGCTGAGGTGGTGCAGTTGATCTTGGGATAAATGAAGTAGGTCAGCAAATAGTGAGCCATCTTTTGGTGCTGACCCATTGAGGTACTTGAGACTTCTCCAGAGTGGCCAGAGGGTTTACAGAAGGTGGTATCGTACCCAGTTCCTTCATGATCTCCAGACCGCCTCAGTTTTGTTCCCTCATTCTTTAACTTCAGCAAGTTAGCAAGATAGGTAGGGTTTATGAAAATGGTCTTTTCCTTTACCACAGTTACCAGATAGTCCTGGTTATCATCAGCAACTCGGAGATTGTGGTAGAACTCCCTTACTAGGTCAGGATAGGTGTGATCTCTAATGGAGAACAGTTCTGTCCAGCCATTCTTCGATATCCATTCGCAGAAGGGTTGCTCGGATGTCACGAAGGCCTCAGAAACCCATCGTGAGAAGTCTACTTTCCATTCGCTAATGTCTTCAAATACCTTGGTATAGGTTCTGGCCTTGGTCGGCTTTCCCTTAGAGGAGGTAGCTTGGCCAGCTTTGCCTTTGCTCGGCGTAGTGACCTTGGTGGTTTCAGGCAAAGTAGTTTGCCTGGAGGGTTCATCGGAGCTGGTCTTAGGGTGACCGGTACCAGAGATGTTAACGGAAACTTTAGTCATAGTTTCAGAACAAGATTGGGAAGCTTTGAGAGTTTCTAGAGAGAGAATGCTTTGCCAAAGAATTCGGTAAGTGTAAAGAAAATAAAAAATGGGGATTTACCCATTATTTATAGCGGTGAAGAGTGGATCTTATCGAATCCATGTGTCAGTTTTGCCTTGGGATTGTCAACCGACAAAGATCCTGGCTTTTATGACACATTCGGCGCATACGTCATCCTAGGTGGCTATTCGCGTGCTTTTGCATTTAATGCAACGGATCTAACACTCAGCGTTTAGAATACTAAGCATTTTAGATTACTACTCGGTGTGCATATTTACTCAGTATTGATATGTATTTTGCGTTAAGTACTCAGCATAACAATCACTCAGCATGCATTTGCATTTTAGAACAGGAATTTACTGAAGAGGATTAAACATACCAATGGCTTCTCTCAGTATGCTGAACTGTTCACGAGCCAGTGGCTTTGTGAAGATATCTGCAAGCTGCTCATCCGTTGGGACATAGGTCAGCTTTATCTCACCCTTGAGTACATGGTCTCTAATGAAGTGATGTCTTATGCTGACATGCTTCATCCTGCTGTGTTGAATTGGGTTCTTTGATAGATCAATTGCACTTTTGTTGTCGCATTTGACCTCAATTGTCTTTGTTTGAACACCATAGTCTTCAAGCTGTTGTTTAATCCATAGGACTTGAGCAACACAGTGACCAACAGCAATGTACTCAGCTTCAGTGGTAGACAAGGCTACTGATGCCTGCTTCTTGCTGAACCAGGATACAAGACAGCTTCCTAAGAAATGACATCCTCCAGAGGTGCTTTTCCGTTCTAGCTTGTCTCGACCATAGTCAGCGTCAGTGTATCCAACGAGTGTAAAGCCATAAGTGTTGGGATACCATAAACCTGCGTTCACTGAGCTTTGCAAATATCTAAGGATTCTTTTTACAGCTATGTAATGAGATTCCTTAGGGTTAGATTGATATCTAGCACAGTAGCATACTGAGAACTGAATGTCCGGTCTACTTGCTGTTAAGTAAAGTAGAGAGCCTATCATACCTCGATACAATTTGCTGTCTACCGACTTACCATTCTCGTCAGCGCAGAGGACAGTGTCAGTGCCTATAGGAGTGGATATTGGCTTGCAATTTTCAAGATCATATTTCTTCAATATCTCCTTGGCATATTTAGCTTGACTGATGAAGATGCCATTCTTTCCTTGTTTGATTTGAAGTCCAAGGAAGAAGTTGAGTTCTCCCATCATAGACATTTCAAACTCAGTCTGCATTTGCTTGCTAAATTCCTTGCACATTGACTCATTAGTAGCACCGAAAATAATATCATCAACGTATATTTGAGCCAGCAGGGTATCTTTACCCTTTCTCTTAATGAATAAGGTTGTATCAGCTTTGCCCCTGACATAGTTTCTAGTCAGCAGGAAACTGGTCAGCCTCTCATACCAAGCACGTGGTGCTTGCTTGAGGCCGTACAGAGCCTTTTTGAGTTTATAAACATGGTTTGGGAATTTAGGGTCCTCAAACCCTGGAGGTTGATTAACATAAACTTCCCCGTTTATAACTCCATTAAGGAATGCACTCTTAACATCCATTTGAAATAGTTTAAAGTTCATGTAAGATGCATATGCACATAAAATCCTAATAGCCTCTAGCCTTGCCACTGGGGCAAAGGTCTCACCGTAGTCAATACCTTCTTGCTGACTGTAGCCCTGAGCTATAAGTCTTGCTTTGTTTCTGACCATGTTTCCTTGCTCATCCAGCTTGTTGCGAAAGATCCATCTTGTTCCAATGGTCTTCTGACTCCTTGGATGTGGCACTAGCTCCCATACATCGTTTCTTCTGAATTGGTCAAGTTCCTCTTGCATTGCGCTCATCTAGAATTCATCTTCCTCAGCATCAGCGAAGTTCTTAGGTTCCTGAACTGAGACGAAGGCTACATTGCTGAGGTACCTCCTGAGTTGGTTTCTTGTCATCAGGGTATTCTCAGCGGCATCAAGGATTGCACTCTCTGAGTGCCCTCTTGGAATCCTTATCTCTTTGGGTAGATTGATGTCTTGTGCTGTCTGTGTTTCAACAATCTCTGCAGGTGAAGACTGGTCAGTGAAAACAATATTTGGTTCACTTTTACCTTTGGTCAGCCCTTGAGGGAATGACTCAGCGGCTGTATCTTGATCAGCGGGTGTTGAGTGTGGATCATCCTCGGTCAGCGGCAGATATCTTCCTGCAGGGTTAGTTTCATCGAACTCAACATGTACTGACTCTTCTAAAACTTGAGTTCGTTTATTGAAAACTTTGTATGCTTTGCTGTTTGTTGAGTAGCCTAAAAAGATAGCTTCATCAGCTTTTGAGTCAAATTTAGCTAGGCTATCTTTAGTGTTTAAAATAAAACATTTACAGCCAAAGGCACGAAAGTATCCAATGTTGGGCTTTCGTCCTTTCCAAAGTTCGTAGGGGGTTTTCTTTAGTATAGGTCTAACAAGAGCCCTATTAAGAATATAGCACGCTGTGTTAACAGCCTCTCCCCAAAAATACTTTGGAAGCCTATGCTCACTCAGCATTGTCCTGGCTATTTCAACCAAGGTTCTGTTCTTCCTTTCAACAACCCCATTTTGTTGAGGCGTTCTAGGAGCGGAAAAATTATGGTCAATGCCGCTGGCTTCACAGAATTCAACAAACTGTTGGTTTTTGAATTCTCAACCATTATCACTTCGGATGTGAGCCAATTTTAGGTCTTTGTCATTTTCAAGTTTTCTAACCAAATTTGAAAATGTCTCAAAGGTCTCATCCTTGCTACTCAGCAAGATGACCCAAGTGTACCGAGAGAAGTCATCTACAATGACTAATGAAAATCTTCTTCCACCCAGACTCAGCGGCTGGACTGGACCGAAGAGATCCAAGTGTAGTAATTCTAACGGACGCTTAGTTGAGACAATGTTTTTGCTATGAAAAGATTGTTTGGTTTGTTTTCCAGCTTGGCAAGCGTGGCATAATTGATCTTTTTCAAATCTAAGTTCAGGCAGTCCCTCAACCAATTGCTTTCTTGCTAATTTGGCCAGGAGGTCCATGCTTACATGACCAAGTCTCCTGTGCCATAGCCAGGAATTTTCTTCCTTTGAAACTAAGCATACAGTTTTTGAAAACTTTTTCTCTAAGTCTAGCATAAAGACATTGTCAATCCGAGGGGTAGTTAAAATTAACTCATTTTTTTTTCCCTCGTATATTTTACATCCAGTAGCATCAAATATAACTTTTCTCCCATTGTCACATAGCTGAGCTACGCTGACTAAGTTATATTTGAGTCCGCTGACTAGGGAGACTGACTCAATAGTAGGATTACCTCTGATAGTTCCTGATCCTACTATCTTACCCTTTTTGTTGTCTCCAAAACTTACGCTTCCTCCTCGTTTACGCTCAAACGTGATGAACTGAGTTTCATCACCAGTCATGTGCCTCGAGCATGCGCTGTCAATATACCACATCTTTGACTTCTCAGCACTCCTCAGGTTTACCTGCATTGTAACTAGTTACTTTTAGGTACCCAATTCTTTTTGGGTCCTTGCTTGTTAGGTTCAACAGGTAAAGCATCATATTTTATTTTATGGCGGCATACTTGGACAGTATGGCCATTCTTTCCACAGAAGTCACAGCTGACCTTCCGTTTAGGATTTTTCACTGACTGGTCAGCACCCCAGTGCTGAGCGTGCCAGCACACCTTTGTGGTGTGTCCTTTCTTCCCACAGAAGTCACACTGGACATTCCGCTGGGGATTCCATCTCTGCTGACCAGTACTTCGGTACTGAGCATTCAGAGGAATATTCCTTTTGTTTTGAACCTTTAGTTGGTTCTGGATATTTGTGACGTCCTTTCTCAGTTTCTTTGAATCTGATTGGACTTCAGAGACAGACTTATGTATGATCTCCATGTTATCATGCAAAGTTGAGTTGTCCTGAAGAAGGAATCTGAGGTCACTTAGCTTGACCTCTTCAACCTCGTCACAGCGCATGTTGAGTGCTCTAATTTTCTTATTACACTTTTTGACAAGTGTATAGAGGTCACTCAGGGCATTACCCATTTCGTTTCTGAGCTGGGAAAGTGATATTACCTCATTTGATTGCTCCTCATCGTCAGATGCAATGGAGGGGTCAGCATGCTCAGAGACGCACGGCTCAGCAAGTTCGTCAGCCATGAAGCATATCTTTGCTGACTCGGTAGCCTCAGCTTCTGTTGATGAAGACTCATCACTGTCGCTCCATGTTGCCACCATTGCCTTTTTGCCGTTCTTCTTATCTTTCCTCAGCGTGGGGCAGCTTGACTTGATATGGCCAGTTTGATGACATTCAAAGCATGTAATAGGCTTTGAGTTGTCCTTCTTGTATTTGCTGTCACTGGACTCAGCTTTATACTTATCAAACTTTCTGTAAGGCTTCTTAGAATATTTGTCATTCTTCCTGAATAGCTTTTTCATCTTCCTTGTGAACATAGCCATCTCTTCATCATCTGTTGAGCTCCCATCAGTGGAGTCAGCTTTCATGACAAGAGACTTCTGCTTCTTGTCTTCAGACTTTTCCTTCACCTCGAAGTTTTTCATTGATATCTCATGGGTCAGCAGCGAGCCGATGAGTTCGTCATATTTGTAGGTGGTTAAGTCCTGAGCTTCCTCAACAGCGGTCTTCTTTGCTTGCCAGTCTTTAGGAAGACTCCTGAGTATCTTTTTGACTTGTTCTTCCTCAGTGAAGATCTTCCCAAGTCTCTTGAGCTTATTGATGATGTTGGTAAACCTTGCATTCATGTCAGATATTCCCTCATCATTGTTCATTTCGAACAGCTCGTACAGTCTCATCTGCTGGTTCACCTTAGACTCCTTTACTTTATTGGTTCCTTCGTAGGTGACCTCCAGCTTCTTCCAGATCTCTTGCGCCGACTCACAACCTGAGATTTTATTATATTCTACAGCATCGAGCGCACAGTGAAGCATATTTATAGCCGAAGCATGATTTTGTAGCTTCTTGAGATCATCCTCTGTCCATTTAGCCTCAGCTTTAACAACTGTTAGGCCAGCCACAACTTCGACAGGTACAAATGGACCTTGGACTATGGATAGCCAGGCACTCATATTTGTAGCCTAAATGAAATTTTTCATCCTATTCTTCCAGAAGGTATAGTTAGACCCGAAGAATAGGGGAGGCCGAGTAATGGACAGCCCCTCAGGTAAGATCTGAGTTGTTTGGTTTCCTGGGAGAAATCGAGTACTGTTTTCGCCCATAGTGGGGATCAGCTCAAGGTGGTTAAACCTTTTACAGTGAGCTTTTAAGCTCTGATACCACTTGTTGGTCCCTTATAACGTTACAAGTATAGTTCCAATGGGGGGTTAGGAACTATTTAAAAATTTTAAGTTAGGGCAGACTTCTTTTTCGTGAGAAAAAGGTTTTAACAGCAGCACTGAGTGAATAGCAAGATACTGGCTTAGTCAACTAGTGACTAGGTCAGTTTCTTTACTTGAGTTAGGAGATAGCACTTAGAGTCTATTCCTGAGCTCAGATATTCAATGCGCACAACTCAGCTTGACCTCTTTACTTGGTCAGTTTTTGTTTAAGCAAGCAATAAATATATAAAGGAGTTTAAGGTTAGAAATATGTTACTCAGCAGATTTATCCAGGTTCGGCCTCCAAGCCTACGTCCTGTCCCCGGAACACGTTCCGAGATTTCGAATTCTCTACTGAGCTCTTTAACGGTAGAGCATCAAACCTTTTACAATCTTAGCAACTGAGTATAACAAGAGTACCTTCCTCTATACCTCTACTCAATCCTAATCTCTCGCTGAGTACTATAACCGAGTACTCAGCCTCTCCTTTCTAATCTCTAGAAATGATAAGTGTTTGTCCTAAACAACGATTGCTAAGACACCTTAGATGATTGAATAATCACTCTAGACTTTTACACAAAAGATATGAAATTTAGTGTAAGATTGCTTTGCTTTTTCTTGCAGAACTTTGCGTAGAGATTTGGTCAGCGTAATGGCTTGATTAAGTTCTGTGTAGAATGAAGCAACTGAAGGGCTCTATTTATAGAGACGTCTGAGGCATCGGTCATTTTGAATTTCGAAATAACCGTTGGAGGGAAACGGCTTCCTGTCGTTGTCATCATGTCTTGCTCAGAGCTCTCGGCCAATCAGATTTGAGTATCTTCTGTTCTCGGTCAGCTTTTGGTCAGCTCGGCAGAATGTCTTTTCATTTATGGTAAGGTCAACTAGACAGCATTCTGTGTCGTCTGAACTTTACCCAAAGTGGAAACACTTTGTCTGGAAGTTGTTCTTAGCCAGCTGCTATCTTGTACTCTTTGTCGAATCAACTCAGCAGCTTCGTCCCGAAGTTGTTCCACGAAGGTCTTCTAGATCCTTCTTCCGCTGAGTTGCGTTTTGTACATAACGACAGCGTTTTGACATACGCGGGCCGAGTTGCCTTAAACTGTTTGACTTGGGCTTTGACTTCCGTATTGGGCTTTGGGCCTTTTAATCTTTGTGTCTTATAAACAATTTAACTCAACATTGAACAAACACATTAGTAGAATAAATCAAAGCATTTAAACTTAGTGTGTTTAGAATATGTTTTTAATTATACTTAAACAATTTTGTCAAATCAAAATTATGTGGAAAGGTGTTTCAACATCATCTTCCTTAGAGAGCTTCGCCTCTCTCAAAGAAGCCAAAATTCTAGTTCAAAATGATTATCCAAAGTCAAAAGGTACGTTTTTCCTTCCCTCCACTACATCTATATAAAGGAAGAAAAACGAGCCGTACCACAAAATATTATAAAAAGATTGTTTTTTCTACCGCTACGTTACTAGGAAATGATTAATTGTATTTTGACCCTTGAACACTCAAGGGGTGATCCATCTTGTCATCTTGTTGCTTTTCTGCCTTTCCTACGTCTACTGTTACTGCCACCGCTCCTGCCACTTGTCCAGTCGCTATCCGTCATCAGGTACGCAGCGGAGATCCGCTGGATCAAAGGTTGCTCTACTCCTCAAGGTTTGTTGCAAAACAGGCTGTGTAGTAGCCCTTTTGGCTTAATCAATACAAATCTGCATAAAACACTTATAAGTCATTTTATTTAGGAATATTTTGCCTAAAATACTCACAAATTTTTATTAACACGCTGTTTAATTGCAGTCATATTCATGCCTAACAAATACCCCCAAATAGAATCCTTGCTTGTCCTCAAGTAAACAGAAAGATAGCAACAACATCACAAGGGAATAGTTTTAGGTATGAATAATGAAGGAATATTTAAAGAACAAATAGGAACAGGAGAAACAGATTTATAGGGAAATGATTCAAACAGAAAGAATTAAGACAGAAAACTTTTTTGAGCAAATCGTGATTACTAATGAGGTTTTTGCTAGAGTTAAAATTTATATTCCTTTCTTGTGAAGTTCCTCAAGGCTTCAAATTGAACCTCAATCATCATTTAAACCACCTGCTTTGCTCCAAGTGCCTCACTAAGTTCAGGAGGATTCACTCACTCTCAAATGGCCTTTGTTGCCATAAGGGAAGGGATCATCACTCCTCAGCTTAGTACAATCATCGTTAGGTTATGACATTGCTTATTGGCCCTATCTCGATGGATCAAAAGTTTCCTGAACATAGTCTAAAGGTCTTACACATAGGTTGTAACGTTAAGCTAAGGCTAGGGTATGGAAATGAATGGCTATTTGAGTGTAAGAATTATGTCCACATGCCAAGAGATTCAACTTAACTACGTCCTAAACATTTAGTGATCTTGTTTCACTTTATTACTCTGCACAGTTTGTTTTACAACATTGGCCAAACTATTCTTCAAATACACAAGAGACAACCAATTCAAACATTTCATTTCAGGCTCAAGATATGAACATATGTTCTGAGCATACAACAAGACTTCACTCAATCATCATTCCTCAGATGTCACCATTTCAACAATTTTATTTTTATACACTCAGAATTTCTTAAAATTGTATTTTCCTTTAACAAGAGCAGCTTGTTCTGAGGCATGAGACAAATTCAAGGTATTTTGGGATTTCAATGAAGGGAATTGGTTCCTTTACGTAGTGTTTAAGAAAGAATAGGCTAAGGCTCAAGTTGGATATCCTAAAAATGTGTGTGCAAAGCACAGGTAGGATTTTTGTGGAGTGAATTTGGGATTTAAATGCCTTTTTCCTCCTATGTTTTTCCACAATTTTACCATTTTGACTAGGCAACCAAAGCAATACCTACCTAAGGACAATATGCACTAGCGCTCTCATGAAGAATCAATGCATTTTCATGCTAATGTAGGCTCAAGTTCTCACATTTTAGGGTTTTTGCATTGGAGCAGGAGATTCCTTAAGTGAAGATTGAGTTAAAACTTAAAAGTTTTTAGAACTTCACGATTAGGGAGCTCAAATAATAACACACAGCTATCACCTCAAATTGCAATCATAAAAGCACAATCAGTTAGGAATTAGATCAGAAAGGGAGATGATTACAAGAAAACAAATACCGGATACAATTTGCTTAAAGCGGACGCCGAGATTTATTAGAGGGTATTTTATTAAACATATCATACGACAACAACATCATGTTTCATCTTTTTATCATGTTATGCTCAAAAATATTGCAGTTATCCGCACCCCACCCCCAAATAAAAATCAACATTGTCCCTAATGTTACACTAAAAACGGGAGAAAAGAACCATAACATGATAGCATGGGAGTGTAAAAATAAATGCAAAGAAGGGTTATAAGTGTTACCGAATGCTTGGATAGCGACAAGTTTGAAGGTTTAGACAAGTGGGGAAAGAGAGGAATCAACCTCTCGATCTTTAGCTGGAGCAGCACCATCCCCTTTCGAGGAGGTAGCGACATGTGTTTCAGGGGCAGCAAATTTCGCTCTTACCGGACTTTTGATCGAAGTACCCGAAGGACTTTCCCGCCTATGCTCTTCTACACAGAGATGCTTCAGCATATCCACCTCTCCTTGCAGAATAGCAGTTTTATGCTCAAGGGCATGGATCTGGTCTCGGTTAGCTACATTTTGCGCAAACAGGGCATTGAACTTGCAAACAATATCATCATTGGTGAGCTTTGCACATTTCATGTAAAAGGCAAGGTCTTTTTCGTGCTCAACTTGCTCGGACTCAGAGGAGATAGAGACAGTAGGTTCACTCTTTCTCTTTCGGCTTTTGACTCTCCTTGCTTCAACAAAGTTTGCCATCCAGACCCACTTCCCATTCACCAGTTTCCCAAACAACATGCTCTGTAAACTCCTTAAATCAATCTGGTCAGGGTGGTTCACAACAGTGAGCCGGGTGCGGTCTTCTAGCTTAAAAACCCCAATGGCTTCTGCAATTCGAGAAACGATGCTCCCACAGCAAATGACTGAGGAATTCTTCTTTCCAAAGTTGTTAATGTACTCCCCAAACCAATAGCCTAAACTCATTCTGGGCCCGGTTGTCATGCTCCACAGAGCCGTAAGGTCGGCATGGGGAATAGTGGCCTGGTTTTCGCGGGCAAAAATTGTTCCAGAGACTAGCTTATGTAGGTAACGGACGACATAGTCATTAATATTCAACGCTTTAGAAACACTACCGTCATACCTCGGATGGTTCAAAATAGATTGCCAGAAAGCAGTTGGGTCAAACACATCAGGGGTTTGAGTGAACGCCTCCTTGTAACTTTCCGACTCCAGGTCATCGTCATCTGTGGCACCCAATAAACTGTTAAACATGTTCAATGAAGGCCGCTGGGTGTGAGTCATTAGCCTGAAAATAAAATTTCCTTCTTCCTCTGGGTCTGTGATATCTGGATTGTGCTTGAACGTAGCCAGGAATTCCAACGTGAGCTCTTTGTAGGCCGGCTCCATCATTTCAAAAAAACAGCCGAAATGGCCTGCTTCCATGAGCCTTCACACACGCTCGGCATGTTTGAGCCTTTTCAAGGTGTCCCAGCAAACTGTTCTCACAGGCCCGAATTCTAGTTGCGCAAGTTCCTTATAGTATGTTTGCACGGCCGCATCTTTGAACTGAGACAGCTTTTTCACCAATTTTTCGTCAGGAACGAAAGCAACTGTGCTTGTTCCCGTCATTTTGCCCTTAGCTTTTTCTTTCTTTGTTGATCCTTCGATTTTTTACCTGCTTGCCAAATCCTCGAGTTCTCATCCTGTGCTCAAGTCTAAATAGGGTTCCCAAACAATAAAGAGCACAGAGCATGTGGTGAACAGTAAAAGAAATATGCGTGAAAAAAGAAAGCAAGTCGAACAAGGGGCCGTAATTTGGTTGGTCTCCTTAAGTAGGGAGAGGAAATGAAACGGCCTGTTGCCAACCCGTCTTTATGAGAGCGGTCCAATGGACGCCACCTGGACAAGTGGTTGGCAAAAGGCGCGTACCTCCGAGGAGACCCCTGGGCGACAAACGGTCACGCTTCAAATTTGAATTTATTACTCTCCTATCCGTTCGATTTTATCGAGAAAAGGAGAGCATGTGGAATAGGTACCTAGTGACAAATGATTAGATGTTTTACTTTTTTCAGTCTTTTAGTTCGCCTCCCAGTTTCCAAGGATAGCTGTTAGACTAGGTGCCGCGGCCTAATCTCCCGGGCGGACCGGGGGGTGGACACCTCATGGCGACATAAGCGGTGATTGGCACCGAAAGCAACCAATCGTGGAATCAAGTTGCTCGGCAGGACTGGAGCTCGGAGATATGGAAGAGTCGCCACCCACGAATGGGAAAATGAACACCGATCCCTTGCGGGAGACCGGTGTGGGTTCGGGAAACTTAGGTACGAGCCGAGAAGGCTAGCTCCTTTCCGGAGAAAGGCTACTAGGCACCCCGACATCACCCGGTTATGAACCACCGGCCTCCTACTCAGCATGTTAGGCGATAACGGACTAATCGTATACTTCTTTAAGTTTAAAATTCATTTGAAACCTTTTCTTTCTCGTTTTGGAAACCGTTTTGAGCATATATTATGGAAAGCCACTTTAGTAAAGAATCACCCATTTACATCAGTTCGATATACATACAAAGAGAGGGGGGAGAAAGAAGTGATTTTATTTACAACGTGATTTACATGTCGTGTTGCGTGTTAATTCTATACTAACTTATTCCCTCCAAAATGAATTTATTTACATGGTTCGTACCTTAATCGTCGTTGGAACGATTTTGGTACGTTTCAAAACCCCGCTTGATGAAGTTCACCCGAATCGCCGTTGGAACGACTCAAGTGTTTGAAAACGTTAAGGTAAAAACCTTTAGTAAGAAAACATGGTTAAACATACAAGTCCATTTATTTTGTATAAATCATTTAAGAAAACGATTCAAAAACTTCATTATTCACAATGGAAGTGATTTTAATTACAAGATTCGCTTAATCCGTCGTTGGAACGGACTAAGGTTTTAAAACGTGTTGATTTGAGAAATGAGTTGAAATGTCAAGAAAACACTATTTATTTACATTAGGAATTTCTAAAAAACCATTAGTTTAAATGATTAAATTAAAAACTCTTTTTGTGATTTAATTTTCCCTTTCTTCCTTAATGGATTCTCTACTTGTCATAATTACAATAATGAACATATTTAAACCAAAATTTACTCCCAAATAAAGCCCATTTGAAACATGGACCCCTAAATGGCCCAAAAGAATAAAGAAAATAATATAAACACATATATATACATTTTAATCCAAAAAAGGAAACATAAAATGCAAATAAATGAAAAGAGATTATATTATACTTATATGAAAATACTAAATATAATACATTTTTGCTTCAAATATGTAAGAATAGTAAATAAAACTCCTAGATAAGAAAATAACATTTATCCCCCAAAATAGTTTTATTTAATAATAACTAATATAGCCCAAATATCCCAAAACTATATATATACATAACTAATGTAATTTTAAATGTCAAAATAATATCTATTCATCCACTAATTAATCACTCCCAAAACACCCAAGTAAATATTCTTTTAAAATGAAATTCCTTACCATTTAAGTAAAGGAAAAAGAAAAGAAAAAATATATATACATATACTTATATTTAATAAAAAATGATATATAAACATCCCAAATAATTATATATACCAAATGTCTAAAAATAGTATGAAAATATATATTACATAAATATACATATATATACAAAGGACCAAAAGCTTAAAAGTTAAGAAACAGGGACCAAAACAATATTTTTTACATTCCAGCAGATTTACCGACGGAAAATCCGTCAGTAAACAGCAATTAGTGACAGAAATGGCAAATTACAGCAGCACTCCAATTGTTTCCAGATTTATTCAAAAGCTTTAAATTAAGTTTAATTCAATCGTTTTGGATTTCCGAACTACCCAAAATGGGTCATAGTCAATAACGGAAGTTCCTAAAACGACGTTTTTATTTTAAAACATTATTTGGAGATTTCTTTAAATTAAAAACTTATAATTACAACGTCTTTAATACCCGAACTACCTTTTTATCGGATCACGGTTCGTATTGGGATATCAAAACGAGGTTTTTTATTTTAAAACAAAACCAAATTTTATTCAACACGAGACAAAAATTAAATAAATACGCTAAATTAAATAAAACGTGATAAAATAAATGAATAACTAAATAAATAAAAACTATAACATAAAATAAATAGAAGAAGGAAATAAATTAAATAAAATAAAAGAGTCTAGTCCTCGGATAATACCTTAAATTCGGTATCTGACAGTCGAAGCCGATTGATTCCACGAGTCGTGATTTTCCGGTTTTTTGTGTTTTTTAGTAAAAATTTAACTTTGGGAAAATTTGGATTTTTTTGGAAAAAAAAATATTTTCTCCAAAAATTTGACTTTCTCTCTCTAAAAATGTTTAGAGTGAGAAAGCTCCAAAGAATCCACCTCCTCTCAAATGCATGGGGATCCGTGCCTTTTATAGGCAAACGGATCCCCGGCGGAATGGGCGACGCCCGAAAAGAATCGGGCGTCGCCTAAGGGGGTTGGGTGGCCGCCCAAGGCATGTTGGGCGGCCGCCCAACATTTGTTGGGCGAGCGCCCAACGCAAGGTTGGGCGCGCGCGCCCAACCGCCGTTGGGCGTTCGCCCGACGTCGGTGGGTGCTCGCCCAACGGCCGCCGGGGCGCGTCTCGCGCCGTCGGGCGCGCACGACCTGCGGTCGTCGAGCGTGCGTTCCGTCGGGCGCCCACGCGTCGCGGCCGTCGAACGCGCGTTCCGCGCTGCCGGGCGCACACGCCCCATGGCCGACGAGAGCGCGCTCCGCGCCACCGGGCCCGTGCATCGCTCGGACGTCGAGCGCGTGCCACTTGTGGTTGGATGCGTGCATCCGACGGACGTCGAGCGCGCGCCCCGCGCCGACGAGCGGGCGTCCGACTGTCATCGACCGCGCGTCGTATGCCGCTAAGCGCTCGCACCATGCCGCTAAGCATTCGCGAGCCACCCCATTGGCAACAGCGACCCTCCATAACTCTTTCTTCCTTATTATGTACTTATCATTCTTTATATATTTTTTGTTTTTCAAAACTTCCGGAATCAATCGCTTCAACCGTCTTGTTTTCAGGTTTTCGTCACAGGTCCTCCGACTCGGTGTCTACAATTGCCCCTACTTTGCTATTTTGACAGTGATGTGTGTGTTTTGAAAACGTTTTTTGCTAACCCACACATGCAATGTAAAACATATAAAAAGTAAAAGACACGTAAAGAGTAGGAGGGAGAATACCTGACCTTCGCACTACGCGCTCCGGTGTTGTTTGTCGATTCTTTCCAGCCTTGCCTCTGAATCGGCCGTCGGTGGATGTTTTTCTCTCGGAATCTAGCGTACATTGACTATGGGTAAGAATGGCTCAAAAGCAACCTCGGTCGTGGACCGTAGGTAAGATGGCTAAAAAGCTACCTCGGTCGTGAACCGTAGGTAAGATGGCTAAAAAGCTACCTCGGTCGTGAACCGTAGGTAAGATGGCTAAAAAGCTACATCGGTCGTGAACCGTAGGTAAGATGGCTAAAAAGCTACATCGATCGTGAACCGTAGGTAAGATGGCTAAAAAGTTACCTCGGTCGTGAACCGTAGGTAAGATGGCTAAAAAGCTACCTCGGTCGTGAACCGTAGGTAAGATGGCTAAAGAGCTACCTCGGTTGTGAACCGTAGGTAAGATGGCTAAAAAGCTACCTCGGTCGTGAACCGTAGGTAAGATGGCTAAAGAGCTACATCGGTCGCGAACCGTAGGTAAGATGGCTAAACAGCTACCTCGGTTGTGAACCGTAGGTAAGATGGCTCAAGGGCAGAAAAGTTCTTTCTAACGATTCTGAATTCTTTTAAAACACCATCGTCTGGAGCTAGTGTCTCGGAGGTTTAATGGGAACGTGTTTTGGTCTGGAATGATATAGACTAATGATTATTTTTTTGTTGACTGTTGTCTGTATTTTGACTGGTGTCACTGTTCTGTAAAAATTGGCTGTTGTCTGGAGTTCATATCTTGACAGTATTGGTTGCTGTCTGGGAGAAATGCAGGCTGAAACGGACTGCAAATCGGAGGTCTGTGCATCTGGTAAATAATTATTTACTTTTTACCTTTATGTCAAATCGTACCTTTTCGGTATTTACGGGAATGCCATTCCCTCTTCCTATATAAGGTGGTGGGGTTTCATTTCAACCCCACACCTTCTCTCTCTTCTTTCTCTCTCTAGACTTTGATTTGGATTATCCTCGGGATGGATTTGGATGAATGCGATGCCACGAGAGGCATGGATGAGGTTTACGTGAACCTGGATAGAGTGGACCCTTTCCACGACCCTGAGACGCATCTGAGCCGGACACGCTGCAACGAGGTAAGTGATTTCTCACTTTTGTTTGATTCAAATGCTAGGCTTTAGTATTCCTATCCGAACATGATTTGCATGCTAACTTTTAGATTGCCTTAGAGGACTTTAGCTAGAAAACATGAATTTCTTTACTTACAAGTAACACTTGTTTGTTTCTGTGTACGAACGCGCGTTATATGCATGTGAGTAGTAACCCTACAAATTCTTGCATGCTAACAGTAAAAATAACGTGAATAGTAAAAACGTGAATAGTAAAAACGTGAATAGTGACAACTTAACTAATGCACGTGAATAGTAAAACTTAACTAATGCACGTGAATAGTAAAAACGTGAATAGTGCACGTGAATAGTAAAAACTTAACTAATGCACGTGAATAGTAAAAACGTGAATAGCGCACGTGAATAGTAAAAAAAATGTGAATAGTGAAAACTTAACTAATGCACGTGAATAGTAAACTTAACCTATGCTCCTTGTCAATACGGACGGGAGTGGATTAAAGAATTAACTAAACCTTACATGAGCGACCCTAAAGGAGAGACTTTTATAGAAAGTTGGCCCTAATTGACCAGATGTCTCTAGGTTAGATAATGAAAGAATACCTAGTCTTAACGCGTTTTCATCAATCCTACGCTTTAGGAATCGTATTTAAATTTTCCTGTCTTGTTCTTTCTAGTTCATCGAGATTTTCGGGACTACGGCCGAGATTCATTCGTGGTATGCTAGGCTAGGCGCCACGACGAGAGCCTGTGTGCGGGAGTTGGGCTTCGAGCCCTTTATTTCAGCGCTGCCCCGCACCAACGGGGTGTGTGATCGTTTTGGCCTACGTGCCTTATACGAGCGGTGGGTTGACTCGACCCACACCTTCCATCTTTCCTTTGGGGAGATGACCATCTCGCCCAGAGATTTCTCTTTGTTGACGGGGCTGCGGGGGAGCAGCACTCCAGTTCCCTTTCATTTTGACCTGATGCGACCGCGGGTTGACCTCGCTAGGCTTGCTGCTTTGATTGGGCCGGGAGTTTGTCCAGGCGCCAGATCTACTCCGGCGAAGTTTATTTCTACTGCGAGCCTTTTGAGCCGGGATTTTTGCGAGACGGACGATACTGACTTGGCAGTTCGTAGTTTCTTAGTGTATACTCTGAGCGAGACGATTTTTCGTACCAAGGGCGGAAAGGTACACGCGGGTCTTATTCAGGCACTCAGTGATTTGGATACGGCGGCTTCCTATGATTGGGCGGGGGCAGGTCTAGCCTTTCTATATAAATTTTTGGATCTGACTTGCCGGAAGCGCAAGGACTTCGGTGGTTACACCTTTGCCCTGCTGGTACGTGACGCGCCCTTGACTCGCCCATTTTATCTTCTTCGCGCTTTTCACACTTATAATCTTTGTTTTTACCGCAGGTTTGGGCGTATGAGAGGCGGATTCTTCCCAGTCAGTCTCGGCCTCGGCCACGAGTACCGAGGCTCCCTCTCATGACCCGATGGAGAGATTTTGACCTAGGCGTTGAGAGGAGACGGACGGTGGCGCGGCTCCTAGATTGGATTGACTCACGGACCCTGGGACAGGTAGATGTCGTCTAGTCGTGCTAGATTCTTGTTTGAACCGTTCTGACTTTCTCTTTGTGTTTTTTTTTTTTTTTTAGATTAAGTTCAGGTGGGACGACCTCGACTTCGGTCCCGATTACATGTATGTATCTGTGATCCAGGAGCAGCAGTGCGTGCTCACCGGCCCCTACGTGCGGGCATGCTATTTGGGGGACCGAGGCATCACCGGGGTTAGTGACGCACACTGGACACCGGGCGAGATTCCCGTTTCCATATTCGCGGTGCGGACCATGCCCATATCGGTCATCCGTCAGGACTTGACCCGTCGGTTTGTCGGTAGAGAGGTGTGGGTTCATGCCGGGGGCCGTGATCCCTACCTATCGACTCTGTTGAGCGCGAGGGATGCCCCGGCGGTAGCGATGGAGGTGGATCCGGTGGCAGACGTATTTTTGAGGGAGGCTGTCGCGGCAGTCTTTGGTCAGGAGGAGGTCCCGGTAAGTGATTCCGCTTTTTACCTTTTATTCATGAGATGGTTAGCGGTATTTATTGTGTTTTTATTTGCAGGAGGGGTCCTGGAGGAGTGCTCATTTGTCGGACTTCTTTGACAGTACTCGAGCTCAGACATCCGTAGACGAGCCACCCTACTATGTCGGTGAGTCCTCCAGTGCCGCCCGACCGGAGAGGTCTTCCCTAGGCGTGCCCGTACCGGACTACGGGCGAGATTTTGCCACGGTTTGTTACGATGAGTCCGGGGCAGCTTACGCGGGGGTCGAGGTGGCTCCTTCTATCTTTACCTCGAGGGTCCCATTTGATCCTTCAGACGCTTCTCTGACTACGAGAGAGACCTGTATAGATTATGTGGGACTGTCCGGTTACCTCCGAGACCGCCTCAGCTTGCGTTGCGCCGATCACCTGGTATGTACCTTTATTTTATTTTAGTGTAGTGGAATGCATGCATGTATGTATGATTTCTGTTCTTGCCTATGCTGCTTCTTATTTATTTTTCCATTTGTTTTTCTTTTTTTTAGAGCGATCTTCATGCCCATGAGCGGAGACAGAGTGAGTTAGGGCGAGAGGCTCACGCCAGGGTTGGCCAGGTGTACCAAGAGCGGAACGACCACTAGTCGGGGGTGATGCGGAGGGAGACCGAGGGTTGCCTTGCCATTGAGGAGAGAGCACGTGATGAGACGATTGGACGCCTAGCTGCCGAGGAGAGAGCACGAGTTGCCGAGGAGAGAGCACGAGTTGCCGATGAGAGACTCCGAGCTACCGAGGAGACACTATCTGCGGAGCGGGCATCTCACTTGAGGGAGTTTGAGGCCTACTGGGACTTCCCTCCATATTAGGCTCATTATGTATTGCTTCGTGGTTTTCATTAGAGTTACCCCGATGTATAGCTGATGTATAGGGAGTGGGGTGGATAGTAGGTAGGTTTTTTTTTTTTTTGAACAGTAAGATAGGAAATGTATAACTCATGATTCATATTACCATACATTCAGTAGATTATGATGATTCCAATCGTTCTCGTCAAATATATTCATGCCTTTATTTATTTACAAACAACAGAAATACTTAGCCTCTTATACATTGTTTTTGTAACTGCTCAAGTTATAACTATTGTTACCAGGACCCGCCTTTCGGTTTTCGGATCCCGGCGATTTTTCTCCTCTCCTTTTACTATCCCGGAATTTTTAAATGAATGCCCTTTCGGGTTTTCACCCATTGGGATTTCCCTTATTGTTGCATAGGTCGCCCTTTACGGGTTTTCAACCTATCGAGAATTTTTCTTTCTTTTTCTCTTTTTTTTTTACGAAAAGTATTTCTTAAGCCTATCCAGGTTGGTAGGTTCGGAGAATTCCATGCCGTCCATGGTAGTTAACTTTACCGCCTTTGCTTAGTATCTTCTTCACGACGAATGGCCCTTCCCAGCTAGGTTTAAACTTGCCCCTAGGGTCGGTGTGCGTCACACGAATCTGTTTCAGCACCAAATCTCCTTCTTTGATAGGACTGGTCTTGACCTTTTTATTGAAAGCTCGAGCCATCCTTCTTTGATATAATTGTACATAGTAAAGGGCTTCCATCCTTTTCTCGTCCACCAATGCCAACCGCTCACATCGCTTCTTCACCCATTCCGTCTCGGGGATTTCTGCTTCCACTGCGATTCTCAACGATCGCTTTTCGATCTCAATCGGCAGGACTGCTTCTGTTCCGTATACCAAGGAGAACGGCGTTGCCCCAGTCGAGGTTCTGACTGTCGTGCGATAAGCCCATAATACGAGTGGGAGCTGCTCATGCCAATTCCGATGTGATTCCACCGTTTTTACGAGAATCCTCTTAAGATTCTTATTAGCTATTTCTACTGTCCCATTAGCTTATGGACGGTACGGATAAGATCTGTGATGTTCAATGCCATATTCTCGGAAGAGACTTCTTACTTCCCCCTGAAACTGGACCCCATTATCCGTGATCATGTGATGAGGCACTCCGAACCTGGTGACCAAGTGTTTCTCAATGAACTTTCTCATCTGCTTGGATCCCAATTTGCTAAACGACTCTGCCTCTACCCATTTGGTGAAGTAATCGATGGCGACTGCAATAAACTTGTGCCCGTTTGAAGCATTAGGCCTTACCTCACCAATGATGTCAATGCCCCAAGTCGCGAATGGCCAAATAGGTGCTAACACATGTAATTCCATGGCTGGAAGATGACTACAATCGCCGTGGATTTGACAATCGTGGCATTTCTTCGCATACTCGCTACAATCTCTTTCCATGGTGAGCCAATAGAAGCCTTGTCTGATGATTTTCTTGGCTAACACCGCTCCTCCCATATGGGCCCCACAAATTCCCGAGTGTACCGATTCCATTACCTCGCGGGCTTCTCCCGCATCCAAGCACCTTAGTTGTAACCCATCGATGTGCCTTTTGTAAAGTAAGTCATTGTGGATGACGAACTGCCGAGCTAACCTTCTAATCACAGCTTGATCCCTCGATTCTGACTCTGCCGGATATGTTCCATGCTTCATGAAGTTCACGATATCGAAATACCACGGTTTTTCATCTGCCCCTAACAGCATTACGTCCTCGTAGCATGGTTTGTGAGATCTCCTCAATACCAACGGTTTCGAGGCAAGGTTCCGGGGGTTGTCCCAAACTGACACCAAAGTGGCCAAAGCATCCGCTGCCTGGTTCTGTGCTCGAGGAATATGATAGAAACGACATTCCTTGAATCTTTGTGCCAACCCTTCTAGCTGATCTAGATATGGACGTAGCCGTTCTTCCCTTACTTCCCAGTTTCCTTGTGCCTGTTCGATGATCAACTTTGAGTCACCCCAAATTTTGACATATGATGCTCCCAGTGCTGCTAATGACTCTAAGCCATAAATGCACGCTTCATATTCGGCCATATTATTGGTAAGAGGGAATGACAACTTCTTGGCCATCGGGATTCTTTCTCCCTCTGGTGAAATAAGTAGTACTCCAACTCTGGCTCCATTCGAATTAACTGCTCCATCAAAGAACATTTTCCACGGTATAACTTCTATTGCGTTCAAGTGTTCATCGGGGAAATCATAGCTTATCTCTTCCTCTTCTATATTCAGAGGTTGGTTGGCCAGAAACTCTGCCACGGCCCTCCCTTTGATAACCTTCTTCGTTACATATTCAATGTCAAACTCGGATAAAAGTAGTAACCATCGGGCTAGTTTCCCTGTCAAAGACGGAGTTCGGTACAGATACTTTACGGGGTCCATCCGAGAAATAATAATCACTTTATATGATTGAAAATAGTGCCGTAGTTTCTTTGTTAGCCATACTACTGCCACACACATCTTTTCGATCATGTTGTACCTGAGCTCGTACTCCAGGAACTTCTTACTCAGATAATACACCGCGTGCTCAACACCGGTGTCTCCCTCTTGGGCCAGCATTGCCCCAATGGATCGCTCCTCAATTGCCACATAGAGGAGCAGCGGTTTTCCCAGTTTAGGCGGTCTCAGCATTGGTGGGTTAGACAAGTTGTCCCGGACCTTCTCTAAGGCTTGTTGACACTTATCATTCCAAATCGTGGGTTGATCTTTCTGTAGCAACTTAAAGATGGGCTCGCAGATTGCGGTGAGTCTTGCTATGAACCGACTGATATACTGAATCTGCCCCAGAAACCCTCTCACTTCCTTCTCGTTCTTCGGTGCCGGCATTTCCCGTATGGCTTTCACTTTGTCAGGATCTACTTCAATTCCCTTATTTCCGATTATATAGCCTAAGATTTTCCCCGATGAGACGCCAAAGAAGCACTTCTTCGGGTTCAACCTCAGCTTGAATTCCGCAATTCGGGCCAAAAACTTTTTAAGTGCGGTGAAATGCCCCTCTCTTGTCTCCGATTTGACCATCATGTCATCCACATAAACTTCTACCTCCTTGTGTATCATATCATGGAACAGTGCTGTAGCCATTCGCTGGTAAGTTGCCCCGGCATTTTTCAAACCAAACGGCATCACCCTGTAGTAATATGTTCCCCACTCAGTTGTGAACGAGGTTTTTGCTTTATGCTTCTCGGCCATCTGGACTTGCATGTAGCCCATGAAACCGTCTACATTCATGTGTAAGACGCTCGATGCTGCACTATCGATCAACACGTCAATATGAGGCAATGCAAATTCATCTTTTGGGCACGCTTTGTTAAGGTCTCGATAATCGACGCACATTCTTACTTTGCCGTCCTTCTTTGCGATGGGCACCACATTTGCGACCCAAGGGGGATAGTCGATTACTTCGATGAACCCTGCTTCTAACTGCTTCTTCACTTCCTCTCTGATCTTATCTGCCCATTCCGGTCTCATGCGTCGGAGCTTCTGTTTTACGGGCCTCGCCTCGGGATATGTTGGAATGCAGTGAGTTACGATTGATTGATCAATTCCTGGCATGTCTTCGTATGTCCAAGCAAACACTAGTTCGTATTTTTTAATTATTCTCTCGAATTCTTTCCTCTCTTCAATAGTTAATTCTTGAGCAATTTGTATAAGTTTAGGATTTTCACCCGTGCCAAGATTGAAAGTTGACATTTCTATTGTATTGATTTCAAATGTAGGCATGTTATATGAATGAGAATGCAAGAAATAATCACGATCAACATCAAGCAAGTAAGCAAAATCAGAATTCATTTCATTGATAGTATTGGCGATTACATCGTCTGATTCAAACAAAGCAGTAATACAATTTTCATCATCGAGGTTCTCGGGCTTCTCATGAACTTTGGAGGTACTAGGCTCGTCCACCGCTCCCGCAGTTGCTTCAATGGTGATGACTTGCTCCTCGGCATTCAAGTCTAGCACCATAATCTCCTCGACAAAGCAGCTCGCCTTTCCTTTGCCCCAGTCGGCAACATCATCAAAGATTTCGAACCCCGGCAGGATCTTCCCTTCTGTGCTAGTCCATGACTCGGGGGTTCCTGAATAAACTTTTCCATACCCCTCATTCACGAAGTACTTCCTCAGGCCCACCTTTCCTTCACTACTTGCATTGGACGGACCTCCCTGTTCATATCCCAAACCCCTCCGGGTTTTCTGACTCTTAAAGTCCGTAAATTCTGGCAACCCCTGATGGTGTGCTCCTAAGCCCATTCCTGGGATGAAACCTCCCTTCATCATCTTCACCACATCGGTGGTCATGCTTGACTCGTAAATCCCGAAAACTTGGAACCCGGAGAAAAGTTGTGGCTCGATTCCCAATGCTGCCACCGAGCTCAACTTCTCAGCTCTGATTGTCACTATCTCTTCCCCGAAGGGGAATTTGATCATTTGATGGAGCGTGGAGGGCACACCTCCCAACTTATGGAACCATGGGCGTCCCAATAATACGGCAAAGGTTACCGGGATATCCAGCACTGTGAACTCAGTTTCTTCTTCATGCGGCCCCACTTTCAACTTGGCCTTGAAGACTCCTTCAATATGCCTACGGCTGTCATCATATGCTCTAATCACAGTTTTAGAGGCTGTCAAGTCTCCCCTCTCAACTCCCAACTTCGACAAGAGTTTCAACGGACAAACATTAATAGCCGATCCATCATCGACCATCACACAGCTAGTCTTCTTCCCGTTGATTTCTGCCCGGATGTACAGAGGCTTATTGTGAGCCTTCCCCTCTTCTGGGAGATCCTCGTCGGTAAATGTGATTTCAGTTTTCTTTCGAGCCATAATTGCCCATACTAGCGCTGCCGGCTCAGTATCGGTGGAAATAACCAAATTCTGCAGCTCTTTCATCAGGTTTTCACGATGGTACTTGGAATGGCATAAAACTTCCCACACCGTGGATTTAGCTTGCGTCTTCTTCAACTGCTCGAGAACTTGGTCGTCGGGCTTAGGAGCCGACCTTTCCCCTATCTCAGTCTCTACCATAGGTGCCTTTCCCTCGGCCACCCGACCTGATCTTGTCATTACGGCAATTTCCGGTTCATCGTCCGATTCGTCCCAAATGTTAATAGGAATCCTCTGATTGGCATCTTCCTCGTCTGAAGAACTCTCCCAAATGTCCACAATCATTAAATCCATGACGTGAGGAACGTTTGGATTCAAATAAAAGGGATCTGCTGATCCATACAACGCCCAGCCTATCAAATCGTCGTAATCTCGGAGGGACACTCTGCTCATCCTTCTTGCTGCCAACGGAATAGCACCTCGTTATATGCACATAAGCTGCACCTTATTGCTCATTGTTTCGTTACACTGCTCATAACGGTGCCTCCACCTCCTAGCATAGTCCACAAATGGTTCCTCGGGGAATTGCCTGATCCTATCCAAATCTTCCAGGGATCCCGTCCATGGAACATACATCTCGTATCTTGCCACAAAGGCACTCCTAAGTGGTACCCAATGACCCATTTCCTCCTCCGATAGGCCTTGATGCCACAACAAGGCTTCTCCCATTAAGGTTTCCGGAAAATGTTCATGTAATTCACACTGCGGGAATCCAGCGTCATACATATGATTGCGGAATAACCTCGCATGCTCAACAGGATCCTGGTATCCACCATACCTAGGCATCGCTAACACCGCATCAGGTGTTTGGTAAGACGGGGAATCCAGGGTTTGCTCTGCCAGCATCCATACTGTGTACTCCTTGATAAATCTTTTCGTCATTGCCGCCCAATCGGTCTTAACATACATCGGCAACGACATGTACCACATTAATGGTTCACCCATCAACGAATTACAAAACAAGCTAGTGATCTCTCCTTCTTTAAAACCCAAGGGCGCCATGGCCGATAAGTAGAAGTGAAGGTGCTCCATAGGGTCCTTGTTGCCATTATATTTGCTAACCCTCGGCAACGGACGCTTGATAGTTCCAATCTGCATTGCGAAGTGCTCCGCGGCCCTGTCCTCAGCCCTTTGATACTTTTCTAGAAATAGATCTGACAATTGATCCCAATCATACTTGCAAGAGTCGGGTAATGAGTGAAACCACCCCAAAGGCTCGCCTATCAGAGAATGGTGGAACCACTGAGCAATCTCATCCACTCCGAAGGATTCAACAAACATATCGCGCATATATTCATGCAAGTGCACCTCGGGATTTCCCCCTCCACTAAACAGGCCCAAATTAGGCACAATAGTTCGAGACGACCCTTCTCCGGTCTCTTCGGCACTATCTTCATCATACGGTGCTCCACCATCCAATCCCTCTTCCATCGGTTCATCCTCTTATTCCTCGCCAAGGAAGGACACATATAGACCATTTCCTACATTGTTCCTTTCGTCGGAATCCAGAAACTCCTCTACTTTCTCCTCGAAGGATTCCATCACTACGCATTCTGTCAAACCAACTCCGATCATGCTCACCCTATGATTAGGCAATGGATTACGCCTAGTGGAAGGGTTTGCTGACGAAGGATTAGCTATCTTTTTCTCCTCGATTAAATCCTGGATTTCGTGTTTCAGCCTCTCACAATTCTCAATTGTATGCCCATAACTGCCGTGGAACTCACAATACCCTCTAGCCTGTATCTGCGGAGTAGGTGGAGCTTTGTTATAAGGGGTAAGGGCTTTCAATAGTCCTTTCTTCTGCAAACGTTCGAAAACCTTTGCGTAAGTCTGATCAAATTTGGCGAACCGCCTCTTTTCGATAGCATTAAGATCAAGCACTTTCACTGCTGCAGATTCTGCACTCGCACTTGGCCCTCCGGCACTATACCCAGACTTCGTCCATTTAGTGTATGCTTTCTTCGGCTCTCCATCCCCCTCAACGGTCAAGGCACAGCTATACATCTGATTGAAATCGGTAAAAGGCATATACCGCAACTCATTCTTAATATATGGCAATGTGTTGCCCACTACCATTCGGATCTGATCCTGCTCAAGCGGCTTTTGTTTCATAACCCAGTCTGCTGCTTAGTGCTCTCAAGTTCCTTCAAAGTGACCTCAAGCATGGTGTTGAAGCTATACTGAGCGATGAATGACTTCGCTAACTCTTTCCAATCCCTCTTCGTCACCATTGGTAATGCATGAAACCATGTGAGGGCAGCCCCCTCAAGATAAGTGTTAAACAGCCCTAGGACTTGATCCTCAGTAAGGATCATGTGCTTTATTACAGCGACATACTGATTCATGTGGGCAGTGGGATCCCCAGTTCCATCAAACTTTTTCATGTCAGGGAGCCGGAATTTCAAAGGCAAAGCCGTTGCCGATAAACAATTCTTCAAGTTATAAAAGTCCTGACTTCCGGAACTTCCTCCGCGCAAGTCCTGCACCTCCTGCGTGATGTGTTGCTTCCATTCCTCTTCCTTAGCTTTCTCTTTTTCCAGCTGTTTTCGGATATAATCCTGATAATCCTCCTCATTCCCAAAGCGAGGGCCATCGTTCACCTCATTCTCAGCGTGTTTACTGCCATTTTTATCATCTCTCATGGCCAGCTTAGCTAACTGGGCCGCTATCACCGCTAACTGCTCATTAATGTTGTTCACAGAGTTTTCCAATCCGGCCACTTTTTCGTCGGTCGCAGACATACTGGCTGAAGACTGAGTATACTCGGACGAAGATGATTCCGAAGCCACAACTGCCGATTCAGAACTGTCAATTTGTAACTGGTCAAACTGCCTAACTAGCCGACTGCTCTCTCGGTACCACAATCGCTTAATGATGACGTCTGCGCGAACGGTATCCATTAGTATGTATGCATGATTTTATATGTATGATTCGTTGTGTGTGCGTTTATTTATTTACGGATATATAAGATAAGAAGAACAAACGTTAGTCTAATTACACGTATCACAACATCTCTCTTCCACCCTTATTCCTCCACACACTCGATGGTCCAAGTCTCTTTCCTAGGATTTTGGTTTGGGGCTCACATTGCGGTCCAGGGGACGCGTGATGCCGTCGATTATTACGAAAAAGTAGATCAGTCATCAGACAATACAGTTCGTTTTGACGTATCAATGTTCAGTGACTAAGAAATCGACCAAGTTGGATTGTCCTTTCGGAATAACTCGTCTTTTGTCCTTTCGCGAGACGCATTAATTCGGGTTTTGACTCCCTTTGAGCGCATCTCAGTTTTTAGACGTGGTACGAGTTATTCTTCTAGTCCAACCGTTCGTTATTGTCAATGACTCGTTCCCTTTTGTTCGCGCGGGTTCGTGTCTCGATTTTTGGATTACAACGGGATCTTTTGGATCTATCGAGAGACGTAACCACGTGTTTATTTAGTGATGGAATCACTTTTGGATTTTATTTTAGGGAACGGACTCATCGCGTAACGCGTTTGTTCTTAGCGTTGAGGATCCGTTTACTCATTTTAGCTACGTGAAAAGACGGCGAGTCTTATTTTGAGCGCACGGTAACCTTTCGGCTAGCAACAGTTCGTTGTTCTTCCCAATCCACGGGATATATAATCTTAGTGTGGTTATAGAAAATCAACGTTTCGTTGAATCGTATGCTTATTCAAAGCGAGGATATCATCGTTCTCTTTCCTTTAGGCACGACTTAAGCAAACACGTACATCGGGCCATATTTCTTGCAGTTTTGGTAACGGTCGAAATGATCGAGTCGTTAGTCAAAGCCCGCAGTCTCGTCCATATGGCGCAATTATATGGTTTGGCTTAATTCGGCTTCGTGATTTTAAACGGGGTATACACTCGTTCGAGGCACGCATTCAACGGCATAGGTTTATTTTCTTTAACTACTCTCGGGATTAACATATATCGTAGATTCGGAATGATTTTGGTCGTTTAGTTCATTTTTTGCTTTTCTTTTCTTAGTCACTTCTGCGGACACGTCCATTTCTCTTAAGAACGACACGGGGCATAACGTAAAAGCTCGTCTTTTATTCGGAAGGGACGGGCTACTTGTGCGAAACTTTTCACGTTACGACAGGGTCGTTCGAAACAGAAATGTTCTTCGTTTTCGTTTCGTTATGATCTCGTTTTATCCCAATTTATTTAAAGAATGTGAATAACGGCTACCGTTAATATAGTCTTTTGTATCGAAATGTAACTATCCTTAACACCAAACCGACGCATACTAATACGTGCTTACGTCGTAACGCATTTCCTGAACATGTGCCTTCGTCGGGGCACAGAAAGGGACAAGGCGGGCCGCACATGTTCATTCATACGAGATGACTAAGTCGTCTTTAGTTTAAATCGTTTCGATGTTTTAGGGTAATTAGTATGTCGATTCAAGAGTATATATTAACGCATCATTTCATTTTCTTTACATACTTTAGGATTTAGACACGTATCATGGCGATTTGAAAACACGAACTGATTCATTTATCACGCCAAAAATAGTAACGGGTAATCCTATGGCAACTTCTAAGGCTACTATATGCTGACACGGCTGATCGCGGGACCTCACAGGACCGCACAAATTCGCCCCTAACGAATGGATGTGGACCCTTTGGCGCCTTACTATAAGGGGGAACTTACACTAGCCTCTTTCGAGCGACGAATGGACTCTCGCTAGAGGTTTCGCGGAAATTACCCAAAAGGTTTGCAATAATGCACATGAATGCATACGAAAAGAAATAATACGATCCGTCCCTGTTAAGGGCTTAATACACGCCTTCCGGAATCAAATTTCTCGCTTCCCCAGCAGAGTCGCCACTTGTTAGACGAGGTGCCGCGGCCTAATCTCCCGGGCGGACCGGGGGGTGGACACCTCATGGCGACGTAAGCGGTGATTGGCGCCGAAAGCAACCAATCGTGGAATCAAGCTGCTCGGCAGGACCGGAGCTCGGAGATATGGAAGAGTCGCCACCCACGAATGGGAAAATGAACACCGATCCCTTGCGGGAGACCGGTGTGGGTTCGGGAAACTTAGGTACGAGCCGAGAAGGCTAGCTCCTTTCCGGAGAAAGGCTACTAGGCATCCCGACATCGCCCGGTTATGAACCACCGGCCTCCTACTCAGCATGTTAGGCGATAACGGACTAATCGTATACTTCTTTAAGTTTAAAATTCATTTGAAACCTTTTCTTTCTCGTTTTGGAAACCGTTTTGAGCATATATTATGGAAAAGCCACTTTAGTAAAGAATCACCCATTTACATCAGTTCGATATACATACAAAGAGAGGGGGGAGAAAGAAGTGATTTATTTACAACGTGATTTACATGTCGTGTTGCGTGTTAATTCTATACTAACTTATTCCCCCCAAAATGAATTTATTTACATGGTTCGTACCTTAATCGTCGTTGGAACGATTTTGGTACGTTTCAAAACCCCGAATCGCCGTTGGAACGACTCAAGTGTTTGAAAACGTTAAGGTAAAAACCTTTAGTAAGAAAACATGGTTAAACATACAAGTCCATTTATTTTGTATAAATCATTTAAGAAAACGATTCAAAAACTTCATTATTCACAATGGAAGCGATTTTAATTACAAGATTCGCTTAATCCGTCGTTGGAACGGACTAAGGTTTTAAAACGTGTTGATTTGAGAAATGAGTTGAAATGTCAAGAAAACACTATTTATTTACATTAGGAATTTCTAAAAAAACCATTAGTTTAAATGATTAAATTAAAAACTCCTTTTGTGATTTAATTTTCCCTTTCTTCCTTAATGGATTCTCTACTTGTCATAATTACAATAATGAACATATTTAAACCAAAATTTACTCCCAAATAAAGCCCATTTGAAACATGGACCCCTAAATGGCCCAAAAGAATAAAGAAAATAATATAAGCATATATATATACATTTTAATCCAAAAAAGGAAACATAAAATGCAAATAAATGAAAAGAGATTATATTATACTTATATGAAAATACTAAATATAATACATTTTTGCTTCAAATATGTAAGAATAGTAAATAAAACTCCTAGATAAGAAAATAACATTTATCCCCCAAAATAGTTTTATTTAATAATAACTAATATAGCCCAAATATCCCAAAACTATATATATATACATAACTAATGTAATTTTAAATGTCAAAATAATATCTATTCATCCACTAATTAATCACTCCCAAAACACCCAAGTAAATATTCTTTTAAAATGAAATTCCTTACCATTTAAGTAAATGAAAAAGAAAAGAAAAGATATATATACATATACTTATATTTAATAAAAAATGATATATAAACATCCCAAATAATTATATATACCAAATGTCTAAAAATAGTTTGAAAATATATATTACATAAATATACATATATATACAAAGGACCAAAAGCTTAAAAGTTAAGAAACAGGGACCAAAACAACATTTTTTACATTCCAGCAGATTTACCGACGGAAACTCCGTCAGTAAACAGCAATTAGTGACAGAAATGGCAAATTACAGCAGCACTCCAATTGTTTCCAGATTTATTCAAAAGCTTTAAATTAAGTCTAATTCAATCGTTTTGGATTTCCGAACTACCCAAAATGGGTCATAGTCAATAACGGAAGTTCCTAAAATGACGTTTTTATTTTAAAACATTATTTGGAGATTTCTTTAAATTAAAAACTTATAATTACAACGTCTTTAATACCCGAACTACCTTTTTATCGGATCACGGTTCTTATTGGGATATCAAAACGAGGGTTTTTATTTTAAAACAAAACCAAATTTTATTCAACACGAGACAAAAATTAAATAAATACGCTAAATTAAATAAAACGTGATAAAATAAATGAATAACTAAATAAATAAAAACTATAACATAAAAATAAATAGAAGAAGGAAATAAATTAAATAAAATAAAAGAGTCTAGTCCTCGGATAATACCTTAAATTCGGTATCTGACAGTCGAAGCCGATTGATTCCACGAGTCGTGATTTTCCGGTTTTTTAGTAAAAATTTAACTTTGGGAAAATTTGGATTTTTTTGGGAAAAAAAATATTTTCTCCAAAAATTTGACTTTCTCTCTCTAAAAATGTTTAGAGTGAGAAAGCTCCAAAGAATCCACCTCCTCTCAAATGCATGGGAATCTGTGCCTTTTATAGGCAAACAGATCCCCGGCGGAATGGGCGACGCCCGAAAAGAATCGGGCGTCGCCCAAGGGGGTTGGGTGGCCGCCCAAGGCATGTTGGGCGGCCGCCCAACCTCACGTTGGGCGATCGCCCAACAATTGTTGGGTGAGCGCCCAAAGCAAGGTTGGGCGCGCGCGCCCAACCGCCGTTGGGCGTTCGCCCGACGTCGGTGGGTGCTCGCCCAACGGCCGCCGGGGCGCGTCTCGCGCCGTCGGGCGCGCACGCCCTGCGGCCGTCGAGCGTGCGTTCCGTGCCGTCGGGCGCCCACGCATCGCGGCCGTCAAACGCGCGTTCCGCGCTGCCGGGCGCACACGCCCCGTGGCCGACGAGAGCGCGCTCCGCACCACCGGGCCCGTGCATCGCTCGGACGTCGAGCGCGCGCCACTTGTGGTTGGATGCGTGCATCCGACGGACGTCGAGCGCGCGCCCCACGCCGTCGAGCGGGCGTCCGACTGTCATCGACCGCGCGTCGTATGCCGCTAAGCGCTCGCACCATGCCGCTAAGCATTCGCGAGCCACCCCATTGGCAACAGCGACCCGCCATAACTCTTTCTTCCTTATTATGTACTTATCATTCTTTATATATTTTTTGTTTTTCAAAACTTCCGGAATCAATCGCTTCAACCGTCTTGTTTTCAGGTTTTCGTCACAGGTCCTCCGACTCGGTGTCTACAATAGCCCTTCCATGGAAAGGTAAATCAACTCCCTATTTGAATAAGTAAAAACGTAAAACTTGACCCTTGTGGAAAGGTGTAAGTTTTACATCTTTGCTTGCGTCGGAGATACTCATTATGGACCATTACACGACACAAAATTGATCTAAACTACCTTTAACATTATTTAACAAAATTGGACATGTAAACTAATTTAAATGCAATGTTACTTGTGCTATAATTGGTGTTTGTAGTGAACACCCTGTTTGTGCTTCTAATGGCATGGGGGATCTTGGAAGTGAACTGTATCGATCTTCCTTGTGTGATCGTTCTCTAGATAGGGTTTCAGTCTTTGCCCATTCACCTTAAAAGGTTCCTGACCCTCCTTGCCAATTTCAACTGCACCATGACCAAACACCTTGTTCACCAGATAAGGTCATGTCCATCTTGATTTCAGCTTCCCCGGAAACAACCTGAGTCTCGAATTGTACAAGAGAACTCTTTGTCCTTCGTGAAACGTCTTCGTCTGGATTTTTCTATCGTGCCACATCTTGCTCTTGTCTTTGTAATTCACCGCATTTTCATACGAAAATAGCCTGAACTCTTCCACGTCATAGAGTTGAAGTCTTCGTTGGTCTCCCATAGTCTGTTGCTCAAAATTTAAGAAAGTTAACGCCCAAAAAGCCCTATGTTCCATTTCAACCGGCAAGTGACAAGACTTGCCGTATAATAATCTAAACGGAGACATTCCGATTGGCGTTTTATAGGCCGTCCTATATGCCCAAAGAGCATCGTCAAGCTTGTTTGCCCAGTCTCTCCTAGAACTGCCAACAGTTTTTTCTAAAATTCTTTTGATTTCTCGATTGGAAATCTCCATATGTCCACTTGTTTGTGGATGGTAAGGTGTGGCAATTCTGTGAGAGACTCCAAGCTTTCCCATCAGCTTATCAAATTTGGCATTGCAAAAGTGGGTTCCTTGATCACTAATGATCGCCCGTGGGACACCGAATCTGGCAAACAGCCTTTTCAGGAATTTTACAACCACACGGGCGTCATTGGTGGGGCTAGCCATTGCTTCAACCCACTTGCTCACATAATCAACAGCTACTAAGATATATTTATGCCCAAAGGATGTAGGGAATGGTCCCATAAAATCTATTCCCCATATATCAAAAATTTCACAAACAACTATGTTATTGAAGGGCATGGCATTTCTAGCTGAGATATTGCCTGTTCGTTGGCACTCATTGCAAGTACGAACGAACAGATTGGCATCTTTAAAAAGTGTTGGCCAAAAAAAACCTGATTGAAGTACTTTGGCTGCAGTTCTGCTAGCGCTATGGTGCCCTCCAGCTTCTCTGTCATGACAATGGCTTAGAACAGCCTATCCCTCCTCTTGAGATATACATCTTTGAATAATTTGGTCGGCGCACAACCTGAAAAGATAGGGTTCTTCCCAAAAATAATATTTAATTTCAGCATAAAACTTCCTCCTTTGATTAGTGGAAAGGTTGTGAGGTTTAAGCGAACTGGCTAGATAATTAGCAATGTCGGCAAACCATGGCGCAGGCTGTACGGTGTATATACGCTCATCTGGAAAACTCTCCAAAATCTCTGGTTGTTCCTGGCTGCTTTGATGAGGAATTCTTGACAAATGATCAGCTGCCACATTTTGCGTTCCCTTCTTATCCTTAATTTCGAGATCGAACTCTTGAAGTAAGAGTAACCATCGTATCAATCTTGGCTTTTCATCCTTATTTGCGAAAAGATAGTGTAATACAGCATGGTCTGTGTGAACAATGACTTTTGACAGCACCAAGTAGGGGCAAAATTTGTCGAAAGCATACACAACTGCGAGGAGCTCTTTTTCTATCGTGGTGTAATTCTGCCGGGTCTCGGTTAATGTTTTGCTCGCGTAATAGATAGGTCGGAATTTCTTCTCAACCCTCTGCCCAAGAACAGCTCCCACACACATATCGCTTGCGTCACACATCATCTCAAAAGGCTGTTCCCAGTCGGGTCCTGCCAGTATAGGCGAGTTGATCAGCTTGCCTTTCAACAGTTCGAAAGCATTTAGACAGCTTGCATCAAAAGAAAATTCCGCATCCTTATGAAGTAATGCTGACAAGGGCAGCGCAATCTTTGAAAAATCTTTGATAAACTGGCAGTAAAATCCTGCGTGCCCCAGAAAACTTCTCACATCTTTTATATTGGTTGGAACAGCCAGCTTCTCTATCACTTCTACCTTAGCCTTGTCCAATTCCATCCCCTTTTCTGAAATCTTGTGCCCGAGAACAATTCCACCCGTAACCATGAAGTGGCATTTCTCCCAATTCAAAACCAGGTGGGTCTCCTTGCATTGCACAAGCACAACTTCGATGTTGCTTAGACAATTTTCAAAAGAGTTTCCATAAACAGAGAAATCGTCCATGAAGATTTCTACAGTCCGCTCCACCATATCATGGAATATAGACATCATGCATCTTTGAAATGTGGCCAAAGCGTTGCACAACCCAAAAGGCATTCGTCTGTAGGCATACGTCCCATAAGGACAAGTGAAAGTTGTCTTCTCTTGATCCTCGCTGTGGATTGCAATCTGGTTGTAACCCGAGTAACCGTCAAGGAAACAATAGAATGCATATCCCGCTAACCGTTCTAACATCTGGTCAATGAAGGGCAAAGGAAAATGATCCTTCCTTGTGGCTTCGTTGAGCTTTCGGTAATCCACACAAACTCGCCATCCTGTTATGGTTCTCGTGGGAACCAACTCGTCTTTCTCGTTGAGTACCACGGTTGTTCCTCCCTTCTTTGGTACAATGTGAACAGGGCTGGTCCACACACTATCAGAAATTGGGTAAATAATGACGGCATCCAGCAGCTTGATCGCCTCCTTTCGCACGACCTCTTTCATGTGGGGATTCAATCTGCACTGTGGCTGGACAGATGGCTTGTGATCTTTTTCCATCAAAATTCTGTGGACACAGACTGTTGGACTGATTCCTTTGATATTATCAATTTTCCATGCGATTGCCTCCTTGTTCCTTCGCAGTACCTCCATGAGTTGAGCTTTCTGATCAGGAGTTAACTTTGAAGATATAATAACTGGACTCCCGCTGGGTGGTTCCAGGAATGCATATTCGAGGTGTGAGGGCAACGGTTTCAATTCTGGTTTAGATAATGGCATAGTTGGTATCTCCGGTGGTTCTTGATGAGTGGGAACAGTAGGATCTAAAGGGGGTGTAGGTAAGTTGGATTCAATGGAACAGCCTGTTCCTTCACATAAGTTCACCTCTTCTCCCAATAGAGTCTCCAAAGTGTCATGTTCCTGCAAAGTAGAAAGACTTTGGAAATCATCTAAGAAACAACATGTGTCATCATTATTGTTAGCTCGTCTTATTGCCTCGTTCATTTTGAAAATGACTTCCTCTCCATTAATTCTCAAGAATAGTTGTCCCTCTCCCACATCTATCAATGCCTTTCCTGTTGCTAAAAAGGGTCTTCCTAGGATAATAGGAATGTGTAGGTCCTCATCTATGTCCATTATGATAAAATCAATAGGCAATATGAATTTCCCTACTTTGACCAACACATCTTCTACGACTCCCCTAGGATAACATACTGATCGATCGGCTAACTGAATTGACATACAGGTAGGTTGGGGTTCTCCTAATCCTAGTTTAGCATATACAAAATAAGGCATTAGGTTTATGCTAGCTCCTAGGTCACATAGTGCATTTTTAATATTTAACCTTCCAATTGAACAGGGAATAGAAAAACTCTCTGGATCTTTTAGCTTTTTTGGAAGCTGCTGCTTGTTCTGGAGTATTGAAGAACAATCCCTGTTGAGTTGGATCATTGATATGTTTTCCGGCTTTTTTTTTGTTTGACAGGAGATCTTTCAAGAATTTTGCATACGACGGCATCTGTACAAGTGCTTCTACGAACGAAATGTTGATGTGCAACTTCCTTAAGGCGTCTAACACCTTAGAATTCTGTTCTTCCAGCTTTTTGTTGATCAACCGTGTTGGATATGGCATAGGCGGAACATACGGTGGAGGTGGCTTGTACATCCTTCCGCTTTCCCCCTGATCCTACTCACTGGTAGATTTTGTCTTCCTGGTTTCTTCTTGACTAGGAACAGTTTGTTCCTGCTCTTCTTTAGTTCCTTCGGATGTTTCTGCGCATTCAACATTTTCATCAGTAGATATAATGGGTTGAGTTTTCTTACCAGATCTTAGGGTTATTGCCATGACATCGCCCTTTGGGTTCGGCTTTGTGTTGCTTGGCATTATTCCCTTCCCTTTTGACGTAAATGCAGCTAATTGATGGACTTGTGTTTCCAGATTTTTAATTGAAGCTTGTGTCTGTTTCATGAACTGCATCATCATCGTCTTCATATCTGGCTCTACATCTTCCTTTGGTGGAACATGTTGTTTATAATGTTGCTGAGGTTGCCTCTGGTAGTGTCCTTCTTGCTGTTGTTGATATCTCGATTGTTCCTGCTGGTTGGGCTGGCCTATCCATCCGAAATTCGGATGATTTCTTGTGGCAGGGTTATACGTGTTAGAATATGGGTTCGGTGGATTCCTCTGATTATACCCTGCATAATTACATTCTGCCTGTGCACCCTTCCCTTGCTTGACTCTGAGACAATTTATGTTAAAATGAAGGCCTCCACAAAAATCACAAATGTCATTGAATGGTGGTTCGTTGTGGATCGAGGACACATTTATCTTGCCAAGCTGTCTGGCAAGTTGTTGTACCTGGCTTGTCAATTTTGACACAATATCTTCATTTCCCGCTCTTTTTCCCTCACTTTTGGCGGAGTGCCAGTTATAACTTGTGCTTACTACTCTCTCAATAAGGTCGTATAAGGCTTGTGGTTCCAGATCTTCGAGGTTTCCATTGGCAATGGATTCGATCTGGATCTTATAAATGTTGGTTACCCCATTGTAAAAGTTCTGCATCTGCATCCACATAGGGATGCCATGATTGGGCACTCTCCTTAGTAGTTCCTTATACCTTTTGTTGGTCCCGTGTGATTAGTTCCAAAGGGGGGGGGTTAGGAACTAATGTAGCTTTTTCACTTTAATTATGCTGACTTAATTTAATTCTTTGAGTTTCACAACTCAGCTTTGGTCAGCGCGGCCGAGTTAGGCGTAAGACAGCTTTAGTCAGATACTGACTAGAACTGTTTTACTTGTGAGTTGGGAAATGACACTTTTGCAGTCAGCTTCCAACTCAGCACTCTGATTTACTCAGTGTCAGCTTAAACAATTTATATACTGAGTAAATATAGCAAACAACACATACAGATATATATTGAAAGAGAGTTAGAAATTACTCAACACGACTTATCCTGGTTCGGCCTCTCCGTCTACGTCTAGTCCCTAGAATCCCTCCGAGCTTTTTAAATCCAATACTGAGCTCTTTAAAGGTAGAGCGCAAACCGTTTACAAGGCAGTTGAATATGCAAGAGTACCGTCATCTATTCGTCTACTAAACTCCACTAAGCGCTACAACCTAGCACTTAGATTTTCTCTACCACTGAGTACCAAACTGAGTACTCAGCACACTCTCTCAATACTATGATTGATACAAAATTGTTCTTTTTCAGACAAAGAACACTTTAGATGATTACAAAGAAAATCACTCTAGCATTTACACAGGAATAGAAATTTGGTGTAAGATCTCTTTCTTGTATTGATGTGCTTTTGTATGTATGCTCTTATTCCTTTTTTTTTACAATCGGCAAAGGACCCCAAGAAGTATACTTGTCCTTTTATAGTTGTATTCTGAAGACTTGTTCATTTGCATTCTGGATTTGTCCGTTGAATCCAAACGACTCCTTTTTGAGACAAGGCTCTGGTCAGCTTCAGATTTGCAGGCCAATCATGTCGTCTGAATTCCGCAGGCGTCAGGTTTGTCTTCTTCTCGCAGGTTTCGTCTTTTTGTGCCAGTTTGTCTTTTAGCAAAAGAACAGTTGACCCATGCATCTTGAAATTGGCTTTTGCGTAATTCCAAGGTTTCTATTATTAGTGCAGACAGTTGTCGAATCTTGTCTTTTAGCGAACGGATCATTCGCGCTGTCCTGAAGATCACTCAGTTTGTCTTTGATAGCCGTTGTCTGCGATTGTTTGTTAATACAAATACTGAGTTCTCTTTTACTCAGCTTCCATGGTCAGCTTCGTTCTGCAAGACGCAGTTCTCAAGAAGACTTCTCTACTTTTGATACTAAGTTGCGTTCCACTCAGCTTCGCTGATTTGTTTGATCTTTAAGCTTCTATTCTGAAGATCTTCTATCACGCTGAGTTATACTCCACTCATCTTGTGCTGTTTTCTCATGCTGACTTCGTCCTGTCTTACTTTTTTATTTCCATTTGCATTTATATTTACACTCAACATTGAACAAACATATTAGTACAATTAAATCAAAGCACTTAAATTTAATTGTCCCTTAATCATGGATTAACTTAAATAATTTTGTCAAATCAAAATCATGTGGAAAGGTGTTTCAACAAACTCCCCCATTTTTATGTTGGCAAAATATTTAATTGATAGAACTCAATATTGAGATTCCCCATGATTGAAATTCTTCTAAAATTACTCCCCCGTAAGGGTTGCATCTATTGACTTAACTTAACTCTAAACCTTCTAAGATTTAATTGAGTAGAATTAAGGCATGCTTATCCTGACTTAGTCCAGTTCTAGACCTTTCAAGATCTAATTCAGATGAGCCTAGGTCAGCTTTCAGAAGAGGTCAATGTGTGGAATATGTTTTGACTCAGTTTTGATACATGGTTAGTTTGATATCAGAGTTATGGGAAAACATTATCAGAGCAAATGTATCAAGTCTAATGTGTACTGAGTATATTCCATTTTCTTTTGTTTGTTTGTTCAATTAAGACAGATCAGCACAATACGTAAGTAAGCATCACAAAAGATTAGTCAATTTTGAATAAGAGATGCATAAGTTTATAGATAGTCAACAAGACAAAATACGCCAGATAAGGAAAACACAAAAAAATACAAGTCAAGAATGAAAACTAGCAAATCTAGCCAAACTATTTCTTCCTATTGACTTGGACAGGGTTGACTTTGCCTTTTCCCTTTTGTTGCTGCTGACTACCAGATGCTCCTCTAGTTTCCCTTGAGTGGTGCTGAGTTCTATCAGCTTGTTCTTTCTCCCCCGTTTTGCCAGCATCGGGCGGAGGAGGTACGAAGGTGTCATTGAGAGCAGCACGAGTTAACCTTACAGAATACGCCTTAAGCCTTTTCGTGCTTTCATTTAGACCGTCAAAAACAGGAACACCATCGTCCAAGACAGAACCGGGAATTCGGAGAGAGGCACTGAGCATACTCAAAATATATTCTTGGGATTTACCTACCCAGGTGATAGTGTCAGTCAGCATGGCGTAAGCTTGATGATACATCTTAAGCAAAGCCGAATCATAGAACTGACGTTGAGCATTCGTGTGACGCACATGTTTGAAGGTGGCTCGAGAGTATTGCAAAAGTTCGTTCGTCTTGAGTTGGTCAGTTTCCATTTCTTCCTTACTCAAGTTGAGTAGGCGGACTGCCTCACTTATTTCTCAATGGAACATTGGGACGAAGAGGAGATTAACTCACGAGCTCTGGTCTGCTCAGCGTTTAGCTGGGTAAAGAGTTGATGAACCTCAGCAGAGGTTGCATACATTGAGTTCACAGCTGACAAGTTATTAAGTTGACCCTGGAGAGAGTTCATATGGTTTACCATTGTCAGCTGGAGTTCAACCAGCTTTACGATAGATTCCTTCTTGGGCTGTTGGGATTGGAGAGATGTCATGACACTCAGAAGATCCTTAAGACCTTTAATTTCAGTCAGAAGCTGAGTGACAAAAGAAAGTTGAGTTGGCTCAACATGATCAGACCCAGCGGCTTCGGTATTGGAGTGATGAAGATCCTGAAGTAAGGCTTGAGCTGAGTCGATGATTCAGCGTCCAGACTCAGTGGCATTCAAGTACGCATAGGATTCATCATTTTGTGGCCCAGATGCCGGAATATGAGTAGCACCTTGGTGCTGTCCAGAAGAAGATGTGCCAGCGAGGTCATCAGCTGGACTTTTATTCAGGTTAGGAGCTGACTGGTTTGGGTTCTGTGTTAACGGATTTGGAAGAGGTTGATCTGCATAGTTATTTACTTGCTCAGTGTCAGCTAGAATTGGAGTTGGAGATTGAGGAATCTCAAAGCTGACTCGAGCAGACTTTTCCTGCGCTGACTTAGAGGTCTGACCAGTAGGAACTTCAAGCACTTGCTTGGTAAGGATTGGATTTTCTGGAGTCTTGGGATCGGCTTGTTCCCCAGCTTGAGAAACAGAGGCTTGCTTTTTCTGGAGTTCCCTTGGAGAAGCCTCGGTGGGATTGGAGAAGAATTTGAATTGCATGTCAGAGAGATCAGTAATGGGATCCCGTAGAGGAGAATCATCCAGGAGATCAATAACTGGAGATTTATGAGCATGTTTCTTAAGTCGCCTTAATTTCTTAGCCTTTGGAGGAGAGGGGTCAGCTTGAATAGAGTCAAGACATTCAGAAGGTGAATTTACCCCTAGGTCAGCATGATCCTTTGCTGTTGGCTTAGCTTGTTCTTCAACCTGCTCAGTGTTAACTGTCTCATGTTGCTCAACATCCGCAACATCAAACTGACCTCCGAGATTACCCATCTCTTCTTCATCTTGGTCAGTGGGGGGTTTTCTCGAGATCAATGCCTTGACTTCTCATAAAATGTGAGTCTTCAGAGATGACGACGTCAAGCGGGGGTGCATCAATAGGGTTCATCCCAGAAGAGATCTTCTTCTTCTTTCTCAGAGGCTGCTCGGGAGTATCCTCTTTTTCTTCTTCCTCAGGCTCAACTTGCCTTTTGAGGTTTTCTGTTGACTTGGGTCCATCCTGACCTTGCTCACTTTCAATTTTCTTTCCTTTGGACACAAATCGAATCTTTTTCGGGGCAGCATCAGTGTCTTTAGAAGAGGTTTGAATCGCTTTCCTCTTTCTGTCAGTGCGAGCTTGCTTTACTTTTTTCCCTTCTCTGGTCAGCATGCCCTCTGTTTCCTTAACCGCGGCCCCATTGCCTTTCTTGGGCACGATGGGTTGGTCATAAGCCAAACCGAGCAATATTCCAGCTGTAATCTCCGTACCCTAGACGTTGATTTCCTCTACTAGGCTCACTTGGTAGTCTTGGAGGATTTTGGTGATGAGGGAGCCTAACCTAAGGGTGCCAGTACTTCTTTGGAAAGCGCCGATGAGAAAGACCGGCATGTTGATTGGTTTGTAGGTCAGCATATGCCAGATAAAGCATTGCTCAAAATTTGACGCTGAGGATGTGGAGTTGACCTTGGGGAATTGGAAGTTCGTCAGGATGTAATGGGCCATCTTCTGGTTCTGAGCCATGGAAGTGCTAGCGATTTCCCCTGTATGACCGGCGGGCTTGCAAAACTCAGTGGGATATTCGATTTTAGTGTGGTCGTTGGTGGTTCTGAGTTTGGCACCGCTATTGGTCAGCTTGAGCAATTTGGCGAGATAGGGAGGATTGACGAAGATTTCCTTTCCCTTAACCTGGGTAACCATATATTCCCTGTCATCATCAGCAGCTTGCAAATTTGCATAGAAGTCTTTTACCAGTTCTGGGTAGGTGGGTTCTCAAATAGAGAAGAGCTCGCCCCAGCCATTTTTAGAGATCCATTCGCAGAACGGTTTCTCAGCGTCTACGAATCCCTTAGAAAACCATCGGGTGTGATCAACCTTGTATCCCCTAACGCTGTTGTAGACTAGAGAGTAAGTTCTTTCCATCGGTTTCTTCCCCTTATCATTTTTCTATTTCTTTTTCGACGAAGTGGCAAGGTCAGCGTGGGGGTTCTTGCTTGGAGTTTGGTCATGCTGACCGTGTTCTTGAGACTTAGTGGGAGTCTCGCTGTATTCTTGCTGAGCAGGAGATTTAGGGTTTTCATCGGAGTGGTTGTCGTCGTAACCAGCACCGGAGAGATTTTGTGAATCGTTAGACCTGATTATGTCATCTACGTAAATTCTTTGCACATAGATTCGTCAGTAGCACTAAAGATTATGTCATCTACGTAAATTTGTGCCAGCAGGGTATTTTTACCCTTTTTCTTAATGAACAAGGTTGTGTCAGCTTTGCCTCTGACATAATTCCTGGTCAGCAGGAAGTTGGTCAACCTCTCATACCAAGCTCGTGGAGCTTGTTTCAGCCCATATAGAGCCTTCTTGAGTTTATAAACGTGGTTTGGAAGTTTTGGATCTTCAAACCTTGGAGGCTGACTAACATATACCTCTTCGTTTATAAAGCCATTAAGAAAAGCACTTTTAACATCCATTTGATATAGTTTAAAGTTCATATAGCTTGCATAAGCACATAATATTCGTATAGCTTCTAACCTCGCAACAGGAGCGAAGGTCTCACCGTAGTCAATGCCTTCTTGCTGACTATAGCCTTGGGCTACAAGTCGGGCTTTGTTTCTGACCACATTGCCTTGCCCATCTAGTTTATTTCTAAAGACCCACTTAGTTCCTATGGTCTTTTGATTCCTAGGTTTTGGTACTAGATCCCATACCTCATTTCTTTTGAATTGATCAAGCTCCTCTTGCATAACATTGATCCAATGTTCATCATGCTCAGCTTCTGAGAAGTTCTTTGGCTCCTGCACTGAGACGAATGCAACATTGCCGAGATACTTTCTAAGCTGATCTCTTGTCATCAGCTTGTTGTCAGCGACATCAAGAATGGACTTCTCCAAATGTCCTCTTGGAATTTTAATTTCTTTGGGTAATGTTGAGTTGTCTGGAATAGGTGTTTCTACAATATCTGCAGGAGTAGATTGGTCAGCAAAGGTAATTTCGGTTTCATTTTTACCTTTGGTCAGCCCTTGTACTGATGACTCAGTGGCTCCTGTTTGGCCAGCAGAAGCTGAGCTTGGTTCATCTTCAGTGGACTGAGTTGTCTTTCCTTCAGGGTCAGTTTCATCGAACTCTATATGGACAAACTCTTCTACAACTTGAGTTCGTTTATTATACACCCTATATGCTTTACTGTTAGTTGAGTACCCTAAAAAGACCGCTTCATCAGCTTTAGCATCAAATTTAGCAAGGTTATCTTTTGTATTGAGTATAAAGCACTTACACCCAAAAGCACGAAAGTAGCCAATGTTGGGCTTTCGTCCTCTCCAAAGTTCATAAGGGGTTTTCTTGAGTATAGGTCTAACTAAAGCCCTATTCAGTATGTAGTATGCTGTGTGGACAGCTTCACCCCAGAAATACTTTGGAAGCCTATTTTCGCTCAGCATTGTCCTAGCAATTTCAACTATTGTTCTGTTCTTCCTTTCAACAACCCCATTTTGTTGAGGTGTCCTAGGAGCAGAAAAGTTATGGTCAGTGCCACTGACTTCGCAGAATTCATCAAACTGTTGGTTTTTTAATTCTCCGCCATTGTCACTTCTAATATGAGCTACTTTTAGGTCTTTGTCATTTTCAAGCTTCTTAATCAATGTTGTGAACATCTCAAAAGTTTCATCCTTGCTACTCAGCAAGATGATCCAAGTATACCGAGAGAAATCGTCTACAATAACCAAGGAGAATTTCTTACCGCCCAAGCTGAGTGGCTGGATAGGTCTGAAAAGGTCCAAATGTAGTAATTTCAATGGTCTTTTGGTTGAGACAATGTTTTTACTTTGAAAATACTTTTTCGTTTGTTTACCTTGCTGACAAGCATTACATAATTGATCTTTTTCAAATTTCAATTTGGGCAATCCCTCAACTAATTGCTTTCTAGCTGATTTGGCAAGGAGGTCCATGCTTACATGACCAAGTCTCTTATGCCATAGCCAGGAGTTATCCTCTTTAGACACTAAGCATATATTTTTTGAAAAATGTTTTTCTAAACTCAACATATATACATTGTCAACACGAGGGGCAGTTAAAATCAAATTGTTTGTTTGTCCTTCGAGTATCCGACACTGAGTAGCATCAAATACAACCTGTCTACCACTAACACAGCTGAGCTATGCTCAATAGATTGTATTTGAGACCCTTAACTAAGGAGACTAACTCAATAGTAGGATTACCTCCAATAGTACCTGATCCTACTATCTTTCCCTTTTTATTGTCTCCAAAGCTTACGTTTCCACCTCGTTTAAGCTCAAGTGTGATGAACTGAGTTTCATCACCAGTCATGTGCCTCGAGCATGAGCTATCAATATACCATAGTTTCAATTTCTCCACGCATCTCAGGCTCACCTGCATTTTAAACTATTCATCTTTAGGTACCCAATTCTTTTTGGGTCCTCGTTTGTTAGCATAAACAGGTGCAAAATCAAGTTTTAATTTGTGACGGCATACTTTTATGGTGTGGCCTTGTTTACCACAGAAGTCACAGTGAGTTATCCTTTTAGGGTGACTTTGTTTTTGGTCAGCACCATTGTGCTGAGCATGCCAACATACCTTAGTGGTATGTCCTTTCTTTCCGCAGACGTCACATTGGACAATCCGCTTGTTATACCAACACACATCTGTTGTGTGTCCCGTTTTTCCACAACAGTCACACTGAGTGAACTGTCTGCGCTGGCCAGTACCTGAGTACTCAGCATGGGATTTGGTTGAACCTTTTATTTGGTTCCGTAGGTTTGTGACATCCTTTCTCAGTTTCTTTGAATCTGATTGGACCTCCGAGACAAACTTGTGCATAATTTCTATGTTGCTATGCAAAGTTGAGTTGTCTTTGAGAAGATATCGAAGGTCACTAAGTTTGACCTCTTCGATCTCGTCACATCGCCTGCTGAGTGCCTTTATTTTCTTGTTACACTTTTTAGTCAGTGTATATAAATCACTCAGGGCGTTAATCATTTCATTTCTAAGCAAGTGTAAGGATGTTACCTCATTTGAGTACTCCTCCTGTTCAGATTCTTCAGAGAGGTCAGCTTGCTCAGATCGAGTATGGTCAGCAGCGTCATCGGCCATGAAGCATATATTTGCTGACTCGGTGGCATCAGCTTCAGATGATGTTGACTCATCGCTGTCATGCCATATGGCCACCATTGCCTTTTTGCTTCCCTTCTTTTCTTTCTTCAGATTAGGGCAGCTTGACTTAATGTGCCCAGTTTGATGGCACTCAAAGCACGTGACAAGCTTGGAGCTGTCCTTTTTGTATTTGTCACTGGATTCAGCTTTGTACCTATCGCCTCTTCTGAATGGCCTCTTGCTGTTCTTCTCATTTTTTCTGAACAGCTTCTTCATCTTCCTTGTGAACATTGCCATTTCCTCATCATCCGATGAGTCAGCTTCGGTTGAGTTAGCTTTCATGACAAGTGATTTTTGTTTCTTGTCTTCTGACTTTTATTTTGCTTCGAAATTTTTCATAGAGATCTCATGAGTCAGCAGAGATCCGATCAGCTCATCGTATTTATATGTGGTCAAGTCTTGAGCTTCCTCCACGGCAGTTTTCTTAGCTTGCCAGCTCTTGGGTAAGCTTCTTAGGATTTTCTTCACCTGCTCTTCTTTCAGTGAAGTTCTTGCCGAGCCTCTTTAGCTCATTTATGATGTTGGTGAATCTAGCGTTCATTCCAGAGATGTCCTCATTGTCGTTCATCTCGAACAGCTCGTATAATCTCATATGTTGGGTTACCTTTGATTCCTTGACCTTGCTTGTACCTTCATAGGTTACTTCAAGCTTTTTCCAAATCTCATGTGCTGACTCGCAACCTAAAATCTTATTGTATTCTGCAGCGTCCAGCGCACAGTGAAGCATATTGATAGCCGAAGCATTATTTTGTAGTTTCTTAAGGTCATCTTCTGACCACTCAATTTCACTCTTGACAGTTTTCTCATTGTCAACAGTTTTATAAGGCACATATGGGCCTTGAACTATTGCAGGCCATGCACTCATGTTTGTGGCTTGAATAAAGTTCTTCATCCTATTCTTCCAGAATGTATAATTAGATCCAAAGAATAGGGGAGGCCGACTAATTGATAACCCCTCAGGGAGTATCTGTGTTGTTTGGTTCCCTGGAAGGAAACGAGTGCTGTTCTCAGCCATTTATCGGGATCATCTCAAGATAGTTATATCTTTGAGTAGTGAGCTATTTGGCTCTGATACCACTTGTTGGTCCCGTGTGATTAGTTCCAAAGGGGGGGTTAGGAACTAATGTAGCTTTTTCACTTTAATTACGCTGACTTAATTTAATTCTTTGAGTTTCACAACTCAGCTTTGGTCAGCGCGGCCAAGTTAGGCGTAAGACGGCTTTAGTCAGATACTAAATAGAACTGTTTTACTTGTGAGTTAGGAAATGACACTTTTGCGGTCATCTTCCAACTCAGCACTCTGATTTACTCAGTGTTAGCTTAAACAATTTATATACTGAGTAAATATAGCAAGCAACACATACAGATATATATTGAAAGAGAGTTAGAAATTACTCAGCACGACTTATCCTGGTTCGGCCTCTCCGCCTACGTCTAGTCCCCAGAATCCCTCCGGGCTTTTTAAATCCAATACTGAGCTCTTTAAAGGTAGAGGGCAAACCGTTTACAAGGTAGTTAAATATGCAAGAGTACCGTCCTCTATTCGGCTACTCAACTCCACTAAGCGCTACAACCCAGCACTTAGATTTTCTCTACCACTGAGTACCAAACTGAGTACTCAGCACACTCTCTCAATACTATGATTGATACAAAATTGTTCTTTTTCAGACAAAGAACACTTTAGATGATTACAAAGAAAACACTCTAGCATTTACACAGGAATAGAAATTTGGTGTAAGATCTCTTTCTTGTATTAATGTGCTTTTGTATGTATGCTCTTATTCCTTTTTTTTTTACAATCGGCAAAGGATCCAAGAAGTATACTTGTCCTTTTATAGTTGTATTCTGAAGACTTGTTCATTTGAATTCTGGATTTGTCCGTTGAATCCAAACGGCTCCTTTTTGAGACAAGGCTCTGGTCAGCTTCAGATTTGCAGGCCAATCCTGTCGTCTGAATTCCGCAGGCGTCAGGTTTGTCTTCTTCTCGCAGGTTTCGTCTTTTTGTGCCAGTTTGTCTTTTAGCAAAAGAACAGTTGACCCATGCATCTTGAAATTGGCTTTTGCGTAATTCCAAGGTTTCTATTATTGGTGCAGACAGTTGTCGGATCTTGTCTTTTAGCGAACGGATCATTCGCGCTGTCCTGAAGATCACTCAGCTTGTCTTTGATAGCCGTTGTCTGCGATTGTTTGTTAATACAAATACTGAGTTCTCTTTTACTCAGCTTCCATGGTCAGCTTCATTCTGCAAGACACAGTTCTCAAGAAGACTTCTCTACTTTTGATACTGAGTTGCGTTCCACTCAGCTTCGCTGATTTGTTTGATCTTTAAGCTTCTGTTTTGAAGATCTTCTATTACGCTGAGTTATACTCCACTCATCTTGTGCTGTTTTCTCATGCTGACTTCGTCCTGTCTTACTTTTTATTTCCATTTGCATTTATATTTACACTCAACATTGAACAAACATATTAGTACAATTAAATCAAAGCACTTAAATTTAATTGTCCCTTAATCATGGATTAACTTAAATAATTTTGTCAAATCAAAATCATGTGGAAAGGTGTTTCAACACCTTTCCCATGCTTTGGCTAATGATTCATCCTCTTCTTGCACGAAATGGGAAACCTCGTTTCTGAGCTTAATGGCTTGTCTTGGTGGAAAATATTTCATTAAGAAAGTGCTGGCCATTTCTTCCCAAGTAGTGATCGTTCCGGGTTGCAAGTTTTTCAACCAGTTCTTCGCTTTATCTCTTAGAGAAAAGGGAAATAGCTTTAGTCTGATTACGTCGTCAGCAATGCCCCTGTTTGATTTGAAAGTGTTGCACAACGTGATAAATTCAAGGATATGCCCATTTGGATCTTCCGATTGGTATCCATTGAACTGTACTGCTGCCTGCAACATTTGTATCATAGATGCTTTCACCTCGAACATGTTGTTCCCTTCGTTGGGCAACACGATGCATGATGAATGTCCTTCCGTGGTTGGTCTCGAATAATCTCTGATTCGCATGATAGGAGGGTTGTTATTCTCTCCCTCTTCTTCCTGGTTTGGTTGAACTGGTTGTTCGGGTGGTACCCTTCCAGCCATTCTTCTCTCTTTTTGTCGTTCTCTTTGTCTTGCACGTCGATCTCCTGCTCTGTTTCGTCTACACGTTCTCTCCAATTCGAGATCGATAGGGAAAACAGGAGGTCCAGCTCTGCGCATAAACCGATGAAGATTCCTTCTGGCTGCACTATTTAGCAAACAGATTAAAAACACCTTGTTTCACAGAAAAGTTCGTATAAAGTTTGTTGCTTTCAATCCCCGGCAACGGCGCCAAAAACTTATTGTCTCCTGAATGGACTCTAGCAAGTGTACTAGATACAAGTAATAAAGTGATAAGTCAAGTATCGTATCCACAGGGATTGAGGACTAAAGTTTATAAGAAATACTTTATAGAACAGGGTGTTCGTGGTGTGTGAATTCTTTAAATTGAGAGATGTTGTTTAAACAGTAGCAAAGTCAATGATTTAGTTGATTAGAAGGAGTATTTAATGATGATAAAAAGGCAGAATAGGTTAAGCTCAGCGGAACAGGTTACTTTCAGTCTCTAAACATCCTATTTATTCATGAATGATGTAAAGTGAAGTCAAGGTCTCTGCTTTAATGCTCACTTAAGTCAACTCTCGTGTGTTCTTAAGATTCTAAGACGTACTACAACCTTAAGCGTCCCTAAAGTTGGTTCTTTCTTGCATTACGATCGAAACAGCATTTCAATGAAGAAAACCCTTGATACAACCTCCTGACATCTCTGTTTCGGGGTTGAATGCTTGACAAATAGTTCCGTGAAGATGAAAGAAGTTTCCTATCATGCATCTAACACTAACATACATGCATTTAGCAATGGAGTTAAAGATTTATCAAGCACATCATAATATATCAACATTCATTCATAAATAAGATACTAAACGACTTACATAACTGGCCCTAACTGGCCAAACCCATTCAAAATGACTACTCACTCATAGTGTAGAGTGAACAGCCTGAGTTAATTCCACAGTTCTCCATTGATGGAGTCATCTTCCTTAGAGAGCTTCGCCTCTCTCAAAGAAGCCAAAATTCTAGTTCAAAATGATTATCCAAAGTCAAAAGGTACGTTTTTCCTTCCCTCCACTACATCTATAAAAAGGAAGAAAAACGAGCCGTACCACAAAATATTACAAAAAGATTGTTTTTTCTACCGCTACGTTACTAGGAAATGATTAATTGTATTTTGACCCTTGAACACTCAAGGGGTGATCCATCTTGTCATCTTGTTGCTTTTCTGCCTTTCCTACGTCTACTGTTACTGCCACGCCGCTCCTGCCACTTGTCCAGTCGCTATCCGTCATCAGGTACGCAGCGGAGATCCGTTGGATCAAAGGTTGCTCTACTCCTCAAGGTTTGTTGCAAAACAGGCTGTGTAGTAGCCCTTTTGACTTAATCAATACAAATCTGCATAAAACACTTATAAGTCCTTTTATTTAGGAATATTTCGCCTAAAATACTCACAAATTGTTATTAACACGTACGCTGTTTAATTGCAGTCATATTCATGCCTAACAGTATGCTAAAAAGTCTTTTCAATATTTTCAAGTGCAGCTTCATGATGGTAATGGCTATTTTCTTGAAGTTGTACTGGAGGATGAAGGGTGTTTTCTAACAATCTTAGAATGTGAACGCTTGTACATGATAAAGTGTCGAACATAGCTAGTGACATAAAGTTGTAGAATGTTTGAGTTTGAAGGTATTCTTGTAGACATATTTTGAATTTTTATGACTGAAACAGATTATAGAGTTGCCAAAAAAGTATATTCTTAAAAGATGGACAAGGTTTCCAAGAGTTCATAAAGAAACATGTCAAAGCCAATATGATGGAGATAGTTCACTGATAATGAGATATAATAGTATGTTTGAACTTGCTTCTAGCTTAATTGATGAGGCTATTATTTCAATTGAAGATACCTATTTGTTAAAAAAATCAATTGAAGAGCTGTTGGAGCAAGTTGATGAATTAAATTTTTCTATTGGTCAATCTTCCAAGAAAAGTTTCATAACTAGAGCTTCATAAGAAATCCTTATCCGGATCAAGTAACGACCAAAGGTAGTGGAAAATGCCTAATATCATGGAGAGATAGGAAGGGAAAAGTTAGAAACTACTCTATATGTTGAAGTACTAAACATACTAAAAAATCATGCACCATCGATGTGAGCACGAACTTTTTCGACCCTAGTGATGAGATTAAGGTGCCTGTGCTTAGTATATTACAGGTGGACCTCACATTGCGTTGTACGAGATCACGAATTGTAACCCGACCCATATTTCAAGAAAACTGGTTTTTTTAATAGAGTAGCTGATGGGTGGTCGATCGACTACCACCAATGGAACACCATTTCATCGTTGTCCACAAGGCTATTGCCTCAGCCAAAGCCACTGATGGAGATCCCTACTGGCTGTTACTAAAGCACGAAACAAAAGTAACTGAACTGTCCCGAACAACTGCTCCCGCGCCTATCTCCCTTGTATCAGTGAGCATTTCTACATCGATGTTACACTTAAAAGTCCCCGTAACCGGAGGCAACCAGCCCCTTTTGACAGTTCTCATCTCAACCGACTGTTGCGGAACACATGTCATCTGTACTGCATGTCGAACTGTTTCCGCCGCATTTGTAGTCGGTTTTGACCATAACTTCTTATTTTGGTATGTCCATATTGCCCACAACACGATTGCTCGCTTACTAGGTAGCTCTAACGTCTCGGTCTCCAGGATGTGTAAAACCCAATCTTCAATCCAATCCCACTCAGAACACGGTGCTTGCAAATCGGCTGATTGCCAGCATGTAACGACAAAGGCACACTCGGTAAAAAGATGCCATCCATGCTCCGCATCTGACCCGTAGACCACACAAGCCAAAGTCGTATTGATATGCCTCTGCGATAACCAAACCCGGAGCGGAAGAATCTTAGCCCATAAACGCCAAAAAACATACGAACTTTTGCAGGGACATTCAGTAGCCAAATCTTCGCCTATCCCTAGTGCAAACCTCTCCCATTGTGTGCCACCTCCAACCGCCGATATCCTGATTTAACGGAATAAACCCCATTAGGCGTAAAATTCCAAAGTATCGAATCATTCCTCTTAAACCACGGGACCAACATTCGACTGATTGAATCCCTTTCTCCCTGAGAGAACCATGCTTCCAACTTACCCAGATCCCATAGCCTTGAACCCGGAATAAATAAATCAGCAACCAGCACCGACTGGTTCTTATCCGTGCATACCGATGTAGCATAATAATTAATGTCTGATTGTATAAACAGATCCTTCCATACCGAAATTGAATCCCCTCTCTCAATTCTCCATCTCACACCTTCTTTTAATGCCTGAATCGAACTCCACACGCTCCTCCAAACAAAACTAGAATTATTATCCAGTTTAGAGGAAAGAAAATATCCATATGGCTAATATTTTGCTTTGAACAAACGTATCAGAGTTCTCCAAGAGTTTCCACCATTGTTTACCCAATAAAGCAAGGTTTAAATCATACAAATTTCTAAAGCCCAACTCTCCACGCTCATTTCTTACACTTAACTTCTCACAGCTACACCAATGAATTCTTCGATTACCATTCTTCTTCTTATCTCACCAAAACGAATTCACCATCTTCGGGAGCTCATCACATATAGATTTTGGAAGTAAACACGTACTAATATAAAAGCAGGCAAAGGTTAAGCCACATATTTAAGGAGAACTTCCTTTCATGCATTAGATAGAAATCTACAAGACCAACTAGTAAATCGTTTCATTGATCTCTCCTTTAGGAACCTAAAAATTTGGGTTAAGGAGCAAAAATACCCCTAACATTTTGTGTCAGGATTAATTTTATCTCTAACGTATAAAATGATGCAATCTTGCCCCTAACGTTGGTAGCCAAGAGCAATTTTACCCCTAACGTTGATAATTTTGGTCAATTTTAGACGTCAATTTTAGATACTATTATAAAATATAAATATTTTTGTTCCTTATTTTGCACCAATTGCATATCAATTCGTTCTAAAAAAAGAATTTCATGGTTTTTATAATTTAATAATAGAATTGGAGATTATTAATCTGTGAATTTTTTTGATTTTTTTCCAATTTGTACAAAAACAATATATTTTCTTTCACATCGCAACATATATTATAATTTGTTACTCATAAAATGACACAACTAGATGATAAGATTGATGATGGATAAGCCAACCAATAAATTATTGGTTTAATACATCATTTGTCTTCCGAACTTGTCTAAAGAATTTGATTGACTCATTGAACTTTTAAAGTATCCCAATAGCCCCATGAACTTATATAAAATATTCAGTTAGCTCCCTAAACTTGCGTAAAATGTAATCAATTGATCACTTGATTGCAAAAAATAAGTCAAATGTGGAAAATATATTGCACGTGTCTTAAAAAAAGTAAAACAATTAAGATCGGAGTATTGTGGTTGTAATAACAGAGAATACAAGGTTTATAATTGAACAAGTAATACCTTCATTTTTACTCTATTTTTTAATTATGTAATAACATTCTAAGACACGTGGAATACATCTTTCATATTTAACTTATTTTTTACAATAAAGTGATTAATTGATTACATTTTATACAAGTTAATAGGGACTCACTGAACATTTTATGCAAGTTCAAGAAATATCAAAATACTTTGAAAGTTAACAACAATCGAGCTACATTTCCATAGTTCAATAATAACTTGAATATTGCTCCTCTTTGAAACCCTCGCCGCCCCTCCCCTCTTCCACCTCCTTCATCTTTCCTTTTTCTTCCATTTTTCAAACCAAATCCGGCCTCATTTTCCGATTTAAACCTTAATCAGTAACAAAAAGAACTAGATCTGGAGGAGGAAGAAGGAAGATTATCTTCCTTCTTTTTCCTCCCATCTATGGCTTTATTCCTACTTTTTTAGCTTTTATTGGTATTTTGTTTCTTTTTTTCAGTTGAAGTTCATACTTTTCTTTGGATTTTTTGCGTTTGTTTTGCATCTGTGAGCTATATCTCTTTCATTGACACTTTTTCCGGGTTTAGCAAAAGCTGAAGCGTCTTATCTTATACGTAGATCTGTAGATCTACGGGGTTGCACCAATATAAAGGACTCAGATCCGAATAGTCGGAAGAAATTAGATGATGGTGATTGGTTTGAAGCTGCTTTCAGGTGGATTTGGATTCGAGAGAAGTATGAAATTTGTTGTCCTTTTATTTTAGATGTACCTTTTATGGTATTTTTTGCTCTTTGTAGTCTTTATATTCCCTTTGTGGTATTTTCTGCTCTTTGTAGTCTTTCTATTTCCTTTGTGGATCATATATTAGGCTTTGACCTATATATGGGTAAGGTTTTAATCCTTACTATTGTCATGTTGTACTCGTATTTGCTTATCTAATGAAATATATATGCATTATTATCAAAAAAAAAAAAAAAAAAAAACAACAATCAATCGAGCTTTTTTTTTTTTGAATAAGTTTATATTATTTTTGCATTTTAACCCGGAAGATATTTGGCAGTATCCAATGGCGCATGAACCCCAAGAAGCTGCTTTTTTTTTTTTTGCTTTATCAAAACTCACTTATACCAACTTTGTATGCTTATAGTTGTGAATTTTAAGGATCGATTTCCATGGGCATTGCCTCGACTTCTGTTAGCTTATGACCTACGTTCTCCGGCAACCGGTATCATTAGCTACTCTGCAGAATTCTAATTGATAAGAATATGGCGAAAAGAGTTCTGGGGAACAGTGGATTGGTGCAATTCTTGAGGTATTTTTGTTTTTTTTCAATTCTTAGATGAAATTGAAGACTTTGGCATGATTATTATAGCTTCAAATCTTAATTTACTTCTTAAATTTACGATTTTGAGTTAAACTTGTTTTAGATTTAGGTAGAGACGCTCAGAATTTGTTTGGTTGATACTGTTTGGGGTTATCATATACTCCTCATGGGTTCACAATTTTAAATTTCAGAGTTTGCCTTTGCCTCTCACAGCTGTCAGGCCGGCAAGAGGGCTTTTCCGAGGTGGAGGCAATGAAGCATGTTCGTGCCTTGACTCAATTGGGTCCTCATCATGTTCTGATTCCCTGGACCTTGCTTTGCAGGTATTTTTAAGATTCGTGGTTTTGCTAAAAAAAATTAAGCCTTACAATTTTCAATTTTAGAGTAATGTCCGTTTTGCTTTTGTTTATATGCTGGAGAATCTATTCTGCTTAATGGATTTTTATTTAGAAATTCAGTTTGAAAGAGTTTATATTGGTCATGTTTCAATGAATATAATTATATATGTAGTACCTCAGTTTTTGATAGAGAGGAAGCTAAAAACCAGCAATAACGAAACAGGACAAAAAGAAGCATCTAACTAGGATTCTCTAAAACCAGCCTACTTTTGCAGGCTCCCATATAATCATCAAACAAGACATTATTTAGGCCAATTGGAGGCTCCAACAGAATCGAAATGCCCCAAGAGGAAGACATCGCCACTTTCGCCAGCCAATCTGCGCACTTGGCTTCTCTGTAGATATGGTGAAACTTAATCTCCACTCTCTGAGTGTAATCCCGATTACTGAAAGGCAGGGCTCCTTTGGGATGAAGCTTGAACTGGTCTTGCCCTTCGTTTAGAAATTGGATAACCTCATAACAGTCTGATTTGAGAATAATGAACCAGAAATCCAGCTTGATAGCTAGTTTAATTCCATCCAAAATGCCCCATAATTCCGACACGAAACTATCTCCTTGACCAATATTGTGCATAAAACCTGCTACGCAATTACCATTGCGGCACCTTATATTGACTCTATTCTCTTGCTTTCACTTTTTGACCATGAATCAAGCAGGTTTGGCCTGTTCTGCATCTATCCTACTAATGTTTCCAAAAATATGTAATACTTACTCTATCTTGCATTTTTTTGAAAACGTATATTTATAGTCTGGCAAGCACAACCATTCGCATGGTTTATGATTCTTCATCTACAGGCTGGTTCTCATCCATGGGCAATTGACAACTTTGCATTGCCTGAGAAGTACCCATCTGGTCAAATCTCAGCTCAGCTTTGTAATGTTTTGTTGATAGTCTTCTTTTCACACATGTATATATATTTGTGCTAGTTGTTGATGTATCGGTGTGGCTTTATTTGTGTAGGATCTTTTTTCATCTGGAGTGATTAAATCTGCCACAGATTTCCATGTATACAAAGAGGATGTTGGTCTTTCAAGGCTTGACTTTTCTTACACAGATAATAGTGGTGTATATCATACTAAGGTATTGCTTTTATGCCCTTCTTATTTACTTTTTGAGGAAACATGATATTTATATGCTTGAAGCTCTTTATTATCATGGAGAGTGGAGTGAAATATGGGGCAACCCTCGAGCAGAATGTTATGCATGATGAAACCAAGATTTCTGCTTCTATTATCTGATCTAAATTATTTTCATTATGAAATTGAGGCTTATGAGTTGCAATGCAACCTAATTTTTAGTCTTACCTCAGCTTTTATTAGCAAAGAACCTAAATGAAATAACGTTTTTGGAGTGGATGGCATGACATGCCTTGTTTTGCTGACAGTGTGCTCTGCTTGTTGTGGCCTGAGGAACCGAACCTGTCATGATATACACCATTTTGACTTGGTAACATGTGTGTGAAAGTTAGCTTGGGTTGGCATGATCTTGAAAGCTTCATTTTACAATTTTTTCTATGTTGTCTATGCATGTTGCTTTGGATCTATATGATTATGGGACCTAATTGATTCTTAAGTATAGGTTAGGGGCTAATTTGGACTTTAAGCCGTTGTTTTGCAGCATACAGTCATTAATTGAGGTATGAAGAAACGCAGCAGCATGCATCAAGATGTTTTTCAACATTTGTCTCATTACATCAGGTGTGTTGCTGCTTTTGAGGTGCTTTGTATTTCTTCATCGCAGCTCTTTGTTTCTTTGCTACATCTTAATACCCAGTGACATGGTTTCTTTTGAACCTTGCTTTTAAAAGAATTTTTTGCATATTATATTTTGCAGTAGCTTCCTTCAATCCAAAAATTTATATTTTTTTTTTCTTAGTTTTATGACATAATTTTCAAGGACAATGTCATCTCTTTTGCATAGGGATAAAAATTTTCTCTTATTTTTATGAGAACGGCATTTGTTCCTGTATTAGAGGACAAAAACTTGTCCCTCAATATAGGAACAAAAAATCGTCTCCTATGCATAGAGATGAACGTCCATAGTTATTAAAGGTGCATGGTGCACCAAGGTGCTAGAGGTCCTGAAGCCTTGGCGCACGGCGATGGCGCGCGCCATAGCGAGAGAAGACGCACTCACAAAAACAAAAACTATAAAAATATAAAACTAACATAAAAATGAAATGAATACTAAATCATGACAATATTCTTAAGCATAAATAAATTTTAAAATGCAAAATAAACCCCATGTTAGAAAGTTGTAGTTGAATATTAAATCCTAATTCTACTACAGATCAAAACTCGCCAAATTCATCACTCTTATTGAATTCGAATTTTACATGGGATTTAATATTCAACTACAGCTTTGTTTCTGTTTGAATTCGTTTTTTTTTGTTTTGTTTTAGTAAACTTCTTCCTCTAATAATAAGACTCTGTGGCTTTCTGTTCTAATGGTCTCTTCCTCTTCGAATTAATTCAAACTTATAATCTCTCTTCCTTTTTTATTATATTTGTTTTTTTTTTTCTCATTTGGGACCCTTCAAAACACTTGTTCCAGATATCTGACAGTCAATAAAACCATAAAATTGCTCCTATGTCACCAAGGCGCGCCTTATCGCAAAATCGTGCACCGGGCACACACCACACGGTTGCGCCACGCCATGGGGTTGTCATGGTGCTAACGCCTGCATTTGGTGCGCTCGCCTTTAATAACTATGCGAACGTCGTCCCTCTAAATGGGGGCAACATGTTTATCGGCCTATATAGAATTGGGCACAGAGCTTTCAGGAACGAAAAAATTGGATGAAAAAATTGTCCTCGAAAGTATAGGACAATTTTTTATGTTTTGGGGATGATTTTTGTTGTCCTAGATAGTAATTTTTTTTTATTTTTTTATTTGTAGTGAATTGACCGAAACAAAAACTTAGGGACTATATAATTATTTCTAAAAACAGAGGGATTGACTAGTGTTATATGTAAAAATATAGGGATTAATAAATTGTTTACCCTATATTATATAATGTTTTCTTCCACAACTATTATTATATTGTTCTGCAAAAAGGACTTTTGAATTTTAAACTCAACTTTTATTGGTTATTGCAAAACATTTGTTTAAATTTCTTGGAACAATTCCAAGTTAGCAGCATATCAGACTATTCCTGAATCTACAGTAGATGCCTTCTAACCCATCTCTCAATAAAATAGAAAGTTTGTGCAATAAGCAAACATTTGGATCATAGAAGTTTCATAGAAGCTTCATTTGATGATAAATAACATCTAGGTTCAAATGATCATGTGGAATAGCGTAAGCTATTAGGCAAAGAATATGTTGGTCAAATATATAAGAGGAACTTGGCAGGTAATTTCTACGTTTCTTGTTAACTTGGGTAGTTGACCTATGGTAATAATACAGACTATAAAGGAACCCAAATGCTCAAAACGAGTGGAAACACAAACATAAACCAGTTTTCTTTTTCCTGCTTTGATTGCACATTACACACAATTGTGCAAACTACATTTATTATTGATTTCATTCCTCTATTCTTCTATCTGGTTGTATCCAAGACGGAATGACTGAAGGTTCAGTGATCTTTCTGATTACTAAGCTCACAGAATTTCTCCAAAATGAAGGGACCCTATTGTCAGAAGTTCGAGATGATGCTGAATACATCAATGATGAACTTGAGTTCATGATGGCCTTCTTAAGAGTTGCAGAGGCAATGGAGGACAGTGATCCGCAGCTAAAAGTGTTTGCAAACAATGTTAGATATCTTGTTTATGACCTGGAAGATGCACTTGATGATTTCAAGTTGCATCTGAATTATGATAATGGGAATGGATTCCGTGCATCCCTTCACAACATCTCTCACTTCATTAGGACTTTGAAAGCTCGGCATCAAATTGCTCAGAAAATGCAGCGAATCAAGACCAGAGTGGTAACTATATCAGAGACACATCGAAGATATCTGATAAGAAACAATATCATGGAACAAGGTGCAGGTTCCAGACGTGAAAGACCACCATCAGGAGGAAGAAAGGCCCCTAAATTTGAAGAAGCAAATCCAGTGGGGATTGAACAACCCAAGAAGAAGCTTATTGAATGGCTCTTTGAAGACAGACCTGAACGTGATGTTATTTCAGTGGTGGGAATGGGTGGCCTGGGGAAGACTACCTTAGTCAATAAAGTATACCACAATAAAGAAGTGAAGAAACGTTTCGAATTCCGTGCTTGGATCACTCTTTCTCACTCTTTCACAACAGAAGACCTCTTGAAAGATATATTTCTGCAACTCTTCCATGTTCTCCGGATATCGGATCCTCAAGGAGCGGACAGCATGGACAATCATGTTAGACTCATGACAGTAGTTCATGAATTCCTTCGGGAGCGGCGGTATCTCATAGTGTTGGATAATGTATCTGATGCCAGAGCCTGGGATGATTTTGAGAGTCTGATGCCAAACAACAAGTTTGGAAGCCGAATCTTGATCACAACACGGCATCGTGATGTTACCTTTGCCTCATCCCCAGATAAAGTCTACAATATGAATCCGTTATCTGAACAAGAGTCTTGGATTTTGTTTTGCAGGAAAATATTTCAGAATAACCCTTGCCCTTCACATTTGAAGGATGTTTTGGAAACAATCCTGGCCAGATGTCAGGGAAATCCGCTTGCAATTGTTGCAATTGGTGGTGTTCTTGCAACAAAGGACAGGAATAGAATTGATGAATGGGAATTAGTTCATCGGACTCTTGGTGTTGCTTTAGAAAATGATGACAGATTGAAGAGTATACTGTCTCTGAGTTACAATGATTTGCCTTACTATCTTAAATATTGTCTGCTATACTTCAGCATCTTTCCTGTGGGAAGTCCGATTCAGCATATGAGACTTGTTCGATTATGGATAGCAGAAGGATTCGTCGAAGCAAAGGAAGGAATGACATTGGAGGAAGTTGCAGAAGGCTACCTGGATGAACTCACAAAACGAAGCTTGGTCCAAGTGGTGGAGGAAAGAAGTGACGGACGTGTCAAAACATACCGTGTCCATGACATTCTTCTGCAAATGATAATCTTGATGTCAGAAGATCAAGGATTTGCTGCAATAGCTAGTGAGCAGAAAACTAAATGGCCTGATAAATTCCGCCGCTTATCAGTACATGATAATGTGATGCCAAACATACAACAAAGAATTTCTGCCTCTCGAGTCCACTCACTCCTCTTGTTTGGGGATTTAGATTCTTTACCTGAATCCTCACTGAATTTGTCTTCTCGACGTTTAAGGCTGCTTAATGTCTTAGATCTGGAAGGCACACCTTTGACAAAATTCCCAAATGAAGTTGTCAGCCTCTACCTTCTAAAATATCTTAGCCTGAGGAACACCAAAGTAAGTTCCATTCCAAGCTCTATTGGGAAGCTAAAGAACCTGGAAACCTTGGATTTGAAGCATACATATGTCACTGAATTGCCTTCTGTGATTGTGAAGCTCACCAAGCTTTGTCACTTGCTAGTCTATCGTTATGAAATTGAATCGGATAATCAGATTCAAACCAAATATGGTTTCAAGGTAGCTGCTCAAATAGGAAGTCTGCAGCTTGTACAAAAGCTATGCTTTGTGGAAGCAAATCAGGGAAACAATCTCATAGTAGAGTTGGGAAAGTTAAATCGGTTGAGGAGATTAGGCATTGTAAAGTTAAGAACAGAAGATGGGAAGGCGTTGTGCTCCTCCATTGAAAGAATGAGAAACCTTCGAGTACTGTCTGTTACTTCACTCGAAAATGAGATCATCGACCTAGAGAACTTATCTTCTCCTCCGAGGTTTCTTCAACGGCTTTACTTGATGGGACGTTTCGAGAAGTTACCAGAATGGATACCATCACTTGATAGTTTAATCAAGGTAGTACTAAAATGGAGTGGATTAACACATGATCCACTGGTACAGCTTCAGCATTTGCCGAATCTGGCTCATCTGGAGTTGGTGCAAGTTTACGATGGAGAATCGTTGTGCTTCGAAGCAAAGGGGTTTCAAAAGCTCAAGTTCTTGGGTCTAAACCAACTAGAGAAAGTGAATACAATAGTGATTGAAGAAGGATCAATGCCGTGTCTGGAAAAACTGATTGTGCAGAGCTGTGGATCGTTAAAGACGGTGCCATTAGGAATTGAAAAGTTGAGTGAGCTGAAAGTGTTGGAATTTTTCAATATGCCATTAGATTTGATGATGGCGTTACATCCGAGTGGAGGAGAATATAAGAGGGTGGAGGCAGTAGCAGAAGTATACTTCACCTGTTGGTATGATGGTAATTGGGATATAATTTCATTGGAGAGTTTCAAAGAAGGGAAGAACTCTACTCACCCTGCCCTTAACATTATCAATCGTCCCAGGCACATCTGGAAGTAGTAACTATCAAATCATGGTTGTTTGTGTTACATGTAGATATTATGCAGGACAGGGAAATGAGTTCATAACATTCTAATATGATTATGTAAACAATTTACAAGGTTGCATTTGTATGACATCAGTTTACCTGTCTGGGAAAATGTTCAATTTCTACTTGTAAACTTCTGTAATCTTATATCTCAATTTCTTCTGTATCACATGACATATATTTATATACACAACTAGCTAGTTATCTTACAGACAGTCAACTATCCTTACCCCACAAGTAGCCTAAACATTTCTACCCTACAGCAGCCTTGAGCACACTTTGTATTAATTACATTGACAAATAGCACCCTAAGCAGCCATAGGCATGCACTATATTAATTACACTCCCCCTCAAGCTGGAGCATAGATGTTAATCATGCCCATCTTGGTACATATATAGTTAACCCGATTTCCTGGTAATGTTTTTGTAAACACGTCTGCCAATTGTTCCCATGTTCTGATGTGTGGAGTTGTGATTGTGCCATCTTCTAGCTTTTCTCGAGTAAAATGGCAGTTAACTTCTATGTGCTTCGTTCTTTCATTGAATACAGGATTATTGGCGATATAGATAGCTGCTTCATTATCACACCATAACTTCATGGGTTTCATCTGAGCAAATCCAATCTCACCAAGAAGGTTGCGTAGCCAGACAAGTTCACACGTAGTTTGTGCCATAGCCTTGTACTCAGATTCTGCACTGGATCTAGATACAACAGTCTGCTTTTTACTTTTCCAAGATACTAGGTTGCCTTCGACAAATACACAATAACACGTAGTAGAACGCCTATCTGTAAGATCTCCTGCGTAATCCGCATCTGTAAAACCTTCCACAGTGTGATGACCATGATTTTGATATAGTATACCACGCCCCGGAGTCCCCTTTAGGCATTTCAGAATATGACTAACAGCATCCCAGTGTGAAGTTCTTGGAGATGACATGAACTGGCTTACAACACTTACCGCAAAGGAAATATCAGGACGAGTGATTGTAAGATAGTTCAATTTTCCAACGATTCGTCTATATCTTTCAGGATCCAGAAGTAAATCTCCATCGTCGGTCTTCAACTTCCCATTTGGTATCATAGGTGCATAACAAGTCTTTGCCTCAATCAAACCAGCGTCACTTAACACATCTAGACAGTATTTTCTCTGAGTGAGGTAAATCCCTTTACGGCTGCGGCAAACTTCAATCCCCAAAAAATATTTCAATTGTCCTAGGTCCTTTGTCTGAAAACAAGTACCGAGGAATTCTTTCAGTTTTATAATGCCAGTTTCATTATTTCCAGTAATTACAATGTCATCAACATATACTACTAGTAAAATGCACCCAGAACTAGATGATCAGTAGAACACAGAATGATCATATGCACTTCGACGAAGACCAAATTCAATGACATCAGCACTGAATCGTCCAAACCACGCACGAGGAGATTGCTTCAATCCATACAAGGACCTGCGTAACCTGCAAACTTTCCCAGACTCCCCCTGAGCAACAAAACTAGGAGGTTGCTCCATGTAAACTTCCTCGCGTAGATCACCATTCAAAAAGGCATTCTTGACATCAAGTTGATAAAGTGGCCAGTTGTAAGTAGCAGCCAAAGAAACGAACAATCGAACGGATGAGAGTTTGGCAACAGGGGAAAATGTCTCTAAATAGTCTATGCCATAAGTCTGAGCATAACCTTTTACAACCAAACGAGCTTTCAACCGAGCAACAGAACCATCTGGATTGAACTTGACATTGAACACCCATTTGCAACCAATAGAACGCTTGTGAGATGGAAGAGACATTAGATCCCAAGTATGATTTTGTTCAAGGGCATACATTTCCTCTTTCATTGCTTGGATCCAACCAGGATGATTCAGTGCTTCAGAGAGGGAGGAAGGAACAGCAACTGAATCTAAATAAGCTATAAAAGACTTCGAGGAAGGTGATAATGCATCATAACATACAAATGAAGAGATCGGGTAAGTGCATTTGCGGGTACCTTTTCGCAGGGCGATAGGAAGGTCAATGCTAGGATCTGAAGATGGGGAAGGATCTGGAGACGAAACTGGAGGGGGAACACTGGAAACTGGAGCACTAGAAGGTGCATCACTTGAAGGACGTACATGTCGAGAATAAACGTGATGGACAACTGGCCGAGAAGGAACAGAAACCACCTGCTCACTTACAGTATAAACAAGATAATTATCGTCAGACGGACTTGCCGGATCAACAGAAAGAGTTGATTCAAGACCATAAAAAGGAGTGTTTTCAAAAAAGGTAACATCAGCGGACACCAAATAACGACCCAAAGAAGGAGAATAGCAACGATACCCTTTTTGAGTCCGAGAATATCCCACAAAGTTTGGAGACTTATGGTCGCATGTCTTGAACAAAACAAGTACATCCAAAAACACGTGGTGCAAGAGGAAATAAAGAAGACGAGGGAAACAGAAGGGAGTATGGACTCTGGCCGTTAAGGACTGAAGAGGGCATACGGTTGATGAGAAAACAGGCAGTGGAGACCGCATCTGTCCAAAAGGTTTTAGGAACCTGCATATGAAACAACAGGGCTCGAGTGACTTCTAATAAGTGACGATTCTTACGTTCGGCAACATCGTTTTGCTGAGGGGTAACAATGCAAGAAGTCTAATGAATAATACAATGTTGGGAAAGATACGATTGGAAAGTGCAAGATACATATTCTTTAGCATTGTCACTTCGCAAAATACAAATAGGTTTGTTAAATTGTGTGCGAATCTCAGCATGAAAGGCACAAAAGATAGTAAATAATTCTGCACGATATTTCATAGGATAAAGCCAAGTAACTCGAGAATAATCATCAACAAAGGTTACAAAATAACGAAAACCAAGTTTGGACATAACAGGACACGGACCCCATACATCAGTGTGCACCAAATAAAAGGAAGACTCGACACGTTTATTGATTCGCGGTGGATACGTAACTCTGTGATGCTTAGCAAATTGACAAGCTTCACATTCCAGAGTAGAATCACGCGGAAGACTAGGACATAACTTTAGTAAAACTGGAAAGGACGGATGGCCAAATTGACAGTGAAGTCGCAAAAGAGACGCGCTTGTGCAGATAATGGATTTTGACACTTGTCGATAAGTTGAATCAAGTACGTACAATCCATTTACCAGGTTCCCTCTACCAATAATTTTCTTCGTCCCAAGATCCTGAAAAAGACAATGGGTAGGATAAAAAACAACAGAGCAGTTAAGAGTCTTAGTAAGTTGGCTGACAGATAATAAGTTAAGAGGAAAATTGGGTAAACATAAAACAGAGGATAAAAGAATATTAGATGTTGGGTGAGCTATCCCTTGTCCAATTACAGAAGCAGTTGAGCCATTGGCTAACATAACAGATGGAAAATTGGCCAGATGTTGAAAAGAAGAAAGAATACATGTGTTGCCACTCACATGGTCTGTAGCACCAAAGTCAATCACCCAACTACGAGAGGAGGTGGAGAGACATGCCACATGATTACATGTATCAGCCAAAGCGGAGGTTGAAGTTGACGGTTGTTCTGCATCATAAGTGGCAGAAAGTTGCTGAAACCGAGCATACTCATCGGCAGAAATGGTGACAGAGGACGGAGTTGGAAGGATGCCACCTTGAGTTGCCACATTTGGAGATCTTCGGAGAGGGTGCTATCCCGAGTGTTGGGGTGGTTTACCATGCAGTTTCCAACAATGCTTCTTGACATGCCCTTCTCCCCCACAATGATAACAAATACGAGGGGAGCTACGGTGGCCACTAGGAAGAGTATTGTCTCCACCTCGCCGACCTGGATTAGCATTGCTTACCAAGGCTACTGTGTCAGAAGACAACGTACCAGAAGCCATTACGCCATCCTTACATACATTAAGTAAACGAGAGTAGACTTCCGCGAAAGATGGGAGTGTCCCACTAGTCAACAGCTGTGTACGGGCCACATCATACTCAGGACCTAAACCTGCCAAAAAACACTGAACAACAACGCGCTCCTTTTGTGCTTGCATTTGTTTCACATCAGACACAATAGGAAACATATTGTTCTCTTCTTCGTATGCCTGTTTCACTTCAGTGTAATATTGCAGAAGAGATCGATTTTTTTGTTCTGCACGATAAATCTTTAACAGTAACATATGAAGATGAGACATATCCTTTTTGTTAGCATACAGAAACTCCAGATATTCCCATAACTCCTTGACAGTCTCACAGTGAGTCACAACATCATCAATAGTGGGATCGAGACTGTTTTGAATTTGATTAAACAGTTTATAATCCTCCATTAACCATTTCTTCCGAGCATCAGCATTTGTTTTAGGCGGAGGATTACCAGTTAAATGGTCTTCTAAATCAACACTGTTGACAAATCTACGGATAGTGCGTTGCCACTGAGTATAGTTTTGACTCCCACTTAATTTTCTATCCGTAATTTTGGAGGACCCTAACGTAAATTCCGTCACAATTTTCTTTTCAATTCCTTCCGCCATGAAACTAGATGAAAAATATATATATATATTTTCTTCTTTTTTTTAAAGAAAATTCTTTTCTCTCTTTTCTTTTACTATCTTCTGTTTTTGTTTCTCTCTTTTTCTCCTTTGTTTCTTTTTTTTTCTTTTTTTTTTATTTTTTTTAATATAAAAATAATACACTTGAAATTAAAAGGAAGTACACTTAAAAAGGAAAACCCTAAAAGGAAGGAACAGAACTGTTAGGTGATAGGGGTCAAAAACCCCTATCTTTGGGTACGATTTTAGGACGGGTTTTAGCGTTATTTAGTTAATAAGCGAGCAATTCTCGCATTTAAATGCTTTTGTGTGAGTTAGTTAGAAATTGGAAACGTTTTATTTACTTTTCGTTGTTTAGGCTCGTTTTATGATCAATTTAGGCAAATACGGCCAAAATGGCATGCATATTATAATTCCGTTATCTTTTGAAGCTAATTGATCCGTCAAAAGTCGCACCAAACGAAGCGTTTGCTCAAATAAGCGATTGGCGGGTCAATTTAGCCCTTGGACTAATGTTGTTTGGAGTTTATGTGCGTGTGCAGGTTAAAACATGATCAATTTCAGGCAAAAATCGTGTCTCGGGGACCCCCAGCAGTCGCTCGGCGAATTGAGCATCGGCGCGCAGCCCGGGCACTGCTCGGCGAGCAGCCCAGGCACTGTCCAGGCACCGCCCAGGCACTACCCAGGCACTGCTGTTAGACGAGGTGCCGCGGCCTAATCTCCCGGGCGGACCGGGGGGTGGACAACCTCATGGCGACGTAAGCGGTGATTGGCGCCGAAAGCAACCAATCGTGGAATCAAGCTGCTTGGCAGGACCGGAGCTCGGAGATATGGAAGAGTCGCCACCCACGAATGGGAAAATGAACACCGATCCCTTGCGGGAGACCGGTGTGGGTTCGGGAAACTTAGGTACGAGCCGAGAAGGCTAGCTCCTTTCCGGAGAAAGGCTACTAGGCACCCCGACATCGCCCGGTTATGAACCACCGGCCTCCTACTCAGCATGTTAGGCGATAACGGACTAATCGTATACTTCTTTAAGTTTAAAAATCATTTGAAACCCTTTTCTTTCTTTTTTCAGAAACCGTTTTGAGCATATATTATTGGAAAGCCATACTAGTAAAGAATCACCCATTTATGTTATACATACACAGAGAAGGGGGAGAAAGAAGTGATTTATTTACAACTTCATTTACATGTCACGCTGTGTGTTTATTCTACACTAACTTATTTTCCCCAAAACGAGTTTATTTACATGGTTCGCACCTTAATCACCGTTGGAACGATTTAGGTGCGTTTTAAAACCCCGTTTGATGAAGTTTTACCCGAATCGCCGTTGGAACGACTCGAGTGTTTGAAAACGTTAGGATAAGAACCTTTTAATGAGAAAACGTGGTTAAACATACAAGTCAATATCATGTTGTACAAATCCTTTAAGAAAATGATTCTAAAACTCTATTATTCACAAAGAAAACGATTTTAATTATAATGTTCGCTTAATCCGCCGTTGGAACGGACTAAGGTTTTAAGACGTGGTGTTTTGAGAAATGATTTGAAATGTTAACAAAAACAACTCTATTTACTTACATTAGGAAACTCTAAAAATTCATTAGTTTAAATAATTATATTGAAAGCTCTCTTTTTGTGATTTATTTTCCTCTCTTATTTAATGGACTCTCTACCTATTATACTTGTAATAATAAACCCATTTAAACCAAGACTCATATTCAAATAAAGCCCATTTGAAACATGGACCCATGAATGGTGGGTAAATTTCATCAATGGTATACAACCTTTGTCTAATTTCACACTTTGGTGTACAACCTTCATTTTGTCACACTAAAGTGTACCACCTTATAGGTGACCTCCTACTATGGTGTACAACAAGTAAAAATGACCGGTCAACATAAAGTCAACGTGACACGTCAGCCGTTTGACCGGTCAAAAAGTCAAAAATTGACCACCTAATATAAAATTACTTTTCTACCCTCTTCTTCCTCCTTCCACCATTTCCTTCTCTCTCTCTCTCCTCTCTCTACCTTATTTCTTTTCATGCTTCCTCCTTATTTCTCTTCATGCTTTCTCCTTAAAAATAATTTAAACAAACTCCTTAACAGTAATTTAAACAAAATCTAATATTATTATTTTGATATTTAAATTTATGAACTTGTAAATAGACAGAAAATCGGACCATATGAGTTGGCTTCTTAATGTTCCCAACACAGATTTTAGAGCATCATTCACGTTGTATCTCCATGGAAAACCAATTTCTGAAACACATTTTGAAATGTAAATTAAATTTAATATAAAATATAACTAAACAAACACTTATTGTCACGCAGAAGACCAAATCCCCACTTCAAAAATTTCAAAGCAAAAGTTGAGGAAATCTCCAGTGTGATCTTTTGTAAACTAAATGTAATACCAAAACAAAAAAAAATGATTAAAAAAATCAAGAGATAAAATTAATTAAGGAGATTTGACTAATAATTACTAAGAAAGTTTCCAGAAACAGCAGCAATTCAATTTTTAGGGAAAGAGGAAGTTAGATTTTTTACAGGCTCTAAAGCAAAGCAGGCCATTAAGAAGAAGGTCAATTTTACATGCTCTGAACCAAAATAATAATATTAGATTTTGTTTAGATTACTTTTAAGGAGGAAGCTTGAAGAAATAAGGTAGACAGAGAGAGGAGTTAGAGGAAGCTTGAAGAGAAATAAGGTAGAGAGAAAGAGGAGTTAGAGAGGGAAGGAAATGAAAAAGGAAGAAGAAGAGGGTATAAAGGTAATTTTATATTAGAGATGGTCTACTTTTGACTTTTTGACCGGTCAAATTGCTGACTTGGCGCATTGACCGGTCATTTTTACCTGCTGTACATTATTGTAGGAGGTCACCTATAAGGTGGTACATTTTAGTGTGACAAAATTAAGGTTGTACACCAAAGTGTGAAATTGGGTAAAGGTTGTACACCATTGATGAAATTTACCCCATGAATGGTCCAAAGGAATAAAGAAAGTAATTCTAGCATATATATATACATTTAAATAAAAAAAAATAGAATAAGAAAATAAAAGTTTATACAAAAGAAACTATATGTATATAAAAATAGTAGGTACAATATATCTATACTTTAAAAATGTGAAAATAGTAAGTAAATCCTATAACTAAGAAAATAATATTCATCCAAAAATAATTTCCTTCAATAACCACTAAAATAATCCAAATATCCCAAAACTACATATATACATATCTATTATAGTTTTAAATATCAAAAATAACATATACTAATATATATTAATTATTTTCCAAAATACCCAAGTAAATAATCTTCAAAATAGAATCTAATAGAGCCCAAATGAATAAAAAGAAAGACATATATATACATATACTTATATTGTAAAATAGAATAATAATAAAAAAGCATACAAATATTCTAAAATAATTACATATACTAAAGGTCTAAAATAATTTGAAAAGCATATATTACATAACTATACATATATATATTAAGGATTAAAAACTTAAAAGTTAAGAAAAGGGACTGAAATGGCATCTTTTACGTTTTGGCAGATTTAACGACGGCAAATCCGTCGGTAAACAGCATTTAGTGACAGAAATGATAAATTACAGCAGCACTCCAATATTCTCCAGATTTATTCGAAAGCTTTAAATTAAATCTAATTCAATCGTTTTGGATTTCCGAACTACAAAAAATGGATCATAGTAAAAAACGGAAGTTCCTAAAAGACGTTTTTTTTTATTTCAAATCATTATTTGGAAATTTCTTTAAATTAAAAACTTGTAATTACAACGTTTTCGATACCCGAACTACCTTTTTATCGGATCACGGTTCGTATTGGGATATCAAAACGAGGTTTTTTATTTTAAAACAAAACCGAATTTTATTCAACACGAAATGGAAATTAAATAAATACGCTAATTAAATAAAATATGACAACATAAATAAATAACTAAATAAATAAAAACTATAACATAAAAATAAATAAAAACTATAACATAAAAATAAATAGGAGAAGAAGATAAATAAAATAAAATAAAAGAGAGTCTAGTCTTCGTATAATACCTTAAATTCGGTATCTGATAGTCGAAGCCGATTGATTCCACGAACCACGATCTTCCGTTTTTAATGAAAATTTAGTAAAAATTGAACTTTAGGAAATTTGGAATTTTTGAGAAAAAAAAATATTTTTCTCAAAAAAATTCACTCTCTCTCTCTAAAAATGTTTAGAGTGAGAAAGCTCTCTCCAAAAATCCCCCCATTTGCATTGGGATCCATGCCCTTATATAGGGAAACGGATCCCGGAACTTTGGGCGACGCCCAAGTAAAATTGGGCGTCGCCCAACAATGTTGGGCGGCCGCCCAACAATTGTTGGGCGATCGCCCAACGGTGTTGGGCGAGCGCCCAACGCAAGGTTGGGCGCCCGCGCCCAACCAACGTTGGGCGCTCGCCCAACGCTCGTTGGGCGTTTGCCTGTAGTGGTTGGGCGCCCGCCCGACGACCCCCGAGGCGTGCCTCGCGCTGTCGGGCGCGCGCGCCCCGCGGCCGCCGAGCGCGCGTTCCGCACCGTCGGACGCTCACACGTTGCGGCCGCCGAATGCGCGCTCCGCGCTACCGGGCGCGCACGCTCAGTGGCCAACGAGAGCGTGCCCCGCGCTATCAGACTCGGGCGTTGCTCGGACGTCGAGAACGTGCCACTCGTGGTTGGACGCGTGCGTCCGACGGACGCCGAGCGCACGTCCCGTGCCGTCGAGCGGGCGTTCGACCATTGTCGACCGCGCACCGGATGCCGCTAAGCACCCGCGCCATGTCGCTAAGCATACGCGAGCCACCTTACCAGCAACAGCGACCCGCCGTAATTTTCTTTCCTTATTATACGCTTATTATTCTTTATATTTTTTTTTGTTTTTCAAAACTTCCGGAATCAATCGCTTCAACCGTCTTGTTTTCAGGTTTTCGTCACAGGTCCTCCGACTCAGTGTCTACAGTTGCCCCTACTTTTCTATTTTGACAGTGATGTTTGTGTTTCGAAAACGTTTTTTTTGCTAACATAACACATGCAATGTAAAACATATAAAAGTAAAAGACACGTAAAGAGTAGGAGGGAGCATACCTGACCTTCGCGCTGCGCGTTCCGGTGTCGTCCTCTGATTCCTTCCATCGTCACCTTTGGAATGGCCGTCGATGAATGTTCTTTTCTCGGAATCTAGCGTACGTTGGTTATGGGTAAGAATGGCTCAAAAGCAATTTCGGTGTACGACCGTTAATGGGATGGCTCAAAAGCAACTCAGGTCTGCGACCGCGAGTAAGATGGCTCAAAAGCGACCCTGGTCCACGACCGCGGGTAAAATGGCTCAAAAGCAACTCAGGTCTGCGACCTTGAGTAAGATGGCTCAAAAGCAACTCTGGTCTACGACCGAGAGTAAGATGGCTCAAAAGCGACCCTGGTCCACGACCGTAGGTAAAATGGCTCAAAAGCAACTCAGGTCTGCGACCTTGAGTAAGATGGCTCAAAAGCAACTCTGGTCTACGACCGAGAGTAAGATGGCTCAAAAGCAACTCTGGTCTACGACCGAGAGTAAGATGGCTCAAAAGCGACCCTGGTCCACGACCGCGGGTAAAATGGCTCAAAAGCAACTCCGGTCTGCGACCGTGAGTCAGATGGATCAAAAGCAACTCTGGTCTACGACCGAGAGTAAGATGGCTCAAAAGCAACTCTAGTCTACGACCGAGAGTAAGATGGCTCAAAAGCGACCCTGGTCCACGACCGCGGGTAAAATGGCTCAAAAGCAACTCAGGTCTGCGACCTTGAGTCAGATGGCTCAAAAGCAACTCCGGTCTGCGACCGTGAGTCAGATGGCTCAAAAGCAACTCCGGTCTGCGACCGTGAGTCAGATGGCTTAAAAGCAACTCCCGTCCCTTTCCATTTCGATATGATGCGACCACGGGTCGACCTTGCTAGGCTCGTTGCCTTGATTGGACCGGGAGTTCGTCTTTGCGCCAAATCTACTCCAGCGAAGTTTATTTCCACCGCGAGCCTCTTGAGTCGGCGAGATTTCTGCGAGACAGACGATACCGACTTAGCGGTTCGCAGCTTCGTAGTGTATACTCTGAGTGAGACAATTTTCCGCACGAAGGGTGGAAAGGTACATGCGGGTCTCATTCAGGCACTCAGCGATTTGGATGCAGCGGCTTCCTACGATTGGGCGGGGGCAGGCTTAGCCTTTCTCTACAAGTTTTTGGATCTGACTTGCCGGAAGCGCAAGGATTTTGGTGGTTACACCTTTGCTCTGCTGTTACGTGACGCCTTCTTGACTTGCCCGTCTTATCTTCTTCACGTTTTTCACACTCCTAGTCCTTGTTTTTACCGCAGGTGTGGGCGTATGAGAGGCACATCCTTCCCAGCCGATCTCGATCTCGACCGAGAGTACCGAGGCCGCCTTTCATGACTCAATGGAGGGATTTTGACTTGAGCGCCGAAAGGAGTCGGACGGTGCCACGACTCCTAGATTGGATCGACTCGCTGACCCTTACACAGGTAGATTTTGCCTAATCATGCTCGGTTTTTGTTTGAGTCTTTCTGACTTTCTCTTTGTGCATTTTTTAGATTAAGTTCAGGTGGGATGACCTCGACTTCGGCCCCGATTATACATATGTATCGATGATCCAGGAGCAGCAGTGTGTGCTCACCGGCCCTTGCGTGCGGGCATGGTATTTAGGGGATCGAGGCATCACTGGAGTTAGGGACACTCACTGGACACCGGGTGAGATCCCCATCCCTATGTTCGCGGTGCGGACCATGCCCTTATCGACCATTCGTCGGGACTTGACCCGTCGGTTTGTTGGTAGAGCGGTGTGGATTCACGCCGGGGGCCGTGAGCCTTTCTTATCTACTCTGCTGAGCGCGAGGGATGCCCCGGCGGCAGCGATGGAGGTGGATCCGGTGGCAGATGTATTTTCGAGGGAGGCTGTCGCGGCAGTCTTCGGTCAGGAGGAGGTCCCGGTAAGTGGTTCCACCCCCTTCTTATTTTACCTTTCATTCATGAGATGTTTATGGGTTTTTATTGTGTGTTTTTTTTTGCAGGAGGGGTCCTGGAGGAGTGCCAATTTATCTGATTTCTTTGACGGTACTCGAGCTCAGACGCCTGTGTGCGAGCAGCCCTACTACGTCGGCGAGTCCTCCAGCGCTGCCCGACCGGAGAGGTCTTCCCTAGGCGTGCCCCTACCAGACTACGGGAGAGATTATGCCACGATTTGCTATGACGAGTCCGGGGCAGCTTATGCGGGATTCGAGGCGGCTCCTCCTATCTTCTCCTCGAGGGTCCCATTTGATCCCTCAGATGCTTCTCTGACCACGAGGGAGACTTGTACGGATTACGTGGGGCTGTCTGGTTACCTACGAGATCGCCTTAGCTTGCGCTGCACCGATCACCTGGTATGTATCATTACTTTACTTTAGTGTAGTGGAATGTATGCATGTATGTATGATTTATGTTTTTGCCTATGCTGCTTTTTATCTGTTCTTTTTTCTTCTTTTTCTGTAGAGTGATCTGCATGCCCACGAGCGGAGGCAGAGCGAGTTGGTGCGGGAGGCCGACGCTCGGGTTGGTCAGGTGTATCAGGAGAGAAATGACCACTGGTCATGGATGGTGCGACGGGAGACTGAGGGTCGCCTTGCCGTCGAGGAGAGGGCGCGTGATGAGTCGATCAGGCGCCTTGCTGCAGAGGAGAGAGCACGAGCTGCTGATGAGAGAGCACGCGCCTCTGATGAGAGAGCGCGAGTTTCTGATGAGAGAGTGCGTGCTGCCGAGGAGGCACTATCTGCGGAGCGGGCATCACACCTGAGAGATTTTGAGGACTATTGGGACTTCCCTCCGTATTAGGCTCGTTTTGTATTGCTTTGTAGCTTTCATTATTGCTTTGTAGCCTTCATTATTGCTTTGTAGCTTTTATTAGAGTTTCCCCGATGTATAGCTGATGTATAGGGAGTGGGGTGGATAGTAGGTAGGCTTTTTGTGAAAAGTAGGATAGGAAATGTATAACTCGTGATTCATATTACCATGCATTCAGTAGATTATGATGATTCCAACCATTCTCGTCAAATATATTCATGCCTTTATTTATTTACAAACAACAGAAATACTTAGTCTCTTATACATTGTTTTTGTAATTGCTCAAGTCATAACTATTGTTACCAGGACCCGCCTTTAGGTTTTCGGATCCCGGCGATTTTTCTCCTCTCCTTTTACTATCCCGGAATTTTTAAATGAGTGCCCTTTCGGGTTTTCACCCATTGGGATTTCCCTTATTGTTGCATAGGTCGCCCTTTGCGGGTTTTCAACCTATCGGGAATTTTTCTTTATTTTTCGTTTTTTTTTTTTTTTTTTTTTACGAAAAGTATTTCTTAAGCCTATCCAGGTTGGTAGGTTCGGAGAATTCTAGGCCGTCCATTGTGGTTAACTTCACCGCTCCTTTGCTTAGTATCTTCTTCACGACGAATGGTCCTTCCCAGTTAGGCCTGAACTTCCCCCTCGGGTCGGTGTGCGTCACACGGATCTGTTTCAGCACCAAATCTCCTTCTTTGATAGGACTGGTCTTGACTTTTTTATTGAAAGCCCGAGCCATCCTTCTTTGATATAAATGTACATGGTAAAGCGCTTCCATCCTTTTTTCGTCAACTAGAGCCAACTGCTCACATCGCTTCTTCGCCCATTCCGCCTCGGGAATTTCTGCCTCCACTGCGATTCTCAACGATCGCTTTTCGATCTCAATCGGCAAGACTGCTTCTGTTCCATACACCAAAGAGAATGGCGTTGCCCCAGTTGAGGTTCTAATTGTCGTGCGATAAGCCCATAATGCGAGTGGGAGCTGCTCATGCCAATTCCGATGTGATTCCACCGTTTTTACGAGAATCCTCTTAAGGTTCTTATTAGCTGCTTCTACTGCTCCATTAGCCTGTGGACGGTATGGAGAAGACCTGTGATGTTCAATGCCATATTCTCGGAAAAGATTTCTTACTTCCCCCTGAAACTGGACCCCATTATCCGTAATCATGTGATGAGGCACTCCGAACCTGGTGATCAAGTGTTTTTCAATGAACTTTCTCATCTGCTTGGATCCCAGTTTGCTAAACGACTCTGCTTCTACCCACTTGGTGAAATAATCGATGGCGACAGCAATAAACTTATGTCCATTTGAAGCGTTAGGCCTTACTTCGCCGATGATGTCAATACCCCAAGCAGCGAATGGCCAAATAGGTGCTAGCACATGTAGTTCCATGGCCGGAAGATGACTGCAATCGCCGTGGATTTGACAATCATGGCATTTCTTTGCATACTCGTTACAATCTCTTTCCATGGTGAGCCAGTAGAAGCCTTGCCTTATGATTTTCTTTGCTAACACCGCTCCTCCCATATGGGCCCCGCAAATTCCTGAATGCACCGATTCCATCGCCTCGCGGGCTTCTCCCGCATCTAAGCACCTTAGCTGTAACCCATCGATGTGCCTTTTGTAAACTAATTCGTCGTGGATGACGAACTGCCGAGCTAACCTTCTAATCACTGCTTGATCCCTCGGTTCTGACTCTGTCGGATATATTCCATTTCTCATGAAGTTCACGATATCGAAATACCACGATTTTTCATCTGCCCCTAACAGCATTACGTCCTCGTAGCATGGTTTGTGAGATCTCCTTAATACCAACGGTTTCGAGGCAAGGTTCCGGGGGTTGTCCCAAACTAACACCAAAGTGGCCAAAGCATCCGCCGCCTGGTTCTGCGCTCGAGGAATGTGATAGAAATGACACTCCTTGAATCTTTGTGCCAACCCCTTCTAGCTGATCTAGATATGGATGTAGCCTTTCTTCCCTCACTTCCCAGTTTCCTTGTGCCTGTTCGATGATCAACTTGGAGTCACCCCAAATTTCGACATATGATGCTCCCAGTGCCGCTAATGACTCTAAACCATAAATGCACGCTTCATATTCGGCCATATTATTAGTGAGAGGGAAGGATAACTTCTTGGCCATCGGGATCCTTTCTCCTTCCGGTGAGGTAAGTAGTACTCCTACTCCGGCTCCATTCGAATTAACTGCTCCATCGAAGAACATTTTCCACGGTATAACTTCGATTGCGTTCAAGTGCTCATCGGGGAAATCATAGCTTACTTCTTCCTCTTCTGCATTCAGGGGTTGGTTAGCCAGAAACTCTGCCACGGCCCTTCCTTTGATAACCTTCTTCGTCACATATTCAATGTCAAACTCGGACAGAAGCAACAACCATCGGGCTAACTTCCCCGTCAAGGATGGAGTTCGGTACAAATACTTCACGGGGTCCATCCAAGAAATAATGATCACTTTATACGATTGAAAATAATGCCGTAGTTTCTTTGTCAACCATACTACTGCCACACATGTCTTTTTCGATCATGTTGTACTTGAGCTCGTACTCCAGGAACTTCTTACTCAAATAATACACCGCGTGCTCCACACCGGTGTCTCCCTCTTGAGCCAACATTGCCCCAATAGATCGCTCCTCGATCGCTACATAGAGGAGAAGCGGCTTTCCTAGTTTAGGCGGTCTCAGCACTGGCGGATTAGACAAATAGTTCCGGACGCTCTCCAAAGCTTGTTGACACTTATCATTCCAGATGGTGGGTTGGTCTTTCCTTAACAACTTAAAGATTGGCTCGCAGATTGCGGTGAGTCTTGCTATGAACCGACTGATATATTGAACCTGCCCCAGAAACCCTCTCACTTCTTTCTCATTTTTCGGCGCCGGCATCTCCTGTATAGCCTTCACTTTATCAGGATCCACCTCGATTCCCTTATTTCCGATTACATAGCCTAAGATTTTCCCCGACGAAACGCCGAAAAAGCACTTCTTCGGGTTTAACCTTAGCTTGAATTCTGCAATTCGGGCCAAAAACTTCTCGAGCGCGGCAAAATGCCCTTCTCTTGTCTCTGATTTGACCATCATATCGTCCACATAGACTTCTACCTCATTGTGTATCATATCATGGAACAGTGCTGTGGCCATTCTCTGATAAGTTGCCCCGGCATTTTTCAACCCAAACGGCATTACTCTGTAACAGTATGTCCCCCACTCAGTTGTGAACGAGGTTTTTGCTTTGTGCTTTTAGGCCATCTGAACTTGCATGTAGCCCATGAAACCATCCACATTCGTGTGTAATACACTTGACGCTGCACTGTCGATCAATACGTCGATATGAGGCAATGCGAACTCATCCTTGGGGCATGCCTTATTAAGATTGAAAGTTGACCCTTTTCTTTCTTTTCTCTCTTCAATAGTTAATGCTTGAGCAATTTGTATAAGTTTAGGATTTTCATCCGTATCAAGATTGAAAGTTGACATTTCTATCGTATTGATTTCAAATGTAGGCATGTTATATGGATGAGAATGCATGGAATGATCATGATCAACATCAAGCAAGTAAGCAAAATCAGAATTCATTTCATTGATAGCATGGGTGATTACATCATCTGATTCAAACAAAGCAGTAATACAATTTTCATCATCAGGGTTCTCGGGTTTTTCATGAACTTTGGAGGTACTAGGCTCGTCCACCGCTCCCGCAGTTGCTTCAATGGTGATGACTTGCTCCTCGGCATTCAAATCCAGCGTCATAATCTCCTCGACAAAGCAGCTCGCCTTTCCTTTGCCCCAGTCGGCAACATCATTGAAGATTTCAAACCCCGACAGAATCTTTCCTTCGGCGCTAACAGCCACTTCCGACTCATCATCAGACTCATCCCAGATGTTGATCGGAACCCTTTGATTGATACCTTCCTCGTCGGAGGAACTTCCCCAAACGTCCACGACCATCAAATCCATTATGTGAGGGACATTCGGATTTATGTAGGAAGGGTCCGACGATCCATAACGAGCCCAGCCTATCAGTTCTTCATAGTCCTTGAGGAACACTCCATTCATTCTTCTAGCCACGAGTGGAATAGCACCCTTCCGGATGCACATGAGTTGCTCCTGATCACTCAAGGTGACCCGACACGAGGCATACTTGAACCTCCATCTTCTAGCATAATCCACAAATGGTTCCTCGGGGAATTGCCTGATCCTTTCTAAATCTTCCAACGACCCTGTCCACGGAATGTACCTCTCATACCTCTGCACAAAGGCCTCCATGAGGGATCCCCAGTCCCCTTTTGTCTTTGGCGCGAGCATTCGGTGCCACATCAAAGCTTCTCCTATAAGTGTCTTTGGAAAATGCTGGACTAACTCACTTCGAACATGTAGGCACGGAAACGGTTTATGTGATCAATGGGGTTCTCATCTCCCTTATACTTAGACATGGCTGTTACTGCTTCAGGTGTCTCCTCTTCGGATAATGCAGGCATTTCCTCTGGACATTCCCGTGCGGCGTATTTCTTGATGAATCTCTTAGTCATTTTTGCCCAATCTGCTTTAAAGTGCATTGGAAGAGACATGTACCACACTAGTGACTCTCCTGCCAGTGAGTTGCAAAACAAGCTCGTGATCTCCCCCTCTTTGAAACCTAGAGGACCCATAGCCGACAGATAAAAATGCAAGTGCTCCATGGGGTCCTTCCCTTCATTATACTTGCTGACAGTCGGAAACGGACGCTTGATAGGTCCAATCTGCATCGCAAAGCGCTCCGCAGTTCTATCTTCAGCTCTTTGGTACTTTTCTAAAAACAAATCCGACAACCGATCCCAATCGTGCTTGCAAGAATCGGGTAATGAGTGGAACCATTCCAAAGGTTCGCCTACCAGCGAGTGGTGGAACCATTGAGGAATTTCATCTACTCCGAAGGATTCAATAAACATGTCGTGCATATATTCACGCAAGTGCACCTCGGGATCTCTTCCTCCACTAAACAAACCCAAATTTGGCACAATAGTCCGAGACGACCCTTCTCCGGTCTCTTCAGCACTATCCTCATCATACGGTGCTCCACCATCCGAGCCTTCCCCCATCGGTTCATCCTCTTGTTCTTCACCAAGGAAGGACACATACAGACCATTTCCTACATTGCTCTTTTCATCGGAGTCCAACAACTCCTCTACATTTTCCTCGAAGGATTCCATCACTACCGTTTCTGTCAAACCAACTCCGATCGTACTCACCCTATGATTAGGCAATGGATTACGCCTAATGGAAGGGTTCACTGACGAAGGATCAGCTATCTTCTTCTCTTCGATTAAATCTTGGATTTCGTGTTTCAACCTCTCGCAATTCTCAATTGTATGCCCATAACTGCTATGGAATTCACAATACCCTCTAGCCTGTATCTGCGGAGTAGGTTGAGCTTTGTTATACGGGGTAAGGGCTTTCAACAATCCCTTTTTTTGCAGACGCTCGAAAACTTTCGCGTAGGTCTGATCGAACTTGGCGAACCGCCTCTTCTCAATAGCATTAAGATCAACCACTTTCACTGCTGCGGATTCCGTACTCGCACTAGGCCCTCCGGCACTATACCCAGACTTCGTCCACTTGGTATAAGCTTTCTTTGGCTCCCCATCCCCTTCAACAGTCAAGGCACAACTATACATCTGATTGAAATCAGTAAATGGCATATACCGCAACTCATTCTTGATATACGGCAACGTGTTGCCAACCACCATTCGGATCTGATCCTGCTCGAGCGGCTTTTGTTTCATCACTGTGGCCTTAGCCCTCCATCTTTTCACAAAATCGGAAAAGGATTCCCCAGCCTGTTGCTTAGTGCTCTCTAACTCTTTCAAAGTGACCTCCAGCATGGTGTTAAAGCTATACTGAGCGATGAATGACTTCGCTAATTACTTCCAATCCCTCTTTGTTACCACCGGCAATGCATGAAACCATGTGAGGGAAGCCCTCTAGGTAGGTGTTAAACAGCCCCAGGACTTGATCCTCAGTCAGGATCGTGTGCTTCATCACAGCAACATACTGATTCATGTGAGTGGTGGGATCTCCAGTTCCATCGAACTTTTTCATGTCGGGGAGACGAAATTTTAAAGGCAAAGCTGTTGCCGATAAACAATTCTTCAAGTTATAAAAGTCCTGACTTCCGGAACTTCCTCCGCGCAAGTCCTGCACCTCCTGCGTGATGTGTTGCTTCCATTCCTCTTCCTTAGCTTTCTCTTTTTCCAGCTGTTTTCGGATATAATCCTGATAATCCTCCTCATTCCCAAAGCGAGGACCATCGTTCAGCTCATTCTCAGCATGCTTACTACCACTCTTGTTGTCCTTCAGTGCTAACTCCGCTAGCTGGGCCAAGATCGCGGCCAGCTGATCATTGATATTGTTCACAGAATTCTCCAATTCAGCCACTTTCTCGTCGGTCGCAGACATACTGACGGAAGACTGAGTATACCCAGACGAAGATGATTCAGAAGCCACAACTACTGATTCTGAACTGTCTACTCGTAGCTGATCAAACTGTCTGCAAGCCGATTACTCTCGCGAAACCACAACCGCTTAATGATGACGTCTGCGCGAACGGTATCCATTAGTATGTATGCATGATTTTATATGCATGATTCGTGGTGTGTGCGTTTATTTATTTACGATTATAAGATAAGAAAAACAAACGTTAGTTCTATTTACACGTATCACAACATCTCTCTTCCACCCTTATTCCTCCACACACTCGTTGGTCCAGGTCTCTTTCCTAGGATTTTGGTTTTTGGCTCACATTGCGGTCCAGGGGACGCGTGATGCCGTCGATTATTGCGGGAAATTAAATCATCCATCAGACAATACAGTTCGTTTTCGACACATCAGCGTTCAGTGACTAAGAAATCGACCAAGTTGGATTGTCCTTTCGGAATAACTCGTCTTTTGTCCTTTCGCGAGATGCATTAATTCAGGTTTTGACTCCCTTTGAGCGCATCTCAGTTTTTAGACGTGGTACGAGTTATTCTTCTAGTCCAATCGTTCGTTATTGTCAATGATTCGTTCCCTTTTGTTCGCGTGGGTTCGTGTCTCGATTTTGGATTACAACGGGATCTTTTGGATCTATCGAGAGACGTAACCACGTGTTTATTTAGTGATGGAATCACTTTTGGATTTTATTTTAGGGAACGGACTCATCGCGTAACGCGTTTGTTCTTAGCGTCGAGGATCCGTTTGCTCATTTTAGCTACGTGAAAAGACGGCGAGTCTTATTTTGAGCGCACGGTAACCTTTCAGCTAGCAACAGTTCGTTGTTCTTCCCAATCCTACGGGATATATCATCTTAGTGTGGTTATAGAAAACCAACCTTTCGTTAAATCGCGTGTTTGTTCGAAGCGAGGATATCACCGTTTTCTTTCCTTTAGGCGCGAATTTAAGCAAACACGTATATCGGGGCATATTTCTTGCAGTTTTGGTAACGGTCGAAATGATCGAGTCGTTAGTCAAAACCCGCAGTCTCGTCCATATGGCGCAATTATATGGTTTGGCTTAATTCGGCTTCGAGATTTTAAACGGGGTATACACTCGTCCGAGGCACGTATTCAACGACATTGGTTTATTTTCTTTAACTACCCTCGGGATTGATATATATCGTAGTCTCGGAATGATTTTGGTCGATTAGTTCATTTTTCTTTTCTTTTATTTTCTTAGTCACCTTTACGGACACATCCATTTCTCTTAAGAACGACACGAGGCATAACGTAAAAGCTCGTCTTTCATTCGGAAGGGACGGGCTACTCGTGCGAAACTTTTCACGTTACGACAGGGTCGTTCGAAACAGAAATGTTCTTCGTTTTCGTTTCGTCATGATCTCGTTTTATCCTAACTTATTTAAAGAATGTGAATAACGGCTACTGTTAATATAGTCTTTTGTATCGAGATGTAACTATCCTTTACACCGAACCGATTCATACTAATACATGCTTACTTCATAACACATTTCCTGAACATGTGCCTTCGTCGGGACACCGAAAGGGACAAGGCGGGTCGCACATGTTCATTCATATGAGATGACTAAGTCGTCTTTAGTTCAAATTGTTTCGATGTTTTAGGGTAATTAGTATGTCGATTCACGAGTATATATTAACACATCGTCTCATTTTCTTTACATACTTTAGGATTAGACACGTATCGTGGCGGTTTGAAAACACGAATTGATTCATTTATCACATCAAAAATAGTAACAGGTAATCCTATGGAAACTTCTAAGGCTACTATATGCTGACACGGCTGACCGCAGGACCTCACAGGACCGCACAAATTCGCCCCTAACGAATGGATGGGGACCCTTTGGCGCCTTACTGTAAGGGGGAACTTACACTAGCCTCTTTCGAGCGACGAATGGACTCTCGCTAGAGGTTTCACGGAAATTACCCAAAGGGTTTGCAATAATGCACATGAATGCATACGAAAAGAAGTAAAATGATCCGTCCCCGTTAAGGGCTTAATACACGCCTTCCGGAATCAAATTTCTCGCTTCCCCAGCAGAGTCGCCACTTGTTAGACGAGGTGCCGCGGCCTAATCTCCCCGACATCGCCCGGTTATGAACCACCGGCCTCCTACTCAGCATGTTAGGCGATAACGGACTAATCGTATACTTCTTTAAGTTTAAAATTCATTTGAAACCCTTTTCTTTCTTTTTTCAGAAACCGTTTTGAGCATATATTATTGGAAAGCCATACTAGTAAAGAATCACCCATTTATGTTATACATACACAGAGAAGGGGGAGAAAGAAGTGATTTATTTACAACTTCATTTACATGTCACGCTGTGTGTTTATTCTACACTAACTTATTTTCCCCAAAACGAGTTTATTTACATGGTTCGCACCTTAATCACCGTTGGAACGATTTAGGTGCGTTTTAAAACCCCGTTTGATGAAGTTTTACCCGAATCGCCGTTGGAACGACTCGAGTGTTTGAAAACGTTAGGATAAGAACCTTTTAATGAGAAAACGTGGTTAAACATACAAGTCAATACCATGTTGTACAAATCCTTTAAGAAAATGATTCTAAAACTCTATTATTCACAAAGAAAACGATTTTAATTATAATGTTCGCTTAATCCGCCGTTGGAACGGACTAAGGTTTTAAGACGTGGTGTTTTGAGAAATGATTTGAAATGTTAACAAAAACAACTCTATTTACTTACATTAGGAAACTCTAAAAATTCATTAGTTTAAATAATTATATTGAAAGCTCTCTTTTTGTGATTTATTTTCCTCTCTTATTTAATGGACTCTCTACCTATTATACTTGTAATAATAAACCCATTTAAACCAAGACTCATACTCAAATAAAGCCCATTTGAAACATGGACCCATGAATGGTCCAAAGGAATAAAGAAAGTAATTCTAGCATATATATATACATTTAAATAAAAAAAATAGAATAAAGAAAATAAAAGTTTATACAAAAGAAACTATATGTATATAAAAATAGTAGGTACAATATATCTATACTTTAAAAATGTGAAAATAGTAAGTAAATCCTATAACTAAGAAAATAATATTCATCCAAAAATAATTTCCTTCAATAACCACTAAAATAATCCAAATATCCCAAAACTACATATATACATATCTATTATAGTTTTAAATATCAAAAATAACATATACTAATATATATTAATTATTTTCTACAATACCCAAGTAAATAATCTTCAAAATAGAATCTAATAGAGCCCAAATGAATAAAAAGAAAGACATATATATACATATACTTATATTGTAAAATAGAATAATAATAAAAAAGCATACAAATATTCTAAAATAATTACATATACTAAAGGTCTAAAATAATTTGAAAAGCATATATTACATAACTATACATATATATATTAAGGATTAAAAGCTTAAAAGTTAAGAAAAAGGGACTGAAATGACATCTTTTACGTTTTGGCAGATTTACCGACGGAAAATCCGTCGATAAACAGCATTTAGTGACAGAAATGACAAATTACAGCAGCACTCCAATATTCTCCAGATTTATTCGAAAGCTTTAAATTAAATCTAATTCAATCGTTTTGGATTTCCGAACTACCAAAAATGGATCATAGTCGAAAACGGAAGTTACTAAAAGACGTTTTTTATTTCAAATCATTATTTGAAAATTTCTTTTAAATTAAAAACTTGTAATTACAACGTTTTCGATACCCGAACTACCTTTTTATCGGATCACGGTTCGTATTGGGATATCAAAACGAGGTTTTTTATTTTAAAACAAAACCGAATTTTATTCAACACGAAATGGAAATTAAATAAATACGCTAATTAAATAAAATATGACAACATAAATAAATAACTAAATAAATAAAAACTATAACATAAAAATAAATAGGAGAAGAAGATAAATAAAATAAAATAAAAGAGAGTCTAGTCCTCGGATAATACCTTAAATTCGGTATCTGACAGTCGAAGCCGATTGATTCCACGAACCACGATCTTCCGTTTTTAATAAAAATTTAGTAAAAATTGAACTTTAGGAAATTTGGAATTTTTGAGAAAAAAAATATTTTTCTCAAAAAAATTCACTCTCTCTCTAAAAATGTTTAGAGTGAGAAAGCTCTCTCCAAAAATCACCTCCCCCCTTTGCATTGGGATCCGTGCCCTTATATAGGGAAACGGATCCCGGAACTTTGGGCGACGCCCAAGTAAAATTGGGCGTCGCCCAAAGTCGTTGGGCGGCCGCCCAACCCTAAGTTGGGCTACCGCCCAACAATGTTGGGCGGCCGCCCAACATTTGTTGGGCGATCGCCCAACAATTGTTGGGCGATCGCCCAACAATTGTTGGGCGAGCGCCCAACGCAAGGTTGGGCGCCCGCGCCCAACCAACGTTGGGCGCTCGCCCAACGCTCGTTGGGCGTTTGCCTGACGTGGTTGGGCGCCCGCCCGACGACCCCCGAGGCGTGCCTCGCGCTGTCGGACGTGCGCGCCCCGCGGCCGCCGAGCGCGCGTTTCGCGCCGTCGGACGCTCACACGTTGCGGCCGCCGAATGCGCGCTCCGCGCTGCCGGGCGCGCATGCTCAGTGGCCAACGAGAGCGTGCCCCGCGCTATCAGACTCGGGCGTTGCTCGGACGTCGAGAACGTGCCACTCGTGGTTGGATGCGTGCGTCCGACGGACGCCGAGCGCACGTCCCGTGCCGTCGAGCGGGCGTTCGACCATTGTCGACCGCGCGCCGGATGCCGCTAAGCACCCGCGCCATGCCGCTAAGCATACGCGAGCCACCTTACCGGCAACAGCGACCCGCCGTAATTTTCTTTCCTTATTATACGCTTATTATTCTTTATATTTTTTTTTGTTTTTCAAAACTTCCGGAATCAATCGCTTCAACCGTCTTGTTTTCAGGTTTTCGTCACAGGTCCTCCGACTCAGTGTCTACAACTGCCCAGGCACCGCCCAGGCACTGCCCAGGCACCGCCCAGGCACTGCCCAGGCACTGTGCCTGCTCGGGCGAGCAGGATGCCTGCTCGCCGAGCAGGGCGCTGCTCGTCGCGAGTAGCGCCTGCTCGCCGAGCAGCTCGCCCTGCTCGGTGAGCAGACCTGCGGGAATTGGTCAAAAAGACCAATTCCGCCCCCACGATGCCACAACGGACCCCACGACTTCCTACGTGCATAAGAACACGAAAATAGGTCAAAAAGAGGGCCGAGCCACGCCTATAAATAGAGTTTTTCCAATGTAAATTAGTATCTTTCATTTTTTGTAAATTATCTTAGCTTTCCCCTTGTAATTCCTCTCCATCTCCTCCATCTTCTTCGACCTCCATTGAAGCTCCTTCAAAGCTGTTCTCGAGGAATTATCAAGGTTCGTCCTTAAGACTAGGTCGCCGGCTACAGAGTAAACAGGTTCCCTGAAAGGGATTTTTGTATCTCCTTTTATCTTTCCTTGTTTGTACTCTTTGATACAGTTGCCGAACTTAGCTTATTGTATCTTGTGACATTTATCTTCGCCTTTAATAATAATTTAGCTCTTATTTTGTTCTATGATTATTTGTCTAATCTCTGTCTTACGCTTTATTCAATTGGTTTAACTCATTCAAAAGCCCCAAAATCTAGTAGGCACATATTGCGAGTTGAATCTGACCTAGTCAGAGCCTAGGAGATTGACGACCTCTTAGTTGATTAAGCGCCAATTTACTGAGCCTTAGACCTAGTTTCGGCCTTAGGGAATCACGCGCTAGGAACTTCAGGAGGGTAAGTAGGGTTAATCGCCTTGAATACAAGTGACTCAGATTAGGTTTAGGTTTTATTTCAATAGACCTAATAATCTATCTTCATTATTATCGTTCATACCATGTTCCTTCGGATAATTGCATTAGTGAAAGATCAATTAGGAGTAGTTTAACTTAATTAGGGGTAAAGTAACTTAATTAGGCATAGAATAACTTAGTTAGAATCAGATAACTTAGTTAGGATTAGTATAATTCAACCTAGGAGTAGATTAGTTTAATCAAACAAAAAACCCCCTAAGCCTAGATAACTCTGAAACCAAGTAGCTCGATACTTGCAGAAATAAATCCTGTGGACGATAACCTGGACTTAACCAGAAATTTATTACTTGATAACGACGGGGTACACTTATCCCTTAGTGAGGCTTCTTCACCGAAGCCGCATCATTAGGAAAAAAAAGACTACGGCGTAAAAGGAAGAGTACCAGGAAGTCTGATTCTGAGAAAGGACTTGCCTGACGCCGGTGAGCACACAAGATGGCCAGAAATTAGATTCTGACGCTGGAACAGTAAGGCGGAGGTTAGAAGGAGCCGTCACATGCCGGCGCGTGGAGGCGGAGAAATTCTTTGACGGAGGCGCGTGGGACTCACGTGCAGGTCGGTAGCTGGTCGGATTTCGGAGGCAGGCCGGTCGGAGGCGGAAAGGAGGACTGAGATGGGTGGTGAGATAAACTAAAGTCTGGAAATATACACAAGGGACTCAAGCCCTTCACTGATAACCCTGGAAATTCTACCAGAACACACAAACCTGGGAAATACTACCCAGAACACACAAACCTAAGAATACAGAAAACCTAAAGCTCTGATACCATGTAAACTTCTGTAATCTTATATCTCAATTTCTTCTGTATCACATGACATATATTTATATACACAACTAGCTAGTTATCTTACAGACAGTCAACTATCCTTACCCTACAAGTAGCCTAAACATTTCTACCCTACAACAGCCTTGAGCACACTTTGTATTAATTACATTGACAAATAGCACCCTAAGCAGCCATAGCCATGCACTATATTAATTACACTACTTTACTTGAATGATAAATAAAGCCAATGAAATCAACTTCAGATGATAAGTTCGCTGATATGAAACATCAACAGATATTGTGAACTCACTATTTAAGGGACTAAAACTTTCTCTCTATTCACTATGAAATCACTATTTCACTTTTCTTTTATATGTTGACCCTACTCACTTAGGCATTGAAGTTTACACCAGGACCTCGTCCTAGCGCAGGCCAACCTTCCCTTAAAAAGTCAATCTAGAAAGTTGGTTCAGACCCAACATTTAGTGTAGTGAGTGTGGATTCTATTCTGCGACTTCCGGAACTCGATAAGCTTTCTTGACTAGCAAACTATACTAAGAGCATGCTCCTCGATAGGAGACCTCGTGCAACACATCTGTCTACTTGACGGATGGGGAAGGAGAGACCTTGTGTCATAATGAACACGGTGTGGGGCAATTTGCAACTCCGAGGTTTGAATGTTTGTATTCTTGCTCCGAAGCTAATGGATATGATAAATTGAGCCATTGATAAGAAATTAGTCATGTAGCTTGTGAAATGCAAAGAAAATGTCTTTAAGAAAAAAAAGTTGCTTCATATAAAAAGGAATAACAAGGAATGAGGAGAATTTGTACTCTGTTAAACGGGTTCCAGCTGGAGTACACTTTGAAGAATTCTTACTTTCTTTTTGTCATCGGTTTGCTTTAATATTTGCATGCCATTTTTGGCCAAGTTCATAGCATGCATAAAAATTGATTCTTTACATGTTAAAGGCGTGATTATAAACAATCATACTTACCACTCCACCGTCAATTCAATTATGATTATTGTTAACTATTTAACAATATATATATTGATGTTATAAATTAAAGGGTTAATTACAAATAACTACCATGTGGTTTGGCCGATTTGCGATATGGTACCTGTGGTATTTTTTTTTTTTTTGCAAACAGGACCTCGTGGTTGTCACCGTTAGCAAAATCAAGAAGACGGTCAGAATTCTATTAAAAAGCTGACGTGGCACAGAGGTAATTTAGGAAATTTGATTTTTTAATTTTTTTTAAAATTTTTTCTCTCTCTCTCACCCCTTCTCTCTTCTCCATCTTCTCCTTTCTTCTTCTCCATCTTCTCCTTTCTTCTTCTTCTTCTCCTTTCTTTTCTTTTCTTCTTCTTTCTTTTCTTCTTCTCCTTTCTTTTCTTTTCTTCTTCTTCCTCCTCTCTTCTTCTTCTCCTCTTTTTTTTTTTAATTTCTGGTAAATTCCAGCCAGAAATTAAAAACAAAAAAAAAGAAGATGGGGAAGAAGAGAAGAAAGGAAGAAGAAGAAATGGGGAAGAAGAAGAAGAAAAAGAAAAAGAAATGGGGAAGAAAGGAAGAAAAAGAAGAAAAAAAAGAAAAAGAAATGGGGAAGAAGAGAAGAAAGGAAGAAGAAGATGAAGGAGAAGTGGACATGGTGAAATGGATATTGAAGAGAGAAGAAGAAAAGAAGAGAGAGAGAGAAAATCGATACTGAGGAAGAAGAAGAAGAGGAAAGGAGGAGAGAGAGAGAAAAGTCAACAAAAAAGTAAAAAAAAAAGTCAAAAAAAATTGTTTCCGAAAATACCCATGCGATTTAACAGTCAAACTATTGTTTCCTTGATTTTGCTAACGCTGACAACCACGAGGTCCTGTTTGCAAAAAAAAAAATACCACATGTACTACATCGCAAATTGGCCAAACCACATGGTAGTTATTTGTAATTAACCCTAAATTAAATAAGTAAAATATTATTTAGTATTAATTATTTTTATTTTATCTTTCGATAAATATTATAAAAAAAATTATTTTATCTACTCAATATTAATAAATTTTAGTTAACATTTAAACTTTAAGAGTTAAAAAAAATAAATATTTAATTTTATAAGTCTACACTTTTTTAAATTTTATATTTATTTAATTTTAATAAATTTTTAATTTTTTTATATTAAATTTATAAATTTGATATCTCAAAATATCATAATATTAACGAATTATTAAAAAAAAAAAAATTGCGCACAATGCGCTTACATTAAAGAGGAAAGAAAAATCACCACCAGATCCGGATGTGATTCGAACCTATGACCTCCCTAGTCATAGGTAAGCTCTCATACTATGTTAGAATGTTAAATGTGAATAAAAATATAATTTTCACATGATTTTTTGAACATCGATTCAACCCGTTGGAGAGAATGTCTTCCCTTTGCTTCCTTTCATTTGCTTCTATAAATTCCTAGGGTTAAGAAAGAGTTTCTTTTGCTTAGAGAGGTAAATGAGTTGAACGAATTTAAAGCTAAATCAAGAAAAGCATGAAATCAGAGAGACTTACTTGGATATTTTATCTTGATTTGGAAGAAGAATTGGATCTCAATTTCAAACAAAAAAATGAATAACGAACAGGCACAACGGAAGAAGAGACATGTTTTAATTTGAGCCATTTATGACAAAAATGTCACTTGGTCTTCCAACTTTTTGATTTTTTTATTTGATCAACATATGTTTATTAATTGGCCTAATACATAAATAACCCCCTGAACTTGTCCAATTGTTGCAACTGCCCCCCTCAACTTTTAATTGTAACAACTTACCTCTCAAACATGTCCAATTGTAAAACATAACCCCTCAAACTTGTCCAATTGTAAAATATAACCTCAAATTGCTGACATGGGCTGCAATTGAAGAAACCTGTGAAATACAAAAGTTGCAACGCTCGTGGAGTGTGATAATCAGATCTTTGGCATGGTACGAATCCGGAGAAACGTTTTTCCGGTTGCTTCAAATACGGGGTAAAAAATTTCCCAATTTGGGGTTATGTTTTGCAATTGGACAAGTTTAAGGGGTAAATTATTACAATTGAAAGTTGAAGGGGGCAGTTGCAACATTTGAACAAATTCAATGGGTTATTTGTGTATTAGACCTTATTAATTTCATTAATTAAATACATTGGGCGCAATTGTTACATCCTTATTTTTATTTAGGTCAATTTTATAATTAATTACATTTCGGGCTTAAATTGTATAAGATAGAGAGATTCGGACGGATTGATAAATTACTAAATGATTCAAAAAAAAAAATACCAAAAGTTCTGACTCAAATTTATAATTATAAAAAATCAGTTTACTCATAGTTAATTAAATTATTTTCTGATTACTTACATTAATTAATCAGCAATTATTTAATTAATTGGTTTATGTGGATTTAATGGAAGTTAAGAGCAATTTTAGATAATGGAGCAGTTTTTTTGGATCGGTGAGCAACTTTGTCAAATGTGAAAGAGTACTTGTGTCACGATCTATCCCACGGACCGTGACCGGCGCTAGGGAACAAGTAAGTTTAAGCTACCGGAACCCGTAGCAAGCCTAAATTAACTTAGCTAATCAATTACATAAATTCGTTTTTAAATAAAATATTTAAAAGTATTAAACATTAAGTCATTGCCCAATATAATTTAATAAATACTCGTATATCTGGTACCGCGGTCTAGAATTAGAATTTTATATTAGCTAGAAGGATGGGTAAATTTCATCAATAGTGTATAACCTTTACCCCATTTTACACTTTGGTGTACGACCTTCATTTTGTCTCATTAATATATACAAACTTATAGGTGACCTCCCACTTTGGTGTACAACAGGTAAAAATGACCGGTCAGCATCCGGTCAACGCGCCACATCACCATTTTTCAACTTTAATTAAGCACACTCTATATAGAATTACTAAAATACCCCTTTATCCTAAATAAAAAATATACCCTCTCCTTCATTTATTTTCTACAAATAGTTTCTCTCTCTACTCTTTTCTCCTTAACTCCTCTCTCTCTCTCTCTAAATTCAATAATCAAACTCAAAATAACATTTAAGGACTACATCATGGTTTTACTTAATTAAAACCTCAAATCTGCAAATTCCACGTTTATAGTTCAAGGTTCACAAAATCAAAACCTGAAATCTAACCATTTTGTCAAAGTCAAAATCTAAAATCAAACAATTTCACCTATAGATCCTGAACAAACCATCAACCTCCATACCTTTAAGCTCTCTCTTCTTCCCTATATTCAAAATGTGCCGCTGCTATAGGGGCTTTAACTGGGAAAATAAATTGGTGGAAGATTTAATTGGAAAAAGTAGTGGAGGTTTTAATCAGGCAAAAATTTCCCAGAAATTCCCCTACTCTGGTTTTCATTTTTTTTTTAATTTTCCCATGCTTGCTCATAGTTCTGTACTGCTTTCGTGTTTTGTTGATATCTATACCGATTTGGGACTGTCAAATCTAGCCGCCAATACCGAGTTAGATCTTTTGATGGTAGGAGTTGAGGAAGACGAAGAATTAAAAGAAGAAGCTTTGTGAAGAAAAGCGGTGGTGGAAGCGGCGGAGGAATTTCCCACAAGACTAACGGCAATCACATACCCAAGTGGACTGCCATTTGGAGTTAGCCATTGCTCAAAACTTGGAGACCTTTAGGTATGGTGGAAGAAATTGGGGGAATTATTTCAACCGATTTATGGTTTGCAAATTGTTAAGAGAGATGATTTAGAAAGAGAGAAAGAGGAAGAGGGAAAGAGGAGTTGCAAGGAGGGTATTTTAGTAATTGCCTAGTGGATAAGGATATTTTAGTAATTATATAAGGAGTGGGTCCCACTTTTTTAAGTGGGTATATAAGAAAATGGTGAGGTGGCACGTTGATCAGGCGTTGACCGGTCATTTTCACCTGTTGTACACTATAGTGGGAGGTCACCTATAAGGTCGTACATATTAGTGAGACAAAATGAAGGTTGTACACCAAAGTGTGAAATAGGATAAAGGTTGTACACCATTGATGAAATTTACCCCTAGAAGGATTAACCAAATAAAGATATGTGTGCCGCCCGAAAGAAAGATCGTGGGCTGCAACAGACTTCTAGTCACCTGAAAAATTAAAGGAGTCAAACCTCCCATAGTGAATTAATTATATGCAATGCATGAGTAATTTAACATTTATGTCACACACAATAATAATAATAATATATAATATAAGTGATCACACAATATGCTTTTCATAAAATTGTCTTGTAAATAAATAGATAGGTGGTTTAATACGTATGTTGGACCCTAAACCTCAATACCCAATCTAATAATCCATCAATAATCATCATTTCACTCATATCCAATAACTGGGGGACTGAGAATAACTCAACCGACCACACACCCAGTTAGCTGGAGGACCGAGAATAACTCAACCGATTCCGTACCCAGCCTCAATTAAATCCAAAATCCACATATCATATAGCCCGAGAATATCTCAACCGAGCTTATCCATATATCACAACATTCACAATACTAGTATTATCAATATCCAATAACCCGATAGTACCTGTGCGCACAAGGTCCTGATGCCGCTCACCAGGAAGCATGTCCATAACACGTATTTATCCACAAATAATTACGTATAACGTAGTATAAACAATAAGACACTTTTATAAGTAAAAATAATACTTTACTTGAAATATCATGAAATCATTTATTATGAATGCAAATGCTAAATTAAAAATGTATAACATATAATTAACTCACAATTTGCTCCTAGCCGACTGTCCTAATTTTCAGGTACTGCTCCTCCTCCTACGAGTTGAGTATCTAAAAGAGATAATATTATTTTTAGAATTTATATATGTTTAGGGAAATATTAAAATTTATTTTGTCACGTTTTATAGACTTTCTACCAAAAATTCGGCAGAGTCCCCCTATAAAACGGACATCCTCCTAGTAATGATTAGGGTCAACTCTGCAATAAAATACACTTCTATATTTAAAAATATTCAAAGTCCAAACCGGAACTCCATAGACTACAATTTATCAACCCGGTTGGACATCAATCATCCGACAGTTTCATAACTGTCACTAATTCCAATACTTTACTTCCAAAATTACTCATCATCAACAACATATAAACATATTTTTTTTTGATAGAAATTGGGACGAGACAGATCTTGAGCGGGGAGAGCACCCATGGCCCAAGAACTGTCAAACCCTTCATATATTAAAAAATAAAAGGTGAGAGTTTGAACAAGAGAAGAGGAAGGAGAACAAACAAGAAGAAGGAGAATGAGAAAAGTATAGGAAATGTCAAGAAAAGCGTAAATGAAAAATATTACAGATGTCATCGTTGATAAACATGTGACAAAAAGTAGGAGCTGAAGGCCACCAGTTGATTATAGAGGAAGAGACTCCAAACTTTGCCAAAGCATCAGCAACACGATTTCCTTCCCTAAAGATGTGTGTGAAAATAATGTTCATCCTAGAGCAAATGTTGAGACAGTGCAACCATTCTTGTCGAATGCTCCAAGGAACATCCATGGAATGAAGCCGAAGCAAATTAACTACGTACATGGAGTCTGACTCAACCCAAAGATGATGCCAATTTTTCTCCCAAGCAAGTTCAATTGCGAAAATAGCGGCTCTCAATTCAGCCATGTAAGCAAAAGAAGGAGGGGTAGAAAAAGCAAAACAACCTTTGGGAAAGCCGCGATAGTTACGAAAGATACCGTCCGCTCCCGCCTCGCCAGGAGTACCAAAAGCAGAGCCGTCCACATTGACTTTAACCCAGCCCGGAGGAGGTTTAAGCCAATGGACTGGAATAATGTTGGGAGCAGGAGGCGGCCTTGGAGAAGCCAAAAGATGGGATAAGATATCAGCATCTCTCCTCGAAGAGCAAAAACCTTTAGAAGAGGCAAAGGACTCTTGAATCATTCGAAAAAGGGTGATCTTCGAGTGCTGAATAGAAGGAGAAACCTCCTTAAAGGTTGCTTCATTTCTGCAATGCCAGATTAACCAGATGCAAGAGACAGCGGCAACACGCCAGATCATCGACACCTGGGAGCCAAAATGAATGCTACGAAAAGTGCTGAAGAAGTGGATGAATTGGGAATGACGAGGTAAAGCGCAGTCAAAATAAATCTCAAGGGCCCTCCATAGAGAATCTGCAAAAGAACAGCTAATGAACAAGTGGTTAATGGACTCAACATCCCTACCACAAAGAACGCAACGAGAGGCAAAAGATAAGCCTAGACACTGCAGGAGGTCGTGAGTCGGAACCCTTCCATGCAAAACTCTCCAGGATGTGAAGGAGCGAGAAGGGGGAGTATGAGAATTCCAAACAAATTTATACCAGTCCACCGAGGAGGAACGAGGACAAATAATCGAATAGTACTCTTTGGCAGAGAAAATACCCTTCGTAGAGGGCTGCCAAGCGCATAAATCTAAATCATCTCTACCCCTGTGAATAGATCGAATACTATCTTGAACAACCGAAGGCAGAGTGCTTAAGCCAAGCCATTCTGAATTGACTAAAAAATCATCAACAGAATTAAAGCGAGAACGCTTATCATGATGATCAAGACCCAATCTGTCCGCCACCGATGGAATGATCCACCTATCAGTCCAGAAATTGAGCGTTGAAGACTGGCCAATCCACCAAAAGGTCTGTTCCCAAATGGATGAATAAACAAACTTACAGGAAGACCAAATCGAGGAAGGAGCAATGGTAGCTTTAGGCAAACCAGAGACAGCCATAAATCTAGACTTCATCAGAGAAATAGCAAGACTGTTGCCTTGAATTAAATCCCAACACATCTTACCCAAGAGAGCTTGGTTAAAGATCCTAAAATCCTTAATGCCCAATCCACCACCCTCCAAACTTTTGCAACAAGTTTGCCAGGGAACCGTGATTAACTTCCTCTGATCAATACAACCCGTCCAAAGAAAATTCCTAACACTACTATTGAGCCTTTTCAACAAACTCACTGGCCATTTATAGATCAAGAATGAATGAACTAGAGAGCCAGTAATAGCAGACTTAATTAGAGTTAAACGACCTGCAAAGGAGAGAGAGCTACCTTTCCATTTGCTACACTGAGATAGAAACTTGTCTGCAAGGCAGCTGAGGTAACGGGCCCTAGGATCGCCTTTAAATAGAGGGACTCCTAAGTAACTGAAGGGGAGAGACTCCAAACGGATGCCAAGACAGTTAGCAAGCCGAACCCTCCTCGGAGGATTCACCTGAGAACCAAAAAAGATAGCAGATTTATCCCAACTAACCTGCTGACCGAATATCTGTCCATAGAGCAGGAAAAATTCCTTGATAGCATGCATATTGCTCAAAGATGTCACTCCAAAAATGAGCATGTCATCAGCAAAAAGAAGATGAGAGGGAAAGGAATTTCCACTAGAATAATACATAGGAGAATAAGTACCCTCCCTTACCATTTTAGTAAGCCAACAAGAGAAAAAATCCTCAGCAATGTCAAACAGCAGAGGAGAAAGGGGGTCCCCTTGTCTAACCCCTCTAGAACAAGAAAAGTAACCCTTTAGAGAACCATTAATCATCACAGAAATACGAGCAGATGCCAGAATGTTTAGGATCCAATCCCTGAAAGTGAGAGAAAAACCGAAGGAATCCAACACAGCCAAGAGGAAGTTCCAATCTAAAGTATCAAAAGCCTTACGAATATCAATTTTTAAGGCCATATGACCACCAAAACGTTTTCTGTCAAGCATATTAACTCCCTCAGAAGCTAAGGCAATGCACTGATGAATGCTTCTACCTTTAAGGAAACCATACTGGTTGGGAGAGACAATCCTTGCAGCAATAACTGCAAGGCGATCCGCAAGAATTTTGGTGATGATTTTGAAACCAAAGTTACTCATCACAATTGGACAGAAATTCTCAATTCTGTCAGCTTCAGCCACTTTAGGAATAAGGGCCATAATACTAGAGTTTAAACCAGGCAGGATGTAACCATGATCAAAGAAAGCCTGAACCATATTGCAAACATCCTTCCCAATAATATCCCAAAAGGAGCGATAAAAGGTTCCCCCAAAACCATCAGGACCAGGAGCATTGTTAGGATCCATGGAAAAGACTGTGTCTTTAATATCTTCAATGGAAGGTTTAGAGATTAATTCCTCATTTTCCAAAGAAGTTACTAAGTTGGGAATTACCTCATTAATTGGAGAAAGATCGATATGGTCCCTAGAATTGCGGAAGAGATTAGAGAAATATTCAATTACATGATCAGATAATCTAGCCGTGTCGGAAGTAGGACCCTCATCGCCGATCCTTAAATGATGAATGCCAGCCCAAGTCTTTCTAACTTTAGCAGACCTTTGGAAAAAACTAGTGTTCCTATCCCCCTCTTTAAGCCACTTAACACGACTTTGCTCTTTGTACATCATCTCCTGCCGAAGAAGTTGTAAATCAAGATTGGAGCAGGCGGCAGAAGCAGCACTACTCAACTCCGGAGAATCACATTGCTCAGAAATTTGCTTTTGAATATCGGCAAGATGAACTTCTGCCAGGTGGATATTAGAATCAATTCTGCCAAAAACGTTTTTGTTCCAATCCCTGAGAATAGGCCTAAGAGTGCGAAGTTTATGACATAATAGTTGTGCAGGAGGAAGCGAGATGTGCGATGCAGTCCAGTGGTTGGCAATAACTCCCTTTAAAGAATCATTAGTGGTCCACATTGCATGAAATCTGAACCTAGCAATCCTTGGTTCCCCATTTCTGCATTGAAGAAGCATCGGACAATGATCAGAACTATACCTTGCTAAAGCTGTGCAATAGATAGAGTCCCAAGAATCTAAAAAGCCCTCTGACACCAAAGCTCTATCCAGACGACATTCAACATGAGCCGCCCCATGTCGACCATTGGACCAAGTAAACCTCTGACCCAAAGTATCAATATCAATAAGATCACAATCATCAATAAAATTCCTGAATTCCCTACATGATCTAACAACAGGAGAGGGACCAAGCTTCTCATGAGAGCCCGTAATAGCATTGAAGTCCCCAAGCACCAACCAATTATTATTTGGAAAGGCACAACTATAAAGAGAAGACCACAACTCCCTTCTTTCCGAAGCCAGGTTACTACCGTAGACAAAAGAGAGCAGAAAAGATTTATCACCCAGCTGGTGCTGAACAGTAACATGTTGAGCATGCGAAGAATGAAGAGAAAGAGAAGAAGCATCCTTAGTAAGAAGCCAAAGAGTCGGAGAATCCTTATCATTCTAAGGATAAAGAGAAAGTCCCAAAGATCTCCAAAACATATCAGCAGTGTCACTAAAACAAACAAGAGGTTCTGCAAGACACAAAAAATCAGGACGATGTTGTAGGCACAGAAGCTTCAGGGCTCGTTGAGTGCGATCATTACCGATACCCCTACAATTCCAATACAACACAATCATTGAAACTGCACAGGCGGCTTGCTATGCCGTTTACCACTGACCTCAAGGGGGATGATGTTGTCTTTTTGCTTCTTCCTTTTCTGGACTTTAGTCCAAGTATTTTCCTCTGTAACATTAACCACCTGCAAACAATCACTGGTTCCTGAATGCTCAATGGTTTGCAAATTAGGAATATCAGAAACCTGAATATTGGGTTGAAGGGTTTGCCAATCCAAGACTCCCAGCTCTTTATCAAGTTGATGAGATGGAAAGCCAAGAGTAGGAGAGGCGGGGGCCGTGCCAGAATCAGAGTCAAGAACCGACTCATTAATCCTGACCGAACTATGAAGTACCATCTGCAAGTCACAGTTATTAGGTTTGTCAAATTCCCTATTGGTAGGAGCCCCTTTAGAGGGTTCACCAGTATCCATGTGAACTCTTGGCTTCTGTTTCCAAATCCGAGTAACAGACCTACCTCGGGGCTCAGGAGATCCCATCTTCTGCTTCCCATTTCTTTGCTTTAGCTCAACATGCTCTTCACTACGAATGTTCCTCCTACAAGCTCCAGCAGAATGGCCAATGGAATGGCAAATGGAGCATAAATCCGGAAGTCTTTCATATTCAAGGGAAATCCAGTGCATTGAGGTATTAGTATCCACCCTAAGCTTGTATTGAATTTCCTTAGAAAGCTCCACATCAATCAAAATACGAGCATAGTGACCCATTTCACCCTCCACAGTATTCTTATCAAAACGAAGGGGCACCCCAATCGCTCTTGCAATGCTTGCCATGATCCGCTTGTCCCAAAATTCCCAAGGAAGATTGTAGAATCTTACCCAGACTTGAGCATAAGTGGATTTGTGCGAGTCCGGGTTAAATCCCGGGCTCCAAGGAATGAAGCGCATAATCCCCGGTCTAAGTGCAATGGCACCACGACTCCAAACAGATTGGAGGGTCTCTGCGGACGAAAGAATGATGTGGTAAAAACCTCTACCTAGAGAAATCAATTTCCAATTAGAAGAACAACCCCAAATAGATGAAAGTTTGGCTTTCAATTCCGGCTGTTTCCATGGAGTTTCTCCTTTAACAAGAGTAATACGTCCGATAATAGAATATTTACAAAGATTGAGTCTTTCATTGTAAATATCCTGCTGAATTTTGACGGCTTTAAAACCGCCTTCTTCGGTTATAAGAGATCGATTCACAGGGGGAGGATCATCCGGAGAAATACCCGCCGAATGAGCATTACCAACAAGGGTAGCCGCATAGGACTTAGGTCCAGAAGAAGGCCCGGGCCTCAAAGTAGGGCTTACCGCAGCTTTACTAAATCCAGGCAAAGCATTTTTAAAAAACGAGGATCTAGAAAAAAGGTGGGCAATGGAACAATCAATTTCCATCAGATTTACTAGAATCAATTAACCAACAATCCTTATAAACCTAGCAAACAAAAAGCAGCCAACCTAAAATTAAAATCAAATTTTTGAATACAGGAGTCACAAATCCCAATCTCTTCCACTAGTAATTTGTCTTATTGTCTTATTAGTTCCTATAACGATTATATTATTATTAATATTGTTTTTATTAAATTAAAAAGATGTTTTTAATAACAGCTTGCAACAGCCGCAGCACCATGCAAGCGGCAAACGAAAAGGGGCGGCGCAGCGGCAAAGGGAGAACGACGGCGGTAAGGAGCAAGGATCCGCGGCGGACGAACTCGGAAGGACGACGCCAGGCAGGCGGCAGGCGGCAGTCGCAGATCCGCGAAGGAGAAACCACGGCAAATCAAACGGGAAACCGCACCACCCACATCAGGACGAGGACCGCGGCTAAGAGAGGCAACGGTAGGGACGATCGGAACGACGACGAGTGTGGAGCGGAGGAACGGCAGAGAATAGAAGAGCGACGGTAGACCCAAAAGGAACCAAACCCTAGCAGAGCCCAGAGCCCACAGACATCTCTAAAATTATATGTTGTTATATGTTTATATAACAACATATAAACATATATACTTATAATTTATATTTATAATATTTATATCAACCAAATTAACTAATCAATAATCTGAAGAACATAATTAATTAATTATGTTTAGTCCAATCTCTATTTAACCTTCATTTTTAAAATTATATATTCTGAATTTTTATCTAAATAAGGATCCAAAAATCATTTTTAACCCAACTTAATTTATTTTCTTTAATTTCACCCAACTATATACTTTCGTAATTTATAGAGACTAAACGGTAAGGAATTTGACCAAGGTCCAAGAATTAATGTTGCTCCAAATAATATTTAGAATATTCTGGAGTTAACAAAATAATTTTTCTGCACCTATTTTATATATCACCGGAAAATATCACCGGTGGTCGGATCCGGCTATCGGAAAAATTAAAGTTGATTAAACAACAACAAAGCCTTAGTCCCGAAATGATTCGGGGTCGGCTAACATGAACCATCCTATAAAATCGTGAAATTAAGTCATGTCAGCGACACAAATTCGCTCCCTCCACTCCGTCCTATCCACTACCATATTTTCCTCAATTCCCAGTAAACTCATATCACTCTCGATCACCCTCCTCCAAGTTTGCTTAGGTCTTCCCCTATCCCTCACCACTACATTCCTTTGCCACTCTTCGGTTCTCCTAACCGGCGCATCAAGCGCTCTACGTCTCACATGGCCAAACCACCTTAGTCGGTTTTCTCTCATTTTATTCTCAATAGATGTGACCCCTACTTTTGTCCTAATTATTTCATTATGCACCCGGTCCTTTCTCGTATGACCACACATCCATCTCAACATACGCATCTCCGCCACCGACATCTTATGGATGTGGCAGTGTTTCACTGCCCAACACTCCGTACCATATAACAATGCTGGTCTAATTGCCGTCCGGTAGAATTTTCCCTTCAATCTATTAGGCATTCCGGGATCACAAAGGAAACCCGTAACACTCTTCCACTTCGACCAACCAGCTTTAATCCTATGAGCAACATCTCCATCTACTTCTCCATCCGTTTGAATAATAGATCCTAAATACCGGAAGCAATCTGAGGCCTGAACAACTCTCCCATCTAGGGTGATTGTCCCTGCCTCCCTACTCCTATGGCCGCTAAACTTACACTCCAAATATTCTGTCTTACTTCGACTCAACTTAAAGCCTCTAGATTCTAGAGTTTGTCTCCATAGTTCCAACTTCCTCTCCAGTCCTTCTTTCGTCTCATCAACCAACACAATATCATCTGCAAACAGCATGCACCATGGTATACCATCTTGAAGTGAACTTGTTAGTTCATCCATAACGATGGCAAAAAGAAATGGACTTAGTGCGGAACCTTGATGCACTCCAATCGTAATAGAAAACTCTTCAGTCTTCCCAACACTAGTACGTACACTCGTGCATACTCCCTCATACATGTCCTTTATGATGTCAATATATTTCCGCGAAATGCCTTTCCTTATCAAGGCCCACCAAAGTACTTCCCTTGGTACCTTATCATATGCTTTCTCCAAGTCAATGAAAACCATATGCAAGTCTTTCTTCTTATTTCGATAGTGCTCCATTAATTGTCTCATTAGATGGATGGCTTCCATAGTTGATCTTCCCGGCATAAAGCCAAACTGGTTTTCCGAGATCTTCACCGTCCTCCTTAGCCTTTGTTCGATCACTCGCTCCCAAAGTTTCATGGTGTGACTCATTAATTTGATTCCCCGATAGTTGGCACAATCTTGGACATCGCCTTTGTTCTTATACAAAGGGATTAAGATACTTTTCCTCCATTCTGATGGCATCTTATTGTTTCTCCAAATTTTGTTGAAGAACATCGTCAACCATTCGATTCCTCTTTCTCCCAAACATCTCCAAATCTCAATAGGGATGCCATCAGGTCCTATTGCTTTCTTCAACTTCATCTTGCTTAATGCCATTTTGACTTCACCCTTTTGAATTCTCCGCAGGCATTCATGATTTATCATATCGTGATGGATACTTATATCTCCAACATCTTGTTGGCGATCTCCATTAAATAAGTCATCAAAATAAGACCTCCATCGTTCCTTGATATCCTTATCTCCAACTAGGACTTTTTGGTCCACATCCTTCACACATTTAACTTTTCCGAGATCTCGCGTCTTCCTATCTCTCATCCGAGCAATTCTATATATGTCTCTTTCCCCTTCTTTCGTATCCAATCTTGTATACAGATCCCGATTCACCTTTGCTCTAGCATCTCGTATGACCTTCTTTACTTCCCTTTTAGCCTCTTTGTATTTTTCGTAGTTCTCGTCACTCCTACATTTCCCCAATAGTTTATAGGATTCTCTCTTACTCTTTACTGCTTGTCGTACTTCTTCTGTCCACCAAGATGTGTCCTTACCCGGTGGCATGCTACCTTTAGATTCCCCTAGAACTTCCTTCGCTACTTCCTTTATACTATGCTCCATCTTATTCCATATCGAATCTATATTTAAATCCATATTGCAAGTCCAAATATCTTTTTTGGTCATCTCATCCACAAATTTTTGTTGATTCTCCCCTTGCAATTTCCACCACTTAATCTTAGTCTCTACTTGTGGTGTTTGTTTTCTTATACATTTCCTACTTCGAAAATCTAGCACCACTACTCTATGTTGGGTTGTCGTACTCTCACCAGGGATCACCTTACAATCAATATAACTCTTTCTCCAAGCACTCCTTACTAAGAAGAAGTCAATTTGGCTCGCATTACCACCACTCCGATAAGTCACTAAGTGGGATGTTCTCTTCATAAACCATGTGTTCATGATACTCAAGTCATAGGCTGATGCGAATTCCAAAATATCATTTCCTGCTTCATTCTTATCTCCAAAACCATACCCTCCATGAACACTCTCAAAGTCATCTCGCCTAGAACCCACGTGTCCATTGAGATCACCCCCCAGTACCATTTTTTCACCCCTAGGAACCTGTTGCACCACTTCCTCTAAGTCATCCCAAAAAGCTTGTCTTATAGACACATCTAATCCTATTTGTGGCGCATATGCACTAATGACATTCACAACCTCATCCCCTATCACTAGCTTAACACTCATAATTCTATCGCTCTTCCTATACACCGCTACTACATCATCAATATACTCCCTATCAATAAGAATACCTACTCCATTTCTACCCTTATCCTTTCCTGAGTACCAAAGCTTATAACCCCAAGGAGCTATCTCTCTAGCCTTGGCTCCAACCCACTTGGTTTCTTGTAAGCACAGTATACTTATTCTCCTCCTCTTCATAACATCTACAATTTCAGCTAATCTTCCTGTCAAAGAACCTATGTTCCATGTCCCAAAGCGTAACCTACTACCCTTACCCCTACCCCTACCATTACCGTGGACTAGCTTATTTACCCGCAACCCTTGCATATTTGACACCACCCCCGGGTCCTGGGGTGGCGCGCCGCTTCGGGGCGACGACCTAGCAACCCTTGCACATTTATCACTACACCCGGGTCTAGGAAGTGCAGCGCGTCGCTGAGTAGGGAACGCCCCAACGATATTTATATTCTGGTTCATGTCATAAGATGTGGCTAAGTTTTACGCTGGTCGCCACAAACCTACCGGAAAATTAAACTTTGGTTAGATTTCTTACTTTTTCCGGTGTAGCTCCGATTACACCTCAAAACTCCTTGCATGCATCAAAATCTAGTGTATCCATAGGTAAATCGACCCCCTGAGTCCATTTTTGGTGTTAGAATTGCAAAATAATGAACATAGGACCGAGTAATGGAGAGAATAGCAAAAGTGACGAATTTTCTCTCTCTAAACAATTTTTAAAAACTCAAAATCTCACAATAAAACTTATATGTATGCGTAGCTGGAGTTGAGAGCTTCGTTTCGGTCTAAAAATCGTGAGAAATGGTGAAGAAATGAGGAAGAATAGTGTTGATGTTGTTTATGTGAAATGAAGAAGAAGAGCTTCTTCACCTTTCAACAATGGAGTCTGGTATGCAGATCCATTTGTTTAATTTAATATTGTCAAAATTTCCCTATTAGTCCCTACATTTATAATAGCTTTTAAAAAATTTCTCAAAAGTAATTATACTTTAGTTTTAACTCCTTCTAACTAATTCATTTTAGCAAATAGATTAAATATATATAATTTGGGTATTACAACTTGAGGGGTAGTTAAGAAATGGAATTGATGGCAGTTATTCGAAGGACACTTACAGTGTAAATAAAAGGTTTTACATCGGAAACATGATCTACACACAACACACAAATTAAACTAAAAAAGAGCCGAAATTTCAATATTATTCTAGCAATTTTTCTCATTGATGTACTTTGTTTCAAGGATTTTTCACTGCTTATTTATTCAATTCTGGTAAGTTTTTATACGATTTCATACAACTTCTTTCTCAAATTTAATTGTGAGTCAATTGCTAGTTGAATCTTTAGCCTTATCTCAATTCAACTTTTCAACTCAGAATCGTTTATTCTAATTAAATCGTCTTATTTACGGTTTTAATTTCGAATCTTTGAACTTTTTGTCCTTTTAGCTTTTCCACAATTTTAGTTAGAAGTCAGATTATTCTTTTGAAATTGGAAAAAGTACAAACACGACTAAATTGATTAACAGTGTTAAAAAAATTCAAAATTCAAAAGAGTTAATTTTGTCCTTATATTTATTTATTTTATAAATTAACTCTCATTATTATCTAATTATTACAAACAAACCTAAAAATAAAAAATAAAAATCAATTACATCATCTTCTATATTTCTCTTTAATTTCTTATTTTTCTTCTACTTACTCTTTCTTCTCTTTATTTCTCTCAATTAATTCAACATAAGAGCAATGTATGAGCCGTGTTCCAATTCCAATATTGCTTCCCGCTAAAATACACAGCCGGTAACGGTCATTGCAAATCCTTTCCGCTAAAAGTCAAGGTCATTTTGTTCACTATGAGCTTCATGAATTTATACTTGCTATTATAAATTCGATCACATTTTTCGTTAGAGTATGATAACGGTTCATCACAGTATCAGCACACATAGCTCCCAATCTGCAGCATACTGAAAATATTAGAAATATACAAACTTGTTGCAACTTATCTTTACAAAAAAGGCCTAATACATAAATAACCCCCTAAACGTGTCCAAATGTTACAACTATCCCCTCCCATTTTCAATTGTAACAACTTACCCCTCAAACTTGTCCAATTGTAACAACTTACCCTTTAAACTTGTCCAATTGTAAAACACAACCCCAAATTGCCGACATGGACTGCAATTGAAGAAACACGTGAAATACAAAATCTGCAACGCTCGTGGAGTACGATAATCAGATCTTTGGCGTGATACGAATCCGGAGAAACTTTTTTACGGTTGCTTCAAATACGGGGTAAAAAAGTTCTTAATTTGGGGTTATGTTTTACAATTGGACAAGTTTAAGGGATAAGTTATTACAATTGAAAGTTAAGGGGGGCAGTTGCAACATTTGGACAAGTTCAGAGGTTATTTGTGTATTAGGCCTAAAAAAAATAGCTTTAATAACTCTACACATAAAGACCGACCAAGACACTCCAAAAAGACCTCCACATATCACTATAAAAAACATTTAACTGTATAGTTATAGTCAAGTTCATACAGCTAACTTTGAAATTCATATTGTCACCTATTGGATTGGAATGCCTACCTGGGATGTGGTTATTACGAGAGAGCAATTAGGTTAATTAGGGAGATGCAAAGGGAGGGGTTGAATTGATTATAGGGAGAGAAAAATTAATAAAGAGAAGAATGAGAAAGAAGAAGAAAAATAAAAAATTAAAAAGAAATAGGGAAAATGGTGTAATTGATTTTTATTTTTTATTTTTGAGTTTGTTTGTGATAATTAGATAATAAGAGGAGTTAATTTATAAAGTAAATAAATATAATGATAAAATTAACTCTTTTCCTTTGACTTATGATTTTTTTTTTAACATTTTTAGTCAATTTGGTTTGTGTTTGCTAACGAAATGAACCTAAATGTACTATTTTATAAATTTATAAACCACAAGGGTACCGATCGAAAATAGATATAACCACAAAATATATTTTTTTTTTTTACTTTTCCCTTTGAGATTTTCATTATAAAATCTGTGGCACGCTGGCATCAATCCGAAAAAGCAGAAACATGCTAACACCCCTAAATATATATTCCTCAAAAGCCTTCTCTTGAAATATCCAAAATGTCAATTCCCTATTCTCTATGCCAATTGGCTTACAATTCAAGCTCTTCCCCTTAGATAGAATTTGATGTTTTCTAAGTGAATTTAGTTACTTTTCCAATTCTTTCTTGCTTTCTTTTCGCAAACCATCAAAGGTTCTTTTTTTTTTTCTTGAAAGTTGATTTGCCCTATTTTGAAATTACATTTATTAATTTCATTATATAGAGTCAAATCAAAGTTTGATGCATATGTTTGAAGTCTCATTTACGGAAAATGAGTATATACTTTTGTTTTTGGTGATTTTGAGCATTCTATCATAATGCTTAAAGCATCAAAATAAGGGCATGGTTGGATTTACATATTCCAAGCTATTGCTACTTAGCATGAATATATTCTCAACCTAAATTTCTGATTTTTAATCATTATTTCTGGCCCTAAGATTGAGAGATCTGCATGTAATTATTATTCAAAATACATCCACATCATCCATTCAATCCAATGTTATATATATAAAAAAAAAAAATTAAGAAAGGGAGAGTAGTTACATAAGCAAAAGGTAAATTACACCCGTAGCTACTGAACTTTACCTATTTTAATATTGTGACCATTGAACTTCAATTCTCAACAGTATAACCACTGAACTTTACACTTTTTAACAACGGTATCCATTCAACTTAACTAACTCATCAAAATGGCAGTTAACGACCTCAAAATGAAAATATTCAAGAATTAAAGTTGTTTAGAACGACATTTACCATGAAACCACATTTTTTATTTTCCAAAATCACCTTTTTTGGAGATTTCTCTCTCTAAAATTCAACTCTTTCTCCTAATCAAACAACACTTAAATAACCTCAAAACAAAAATTTTCTGATACAGATTGGTCCCGATATGAGGATTTTAATTTTAAATCCACAAAGAACTTTCTTCTCAAACCTATACTTGAAGGAGTTAATCCCAAGTATATAAGGAAAGCTCTCAACAATGGAGACTAGAAATTCATATTCATCAAAAGTCATGTTTCATTACAAATAAAAGAGTTTATATACTCTCTTCTAGGTTAAGTACAGATACTAAAATGCTTCCACGAGGGCTACAAAAAATTAAAGGACCTTAGGGATAGAATAGGGATAAGTAAATAAAAGGATAGAAAGGAAAATAAGACTAATGACAGAACAATAAATAAAAAGGTTTCAGCTCTTGTCCCCTTAATCCAGCTTGAAGAAGAAGTCATCTCAATGGACCTTGCACGCCATACCATATAACCCACACATCGTGTGAGTCCAGTTTCAAGTCTGATTAATAAAAGGTGAGTTTTGTTTTATGTGTAATTTTATGTTCTTACGATCCTTCAACTTCTAGCATTCTACCATCCAATAAGACTTTTCTTTTACTGAAAAAACTTTATCATCCGTTAATGATGTTGAAATAGTATCATCCAGTGAATCCTAGACTTAAAATTGTACTAGTTTGTGTTAAAATATTAAATAAAATAAACTTAATTTATAATAAAAATAAAATAAATTTAATTATTAATGTGTATGTGAAAGCATAGAAAAACATGTGATGATGGGTAGAGAAAAAATAAAAAAAATCAATAAATGTCATTGACTAGTTTAGATGTGGGTATACATCCACGTTGATGTTCTCAAATTGGAAGAAAAATGTTATACTATATATAAGAGTTAGTTTATTGTAATTTGATGGTATGTATGGTGAGAAAGATAAGAAAGTTTGATTGAGTGCATTGTCTTCTTCCATTTTTCATTTTTTTTCTAGTTTCTTTTTTCATGAATTAATAGTCCTCAAAATTATATGTTTGGTCATCACAAATTATAACTCAATCCTTACCTCATAATAATTCCAGTCCCTCTAATTTTCAACAAAGTGGTATCAGAGCCATATTACGAGAGTCAATCTTTCGCCAAACAGACCCTATAAAAAATGTCAGACGGTCTCAAACTTCCTTATCAATACCCCCAGCTCACCAAAACCAATTATTCAAGTTGGTGTATTCGAATGAAGGCGTTACTCGGATGTCAAGATGTCTGGGATATTATCGAAAAATGCTACGTAGTCCCAGGCAATGAGGCAGCGTTGACACATGAAGAAAAAGATACTCTGCAAAAAAATCGCAAAAGCGATCAAAAGGCGCTTACTCTCATCCATCAAGGTTTCGATGAATTAATGTTCGAGAAAGTAGCCGAAGCTACCACCGCCAAACAAGCGTGGGAAATCCTACGAGTTTCTCTTCAAGGGGAGGAGAAAGTTAAAAAAGTTCGTTTGCAAATGCTGAGAGGAGAATTTGAGACGATGAGGATGAAAGAGACGGAGGCCATTAGTGATTACTCATCCCGAGTAAAATCTGTCGTAAATCAGATACGGCAGTATGGAGAAAAAATTGAAGAGTCCAGAATTGTTGAAAAAATTATGCGATCACTACTACCAAAATTTGATTATATAATGGTGGCTATGGAGGAGTCTAGAGACATCAGCGAAATGTCAGTTGACGAAGTTGTAGGGTCATTACAAGCACGCGAGGAGCGGTTTGAGAAACGAAGAGAAGACTCTGCAGAACAAGTCTTAGCAACAAAGACTGTGTTTAAAAATGGCAAAAGTAGTCAGTCCGGCAGAGGACGTGGAAGAGGTCGAGGAGGAAATGGTAGAGGACGAGGACGTGGCAGAAGTCAAGGCAAAAATGAAAACGACAACAACAACAATGACAGAAGCACTCAATTCACCAGAGGCAGAGGAAGAGGTCGAGGACGCGGTCAAGGAAGAGGAAACTGGAGGCCGAATGAAGGACGCGACAAGTCCAATATTCAGTGTTATAATTGCTCCAAGTATGGTCACTACGCGGTAGAATGTTGGAGTCTGCCTAAGGAGGTAGAGGAGACTGCCAATAATATTCAAGATGAGGAAGTAACTGGCACTGTGTTACTTACCTACGAAGGTGAAGAAAATCGCGAAAATAATATATGGTACAGTAAAACTTCTATATAGGAATACACTTGGGACCGAACTATTTGTATAACAATTGGGAGGTTATTACTAAATAGAGTTTGGTATAATAAAAAATTTCAACACATATAATTTTAAATTTTAAATAATACCACTTGAAATTGGTTAAGATTATCATAGGCATACATGGTTTATATATAATGTATAACAATAGACATTAATGGAATAAATTAAATATTTAGAATTTCAATTTAGAGTTTAGGTTTTCAATATATAGATAATTGAAAGAGTTTTATGGGAAAAATATAAACATCAATGAGAATACTAAATATTTATAATTTCAAGTTGTAATTTGGGTTTCCAACTCGTAAATAATTTCAATAGTTTTTTTTAATATTTTATGATTTAGTTTGAATTCTTAATATATACATATAAATATATAATTATTACTATATGGAGGCAAAATTTCTAAAGGTGGGACTTGAAAAGTGTATAACAAATAACGTTTGGGAGGTTATTCCTATTTATAACTGACCCAAGTTGGGACCAAGTTTTTTTATAACAAAATAGAGGTTATTCCTATATAGAGTATTCATATATAGAGGTTTTACTGTATCTTGACAATGCGGCAAGTAACCATATGTGTGGTGACAAGAAGATGTTTGTGGAGCTCTATGAATCCGTTCGCGGTAATGTTGTATTTGGAGATTCCTCCAAGGTTCCTATTACAGGCAAAGGAACAATTCTTATTCGGCTCAAAAATGGCGCTCACAAGTTTATTGATAATGTTTATTATGTTCCTAACATGAAAAGAAATATTTTGAGTTTGGGACAATTACTGGAGAAAAATTATGAAGTTCACATGGTGGATCGGAAACTACTCCTGTTGAATGAGAAAAATGAGTTGATTGCACGAGTACCCATGGCGAAAAACAGAATGTTCACAATTAACATTCAGACGGACGTGGCCAAATGTTTGAAAGCTTGTGTGTAATGTCCCCTCTGGCTTTGGAAGTTACGATACGGGCATCTCAATTTTGGAGGACTGAAGTTGTTGGGACAGAAGCAGATGGTAAACGGATTGCCTCATATTGACCAGCCTCATCAACTGTGTGAAGGATGTCTTGTTGGAAAACAATTCAGAACCAGTTTTCCAAAGGAGTCCATGTCAAGAGCAAAGGCACCACTTGAGCTAGTTCACACAGATGTGTGTGGACCGATCACTCCACAGTCGCTGGGTAAAAATAAATATTTTCTACTTTTCATTGATGATTATAGTAGAAAAACTTGGGTGTATTTTTTGAAGGAAAAATCAGAAGTTTTTGAGACATTTAAAAAATTCAAAGCCCAAGTGGAGAAAGAAAGTGGCCATTTTATTAAGGCACTCAGATCAGACAGAGGCGGTGAATACACATCCATCTCTTTCAAGCAATTTTGTGAAAAGCATGGAATCTGTTATTTCCTTTCAGTCCCCAGATCACCACAACAAAATGGCGTAGTAGAAAGAAAGAACAGAACGGTGCTCAACATGGTGAGGAGCATGTTAAAAAGCAAAAATTTACCGAAGGAGTTATGGGCCGAAGCAGTAGACTATGCTATCTACCTGTTGAACAGATCGCCAACTGTCAGTGTTTGGGATCAAACTCCACAAGAAGCATGGAGCGAAATAAAACCCAGTATTTCTCATTTGCGTGTTTTTGGCAGTGTTGCTCATGTCCATGTACCGGATGAAGAATGCAAGAAGTTAGATGATAAAAGCAAGAAATATTTGTTTGTGGGCTATTCAAAACATTCCAAAGGGTACAAAATGTTCGATCCTCAGACTCAGAAAATCATCATCAATAAAGATGTCACCATTGATGAAGAAGCAGTTTGGGACTGGACCGATGAGAAAGAAAACAGCTACAGTTTTTATCCTTTCATGGATGAAGACAATGATCAGGAAGAACCAGCCACAATCACAGCTACAACACCAGCAACCAGTTCGACATCAGCAAGCTCATCCAGTTTGAGTTCATCCTCGAGTAATGAAGACAGTTCAGATGAACATCCGCCCGGAAAGCCTAAAAAGTTCATACCTATTAAAGATCTTTATGATGTAACAAGAAATCTCGATGATGAATTAACTCTTTATTGTCATTTTGTTAATGATGAACCAACAGATCCAGAAGAAGCAATGAAAGATGAAAAATGGAGAAAAGCCATGGAAGAGGAGATTCATTCGATTGAGAAAAATAAAACATGGGAGCTGACGTCACTTCTGGGCGGTTAAAAACCCATTGGAGTTAAATGGGTGTTCAAAGCAAAGAAAGATGCAAACGGTGAAATCGTCCGACATAAAGCAAGACTGGTGGCAAAAGGGTTCAGTCAACGACTCGGAATTGACTACAATGAAGTTTTTGCTCCTGTTGCCAGAATGGAGAGTATCAGGCTGATAATTTCTGTAGCTGCTCAACACGGGTGGAGAATCCATCAAATGGACGTGAAATCCGCATTTCTCAACGGATATCTAGAAGAGGAAATTTATATCCAGCAACCACCTGGTATGTTATGAAAGGTCAAGAAGATAAAGTGCTAAAATTGAAAAAGGCACTTTATGGTCTTAAGCAAGCACCACGAGCCTGGAACAGTCGCATTGACAAATATTTTCAAGAAAATGGTTTTGTCAAATGCCTACATGAATATGCCCTGTATGCAAAGGTGAAAAATGGAGATATGTTACTTGTTTGTTTGTATGTGGATGATCTCATTTTTACAGTGAACAATCCTAAGATGTTTGAAGAGTTCAAGAAGACAGTGGCTCGTGAGTTCGAGATGACTGACATTGGTCTAATGTCATATTATCTTGGCATTGAAGTGAAGTAGAATGACGGCGGAATTTTTATTTCTCAAAGTGGTTTTGCGAATGAGATCTTAAAAAAGTTCAAGATGGAAAATTGTAATTCCGTCAGCACACCAGTCGAATGTGGAATCAAGTTGACGAAAGATGAAGGTGGAGACAGAGTCAATCCGACATTATTCCAAAGCTTGGTCGGAAGTCTCAGATATTTGACGTGTACGAGACCGGATATTCTTTATGCAGTCGGCTTAGTAAGTCGATACATGGAAGCCCCAACGGTGTCACATTGGAATGCAGCAAAAAGAATTCTCTGTTACGTGAAAGGTACAACTAATTTGGGATTACATTATTCAAAAACTTACGATTTCAAATTAGTTGGGTACAGTGATAGTGACTGGGCCGGTGACAAGGATGACCGAAAAAGTACAACTGGTTTTGTATTTTTTCTAGGTGATACTGCATTTACATGGAGTTCAAAAAAGCAGGCAATTGTGACGCTATCAACCTGTGAAGCTGAATATATTGCTGCAACCTCATGTATCTGTCATGCAATTTGGCTCCGAAAATTGCTAAAAGAATTTCAAATGAGTCAAAATGATCCAACATAGACTTTTTATCGATAACAAGTCTGCATTGACATTAGCTAAAAATCCAGTGTTCCATGACCGGAGTAAACACATTGATACACGGTATCATTTTATTCGTGAGTGTATTGAGCAAAGGGAGGTGACACTGAAGTACGTGAAGACACAAGATCAGATTGCAGATATTTTCACGAAGCCGCTGAAGTATGTTGTGTTCAGTCATTTGAGAGCTCAACTGGGAGTCATAAAAAATTAAGTTTAAGGGGAGATGTTAAAATATTAAATAAAATAAACTTAATTTATAATAAAAATAAAATAAATTTAATTATTAATGTGTATGTGAAAGCATAGAAAAACATGTGATGATGGGTTGTGATGATGGGTAGAGAAAAAACAAAAAAAAAAAAATCAATAAATGCCATTGACTAGTTTAGATGTGGGTATACATCCACGTTGATGTTTCTCAAATTGGAAGAAAAATGTTATACTATATATAAGAGTTAGTTTATTGTAATTTGATGGTATGTATGGTGAGAAAGATAAAAAAGTTTGATTGAGTGCATTGTCTTCTCTCATTTTTCATTTTTTTCTAGTTTCTTTTTTCGTGAATTAATAGTCCTCAAAATTATATGTTTAGTCATCACAAATTATAACTCAATCCTTACCTCATAATAATTCCAGTCCCTCTAATTTTCAACAGTTTGTATGTTCTTCCGCAATAATTATATGACTAAATTTGTAACTCACGTCTATTATTGTTAAGAGATAAGTCGTGAAATAAATTTTGAAGCCTCTTGTTGTGCTATTGTTGTTAAGAGACAATGGCTAACAAAAAAATTAGACAATTTGTGTTATTGTTATCGATTTTCAATTCTATTTAGTAGAGTGCATTCTTGTTTTTTTTTATATATGATTACTATTAAATTCAGACGTGATATAATAATTATTTACAGACATAATTTTTCAACAATTGAAATTAGTTTTGAATTTTATAAACAAAAAATAAAACTTTTTTTTGGATTGGAGACCTTTTAAACACGTGGTCCTAGACGGCCCCTATACGGCTTCCCCTGGAGCCTGCCTAGAAAAATCAAATTGATTTTTTTTTATAGAAATTGGGACGAGACAGAACTAGGGCGGAGTGAGCACCCATGGCCCAAGAACTGTCAAACCCGCAATATATTAAAAAAAGGAAAAAGTGAATGTTTGAACAAAATGAGAGGAACACTACAAGAATTCAAGCTTGTTGCGACAATTTAATTTGTCAAAATAAGTTATATTTTTGTCATAAGAAACTTCTTGTTACAAAGTGTTTTGTCACCATCCTAGTCACAATAAGCCCGTCTTAATAAGTTTTTAGTGACAAAATTATATTACCTCATAATTAGTTTTTAATTATTATTACAACTATAATTTGTCATTAATCTAGCTATTATGACAAAATTTAAATAACCGTGAAATATGATATATGCAAATGCCCATTGGGCTTGGGGCTTGGTACAACACAGACCCAACCCGCTAAAATCGTATATTAAGACCTGACACAGATCCACATGCAAATGCCCATTGGGCTTGCAGCGTGTACAACACAGGCCCAAGCCGCCATGTGTTTTTAATTCTACAAATTTATGAGGTTGCCAGGACTCGAACCCTCGACCGTTTGGTCCAAGCAACTCTAATACCATGTCATGAAACCGTTTGAACTAAAAGTTCAAGATGATTAAGGCTTAATCGTATATCTTATATCAATCTCTGGCACATTCTAATCCCCAAATAAATATGAAAATTTGTAAATTGATTTCCGAAACAATAGATTAGTCTAATTTGATAAATATTACTGTCATAATTTGGTTTTGCTTTTTCATTTTTTTACTAATTGTAATTTTGTCATAATAAGTACATTAATTGCGAAAACAGTTATTTTATCGTATGAATGTTTCGTTACATCTTTATATATTTATGACAAAAATGACGTGGCAATTTGTTTTTATCATAATACGTATTAAGTTCTACTTTCTTGTGATAAATATTTCGACAAACTATTTTTTTCTCACGATTTCTTTTGTTTTTTTTACATTTTCTTACTAATTATTATTTGATCACAATAAATACATTAGTTGTGATAAAAAAAAAATTTTACGTATGAATTTTTGTCACAACCTTATGTATTTATGACAAAAATGTGTGACAATTTTTTTTTGTCATAATATTGATTGACTGGTGCTTTATTGTGATAAATATTTGGACGAAACATTATTTTGTTATAATTTTGTTTGGAATTTTCACATTTTTTTACTAATTATTTTTTTCTTACAATAAGTACATTAATTGTGACAAAAATTATTTTGTCAGACGAATTTTTGTCACAATATTAGATATTTGTTGTAAGGAGAACAAACAAAAAGAAGAGGGGAGGAAAAAAATCAAATTGATTAACTTTATTATATATTGAACATGATTTGTTTGAATATATAGCATATAAAAATATAATTAATGATTTTGCTTAAAAAAATATAAAAATAACTATTTTTACTTGATTATTTATTAAATAATCAAATTTAGAATATTATACTTTTCGTTTAATTAGACAAATTTTTTAAATTATGCACTAGGTTTTTCATTTTATTTCATATTTAATTAATTTGAGATTTAAAAAAAAAAATAAAAAATAAAAAAAGAATGAAGATGTAGATAGAGCATTTGTCGTGCATGGAACTTCCACAAAAGGCAGCCACTTACGTAAATAAATTTACTCCACCATGAATCAGAATTTCGCTTTGATAAAGCAAAGTCCGACAGCGATTGACAAAGATTATATATATATATATATATAGTGGCGGAATCAGGACCCCATATAACCTAGGGTTCAAATATATCAGTTAAAAAAAATTAAAACGATAAAAAAAATTCAAAATTAATCGTGCGGTTGACGGTAAATTTTCAAAATCCAGCCCGTGAGGGCTGGAAAATTTTTTTTTAGCCTCCAACGCGTTAAAACTGTAAAAATGTTATTATTTTTTTTAGAAACTAGCATTAAACTAATAGAAAATTAAACATGTTTACTTTTTTTAATGGTAAACACATATTAAAAATGAATTCAAAAGTGTTATTGAAATAAAAATAAAGAGTCCATTTAAATTAATTAATAATGGTAACATGTTTTTATAATTATTAAAAAATAAAATTAAAATAAATAAAAACTTTTTAAAAGAAAATGAGGTTGGAGGGAATTGAACATAGGACCTCTCAAATAGAAATAAACATCTTTAACCATCTCATCTACCTTTAAACATTGAAATAATACTACAAAGAGTCAATATAATTCTTTCCAAAATATTACCGGAGTTACTAAATTTTTTTTTTCTCAATTCGCCGGCGGCCACCCGGGGCTGGAGCCCACCCCAAGCCCCCTTGGTTCCGCCCCTGTATATATATATATGGAAGGGATCAAGTGAGAACCCTCCCTTAGGTGAGGACACTTTGTTAGGTGAGAACACTCAAAACTACGTCGTTTTGAGTCTAAAAATCAATTAAAATCAATAAAAAACACTCACTGCTACTTGTGGGATTCAAACTTGGGCTCTATTATCTACACTTCACCTTACTTACCATTAAGACAATTACTTCTCTTGTTCATTATATCACGCGCGCTGCTTAATATAACATTGTACTAGTAGCTTCTATTGTTTAATATTTGACACATGCACTTATTAATATCGATTAAATATGCATAATAATGAATTATTAATAGAAAAAAAAGAAATGTGCATAATAATGAATTATTAATAGAAAAAAAAAGAAATGTGCATAATAATGAATTATTAATAGAATGAAAAATGAGAAAAACAAAAAACTTGAAAAACTTGAAAAAAATGCAATAAAAAAGACGAAAAACAAAAAAAAAATCGTGATGAAAATATTTCATCATGTTTTTCGAGTTTTTCGTTTTTCGTATTTTCAAGTTTTAACGTTTTTTTCATTTTTAATGTTTTCTAGTTTTTTTTTGTTTGTTTTATCGTTTAATAAGAATTGTGCATAATAAGTATTAATAACAAAATGCAAGAGTTAGTTCATGTCTATTATTTATGTAATGCTCATTACATAAATTTGTAAAGAAAACTTGAGTGATGTATTTGTGATTCTAAAATCTAAGAACATGCTCTAATTTCTTATTTATTTAATTCCTTTATATTTTTGTAATTTATGTTATATAAGAAAATATATTTTTTAAAACATACGTTAGAACATATATTTTAACTTTTAAAACACCAACTATGAAGTTTAGAACGTACGGCATATTTTTTAGAACATACGATATGTTTTTTAGAACATGTGTTATGTTTTTTCGAACATGAGTTATAAATTATATTATAGAACAAATGAAAAAATGATCCAGATATCTATTGATTTTTTAGAACATTATACTTAATTTTTGGAACATAAACTATATATTTTTTAAAAAAAAACGTTAGAACATATATTTTAACTTTTAAAACACGAACTATGAAGTTTAGAACATGCGACATATTTTTTAGAACATAAGTTATGTTTTTTTAGAACATGTGTTATGTTTTTTCGAACATGAGTCATAAATTATATTATAGAACAAATGAAAAAACGATCGAGATATCTACTGATTTTTTTTTATAACATTATACTTAATTTTTGGAACACAAAATATAAACTTTAGAATATACGTTATGTTTTTTAGAACATACGTTATGTTATTTAGAATATGAGTTATAAATTATATTATAGAACAAATGCAAAAATGGTCCATATATTTACTATTTTTTTAAAACATTATGGAGTGTAAAATTAATCCAATGGTGAAAACACACAAAGTAAGACTTACTTTGTCAAAAACAAAGTAAGCATAGCATTTACCATGTAATAATATTTAGAACATCGTCTTTAATATTTTAAAATATAAATTACAAAAATATAGATGAATTAAATAAATAAGAAATTAGAGCATGTTCTTGGATTTTTTTTCTATTAATAATTCATTATTATGCACATTTCTTTTTTTTCCTATTAATAATTTATTATTATGCATATTTAATCGATATTAATAAGTGCATGTATCAAATATTAAACAATAGAAGCTAAAAGGGCAATGATATATTAAGCAGCGCGCGGCATAATATAAAAGAAAAGCAATTGGTTCAGTGGTAAGCAGTGTGGAGTGTAGTTGAGGAGTCCAAGGTTTGAACCCCCCTATAAGCAGCAACGATTTTTTTTTAATTTTCCTACTCAAAACTACGTAGTTTTGAGTGTTTTCACCATAAGGAAGTGCCCTCACCTAAAAAAGGGTTCTCACAAGAGCCATCCCCTATATATATATATATATATATATATGGGGTAGGGGAGAAATTTTATAGTATTTCTATAGTAACACTTCCGATCAATAAAAATGGATCTAAACACATTATATGGATATGATTGGTGGAAAGAAAAATATATATATGTGTCCTGAATTTATTGATTGAGAGTATTACTCTCTTAGAGTACTCTAAAATTTTCTATGGTAGAGACTGTAGTTACTTTGTTTTTTGTTTTTGATAAAGTAATTATTACTTTGTTTATTTTCGTGATTGGATGATGAAATATAAAATTAATACAATGGTGAAAACAAGTTATAACTAAAATGTAACATAATCTAATTAATATATATATTTATTTATATATATAAAAAAATATAGTTTATATCCTTCTGATTTAATCCAATATAGGTATACAAATGACATAAAAAAATTAAAAAAAAAAAAATATTTGCGCACAATGCGCTTACATCTAAGAAGAAAGAAAATACCCACCCCACTCGGATGTGATTCGAACCCATAACCTCCCTAATCATAGGTATGCTCTCAGCCACTAGGCTAAGAGCTTCACCACACAAATGACATAAATATATAATCAAAATTTATGTTAATCAAAATCCATTGACTGAGTTTATTTCGGGCATGACTTTAATCCAATTAAATCTTCCTTTAGCCCAAACCTCACTGTAATCAATAATTTCAAAATTAATATAAGTATTATATTTGTTTCGAGCTTAATCTAACTTGATTTGAATCAAATTTTCTATGTGTGCGATTATAATATGTTTTCATCCATATGTTTTACAATTTTCATAAACCATCTTTTTTATAATATGTTTTTCTCATCTTTCTCTTATTTCTTTCCTTTATCTATTAGCATTTTTATGGAATCATCTTTCCTTCTCGTTTCGCTTCTTGCTGCAGATTGTTTATTGATTGGGTAAGTTTACAAGTAATTTTTTTTTATCACATATATATTTATTTCTTATCACAACTTGTGGTTGATGTAGTTTTCCAAAAATTCGAAAATATGAGGCTCACCAAAGTTAAAAGCTCCATCACGTTAAAGCGTTTCAGTTCTTTGATAACATCTACAACACACAGCTCTCAAAAGAGACGCAAGGTGTTTACAAAAATAAGGATGATATAAAGGATAAAAGGCCGAAGGTTGAAGATTCAATGAGATAACAACTCTCAAGGAGATGCTTATTGCCTATCCAATGTAGGGGTGAGCATTGATTCGGTTCGGTTACTAACCGAATCAAAATATACATTATTTCAGGAACAGAATCGAATAATATTGATAACCAAATACTATTAAACCGGAAAATTTCGGTTTAGTTTGGTTACCAACCGAATAATCAAAATTTCTTTAAATGTTTAAAATTATAAAATTTTATACAAAAAAAAATATAGGGTAAAGTACGAAAAAAATGCTCGTGGTTTGCCTTGTTTGCAAATAGAGGTCCCGTGGTTTAAAAGTTTGCAAATAGAGGTATGTGGTATACTTTTTTTACAAAACAAAGTATTTAAAATTAAACTTTTAAGTAATTGATAACAATAAGAGCATTTTTTTTTTTTTCAATTACATTTATATATTGACAAAATACAGATCACAAAATCAAATTGCAACCGCGTAAAATAAACTTAAATATCAATTTAGTTCATAAACTGTCAGATTAGTAAAAAACGTAAAATTTCACCATATTATTTATTGTTTCGATTTAGAAAGTTGTTTTTTTCGGGGGTTGTGTTTTGCTGATATGTAAGAATAATTTTTTTAGATAAAAACGTATTTGTTTGTAATCAGAACTTAAATGTATAATTATAATACTTTGTTTTGTAAGTAAAACATACTACAGATTTTTATTTGTAAACTTTTAAACCACATACCTCTGTTTGCTAATTGGGCAAACCACATATATTTTTTCCGTACTTTTCCCAAAAATATATTCATTTATGGAAAAAAAACATTATATCTCTTATAAATTTGAATTTCATTGAAGTTCAACTTTGATTTTATATTTTCAAAACCTAATACACTTATATATACACTTTGGTTTATTGAATATAAAATAAAATTATAATTTTTTTTATTTAAAACTTTAGTTCGATTTCGGTTAAACCAGTATTTTTTTATAAAATAACTGAACGGATTAAATGAAAGTCGAACCAAACTGAACTAAACCGAATCAAAGAGTAAATAATTAAATCAAACTAAGGTTATGGTTCGGTTATGAGTTTGATCATCGATTACTAGTTATTTTGCTTAGTCCTAATCTAATGATGCGAAACAAATGAAACTGCATGGTTTGTCATAAGGGCACTTGGCTAAGAAATTCTGTATGAAACTTATGATCATATATTTCATAAGTTTCATAAATTTTGTGATCACACGTCTCATATAGAGTTTTTTTACCAAGTATCCTCATGTAATTAGATCATTTGATGCTGTTTCATTTGTTTGATGTGTTTTGGATGGACAGTAAACCAATGTTATTAGAACCAGATATCAAACCGGATTTATAACTGAGTCATGGGTCACTTGGTTGGACCGGATGACATAATAAATAAATAATATTTATATATATTAAGCATATACAACTAATTTAAAATTATTTTTATAAATTATATATATCTCCAAAACAAATTATAAACAACTTTTGATTTGTTATTTTGTTGTCAACTTGAGTGTTAAATATATAACGGATAAATTGAGTTTAGAATAACTTCAAATATGTCAACATATTCTATGCCATGAGCAGGGCCGTCTCCAGCATTTTGGAGGCCCTAGACGTATTGTGCATTTTTTTCATATCTAAATCTAATACTATTTTAGAAATAATAAATATTAAATAATAAAATCAATAAATTATTAACTACAATTCAAGTCATATAATAATAACATAAAGCTAATAAATTATTATTCTTCTTGCTTTTGTACATGTAAAATCGAGTTTTCTTTTATATATTTAAAATAAAGTTTCTTCTCACCAGTCATGCGAGAAGCAAGCAGACAACAAAGTATTAATTTCTGGAAATTAATCTTGGACGGCTGAACTCGAACCTAATCGCAAGATTCTATGGAAAGAAAGAGAAGAATTTATATTCGAGATTAAAAATTGGTTGAGTCGCGTATTTATTATGAAATAGAGGCTCAAATCACTATTTGGACATCGATTGATCCAAGGAATTTTGTCATTTTGATCTATCCAAAATTTTATCATTTGACCACTAAACTATCCCAATTGGTGAAATTTCAATCCAATTTGGATGGAAACTTAATAGAATTATTGATATATGATGATTTTTTTTTTTTTGAAACAAACATATGATGATATTTTGATAACTAGACTTGATAAATTTTAGTTTAGAGATTTGTTTTCTTATTTTAATCTCATTAATTATTTGGGTAAATCAACTTTAAAACGTACGGCATATCAAGCTCATATGTTAAAATATCATCACATATCATAAGGAAACAATTTTATCAACACTTCATCAAAATTAAATAGAATTTCATCAATTTGAATAGTATATGGTCCAAATGTGACCAAATGATAAATTAGTGGCCAAATATTAAAATTTTAAATAAATCGGAGTCTAAATAACATTTTATACCAAATTACAAATTGTAATTTATAAGTGCATTTCGTCTTTTAATTAAAAAAAATAAAAAATTTAAAAATCACTACAATAACAAAATAATAGTTTATACATTGTTTCCAAATATGAAAAAAATTCAGAAAAAATAAGTAAATGTATTGTCAAAAGAAAGAAAAAAATAAGAGAAAAAATGAACTAATAAATATTGATCCAAAGAATCATCGAAATTGAGTGAAATTTCATCAATTTAAATAGTTTATGGTCTAAATGTGATCAAATAATAAATTAATGGTCAAATATTAAAATTTTAAATAAATCAGAGTCTAAATAACATTTTGCACCAAATTACAATTTATAAGTGAATTTCATCTTGTAATTTATTAAAAACTAACAAATTTAAAAATAACTACACTAACAAAGTAATAATTTATAGATTCGTGTTGTCAAAGAAAGAAAGAAAAAAATAAGAGAAAATGTGAACAAAAAAAATGTTAATTCAAGGAATCAAACCCTCAACCTTATAAACATCTCCATAATGTCTTTACCATTCAAACTAGCAGTATCTTTTATTATATATTTAAATCTATATACCTTTTAACCATATTTTTTTAATAATTATCAAATTTAAAAAAAATTCCGATCGGAGGCCCCCGTAAGTCGGAGGCCCTAGGCGGCCTCCCCCTAGAGCCGGCCCTGGCCATGAGTTCTTTATAACAATATATTATAGACTCAAAATGGATAAGTGATTAATGAGAAATCGATACTAAAAATAAACTACTTGAAATAGTTTGGAAGAAGATAAAAGAAAATTAAACATTCTCATCCTCTATATAAGAAAGAAATGAAAATCTTAACCAGTTTTTAACTAGTTTACAAATAAATGATCTTTACAAGTCTTTAATCAACTACGATGAAAAACTCTTTACGGCGAACTATTTTCATCATGTGTACCTGTTAGCGATATTTTCGAAATATGTTAATTTCAACCTTGTCACGTGTGGTTAGGGTGCGGGCGTGCCAGAGAAATTATTTCTCAATTATTAAAGTGGGTTAAGTTTATGGATTTGCGCGCCAAAACTTGAATTCTAAACGAAACGATTGGCGAGGGACGCAATGATTGAAAAAGTCCCTCTTGGGTCTCTAGCGCCGTTATAGAAACTTTGCTAGATAAATTGTTTTATTTAAGCTAATGCGAATAAATTGAAGACGTGAAAAATAAAGAAATTGAAAGATGCGAAATTGACACAAGATTTAGTGAAAATTGGTATTTTATTGATGAATAAGGGTTTGAAATTCAACAACAAACTCGGAGCCACAATAGCTATCTCGGATTGAAGTTGAATTTTGTGTAGGTGCGAGGTCCTCGGAGAGCTGCAACCGGTCGGGCCCGTACGGTATGTGCTTTGTGCAATGACTAAACGTTGGTAGGCAAATGGGGCAGATTTAACCCTCAACTTCGGGAGGCTCGTTTGGATGCTTAAGAACACGGAATTGGACGAGTAAATAGTCTAAATTTAACTTCGGGAAGTCAGGGACAACTTTCTATAAGGGATCGAAGGCTAAAACGGATTCTAAATGGACGGAATCTGGCTTTGAAAACAACTAGTCGAATCTGGGAAATTCTGGGCAGAATAGCTAAAAGAATTTGGGGTACAAAGATCAGCTTGTAAACGGAGTTTCTGTATACGGAATTGAGTGAATCAAAAGGCTAGATCGAAATTCAGGACGTTAGGAACAACTTTGTCGAAGGGATCGAAGGCAAAAAATAACGTTAAATGGACAGAATTGGGCTTTGAAAAAGGATGGACGAATCTGGAAAATTACTTTAGAAAGGAAAATCTAATTGAAAACTTGAGCAGAGTAACGACTTAGAAACACTAATTTGAGTCGAGAAAGTTGAAAAGAGGCTTTTGGAACTTGAATTGAAGCTAAAGGAAGCTAAAGGAGGGACTGAAGCTAAGAAAAATGAAGAACGAAAGGAAGAACTTGAAGAACTAAGAACGAAAGAACTTAAGAACTAAAGAGCAAAACTAAGGATTAAGCATTGGAGCTTGAGAGAGGGGTTTTGTTGTGTGTTGAGTGTGTTTTTTAATGAAGGGGAGGGGGTCTATTTATAGTATTTTGGAGTGGCACTTTGGTAATTATTCAGTGGTATTTTGGTAATTATTCACCAACTAACTCAACTACCTCCATGCCACATCACCCCACTACCTCAACTTCCACTAACTACCATTAACTTCCATTGACCAATTCCAACTGCTGCCGAGAGAGAGTTTACGCCCCGCGTATGTCCGACTACGCCCCGCGTAGTGCAGCTTCTAGAGTTGGCGCGTTTTGTTGATGGTGCATACGCGTGGCGTACTTGGCATTACGTCCCGCGTAAGGAAGTATGTCCTACGTATGAGAATGGACGCCCCGCGTATTGGAGCTTCTGATCTCGAAACGCCTTGTTGCCAAGTTTTACGCGTGGCGTCTCTGAGGTTACGTCCCGCGTATTGGAGCCTCTGAAGCAGACCTTCTCTGGTTGCTTGATCTACACCCCGCGTATTGGAAGACACGCCCTACGTAGTGCCGGACTTTCTCATCGGTTGGCGGTTAGTTTACAAGTGTATTTTTTCATTATTTTCTAGACAAAAATAGAAACTATACCCTAAATTAAACATAAGCTTTCTATATACATAAAAATAAAATTTATTTTATTTTGGGCCAACAATTGCCCCCCTCTTTTGTGTATAAATTGACTAGAATTGAAAATTTGTACACAAAAGAATGTATTTAGGATTTTTTGAACCATTTTTTTTATAGTGAAAATTCTGTTTTATTTTTGTTATACCAATTGCATCAATCTCCTGGAGGCTTCGACTCCGTTTGAGTAGGTTTTGAATGGTTTCTCGTTTTTCCGGACAACTTCCACGTCCTCTCCTTTCCAAAATAGAAGGAGTTGGTGCAAAGATGATGGGATGCATGAGTTGGAGTGAATCCAATCCCTTCCTAAAAGCGCTTGATAGCTTGCAGTTGAATTTACTACGAAGAAAGCAACCATGGTGGTGTGAGAGCCAATGGTGAGCTCCAAAGGTAGGACACCGTATGTCTTCGTGATTTCTCCCGTAAAGGATGAAACTGATGTCTCTGATGAGATTATGTCTTCCTTCGATTTGCCTAGGGCCAAGACCGTCTTCATTGGCATGATGTTAACAGCTGATCCATTATCGATGAGCACTCTGGATATTGTTTTGGCATCTATATGAGCCTTAACGTATAAAGGTTTATTGTGGCGAGTCATCCTTGGAGTGGGCTTGTCAAAGTAAACCCTCCTCATGGCGTCTTCGACGGACGCCTTCGGCGCTAGATCTTCTTGCTCTTTGTGCTCGCGCTTAGAGGCTTCCTTCTTAGTGCCTTCACTTCTAAAATTTGGAGGTAAGATCAAAGAGGTGGTCGCACAATGTGTCTGTATGATGAAATCCCCCACACGGATTTGGATGCTCTTTTCTTGGCTTTTCCCTTTTTCTTTCGCATCATTAGAGTTAATGTTGGATGATTCCCTTTGACTATTTCTTTTCTTTGCCTCTTTTTTTCTTAATTTTCTTTTCGCATTTTTTGAGAGAGGTCTTGGGAACTTCTTATGGTTGATTATCTGTCACTGGTCGATGGGTAACGTCTTTGGAGGCTTCACAAAACGTGGTAGCCATTGCTGCGTATCTTTCTTCTTTGAGCCCTTCGAACTCTCCTCCAACTTAAATGTTGATGATATGGCCTTTGGTACCCAAACTCGTCGGGTCCTTGGGTTGGAACACTCTTTTCCCTTGCCCCCCCCCCCCCCCCACACTAGTGAAGTGGCATTGATCATGTTGGCCACCGGGAATGGATCATCATCGATCAACATGCTTTCCTTCTTTTTCGAGAATTGGAGTATCCCGCGGTTTATCCTATCCTGCACGGCATTTCTAAAACTAAAACACGTTTGAGTATTATGGCTCCAGTTTTCGTGGTACTTGCAATAGTCTCGTCCACGTATTTCTTCTTTAGTTGGAATCACATGTCTAAGTGGTAGTGTGATGAACTTTTCCTTCAACAAATAATCGAAGATTTCTTCCTTCTTTGAGACGTCGAAAGTGTACTGAGCGGTTGGACTCCTTTTGACTACGTCTGGTGTCTTAGGGTTCTTTAACAAACTGGGGCACATCCGAGATCCGGTGTTTGCTAAATCGGCAATAGCTACCTCATGTGTTTGCATATTTTCTTGATAGCTCCCCATAGTGCTCTTTTTTCGCCAATGATCCTCCTTCATCAACTCTTCGTACTCAGATACTTTAGCTACCAACTCATAATAATCATGGAAGTCGATCCCTTGGAATTTCTTTCGATTTTCGAATTCCAAGCCTCGTTGAGCAATTTTTACAAATTCGACTTCGGGAATGTTGATTCGACATCGATGTCGCATCTTCTTAAATCTATTAATGAAATTTTCGACCGGTTCCCCATGTCGCTGCACTACATGGGAAAGTTCTGCCACACAGACCTCGGGCTCCGTTCGATAGAATTGGTTATGGAAAAGCCTTTCCATTTGTTCCCATCCATGAATGGACCCGGATGGAAAAGTGGTGTACCAAGAGAACGCTGGTCCTGTTAATGATCCTGGGAATAAGCGTAAGCGCAACATGTCGAAGTTCATAGCCATGCTCAAACCACTGCATTGAAAGGTGAAGCGTGCCACATGCTCTATGGTGGATTGCCCTTCCTCTCTTGAAAATAAGGTGAAATCAGGGACTCTAAAGTTGTGAGGAAAGGGATATAGTTGATCGTACTGCCGTGGATACGGTTTTTGGAACTCGGGTCGGTACACCTCCCTTACGGCTGGCCCATAAATCTCTTGGACGATGTTTCTTATGCGTTGGGCCTCTCCCAAGTTGTTGGCGGGCTCCATGCGTGTGTGCATCGTCCGTTGTGGGTGAAAGCTGGTTCCTCTCCCATTGCCCCCCATATTACGAGTATGGTTTTCCTCATAGTATTCGGCATGGTTACTAGGCCCAATATGAGACCTAAAATGCTGTTGAGGTGGTGGGACCTGGACGGGTTCTGGGCTGATCCTATCGTCGCGCTCATTGAACCTGAGGCTCTCTTCTCGGACTGGTGGCGGGATGTACCTTTCGCCGGCACCTGAGATCGGTGTTCCCTTTCCATTGTCCGCTGGTCCTTGAGATGTTGACTTTTGTGAGAACAGCTCCGCACATTTTTTCGGGATTTTGTCAATTTCTCCAGTTAAATCGACAATCCTCTCCTCGAGAGCCGGAACCTTGTTGGAATTGTTTACCGCCTCATTGCTAGTTTTGAACAGGGTCTCATTGATATATTGCATTGCGTTGCATATAACCTCATGATTCTCTTTCATGGTTTGTGAAAATCCATGTAGGAATTGGCTGATTTGCTTCTCCATACTCGCTAATAGTGGTGTCATGCCGAATATGGGTGGGCCTTGAGGTGTTTGTTGGTTTGCACTTCCGCTATTGCTCACCGTCTCGGCTACAAAGCCTTCAGGCATGCCGGACTCATTGTTCTGATCTCGGGTCTGATTCTGACTTTCTTCTGGATCGGATGGAATTGGATCCTTCCCGGTGTTCTTCCTTGGAGGCATTCTCCGTGAGTATTTATGGGTGAAAATGATAAAAAAAAGTTAATGATCGAGTTTAAACAAGAAAGGACAAGAAAATAAATGAATACTTATTAATGGAATAATAACATAGCATGAAAAACAAGTGGTTTAAAAACTGACTGAAAAAGAAACGAGTTTTAGAATTTTTGGCTAAGCTAAAAAAAAACAAAAGGTCCCACTGGACGTGCCAAAAATTATTAGCGTTAGCTAATAAATTTTGGTATGGTAAAGTGGGGCGAGAAAAGTGCAATACGAGGTCCGAAAAATAATAAATTGTGTAAACAAAAAGTTTTAGATCCTATATGCAATTTTTGGTAGCCTAAAAAAAACAAAAAAGGTCCCACTGGGCGTGCCAAAAATTGTTAGCGATATTTTCGAAATATGCTAATTTCAACCTTGTCACGTGTGGTTAGGGTGCGGGCGTGCCAGAGAAATTATTTCTCAATTATTAAAGTGGGTTAAGTTTATGGATTTGCGCGCCAAAACTTGAATTCTAAACGAAACGATTGGCGAGGGACGCAAGGATTGAAAAAGTCCCTCTTGGGTCTCTAGCGCCGTTATAGAAACTTTGCTAGATAAATTGTTTTATTTAAGCTAATGCGAATAAATTGAAGACGTGAAAAATAAAGAAATTGAAAGATGAGAAGTTGACACAAGATTTAGTGAAAATTGGTATTTTATTGATGAATAAGTGTTTGAAACATGAAATTGGAAATGAATTACAATTGAGAAATTTCTATATTAAACATATAGGTAATCAATTGAATTGGAACAAACAAATCAATACAAAGAATTGAAATGCGATAAAATAAATTGAAATTCAACAACAAACTTGGAGCCACAATAGTTATCTCGGATTGAAGTTGAATTTTGGTGTAGGTGCGAGGTCCTCAGAGAGCTGCAACCGGTCGGGCCCGTACGGTATGTGCTTTGTGCAATGACTAAACGTTGGTAGGCAAATGGGGCAGATTTAACCCTCAACTTCGGGAGGCTCGTTTGGATGCTTAAGAACACGGAATTGGACGAGTAAATAGTCTAAATTTAACTTCGGGAAGTCAGGGACAACTTTCTATAAGGGATCGAAGGCTAAAACGGATTCTAAATGGACGGAATCTGGCTTTGAAAACAACTAGTCGAATCTGGAAAATTCTGGGCAGAATAGCTAAAAGAATTTGGGGTACAAAGATCAGCTTGTAAACGGAGTTTCTGGATACGGAATTGAGTGAATCAAAAGGCTAGATCGAAATTCAGGACGTTAGGAACAACTTTATCGAAGGGATGGAAGGCAAAAAACAACGTTAAATGGACAGAATTGGGCTTTGAAAAAGGATGGACGAATCTGGAAAATTACTTTAGAAAGGAAAATCTAATTGAAAACTTGAGCAGAGTAACGACTTAGAAACACTAATTTGAGTCGAGAAAGTTGAAAAGAGGCTTTTAGAACTTGAATTGAAGCTAAAGGAAGCTAAAGGAGGGACTGAAGCTACGAAAAATGAAGAACGAAAGGAAGAACTAAGAACGAAAGAACTTAAGAACTAAAGAGCAAAACTAAGGATTAAGCATTGGAGCTTGAGAGAGGGGTTTTGTTGTGTGTTGAATGTGTTTTTTAATGAAGGGGAGGGGGTCTATTTATAGTATTTTGGAGTGGCACTTTGGTAATTATTCAGTGGTATTTTGGTAATTATTCACCAACTAACTCAACTACCTCCATGCCACATCACCCCACTACCTCAACTTCCACTAACTACCATTAACTTCCATTGACCAATTCCAACTGCTGCCGAGAAAGAGTTTACGCCCCGCGTATGTCCGACTACGCCCCGCGTAGTGCAGCTTCTAGAGTTGGCGCGTTTTGTTGATGGTGCATACGCGTGGCGTACTTGGCATTACGTCCCGCGTAAGGAAGTATGTCCTGCGTATGAGAATGGACGCCCCGCGTATTGGAGCTTCTGATCTCGAAACGCCTTGTTGCCAAGTTTTACGCGTGGCGTCTCTGAGGTTACGTCCCGCGTATTGGAGCCTCTGAAGCAGACCTTCTCTGGTTGCTTGATCTACGCCCCGCGTATTGGAAGACACGCCCTGCGTAGTGCCGGACTTTCTCATCGGTTGGCGGTTAGTTTACAAGTGTATTTTTTCATTATTTTCTAGACAAAAATAGAAACTATACCCTAAATTAAACATAAGCTTTCTATATACATAAAAATAAAATTTATTTTATTTTGGGCCAACAGTACCGAACAAAATAAAAATAATTATAAGGAGGTAGCCAATTATTAGGTTTATTTAGAAGTAATAAAAGAAATAGGAATAAATAAATGTAAGTTCTAGATGAGAATAAGATGTTGATACTTTTATTAAATACCTTCACGTGCATTGATTGGAAATAGGCATAAAAAAAAAAAAAAAAGCCCGGGCACCAATTACAAATTACAATCATGTATTATATGCAAAAGGGCAAAAATAAAAGTGACAGCAGCAGCAGTCTCTTTCTGTGACAAACTTGATTCGTTCGTCATTGTTATTTTTATTTGTTGTTATTCAAAACCTTGCAACGTGTCAGAATAATAGAGAACACTATATTAATTATTGGGAATGTCTCCTTCCACCAGAGCCACCCTCTCTCTGGCAATTAAAATAAACCGCAGCCACAGGAGATCCAAGATTATAGTCCTGTGAGAAGTTTCTACAACTGAAATTATGACGGTAAGCTGGTGCAAACACCGTTTGTCTTCCTAATTGCCGATATAATATGAATACAAATCTATGTATTCCTGTTAACGGTCTTGGACTCTCGTAGAACATTATTTCTTGACCAAAACCCGCCCCCGTCGTTGCTGGAATATCTGTCACCAACCTATAAAACCATATACTTTATCAGACATTAATATAAGATCTATAATTGGACTTTTAAAGCGGATTCAGTATTTTAGAGGTCCTAGGCAGTTCTTATACTCCATTTTATTTACAAATTTCTAAATTTAATAAATATAAAATTTAATTAATTCTTGACTAGACCAAGAATAACCAAGTAAAACTCTTTTGATGTAATTTGAAGAGAAGAAGCAGTTAACAACTAAATTATTATGGGATAAGATATAAATTTAGTCGTATGGTTATTAATGAAGAACAAATTTAGCCTACTGTTTACCAAATGATGCAATTTTAGACCTCATTAATGGGAGACGGGTTTTTTCATGTGTAATTTCATGTTCTGACTACCTCCTACATACATTCTAAGACACATATTCTATTAATGAGAAAAATCATCTTCCATTGATGAGGTTTGAAATTTTATCATTTCATAAATCTTAGGCTTGACATTGTACTGTTTGTACGTAAAGACTAAATCTGTTCTCTTCAAACAGCTATGATGGACAAATTTATAACTTATCTTTATTATTGCTAGGAGAGAAGTTGTAAACTAAATTTTTGAGATTTCTGTTGTGCTATTGTTAAGAGATAATGATTGAAAAAAAAAAAAAAAGACAAAACGTGTATTGTTGTGGATTTCATTTAGTATATTGCATTCTTATTTTCAATACGTGTAGTATTTATGTTGATAATTAATTTAAACAATTGAGATTTCAATAGTTATTGTATCGTAATTAAAATAAGTCTTGAATTTTATACATAAAAAATAAAAATAAAAATGAATCAGAGGCTTCCGAAAATGGGAGGTCCTAGGTGGGCGTTTATATCGGCCCCCCTGGAGCATCCCCCTATTTGAGCTTTTATTTTAGTTGGTTCTATCACATATACTACTATATGATAAAATAAAAAAAATAAAAAAAATAATTAATTCTATAGAAAGAAACTAGCAAGTGAATAATAATTCTAAAATGAAAGGTTGAGGCTTTTTGAAGTAGTCAGTGATATTTATTTCATCAGGGTACACTTACTTTCTTCTTTCAGTACAATGTGATATGATTCCTGCAAAATTTCAAATATCTTGAATGTTTTTCACTTTAGATATATCTAGATATTTCTGTGGCTGGGCTAAACCAAAAAAAAAAAAAGATATTTCTGTGGCTGGTGCATTAAAGAAAAAAAATAAAAGATATTTGTGTGGGACTGATAATTTAGAGCAGCATTTTGAAAATCAAATAGAAATAATAACTAGTTATTGTTTGTGGAAAATAGTTTGATTTTAGCATTATATATATGAAAAAGCAGAAAAATTAAAAATGATACTGTTTTTGTGCAGAAAAATGGTGTAGTTTTGTGGTGAAAAAACAAAGTTCTGTTTTACAACTTTAGCACCAAAGATAAAATAAAAATCATACTCTCTTGTTTTTTTGTACAGCGAAATGCTGTATTTTTGTGGTGAAGAAAACAAGGGTTAATTTCAAATAGAACCTTGTGCTTTTATTTTTTTTGTTGATAGGTACTTATTGTTAGTAAAATTTTCATGTTTCTATATTTAGCTCATAATGACCTTAAAATGAGTTTTTTTAAGAATTAAATTATATTTTAAGCGACTTCAATTTTTCAACCTTTTAGGTTTGAGGTCATTTATGTTATTGAGGTGGTGTTTTTTTATGAGAGATAAAGTTAATGTTTAGAAAAAGAAAACTCTAAAATAGATGGTTTTAAAAAAAAAATTGTGGTTCCATAATAAATATGATACTAAACAATTTTAATTCTTGAAAATTTTCATTTTGAAATCACTATCGGCCAAATTTGGCCAACTACATGGTTTTATTCGAAATTAACTCAAAAAAACAACCTTCTGTTTTACACTTTTAGCAGCAAAAAAATCAATTCATGGTGTTGGTTTTCCTAATGTGGTGACATATTGGATTCATTGATGTGCCTTGTTGATATGGTTAGCACCTTGAGTTTTTCAATTTTGTTGGCGGGACATATCGACTAGATTACGTGCCAAGTGATGTTAGCAAACGCTTTTTTGACTAGATTGCATGTCAAGCAATGTTAGCCGAATGCTTTTTTGTAAACATTTCTCAATTATATAGTGCATGTGTGAGTTCATCCTACACTTGTTTTAATAAACATAAACATAAAACAATCTTTGAATTACAGTAAAACCTCTATATAGGAATACACTTAGGACTCTATTTGTATAACAATTGGGAGGCTATTACTAAATAGAGTTTGGTTATAGAGGTTATTATCAAGTTGGGACCGAGTTTTTTTTACTGTATGTAGTATATGTGTGAGTTCATCCGTGTGCCGGACCAATAAGTTAATAAGACGTAGAAAGAGAGAAGAATATATCTACCAATGCAAGTATTCTCGCAAATGTGGGTTGCTTGGATTAGGAGCATCAGGATCAACCATAACCTATAAATATAAATATAAACATAAACATAAACATAAACATAACGTTAGAAGATGAACTCACTCGGATGGTAAAAAACAAAAGAAAAGACATGAAAGAAAAAGTTACCAAAGTGTAGAAAGTCCTCAAGTCATCTCCACCAATATCAACTCTAGGACGGTTAGAAACTTGTGAGGGCTTGAGCTCACAACTATTATTTACCTCTTTGTTATAATTTACAATAAGGGGAATAGAAGCAGTAAAAGGGTCCAAAATATCACCAATGACTCTCCCAACCACAAGAGGCTCTGGATTATTTCTGTTTCTTGACATTTTTTGCAACTAAAATCTTTCTTTTCTTTCTTTCTTTCTTTCTTGCTTTCTTTCTTTCTTTTCTAGTGGTGCAATTTAAAATAGGTAGGTACAACACCTGTTTATATACATGTTTGTTTTTGGTATCTAGTCTCCATTCTTTTCTTTGTGTCCATCAAAGGATTCTTTCTTTTCGTTTTCTTTTATTATTTTCTTTTCATATTCTTCAACTTTCTAGGAAAAGATATTATTCCTATGATTCACCAACACACCTCTAACTAGTTCTTTTTTCTTTCATTGGTGGCTTTTCCACAGCCACTAATTCTTCATGTTATATGATTTTCACTTACATATTCCTAATATTAATTGTTTTTAAAAAACAAAATTGTATTTTTCTTTAATAAATATTATGATTGTAGTTCATTGTGTTTTGTCATAATTCACATGAAACTAGATACATCACTACAAGAAAAATAGCTATCTCCGACAGAAAATTTTGTATTTGGATTACCGACGGAATTCTTACAGACTCACATGCACGTTCCTAGAATGTGTAGGTGATTATTGGCATGATAATTTCCACTCTAATCACCAACAAATATTGTCGGTGATTATAAATGTTAGTAATATCGTCAGCAAATTTTGTGTATATAATATGTGTAGGTGGTTATAATATTAAAAAAAAAGAGTAAAACTAACGTTATTTATTTTAATAACGACAATAAAATAAAACAACTTAATATAGAAAGATATTTTATTTTCGGCCTTCAACCCTTATATTTTCATATCTCCTCCTCAACCGTAATTTAGAACCGAACCGAACCCACGCTCTCCTTGATAGTTTTGCGATCTTAAGTGGCGGCTCGACGAGCAACTCAATGAAGCTAGAAGAGCAGTGCGATTCCAAAATTCAACGAACAGTCTAAAGGCGGCCTAAATTGTCTCCAATCCTTCCTTTTCAACTCTAACTCAAATTATTGCAAGAGATAATGAGTCATTGAAGACCAAGGAGTGAGTTTTCCTTATTTTTTTTTGTAATTAGGAATCTTGTAACTCTTATAAATAGTTGTCTTTAGAATAAGTTTTTAGTTAGTTTTTATTATTCGTACTAAGCGTTAGTTCAGTAATGGGTTGAATTCCCCCAGAATTCGTATATTGCTTTATATTATTGTTTTTTTATTTCATCAGATTTTTTACTATTTGCTTTAGTAATCCAATTTCATAGTTTTTCTTCGAATTCATCTTCTTCCATTTAAAACTCAGAGTTTCGGTTATTATCTATTGGTTTAACATGAATTCGCTTCTTCCCATATTCATTATGTCTTCAAAATTTAGTTTGTCCACAAACTAATTCATTATAGCTAGGATGAAGGTGAACTTAGCTTAATGAATATGATCTTAGTAAATTTTTACATTTGTGTTATTAGAGATTAGTAAAAGAATTAACTAATGCATTTATTTATCCTTTACTTATATAATCTAACTAAGTAATTCAGTAACATAGTTGAATTATGAAACCTAACCAAGTAAATGATTTAACCAAAATTGCTTAGTTATTCTTATACCTTAATTGGACAGTGTGACATCGTGGTTTAGGTTACGGCTTAACCTTGGTTTTCATAGAGATTAATGCCTTACAAGTATAGTATACTTGTAACTAGAAGTAGTAATTCCTCGTTAGAGTTACCTCTTTGTTTAGGAGAATCGCCGTCTTTTGTTAATTCATTCAAAAATAATGTTCTGCTTATTTTATAGATCCATATGAGTTAGTTAATGAATCTAAAGTACTAGTTCTCATTCATCATTAACAAATCAGTTTAGCAAAGTTTTGTCTTTATTTTTAATTGCTATTTATTTTCTTAGATTAAAACTCAACTTTACTTCATTAAATTAAATTGCTTATATGATAAATAATTTCAGTAGATTTGGTACTTAGATATGAGCCCTTATGGGATCAACTTGTTTATATGAACTTTATAACTTGAATGTGATAGGATACACTTGCTCTATAGAATTGCTATACGTTTTACAAGCATCAAATTTTTAGCATCGTTCTCGGGGACTAGTTTTATTTAATATGAAGTCAAAAGAATTCATATTAATCTAAGTTTCTTATTTTTCTATTTATGCACCATAGAACTCAAAGCTTATCTCTTTTGCATCTTGCCTTAGAAATTGAATGTACTCTTTGCAAGATTCGAAAAAAGAAAAAGTAGAACCCGAAGAGGAGGTCAATATGTCTGAGCCACATCCATCAATCTTAAATCTACTCAAGCCTTTATGCCCGGAGATTACCTCGGTGAATGCTACATGGTGTCTGTTAAGAGCTGGGTCACTGTTACATGGTCTCTTCTTGATCATTTTTCTGAGTTATCTCGGGCACCGAAAGAACTCCAAAAAGCGCATTACAAATTATCGCATAATTAACACTAGAGTTAGAATTTTTGAGCATCTCCAACAACCTATTAGTTTGACTCTTAAGTTAAAATTTGAAGAGAGGGATTTAAAAAGCAGCTTCAACAGCCTCTTAGTGGCTACTCAAATCACGAAGAACTTCTCCATATCTCTATTAATAGAGAGTCTCTCTCTACTCTTAGTGTCTCCTTATTTCATTTTTTTTAATAATTCATTATTAGGGGTCTCTACTCTCACTATTGGTAAATATAACAATAATTAATAATTTTAATAATAAAATAATAAATAAGGAACGAATATGATAAGTATTGTTGGAGATGATATGTTTTAATCACTCTTAAATCTTATTTATATTATTTTTAGAGATTGTTTTTATATTTATGTGTTTAATTTTATCTTTAACTTTTTACTATTATTATTATTATTTCTCTCCTTAGTTAGGGGCAAATTATTAGAAGCACTCGGTTCTCCATGTCAAATAGAGGACCTCCTATACATATTTTGACACGTGTAATATGGACCTACGTATATTATAAGAGGCTCCACTATTTCAATTGTTACGTAGGGTCACAATACACGTGTCCAAATATGAATTGGGAATCCTCCGAGTGACATAGAAGACCAGATACTTAATATAAGAACTCTTAGTTAGGACCTTAAGGTTGTTTAGATATACTCTTTGTACTCTTATTGTTGTTGAATATCCACGAAGATATTAACAAATAGGAGAAGAGATATTAATTAAAGTAAATAATAGGAAAAAATGGTAAAGAAGTGTTTAATTGGTTAAAAACTATAAAAGCAAAATAGAATAAAAAGTGCCGTATAAATTAATGGAAAAATGCATTGGTATAAGATAAAAAGGGGAAAAAATTATTAAACAAAATTGAAGACAGGACAGGACAGAATTTGGAATCATCAATTAATACTTGTTGATAGCCAATATTAATTTGAGATTGTTTTGTAAATTTATTCAAAATTATGTGTATTTTAATGGTGGTGCTGACACGTGTTGTAACTTTATTAATTAAATTATAAACATATATTAACATCATCCAATCATTTTCAAAGAATAAAACAATGAAAAGTAAAAAGGTATATGAGGAGTGAAAACGGTATAGCCTATAGCTGATGATGTTATGAAGAGAACTGAATCCACATCGAACCGAAAGCGATGAAGAGATAAGAGAACCATTCCTTAGCTGGTGGAGTTGACTAGTCATACGCTACTCTACTAATTAAAGATGCCTCTCTTTCTAACTATTGGAGCCTCCGCGCCAGTCTGTTCATTAACTTATAATCTGATCGATCTGTGGGTTTCCGAACCAAGTTTTGTTATTAGGACTATAATTAAATCGAGCCGAGCTTTTAGTCTGTTCAAACTCGGCTTACAATAAAATTGACAAGTTCGAGTCCGAGCCGAGCTTTGACTTGTTCAAGTTCGGCTCAACTCATAAGAAAATAAACGAGCTCGAGCCGAACTTCGAGCCCAAAATCCTTTTTGAACTTGGTTCACTAAGAAAATTGTCTAACCATGAATTGTTTGTGAGTAAATCTTTAATTATATTTGTGAAGTTTGCTCGCAAATAACTCTTTAATTGTGTATATAAACAAGCTCAGAAGCAAAGTTTGTGAATAAATAAACAAGATGCTTACAAATAGTTCGTCTATTACTCATTTATTATGTTTGTGAACGAACTCATCTAATAACAAATGAAATAATATTAATTTTAGATATGTGTGAACTAACATAAAACTATATAGTTTTCTAAAAAACTAAAATTTGTTCATAAATGTTCTAATCGAGCCTGCTCGCGAGTTTTCGAGACAAGCTTTGGCCTGCTCAAGCTCGGTTCATTTACGAACCGAGCCGAGCTAATCGTGCTCACGAGCGGTTCATTTACAAATCGAGCCGAGCTGAGTCGAGCTTTTATTGAGCCGGCCACCAAGCCGCTCATGAGCGGCTCGGCTCATTTACATCCCTATTTATCAATGTTGAAGTTCGGCTCATTTACGAATCGAGCCTCTAAATTCGCAAGCCAAACCGAACTTTTATCGAGCCAACAACGAGCAACTCGGCTCATTTAAATTAAAGCCTACTTCCCACCTCTGCCTCAACACAATAAGACGGAGCAGGGACAAAGACAAGAGGAGCTTGGTAGAATGTATACACAGTGGCGAAACTAGGACCCCGAATGACCCGGGGTTCAAACATATCAGTAAAAAAAAAATTCAAAACGTCAAAAAAAAATCGAAATTAACTGTGCGGTTGACGGTAAATTTTCAAAGTCCAGCCTGTTAGGGCTGGGCAAATTTTTTTAGCCTCCAACGCAATAAAACTGTAAAAATATTATCATTTTTTTTAGAAACTAGCATTAAACTAATAGAAAATTAAACATGTTTACTTTTTTTTAATGGTAAAGACATAATAAAAATGAATATTAAATATGTCTATTTTTTTTTAATGGTAAACACATATTAAAAATGAATTCAAAAATGTTATCAAAATAAAAATAAAGAGTCCATTTAAATTAATTAATAATGGTAACATGTTTTTATAATTATTGAAAAAATAAAAATAAATAAAAACTTTTAAAAAATATGATGTTGAAGGGAGTCGAACACAGGACCTCTCAAATAAAAATAAGCATCTTTAACCATCTTATCTACCTTTAAACATTAAAATAGTACTACACGGAGTCAATATAATTCTTTCCAAAATATTACCAAACACCATTACTATTTTTTTTTTTTCTCAATTCTCCGACCGCCTGCCGGGGCTCGAGCCCCCCTAACTCTCCCCTTGGTTCCGCCCCTGCGTATACAACACAGATCTATCCCACCATATATTTTTTAATTCCATAAATTAATGAACTTGTTAGAATTCGAACCTTTATCATTTGGTCTCAAGGCTCTACTATCATGTCATGTAACTAAATGAACTATAAACTAAAACTAATAGTTAAATTTCAATTATAAATCTTATATTAATCTCTAAAAACCGTTATGTATTGACCAGTGAAACATAGCATAGTTTGCAACTGCTACATGTTCTGATTCTTTTCTGATCTAGCCACAAATCTTACTTTAATTACCAAAGCATAGTTGTTTATTGCTTTCTTACAACCATTTTCGAATTAAATGTCTCTGTTCCTTGTTCTAATGCATCCTCTTGTGAGATGGGTCCACAAAGGCAGGAAACACTGAATACCAAATTTACACAATTCATATATACATTATTTAAATAAGGGTAATGATATATACAGCCTTTACGGGCTGTATATTAGCATTTAATAGGATAGTATATTTATATTTATTAGTGTATTATTTATATTTATTATTATATTGAAATTTTAAATACAATAAAACCTATTAATGTAAATATTAGAAGTATACAATTGTATTTAATTTATTCAAAAGTTCGATATAATAATATATACAAATATTAAAAATACACATAAATATACTACCCTATTAAATGCTAATATACAGCCCTAAGGGCTGTATATATCATTACCCTTTAAATAATTAAGGCAAATGATATATACAACCCTTAAGGTTGTATATAAGCATTAATTATTCGCATATAATAATGAAAAAGAGAATTTTAATTTTAAAGCATTAATTATTCGCATATAACAATGAAAAAGAGAATTTTAATTTTAAAATAAGTATTTATTTGTATTGGAAATATAATAATCTATCATGAATATATGCATTTAAATATTTAAGCATTTAAGTATCAATAAATTTTATGTATTGAAAAACTAAATGAACACTAATAATAGGAATTTTTGGGTTTTATTTACAGCCCTAAGAGCTGTAAATATCGGAACCCAATAATTAATGATATAATTTTGTGTTGCAGAATATGATATACCTTAATATTTCTTTGATGGCATCATCAACAAGTTTAAGCTGCAAAAGAAGAACATGAGATCAGAAATGAATTTTAGTGATGTTTATAAGAAGAAAAATTGCCCTAAGCGGAGTGGAAATATAAAATTTTATATATTTTTATCTATTTCGCTTCTAAAAATCTGTTAATCGTTATTTTATAGAAAGAAAGATTAAACATGTGTACTTTTTCTGTCGATCTATCTACCATTACAAACGAAGTGTCCACTAACTTTTCAACCGTATATCATGAACAATGAAATCAATAGAAAAGAAAACGGTCAGTAATCAATCAATGAATAGCAATCTAAATTGATTCCCTTTAAAGGAATCGACACGAGATCAAAAAGAGAGTAAACGAAAGAGTAATTAAAACGAGATTGCAGGGGGCGCCTGGCTTTCTGGGTTCTCCCAGAATTTAGGGTTGAGTTCTTCTTTTTCTGCGGAGCTCTGGGCTATTCTTACTGGAATCAATCTTGCTAAAAGGCTCGGTGTTAAGAGGCTCTTTGTGGAGTCTGATAATTTGGAAGCAATCAAAATGATTTCTGAGAATCATTCTATGGGTCTTAACAGTCGCAACCTCATCAAAGCTATTAAAACGCTTTGCTCCTCCTTTGAGTTCGTAGAGTTCAGACACATTTTTAGAGAGCAGAATCGTGTTGCTGATCGCTTGGCGGCGGCGGGCCATGAAGGGACGTTAGGCGTTACTACCCTTCCTGTTTCCCCTAGTTTCATCTCTCCTCTTCTCTTAGAAGATATGATTGGGGTTAGCTTCCCTAGGCTATTTCCTGGGTAGTTTGTTGTTGTTCGTTTTTCTTTTCCTTTTCTACCAAAAAAAAACGAGATGAAATCGGAATAAAATTCTTAGCCTCTTTATTATAGCTTGGCTGAAATTCACAAGGGTAGGGGACTATTTATAGTCTTCAAATCCTAACCCTAGTTGTATTAGCTCTTCCAAATATGATTACTAATTAAATAAATCAATGTTTATTTATATCTTAAATAATAATCCTAATTCTAATTAGATATTTATTTATGTTAGGAATTTAATTAATTAATTCTAATTCACATTAAATCTTCTAATTAATATTAGAGAAAATTACAAAATTGGGTAAAATGGGAGACCCATTTACATATTTAGACCATTTTTTCAATCCATTACCTATCTAGACTATATTTTGTAACTTTCCAAAAATACCCTTCATGTATATATGACACTTAGAAATTTTTTAGTCTTTTTCATTTTCCATTCCGTCTGACTTCGCATATATGACTTTTACTTCGCGAATTCGCAATATGCTAATTAGCAAAATCGATTTTACTTCGCAAATTCGCAATATGCTAATTAGAAGAATAATTTTACTTCGCAAATTCGCAATATGCTTCGCATATTGCACAATATGCGAATGATTTTACTTCGCAAATTCGCAATATGCTTCGCATATTGCACAATATGCGAAGTGAGATGTAACATTCAGATCATAACAATGGTGAAAGCATTACTGCAACTGCTCCGCTTTCTACTTTCTTTCATTTTCAAACTAGAAGCTTTCTACAAGTTCGAGCCTTACGGAATAGACTCCAAGGATGTATGTTGTTCCTGGTATTGTTCCTTTTCTCTGTTTCGGATCCACTAATCCCGCCTGAAAAATTATCTGCTGTTTTTGCTGATACTGATGTGCAACCTGCTGCGTATAGGAGCGAAATGGGTATCGAGCCGATACTGGCAAAACCGAGATTGAATCGTTAACGGGTCTGGTAGGGGAAGAGAAATCGTGGATTTGGAAGATGAAGGGGAAGGGGAAAATGAAAGATTGGGGTATTTTAGGAAAGTTACAAAATATAGTCTAGATAGGTAATGGATTGGAAAAATGGTCTAAATATGTAAATGGGTCTCACATTTTACCCAATTTTGTAATTTTCCCTTAATATTATTACATAATCATATAATTTAATTATGACTACAATCTAATTATAATTATCAATTAAATTATTTTATCCATAATATACATAAAATTCGGCCCATACACTTCATCTCCCTTAATTACAATTCTGTCCTCCGATTCAAAGTCTCATGTACAACCCATTAGATTTTTATCGCTGCTAGTCGTATATATTTATTGGTATTAATTCAACCTGATTAATTTCAACTAAATATATAACAGAATGAATACGAAGACTGTTACTAGCAGGACCGTAGACATTTCCCCAAAGCGATAAGAAGTCAGGTTGATACTGATGTTTACCTTTTCGTATTAGATCCAATATAATTCGATCCTTCATCAGCTATATCCTTAGACGAATATGTAGCTATGGAATATGTTAAGTTAATGAGACGTATGTTTTACTTGTCCAGGTAGAATTACTCTGCAAAGATAGGTTAAGTGAAATCTCCATTTCTACTCTTAACCCTATCACCTTGCAAGGATTTCCAGTTAATCCTCCACAAGAGGCCATAGATATATCACTTATCTATCAAGAGTGACAAATGCTCAATCTAACATTAACTATCCTGTAATTACTTTATGTGATACCCAACGCTTGCCTCACATACCCTAGAGTCCCCTCTGTAGTGGATTGTGTTTGAACAGAGTCAAAGCACCACATCCAAAATCACTAATTAATGTTTATTTGAGTCTGAGGATTACTTATACCTACTAATACCATTTGAGATGAAACAAGTGACATTAGATAAATCCATTTATCATGTTATCTCAAGTCGGGCCCAATCCTAATAAACTCCTTCATCATATCAATGTAACTGCCTAGATATCTGAATACTTAAAGCTTGTGAGATCAGCTCTTTGTTCACAATAGAAGACATTATTACATGCAAGTCTCAACAGTACTATGTTAATCCCATGAACACACTGCTTGACTTGGAGTTGTTTTAAGTTTATTGGTTTATTGTAAAATTTAGTCTCGTTTCATGCTTGTATGAACACTTTATGATCACTTAAATAAACTTGAGATTTCTTTTATTCAACTTAATTAGTTCTGATAAAAGACAAATGCCTTTATATAGTTAAACTTATTATATCTTATAAAACAAACGATAGTGAACAATTCATTTACAAATAGTTTATATCATATAACAAGTGTCTATAGGACACTAAACCCCAACACTTCAATCGGTTAAACATATTGATAATCTAGTTTCTATCTTTGTTAATATACTCCTCTTTCACGAAGTAATTGCATATCTAGGATTCGATATGTCTATATAAACACATTACAAGTTAAAAGGTGCACTACCTAAGTTGGAGTCAATTAATTGAATATGAGAATTGGTTGCAGAATGTTAACCTTGTGTTTTCATAGCTTATAAACTCTATGTCTAAGGATCTAGCTGAAAGAATGGAGAGCACGATGGACACCTATATTTTCATTTGAGGAAAGAATTAAACACTATTGTCTAGGTTTCTATGTCAGTAAGTACTACTTTCTTCAATAAACTAAAGAGGCTTTGAGATGAAATTTTAGTATTAAAGCCAGTAGTGAATTGTTGGTGTGGAGAAGCTAGAACTGTCATACAGAACATCTATGAAGAGGATGAGCTAGTGTAATTTTTATGTCATTTGAAAACTAAATATGATCATGTTAAGAATCGAATTTTGTTAATGGATCTGCTACCTACAGTTAACAAAGCCCATTACATGTTGTTTCGTATTGAAAAAAAAAAAGAGTTTCCATAACTGATTCAAATGGTTTTGTTAATCTTGCTACTTCTGGATCTAAAACTACTTAGTCTAGTATAATGCTAAACGAACAAACATAGCTGGCAAAACAAGAAATGAAGTAAAGGATAAACACCACAACAACAAGTATTCTGATCTGTGTAAGACAAACAAACATGACAAGAGTGCATGTTTTCACATTCATGGCTATCCAAAGTGGTGGAAATGCCCTAAAAAGACTGTGCCAACTAGAAATTGAACAAAATCATTACTCTCATGGGATTCGCGGTTTACTCCTTTAGGCAATTCTGACTTAGATATTGATAGTGACATAACGTTGTAGAAGTCACAAGATATGTAGAAAATAGTTCAAGCAGAAATACATAAGTATTTGAACGGCAAGAAAGTCAATGGCAGCTTAAGCACAAGGCAAGCTGATCTGTGTGCATTTGTTTATTATGTATTTCTTATTTACTCCTTCAAGTCACTAGTGAAACTGATGCTACATGGGTTGTGGGCTGAGGTGCCACAACTTATATGACGTACTTTATTCAAAATTTTAGTGATGTTAGAGTATTGTTTCTACCAAGAAAGTTTAAACTATCATATGGCTCTATTGCAATGGTTAAGTAATAAGAGACATTTTGTTTTTCATCCGAAGGTTGTTTTGCAAGAAGTTTTGCTGATAGAAAACTTTTTGTACAGCCTATTATCAACAAGGCAATTGCTTCAAGATAAAAAAAACTAAGATTCATTTTCACTTCTACTCAATGTTTACTGTAGGACCCGAGATCTCACATTGTTTTGGCTACATGGTACAAATGGCAGAATCTCTACCAGGGTTCAACACCTTCCTTTGTACCTATATTAGCTTCTAGTATTTCATCTAATGTTGTTGTACAAACAGATGATCATAAACATAATGCATTGTTGTGGCATCAATGATTAGGATATATGTCTTTACAAAAACAAAAGCATTTATCAACTTTCTCTGGATTAGATAATGTCTTACATTGTAATGTCTATTATTAGTCAACACAATATAAACATCCTTTTTGCTTGTTTTGAGTTAGTTCATGTAGATGGTTAGGGTCTATATCTGCATAGGTAGTTGAATTGTGACAAATATATGTTGACACTAGTTGATGATATCCTAGAGTTACCTGAAACATTTTATTTCATCCAAAAGATCAACTTACCACATATCTGGAGAATTTTAGTATTCTCATACAAAACCAGTTCAATACTTTTATCAAGATAGTACATTCTGACAATGGCAGTGAATTTATCGGAAAACTTTATCAATCTGATTTTCACATATTTAGGATTCTTCATTAAACTTGTGTGTACACCAACCTTGAACCCTTTTTACCCTTCCCCCAAATAAAAAACATATTACTTACAAATGGGGTTTTTGCATCAAATACAAACCGAGTGGAACCATTAACGCAAAAAAATCTAGGCTAGTGTCTAAGGGTTACACACAAACCTATGGAGTTGACTATACTGAGTGTTTCCCCCTGTTACAGAAGTCACAACAATTCGAATCTGCATTACTATTGCAGTAGCCAAAGGTTGGTAGAACCATCAAGCTGATATTAACAATGTTTATTTGCATGGACACATTAAAGAAGAAATATATATGGCTCCACCTAAAGGTTAAACCAAAGTAAAACCAAGCAAATTTTGTAAATTGTCCAAGTCTCTTTATGGACTTAAACAGGGAGGGAGGTATTGAATTTAAAATTTACTAATAAGGTGGTATCAATGGGCTTCAAGAATTCTATACACGATTATTTCTTGCTCACTCTGTAGGTTGATAGTGATTTTATAACATTGTTATGTTGAAGATTTGCTCATAACTGGTACTTCATATTCCATGATTCAGGCAATACAGTTTTAGAGGTCTTGTGGGAAGATTGCTTTATTTAGGATTCACTAAGCCAGATAATTGTTATGTCACACATCAACTCAGCCAACATATAAATGCACCTTCACAAGCTCATATGCAGATTGCAATTCATGTGTTGCGTTATTTAAAAAGTACAACTGACATGGTCTTCTTTATTCTAATAAGTGTGATTTCTACTGTATACTTATTATGACTCTAACTAGGGACATTGCAAAATAACTCCAAAGTTTGTAAGTGGGTATTGTATAATGTTAGGGGATTCTCTAGTCTCATGGAAAAAAAAAACAGAATATAATAACTAAATCTTCAACAAAAGATGAATAAATGTAAATGGCAACAATTTTGTGTGTGTGAGATAAAGTGGCTAGTATATATGCTTGTTGAATTCAACATCAGTTCATATTTACATATTCCTTTATATTGTGATAATCAATCAACAATATATATTGCTTCAAATCTAGTAGTTCATGAACAGTCAAAGAACATTGATATTGACAGTCATATAGTGAGAGAATGTTCGCTTGATGGATCCATATCTACTCCACATATTACCTCTAGATTTCAAATAACAAATGTGTTCAACCTCTAAAAACTATGCAAGTGTAGCCAAGCTTAATCAATCTTGGAATGGTTTCTATACCATCTCCAACTTGAGAGAGAGCTGTTAGAATTGTTGTGAGTATCTTTAGAATAAAGATAGGTTGTTATGTAGTAGATCCTGACTAATGTAAACTAGTTAGCGGTGAAGTATTTTTGAAAGGGAAATCTTTTGTATTCAATAGATGGAATAAAATAGTTATTCGTTAGGAATAAAATAGGAGAAAATAGAATAACTATTCATTAGGAAAACTATTCCTATGTTCAGGGGCGGAGACAGTCCGGAGCCCGGGGGGCTCCAGCCCCCCAAACTCCGGCACCACCCTTAAGGAATAGCGGTTCACTTCCGGGCAGCCCCCCCAAAATAATTTAATTAGTACTTATATTTTAGGCTATAATTATATAATATAAAATTGGGTTTGTATTGTTGGTTTAGGTGCTATCTAATAATCTCTTAGTTTTCATGATGGCCTAGGTTTGAGCCCCTTACTCCTCATTTTGTGTCTAATTTTTTCTTTTTTTCCTATTTTCATTTTGTACCTAATTTTTTCTTTTTTTCCTATTTTGTAATATACTCCTCAGTTTTTGTCAGTCTAGTATCTCTCATATTTTTTCCTTTTTTCCTCTTTTTTTTCCTATTGTGTAATGTGAATAATAACTTTTTTCATCATTGTTTTTTATCTAACTATAATTTTTTTCTTAAATTAAAATATCAATATTATTATTTAATTTAATTATTTTTTCATTCTTATTATTAATTAATTGTAGTTTTTCTCTTTAATCAAAATGCCAATGTAAATATTCAAATAAAGAATAATATACTTGCTTAGGAGTTTTAATTTAGTAAATTAGCGTTAAATTTTAGAAAATTAAATATGTATATGCACTAAAACGAAACAACTTATGCTAGAAAGCAAAAAAAAATTGCCCAGTCCTGACAGGCTGGACAATAGAAAATTACTCTAAACCGTATGGCTAAAATTAGCCTCCCCTAGATACGAAATCCTGGCTCCATCACTACCTGCATGTGTCTAATTTTTTCTTTTTTTCCTATTTTCATTTTGTGTCTAATTTTTTCTTTTTTTCCTATTTTGTAGTATACTCCTCAGTTTTTATCAGTCTAGTATATCCCATATTTTTTCTTTTTTTCCTCTTTTTTTTCCTATTGTGTAATGTGAATAATAATTTTTTTCATCATTGTTTTTTATCTAACTATAATTTTTTCTTAAATTAAAATATCAATATTATTATCTAATTTAATTATTTTTTCATCATTATTATTAATTAATTGTAATTTTTCTCTTTAATCAAAATGCTAATGTAAATATTCAAATAAAGAATAATATACTTGCTTAGAAGTTTTAATTTAGTAAATTAGCATTAAATTTTAGAAAATTAAATATGTATATGCACTAAAACGAAACAATTTGTGCTGGAAAGCAAACAAAAAAATTTGCCCAGCACTGACATGCTGGACAATAGAAAATTACTCTAAACCGTATGGCTAAAATTAGCCTCTCCCAGATACGAAATCTTGGCTCCGCCACTGCTTATGTTTGGTTAAAAGAATGAAATAAGTTGGAATAACTAGTTTTGTAAGTCAAAAGACATCTTTAACCTCAAGTGTAATTTCTTAGTTATTTTAAAATTTTAATTATGACAATAAATTATTCAAATATATATTAGTTCAGAGGAAATAAGAAAAATGGTAAAAATACGAAAAATACAAATGCAAAAACAAAAGAAAAAAAATAAAATAAATGTGGAAAATGGTGAAAACATATAAACGTGTTAACACAAAAAAAAAACACGCAAAACATGAAAACGAAAAACACATGGAAAACTGTGAAAACGCAAAATAAAAATAAAAATATGATAAACATGAAAATTAATAAAAATGTAAAAATAGGAAAACCGTAGAAAAAACTCATGAAAATGCGAAAAACATAAAAAAAAACGTGAAAAATATGGAAAACACGAAAATGTAAAAAAATATTAAAACACCAAAACCTGAAAAAATGTGATAAATGTAAAAGGCATCAAAAGTGCAAAAAAAACAAAAAACAAATTGTGAAAAATTGTTTAAAACATGTAAATACGTGAAAACACGAAATGTTAAAAACACGAAAACGTGAAAACACAAAAAGTGAAAAAATGCAAGAAAAAACTGTGGAAAAACATTAAAACTTGAAAAAAACGCGAAAATGAGAAAAAAGCAAAAACACGAAAATGTAAAAAAAAATTAATGTTAAAACACGAAAACGCGAAAAAATGCGTTTTTAACGTTTTTTCACATTTTCGCATTTTTCGCGTTTGTTCAAGTTTTCATGTTTTTTGGTTTTCGGTTTTTTTCGCATTTTTGCACTTTCGTGGGTTTTCACGTGTTGTATTTTTCGCATTTTGTCACTTTTTTGTATTATTCGCGTTTTTTCATATTTTTCACAATTTTACATTTTTGTGTTTTTTGCGTTCTCACGTTTTTGTGTTTTTCGCATTTTCATGTCTATCGCATTTTTCACGTTTTGTTTTGTCACGTTTTTCTATTTTTTATTTTTCGTGTTATTCCCGTTTTTTATTGTTGTATTTTTTCACGTTTTCGTTTTTTACGTTTTTTCATGTTTTTATATTTTTCGCATTTGTTCACGTTTTCATGTTTTCACTCTTTTTTCATTTTTTCGTGTTTTTGTGTTTTGTAACGTCTTCGTGTTATTCATGTTTTCATCTTTTTCGCATTTTTACATTTTTAAAGTTCTCCCCATTTTTTCATTTTTCCATTTTTCACATTTTTTTAGAATATAAATTATATATTTGCCAAAATTTATAGGATTCGAGAAATTAGCTAGATAGAAGATTAGGTATTTAATGGAGGGTAATTTTGTAAATTACAAAAATATAGTATAAGGAATAGTTATTTCTAAATTAAAATGAAGAATGACTATTTCACAAATCTAATGAATACAGTTTTGTTATTCTATAAAAAAAATTCAATCAAAAATAGAAATAACCATTTTTTAGGAATAATTATTCTATTTTCCTCTATTCCGCGAAACCAAACAATCCTTTATACTTTTATCAAATGCGGTCTTTTGCATTTCACACATCTTTCATACAAAAGTTGTGAATGTTATCATATTTGAAAAAAAAAAATCAATTGCTTACTATTTCAAGTGCATATTTGAAATTTACCAATTGTAATCAAGAGATAAAGTTAGGAGTCGAATGGCGGCTTGGTTTCTGGTTAGATAACGGAAGAGGGACTATAAAAAAAAGTTAATTATACCTTGATGTCCTCTGGTTTTGTTCGATTTGCAAATAAGTACATGTAGCATTTTTTTTTTTTTTGTAAATGCAACCCTATGTTGTGCTTTGCAAAAATTTGCATTTAGATTCACATTGTCAGAATTTGGCCGATAATGACTTCAAAATAAAAAATTTCAAGTGTTAAATTATATTTTAATCAACTTTAATTCTTCAACTTTTTAGGTTTGATGTCATTTAGGTGTTGTATTTTTATGTGAGAGAAAGTTAATGTTTAGAGAGAGAAAACACAAAAAATGATGATTTTGAAAAATAAAAAATAGGGCTCCATAGTAAATATGATACTAAACAATTTTAATTCTTGAAATTTTTTGCAAACCAAATTTAGCAAAATAAAAAATGTATAATTTTGCAAACCACAGGGTTGCGTTTGCAAAAAAACAAAACACATGTATCAATCTGCAAATCGGTGAAACCACAGAGAATCTACTCATAATTAACCCTAAAAAACAATGTTTTTATGTTAAATAGGTCCACATTTTGCATAATGGTCAAATGGTGACATGGCATGCTTAACGAGTTATTGCAGGTCATATACATATGTGAATGTAAGATCACACTAAGTTCAAATACGTGCAAAATTGAAATTTTGGTATGAAAGTGTGAAAATTAGTGAAAGTTGGGTACCATAGGCGTTATTTACCCTGGGAACGAAAATCTAAAAAAATGGTTCTAAATGTGTTAAAGAATGATTTCGGAATCAACTTCATCTATATCCCCAACTGAGTCACTATTATCGAGTTTTGGCTCCTTAAAGCAACTCTAGTGGTTCAATGGAGAAACCAATTTGCAATTTTAATAAATTGCTGGAGACCTCCGGCCACTAGAGTAAAATTGTTGAGAGTGTTCAAAGTCAAACAAGTCGCCCAATCTAGCGACTCGCTTGAGTTTTTTTTTGTTGTTGTTCGAGCTTATCAATCTCAACTGCAGAGATTGAAAAAAAAAGGCTTAGGTGGAAGATGTAGAGAGTGTTGGTCCCTTATAACGTAACAAGTTAGTTCCAAGGGGGGGTAGGAACTATTTAAATTTTTATTACGTTAAGGCTGACTTCTTTTTCTTTGAAAAAGGATAACACAGTGCGCTGAGTAAATTAAGACACTAGCTTAGTCAACTGGTGACTAAGTCAGCTTCTTTCTTTGAGTCAGGAGATAGCACTTGAGTCTATTCCTGAACTCAGATACTCAATGTATACAACTCAGCGTGACCTCTTTACTTGGTCAGTTTTGTTTAAGCAAGCAATATATATATTAAGGAGTTTAAGGTTAGAAAGATGTTACTCAGCATATTTATCCAGGTTCGGCCTCTGAGCCTACGTCCTGTCCCCGTAACACGTTCCGAGCTTTCGAATTCTCTACTGAGCTCTTTAACGGTAGAGCATCAAACCTTTTACAACTTAGAAGCTGAGTATAACAAGAGTACCTTCCTCTATACCTCTACTCACTCCTAATCTCTCGCTGAGTACTATAACCGAGTACTCAGCCTCTCCTTTCTAATCTCTAGAAATGATAAAGATTTGTCCTAAACAACAATTGCTAAGACACCTTAGATGATTGAATAATCACTCTAGACTTTTACACAAAAGATATAGAATTTGGTGTAAGTATTTGCTTTGCTTTTTCTCACAGAACTTTAAGTAGAATTTTGGTCAGCGTAATGGCTTGATAGAGTTATGTATCTTATGAAGCAACTGAAAGGCTCTATTTATAGAGACGTCTGAGGCATCAGTCATTTCGAATTTCGAAATAACCGTTGGAGGGAAACGGCTTCCTGTCGTTGTCACTCAGTTTTGCTCAGAGCTCTTGGCCAATCAAATTTGAGTATCTTCTGTCCTCGGTCAGTGTTGAGCAGCTTTTAGTCAGCTCGGCAGAATGTCTCTCCATTTATGGTAAGGTCAACCAGACAGCGTTCTGTGTATTCTGAACTTTACTCAAAGTGGAAACACTTTTCCTGGAAGTTGTTCTTGCTCAGCTGCTGTCTTGTACTCTTTGTCGATTCAACTCAGCAGCTTCATTCCGAAGTTGTTCAACAAAGGTCTTCTAGATCCTTCTCTCGCTGAGCTGCGTTTTGTTCATAACGACGGCGTTTTGCACACGCGGGCCGAGTGGTCTTGATCTGTTTGACTTGGGCTTTGACTTCCGTATTGGGCTTTAAGCCTTTTAGTCTTTATGTCTTATAAACAATTTAACTCAACATTGAACAAACACATTAGTGTAATAAATCAAGGCATTTAAACTTAGTGTGTTTAGAATATATTTAATTTTACTTAAATAATTTTGTCAAATCAAAATCATGTGGAAAGGTGTTTCAACAAACTCCCCCATTTTGATGTTGGCAAAACTATTCAGCGAGGAACTCAGTGTTGAGCTCCCCCATGATTGGTTGACCTATTATTACTTAGCAAACTCCCCCGTCAGGGTTGAGCTACTGACTTAGTTTTACTCTAAACATTTTAAGGTTTAATCGAGTAAGTCTAAGGTCAGTTTTCAGATATAGGTCAGCTCATGGAACATATTCTATGTTACTCAGTATTAAGCGGAAGGTTTAATATTCAGAGAACGCTGAGTAATCATTTTGTTCAATGGGTCTTATGAGACAGTGTTTTATAAACATACAAGACAATGTCAAACATTTAATCAGCATAGGATACAATCAACAAGTATTATAGACAGTAAACACAGTTGATGTAATTGAAGATACATAATAATTAAATACTCAGCATCATATATAAAATACTCAGGTTTGGATAAAAGATGCAAGTATTGAATTGAATTAAAGTAGTCAGCGTATACATAAAAAAAAACGTAGAAACATGGACATAAAGATAAGACTGTGCTAGCCTATTTCTATTTCTTTTTCTTTTGCTTGGACTGACTACTTCTAGGAGCCTCCTGCTGAGTTCTAGCTTGTTCTTTCTCCCCCGTTTTGTCAGCATCGGGTGGAGGAGGAATTCTAAAGGAGTCGGTTAAGACTGCGGTGGTCAGTACGTCGGACAGCTCCTTAAGTTTATCGGCACTTTCATTGATGCCGTCGAAAACAATAACGCCTTCATCCAAGACCTCTTTAGGTATACCCAGTTCAGCGGCACTGAGCAAGCTCAGGATGTAGGCTTGAGACTTACCTACCCAAGTAATGGTATCTGACAGCGCAGCAAACACTTGATGAAATGTCTTCAGCAGGGCTGAGTCATAGTATTGACGCTGGATATTGTTATGACGCACATGTGTGAAGGTCTTTTGGGTAGTGACCAGAATCTCATTCTGCTTCATCTGGTCAGTGTCCATCTCTTGTTTATTTAAGTTCAGCAGACGAACTACTTCGCTAATTTGCTCCACCGAGCATTGAGAGTAGGAAGCCAGCTGATGGTTGGTCTTGGTTTGCTCAGTGTGAAGCTAGGCAAAGAGCATCTTAACTTCATCAGAAGTTGCATAGTGAGTGTTCGCAGCTGACAAGGTCTGGAATTGGCCTTGAAGAGTGTTAAGATGTTGAACCGTTGTCAGTTGGGGCTCAGCCAGCTTCGTTATTGAGTCCTGCTTGGGCTGATGTGATTGAATTAAGATCATATCACTTAGCAGATCCTTCAGTCCTTTAACCTCATTTAAGAGCTGAGTGACTTGGAACAGCTGAGTTGATGCATTGTTAGTAGACCCATCAGTAGGTTCAGCAGTTTGATGAAGATCCTTGATTAATGACTGCACCGAGTTGATGAGTTGTCTACCAGACACGGTGGCATGCAGATAGCTGAGTGATCCTTCATCAGGTTGCCTAGTTTCCTTAGTATGACCAGTTGGTGGAGGAGTTAGAGTGATGACATGGTCAGTGACTGGAAGAGGGTTTTCGAGCTGCACTTGGTTTTCTGGAAGAGATGATTGATCGGCAGGAGTGATGGTCGGTGAAGTAGTAATCCTAATGCTGTCAGTACTGACAGGGGCCGGAATGTTCTAAGTCATCACAATGCTTGGAGCAACAGTATTGACGAGAACTTGCTCGGTTTGGCTAGTAGAGTTGGCGGAAGCATTCAAGTCGGCTTGTTCCTTTTGTGAAGAAACAGAGGCTTGCTTTTCAAGAGAAGCTTGTTGAGAAGAAGGGGTTTGCTTACTGAAAAACTTTAACTTAAGCAAAGAAGGATCTTTGGTCGACTTTTATACAGGAAGGTCAATGACAGTTGTTTGACTTGCCTTTACTAATCTTCTTCTGCGAGGAGGAGTAGGGTCAGCTTGGATAGATTCTCCTGAGTGAGAAAGAGAAGTTTCTTCTTGATCAGCATTGGGCTGGTCAGCTTGTTCTTGTACTTCATCTATAGCCAACACAGTATTAGTTGGGTCAGCAGCTTCCTCTTCACTCGCTGTCTCCTCAGCGTCATCCTGATCGCTTTCTTCTTCTTCTTCTGTTCCTCATCATCCTGATCTTCGTTATCTAATTCTTCTTCCACCTGAGTGATGAAGTGATCATCCAGTTCCACATCATCTTCTTGATGCTCGGCTTCAGTTCCCTGACATTGTGTGAAGTGAGAATCACCAGGAACAATGATGTTAGTGGGGATAGCATCAATTGGGGTCAGCTCTGAAGACTTCTTCTTCTTCAGAGGTTGCTCAACAGCATCTACTCTTTCTTCTGTATCAGGCTCATCTTGCCTGCTTCTCTTCTGAGCTGACATAAGTCTCTCCTGACCTTTTTGAGCAACTGACTTGAGCTTCTTGGCCGGAGACTCAGCATCTTTCGAAGGAGTCCTAACAGCTTTTCTTTTGCGGGCAGTTGGAGCCTTTATTCTTTTGCCCTTCTTTGGGATAGTCTCCTCAGCAGGTTGATCACCACCTTTGGCTTTCTTAACCGGTTGATCAAACTTCAAGGCACGCAGCGCAGTAGCTGTTATCTCAGAGCCTTGGGCCTCAGTTTCCTCGAATAGGTCAATCTGATGGTCTTTGAGGATTCTGGTCATGAGTGAGCCCAACCCAAGAGTTCCTGTGCTCCTCTGGAAGCCAGCGATTAAGAAAATTGGCATATTGATGGGCTTATAGGTCAGCATGTGCCATATAAAGCACTGCTCGAAGTTTGTCGCTGAGCTGGTGCAGTTAATCTTAGGGTAGATGTAATTGGTCAGCAGATAGTGTGCCATTTTAGTGCTGACCTATTGGAGAACTGGAGATTTCTCCAGAGTGGCCAGCGGGCTTGCAGAAGGTGGCTACGTACCCAGTTCCTTCATGATCACCCTTCCTTCTCAGTTTTGTTCCTTCATTCTTTAATTTCAGCAAGTTGGCAAGGTAGGTGGGGTTGACGAAGATTGTTTTCTCTTTTACCACAGTTACTAGGTAGTCCTAGTTATCGTCAGCAACCCGCAGATTGTGGTAGAATTCCCTTACTAAGTCAGGGTAAGTTGGATCTCTGATAGAGAACAGCTCCGTCCATCCATTCTTCGATATCCATTCACAGAATGGTTGCTCAGTTTCTACGAAAGCCTCAGAGAACCATCTTGAGAAGTCTATCTTCCACTCTCTAACGTCTTCGAAAACCTTAGTATAGGTTCTTACTTTGGTCGGTTTTCCTTTAGAGGAGGTGGCTTGGCCAGTTTTTCCTTTGCTTGGTGTAGTGGCCTTAGTCGTTTCAGGCGGAGTAGTATGCTCGGAAGGTTCATCGGAACTGGTCTTAGGGTGACCGGCACCGGAGATGTTCACTGAAATCTTAGTCATAGTTTCAGAGAGGGATTTGGAAGTTTTAAGAGTTTTTAGAGAGAGAGAGCTTATGCCAGAGAATTCGGTAAGTGTAAAAAGATAACAATGGGGATTTACCCATTATTTATAGATGTGAAAGGTGGATCTTATCGAATCCATGTGTCAGTTTTGCCTTGGGATTGTCAACCGACAATGATTCAGGCTTTTATGACACATTCAGCGCATACGTCATCCTAGGTGGCTATTCGCGTGCTTTAGCATTAAATGCAACAGATCTTGTACTCAGCGTTTAGAATTCTAAACGTTCTATATTCTGAGTAGTCAGTTTTATACAAACGGATGGATTAAGTAGTTGGTTGCTCAGTTTGAGATAACTACTCAGTGCTCATATTTGCTCGGTATGTGATGTTCATTCATTTAGCATTAAACACTCAGCATACATCAATTCACTCAGCAAATAATATCATAAATCATTCAGCATGGTAATTCACTCAGCATGAATCTATATTAAGAGCTGGAATTTACTGAAGAGGATTAAACATACCAATGGCTTCTCTCAGTATGCTGAACTGCTCACGAGCCAGTGGCTTTGTGAAGATATCAGCAAGCTGCTCGTCCGTTAGGACATAGGTCAGCTTTATCTCACCCTTGAGTACATGGTCTCTAATGAAGTGATGTCTGATGCTGACATGCTTCATCCTACTGTGCTGAATTGGGTTCTTTGATAGATCAATGGCACTTTTGTTGTCACATTTGACCTCAATTGTCTTTGTTTGAACACCATAGTCTTCAAACTGTTGCGTAATCCATAGGACTTGAGCAACACAGTGTCCAGCAGCAATGTACTCAGCTTCAGTGGTAGACAAGGCTACTGACGCCTACTTCTTGCTGAACCAGGATACAAGACAACTTCCTAAGAAGTGACATCCTCCAGAGGTGCTTTTTCGTTCAAGCTTGTCTCGTCCATAGTCAGCGTCAGTGTATCCAACGAGTGTGAAACCATGAGTGTTGGGATACCAGAAACCTGCGTTCACTGAGCTTTGCAAATATCTAAGGATTCTTTTTACAGCTATGTAATGAGATTCCTTAGGGTTAGATTGATATCTAGCACAGTAGCATACTGAGAACTGAATGTCCGGTCTACTTGCTGTTAAGTAAAGTAGAGAGCCTATCATACCTCGATACAATTTGTTGTCTACTGACTTACCATTCTCGTCAGCACAAAGGACAGTGTCAGTGCCCATAAGAGTAGATATTGGCTTGCAATTTTCAAGATCATATTTCTTCAATATCTCCTTGGCATATTTAGCTTGACTGATGAAGATGTCATTTTTCCCTTGTTTGATTTGAAGTCCAAGGAAGAAGTTGAGTTCTCCCATCATTGATATTTCAAACTCAGTCTGCATTTGTTTGCTAAATTCCTTGCACATTGACTCATTAGTAGCACCGAAAATAATATCATCCACATATATTTGAGCCAGCAGGGTATCTTTACCCTTTCTCTTAATGAATAAGGTTGTATCAGCTTTGCCTCTGAAATAGTTTCTAGTCAGCAGGAAACTGGTCAGCCTCTCATACCAAGCACGTGGTGCTTGCTTGAGGCCGTATAGAGCCTTTTTGAGTTTATAAACGTGGTTTGGGAATTTAGGATCCTCAAATCCTGGAGGTTGATTGACATAAACTTCCTCGTTTATAACTCCATTAAGGAATGCACTCTTAACATCCATTTGAAACAGTTTAAAATTCATATAACTTGTATAAGCGCATATTCTAATAGCCTCTAGCCTTGCCACTGGGGAAAAGGTCTCACCGTAGTCAATACCTTCTTGCTGACTGTAGCCCTGAGTTACAAGCCTTGCTTTATTCCTGACTACATTTCCTTGCTCATCCAGCCTATTGCGGAAGACCCATCTTGTTCCAATGGTCTTCTGACTCCTTGGACGTGGTACTAACTCCCATACATCGTTTCTTCTGAATTGGTCAAGTTCCTCTTACATTGCGCTCATCTAGAATTCATCTTCCTCAGCATCAGCGAAGTTCTTTGGTTCCTGAACTGAGACGAAGGCTACGTTGCTGAGGTATCTCTTAAGTTGGTTTTTTGTCATCAGGGTATTCTCAGCGGCATCAAGAATAGCACTCTCTGAGTGTCCTCTTGGTATCCTTATCTCCTTTGGTAGATTGATGTCTTATGCTGTCTGTGTTTCAACAATCTCTGCAGGTGTAGACTGGTCAGTAAAAACAATTTGAGGTTCACTTTTACCTTTGGTCAGCCCTTGAGGGAATGACTCAGCGGCTGTATCTTGATCAGCGGGTACTGAGTGTGGATCATCCTCGGTCAGCGGTAGATATCTTCCTGCAGAGTTAGTTTCATCGAACTCAACATGTACTGACTCTTCTAAAACTTGAGTTCGTTTATTGAAAACTCTGTATGCTTTGCTGTTTGTTGAGTAGCCTAAAAAGATAGCTTCATTAGCTTTTGAGTCAAACTTAGCTAGGCTATCTTTGGTGTTTAAATAAAACATTTACAGCCAAAGGCATGAAAGTATCCAATGTTGGGCTTTCGTCCTTTCCAAAGTTCGTAGGGGGTTTTCTTTAGTATAGGTCTAACAAGAGCCCTATTAAGAATATAGCACGCTGTGTTAACAGCTTCTCCCCAAAAGTACTTTGGAAGCCTATGCTCACTCAGCATTGTCCTGGCTATTTCAACCAAGGTTCTGTTCTTCCTTTTAACAACCCCATTTTGTTGAGGCGTCCTAGGAGCAGAAAAATTATGGTCAATGCCGTTGGCTTCACAGAATTCAACAAACTGTTGATATTTGAATTCTCCACCATTATCACTTCGGATGTGAGCCAATTTTAGGTCTTTATCATTTTCAAATTTTCTAACCAAATTTGAAAATGTCTCAAAGGTCTCATCCTTGCTATTCAGCAAGATGACCCAAGTGTACCGAGAGAAGTCATCTACAATGATGAAGGAAAATCTTCTTCCACCCAGACTCAGTGATGTAGATTGAAATCGACTGAAGGTTTTAATCGTAAACCAACAAAGAATCCGATCTTCTCAAGCTAAACTTGAAGGTTGAGTTAACCCAATGGATGTGAAATCCAAGCTCTCAATGGAGGCTATAAGTTTAATTCATCAAAAGTTGTGGAACATTACAAAGAGGAGAGTTTAAATACTCTCCCAAATAAGAAAGGAAAAGACCAAAACCCCATGAATAGGGTTTTGGCCAAAACATGTGCACAATGGCAAAATAGGGAGATAGGATAATTCATGGCAAAAGAGTAATAAGAAGGTAATGGCAAAACAGTAAATAATGGTGGCAGAAAATGGTCCCCTCAAGGTAAGAACTTGGAGGAGAAGTATTCTCCTGCATAGGTACGCCTCGCGCCCTAGCATCTACGCCCCGTGTATATGTGCCTCTGAACTGGGAGGTGCTGGTTCGTGCTCGTTACGCGCGGCGTCCTGTGGAACATGCCTCGCGTCATTAGGCTCCTGAGTCTTAAGGTTCGGTGGGTGGAGATCTACACGTGGCGCTGATGGGCGTAGGATCTAGGTGTGTAGAGCTTTTCTAATGATGACTTAAATGTGTATTGCGATGAATGTGCTACTAATATGGATGTGATCTTTCTAATGCTCTAACTCTACTTAGACGCTACGACTACTTAGGGGCAAGTGTACCCCGTCGTATCAAGTAATAATCCGGTTAAGACCGGGTATCGAATCCACGGGATTTATAATTACAAGTATTAGACGACTCGGTTTCGTATGTTATTTAAGCGGTAATTACTTTGGGGTAAAGTAAGACACAACTACAAACTACTCCTAACCTATTGGCGAGATAGATTTATGTAATGGAAAACTCCACGAAGTGATATGGGTGACGATAAGTTATAAATATAATATGCAATAACTCCGAATATATTCGGTTGACGATTTACTCTTGCAAAGACGACTACGTGTAGTTCGACCGACCCGTGAAGTACTTAGACTACGTGGTTCCTAGTCAAGGCGTGTCTAATGTTGGGGATCAGAAACTAGGGCCGGTAAGTTCCGTGGCTTGTCAATTCCTACGGTTTCCGGTTTGTCACTTCCGGTAAGACAACACCTATATGAATCTCTAAAGATAGCCTGAATGGCGTCGGAAATCGCGTTCCCCTACACAATAGTCAATTATGAGTATCAAAACAAGCAATAAACATCAACACGTATACAGAAACGGAAATTGCAAATCATATATTATAAATATGGAGAGTAAGAATATAGAATACAACCAAGCCTAGTACATAGGATGAGATCAAAGCTAATTAGCAAGTAGAGAGGGAAGAATCGGCCCTCGGAACTAGCCAACCGGACTCAAGGCCGTCTCTTAGGACTTGGAGGTGGAACTCTCGAGCTTGGTGATGAATGATGGAGCGGAACGTTGATGGAATGTTGGAATAACCGAACAAGCTCTCGAGGTGGGAGAGTTTTATTACATAAACCCAATCTAAAACCAAAACTATACAACAACTATCTAGGTAAGGTAGAGGTAGAAGATAGAAAGTAGAAGGTGTAGAAGGTACTAAATGAGTGCTAGTCACTCTTATTTATACATCAAGCTAGGGGTAGAATTGTAACTTCACAAGGTACAAGTATGGAGCAACATTATTTGGTGCAGAAATCCCATAACACGCCCCGCGTATGGTGATACACGCCCCGCGTATATGCCCATTCCGTCAGAAATCTCCTGCATGTGGACCAATTCTATGTCTAATTGTCTCAAATACGCCCTGCGTAGTCTGAAGTACGCCCTGCGTAAATGAGTCTCTGAAGTTTTACTACTTGAATTGGTGCTTTTACGCCCCGCGTAAATGACGATACGCCCCGCGTAAAGGATGATATGCCCCGCGTATGGAGAGTTGACTCCGGGAGACAATGCAGTCTGACTTTCAGGATTAGGCCAATCATTTCCGACATGTGTCATACGCCCCGCGTATGCTGAGTCATTTCCACATGGTGCCTGCGGATAAGGCAATTATTTCTGACACCATGTTTTACGCCCCACGTAAATAACGATACGCCCCGCGTAAATGATGATACGCCCCGCGTATTTGAGTAGATTTTCACTCCTTCATCGTACCTGAAATACAAATCTTGAGAGCCGAGTTAGCTTGGCGTTTTATTCTCTAAATTCAACTAAAAATAAAGGAAATTAACCGAAAGTAAGGAATTTATTTTTATTTTGTTATTTTATTAAAACACTCTATTTTTGTAATTAAACTTATTTATTTCTTCTAAAATTAAACCGTAAAGCACGCTAAAAGATAGGGACGAAACGCCCCTATCAAACCTCCTCGCACTTTAAAGTTTTACTTGTCCTCAAGTAAAAGAAATCGAAAGACAAGGGATTGAGATAATTGAGAAATAAACCGAAGGTTGGTTTTACCAAGTGCGTGATTTCAAAGTTACGGTTTTATGCAAAGGTTTCGGTGAGTACCTACACAAGCAATTGAGTACAAAAACTTATTCGAGACCTCCATGATCAAATTTAATAGGCAATATTAACGGGGGTCGATTATCTTTTGAGAACCCGGTAGTACCTCACCAAGGGATTTCACTCTTACGCTCAATTTTTAGTGGGTCGGTGTTTTCGCACTCTTCTTTGCACTTACTCAAGATCATGTTGAATTTGCATTTTCATCCGGGTTTTTCCTCCTATAACATGGTTAGGCAACATTAAAAATGAACCTGGAGGGGGGTTGTAATGTGGGTGGCTTTTTAGTGGTTAGTTTAAAGAGACTCAAGTTCTAAAATACCGACTTGTGATCGCACCGTATTTTGCTTCGGCCTAAGCGAATTTTACAAGATATACTTCAAAATTGCTCGGGTGGAGCTTGAGAATGCCTTTTTACTTTTATTGTATCCTTTGTTTTGATAGAGGCACAAAAACAATATTTTGAAAGCTTATGGTGCTCAATTGTTAAGGTCGTGACTTTTTCCAAGTGATTTGGGTGCAAATTGATTTTGTCGGTATTCGAACAAGAGGAAAAAATGTTAAATGTTAAAAAGGGTATTAACAAAAAAGTTGGTTAATAGGCTCGAAGGGGTTATTAGGCTCGAAGGAGTTTCCTAATGTTTAATGAAAACGAGAAAAATAAATTAAGAAAAATTAGCCTAAGTGGGTTCGGTTTATCATCTATTGCCGTTTTCACCACAAATAAGTGTACTTAACCCGGTATTGGATGCAAATTCTATGAGTCGAGTGAAGTCAAAACTCTCGAAAAATTGTGAAAGAATTAGAGTTCTCGTACGAACTCTTTTAGGCTCAAAAATACCTTACAAAGATTCGGGTTCAAATTGTGTACTATCAAGTTTTCGCTAAATTCTCAACTATCCCGTTTTTATTGCCTTTTTAAACTTCATTATGGAGATGACCCGTGGGTTAGGACTCAATGCTTTTGTTTAGTACCAACCTAGGCTTTTCATAAATTCCCTAACTTCAAAACCAAGACTAAAATTTCTCAACTAAACCATTCCTTTATGTTCCGATGCTTTTATTTTTAACGACAAATAACGAAACTTTTATCAAATTCCGAAGGAGATAATGTGTCGGAATAAATTTAAGAGTCAAGAAATTAGTTTAATTATTTTGTTGTTTATTTAATTTTTATTTTTGTTTTTGTTTAGTGCAAAACAAACTGAAAGTGCGGGGTTGCACGGCCCTCCGCGTTATTAAAATGACGTTTATTCCAAAAACGTCGCAAAAGAAAAGAAAGAAAAACAAAAACAAAAATAAAGGTAAAGTTAACTTTAAAGAAGGGCCCAGATGGTCTGGTCCCCATGCGGGGCGTACCCGAGAGGGCGTCCCGCGCAAAAGGTACTTCTTAAGCACGTTGGGGCCAGAGATATAAACACGCGGGGCGCACTTAGGGAGGCGCCTCGCGTGTTCCTGTCTCTGGACAATTTATTTATTTAGCAGGTGGGGCACGCGGGGCGCACTGACGGGAGCGTCCCGCGCAAAAGATGCAAACTAGGGCATCTGCAGCCAGAGACACGGGTACGCGGGGCGTGGCAAGAGGGACCCCCCGCGTACCTGTCTTTTATTGCGAAAAATGGGGGCAGACACGCAGATGTGCAGGACGTGAAAGGCATGGCACCCCGCGTGGCTTATTTTTGGATTATAGGTGGGATTTGTTTTTCTTTGATTTTTATAAAAGAAACGAAACTGAAAAAGAAGAATGCGGGAAATAAAATTGGGGAAGAAAACTCCCTTATTCGGGCTTGGGTTGCCTCCCAAAAAGCGCTACTTTATAGTCGGTGAGCTCGACTTAGAATTTCCTCCTAGGTGTATGCCTCCATTCGCGTTAGGAATTCAAATTCTTGAATAAACAACCCGTACCTGCAAAACGGGTTATTAGTTTCAAAGAAATTTAACAAAAACCAAAAACTATATTTACAGAAATTATTGAAGAGTTTAGTTTGCTCCCTCTTTGACTCCTTGGGTAGCTCAAAGAGAGTGAAATAACCCGAGGTAGAAGGAACCTCAAACTCTTCTAGTTGTGGAGTAATTTCCATGGGTCCGCACATAACCGGCTCATCGATTAGGATTTCCGGCTCCTCGCAGTTGAGACAACCTGCATGATTTGGGGATTCCTCTTGAGAGGGCTCAATTAACTCAACCTCTACATCTTGACCACCCGGATTGGCGTCTCTAATTGATTCGTCCGCGGTTGAATCGATACGAGATGCGAATCCAGCGATTTGATTTCCTAAATCCCTGCAATATGCCTCATTGTTAGATAATCTCACTTGAATATCTTTAAGCATAGAGATTACCACATCGAATTGCGAGGCTGAATGTTGGTGCGAACATTCGTCGTCCATGAGGTCGCCCCATAGATGACGACTATGAGACATCATACCACGGAAAAGATCATTAGTAACACAAGAAATAAATAAATTATTCACAAAAAGAAAATGATATTTACAAATGCTTAAACTAACAATGAAACGTTTTTGTCTAATATTGTAGGAGATTATAAATCCCCGGCAACGGCGCCAAAAACTTGATGGGCGTAGGATCTAGGTGTGTAGAGCTTTTCTAATGATGACTTAAATGTGTATTGCGATGAATGTGCTACTAATATGGATGTGATCTTTCTAATGCTCTAACTCTACTTAGACGTTACGACTACTTAGGGGCAAGTGTACCCCGTCGTATCAAGTAATAATCCGGTTAAGACCGGGTATCGAATCCACGGGATTTATAATTACAAGTATTAGACGACTCGGTTTCGTATGTTATTTAAGCGGTAATTACTTTGGGGTAAAGTAAGACACAACTACAAACTACTCCTAACCTATTGGCGAGATAGATTTATGTAATGGAAAACTCCACGGAGTGATATGGGTGACGATAAGTTATAAATATAATATGCAATAACTCCGAATATATTCGGTTGACGATTTACACTTGCAAAGACGACTACGTGTAGTTCGACCGACCCGTGAAGTACTTAGACTACGTGGTTCCTAGTCAAGGCGTGTCTAATGCTGGGGATCAGAAACTAGGGCCCGTAAGTTCCGTGGCTTGTCAATTCCTACGGTTTCCAGTTTGTCACTTCCGGTAAGGCAACACCTATATGAATCTCTAAAGATAGCCCGAATGGCGTCGGAAATCGCGTTCCCCTACACAATAGTCAATTATGAGTATCAAAACAAGCAATAAACATCAACACGTATACAGAAACGGAAATTGCAAATCATATATTATAAATATGGAGAGTAAGAATATAGAATACAACCAAGCCTAGTACATAGGATGAGATCAAAGCTAATTAGCAAGTAGAGAGGGAAGAATCGGCCCTCGGAACTAGCCAACCGGACTCAAGGCCGTCTCTTAGGACTTGGAGGTGGAACTCTCGAGCTTGGTGATGAATGATGGAGCGGAACGTTGATGGAATGTTGGAATAACCGAACAAGCTCTCGAGGTGGGAGAGTTTTATTACATAAACCCAATCTAAAACCAAAACTATACAACAACTATCTAGGTAAGGTAGAGGTAGAAGATAGAAAGTAGAAGGTGTAGAAGGTACTAAATGAGTGCTAGTCACTCTTATTTATACATCAAGCTAGGGGTAGAATTGTAACTTCACAAGGTACAAGTATGGAGCAACATTATTTGGTGCAGAAATCCCATAACACGCCCCGCGTATGGTGATACACGCCCCGCGTATATGCCCATTCCGTCAGAAATCTCCTGCATATGGACCAATTCTATGTCTAATTTTCTCAAATACGCCCTGCGTAGTCTGAAGTACGCCCCGCGTAAATGAGTCTCTGAAGTTTTACTACTTGAATTGGTGCTTTTACGCCCCGCGTAAAGGATGATACGCCCCGTGTATGGAGAGTTGACTCCGGGAGACAATGCAGTCTGACTTTCAGGATTAGGCCAATCATTTCCGACATGTGTCATATGTCCCGCGTAAGGTGTCATACGCCCCGCGTATGCTGAGTCATTTCCACATGGTGCCTGCGGATAAGGCAATTATTTTTGACACCATGTTTTACGCCACGCGTAAATGACGATACGCCCCGCGTATTTGAGTAGATTTTCACTCCTTCCTCGTACCTGAAATACAAATCTTGAGAGCCGAGTTAGCTTGACGTTTTATTCTCTAAATTCAACTAAAAATAAAGGAAATTAACCGAAAGTAAGGAATTTATTTTTATTTTGTTATTTTATTAAAACACTCTATTTTTGTAATTAAACTTATTTATTTCTTCTAAAATTAAACCGTAAAGCACGCTAAAAGATAGGTACGAAACGCCCCTATCAGGCGCCCAAGGTGTACGCCCCGCGTGTTTGACCTTCTAGGGAATTTCCACCTTGGGGTTGTCATCCACGTCCCGCGTACTACAGGTGGCGCCCCGCGTCCCCGTATTGCTTGATTCTCCTCCCATATCCACACTCTCCACGCCGTGCGCCTGGATAGACACGCCCCGTGTGCCCTCTGTTTTGGTTTGTTCTTCCTTCTCCTTCGAGGGATTCTCTCGATTAGCTCCTTGCTGCTCCGGGCTCGGGCTTAGGGATAAGATGCCCTCATCATTCTCCCCTTCTTTGAAAGAGTCGGACTCCGCCTTCGATGCCTTGGTTGGCAACGTCCCCTCCGGCTTCCACAAGCTAAGGTCCTGCACATTAAAAGAAGAAGACATCTTCCCAAGCCAATTGGGAAGGGTTAGTTGGTAGGCATTGGCACTCATCTTCTTGGTAATCCGGTAAGGGCCATATTTCCTCGATCTCAATTTGCTACTAGGAGCATGCATGATTCGCTCTTTGCCCAAGTACACCATCACCTCATCCCCCACCTCAAACTACACATCTCTTCAGTGCTCATCAACCTTGGCCTTGTCCCTACTATTCTTCTTCTCAATATTATCCCGCACTTCTTGGTGCATTTGGTGGTAGTCATTGGCTAAATTCTGAGCCGCCACACTCTTCCTCTCTCCCTTCGGAATCTCCCCCAAATCAAGCGAATGGTTCGGAGCTTTGGTGTACACAACTTTGAAGGGTGACTTCCCGGTGGCTGAACTCACAGCGGAGTTATAGGCGAACTCGGCTTGGGCGATCATATAATCCCACATCTTGGGTTTATCTCGACATTTGCTCCTCAATAGGTTCCCCAAAGTCCGGTTTACCGCCTCAGTTTGCCCATCCGTTTGTGGGTGAGCCATGGTACTAAACTTCAAGGTGGATCCGAGGATGGCCCAAAGGGTCCGCCAAAAGTGGCTAACGAACTTGGTGTCCCGATCCGATACTATGTTCTTTGGTACCCCATGTAGTCTTACCACCTCACGAAAGAAAAGCTTAGCAATGGCGGTGGCGTCACTAGTCTTTCGACACGGAATGAAATGAGCCATCTTTGAGAACCTATCCACCACCACGAATATAGAATCCATGCCCCTTTGGGTCCTTGGTAGTCCCAACACAAAATCCATAGAGAGATCCTCCCAAATGGTTTCGGGGATCAGGAGGTGCATCCGTAACCCGGCATTAGTGGCATGCCCCTTAGAGGTCTGGCAATCCTCACATCTCTCCACGATGTACGCCACATCCCTCCTCATCCTAGGCCAGAAGTATCGGGAGCTAACCGTCTCGAATGTCTTATCTCTTCTAAAGTGTCCCCCCAACACCCCTGCGTGTAACTCTCGGATCACTCTTTCCCGTATGGATGTGTTCGGAAGGCACAATTGGCTACCCTTTATGAGGAATCCATCCACGAGCTGATATCCTCCCTCTTCGGTGCCTCTTCTACACTTCTCCCATTCAACCCCAAAGTCCGGATCCTCCTCGTATTCTCCTTTGATGTGCTCAAAATCCACTAACTCCAAGGCCACGGTTTTCAAGAGGGCAACCCTCCGTCTTAAGGCATCCGCCACTTTATTCTGTTGACCCGCTTTGTGGAGAAGTCGATAAGGAAACTTATCCACAAAAGCGGACCACCTAGCATGCATGGAGCTCCGGAGTTGCTTTTGACTTCCTAAGTACTTGAGGGCTTGGTGGTCGGTGTACAACATAAACTCCTTCCCGATGAGGTAGTGCTCCCACGTCTTGAGAGCCCGCACTACCGCATAGAACTCCTTATCATAAGTGGCCCACTTCTGTCTTGAATCACACAACTTCTCACTGAAGTACGCTATGGGCCTCTTCTCTTGCATTAACACTCCCCCAACTCCGACTCCACTCGCATCACACTCAACCTTGAAGAGCTTCTCAAAGTCCGAAAACGCTAAAACCGGAGCGGTACTTAGCTTCTCCTTAATCAAGGTAAAACTGTTTTCTTGTTCATCTTCCCACTTGAATCCTCTACCCTTATTCAAACACTCGGTCATAGGAGCCACGATAGCGCTGAAATTTCGGATGAACCGCCTATAGAATGTAGCCAACCCATGGAAACTCCTAATATCCCCAACTGTCTTCGGAGTCGGCCACTCCCGGATAGCTCTCACTTTCTCTTCATCCACTCGGATACCTCTCCCACTGACCACGTACCTAAGAAACACCAAGCTCTCCATCACAAAGTCGCACTTCTTAGTGTTGGCAAAAAGTTGATTTTCTCGAAGCAAAACTAACACGGCCCTCAAGTGCTCCACATGCTCTTCTAATGTCTTACTATGGATGAGAATATCATCAAAGTAGACCATCACAAACTTCCCAATCACCGGACGTAGTACTTGATTCATTAACCTCATGAAAGTGCTCGGTGCATTGGTCATCCCGAATGGCATCACTAACCATTCATATAGTCCGTCTCGCGTCTTAAACGCCGTCTTCCACTCATCTCCCGCCTTGATCCGGATTTGGTGGTACCCACTTCTCAAGTCGATCTTCGAAAAGACCTTGGAACCACCTAACTGATCAAGCATATCATCAAGTCGGGGAATCGGGAATTTGTACCGAATGGTAATCTTGTTGATGGCTCGGCTATCCACACACATCCTCCATGATCCATCCTTCTTGGGTGTCAATAAAGCCGGCACCGCACATGGACTCATGCTCTCCCTCACATAGCCCATCCTTATCAATTCGTCCACCTTCTCCTTCATTACTTCACTCTCCTTGGGACTCATCCGGTAGTGAGGGAGACTAGGCAAGCTAGCCCCTGGCACTAGGTCAATGTGGTGTTGGATGTCCCGTAGAGGTGGCAACCCATCCGGTAGCTCTTCCGGAAAGACGTCACGGAACTCATTGAGCAACCTCCCCACATCTTCCGGAACTTCTTCAGCTTCGCTTCCGACCCCATCCGTCGGTGTGCTCGACTTCACCATCACTACATAGACCGTTTGGCTTTCCTCATACTCGTTAATAAACGCCTTGTGAGTCGGACAAACGATCAAGGTAGACTTCCCCTTGTTTTTGGGCTCTCCCAATAGAGGTGTTAGCAAATATCTAATGCCGTCCTTCATAAATCGGTAAGTGTTCTTCCTCCCGGCATGGGTAGCATCCCGATCAAATTGCCACGGCCGTCCCAACAGTAGGTGGCAAGCATCCATCTCCACAACGTCGCAATAAACTTCATCCCGGTACTCCCCTATCTCAAGAGGGACCCTACACCTTTGAGTGACTTTCAGTGCTCCGACGTTCTTGATCCACCCCACACTATACGGACTAGGGTGCGCTTCAAGCTCTAACCCAAATCTCTTGGCTGCGGTATCACTGATAATATTCTCTTGGCTCCCACTATCAATGATCACATTGCACTTCACCCCTTGCACTAGACATCGGGTTCGAAACAATTGATGTCGCTGATCCGATTCCACTTTGCTCGAGACCAAGAGCCTTCTCACTACATGTTTGGCGTGCCCACCATCATATTCTTCCCCATACTCATCCTCAACGGGAACACAACAAACATCCCCTTCATCATCATACTCCTCATCGTCTTCATACCGCTGAACCATGTTGGCGCTTTTTCTCTTGGGACACTCGTTGGAACGGTGGCCCGGCTCGTTGCATCGGAAACACTTGAATGGAGCCGGCCTTGCATAAGGGTTGTTGCCCCTAGGGGGTTGTGTCGCCTTAAAAGGCCTTACATCTCCACTAGGTGCTTTTCCCGCACTTGGCGCCTTGGGCTCGCTTGAACTTGCGACTCCCTTACCCTTGTCAATCTCCTTGGGAGCCCCTCTCCCTTCATAGGTATTCTCTACCCCGGCTCTCCTATAGCCTTCACGTCCTCTCAAACTCAACTGTGCTTCGGCCTTCAATGCTAGATTACGGGCATCTTGCACCCGAATTACCATTTGCATTCCAATCCGGTCCTGAATGTTGTACCTCAGCCCTTCAAGATACCTTGAAGTCTTTTGGCTTTCGGTTTCCGACAAGTTAGCCCTCGCCGAAAGCCGCAAGAACTCCGAGGTGTACTCGTGCACACTCCTAGCACCTTGGGAACAATTCCGATATGAACTGTAGATGTACTGCTCATAGTCGGGTGGTAGAAACCTCTCCCGCAACATCGATTTCATCCTTAGCCAAGACCTAATCGATTCCCTTCCTCCTCTTCTTCTCCCCTCCTTCACATTATCCCACCAAACTGAAGCCCCTCATTTCAATCGGTAGGCTACTAGCCGAACTTTCCGATCCTCTGGTATTCCCGCATAATCAAAGAACCGCTCTACCTCTAGCAACCAATCGAGGAAACCCTCTATATCGAGTTCTCCCCCGAATGTTGGCAAGTCCACTTTCAATTTGAAAGCATCATCTCTATCAAAGTTCCCTCCATACCCCATTCTCACATTCTCTATCAAAGTTCCCTCCATACCCTCTACCAATGTCATGACCCCCATACGGATCATTCAACCTAATAATTCCCCTCTCATAACCACCTGCAACATTTTCATGCACAATATCTATATTCCCGGTACGCACATGCGTGGGACCAACAACATCATTTGCATGTATATCATTCCTAGGCCTATCATTCAAGGCATTATCATCTACCCTAATCCCCATAGTTCTAGCAATCGTAGGCATTTCAAAATCATCAAAGAGATCTCCATCACTATCACTATCAATATTCCTAACGACTACGGGATTAGTCCGTCTTACCTCTTGAACCCGAGGGTCCAAGGCTTGGGGTGCATATATTCTCCTTGGTGGTGGTGTTGGTTACCGTTCAAGTAGATGGCGGGTTTGTTCCTCTTGTCTCTGGTGAGGCTCTCCGGTTAGACGATTGTTGTTATGGCGGGTTTCTATTGTGAGTTCTTCAATGAGACGACGCAACTCTCAGTTATCTGTCTCGCGCTTCTCCTCTATTGTTCTTAGATATTCGTTGATGTGCTTTATGTGGCCTTCAAGTGTCTCAACTCGTTGCTCCATGGATCCGATGGCTTCGTTTGTGATACGAGGTTGAACCATTTCCGAGAAGAAGTCTTCGGTTAAGGAAAACGACTCGGCTCTGATACCAACTGATGTAGATTGAAATCGACTGAAGGTTTTAATCGTAAACCAACAAAGAATCCGATCTTCTCAAGCTAAACTTGAAGGTTGAGTTAACCCAATGGATGTGAAATCCAAGCTCTCAATGGAGGCTATAAGTTTAATTCATCAAAAGTTGTGGAACATTACAAAGAGGAGAGTTTAAATACTCTCCCAAATAAGAAGGGAAAAGACCAAAACCCCATGAATAGGGTTTTGGCCAAAACATATGCACAATGGCAAAATAGGGAGATAGGATAATTCATGGCAAAAGAGTAATAAGAAGGTAATGGCAAAACAGTAAATAATGGTGGCAGAAAATGGTCCCCTCAAGGTAAGAACTTGGAGGAGAAGTATTCTCCTGCACAGGTACGCCCCGCGCCCTAGCATCTACGCCCCGCGTATATGTGCCTCTGAACTGGGAGGTGCTGGTTCGTGCTCGTTACGCGTGGCGTCCTGTGGAACACGCCCCGCGTCATTAGGCTCCTGAGTCTTAAGGTTCGGTGGGTGGAGATCTACGCGTGGCGCCCAAGGTGTACGCCCCGCGTGTTTGACCTTCTGGGGAATTTCCACCTCAGGGTTGTCATCCACGTCCCGCGTACTACTGGTGGTGCCCCGCGTCCCCGCATTGCTTGATTCTCCTCCCATATCTACACTATCCACGCCGTGCGCCTGGATAGAAACGCCCCGCATGCCCTCTGTTTTGGTTTGTTCTTCCTTCTCCTTCGAGGGATTCTCTCGATTAGCTCCTTGTTGCTCCGGGCTCGGGCTTAGGGATAAGATGCCCTCATCACTCAGCGGCTGGACTGGACCGAAGAGATCCAAGTGTAGTAACTCTAACGGACGCTTAGTTGAGACAATATTTTTACTATGAAAAGATTGTTGGTTTGTTTTCCAGCGTGGCATAGTTGATCTTTTTCAAATTTAAGTTCTGGCAGTCCCTCAACCAATTGCTTTCTTGCTAATTTGGCCAGGAGGTCCATGCTTACATGACCAAGTCTCTTGTGCCATAGCCATGAATTTTCTTCCTTTGAAACTAAGCATACAGTTTTTGAAAACTTTTTCTCCAAGTTCAGCATGAAGACATTATCAATGCGAGGGGCAGTTAAAATTAACTCATTAGTTTTACCCTCGTATATTTTACATCCAGTGTCATCAAATATAAATTTTCTCCCATTGTCACATAGCTAAGCTACGCTGAGTAAGTTATATTTGAGTCCGCTGACTAGGGAGACTGACTCAATAGTAGGATTACCTCCAACGGTTCCTGACCCTACTATCTTACCCTTTTTGTTGTCTCCAAAACTTATGCTTCCTCCTTGTTTACGCTCAAATGTGATGAACTGAGTTTCATCACCAGTCATATGCCTCGAGCATGCGCTGTCAATATACCACGAACTGATTCATTTATCACATCAAAAATAGTAACGGGTAATCCTATGGAAACTTCTAAGGCTACTATATGCTGACACGGCTGACCGCGGGACCTCACAGGACCGCACAGATTCGCCCCTAACGAATGGATGGGGACCCTCTGGCGCCTTACTGTAAGGGGGAACTTACACTAGCCTCTTTCGAGCGACGAATGGACTCTCGCTAGAGGTTTCGCGGAAATTACCCAAAGGGTTTGCAATAATGCACATGAACGCATACGAAAAGAAGTAAAACGATCCGTCCCCGTTAAGGGCTTAATACACGCCTTCCGGAATCAAATTTCTCGCTTCCCCAGCAGAGTCGCCACTTGTTAGACGAGGTACTGCGGCCTAATCTCCCGGGCGGACCGGGGGGTGGACAACCTCATGGCGACGTAAGCGGTGATTGGCGCCGAAAGCAACCAATCGTGGAATCAAGCTGCTCGGCAGGACCGAAGCTCGGAGATATGGAAGAGTCGCCACCCACGAATGGGAAAATGAACACCGATCCCTTGCGGGAGACCGGTGTGGGTTCGGGAAACTTAGGTACGAGCCGAGAAGGCTAGCTCCTTTCCGGAGAAAGGCTACTAGGCACCCCGACATCGCCCGGTTATGAACCACCGGCCTCCTACTCAGCATGTTAGGCGATAACGGACTAATCGTATACTTCTTTAAGTTTAAAATTCATTTGAAACCCTTTTCTTTCTCTTTTTAGAAACTGTTTTGAGCATATGTTATTGAAAAGCCACATCAGTAAAGAATCACCCATTTACGTTATACATACACAGAGAGGGAAAAGAAAGAAGTGATTTATTTACGACTTATTTACATGTCATGTTGTGTGTTTATTCTATGCTAACTTATTTCCCCAAAACGAGTTTATTTACATGGTTCGCATCTTAATCGCCGTTGGAACGATTTAGGTGCGTTTCAAAATCCCGTTTGATGAAGTTCACCTGAATCGCCGTTGGAACGACTCGAGCATTTTGAAAACGTTAAGATAAAAACCTTTTAACAAGAAAACGTGGTTAAACATACAAGTCAATTTTATTTTGTACAAATCCTTTGAGAAAATGGTTCAAAACTCTATTATTCGCAAAGAAAACGATTTTAATTACAATGTTCGCTCGATCCGTCGTTGGAACGGACTAAGGTTTTAAAACGTGGTGTTTTGAGAAACAATTTGAAATATTAACAAGAATAACTCTATTTATTTACATTAAAAACTCATTAGTTTAAATAATTCAATTGAAAACTCTCTTTTTGTGATTTATTTTCCCCACTTATTTAATGGACTCTTTACTAATTATAATTACCATAATAAACCCATTTAAACCACCATCTATACTCAAACAAAGTCCACTTGAAACATGTACCCATGATTAAGCCCAAAAGAATAAAGAAAGTAATTCTAACATATATATATATATATATATATTTAAATCAAAAATAGAATATGAAAATAAAAGTTAATACAAAAAGAACTATATGTATATAAAAATAATAGGTACAATATATCTATACTTTGAAAATGTGAAAATAGTAAATAAATCCTATAACTAAGAAAATAATACTTATCAAAAATGATTTCATTCGATAATCACTAAAATAACCCAAATATTCCAAAACTATACATATACATAACTAATATAGTTTTAAATACCAAAAATACCATATACTAATACATATTAATTATTTTCCAAAATACCAAATAACTAATATTTAAAACATAACCCAAATCAATGAAAAAGGAATACATATATATACTCATACTTATATTGTAAAATAGAATAAAAATAGTATACAAATATTCTAAAATAATTATATATGATAAAGTTCTAAAATAATTTAAAAAATATATATTACATAACTATACATATATATACCAAGGATTAAAAGCTTAAAAGTTAAGAAAAGGGGACTGAAATAGCATTTTTTACGTTTTGGCAGATTTACCGACGGAAAATCCGTCGGTAAACAGCATTTAGTGACAGAATAGGTGAATTACAGCAGCACTCCTAAATGTTTCCAGATTTATTCAAAAGCTTTAAATTAAATCTAATTCAATCGTTTTGGGTTTCCGAACTACCAAAGATGGATCATAGTCGAAAACGGAAATTCCTAAACGACGTTTTTTATTTCAAAACATTATTTGGGAATTCCTTTTAAATTAAAAACTTGTAATTACAACGTTTTCGATACCCGAACTACCTTTTATCGGATCACGGTTCGTATTGGGACATCAAAAACGAGGTTTTTTATTTTAAAACAAAACCGAATTTTATTTAACACGAAACGAAAATTAAATAAATACGTTAATTAAATAAAATGTGACAAAATAAATAAATGACTAAATGAATAAAAAATATAGCATAAAAATAGAAGAAGAGAATAAATTAAATAAAATAAAGAGTCTAGTCCTCGGATAATACCTTGAATTCGGTATCTGACAATTGAAGCCGATTGATTCCACGAACCACGAGCTCCCGTTTTTTATAAAAAATTTAGTAAAAATTGAACTTAGGAAATTTAGAGATTTTCAATTTTTAGGAAAAAAAATCAACCTCCTCTCTCTAGAAAAATATCTAGTGTGAGAAGCTCTCTAAGGATTCCTCCTCCCCCCCTCCTTTTTTGCATGGGGATCCGTGCCTTTTTTTATAGGCAAACGGGTCCCCGGACCAATGGGCGACGCCCAAAAGAAATTGGGCGTCGCCCATTGGGGTTGGGCGGCCGCCCAACCTAGTGTTGGGCTACCGCCCAACCTTGTTGGGCGGCCGCGCCCAACCTCCGTCGGGCGTTCGCCAGACGTGGTTGGGCGCCCGCCCGACGACCTTCAGGGCGTGCCTCGAGTTATCGGGCGTGCGCACCCCGCGGCCGCCGAGCGCGCGTCCCGCACCGCCGGACGCTCACACGTCGCGGCCGCCGAACGCGCGCTTCGCGCTACCGGGCACGTGCGCTCAGCGGCCCACGAGAGCGCGCCCCGTGCCACCAGACCCGGGCATTGCTCGGACGTCGAGAGCGTGCCACTTGCGGTGCGTCCGACGGACGCCGAGCGCACGTCCCGCGCCGCCGAGCGGGCGTTCGACCATTGTCGTCCGCGTGCCGGATGCCGCTAAGCACCCGCGCCGTGCCGCTAATTTTCCTTCGCTTATTATTCTTTATATATTTTTTGTTTTTCAAAACTTCCGGAATCAATCACTTCAACCGTCTTGTTTTCAGGTTTTCGTCACAGGTCCTCCGACTCAGTGTCTACAGTTGCCCCTACTTTTCTATTTTGACAGTGATGTGTGTGTTTCGAAAACGTTTTTTTACTAACGTAACACATGCAATGTAAAACATATAAAAGTAAAAGACACGTAAAGAGTATGAGGGAGCATACCTGACCTTCGCGCTGCGCGCTCTGGCGTCGTTCTCTGATTCCTTCCATCCTCGCCTCTGAATCGGCCGTCGGTGGATGTTTTTCTCTCGGAATCTAGCGTACGTTGACTATGGGTAAGAATGGCTCGAAAGCAACCTCAGTCGTGGACCGTAGGTAAGATGGCTAAAAAGCTACCTCGGTCGTGAACCATAGGTAAGATGGCTAAAAAGCTTCCTCGGTCGTGAACCGTAGGTAAGATGGCTAAAAAGCTACCTCGGTCGTGAACCGTAAGTAAGATGGCTAAAAAGCTACCTCGGTCGTGAACCATAGGTAAGATGGCTAAAAAGCTACCTCGGTCGTGAACCGTAGGTAAGATGGCTAAAAAGCTACCTCGGTCGTGAACCGTAGGTAAGGTGGCTAAAAAGCTACCTCGGTCGTGAACCGTAGGTAAGGTGGCTAAAAAGCTACCTCGGTCGTGAACCGTAGGTAAGATGGCTAAAAAGCTACCTCGGTCGTGAGCCGTAGGTAAGATGGCTAAAAAGCTACCCCGGTCGTGAGCCGTAGGTAAGATGGCTAAAAAGCTACCCCGGTCGTGAACCGTAGGTAAGATGGCTAAAAAGCTACCTCGGTCGTGAACCGTAGGTAAGATGGCTAAAAATCTACCTCGGTCGTGAACCGTAGGTAAGATGGCTAAAGAGCAGAAAAGTTCTTTCTAACGATTCTGGATTCTTTTAAAACACCATTGTCTGGAGCTAGTGTCTCGGAGGTTTAATGGGAACGTGTTTTGGTCTGGAATGATATCGACTAACGATTGCTTTTCTGTTGACTGTCGTTTGTACTTTGACTGGTGTCACTGTTCTGTAAAAATTGGCTGTTGTCTGGAGTTCATATCTTGACAGTATTGGTTGCTGTCTGAGAGAAATGCAGGCTGAAACGGACTGCAAATCGGAGGTCTGTGCACCTAGTAATTAATTATTTACTTTTTACCTTTATGTCAAATCATACTTTTTTCACTATTTACGGGAATGCCATTCCCTTTTCCTATATAAGGTGGTGGGGTTTCATTTCAACCCCACACCTTCTCTCTCTTCTTTCTCTCACTAGACTTCAATTTGGATTATTCTCGGGATGGATTTAGATGAATGGGATGGCACTAGAGGCATGGACGAGGTTTACGTAAACCTGGATAGAGTGGATACCTTCCACGGCCCTACGACGCATTTGAGCAGGACACGCTGCAACGAGGTAAGTAATTTCTCACTTTTATTTGATTCGAACTCTAGGCTTTAGCATTCCTATCCGAACATGATTTGCATGCTAACCCTTAGACTGCCTTAGAGGACTTTAGCTAGAAAACGTGAATTCCTTTATTTACAAGTAACACCTGTTTATTTTTGTAAGAATGCGCGCTATATGCATATGAATAGTAAAACTACGACTTTATGCATAAGAGACCGCCTCAGCTTGCGCTGTGCCGACCACCTGGTATGTACCCTTGCCTTATTTTAGTGTAGTGGAATGCATGCATGTATGTATGATTTCTGTTCTTGCCTATGCTGCATCTTTTTTTTTTTTTCACATCTGTTTTTCTTCTTTTTTTTTTCTTTTTTAGAGCGATCTTCACACCCATGAGCAGAGACGGAGTGAGTTGGTGCGGGAGGCCGATGCCAGGGTTGGCTAGGTGTACCAAGAGCGGAACAACCACTGGTCGGAGGTGATGCGGAGGGAGACTGCTGGACGTCTTGTCGTTGAGGAGAGGGCGTGTGATGAGTCGATCAGGCGCCTTGCTGCAGAGGAGAGAGCACGAGCTGCTGGTGAGAGAGCATGCGCCTCTGATGAGAGAGCGTGAATTTCTGATGAGAGAGCGCGTGCTGCCGAGGAGGCACTATCTGCGGAGCGGGCATCACACCTGAGAGATTTTGAGGACTATTGGGACTTCCCTCCGTATTAGGCTCGTTATGTATTGCTTTGTAGCTTTCATTATTGCTCTGTAGCTTTCATTATTGCTTTGTAGCTTTTATTAGAGTTTCCCCGATGTATAGCTGATGTATAGGGAGTGGGGTGGATAGTAGGTAGGCTTTTTGTGAAAAGTAGGATAGGAAATGTATAACCCGTGATTCATATTACCATGCATTCGGTAGATTATAATGATTCCAATCATTCTCGTCAAATATATTCATGCCTTTATTTATTTACAAACAACAGAAATACTTAGCCTCTTATACATTGTTTTTGTAATTGCTCAAGTTATAACTATTGTTACCAGGACCCGCCTTTCGGTTTTCGGATCCCGGTGATTTTTCTCCTCCCCTTTTACTATCCCGGAATTTTTAAATGAGTGCCCTTTCGGGTTTTCACCCATTGGGATTTCCCTTATTGTTGCATAGGTCGCCCTTTGCGGGTTTTCAACCCATCGGGAATTTTTCTTTATTTTTCTTTTTTTTTTACGAAAAGTATTTCTTAAGCCTATCCAGGTTGGTAGGTTCGGAGAATTCCATGCCGTCCATTGTGGTTAACTTCACCGCTCCTTTGCTTAGTATCTTTTTTACGACGAATGGTCCTTCCCAGTTAGGCCTGAACTTCCCCCTCGGGTCGGTGTGCGTCACACGGATCTGTTTCAGCACCAAATCTCCTTCTTTGATAGGGCTGGTCTTGACTTTTTTATTGAAAGCCCGAGCCATCCTTCTTTGATATAACTGTACATGGTAAAGGGCTTCCATCCTTTTCTCATCAACTAAAGCCAACTGCTCATATCGCCTCTTCACCCATTCCGTTTCGGGAATTTCTGCTTCCACTGCGATTCTCAACGATCGTTTTTCGATCTCAATCGGTAGGACTGCTTCTGTTCCGTATACCAAGGAGAATGGCGTTGCCCCAGTCGAGGTTCTGATTGTCGTGCGATAAGCCCACAACGCGAGTGGGAGGTGCTCATGCCAGTTCCGATGTGATTCCACCGTCTTTACGAGAATCCTTTTAAGGTTCTTATTAGCTGCTTCTACTGCCCCATTAGCCTGTGGACGGTACGGAGAAGACCTGTGATGTTCAATGCCATATTCTCGGAAAAGATTCCTTACTTCCCCCTGAAACTGGACTCCGTTATCCGTGATCATGTGATGAGGCACTCCGAACCTGGTGATCAAGTGTTTTTCAATGAACTTTCTCATCTGCTTGGATCCCAGTTTGCTAAACGACTCTGCTTCTACCCATTTGGTGAAATAATCGATGGCGACTGCAATAAACTTATGTCCATTTGAAGCATTAGGCCTTACTTCGCCGATGATGTCAATGCCCCAGGCAGCGAATGGCCAAATAGGTGCTAGCACATGTAGTTCCATGGCCGGAAGATGACCACAATCGCCGTGGATTTGACAATCGTGACATTTCTTTGCATACTCGTTACAATCTCTTTCCATGGTGAGACAATAGAAGCCTTGTCTGATAATTTTCTTAGCTAGTACTGCTCCTCCCATATGGGCTCCACAAATTCCCGAATGTACTGATTCCATTGCCTCACGGGCTTCTCCCGCATCCAAGCATCTGAGTTGTAATCCATCAACGTGCCTTTTGTAAAGCAAGTCATTGTGGATGACGAACTGACGAGCTAGCCTTTTAATCACAGCTTGATCCCTAGGTTCTGACTCTGCCGGATATGTCCCATCTTTCATGAAGTTCACGATATCGAAATACCATGGTTTTTCATCTGTCCCTAACAGCATTACGTCCTCGTAACATGGTTTGTGAGATCTTCTCAATACCAACGGCTTCGAAGCAAGGTTCCGGGGGTTGTCCCAAACTGACACCAAAGTAGCCAAGGCATCCGCCGCCTGGTTCTGTGCTCGAGGAATATGATAGAAACGACATTCCTTGAATCTTTGTGCCAACCCTTCTAGCTGATCTAGATATGGACGTAGTCTTTCTTCTCTTACCTCCCAGTTTCCTTGTGCCTGTTCAATGATCAACTTTGAGTCCCCCCAGATTTCGACATATGACGCTCCCAGTGCCGCTAATGACTCTAAGCCATAAATGCACGCTTCATACTCAGCCATATTATTGGTGAGAGGGAAGGATAACTTCTTGGCCATCGGGATCCTTTCTCCTTCCGGTGAGGTAAGTTGTACTCCTACTCCGGCTCCATTCGAATTAACTGCTCCGTCGAAGAACATTTTCCACGGTATAACTTCGATTGCGTTCAAGTGCTCATCGGGGAAATCATAACTTATCTCTTCTTCCTCTGCATTCAAGGGCTGGTTGGCCAGAAATTCTGCCACTGCCCTCCCTTTGATAACCTTCTTCGTCACATATTCAATGTCAAACTCGGACAAAAGTAACAACCATCTGGCTAACTTCCCCGTCAAGGATGGAGTTAGGTATAGATACTTCACGGGGTCCATCCGAGAAATAATGATCACTTTATACGATTGGAAATAGTGTCGCAGTTTCTTTGTCAACCATACTACTGCCACACATGTCTTTTCGATCATGTTGTACTTGAGCTCGTACTCCAGGAACTTCTTACTCAAATAATACACCGCGTGCTCCACACCGGTGTCTCCCTCTTGAGCCAACATTGCCCCAATAGATCGCTCCTCAATCGCTACATAGAGGAGAAGCGGCTTTCCTAGTTTAGGCGGTCTCAGCACTGGCGGATTAGACAAATAGCTCCGGACGCTCTCCAAAGCTTGCTGACATTTATCATTCCAAACAGCGGGTTGGTCTTTCCTTAGCAACTTAAAGATTGGCTCGCAGATTGCGGTGAGTCTTGCTATGAACCGACTGATATACTGAACCTGCCCCAGAAACCCTCTCACTTCCTTCTCATTTCTCGGCGCCGGCATCTCCTGTATGGCCTTCACTTTATCAGGATCCACCTCGATTCCCTTATTTCCGATTACATAGCCTAAGATTTTCCCCGACGAAACGCCGAAAAAGCACTTCTTCGGGTTTAACCTTAGCTTGAATTCTGCGATTCGGGCCAAAAACTTCTCGAGCGCGGCAAAATGCCCTTCTCTTGTCTCTGATTTGACCATCATATCATCCACGTAGACTTCTACCTCCTTGTGTATCATATCATGGAACAGTGCTGTGGCCATTCTCTGATAAGTTGCCCCGGTATTTTTCAACCCAAACGGCATTACTCTGTAATAGTATGTCCCCCACTCAGTTGTGAACGAGGTTTTCGCTTTGTGCTTTTCGGCCATCTGAACTTGCATGTAGCCCATGAAACCGTCCACATTCGTGTGTAATACACTTGACGCTGCGCTGTCGATCAATACGTCGATATGAGGTAATGCGAACTCATCCTTGGGGCATGCCTTGTTAAGATCTCTGTAATCAACGCACATTCTCACTTTGCCGTCCTTCTTTGCGATGGGCACCACATTTGCGACCCAAGGGGGATAGTTGATTACTTCGATGAATCCTGCTTCTAACTGTTTCTTCACCTCCTCTCTGATCTTATCTGCCCATTCTGGTCTCATACGTCGGAGCTTCTGCTTTACGGGCTTCGCTTCGGGGTAAGTTGGAATGCGGTGGGTTACGATTGATTGATCAATTCCAGGCATGTCTTCGTATGTCCAAGCGAATACAATTTCGTATTTTTTTAATTATTCTCTCAAATTCTTTTCTCTCTTCAATAGTTAATGCTTGAGCAATTTGTATAAGTTTAGGATTTTCATCCGTACCAAGATTGAAAGTTGACATTTCTATTGTATTGATTTCAAATGCATGCATGTTATATGAATGAGAATGCATGGAATGATCATGATCAACATCAAGCAAGTAAGCAAAATCAGAATTCATTTCATCGATAGTGTTGGCGAATACAGCAGTGATACAATTTTCATCATCAGAGTCTTCGGACTTCTCATGAATTTCGGAGGTACTAGGCTCATCTCTCGCTCCTGCAGTTGCTTCAATGGTGATAACCTGCTCCTCGGCATTGAAATCCAGCATCATAATCTCCTCGACAAAGCATCTCGCCTTTCCTTTGCCCCAGTCGGCAACGTCATTGAAGATTTTGAACCCCGGTAGAATCTTTCCTTCTGCGCTAACAGCCACTTCCGACTCATCATCAGACTCATCCCAGATGTTGATCGGAACCCTCTGATTGATACCTTCCTCGTCGGAGGAACTTCCCCAAACGTCCACGACCATCAGATCCATTATGTGAGGGACATTCGGATTTATATAGGAAGGGTTCGACGATCCATACCGAGCCCAGCCCATCAGTTCTTCATAGTCCTTGAGGAACACTCCATTCATTCTTCTAGCCACGAGTGGAATAGCACCCTTCCGGATGCACATGAGTTGCTCCTGATCACTCAAGGTGACCCGACACGAGGCATACTTGAACCTCCATCTTCTAGCATAATCCACAAATGGTTCCTCGGGGAATTGCCTGATTCTTTCTAAATCTTCCAATGACCCTGTCCACGGAATGTACCTCTCATACCTCTACACAAAGGCCTCCATGAGGGATCCCTAGTCCCCTTTTGTCTTTGCCGCGAGCATTCGGTGCCACACCAAAGCTTCTCCTATGAGTGTCTTTGGAAAATGCTAGACTAACTCACTTCGGTAGAGTCCCGCGTCAAACATGTAGGCACGGAAACGGTTTATGTGATCAATGGGGTTCTCATCTCCCTTATACTTAGACATGGCTGTTACTGCTTCAGGTGTCTCCTCTTCGGGTAATGCAGGAATTTCCTCTGGACATTCCCGTGCGGCGTATTTCTTGATGAATCTCTTAGTCATTTTTGCCTAATCGGTCTTAACATACATCGGCAGCGACATGTACCACATTAACGGTTCACCCATCAATGAATTACAAAACAAGCTAGTGATCTCTTCTTCTTTAAAACCCAAGGGTGCCATAGCCGACAAGTAAAAATGAAGGTGTTCCATAGGATCCTTATTGCCATTATACTTGCTAACCCTCGGTAGCGGACGCTTGATAGGTCCAATCTGCATTGCGAAGCGCTCTGCGGCCCTGTCCTCGGCTCTTTGGTACTTTTCTAAGAATAAATCTGATAATTGATCCCAATCATGATTGCAAGAGTCGGGTAATGAGTGGAACCATTCCAAAGGCTCGCCTACCAGCGAATGATGAAACCACTGAGCAATCTCATCTACTCCGAAGGATTCAATAAACATGTTGTGCATATATTCACGCAAGTGCACCTCAGGATCTCTTCCTCCACTAAACAAACTCAAATCTGGCACAATAGTCCGAGACGCCCCTTCTCCGGTCTCTTCAGCACTATCCTCATCATACGGTGCTCCACCATCTGACCCTTCTTCCATCGGTTCATCCTCTCGTTCCTCACCCAAGAAGGACACATACAGACCCTTTCCCACATTACTTTTTTCGACGGAGTCCAACAACTCCTCTACATCTTCCTCAAAGGATTCCATCACTACAGTTTCTGTCAAACCAGCTCCAATCACGCTCACCCTATGATTAGGCAATGGATCGCGCCTAACGGAAGGGTTTGCTGACGAAGGATCAGCTATCTTCTTCTCCTCAATCAAATCTTGGATTTCGTGTTTCAGCCTCTCGCAATTCTCAATCGTATGTCCATAACTGCTGTGGAACTCACAGTACCCTCTAGCCTGAATCTGCGGAGTAGGTTGAGCTTTGTTATACGGGGTAAGGGCTTTCAACAATCCCTTTTTCTGCAGACGCTCAAAAACCTTTGCGTAGGTCTGATCGAACTTGGCGAACCGCCTCTTTTCAATAGCATTAAGATCAACCACTTTCACTGCTGCGGATTCCGTACTCGCACTAGGCCCTCCGGCACTATATCCAGACTTCGTCCACTTGGTATAGGCTTTCTTTGGCTCCCCATCCCCTTCAACAGTCAAGGCACAACTATACATCTGATTGAAATCAGTAAATGGCATATACCGCAACTCATTCTTGATATACGGCAATGTGTTAGCGACTACCATTCGGATCTGATCTTGCTCAAGCGGCTTCTGTTTCATGACCGCGGCCTTAGCCCTCCATCTTTTCACAAAATCGGAAAAAGATTCCCCAGCCTGTTGCTTAGTGCTCTCTAGCTCCTTCAAAGTGACCTCCAGCATGGTATTGAAGCTATACTGAGCGATGAATGACTTCGCTAATTCCTTCCAATCCCTCTTCGTGACCATCGGCAATGCATGAAACCATGTGAGGGCAGCCCCCTCTAGGTAAGTGTTAAACAGTCCCAGGATTTGATCCTCAGTCAGGATCGTGTGCTTCATTACAGCGACATACTGATTCATGTGGGCAGTGGGATCCCCAGTTCCATCGAACTTTTTCATGTCAGGGAGCCGGAATTTCAAAGGCAAAGCCGTTGCCGATAAACAATTCTTCAAGTTATAAAAGTCCTGACTCCCGGAACTTCCCCCGCGCAAGTCCTGCACTTCCTATGTGATGTGTTGCTTCCACTCCTCTTCCTTAGCTTTCCCTTTCTCTAACTATTTTCGGATATAATCCTGATAATCCTCCTCATTCCCAGAGCGAGGGCCATCGTTCACCTCATTCTCAGCACGCTTACTACCACTCTTGTTGTCCTTCAGTGCTAACTCAGCTAGCTGGGCCAAGATCGCGGCCAGCTGATCATTGATATTATTCACAGAGTTTTCCAATTCAGCCACTTTCTCGTCGGTCGCAGACATACTGACGGAAGACTGAGTATACCCAGACGAAGATGATTCAGAAGCCACAACTACTGATTCTGAACTGTCCACTCGTAGCTGATCAAACTGTCTGACAAGCCGATCACTCTCGTGAAACCACAACCGCTTAATGATGATGTCTGCGCGAACGGTATCCATTAATATGTATGCGTGATTTTTATATGCATGATTCGTGGTGTGTGCGTTTATTTATTTATGATTATAAGATAAGAAGAACAAACGTTAGTTCTATTTACACGTATCACAACATCTCTCTTCCACCCTTATTCCTCCACACACTCGTTGGTCCAGGTCTCTTTTCTAGGATTTTGGATTTTGGCTCACATTGCGGTCCAGGGGACGCGTGATGCCGTCGATTATTGCGGGATATTAAATCATTCATTAGACAACACAGTTCGTTTTGACGTATCCACGTTTGGTGACTAAGAAATTGACTAAGTTGGATTGTCCTTTCAGAATAACTCATCTTTTGTCCTTTTGCGAGACGCATTAATTCGGGTTTTGACTCCCTTTGAGCGCATCTCAGTTTTTAGACGTGGTTCGAGTTATTCTTCTAGTTCAATCGTTCGTTATTTTCGATGACTCGTTTCCTTTTGTTCGCGTGGGTTCGTGTCTCGATTTTGGATTACAACGGGATCTTTTGGATCTATCGAGAGACGTAACCACATGTTTATTTAGTGATGGAATCACTTTTGGATTTTATTTTAGGGAACGGACTCATCGCGTAACGCGTTTGTTCTTAGCGTCGAGGATCCGTTTGCTCATTTTAGCTACGTGAAAAGACGGCGAGTCTTATTTTGAGCGCACGGTAACCTTTCGGCTAGCAACAGTTCGTTGTTTTTCTCAATCCTACGGGATATATCATCTTAGTGTGGTTATAGAAAACCCACCTTTCGTTAAATCGCGAGTTTGTTCGAAGCGAGGATACCACCATTTTCTTTCCTTTAGGCACGAATTTAAGCAAACACGTATATCGGGCCATATTTCTTGCAGTTTTGGTAACAGTCGAAATGATCGATTCGTTAGTCAAAACCCGCAGTCTCGTCCATATGGCGCAATTATATGGTTTGGCTTAATTCGGCTTCGAGATTTTAAACGGGGTATACACTCGTCCGAGGCACGTATTCAACGATATTGGTTTATTTTCTTTAACTACCCTCGGGATTGATATATATCGTAGTCTCGGAATGATTTTGGTCGATTAGTTCATTTTTCTTTTCTTTTATTTTCTTAGTCACCTTTGCGGACACATCCATTTCTCTTAAGAACGACACGAGGCATAACGTAAAAGCTCGTATTTTATTCGGAAGGGACGGGCTACTTGTGCGAAACTTTTTACGTTACGACAGGGTCGTTCAAGACAGAAATGTTCTTCGTTTTCGTTTCGTCGTGATCTCGTTTTATCCCAATTTATCTAAAGAATGTGAATAACGGCTACTGTTAATATAGTCTTTTGTATCGAAATGTAACTATCCTTAACACCGAACCGATTCATACTAATACGTGCTTACGTCATAACGTATTTCCTGAACACGTGCCTTCGTCGGGACACCGAAAGGGACAAGGCGGGTCGCACATGTTCATTCATACGAGATAACTAAGTCGTCTTTAGTTCAAATTGTTTCGATGTTTTTAGGGTAATTAGTATGTCGATTCATAAGTATATATTAACGCATCGTCTCATTTTCTTTACATACTTTAGGATTAGACACGTATCATGGCGGTTTGAAAACACGAACTGATTCATTATCACATCAAAAATAGTAACGGGTAATCCTATGGAAACTTCTAAGGCTACTATATGCTGACACGGCTGACCGCGGGACCTCACAGGACCGCACAGATTCGCCCCTAACGAATGGATGGGGACCCTCTGGCGCCTTACTGTAAGGGGGAACTTACACTAGCCTCTTTCGAGCGACGAATGGACTCTCGCTAGAGGTTTCGCGGAAATTACCCAAAGGGTTTGTAATAATGCACATGAACGCATACGAAAAGAAGTAAAACGATCCGTCCCCGTTAAGGGCTTAATACACGCCTTCCGGAATCAAATTTCTCGCTTCCCCAGCAGAGTCGCCACTTGTTAGACGAGGTGCCGCGGCCTAATCTCCCGGGCGGACCGGGGGGTGGACAACCTCATGGCGACGTAAGCGGTGATTGGCGCCGAAAGCAACCAATCGTGGAATCAAGCTGCTCGGCAGGACCGGAGCTCGGAGATATGGAAGAGTCGCCACCCACGAATGGGAAAATGAACACCGATCCCTTGCGGGAGACCGGTGTGGGTTCGGGAAACTTAGGTACGAGCCGAGAAGGCTAGCTCCTTTCCGGAGAAAGGCTACTAGGCACCCCGACATCGCCCGGTTATGAACCACCGGCCTCCTACTCAGCATGTTAGGCGATAACGGACTAATCGTATACTTCTTTAAGTTTAAAATTCATTTGAAACCCTTTTCTTTCTCTTTTTAGAAACCGTTTTGAGCATATGTTATTGAAAAGCCACATCAGTAAAGAATCACCCATTTACGTTATACATACACAGAGAGGGGAAAGAAAGAAGTGATTTATTTACGACTTATTTACATGTCATGTTGTGTGTTTATTTTATGCTAACTTATTTCCCCAAAACGAGTTTATTTACATGGTTCGCATCTTAATCGCCGTTGGAACGATTTAGGTGCGTTTCAAAATCCCGTTTGATGAAGTTCACCCGAATCGTCGTTGGAACGACTCGAGCATTTTGAAAACGTTAATACAAAAGGAACTATATGTATATAAAAATAATAGGTACAATATATCTATACTTTGAAAATGTGAAAATAGTAAATAAATCCTATAACTAAGAAAATAATACTTATCAAAAATGATTTCATTCGATAATCACTAAAATAACCCAAATATTCCAAAACTATACATATACATAACTAATATAGTTTTAAATACCAAAAATACCATATACTAATACATATTAATTATTTTCCAAAATACCAAATAACTAATATTTAAAACATAACCCAAATCAATGAAAAAGGAATACATATATATACTCATACTTATATTGTAAAATAGAATAAAAATAGTATACAAATATTCTAAAATAATTATATATGCTAAAGTTCTAAAATAATTTGAAAAACATATATTACATAACTATACATATATATACCAAGGATTAAAAGCTTAAAAGTTAAGAAAAAGGGACTGAAATAGCATTTTTTTACGTTTTGGCAGATTTACCGACGGAAAATCCGTCGGTAAACAGCATTTAGTGACAGAATAGGTAAATTACAGCAACACTCCTAAATGTTTCCAGATTTATTCAAAAGCTTTAAATTAAATCTAATTCAATCGTTTTGAGTTTCCGAACTACCAAAGATGGATCATAGTCGAAAACGGAAATACCTAAACGACGTTTTTTATTTCAAAACATTATTTGGGAATTCCTTTTAAATTAAAAACTTGTAATTACAACGTTTTCGATACCCGAACTACCTTTTATCGGATCACGGTTCGTATTGGGACATCAAAAACGAGGTTTTTTATTTTAAAACAAAACCGAATTTTATTTAACACGAAACAAAAATTAAATAAATACGTTAATTAAATAAAATGTGACAAAATAAATAAATGACTAAATGAATAAAAACTATAGCATAAAAATAGAAGAAGAGAATAAATTAAATAAAATAAAGAGTCTAGTCCTCGGATAATACCTTGAATTCGGTATCTGACAGTTGAAGCCGATTGATTCCACGAACCACGAGCTCCCGTTTTTTATAAAAAAATTTAGTAAAAATTGAACTTAGGAAAAAAAATGTTTTTTCCTAAAAAAATCAACTTCCTCTCTCTAGAAAAATATCTAGTGTGAGAAGCTCTCTAAGGATTCCTCCTCCCCCCCTCCTTTTTTGCATGGGGATACGTGCCTTTTATAGGCAAACGGGTCCCCGGACCAATGGGCGACGCCCAAAAGAAATTAGGCGTCGCCCATTGGGGTTGGGCGGCCGCCCAACCTAGTGTTGGGCTACCGCCCAACCTTGTTGGGCGGCCGCCCAACATTTGTTGGGCGATCGCCCAACAATCGTTGGGCGATCGCCCAACGGCGTTGGGCGAGCGTCCAACGCTAGGTTGGGCGCCCGCGCCCAACCTCCGTCGGGCGTTCGCCCGACGTGGTTGGGCGCCCGCCCGACGACCCTCGGAGCGTGCCTCGAGTCATCGAGCGTGCGCACCCCGCGACCGCCGGACGCTCACACGTCGCGGCCGCCGAACGCGCGCTTCGCGCTACCGGGCACGTGCGCTCAGCGGCCCACGAAAGCGCGCCCCGTGCCACCGGACCCGGGCATTGCTCGGACGTCGAGAGCGTGCCACTTGCGGTGCGTCCGACGGACGCCGAGCGCACGTCCCGCGCCGCCGAGCGGGCGTTCGACCATTGTCGTCCGCGTGCCGGATGCCGCTAAGCACCCGCGCCGTACCGCTAATTTTCCTTCGCTTATTATTCTTTATATATTTTTTGTTTTTCAAAACTTCCGGAATCAATCACTTCAACCGTCTTGTTTTCAGGTTTTCGTCACAGGTCCTCCGACTCAGTGTCTACAGCTGGACTCAGCTTTATACTTATCAAACTTTCTGTAAGGCTTTTTAGAATATTTGTCATTCTTTATGAACAGCCTTTTCATCTTCCTGGTGAACATAGCCATCTCCTCATCATCTGTTGAGCTCCCATCAGTGGAGTCAGCTTTCATGACAAGAGATTTTTGCTTCTTGTCTTTAGACTTTTCTTTCACCTCGAAATTCTTCATTGAGATCTCCTGGGTCAGCAGTGAGCCGATGAGTTCATCATATTTGTAGGTGGTTAAGTCTTGAGCTTCCTCAACAGTAGTCTTCTTTGCTTGCCAGTTTTTAGGAAGACTCCTAAGAATCTTTTTGACTTGTTCTTCCTCAGTGAAGATCTTCCCAAGTCTCTTGAGCTCGTTGATGATGTTTGTAAACCTTGCATTCATGTCAGAGATTCCCTCATCATCGTTCATCTCGAATAGCTCATATAGTCTCATCTGCTGGTTCACCTTAGACTCCTTTACTTTGTTGGTTCCTTCGTAGGTGACCTCCATCTTCTTCCAGATCTCTTGCGCTGACTCACAACCTGATATCTTATTATATTCTGCAGCATCAAGTGCACAGTGAAGCATGTTTATAGCCGAAGCGTGATTTTGTAGCTTCTTGAGATCATCCTCTGTCCATTTGGCCTCAGCTTTGACAACTGTTTGGCCAGCCACAACCTCAATAGGAACAAATGGGCCTTGGACTATTGAAAGCCATGCACTCATATTTGTTGCCTGAATAAAGTTTTTCATCCTATTCTTCCAGAAGGTGTAGTTAGACCCGAAGAATAGGGGAGGCCGAGTAATGGACAGCCCCTCAGGTAAGATCTGAGTTGTCTGGTTTCCTGAGAGAAACCGAGTGCTGTTTTTCAGCCATAGTGGGGATCAGCTCAAGGTAGTTAAACCTTTCACAGTGAGCTTTTAAGCTCTGATACCACTTGTTGGTCCCTTATAACGTAACAAGTTAGTTCCAAGAGGGGGGGGGGTAGGAACTATTTAAAATTTTATTACGTTAAGGCTGACTTCTTTTTCTTTGAAAAAGGATAACATAACGCGCTGAGTAAATTAAGACACTAGCTTAGTCAACTGGTGACTAAGTCAGCTTCTTTCTTTGAGTCAGGAGATAGCACTTGAGTTTATTCCTGAACTCAGATACTCAATGTATACAAATCAGCGTGACCTCTTTACTTGGTCAGTTTTGTTTAAGCAAGCAATATATATATTAAGGAGTTTAAGGTTAGAAAGATGTTACTCAGCAGATTTATCCAGGTTCGGCCTCTGAGCCTACGTCCTGTCCCCGGAACACGTTCCGAGCTTTCGAATTCTCTATTGAGCTCTTTAACGGTAGAGCATCAAACCTTTTACAACTTAGAAGCTGAGTATAACAAGAGTACCTTCCTCTATACCTCTACTTACTCCTAATCTCTCGCTGAGTACTATAACCGAGTACTCAGCCTCTCCTTTCTAATCTCTAGAAATGATAAAGATTTGTCCTAAACAACAATTGCTAAGACACCTTAGATGATTGAATAATCACTCTAGACTTTTACACAAAAGATATAGAATTTGGTGTAAGTATTTGCTTTGCTTTTTCTCACAGAACTTTGAGTAGAATTTTGGTCAGCGTAATGGCTTGATAGAGTTCTGTGTCTTATGAAGCAACTGAAAGGCTCTATTTATAGAGACGTCTGAGGCATCAGTCATTTCGAATTTCAAAATAACTGTTGGAGGGAAACGGCTTCCTGTCGTTGTCACTCAGTTTTGCTCAGAGCTCTTGGCCAATCAGATTTGAGTATCTTCTGTCCTCGGTCAGTGTTGAGCAGCTTTTAGTCAGCTCGGCAGAATGTCTCTCCATTTATGGTAAGGTCAACCAGACAACGTTCTGTGTCTTCTGAACTTTACTCAAAGTGGAAACACTTTGTCTGGAAGTTGTTCTTGCTCAGCTGCTGTCTTGTACTCTTTGTCGATTCAACTCAGCAGCTTCATTCCGAAGTTGTTCAACGAAGGTCTTCTAGATCCTTCTCTCGCTGAGCTGCGTTTTGTTCATAACGACAGCGTTTTGCACACGCGGGCCGAGTGGTCTTGATCTGTTTGACTTGGACTTTGACTTCCGTATTGGGCTTTAAGCCTTTTAGTCTTTATGTCTTATAAACAATTTAACTCAACATTGAACAAACACATTAGTGTAATAAATCAAGGCATTTAAACTTAGTGTGTTTAGAATATATTTAATTTTACTTAAATAATTTTGTCAAATCAAAATCATGTGGAAAAGTGTTTCAACAGAGAGTACGTGAGTTACAAATGGAAAATAAGGGAGAGTTGATGCAAAATAAGTCCTACACATTTTGTTTGAATCGTGTGCATCTACAATTTAAATATAATTAAACAAGAAAGAGAAATAAAATAAAATAATCACTAAAAATAATAGTGTTGTACTTACAAAATTACCTGGCATTGTTGGAGGGTCCAAGACCCTCCAACCACTACACTTACTCTTATTAGATTTTCTACTGAAGGTACGGCCCGACTGGTGACCATGAGAATTTTTAGACTCAAAGTCCAATTAAAAAATAATAATAACTCGACATGATTAGTGTCAAAGAAAGAGTCATTAAACCAAATAAACCAAGAAATTATTGAGATTCCTTGGAGAGAAAGTGGATTTGAGAAGTTAAGTGCGTTTGAGGAACATTAGTCTCACTTGGAAAATAATATTAAGCACCCCTCAAATCTCTCAATGAATCCATCGACCTTCTACTTATAACTTTGACCATATGAAGCCATTTATATTTCTTTGGGTTCATTTTAAATAAATGCTATATGATTTTTTTTTTATTTTTTTTTTCAGATCGATTGATAAGATTTTCATTTTTTCAAATTTGGCCGATAACGATCTCAAAATGAAAAATTTTCAAGGATTAAGGTTGTTTAGTATTATATTTACTATGGAACCACATTTTTTATTTTTCAAAATCATCATTTTTGGGGTTTTTTCTCTCTAAACATTAACTTTCTCTCTCGTAAAAAAACAACACATAAATGACTTCAAACTTAAAAAGTTGAACATTAAAGTTGCTTAAAATATCATTTATTTCTTGAAAATTTTCATGTTGAGGTCGTTGTCGGTCAAATTTAAAAAAATGAAAATTTTACCAACTACTGATATCGATCTGTAAAAAATGTGAAACTATGTAGTTTTATTTAAAATTAACCCTATTTCTTTTAAAGTTATATGTGATGTTTTTTAGGGTCAAATACATGAATATCATAATTAAGTACATAATTATAACTAAATCATATCACCAAACTTAATACTTAATATGTAATTATTCTCTATATATTATGATTTTACACTATAATTTAAAAAATCTAGACTCCAATTCATAAATTATAAACCCTAGAAACATATTCTAGACTTCTAATTTATAAATTCTACTTCTTAAAATATATTAAAAGTACTGATTTTACTAGTTTGACATAATCTAAAATTATGATTTGAAATAGTTGTAAATGGTTTTTAGAATATGAATTTCTGTGTAATTTTCCCTTTTTTTTACGTGATTCTTAGCATTTTAGCCCATTTTATTTATATGCAAATCAAAAGCATAAAAATATGTCTATTACGTTAGGAATGAACACAAAATAATAAAATAAATTATAAGAAATTTACAAAATAACCCAGAGTATTCCCGGGCCTTATGTTGTCGGGATTAGAGGTGTACACAAAAATCGGGAAAACAGAAAAAAAGGTTAATTGAAATCGATGGAATAGTGTACGGTTTTTAATTTTAAAAATAGTGAGTATTCCAAGAACCGCAACGACCGAATGTCAATTAAATATTTAAAAGGGAAAAGTACAAAAATAAACATTGTGGTTACATCTGTTTTCGATCGGTACCCTTGTGGTTTAAAAATTTACAAAATTGTATATTGAGGTTCATTCTGTTAGCAAACACATATCAAATTGACTAACTGTGTTAAAAATCAAAGGGAAAACAGTTATTTAAAAAATAAAGAGAGATGGAGAAGATGATGTATTTGATTTTTATTTTTTATTTTAGCGTTTGTTTGTGATAATTAGATAATAAGGGGGTTAATTTATAAAATAAATAAATATAAGGACCAAATTAACTCTTTTTTCTTTGACTTTTAACACTGTTAGTCAATTTGATATGTGTTTGCTAACGGAATGAACCTCAGGGTACCATTTTGTAAATTTTTAAATCACAAGAGTGCCGATCGAAAACAGGTGTAACTACAAGGTTTATTTTTGTACTTTTCCCTATTTAAAAAATATAAAAATACATTTATTTATAGGGAAAAGTACAACAATAAACCTTGTGGTTACACACATTTTCGAACAACACTCATGTGGTTTAAAAGTTTGCAAAGTGGTACCATGTACTTCATTCCGTTAGCAAACACACACCAAATTGACTAACGGTGTTAAAAGTCAAGGGAAAAAGAGTTATCTTGGTCCTTATATTTATTTATTTTATAAATTAACCCCCTTTATTATCTAATTATTACAAACAAACCTAAAAATAAAAAATAAAAATCAATTATACCTTCCCCCTCAAACTCTCCATTTTTTTTAGCTTCTGAGCCAAGCCTTCCTCTCATGGCTAAACATATCAGCCTCGAAATTGATTCTTCCTCCTCCTCTTCCGCCGCCACCACCACTTCCTCCGTCGACCTCCGCCGCCGCAACTACACTTTCCTCCTCAAAACCACCGTCGAAATCCTCCAGAAAATCACCAGAATTAGAAAATGGCAATGAAGATAATAATAAAAGGCAAAAGAAAATTACCGAAGAAACCAAACATCCGACGTACAGAGTTGTTAGAATGAAAACTTGGGGAAAATGGGTGTCGGAAATCAAAGAACCGAGGAAGAAATCGAGAATATGGCTTGGAACTTATCCGACAGCTAAATGGCAACTCGAGCTCACGATGTAGCTGCTTTAGCCATTAAAGGTAACTCTGCTTTCCTTAATTTCCCACAATTAGCTCATGAACTTCCACGCCCGGCCACCAATTCTGCTAAAGACATTCAGGCCACCACTGCTAAGGATGCAACCGCATCTTTCTTGCCTGAAGAAGCCGAGCTGAGTAGCCAAGGAGATTTTCAGAATAGTAGCTCTCCTGATTCCGATGACACATTGTTTGACTTGTCGGATCTGTTATTCATCGATGTCGTTGTTCATCATAACAATGGGTTTCTTCATTATTCTCCTCCGCATGGCAGCTCTGTGCGACGGATACGGTTCCGGCTTGAAGAGCCGTTTGTATGGGAGTATTATTATTTAGATTTTTAATTTATTTTTTTATACCAGGTAAATAACTTAGAAAAAATTCATTAAAATTTAGTTACCAAATTCTGAGTGAATTTTTTTTTTAAGCAATACAATTTATATATTTATTAGAGGGTGTTTGTTAGAGGGATAATGACGTGGAATAATGGAGGGTTTGTTTGGTGGTTCAATTGATTTTAGAGAGAGAAAAATTAAGAGATAAGAGAGAGAAAGAAAAAGAAAAAATAAGAAATTATAGAGACGAAGAAGATGGTATAATTGATTTTTATTTTTTATTTTGGGTTTTTTTTGTAATAATTAGATAATAACGGGAGTTAATTTATAAAATAAATAAATATAAGCACCAAACTAACTCTTTTCCTTTTAACTTTTAACGACGTTAGTCAATTTGGTATGTGTTTGCTAACGGAATGAAGTACATGGTACCACTTTGCAAACTTTTAAACCACATGAGTATTGTTCGAAAATGGGTGTAACCACAAAGTTTATTTTTGTACTTTTCCCTTATTTATATTTGTATTTATATATTATCTAACTATACTAATGAGTAATTGATTACCTACTTAGTTACACTTATCCAATTAAATAGTTATCTGTATATAAAAACAAATTATTAAATCTCACTGCAAAAGAGAAATTTTTTTTGGATAAAGTAAAAAAAATATTTGTGGTTTGTCGTGTTTGCAAACATAGGTCTGTGGTTTAAAAGTTCTTAAATAGAGGTATGTGATATGTTTTTTTTTTTTACAAAAATAAAGTACTTCAAATTACATTATTAAGTTCTGATGCAACCAAAAACATTTTTAGTTTATTTTTTAAATTAGATTTACTTATTGACAAACACACATATCTAAAATTTAAATTGCAGTTGTATAAAATAAACTTAAATATTACTTTAGTCCATAAACTGTGAAATTAATAAAAAACGTAAAATTTCCACCATATGATTTATGGGGAGACTCTCTATTGGCCCAATTAGCTCCTGGCAAGTACGGGCCCGTTGTCCAATTGATTTGTGCACGATGGCACATGTGATTGACCCGATGTCCACCGACTTGTCCCTCAACGTCTCGATGAACAGTAAAATGATCGATTTTTCCTCAGACCATTTTCTTAGCCCGTTGGGCATATGACTGTTAGTTTGAAGTCCCAATTAAATGAGGGATCATTTATGTAATTTGTATTAATTAGGAACTCTTTTATGTAATTTGTAAATATTAAAAAAAAAAGAATATAAATCATTAATTGGGGTGGCACCGAATTCGGCGCCACCCTCATTTGTCAAACGACAGCATTCAAATTGAATGCTGTTGTTGGTGGTATAAAATGCCAAGGGTTACCATTATAAAATGGGGTGAGTTCCATACTTTGGATATTGAGGGAGCATCCAGAGAGTGAGGGTGAGCAAAGGTGTGAGTTCTCAAAAATTGAGAGTTTGCCGAAGTTGAGAGCTTAAGTGAGAGTTAGTATATTGAGGGTAGTTTAATTAATTCGGGGAGAGACAAAATAGTAAAGATAATTATTTTCGGGTTTTTCGGGAAACACCTGAGTGCTACTATTTTGGTTTTATCTCATTGTAACTCTAGAAAGTTTCTAGAGAACGCCCTCTTTGTACGCCTACTATTTTATAGTGGAAGAATTTACTCTCAAGCTTGTTCGTGGACGTAGTCTGTTAAATTATCGGTGTCATTTTTATTGATTATTTTGCTCGTCAATATTTTTACGGAATAAATTTTCGCGTTTATTCCCAACAACTGGTATCAGAGCCTAGTTAACATGGAGGCAAAATTGACAAGCAAAATGGTCAGTCTAAATGGTTCGAACTACCACATATGGAGAAGCAAAATGAAGGATCTCCTATATGTGACGAAGATGCATCTTCCGGTGTTCGGGATAGACAAGCCCGACGGCAAGTCGGATGGAGACTGGGGTTTCGAGCATGAGCAAGTCTGCGGATTTATCCGACAGTTTGTTGACGATAATGTGTATAATCACATTGCTGGTGAAACTCATGCACGGACGTTGTGGAATAAGCTCGAGGATTTGTACGCCTCAAAGACCGGCAACAACAAATTATTTTATTTGACCAAGTTGATTCAACTAAAATATCGAGACGGTACTTCTCTCGCAGATCACTTGAACGAGTTCCAAGGGATTGTGGATCAACTTTCTAGCATGGGGCTTAAAATTGAAAATGAGCTCACTGCTTTACTAACGCTGGCCTCCTTACCGGAGTCATGGGAGACTCTAAGAATTTCACTTTCAAACTCAGCACCAGATGGCAAAATTTCCATGGAGTTTGTCAAAAGTGGAATTTTAAATGAAGAGATGCGGCGCAGGATGCAAGGAGCCTCTACACCACAATCAGATGTTCTGGTTGTAAATTCCAAAGGAAGGAGCGAAGCTAGAGGATCCAAAGACAGAGGAAAGAGCAGGGGAAAATCCAACAAGTATGCCAATGTTGAGTGCCATCACTGCAAGAAAAAAGGCCACATCAGAAGATTCTGCAGGAAGCTCAAGCAAGAGAAAAGCAAAGGCAAGGAAGAGAAGAGAGATGACAGTACCGACGACGAACGAGCAAACGTTGCTGCCGAGTTCAATATTGTCTACGATGCTGATATTATCAATCTTGTAACCCAGGAGACTAGTTGGGTGATTGATAGTGGTGCTACGATTCATGCCACGCCTCGAAGGGAATTTTTCTCATCTTACACACCAGGAGATTTCGGTGTTGTAAGGATGGGAAATGACAACATCTCTAAAGTTGTGGGAAAAGGTGACGTTCACCTAGAAGCTGAGAATGGCATGAAGTTAGTATTGAAAGATGTCAGGCATATTCCAGATATGCGCCTGAATCTGATCTCTGTAGACAAGCTTGATGAAGAAGGCTTCTGTAATACCTTCCGCAATGGCCAATGGAAGCTCACCAAAGGTTCGATGGTGATTGCAAGAGGCAGAAAGTATTCAAGGTTGTATCTTATACAGAAAAAGCTCTCTCAGGAAGTGATCAACGCAGTGGAGAATGAAAACGCAATTGAATTGTGGCATAGACGCCTCGCACACATGCCTGAGAAAGGCATGACAAAATTGGCCAAGAAAAATATGCTGACTGGATTGGATCATGTTAATTTAAATAAATGTGCTAACTGTCTGGCTGGAAAACAAAACAGAGTTGCTTTCAAGAGTTCCTCTCCTTCTAGAGTGGAAAATATATTAGATCTGGTACACTCAGATCTATGTGGTCCATTTCCAAAGTCACTTGGTGGTGCTCATTATTTTGTTACTTTCATAGATGACCACTCTAGAAAAACATGGGTATACACTCTAAAATCAAAAGATCAAGTCTTACAGGTTTTCAAGCACTTTGTAGCCCAGGTTGAGAGACAAACTGGCAAGAAGCTGAAGTACATTCGGACAGACAATGGTGGAGAGTAGACTGGTCCATTTAATGTGTACTGCAAGGAGCATGGTATTCGACATCAACAAACTCCTCCAAAAACACCGCAGTTGAACGGGTTGGCTGAAAGAATGAACAGAACTTTAATGGAAAGAGTCAGATGCTTGCTTTCACATTCAAAGTTGCCAAAGGAGTTCTGGGGTGAAGCTCTAGTCACAACAGCTTATATTCTGAATCTTTCACCATGTGTCCCGCTGGATTACGATGTTCCAGAAAAGGTGTGGTCTGGAAAAGACTGTTCCTACAAACATCTGCGAGTGTTCGGTTGTAAAGCTTTTTGTTGGTCCCTTGTAAGGTTGCAAGTATCGTTCCAACGGGGGGTTAGGAACTATTTAAACTTTTTCGCAATTCGGGCAGACTTCTTTTTCTATGGAAAAAGGTTTTAACAGCGGCGCTGAGTAAACAGTAAGATACTGGCTTAGTCAACTGGTGACTAGGTCAGTTTCTTAGCTTGAGTCAGGAGATAGCACTTAGAGTCTATTCCTGAGCTCAGACGTTTAACGCGCACAACTCAACTTGACCTCTTTACTTGGTCAGTTTTTGGTTATTTTAAGCAAGCAATATAAATAAGGAGTTAAAGGTAAGAAATACTTCACTCAGCAGATTTATCCAGGTTCGGCTTCTTCTAAGCCTACGTCCTGTCCCCGGAACACGTTCCGAGATTTCGAATCCTCTACTGAGCTCTTTAAAGGTAGAGCCTCAAACCTTTTACAATCTTAGCAACTGAGTATAACAAGAGTACCTTCCTCTATACCTCTACTCAATCCTAATCTCATGCTGAGTACTAAAACCGAGTACTCAGCCTCTCCTTTCTATCTCTAGAAATGATAAGTGTTTTGTCCTATACAAATATTTGCTAAGACACTTTAGACAATTGAAACAATCACTATAGACTTTTACACAAATGTAAGAATTGTAGTGTAAGATTTGCTTTGCTTCTTTGCTTACAGAACTTGTGTAGAAATTTGGTCAGCGTAATGGCTTGATCAAGTTCTGTGTGGAATGAAGCTTCTGATGGCACTATTTATAGAGACGTCTGGGCATCGGTCATTTCGAATTTCGAAATAACCGTTGGAGGGAAACGGCTACCTGTCGTTGTCATCCTGACTTGCTCAGAGCTCTCGGCCAATCAAAATTGTGTATCTTCTGTCCTCGGTCAGCTTAGCAGACTGTCTCTCCTTTTATGGTAAAGTCAAATGGACACCATACTGTGTCGTCTGAACTTTACCCAAAGTAGAAATACTTTGTCTGGAAGTTTTCATTTGCCAGCTCCTGTCTTGTACGCTTTGTCGAGACTACTCAGCAGCTTCATCTTGAAGTTGTTCCCGAAGGTCTTCTAGATCCTTCTTTTGCTGAGTTGCGTTTTGTCCAAAGCGACAGCGTTTTAACAAACGCGGGCCGAGTTGTACTGAGTTGTTTGACTTGGGCCTTGACTTCCATATTGGGCTTGGGCCTTTTAATTCTTGTGTCTTATAAACAATTTTAACTCAACATTGAACAAACACATTAGTAGAATAAATCAAAGCATTTAAACTTAGTGTGTTTTAGAATATGTATTTTAATTATACTTAAACAATTTTGTCAAATCAAAATTATGTGGAAAGGTGTTTCAACAAACTCCCACATTTTGATGTTGGCAAAACTATTCAGCGAGGAACTCAGTATGAGCTCCCCCATGATAGTTGACCTAGTATAATTTAGCAAACTCCCCCGTAAGGGTTGAGCTACTGACTTAGTTTTACTTTAAACATTTAAAGGTTTAAATGAGTAAGTCTAAGGTCAGTTTTTAGATATAGGTCAGCTTATTAAACATATTATATTTACTCAGTGTAAAGCGGAAGGTTTAATCATATAGAGTGCGCTGAGTAATTTGTTGTTCAATGGATTATTAACAAACAATGTTTTATAAGCACATAGGACAATGTCAAACATGTTATCAGCATTTGATTCAATCAATAAAATTTATAAGTATAAAAGCTGATTTAATTGAAGATACGTAATGAATAAGAATAAAAGATGCAGATATGATATATTGATGGAAGTCAGTGTTTACACAGCAAAACTTATAGATGAGGCATATAGATTACATCTGACTTAGTCTATACTGAGCTAGCCTATCTATTTCTTTTTCTTGTGTTGCGACTGACTTCGCTCATGCTGAGCTCTAGCTGTTTTATCTTTCTCCCCCATTTTGTCAGCATCAGGAGGAGGAAGTATGAAGGCATCAGTTAAGGCAGCTCGAGTCAGTTCTTGGGACAGCTCCTTAAGTTTCTCAGCGCTTTCATTGACGCCATCAAAGATTGCAACTCCATCAGTTGATACCTCTGCGGGTATGTTGAGGTCAGCAGCACTGAGCATATTGACGCTAAACGCTTGAGCTTTGCCTTGCCAGATGAGAGCTTCAGTAAGACCAGCAAAGATTTGGTGAAAAGTCTTCAAAAGAGCTGTGTCGTAATACTGACGTTGAATATTGTTATGACGAATGTGGTTGAAAGTTTGTTGTATGATAGACTGCATCTCATTCTGTTTCAATGCGTCAGTATCCATCTCTTGCTTATTCAAATTAAGCAAGCGAATAGCCTCACCTATTTGCTCTACTGAGCACTGATTGTAAGAAACCATTTGCTCATTTGTCTTAAGTTGCTCGGTGTGAAGCTGAGCAAAAAGCATCTTTACTTCAGATGAGGTGGCATAGTCGGTGTTTACAGCTGACAATTTCTGAACTTGTTGTTGTAAAGAGTTCAAGTGTTGCACGGTTGTCAGCTGAATCTCAGCCAGCTTGGCTATTGAATCCTGCTTAGCTTGCTGTGCTTGAAAAGATATGATGACGTTCAGCAAGTCCTTGAGTCCCTTAACTTCGTTAAGAAGCTGAGTGACCTGGGAGAGCTTAGTAGTCTCAATAGATGAAGACCCAGCAGCAGCAGGAGTGGAATGTTGAAGGTCTCTGATCAACGCTTGAACTGAGTCAATGAGCTTTTTGCCGGACTCAGTAGCATTCACATAGCTTTGAGAGTCTTCAGGGACATTAGTGTGACCGGAAGGAAGAGGAGTGAAAGGAGTGACCTGGTCAGTGACTGGAATAGTTGTACGAATCTGCACTTGAGTTTCTGGGATAGTTGATTGATCGACAGAGAGTTGAGTTGGAGAAGTGGTGATACGAATACTGTATGTGCTGACGGCAGAGGTGTGTGGAGTCAGCACCATGCTTGAAGAAATGGCATGAACAGTAATCGGTTCAACCTGACTGGTTGAGGTGGCGGAAGCATTTTGGTCGGCATGTTCCTGTTGAGAAGAAACAGAGGCTTGCTTTTCTAATGGCGCCGATGTAGTGGAAGTTGATTGGCGTTTGAAGAATTTTAGCTTTACTGAGGAGGGGTCCTTGGTTGTCTTTGAAATGACAAAGTCAGGAAAAGTTGGTGGTGGCACAAAATCTTCACTGACCAACTTCTCACTGGCCTTAACCAACTTTCTTCTCCTACGAGGTGGAGTGACAGTTTGAGTGGGATCTCCTGAGTGAGAAGGAGAAGATTCGTGTTGCTCATCATGAGGCTGGTCAGCTTGTTCTTGGACTGGATCAACATTGTGTTGATCAAGTACTTGCTCATCTTCAGCAGCAAACCCAGCATTGGCCTGCTCAGTCTCATGTTCACTTGCTGTCTCCTCAGAGTCCTCAGCATCATCCTGATCGCTGGCCTCTTCTTCTTCTTCCTCTATACTGTCACCATCAAGTTCTTCCTCAACTTGAGAGATGAAATGATCATCCAGTTGTACCTCGTGTTCTTCAGACTCAGCTACACTACCTTGACATTGGGTGAAGTGAGAATCACCCGGTACTAAAAAGTCAGTAGGTATGGCGTTGAGGGGAGTCAGTGTAGAAGGTTTCTGCTTCTTCTGAGGATGCTCAGCAGTTCCCTCAGTTCCAGGCTCACCTTGCCTGCTTCGTTTCTCAGCTGACTTCTGCCTTTTTGCTGGAGACTCAACATTTTTGGACGGAGTCTCAGCAGTTTTCCTTTTGCGGGAAGCTGGGGCCTTAGTCCTTCGCCCTTTCTTTGGCTCAGCAGTTCCCTCAGCTTGTCCAGCAGCAGCAGCAGTTTTACCTTTCTTCAAAGGTTGTCCAAACTTTAGTGCTCTTAGCGAGGCCGCTGTGATCTCAGTTCCTCGAGTCTTGTCCTCACCTTCGAGGTCAATTTTATGGTCGATGAGGATTCTTGTGATGATTGATCCTAGCCTCAGCGTACCAGTGCTGCGTAGGAAGCCATCTTCTGGTGCTGATGTGGTGCAGTTGATCTTTGGGTAGATGAAGTAGGTCAGCAAGTAATGAGCCATCTTCTGGTGCTGACCCATAGATGAAGCTGAGACTTCTCCTGAGTGGCCCTCAGGTTTGCAGAAGTTTTGTTCATACCCAGTGCCATCCTGATCTCTAGATCTTCTCAGCCTTGCTCCCTCAGTTTTTAATTTGAGAAGATTTCCTAAGTAGAGAGGGTTGATGAAGATGGTTTTCTCCTTAATCACAGTGCACAGGTAGTCAGTGTTGTCATTTGCAACTTTGAGGTTATGGTAAAACTCCCTCACCAGGTCAGGATAGGTTTCATCCCTAACCGAAAACAGCTCCGTCCAGCCATTTTGTGAAATCCACTCGCAGAACGGTTGTTCGTTTTGTATGAAGTTTTCTGATACCTATCTCGAGGGTTCAACTTTCCATTCGCGGACGTTCTCAAAAACCTTGGAGTATGTCCTGAATTTTACAGGTTTTCCCTGACCAGAGGTTTGGCCGGCTTTTCCTTTGCTCGACGAGGTGACTTTGGTAGGTTCCGGCACAGAGGTTTGCCTGGAAGTGTCATCGGAGCTGGGCTTGGAGTGGCCAGCACCGGAGATGTTGTAGGAAACCTTAGTCATTTTGAGGATGGGAAAGCTTAGAGGGATGTGTAGAGAGAAAGAAATTCTTTGCCAGAGTATTCGATAAGCGTAAAGAATAAAAATGGGGAATTTCCCATTATATATAGAGGTAAGGTGTGGTGTGGATCTTAATTGAATCCATGTGTCAGTTTTGCCTTGGGATTGTGAACCGACAAAGATCCTGGCATTTATGACACATACGGCGTATACGTCATCCTAAGTCTATACGCGTGCTTTTGCATTTATTCTAACGGATCTAACACTCAGCATTTAGAATATTAATCGTTTGATATTCTGAGTGGTCAGTATTGCATAAAGAGATGATTTCTAAGTTTAAGTTTAAACTAATTTACTCAGTGTGCAAGTGTACTCAGTATTTGCTGTTTAATTAGTTTCAATGAGTACACAGCAAAGACAATCATTCAGCATAGTAATTCACTCAGCATTCATATTCATTTAGCACAGGAATTTATTGAAGAGGATTAAACATACCAATTGCTTCTCTCAGTATGCTGAACTGCTCACGGGCCAGTGGCTTCGTGAAGATATCCGCAAGCTGTTCGTCCGTTGGGAGAAAGGTCAGCTTGATCTCACCTTTGAGTACATGGTCTCTAATGAAGTGATGTCTGATGCTGACATGCTTCATTCTGCTGTGTTGAATTGGGTTCTTAGAAAGATCAATTGCACTTTTGTTGTCACATTTGACTTCAATTGTCTTCGTTTGAACACCGTAGTCTTCAAGCTGTTGCTTAATCCATAGGACTTGAGCAACACAGTGTCCAGCAGCAATATACTCAGCTTCAGTGGTAGACAATGCTACTGACGCCTGCTTTTTGCTGAACCAGGATACAAGACAGCTTCCTAAGAAGTGACATCCTCCAGAGGTGCTTTTACGTTCCAGCTTATCCCGTCCATAGTTAGCGTCAGTGTATCCGATGAGTGTAAAATCATGAGTATTTGGATACCATAAACCTGCGTTCACTGAGCTTTGCAAATATCTAAGGATTCTTTTTACAGCAATGTAATGAGATTCCTTAGGGTTAGATTGATATCTAGCACAGTAGCATACTGAAAACTGAATGTCCGGTCTACTGGCTGTTAAGTAAAGTAGAGAGCCTATCATACCTCGATATAATTTGCTCTACTGACTTACCATTCTTGTCAGCGCAGAGGACAGTGTCAGTGCCCATAGGAGTGGATATTGGCTTGCAATTCTCCAAGTCATATTTCTTTAATATCTCCTTGGCATATTTGGCTTGACTGATGAATATGCCATTCTTTCCTTGTTTAATTTGAAGACCGAGGAAGAAGTTGAGTTCTCCCATCATGGACATTTCAAACTCAGTCTGCATTTGTTTGCTAAACTCCTTGCACATTGATTCGTTAGTTGCACCAAATATTATATCATCAACATAAATTTGGGCCAGCAGGGTATCTTTACCCTTTCTCTTAATGAATAAGGTTGTATCAGCTTTGCCCCTGACGTAATTTCTAGTCAGCAGGAAACTGGTCAGCCTCTCATACCAAGCACGTGGTGCTTGCTTGAGGCCGTACAGAGCCTTTTTAAGTTTATAAACGTGGTTAGGGAATTTAGGGTCCTCAAAACCTGGAGGTTGATTTACATAAACCTCCTCGTTTATAACTCCATTAAGAAATGCACTTTTGACATCCATTTGGAATAATTTAAAGTTCATGTAAGATGCATATGCACATAGAATTCTAATTACCTCTAGCCTTGCCACTGGGGCAAAGGTCTCACCGTAGTCAATACCTTCTTGCTGACTGTAGCCCTGAGCTACAAGCCTTGCTTTGTTCCTGACTACATTTCCTTGTTCATCCATCTTGTTCCTGAAGACCCATCTTGTTCCGATGGTCTTTTGACTCTTTGGATGAGGCACTAGCTCCCATACATCGTTTCTTCTGAATTGATCGAGCTCCTCTTGCATTGCGTTCATCCAGAATTCATCGTACTCAGCTTCAGCGAAATTCTTCGGTTCTTGAACTGAGACGAAGGCAACATTGCTGAGGTACTTCCTGAGTTGATTACTCGTCATCAGGGTATTCCCAGCAGAATCAAGGATTGCACTTTCTGAGTGCCCTCTTGGGATCCTTATCTCTTTAGGTAGACTCATGTCTTGTGTTGTTTCTGTTTCAACAATCTCTGCAGAAGTAGATGGATCAGTAAAAGTAATCTTAGGTTCACTCTTACTCTTGGTCAGCCTTTTAGTGAATGACTCAGTAGCTGGTTCTTGGTCAGCGGTGGTTACTGAGTGTGGATCATCTTCGGTCAGCGGCTGGTATCTACCTGCAGGGTTAGTTTCGTCGAACTCTACATGTACTGACTCTTCTAGAACTTGAGTTCGCTTATTAAAAACTCTGTATGCTTTGCTGTTTGTTGAGTAGCCCAAAAAGATAGCCTCATCAGCTTTTGAATCAAACTTTGCTAAGCTATCTTTGGTATTTAAAATAAAACATTTACAGCCAAAGGCACGAAAGTATCCAATATTGGGCTTTCGTCCTTTCCAAAGTTCATAGGGGGTTTTCTTTAATATAGGTCTAACTATAGCCCTATTAAAAATATAGCATGTTGTGTTAACAGCCTCTCCCCAAAAATACTTTGGAAGCCTATGCTCATCCAGCATTGTCCTGGCTATTTCAACCAGAGTTCTGTTCTTCCTTTCTACAACCCCATTTTGCTGAGGTGTTCTAGGAGCAGAAAAATTATGGTCAATGCCGCTGGCTTCACAGAATTCAACAAACTTTTGGTTTTTGAATTCTCCACCATTATCGCTACGGATGTGAGCTAATTTTAGGTCTTTTTCATTTTCAATTTTTCTAACCAAATTTGAAAATGTCTCAAACGTTTCATCCTTGCTGGTCAGCAAGATGACCCATGTATACCGAGAGAAGTCATCTACAATGACCAAGGAAAATCTTTCTTCCACCCAGACTCAGCGGCTGGACTGGACCCAAGAGATCCAAGTGTAGTAACTCTAACGGACGCTTAGTTGAGACAATATTTTTGCTATGAAAAGATTGTTTGGTTTGTTTTCCAGCTTGGCAAGCGTGGCATAATTGATCTTTTTCAAATTTAAGTTCAGGCAGTCCCTCAACCAATTGCTTTCTTGCTAGTTTGGCCAGGAGGTCCATGCTTACATGACCAAGTCTCATGTGCCATAGCCATGAATTTTCTTCCTTTGATACTAAGCACACAGTTTTTGAAAACTTTTTCTCTAAGTCTAGCATAAAGACATTATCTATTCGAGGGGCAGTTAATATTAACTCATTTGTTTTACCCTCGTATATTTTACATCCAGTAGCATCAAATATAACTTTTCTCCCATTGTCACATAGCTGAGCTACGCTGAGTAAGTTATATTTGAGTCCGCTGACTAGGGAGATAGATTCAATAGTAGGATTACCTCCGATGGTTCCTGACCCTACTATCTTACCCTTCTTGTTGTCTCCAAAACTTACGCTCCCTCCTCGTTTACGCTCAAACGTGATGAATTGAGTTTCATCACCCGTCATATGCCTTGAGCATGCGCTGTCAATATGCCACATCTTTGACTTCTCGGCACATCTCAGGCTCAATTCTTTTTGGGTCCTTGCTTGTTAGGTGTAACAGGTAAAGCATCATATTTTATTTTATGGCGGCATACATGGACAGTATGGCCATTCTTTCCACAGAAGTCACAACTGACCTTCTGTTTAGGATGTTTTACTGACTTGTCAGCACCCCAGTGCTGAGCGTGCCACCACACCTTAGTGGTGTGTCCTAACTTCCCACAAAAGTCACACTGGACTTTTCGCTGGGGATTCCATCTCTGCTTAGTACCTTGGTACTGAGTTCTCAGAGGAATGTTTCCTTTATTTGGAACCTTTAGTTGGTTCTGGATAGTTGTGACGTCCTTTCTCAGTTTTTTTGAAACTGACTGGACTTCAGAGACAGACTCATGTATGATCTTCATGTTATCATGCAGAGTTGTATTGTCCTGAAGAAGGAATCTGAGGTCACTCAGTTTGACCTCTTCCACTTCGTCACAGCGCCTGCTAAGTGCTCTAACTTTCTTATTACACTTCTTGACAAGTGTGTAGAGATCACTCAGGGCATTAACCATATCGTTTCTGAGCTGGGGAAGAGTAATTACCTCATTTGATTGCTCCTCGTCATCTGATGCGACGGATAGGTCAGCATGCTCAGAGATGCATGGCTCAGCAAGTTCGTCAGCCATGAAGCATATCTTCGCTGACTCGGTGGCCTCAGTTTCTTTAGATGAAGACTCATCACTGTCGCTCCAAGTAGCCACCATTGCCTTCTTCCCGCTCTTCTTGTCTTTCCTCAGTGTGGGGCAGCTTGACTTAATATGGCCAGTTTGATGGCACTCAAAGCATGTAATGGGCTTTGAGCTGTCCTTTTTGTATTTGATGTCGCTTGAGTCAGCTTTATACTTATCAAACTTCATGTAAGGCTTCTTAGAGTATTTTTCATTTTTCCTAAATAGCCTTTTCATCTTCCTTGTGAACATAGCCATCTCCTCATCATCAGTTGAGCTCCCGTCAGTGGAGTCAGCTTTCATGACAAGGGATTTCTGCTTCTTATCTTCAGATTTTTCCTTCACCTCGAAGTTCTTCATAGATATCTCATGGGTCAGCAATGAACCGATGAGTTCATCATATTTGTAGGTGGTTAAATCATGAGCTACCTCAACTGCTGTCTTCTTTGCTTGCCAATCTTTAGGAAGACTCCTGAGTATCTTTTTGACTTGTTCTTCCTCAGGGAAGATTTTTCCAAGTCTCTTGAGCTCATTAATGATGTTGGTGAACCTTGCATTCATGTCTGAAATGCCCTCATCATTGTTCATCTCGAACAGCTCGTACAGTCTCATCTGCTGATTCACCTTGGACTCCTTTACTTTATTTGTTCCCTCGTAGGTGACTTCCAGCTTTCTCCAGATCTCTTGTGCTGACTCACAACCTGAGATTTTATTATATTCTGCAGCATCGAGCGCACAGTGAAGCATATTGATAGCCGAAGCATGGTTTTGGAGCTTCTTAAGATCATCCTCTGTCCATTTGGCCTCAGCTTTTACAACAGTTTGGCCAACCACAACTTCGACATGTACAAATGGGCCTTGGACTATAGATAGCCAGGCACTCATGTTTGTAGCCTGAATGAAATTTTTCATCCTATTCTTCCAGAAGGTATAGTTTGACCCGAAGAATAGGGGAGGCCTAGTAATGGACAGCCCCTCAGGCAGTATCTGAGTTGTTTGGTTTCTAGGGAGAAACCGAGTGTTGTTTTCGCCCATGGTAGGGATCAGCTCAAGGTTGTTAGACCTTTTATAGTGAGCTTTTAAGCTCTGATACCACTTGTTGGTCCCTTGTAAGGTTGCAAGTATAGTTCCAAGGGGGGGTTAGGAACTATTTAAACTTTTTCGCAATTAGGGCAGACTTCTTTTTCTAAGGAAAAAGGTTTTAACAGCGGCGCTGAGTAAACAGTAAGATACTGGCTTAGTCAACTGGTGACTAGGTCAGTTTCTTAGCTTGAGTCAGGAGATAGCACTTAGAGTCTATTCCTGAGCTCAGACGTTTAACGCGCACAACTCAACTTGACCTCTTTACTTGGTTAGTGTTTGGTTATTTTAAGCAAGCAATATAAATAAGGAGTTAAAGGTAAGAAATACTTCACTCAGCAGATTTATCCAGGTTCGGCTTCTTCTAAGCCTACGTCCTGTCCCCGGAACACGTTCCGAGATTTCAAATCCTCTACTGAGCTCTTTAAAGGTAGAGCCTCAAACCTTTTACAATCTTAGCAACTGAGTATAACAAGAGTACCTTCCTCTATACCTCTACTCAATCCTAATCTCACGCTGAGTACTAAAACCGAGTACTCAGCCTCTCATTTCTATCTCTAGAAATGATAAGTGTTTTGTCCTATATAAAGATTTGCTAAGACACTTTAGACGATTGAAACAATCACTCTAGACTTTTACACAGATGTAAGAATTATAGTGTAAGATTTGCTTTACTTCTTTGCTTGCAGAACTTGTGTAGAAATTTGGTCAGCGTAATGGCTTGATCAAGTTCTGTGTGGAATGAAGCTTCTGATGGCACTATTTATAGAGACGTCTGGGCATCGGTCATTTTGAATTTCGAAATAACCGTTGGAGGGAAACGGCTATCTGTCGTTGTCATCCTGACTTGCTCAGAGCTCTCGGCCAATCAAAATTGTGTATCTTCTGTCCTCGGTCAGCTCAGCAGACTGTCTCTCCTTTTATGGTAAAGTCAACTGGACAGCATACTGTGTCGTCTGAACTTTACCCAAAGTAGAAATACTTTGTCTGGAAGTTTTCATTTGCCAGCTGCTGTCTTGTACGCTTTGTCGAGACTACTCAGCAGCTTCATCTTTAAGTTGTTCCCGAAGGTCTTCTAGATCCTTCTTTTACTGAGGTGCGTTTTGTCCAAAGCGACAACGTTTTAACAAACGCGGGCCGAGTTGTACTGAGTTGTTTGACTTGGGCCTTGACTTCCATATTGGGCTTGGGCCTTTTAATTCTTGTGTCTTATAAACAATTTTAACTCAATATTGAACAAACACATTAGTAGAATAAATCAAAGCATTTAAACTTAGTGTGTTTTAGAATATGTATTTTAATTATACTTAAACAATTTTGTCAAATCAAAATTATGTGGAAAGGTGTTTCAACACTTTTGTCCACATTCCTAGGGATGAAAGATCCAAGCTTGATGTCAAAACCAAAGAGTGCATATTTATTGGTTATGGCCAAGATGAATTTGGCTATAAGTTCTTTGATCCAGTCCACAAGAAGTTAATCAGAAGCCGTGATGCGGTCTTTATGGAAGACCAGACAATTGAAGATATTGAGAAGTCTGGAAAAGATGCTTCCGGACCTGAAACTAGCCCACCAAGCCTTCAGTTGGTGCCTCCAACAACGGTGCCAAGACAGGTTGGAGAAGAAATTCAAATTGATCAACCAGAGATAGTTGCTCAAGACGCTCCCATTCAGAATGAACCAGTTGATGCTGATGAAGAAGTTCACCATCAACCACCTGTTGCAGAACGTTCTCCAGTTCGAACAAGATTCGGTAGAGCTATTCAACGTTCTACCAGATATTCTCCGAACGATTATGTCCTAGTGACTGACGGGGGAGAACCAGAATGTTTTGAAGAAGCCATGGATGATGAACACAAGCAAAAGTGGATCGAGGCCATGCAAGATGAGATGAAATCCTTGCATGAGAATAAAACTTTTGAGTTGGTGAAGTTGCCTGAAGGCAAGAAGGCTTTGAAGAACAGATGGGTGTTCAGAATCAAGAACGAAGAAGCTAGCTCACAACCAAGATTCAAAGCCAGATTGGTTGTGAAGGGATATAGTCAAAGAAAAGGCATCGACTTTGACGAGATTTTCTCACCGGTGGTGAAGATGACATCCATTCGTATTGTGTTGGGATTAGCAGCAAGTCAGAACCTGGAGGTTGAGCAAATGGATGTGAAGACTGCCTTCCTACATGGCGATTTGGAAGAAGAAATATATATGGAGCAGCCAGAGGGTTTCAAGAAGAAAGGAAAAGAGGATTATGTTTGCAAGCTAAAGAAGAGTCTCTACGGCTTAAAGCAGGCACCAAGGCAGTGGTACAAGAAGTTCGAGTCAGTTATGGGGGAGCAAGGCTACAAGAAGACTACTTCAGATCACTGTGTCTTCGTTCAAAAATTCTCTGATGATGATTTCATTATTTTATTGCTCTATGTGGATGATATGTTGATTGTTGGCAGGAATATCTCTAGAATTAATAATCTGAAGAAACAGTTGAGCAAGTCTTTTGCCATGAAAGACTTGGGGCCAGCAAAACAAATTCTTGGCATGAGAATCATTCGAGATAGAAGCGCCAAGAAGATATGGTTGTCGCAGGAGAAGTACATTGAGAAAGTACTTCAAAGGTTTAAGATGGATAAAGCTAAAATGGTTAGTTGTCCTCTTGCTAATCATTTTAAACTCAGTTCCAAGCAGAGCCCTTCTACTGAGAAAGAGAAGGAAGAAATGAGCAGAGTCCCGTATGCTTCAGCAGTCGGAAGTCTAATGTATGCCATGGTATGCACACGACCGGATATTGCACATGCAGTTGGTATCGTGAGTAGATTCCTTTCAAATCCAGGAAAGGAACATTGGGAAGCTGTGAAATGGATATTCAGGTATCTTCGCGGTACTTCAAAAATGTGTTTATGTTTTGGAGATACCGAACCTGTGCTAGTTGGCTACACAGATGCGGATATGGCCGGTGATACTGACACAAGGAAGTCTACATCAGGGTACCTGATTACATTTGCAGGGGGAGCTGTGTCATGGCAGTCAAGACTACAAAAGTGTGTCGCACTTTCCACGACTGAAGCAGAATTTATTGCAGCAACGGAAGCGTGTAAAGAGCTATTATGGATGAAGAAGTTCTTTAACGAACTTGGCTTCCGTCAAGAAAAATATCAGTTATTTTGTGACAGTCAGAGTGCTATTCACCTTGGAAAGAATTCCTCTTTCCATTCCAGATCAAAGCATATTGATGTGAGATATCATTGGATCAGAGATGTGTTGGAGATGAAACTACTACAGTTAGAAAAGATCCATACTGATGAAAATGGATCAGACATGTTAACGAAAGTCTTACCAAGGGAGAAGTTCGAATACTGTCGAATGGCTGCAGGAATTACGATACCCTCATGTAATTGGGAGGGGGAGAATTGTTAGTTTGAAGTCCCAATTAAATGAGGGATCATTTATGTAATTTGTATTAATTAAGGACTCTGTTATGTAATTTGTAAATATTAAAAAAAAAAAAAAGAATATAAATCATTAATTGGGGTGGCACCGAATTCGGCGCCACCCTCATTTGTCAAACAACAGCATTCAAATTGAATGCTGTTGTTGGTGGGTACCCTTGGCAGTATAAAATGCCAAGGGTTACCATTATAAAATGGGGTGAGTTCCATACTTTGGATATTGAGGGAGCATCTAGAGAGTGAGGGTGAGCAAAGGTGCGAGTTCTCAAAAATTGAGAGTTTGTCGAAGTTGAGAGCTTAAGTGAGAGTTAGTATATTGAGGTAGTTTAATTAATTCGGGGAGAGACAAAATAGTAAAGATAATTATTTTCGGGTTTTTCGGGAAACACCTGAGTGCTACTATTTTGGTTTTATCTCATTGTAACTCTAGAAAGTTTCTAGAGAACGCCCTCTTTGTACGCCTACTATTTTATAGTGGAAAAATTTACTCTCAAGCTTGTTCGTGAACGTAGTCTGTTAAATTATCGGTGTCATTTTTATTGATTATTTTGCTCGTCAATATTTTTACGGAATAAATTTTTGCGTTTATTCCCAACAATGACTTGGGCCATTCCTCATATGAATTTTGATGGGCCATGACAAATTGGAAAGGAAATAAACGGTGGGAGATTATGCCCCCTTGTAAGCCTATTCGTGCACAAGTTTTCCCCTTGTAAACCCAATTCTAAACGTACTAATAATGGACGGGTTTGTTCCACACACACACCTATCAGTGGATACAAAAGCCCGGTGAAATATTTTCACATGACATAACTTTTTCGTCTGATGTTAGAATTGGGCAAAGTTAGTAATGTTGGAAATCTTGTGAGATTAAGAACATGTTCTATAAAGAAATTTAAGGTTAATTCTGAACTTAGGAAAAGTCAATATCGGTAGGAATGGCAACGGATAGGATACTTGCGTGTAGTGTCAATCTCAATCCCAATCCCAATCCCAAACACTTACTCGTTTATTTTTTAATTACTCGTACCCGTCTCATTACCCTAACGGGTATACTTTTTGCATCCCATACCCGTTCCATTTAATTCACGGATACTCACGAGTACCCTTACCCGTTAAGAATCAATGAATAAAACAAAAAAATATTACAAATTTAACAAAGTATAAATTTAATAAAGGGTAATTAATTTATTAGTCCCTATATTTTGACAAAACACATTGTTTAGTTCCTGTATTTTCAAAAACACACGATAAGGTCCCTAACTTTTTTCTCGATGAATTGTTTAGTCCCTAATGTTTTTCTCAGTGAACAGTTTAGTCCCTAACATGAGTTGAGAATATGGAGGAAATTAAACTCACCATTGAGAGTAAGAGGATTTCCACCTTCAATTCGAACAGGAAGAGTAAGCGAGAGAGATTTGAGTCGATTTCTACATTCAATTCAAACAGGAAGAGTGAGCATGAGTGATTCGATTATGGATTAGGGATTCAATCTTTTCTCCATTTTTTTTGGTGAGCGCGAGTTGTGAGAGAAAGACATAGAGGTGTGAATTGTTTTTCACCGATAAATAGTAAAGGGTAATTTAATCATTTCTGAATTCATAAACGGAAAAAAATCTAACAAACAGACGGAATGACTAAACAGTTCACCGAGAAAAAGGTTAGGGACCTTACCGTGTGTTTTTGAAAACACAGAGACTAAACAATATGTTTTATTAAAATATAGGGACTAATAAATTAATTACCCTTTAATGAATCATGCATCTAAAAATTGAACAAATTGAACCTTAATCAATAAAAATAAAGTAGATTAGTGGTATTACTGAATGGTTGAAGAACAAACAGATGCGGTTCAAATCTCACATTTTATATCTAAAAAACCAATATTTTTTAGGGAAAAGTACAAAAATAAACCTTGCGGTTACACCTGTTTTCGATCGGCACCATTGTGGTTTAAAAATTTACAAACTGATACTTTGAGGTTCATTCTGTTAGCAAACATATTTCCAAATTGACTAACGATATTAAAAGTCAAATGAAAAAGAGTTAATTTTGTTCTTATATTTATTTATTTTATAAATTAACTCTCTTATTATCTAATTATTACAAAAAACCCCAAAATAAAAAATAAAAAATAAAAATCAATTACACCATCTTTTCCATCTCTCTTTAATTTCTTATTTTTTCTTCTTTCTCTCTATTTTCTCTCATCTTTGTTAATTTTTCTCTCTCTAAAATCAATCCAACATAAGATTGTTTCATCCTCTCTTCTTTCACCTTCTTTCATCTATATAATTTAGCATATAAACAAGTAGATTATGTTAGGAAAAATCCAGAATTTGAATTAATTTGAACCAGTTTACATATCCCCAATTTGAATTTTGTGCTTTTAACTAATCAAAATTTGGGGGATTTTGCAGTATGCATTTTTACTTTCTCATTGTTGGAGCATCAATTTGGGCTTCTTCTTGGGCAGGTTTGTTCTAATTTTTTCTTTTATGGGTCTTTTTTTGCCATTTTTGGTTATGTAAATGTGAGGTGAAAAACAGAGATATCATGTTGGATGTGGACTGGGGAGAGACAAACAACAAAGATGAGAATCAAGTACTTAGAAGCAGCATTAAACCAAGACATTCAGCTCTTTGACACCCAGGTTAGAACCTCCGACGTCGTTTTCGCCATCAATTCTGATGCAGTTATGATCCAAGATGCCATTAGTGAAAAGGTAAGAACAAAACAGAACAGACCAAAACAGAGTAACCCCAATCTTTTTCACTACACTTAAAAATCCAATCTTTTTGTGCAGTTGGGGAATTTCCTTCACTATTTGGGGTACTTTTGTTTCTGGATTCATTGTGGGTTTTACTGCTGTTTGGCAATTAGCACTTGTCATTCTAGCAGTAAGTAGTTCCTCTAATTGCAGCGATTCATACAACTAAATTAACTAAGCTTGCTGCTAAGAGCCAGGAAGCAATGTCACAAGCAGGAAACACTGTAGAACATGTAAATTTAAGTTCAGATTGTAGCAAAAGTTTGATTCTTTTTAGTTTTTTGTATCTGGGTATTGGCTAATTTGAAGGGTAATTGCAGACTTTAGTTCAAATTCGTGCTGTTCTAGCATATGTTGGAGAATCGAGATCATTGCAAGCTTATGCTGAATTTGCAGACTGTAGTTCAAAAATTCAACCTCTACGTTATTCAAGTAAATTTAAAGCTAAATTACATAGATGAAAGAAGGTGAAAAAAGAGAGATGAAATAATAATTGATTTTGGAGATAGAAAAAATAACAAAAAAAAAAAAAAGAAAAGAGGGAAAGAAGAAAAAAAAAATTAGAAATTAAAGAGAGATGAAAAAAATGATGTAATTGATTTTTATTTTTTATTTTGAGGTTTGTTTGTGATAATGAGATAATAATAGGGTTAATTTATAAAATAAATAAATATAAGGACCAAATTAACTATTTTTCCTTTGATTTTTAACACTGTTAGTCAATTTGGCTTGTGTTTGCTAATGGAATGAACCTCAAAGTATCAGTTTATAAATTTTTAAACCACAAGGGTGACAATCGAAAGCGGGTATAACCACAAAGTTTATTTTTATATTTTTTTCCTATTTTTTAACATATAAAAGAGTTATGACGGGTAACGGGTAACGACTATTCTAGAGATATTTTCATACCCATCCATTACCCTAACATGTAATGATTTTGATCTCATATTCGTCTTATACCATTTTATATCGGGTACGGATAGTCCTATTGGGATCCGGATAGTGCCAGATATCCGCGGGTACAATATCCATTACCATTCCTAAACATCGGGTCTAAATCCCAAGTGTTACCTAAATTTCTATAAGTCAAACTTTCGCATTAGACCTCTAAATCATACCCGATCAATTACATTGGAGCACACTTGAAAAGTATTATGAATCTCATGAATGTTTAATGCCTAATTCAGACCTAGAGTAAAAGGTTAACTTTTTAAACAAGCACAATTTACCCTAAGTCCACAACTTCTAAGATTTTACTTCTCAATTTGTTCTCAATGACCTTCATCCATCCCTTCATGTTGTTTGTCATCATAAGGCTCTGTATTGACAGTCAACATAGCTACCACTATGATGCATTCATTGAAGACATTGGGCAATTTCTCAAGTTATAACGGGATTTTGATGAAGATATTTAGCAATAAAGATATATTTTTTCACAAAATAGAACACATATTGTTATCGAGTCATGCCTTTTAGCTTGAAGAATGCGGGGACCATGTATCAAAGAGTTGTCATTACTATTCTACACGACATGATTTATAAAAAGGTTAAAATATGTTAAGAACATGTACGTGAAGTCTGATACTAGAGAAAGACACATTTACTCTAGAAACGTCGAAAAACACTATTTTTTATTGATCCCATAAATTATTATTTTATGTGTAATTTATTTTGATTATAAATATTGTCACTTTAAATAATAAAATATTTTAATAAAATGGCAAATGTGTCGTGTGCGATGCTAAAAGTGGCAACATTGCCGATAAATAACGAACAACAATAGTCTCTCCAATCCAATTATGAATGTCTAAGTGGTTAGGATTTTGTTTAACTGGATAACTGAAAGAGCCCCAGAAATATTTTTTAACAAGCTCTAGACCAAGAAATATTTTTTAAAATGCACCTTTTTGGTGTTATTTCCTTGTTTTGATATCATACAGATAGAGAGAAAGTGGGTAGGGATTTGTTTAGACTTTAGAGCAAATTATGATTACCATAAAGCCAACAGCTAAACAATACAATCCAATAACACCCAAACAATAGAGCGAAAAAGACGACAACTACAAATTACCAACCACTGAAAAACATCTCATTTCGTACACTGCTCCTATAGTATAATTGGTTCCGTAAGCTAATCATGCTGCTCTGCTAATTTTTTATTAAGGGAGGGGTGGAGAGCGGAGACTGTGGTTGTGGCGGCCGTCCGAGATGGCAATTGTCTCTGTCTCGGAAGCACCAGAACTCCATGCTCCACTTCTATACGACATCGTCGATGGTTCTGTTGATTACAAGGGTCGCCCCGTCCACAGATCTAACTCCGGGGGTTGGAGATCTGCTTCCTTCATTATCGGTACGTTTTTGCAGGATTATTTTCTCTTGTTTTTAAATTAACTCACGGATTAAATTTTTTATGTATGAATTGAGGCAGGAGTGGAAGTTGCAGAGAGGTTTGCCTACTATGGGATATCTTCCAATTTAATTACATATTTGACGGGGCCGCTTGGTCAGTCTACGGCTGCTGCGGCGGAGAATGTGAACGCCTGGTTTGGAACGGCGTCGTTGCTTCCTTTGTTGGGTGCGTTTATTGCTGATTCGTTCCTTGGGAGATACCGCACCATTTTTGTTGCCTCTCTTATTTATGTCCTGGTAATTTCTCGCTCTATTGATCCATTTGCTTCCACATATGATTGGTATCTAACTGATCTTGGCATCTCTCTCTAGTATCAAGGTTTTAGTTTATAGGTATTAAAACCTGTTGCTTATACATTTTCCTATATTATCATTCTTATTGTTGATCTCAATTTCGAGGTATGTGATTCAATTTAATTGGAAACGAGTGTTTGAGGTGACAATGAGTTGTGTTTGAGTTTATTACAAGGCTTGTAAGCTCAAACCCAGATCAAAGTCATCTTAATTTTGTAACAGCCTGGCTCGGACCATGCATATATTGTCGGTTTGGGTCCAAATCCAACACCTTGGGTCTTACGGCTTTAAAACGCATCTAGACGCAATTGTAGTTTTTTTTTTAGGTTTTTTTCATCTTCTAATCACAACCATAGGAAGTGTTTACAAGATATGGACGATGCCAATGAATGGTTGATGGGTAGATTGGATGGAGAGGGGTCGGATGATGATGAGCCAGTGTTCCCACATGAAAATTTAACATGGGCTGATGTTAGTAAGCTGTTGGAGCTAAAGGAAGTGCTTATCATACTAGAGGAGTAGGAAAAAATTGTTATGAATACCTCTAGTTCCAGTGTTAGGCCTAGGCCAAAGGATAAGGGTAAAGCACAATTAGTTTTTAGAGATGAAGAGGAAACTAACTTTGTTGATGATGAGTACCTCAGTACCTGGAAGATCATGATGATGCAATTGAGAATGAGAACCTTGAAGAAGAATATTATGATGATACTGAAGATGGTGATGGTGAATTTGATATGAATAGGGACTTTAAAGATTAAAGAGTTTAGTCTTGATTGAGTAAAAGTAATTATTATTAGACTATTAGTTATTAACTTAGTGTTTAGTTGAAGTTAAACTTTGGTCTTTAGATTTAAATTTTATTATGAATTATAATTATGTCTTAGCATTTAATTCGAATTCATCCCATGCATTTTATGATTAAGATTGTTGTTATTTGACTATTTGTGTAATTTTAGAAATGTTAAGTGTTATTATATATAATTTTATATGTTATTTTGTTTTGGTGCGCCTTGTGTCGCTCATCGCGCACCTGAGCCTTGCGCATGGGCTCCAGGACCTTTTTGCACCTTAGTGCGTCTTGTGCCTTTCACAACTATGGAATTCAGTTCATTCCTGTTCCCGTCGCCATCCCTTAGAGCCGCTCCTTGCTTAGGTCTTCTAACCCGGTTCTACCATCTCTGGACCAGGTCATTACAAATTTTGTTTTCATGGTGAAATCATAAGTCATGTGGATCTGTTGATTAATTATGTTTAACTGCACATGTTCCATTGGGATGCTTTCAGACATCAAATGTCTAATAATAATTGGTAGTATTGATAGGCCAACCAAGTAGCTTGATGTTGGCTTTAATATGCTAAGGCCTCCTTAAAACCAAATCTACATCCAGGTTCCCCCCATTGGGCTCTTTTTATCTTGAGCATATTAACCTTTGACCCAAACGGCCAAGTGGTGAAGCAAATGACAGGTTTTCATTCCCTGGCCAGACAATTTAAACTGAACTTTTTAATAGTCAAATGTTTGTCCTATGGATTTTGTATGAGGGAGACGAGAATCTAAACTTCATTTTACATGGCTCAATTTAGTCTTACGGACATAGATAATGTGTTTTGAATAACCAATCCAAAATATGGATTTGTATCCTAGGACATCCCATTGCAATGATCATCCATCTAACGATCTTTTATCAAGAAAGCTCAAAGAGAAAATAAAACTATATAATAGATTATGCTCGAAATTTCCAGTACTTTTTGCCCTGATTTTTTAGAACTATGCCTGGTTCATGCTCCAAATTAATTGTAGAAACTGAGGTTTACGTTATGCACCACTTCAAACTAATCTGATCATGCATGGAGCTTAACAAAACCAGTAGATTTTATTTCTCTTGGCCTCCATTTTGCTTTGTGGCACACATCTATAACACTGAAACTGCCAGATTGTGCTGGTGGAGGTATTCATAGATACATCTCTTTTTTCTCTCTTTCTGGGAAGTTGTGAAGAAATGTTTGTCTGTTGTATTTTTAAGCTTACACTAATTACAAGAGATCTTTTCACCGTTGGTTTTAAGATATATGCCCTTTGTCGAATTTAATAACAGGGTCTTGGCTTGTTGACTCTTTCGGCTGTGCTTCCTTTAGGTGATTCAGACTGCCCAAGCACCAATCCCACTGGAACATGCTCTCAAAATTTACTTCAAGTAATTTTGTTCTTCTTTTCAATATATTTGGTAGCATTTGCGCAAGGGGGGCATAAACCTTGTGTTCAGGCTTTTGGAGCAGATCAGTTTGATGGGCAAGATCCTAAAGAGTGCAAAGCCAAAAGCTCATTCTTCAATTGGTGGTATTTTTGTATTTGTGCAGGCACCATAATAGCATTGTTGGGCTTAAACTACATCCAAGACAACCTTAGTTGGGGTCTTGGATTTGGAATCCCATGTATTATGATGGTCGTTGCACTTATCATCTTCTTACTTGGAACTCGGTCATATCGCTTTAGTGTCAAAGTGGAAGAGAAAAGTGTGTTTCGAAGAATTGGTCATGTATTTCTTGTAGCACTTAGGAATTGGCGAACTTCCCCTTCTGCGATAGCTTTGGAGGAAGAAGCTCGCGGAACGCTGCCTCACAAAACTTCTGAGCAATTCAAGTAAGAGAATAACCTTTTTGAAAATTAAAAATAGAAGTGAATACAACATGAAGTCTAGAACATTTTAATATTTTGAAAACTTGTTCTGCAACATGGCAATTGAGGATGCACATCTGATGAAAATAATATATGCTCAATCATATGTTTGAAACATGAAGACTCACATGGATAATTAAAGTACTCTATTATGATGTTCTAGGCTGTCATTTGTCAAGCGAAATACTTGGGTTGATAGATGAAGCTTTTGCTGCATTTAGAACTTACTATATTAAATTGTACTGTCTTGTATATATAAAATTTATGGCCTCTATACCTATCAACCAAAAAATGTTAACTGAAATTGAGACAGATGGGTTCAGGTCAATATCAAGAATGACTGAGAAATGTCAATATGATATATTTTGTCATACTACTAGCAGCAACAACAACAACAGCAACCCATCTTCTTCAGTAACAAATTGAATACTCTAAATTGACAGGTTTCTCAACAAAGCGCTGCTTTCACCAAGTGGCTCTAAGGAAGATGGAGAAGTGTGCAGCCTAAGTGAAGTTGAAGAAGCTAAGTCAGTACTGAGGCTTGTTCCAATATGGTTTACATGTTTGGTTTATGCTGTTGTGTTTGCACAGTCCTCAACTTTCTTTACTAAGCAAGGAGTGACGATGGATAGATCTATTTCACCGAGTTTCGATATACCACCAGCTTCACTTCAATCCTTTATCAGCCTTGCTATTGTTATTTTCATTCCGATCTATGACCGTGTCTTTGTTCCCATAGCAAGGACTATTACCAGGGAACCATCTGGCATCACAATGCTTCAGAGGATTGGAACAGGAATGTTTTTATCAGCTCTGTCTATGGCAATTGCTGCCATGGTTGAAATGAAGAGGCTTGAAATTGCTAGAGAATATGGACTAATCGATACGCCAAATGTGACAGTTCCAATGAGCGTATGGTGGCTAATTCCTCAGTATGTCTTGTTTGGAGTTGCTGACGTATTTACCATGGTAGGACTGCAAGAATTCTTCTACGATCAGGTACCTAGCGAATTAAGGAGCGTAGGTCTTTCTCTCTATCTGAGCATCTTTGGTGTAGGAAGCTTTATAAGTAGCTTTCTGGTGTCTGCCATTGATAAAGCCACCGGCGGGGAAGGCCATTATAGCTGGTTTGCTAATAATCTGAACCGGGGTCATCTCGATTACTTCTATTGGCTACTTGCTGGTATGAGTTTAATACAATTGGCTGCATACTTGTATTTTGCAAGAAAGTATGTATATAGCAGGTGAAGAACTATATAATATCAGCTAGTCTTTCTTCCTATTGTTGTTAGATATATGTACTGTGAAATCCAAAGAAAGGATTCTCTCACTTGGAGAAAGTTGTGAATTGGGGTTGATGTTTTGGTCAATTGTGTGTTATGAGCACATATATTTTTTTTTTTTTTGGTAAATTTCAAATAAAACCCGTGTGGTTTTACTAATTTTCAATTAAAGGATTTTGGTTTACTTTTTGTCAAAACGATGATTGGGGTTTTCAACTTTAGCAAAATAAGCTTTTTCGATTGATATTATTAAAATCACACTTGACGACTTTAAAAATTACATATTTTAAGAACTATTAGTATTCTAACCAACTTTAATTCTTCAACTTTTTTATTTTGATATTATTTAAATGATGTTCGGTAAAGAGAGAGAAAGTTAATGTTTAGAGAGAGAAAGTTCTAAAAAAGATGATTTTCGAAAATCGAAAATGTAGTTACATAAAAAATATGACATTGAACAGCTTTAATTCTTGAAAATTTTCATTTTCAGGTCTGAAACCACATGGGTTTTATTTGAAATTTACCCTAAATTTAATTACCCCAATTAAATAAACAACACTAATTAATAAAGTGGGTTACTAAACCCAGCCCCATTTTCACACTTCCAGCCCCGAAAAAAGACCTAACCGCCCTTTGAACAAAAACTAAAAATTTGAATCCCTCCCAAACTCTCTCAAACTCATTTTCATCCGAATCAAAGACAAAACGTTTGATGGAAGACAATCCGTTATCACCGAGAGTAGACGGGAGTGATGCTACGTCCGAAGTCGAGGTATGTTTCCGAATTAACTTCCTTGCATTTTTGTAATTTGAATTGGAAAAAAAAAATCTGGTTCGGCACTCGGGCGTGTGAGCATCATGCCCCACCACATGGTCGGGCGTATGAGTATCACGTCCCACCATGTGGTGGGGCGTGATAACCACACGCCTCACCAAGAGGTGGGCCGTGATGTTCATACGCCCCATCATGAGGTGGGGCGTGATGTTCATACGCCCCACCTCATGGTGAGGCGTGATGCTCACACGCCCGAGCATATTTGTGGCTGTTTTTCGGGTTTAGACACCGAAACGCTATAGAAAAGTCACGTTCTGATACAAAATGTTCGTTATTACTCATTTACAGGAGGTTTCGTGGGAAGAATTTGACGGAAACAGCATAGATTATAGCTCGCAGTTTTTTCCCAAACAAACATTTCAAACATATCATGAAGCTGTTAACTGGGCAAAACAGACGGCAATTGGGATCGGGTTTGAGTTAACAATAGCGTCGCACAAGACGGGGCGCAAGTCAAAGTAGATATTGGTTAAATGTGCTCATGGTGTTAAGAATTATAAAAGGAAAAAGGATGTGGATATGGATGTTATACTACGGAAGAATACAAAAACAAAGTACTGTGGTTGCAAATTCCAGATAAAGGTTATGGAAATCGGCGAATTGGCGGTTGGGTGGTGAATGGGCAGTGGTAGCTATGAAGAATACTACTGGCAACTGGCCTGGTGTGATTCAGTACGTGGAGACCACGTGGCTAGTGCATAAAGAGAAGTTTTATCGAGCATGGACGAACAAGGTGTTGCACTTAGGAAACACCACAACCTGTCGAGTGGAGAGTTCACATGCACAGTTGAAACAGTGGTTGAATTCATCTACTGGTGCACTTGATACAGTGTGGGCGAAGGTGCACAAGGACATTGAGGCTCAGATCGAGGCGATCAAGTAAGACATTTATTCTGTTATTTGCTTTAATCTTTTAAAATTTAATACATTAGTTTTATAATCCGTCATTGTATATAATCAGATACTCACTCGAGGACTCGAGAAGAAGATATGCGGTGAATCACTCTGGAGAACCTTTCACGTATCTCGACTTACACGTTTCACATTACTGCTTGGCTGTACTAAATGATGAGCTCAAGCGTATGCACGCATTGAGTATGGATGTGGTAACTGAATGCGGATGCGTGTTGCCCATGACTCATGGCATTCCGTGTGCATGTGAGCTGAAAACATATATTGACACAAATGAATCGGTCCGTGTTGACCGCATCCATCCTTTTTGGAGATCTCTTGCGTTTGAAGGGTTGAGTGACATACCAGTTACTGCTCCAGTATATGCTGACGGGTCTGAGGATCACCGATTTTTTCAATCTCTTGTGGAAAAGGTTGAAAAATTAGATCCTTCAATGGTGCATAGCATATCGATGTACATTCATGATCAGATAAACCCGGAACAAAGTGGCTTTAAAGAACCTGAGGTCAAAGACACTGTTAGGGGTAGACCAAAGGGAAATTCATCAACAAAACGAAATCTGAGTGCATGGGAGTACAATCAGTCACCACGAGGTCGAGCACGGTCCTCGGGTTCGAGGAGTAGTCGTAGTCGAGGACGTTCTTCATCCTCATCTGTGCATAACAGCCAGATGCCGGGTATATTTTATTTCATTTATATATATGTTGAAGTTAAAGTAAATATATTTTTATTGATAAATTTCATATATTAATATTTTCAGTCGGATTTGATGCGGATATCGCCAGTTACCACCATTTACATCGGGTTCAAGGTCTCATCGTACCATTTATTACTGGATTCCATGATGTTGTAGCGGATGGTAACTGTGGATTTCGTGTTTTAGCCGATGCAATCACCTATAACCAAGAGGAGTGGAAGCTGATGAGAGTGCTTATAGAGATTGAGATGCGGGCAAACCGTGATCTGTATGCGCCAATGTACGGGAACAGATTTTATGTTGCACTCACACGTATTAAATGGGCAGGAGTGGGTTGTGGTGAGTCCCACTGGATGGTGAGTCCAGATGACTTATTTGCTGCTGCATCTGTATTGAACGCAGTAATTTTTCTCTTTACTACAGAACAATTAGGATGTTGCACTATACTGCCGATGCGTTCGGACGATGGAAGACCACCTGAGCGAGAGATTGTGATTTGTCATTTGGGGAGTTATCATCACTACATACGTCTTTATTTACATCCTTCGTTTCCAGTGCCTCCCATTGCCACCCAATGACGATTATTTTCTCATCAGAGTGTTCGTCATTTGAAGAATTTATACGCTGAAAGGAGAGAGACTTGGACTAGATTATATTAGTTTTATATGTTGTGATTAATAATATTTATTAATTAACTTATATTATTTTTTGGTTTTAAGTACAATTCTGTAGTTACGGGTTTAACCGCATATTTACGGATTTAACGGACTATTTACGGGTTTGACGAACTATTTACGGGATAAAAAAAGCTATTTTTTTTACGGATTCGACACGCGGGCGTGTGGCCATCACGCCTCACCTCGCGGTCGGACGTGATAGCCCCACGCCTCACCGCGTGGTCGGCCGTGACAACCACATGCCCTACCTTACGGTCGGGCGTATGGCTGTCACGGCCGACCACGCGATGAGGCGTGGGGCTATCACGTCCGACCGCGAGGTGAGGCGTGATGGCCACACGTCCGCGTGTCGAATCCGCAAAAAAAATAGCTTTTCCCCTCCCAAAACCCATGAAATGGCATTTTCGTCATTTCACGGGGCTAGGGGTGGGAAAATGGGGCTGGGTTTAACAACACCCTTAATAAATTGATATACTAGTTTGATTAATTATTCATCGAATGCAATTCCATTAATTTACAAATTAATTAATTACATCCTGTAAACTAATTAACCAATTAAATACTCAACACCTAAATCTATTAATCAATTACATCGATACAAATCAATTAATCAATTAATTAACCGTCAATTAATTACCTTGACATTTTATTATCAACCAATTAATTAATCTCGTCCCTCTAGTGTACCGTTCTATAAGTTCTAACTCAACTGTTCAATATGCATGATCCTATGAGATTGTCCTTAGCTCGTAGTGAGCTCACGACCCACAAACAGTAAGTGGGTTCTAGCAAAACCATTAATGCTCCTAAGTAAGACAGAGTTTCAACAGTCTAAAGATGCAGAGACCTTGTGGTTATCTCTTAACGTCTTTTACCATTTGATATCGATATTATAAACTAGAGGCATGCCGGTTGTCATCCTCTCTTTTATTTATGATATTTCTTAATCTTAAGTAGATTGATGAATCAGATAAGTAAACTACTTATCTGGGTGTGGCCACACACTTATCAAGTGGCCTGTGATATCATCTCACTGTTATGTGAGTGGTAATTCCATCACTTCACTATCCATACCAACGTGTTCACCTGTTCACCCAATCATACCCGTATTTGACATCTTGTTACAGACCTGTTAGGCGTATGTCCAAGTAAACCGAATCTCACATAGATATTATAATAAAATTTGGTCTGAAGACAATTAGAGACCTACTTAAGAAAATTAATGACACAGACACCATATAGTTTTCTCGGGCGGATCGATCCAGTCACATATATGCAACATGTACCCATATTCACAACTGACTTAACAAGTATTATGGCTAGTATTATTTACTACCATATAGTCATCGAATATACAATATGTGGTCCTAATCATTCCCATGATAGAATAGACTTGGGATATGGTTTTGCCACTGTCAATCAATGGATTCTCTATTCATATTATAACACAAGATATAAATGAACTAGATTAATGCCTTTATTAATGTGACACAAATACATTTTTATAAGAACCAATGCCTATAAACTAGGACACATCAACACTTACTCCATCTCATATATTTTTCGTATCTATCACAACATTCTTCACATCAGATTCAATCACATTCCATAATCAACAGGTCATAAACCACAATGCATTTATACATATATATAAGTAATATGCTTATCGTTTTACTAAACCTACTCTAATTAACATAGTAGAGTGCATTTCCACTTGCAATTTTTTCTCTTTTAATAACATAACATGCATACAAATCTAATTAATCCTCGATTAATTCTCGACTAATCTGTGATTAATCCTTGAGGGCGATGTCCACCCGACTCCGATTGTTTTTTACAACCTTGATGTCGGTGTAAAACTAAAAATCAGCTAACAGAAAATCTTAAACATCGAGATATGTAGTAATGTAGTAGATTAATGCAAAGATAGATAATTATAGATCCAAAGTCGGGGTGACTGATATTTTTAATACCCCCCAACACCGACATTTGATATCTCGTTTTGTTTGTCATTCCAAGTTGTTTTCTGAATTTTTCAAACTTTGCAGCATTAAACTATTTGGTAAATATGTGAGAAACCTGGTCTTTAGTATTCAAGTATTGCATCTTAATATCTCTACGCAAGACTTTCTCTTGTATAGAATGATAATGCACATCTACATAGTGGCGGAGCCAAGACTCCACATTCGAAGGGGCTGAATTTAACCTTGTGGCCATTAGTATATCCATCTATATGGAGTATGGAGGGTAATTTTCTGAAGTCCATACCATAGTCAAAAGCACGATAAAATGTTGTTATTTTGATCCATTGGAGGTTAAATATTAAATCAATAGGGAGTTCTATAATAATATGGCTTTATGTATAATAGGACAGGAGTAACGATTCTTCACGCCTCTTTATTGGGCACAATCTGCGTTATGGCTCACTAATTCGGAATGCAAACATCTATGCTACGGAAGTGTCGAACTCAACTTGCATAGTCCGCTATAGATATAATTCAACATACATGCTTCTGATTCTCTAATTGAGATAGTACTTTAAACCAGAACTATTTCACATATTTATCTAAGAAAGCTCACATTCTTTCTCATCCAATTGTTATCATATTCAAGTATATGCACAAGGCTCAACATACGAAATTTCAATTTATAACCTTACAACTTACTCCATCTTATATATTTTTCATATCTATCACAACGCTTGTCACATTATTCACATCAGATTCAATCACATTCTATAATCAACAGGTCATAAACCACAATGCATTTATACATATATATCAGTAATATGCTTATCGTTTTACTAAACCTACTCTAATTAACATAGTAGAGTGCATTTCCACTTGCAATTTTTTATCTTTTAATAACATAACATGAATACAAATCTAATTAATCCTCGATTAATTCTTGACTAACCTCTGATTAATCCTTGAGGGCGATGTCCACCCGACTCCGATTGTTTTTTACAACCTTGATGTCGGTGTAAAACTAAAAATTAGCTAACGGAAAACCTTAAACATCGAGATATGTAGTAATGTAGTAGATTAATTCAAAGATAGATAATTATAGATCCAAAGTCGGGGGTGACTGATATTTTTAATATCCCCCAACACCGACATTTAATATCTCGTTTTGTTTGTCATTCCAAGTTGTTTTCTGAATTTTTCAAACTTTGTAGCATTAAACTATGGAAGCCATCCATCTAATGAGACAATTAATGAGACAATTAATGGAGCACTATCGTTTTGTTTGGCTTTATGCCGGGAAGATCAACTATGGAAGCCATCCATCTAATGAGACAATTAATGGAGCACTATCGAAATAAGAAGAAAGACTTGCATATGGTTTTCATTGACTTGGAGAAAGCATATGATAAGGTACCAAGGGAAGTACTTTGGTGGGCCTTGACAAGGAAAGGCATTTCGTGGAAATATATTGACATCATAAAGGACATGTATGAGGGAGTATGCACGACTGTACGTACTAGTGTTGGGAAGACTGAAGAGTTTCCTATTACGATTGGAGTGCATCAAGGTTCCGCACTAAGCCCATTTCTTTTTGCCATCGTTATGGATGAACTAACAAGTTCACTTCAAGATGGTATACCATGGTGCATGCTGTTTGCAGATGATATTGTGTTGGTTGATGAGACGAAAGAAGGAGTGGAGATGAAGTTGGAACTATGGAGGCAAACTCTAGAATCTAGAGGCTTTAAGTTGAGTCGAAGTAAGACAGAATATTTGGAGTGTAAGTTTAGCGGCCGTAGGAGTAGGGAGGCAGGGACAATCACCCTAGATGGGAGAGTTGTTCAGGCCTCGGATTGCTTCCGGTATTTAGGATCTATTATCCAAACGGATGGAGAAGTAGATGGAGATGTTGCTCATAGGATTAAAGCTGGTTGGTCGAAGTGGAAGAGTGCTACGGGTTTCCTTTGTGATCCCGGCATGCCTAATAGATTGAAGGGAAAATTCTACCGGACGGCAATTAGACCAGCATTGTTATATGGTACGGAGTGTTGGGCAGTGAAACACTGCCACATCCATAAGATGTCGGTGGCGGAGATGCGTATGTTGAGATGGATGTGTGGTCACACGAGAAAGGAACGGGTGCGTAATGAAATAATTAGGACAAAAGTAGGGGTCACATCTATTGAGAATAAAATGAGAGAAAACCGACTAAGGTGGTTTGGCCATGTGAGACGTAGAGCGCTTGATGCGCCGGTTAGGAGAACCGAAGAGTGGCAAAGGGATGTAGTGGTGAGGGGTAGGGGAAGACCTAAGAAAACTTGGAGGAGGGTGATCGAGAGTGATATGAGTTTATTGGGAATTGAGGAAAATATGGTAGTGGATAGGACGGAGTGGAGGGAGCGAATCTGTGTCGCTGACACGACTTGATTTTCACGGTTTTATATGATGGTTCATGTTAGCCGACCCCGAATCATTTCGGGACTAAGGCTTTGTTGTTGTTGTTGTTGTTGTTGTAGCATTAAACTATTTGGTAAATATGTGAGAAACCTGGTCTTTTTTTTTTTTGATAATTGAGAAACCTGGTCTTTAGTATTCACGTAATGCATCTTAATATCTCTACGCACTTTCTCTCGTATAGAATGATAATGCACCTCTACATAGTGGCGGAGCCAAGACTGAATTTAACCTTGTGGCCATTGGTATATCCATCTATATGGAGTATGGAGGGTAATTATACCATAAAAGGAGAAATAAGTTAATTTATAAGAAGTCTAGCTTCAGAATGATCATCTGAAATTTCATCTTTAATAGGATGAGAAATAGAGGAATCAATCCAAGAACCACTCTGATAGGCCTAACTTTCTTCAGAAAAATTAGAGTAATTAGTTTGACTTCTTATGATAGGATTTCAAAAGCTTTAAACCTAACTTCTTCATCAATGGAACCTCTCTTTATAATAGGTGCTTGAACTGAGTTTTTCCTTCAACCATGTTTACATCTGAAGACATTGATAGTCTTAACGTAGGTGATGGGTTTGTGCATAATAAAGCAAGATTTTAAGGGCCGAGCTACACTTAGATGACATATTTATAATGGTCCTTGGGCTCAATCTGTATCCCGAGTCACTAATTCAAAATATAATCATATATGCTACGGAAGAGTTGAACTCAACTCGCATAGTCCGGTATAGATATAACTCAAACATATGGCTTCCGGCTTTCTAATTCAGATAGTATGTTCAACTAGAACCACTTCACATATTTATCTAAGAAAGCTCACATTCTTTTCTCATCCGGTCGTTATTCCATTTAAGTATGTGCACAAGGCTCAACATACCAAATTTCAATTTATAACGTTGCAACTTACTTCATCTCATACTTTTCGTATCTATCTCAACATACCACAAATAGTCACATTATTCACAGCAGAGTCAATGATGCGTTTGCCAGACTCAGTGACATTCATGTAGCTTAAAGAACCTTCATTCAGTTGTCCAGTTGCATCAGTATGACCGATGGGAGGAGGAGTCAAAGGAATGATATGGTCAGTGACTAGAGTGGTGTTTTCAATCTGCATTTGGTTGATTTGAGGACAAGTTTGATCGACAGATAGATTAATTGGACAAGTAGAAACTCGAATACTGTCTGTGTTGACCGGGGCAGATGTATTTGGAGTCAGCACAATGCTTGGATGGACAGCATTGACAGTAGTCGTCTCAACCTGACTTGTTGAGTTGGCAGAAGCATTGAAGTCGGCATGTTCCTATTCGGAAGAAACAGAGGCTTGCTTTTCGATGGATGCCGATGGAGCAGAAGATGGTTGCTTTTTGAAAAATTTCAACTTGAGCTTGGAAGGATCTAAGGTCGGTTTCTGAATGACAAAGTCAGGGAGAGTTGGTGGTTGTACAGGAGGCTCACTGACTGTCTTCTCACATGCCTTGACCAATCTTCTTTTGCGAGGAGGATTGTCAGCCAGAATAGATTCGCCTGAGTGAGATGGAGAAGTTTCTTCTTGCTCAGTATTTTGCTGGTCAGCTAGCTCTTGGACTTGATCAACATTGTGTTGGTCAAGTTCTTGTTCTTCTCCAGCAGCCAACACAGTATTGGCTTGCTCAGCTGCAACCTCACTGGTTGTTTCCTCATTATCCTCAGCGTCATCCTGACCGCTGGCCTCTTCTTCTTCGTCATCTTCTGAACTATCACCATCTAGTTCTTCCTCAACTTGTGCAATAAACTGGTCGTCCAGATGCACCTTTTCTTCTTGTTCCTCAGACACAGTTCCTAAACACTGTGTGTAGTGAGAGTCACCAGGCACAACAATGTCAGTAGGGATAGCATCGAGGGGAGTCAGTGTAGAAGACTTCTGCTTCTTCTGAGGCTGCACATCAGCATTAGTTCTGTCCTCAGTTTCAGGCTCATCTTGCCTGCTTCGTTTATCAGCTGACTTAGGTCTCTCCTGACCCTTAGTACCAGCTGACTTTTGCCTCTTAGCTGGAGACTCAGTATCATGTGAAGGAGTCTCAACAGCTTTCCTCTTACGAAAAGCGGGGGCCTTAGTTCTTTTCCCTTTCTGCGGAACAACTGTTTCCTCAGCTTGTCCAGCAGCAGCAGCAGCAGCTTTTCCTTTCTTCAGAGGCTGATCGAACTTCAACGCTCTCAGCGAAGCTGCTGTGATCTCAGATCCTTTAGCTTTTACTTCATCAGTCAGGTCTATCTGATTATCAATGAGGATCCTAGTGATGAGCGATCCTAGCCTTAGAGTTTCGGTACTCCTTAGGAAGCCAGCAATGAGGAATACTGGCATGTTGATCGGCTTGTACGTCAGCATATGCCAGATGAAGCATTGCTCGAAGTTTGTTGCTGAGGTGGTGTAGTTAATCTTGGGATAGAAAAAATAACTCAGTAGATAATGAGCCATCTTCTGGTGCTGACCCATGGAGGAACTGGATACTTCTCCTGAGTGGCCTTCAGGTTTACAGAAGTTGACCTCGTACCCAGTACCATCCAGATCTCCAGATCTCCTTAGCCTTGCTCCCTCAGTTTTTAACTTGAGCAGATTTCCTAGGTAGAGAGGGTTGATGAAAATGGTTTTCTCTTTCACCACGGTTACCAAGTAGTCCTGGTTATCATCGGCAACGCGAAGGTTGTGGTAAAACTCCTTTACAAGGTCAGGATAGGTGGGATCCCTAATTGAAAACAGCTCAGTCCATCCATTTTGTGAAATCCACTCACAGAAGGGTTGTTCGGATTGTACGAATGCTTCAGATACCCATCTTGAGGGCTCAACCTTCCATTCTCGGACGTTTTCGTAGACCTTTGAATAGGTCCTGACTTTTTCAGGCTTTCCCTTACCAGAGGAGGTTTGGCCAGTTTTTCCTTTACTCGGCGTAGTGACCCTTGTAGATTCCGGCACAGAGGTTTGCCTGGAGGTTTCATCGGAGCTGGGCTTAGGGTGGCTGGCACCGGAAATGTTGAATGAAACTTTAGTCATAGTTGAAGATGGGAAAGCTTAGAAGGTTTTTAGAGAGAGAGTTCTTTGCCAGGAGATTCGATAAACGTAAAGAGGAAACAATGGGGATTTACCCATTATTTATAGCGGTGGAGAATGGATCTTATCGAATCCATGTGTCAGTTTTGCCTCGGGATTGTGAACCGACAATGTTCCTGGCATTTATGACACATTCGGCGCGTACGTCATCCTAGGTGGCTATACGCGTGCTTTTGCATTTATTCTAATGGATCTAACACTCAGCGTTTAGAATACTAAGCGTTTAATATTCTGAGTGGTCAGTATTGCATAAAGGGATGATTTCTAAGTTTAAACTAACTTACTCAGTGTGCAAATTTACTCAGTATTTGCTGTTTAATCAATTTCAATGAGTACTCAGCAAAGACTCATTCAGCATAGTAATTCACTCAGCATGCATATTCATTTAGTACAGGAATTTACTGAAGAGGATTAAACATACCAATGGCTTCTCTCAGTATGGTGAACTGTTCACGAGCCAGTGGCTTTGTGAAGATATCTGCAAGCTGCTCATCCGTTGGGACGTAGGTCAGCTTTATCTCACCTTTGAGTACATGGTCTCTAATGAAGTGATGCCTTATGCTGACATGCTTCATTTTGCTGTGTTGAATTGGGTTCTTTGATAGATCAATTGCACTTTTGTTGTCGCATTTGACCTTAATTGTCTTTGTTTGAACACCATAGTCTTCAAGCTGTTGCTTAATCCATAGGACTTGAGCAACACAGTGACCAACAGCAATGTACTCAGCTTCAGTGGTAGACAGGCCTACTGACGCCTGCTTCTTGTTGAACCAAGATACAAGACAGCTTCCTAAGAAATGACATTCTCCAGAGGTGCTTTTCCGTTCTAGCTTGTCTCGACCATAGTCAGCGTCAGTGTATCCAACGAGTGTAAAGCCATGTGTGTTGGGATACCATAAACCTGCGTTCACTGAGCTTTGCAAGTATCTAAGGATTCTTTTTACAGCTATGTAATGAGATTCCTTAGGGTTAGATTGATATCTAGCACAGTAGCATACTGAGAACTGAATGTCCGGTCTACTGGCTGTTAAGTAAAGTAGAGAGCCTATCATACCTCGATACAATTGGCTGTCTACTGACTTACCATTCTCGTTAGCGCAGAGGACAGTGTCAGTGCCCATAGGAGTGGATATTGGCTTGCAATTCTCCAAGTCATATTTCTTTAATATCTCCTTGGCATATTTAGCTTGACTGATGAAGATGTCATTCTTTCCTTGTTTTATTTGAAGTCCGAGGAAGAAGTTGAGTTCTCCCATCATCGACATTTCAAACTCAGTCTGCATTTGTTTGCTAAATTCCTTGCACATTGATTCGTTAGTTGCACCAAATATTATATCATCAACATAGATTTGAGCCAGCAGGGTATCTTTACCCTTTCTCTTAATGAATAAGGTTGTATCATCTTTGCCCCTGACGTAATTTCTAGTCAGTAGGAAACTGGTCAGCCTCTCATACCAAGCACGTGGTGCTTGTTTGAGACCGTACAGAGCCTTTTTGAGTTTATAAACATGGTTTGGGAATTTTGGATCCTCAAACCCTAGAGGTTGATTAACATAAACTTCCTTGTTTATAACTCCATTAAGAAATGCACTCTTAACATCGATTTGGAATAATTTAAAGTTCATGTAAGATGCATATGCACATAAGATCCTAATAGCTTCTAGCCTTGCCACTGGGGCAAAGGTCTCACCATAGTCAATACCTTCTTGCTGACTGTAGCCCTGAGCTACAAGCCTTGCTTTGTTCCTGACTACATTTCCTTGCTCATCCATTTTGTTGCGGAAGACCCATCTTGTTCCAATGGTCTTCTGACTCCTTGGATGTGGCACTAGCTCCCATACATCGTTTCTTCTGAATTGGTCAAGTTCCTCTTGCATTGCGCACATCTAGAATTCATCTTCCTCAGCATCAGCGAAGTTCTTAGGTTCCTGTACTGAGACGAAGGCTACATTGCTGAGGTACTTCCTGAGTTGATTCCTCATCATCAGGGTATTCCCAGCAGAATCAAGGATTGCACTCTCTGAGTGCCCTATTGGAATCCTTATCTCTTTAGGTAGATTTATGTCTTGTGCTGTCTGTGTTTCAACAATCTCTGCAGAAGTAGATGGGTCAGTGAAAGTAATTTTAGGTTCACTCTTACTCTTGGTCAACCTTTTAGTGAATGACTCAGTAGCTGGTTCTTGGTCAGCGGTTACTGAGTGTGGATCATCATCGGTCAGTGGCTGGTATCTTCCTACAGGGTTAGTCTCGTCGAACTCAACATGTACTGACTCTTCTAAAACTTGAGTTCGTTTATTGAAAACTCTGTATGCTTTGCTGTTTGTTGAGTAGCCTAGAAAGATAGCCTCATCAGCTTTTGAATCAAACTTTGCTAAGCTATCTTTGGTATTTAAGATAAAACATTTACAGCCAAAGGCACGAAAGTATCCAATATTGGGCTTTCGTCCTTTCCAAAGTTCATAGGGGGTTTTCTTTAATATAGGTCTAACTAGAGCCCTATTAAGAATATAGCATGCTGTGTTAACAGCCTCTCCCCAAAAATACTTTGGAAGCCTATGCTCATCCAGCATTGTCCTGGCAATTTCAACTAGAGTTCTGTTCTTCTTTTCAACAACCCCATTTTGTTGAGGTGTTCTAGGAGCAGAAAAATTATGGTCAATGCCGCTGGCTTCACAAAATTCAACAAACTTTTGGTTTTTGAATTCTCCACCATTATCACTTCGGATGTGAGCCAATTTTAGGTCTTTATCATTTTCAATTTTTCTAACCAAATTTGAAAATGTCTCAAAGGTCTCATCCTTGCTACTCAGCAAGATGACCCAAGTGTACCGAGAGAAGTCATCTACAATGACCAAGGAAAATCTTCTTCCACCCAGACTCAGCGGCTAGACTGGACCGAAGAGATCCAAGTGTAGTAACTCTAACGGACGCTTAGTTGAGACAATGTTTTTGCTATGAAAAGATTGTTTGGTTTGTTTTCCAGCTTGGCAAGCGTGGCATAATTGATCTTTTTCAAATTTAAGTTCAGACAGTCCCTCAACCAATTGCTTTCTTGCTAATTTGGCCAGGAGGTCCATGCTTACATGACCAAGTCTCCTGTGCCATAGCCAGAAATTTTCTTCCTTTGATACTAAGCATACAGTTTTTGAAAACTTTTTCTCTAAGTCTAGCATAAAGACATTATCTATGCGAGGGGCAGTTAAGATTAACTCATTTGTTCTACCCTCGTATATTTTACATCCAGTAGCATCAAATATAACTTTTCTCCCATTGTCACATAGCTGAGCTACGCTGAGTAAGTTATATTTGAGTCCGCTGACTAGGGAGACTGACTCAATAGTGGGGTTACCTCCAATGGTTCCTGACCCTACTATCTTACCCTTTTTGTTGTCTCCAAAACTTACACTTCCTCCTCGTTTACGCTCAAACGTGATGAACTGAGTTTCATCACCAGTCATATGTCTCGAACATGCGCTGTCAATATACCACATCTTTGACTTCTCAGCACATCTCAGGCTTACCTGCAGTGTAACTAGTTACTTTTAGGTACCCAATTCTTTCTGGGTCCTTGCTTGTTAGGTGCAACAGGTAAATCATCATGTTTAATTTTATGGCGACATATTTGGACAGTATGGCCATTCTTTCCACAAAAGTCACAGCTGACCTTCTGTTTAGGATGTTTCACTGACTGGTCAGCACCTCAGTGCTGAGCGTGCCAGCACACCTTAGTGGTGTGTCCTTTCTTCCCACAAAAGTCACACTGGACTTTCCGCTGGGGATTCCATCTCTGCTGAGTATCTTGGTACTGAGTTCTCAGAGGAATGTTTCTTTTATTTGGAACCTTTAATTGGTTCTGGATAGTTGTGACGTCCGTTCTCAGTTTCTTTGAAACTGATTGGACTTCAGAGACAGACTCATGTATGATCATCATGTTATCATGCAAAGTTGAGTTGTCCTAAAGAAGGAATCTGAGGTCACTCAGCTTGACCTCTTCCACTTCGTCACAGCGTCTGCTGAGTGCTCTAACTTTCTTATTACACTTCTTGACAAGTGTGTAGAGATCACTCAGGGCATTAACCATATCGTTTCTGAGCTGGGGAAGAGTAATTACCTCATTTGATTGCTCCTCGTTATCTGATGCGACGGATGGGTCAACATGCTCAGAGACGCACGGCTCAACAAGTTCGTCAGCCATGAAGCATATCTTTGCTGACTCAGTGGCCTCAGCTTCTGTAGATGAAGACTCATCACTGTCGCTCCATGTAGCCACCATTGCCTTTTTGCCGCTCTTCTTGTCTTTCCTCAGTGTGGGGCAGCTTGACTTAATATGGCCAGTTAATAGGCTTTGAGCTGTCCTTTTTGTATTTGCTGTCGCTTGAGTCAGCTTTAAATTTATCAAACTTTCTGTAAGGCTTCTTAGAATATTTGTCATTCTTCCTGAATAGCCTTTTCATCTTCCTTGTGAACATAGCCATCTCCTCGTCATCAGTTGAGCTCCCGTCAGTGGAGTCAGCTTTCATGACAAGAGATTTCTGCTTCTTGTCTTCAGACTTTTCCTTCACCTCGAAGTTTTTCATTGATATCTCATGGGTCAGCAACGAGCCGATGAGTTCGTCATATTTGTAGGTGGTTAAGTCCTGAGCTTCCTCAACAACTGTCTTCTTTGCTTGCCAGTCTTTAGGAAGACTTCTGAGAATCTTCTTGACTTGTTCTTCCTCAGTGAAGATTTTCCCAAGCCGCTTGAGCTCATTTATGATGTTTGTAAACCTTGCATTCATGTCAGATATGCCCTCATCATTGTTCATCTCGAACAGCTCGTACAGTCTCATCTGCTGGTTCACCTTGGACTCCTTTACTTTATTGGTTCTTTCGTAGGTGACCTCCAGCTTTTTCCAGATCTCTTGCGCCAACTCACAACCTGAAATTTTATTATATTCTGCAGCATCGAGCGCACAGTGAAGCATATTAATAGCCGAAGCGTGATTTTGAAGCTTCTTGAGATCATCCTCTTTCCATTTGGCCTCAGCTTTTACAACTGTTTGGCCAGCCACAACTTCGACAGGTATAAACGGACCTTGGACTATGGATAGCCAGGCACTCATGTTTGTAGCCTGAATGAAATTTTTCATCCTATTCTTCCAGAAGGTATAGTTAGACCCGAATAATAGGGGAGGCCGAGTGATGGATAGCCCCTCAGGCAATATCTGAGTTGTTTGGTTTCCTGGGAGAAACCGAGTACTGTTTTCGCCCATGGTAGGGATCAGCTCAAGGTTGTTAGACCTTTTACAGTGAGCTTTTAGAGCTCTGATACCACTTGTTGGTCCCTTATAACGTTACAAGTATAGTTCCAAGGGGGTGTTAGGAACTATTTAAACTTTTTCGATTCTTAGGGCAGACTTCTTTTCTTAAGAGAAAAGGTTTTAACAGCGGCGCTGAGTAATCAGTAAGATACTGGCTTAGTCAACTGGTGACTAGGTCAGTTTCTTGACTTGAGTCAGGAGATAGCACTTAAAGTCTATTCATGAGCTCGGATGTCTGATGCGCATAACTCAGCTTGACCTCTTTACTTGGTCAGTTTTTGGTTATTGAAGCAAGCAATATATATAAGGAGTTTAAGGTAAGAAATACGTTACTCAGCAGATTTATCCAGGTTCGGCTTCTTCTAAGCCTACGTCCTGTCCCCGGAACACGTTCCGAGATTTCGAATCCTCTACTGAGCTCTTTAAAGGTAGAGCCTCAAACCTTTTACAATCTTAGCAACTGAGTATAACAAGAGTACATTCCTCTATACCTCTACTCAATCCTAATCTCTCGCTGAGTACTATAACCGAGTACTCAGCCTCTCCTTTCTAATCTCTAGAAATGATAAGTGTTTGTCCTAAACAATGATTGCTAAGACACCTTAGATGATTGAATAATCACTCTAGACTTTTACACAAATATATGAAATGTAGTGTAAGATTGCTTTGCTTCTTGCTTGCAGAACTTGCGTAGAAATTTGGTCAGCGTAATGGCTTGATCAAGTTCTGTGTGAATGAAGCTTCTGATGACACTATTTATAGAGACATCTTGAGGCATCGGTCATTTCGAATTTCGAAATAACCGTTGGAGAGAAACGGCTTCCTGTCGTTGTCATCCTGACTTGCTCAGAGCTCTCGGCCAATCAGATTTGTGTATCTTCTGTCCTCGGTCAGCTTTTGGTCAGCTCAGCAGAATGTCTCTCCTTTTATGGTAAAGTCAACTAGACAGCATACTGTGTCGTCTGAACTTTACCCAAAGTAGAAATACTTTGTCTGGAAGTTTTCCTTAGCCAGCTGCTGTCTTGTACGCTTTGTCGAATCAACTCAGCAGCTTCGTTCCGAAGTTGTTCCCTGAAGGTCTTCTAGATCCTTCTTATGCTGAGTTGCGTTTTGCACACAGCGACATCGTTTTGATAAACGCGGACCGAGTTGTCTTGAGTTGTTTGACTTGGGCTTTGACTTTCGTATTGGGCTTGGGCCTTTTAATCCTTATGTCTTATAAACAATTTAACTCAACATTGAACAAACACATTAGTAGAATAAATCAAAGCATTTAAACTTAGTGTTTTTAGAATATGCTTTTAAGTATACTTAAACAATTTTGTCAAATCAAAATTATGTGGAAAGGTGTTTCAACATTGTGTTCTTAAAGCATACTGACCAAAAGTGTGAGATTGATTGAAGACGAAGGAAAGACCGAAGATGTTGAACGACGACAAAGAATAACTGAACGCATAGGAGTGACGCTGGTGACCGACGATTATGTTTTAAAAATAACAAAATATTTACAATAATGTCATTATATGTATTTATAATAATGCCATAAATGAGTATTTTCACATAAGAATCATTCTCACATAAGAGATGTGTTTTCACTTAAACCCTCCCCTATATATAACAACAACAACAACAACAACATCAAAGCCTTAGTCCCGAAATGATTCGGGGTCGGCTAACATGAACCATCATATAAAACCGTGAAATTAAGTCGTGTCAGCGACACAAATTCGCTCCCTCCACTCCGCCCTATCCACTACCATATTTTTCTCAATTCCCAGTAAACTCATATCACTCTCGATCACCCGCCTCCAAGTTTGCTTAGGTCTTCCCTTACCCTTCACCACTACATCCCTTTGCCACTCTTCGGTCCTCCTAACCGGCGCATCAAGCGCTCTACGTCTCACATGGCCAAACCATCTTAGTCGGTTTTCTCTCATTTTATTCTCAATAGATGTAACCCCTACTTTTTTTTTCCTAATTATTTCATTACTCACCCGATCCTTTCTCGTATGACCACACATCCATCTCAACGTACGCATCTCCACCACCGACATCTTATAGATGTGACAGTGTTGCACTGCCCAACACTCCCTCCCCTATATATATATATATATATATATATGAGTTAATTAATTAAATATTAAAAGGAGAAATAATTTAATTTGCAAGAAGTCTAGCTTGGAAATTTCATCTTTACTAAGAAGAGAAACAGAGAAACCAATCCAAGAACCACTCTGAAGAGCATGAATTTATTAAGAGAAATTAGAGTAATTAGTTTGACATTCATGTGATATTATTTCAAAAGCTTTAAACCTAGCTTCTTCATTGAACCACTCTTTATAATAGGTGCTTGAACTGGAGTTTTTCCTTCAACCATGTTTACGCCTGAAGACATTGATAATCTTAACGTAGGTGATGGGTTTGTACATAATAGGGCAAACGTTTAAGAGTTGAGCTACACGCAAATAACAAATGTATAATGGTTCTTGGACCGAATCTTTATCTCGTCTCACTAACTTGGAATACAATCCTATATGCTGCGGAAGAGTTCTCAACTCATGTAGTCCGTTATAGATATAACTCAACATATGGTTTCTAACTCTCTAATTCATATAATAATTTCAACTAGAACCATTTCACATATTTGTCTAAAAAAGCTCACATTATTTTCTCATCCAACAATTATCCTATTCAAGTATGTGCATAAGGCTTAGCATATACCAAATTTCAATTTATAACATTATAACTTACTCCATCTCATATTTTTCGTATCTATCACAACATATCAAAAATCGTAACAACATTTGTCACATTATATATATATATATATATATATATATATATATATATATATATATATATATATCAACCTACTCTAGTTAACACATTGGGGTGCACTTCCATTTGAAGTGTCTCTTATACTAACATAAGATAAGATGTATACAAATAAAACTCCATAAAGAGTCAATTCAAATGTAACCCACATTGTTTAATCCTTAAACTCTAAATGACCTAAGTGCACTCTTTCTGCCTTAACTTCCTTCATACTAATTAACACAATACTGTTTCTACCTTAATCAATTAATTAAATATCAATCAGAATGATCATTTGAAATTTCATCTCTACTATGAAGAGAAACAGAGGAATCAATCTGAGCTTGACTTTCTTGAGAGAAATTGGAGTAGTTAGTGTGACTGTCCTGTGATAGAATTTCAAAAGCTTTAAACCTACCTTCTTCGTCAATGGAACTTGTATTTATAATAGGTGCTTGAACTGGAATTTTGCCTTCAACCATGTTTACAACTGAAGACATTGATGGTCTTAATGTTGGTGATGGGTTTGTGCATAACAGAGCAAGTGTAAGTATTCTTCTTGCCTCTTCTTTTGAGAAGTTTGATCCTAAGAATGGATCAACTAGTTCTAAGAGATTCCCTTGCTCAACACATATGCCTTCATTCAGAATATTTCTTAATCAAGACTAGACAACATTCTATATAGGCATAATATATTTAAGCCACGAGTACGATTATGAGGCTTGATTCGTAAACGAACCTTACTTGAGCACGGAGAAATTCGACTCAAAAGCTCAGTTATAGGCTGAACAGACTCGTGAGCAACTTCGATTCGTTATTTTTTATAACAGTATTTCTATATAGGGGAATGTAAAATTGCGTAGTTTTCTAGGTTTCAAAACTACGTAACTCGTGATCAAATAAACAAACCGCTTATGAGCAGCTCATGAGCCTGTTCATGAACCTATAACCGAGCCTGCTCGTGAGCTTTCGAGCTGGATTTCGCCATGTTCAAACTCTGACTCGTTTATAAATCGAACCGAACAATGTCGAACTTTCATCGAGCCGTACGCCAAACAACTCATGAATGGCTCGCCCTATCTGTGATTTTTCTTTTTGAAAATGAAAACAAAAGGGAGGAGAGTGGCATAAATATATTTACCCAATCAAGAAGATAAACAAACTCATCCTTTGGTCTGTAATTGGTGTTGCTCTTCCCACTAACAATTTCCAAAAGCACAACTCCGAAGCTATAAACATCTGCTTTATCTGTCAAATAACCTCTCATTGCATATTCTGGAGCCATATAACCTCTGCCAACAAAAACAAAACAAACAATCATACATTTTTATCTTTATAAAATACATTAATTATACAATTAATTTGTAAGAATTTTACATAGTTCCGGCAATTCGAGTGCTGATATGTGTGTTCTCTTCTTCATCAAGCTTCGCTAAACCGAAGTCTGATATCTTTGCAATTAGATCCTTATCAAGAAGCACATTCGTAGCTTTTATGTCTCTGTGAACTATTTTCAACCGAGACTCCTCGTGAAGATATGCTAATCCCTTTGCAATTCCCAACACTATCTTCTTTCTTCTTTGCCAGTCCAACTGAATTCTATGTTCCTCTGGACCTAATATTAACAAATATTCAGTTTTCACCGTAAATGGTAAAATTTGACATTTAAACAGATATTCTATTGTGGTCCGGAAACAATTGATCCTGGACCGCAAAGGAGATGACACGTTAATGATGCCAAGAGGAGTCGACATAAGCGTCCGCCTAAGGTATTTAAGGAGGCTTCCAATTCAAAACTTATTTCAATTACGATATTATAATTATTGAGATCTCAATTGTTAAAAATTATCCCTGTAAATAATTATTATAATGGATGTAGAAAATAAGAACATAATCTGCTAAATGGAATAAAAAATCAACAACAATAGTGCACAACTTTTTTTTTCCTTCCAAACAATCTCTCAACAACAATAGCAGAATAGGGTGGTCTTCAAAATTGATTTCATGATTTGTTTCTTAACAAAAATGGTAAAGTAAAAAAAAATAAAAAATCATGGTTTATCCAATTTGCAAATACAGTCCCATAGTTTGAAGTTATAAGATTGTGAATTAATTTTTCTGTTAAAAAAACATTCATGGTTTAGTTAATTTGCATAATGAGACTTTATATACGAGATAATTTGCAAAGTCGGACTTTTTAATTGTTCCAAATCACTTTTTTTAGGAGTAAATTACCACAACATTTTTTTATGGAATACTTGAATTTGCAAACTACATGAACCACAAGCCCATGTTTACACGTTTTAAAACTGCAGGACTGTGTTACAAAAAGGTTAAACTACAAAGACTTTTTTATTATTATTTTACCCTTAACGCTGCTTGCAAAATATCCTAAAGATTTGATTCTTTTTTAATATTTCAGGAGTAGTTTGATCGTGAATCATTATAGAAAATTTTCAATATAACCTATTACTTTTATTTTGTCACATCTAATGCATTTAGCCGTTTAATGTTCTTGAAAATTAAGTATGGAGACTAAATGGAAAGGGTCAAACTATTTTACAATATGGTCCATCTACTTAGCACTTTTGCAAATAAGTCAAAAATAACACGTGTTCCAATCACATTTTGGAATGTGTTTAAAATCAACAAATCAAATATTGACATGTGTCACTTTGGAGTGATTTGTCAAAATATGCTTGTTGAAACAACAAATTGATCCCTTTAGGGTTGTAAATGAGTCGAGCTGCTCATGACTTTAAGCTCCGAGCTTGATCGGCTCGAAAGCTCACAAGGAGATTGTTAGATATTATAATTAGCTTAAGGGTGTTTTAGTAATTTTACCTTTATCAGTTCTATAAATACATGTATCTGTTATTGTTTTCAATAAGAAAGTATTCTGGATTTCTTCATTTCTATGTTTCTCTGTTATACAAGATGGTATCAGAGCTTATAGGGTTGTTCATCTTATTTCTTCTTCTAAAACCTAATGGTGAAAAAGAAGCAAAGTTATCTCCGTGCTCTGCAATTGCAACAAATTGACGGTCATGAAACTGAAGTTACGAGTTCATCGGAAGAAGACGATGTAGCAGATAGATCTGTTCCTCCGCATCAGAATGTGATCGGAAGTCAGAATATGATCGGCGATCAAGGAGCAACTAGCAAACCGGAATCAGATCGAACGCGCGATCATTCAGAGAAACAAGTTCAACCTAAGAAGAAATCTCCTATTTCACAACACAAAGACTCAGAATCCTACGGATCGATCTCGGTAACAGATAACCCTAGCCTAATTCTTGTAAGTTCATTCTTAACTGGAAGTAACAATTACATTCCATGGAGTCATTCTATGCCCTAAGAGCCAAACGCAAGTTGAATTTTATTTTACAAGACTCGAAGCCTATGTTAGGAACCCATGAGTATGAACGATGGGAAGAAATTGATAGTCTGGTATTTTCCTGGTTAATCAATTCAATCTCGAAAGAAATTGCGAACGCATTTCTTTATGCTGCATCTGCTAGATTACTATGGATTGAATTGCAACAGCGTTTTGGTGAACATAACGCTCTTCAACTTTTCCATCTGAAACAAAGAGTTAAGAAAAATAACTCAAGGTAATCAGTCTATTTCATCTTACTTCATGAAATTGAAGAGATGTTGGGATGAAATATCTGTTTTACAACCTTTTCAGAACTGTAATTGTGGAGGTTCGCAAACTCTATTTCTGAATTCTTGTAAGACAGATCAAGTAATGCAGTTTCTCTCTGGACTAAATCCTGAATATGAACATGTTTGTCATCAAATTTTGCTTATGGATCCTATTCCTCACATTAATAGTGCTTATTCTATGGTTCAACGTGTTGAGCGTCAAAGAGGATATGTGGCAGATAGTCAAACCGATTTTGCCAATGCTGTGGCCACTTCTTCGGCTAAACCTGTTTTCAAAACAACCTCTAACAAAAGGAATAATTCTAAAGACAAAGAGAACAAGAGTGACAAATATTGTACTCATTGTAAACGATATAAGCATGTGAAAGAGGAATGTTTTCTGTTACACGGCTTTCCGGACTGGTATAAAGGCAAAAAATCTAATACTTCTGCTACTAATCATGTTTCTGGTTCTAGTTCTGCTACTGCTTCTTTTGTGAATACAGAACTTGATTCACCACTCGATGATGTTAGTGATGATGATGGAACTGAGGAATATTTCAGTGGCAACAAAGGCATGGAAAAAGGTGTCATGAAGTTAGTGCAGAAGGAGTTACAACGCCTACTTAAAGGAAGTCTGTCTCAGAGGCTAAGCCGGCTTTCACAGCCTTTGCAAGCAGTGGTATGTATGCCTTGTCTGTTACATCAGTTGCTAGCACAAATAGTTGTGTTTCCTCTGTGTGGATAATAGATTCTGGAGCTTCTACACATATGTGCAATAATTTGCAAAGTTTTTCTTCCCAAGAACATTTGTCCCACTCTAGAAATATCTATTTACCTGATGGACAAGCACAGAAGGTGCTTATCACAGCCACAATTATGCTAAGCCAAGATATAATTTTACAAGGGGTTCTTTACGTGCCACAATTTGAGTTTAATCTGCTCTCAGTGGGACAGTTATTGGCTGATAGCAAGATTTTAATTCAATTTCTTGCTTCTCATTGCATTCTACAGGACCAGGTCTCTAGCAGATTTTAGCTGTTGGATCTTGCTATAACGGGCTTTATATGCTCAATCAAGCTTCTTTTCATCCTAGTGTTCTGCAGAGTTATGTTGGTGCTGCTCAACTTCATGTTAATCATGTGAAAGATTCTGATGTCCATAGCATTTGGCACCTCAGACTAGGTCATGTTTCTTATCAAACTTTAAATAAATTGTTTGGTTCTGTTGCTTCTAAAAATGTATCTGTTTGTGATGTCTGTCACACGTCCAAACAAACTCGAAAGGTCTTTTATTCTAGTTCTATTAAAACTTCTAGTTGTTTTTCTCTCATTCATGTGGATTTGTGGGGTCCTTATAGAAGTCCTGCAACTAATGGAGAAAGATATATGATGACAGTGGTTGATGATTTCTCTAGGGTTACTTGGATTTTCTTATTGCATTATAAATCTCAAGTTCCTCAATTACTTGATCAATTTATCCGAATGGTTTCTGTTCAATTTAATGCAAAGGTGCAACATGTCAGGACAGACAATGGTACTGAGTTCACTAACACATTAACTCAACAAGTTTTTCATTCTCATGGTATTATTCATGAGAAAACTTGTGTTTACACACCTCAACAAAACGGTGTAGTAGAACGGAAGCATAGACATCTCACTGAGATAGCCAGGGCTTTGCTGCATCAGGCTTATCTATCTCCTAAGTATTGGGGAGAAGCTATGTTACATGCAGCACAAATCATTAATGTTTTACCTACAAGGGTATTACATTGGAAGAGTCCTCTTTCCATTCTCACTGGTGTGGATCCTAAGTTGGATTCTTTCAAAGTCTTTGGCTGTCTATGCTACATTACAAACACCAAACCACATAAGACCAAGTTTGAGGTGCGAGCTTATAGAGCTATTTACATGGGATTAGCACAGGGGCAAAAGGGATACAAGGTGTATAACTTGGATACACATAAATTGTGTCTCCCGGGATATTGAATTTTACGAAACCATTTTCCCCTTTTCTTCCTCTTCTTCTACATCTACACCTGACACTTCTGTTTTACCACTTCCTATTTCTTCTGATCCCCAGACCTTCCTATTTTACCTACAGAACCTTTATTTCCTACTTCCTTTTCTCCTTCTTCTATTCCTTCTACTTCTACATCTGTAGACTTAGTTTCACCTCCTACTTTTATGCCATCTTCTTCTCCTTCTTCTTTTCCTGCTTCCCCTACTTCAGTTTCCAGATCTTCTATTAAACCAGCACCTGTTCTTAGACAGTCTCATAGAACTAAAAAGCAACCTACTTGGATGACAGATTTTGTTGTTAATTCTGCCCACACTACTTCTGATCCTTCTCTTGGTTCTTCAGTTACCTTTTCTCCTCATTATCATGCCTTTTTAACTCAAATTTCTAAAGTCAAAGAACCTCAAACCTATTCTGAAGCTAAATCAGATCCTGCCTGGGTTAAAGCAATGGATGCTGAACTTTCAGCTCTTGAAACTAATGATACCTGGACTCTTACTACATTGCCTCCATGAAAGAATACCATTACTACTAGGTGGGTTTTTCGAGTTAAATATAACTCAGATGGTTCAGTGGAGAGGTTTAAGGCTCGTCTTGTAGCAAGAGGTTACAATCAAAAGCATGGGGTTGACTATACTGAAAGCTTCTCTCCTGTCACTAAAGTAGTCACGGTAAGGTTATTTCTTGCCATTGCTGCTGCAAAAGGATGGACTATTCATCAAATTGACATAAACAACGCTTATTTGCATGGTTATGTTGATGAGGACATTTATTTAGAGCCACCAGCGGGTTATACAAAAGCAGAAAAAGGGCAGGTATTTAAACTAAACAAGTCATTATATGGGTTAAAACAAGCAGGTAGGCAATGGTACAAGGAATTCACCAGCAAATTGCTTGATTTGGGTTTTGTAAAATCCTATCATGATTATTGTCTCTTTACTAAGACAACTAAGGAGGATTTTCTTGTGATTGTCATTTATGTTGATGATGCTTTGATTACTGGCTCTTCAGAAAGATTAATCTCTGAAGTCAAGATTGCATTAGATAAGGCTTTTACAATTAAAGATCTTGGTCAAGCTAGGTACTTCCTAGGTGTGGAATTGGCAAGATCACCAGATGGCTTATTTCTATCCCAACAAAAATACATTTCTGAGATGATAGCTGATGCGGGTCTTACTGATGCACATGCTGTTAATAGTCCAATGCCCAGTGGTGTTAAACTTGATGATCAATCCAAAATTTGTGCATATCCAGAGAGATACCGAAGAATTATAGGAAGACTTCTATATCTTAGTTTTACAAGACCCGATATTTCCTTCATAACTCAGCAGCTAAGTCAGTTTATGATGAATCCTACAGAGGTTCATATGCAAGTAGCAATTCATGTCTTAAAGTACTTAAAAGGTACTTCGCATTTGGGGTTATTCTATCCTAAAGACAATGATTTTCAACTGATCAGTTTCTGTGATTCGGACTGGGGACGTTGTAAAGTGACAAGAAAGTCAGTTACAGGGTATTGTATTCTATTAGGGAAATCTTTGATTTCCTGGAAATCAAAGAAGCAAACAACGGTGAGTCGTTCATCTGCTGAAGCTGAGTACAGGGCTATGGCAACAACAGTCTGTGAACTAAAATGGCTGAGTTACTTATTGAAGGAATTTCAGATTTCAGTGTCTTTGCCTATACCCATGCACTGTGATAATCAGTCAGCCATATACATTGCTGCCAATCCGGTTTTTCACGAGCAAACTAAGCACATTGATATTGATTGTCATGTGGTCAGGGAGCAATATGTTTCTGGATTCATAGATACATCTTATATCAGTACCAAGTTACAACTGGCAGACTTTCTCACCAAATGTCTACCTAGTTCAAATGTGACTTCTGTTTTGTTCAAGCTTGGAATGCGTTCTACATCTTCACAAGCTTGAGGGAGGAGTGTTAGATATTATAATTAGCTTAAGGGTGTTTTAGTAATTTTACCTTTATCAGTTCTATAAATACATGTATCTGTTATTGTTTTCAATAAGAAAGTATTCTGGATTTCTTCATTTTTATGTTTCTCTGTTATACAAGAGAGATTGGGTTATAGGTTCATAAACAAACTCAATTATAATGTTCATGAACAAACTCGATAACAATCTTGGTTCGATAATTTGTTTAATAATCGTATTTCTATAAAGGGAAGTGTAAAACTACGTAGTTTTATGTTAAAGAAATTTCAAATGGACATAATTAATGAGTTGTTCATCGTGAGCATATAAACGAGTTGCTCACGAATAGGATGTTGAGCTCGAGCTCGTCTATTTTCTGCGAACTGAGACCAAGGCTCCGCTCAGTTTGGCTCGATTATAACCCTAAATAGACACCATTTACCTGGTACACAAACAAAAATTGCCCTTTTTCCTAGTATGATAAATTCTAGGAGTTTAGGAAGGAGGTGGAGTAAATTACCAAAAAGTGCACGAGCCAAGCTATTGTTTTCCAAGTACTCATATACTAACAGCAATTGATTTCCTTCAACGCAACAGCCGTAGAGTTTGACAAGATTTGGATGTTGTAAAGCAGATATCATTCCTATCTCATTCACAAATTCTCGATTCCCTTGCTTTGATTTTGGAGAAAGCTGCTTAACAGCAATTACTACCCCATCCTGAAATTATTAACAAGTTGACAATTTCAGAAGTATTTTCTCAATATCTGAAAACAACAACAGTTTTTATGCATAATTATTACCTTGAAAACTGGCCCAAATCCTCCCTCTCCTATCTTGAATTCAGGATCAAAATTGTTTAATTTGTCTCAAAGTGAAATAACCAGTTTGTAGATCTAGTCCACGAAGTTCTGTCAAAATTGTGGAATTAACCCAACATGAAAGAAACAACTTGGCTAATAAGATCAAATAGTTCCAATCCAACATTAAGTTTGTGTATCAAAATTACAGTATTGATACCATTCCGGATTAATTCGACTATAGGCAAAATTCTTTTTGAACTTAATGCTACTATTCCTTTATCCAAAAAGAAAAAGAAGTTACCATTGTTATCCTCAGGTTCCTTTCCCCCTAAGTAACCTTTCATTCGAAGGGCTATAAGGATGAGCATGATAACAAAACATGTAGCTGCTACGATTCCAATGATTGCTCCAACCGATAAACCATCATCTATCTCATAGTCTACAAGAAGAAAAACATAATATTGAACAACAGGCTTTATATATATTTGCTTTTAATGTTGAAAAGGAGATCAATTCAACTCTCAACTCGCCAATTTATTGCCAAGTAAAGATGGACTTCAATTCAAGAGCTAAATAGCATTTATATTTCTATACATAGGGTAGGGATGGAATTGGTCATAAATATTAATAAAGAAATACATATAAGCTTACTTGGTGTGATTGTGATGGCTGAATTGCACTAGTACCTTGACCAGCCCAGTATTAATGGATCTCTAAAGTGCTATTATCAATGCTTACATTTTCAAACACCTCAGTGATTCCAATACCAACTCCTCCAGCTTTCTCCATTATATTATAATCTTTAAGAACAACATTTCCCTGGGTCAAATTACAACATCAAAAAGATGACAGAAGCATAAGTTAAACAAAAAGTGAACACAAAAGATGTATCGATCTAGATTTTACATGTTTAGGTTAACATCAAGTTACTTCTAACTTTAGCAGATTTCTACTTCTTTCTCAAACCAAAACTATTCCCTAAGACAGCACATTTGTCTCTTCAACTTGGCTTATGGACTCAATTTGCCCAAAATGAAGTTTTGGACAATTAAGCTTCAACTTGGTATCTTTTGGCAAATGAGTCCAAAACCACAGATAAGTTATTTTGGAGCAAATTAACTCTAAGAATCAAGTTGAATAGCCAAACTGGCCTTTATCCAAGAACTCAATATGGAAGTGCAATCTTATTGAAAAAAAAAAAGATGCAACTTACTTGAATTGAAACATCAAATATGCGTCTTCCAAGGCTAGTAAAAGACTGATTACTAGTATACATGATCTCAGCAAAGTGAAGTTGCACTTTATAGCTAGCAGCCGGCCGCAAACAGAGGGCATAGTACTTGAGTGAAAGAGGAGCAAGGCGCGCTGTTTGATAAATTTCTCCACCACTTATATCCAGATTGAAATTGTTTCGGGCTACAAAAGGAACGTCATCTTTGTTCATATAAAGTCCAGTACTGCTATATGCCATTGTTCTGCAGATGGGACAAAGCTGGACGGCCCTCCATCAGAGCTATCTTCTTGATACTGATTATTCTGGAAGGTAACTTTGTGTCCTCCACAATTTATAAATAAGGAATGATCTGCAAATTTGATCAATTTATTATCTTCACAATTTACTCAGTTTTCTCACTGTGAAAATAGATAGCAGTGCTAAAAGCACTCCCAAATTAACAAATCGGATCAAAATGTATATTACTTTTCTCTTTATTCTTTTGACCAAGTTCAACTAAACTGGCCCCCGAAAAAATAGTAGACGTGTAATTTAATCTAGACTTGTTTATTCTAACCAGTCAAGTTGAGACTGATTTTTCAAGTGTTGTTCGTGTAGAAATTATTAACTTTTCACTCACGTTCAGGATTTTGAGAACAAGCAAGGCCCTTTTTCATGCACCAAGAAATCCTACAAGATGGCATATATTGATTGTGAATAATCAAACATTTCCAATTTTTTCTTCTGAAGAAAAAAAAAAGATTGAGCAATCTTACTTATTGCTTGCAGAAGGCGAAAAACTGGAAGCTAAGTTCCTGTTACATGTTATACATAAATTTGAGAAAGTAATACAACAGATTGAAAAAAGAAAAAAAAAAAAAAAGGTGATGCTTACACATACTGACGCTGGCAGCCACCGGAAACAGAACCAGTAAAATTGTTGTAAGATAAATCACTGAAATAATTCAAGTCAAGAATATCAGTCACTGAATAACAAGGAAAAATGGTTGATTAGGACTTTCAACTTCTGCCTTGTGTTCTAATCACAATTTCACATTTATCTAGAAACAATAAATCATGTACTAACATTTTCGACTTATTTACTGGACAAATTTTATTTTAGGGTAACGCCAAACTGATTTTTTGTTCAAATAACAAGTAAGAACTGTACAAACTAGCAAGATGACTCAATACCGGATGACGATTGATAGCTTCAGATAAAGACTTACAATCTCTTGTAACCATTGCCATTGTTCAATATCCAACCAGGTACTTCTCCAGTGAGTGAATTATTGGTCAGAAATCTGTGTAGATTTAGTTCACATAGGTAAGTGATTACAGAATAATGAATACTCAAACAAAATATTATTTTCATCTTGGACTAATTACATGTATTGTAGTTTTTATGCATTCTGAAAACTGCTCGGAATTATGCCTGTCAACCAATTGAACGTAAGGTCTCTGCAGTCAAATAAACAAACAAACAAAAAAAGGTCATTAAGTTACTTGTTAATATAACATCACACAAATGCAAAAGCATCTCTTGGAAATTGATACCACAAGTTAGGTTGAGACTTGAGAGGCTAAATTATTCTTTATTCAAAGGAATTCTGAGTGGCAACTTACATAGTTTTCAAATTGGATAATTCTCCCAGGTATTTTGGGATTGAATCATTGATTAAGCAATTCCTGAGTACTCTGATTCACAAGAAATAAAATCAACTCATGAATCATTATGAACAATAAATTAGAACCCAGATAATAATAATAACAACAACAATAAAGTAGAAATTGAAAACTTACAATAATTGCAAGTTTGTCATAGCCTGAAGATTTGGGAGTTTTGAACTTGGTCCACTCAAATCTGATATTCTCATGACAAATGACATTTATATTCTTTGGTTAACTTGTATACATTTTCAAGATTGTAAGTTGTAACAACACAAAAAATATAATAAAGAGTGAGTTTTGCTCACAGTTCTTTTAAGTTTGTCAAAAGGGAAATGTTAGCAGGAATAGGACCCTCCATAGATGTTCCTTGCAAATCTCTGGAAAATTGAATAAGTTTCTCACGATGAGAAAATGAAGAGAGTTTCCACTATCTGAAAAACAAGTATACACTTACAATCTAGTCAAGCTTGTCCAATTCCCAATAAAATCAGGTACTTTCCCTGAAAGTGTACTGCCATCTATCCGACTGCACCAAGAGTTGCAAGTTCATTAATTTCTAATAAATATAATAAAATAATAGTAATAATAGTATTGTCATAATTTCATTACTTACAAGTCAGTTAACTTCTTTAAATTACCAAATGTGTCTGGTATTGTTCCTGTAAAATTGTTAGCAGAAATAAGACTGCACCAGCAAAAAGTTGCAACAAGTAATAATTAGTTAGTGATATAAATAAGAAACAGTTTAGTTACATACATAGAACCATACTAATTAGGGAAAACTATAAATAAAAAATCTTACATTCTTTTCAAGTTTCTCAAATTTCCAAGATTTCTTGGAATCCTAGCAGATTATCCTCCAAGATCCTGGAAAGCATCACATCACATTGGAGATGTAAACAAAGCAACATTAAATGTAAATCATTACATGATCAACTCGGTATAAAACTCAGTTTTCCATCACTTACAACTCCTCCAGGGTACTTATGTTGGCAATTTCTGCAGGAATTGAACCGTTGAGGCGGTTTCCGAGAAAGCACCTAAGGCATTAAGATTTAAGAATCAACAGTCAGTCACAAATTAATATGTGAAATAAAGGACTCTTGGGGCCCAAAAATACCTTAAAGGTGAGCTCAAATTGGTAGTTTAAAAGTCATTTAGCTCACTTGTTAAGCAATGTTGGATATGTATTCAACACTCCCCTCACGGGAGCCCAACATGAATTTAACATTTCCCTCGATTGTCTCACACATATGCAAATATGCAAATAGAAAATAGAAAATAAACAATGTGAGATATACTCAACAATTAATATGCAAATATGAAAATAGAAAATAGAAAATTTCCCTGTACAGGCAAATAGAAAAGCAGGCAGGCAACTCACAATTTTTTCAGATTAGGGAGCTGAGTAAGTCTTATCGGAATTGTCCCATTCAGATAGTTGCGGCTAAGATCACTGTATGTCGATGAAACATTTATCTCTTAGGTATTAGAATTGATCTACAAGAACTTAAAAAGGAATGAATCACTTACATTTCAACCAAATGAGAAAGATCTCCAAACTCAGGTGGTATAACTCCGGTCAAGTTGAAACCCTTCAGTTGGCTGTCAATGAAATTAAATTATATATTTTAACCAAGGTTGAAATTTGAATGAAAAATAGTAAAGCACGAACATACATGGTCATGACATGACAAAAATCGGCAGAACAGTCGCCGCAGGTGACATTACTACTGATAACCCAACTGCCGTCAATGATCTTATTCCACTCTTTTTTTTGGCATGAAGTTTCGGTGACTTTCCATTGAGTAATGTTTAATTTCGTACATATTGTTCGAAGAACTTTCACTGTTAAATAAAATAACAATGCAACAAACATTATCAACTTCAATTACATTATTCTATCAAGTTTAATTTAATTTCAAATCTGTACGGTATATATATATATATATAGGAGAGATCAGGTGTGACACATTCTTTATGGTGTGACAAGACTTATTGTGCGACAATAGTGTCTTTTTAGTAATTGTGTAAAAAACGGAGGGGTATATTTGTAATTTTACGCGCTTAGTATAAATAGTTATTAAGTTAGGGGTATATTTGTAATCTCCTATATTTCTGTCATTTTTTCTTCTCCGGTGATTCTCTGATATTTCTTTCGTTCTTTTTCGTTCTTTCCGGTTGCGCCGTTTCATTTCCTATCGTGTTTTTGTTGAGTTTTTTGTTGGATTTCTTTGTTTCGTCTCGCATTTTGTGTTTGTTGGAAGATATCGGTGAGTTCCTGTATATTTTTGTGTTTGTTTTGTTCGTTTTTATGTTTTTATGCTTGTTCATTTGCCTTCGTTTTTTTTGTTGAATATTTATGGCTCTGATTTTCTATATTTTTTTCTTTATCGGTAGGTTCGGCTCTCTGTTTGTGTGTTTTTGAAGTTATCGGTGAGTTTCTCTGTGTTTTCTATATATGTATTTTGTTGATCTAGTATTGTTGTTAATTTTGTTATTTTTTATGCTTCAAGGGTTTCTGAAAAGAATAGTGAAGAATGAAGTAAACAGAGATTTTTGAAGAAATCTCATGCTTTGAAGAAAAAGTCATCAAATATTGGTGTTCCTGTTGATGAAAGTTCTTCTGATGCTCTGAAAGATGTAGAAAGTTGTTCTGATGCTGATGAAAGTTCTTCCGAAGATCGTGATAATCTGAATGATCCTGATTTTGTTATCAGTGCGAGTACACCATCTGAAGAACAAGCACATGATGAATATGTTGTTTCTGGTTGTGTTGGAAAGAAAAGAAAAGTTGGAGTTAATTTGAAGAGAGGTTGTGAAAGGAGTTGGTTCTCCTAGATCTGTGAACCGTGATTGTGGAAGAAGGATTGTGAAGAAGGATAGTTGATATTCTATTATGGAGCAAGATTTTTCTGATGTAGTATTGAATCAGAGGGTGCGTCCAACAGCATTTATTAAGTTTGTTAAAACTATGCCAGAGACACACAAAGCTGCCATTAGGAAGATAGGGTTTGGTGGTTTTTTGTGTCTGGATATTGGGAAGCTTAATGGAATTTTTTGTGGCAAGGTTGTGGATTCTGTTGATCCTGACAGATGCTGTTTTATTCTTCCTGGTAATGACCGGATTGATTTGAGTGAAGAGAATTTCCATTGTGTTTATGGCCTGTCATGTGGAGGAAAGGAAATTAAGGAAGCGGATAGTAACAGTGGGGATAGTTGGTGTAATTTTTTAAACACTTGGAGAAAGTCTTTTGGTTTAAGTAGTGGCAGTCCTAAGGATAAAGATGTTCTTTGTAGGCTGAAAAATCTGTTGGAAGTGGATGTTTGTGATGAGTTCATTTGGAAATTTATTGTTATTGTTGTTAATTCTTGCATTCGTTCAAACAAGAATAGGGCGTTGTACAATAAGTTTTTATTCAGTTACATGAATGTGAATGAAATTTCGAAGTTAGATTGGTGCCGGTTTAGTTTTAAGCATCTTATAGATTCTGTTCGTTCTTTCAAGAACGATTCTAAACCATATTTTTTCACAGGCCCTCTTCCATTTATACTGGTAATTGTTTTAATATGTTGGAATTTATTTTGAATAATTTATGTATTTGCTTATAATTTGTTTTTCTCATTTTTTATTGTAGATATGTTATTTTGATCGTTTGCAACGTGGGGTTGATTTGAGGCCACGTTCCTTTCCACTAACTTCTGTGTGGAATAATGTTCTAATCTCTGAAAGAATTAAGTTGGAAAAAGCCAGTGGTTTTGGCAAGGGAATTGTGTTGAAGAGATTAGTGAAATCTGAAGCAGAGGTAGAATGTGAAGGGCCTAATGTTGAAGGTAAGAAAAAGAAGAAGAGAGAAGAAGAGAAGAAGAAGAGAGAAGAAAAGAAGAAGAAGAAGGAGAAGAAGAAGATACTCAAGAAGGAGTTTCTGGCTGTCCCAGTCACTTCATGGTATGCATCTGTGTTTTTCTTTTATATAGAAGTTTGTGTTTCGCTTTGATAAATTAGTAAATAGTGTTTTTATAAATGCAGGAATTCACTGTCAGGTTTAAATCAGTGGCTAGAAAGTTAGCTTATGCTGTAACTGAGATGTATATGTTAGTGGATGAAGCTGAAAATATGTTTGATGAGAATGACTTACATGTACGGATGAATACATTTGTTGAAAACATTTTTACTAAGTACAGAGTTAGTAAGGAAGAGAGGATGAGCCAGCGTTCTGAGCGAATGCCAGCAAGTGAGCATTCGGGAAGATTATCTAATGAATCTGATGAGGATAATGAATTTTTTAATTTGCCTGGCTTTTGGGAAGAATATAATGCTGTTAATGAAGAATATAACAAGCAGGTACAGAGAAAGATGGCTGAAGGTTTAGAAAAAGAGAGAGGAGGAGCGGAGAAGGAGAAGAATAAGAAGAAGAAGAGAGGAGTAGTGAGGAAAGTTAGAGGCAAAGTAGGGTCATCTGAAGGTCTGAGGTTGAGAATAAAGATGAATTCTGCTCCTCAATTTGAGTTGTTAAGCCAGTCTGTAGCTGATCAATCTGTTTCATCTGAAATGTAATTTATTTATGTTTGAATAATTCCTGTTTTTTGTTTTGGAACGTGTCATTTAATATTTGTGGCTTAATTGATGTTTTTTTTGTTTTTAGGGCTGCTGATATAGTTTCTGGGGCTGGTCCTTTAGTTTGTGTAAATCAAGATGAAGGGGATGAGTTTGTTGATCCTGCTGATGAAATTGTGTAAGTTATTATTTTATTGAACAAATGGTTCCGTTTTTTGGAACCTTTATTGTTTATGTGTGGAACATTTTTTTTTGTTATATATTTGAGTTGTTTTATATTTTCACCAGTGATATCGATGATGCGATTGAGTCAGAGACGTCTGATTCTGATTCTAATGATGATATAGACTTGGAGTGTTTGCCTGGAGATGTTCCAGATGAATTTGCCGATATGTGTAGATAGGCTAACAATTATTTATGTAATGGGATGACAGTTTTTACCACGTTTGAAGATTACATTTTTTGTCATCCGGTGAAAGCAGTTATATTGAGGAAGGATATTCGTGAATTGGCTGATCTAGCTCCAATAGGCTGTGGCCCAATTTTGTATTACATGAGGTATTTTTTTTTATCTATAATTGCATGTTTGTATTAGTGGTTATATTGTTTTATTTTTTTGAATGGCATGTTTACTGTATATGTTTCGTGTGTGTTTTCTACAGGCACCTTTATGATGTGATTGTGAATAATGATAGATTGGATACCACCTTCTCCCTTGTTGATCCAAACATAACTAATCATATTGAAAGAGTTTATAAGATTGGGGAGAAGATCAAGTTTTTGACTGAGAGATATGAACAGTCCGGCAACAAATGTTTGTATCTGATACCGTGAAACAAAGAGTATGCATTATTTGTCTATACTGATGATTTTTTTTGTTTAATAATGTATTATAGTTTTACTACTGTGTTTGTTTTCTTCAGTTATCATTGGACTTTGACTGTCGTTGATCTTGAGCGGAAACGTGTTTTTCTTTTGGATCCATTGAAAACTCGTTTGGGTTTGGAAAATGATCAATGGAGATATGTTGTTGATGAATATGTTTAATAATCAAATGCTCTTTTATAATGTATTTTATTTATTGAATGCAATAGTTTGACATATATATGAATTTGTTTTGCAGATCTATTATTTCTTTTTATCATGAGAAGGTTTTGGTAAAATGGATTTGCCCTGTGGTACGTGTTTAATTTGTATGTATATTTGTGTTTTTTTTATTGTTTTTAAGTTGTTTGTGTTTTATTTTGCAGAATATTCCATCTCAGAAACATAGAAAAAGCTGTGGGTATTATGTAATGAAGTATATGGATGATATAGTGTCTGAGAAGGTGTTGAAAATTGACAATATTGTAAGTGTTTATTCTTTGAACAATTGGTGTTTTTTCTTTGAACAATTGGTGTTTATTTTTGGAACAATGAGTTTTAATATATGACATTTTGAAGTTATAGTTTTGATGCATTATTTTAATTGTGATATGTTTTTTAGTGGGATAAGTATGCTAAGAGGTCATCTTATGGTGTAGATGTGATGAATGAATTACGTCGAGATTTGAGAGATATTATTTTGAGATATGGTCTTGATAATGAAAATGGTGGAGGAGGTCGTGTAAGGAGGATTGTTAAGGAATCTAAGTACCTCCGTTCTCCTTTTATTTCTCGGCATCCAAAGTTACTGGATAACATGGATAGTCGTAAAAGGAGGATTGTTGAATTTGCAATGAGTCCTGTTTTAAGCAAGTAAGTTGAAGTTATGTTTGTTATATGAATTTATATGTTATTTTGGCATATACTGATAGTTTTTTTCCTTGTTTTGAAGTGATGTATTTTTCAGTGATGGACAAACCTTTATTGATAAACGGGAGATTTTATCAATGTCTGGTCATGATCATATTGTCAATAATATTGAGGATGCTTGGAGTTCAATTTTGAACACTGAAGAATTGAAGAAATATAATGGAAAACCGAAAATATTTTTTTTCAGTACATATCCTTTTGTATGTTTCCTAACTTTGTAATTTTGTTTTTTGTTTTCATTCTGTTAATAATTGTTTTGCTAAATGTTGTTTTGATTATTTTGTAGACTCTTCTGTTTTCTGGAGCTAGTAGATCAAGAGAATATAATTTTAAGGAAAGGCTTCAGAATGAACTTTCTTTTTTCAAATTTAAAAACTTGGCTGATGTTGAATTGGTAAGTTTTATGGTGGAACAACAGTTGTTGAATATTGTTAAATGTATTGAGATACTAATGTTTTTTGGTGTTTATTAGGTGTTTTTCCCTGTTATTTCTCATGGACATTTTTATCTGATTGTTGTCAACAATCTTTCTAAGTCTGTTGAAATATTGGATAATATGACACTCCCTCTAAAAATCAGTCGTGCTGATAAGTATGATGATTGTCCAGAATAATTGGTATGTTGTAACTTGATTTATTTCATTCTTTGTTTTTTTTTTTTTTGTATATGTGATAATATATTTTCTGATTTGTTTGTTGTAGTTAAAATCCTAGGGTAAATTACAGCCATGGTGTACAACCTTTACCCTAAATCACACTTTGGTGTACAACCTTCAATTTGGCTCACTAATATGTATGAACTTATAGGTGACCTCCCACTGTGGTGTATATCCGGTGAAAATGGCCGGTCAACGCCAGGTCAACGCGCAAACTCATCATTTTTCAACTACCCATTTAAAAAAGTGGTACCCACTTTTTGTATAATTACAAAAATACCCTTTCTTTTATGCAATTACAAAAATAACCTCATCATCTTCCTTGTAACCCCTCTCTTTATGTTTCACTTTCTCTCTCTAACTCCTCTTTTTTTTCAATCTCTCTCTATTTCCCTTAATTGAGAAAATATTCACCTAGAAGTTGAAAAAAAAAACCAAAATTAATGAAATTGGTATTTGAACCAGTAGGAACTCTTCGCTTCTCAGATTGGAATTCATGAAATTGGGAAGAAAAAGAATTGTTGGTAGAAGGTGCATCATGAAAGCTTCTTGTTCATGTTGCATCTCCTCACAGAATCAGAATTATGAGACACAATACCCAATACCTTTCATTCTTTATTTCTTCTTTTTCTTTCAAATAAAAAAACAAAACCATATTATATGTAAATACCCATTAATGCCTTCTCTTATTATTTTATATTTTTAATGTGCTTAAATTTTACATTGAATAGTTTACTTTTTATTTTGGGTAGAAAATGAGAGAGTCAAACATGTAATGAAATGAACTCAGAATTCAACCGTGTATGTGTGAACTTGAAGGGTTTTGCTACCTTCCACTTTGAACTTTCGTCATCTTCTCCATTCTAGGCCTCCTTGATATCGACCCACCAAAAGCTAAGGAGAAGTCGAAGAACTACGCGGAAGTGACAGAGAAGAAGCACCCTCGAGTAGTTTCATTGATTCACAAATATATTTTATTAATTTTGGTTTTTTTTTCAACTTCTAGGTGAATATTTTCTCAATTAAGGGAAATAGAGAGAGATTGAAAAAAAGAGGAGTTAGAGAGAGAGAGGAGTTAGAGAGAGAAAGTGAAACATAAAGAGAGGGGTTACAAGGAAGATGATGAGGTTATTTTTGTAATTGCATAAAAGAAAGGGTATTTTTATAATTACACAAAAAGTGGGTTCCACTTTTTTAAATGGGTAGTTGAAAAATGATGAGTTGGCGCGTTGACTAGGCGTTGACCGGTCATTTTCACCGGCTATACACCACAGTGGGAGGTCACTTATAAGTTCATACATATTAGTGAGACAAATTGAAGGTTGTACACCAAAGTGTGATTTAGGGTAAAGGTTGTACACCATGGATGAAATTTACCCTAAAATCCTATGCTCATTTTGTTTTCAAAAATGATGCTTTTTTATTAAAACAAATGTGTGCATACAAAGTGCAAATCCTGAGGATGAAATGGAGAAGCAATAATAACCACAATGATTGTGGTATTTTTCTTTTGAAGCATATGAAAACATACATTGGTCAGAGTGTGAAGGAGTGGAATATTGGATTGACAAAGAATTCTAAGATATATCTTGTAAATTCTTTATGTAACATTTGTATTACTATTATTCTATTTTATTATATCATTTTTTTGTTTGCAGGGAAAAGACTTTAGAAAGCTTAGAATTTTTTATTGCTGTAGCATTCTTTTGAATCCAATAAATCAACTTATTGAAGAAATTGATGAGAAGTCAAAAGAATGGGTTGTTGCAGCTGGATTAAATTTAGAATAGCATATTTTTTAGGTTAAATTTGTAAATATATTTAGAATTTGTAAATATACTTTAGAATTTGTATATAAAATTTTATATTTAAAAAGGTTTTTCAAATTATGTTTGTTTATTCTTAACAGATGTCAATTTACTCAATATTTAGCATATATAATTCATTTGGAACAGACGTTACATTTATTTTGAACAAATGGTATATTAATTCGGAACAAACTATATAATTACATTGAACAAGTCGTAAAATTTTGTAGAATTTATCCACAGCCTTTTTTCAATACTCACAACCACTTAATGATACATTAAGTTGGAACAAATGTTATAGTTATATTAAACAATTTGTACAATTTATGTATACTTTTGGATCAATATAAGAGCATATCTAATGGTTCATACTCACAACCACTTTATATATATCATCCATTTAATAAAACATCATTTGATTAAACAAATTGTGTTGGAACATAGTACTAATTATATTTGAATAGTAAATGATTTTAGATCACATTATAGTAAATAAAAAGAATGTAAATATTTTTGATTGATCAACGTAATATTTATTCCAGAACAACATATGTAATCGGATTGAACAATACAGTTCATGGAATGGAACAAATGGTTCATTATTTCGGAACAAATGATATAGTTACATGGAACAAGTGGTACAATTTGATAGAATTCAGTATACATCATTTTTCAATACTCACAACCACTTAATGGTACATTAAGTTGGAACAAATGATATAGTTTTATTAAAGAATTTGTACAATTTATGTATACCTTTGGATTAATATAAGAGCATATCCAATGGTTCACACTCACAACCACCTTATATACATTAGCCATTTAATAAACATCATTTTATTAAATAATTTGTGTTGGAACATAGTACTAATTATGTTGTAATGGGAAATGAGTTTAGATCACATTAAAGCAAATAAAAAGAATGTAACTATTTCTGATGGAACAATGTAATATTTATTCCGGAACAACATATGTATTCGGATTGAACAATACAGTTCATGGAATGGAACAAATGGTTCATTATTTCGGAACAAATGATATAGTTACATGGAACAAGTGGTACAATTTGGTAGAATTCAGTATACAATATTTTTCAATACTCACAACCACTTAATTGTACATTAAGTTGGAACAAATGATATAGTTATATTAAAGAATTTGTACAATTTATGTATACGTTTGGATCAATATGAGAGCATATCCAATGGTTCACACTCACAACCACCTTATATACATTAGTCATTTATAAACATCATTTTATTAAACAAATTGAGTTGGAACATAGTTCTAATTATGTTGTAATGGGAAGTGAGTTTAGATCACATTAGAGGAAATAAAAAGAATGTAACTATTCTGATGGAACAATGTAATATTTATTCTGGAACAACATATGTATTCGGATTGAACAATACAGTTCATGGAATGGAACATAGTACGTATACCGTTGGAAGAATATAAGAGTATATACAATTGATCATTAAGTTTGCTTTTGAGTATTCACCCTGTAAAATAGAAAATGAAATGATATAGTTACATTTTTTTCAGTAATAAGGGATCAATAACTAATCATTGTTTGTTTGAATATAATTAATACATGGTATATGTTTCATTAAAGTTTTAATTGTTAATAAAATGAATACAGATTTATTTTAATCTGATTTTAATTCATACCTTTTGCAAGAATAAATAAATGAGGAAATACTTATTGATTCTGATACGAATAGTTTAAGAGACTGATTTACATATTTATATAGGAAATAATACCAATAGTTTAAGAGACTGATTCACAGTTTTAATTTAGTTTGCATTTAATAAATATATTCATGTACGTAATATTCTTAATACTGTTAAGATTCCCAATATACATTTATTTTGAATGAAAAGTCGTGTTTCATTGGAGGAAAACTAGAATTTGAAGAGTCTAAATTATTAAAAGCTTCTGAGTTTCCTAATAGATAATCATTTGAATGAAAGAAAGCGTGTTTGATAGTATTAAGTTGAAGAGACTAAATAAAATTCTATAAATAGTATTGCTCTCTTTATTGATCGTATTTTTTAGTAGAAGTTGAATTGGAGCAAAGATGTCAGGAAGCAGTTCGAGTTCGTCTAAGAGAACGAGGTCTTCATCTCCTGTTGAACCTTTAGTACGTAATGAACGGAGTGAAATTCCTGATGAGCTCTTTAAAGTTATTGAAGATATGGAGGAAACTTTTATGGAAGGGGATATTGACGACATCATAAAGAAGCTGAAGGGCATGAAGGCTTTCATGTCTTTATTTTGTGACTCAATGATGTCTTTCATTGAGAAATGAATGGAGGAGAAAGTGGAGTTGAAGGAGGAGCTGGAGGAAGTGAAGAAGAATCTGAAGGACCAGATTCAGAAATATAACAATGATGTTATGGGTCCTGATAATGATTTTATTTAATGTTTTTTTTAATTGTGAACAATTGTTTATATTTTTATGTTTTTTATGTTTATGTTTGTATGTTTTTTTTATTTAATTATATATTTTTTTTGTTATGTTTTTTATACTGCTATATATTATTGATGTTCATATATTGTTAGTGTAAAGATATGTTGTTTGAAATTAACACACAGGTTCAGTACGTCAAGCAGGTAGTTATATTACTGATGAACTTTTTAATGTCATTGTTGATATGGAGGAAACGTTTATGGAGGGGAATGTTGATTGCATCATGGTGAAGCTGAAAGGCATAAACGCTTTTATGTCTTTATTTTATGTGTTCGTGATGTGTTTTATTCTGAAACGAGAGTAGAAGAAAGCGGATTTGAAGGAGAAGCTGAAGGAAGTGAAGAAGAATCTGAAACACAAGACTGAGCAATGTAACAATGATGGTTTAGGTCGCAATAATGATCTTATTTGATCTTTGTAAGAAATGTATTATCAAGACATATAATAACAAGTTGTTCCAAAAAAAATCACAGGTTTCAAAGTGAAGTCAAATAACAAAATATACTGTTAGGGTAAAGAAAGTTTAGATATAGGGATTTTACCTTATCTCTTTGCTTTTTCTGGGCAGTTTCTAATGTCATGGTTGCACAATTGGTGACATCCTTTGCACATCCTTTGTTTTTTCTGTGATTGTTCAATTGCTTTCTCTTTTTCTCCCTTCAATATTTTCTCACTGTTTGTAAGCTGAATCCCAGTTCCTTTGTTTTTAGAAATTTTAGGTTCTTTGATTAGAACTTCAGAGGGCCGACTTGTTCCAACCAACATCTCTATGTCTTGAATTTTAGTAGAATTATTGATGTTCTTTCTTTTCTTTGCTTCCAGCTCTGTCCTCAATGTTTGAATTTTTCTTGTGAGATTATTTAGGTCCTCTTCATCCCCTTCAGCCAAAGACACAGTCATGTGAATCTCACTCCATAAGTTATTCAACATTATTTTCTTTCCCATTGTTCTAGCACATTCCTCTATAACATTATTTTGCAATGTTATCTCTGGTAATATTTTCCATCTATTTAGCACATACTAGTCAGGAATTTTTTCCAGCATCCTATCCTTCCATACGAGTACCATATGTCTACAGGAAATTCCTGCTCTATTGAACATCTTGCACAAACATGTTGTGTCACTGTTGTCTGTATTATAAACAACCTGATATGTTGTTTTTTTACCTTTTTCTCTTACAGTGATTCTGCATTTTTCAGTGTGTTTCTGTATATCATCAACGCCACATTTAAATGAAGCATCTATCACTTGTTTTTGAAATTCATAGAAGATTGTTCTTGTAAATACTTCTGATCCATGCTTTTCGATAGGAATTGGTGTTTGAGTCATAAGTATTGAGTGTTTAGAATCATTGTCATTTTTTCCTTGTGCATGTCTTTGTGCTTCCATTGCACCCTCAAACCGGAGGAGGAATTCAATGAGAGTTAAATGACTTTTTGTGAAAGAAGTGAAGAAGTGATTTTCACTTTCTGACCTTGAGGTTGTTCTCATTAAGCCCGCTAGGAATGAGTCTCTGAAATAAGCAGGAATCCATGTTGATCTTATATCATACATGTGTTTCAGCCATCCATGTTCTTGTAAATTGAATTCCAAAATAATTTCCATCCATTTTTGTTCAAACTCTTCTGGTTCCAATTCTACACTCCACACGCAAGAATTTATCTTTGTAATAAAATCTGTTTCTTGCATTATTTGTCTTCCTGTATTTGTAAGAAAAGAGTTTAGAATACAATTAATGTATGCGTATTGAACAACACATATATCATTTTGGAACATTTTATGTATTCATATGGAACAACACATGTATTATGTTGGAACATTGTATTTATTGAATGGGACAATAGAAAATAAATAGTATAGAATTATTTTTCGTACTTATTTTGTCTGACATCTTCTTCATAATGTGCCACATGCAAAATCTGTGTTTTGTTTTTTTAAAAACATTTTTTATTGCAACTATCATTGCTGGATCTTGGTCTGTTATCAAGCAAGTCGGCTCATTGTTGTCCATTGCTTTCAGAAATGTTTTAAAAACCCACTCAAATGATGCAATATCTTCGTTAGCCACGAAACAAGATGCAAATGTAATACATTTTTTGTGGTTGTCAACCCTAGTAAATGGTCCAAATATCATATTATACTTGTTCATTGTAACATAAAAATAAGTTTTCTGTTTGAAGAACATGATACAATTTTTGTGTTTCAAAATCGGTATATTAATGGCAGAAAGCAATAATTTTATGCCAAAGATTATTATGTAGTACCTGTTTGTGCTATATGTTGTGTCAAATGAGACTCTATCACCATAAAGAGCGTAGTTTTTTATACACACAGGATCTGCCCATAAAGCTCTACAGAGTCGGCCTTCTTGATCTACTTCAAATTCGAAAAATAATGCACTCCATAACTCCCTTTTTTCTGAAAATTATCTACAAACATTTGTGCATCTGAATCTTTAATATATGCTTTCAAGCCTCTCTGGAAGTTTTTAAAATCTATCTTCGATGCACCAATATTTTCATATCCTCCATAAAGTTCCTTTGCTTGTCTATAAGTTCTTAGAGGACCAACATTCATCTGTTCAACCAAATCAGAATTTATTTATTTTTAGATGAAATGAGTAAAATTCTACAAGTAAACAGAATATTTTATTTATAATGCATAACTATTATGAAGAAGATTTTTTACCTTTGCATTATTAACTACCATCTTTTTCAGTAGAAGGTTCATGTTTCTGCCCTCTTTTTGATATTGTACACATCCTGGAGTGTATAGAAGATGATTATGTTCTTCTTTAAACTGTGTCACTTCATAGTTTCCATTGTTGGAAAGTTTGATAATCATTTTAGCACTGCATCCTACGCGACTAAGTGTCTTTTTTCTGGTTTTTATATCACTGGATGTTGCTTTTCTTTTGTGATATTTGTAACCTTCTTTATTGCATACAAAAAATTGTTCTTTTATAACACCTTGTTTCTTTGTTGAAGTTGATATCGTACTATTAAATCCAGCAGCACATGCATATGATTTGTAGAATTCTTGAGCTTTATTATAATTCTCAAATATCATTCCAAGAGCAGGTTTTAACTCATTTGAACAATTAGGAATCTATATTTTTGTTCTGTTAGGGCTGAGTCTTGTGATTACTTCTGGTGTGTAAGGTACAATTGCAGTAGAAGAGTAACTAGGCGAAAGCAAATCTACAAAACAGGTAAGAGAGTTGAGATTAGGACAAATATGTACTTTGAACAAATGGTACATTAGTTCGGAACAATTAGTATATCTAGTTTGAACAAATAATATATTAATATGGAACAAATGATATATTCACATGGAACAAGAATTACAATTTGTTAGAATTTACAGTACAGTTTTTGTTTGCTCATCAGTGTAAGAAAGCTATTATCAAGTCTGAGAATAAGTTTAGAACAACTATTATCAAGAAATCCATAAATTTCAGATAAATCTATTATCAACAAATCCATATATATCAGATAAATGTAAAGTTTCAGATATAAGCAAAATACCTGGAGATGATGTTGTGGTCTGTGCCATATTGCACTGATTGTTGTCTTCAGATTCCATATTTTGTTGTTCGTATTCCATATTCAGATTGAATTACATGAATACAGATGAGAAATCAATCGATAATGTTGATGTCAAGAGAATCGATCAGTAATGTTGATAGTAGGAAATCGATCGATAATTCAACGGAGAAGAAAATCAGAGTTTAATCTCAGATTAGAAATCGATCGATGATTGTGAGAGAAGAAAATCGATCAAGAATGTTGAAGAATGAGTTTGATTCGCGCGTTTTTCCTGTGAAGAACAGAGGAGAATTGACGCGTGTTTTTTGTTTGAATTTTATTGCCAAAACGACGTAGTTTTGTTGTGTCACACAATAAGCTTATTGTCACAACTTAAGCTCTTGTCACGCTGGATCTCACCCCTATATATATATATATAATACACTATAATATAAAACAGTAACGATTGAGCAGTGGGTCTTCTTGGAATACGAACACCTCCCTGACTTGTCTTCATTCTGTCATTCTATTGGTTATTCTGTATGAAGTTGTAGACGTAATCCTGGCCGTCAGGAGCAACCCAAAGCAGAGTTCATCCAAAGGGAAGGGAAGAAGCATGTTCAAGATTCGGAACAGGGTAATACTAATCGTGTTTGGCAAAAGAAAGTGCAAACAACGGAAGCGGTAAAACCTCCTACTAATGTGCAAACTGCCAAAGCGGAAAACCTTCCTCCCAGTGTTAATTGTGAAGAGCAGAATAACTCAGGGAAGCAACTAGTTCTACACGATATGGCTAATTCTTCATCTCGCTGGGCGGATTGTCCATCTAATGGTGAACATGTTGCAGAACATGGAATTCATTCTCCTCAACTCGACCAGGATCTGGAGAATCTTGGATGGAAAGCTCACACCTTTTCAGGTAACTCGTATAGCCCTTCTGTTATACCTTCGGAGTCATCAGATAAAGTTGCATATTTGTCTCTGGTATGGAAAGTGCAGGACGAGGAGCCTTGGACTACGGTGCAAAAAAAGAATAAAAGTTCCATTATCTCATCGCAGACTCGTGAGAAAAGGCCTAGCAAGCCTCCACAATGTTTCCAATGATTATTTTATTTTGGAATTTTTGGGGCATTGCAAATGCCTGCTCACAACGTCCTTTGAAGTTACTCTGTCTTCAGCACCGTCCTGACATACTCTGCCTTGCAGAGCCGCTTGTTCATTATGACTCTATTTCTGATACCTTTTGCCGTTCAATTCGAATGTTTATTACTACCTGGAATAATAAGCCTACGCCTTCACTATGGGTAATTGCTAGAGATTGCTCAGCGTCTCTGTTTTCTCCTCCTCTGATCAGTAGGTGACTGTGAAGTACGACTCTGGGGGCAAGTTTCATCATCTTTCTTTTATTTATGCCCATAATACTGCCTCTGATCGATGATATCTGTGGTCAGAGCTCTGTAATATAAAGGATAGTGTGAGTGAAAATTGGCTTGTTTTTTGGGATTTCAATGCAGTAACAGGTTCTCATGAGAAGACTGGTTCTCCTTCATCTTCTAGCTCTTGCCGGGATTTCAGGAACTTCATTAATCATTGTGCATTACTTGATATTGGTTCTCTTGGGCATTTCTATACTTGGATGGATGGGAGGCAAGGATCGTCACATATTGAATGTAGGCTAGACATAGCGTTAATTTCTGCCAGATGATGGACACTTGGGATACTGTCACTTGTACTTCGCTTGCCAGATGTCGTTCAGATCACTCTCCTATGCTTTTAAATTGCCAATCTGGGGGTCAGCGTGTGGCCAGATGTAGGTTCCATTCTATGTGGTTAACCCATGGCTCTCTTAGAGAGGTGATTTCATCATATTGGTCAACGTCTCACCTTTCCCTTCCCCCCGCTCAGCTCTTCTATCACAAACTTAGGACGCTTCGGCCAATCTTACGAGAATGGAACCGAGCTGTATTTGGGCGGGTTGAAAATAGAATTAGTTTGGCTGAGGGTCGACTCAATGATGTGCAAAGTCGAATTGAGGAATTGTATTGCTCAACTGAACTTTGTAATGCTGAAATGCAAGCAAAGGAGGATCTAGATATTCAGTTGTTACGACAGGAAATGCTTTACAGGGAAAATATTCGGATTAAATGGATAAAAGTTAGAGACAAAAACACAAGTTTTTTCTATAGATCAGCAAGAGTCAGACAATCAAGGATTGGGATTCATAATTTAATGATTAATGGGCAGCCAACATCGAATATAATTAACACAATTGTTGATCATGTAATTGAGTATTTCTCCACTCTTTTTACAAGCTCAAGCGAACGGGTCAACCTTTCTTCTATGAGTACTATGATTCCTTCTCTAGTAACCACAAAGGAGAACAACTTTCTAACCACCAAACCTACTAGTGAGGAGATCCGTCGAACGGTTTTTGAAATGGATCCGGATAGTGCTCCTGGCCCGGATGGTTTTGGGGGCAATTTCTACCAAGGCTTTTGGGACGTCATTGGAGAGGATGTATGCAATATGGTAGGTTCTTTCTTTGATAATGGTTTGTGTCTATCCTGGATTGAATTCTAACCTTATGGCCCTTATTCTTAAATTTTCCGAAGTTGATAGAGTGGAAAACTTTAGGCCAATTGTAATGAGCAATTTTGGTTTTAAAATAATCTCAAAGATATTAGCTGACCGTCTAGTAGGAATTGCAACTAGAAGTATCTCTGTTAATCAATATGGGTTTCTAAAAGGTCGAATCGTTCATCAATGTATTGCCATTGCATCAGAAGAGATTAATATGTTGGATCGGAAATGTTTTGGGGGACACATGGCTTTAAAAATTGATATTAGGAAAGCCTTTGACACTATCGATTGGAATTTCCTACTTAAGGTCCTTGATTCCTTTGGTTTCTCACTTACTTTCAGGGATTGGATTTTAAACATTATGTCTTCTTCCTGTATTTCTGTCATGGTGGATGGCATCCCGAGAGAGTATTTTAGATGTTCCCGTGGTGTGAGACAAGGTGATCCCCTATCTCCCATTCTCTTTGGAATTGCTAAAGATTTCTTCACCCGATGGTTTTTAAAGCTTGAGCATGAGGGGGGCTTATTCGACAATGCATTATCTTGGTGGGAATTCATTCCCTTCTCATCTGCTATTTGCAGATGACATGTTGGTCTTTGGTGTTGCTTCTATACGGAATATGTGTACACTTAAGAATCTTTTTCAATTTTACGGGAGCATTTCTGGTCAACAGGTCAGTTGGGCAAAGTCCTATGTGTTCTTTGGCAAGCATGTGTCTAGTATCAGGGCTAACATGCTGGCGGGTTGCCTTGGAATCCACATGGCTCAGCTGCCTTTCATTTATCTTGGAGTTCCTCTATTTAAGGGAGCACCACGGGCTCAGTTTCTGTGTTAGTTAGCTGACAAATTTCTTGCTTAATTTAGTAATTGGAAAGGAAATGCACTATCTTTTGCTGGGATATTGACTCTTATAAAATCAGCAATAACTGGTTCTCTTGTGCATTCTTTTCTTCTTTACTGATGGCCTATGGGATCGCTGAAAAGACTCAACAGAAATGTGCGAAATTTTCTTTGGAGTGGCTATACAGATACGAAGAATTTAATTACGGTCCCTTGGTGGATTTGTTGCCATGGTATGAAAGATGGAGGACTGTGAGTGAAGGACTTCAAGACCTTTAATCAGGCTCTATTGGGCAAGGTGTGTTGGGAACTAATCCATAAGACTAGCTTTGCTATCCATATGATGCGTTCAAGATTTCTCTCAAAATCAGGTTTACCTAAACTCTTCATTGCTCCATCGTCAATTTGGTACTCTTGTCGAGCAACTTATGATTTGATCAGGGATAACTCACATTGGTGGATTGGCATATCGTCAACTTTAAATTTTTGGTCAGACAAACGGATCAAGCCGACAGTGGCCGACAACCTAGGTATTCCTGCACGGAATCAACGCCAACTGTTTAACTGTGTTGATGATTTCTAGAATGGGATCGAGTGGTATAATTTAGACCGCCTTCCTATGCATATCCAGAACCATATTCGATCGATAAACAAAGGGTTGGATCAGTCGAACTTTTGCATTTGGAAGCCTTATATGAAAAGAGAATTTTCAGTAAAGACGTTTCATTCTAATCTGATTCCTAGTATCTCTAGAGCTGATTGGCAATTATTCATCCGGGGTCAACATATTCCCCTATCTAGATCAATGCTAATCTGGCGAGTAATACATGGCAGAGTGACAACTCAATCAATTCTTCAGAAGTCGGGCTTGCAACTGGCGAGTCGGTGTGTTTGTTGCAATTTTGCATGGGCGCTTTGGCATGAAATTGAGAGGATTTTCAATCGTTCAATTGTCGCCTTTCCTTCTTTTGTCTCCTTTTTTTATAATCTTCGTGGTCTGTCGTTTGGGATGCAGGTTTCTGCTCATTGGAGCTCAGCGGTCGTCACCTGTGTCTAGCTCATTTGGAAGATCGGAAATGAAGCTTTGTTCAATGATTTATTGTTGTCTACTTCAGCTACAATTCGTTCCATTCGGCTGCTAATTCGTAAGGTTCGGTCTGGTATTTCGGGATGTTGTCTCTCCCAGCATGATGCGGTGATCCTGGCTCGTCTTCAGGTCCCGATCAGACCCCCTCGGGCACCTAACATCATCTCGATAAAATGGATTCCCCCACCGTCTTATTGGCTGGAGGTTAATGTTGACGGATTTGCACTGGGCTCCCCGAGGGCTGCTGGCGCCGGTGGAGTATTCCGATCGTCTAGAGGGTTTTCCAAATGGTGTTTTGCATTCCAAATCGCTTCCTCTTATGCTTATATTGTTGAGCTAAAGGCGGTAATTTTTGCAGTTAACCAAGCTTGGGAAAAGAACTGGCATAGGCTTTGGATTGAATCGGACTCCTTGTTAGTGATCAATAAATTAAAGTCACATTCTACCAACGTTTCTTGGTTTGTCCATCAAGATAGTGCTCGCAGATGTCCGTCATGATTACCCACATATGTAGAGAAGGTAATCGGGTTGTTGATCCTTTAGCCTGCTTCGGCGTCTCTTCCTCCTCTGACATTACGTGGTGGCAATCGGCTCCGCACTTCTGCCACTCACTGCTTTTTGATGATATCTGTAATGTTGGTCACTTTAAATTTCACCGATTTATTTGTTTTTGTTTTTTTGTTATTTTATTTTGTTACTTTGTTTTTCCGTTCCCCCCCATTGTTACATTATTTTATTTTATTTTTAATAATATCGGGTTTTCAGTGCGTGCTCTTGGGATGCCAACCTAGTTGGGATTCCAGGATCATTGCTACTGTATCGTCCCAGCTTCTATAAAAAAATATAGGGAAAATTCCAAAACTGGGTAAAATGGGAGGCTCATTTACATATTTAACCCATTTACTCATCCTACTACATATCTAGACTGATTTTATGTGACTTTCCCATAATACCCCTAATCTTCCCACTTCCCACCACTCGCGTACGGCCGCTCCCCCTATCTCCTTGTTTACGCGAAAAGTTGCTCCTGCATTAAGGATTTGAAGACTTTTGATCTTCCTTTCTTCCTTTAAATTGCACGAAATCTACACCATTTCGTCAAAATCACAATGAATTTCTCTTTTTCCTCTCTTCATCTCTTGATTCTGCAACTTCCTAACCCTAGAAAATGAATCCATGGTTTTTCATCTTCATGTTCGTTGCTTGGTTTCTTTCTTCTTGTTACCATCAAAGAAATGGTTTTTCTACGATATTTGCTTCGTTCTTCCCATGTTATCATATTGTTATTGTCGCTTTTGGGGTGAAAGGGGCGAAAAATGTAAGTATTTGTTGTTTTTTCTGCATTTTTTCATGAATTCACTTTGTAATCGATGGTTTCGTGAAGATTTGCAAAGAGAAAGAGCCTGGAAAGTGATGATCTACTTCGTTAATCGATGATTTCGTGAGGATATGCGAAGAGAAAGAGTCTGAAACGTATGGATCTACCTCGTGAATCGATTAGTTCGTGAAGTCTGCGAATAGATCCTCACGTTTTAGACCTCGCAGACTTCGCGAAAGCATCGATATGCGATGTAGATAGTCACGTTTCAAACCTCACAGACTTTGCGAAACAATCGATTAGCGAAGTAAAATCACCTCTTTCCCTGCACATTTACATTCGCATGCTTCACTAATCTTCATTTCACGAAGCCAAAATCGTCTTTTTCCCTGCCTAACACGATTAATTTTTTCTAAAGGTGGTTGAATATGTAACATCCCTTTCTAGAAGGTGACGTACTGGGCTGCAGGGGAGATGATTTTCCTTCCTGTATAGGGATTAACTTCCCTCAAGATTGACACATTCACTCCTAAAATGGTTGGTTAGGAGAGATTGTGTCAATCTTGGGGTGCACCATGGGACACGTTGTTAGACGAGGTGTCGCGGCCTAATCTCCCGGGCGGACCGGGGGGTGGACACCTCATGGCGACGTAAGCGGTGATTGGCGTCGAAAGCAACCAATCGTGGAATCAAGCTGCTCGGCGGGACCGAAGCTCGGAGTATGGAAGAGTCGCCACCCACGAATGGGAAAATGAACACCGATCCCTTGCGGGAGACCGGTGAGGGTTCGGGAAACTTAGGTACGAGCCGAGAAGGCTAGCTCCTTTCCGGAGAAAGGCTACTAGGCACCCCGACATCGCCCGGTTATGAACCACCGCCCTCCTACTCAGCGTGTTAGGCGATAACGGACTAATCGCATATTTCTTTAAGTTTAAAATTCATTTGAAACCTTTTCTTTCTCGTTTTGAAAACCGTTTTGAGCATATATTATTGAAAGCCACTTTGGTAAAAAAATCACCCATTTACATTGATGCTAAATATATAAAAGAGAGAGGGGGAGAAGGAAGAATTAATTTATTTACAGTGTGTCTTATGCTTCGATTCGTATGTTAACTTTACACTAAACTCGCTCCCCAAAAACGAATTTATTTACATGGTTCATACCTTAATCGCCGTTGGAACGATTTAGGTACGTTTTAAAACCCCGTTGATTTACATGACCTCTTCTCGAATCGCCGTTGGAACGATTCGAGTGTTTGAAAATGTGGAATAAAGAATTTCAATCCAAAAACGTGGTTAGGCATACAGGTCAATTTATTTTGTATAAACCGTTTAAGAAAACGATTCAAAACTCTATTATTTACAATTAAAAACGATTTTAACTACAAGGTTCGCCTAATCCGTCGTTGGAACGGATTAAGGTTTCAACACGTGATATTTTGGAAATGACTTAAAAAAACAAGAAAACGTTTTATTTACATTAGAAACCTCTAAAAAATTAAGTTTAAATAAACAAATTAAATTCTCTTTTTTTGTGGTTTTACTTTCCCCTTTTCACTCAATTAACCTTTAACATTATCATAATCACAATAATAAACCAACTAAACCAAAATTCCCCAAGTAAAATCCTTTTGGAATATATACATATATACAAGAATAAAATAGAAATACATATATGTATAGTTTTATATAAAAATAGGGATATATCTATAGATGAAAATAAGTAAGAGGTATTATACAATATAACAAAGAAAGTGAAAAAGAATACTAAATATAATGTCTTTTTATTCTAATTCAAAACATGTAAAATTAATGAACCAAGTTCATAAATGGGAAGAATAACATTAAATATCTAAAATAGTTTTACCCAATGATAACCAACATAATTTAAAGGAGCCAAAAACTATATATATATATACACATATACTACTTTATAATATTAAATCCAAATGAATTAAATTTCAACATGAAATAAATAACTATCTTGTACCTAATAAATAGTTATAAGACTTAAAAATAATTTTTATCAACATATTACATAATAATATACATATATATATACAAGTAGAAATGTCAAAAAGTTGAGAAAGAAGGGTAAAAATGGTGATTTTCGGTTTCCATCAGATTACCGACGGAAAATCCGTCGCCAATCTGCTGTTAGTGACAGAAAAGGCAGAATTACAGCAGCACTCCAAAACTTTCCAGATTCGTTCAAAAGCTTTAAATTAAGTCTAATTCGATCGTTTTGGATCTCCGAACTACAAAAAAATGGATCATAGTCTATAACGGAGTTTCCTAAAACGACGTTTTTATTTTAAAACGTTATTCGGAAATATCTTTTCAAAACTTATAACTACAACGTTTTTAATACCCGAAATACCTTTTAATCGGATCACGGTTCGTATTGGGATATTAAAACGAGGTTTTTTATTTTAAAACAAAACCGAATTTTTATTTGACACGGGATAAAAATAAATAAATACGAAGAATTAAATAAAACGTGATAAATAAATGAATAACTAAATAAATAAAATTATAACATAAAAATAAATAAAGAAAATAAAATAAATGAAATAAATAAAACGAGTCTAGTCCTCGGATAATACCTCAAGATCGGTATCTGACAGTCGAAGCCGGTTGATTCCACGAGTCGTGATTTTCCGGTTTTTTTTTGTGTTTTTTTAGTAAAAATTTAACTTTTGGGAAATTCGGAATTTTTGAGAAAAAAAATATTTTTCTCAAAAAAATCACTTTCTCTCTCTAAAAATGTCTAGAGTGAGAAAGGCTCCAAAAATCTCCCTCTCCTAAATGCATGGGGATCCGTGCCTTATATAGGCATGGATCCCCGGAAACTTTGGGCGACGCCCGGCTAAAGTTGGGCGTCGCCCAAAGTAGGTTGGGTGTCCATCTAACAAAAGTTGGGCATTCGCCCAACGCCCGTTGGGCGTTCACCCAACGTCGTTGGGCGCACGCCTAGAAGCCGCCGGGCGTGCGCACTCAGCGGCCGTCGGGCGTGCGCCCCGCGCTATTGGGCGCGCGCGCCCAGCGGACGTCAAGCGTGCGCCCCGCACTGCCGGACGCGCGTCCAACTATCGTTGGACACGCGGCGGCTGCCGCTAGGCGTTCGCACCACGTTACTGAGCACTCGCGAGCCGTCCACTCAGCGATCGTGACTCCTACTGACCTCTCGTTTTTTTATTATACATTTTTTCTGCGTTAAAACTCCCGGAACCAACCGCTTCAACCGTCTTGTTTCAGGTTTTCGTCACAGGTCCTCCGACTCGGTGTCTACAGTTTCCCCTACTTTTCTATTTTGACAGTGATGTGTGTGTTTTGGAAAACGTTTTTTGCTAACGCAACACATGCAATGTAAATATATTAAAGTAAAAGACACGTAAAGAGTGGGAGGAGAAATACCTGATCTCCATGTCGCAAGTTCCTTCTTCGTCTTCAATCTTTACCTTGGCTGTCCTGTCATTGCCTTTGAATCAACTATCGACGGACGCTCCTTCTAGGGACCCTAGTCTCTAAATCGACTGCATGTAAAATGGCTCAATAGCAACCCTGGTCCATGACCGTGGATGAAATGGCTCAAAAGCAACCCTGGTCTCTAAATCGACCACAGGCAAAATGGCTCAAAAGCAACCCTGGTCTCTAAATCGACCGCAGGCAAAATGGCTCAGTAGCAACCCTGGTCCACGACCGCGGGTAAAATGGCTCAAAATCAACCCTGGTCTCTAAATCGACCGTAGGCAAAATGGCTCAAAAGCAACCCTGGTCCACGACCGCGGGTGAAATGGCTCAAAAGCAACCCTGGTCTCTAAATCGACCGCAGGCAAAATGGCTCAAAAGCAACCCTGGTCCACGACCGCGGGTAAAATGGCTCAAAAGCAACCCTAGTCTCTAAATCGACCGCAGGCAAAATGGCTCAAAAGCAACCCTGGTCTCTAAATCGACCGCAGGCAAAATGGCTCAATAGCAACCCTGTTCCACGACCGCGGGTAAAAATGGCTCAAAAGCAACCCTGGTCTCTAAATCGACCGTGGGTAAAAAGGCTCAATAGCAACCCTGGCCTCTAAATCGACCGCAGGTGTGTAGTGATGCATATAGATGGGTGAATGTAGCCTAGTTTATGGATGCGTGTAACCACCTATGTGTGTGTGTGTGCAGGTGACCGTGCGTGCGTTTGAATGTGCATAAGTGAGGCCTGTGCGTTTCGCTTTATGCGGATGTATGGACATGTGTGTATGCAAACTATGTATGTGTGGATGAGATGGTCGAATGGATTCCCTTTTCATAGGCTGGAGGATTTCGGTAGCTTTAGATCGAGAAATGATGCTTCAGGCCATCCTCAAAGTGTGCAAGGATGAGGGTGAGGATAAGTTTGAAACCAAGGGTTGTAAGGATGAGGATTTGGTTTTGATGATCTTATGTCAAGGGGAGGTATGTAGTGATGCATATAGATGGGCGGATGTAGCCTAATCTATGGATGCATGCAAACACTTATATATGCGTATGCAGGTGACCGTGCGTGTTTTTGAATGTGCATACGTGTGGCCTATGTGTTTTGATTTATATGGATGTATGGACATGTGGGAATGCAAACTATGTACATGTGGATGAGATGCTCGGATGGATTCCTTTTTCATAGGCTTGGAGGATTTTTTGTAGCTTCAGATCGAGAAATGATGTTTCGGGCCGTCCCCAAGGAGTGCGAGGATGAGGGCGAGGTTAAGTTTGAAACCAAGGGTTGTAAGGATGAGGATTTGGTCTTGATAAGCTCGTGTCAAAGGGGCTCTCGCTTTTAACCAGAGTTTGACGTATTCATTTTTTCCCTAATTTTTGCCTGAGCTGCCCTTTTCGGGTTTTCAACTCAACGGGATCTCTCCGATATTCTCTATCTCTCCTTTTGCATGAACTACCCCTAGGGGTTTTCAATTCATCTTTTCTATATCTCACTGATTTTCTCTATCTCTCCTTTTGCTTGGATCGCCTCTTTTGAGGTTTTCAATCCAACCTTTTTGTTCAATTTTTCTTCTCTTTTTCTTTCTTTCTTGATTGTGAATGATACCGGATAGCACAGGGGGTTTATATCCACGGGCCATTTCTATGCTAATCATTTGACGATGAGTTCATGCCCGATGCCTTCGTTAATGGAGAAGCTTCTGGAGTGAGATGGACGTTGATCTGATTGTAGGGTCGTGCCCCCGATTAAAGTTACCGTCTTGGTGTAGGTTAGAAGTTGATGCGGGCGTATGCCCCTGCCAACTCGAGGTGAGATTTCATGTGCGCCAAACTAGGGATACTGCCGTTGGGAGTAGCTATGGAGGAGAGACGCTATGGTCGAAATTTGACCCTTGAGAGGACCACATAGGAGCAGAGGAACCAGACTTCATGGAGCATGAGAGAGAGGAATAGTCTTTTTCTTTTTTTTTAGTTTTTTTTATAGATTTTGGATCGGTTTATGGGTGTTGGGGTGATTTCAGTTGAGATGGGGTGTCTATTGATGCGGGTGTTTTCATTACAAATGCAACCATCTAGCTTAAATAAAGCACCTGGCAAAGATACATTGAATTGTTTACTGCTCAGTTTATTAACCACTGTCACCAAAGCATGCCCTTTCGGGTTTTCACACTTCAGTTATTTTAACTCTCTTCTTTTACCCCGGAATTTTCAAATAAGCACCCCGTGGGGTTTTCACTTATTGGGGTGTCCCTTATTGTTGCATAGGCCGCCCTTTACGGATTTTCAACCTATCGGGATTTTCTTTCTTTCTTTTTTTTTTAATTTTCATGAGAAGGATTCCTCGGTTCCCTCGAGATTGATTAAAGTTCTGAACTTTGTCACCGCCTTCGGCTTCACTTGACTACGCATTTGATCTTTCTTCATTACAGTGAGCTTCTCTCATACATTTGATTACACATTTGTTGGACAATGTCAACCGCTCTTGCCACCTTGACGCCTCTTGGCTGATCACGTCAGCTTTTGATTTATTATCTTTTACTTCCGATTGACTTGACTTTGCCCCTGGGCCTTTTTAGCATCATTTTTTCTTTTTTTTTTCTTCCCTTGTTTAACTTTGAGTCATCATAGGTCTAAACCCTTTCATTGATCCTGGAACAAAATACTTTATCGCTGATAGGTTAGTTGCCCCTGCCTCGTTCTGAATGGCGCACTCCTGTACTTGTGTCCCCCTTTGGAGGGGAGAAATTTTTGTCGGTGCCTCAGTGTAAGTATGGCTCTGAGGGCTTGTTGCTTGCTTCATATTTTCTTTTCTTTTTCTCTCTTTTGGACTTTGTTGATTGTCGCTCAATCTTCTTTCTGGCAAAAGCCGGTGAGAACCCTTCGTTTGATGGGTCTACGCCCGACTTATCATCGTAGAGTCAGGGAATCGCTTCTCATGATTTATTTTGCTTTTTTTTTACTCTCTTAATTTTCTCTCTTCAGTGGTTAAGTACTGAGCAATAAGTATATTCTAAAGCTTACGTCCGTGCCATGATAGAAGCGGGAATATCTCAATTGAGTAGATATCAAATGTAAGTACGTATGTTTAGGATAAATTTGCGGAAACGAAATTTCATTGAATTCGAAAGGAGGTTAATAACATCTCGTGGAATAGAAGATAAAATAAAAGACAAGGATAAAGACTATAAGTGCACTCCTCTCTCTCATGCTACTTCAAGAAGCTTCAGATTCTCCCACTTCATAAGTGTCCTCAATCTCGGGAACTTCTTCTTTAGATTATCCTGATCCATTGTAGACTTCGCCATTCAAGGAACAAGTCAAAGGCTTCATCTGTTGAGAAGGATCTGGATCACTTATCTTTCCAGCCTCGATAAGATCTTGGATTTCATGCTTCAACCTCATGCAAATGCTTGTTTCATGACCATATTTCTGGTGGAAGTGGCAGTAGCCCCTGCGTTTGACTAATTCAGTGGTTTGACCTCTCGTGGCTGGTAGAGGGTGAAGTATGTCATGCATTCGTAGACCCTCCAACACTTCAAATAAGGGTTGAGTGAAAGTGGAGAATTCCCTTCCCTCCCTTCTATACTGAGTGGGCGATGGAGGGCGAACCACCCTGGTAATCTCAAGTCCCCGATGGTATGGATCTTGTTGTGTTCGTGAAACATGGTGTGAGACTACCCTTGGTGGAGTGAATGTTTGTGGATTAACTTGTGACGCAAGCTGGAACATAGGTTTTTCCACAGCAGCTTTCGGGATCTCCGCTACCAGTGACTCGCTCAGGACCTCCCTGACCAACCTTTTCAGCTCTATCTTGAATTCATCTGAAGTAAGGATATCGGGAAGAACTCGCTCGATTTCTGCTCTGAGATTGAAATCTCCTACCATTTCTTGGGAATTTTCAACCCCCTCATGCTTAGTATCCTCCGGATCATTAAGAGCACGTTTGGACTCATCAGAAAAGATGTATTTGGCTAAAGCCCCTTGCACACGGCTCTCAAGATTGTGGTTTGAATTGCTGGACTGGGCCATGAGTTGGGTTTCTAACAAGGAAAGAGAAAGGATCGGTGAGTGGAGCTTTTTAGGTATTATGAATTTTGATGATGCAATGCACGTGCGATGCGAATGCTAAAGCTATCTACTTGTGCCTCCTATAGATGGATGTATGATTTATGCATGATTCGTGGTCTGCGCTTTATTTCTTACAACATAAACACGATTTGACTGGAGCTAAACCCTTTTTTTTCTTTTTCCTTTTTTACCAGAGTCGTCAGTAGCACTTCGGTCGTCTGTGCTAACTTACCTGTTTGGAAGTGCGAATGCCTGAAACCATTTCAACTGTTATGCACACATTAGTATGAACCCTATGAGTTTACCTCGTAATGTTTCGCAAGCTGTATAATGTTAGATGACGCTCGACACGACTGGGACTTGTGAGATTGAGACGACCCTCTTAATGAGTAAAATTCCCTAGGACGCTAGGTAGATGAGAGTGTACCCCGATGATATCCGTGACGTGTAGATACATTCGAGGGGTAGCGACATGAGTGGGGGGAATGACATACTTGGTACATCGACATGACTCACGATCTAAAAAAAATAACATAAGCTACTATGTATGAGGTGTATGTTAGGGATTGTCATCATCGGTTGTAATGACGCACTTTGAAGATATGGGGCGTTACACGGGCTGATGTGACGCTCATGGTATGTCCGAGACCTAAACAGACCATGATGGAGACGTGCGGGGCATGTGTCCATAGTTTACCTGGTAACGATACTGATAGCAGGGATCCGCCTTTCTGGGAAACACAGGTTTCTTGAAACAAGCCGACATAGAGGGTGTGTCCTAAACTAGAAGCAAGCGGGACGAGACCACCACATATAGGGCATGGGTCAATGGTTAGTTTAAACCCAAGATACAAATACGTAGACGTACCAATGGAACCTTGGCGTGCCATGCAGAAAGTGGTAACACACCGGGTGTGCCCCAAACAGGTTAAGGCATAAAGAAGACGCGAATGACATACGTGATGTGCGCCAATTGTCAGCTTCTCTAGGAAAGCAACTATTACAATGATGGGTATTATCTGACGGGATAACGAATATGGAATTCTCGATACTCGAGGTCCGAATAGGATGCACACGTCAACATACGAGGTATGTGCCAATTATTAACTCCTACTTGGCTCACTAGTGCCTGGGCAGAGTGGTTTGAAACATGGTGCATTTAGGAAGTACGGTGACGTACGTGGTATGCCTTAGAGGTAGCCAAACGGCATGATGGGAGTCCCACTTGATGTGCCCTCACGATTGACTTATACGCAACTCACGAACGATGTGATGGCTTGATTTTGGGATTTCGACCATCGTGGGGGAATTCCAACATGCTAGGTACGAGACACGAATAGGGTACGCATACGACACACGTATTATCTGACCAACTTTGGGTATAGATGAAGCACAGAGATGACTCAAGAGGTACCTTCTAACAACATTGGAAGCGTCAGCTAGACACGATACCGACACGCAGGGTGCGGTTCAAGGATTAACTTAAGCTAGAGACCCAAATACCTCGATGAATTTGCGGACATCGGTGCGTCTGGTAGAATGAGAGGTGTCCTAATCCGATCGAGGTATCAACGAGATGGAAACGATGACTTACCTGGTACGTGTCGAAGGTCAATTTGTTTCATAGCGCAAACCCGACGACGATATGTTTTATGAGAATCCCTAAAGATCTTATGTGGATATTTACGACGTATTGGGTCCATCACCGATATTTGAGATACCAGCAATGACACAAAGGGTAGACATCCATAGTTCGACTGGAACCTATTACTATAAAAAACTCGAGGAGCAACGAGGGCGCAAACCAAGACCTTCGAGGTAAGTGCCAAATGTTGGACTTAGCCGCGGTACAAACAACTTGATACTACTGATACGAGCAAGACCCAAATAGCGATACATAGGGCATATGTCTCAGACTCGTAAGTAAGGAAATTCGGAGTTTGGGGCGCATAGACAATAATACCAATGATGTAGGGGGAGCGTGTCGAGGTTTTGACAATATAAACAAACCAATGTTTGAGGCGTACTCAAGATATGAGTGACAATTTATAGGGCGTACGTCAAGAGTTTGATAGGAACCTCCCGACATGAATGACTCAGTGTGTCAAGGTATGAGCGGGATGCTCGAGACGGCCCATAGGGTACATGCCTAAGGGTATGACTTGGATTCGATGACATGAATCACTCTATATGACAGGTACGTGCCAAAAGTTCAACTTGAACTTGTCGATACAAATGACTCGACATTGAAGATGTAAGCAAGATGCACGTGAGGACATATATGAACTTGCCCCAGATTCGACTTGAACTCAATGACATGAGTGACTCGATATTTGATATGCGAACCGGACGTACCGAACCGCGTATGGGGGTGTGTGCCACAAGCTTAACCCTGACTGGATGGTATAAACGACTCAGTCCTTGACATGTGAGTAAGGTGCGAGGGATGACATACGGAACGCGCGTCAAAGGTCGGTCCAGAATTGGATAGCCTAATGACATATTCGTGGACTGCAAATATTGCCTATGACAAGGCGACATGTGGGGCACGTTTTGACAAGGCCCATCGTGTGACCAAAGCGCAAGCGGTGACATACGGGATATGCACCGAAAGCTGATACGTGCTTGAAGCACTAGTGTCACATGTTTTGGAATACTGACGTGTTACGATATACGGTGACACACCTGGTACATCTCATATCGATTTGGCTATTTTGAAGATGCGACGGGGTGTCTCAAGAAGACCAAGGATGCGCGGGTTACCCTAGTACAATGACATGTCGACATACAAGGTACGGCCGAGAGTACCAATGGGGCATGAAGATGACCTACTAGCCAAGAGGTTAGTACAATGATGCATAGATTCATTAGATGTGATGAGGCGACATATAAGGCGCCAGTTAAAGCGCGGATGTGACGCCATGACTTCGTGTGAAGCGTGCGTCAGAGGGTCAACGTGAACCTGGGGTCCGGACAGTGGGATGATGTAAATACGAGGGGACACTATGACGACCCACATGGCGCACCTGTTAGGGATTATAGCCAGTTAATCAACTGTAGCGCAGCGGAATTGCGGTTCAAAATTTATTTCTAATCCCTTTAGTTTGATCTTTGTCCGTTAACCATTGATTGAATAAAACTTTTGATCCGTTTAGGGATATAAACATACCCGGACTGTCTCTTCTAGAGACGGCTGAAGAATCCACAAGGTAGTAAGATCTCCGTAGTCAGGTGCACGAACAGCTATTGAGCTAAAACCGGTGCTAGCCGAAGAACGAACAAAGAACTGGAGAGAAAAAGAACTTTTCCAAAATCCCACTATATAAATCTAAGTGGTTTCTACGAAAATCAGTTTTGATTTTCTACCTCAATTTTGGTGATGGCCGAATACATACATGTATGTAGCATATGGTGGCCGAATTTCAATAGTAGTTCAATTAGGGTTTTAGTGTTTTAATTTATATATATAGTGTATTCCTAAACCTAATTGGTTTAGGGTTAATTGGTTAATTACAAAACTAATCAAATCCTAATCTAATTACATAAATAAATACCTATAATATTTATTCTATGCAATTAATTATGATTAGATTAAATCTAATTACCCCAATTAAACAAACAACACTAATTAATAAATTAACGTATTAGTTTAATTAATTATTCACCGAATGCAATTTCATTAATTTACAAATTAATTAATTACATCGCGAAAACTAATTAATCAAATAAATACTCAACACGTAAGACCATTAATTAATTACCTTGATACATAGTATCAATTAATCAATTAGTTAACCACCAATTAATTACCTTGACATTTTACTGTCAACCAATTAATTAATTCTATCTCTCCAATGTACCGTTCTATAAGTTCTAACTCAGATGTTCGATGTGCACGATCCTATGGGACTGTCCTTAGCTAGCAGTGAGCTTATGGCTCACAGACCGTAAGTGGGTTCTAGCAAACCATTACTGCCCCTAACTAAGACAGAGTTTCAGCAGTCTAAAGATGCAGAGACCCTGTAGTTATCTCTTAACGTCTTTTACCATTTGATATCGATATTATAAACTAGAGGCATGGCGGCTGTCATCCTCTCTGATGTTTATGATATTTCTTGATCTTAAGTAGATTAATGAATCAGATAAGTAAACTACTTATCAGGGTGTGACCACACACTTATCAATCTCACTTATCAAGTGGCCTGTGATATCATCTCACTGTTATGTGAGTGGTAATTCCATCACTTCACTATCAATACTAATGTGTTCACCTGCTCACCCAATCATACCCGTATTTGGCATCCTGTTACAGACCTGTTAGGCATATGTCAAAGTGAACCGGATCCCACATCGATATTATAATGAAATCTGGTCTGAAGACAGTTAGAGACCTACTTAAGAAAACTAATGACACAACCACCATGTAGTTTTCTCGAGCGGATCGATCCAGTCACATGTATACAACATGTACCCATATTCACAACTGACTTATCAAGTGCTATGGCTAGTATCAATTACTACCATATAGTCGTCGAATATACAAGTCTGTGGTCCTAATCATTCCCATGATAGAATAGACTTGGGATATGGTTTTACGATTATCAATCAATGGATTCTCTATTCATATTATAGCACAAGATATAAATGAACTAGATTAATGCCTTTATTAATGTGACACAAATACATTTTATAAGAACCAATGCCTATGAACTAGGGCACACCAACAGTCTCCCACTTGAACTAGTTCCAAGCAGGTATTGCCCTAAACACTATAGATCTAGTACTACCAAGTGCCTTGGTAAACTGATCAGCAACATTGTTCTCAGTGTCAACCCTCCACAATGTAATATCACCGGGTAAGGTGTTACCATCTAAGTATGCATTTGGATCTCTTGTGTGACATGGGCTCCGGTGCTTGTGCTATGGCCCTATTATCGTCACAGGAAAAACATCAACTGATCTTAGGAGAGTTTGACCTACTCCTAAATCAGTTATGAACTTCTTGATCCAAACTGCTTCCTCTGCATATCACATGCAATGATGTACTTAGCTTCCATCATAGAATCGGCAATGGTTGGCTACTTTAAGGATCTCCAACTAATGGCATCGCCATTCAGGAGAAATCCATAACCAGTATGTGACTGGTTATCATCCTTAAAACCTTGGTTAGTGTAACCTGATACTGCCATTACTCTTGCCCACCAAAAACTAAAAAGAAATCCTTGGTACGCTTAAGGTACTTTAGGATAGCCTTAACTGCCTTCCAGTGCTCCTCGCCGGGATCTGACTGGTACCGGCTAGTCATGCTAAGTGCAAATGCAACATCTGGCCTTGTACATAACATAGAGTACATGATAGATCCTATAGCTGACGCATATGGGACCTTTTCATGTTCTCTCTGTCCTGCTTTGTCTGAGGACAATCTTTCTTACCAAGTTTCAACCCATGACGCATAGGCATGAATCCTTTCTTAGCCTGGTCCATGCTGAATCTTCTAAGAACTTTGTCTATGTACGTTGCCTGACTCAAGCATAGAAGTCTGTTGGATCTATCTCTGTAGATCCTGATCCCTAAGATCGTCTTGGCTTCTCCTAAATCTTTCATTGCGAAGCATTTACTCAACCGCTGCTTCACGCCTTACAGTGTTGGTATATCGCCTCCAATGAGTAGTATGTCATCGACATACAATATTAGGAAAGTGGATATGCTCCCACTGAATTTCATATACACACAGGGTTCATCAGGATTCTGCACGAAACCATATTCATTTATGGCTTCATTGAATCTCTGATTCCAAGACCTAGATGCTTGCTTCAATCCATAAATGGATCTTTGAAGCTTACATACTCGGTTAGGATACTTCGGATCGATAAAACCCTCTGGTTGTGTCATGTAGACATCCTCCAGTAACTTCCCGTTCAGGAAAGCGGTTTTAACATCCATCTGCCATATCTCATAGTTATACCATGCAGCTATGGCCAGTACTATCCTAATGGATTTGAATATAGAAACTGGTGAAAAGGTTTCATCATAGACAATTCCTTGGATTTGTCTATAAACTTTTGCCACCAGTCGCCCCTTGAAGGTGTTATCGGCTTTTAATTTGAAACACCACTTGCAGCCAATCGTTTTAACACCCGGAGGTGGATCCACCAAGTTCCACACTTGGTTATCACGCATAGACTGCATTTCAGCCTCCATAGCTTTACGCCATTGATCTGATTGTGGGCTTTCAATAGCCTCTTGATAAGTCTTGGGCTCATCCTGGTCATCGACCATTATGTCCCCATCATCAGTCACGACAAAGCCGTACCTTTCGGGTTGATGAAGTGTCCTATCAGACCTTCTAGGTTCCTGTGTAACTGGTTCAGCCTCCTCAATTTCTTGAGGACCTAAATCAGTTACCTGAGCATCCTCAGCATCTGTTGTAGGAGTCGGTGAGTCTTGAATCTCAGTGAGATCAATATTGCTCCCACTGTCTACTTTGGAAAGGAATTCCTTTTCCAAAAGGACCGCAAACCTAGCCACAAATGTTTTATTCTCGGCTGGGTTGTAGAAGTAATAACCCTTAGTTTCCTTAGGGTAACCCACGAACTGGCATTTGATAGATTTGGACTCTAGTTTGCCACTCATCAATTTCTTGACATGTGCATCACAACCCCAAATCTTCATGAAGGAAACGTTGGGCTTTCGGCCTGTCCATAATTCATATGGTGTTCCTTTAACTGCCTTGCTCGGTGTATTGTTAATTATATGAGCAGCAGTTTCCAAAGCAAATCCCCAAAAGGAGATAGGGAGAGAAGCTTGACTCATCATTGAGCGGACCATGTCGAGCAGGGTCCTTTTCCTCCTTTCTGACACTCCATTCCAATTGGGGTGTACCAGGAGGAGTGAGTTGGGATATAATTCCACACTCTCTCAAGAATGAGACAAACTCTTGGCTCAAGTATTCGCCCCCTCTATCAGACCGGAGCGTTTTTACTTTCTTGCCAAGTTGATTTTCTACTTCATTTTTAAAATCTTTGAATCTCAGAAGAGTTTCAGATTTATGTTTCATCAGATACACATACCCACACCGGCTATAGTCATCTGTGAAGGTAATAAAGTACAGAAAACCGGATCTAGCACTAGTGCTCATTGGACCGCATACATCTGAGTGTATCAGTTCCAATAGCTCTGTGGCCCTTACACCAATTTTGGTGAAAGGCGCCTTTGTCATCTTCCCTCTTAAACAAGATTCACACGTGTCATAAGACTGCATGTCGAATGACCCTAGCACTCCACTAGAGTAAAGCCTAGTTATGCGTTTCTCATTTATGTGGCCAAGACGACAGTGCCAGATATATGTAGGATTTAGTTCATTAGTCTTAATCCTTTTAGCGTTTATGTTATAGATTGATTCACTACGTTTTAGATCAAGGATATACAGACCATTTTCTAGAAATACGGTTCCATAAACAATATTGCCACGATGTATAGAAATCCTACCACGTCCAATATTAAAATTAAAACCGGAAATATCCAACATAGAAACTGAGATAATATTCCTGCGCATTGCAGGTACAAAACAACAATCTCTAAGTTCTAAAACTAAACCAGTAGGCATCTCTAAAGTGTAATCTCCGATCTCCAAGGCCTCTACACGAGCACCATTGCCGACTCGAAGATCCACTTCACCAGATCCTAACAACCTCCTATTTCTCAATCCCTGCACATTTGAATAAATGTGAGTACCACATCCAGTGTCTAAAACCCAAGATGTAGAAATAGCCAGATTTATCTCAACAACATAAATGCCAGAACTAGAAGCTTTAGCCTTCTGCTTCTCCCTTAGCTTTGGACACGTGTTCCTCCAGTGTCCCTTCTCATTACACTCGTGACAGATATCATCTGCCAAGGCCAACCTACCTTTAGGAGCTGTCGCCTTCCTTGTCTTTGACTTGGCCTTTTGGGCGTTCGCCTTGGACTTGGACTTGGCCTTTCCCTTAGGTGTGTTCCCTTTGTTGGCTGGTAAGGTAGCAATCAGTACAGATTCCTTCCACTCGTGTCTACAAACCTTTTGTGAGTTTATAGGACAGTCAAGGAAATCAGTCCCTGAAAGTTTTTCCTTTTCCAGGAGTGGTCTGAGTGAGTTGTTGCTTGTTGCATTCATTATTTCTTTTATGTAACTTGGTGATTTTTATCTACGTGGAAAAAATACATTAGAGTTAGAATAAAGGAGCCAAAGATCAAATTAATAATCCATTTTAATTTGTTATTGGTGATATTTATTTGGCTGTCTTGACCAAGATCCACAATCCATCAATAATAGACCGAGCTAGGGCTCCGTCGTCGACCATTGACGATCTGGTAGGATAGACTATCCAATCCTCCACAAGGACTCTTGGTTTGATGGGCTTTGTGACACTTAGCCCATCTGTGCTTAGGGCCCACTCTGAGCTAATGCTACCCACGTTGAGTCCAACCACCATACACGCGTTAGCCATACCGAAGTATCCTAACCCTCGACGGCCCACTAATTACTACAGCATACCTGCTAGGGCACGTCATACACTGTAGCACTACCTGGGAGGAAGAGGTGTGAATCTGGAAAGCACTTTTAAACGACTCAATATTTCATTATCCGGATTAATTAAGTGATACGGCTTTAACATATAATTATCGCGAGTGATGATCTGGTGATCGTTGCTACTTATATTTCATGTTATACTAAGCAATTGTATAATCAAAATAAATATAGAGACTCTATGGGCCTTATAATACATTCTAGTGAAACTAGATAAACTATCTAATCTTCACGGGCTTGCTTCAAGTCTCCTCGGGCTCCCACCATGGGCTTGGACCATCTGGGCTTCTTCACGATCAATTACAATTTTTTATAAATAGAACCTATTCTAAAATTACATTAATAAAAGAATGGCACGCAGACCATATTTCCCAAAATAAATTAAATTACAAACCGACTTTAATTTAGGGCCCATAGAACTCTATAACACATTGCTGCACGGTAAGACATACAAATATAATGCATGATCATGGCATTCCAAAATCATCTAATAAAGTTAAGCCGAGTTACTTAGGGTAAAATCGTCAATTTTACCATATGTGACTAAGGCCCATAAAGGCCCAAACGGTTAACATCCATTTGTATGCAAAATTATAATTTCGCTCCCACTTAATTTTTAGGATCGTCACATATCTAAAATTTAGTCCTCCCAATTTAAACCGGTGTCACGGTCTATTGGGCCAATTTCACAAATTAACCATATTCAATTTTATACAAATTATCAATTCGATTAAAATTAAATATGCATGCCAATCAAAAACATTTTAATACCAATTAATTTTTATTCAAAACATGTTTAATAAATTAAACGGTATTAGGACCCAGATTTAATTAAAATTAACCGAGAAAAATTTAAAAAGATTAAATCTGTCCCAAACACCAAATTTAAAACTAAATTCGGTGATTTCGCGTTCAGGGACGGCAGTCGGGGCTGCTGTCCGTGGACAGCAGCAGTGCCGCTGTCCGCCAGACAGCAGCCGCAGGGCTGCTGTCCGCGGACAGCAGTCCCGCGATTACCGTTCCGCGAACCCGGACTATTTTTTTTCTGTTTTAAAAAAAAGGGCTGCTGTATTTTATTTAATTTATTATTTTAAAAATAATAATCTCATAACGAAACAAAAAAAATACAGACAGAAATAAAATTAGAAAACTTCCTAGAACAATTCTATATGAGGAATTAATAGGAAATTTCAAAACTTGATTTGGAAAAATAATAAAAACCAAATCTTATTAATTTTCAACCAATCAAAACGGACTAAACCATGGCTCTGATACCACTGTTAGGGATTATAGCCAGTTAATCAACTGTAGCGCAGCGGAATTGCGGTTCAAAATTTATTTCTAATCCCTTTAGTTTGATCTTTGTCCGTTAACCATTGATTGAATAAAACTTTTGATCCGTTTAGGGATATAAACATACTCGGACTGTCTCTTCTAGAGACGGCTGAAGAATCCACAAGGTAGTAAGATCTCCCTAGTCAGGTGCACGAACAGCTATTGAGCTAGAACCGGTGCTAGCCGAAGAACGAACAAAGAACTGGAGAGAAAAAGAACTTTTCCAAAATCCCACTATATAAATCTAAGTGGTTTCTACGAAAATCAGTTTTGATTTTCTACCTCAATTTTGGTGATGGCCGAATACATACATGTATGTAGCATATGGTGGCCGAATTTCAATAGTAGTTCAATTAGGGTTTTAGTGTTTTAATTTATATATATAGTGTATTCCTAAACCTAATTGGTTTAGGGTTAATTGGTTAATTACAAAACTAATCCAATCCTAATCTAATTACATAAATAAATACCTATAATATTTATTCTATGCAATTAATTATGATTAGATTAAATCTAATTACCCCAATTAAACAAACAACACTAATTAATAAATTAACGTATTAGTTTAATTAATTATTCACCGAATGCAATTTCATTAATTTACAAATTAATTAATTACATCGCGCAAACTAATTAATCAATTAAATACTCAACACGTAAGACCATTAATTAATTACCTTGATACATAGTATCAATTAATCAATTAGTTAACCACCAATTAATTACCTTGACATTTTACTGTCACCCAATTAATTAATTCTATCTCTCCAATGTACCGTTCTATAAGTTCTAACTCAGATGTTCGATGTGCACGATCCTATGGGACTGCCCTTAGCTAGCAGTGAGCTTATGGCTCACAGACCGTAAGTGGGTTCTAGCAAACCATTACTGTCCCTAACTAAGACAGAGTTTCAGCAGTCTAAAGATGCAGAGACCCTGTAGTTATCTCTTAACGTCTTTTACCATTTGATATCGATATTATAAACTAGAGGCATGGCGGCTGTCATCCTCTCTGATGTTTATGATATTTCTTGATCTTAAGTAGATTAATGAATCAGATAAGTAAACTACTTATCAGGGTGTGGCCACACACTTATCAATCTCACTTATCAAGTGGCATGTGATATCATCTCACTGTTATGTGAGTGGTAATTCCATCACTTCACTATCAATACTAATGTGTTCACCTGCTCACCCAATCATACCCGTATTTGGCATCCTGTTACAGACCTGTTAGGCGTATGTCAAAGTGAACCGGATCCCACATCGATATTATAATGAAATCTGGTCTGAAGACAGTTAGAGACCTACTTAAGAAAACTAATGACACAACCACCATGTAGTTTTCTCGAGCGGATCGATCCAGTCACATGTATACAACATGTACCCATATTCACAACTGACTTATCAAGTGCTATGGCTAGTATCAATTACTACCATATAGTCGTCGAATATACAAGTCTGTGGTCCTAATCATTCCCATGATAGAATAGACTTGGGATATGGTTTTACGATTATCAATCAATGGATTCTCTATTCATATTATAGCACAAGATATAAATGAACTAGATTAATGCCTTTATTAATGTGACACAAATACATTTTATAAGAACCAATGCCTATGAACTAGGGCACACCAACAGCACCTAAAGGTACAAATGGGAAGTGTGGACAACACACCAGTCAAGGATTCGTTTCGAAGCTCAGGGTATTGCCCACAACCCCGAAATACGGAGGTGCTATGTATGGACTACATCCCTAGATGCGAATGACGATCGGTAAGCGAAATTCGTGTGAAATAGTCGACTCGACCCTAAGGTACCGATCGTACAACCACGTAACTTTGGAGTATAGGTGCACGGTGCGCCGACATGCGCAACATGTCTTAACGTACGAAGGTCATGATGACAACTTACGAGATGAGAGGCACGGATGACATAACGACGTAATTCAGAATCATATGGGCATTGTGTATAGCATGGCGACATATGTCTTGAGACACGAAAGGGAGGTGACGACGACCCGGGAGATCCTGGTTCCATTCGAGTCCAAGGTACCGATCATAATCTTGAGATGTGTTGGCTAAAGTGTAGCGACATACATGGTATATCTTGAGGCATAAGTAGGACGTGTATGAGACATGTGATGAATGGTTAATTCGAGTCTCGGGGGAACCGATGCCGTGACAATGTTTCCTTTTTGAACTACCGATATGTTGTCGGCGATGGGGTGACACGCATAGTATGTCTCAAGTTGATCACGCGGAAAGTGAATGGAATCTGCCCCATGATGCGAAGGTTATGACAAACGAGGTATGACCACCAAGCAGCTTGGATCCGGCAAGGATGTATATCTAACGAACAGTATTCCTAACCATGGTAGAGGGAGGCGGAGCACGTTGTGACACATGGGACACGTCTTCGGATAACTTAAGCACGGTGGCAAAGACGCATGTGATATGTTACGATGCACCGGGTATACCCTCTAACGGTATAAACATGATGATAAAGATGTGCGCGGTGTATCCCACACAAAGTATGACACGATGAAGACATAGGGAATACCTCAAGGTCTAAAGGGGCTCCTCCGGACTAATATATGAGACACATCATAACATGCGGGGTAGACCTTTTGACGGGCATGCGAGACATGGTAAAGACGCACGAGATACCTTGAGACATATGGGGTATGTCTTCCGTTAGGCACCTAGCAAGGCGAGAACTCAAGTCATAATATACGGGGCATGGCTCTAGACTAGCGTATCCGATATGGAAAACGCATATGCGACCATATCGTGATGTACGACTTTGACAATATCCGGACGTACGCGGTGTACGACGGCGCATCGAGTACACGTCTTGACTAGCATATAGCTGATGTGATGGAGACGCATGGGACACTTCACGATATGGAAGGTGGGACGAGGTAAGGATGTATGGGATACGTCACGGCCCAAATGGTATGCCTTTCGTCTAACGTATATAACATGGTGAACAAGCACCTGATACGCCATGACATATGGGGCATGCAACTCATGCCCCTCGCTTGGCGCAAGGAATGAGGTGAAAATGTATAGGATGCGTTATGACACACACAGTACACCTTCTGACCGGTGTGTAATGACATTGTAGCAACACCAGGAATGGGTCACCATATACGAGGCATAACAGCGAAAAGATGTATGGGATACGTCACGACATAACAAGTACGCTCCTTGATCGGTGTCTGAAGGATTAATGGAAGATGTATGGGGTGCGTTACGTCCTACAGGGTATGACAAAGTAAAGACGCAAGGAATATGTCACCACATGACAGGTGGGACTCATGACGGGTGGAAACGTGATGACACGATGCAGCAAGGATATAGCGGATACGTCACCTGAGAACGGTATGCCTCTTGACAGGGTAAGGACATATTGGAGGTGTCGCAACATACAGGGTATGCCAAAACAAAGGCGTAGGGGATACGCCAGGACATAAGGGTTGTACCTTCTGACTAGTGCCTATGATACTAGGGAAATTACGAGGTACGCTACCATACGTACAGTATGTTAAGGCGAAGACGCATAGGATACGTCACGACATAATGGACATGCCTCCTCGCTAGCATACAGACAACACTGTGAAGACGCACGAGATGTGCCAAGGACGCATAGGATGCGTCCCAACACACAGGCACGATAAGGCAAAGACGTATGGGATACGTCACGACATAACTGGTATGCCTCCCAATGAACACGCGACGCTGGGGTCGACTCTTTCTCACATTCCTAACAAACACGTCCTAAGTCTACAAAACCTAGAATGGCTGCACGCAGCTCGGTTAGCATGCAACACTCTATATGGTATGACTGCAATGATTTGTTAAGCATAGGATGCATTATGACTTAAATCTGACTCGACTGATGTACAAACAGATAGAAATCCAAACGAACAAATTAGTTAGCGAAAATCGTACATAACGCGTAATTAGATTGCAATAAGAAAACGTTAGATAACAATCACAATCATCACATTATCTCTCTTCCATCCTTATTCCTCCACACACTCGTTGGTCCAAGTCTCTTTCCTAGGATTTTGGTTCGGGGCTCACATTGCGGTCCGGGGGACGCGTGATGCCGTCGATTATTGCGGAAAAGTAAATCATTCATCAAACAATACAATTTGTTTTGACGTATCAGCATTCAGTGACTAAGATATCGACCAAGTTGGATTGTTCTTTTGGGATAACTCGTCTTTCGTCATTTTGCGAGACACATTAGTTCGGGTTTTGACTCCCTTTGAGCGCATCTCAGTTTTTTTAGATGTGGTACGAGTTATTCTTTCAGTCCAATCGTTCGTTATTGACAATGACTCGTTCCCTTTTATTCGCATGGGTTCGTGTCTCGATTTTTGGATTACGACGGGATCTTTTGGATCTATCGAGAGACGTAACCACGTGTTCATTCAGTGATGAAAGCACTTTTTATTTTAAGGAACGGACTCATCGCGTAATGTGTTTGTTTTTAGCGTTAAGAATCCGTTTGCTCGTTTTGGCTACGTAAAAAGACGGCGAGTCTTATTTGAGCGCACGGTAATCTTTCGTCTAACAACAACTCTTTATTCCTTCCAATCTATGGGATATATCACCTTAGCGTGGTTATAGAAAATCAACGTTTCGTTGAATCGCATGTTTATTCGAAGCAGGGATATCACCGTTCTTTTTCAGTTAGGCACGAGTTAAGCAAACATGCAGATCGGACCATATTTCTTGTAGTTTTGGTAACGGTCGAAATGATCGAGCCATTAATCAAACCCACAGTCTCGTCCATATGGCGCAATTATGCGGTTTAGCTTAATTCGGCATTGTGATTTTAAACGGCATACATACCGGCTCGAGACACGTATCCAATGGTATTGGTTCATTTTCTTTAACTACCCTTGGGATGGGTATACATCGTAGATACAGAATGACTTTGGTCGTTTGTTTATTTTTGCTTTTCTTTTATTTTCTTAGTCACTTTTGCGGACACGTCCATTTCTCTTAAGAGCGACACAAGGCATAACGTAAGAGCTCGTCTTTTATTCGGAAGGGACGGGCCACATTTGCGAAACTCTTTACGTTACAATGGGATCATTCGAAACAGAAATGTTCTTTGTTTTCGTTTCGTCATAATCTCGTTTCATCCCAACCTATTTTAAAGAGTGTGAATAACGGCTACTGTTAATATAGTCCTTTGAATCGAGATATAACTATCCTTGATATGAAAGCGACTTGAACTAATACGTGCTTACGTCACAACATATTTCCTGAACATGTGCCTTCTTCGGGACACGGAAAGGGACCAGGCGGGTCGCACAAGTTCATTCATACGAGATGACTAAGTCGTCCTTGGTTCGAATCGTTTCGATGTTTTGGGGTAGTTTGTATATCGGTGTAAGAGTATATATTAACGTATCGTTTCGTTTTCTTTACATATTTTAGGATTAGACACGTATCATGGCAATTTGAAAACACGAACTGATTCATTTATCACATCAAAAATGGTAACGGGTAATCATATGGCAACTTCTAAGGCTACTATATGCTGACACGGCTGATCGCGGGACCTCACAGGACCGCACAAATTCGCCCCTAACGAATGGATGGGGACCCTTTGGCGCCTTACTGTAAGGGGGAACTTACACTAGCCTCTTTCGAGCGACGAATGGACTCTCGCTAGAGGTTTTGCGGAAATTACCCAAAAGGTTTGCAATAATGCTTATGAATGCATACGAAAAGAAATAATACGATCCGTCCCCGTTAAGGGCTTAATACACGCCTTCCGGAATCAAATTTCTCGCTTCCCCAGCAGAGTCGCCACTTGTTAGACGAGGTGTCGCGGCCTAATCTCCCGGGCGGACCGGGGGGTGGACACCTCATGGCGACGTAAGCGGTGATTGGCGTCGAAAGCAACCAATCGTGGAATCAAGCTGCTCGGCGGGACCGAAGCTCGGAGTATGGAAGAGTCGCCACCCACGAATGGGAAAATGAACACCGATCCCTTGCGGGAGACCGGTGAGGGTTCGGGAAACTTAGGTACGAGCCGAGAAGGCTAGCTCCTTTCCGGAGAAAGGCTACTAGGCACCCCGACATCGCCCGGTTATGAACCACCGCCCTCCTACTCAGCGTGTTAGGCGATAACGGACTAATCGCATATTTCTTTAAGTTTAAAATTCATTTGAAACCTTTTCTTTCTCGTTTTGAAAACCGTTTTGAGCATATATTATTGAAAGCCACTTTGGTAAAAAAATCACCCATTTACATTGATGCTAAATATATAAAAGAGAGAGGGGGAGAAGGAAGAATTAATTTATTTACAGTGTGTCTTATGCTTCGATTCGTATGTTAACTTTACACTAAACTCGCTCCCCAAAAACGAATTTATTTATATGGTTCATACCTTAATCGCCGTTGGAACGATTTAGGTACGTTTCAAAACCCCGTTGATTTACATGACCTCTTCTCGAATCGCCGTTGGAACGATTCGAGTGTTTGAAAATGTGGAATAAAGAATTTCAATCCAAAAACGTGGTTAGGCATACAAGTCAATTTATTTTGTACAAACCGTTTAAGAAAACGATTCAAAACTCTATTATTTACAATTAAAAACGATTTTAACTACAAGGTTCGCCTAATCCGTCGTTGGAATGGATTAAGGTTTCAACACGTGATATTTTGGAAATGACTTAAAAAAAACAAGAAAACGTTTTATTTACATTAGAAACCTCTAAAAAATTAAGTTTAAATAAACAAATTAAATTCTCTTTTTTGTGGTTTTACTTTCCCCTTTTCACTCAATTAACCTTTAACATTATCATAATCACAATAATAAACCAACTAAACCAAAATTCCCCAAGTAAAATCCTTTTGGAATATATACATATATACAAGAATAAAATAGAAATACATATATGTATAGTTTTATATAAAAATAGGGATATATCTATAGATGAAAATAAGTAAGAGGTATTATACAATATAACAAAGAAAGTGAAAAAGAATACTAAATATAATGTCTTTTTATTCTAATTCAAAACATGTAAAATTAATGAACCAAGTTCATAAATGGGAAGAATAACATTAAATATCTAAAATAGTTTTACCCAATGATAACCAACATAATTTAAAGGAGCCAAAAACTATATATATATACACATATACTACTTTATAATATTAAATCCAAATGAATTAAATTTCAACATGAAATAAATAACTATCTTGTACCTAATAAATAGTTATAAGACTTAAAAATAATTTTTATCAACATATTACATAATAATATACATATATATACAAGTAAAAATGTCAAAAAGTTGAGAAAGAAGGGTAAAAATGGTGATTTTCGGTTTCCAGCAGATTACCGATGGAAAATCCGTCGCCAATCTGTTGTTAGTGATAGAAAAGGCAGAATTACAGCAGCACTCCAAAACTTTCCAGATTCGTTCAAAAGCTTTAAATTAAGTCTAATTCGATCGTTTTGGATCTCCGAACTACAAAAAATGGATCATAGTCTATAACGGAGTTTCCTAAAACGACGTTTTTATTTTAAAACGTTATTCGGAAATATCTTTTCAAAACTTATAACTACAACGTTTTTAATACCCGAACTACCTTTTAATCGGATCACGGTTCGTATTGGGATATTAAAACGAGGTTTTTTATTTTAAAACAAAACCGAATTTTTATTTGACACGAGATAAAAATAAATAAATACGAAGAATTAAATAAAACGTGATAAATAAATGAATAAATGAATAACTAAATAAATAAAATTATAACATAAAAATAAATAAATAAAATAAAATAAATGAAATAAATAAAACGAGTCTAGTCCTCGGATAATACCTCAAGATCAGTATCTGACAGTCGAAGCCGGTTGATTCCACGAGTCGTGATTTTCCGTTTTTTTTAGTAAAAATTTAACTTTTGGGAAATTCGGAATTTTTGAGAAAAAAAATATTTTTCTCAAAAAAATCACTTTCTCTCTCTAAAAATGTCTAGAGTGAGAAAGGCTCTAAAAATCTCCCTCTCCTAAATGCATGGGGATCCGTGCCTTATATAGGCATGGATCCCCGGAAACTTTGTGCGACGCCCGGCTAAAGTTGGGCGTCGCCAAAGTAGGTTGGGCGAACGCCCAACTCATGTTGGGCGAACGCCCAACTTTAGTTGGGCGACGCCCAACATGCGTTGGGCGTCCATCTAACAAAAGTTGGGCGTTCGCCCAACGAAGGTTGGGCATCGCCCAACGCCCGTTGGGCGCTCGCCTAGAAGCTGTCGGGCGTGCGCACTCAGCGGCCGTCGGGCGTGCGCCCCGCGCTGTCGGGCGCGCGCGCCCAGCGAACGTCAAGCGTGCACCTCGCGCTGCCGGGCGCGCGTCCAACTGTCGTCGGACATGCGTCGGCTGCCGCTAGGCGTTCGCACCACGTTACTGAGCACTCGCGAGCCGTCCACTCGGCGATCGCGACTCCTACTGACCTCTCGTTTTTTTATTATACATTTTTTCCGCGTTAAAACTCCCGGAACCAACCGCTTCAACCGTCTTGTTTCAGGTTTTCGTCACAGGTCCTCCGACTCGGTGTCTACACACGTCCATCTCATGGTGCCAATCTTCAAAGTGAACCTAACTAATCTGGTACCAATTTTAAATCGGATGAGTAATCTTGGTGTGCACCGTGGGACAGGTCCATCCCAAAAGGTCTGGAAGTCCAGACTTTTTGGGATGGATGTGTCTCATGGTGCACACCAAGATTACTCATCCGCTTCAAAATTGGTACCGGATTAGTTAGGTTCACTTTGAAGTGATTTGTTATGATTTAAAATTGTGGCAATCTTATTGTAAATTTTGATAATGTTATGATTTGAATGTTGTTATTGTGGCAATCTGTCACGACCCAACCCATGCCATGACCGGCGCATAAATTAAGTTAACCTTAATCTATGCTAGCCTTAATTCTGAACTAATAGAAATTCCAAAATTTACTAACAGAATATCAAAGTCATCTCAATTACATCAATAAACCTTAAAAGAATCAAACTATTCAAGTCAAATCTCAATAATCAAAAGTCTCCAAAATAATATGAAGCTAAATCATTAAGCAGTCTCCTTCAACATCAATCCAAGGGTTACCTCACGAACATGGACCTTAATCTGAAAAAGAAATATTCAACGTGGTATGAGATTTTCGTCTATACGAGCGAAAACCTTAGTGAGCAGTAGTTATAGCACACAACAGAAAAGGAACAGGCAGACAGGCTGATACTTTTAAATTATGACAAATATAGTTCAAAAGGTAATATTTCAAAATCAGTTAAACCAAAGCGTCAAAATAATATAATCAATTCAAAATACTAGAAATAAATTGTCAAATCTAATACTGAAGCCTTTCAAAATATCAAATATTAGAACAATAAGAAAATAAGGTAAAAGCTTTAAAACACATGGTACAGTGTAACAGAGTGGTGATACTACACACCACCAGGGCCAGATAAATGGTAAGTGCTACCAATAACAGATACAGATAACAGATAATCGCCTTCACCGATCTTATGCATGATTCTAATGCTGACAAAAACAAATGCAAGGACCTAATGTTATGAAGATCGGTGAGAGGCCATATAACAGATACAGATATACTGAGCACTTGTACCAGTTTGAAAACATGTAGTATACATATATAAATCAGAAAATCATAACTGATTGAACAAATTATCAGATTTCCAAAATAAAAGTAATAACTGCGATGAATCGCGTATCAGAAAGTACTTATCATATCAGATCGATTTTAATAACTTCTTTGAAACTGATAATAAAACAAATCAACTATAAAGGCATGTTCCCAGAATACACGTTCTAATACTAAGGATATTTAGTAAACATAAGGTTTAAGCTATACGTTTTTTTTGAACGAAAATATACAGTCAAACGCAAATTTTTAATAAACAGTTTTTCAGTTCGGTATTTCAAATCAATAGAGTCATGTACTATAATTACCACTCACCTGAAGTCTAAGAGGGTGATTGATTCTTGTCAATCAAGCATTGTGGCAAATTCAGAATTTCCTAAATTGCTACGGATACAAGGTAAATGAGGGATATGTTATGTTAATTAGTCTAAAATTGAGCAATATAGTAGCCGCAACTGCTAAAAGAAACAGAGAAAGAAAAGAAACTTTAATAAACACATTTACGATTTAAGGTTTATTCACACAAATTCCTTCAAAATTGGAAGTAACAACACTATAATGTAGTTGTTTCAAGTAATTATTAGCTAGAATATAATATAGTAAAATTAAGGATATAAGTTAGTTTAAAATATAATATATATATTTGTTTAACTTTAAATCCAGAACATGGAAGAAGTGGAATTGTTGATAAAGGGAAAATCTAACAAAATAAAAGAAATAAAATAATATAAAGGAATTAAACTAAGGATGATGATTATAGCTTATTTGTTGGACGATTAAATATGGTGCAACTTTCCAGATTCCCAATGGTGAGTAAGAAAACCAATGATCTACCCACATCAACAATTTATATAATTTGAAACCCTCCCATTCTCATTCCCATTTCTAAATACTCCGAACCAAACGCTCCCTTATTTAATAATTTCACCAAGGACTCCCAAGGTTTGTAGATCCAGAACTTCAAGAAGGCAGCACAGTGGCGGCGGCTCCTTGAAGAAACTAAACAATTTTTTTCTTTTTTTCTTTTTCTAAAAATCGTAGAAATAGATTTGCTTTTAGAAATAAAGGTTTATTTGGTAGGGTTAACTCTTTATGCTCTAATATATATATATATATATATAACTTAGTATTTTCGGTAAAGTAAAAAGAGTTATTATTTTTTTTTAAATTTAATTGGCAAATAGGGTTATTACACAATCTTGTTGTAAAGTTTGATAATGTTATGATTTTAATGTTAGAATTCGTTGTTGTTTGCCATTTTTTGTTATATACCACTTCGCGAATTAGCTTCAAAACATATCCAGCCTTCGCATATGCAAACTAAATTCATCAAGCAAAATAAACTTCAGCTTCGCAGGCTTCGCATATGCGAACTAAATTCATTAAGTAAATCCAAACATTAGCTTCGCAGGCTTCGCATATGGTCGAATCTGCGAAGTCAGGCGAGAGGGAGACAGACGCACGTAAATATTGACGGTATTATGAGAAAGTCACACAAAATCAGTCTAGATATGTAGTAGGATGAGTAAATGGGTTAAATATGTAAATGGGTCTCCCATTTGACCCAGTTTTATAATTTTCTCAAAAATATATTATTATATTTATCTATAAAAGGATTATTTAAAGTAAACGTAAAAATAAAATAATAAAATTTAATTGAGATAACACTTTTCTGACATTAATTTTAATTTTTTTTAATATTTATATGCAAATATGAATCTGTGCATGGCACGTGCAAAAAAACTAGTTTATAAACTATAATCCTTAAAATATGTTAAAAATAATAATTTTATTAGTTTGATATAAAATTTGATTTCATAGTAAATGTGGTACTAAACAACTTTAATTCTCGGAATTTTACATTTTGAGATTATTAACTGATTTTTATAATGTCGAACTAAAAAATTGTTTTAGCAAAACGAAAATTTCAATCCTCTTTTAGATAAAAAAATTTCACAATTACCTATTTGACAAAACGTGAACGCATAGAGGTTTTTAAGACTATCCAATGAGGAAAAATATTTTCAAAAAGGCTCATTGACATAAGTAAATTTATTTTTTTCATCCTACATAATTTATTATTAGGCTAGATATATTAAGAAACTTGACAAAAAAAAAAAAAAAAAACTGATTTGCCCCTTCTACTTTAAGGGGTGACTTGTTAGCTTCTCGAACTTGTTTAAAATGACATATTGCACTTGTGAAGTTGTTACAATGATCTATTAGCCATTTGAACTTGCTTAAAATTATACACATTTTAACTTGTCAAATTCTTTTATTGTTCTGCCAGGTGGACTTAGAGAGTTAATGAAACGACTTAAACAAGTTAAGGACTAACAAAGAAATTCTTAAAATTTAAGAATCAATCATTTTTTCTCAAAAAGTTCAGGACGGCCCTCGTGTATTAAAAATTACTATTATTACTATTATTATTTAATTTACAACAATATTTAAAATTTAAAAATTCAGTCAACTTAAAAATAAATAAAAAAACTGCCAAAATTTTAGGACCTTGAAAAATTTACAACAGAAAAATCTATATTATTTTCTTAATCGTAGGAGTTTACTAAAATAAGAATTACCTAACTAGTATTTAATCTGAAAGACATATATTGTAAATAGCCAAAAATTAAAATAAAATGGAGAAAAAGGTTATTGGATGCTTAATTATTTGTATAGTGATTATAGGATTGAATGAATTGGCATTTGTTTAATCTGCTAGTAGTAGATGGTTGTTTATTTCATTGTACACAATTTTGTGTTGATGATAACGGACTTAGTCCAGGTATTCGAGAAAAATGCGAACAAAAATGTATCCCAAAATGCGAAAAGAGTAAGCTTCAAATTCTTAATATTTATCTCATAATTTTTTTTAAAAGAAAATCATAATGTTTTTTTTCTGGAGTTATATAAATGACGTCGTTTTAGCTTGCACTATGAGAAAAAGCAAATATTGTATATTTCTATTTCATCTACTTGAACGATGGGAAGGGGGAACCACCTCTCTCCCTGCGATTGGGGGGTTCATTGGCACACTTATGCCTCTGCCTCTCCCTCTAGGTTTAGGTAATACGAACTATATTTTATGAGTTATATTTTCACTATTATTAGAAGAAATATGGATTCTTAACTTTTTCGAAAAGGCAAAGACAAGAGGCATGTGAGAATTAGTGTACTCTCGGTAGGTGAGAACCATACCTCTTAGTCATCCTCATCAAATGACTTGGACATCTTTTTTTTCTTAACAACATTGTTTTGGTTTGGTTAAGGTAAAAGAAAAAAATTAACTCATACAACTTAGTCTTATTTTCACACCTCCTAGTTAAATATTCATTCCGCCATTGTTTTGAGCCAACCACATTAAAAACATTGAGGATAAAATTTTACTATTTGTTATATTTGAGACATATTTAAACTTTCTAAAAAAATGTTATGGACAAATTTATACTTTATCTCATATAAGATATTAACTAACAATTTGTCTTTTTCTTTTTCTTCTTTTGTGTGTTACAGATCCATATTAATGGTTGTTACGAAAGAAGAACCTATGTCGCTTCAAAGATGATTGTTACTACTTAATTAAATATTAATCAATTATTATTATTATTATTATTATTATTATTATATGAAGTTTCTTGTTTTTTTTTTGACAACCAATGAAGCATATATTAACAATCAAGAAGAAGCATATTACAAATAAAATCAGGGGGTACAGAAAACCACTCACCCCGATGTAAAGGTAAAATACTACTTCTAGCTAACAAATGAGCAACAGAATTTGTAGAACGACAGACAAATCGAATAGAGCAATTAAAAAGCTCGTTCAATGAAAAATGACAATCATTGGCTAAGACGTTAAAAGGAGATGAAACCTCTAACGAGCGGGCCATAGATCGAACCACGATCAAAGAATCTGATTCAATGATTACATCCTTCCATCCGCGGTCTTTGATCCAACTGAGAGCTTCATGGACCGATAGCGCTTCAATGAACGATGCATCTTGATAATTCTGTAAGATACCATTTTTAGCCGCAACAAACCGACCCAACTCATCCCAAACGATACACCCAAACCCAGCCACATTCTCGTTCGAAAATGACGCACCATCCACATTTAGTTTTAGAAAGCCTGTTGGAGGACGCTGCCACACCGTCGGGCTTGGCACAGCCAGACAGCCTGAAGGAGAAACCGATGCCTGCGCTTTCTTCCATGCTTGTAGAAATGAGCCGGTCGAATGGTACAGAATCGAGGCGTGTGAATCCTTCCGGTTCCACACAACGTCGTTTCTATAACACCAAATAATCCACCATAAAACCGCTACAAGCTCAACAAGCTCCACCGGTTTAGAAAAGATCTAGCCCCAATAATAAAAAATGTTATGAAATTGGGTTTCCACATCCCCAATAGGCGAGAGAGTCCAAATAGCTCGAGCCATAGTACATTTGAAAAAAATATGATAAGAATCTTCCACTGTCCCATGACAGAGCTCACATAAATCTGAGATAGGAACCCTCCGGGCTTTCAGTGCGACTTTAGAAGGGAAACAACTAGCAAGAACCCGCCATATAGGTTCTTAACTTTAGGGGGCACTTTAAGATTCCAAACTTTATTCCAAACTGGAGAATCAATGAAACAATTTGTTCCAAATCCAGCCATAAGCTTTCGGTACCCACTTTTAACTGTATAGTTGCCCCGCCGGTCATCCTTCCAGTACCACCCATCAAGATCAATCCGATTAGATAAGGGGATACGAAGAATAAGTTCTGCATCCCGAGGGACAAAAATGCCCGAAACTAACCCAACATCCCAAGACCGTCGACCCTCCTCCATAAGATCAGCTGCCACTTCCACCCCTAAGCCGTCCAATTTTTCACTTTCAATATATGGAAAATGATCGTCAGGGAGCCATGGGTCATCCCAAATCCGGACCTCACCACCCGCCCCTACAAACCTGCGTATACCAGACTTTAACAACTCTTGAGCACCCATAATACTACGCCAGATAAAGCTAGGCCCATCAGATAACGATGCATCAAGAAAATAGCTATTCGGATAATAAAGAGCTTTAAAAACTCGTGCCACAAAAGACTCAGGGTTTGAGCTAAGTCGCCAACCTTGTTTAGCTAATAAAGCTAAGTTGAAATTATGCAACTTTCTGAACCCCATTCCACCAAATTTTTTAGGGCAGCACAGCTTATCCCACGATTTCCAGTGTAAACTACCTTTACCTGAATTATCCGATCCCCACCAAAAAGAATTCATCAACTTCTCTAGATCATCACAGATATTCAAAGAAAATAGGAAGAGACTCATAGCATAAGTAGGAAGCACCTACACAACAGATTTGATCATAATCTTCTTTCCTGCTCTTGATAGAAACCTGGCTTTCCAACTCTTTAATCTAGACCGCACCATGTCCTCAGCAAAGCCAAAAACCTGTGACATATTCCTTCCTACCACGGAAGGTTGACCCAGATACTTATCCGGGAGGGCTACAGTGGAAACGCCCAAGATATTACTAGTTTCTGCACACCCACCATCTGGGCAGTTTTGACTAAAAGATATAGAGGATTTTGATAAATTTATTTTCTATCCAGAAGCACACTCATAGTCATTTAGAGCTTGTTTAATTGCTGAAGCTTCTGATCGATTGGCTCCAAACAAGAAGTAACTATCATCGGCGAAGAACAGATGAGAGATCGCTGGCGCTTGGTCCGCAACAACACAACCTTGGATCCGACCCTCTGACTCCAGCCGAGATAAGTAGAGAGAGACCCTCTGCACAGATAATAAAAAGATATGGTGACAGCGGATCCCCTTGACGGAGTCCCCTCTGAGGAACAATAGGGCCCACTACATGCTGCCCATGAACAACCCTATATTTAACCTTTGTAACGCACTGCATTAAAAGGTTAACAAAGCTTGATGGGAAACCCAGATTCAATAACATCTCCTGAAGAAATCTCCATTCCACCCTGTCATATGCTTTAGACATATCAAGCTTAAGAGCAGCCATACCCCTTGGAACCTTTCTAGTCCTCTGATGGAGATAATGATTCACCTCAAATGCCAGCATAACGTTATCAGTGATTAGTCTGCCTGGGATAAAGGCACTTTGGGATGGAGATATAAGAACATGAAGGACTTTCCTTAACCGATTAGCTAAGACTTTAGAAACAATTTTGTATATCACATTACAAAGAGCTATCGGTCTCAAGTCAGAAACCATCTCAGGTTTTGATTTCTTAGGGATTAATACAATATTAGTTTCATGAATCACATCAGGCAACACTCCAGAATTTAACCATAACAAACAAGCTTCAGTAACATGACCTCCTACCACATCCCAAAATTTCTGATAAAAACCGAGATTAAAACCATCAGGACCAGGGCTTTTGTCAGGGTGCATTGAAAACAATGTAAATGTAATATAATAGATGAATTATGTATTATGTACAAATAAAGTAATTTTTTAAAAAATATTTGTATTGATAAATTTTAATTATTAACATACTTAAATATTAAAATCATATATATGACCTCTTCGTATTTTCAGTTAAACCTCAATTGTTATAATTAGCTTCGGTTCAGTCCCCATGAATCACAGAGTAACCCCTCTTGTTTTTTAAATTTCTAAATCTAGCCTTGTTTTTTTTATATGCCATTTTGCGTCTCAATTTGACCCTAGTTTACGAATAGTTTCAATTAGACACCTCCTCATTTAATTTTTAACCGCCAATAAACTCCTCTGCATTACAATTACTCCCTTTAACTTATGTAAGTTTTAAATTTGGCCACCCAAACATTTTTATTCATGTAATTGGTCCCCTCATATCATAATTTAGCCTTATTATGCTTTATTTCACTCATCTAACCCATTCATTTTATTACATATGTACGTATTTTGTTCAGTTTAGCATTAGTTCCTGTTTTGTAAATTCAAGTATATATAATCCGTTTAATTTGTTAGTCTAAAAATATATATTTATATTATTTATATTTCATTTTACATATTTTAATACATGTGTGTATTTTATAATAATTTAAAAAAAAAAAATTTGCGCAATGCGATTATATTAAAGAAGAAAGAAAAATTTCCACCAGACCCGGATGTGATTTGAACCCATGACCTCTCAAGGCATAGGTAAGCTCTCAACCACTAGGCTAAGAGCTTCACCACAGACCCGGATGTGATTCGAACCCATGACCTCCCAAGGCATAGGTAAGCTCTCAACCAATTAGTTAAAGCATAATGTTATTAATTTAATTAATTAGTTTAGTTTTAATATGTTACAAATTAGTTAGTTAATTATCTTTTAGACCATTTTTTTAATACATTCATCCTCATATATATGTAATGACTTTAAATCATCACTGTATTAAAACTCATTTCTTGATACACATGGCACGTATGGTTTCAATTAGGTTTTAATACGACTAAATGTGCGATTTTAAACCAAAACATATCAATTCGATCCATTTCTTCCCCTGCATATCGAATCGAGTCAAATTGATGAAAATATCACTTAATTAATCCATATAGTTAAATAGTCAAATAAATGAGCATATATCTGGGGTACAATTTCATCTATAATGGACCAATAACTTATAAGAGTGTAGATAGTAGGAAGGGTAATTACCTGGCTTTAATGAGATTACTCGAACCATGTGCAAAAAGTATAAGATCCGAAAATTACAGGTACCGGATATATATGAGATTATTTTGCAGGTACACGCTACCGATACCCACCATGTATTTGGAAAAAAATGAAAGATTTTAACTGAGTTTCATAATTCATAAGAGACCACTTGTTATGAGCCCAAATGAATTAATACTATAATAAAGGTATTCGCAAATTAAATGAAAACGGAAATGAGATTCAAAAAGTATATTCATTAGGATAAAAGACGGAATAATAATTCAAAAAATAAACGGATAAGTCGCTAATACCATATCGACTGATATCCTAGTAGATAGTATAGACTTAAAATATCCAACCATCCAAAATGACAAAACCTAATAACAAAAGGGCTTTCTACATGAGATCTATATGTCTGCCTAGTGGGTTCTTTTTATCGGTTGGGTCTTTTTCCTACTTCAATGGGCCAACATCCCTATCTATTAAAGTTTGAGAAATTTACGTATAAATTCACATTTGAAAAACTATTTATAATTATGTAAATCTTAATTTTCATTTATATCAAACTAATAAAATCATTACTTTTATACCTTGTAAGCTTGAAATTAACCCTATTTCTATTAGGTAAATTTATAGACAAATTTAAGTTTAAAAACTTATCTACAACTTTTTCAATTACTTATTTGAATTATGTCAAATCCAAAAATACTATGGCAGTTTAAAGAAAACACCTCTTTTTTTTTCGGCGTCATTCTAATTAAACAATTTGTAAGATAAAAATTACGACTTTTGACGGGTTGAGAATTAAGTTACCAATATTGAGAAAACAACAAATACTTTTTCATTTATGATTTTCAGGTAGAGAACCCTAACTATTATGATTTTTCATTTTAGTTCGTTGAGCAATATACCTTATCAACTAAAAATATTTAAATGCCAAGAGGTAAGTAACGAGGGTATCAAGTCAATCAAAAACACTAAAACGAGTAATCGAAAGCATTAGAAGTTATCTTGAGTCTATTGACCAGGGAAATAGTGCTAAAAGTGACAATTTGAATGTCCAAGACGTATCAAACGATTCGAAAATGATTGGAATGCATAGGAGAAGCATTGAGTAGCAAAACCCACATCAAAAAACATATTTTAGGGGGTTAGGCTACCGACCCGAAGTCAGGGCCGGCCCTGGGCCTAGGCCGGGAGTGCGGCAACCTAGGGCCCAAGGCTATAGGGGCTAAAAAAATAGGTTTATAAATGTTTGGAGTAATTTTTTTATATACATATATTGATATTATTTAGGTTTTGACAGTTTAAACTTCAAAATGGTCCAATTGATTTTTAAATATAGATTAAGAGTTAATTCAAAACAATTTGTGACACATCTTATTTTTATTTGGATAAATAAAAGTATATTTGGTAAACCTAATAATACGTGTCATACCATTATTTTTATTTTTTTTTGTAGGAAAAGGAAAGGAAAAAAAACAAAACAAAGAACAATTAACCTGGGATTAGCCTAGGGAAGCTAACCCCAACCCTGTCTTCTAAAAGAAGAGAAGAGAGAAAGGTAGGGGGATCAGAAAGGGTAGTAACATCTAACATCCCCTCATGGCCAGCCGCAGCCAAGCGATCCTCAACACGGTTCTACTCTCTGAAAATGTGACTGAACTTTAAGATCTCAAAGGAAGAGCAAAGCCTCTTAATAGCTTTGATAAGGTTGCGGCTATTAAGACAAATAGCATGATTCTCAGTAATCATTTTGATGGCCTTCAAATTGTCAGACTCCACAGACAGCTTTTTAACGCTCAGGCTTTTAGCAAGCTTGATGCCAGAGAGAATACCCCAGAGCTCCACAGAGAAGGAAGAGCCCAACCCAAGATTCTGTGTGAACCCAGAGAGCCAGGCGCCCCCCGTATCTCTAAGAACACATCCGGCCGCAATCTTACCATTTATAAGGCAGGAGTCATCCGTATTTATTTGACAACCCCCTCGCTCGGCCTACTCCACCCCACGAGATGGACATCACTTTCCTGTGTAGACCTGGCAAGGAAATCCCCTTTAAGACTCTCAATAATAGTAGAGAGTTTTTTGGAAAAGAACTCAGCTAAGTTTGGAATAATAACAGTTTTATTACCAAAAATCTCCTCATTTCTCCACTTCCAGATTTGGTGACAGATTATAGCAAAGAGAATGTCCCCATGCTCCAAGTGAGTCAGTAACTTCCCACTAATACCATCAGAGAACCAGTCAAACTCAGAGTGGGCCAGGAAGGAAGAGAGAATATGGTGTGGGAGAATTTTCTTCCAAACCTCTTTACTCTTAGAGCAATCCCTAAGAGCATGGCACAAAGATTCAACATGGCCACTGCATCTACTGCAACCTCCTGAGTCCGCCAAATGCCGTCCGTGCCTATCCGAATTAGTAAGCAACCTGTCCTTAACTCCCAGCCACAGGAAACTTCTAATACGGTAAGGGACTTTGAGGGCCCAAATGGATTTCCAAATATCCGAGGGGGGGTCGGATCTGTTGAGGGTCGAAGCTTCAAAGGCAGACTTGCAAGAATAAACTCCATTATTAGTTAGCGCCCATCAATGCCTATCCATGTCCTCCTCTTGATTACTAACCTTCACTCCCCGAATTCTAAGGAGAGTCTCCAGGCTAAAGAAGGTATCAAACTTAGACCAGATCCAGTCCCCCTCTGAGTCTACTACATCTGCAATCCTCCAGTTATGGGTGTCCCTAGGAGGGGGGGGGGGGGGGAGCTACAAACATCAATTGACGGTTGATCCCCAATCCAGGTGTCAAACCAGAAGCTGATGGTCTTACCATTACCCACCTCCAGACCAACCCCCAGGCAGAACTCTGCAAACACGGCGCTAAGCCCTTTCCAGAGGAAAGAACAATTGACAACTCTCTCCTTAGGACCCCCAAAGATTTTGTCTTTCCTATACTTACCATAGAGAAGGCGAACCCAAAGAGAGGAGGGGCATTGCCACATACGCCAAAGGAGTTTCATTAATAAAACTTTATTATTATCCTTTGCTTTCCTAATGCCCAAACCACCAGAGACTTTCGGCTGACAAACCTCACTCTAAAATATATGTATATTAATCATGAATACATATATGAATGATGATGAATTATATATTAGGGTTTTAGGGATGTTACCGTACGGATCTAGTGGGCTTGAATTTGGTGATAAAGTTTTTGTGTTTACGAGAAAAATAAGATTTGCAAGAACATCTAAGAGAAAAAAATGCACGCTCGAAAGTATGGCTCTTGCATGATAATCAACTAGGTCAAAACCTCTTGACTACCCTACACAAGACCTGGATCAAATTCTTTTGAAGAAATCGAGAGTGATGGGGACATAAATCAAACTCAAGAGGACTAAGTCAGACTTCGAGATGTTAAAGAGAACTCGGGGGAGCATACAATGGGAGGCACTAGTAAAGACATCTTTAATCATTCATCAAATGTCAAACTTATTGAGTTTAGCGTTTAACTCCTCCTATAAGTATCACTTGGTGGTGACATTTACAATCGGTTCCAAATCCAGATAAACGAAGAGGGTTGTGGTAGGTTTGTGGTGGTCATCGTAAAACTTAACCATATCTTATAGACATAAACCAAAAGGGTGCGATCATCAGATCTCCATGTCCACCTAAACTAAAAAGACATATAATTATGAATACTTTTTGTCTAGACATTAAGCAGGAATTTGCGGAAGTAAGATATGAAATGTGGAAGCATAAGCCTCATAAATGGTCAAGAATTGGAGCAAAGACTGCCTGACCCTACCCCACCTCTCTATCAACACATGCACTAGACCCATGTTGTTCTTCAAGAATCTATATCTTTTTCCTTTACCATATAATCAAATTTCTAATAATTTCCATGCCCTTATATTCAAAAAGATACCTGCACATCTGGATAATTATACTTTTCATAATTCCACCCACTTCAGGATCATAATTATTCTTATTTTCGTACCTTAATTAGGTAAAATTATGCTTGTGTATACGGTATACGAATATTTTAGATCAAATGATGGAGAATTTAAATCTTTATTACTTAATTTATTAATAGAATTCCAAAGTGTACTTAGTTGGATTAAACATATCATATTTACACCGGTGTTTTTTAATTTCAGGCAAGTTGGTGAGTTTCGGTCTTCAGATGTTTCGATCAAATTCGGGAATTTATAATTAATTGCAATTATTTAAAAACTAAGTTTCAGGTGAAGAAAAACTAAGGGGCCTACTCTCATGGCTGAAGAAAATCACCAACTTTTTGTATATTATTAAAACTAAGTTTTTGGTGAAGTATTAAAAAACTAGTGTGTTGGTAGAGTTGTCACATGGTGTAATGGTCAAGCAAATTAATTTTAGCTTTATTTCTCTGTTACTTTATTTTTCCTAAAATGACTTATTATTGAAAGGATAGCAAAATTATCAATTTATCATATTCATATTCTCTTCAATGTTGTACAAAATAATAATAATAATAAACGATGTGTAATAATTGATATAATTATATAGAGTTTATTTTTGTTATATATTATAAGTCAAAAAAATTTGTTCAATTTAATCATTTACAATGTTGTACCAAATATACATTTAGGGGGCGTTTGGTTCACAATGGGTAAGGGAAAAGGAATCAAGAAATGGAAACTAAAGGAAAGGAAAGGAATGAGCATTCATACCCCTATGTGTTTGGATATGTTTAGGAAAGGGAATGCAATTCCACCCTATTCCCTTTGTGGATGTTTGGTTCAAATAGAGAATCAAAACTATTTTTTTTAATTTCATATATAATAATAAAAAAATTAAACTCTTTTAATATAGTTTTCATAAAACATGAAATAACTTCATATATAATCCCAAACAATCCAAAACGTCACTCACTTGCTACCCTTATTGATAATAATATAAAGTTCATAAAAGTTAAAATTAATCAAAGAAAATGCATAAATATTATATTTAAAAAGAAAATAATTATTTTAAAATAATGAAAAATAAATATTAAAACTGAATAATATGATAAAAGAAAAAAAAAATTTGATCAAAATTATTTTTCAGGGTAAAAAGGTAAATATAAATAATTATAAGGATCAAAATTGAAATTAATCTAGTGATAAAAAAATATAAGGATTAAACAAAAATAAAAAAAAAGTAAAATTTAGTCAAAAAATATTGTCTGAGTGAAAAAATTAAAAATATATAACAAAAATGAAATTAATCCATAGATAAAGAAATGTAAAAATAAAAAAATATAGAGACCAAAATAAAAATAAGAAATAAAATAAGGAGTAAAGTAGAATTTTAGAAGGAGTGGAGGTTAGAAAGAGAGGGGAAATGGAATAGAAAACCTTAGGGGAAAGTGGGGAATGAGTTAGATGAGTTAGGGGTAAACCCAAAACTAAAAAATGGCAAAAGGAATCATTTAATTAGCAAAACAAACACCGACAAAGGGAATGAAGCCTCCCCTTTCCTTTACCCTTTCCTGAAACCCCCAAACCAAACGCGCCCTTACTTAATAATTTATCAAAGAAATAAAAACAAAAATATATATACAACACATCACAATTTAAAATAGCATTCAACCTCAAAATTCAATAAAAAAAATACCTTATATATGGTTACATTGTTTTTTGATAAAGTAACAGTTACTTTGTTTTTTCATTATAAAAAAAACAAAAACAAAGTAACCACTGTTTCTCAAGAGTGATGCTGGAGACCGGGGGCTTCAGCCTGTCTCCGCTGTGTTCGGGGTGTGTAATGTGTTCGTAATAATACATGAGGTTGAGTCATGTTTGCAAGTATAATTACAAGAGCAACTCCATTTTTCAGTTTAAATTGGTCAAAATATTCGATATTTCTTACTTTTCGTGGAGAATTAGATCCCGTGATTGAGCTTTTTATTACATTCATTAATAAAGTTACTTATAAAAAAACATGAGAAAATATAACAATAATTTAAATATTCTTATCATGTCAACCTTAACTCAATCAAAAAAATTCCGTATCAATTTACTGTCAATCATATAATATTACTATTAAATTGGTTCAACAAGGTGTAACAAAAAAAAAAAACAAAATCAATCAAAATTGATTTAAAACCGATTTCCACACTATTTGAGCGAGGAGAAATAACTATGGCTAGAGAGCACAACCACGTCAATTTAGGCGTTTCTAACGTTTAATGTTGAGCGTTGGAGATGTCTTTGTTAGAGATAATGTTTCTCACTGATAAACAACTTAATATTAAGAAAATAGAATTTTTCCGAGAATTATGAAAATAAATTTAATCCTAATATAAAAGAAATATATAATTTTCATACATATTATCAAAACTAATCTGAGATTTTCGTTAATTTCATAAAATACAGGAAAGCTCATTTTATACTGGCAATGAACAAATTAGCCGTTATAAGAGAAGAAGTGGTAAATAATAATTTAACATCTAAAAAACTAATAGATAATTAAAAATAACCTCTAAAGTTATATAAATTTTATATCTTCGTATATTTGGAGTAGCTTTTACGTGGTAAGTATCTACAAAAAAGATATTGAAAAGAAGGAAGGGGTATAGAATGAACAATTAAAGCTGAACTTAGATTGAGAAGACAAAATAAAAGGTCATAAAAGCTGTAAGGCCCTGTTCTTTATTACTTAATTTCAGTAACAATCAGTTCAGTTCAGTTCAGTTCAGTTCAGTAGTAATCAGTTCAGTTCAGTTCAGTTCAGTTCAGTATTCAGTTTCAGTATTCAGTTTCAGTATTCAATAATTTATCATTATTTATTATAATTATTATATATTATTATTATTTATATATAATTTATTATTATTATCATTATTTATTTATAATTTCAACAATTTATTATAATTATTATAATTTATTATATATTAATTTATCTATTTTCATTATAATTATATTTATATATAATTTATGCTTTGTCATTATATATATTATCATTATTTATTATAATTATAATTATTTGGTGCAACTTATTTGCAAATTTTGCGAAAAGTAAATAAATATTATATTAATACGTTTACATTACAATGCTCTAAAAAATTAACTGGCTCAACTACCTTAATATCTCAAATAGTGCAATTTTATCCCTAATATTAGAAGCCAATAGCAATTTTACCCTTAACATTGATAAATTGAGTCAAGATTTTGTATTCATATGAAAATTCATATTTAGACGTTAGGAGTAAAATAACCCCGGACCCAAAACGTTAAAGGTATTTTTGTACCTTAATACTTAATTGTAATAAAAAGTTAAGAGTGTGTATTCATATAAAAATTTGTATTTAATTTCATAGGCTTTAAGTTATATATAAATTTGTGTTTGTATGTAATTTATATTTTTAATTTAAATTAGACTCATTTTTATTTAATGTCATAGGATTTTATCGAGCCTAGATTTTATTTGATATTTAATTTAGTTTAATCTTTAATAATATGTTTATTTATTATTGATATTATTTTTTTTGGTAGAAATATTATTATTATTATTATTATTATTATTATTATAAGCTTATTAATGTCCAATATTATCATTAAATTATTTTAAAGTCTAATATCATCATTATTGTTACGTTCGATTAAATTCGGTTAAGTTCGGTATCATTCAGTTAAGTTCAGTAGCATTCAGTTAAATTCAGTTCAGTTCAGTATTCAGTATCATTCAGTTCAGTTCAGTTCAGTTCAGTTCAGTTCAGTAGCATTCAGTTCAGTTCAGTTCAGTTCAGTTCAGTTCAGTTTTTTTCAGTAATAAAGAACAGAGCCTAAGTGGAATATGGGTCTGAATCCGAGCTGGATCCAAAGGGGGAAAAATATTATTTAATTAAGATTGATTATGGTCCTAACTCCTAACTTTATATAGTTTATATTAGAGTAATTAATTTAGGCAAAAAGCATCTCGAGGCCCCTGATCTTTCATTGTTTGGTGCATTAAGCCCTCGATCTTTTATTTAGACACATTAAACCCCTGATCTTTCATCATTTGGTGCATTAAGCCCTCGATCTTTCATTTAGACACATTGAGCCCTTGATCTTTCATATATGAGTGTATTAGACCCTTCCGTAAATCAATTAATATATAGGTTTATTAAGGGCATGTTTGGTTAGGTTTATATAACTGCAGCGTTTCGCATTTTCTCTGGACACTGCAACATTTTGGAGCTTTTCACGAAAAGCTCTTTTCATGAACAGTTGTTTGTAGTTACTTGTTATTGATAAAATTACCATTCTTATTTCCACAAAATGTGCTTCAATTTTAACATTATTTTTATTTTTAGAACATAATTATCGAAAAACAAGGTTTTATTGTGTTTAGTAAATTTTTTATTTTTTATTTAAATTATTTTTATTAATTTGTATAATATATTTTTTATTTTAGAATTTGTTATTTTTAGAACATCATTTGTTGTCACACCAAACATGCCCTTAATAAACGTATATATTAATTGATTTATGGAAGGACCTAATACACCCATATATGAAAGATCAAGGGCTGAATGTGTCTAAATGAAAGATCGATGGCTTAATGCACCAAATGGTGAAAGATCAGGGGCTCAATGTGTCTAAATAAAAGATCGATGGCTTAATGCACCAAACAATGAAAGATCAGGGGCCTCAGGATGCTTTTTGCCATTAATTTATTAGTCCCTATATTTTGATAAAACATATTGTTTAGTCTCTGTATGGTAAGGTCCTTAACCTTTTTCTTGATGAACTGTCTAGTCCTTCTGTCTATTTGTTAGATTTTTTACCGTTTATGAATTCAGAAATTACTAAATTACCCTTTACTATTTATCGGTCAAACGCAATTCACACCTCTATGTTTTTCTCTCACAACTCGCGCTAAAAAATGCAAAAAGGATTGAATCCCTAACCCATAATCGACTCAAATCAACCAGAAGAATGCAGAGATGAGAAACAATGAAGATAATGGTCTTATATATTTGATTTTGTGGTAAAAAGTAGTTAATGCATTACGTTTTTTAAAATAGATTTTGACTCAAATCCAAATTGACTAACAGAATCTCTATTAGAGTCTAACGGCATGGACTAAACAGTTTACCGAGAAAAACGTTAGAGACTAAACAGTTTATCGGAAAAAAGGTTAGGAACCTTACCTGTGTTTTTAAAAATACAGGGACTAAACAGTGTGTTTTATCAAAATATAGGGACTAATAAATTAATTACCCTTTATATTAAGAAAAGATTTTACCAAACCAGATTTAAATATGAAATGATATTAGGTGGATCTTACCTGTCGTTATTCACGGGGAATGTGTTAAGCCCAAAATATACCTAAAATATCATATATAAATGCGTTAAATTTACATTGAAATCGTGCTAATTATATTCATTTGGAATACTTTTACGTCTTTATTTACTTCTTTGGTGCAAGGTACTTAATTATTTGGTTAAATCCAAATAGGAGCGAAAACGGAGCTAAAATGGAGGAAAAACCTAAAAAACGTACCGAGAACGCATAACGGCTAGAAGAACGCTCAAGAATGACGAAAAGCAGTCGAGAGACAGGGAAAATTCTCTCTGTCGTGACTGAGATTTTGAGAATCTCAGTCGCGACCTACGGAAGCCAGCTCGGGAGAAAAACGAAGTTTTCACTCGTCCCTATACCCCCTGTCGCGACTGAGATTTTCAGAATCTCAGTCGCGACAGCGAACCATTCTGCACACAAAACACATGTTTTAAATCGGAAAAACGCGTCTGTTCGTTCGGATAAAAGCAACCCTTCACCAGCGGACACGACCCGTCATTTCCAACCCCTCAACAACTATAAATAAGTGATCCATTTCAGAAATCGAGGTTGGAAAAGTTAGAGAAATTAGAGAAGAAAGTTATTATGTTGAGTTTCTGATTCAGAAAAGAATCAGAAAGTTAGATTTCATTTCTGTGTAAACAAACTTGCTATACACAAGTTGTTATTAGATTAGTTATAAACACAGTATTAGTTTAGTTTCAAAGGTTGATCAGAGACAAGTTTTCATTCTGGTAGTGGACTGACCAGTCTCTATTCCGAAGATCCAGCGAGAAGAATTGACGGCTGAAGCGCATGAGGTTTGACGCACCTACGGAGTTTGAGGGAAAGATTGACGACCCGGATCTCAAAGTTTTCGTTACAATGCTATCCAAGTTTCTACTTCTCTGTTAACTTGTGAAAATTCACATTTCATTAATGATATACTTATTTATTCAATACATTCTTACTGTTGTTATTTTGATATTGTTCTGACAAAATGATTTTCAAAATGATAAATTGGTGTTTTTATTAAAACGTTCTATTCCATCTTATTCATATAAGAACTTTGTTGAACACTTGACAGATTTAGTTTTTATGGATGACATGATCGCTGATCGCGGCTTATCAGACATAAAATACTAGTTTGATTAAGGTAGGAATCACCTCAACATCAGGGGGGTTTCTACGGTTCAAAGCCATTTAATTGAATAAATTCCTATATTATTACATGTCCATAATCTTTCCAAACTTAAAGTTGTTTTCTTTGCTTTATGAAAATAAGTTTTATACCTTCTATTTATTCCAATTACGGAAGTATCTGTCTTGTAATCAAAATCTCAAGACAGAACTGTTCTCTAAACTCGATATAATACTTCTATCTAATCCTAATTTACCAAAACCAATTCCATCAATTAAACGTATTTCTTTTATTAAACCTAAACACGTGATTAAAACCGAATTAAATAAAGTTTTAGTTAAAAAGCGTTCCCTGTGGGTTCGATATCTTTTATTACTACAAGCGTATACCGTGCACTTGCGGAAATCGCTCAACAGAATGCCTCCATAAAATGCCGCAAGACCATTTCAAGGTCTAGATACAAAGTAATGAAAATTACTCGACCATGACACGCATAATTTTCAATAAGATATCTTTTGTTCTATGAAAATTAATTTATTTCGTTTTCATATTTTTAATTTTTAGTTTTTCTTATCTTTCGTTCATAATTTTTATTTTTATTTTTATTTATTTTTAGTTTAATTTATTTTTATTTTTATTTTCATTTTATTTTTATTTTTATTTCTGGTTTTTGTGTACAAATAAGTTTTGTAAAATAAAAATCAAATTTGGTCATGTTTTGAAATCTATTTTCATAAAGTGTTAAGTGTTTTTGAGAAAAATATATATCTAGAAATCTCAGTTGAGATTCTCCATGTTTTAGGATTTGGGAATTCTCAGTTGAGATTCCGGAAATCTCAGTTGAGATTTTCTGTATTTTAACATTTTGAAATAACTGTAAGGGATTACAGCCATCTAATTTCAAAATTTCTGTCAGTTGAATCGAGGAGGTATCACTTTGGCATCTTTTCTTTTCAACAGACACAACATTTCATTTATATGTCTTATATATTCCTGTAGGATCAGACTTATTCCATTTTCATTTCATCTTTCTGAATTTCTTTCTCAAATTCTCAATCCTACAGATATCATTTTCTTCTCTCTCCCAGACATGACTAAGACTTTGAAAAATGTTCGAAAACACACTTCTGCTCATAGCAAGCGTGTTGACATTTCTTCACGCTATGGAGCATAGTTTCCCATCTACAATCATGATGAAGGGAAACGATCTATGTAGTTTAGATATGCACAATTCTGTGGCATGCTGTATCGGGACGAGTTTCTGAACGAGGAACTCGGGATAAGCGAAGATATAGATCGCTATCTGACTAATTTGGGATGGACCAAATTTGCTTCTATAAAGTTTCCTATTATTGGAAACTGGGTATTAGAGTTTCTGTCTACTGTTCGTTTCGTCAATAAGAGGCGTGTTCGTCTTAGTTTTCATTGTGAGGGTAAGATATTCACTTTTGGATATCCTGAACTTCATACTTTGTTTGGTTTTCCACCACGGGACACCACTCCACATCATCCTGGCAGAGATATGACTTATACTGATATCTGGAGCATGTTGACAGGATTTTGGAGACTCAATCCAAGTCTTGCCTACAACAAATCAATAAATTCTAAACTCCATGCTGTATCTACATAAATTCCTCTGTCATAGTCTTTTTGGTCGAGTCGAGTCAGTAGCAATGTTGTGAAAGATACTGATCTTTATGTGTTGGGCGACATTTTCCAAGGCAACTCAGTGAACTCCTCGAAGATTCTAATGGAGGGGTTAGTTGCTGCTTCCCGTTCGAAGAAACGGAAGATTGGGTTCGCCAACATCATTTGTGGAATCATATTAGGAGCCAAGGGAACCATTTCTGTCCCTTGGACTGATACAGAACCATTCCCTATTCTAGACTACGAATTCTTGGAGAACGAGGGACTTGTCAAACGAGTTTTCCGTTCTGGTCCAACATTCCTTTCTGCACCAGAGAGGCAAATCTTCATTCAAACGAAGATTAACAGGGCCAATGCACGTCGTTTGTCAACTACTTAGGGATATAATTTGAGTTTCTGTTTTGTTTTATTATATATATGAGTGTTTATATTTTGTGTTTTTATGAGTAAAATGTTTTTATGTAATATATATAATAAGGTATTGTTTATATTTTTTAATAATAAATAAAAGTGCATTAATTCCTTAGTTTAATTCTTTTATTTAAGGAACAACCCTTGGTTTTCCTTTAATTTAATGTTTCAGTTTTGTTTATCTCAGTTTCAGGGATTAATATTCACATAATGTCACTTAATTATAAGAGGAATTGGGTTAGAAGTGTTAAAATCATAAAAAACAGTCCAAATTTTACCCAGAATTTCCAAAATCTCAGTTGAGATTCTGAATTCTCAGTTGAGACAGCAAGAGGACCACTTTCAGCAAAAAATTTAGACCCCCTACGTACTTGCTATTGCGACTGAGATTTTGAAAATCTCAGTCGCGACTTGCGACTTCCAGTCACGGGATTTGGGCGAAATTTTACTTCTTTTCCTATTCCTACTCTAAATACTTACCTATTCATCTATCCTAATCAATACCTATTGCTTACACCTATTTAAATCACCTCTTTTTACACCAATCAATCATCTTTTCTCTTCCCAATACCAAGATTCACTCATCTTCCCCATAAATCTTTACCCTATTCATCTTCTTCTTCCCCAATTCACCACCATTATCTTTTATTCTAACTTTCATCCTTTCATCTTTTCTTCTTTCCATTCACCAATTTCACAAACAAAAAAATGCCTAGACAAAAGACCGTTACTAACAAAACTAAGGCCACCGAAGTCAATCGATTACGGGTTCGATATGGAGCACCGTTCGATATTGCGACGGAAGCCGAAGGACGCAAATTTCGCCGATTTTCTAATAGCCAAATAGAGTTCGTCGACATGCTTTTTCTTGACACCGACACGGTAAACACACTTTCTTTTACCGAGCGTATTGATGAATTTCTTTCCGTTCTTGGTTGGAAACGATTTTCTAGTATGCGTTTTCCTAGTCTTAAATCGTATATTATTGAGTTTTTGGTTACTCTAACCTATGACAAGAAGAAAGGGGTTACTCTTTTCGGAATGATGGAGTCCGTTATGATGTTGGGTATGCGACCATGAACCGTTGGTTTGGTTTTCCTACTCGGAATTTTTATTCCAAACCAAAGCCTTTTAATTAACACACGGTTTGGCAATCTTTAACCGATTTAGATGTTTTTAATCCAAAGAATACATCTAGTAAGCTACTTAAGGATGATTGTATATTCTTTTTTCACAAGTTTTTATCATTCTCCTTATTTGGTCGGGTTGAAAGTTCAAAAGTGCAAGTTCGTGATTTGGTTGTGTTAGATGCTATTTTTAAAGGTTTGACAATTGATAGTATTGAGATGATATTTACTAATTTAGTTCGAGCTTCCAAGTCTCGCAATAAGCAAGTGCCTATGGGTAATTTAATTACCGGCATTGTTTTGGGTGCTCGGGGTGAATTAGTGGATTATCAAAATATGCCCCATGTTGGTTTACCTTCCTTAGATCTCACGGCACTACAAAGGGCCAATTTATTGAAGAAAATGGGACCGCCCGCCTTTATATCTTATGCGGATCGCACAAGACGTGTTTTTGCTACCATGGGTAGTGAAGCCTCGAGTTCTCAAGGTTTAGGTGCCCAAGATGATGATGAGGACGATGACGAGGAATTTGATGACGAAGAGGAGGAGGAGGAGGAGCATGTTGATGTTCATACCAACGAGTAAGCACCTGTAGAACCGAATGACGAAGAACAAGTTGGATGGCAACGTGTTTTGACACAAATGAACGAGCATAACCGTCACATGAATTTGCGGTTAGATGAAGTCGTTGCCCACAATACCGAAATGAGTTCGAGGATAAACACGGTGGATGCCAATATCACTACATTGAGATGTGAGCACAAATCTACTCGTCGCCGGTTGCTATCTTTCTTCCGACGCCAAAGAGTTGAGACTACGCCTTCTCCACCGAGTTCACCTTGATAGGTTTTATCCTTTCCATCTTTAACTCATTTTCGTTATTATTATTATGTCTTGTTAAATTCGGTACAATATTTTTAAATTATGTTTGGTACAATTTTCTTTATTATTATGTTTGAATGTTATCGTACTATATTTTTAATTCTAACTCGTATGGTTTATTTCGTACTATTTTTCGTGTTTTATCGCTTTTTGCACCAATGAGGACATGGTCAAAATTAAGTGTGGGAGGAGATATTTCATATTCATTTTAATTTTAAGTACGAATGAATGCAACGAATGAGAAATATCTAAAATGAATTCTATTTATTTAAGTATAAATGCATGTTGTTATTCAATTTTAAGTAAAGTATATAATGCAACATTTTTATAATAAGTGCAACACTTTTCACAAATTAATAGCAATTTTTCATAAACATATAATTTTTGTTAAAGTATATATTTCATATGTTTTTAACACTTTAATTTTAAAAATTATGTTAAGCATATTTTAAGGTTATCATTATTGGTAGAAATAATATTTCTATACGGGCAATATTTTTACAAATATTTTTACAAATCTCCGATACGATTTTATCAAAAAACGTCTCGAGTGAATGTGTATAAGTAAAATTTCTTTAGTTTCAAATCTCTATTTTATATCATGAATTCATGATAAATATAAATCTTATTTTCAATTTTCAAATTAGGTTTATAGGCATAAATCAAACTAACAACTTTAGCTTTTTAGCTTGATATTATTTTTCGTCTTACATTAAAATCCAATTGAAGTTTTTAAGGAAACTTTAGCCATAATACATGTTGAATTTCAAGTCAATATAGGATGAATGTGCTATTTTTCTTTCCCAATTTTATTTTCATGTTAATTAAATCAAGTATTCGTATTCTTAACTTTTGGCCACGATTGAGACCAACCTTATCACAATCGAGGTATGAAAGGGAAGAACATTAAGTACCGTTTACTTTTGGCCACGATTGCGACCACCCTTATCACGGTCGAGGTATGAAAGGAACGTTCAAAATTAAAAGCAAAAATTAAACGTGTTTAAAGTTTTAAGTAACGATTGCGTCCACCCATGGCATGGTCGGTACCTCTTAAACGAACACGAAAGCAAATTAATGCGTATAAAGTTACGATCGAGACCACCCTTATCTTGGGCGTAACTAAGCAATTATATTAAACCTAAGTCCTTAAATCTATATTTGTAATAGTTTAGGTTTGGGAAAGGAAATTTTGTGCTTAGAAATGCCTTGAGACGAAAGATTCGGAAACATGCATGCTTACACCGTCCCGAATACTTCAATATAAAAATTGAAATACAAGACAAATAATATATCTCTTTTACACTACCTAGTTTGATACTTTGCGTATAAATTTACCATGAAAAGTTTATCTTTCGGTTTAACTAATTTAAAGAGGAATATATGGATATATGTTCTATTTATAAAGAGATTGATTAAAGAATAAATTCAGTGAAATTTTGCTCGGGACTAGCAAAAGCTTAAGTGTGGGAGTTTGTTAAGCCCAAAATATACCTAAAATATCATATATAAATGCGTTAAATTTACATTGAAATCGTGCTAATTATATTCATTTGGAATACTTTTACGTCTTTATTTACTTCTTTGGTGCAAGGTACTTAATTATTTGGTTAAATCCAAATAGGAGCGAAAACGGAGCGAAAACGGAGCTAAAATGGAGGAAAACCCTAAAAAACGTACCGAGAACGCATAACGGCCAGAAGAACGCTCAAGAAGGACGAAAAGCAGTGTAGAGACAAGGAAAATTCTCTCTGTCGCGACTGAGATTTTGAGAATCTCAGTCGCGACCTACGGAAGCCAGCTCGGGAGAAAAACGAAGTTTTCACTCGTCCATATACCACCTGTCGCGACTGAGATTTTCAGAATCTCAGTCGCGACAGCGAACCATTCTGCACACAAAACACATGTTTTAAATCGGAAAAACGCGTCTGTTCGTTCGGATAAAAGCAACCCTTCACCAGCGGACACGACCCGTCATTTACAACCCCTCAACAACTATAAATAAGTGATCCATTTCATAAATCGAGGTTGGAAAAGTTAGAGAAATTAGAGAAGAAAGTTATTATGTTGAGTTTCTGATTCAGAAAAGAATCAGAAAGTTAGATTTCATTTCTGTGTAAACAAACTTGCTATACACAAGTTGTTATTAGATTAGTTATAAACACAGTATTAGTTTAGTTTCAAAGGTTGATCAGAGACAAGTTTTCATTCTGGTAGTGGACTGACCAGTCTCTATTTCGAAGATCCAGCGAGAAGAATTGACGGCTGAAGCGCATGAGGTTTGACGCACCTACGGAGTTTGAGGGAAAGATTGACGACCCGGATCTCAAAGTTTTCGTTACACTGCTATCCAAGTTTCTACTTCTCTGTTAACTTGTGAAAATTCACATTTCATTAATGATATACTTATTTATTCAATACATTCTTACTGTTGTTATTTTGATATTGTTCTGACAAAATGATTTTCAAAATGATAAATTGGTGTTTTTATTAAAACGTTCTATTCCATCTTATTCATATAAGAACTTTGTTGAACACTTGACAGATTTAGTTTTTATGGATGACATGATCGCTGATCGCGGCTTATCAGACATAAAATACTAGTTTGATTAAGGTAGGAATCACCTCAACATCAGGGGGGTTTCTACGGTTCAAAGCCATTTAATTGAATAAATTCCTATATTATTACATGTCCATAATCTTTCCAAACTTAAAGTTGTTTTCTTTGCTTTATGAAAATAAGTTTTATACCTTCTATTTATTCCAATTACGGAAGTATCTGTCTTGTAATCAAAATCTCAAGACAAAACTGTTCTCTAAACTCGATATAATACTTCTATCTAATCCTAATTTACCAAAACCAATTCCATCAATTAAACGTATTTCTTTTATTAAACCTAAACACGTGATTAAAACCGAATTAAATAAAGTTTTAGTTAAAAAGCGTTCCCTGTGGGTTCGATATCTTTTATTACTACAAGCGTATACCGTGCACTTGCGGAAATCGCTCAACAGAATGCCTCCATAAAATGCCGCAAGACCATTTTAAGGTCTAGATACAAAGTAATGAAATCATGATAAGAACATCATATGAAGATGTAAGGGATGCTACAATACTAGTATATTTTGGTGCTTTCCATCGAAATTGCCATTTTACAATAAGTGCAATTGGAGCGTGGGTCCACTGGTATACTGTTTTTATATGCTATAATGATGTCTATATTCAGTTTGTTCATAGTGATGAACGTAATATTAGTCGTGAGTGTTAGTGCTTACGTTCAACATGCATCATTTTATGATGATCAATATGGTTGTTATGTGGAGCAAGACCAGGAGTCCCACGAAAATCTACATGGTCCTGGTTATGTTGAAATATGAGAGCATCTATGGATGAGTAATCCTCATTGTGGAAATAGTTATTTTTGTAACTATGGGACGAAAGCCTCCGTTTTCATCATCCTTGACGGCAATCTTGTTTTGAAAGAAGTACGATCACAACTGCAGTCGAGTATAAGACCTACGAAAATTTTGCATGCTCTGATATGAGCTATGACCAAAATTCTTTCATGGATTCCAGACTTGGTGCATATATGGAAGTAGTCCAAGTTGTTAAAATTGATGGAGAAGTGGAACCATTACTTGCAAAAGAGAAACCATCAAAGGATGATTTGATATAAGATTTTCATAAAATAATGGATCGATTCGAGAAACAAGCGACTATTTGGGGGCATTCAAAAGGGAGAATTTCAGCATGATACAAATTTAGAGGCATCTCCCACATATCCAACTCCTCCAAAAACAAGAAAGTATCTTGAACCGTTAATAGTAAATGTGGTGCAACCAGAAGCTAAGTCCACACTCTCAACCGGAAGCTTCCTTTTTGTAACTTTGTTGACAGTCAACCTGGTGCGCCTTGTCGTAGAAAGCACTTCCCCAACCTATGTGGCACCATCACCTTCTTCACTATCCCTATGGATTGTTGAAACACCTTTTCCACATGATTAACCCCATGATTAAGACAATTAAATTTAAGTGCTTTGATTTAATTGTACTAATGTGTTTGTTCAATGTTGAGTATATCTATAAATGAGAATAGAAATAAAAAGTTGGACAAAACGAAGTCAGCATGGAACACAGCACAAGCTGAGTAGAAGTATAACTCAGCATTATAGAAGAAAAGTCTTCTTCAGAACAAAAGCTTGAAGACGAAGCTGCCCGAAGATGCTGAGTAGAAAGTTACTCAGTCTCCAATATAGATAAAGAACAAAGGCAACGTCAACAAAATCAAGCTGAGTGTTCGTCAGGTCAGCGCGAATGATCCGTTTACTAAAAGACAAGATCCGACAAAAGTCTGCGCCAATACAGAAGCCTTGGAATTACGCCCAGAGACATTTTCGAGATACAAGGGTCAACTGGCATTTGGCTAAAAGACGAAACTGGTGCTAGAAGATGAACCTGGAGGAAGAAGACAAGCCTGACGCCTGCTATTTTCAGACGACAGGATTGGCCTGCAAATCTGTATGCTGACCAATGAATGATGCAAGAAGAACGTTTGAATCCAACGGATACATCCGAATTCAAATGATTGAAGCATCAGATTTTACTATAAAAGGACAAGTTCATGACTTGGATCCTTTGCCGAAGTACAAAAAGAAAAAGATATATACAAGCACATACAAACAGAAAAAGCAATTTCTTACACTCAAATCCAATCTCTGTGTAAAAGTCTAGAGTGAATTTGTATTCATCTAAAGTGTTCTTCATCTAGAAAGAATGTTGAGCGATTTCCGCAAGTGCACAGTATACGCTTGTAGTAATAAAAGATATTGATCCCACAGGGAACGTTTTTTCAACAAAAACTTATTCTGAATCGGTTAAATTTACTTTTAGGTTTATAATATAGAAAATCGTTTAATCGGTTTTGGTTTTGAAATTGCTAGAATTTTAGAGTATGAAGATGTTAGAAAATATCTGATTTAAGAATGAATTTGCAAAACAGGAACGTTTTAGTACTTTAGAAAAGTAAACAAGTATATTCGTTTGCATTAAGCAAAGAAAACAACTTTAAACTTTGTACGAATTATAAAGATGAAATAAATGACGGAACCTCTAATTAATTGGCTTTGAACGCGACAAAACCCTTATCCGGGATAATTGCCCTTAACCAAATTAAAACTCTACCGAGATAATAATTTGCCTAAGTGTTCAACAAAATTTCCTTGTAAAGATTTTGAATTAAACTACGTTTTAATGAAAACACCAGCAGTCACTTTAGTGGATTGGTTACCATAAGTGCTGCATAAAAATCTATCGAATAGAACAGACTTTATTAGATGAAATATAAATTGATACAAGTTTACAGAGAACATGGAGCATGGAAACATTCGACGACTTGCAAGTGAACGGGTTGTCAATCCTTTCCTTGGGTTTCGTTAGAGTTTGTCAGGCTCAGGGGCGGATCCTCTACTCAATCTTCTCGTTGAATCTTCGTAATAGAAACTGGGTCGGTCTACTACCAAAATGAAAACTAAACTGGAACAATGTCTAAACGCTACTGAATTTGTTATTATTTAGTAAACAATGTGTGTACATCATATTGCTTTGAACAGAAATGAAATCTAATCTCTGACTCATTTCTGAGTCAGAGTTTCTGCATAACTCTTGCACTAATCTAAAAATCTAACTCTCTCATCATTTTTCTACATATCTTCAACTCTCCATCAACTCTTTATTTATAGATGTTGAAGGGTCTTGATTGAAGTGTCGTGTCCGTTGTGAAGGATCGTGTCCGTTGTGAAAGGACGTCTTTATCCACCCGAACGAACGCGTTTCTTGGATTTTAACATGTGTTCATTGTACTTGGCAGAATTTCTGCTCTTACCGAGAATGGAAATTCTCTGCCGAGAATAAGGAAGTGATTTTTCAGCCTTCGGACGAAAGGGCGTGTCGCGACCGAGAATTTGAGATTCCCTGTCGCGGCCCCAAATTCTCTACCGAGAATTTTGGATTCTCTGCTGAGAATTTGCATCTTTCTCTGTTTCTGACTTCATCTTTGTCCTCGTTTTGGTGTAATTGATCTTTGTTGTTTTTGACTCCTTTTGTAAGGTTTTTCTTCTGTTTTTAAGCTCTTTTCGTTCCTATTTGGATTTTACCAAATATTTACGTACCTTACAAGAAAGAAACATATTCGAGAGTAAAAGCTTTCTAAACAGTTATAAATAGCATAAATTCGTAGCAATATTGATGTAATTATTGATGATATTTTAGGTATATTTTGGGCTTAACAAAGAACAAATTTGTATCAATTGTAAAGATTGAGAAAGTGGTGCTGAGTACTCGGTTTTAGTACTCAGCGGTAGAGAAAAATCTGAGTGTTTGGTTATAGCGCTCAGTAGGGTTGAGCAGACGAATAGAGGACGGTACTCTTGCATACTCAATTGTTTTGTAAACAGTTTGTGCTCTACCTTTAAAGATCTTAGTAGTGGATTGAAAAAACCCGGAAGGATTCTGGGGACTGGACGTAGGCGGTGAGGCCGAACCAGGATAAGTCTGCTGAGTAATTTCTAACCCTTTCTCTCAATATATATATATGTATGTGTTGCTTGCTTAAATTACTCAGGATATAAATTGTATAAGTTGATACTGAGTAATCAGAGTGCTGAGTTGGAAGCTGAACTTAAGTGTTAATTCCCAACTCACAAGTAAAATGGTTCTAGTCAACCTCTGACTAAAGCTGTCTTACATCTCACCCGGCCTTGCTGACCAAAACTGAGTAAAGTAATTTAAAGAATTAAATTAAGTCAGCATAATTACGCGAAAAAATTACATTAGTTCCTACCCCCCCCCCTTGGAACTATTCACACGGGACCAACAAGTGGTATCAGAGCACAGTAGCTCACTACTCAAAGATAAAACTATCTTGAACTTATCCATGTAAATGGCTGAGAACAGCACTCATTTCCTTCTAGGAAATCAAACAACACAGATACTCCCCGAGGGATAATCTATTAGTCGGTCTCCCTTGTTCTTCGGGTCAAACTATACATTTTGGAAGAACATGATGAAAATTTTTATACAAGCAACAAACATGAGTGCATGGCTTGCAAAAGTCCAAGGCCCGTTTGTTCCTTACAAAATGGTAAACAACGAGAAAGTTGTTAAAAGTGAAACTGAGTGGTCAGAAGATGACCTTAACAAACTACAGAATAATGCTTCGGTTATCAATATGCTTCATTATGCTTTAGATGCTGCAGAGTACAAAAAAATTTCAGGTTGTGAGTCAGCACAGGAGATATGGAAGAAGCTGGAAGTGACCTATGAAGGCACAAGCAAGGTCAAGGAATCCAAAGTGAACCTGATGAGGGCATCTTGTACTCGTACGTGGGGCGTAGGATAGGACACACAGAGCCTGAATCCGGAGCCGAGAGAAAGGAAGAAAACCGCGCGGAAGGGGGATCACTAGGGCATCCACGCGGAGCATGTTGTCTAGTACGCGGAGCATGGATCAAGCCTTCGGGGAGAACCAGTTCCACGAGGGCATATACGTGGGGCGTATCCCGAAGGACGCGGGGCGTGAAGACCACCTTCGAGAACATTCAAGCTCAGACATGCACTCACACGGGGCGTGAGAAGATATACGTGGGGCGTACCTCATCCGAAGAATACTTCCTCCCCAAGTTCTTGATGCTTGGGACCACTCCTTAATTACACCTTTGCCACTCCCTAATTACAACTCTACCACTCCTTATTTACAACCATGTCACCCCTTTACCATTAACCCAATTTACCCTTTAGATTTGTATTTTAATTAGTTAGATAATTTACCCTTTTGTAATTTGGCAATTAGGTTTTTTTTTAGATGATATAAATTCATCTCTTTCTCTTTGTAATGTTTAACTTTTTATCAATCAATATTATATCTTCTTCCTTGTGAAGTTTGTTAAGGTTTTCACCTTCAACAATGGGGATTTCACTATTCCTATGGATTTAGTCCATGAAACTTGGGATTCACTCCTTCTAGTTTAGCTAGAGAAGTTGGTATTCTTTGTAAGTTTACGATTAAAACTTTCAGATAAAACCGATCTGTATCAGAACCAACACATGAGACTATACGAGCTATTTGAGATGAATGAAAATGAAGACATCTCAGAAATGAACTCAAGGTTCACCAACATCATCAATGAGCTTAAAAGACTTGGCAAGAACTTCATGGAAGAAGAGCAGGTGAAGAAAATCTTAAGAAGTCTACCCAAAAGCTGGCAAGCTAAGAAGACAGCTGTGGAAGAAGCTCAGGACCTGACCACATACAAATATGATGAGCTCATAGGATCTCTGTTGACCCACGAGATCTCCATCAAAAACTTTGAAGCTAAAGAAAAGTCAGAAGACAAGAAGCAAAAATCACTTGTCATGAAAGCTGACTCAACAGAAGCTGACTCATCAGATGATGAGGAGATGGACATGTTTACCAGGAAGATGAAGAAGTTGTTCAGAAAGAATGACAAGAACAGCAAAAGGCCATTCAGAAGAAGCGATAAATACAAAGCTGAGTCCAGCGACAGCAGATACAAGAAGGACAGCTCGAAGCCTGTCACTTGCTTTGAATGCCATCAAACTGGACACATTAAATCAAGCTGTCCAACTCTGAAGAAAGAAAAGAAAGGTAGAAGAAAAGAAATGGTGGCGACATGGAGCGATAGTGATGAGTCAACCTCATCAGAAGCTGATGCCACTGAGTCAGCAAACATATGTTTCATGGCTGACGAATCTGCTGACCACTATCGATCTGAGCAAGCTGACCTCTCAGATGGATCTGACCAAGATGAACACTCCAATGAGGTAACTGTTGAAACACCTTTCCATAAGATTTTGATTTGAAAAAATCATCCATGATTAAGAGGCAGTTAAATTTAAGTGCTTTGATTTAATTGTACTAATCTGTTTGTTCAATATTGAGTACAAATATATATATAAAGATAAGGACAGGACAAAGTCAGCTTATCAAATTAAACGCGAAAAAGTTATATTAGTTCCTAACCCCCCCTTGGAACTAATCACACGGGACCAATAAGTGGTATCAGAGCCTAAGCTCACTACTCAAAGATCTAACAATCTTGAGCTGATCCCGAAAAATGGGTGAGAATAGCACTCGTTTCCTTCCCGGGAACCAAACAACACAGATACTCCCTGAGGGATTATCAATCACTAGACCTCCCCTATTCTTTGGATCTAATTATACATTCTGGAAGAATAGGATGAAGAACTTTATTCAAGCCACAAACATGAGTGCATGGCTTGCAATTGTTCAAGGTCCACATGTGCCATATAAAACTGTTAACAATGAGAAAGTTGTTAAAAGTGAAGCTGAGTGGACAGAGGATGACCTCAGAAAATTACAAAATAATGCTTCGGCTATCAATATGCTTCACTGTGCTTTAGATGCTGCAGAATACAATAAGATTTCAGGTTGTGAGTCAGCACAGGAGATTTGGAAGAAGCTAGAAGTAACCTATGAAGGCACAAGCAAGGTTAAGGAGTCCAAAGTAAATCAGCATATGAGACTCTACGAGCTGTTTGAGATGAACGAGAATGAAGACATCTCGGAAATGAACGCAAGATTCACAAACATCATAAACGAGCTCAAAAGACTTGGAAAGAACTTCACTGAAGAGGAACAGGTGAAGAAAATCCTAAGAAGTCTGCCTAAGAGCTGGCAAGCAAAGAAAACAGCTGTAGAAGAAGCTCAAGACTTGACTACCTACAAATATGATGAGCTGATCGGATCCTTGCTGACCCATGAAATCTCTATGAAAAATTTTGAAGCTAAAGAAAAATCCGAAGACAAAAAGCAGAAATCACTAGTGATGAAAGCTGACTCTACAGAAGCTGAGTCAACTGATGATGAGGAAATGGCTATGTTCACTAGAAAGATGAAGAAGCTGTTTAGAAGAAATGACAGAAACGGCAAAAGGTCATTCAGAAGAAGTGACAAATACAAAGCTGAGTCGAGTGACAAATACAAGAAGGATAGCTCCAAGTTTGTCACATGTTTTGAGTGCCATCAAACTGGGCACATCAAGTCAAGCTGTCCCAACCTCAAGAAGGAGAAGAAGGGAAGCAAAAAGGCTATGGTAGCAACATGGAGAGATAGGGATGAGTCAACCTCGTCTGAAGCTGAGGCAAATGAAACAGCCAACATATGCTTCATGGCTGATGATGCTGACCACTCTCAATCTGAGCATGATGACCACTCTGATGAAACTGACCAGGAGGTGCACACTAATGAGGTAACACCCTTACTTTTGTTTAGAAATGAGATGGTAAATGCCCTGAGTGATTTATATAACTAACTAAAAAATGCAATAACAAGATAAAATCACTCAGCAGGTGATGTGACGAGATTGAAGAGGTCAAGCTGAGTGACCTCCGATATCTCCTCCAGGACAACTCAGACTTACATACCAACATGCAAATAATACATAAGTTTGTCACGGAGGTTCAATCTGAGTCAAAGAAACTTAGAAAGGATGTCACAACCTTACAGAGTCAAGTGAAAGGCTCAAGTGGAAATAAACCCCATGCTGAGTACGCAGGTACTAGTCAGCATAAGCAATTCATTCAATGTGAATGTTGTGGAAAAAGGGGGCACACAAAAGATATGTGTTGGCATAACAAGCGGATTGTCCAATGTGACTTCTGCAGAAGAAAAGGGCATTCCACAAAAGTATGTTGGCATGCCCAACACAACAATGCTGACCATACTCAATACAACCCTCAAAGGGTACCTTTTTGTGACTTATGTGGTAAGCCAGGCCACACTATAAAAGTATGCCGTCATAAGTTAAAATATGATTTTGCACCTGTTTATACTAACAAGAAAGGACCCAAAAAGAATTGGGTACCTAAAAATGAATAGTTTAAAATGCAGGTCAGCTTGACATGCGTGGAGAAGTCAAAACTTTGGTACATAGACAGCGCATGCTCAAGGCACATGACAGGTGATGAAACACAATTCATCACACTAGAACTTAAACGAGGTGGAAGTGTAAGCTTTGGAGACAACAAGAAGGGTAAGATAGTCGGCTCAGGTACTATCGGAGGTAACCCAACTATTGAGTCAGTCTCCTTAGTTAAAGGTCTCAAATACAATCTACTAAGTGTAGCTCAGCTTTGCAAAAGTGGTAGAAAGGTTGTATTTGATGATACTAAGTGTCAAATACTCGAGGGAAGTACAAACGAATTAATTTTAACTGCCCCTCGTGTAGAAAATGTATACATGCTGAGTCTGGAAAAACAGTTTTCTAAAAATATATGCTTAGTGTCTAAAGAGGACAACTCCTGGCTATGGCATAGAAGACTTGGTCATGTAAGCATGGACCTTCTTGCCAAATTAGCTAGAAAGCAATTAGTTGAGGGATTACCCAAATTAAAGTTTGAAAAAGATCAATTGTGCAAAGCTTGTCAGCAGGGGAAACAAACTAAAAATACATTTCATAGTAAAAATATTGTCTCAACCAAGAGACCATTAGAATTACTACACTTGGATCTTTTCGGACCTATCCAGCCGCTCAGCTTGGGAGGAAAGAAATTTTCCTTGGTCAGTGTAGATGATTTCTCTCGGTATACTTGGATCATCCTGCTGAGTAGCAAAGATGAAACATTTGAGATGTTCACTACACTGATTAAGAAACTTGAAAATGACAAGGACCTAAGAGTAGCTCATATTAGAAGCGACAACGGTGGAGAAAATTAAAAAACCAACAGTTTGATGAATTCTGTGAAACTAGTGGTATTGACCACAATTTCTCTGCTCCTAGGACTCCTCAACAGAATGGGGTTGTTGAAAGGAAGAACAGAACAATTGTCGAAATTGCTAGAACCATGCTGAGTGAAAATAGGCTTCCAAAGTACTTCTGGGGTGAAGCTGTCCACACAACATGCTATATACTGAATAGGGCTCTAGTAAGACCTATACTTAAGAAAACCCCATATGAACTTTGGAAAGGACGAAATCCCAACATAGGTTACTTTCGTGCTTTTGGGTGTAAATGTTTTATACTCAATACCAAGGACAATCTTGCAAAATTTGATGCTAAAGCTGACGAAGCGATCTTTTTAGGGTACTCAACAAACAGTAAAGCATATAGAGTCTATAACAAAAGAACTCAAATTGTAGAAGAGTCTGTCCATGTTGAGTTCGATGAAGCTGGCCCCACAGGAAAGACAACTCAGCTCATTGAATATGAACCAAGCTCAGCTTCCGTTGACCAACCAGGAGCCTCTGAGTCATCTATACAAGGGCTGACCAAAGGTAAGCAAGAAGTTGAAATAATGTTTACTGACCAATCTATCCTTGTAGAGACTGTAGAAACACCTATTCCAAATGACTCAACAATGCCAAAAGAAATAAAGATCCCAAGAGGACATTCAGAAAAGTCCATCCTTGATGCTGCTGATGACCAGAGATCAGCTTAGGAAATACCTCAGCAATGTTGCCTTCGTCTCAATGCATGAGCCAAAGAACTTTGCTGATGTTGAGCACGATGAGTATTGGATCAATGCCATGCAAGAAGAACTTGACCAATTCACCAGAAATGAGGTATGGGATTTAGTACCTAAACCTAGGAATCAAAAGCCCATAGGAACTAAGTGGGTCTTTAGAAACAAACTAGATGAGCATGGAAATGTAGTTAGGAACAAAGCTCGACTCGTAGCCTAAGGCTATAGTCAGCAAGAGGGTATTGACTATGGAGAAACGTTTGCACCAGTTGCTAGGCTAGAAGCTATACGTATATTGTGTGCCTATGCTAGTTTTATGAACTTTAAATTATACCAAATGGATGTAAAAAGTGCATTTCTTAATGGCTTTATAAACGAAGAGGTATATGTTAATCAACCTCCTGGGTTTGAAGATCCAAAATTTCCGAACCACGTTTATAAACTCAAAAAGGCCCTGTACGGCCTAAAGCAAGCTCCAAGAGCTTGGTATGAGAGGTTGACCAACTTCCTGCTGACCAGGAACTATGTCAGGGGAAAAGCTGACACAACCTTATTTATTAAGAAAAAGGGTAAACATACCCTACTTGCACAAATATATGTAGATGATATAATATTTGGTGCTACTGATGAATCTTTGTGCAAAGAATTTAGCAAACAGATGCAAACTGAGTTTGAAATGTCCATGATGGGTGAACTCAACTTCTTCCTTGGACTCCAAATTAAGCAAGGTAAGAATGGCATCTTCATAAGTCAGTCCAAGTACACCAAAGAGATGTTAAAGAAATTCTGCATGGTAGATTGCAAACCTATATCAACCCCCATGGGTACTGATACTGTCCTATGCAAAGATGAGAAGAGTAAGTCAATAAATAGCAAACTCTATCGAGGTATGATAGGTTCCTTACTTTATCTCATAGCTAGTAGACCTGATATATAGTACTCAGTATGTTATTGTGCGAGATATCAAGCTGACCCCAGGGAATCTCATCTAACTGCTGTAAAAAGAATTTTTAAATATTTGTAGAGCTCAGTTGATGTAGGTCTATGGTATCCAACTTCAAATGACTTCACACTCATTGGATATACCGATGCTGATTATGGACGAGATAAGCTAGAACACAAGAGCACTTCGGGAGGATGTCATTTCCTTGGAAGCTGTCTAGTATCTTGGTTCAGCAAGAAGCAATCATCTGTAGCCCTGTCTACAACCGAAGCTGAGTACGTAGATGCTGGAAGCTGTGTTGCACAAGTCCTATGGATAAAGCAACAGCTTGAGGATTATGGAGTTAAAATAGAAACAATAGAGATCAGATGTGACAACAAGAGTGCCATTGCTCTATCTAAGAATCCAGTCCAACACAGCAGGATGAAGCATGTTAGCATAAGACATCACTTCATCAGAGATCACGTACTAAAGGATGAGATCAAGCTGACCCATATGCCAACTAATGAACAGATTGCAGATATCTTCACTAAGCCCTTGGCACGTGAGCAATTCAACATACTAAGAGAAGCCATTGGTATGTCAAATCCACTTTAATAAATCTATATGAAAAGTTGAATATTGAGTGACTGCCATGTTGAGTGAAAAGTTGAAAATTGCGCAAATACCATGCTGTGTAAATTAACAATAAGCAAATACTACTTACTAAGCTTGAAATGTAGAAAAATCACCCTATGCTGAGTTGACATATATATTGTGTGATTATCCTAAGTAAGTACACATACTGAGTTACCTAGAAATAGGAAAATCATCTTCACAAGAACTAGGTACTCAATATCGCGAATACTTCGAATTCTAGCAAAACTGAGTAGAAACCCACCTGCACAAAATAAATGCTCACACGTGTAACATCTAGCACCTTGGAAAGGCACGCAATAATGGCAAAACCCATGCGCCGAAGATGTCATAAATGATAGAATCTCTGTCGATTGAACGTCCCTAGGTAAAACGGCTAGTTAAATGAATAGGGCCACCGTAGATCTCTATAAATAGTGGAAGATTTCCCACTTAATCCTCTTTACGCTTAAATGTTTTGACATTCAGATTCTTCTATCTCTCAAATTTCAAAATCCCTAAAATCTCTGAGAATGTCGAACTCTCAAAATATCTCCGGTGGTGATTCCGGCAAACATCACAATCGATGAAAACCCCAAATCTCCGGTTCCTAACAAAACCCAAGCTGACCCAGCGAGCTCCTCCAAGAAGAACAAGCCTGCGAAAGACAAGCAACCAATGGTCAGGCCCATGATCAAAGTACACAAAAATGTCAACAACCTTGAGGTTCTCAAGTGCAGATGGTTCTCTCCAAGCTTCATCACAGCTGAGAAACCATTCTGTGAATGGATTGAAAAGAACCAGTGGGCCGGATTCTTCTCTCTTTCTGGAAAAACCTACCCTAGGTTAGTACGGGAATTTTATTCAAATCTGTACGTTGATGAAGACGATGCTGACTACCTGGAAACTCATGTTAAGGGGCACAAGATAATAATCACTCCGTCTTATCTAGCAACTCTACTCACTCTACCAGAAGAAGGGATAGAGTTTAGGACAACAAAGGAAAAAGTATCAAAAGAAAAGCTTGACCGGATAAAGGGATTCTGTAAACCCAAAAATCACAAGGGAGAAATACCCAGCACTTGTATGGGGCAAAACCAGAAGATGGCACACTACATATTGACCAACTTCATATTCCCCAAACTCAGCTCAGCCTCATCTGCCTCCAACTTTGAGCAGTGCTTCATATGGCACATGCTGACCTACTCTCCTCTCAACCTTCCGGTATTTCTAGTTGGTGCTCTTCAGCGTGGAGGTAAGAAACTTCGATTGGGATCCTAATCACAAAAATTCTCGAGGATAAGCAGATAGAGACAGTAAACGAAACTGAAAGTTTGGGCAGTGAGATCACAGCAGCTCTGCTGGTTGGGTTATTATACAATCAACCGCTGAAAGGGTTTAAAGAGGTTGAAGATGCTGAGGAAAATGATGAAGCTGAGCAGGAAGTTGTGCATGAGGATGAGCCTGAGAAAGAAAAGGAGGCTCCTGCTGAGTCCCCTAAGGCCAAAAAGAAGAGAAAATCACTTGAAACATGTGCTAAGGACATTGATGCTGTGCCAAGAAAGAAGCGGGCAATGAGTAAGGGCAAGAACGTTGAAGCTGACCAACCTCAGGTTACACCGAGGTCAGCAGAGAAAAGAAAAGGGCAAGCTGAGCCCGAAGAAGAGAGTGAAGAAACTCCTGATCAACCCTTGCAAAAGAAATGAAGGAGTTTGGGTTTGAAGGTTGTAGAAGCTGCCCCCTTGACTGGGTCGTCACTCCTCAGTCTCACTTCGCCAAAAGCCATGGGATTGACCTTGAAAAATCACCCGTTGTGCAAGAAGAGCAAGGACAGAGAAAGGATACAACTCAGGTTGAGTCTGAGGAAGTAGAAGAGGTTGACCAAACTGATGCAGGAGCAGAACAAGGACAGGATGTTGCTCAGCTTAACATTGAGGAAGAGGATCATGCTGAGCTGCATGATGCTGAGCAAGTTGATGAACCAAATGCTGACCTTGGGAAGAAATCAACCTTTGACTCCAATGAAGGTATTCAAGCTGACCCTTCACCTCCAAAAACTAAGAAACGACTGAGACTCAAGAAGAAAGCACAAAAGCAACAGCCGATTGATCTCCTGGATGATTCCCCTCCTCAAGAGATTAATACTGACATATCCAAAATTCAGTTTAAGTATTTCTCACATCATGCTGAGTCTCCCCCAACGGATCTTGAGCAAAATCAAGCCCCTGTTACTCATACTGAGGAACAAGCCAAGACTCCGGAGAATCCAAAATCTTCCGAGCAAGAGCTCGAAGTCACAGCTACTCAACAAGGAGAACAATCTGTGCAAAATCCAACTCCACCTCCTCAGGTCAATACTGCTGCAAGTCCATCTCTTCCAACTCAGCTTCCACAGAGTCATGAGAACTCAGCATGATTAGCAGATCTCTACGGGTTCCTTGAGATGTCCAAGATGACAGTGTTCCTATAATTGATGGCTTGCGTGAAAGTACAAGGAAGATCTAGCGTTACTCAAATGTTCTATCCACTGCTGCTCGAAATGTTGCATCCGGGAGTAAAGTACAAGGAACTTAGCTTGCAGGTGGTGCATCCGGGAGTAAAGATAAAGGCAAAGGAGTATATAAAGCTGACCACCAAGCACAAGTCAATTTGAAAAAGAAGAAGTAGACTATAGACTAGTCTAGAACTTAGCTCATACCTCATTCTGTGTTTAATATTTATAGTTCTTGCTGAGCGAATTTATGATAAGCATCACTTTATCCACCTTATCTCCATATCATGCTTAGTATCATACACTATATATTGAACTGTCCAAAATTGAACAAACAAACTATTGTGAAATACACTCAGTATAAATCTTTGCACATAATCAACCCGAAGTATAAAATGTTTCTGAAAGCTGACCTAAACTCAACTAAATTAGATCTTAGAAGGTCTAGGATTGAACTTAGTCAGTACAAGTATCTTTATTAAATCTTGGAAGGTTTAAAATTAAATTGATAGATGCAACCCTTACGGGGGAGCAATTTCAGAAAATATGAAAAACAAATCAATCATGGGGAATTTCAAAACTGAGTTCCATAATCATGTATTTTGCCAACATCAAAATGGGGGAGTTTGTTGAAACACCTTTCCACAAGATTTTGATTTGACAAAATCATCCATGATTAAGAGGCAATTAAATTTAAGTGCTTTGATTTAATTGTACTAATCTGTTTGTTCAATATTGAGTACAAATATATATATAAAGATAAGGACAGGACAAAGTCAGCGTGAGACGATAGAACATGCTAAGAAGAATGAAACTCAGCATGAAAGAATAGAAGTCTAAAGCTGAGTGGAATGAACTCAGCATCAGAGGTCATCTTCATAACGAAGCTGACTTGCAAAGAACTCAGCATTAAAGTTGTCGAAGACAAAGAACAAAGCTGAGTGTATCTTCAGGACAGCATGAAAGATCCGTTCATAAGAAGACAAAGATTGCCAACACTCTGCACCAATAATTGAAACCTTGGAATTACACAAAAGACACATTCCGAGATGTATGGGTCAATGGATTATTGGTAAAAGACAACTGGCACAAAAAGACAAGTCTGGCGCAAGAAGACAAGCCTGACGCCTGAAGAGAACAGAGGAAGGGAATGGCCGAACAGTCTGAAGCTGACCTGAAGATGTTCCCTAAAAGAGCCGTTTTGGACACAACGGCTAAACCAATTCAAAATGATCCAGGATTAGATTTCCATCTATAAAAGGACAATCAAGAACCTTGGATCATTGCCGATTTACAAAAAGAAAAGTACAAGAGAGAAAGAAACAATTTCAAAAGCACTCAAATACAAGAAAGATCTTACACCAAACTTTCTATTCCTTGTGTAAATGCTAGAGTGATTCTTTGTGATCTTCTAAAGTGTTCTTTACTGAAAAGAGAACAAGTGTTTATCAATTGTAATATTGAGAGTGTTGTGCTGAGTGCTTGGTTGTAAGCATTCAGTGGTAGAGAAATCTAGGTGTTGGGTTGTAGCACTTAGTAGGAGTTGAGTAGACGAATAGAGGAAGGTACTCTTGCATATTCAACTGCCTTGTAATCGGTTTGTGCTCTACCGTTAAAGAGCTCAGTATTGGATTCAAAAAGCCCGGAGGACTCTGGGGACTGGACGTAGGCAGAGAGGCCAAACCAGGATAAGTGATACTGAGTAATCTCTAAACTCTCTCTTAATATATATACATTGCATGTGTTGTTTGTTTTATTTACTCAGCATATAAATTGCCTAAGCTGACCCTGAGTAAATAGTGGTGCTGAGTTAGAAGCTGACCTCCAAGAGTGTCAATTCCTAACTTACAAGAAAACAACCTTAGTCAATATCTGACTAAAGCTGTCTTGAAACATATCTCACCAAGCTGACCAAAAGCTGAGTTTACCAACTCATAAAGATTTATAAGTCAGCTTATCAAATTAAACGCGAAAAAGTTATATTAGTTCCTAACCTCCCCCTTGGAACTAATCACACGGGACCAACAGTAACATCTCTTCTCTTGCTCAGAAATGAATTGGTTAATTCCCTGAGTGATCTCTATACACTGACCAAAAAGTGTAATAAGAAAATAAGAGCACTCAACAGGCGATGTGATGAGATCGAGGAAGTCAAACTTAGTGACATCTGACATCTTCTCCAAGACAACACCAGGCAGGATGAAAATCTAAAAATCATGCATGGCTTTGTCTCGGAAGTTCAATCAGATTCAAAGAAGCTGAGAAAGAACATCACAACTATACAGAACCAGCTGAGTACATTGGCTAAGAAAAGGTTCTATCCAAATGCTGAGTATCAAGGTACTGGTCAATATAGACGGTACACTCAGCAGAACAGTCAATGTGACTATTGTGGAGCACACTATAAATGTGTGTTGGTATGCTCAGCACCATCGTGCTGACCAAAAGAGAAAATACCCTCAGAGGGTAGTTTTTTGTGACTTTTGTGATAAAGATGGCCACACTATAAATGTATGTCGTCACAAAGCAAAATATGATGTTTCACCTGTTCATGCTAACCAACGAGGACCCAAAAAGAATTGGGTACCTAAAGACGAATAGTTTAAATTGCAGGTGAGCCTGAGGTGCGCGGAGAAGTCAAAGCTATGGTACATTGACCGCGCATGCTCGAGGCATATGACTGGTGATGAAACTCTGTTCATCACACTTATGCATAAACGAGGTGGAAATGTAAGCTTTGGAGATAATAAAAAGGGTAAGATAGTAGGATCAGGTACTATCGGAGGAAATCCCACTATCGAGTCAGTCTCCTTAGTCAGGGGTCTCAAATATAACCTATTGAGCGTGGCTCAGCTGTGTGACAGCGGTAGAAGGGTTGTATTTGATGCCACTGAGTGTCGGATACTCGAGGGAAAAACAAACGATTTGATTTTAACTGCCCCTCGTGTAGACAATGTCTTCATGTTGAGTTTAGAAAAGAAGTTTTCAAAAAACATATGCTTAGTGTCAAAGGAAGACAATTCCTGGCTATGGCATAGGAGACTTGGTCATGTAAGTATGGACCTCCTTGCCAAATTAGGAAGAAAGCAATTAGTTGAGGGTTTGCCCAAACTCATATTTGAGAAAGATCAATTATGTAATGTCTGTCAGCAAGGTAAACAAACCAAAAAGTCTTTTCAAAGTAAAAATATTGTCTCAACCAAGCGTCCACTGGAATTACTACACTTGGATCTTTTCGGACCTATCCAGCCACTCAGCTTGGGCGGTAAGAAATTTTCCTTGGTCATTGTAGATGATTTCTCTCGGTACACTTGGGTCATCTTGCTGAGTAGCAAGGTTGAAGCTTTTGAGATGTTCTCAACACTGATCATAAAACTTGAAAATGATAAAGATTCAAAATTAGCTCACATCAGAAGTGATAATGGCGGAGAATTCAAAAACCAATAGTTTGATGAATTCTATGAAGTCAGTGGCATTTACCACAATTTTTCTGCTCCTAGAACTCCTCAACAAAATGGGGTAGTTGAGAGGAAAAATAGAACACTAGTTGAAATAACTAGGACAATGCTGAGTGAGAATAGGCTTCCAAAGTATTTCTGGGGTGAAGCTATCAACACAGCGTGCTATATGTTGGAGTTTAGTGTCCTAAAGACAATTGTTTTAGGATATAAATATTAATGAATAAATTATTTATTTAGTCATTTGTTTAATCAGATATATAGCATTAATATGTAACTATATATAAGGCACAAATCTTTCATAAATAAAGTAATCCTAAGTTTGTTTAATAATTATAAAGTGTTCATACAAGCATGAAGTGAGACTGTACTTTATAACAAGATCAATAAACTTAAATCAACCCAAGTCAAGTGATATGTTATAGGGGTTGGCATATCACTGTTGAGACTTGCATGTAACAGTGTTTTCTGTCGAGACAGAAAGCTGATCTCACAAGTTTTAGATATAGAGATATCTAGACAGTTACATAGATCCGGTGAAGGAGTTCATTAGGATTGGGACCCGACTTGAGATAACAGTATGGATTAATTTATCTAAATGTGTCACCTGTTCATCTCATTGGTATTAGTAGGTATAACTAATCCTCGGACTTAAACATTCATCAATTAGTGATTCTGGATCGTAGAGTGTGATACTTAGATTCTGTGCGAGCACGATCCATTACAGGTGGGAGCCTGGGGTGTGTAAGAGCAGGGTTGGGTATCACACAAAGTGGTTGCAGAATAGTTAATGTCAGATTAAGCATTCATCGCTCCTGATAAATGGGAGATATATCCAAATGGCCGCTTGTGGTGAATTAACTGAAATCCTTGCAAGGTGATAGAGTTAAGAGTAGAAATAGAAATTTCACTTAACTTATCTTTCAGAGTGAATTCAACCTGTACAAGTAAAACAGACTCTTCGTTATATGTAACCTTGACATGTTCCATGGTTATAAGGAATTGACCAACAGGATATAGTTGATGAAGGATCGTATTATACTGTACCTAATGCAGAAAGGTTAACGTCAGTTATCTACCTGACTTCTTAATTGCTCTAGGGGAATATCATAGGTTCTGCTAGTAACAGCTCGCGACGGTATTCCGTTATATATGTGTTGAAATAATCGTGATGATTTAATTTCAAAGGATATATACGGCTAGTAGCAATAAAGGACCTAATGGGTCGCATATGGGACTTGGAACCAGAGGACGAAAATATAATTAGCCAAACACTACACATGGGCCGAAATTTATATAGTAATTAGGGATAAATTAATTTGATTAATAGTTATAATTGGATTATAGTTATAAATTAAATTAATGGATTATGTGATAATGTTAATTAGAGATTTTAATGGGAATGAAACTCTAATTAATTATCCCTAACAATAATTAGATTATTAATTTGATTAATAATATTATCTAGATATAATTAGTTATTATTTAGATAATAATGAAGTGTTTATTTAATTATCTAATTAGAAATCCTATTCCGAATGAGATTCTGATTATTTAATTATCTAACACAACTGGGATTAGGGTTTAGAGAAGTCTATAAATAGACTTCCTAACCCCAGAATTTCGACACACACAAAAGAAGAGGAAGAGGAATCGTTTCGTCTCCGTCTCGGCTAATTTACATTCTTTCTAACTCTCTCTTTGATCTCGTATCGATTCCGTTAGAGACAATCATTGCGATTGTTTATTATTAAGGTTGATTACTAATCGGTTATTGTTTTCTGTGTTGAACAAACCATTCGTGGATCTCGGATTTGATAAAAGAAGTTCTGGGCACTTCGTTTGCAACTGTAGATGGAACTTCAGAAAAGGTATTTCCTTCTATCCCTCCTTATATGAAATAACGGTTAACAGATCTTGGAAAAGGGAAATAGATAAAATTTTATTATTCCGCTATGCCTAGGCTTGTCTATTTTCCTACACTATATACTCAATAGGGCTTTAGTTAGACCTATACTTAAGAAAACCCCCTATGAACTTTGGAAATGACGAAAACCCAATATTGGATACTTTCGCGCCTTTGGTTGTAAATGTTTTATACTCAACACGAAAGACAACCTTGCCAAGTTTGAGTCTAAAGCTGATGAAGCGATCTTTCTAGGGTACTCTGATGGAATTTAAGGCTAACGTATGACAGCGGAAATATAAAATTTTTAACCTTTTTCCATTAACCCAAGATCTGTTAATCGTTATTTCATATAAAGAGGGATAGAAGGAAATACCTTTTGATGAACTATCTACCGTTGCAAGCGAAGTGCCCTCAACTCTTACTCCGAGTTCACGAGCACAAAACAAACACAACCCAAAATCAAGTTAGATATCAACCGTATAAAAGCAACCAAGAATAGATTGCCTCTAATCAATCAACACAAGATCAAGGAATAAAAGAAAGAGATGAAAATCAATTGAACGGAAGGAAGCGGTAGACAATCTCGTCCTCAAACTTGTGGGTCGAAATTCTCTCTCTCTCTCTCTGGCTAGGGTTAGCCGAAATTTACATAAGAGGGGAGTATAAATACTCTCTTGTATCTAAACCCTAGTTAGATAGAATTAGGTTACTGAATAAGAATTTAATTCAGAATATAATTCTTATTTATTATCTATTAATATATCTAAATATAAAGATAATAATAATAACCTTATAGGATAATAATAAGAGTACTTTTAATCTCATTAAAGCTCCTAACTTATTTATCCTTTTATTAATTTAATTCACAATCATAATCTAATTAGAATTGTTAAAATCAAATTAAATTATTTATGTATTTGCATACATAAAAATCGCCCCCCTCTCTCTCTACTGGGTCTTAGTGGACTCAGTTGGGCTTCCATCAATTAATTACCATCTGTTTCTCTTTTGGGCTCCAAGTCTTATGTGTGACCCATTAGGTTCTTATTGCTTCTAGTCGTATGCAACTATTAAATTAATTTTCACAGAATTATATTTAATCTTTGCATAACGGAATGAGTACGCGAAATGTGATTAGCAAATCCGAAACATTCCCCTAGAGCTATAAGAAGACATGTTGATTCTGTCGTTGACCTTTCCGTATTAGTTACAGTATAATTCGATCCTTTATCAACTACATCCTTGAACTGAATCTTATGACTATGGATAATGTCAAGTCACATATAGTGAGACGTTCGTTTTACTTGTACAGGTCGAGTCAACTCCAATTAGATAGGTTAAGTGAAATCTGTATTTCAAGTCTTAAGTTATCACCTTGCAAGGATTTAAAGTCAAGTCTTCCACAAGCGATCCTTGGACGTATCTCCCATTTATCGGGACTGAAAAATGCTCAATCCAATGTATAACTATCCCGCAATTACTTCCTGTGATACCCAACATCTGCCGTTCACACCCTAGAGTCATCTCTGTTATGGATCGTGTTACAACAGGATCAAAGCATCACATTCCGTAATCCAGAATTACTAATTAACATTCATTTGAGTCTGAGGATTACTTATACCTATTAATACCAATGAGATGAACAGGTGACAAGGATGAATCTACCCATCCTGTTATCTCAAGTCAGGTCCCCAATCCTAATGAACTCCTTTTCATTGGATCCACGTAACTGTCCAGATATCTGTATATATGAAGCTTGTGAGATCAGCTTTCTGTCTCGACAGAAGACATTGTTACATGCAAGTCTCAGCAGTGATATGTCAATCTTAAACATATTACTTGACTTGGGGTGGTTTTAAGTTTATTAGTTTATTATAAAGTTTCATCTCACTTCATGCTTGTATGAACACTTTATAATCACTTTAAACAAACTTATGGATTTCCTTTTATTAGACTTTATTTAGTTCTTAAAAGGGATTACCTTTATATAGTTATGAAACCATATCTCATTAAAACAAATGATATAAAGAACACTTCATTTACATTAAGTTTGTATCCTAGAACAATTGTCTATAGGACACTAAATCCCAACATACTCAACTAACAGTAAAGCATATATGGTATTCAATAAACGAACTCAAGTTGTAGAAGAGTCTGTCCATATCGAGTTCGATGAAACTGACCCTGCAGGTAAGTCAAGTCAGTCTACCAAAGATGACCCATGCTCAGCTTCCGCTGACCAAAATGGAGCCGCTAAGTCATTACCACACGGGCTGACCAAAGGTAAAAACGAACCTGAGATTACCTTTGCTGACCAATCTAAAACTGCAGAGATTGTTGAAACACCTGGTCCTGAAAACTCAACATTACCCAAAGAGATCAAAATCCCAAGAGGAAACTCGGAGAAGTCCATTCTTGATGCTGCTGAGAAGAACCTGATGATGATAAATCAGCTCAGAAGATATCTCAGCAATGTTGCATTCGTCTCAGTTCATGAACCAAATAACTTCACCAAAGCTGAGCACGACGAATTCTGGATCAACGCTATGCAAGAGGAGCTTGATCAATTTAAAAGAAACGAGGTATGGGATTTAGTACCAAAACCTAGGAATCAAAAGACCATAGGAACTAAGTGGGTCTTTCAAAACTAGCTAGATGAACAACGCAATGTAGTCAGAAACAAAGCCCGACTTGTAGCTCAAGGCTACAGTCAGTAAGAAGGCGTTGACTATGGTGAGACCTTCGCACCCGTAGCTAGGTTAGAGGCTATAAGAATACTATGTGCATATGCTAGCTTTATGAACTTTAAGCTGTTCCAAATGGATGTTAAGAGTGCATTTTTTAATGGAGTTATAAACGAAGAGGTATATGTTAGTCAGCCTCCGGGGTTTGAAGATCCAAAATTTCCAAACCACGTTTATAAACTCAAAAAGGCCCTGTACGGCTTGAAACAAGCACCACGTGCTTGGTACGAAAGGTTGACCAGTTTCCTGCTGACCAGGAACTATGTTAGAGGTAAAGCTGACACAACTTTATTCATTAAGAAAAAGGGTAAAGATACCTTGTTGGCACAAATATACGTAGATGATATTATCTTTGGTTCTACTAATGAATATATGTGCAAGGAATTTAGTAAACAGATACAGACTGAGTTCGAAATGTCAATGATGGGTGAACTCAACTTCTTCCTTGGACTCCAAATAAAACAAGGTGAGAACGACATCTTCATTAGTCAGACTAAGTACGCCAAAGAAATATTGAAGAAATTTGATATGGAAGAATGTAAGCCCATATCTACCCCAATGGGTACTGACACTATGCTTTGCGCTGACGAGAAAGGTAAGTCAGTAGACAGCAAGCTATATCGAGGTATGATTGGCTCTCTACTTTACTTAACTGCTGGTAGGAAAGACATTCAATACTCAGTATGTTATTGTGCTAGATATCAAGCTGACCCCAGGGAATCTCACTATATTGCTGTGAAAAGAATTTTTAGATATTTGCAGAGCTCAATTAATGCAGGTTTATGGTATCCAAACACAAATGACTTCACACTCATTGGATACACTGACGCTGACTATGGACGAGATAAGCTAGAGCATAAGAGTACTTCAGGAGGATGTCACTTCCTTGGAAGTTGTCTAGTATCTTGGTTCAGCAAGAAGCAATCGTCAGTGGCCCTGTCAACAACTGAAGCTGAGTACATTGCTACTGGAAGCTATGTGGCACACGTCCTATGGATTAAGCAACATCTGGAGGATTATAGAGTACAAACAAAGACAATCGAAGTCAAATGCGATAACAAAAGTGCTATTGACTTGTCCAAAAATCCAATCCAACACAGCAAGATGAAGCATGTCAGCATAAGACATCACTTCATCAGAGATCATGTACTCAAGGGTGAGATCAAGTTGACCTATGTCCCAACAGATGAACAACTTGTGGATATCTTTACGAAGCCCTTTGCTCGTGGGCAATTTAACATACTAAGGGAAGCTATCGGTATGTCTAATCCTCTTTAATAAATTTCTACGCTTAAATGAATGTTGAGTGATTATTACATGCTGAGTGATTTGTGCTTAATGAGTAACTATTGTATGCTGAGCTAACATGTATGATATAAAATCACTTCATGCTGAGTAGACATATATGTTGAGTGATTACTATGAGCTGAGTTACTAAGCACGACAAAATTCCTTCTACGTAAAACTGAGCACTCAGAACCTCGAACGATTAGTATTCTAGAAACTGAGAAAACCCACTTGCACAATTAATGCTAGCACGCGAATTAAATAGCCACCAAGGATGACGTAAGTGCAATAATTAGAAAACACATGCGCCGAATGTGTCATAAATGCCAGGGATAACGGTCGATTGATCAACTCGAGGCGAAACCACCATTCCGACCTATCAGATCAACTCAGAACTTCTATAAATAGTGGACGTATTCCCACTAACTTCTCTTTACATCTGAAATACTAGGCATTCAATTCTATTTCTCTAATCCCTAATCTTCAAATCTCTCAAAAATCCTCAAGAAAACCATGTCCGACGATTCCCATAACCGTTCCGACGAGCAGTACGAGGACAATCGCTCCGATCTAAATCCCCCCATCTCCTGCTGAGGAGGAATATGAAGAGACTTCCACTGAGTCTCAAGAACAAGGTCAGCATGACCAAACCAAGGTCAGCACCTCTAGCAAAAACCCTCAAGCTGACCAGGCAACTCCGTCAAAGAAAAAGAAAAAGAAGAAGAACAAGCAGCCTAAGGAGAAGGTATTCCTCCCAGTTTATAAAAGCGTGAAGAACTGTAAAGTAGTTCATTGCCGCTGGTTTTCCAAGGGCTTCGTAGAAGCTGAGAAGCCATTTTGCGAGTGGATTTCCAAAAACGGCTGGACGGAACTCTTCTCTCTCCGTGGAAACCTATCCACAGTTAGTGAGGGAATTCTACACTAACCTCAGAGTTGCCGAAGATGATGTTGACCACTTAGTGACCAAGGTCAAAAACAAGGACATCACGATCACTCCGTCCTATCGGGCTAAGCTGTTAAAACTGAAGGCTGAAGGTTCAGAACTGAGAACCATAAACGATTACACGCGCATCATGTACCCTATTGAGTTTTGTAAACCGAAGGACCACAAAGAAGAAATTGCCAGTACTTGAATGGGTCAGCCTCAGAAAATGGCTCACTACATCCTGACCAACTTCCTATTCCCCAAAGTCAACTCCTCCTCATTAGCGTCCAACTTTGAGCAGTGCTTCATCTGGCACATGCTGACCTATAAACCACTCAACATGCCCGTTTTTCTCATCGGTGCCTTCCAACGTAGTATCGGGTCACTCAGGATGGGATCCCTTTTTACAAAGATACTTCAGGATCACCGGGTCAGTATAATTGAAGAAATTGAGATTGAGGGTACTGAAATCACCGCTGCAGTGCTATTCGGCTTAGCCTACAACCAACCAATCAAACCCAAGAAAGGAAAAAGGGTTGTGGTTGAAGAAGAACCAGCTAGGGATGAAGAAGATGATAATATGGTTGAAGATGCACAGGATGTGCAAACCAAGAAAGGGAAGAAAGTAATGGTGGAACCCGCTGACCGCACTAGGCAGGATAAAAAGCAGAAAGCTGATCAATCCGCAAAAGATATCAACACTGCTCCGCGGAAGCTGAGAATAATCTCTAGTGCGAAGAAAGCTGCTGCTGAGCAAGCCAAAGGGGAACCTAAGTCAGCGGAGAAACATAAAAGGCAAGATGAGCCTGAAGAAGAAAATGAGGAAACTCCTGAACTGCCTTTGAAGAGGAAGAAAACCTCTAGGTTGACGCCGATCGAAGCTAACCCACTTGAATTTGTGGTTACCCCTGAATCACACTTTGTGCGGAGTCAAGAAATTGACTTAGAAAAGACGCATACTGATCAGGAGGAAGAACAAATGCACACTGAGAATTAGCCTCATGCTAACAAGATGAGTCATGCTGAGCAAGGTAAGCAGGTTGAAGCTGAGAATCCTGCTGAGTCACCAGTGAAGGACAAGGCTGTGGAAGGTTTTGATGCTGACCTCAACTCTTCCGCTGAGTCCATTGAAGTAATTGCTGCTGACCCTTCTCCACCAACCAAAACTCCTAAGGAAAGTACGGACAAGCGTTTCAAACGCAAGGCTCAGAAACCTAACCCAATCGATTTGTTGGATGACTCCCCACTCAGAGATCCAATCACAGATTTGACCGGACTACAGTTCCAATTCTTCACAAATGTCGTTGAGCCGACTCCGGACCAAATCAAGGAAAAACAAGCCTCTGTTTCTCGAACTGAGGAAGAAGCCGACCCCAATGCGCCTAAGGGTCAAACTTCTGCCGACACTTCTGCTCAACCTTCCACTGAGCAAGTGGTCGAAGTCCATGCTACTCAGCCAAACGAGCTAGCAACGGAAACTCCTGCTCAAGACAGTTCTGAGTTGCCTCAACCTCCAAAATCTACTCAACTTCAGATTGACACTGAGCAGGTCAATATCTCTGCTGAGCCACCTCTTCCTACTCCTTCAAAGCAGAATGAAAAACAGTCAGCCCCTTCCGCTGACCTAAACAAAAGTCCAACTGCTGACCACGCTGGCACCTCCACTTCTGGACAGCACCAAACACCTCCTCCATCCAGTGCTGACAAGATTCCAGCCCCTGAGCAAAACGTTGATTAATCCTATGCTTACCTACATGCTTCTGAGTCTGGCAGGAAAATTATTGACTCAGCTCAAGCTCTCCTTCAGGACATTCATCAAACTCATGTCGATGCTGTTGGGTCTGTTCATGTTGAGCCAACTCAACTCTCCTCTGTCACTCAACTTCTGACCGAAATTAAGGGTCTCAAGGACTTGATGAGTGTCATGACATCTTTTGCATCTCAACAGCCCAAGCAAGAGTCAATCGTGAAGCTGGCTGAACTCCAACTGATGATGGTGAACCATATGAACTCCATCCAAGGTCAACTCAATACCTTAACAGCTGCGAACTCAACATATGCAACCTCTGCTGAGGTTAATCAACACTTTTCCCAGCTGACCGGAGCTCGTGAACTAATCTCCTCCTCCTCTCAGTGCTCCATCGAATAGATTGGCGAAGCCATTCGCCTACTCAACCTAAGTAAAGAGGAAATGGACAGTGACCAAGTGAACACCAACGAGATTCTACAATGCACTCAATCCACCCTTGCGCAGGTCCGGCACACCAATGTCCAATGTCACGCATATGACACTGCCCTGCTCAAGATGTATCATCAATCCTATGCCTGGATGACAGAATTGATTACTTGGATTGGAAAATCTCAAGAGTATCTGCTCAGTATGCTCAGTGCCAATATTAAAATCCACGCTTCTAGTATGGCAGAAGGCATGCAGGTCTTCCAAGGTCTACACGAGAGTATGAGTCAAATGCAACTGTACTCATCCAAACTAACTCATGCTGTTCAACAGGGACTCTTCTATGCTCCTTCTCCTCCATCTCATGATGCTGGCAAAACGGGGGAGAAAGAACGAACTCAGCAGAAACAGGGGGAGATATCTAAGCCAGCTGGCGGAACTCAGCAGAAGCCTGGTTCAACTTCTGCTAACCCTTGCACCCACACTCAGCAACAACGAACTGACCAAACCAAACCCAAGTCAAATCAAGTTCAAGACAATACTAGGAAGTAGTACTAGCAATAGACTATAGTGCTTGTAACTTATGTTTTATGGCATGTTCTTGTTAAAGCTGAGTAATATAATATATAAGCATCTTTTATCCAAACTGACCTTACATATGCGATGCTTACCTATTGTGCTTATATGCTGATCTGTCATACTTAACTACTCGTTGAACAACTAAGTAAATCTTGTGAACATAATAAAATACAAGTAAAACATACTCAGCACACATAACTCTGATACCTATATGATAAATCTGATATCTATGTGCAACACTGAGTAATAACTATATGTTCCAAGCATTGACCTCTTCTGAAAGCTGACCTAGGCTCATCTGAATTAGATCTTGGAAGGTCTAGAATTGATCTAAGTCAGTAAAAGCATGTCTTAATTTTTCTCGATTAAATCTTAGAAGGTTTAGAGTTAATGTAAGACAATAGATGCAACCCTTACGGGGGAGTAACTTCAGAAGAATAAAAGGTAAAACAACCATGGGGAATCTCAATGCTGAGTTCCTTAATTAAATATTTTTGCCAACATCAAAATGGGGGAGTTTGTTGAAACACCTTTCCACATGATTTTGATTTGACAAAATTATTTAAGTTAATCCCATGATTAAGACAATTAAATTTAAGTGCTTTGATTTAATTGTACTAATGTGTTTGTTCAATGTTGATTATATCTATAAATGAGAACAGAAATAAAGAGTTGGACAGAACGAAGTCAGCATGGAACACAACACAAGCTGAGTAGAAGTATAACTCAGCATTATAGAAGAAAAGTCTTCTTCAGAACAAAAGCTTGAAGACGAAGCTGCCCGAAGATGTTGAGTAGAAAGTTACTCAGTCTCCAATATAGATAAAGAACAAAGGCAACGTCAATAAAATCAAGATGAGTGTTCGTCAGGTCAGCACGAATGATCTGTTTACTAAAAGACAAGATCCGACAAAAGTCTGTGCCAATACAGAAGCCTTGGAATTATGCCCAGAGACATTTTCGAGATACATGGGTGAACTGGCATTTGGCTAAAAGACGAAACTGGCGCTAGAAGATGAACCTGGAAGAAGAAGACAAGCCTGACGCCTGCTATTTTCAGACGACAGGATTGGCCTGCAAATCTGTATGCTGACCAATGAATGACACAAGAAGAACGTTTGAATCCAATAGATACATCCGAATTCAAATGATTGAAGCATCAGATTTTACTATAAAAGGACAAGTTCATCACTTGGATCCTTTGCCGAAGTACAAAAAGAAAAAGATATATACAAGCACATACAAACAGAAAAAGCAATTTCTTACACCCAAATCCAATCTCTATGTAAAAGTCTAGAGTGAATTTGTATTCATCTAAAGTGTTCTTCATCTAGAAAGAACAAATTTGTATCAATTGTAAAGATTGAGAAAGTGGTGCTGATACTCGGTTTTAGTACTCAGCGGTAGAGAAAAATCTGAGTGTTTGGTTATAACGCTCAGTAGGGTTGAGTAGACGAATAGATGATGGTACTCTTGCATACTCAATTGCTTTGTAAACGGTTTGTGCTCTACCTTTAAAGAGCTCAGTAGTGGATTGAAAAAGCCCAGAAGGATTCTGGGGATTGGACGTAGGCGGTGAGGCCGAACCAGAATAAGTCTGCTGAGTAATTTCTAACCTATTCTCTCAATATATATATATATATATATATGTATGTGTTGCTTGCTTAAATTACTCAGGATATAAATTGTATAAGCTGACACTGAGTAATCAGAGTGCTGAGTTGGAAGCTGACCTTAAGTGTTAATTCCCAACTCACAAGTAAAACGGTTCTAGTCAGCCTCTGACTAAAGCTGTCTTACATCTCACTTGGCCTTGCTGACCAAAACTGAGTAAAGTAATTTAAAGAATTAAATTAAGTCAGCATAATTAAGCGAAAAAGTTACATTAGTTCCTAACCCCCCTTGGAACTAATCACACGGGACCAACATGGATGTTGTCCTCTGCAAACATATTCGCATCTTGGATGACCTCTTGCTCAACTGGGCCACCTACCCCTCAGCATCTCTGGTAAACATGGACACTCCAGATATATATTACAATACATGATTCTACTTGTCAAACGGATCAAATGGCGGTAATAAGCCCGCCCGGGAGGTAGCAACTTCAACACATACTCTAGACTGTCAAAGTCAATTGAGCACCCTTTAGAATATTTCAATCAATATTCTTAATTCGAATTTCAATTTGGGGATATCTAGGTAATTATCATAATTTTCTAGATTTTAATTAGTTTTATTAGCTTTTATTTTTAATAAAAATAGAATTTTATCGATAAAAGTTCTATCTCTATTCTTGGGAATTCTAAAAATACCAAATGCGATATTCTTTCTATTAGAATATAGTTCGATAATACTTAGGTAATTATCATAATTTTTTATGTTTTTTATCAGAATAAGCGATATTTTCATCGGTAATTATCACGTATACTATAGCATTCCTAGAATGAAGTAATAACAATACAATGTTCCAGAATATTCCTTAGAATTGGGGATGATTATTGCAAATACTTTGCACTTTATTTCATTAAAAAAAATAGAATATTATTGATGAAAGTCTTATTTTCATTCTCAACGATTCCAACAATATTCAAATCAGTATTCTTCATTTCAAAATTCAATTTTAGGATATCTAGGTAATTATCATAATATTCTAAGTTTCTTTAGTCTTTCATTTTAATTACAATTGAATTTTATTGATGAAAGTTCTATTTCTATTCTCCAGGATTCTAAGAATATAAAATATGATATTCTTTCGATTGGAATATAATTCAAGAATACTTAGCTAAGGGTCATAATCTTCTAAGGTTTTCACTAGAATTAATAGTATTTCATCAGTAATTATCCCGTCTACTATGCGTTTCGGGAATGAAGTAATAAGCGTACAAGGTTCCGAAATATTCCTCGGAATACTATGTTTTCCAGAATCATTTTCCAAAACTACTTTTTCAACACTTTTTGTTAAATACCTTACAAATGATTATGAATATCATTCCATCATTTCTTCACTGGAAAGTTTTACACAATTTTTCTCGTCTTTTAAACTTTGAATATATTTCATTCATCGTATTTTTTTCGTCGACGTTATTCATTGATATGTTGTCCTCTTATGATTGTGCAATTATCTGAATAACCCCAAAAATCAGAAAATCCTGATTTCTCAAAATCATAATTATTCATCTACCGTGTTAGCATCATAATAATTATCTAGGGCTGAACATGAAGTAGAATCCATGAAATGAACTAATTAAGTGGTATTTAAGATACTCTCAATTATGGTAAAGTAGATAGAAAGTCCACACACTCTTTCGTTGAAGGTTATGATAGTCCCATTGTAGCGACTTTTGTACCAATTATTTCTCGGTAGATAGTGAAAAAACCGAGTGGCGACTCTTATTACTCTTCGGAAATGGACATACATCTCGTTCATAACTGAAACCCAAACCGCACAGTATTGTAAGATCCCGTCCTTAAAAGTTGTGAAGATCCTTTTCTAAACCACAAAGTAGGAAAAAGGTGGAAAAGGTGACGATGAGAATAAAACCCGATGATGGTAAAGTCAAAACCAAAATCAGGATAAATCAAATAAAAATATTCTCGTGTGTGCATTCTGTCGCTCACAATATGGTTTAAAACTTTAAGGACATTCTTTCATAGCTTTCATGAATTATATTATTTGTGAACATTATATTTTATTTGTTTGAGTTGTATTAAAGTTGAAACGTTGACGTTTGCACATTTTTAAAGATATATATATATATATATATATATATATATATATATATATATATATTACAAATATACATATTGTTCTATATTAACTAATTTTATATCTTTTTCAGATCTGTCTTTTTTCTCTCAGATCTGTTGTCATGGTGAAGAATTTTTATGAAGATTGAGAGTTTTGAGATCTATCTCTTCTCTTTTAGATCTTTCTCTCTCTTTTAGATCTATCTTCTCTTTTTCAGATCTGGCTTCTCTCTCTCAGATCTGTTGTCATGGTGAAGAATTTTTATGAAGATGGAGAATTTTGAGATCTATCTTCTCTCTCTCAGATCTATTTCTCTCTTTTAGATCTATCTCCTCTCTTTCAGATCTCTCTTCTCTCTCTAAAACACAGGATCAATTTTATAACTCAATTTTCTCTCTCTCTCTCTCTCTCTCAATTGGTTATAACTAAATTAACTATAACTAATAGTAGAATTTAAGAAAAGTAAATCTCTCTCTCTCTCTCTCTCTCGGCGATGACCAAGGCGATCGTGAAGGTTAAGGGGGATGGGTCGGTGAAGGCAGGCGGCTGGCCTGTGTCGGATCTGGTGGTGGCGGGGCGCGGGCGGGGCAATGGCTCCGGGATCGATGAGGCATGGGCGGCGGCGGATGATGGGAGATCCGAGGGATCTCCTCGGGGGAGGAGGCGGAGCAGCGGGATTCGGAGGGATCGGTCGAGGGATAGGAGTAGATCGGAGTGGGTGGATGGTGGGGAGGCAGATTCGGCGGTTTCGACGGGGGGTGCTAGGGGTGCGTCGGTGCCGTTGGGGGCTTCTAGGGATGCGGCGGCCGATCGGGGGCTGGAAGGTGTTGGTGCCGCGGCCGCGGCCTTGGACTCGTTTTTCGCGGAGGGACGCGCGTATGATTCCGGAGTTAGAGGGCCGCTTCCGGTGCTTGGGCCACAGGGAGTACCGGCCGTCTCTCCCCAGCAGGATGAGCATGCCGTGCGACTTTCGTTGGCCGCGCAGGCCGCGCAGGCCGTGCTGGCCGCGCAAGTCGCGCAAGTCACACAGACTACGCAAGCCGCTCAAGCGGAAGTTTCCGTGGATTTGGGAGGCCCCTCCTGGAGGGATAAGTTGCTAGGGGTGTCAGAGGTGGATGCTTTTGAGAATGATTCCGGGGATTTTCTCTCTGATTCCGATTCTGAGGATGGAGAGCCTGATAACCCGCTGTGTCCTAGGATCCGGCTGTCCTCAGATGACAAGCGGGTCATGAGATCGAAGTGGAAATTGGCGTTAATCGTCACTGTGTTGGGGAAAAGGATCAGTTTCAATTATTTTGCCCAGAGGATCCAGGCTCAATGGGCAAAGAAAGGAAAGGTTACTATCACAGACCTTGAAAATGACTATTATGTCATTAAATTCACAAGGGCTGAGGATTTCAATGCTGTTGTGAATGGTGGTCCGTATATTATCTCCAATCATGTGTTGGCTCTGAGACCTTGGGTCCCAAATTTTGATCCCCATGATTGCTCTGTTAACAGGATCCTTACTTGGGTTAGGTTCCCGAGCCTACCTCTTGAATACTACAGTGATAGGTTCCTGAACAAGATTGGTAGCCTTGTTGGGAAAGTCCACCATGTTGATAAGACTACCATTGGGGCAGTGAGAGGCAAGTTTGCCAGGGTCTGTATCGATATTGATCTCGCTAAGCCTCTTCTTTCTCAGTTCTGTACTCAAAACAAGGTCTATCATATTGAATATGAAGGTATACACAACATCTGCTATGAATGTGGTATGTTTGGCCATACCCTTGAGGGTTGTCCTAAGAGGAGGAAGGACGTGGAGGAGTTGGTGCAACCTATCATAGGCGAAGCTGAGAAGAGTCAAGGGGAAGTAAGGAGCTTTGGCCCATGGATGCTTGCCAAGAGGCCAGTGAGAAGGAAGCCACGGGCTAATCTTAATGCTAATCATTCACCAGATATCAGTACGAAGATGACTACTCTCCAGATTGCTCCTGAGATCAAGGTCAGACCCCCGGATATTAAGAAGGGGATTGAGACTGGAGTGGACTCAGCTTCGGGTTCCGGGTCAAGGTTCGGTGTTTTGTCTATGGAGGAAGATCATGACTCGGATCCTTCTGATAAGCAGATTGATTTAAGCATGCCTGGTCTGGAGTCGGTAGAGCATGCCTCTAGTTTGGGTAATTCTATTAATCCTCTCTTTGTCTCTAATGCTTCTGCTAAAGGCAAAGAGATTCCCCAGTCTATCCTGTCAGCTGGGAAGGGTTTGAGTAGGGAGGCGAGTACTCTACATCCTCCTGTTGATGCTCCTATTGGTAAGACTATAGGAGTGAGTAAGTTAAACATGAAGAATCCCAAAGGGAAACCTAAAAAGAACCTTCATGGTTTGAATTCTTTGGATAAAAGGGGTCCTTCTGGGACCGCCTCTAGGCTCTCCAGAGCCCCAAACAAATACCTGATCTAGGGTTTGGGCCTGCGTCTGTAGTCTCCCCCTCTGATGGACTTCTTCGTTTGGAATGTTAGAGGTGCGGCGAGCAAGGCTACCCGCATTCATGTCAATGATCTCATTAAACAGTTTAACCCTTCCTGCTTTGTCCTTCTTGAGACCAAGGTTAGTGGAGCCAAAGCAGATGAGGTGGTTAGAAAGTTTAAGAATTGGAATTGCGTCAGGTCGGAGGCTACTGGCCGGGCAGGGGGGATTTGGCTCTTTTGGAAGCCAGGTCAAGTCAATATTGATATTGTTACTATGGACAGTCAATTCATCCATAGTAAGGTGTGTTACCCGGGTAATAAACCCTTCTTTATTACCTTCGTCTATGCTGATCCTGTTTCGACTAACCGAAGAAGGCTGTGGGAGATCCTTCATTCTTTTAGCTCTAACATGGTGGAGGCGTGGTTGGTTGCCGGGGATTTTAATGACATTGCCCTCTTGAGTGATCAGAGAGGAGGGGGTAATCATTATGTGAACCGGTGTCTTAATCATAAGCAAAGTATGGATATGTGCGGGCTTTCGGACCTGGGTGCTGCTGGCCACAAATTTACCTGGAAAAGGAATAGTGTGTTTGTTAGGTTGGATAAGGTGTACGCTAATGTTGCAGCGATTTATAGGTTTTCTGAGGTCAAGGTACTTAATCTCCCTTTCCGTCACTCAGACCATTGCCCTATCCTCATTAATTTGGTCAAAGGAAATCGGCTGAAAGGTAATAGACCTTTTAGGTATCTGGTGGCTTGGGAGTCTCACCCCGAGTTTAAGGATTTCGTTAAAAGCAATTGGCATCCCCACTCTGATGTTCTCCTCGCTACTGAGGAATTCAGGAGGAATGTGGCTGTTTGGAATCAAAATACTTTTGGTCATATTATCAGGAGGAAGAACAAACTCTTGAGGAGAATGGAAGGTGTTCAGCGTTGCTTGGAGGTTCGTTTTGATCATAGCCTGAATGGTCACCTAAGAGCTCTTCAGAACGAGTTGGAAGCTGTGCTTAGACAGGAAGAGCTTCTGTGGTTCCAGAAATCTAGGAAGGCTTGGATTCAAGACGGGGACCGGAATACCAGGTTTTTCCACCTCTCAACGATCATTAGGAGACAGCGAAATAGGATCGAGGCTATTAAAGACGCCAGTGGTGAGTGGATTTTTGAGGAGGAGGACATTCGGCGCCTTGCCCTTGATTTCTACAAGGACCTGTTCAGAGAGGAAGCTGTGGACCTAGAGAGTGCCCACTCTGGCATTTCCTTTCCTCGTTTGGGGGAGGATGCTATTAATAATGCTTTCCATCCCATTGAGCTTAAAGAGATTGATCTGGCCTTCTCCAGCATCGGTTCCACTAAGGCTCCTGGTATTGATGGTATCCCCGCTAGTTTCTATCATAAACACTGGGACACTGTTAAAGAGGGTATATACAGCTTTGTGTTAAGTGTCTTTGGTGGTTCGAACGATATCAGTTTGGTTAATAAAACCCTCCTTGTCTTGATTCCTAAGGTTGCCAAGCCTTCTTCCTTTCTTCAGATGAGACCCATCAGTCTTTGTAATGTCTTGTATAAAGCTATTACTAAGATTGTGGCTAATAGAATCCGGAAGATCCTTCCGGATATTATCAGCCAAAATCAAGGGAGCTTTGTTCCTGGAAGACAATTAATGGATAACGTTGTTATTGCCCAGGAGGTTGTCCATTCTATGAAGATTAAGAAAGGCAAGAAAGGGATCGTGGCTCTCAAGCTGGATCTGGAGAAAGCCTATGATAGGTTGAACTGGAGCTTTCTTTTGGATAGTTTAGCCAAAGCTGGTATCCCGGAGAACTGGAGGAATTTGATTGGAAAGTGTATCTCCTCTCCTGTTTTCCAGGTTATGATCAATGGGGATATGTCGGATGAGTTCTCTCCATCCAGGGGTATTCGTCAAGGGGATCCTATGAGCCCCTTCCTTTTTGTTATTGCCATGGAAAGATTGTCTCACCTGATCCAAGAAGCGGTGAGCAAAGGGACTCTCCACCCTGTTTCCATCAACAGACATTGCCCCCCTGTTACCCATTTACTCTTTGCTGATGATGTCATGCTTTTTGTGGAGGGTAATGAGGAACAAATTAAGGCTGTGATGGATATCCTCGACTGCTTTTGTGAGGCTTCTGGCCAGAAGATTAACATCCATAAATCCCGTATGCTTTGTTCCAAGAATATGGATAATAGCTTGTGTAGAAGACTGAGTGAGATGTCTGGCATTCCCCTGACTCAATAGTTTGGGAAATACCTTGGGGTCCCTCTTCATAGTGACAGGGTGTCCAAAGCCTCTTTTAAAGACATTTTGGACAAATTTAACGGTTTGTGTGCTAGCTGGAAAGCTAATTCTCTTTCCCTAGCAGGTCGCCTTACTTTAATCCAGTCTATCAACTGCGCTGCTCCAAATCACATCATGCAAGCCTGTAAGCTCCCTGAGCCGGTCCTCAACGACCTTGATAAAATTAATCGGCGTTTTCTGTGGGGAGAGTCTGGGGATGGGAGGAAGATTCACCTGGTCCCTTGGAAGGAAGCCTGCCAGCCTAAGAGCAGGGGGGGTCTTGGTATAAGGCAAGCTAAGGACAATAATAAAGTCCTGTTAATGAAGCTTCTTTGGAGAATGTGGCAATCCCCCTCCTCCCTTTGGGTTCGTCTTCTGTGCGGCAAGTATAGGAAAGATAGAATCTTTGGTGGCCCGAAGGAGAGGGTTGTCAGCTGTTCCTTCCTCTGGAAAGGGCTTAGTGCTGTTTTTGCTGAGTTCTGTACAGGGATTGGCTTGGAGGTGGGTAATGGGAGATCCATTAGTTTCTGGTATGACACCTGGATTGGTGACAAACCATTGATTGAGGTGTGCATCGCCCCTCCGCCGAATGATCTCCTCTCCTGGAGAATTGCTGATGTGGTGGACTCGGAGGGAGACTGGATCTGGTCTAAGTTCGACTCCTTTCTTAGCCTGGAGACCCTCCTTAATATTAGAGGTGTGAAGATTAGTAATCAGGAGGAGGATAAGGACAAACACTGCTGGGCCTTGACTAATAATGGTTCTTATTCTTGCAAATCGGCCTATGAAGCTTTTACCCCTAATAGGGCTGATCCTCCTTTGGAAATTTGGAAGTCCATTTGGGCCCTCAAAGTCCCCTACCGCATTAGGAGTTTCCTATGGCTGGGAGTCAAAGACAGGCTCCTCACGAATGCAGATAGACACAGAAGGCACTTGGCTGTATCTGGTGCCTGTAGCAGATGCAGCGGCCATGTGGAAACCTTGTGCCATGCTTTGAGGGATTGCCCGAATAGTAGAAAGGTTTGGGAAGGGGTCCTTCCTCACCACATCCTTCCTTCCTTTATGGGGTTCTCTAATATTGACTGGTTCTCTGAAGGCGTTAATGGGAATTTGTTGGCCAGTATGGAGCACGGGGCTATTCTCTTCGCTATTATTTGTCACCAAATGTGGAAATGGAGGAATGAAGAGTTATTTGCTGAGAAGACTGTCTTTATTCCTGACCTCCGGTTTTACTTCTCGAAAAAACTCTCTGTTATTACAAAGAGTTTTGAAGGAGAGCCCCTGGTTCACCCCTCTCCGGTTAAAGAGGTCCAGTTAGTTGGTTGGAGGAAGCCCAGGGAAGGGGTTGTCAAGTTGAATACGGATGGCTCCTGCCTTAGTAATGGCAGAATTGCTGCTGGTGGAGTTCTTCGGGATGCTGGTGGCGCCTGGCTGGCTGGGTTTACCCATAACTTAGGTACGGGCTCCTCCTTTACTGCAGAGCTCTGGGGGATCTTGTCTGGCATTAAACTCGCCATTCGCATGGGTGTTAAAAGACTTTCGGTGGAGTCTGACAATTTGGAGGCTATCAACAGGATTTCGGATAGACATGCTGTTTGTCTTAAGAGTCAGAATCTCATTAAAGCCATCTTGAGGCTTCGTCCTGCCTTCGATTCTCTTACCTTCTCCCATATTTATAGGGAGCAAAACCGCGTGGCGGATCGCTTGGCAGCTGCTGGGCATGGGGGGATGTTAGGTGTTTCTACCCTTTCCGTTCCTCCTTCTTTTCTGTTACCTTCTCTTCTTGAGGATAGGATTGGGGTCAGTCTTCCTAGACTGATCCCGGGTTAGGTTTTTGTTTGTTTGTTTTTTTTTTCTTCCCTTCTTACCAAAAAAAAAAAAAAAAAAAAAACTAATTTTATATTATTATTTTTAGATAGTATGATACATATTTTAATTTAATTGTATTTATATAACAATTTGTTGACTAACAAATAAAAATATACAAAACTACAAAATCAATTAATCTCTGATTAATTCTCGATTAATTCTCGAGGTCTTGTCCACCTGACTAACACCTAATATTTTTTACAAACATTTGACTAAACTTTGAAACTTCAGATTCAAGAAGGTCTTTATTGTTGTATCTAACAGTACATGAGAAATCAATGGGAATATTGCTGTATCTAACACCTGGGAGGGGTACTGATGCTCTAGTATGAAATCAAACTGCACTAAATATGCAAAAAAATACCATAAGTGCCAAAACTACGTCGATAATTTGAATGCGCCAACGAAATCTCTGCATGTCACGGCAACCCTTTGGCCCTTTTCAATGTAAGGACCGGATGTGATTGGGTCCATTGAGGCGAAGGCATTAAATGAGCACTAATTTATCTTATTAAAGTACTTCTATGATGTAAAAGAATTGTGATTTCTTTCCTTTTAGATTTTTTTTTTCTAAGACTTTAGAACTAGTTGTTCTTTGGAAATATTTTGAAATCGAATTAAGTCAAAAAAAAAAAAAATATAGATTGTTGTCCAAATATAAAGATTAAAGTTGTGATGTAGAGATTAGAGTTAAAATTGTTGTTTTTGCACGATTTTTTAGTGAGAATTATATGTAGATGGAATGGAAAAAAAAAACATGAAATTAATTTGGTTAGTAACAGCTTATATATTGTTTAGTATTTTAGGAAACAATAAAAAATGATTTAGGAATTTTAATTTTATGGTAAAATAATTTGCATATTTAGCATTTTATGAAAAAATATTTTCTAATAAAACAAGTTACCATTTAGACAAGTTTGATTGGAGTTTACGTGTATTTCTAATTCCACATAGAAAATGAAATAGCTGAAAATTGATTACGTAGGTTACGTACAAAGTATGAAACATAATTAATAATTAATAAGTGGACCATTCCAATTATCATTAATTATTAATTAACTCTCTATTATCTTATTGGTGCCAAGTTCTTTTTGTAGAATGGTCCACTTTACTAAGAGATAAGGATTTTATGAACATAATCCATTCCTTTACTTATGATTTGATTTTTTCTAAGATAACCATCCAAAATTATTATAATATAGGTTAGGTCCTGTTAAAGGTAGCGTTATTTTCATTTTTCGGAACTGTTTTTTGTTTTTTAATTATAAATAAAAGATAAAAAAAATATAGTTAATAAAAATTTAAGACAACTGTTTTTAATCTAAAATTTAATTAATATCTACTATAACAGTTAGCAATAACATTAAACAACAAATAAAAACATAGGAAACAACGGATTCGTAATATTTTTCATTGTAGACTATGTATTGTGTTTGAGCTACTTGAATCAATGGCCTAGCTAATTAATCATAATTATGTATAGTACTAATTATATGAATTAAACCAATTATATCAATAAAGATTTACCTCTCCAAAAAAGCTTCGCTAAGATATCTGATGTAGATAAAATTAAAAATGAATAAAGAGTTTAATCTTTTTTAGTTAAAACTAAAAGGATGAATAATCCCAATTTGGATAAATCAAATGCTCTCAAAGGAGATTAATTGTTGAATATAATAAAGTTGAGTTTGCTTAATTAAAAATTAAGGAGTATATCAACATCAAAAAAAATTAAGGAGTATATACCTCCTCTAATTTTAAGTTAAAAGATTAAAAGGTCTTATTAGGGCTATAACATTTTCATAGATAATCGGGATAAGATGGGAAGGATAAAAGATGGGGGTAGTGGTTTAAATATTAGAAGTGGCATAATGGTAATAAGTGAAAGGGCAAAATAATAAATAATGGATGGCAGGCCTTGTCTCCCCCTTGATGAATTTGGTGGAAAAGACAACTAGAATGTACTTGCACGTCGTGCCATATGACTCGCACGGTATGTGAGTAGAGCTCTGGATCTTCCTCGTTTCTTCGCCACTTCACCCGCACGTCGAGCTCCCTACCACGTCCAGTGGCACACCGTGCGAGATGTGACACGACGTGTCAGGCTGTTTCTGGACTTTACTTGTCATGGCTCCTGGTGTGGCACGTCGTGTGGCATATGGCTCTACATGCCACATGATTTCTGTCCCTTTCTCCTCTTCAGCCCTCTTGGTGATCATGGTGTTAGAGATGTCCTAATCAATATATATATATATATATATATATATATATATATATATATATATATATATATATATATATATATATATGAAGAAGCTGACAATATTTCTAATAAATAATAGATTTAATAAGTCTAGATCTAATTGTGAATGACTAAATTCAATTGGTCATTAAGATCCATGTGAATACTTTGTAATAGTAATTAATTATATATTTGTCAACTAATATAACTATTACTGCTACTCTTATACATTCGTTAATTAATTCAGAATCTCCACATATATGATATATGATGACCAATTGTTATAATTAAGGGATAAGCTAAAAGAATATTTGATTTCACGTTTTGGGATCATATGAATCGGCCTGATACGTTATCCTATAGGACACTTAAAGCCACACATTTCTGTGGTGAGGATTTTCTATCCTCTCAGGTAGGTTCTAATCCGAGCATGATATGGTAAAGTATCTGGAGTTCACATGAGGTTTTAAAGCAAGGCTTGAGGTGGCGGGTAGAAAATGAACTCCAAATTAAAGTTGGACGGGATCTTTGGGTAAGTGATTGGCCAAATTTTTTGTTGCGCTCTTCCCTTAGGCTGGTTTGGAAGAAATGACAGTTCTAGAGTTTGGGCTACCAGATTTGATAGAATGGAATGAACCCATTATCCATATCCTGATTTGATATGAGGATGTGTGTTCTATCTCTTCCATTTACGTTGGAACGGGTGCGGTAAATGATCGATTAATCTAGCACTATGATAAAAAAAAAAGAGACTTGTATTCCACCTTATTCGGATATCGTGTGGTTTGGGATCGATTTTAGGGGTTGAACTTGCAAGACCAGCGCTACTGTGGACAAAATTATGGTCCTTTGATGTTCTGCCTCGGGCTAAAATATTAGTTTGGCAGATCTGTTGAGGTTTCTTACCAATTAAGGATATGTTGCATAATAGAGGCGTTATGAATAACAATATTTGTGGTTTATTTAAAGGGATCGGTGAACATGTAGTGCATCTTCATGGATTGTGACTATGCCACTCGATTATAGCATGGTTTGGGGCTGGATCATTATATCTCGGGAACAAGTTTCTTCATTGATTGGTTTGAGGGTTTCATGACGTCGCGCATTATCAAAGAATGTCAAATATTTTGTATGGGGTTGTGAGAAATTTGGTGCTAGGACAATACCTGCTACGTACTTAAAATCGTTATTTTCATTAAAACAAGTTTGTTGGTTAAGAGCAGACTGGTTTCATTAAATTTCTCTTCTCCTATTATATTTTTTAAATGAATTATATGAGAGAAAATTGATTAGATAGAGATGCTTTAAAAAAATTAAAAATATAATGTCTTTTGTACGAGTTGGAAAAAAATCAAATATTTCGTCAAATTTATAAATATTAATCTCCAATTTTATAACTAAATCACAGAAAATATGAAATATTTTTTTAAAATCAACTTAGTATATGCAATTGGTGAAAAATAAAAAATAAAATATGTGTTTTATAATAATATCTAAAATTAATCTAATTTGTAAATTTTGGGAATAAAATTACTCTTATCGATCAATATTAAGGTAAAACTATTACTATTTTAAACATGAATAAAATTGTTTCTGTTGAGTATTTTTGAACAGTTAAGCACAAAACAATACAAAAAAACCATTAGTAGTTTTTTCTTATTATGTTTGGAGACTAAAAAAAACAAAATAATGGGTAATGTTGGTAAGACCAATGCCTCCTGTCTTCAAAAACAGACAAATCATATATTTGAATTTCAAAATTTATTCCTCTTCACAATAATTTCACTTTAAATCATTTTTCTTTCATTTTAAATTTATTGAATTCTTTATTAATTAATAATTACATCAATCTCACAATTTTTACTTAACTTGTTTTATAAATTTATGTAATGGCACCACCCACAAAAAATTGATATAAATTGTAATTACGAATAGTTCTTATATTTTTAGTATTAAACATTCTTATATTGTGGGATAAAGGTTCAAAATAGCTTTGAGATGATATTTTATTCATGAAATAAATTAAGAATAGAATAGCTATTCATGGAAAATTTATATTCTATACTTTGGTTCATTATTTTTTTTGTATGAAATAGCTATTTTATGAAATTTATATGATACAATAGCAGAATATAGATTCTTAAACTAAATCTAGAGTAGCTATTCCATAAAATAACCAATATTTTGTTTGATTCCAAAATTCACATTCACATCTATTGATAACTTGTTTATATTTAACGCAAAAAACGGTAAAAATGAGAAAAATAGAAAAAGATGAATAACGAAAAAAACTGGAGAACATGAAAAACAGTGGAAATGGGAAAATGTGAAAAATTATAAGACGTGAAAAATGTGAAAACGGTAAAAAAATAAATATGAATAGGTAAAAACTTATAAAATGAAAAAAAAACGTGAAAACAGTAAAAATGTGACAAATGGTAAAAATATGAAAAACATGAAAAAATCAAATGCAAATAGTTTACGGATCAACCATCAATTTCATCCGTTGAGAAAATTGTAATTATTAATTAATTCAATTTCAAACACTATGTATGTTATGATGATGATAGGTGTTTATATATATAAAATGTTGATATTAGGCTTAATATATCATTTATCTCTTGAAATTTGTCCAAAAAACTTGATTGTTCCTGAATTTTCAAAGTATCTCAATAGTCTACTCAACTTGTATAAAATGTTCAGTTAGTCTATTGAACTTGTATAAAATGTAATCAATTGATTACTCGGTTGAAAAAAAAATTAAATGCAGAAGATGTATTCCACGCATCTTAGAATATTATAACATAATTCAAAAATAGATTAAAAATGAAGTTATTACTTCTTCAACTATATAAAATTTGTCTTCGCTAATATTAAAACCCTATATCCCCAATCTTGGTCGTTTTACTTTTTTAAGACGCGTGTAATATATCTTCCGCATTTAACTTACTTTTTTTTTTGCAATCGACTGATTAATTGATTGCATTTTGTGCAAGTTTAGGGGGCTAACTGAACATTTTATATATGTTAAGGGACTATCAGAATACTTTGAAGGTTTAAAGGGTCAATCAAACTTTTTGGACAAGTTTAGGAAGACAAATGATATATTAAGCCTTGATATTAATTACCATATTATCTAGATTCAAGTATATTTAGTCATTGAACATCCAAATAATAGGTATAATCTAATAAATATAAAGCATCAAATGCAAATAGTTGACTGGTGAAATCTAAATCGAATCAGTTTCGTCCAATCAAAATCGAAAATAGTATAAAATGGCATAAACATATTCGAGAGAAATCCTAACAAATCCAATTCGAATATTATTATCATTTTTCACTTTTTTTCACGTTTTAACTGTTTTCGTGTTTTACACGTTTGTACTGTTTTCACATTTTTTATTTTAGCGGTTTTCCTTAAATAATATATATTAAATATTTGAATAATTTATGATAATAATTAAAATTTGAAAATAAATAAGAAAGTACATTTGAAAGTAGACCTGTGCATGCACTGGCTCGCGGGCCCGCCCGATCCGTCCAGACCCAGGCCCATTTCTCTGGGTTTGGACACATGAAATTGGTATCAGGTCCTACCCGAGCCTGAGCCCAAGCCCGTTTAAGCCCGTCAGAAACTGGGTGGACTTGGACTATATGAATTTTTCATCAGACCGGGCCGACCCGATATATATATATATATATATATATATTATCCAAGGAATAGTTATTCCCACCTTTGGTTCAAGTTTTTTTTGATGGAATAGTTATTCCATTTCCATGGAATCTCTATTCCTTGTTTTCATGAAATATCTATTCTTTAATTTATCCAAGGAATAAGTTATTCCTAATATTGTATTTTTGTAATTTACAAAATTACCCTCTATTAAATCCCCAACTTTCTCTCTAACCAATTTCTCGAATCCAATAAATTTTGGTAAATCCATAAATGCGAAAAACATAAACAAAACACGAAAATGTGAAAAAATACGAAAAACATGAAAAAACGTAAATAACACGAAAAAGTAACAAAATGCGAAAAATACAAAAACACGAAAAAAAATTAAAATGCGAAAAAGGAAAAAATCGAAAAAACTAAAACGTGTAAACGAAAAAAGAAAAACAAAAAAAATACAATAACGTGAATAACACGAAAACACGACAAAACGTGAAAAATATCAAAATGTGAACAAACGCGAAAAACAAGAAAACTTGGAAAACACGAAAAAACGTAAAAAAAAATGCAAAAAAACATGAAAATATGAAAAAACGTTATAAATGCAGTTTTCACATTTTCGTGTTTTTCACGTTTTTCGCTTTTTTTCACATTTTTCCACTTTTTTCATGTTTTTCTATTTTTAATATTTTTTACTTTTCATGATTTTTTAATTTTTCCACTTTTTGTGTTTTCAATAAATTTTCAAGTCTTTTTTTTTAGTTTTTTCACGTTTTAATGTTATTAATGTCAAAAAAAAAATAAGAAATTACATTTGAGGGTAATGTTGTCTTTTGAATAAAAAAATTATCCATTCCATTATATCTTATTTCACCAACCAAACATAAGAATAGTTATTCCTTAGAAATTTATATTCTATTCTTTGCTATTCTATTCCTTTGGAATATCCATTCTATTCTATTCTTTTGAAATATCCATTCTATTCTATTCCATTGTGCGAACCAAACGACACCTTAAGGTGTTTGAGAAAAACCCAATTTAGTCCATATATATAAAATACTACAATTTCAGTCTTAACGTTTGTTAAATAGCACAATTAAAGTCGCATTAATAGAAATTGACACATTACATTACTATAGTCTCAATTTCTCTACACTTAAGCATCACATATTTAACTTTCAATATCACTTTTATCTTTCAATATTATAATTTAACAAATGTTATATCCTATGATATGTTAATTTCTATTAGTGGTAGTTTTAATTATATTATTTGACAAGGATAAGACTAAAATTATAATATTTTGTATGTGGGGATATAAATTATAATAACTTGTATGTTTGAAGGTAGAAAATAAAAATAATAGAAGCATATAATTACATTTTCAATTTTCCTTTTTCACTTTTCTATCTTTTCAAACAAAAAAAAATTACCAAATAAAAGTAATTGATAAATAATAGGGTAAAAAAAAAGTAAATTTTTTTCTAAAAAGTTATTAAAATAATATTTTTGACTCAAAAAAGAAGTATTTGGAACAAAAAGAAAGCAAAGAAGAGAAGACCTAGAGAAGAGTTTTCAGGTTTGATAAGCTTTATAGAAGTCTGAGAAAGAGTGACATGGCCTGTGGGCCCACTTATGGCCAGCCTTGTTTTCATATCTGTTCCGATGTTTTCGAAGTTCCTTTTCGAATGTTTTTTTTTTATAGAAAATACACTTGCATTAACATAAATAATTACAATCATTTTGAATACAAGGTAAAACATATAAAGGGAAATCCTCAATAAGAATTTCTACATATGAAAGAGAAATAGTCTAGGCTGCCAGGTTATGTGCAACCATATTCGATTGGCGCCTTTCATGAATAAAATTAATATGTGAGAATCACTTTATCTCTTCAAGAATATCATTAACAAGCACACACATCTAATTGTGAATAATTTCTTGTTTGCAAAGAAGACGGATAGCCGATAGAGAATCTGATGCAATCTAAACTGAATTAAACCCAGATTCCCGAACAATACGAATTGATGATAATATTGCCAATAATTCTGCATGCAAGGCAGACATAACCACACCCAAAGGTCCTCCACCCGATAGTGCTACATAACCTGCAGAATCACGAACAACTAAACCAAATGTACCCTTATTAGACCTGCAAGAGTAAGCTGCATCACAATTAAGTTTATATTGGTGAATCAGCGGTGGAGACCAATGGATCGATCCAGCCACACCTTGTCTAGAAAAAACTTGATCAACTCTTGTATCGTACACAAGATCAACAGCAACAGATCCATTCAGGACTGACAACACAGACGCCACAGCCTGTTGTGGACCTTTCCGAAGCCGACCATGACAAACCTGGTTCCGCTCATACCATATCATCCAGATCAAACCACAAAAATATGCCAATTTCGACCGTGATAATATACTAAAAACCATAGAAAGCCAGTCATGACAATCAGTCCCAGATACTTTATAAACCTTTACAGACAGATTAGCAGCTTTCCAATACATCTTAGTAATTGGACAATTTTTAAACAGATGAATTAGAGACTCCTCATTCCAACCACAAAATATACATCTAGCACATAAATCAATACCCTTTTTTGACAGATTATAAAGACTTGGTAAAATGTTTTTCGATGCACACCAAACAGTATGTAAAAATTTTGCCGGTGCTCTTACATTCCATAGAAACTTCCAGAACAATTTATGAACAATTGAAGAGGAACCTATGGATTGAGATAATTGTAACGAACGAACATCAATCTTATAACCTGATTTTACCAAATAATCACCCATTCGAGAATGTAACCAAAATAAAGAGTCTTCTATATCCATTCTACTTAAGGGGATACATAAAATAGCCTCTGCGACATCAGGAGTGAAGCAAAAATTGATTAACTCCCTTTTCCAACAGAAAGAGTCAAAATTAATCAAAGAAGAAACCCATTCCGAAGGAAGATCATTAAGAAGAATTAATGGTCGATTACAAGGAACATTAGGAACCCAACGGGATCGCATAATATTAATTGATCGACCCTCCCCAATTCTCCAACAACTTCCATCAATGATGACATCTCTTGCTTTCAGCAGGCTACGCCAAACATGACTAGCACAATAACCCACCTTAGCTTCCATTAGAAACACAGTTCATTATCAAATTTACCCAATACTGAGGGAGCTTCAAATATAAGATTGCATCACGAAAGAATTCCCAACTGATGCAGTCATATGCCTTTTCAAGTTCGAGCTTAAGGACCATTACACCTTTTTTACCCGTACGTCGTTTCAAAGAGTAGATAACCTCTTGCATAAGGATGACATTATCAATGATCTGTCGCCAAGGAATGAAGCTACTTCGGCAGGGACCTATGATATACCGAAGATGATGTTTTAACCTCTAGACCAAACACTTGGTGATTGTTTTGTACAACACGTTGCAAAGGCTTATTGGCCTAAACTGAGAGAGATTAATTGGTGCATGAATTTTTGATATGAGAGTAATAAGCGTATCATGCATGCCTGCCTCAAAGACTCCCGTATTAAGAGCTTTAAGGACACACGAGGCAGCCGATGACCCAATAACATTCCAAAATGTTTTATACAAATAAGCCTGGAAACCATCTTTTCCCGGAGCTTTTAATGGAGACATTGCAAAAATCGACTTTTTACTTCTGCTTTCGTGAAAGGGAGGCTTAAATTCTCCAACGCTGACTCCTTCCAACTCGGAAAAGCATGGTCAGTTCGAAGTCGAGGCCTGTTTCTCACCTCATCGGAATACACCCCACGAAAGTGTTCCGTCGCCATCTGTTTAAGACGCTCAGCATCCTATATCCACCCACCCCCAGCGTCTTGAAGACCATCGATCTGATTTCATCATCTTCGAATTAATGTTGATGTATGAAAAAAGCGGGAATTGCGATCTCCACATGTGATCCAACAAACACGAGATTTCTGATACTAGAGGAGATCTTCTTGAAGCAATACCGCTGATAGCTCCTTCGATAGGCAACGCTCCAATTTAAACAAGCCCCCCTCATTCACCTGACACAATCTTTCCTACACACCTGTTAACCGAGCTAAAAGTCTTTTCTTCTGATAAAATATATTTCCAAAACATTAGAGTTCCAATCCTGAAGCCTGGATGCAAGATTCAAAAGCCTTTTCATCATGCTTTGCGATCCATCCCAACCGGTACAGAGGACTTCCTCGAAGCAGGGATGTTCAACCCAAGCTGCCTAGAACTTGAAGGGAATGTTATCATGCATTAGAGACTCGTCCATCATATCAATCAGATTTGGTGTGTGATCAAAGTTATGTCGCGGAATGTGACGAACAATTGTATTTGGGAACATGTGCCTCCAAGGTGAATCACAAAGGGTCTGGTCCAATCTGCAGGCTACTCGAGTACGGGGTGAACAGCCCCGAAATCGCGTAAAAGGAGGGCCAACGAACCCAACATCAATTAACTTTCAGATGGAAAACATCGAACAACGGGAAGTAAGGACATGAGATCCCCCTAATTTTTCCTCAGCTGATTTAATGCTATTGAAATCGCCCGTGATGACCTAAGGGTACCGAATAGTAGATTTACATCGTAGTTGAAATCGTCCGTGATGACCCAAGGGTACCGAATAGTAGATTTACATCGTAGTTCTCTGACTAACTCCATAACAAACTAATATTTTCCGTTCTTTTTCTCACTTGATATGCATCAATAACTGTTAAAAAAAAAAAAAAAAAAAAATCATCTTCAATTTCATCATTATTTCACACACTTTCATTCTCCCACCATTCCAACAATTTGCTTTTAGTTATTCCTCGTGTGGTTAATTTTATGAATATCCGGAATTATACTTAAGGGTGTAAACTACAGATTTTACTCGTGCATTTTAGGTAATTACAAAAAATGGGATTATTATAATAATTTGTCCAACATTTAAACAACTTGTAACTTTTTTTTCATTTAGCCACTTTAACTTTAGGTCTTCCCATTTAGCCACTTAAACTCAAGGTCTAACCCTTTCACAGCCCGTTAAACTTGTAACTTTTTTTTTTCATTTAACCCCTTTAACTTTAGGTCTTCTCATTTAGCCACTTAAACTCAAATATGGTAACTCTTTTGGCCTCTTTTTCCGAATCAAAATTTAAAAAATTAGCAATTCGTCAAATGCAGTTGTTAATTCATCATAACCAATTAAGTTATTAAACAACTAACCCCACAATTTGGACATCCATAAAACAATCTTTTCAGATTTAAAGGTTTCCGTGATACTTTAAGTGGTGAAATTTTACCGTTATACAGCCTAGAGGAATAAAAATTTAATATCCTACACGCCTCCTAATGTTTGGAAAGACAACAAGTGACACGTAAGTGCCATGTAGGCTTATAAGGGCTAAATGTGTCTCATTTATTGAGTTTAAGTGGCTAAATGGGAACACTTTAAGTTTAGGTGGCTAAATGAAAAAAAGTTACAAGTTTAAGGGCCTGGAAAGGGTTAGGCAAAAAAATATGAATAAGGAGATACCGTGACAGGCTGTGAGGAGAAAATGACACGTTTCAGAAGAGGGAAAATGTAGTAGCATGTATTGGGTGTCATTATGGAATTATTTAAATTAGTCGTATATAAAAAAATAATGGTAGATAAAGTGGAATAAAATCTTGGTACTGGATTAAATTAAAGAAGAATAATATGCATTATTATTATTTCATCTGTCTGGCTGTTAGTGTCAAACATACCTCATTACGTGCTTACAGGTTTTTCTAATTTATTTATTATTATTTATAACTTTTCTTTGAGGTTGTCATTGCCTATTTTATTCTTAAAAAAGGCACTGCTTTAGCCAATCAAATTGTGTTTCCAGGAATTTACAACATTTATCTTTATTTTCTACTATGAAAAACATAAATAAGTCTAGATTAATTCAAAGAAAAGCTACTACCAAAATATATTATTTCTAAATTATTATCTTACGACTTAGGCCTTGTTTGATAAACCACTTAATTGCTTAAATTAAAATGTTAAGCACTTATTTAATTTAAGTTCGTTTGATAATGGTTGTTTTTCTACCACTTAAATTAGTTAATTAAGTTAAAAATCACTTATTTTGATAAGTCAAAATATTTAACTTAACATTTTAAGTTAAACATTATCAACTAATATTTTTATTTAAATTAAATCATTTAATATTTTCAGCACTTATAATATTCAGCACTTAAAATTCAGTACTTATTTTTTCAGCACTTAATTTTCAGCTTTATCAAACATCACCTAAAATTAAAAAAATAAATCAATTTAAGAGCAATTCTGAGATAGATTAAAAATAGATAAATAGAAAGAATTAGTGAAGGTTTTGATTCAACTTTGTTGAATCATAATGAATGAAGCATGTTAAAAAGTATGAGAGAGAGGAATTCATTAGGTGATCGTGATGATTAGATTGATGGATATTTTAGGAATATGTCTATTTCGATCTTAACATTTATGGATTTGGTGCGGATGTGCTAAGAAAGTTAACCTCATATTGATTTTGGATATCTTTGATTTACAATTATGCGCTTAAAGCTTAATTTTTGAAAACGATTGGACGAAGGATTCAAGGATTGAAAAATTAAAACCTTATTTGATTCTTAGGCTCTATTCTTTATTACTTAATTTCAGCATCAATCAGTTCAGTTCAGTAATTTATCATTACTTATTATAATTATAATTGTTTTTTATAATTATTTTTTTCATTATTATTATTATCATTATTATTAGAACCGTTATTATTTTTTTCAGATTTTTATTTTAATTATTTCTATTTTTAAAGGATTATATTATTATTTCAGTTTTAGTACAATTCAGTTCAGTTCAGTTCAATTCAGTTTTTTTCAGTCATAAAGAACAGAGCCTTAGTTCTGCTATAAAAAGCTTAACTAGTTCCACTAATGACATTATGAAAAAATGAATCAACACAAGGACTTGAATTTTTTTTCTTTTTTATTTATTTTTAAGTTGATTCGGTTACAAATGTTTACTTCGAACGGAAAGCAGAAAATTACAACTAAATAATACGTTAATTTCGTAAAGAAATTATACCTAACCAAATGTAATTGAAAAATGATTGAAGTTGAAATTGACTATGATGAACAATGTCAATAAACTCAATGAAATTAAAATTGAAATAACAAACTTGTGTATTAATCGAATTGATCACTTAGGGAAAGAAATTGAAAGCTTGGAGATGAAGATTAACCTTGAAAAACTAAATTTGATGGCTGGAAAGAAGAATTTCGAGTCAAATGATTTAGAGAGATGTTTTGTGATTTTTTTTTGTTGGTTGGATAGTAAATGGAAGTTTGGAGATTTATTTATAGCTGAAAATCACATCTCCCGCTCCTCATGACTCCCTATATTTATTCTCCATTAAATCCACTACAGAAATGGAGCCAAACACGTGGCTTAAGGGTGAAGAACATGGTTGTAAAGGTGCCATAAAAATAGTAGTCGTTTTCTGATTACTAGATTTTAATGATTTTTGCTATTTTCGAAAATTCATATCTCACTCAATATGACTCTGTTCGAGACCCAGGATTCCATGTTGTATTATCCAAATTCTTTCATCTAATGCTCCGAAAAAAAGGACTTTGAGGGGTGACGTGATGCTGAAAATCGGAATTGAATTCTTAGTTGTAAACAATCATCTTCGACTGACCATAACTCCTTCAATATGATTCTGTTTGGGATCCACAAATACTCACTAACTTGGTCTCTATCCATGCTTGCAGTTCTTTCATTTTGCTCTAAATAGGTTTTTGGTGCTCCCTAATGCTAAAATTTAGAAGTAGATTTTATTCTTTATGTTCTATTTTCTTTTACTTTTTTTCCGAATTTATTTTACTATATCATTTTATTCTAAATAAACTTTTATCTTATTTTTATACCAACCTTTTTACTTACAAAAATTGAAAAATTTATTTTTGCCCCCAACAATATCATTTTTACATAATTTTATTTTGTAAAAAGTACAATTTAGACATAATACTAACATCGTAATTTTATTTTAAATAAAGGTACTTATGTTAATGCATGTATTTGATGTGAACTCCATTTAAAAACATTTTAAGTCACTTTTAGCTAAGGTGAAAGATGGTTGTGAAACATTTCATTTAGTGGTTGAGAATAGTTTTCAATCAGTTATACTTGAGTTTTAGTCAGTTTAAGGCAATTTCAGTCACTTTAACGTGAAGTGGAAGTGGGTGAAAAGTCATGTGTAACTTCTTTTAAACGTGTTTTGTTTAAGTTTCGGCCACTTTCATATTAGGTGAAAATAGGTGTAGCCGATGTCTAACTGTATTTAAAGTTGTGTTAACTCAATTCTTATTTATGAAATATTGTATTCATATTTGTTGTCATGAGTATCTGTTGTAGGTGATATTAATGAAATTTGTTAGTTGGTGTTGTGAGTGATGGTGCTTATGCAATATGTGTAATTGTTCTTTGTTGTCTTGAGGTACGTAGGACTGATAGTCCTTTCTTTTGATCTTCCTCTATCTACTTCATGTTGAGATTCCTCTGACGAATTTCTTTTCCGTGGTCAAGTTTGGATGACATGATGTCCGACGGAACAAGCCATAGAACTGTGTCTATCAGACTACTTACTTGTGCCTTTTGTCTCTTTTGCTTCGTTGAGTTCTGCCTACATAATCTGCAATTACATTGCATGCTCTTCTCTCAATATGTTCATAGATTCCCCCAAAAAGAGACAAAAAAAAACAAGAACTAGGAACGTGTCATCCGAGGATGACCAGAACCACAATAATCCGAAAATAAAATAGCATGGATGCCTGCAGGAGGCGTATCACACTCGTGAATACCCAAAGACAGTCGTCCTCCATAGTTTTGCTATCCAGTCCGCAGCTTGGTTTCCTTCCCTGAGCACGTGGACAAGCTTGTAATCCTAATCCTACGAGATCAGCCTTCGACACTCATTAACGATCCAATAACAGCGATGTCTGTTTTCTTTGCTCCCCTGGATCATCTGAACAGCTACCAAATAATCCATTTCGAAGACCACCCTTTTGTAGCCCAGACCCCAAGCAATGCGGATACCAAAATATAGACCCGACAATTCTGATAGGAAGGCTGAACAGACCCCTAGATTGACCGCAAAGCCATGTATCCATCCACCAACCTTTGAACGTAGAACGCCCCCAGTAGCAGCAGGCCCCGGGTTGCCTTTGCTCGCCCGATCTCTATTGAACTTCACCCAGCCTGCATCAGGAGGTTTCTAGCCAATGATAATCTCCCTTCGTACTCCCAACCGCATTCTCTCCTCAAAATCAAATGCTTCCCTGAACCCATTAATCAGATGTTTGAGGAAGCTCACCTTATCTGGGCACTGGGCACTCTATTGATCAAAATCATGGCAGCACCTCCATCTCCAAAGCCACCATAAGGCAGTGATAAAGATGACCGACCACCCATTCTGAATCGCTTCATTCGACAAGCCGTTTGTCTGGATCCAGTTTATTAACGACTGCCTGAAAAAGGCGACTCTGTGCTCCCCCAGAACCCATGAGATCCAAATAGCTCGGGCCACCTGATAGTCACGAAGAATATGGATGGAGGATTCCAAAGCACCGCACTGTGAACAGGTATCATCTCCATTCAACTTCCTTTTAACTCGATTTTCATTAGACATTAGACCATTATGTAAGGTTAACCAAATGAAGAACCGAAGCTTTTCCGGAACCCTTAATCTCCAGACTTTCGTCCATTGGCTGTGGGAGTCCGCACGGGTCAGCGTTAATTGATAGGCTGTTTTGACATTCAAATTCCCCGTCACCGTCAATTTCCAACGCCAAGTATCCATTTCTTCATGTTGAGGGAAAATTGCCACCGATGCAAGCCGAAGTAAGCTGGTGGCTGGCAGATACTATGTAATTTCATTCCAATTCCAACATCCCTCCGGTTGCTAGTAGGATTTAACCGAGTGATAGGCAATCTCCGGTGGTAGCATGCACACTGTTCCTTCCTCCAAAGGGGCGTCACCGACCCAATTCACCATGAGGCGATCCATTCCCGCCTTTAAGACCTCCGAACCTTTTATGATGCATCTCCACAAGTAGCTAGCTTTGGCGTTTCTCCGAAAGATGTCTAGACCCAAGGATCCCTAGGCATATTTCTGTCTCAAGATGTTAACCCAAACCGTATCCTTCTCTACAAGCATTCTCCACCCTAATTTTGCCATGAACGCTAGATTGGTGATTCGCGCTATCCCAATACAAGCCCCCTTCCCCACGAGGTCCGCACACCTGGTTCCAATTCAGGAGATGAATCTTTCTTTGGTTTTCTGTCCCTCCCCACAGAAACCGCCTATTCAATGTGTCAATGCAGCGACACGTAGAAGCAGGGAGGAGGGCAGTTTGCATCGTGTATGAGGGAATGGAGCAAGTAATTGCTTTGATCATGGTAGTTCTACCTGCTATTGTGAGGCAACGTGACTTCCATCCACTCATTCGCAGTTGAATTCTGTCAACCATGTGTTAGAAAGTTTCCTTGGTAACATGTTCTTGAATAAAATGTATGCCTAGATATTTGCCCAAATTTGTGGTATGCATAATGTTTAGAGCCGAGTTGATGGCCTCCTTCATTCTTCTAGTTACATTTGCGGACAGCAGGACCCGAGATTTGTTCAAACTAATTTTCTGTCTCGAAGATGTGCAAAACTGATCCAGAACCCTTTTGATTACCTGTTCTTGCTCCACCGAGGCCTCTGACATCAGAATGATGTCGTCAGTGAAGAATAAGTGAGAGAGAGGTATCCCTCCTAATGAACGAGATAGGCTTCCAATTTTTTTGGTTGATTTCATCTAGGATGATCTGACTGAGTCTCTCAATGCGAAGCATAAAAATGTATGGGGATAGCGGGTCCCCCTGACGGAGACCCCGAGAAGGACAAAAATCCAGAGACGCTTCCCTATTCCAGAGAACCGCCATTCTAGAGGAGGAAACACACATCCTTATTAACCAAATCCAGTGGTCTGGAAGGCCAACACTCCTTAACGTGTCTTGAAGGAAGCTCCAACTAACTCCGTAATATGCCTTCTCGAGGTCTAATTTTAGCACCATCGCACTTTTCTTGTCCTTCTTCTGTTTCATAAATTGCATCACTTCTTGCATCACGATGACATTATCAGTGATCTGGCGCCTCGGGACGAAACTGCATTAAAGGGGTCCAATCAGATCCCTGATGTGAGGCTTTAACCGGTTTAAAATATACTTTTTCACAACTTTGTAGACCATATTGCAGAGACTAATTGGACAAAAATCTGAGAAATTAATAGGGGTTGGAATCTTCGGGATAAGTGTGATCAACGTGTCATTCATTCCCTCCTGGTTCAGTGCCCGAAGGACACAGTCCGTGGCCGCTTGCCCCACCTGCTGCCAAAGGCTTTGGTAAAACCTCGAAATTGAAGTCGTCTTTCCCTGGGGCTTTCATTGTCGCTATCCCGAAGAAGGCAGCCTTCACCTCCTTCGCCACAAACGGCTTTTTCAGCGCTATCAGATTCTACTCTTCCCTGACAATGAAGCAATTGTGAGCTTGGAGATAAGGCCGAGAAAAATTCTCTTCCTGATACACCGACTTAAAGTGATTAAGAGCAATATTTTTTATTACCGTTGGTTCCCAAGTCCATACCCCATTCTCATATTGGATCCCCTCAATTCTGTTTTTTCTTCGCCGAATAATTGTCGACGTGTGGAAGAACCGCATGTTCTGGTCGCCACATTAGATCCAATTGATGCGCGACTTCTGATACCACAAGAGTTCTTCTTGTCGAAGCACAGCGGAGAGTTCATTTGCAAATTTTATTTCGAGTTTAAAGAGCCCCCCATGGTTTGAATAACAAAGCCTCCTTTGTACACCACCAAGCCGAGTTAATATACGTTTTTTACGAAAGAAAATGTTGCCAAACACGGAATGATTCCAAGCTTGTAGCTTTGCAGCAAAACTAGCCAAGTCAGCCAACATATTTCTGCTTTCTGCCCAAAAGGTCTTGACAAAACCAGTGAATCCTGGATGCTCTAACCATGCTGCTTGGAACTGGAACGGGGCCGAAGTGGGCTTAATGATGGAAACCTTCGAATCAATCAAAATTAGAGTGTGGTCAGAATGGTGGCATGGTAAATGGCAGACAATTGCATTCGGGAACAGGTGACACCAATCGACAAGCCACCCGGGTTCTAAGAGAGCGGCCCTAGAACCAGGTAAAGGGGGGCTAAGGAAGCCAAAGTCAATTAGATTTAACGATTGAATCCAATTGTGGAACACATTGCAACGAGCAAAAACAACACGAGACCCACCAAGCTTCTCTTTGGTGGTCTTAATGTAGTTGAAGTGACCCGCCAAAATCCAAGGCAGTCTGATAGAGGATTGTAGCTCCTTCATAGAATCCATAAAGAGCTTCTTTTTGTCCCACTGGGGGCGAACATACACGATAGATAACACAACGGAGGCACCATGCATGGCTCCACCAACTAAGGTTAGTTCAGCATGGAGAAACTGATCATCCCGTACCAACGTCTTCACCATAATTTGATCAGAGTCCCAAAACACCCAAATTCCACCTCTGAAGCCATTAGTCTCAATAATATCTATAGCATCGAAACCCAACATATCACGAAGCTTGTCAGCACGCGTGCCAGCTAAGCGGGGCTCAAGCAACGCAAGAAGCGCTGGTTTTTGAGTTTTGGTTAAATGGAGCAAGGAACGTTGGAAGGCACGTCACCCAGCTCCAAAACAATTCCAGATAATAATGAAGTGGAAAAGAGCAAGACGGAATAGGCCTAGAGAACACTTTTACGCAAAATCACACGGATCAATCCTCCCATCAGTATCCTCGTTACCCCGGAGTGCTAGTCGCTGGTATCCTCTGAAGAATCTGTACATGTGTTGTGCCTGATGCATTTGGGCTTTTACTCTCCAGTTGGTCATGGCTTAGCCGCGACCTCTTCCCTTTGCTTAGCGAGGAGGTAAAGCCAGGCGGGGAGCCAGCCTCACAATCCATATCACCCTCCCCAAGATGAGACAAGCTAGCAAACGAGTTTATGTTCATGATGCGCCCTCACCTAAGTCAGAGATGAGAACTCACTAAGGGATAAGTGTACCCCGTCGTTATCAAGTAATAAATTTCTGGTTTAAGTCCAGGTTATCGTCCACAGGATTTATTTCTGCAAGTACCGAGCTACTCGATCTCGGATGTTATCTAGGCTTAGGGGTTTTGAGTTTGTTTGATTAAATTAATCTACTCTTAGGTTGAATTACGCTATTCCTAGCTAAGTTATCTGATTCTAACTAAGTTACTCTACCCCTAATTAAGTTAAACTACTCCTAAGTGATCTTTTACCAATGCAATTAACCGAAGGAACATGAAGGGATACGATGATAATGAAAATAGAATGTTTAAACAATTGAATTGAAATCCAAGTCACTTGTGTCCAAGGCGATTAACCCGACCTATCCTCCTAAAGTCCCTAGTTCATGATTCCTTTGTAAGGCCGAAACTAGCTCTAAGGCTCAGTAATTTGAGCTTAATCTTCTATAGGGTCGTCAATCCTATAGGCACTGACTAGGTCAGATTCAGCTCGCAATATGTGCCAACCTAATTTTGGGATTATCGAATGAGTTAAACCAATCAGACAAAGCGTAAGACAAAGATTAAAACATCAAAACAATTGAATAAACAAGAACTATAATATATATCAAAGATGGGAACATTGTCACGAAGTTACAATAAACCTAGAATTCATAGCATGTATCAGAGGCTAGACAGAATGTAAAAGAAGAAAAATCCCTTTCAGGGAACCTGTCTACCAATGCAGGCGTCTTTCTAGGATTTAAGGATGAAGCTTGAGCAATCCTCGGTGAATGGAGCTTCGGAGGTGTCTTCAATGGAGGTTTTAAGGATATGGAGGAGGTGGAGAGGATTTCTCAAGGTGAAAAGCTAAGAAAATTACAAAGGAAAAAGATGTCTAATTTACATTGGAAAAACTCTATTTATAGACGCGGTTCGGGCCCTTTTCTTGACCTAATTCGTGTCCTTATTGATGTAGGAAGTCGTGGGGTCCATCGTGGCTTCGTGGGGGTGGAATTGGTCTTTTTGACCAATTCCCGCAGGTCTGCTCGGCGAGCATGCGCTACTCGCGACGAGCAGCGCCCTGCTCGGCGAGCAGGCGCCTGGCGGCCTGCTCGGCGAGCAGGCATTCTGCTCGGCGAGCAGGCCTCTAGTGGCCTGCTCGGCGAGCAGGCACAGTGCCTGGGCAGTGCCTGGGCGATGCCTGGGCGGTGCCTGGGCAGTGCCTGGGCAGTGCCTGGGCGGTGCCTGGGCAGTGCCTGGGCGGTGCCTGGGCAGTGCCTGGGCTGCTCGCCGAGCAGCGCCCGGGCTGCGCGCCGATGCTCAATTCGCCGAGCGACTGCCGGGGGTCCCCGAGACACGATTTTTGCCTGAAATTGATCATGTTTTAACCTACACACGCATATAAACTCCAAACAACATTAGTCCAAGGGCTAAATTGACCCGCCAATCGCTTATTTGAGCAAACGCTTCGTTTGGTGTGACTTTTGACGGACAAATTAGCTTCAAAAGATAACGGAATTATAATATGCATGCCATTTTGGCCGTATTTGCCTAAATTGATCATAAAACGAGCCTAAACAACGAAAAGTAAATAAAACGTTTCCAATTTCTAACTAACTCACACAAAAGCATTTAAATGCGAGAATTTCTCGCTTGTTAACAAAATAACGCTAAAACCCGTTGTAGACACCGAGTCGGAGGACCTGTGACGAAAACCTGAAAACAAGACGGTTGAAGCGATTGATTCCGAAAGTTTTGAAAAAATATATAAAGGATAATAAGCGAAGGAAAATCGGCCGCACGGGACGTGCGCTCGGCGTCCGTCGGACGCACCGCGAGTGGCACGCTCTCGACGTCCGAGCAATGCCCGGGTCCGATGGCACGGTGCGCACTCTCGTGGGCCGCTGAGCGCACGCGTCCGGTAGCACGAAGCGCGCGTTCGGCGGCCGCGACGTGTGAGCGTCCGGCGGCGCAGAACGCGCGCTCGGCGGCCGCGGGGTGCGCACGCCCGACGGCGCGAGGCACGCCCCGAGGGTCGTCAGGCGGGCGCCCAACCACGTCGGGCGAATATCGATATTGTAAATTATTTCTTAGCTATCACCAAATATTCATATTCCTCAATTACTATCGATTATTTCTTAGCTATCATCAAATATCGATAGTCCTCCATTACTAGCAACCTTAGGTCCGAAGAATTTAACCTACTATGTCCGAGGAAGATAACCTAGAGCTCTGATACCAAACTGTCACACCCGACCCTAAATGACCTCAATCGGCATCGGACGTGAAATGGAAAGATAATAATCAATACTTAGGAGTCTCCAATTTATCCACATATCATTATATTACAATTGCAACACTAAAGTTCTAACCATAATTCTAACAATAAGCATCCAACTTCCAAACCTCGCCTAATCGGGCGGTAACCTTCTCTATATCCTGTACTTTCTCACCTAAAAACATTAAAACATTTAAAAACGTGAGACAAAAATCTCAGTAAGAAACTATCAGCTATCAAAACCAACTTTACTTAACATAGCTACATATATACATTTATAAAAGGATTTAATCAAAACCTTATAAAATATACTCAAAACTTAAGTTCATATATAGTCAAAGTAGTAAACCAAAACCATAAAAATATATAATCTTGTATCAATTCTTGAGTTCAAAACCTTATAAAATATTGTAATCCAATAAGTGTTTTATCAAACCAACTCGTATTTAATCAAACGTAAAACCTTATCTCAAAATCAATCATAACCGAAAACATAATCCAAATGAACTTAAAACATTGTATCCATCCTCAAGTTTCTCCCCTTAAGTATCAATATATAACCACATATATAGTCGAGACGTCTCTTAATATTGCCTATCCCATATGGTCTTACCCGGCACTTCTTTGCCATACCCAATAGGTCTTTCACACTGTGTACACAGGCCATGTCCCTCACTGAACATGGTCTTCAAATAGAAAACCACCGATCCGGATAACTCTCGATGGATATAAAATCATAACGTGCTCAAATATCCTTTCACAATCAAATTCCAAACTATTTAATAACCAAAAACATGTGGCTTCAATTAGCCATTTTGTATCATAAAAATCATATTTGGACTTCAATCCAAAATAATAACAACAATAACTGCAACCGATTTCTCAATCCAAAAACAAGTCGTAATAAATCATCAAATTCATTTTGTTCAATATAGATATATATTGAAACCAAAAACATATATGTATATATGTAAATCAACCAAATCAAGCCTTAAATCAACATAATCAAGTAAAATCTGAAATTCACATAGAAGCATAATCAATGGCTTCATTTGAACCGTAATTTCACAATAAAAAGCAAAATCAGGAAAAACCTCCAATTTTACAAAATTCCTGCATAACCCTAAAATATCAATTTCTGAAACTTCTTTGATTATATATATATCTGTATACATAAAACTCAAAATATAGTTGATAGTTACTTACCTTGGCTATTAATTGAAAACCACAAACCCGTTCAATTCGCCTCTAACCTTTGTCTAAGCCATTTCCCTCCAAACACTGCCGAAACTCAAAAACTCTTCGGCTAGGACTTAGATATATATATAAAGATGCTATGGTTCCAATTTCGAGTGATTCGGACGATCGAATTTCCGTAAATCAAAGAAACGGTGGAGAAACGGTCGAAGAACGACGAAGAGGCAAAAGGAAACAAAAGAAACAGAAAACAAAAGAAAAAGAAAGAAGATGGTGGAACTCTGGCGAATTTAGATTTATATTCCAAATTCGTCAAATATCATATTTGATCCTTCATCTTTTTATAATCTTTTAAAATTATACTAAACTTTTAATTTACACCTAAAACTATCAAATTAACTCCAAACTTTTCCTATAGCACCAAATTAACCGCACATACCCAATAATTATCCGATATACTAATATCAAAATATAAATTTTAGAAATTTAGTCACGGACGTGACAATTCTCCCCACCTTAAGAAATTTCGTCCTCGAAATTCACGTTTTCTAATCTAAATTTTCTTCCTCAAATAATCTCCAAGATTACAAAATTATTTCAAATTATCAAGATTCCTCATAATCATAATAAGATCACAAATTCTAATGTTTCCTTCCATTAACTCCATCATTTATCCATATCCACATCACTGTAACAATTATTTATACATAACTCTTAGTAACTCTCAATTTCAACCTAGTTAATTCCATCACCATAATCCACAATAAAACTTCAAATATCATTCCTATCTTCCTAACATACATCAAATCTCACTTTAATAAATTTAAATCACAATTGATTTCATCAATTGCATATATATCAAATATATTTCACCTATCTCCAAATTCTACAGACTTCAAAAATATGACTTTGAACCACTAGTATGTACGATATTATATTTTTCTTAAACTATAAATAATTCGAATCAATAAACATCAGCATATAATCTTACTTTATCATAATAATAATACTTATATTTAGAATTTTTCACTCCAATAACTATTTATATTATAATCTTCAATCATTAGCATCAACATCATCATCACTCTTATAAGAGTCATTTCATAAACCTCAACATCAACATCACCAATATAAAACTCATTATGATGATACAGTTTCCTATCAATAAGACTAATTTCCATAAAATTTTAATATCAATATCACTCTTATCATTCTCCAGTTAACTCCTTAAAATCAATTAAGGTAACCTGCTATTTTTTTTTATAATCATCACTATATATACCACCAATCCAACCAAATAAACTTTAATCGTTTCTCCAAACGATATAATGAAGAAATATAGAGTACCTAAATTATGATAATCAATGTTTTTTTTTTCCAAACTCCAAATAATATTTTTACACCCATAAAAGTCAATAAATCTATAATATCATTCGATTTTCTTATTTGACCTATAAACACTCAATTTGATCCTTATATAAACTGAAACCATAATCACACAAACTTCAACTAAAAATAACTTCTATTAACAATATGTCTCTTAATTTCCTATCTCAAAACTGTGTTTAAGATCAGAAAAATTTGTCCTCAAAATTCATATCTTAATTATTTCCTCAAACATCAAATATATTCTCTCACTTTACTTCTCATTGACCACTACCATCGGTATCTCTCTAAACATCATTTATATAACTCTCAATAATTCTAAACCTCAACCCGATAAAGTTCAACAATAGATCTGCAATTTGAATTCAGATATCATTTATTCCAATTAAGATTTCATAACTTGTTAAACTCCTATCATAATCTCCAATTGATAATCAACCTCCAAAACAATTAATTGAAATCTCCACATTTTCGCTTTCTTAATCACATATAAATTAATTCCAAAACTCATCATATCATTTCAATGTCTCCTAACCTTACTTCACATCTGAGATACGTATATTTTTAAGCTAACTATTAAACTCTCAAATATCAATTCCAAGTCATACTAAGGAGAAAAATCAAACAAAAACCAAATTCTGGTTTAAAGCTAACATGACCAACATATGCCGTTTTCAGCATAACTTTTTCATACGGAGTCCGATTAAGGCGATTCAAAAACCCTTAGGAACATAAGATAATAATAAAGAACTTTTATTTAGGACTCTATGACAGATTCGGCCTATATCTGGTCTAAAAATGCATCACAAGATTCAGGTACAAATCTGATGTTTCCGCAGCACCTATATAGAAAATTCTCTATATCTCTAGCTCAAAGTTATGACTTACTCATAACCCATATCACCAAAATATCAAATAATTTACTAGTTTTCATACATCTAGATATTGCTAACCATCAAATCACATTTTTTACACCTCATTAGCTAGTTACTCAATCCTGAAAAAATTCCAAATTATTTCTTAGCTATCACCAAATATTCATATTCCTCAATTACTATCGATTATTTCTTAGCTATCATCAAATATCGATAGTCCTCCATTACTAGCAACCTTAGGTCCGAAGAATTTAACCTACTATGTCCGAGGAAGATAACCTAGAGCTCTGATACCAAACTGTCACACCCGACCCTAAATGACCTCAATCGGCATCGGACGTGAAATGGAAAGATAATAATCAATACTTAGGAGTCTCCAATTTATCCACATATCATTATATTACAATTGCAACACTAAAGTTCTAACCATAATTCTAACAATAAGCATCCAACTTCCAAACCTCGCCTAATCGGGCGGTAACCTTCTCTATATCCTGTACTTTCTCACCTAAAAACATTAAAACATTTAAAAACGTGAGACAAAAATCTCAGTAAGAAACTATCAGCTATCAAAACCAACTTTACTTAACATAGCTACATATATACATTTATAAAAGGATTTAATCAAAACCTTATAAAATATACTCAAAACTTAAGTTCATATATAGTCAAAGTAGTAAACCAAAACCATAAAAATATATAATCTTGTATCAATTCTTGAGTTCAAAACCTTATAAAATATTGTAATCCAATAAGTGTTTTATCAAACCAACTCGTATTTAATCAAACGTAAAACCTTATCTCAAAATCAATCATAACCGAAAACATAATCCAAATGAACTTAAAACATTGTATCCATCCTCGAGTTTCTCCCCTTAAGTATCAATATATAACCACATATATAGTCGAGACGTCTCTTAATATTGCCTATCCCATATGGTCTTACCCGGCACTTCTTGTACACAGGCCATGTCCCTCACTGAACATGGTCTTCAAATAGAAAACCACCGATCCGGATAACTCTCGATGGATATAAAATCATAACGTGCTCAAATATCCTTTCACAATCAAATTCCAAACTATTTAATAACCAAAAACATGTGGCTTCAATTAGCCATTTTGTATCATAAAAATCATATTTGGACTTCAATCCAAAATAATAACAACAATAACTGCAACCGATTTCTCAATCCAAAAACAAGTCGTAATAAATCATCAAATTCATTTTGTTCAATATAGATATATATTGAAACCAAAAACATATATGTATATATGTAAATCAACCAAATCAAGCCTTAAATCAATATAATCAAGTAAAATCTGAAATTCACATAGAAGCATAATCAATGGCTTCATTTGAACCGTAATTTCACAATAAAAAGCAAAATCAGGAAAAACCTCCAATTTTACAAAATTCCTGCATAACCCTAAAATATCAATTTCTGAAACTTCTTTGATTATATATATATCTGTATACATAAAACTCAAAATATAGTTGATAGTTACTTACCTTGGCTATTAATTGAAAACCACAAACCCGTTCAATTCGCCTCTAACCTTTGTCTAAGCCATTTCCCTCCAAACACTGCCGAAACTCAAAAACTCTTCGGCTAGGACTTAGATCTATATATAAAGATGCTATGGTTCCAATTTCGAGTGATTCGGACGGTCGAATTTCCGTAAATCAAAGAAACGGTGGAGAAACGGTCGAAGAACGACGAAGAGGCAAAAGGAAACAAAAGAAACAGAAAACAAAAGAAAAAGAAAGAAGATGGTGGAACTCTGGCGAATTTAGATTTATATTCCAAATTCGTCAAATATCATATTTGATCCTTCATTTTTTTATAATCTTTTAAAATTATACTAAACTTTTAATTTACACCTAAAACTATCAAATTAACTCCAAACTTTTCCTATAGCACCAAATTAACCGCACATACCCAATAATTATCCGATATACTAATATCAAAATATAAATTTTAGAAATTTAGTCACGGACGTGACAATATTTGTATACCATTTTTTATACTATTTTCTAAATATAAGTATAATTATGTATATGTATTTCCTTTTTATTAATTTAGGCTATGTTTTAAATGATAGTTATTTGATATTTTGAGAAATAATTGATAGACATTAGTATATGTTATTTTTGGTATTTAAAACTATATTAGTTATGTATATATATATAGTGTTGGGATATTTGGGTTATTTGGTTGATTATTGAATAAAATTACTTTTGGGTAAATGTCATTTTCTTATTCATAAGATTTACTTATTATTTTCATATTTTTTTTTTGTATAAATGTGTTGTACCTATTATTTTCATATACATATAGTTGCTTTTGTGTTAACTCTTACTTTCATATCTTCTTTTTTGATTTAAATGTATATATATATATGTCTAAATTATTTTCTTTATTCTTTTGGCCCATTCATGGGTCCATGTTCCAAATAAGTATTATTTGAGTGTGAATATTAGTTTAAAGGGGTTTATTATTGTAATTGTAATAAGTAGAGAATCCATTAAGGAAAAAGGGGAAAATAAATCACAAAAAGAGTTTTCAATTTAATTATTTAAACTAAAAGGTTTTTTTAGAGATTCTTAATGTAAATAAATAGTGTTTTCTTGACATTTCAAATCGTTTCTTAAAACATCACGCTTTAAAACCTTAGTCCGTTCCAAACGACGGATTAAGCGAGCCTTGTAATTAAAATCGTTTTCATTGTAAATAATAGAGTTTTGAATCGTTTTCTTAAATGATTTGTACAAAATAAAATTGACTTGTATGTTTAACCACGTTTTCTCATCAAAGGTTTTTATCTCAATGTTTTCAAACCCTCGAGTCGTTCCAACGGCGATTCGGGTAAACTTCATCAAACGGGGTTTTAAAACGCACCTAAATCGTTCCAACGGCGATTAAGGTGCGAACCATGTAAATAAACTCGTTTTGGGGGAACAAGTTAGTGTAGAATAAACACACGACATGACTTTTAAATACGGTTGTAAATAAATCACTTCTTTCTCCCCCCTCTCTGTGTATGTATAACATAAATGGGTGATTCTTTACTAATATGGCTTTTCAATAATATATGCTCAAAACGGTTTCAAAAAAAGAGAAAGAAAAGGGTTTCAAATGAATTTTAAACTTAAAGAAGTATACGATTAGTCCGTTATCGCCTAACATTCTGAGTAGGAGGCCGGTGGTTCATAACCGGGCGATGTCGGGGTGCCTAGTAGCCCTTCTCCGGAAAGGAGCTAGCCTTCTCGGCTCGTACCTAAGTTTCCCGAACCCACACCGGTCTCCCGCAAGGGATCGGTGTTCATTTTCCCATTCGTGGGTGGCGACTCTTCCATATCTCCGAGCTCCGGTCCTGCCGAGCAGCTTGATTCCACGATTGGTTGCTTTCGGCGCCAATCACCGCTTACGTCGCCATGAGGTTGTCCACCCCCCGGTCCGCCTGGGAGATTAGGCCGCGGCACCTCGTCTAACAAGTGGCGACTCTGCTGGGGAAGCGAGAAATTTGATTCCGGAAGGCGTGTATTAAGCCCTTAACGGGGACGGATCGTTTTACTTCTTTTCGTATGCATTCATGTGCATTATTGCAAACCCTTTGGGTAATTTCCACGAAACCTCTAGCGAGAGTCCATTCGTCGCTCGAAAGAGGCTAGTGTAAGTTCCCCCTTACAGTAAGGCGCCAGAGGGTCCCCATCCATTCGTTAGGGGCGAATCTGTGCGGTCCTGTGAGGTCCCGCGGTCAGCCGTGTCAGCATATAGTAGCCTTAGAAGTTTCCATAGGATTACCCGTTACTATTTTTGATGTGATAAATGAATCAGTTCGTGTTTTCAAACCGCCATGATACGTGTCTAATCCTAAAGTATGTAAAGAAAATGAGACGATGCATTAATATATACTTATGAATCGACATACTAATTACCCTAAAAACATCGAAACAATTTGAACTAAAGACGACTTAGTTATCTCGTATGAATGAACATGTGCGACCCTCCTTGTCCCTTTCGGTGTCCCGTCGAAGGCACGTGTTCAGGAAATACGTTATGACGTAAGCACGTATTAGTATGAATCGGTTCGGTGTTAAGGATAGTTACATTTCGATACAAAAGACTATATTAACAGTAGCCGTTATTCACATTCTTTAGATAAATTGGGATAAAACGAGATCACGACGAAACGAAAACGAAGAACATTTCTGTCTTGAACGACCCTGTCGTAACGTAAAAAGTTTCGCACAAGTAGCGCGTCCCTTCCGAATAAAAGACGAGCTTTTACGTTATGCCTCGTGTCGTTCTTAAGAGAAATGGATGTGTCCGCAAAGGTGACTAAGAAAATAAAAGAAAAGAAAAATGAACTAATCGACCAAAATCATTCCGAGACTACGATATATATCAATCCCGAGGGTAGTTAAAGAAAATAAACCAATGTCGTTGAATACGTGCCTCGGACGAGTGTATACCCCGTTTAAAATCTCGAAGCCGAATTAAGCCAAACCATATAATTGCGCCATATGGACGAGACTGCGGGTTTTGACTAACGACTCGATCATTTCGACCGTTATCAAAACTGCAAGAAATATGGCCCGATATACGTGTTTGCTTAAATTCGCGCCTAAAGGAAAGAAAACGGTGGTATCCTCGCTTCGAACAAACACGCAATTTAACGAAAGGTGGGTTTTCTATAACCACACTAAGATGATATATCCCGTAGGATTGAGAAGAACAATGAACTGTTGCTAGCCGAAAGGTTACCGTGCGCTCAAAATAAGACTCGCCGTCTTTTCATGTAGCTAAAATGAGCAAACGGATCCTCGACGCTAAGAACAAACGCGTTACGCGATGAGTCCGTTCCCTAAAATAAAATCCAAAAGTGATTCCATCACTAAATAAACATGTGGTTACGTCTCTCGATAGATCTAAAAGATCCCGTTGTAATCCAAAAATCGAGACACGAACCCACGCGAACAAAAGGGAACGAATCATTGACAATAACGAACGATTGGACTAGAAGAATAACTCGTACCACGTCTAAAAACTGAGATGCGCTCAAAGGGAGTCAAAACCCGAATTAATGCGTCTCGCGAAAGGACAAAAGACGAGTTATTCCGAAAGGACAATCCGCTTGGTCGATATCTTAGTCACTGAACGTTGGTACGTCAAAACGAACTGTGTTGTATGGTGAATGATTTATTTTTCCGCAATAATCGATGGCATCACGCGTCCCCTAGACCGCAATGTGAGCCCCAAACCAAAATCCTAGAAAAGAGACCTGGACCAACGAGTGTGTGGAGGAATAAGGGTGGAAGAGAGATGTTGTGATACGTGTAAATAGAACTAACGTTTGTTCTTCTTATCTTATATATCCGTAAAATAAATAAACGCACACACCACGAATCATGCATATAAAATCATGCATACATACTAATGGATACCGTTCGCGCAGACGTCATCATTAAGCGGTTGTGGTTTCGCGAGAGTAATCGGCTTGTCAGACAGTTTGATCAGCTACGAGTAGACAGTTCAGAATCAGTAGTTGTGGCTTCTGAATCATCTTCGTCTGGGTATACTCAGTCTTCCGTCAGTATGTCTGCGACCGACGAGAAAGTCGCTGAATTGGAGAATTCTGTGAACAATATCAATGATCAGCTGGCCGCGATCTTGGCCCAGCTAGTTGAGTTAGCACTGAAGGACAACAAGAGTGGTAGTAAGCGTGCTGAGAATGAGGTGAACGATGGTCCTCGCTTTGGGAATGAGGAGGATTATCAGGATTATATCCGAAAACAGTTAGAGAAAGAGAAAGCTAAGGAAGAGGAGTGGAGGCAACACATCACACAGGAAGTACAGGACTTGCGTGGAGGAAGTTCCGGGAGTCAGGACTTTTATAACTTGAAGAATTGTTTATCGGCAACAGCTTTGCCTCTGAAATTTCGTCTCCCTGACATGAAAAAGTTCGATGGAACGGGGGATCCCACTGCTCACATGAATCAGTATGTTGTTGTGATGAAGCACACGATCCTGACTGAGGATCAAGTCCTGGGGCTGTTTAACACCTACCTAGAGGGGGCTACCCTCACATGGTTCCATGCATTGCCGGTGGTGACAAAGAGGGATTGGAAGGAATTAGCGAAGTCATTCATCGCTCAGTATAGCTTTAACACCATGCTTGAGGTCACTTTAAAAGAGTTAGAGAGCACTAAGCAACAGGCTAGGGAATCCTTTTTCGATTTTGTGAAAAGATTGAGGGCTAAGGCCGTAGTGATGAAACAAAAACCGCTCGAGCAGGATCAGATCCGAATGGTGGTTGGCAACACGTTGCCGTATATCAAGAATGAGTTGCGGTATATGCTATTTACTGATTTCAATCAGATGTATAGTTGTGCCTTGACTGTTGAAGGGGATGGGGAGCCAAAGAAAGCCTATACCAAGTGGACGAAGTCTGGATATAGTGCCGGAGGGCCTAGTGCGAGTACGGAATCCGCAGCAGTGAAAGTGGTTGATCTTAATGCTATTGAAAAGAGGCGGTTCGCCAAGTTCGATCAGACCTACGCAAAGGTTTTTGAGCGTCTGCAGAAAAAGGGATTGTTGAAAGCCCTTACCCCGTATAACAAAGCTCAACCTACTCCGCAGATACAGGCTAGAGGGTATTGTGAATTCCATAGCAGTTATGGGCATACAATTGAGAATTGCGAGAGGCTGAAACACGAAATCCAGGATTTAATCGAGGAGAAAAAGATAGCTGATCCTTCGTCAGTGAACCCTTCCACTAGGCGTAATCCATTGCCTAATCATAGGGTGAGCATGATCGGAGTTGGCTTGACAGAATGTGTAGTGATGGAATCCTTCGAGGAGAACGTAGAGGAGTTGTTGGACTCCGATGAGAAGAATAATGTGGGAAATGGTTTGTATGTGTCGGCTTTGGAAGAGGAGCCAACGGAAGGAGTGATGGATGATAGAACTGGAACTGAGGAGACCGAGGAAGTCTCATCTCGGAGGATCATGCCTGTGTTGAAATTGTTTAGTGGGGTAGAAGACCCCGAAGCTCATTTGTATGGATACGTGTGTGCTATGTTTGGAGAGCCATACAAAGTGGAAGAAGTCGCTCCATGGTTCCATCTTTCGCTGGTGGGCGAACCTTTGAAGTGGTTTCAATCGCTACCTGACACGACTAAGCATGATTGGTCACTGATGTCAAGCTTGTTTTTGATGAAGTATCGAAGAGACAAAATACGGGCAGGGGAATATAGCGCGATGCAAATTGGGCCTATCAAACGTCCGTTTCCAACTGTCACCAAGTATAATGAAGGGAAGGACCCCATGGAGCACTTGCATTTTTATCTGTCGGCTATGGGTCCTCTAGGTTTCAAAGAGGAGGAGATCACGAGCTTGTTTTGCAACTCATTGGCAGGAGATTCACTAGTGTGGTACATGTCTCTTCCAATGCACGTTAAAGCAGATTGGGCAAAAATGACTAAGAGATTCATCAAGAAATACGCCGCACTGGAATGTCCAGAGGAAATGCCTGCATTACCCGAAGAGGAGACACCTGAAGCAGTAACAGCCATGTCTAAGTATAAGGGAGGTGAGAACCCCATTGATCACATAAACCGTTTCCGTGCCTACATGTTTGACGCGGGACTCTACCGAAGTGAGTTAGTCCAGCATTTTCCAAAGACACTCATAGGAGAAGCTTTGATATGGCACCGAATGCTCGCGGTAAAGACAAAAGGGGACTGGGGACCCCTCATGGAGGCCTTTGTGCAGAGGTATGAGAGGTATATTCCGTGGACAGGGTCGTTGGAAGATTTAGAAAGGATCAGGCAATTCCCCGAGGAACCATTTGTGGATTATGCTAGAAGATGGAGGTTCAAGTATGCCTCGTGTCGGGTCACCTTGAGTGATCAGGAGCAACTCATGCACATCCGGAAAGGTGCTATTCCACTCGTGGCTAGAAGAATGAATGGAGTGTTCCTCAAGGACTATGAAGAACTGATAGGCTGGGCTCGGTATGGATCGTCGGACCCTTCCTACATAAATCCGAATGTCCCTCACATAATGGATCTGATGGTCGTGGACGTTTGGGGAAGTTCCTCCGACGAGGAAGGTATCAATCAGAGGGTTCCGATCAACATCTGGGACGAGTCTGATGATGAGTCGGAAGTGGCTATTAGCGCAGAAGGGAAGATTCTGCCGGGGTTCGAAATCTTCAATGATGTTGCCGACTGGGGCAAAGGAAAGGCGAGCTGCTTTGTCGAGGAGATTATGGTGCTAGACTTGAATGCCGAGGAGCAAGTCATCACCATTGAAGCAACTGCGGGAGCGGTGGACGAGCCCAGTACCTCCAAGGTTCATGAGGAGCCCGAGAACCCTGATGATGAAAATTGTATTACCGCTTTGTTTGAATCAGATGATGTAATCACCCATGCTATCAATGAAATGAATTCTGATTTTGCTTACTTGCTTGATGTTGATCATGATCATTCCATGCATTCTCATTCATATAACATGCCTACATTTGAAATCAATACGATAGAAATGTCAACTTTCAATCTTGGTACGGATGAAAATCCTAAACTTATACAAATTGCTCAAGCCTTAACTATTGAAGAGAGAAAAGAATTTGAGAGAATAATTAAAAAATACGAAATTGTATTCGCTTGGACATACGAAGACATGCCTGGAATTGATCAATCTATCGTAACTCACCGCATTCCAACTTATCCCGAAGCAAAGCCCGTAAAGCAGAAGCTCCGACGTATGAGACCCGAATGGGCAGATAAGATCAGGGAGGAGGTGAAGAAGCAGTTAGAAGCAGGATTCATCGAAGTGATCGACTATCCCCCTTGGGTCGCAAATGTGGTACCAATTGCGAAAAAGGACGGCAAAGTGAGGATGTGCGTTGATTACAGAGATCTTAACAAGGCATGCCCCAAGGATGAGTTCGCATTACCTCACATCGACGTATTGATCGACAGTGCAGCGTCAAGTGTATTACACACGAATGTGGATGGTTTCATGGGCTACATGCAAGTCCAGATGGCCGAAAAGCACAAAGCAAAAACCTCGTTCACAACTGAGTGGGGGACATACTGTTACAGAGTAATACCGTTTGGTTTGAAGAATGCCGGGGCAACTTACCAGCGAATGGCTACAGCACTGTTCCATGATATGATACACAAGGAGGTAGAAGTCTACGTGGACGATATGATGGTCAAATTAGAGACAAGAGAAGGGCATTTTGCCGCGCTCGAGAAGTTTTTGGCCCGAATTGCAGAATTCAAGCTAAGGTTAAACCCGAAGAAGTGCTTTTTCGGCGTTTCGTCGGGAAAAATCTTAGGCTATATAATCGGAAATAAGGGAATCGAGGTGGATCCTGATAAAGTGAAGCCTATACAGGAGATGCCGGCGCCGAGAAATGAGAAGGAAGTGAGAGGGTTTCTGGGGCAGGTTCAATATATCAGTCGGTTCATAGCAAGACTCACCACAATCTGCGAGCCAATCTTTAAGTTGCTAAGGAAAGACCAACCCGCTGTTTGGAATGATAAGTGTCAGCAAGCTTTGGAGAGCGTCCGGAGCTATTTGTCTAATCCGCCAGTGCTGAGACCGCCTAAACTGGGAAGGCCGCTTCTCCTCTACGTAGCAATTGAGGAGCGATCTATTGGGGCAATGTTGGCTCAAGAGGGAGACACCGGTGTGGAGCACGCGGTGTATTATTTGAGTAAGAAATTCCTGGAGTACGAGCTCAAGTACAACATGATCGAAAAGACATGTGTGGCAGTGGTATGATTGACAAAGAAACTGCGGCACTATTTCCAATCGTATAAAGTGATCATTATTTCTCGGATGGACCCCGTGAAGTATCTATACCGAACTCCATCCTTGACGGGGAAGTTAGCCAGACGGTTGTTCCTTTTATCCGAGTTTGACATTGAATATGTGACAAAGAAGGTTATCAAAGGGAGGGCCGTGGCAGAATTTCTGGCCAACCAACCTCTGAATGCAGAGGAAGAAGAGATAAGCTATGATTTCCCCGATGAACACTTGAACGCAATCGAAGTTATACCGTGGAAAATGTTCTTCGATGAAGCAGTTAATTCGAATGGAGCCGGAGTAGGAGTACTACTTACCTCACCGGAAGGAGAAAGGATCCCGATGGCCAAGAAGTTATCCTTCCCTCTCACTAATAATATGGCCGAATATGAAGCGTGCATTTATGGTTTAGAGTCATTAGCGGCACTGGGAGCATCATATGTCGAAATTTGGGGTGACTCCAAGTTGATCATCAAACAAGCATAAGGAAACTGGGAAGTGAGGGAAGAAAGGCTACGTCCATATCTAGATCAGCTAGAGGGGTTGGCACAAAGATTCAAGGAGTGTTGTTTCTATCACATTCCTCGAGCGCAGAACCAGGCGGCGGATGCTTTGGCCACTTTGGTGTCAGTTTGGGACAACCCCCGGAACCTTGCCTCGAAACCGTTGGTATTAAGGAGATCTCACAAACCATGCTACGAGGACATAATGCTGTTAGAGTCAGTACCGAGGGATCAAGCTGTGATTAGAAGGTTAGCTCGTCAGTTCATCATCCACGACGACTTACTTTACAAAAGGCACATCGATGGGTTACAGCTAAGGTGCTTAGATGCGGGAGAAGCCCGCGAGGCGATGGAATCGGTGCATTCAGGAATTTGCGGGGCCCATATGGGAGGAGCGGTGTTAGCAAAGAAAATCATAAGGCAAGGCTTCTATTGGCTCACCATGGAAAGAGATTGTAACGAGTATGCGAAGAAATGTCACGATTGTCAAATCCACGGCGATTGCAGTCATCTTCCGGCCACGGAATTACATGTGTTAGCACCTATTTGGCCATTCGCTGCCTGGGGCATTGACATCATCGGCGAAGTAAGGCCTAACGCTTCAAATGGACATAAGTTTATTGCTGTCGCCATCGATTATTTCACCAAATGGGTAGAAGCAGAGTCGTTTAGCAAACTGGGATCCAAGCAGATGAGAAAGTTCATTGAAAAACACTTGATCACCAGGTTTGGAGTGCCTCATCACATGATTACGGATAATGGGGTCCAGTTTCAGGGGGAAGTAAGGAATCTGTTCCGAGAATATGGCATTGAACATCACAGATCTTCTCTGTACCGTCCACAAGCTAATGGGGCAGTAGAAGCAGCTAATAAGAACCTTAAAAGGATTCTCGTAAAGACGGTGGAATCACATCGGAACTGGCATGAGCACCTCCCACTCGCGTTGTGGGCTTATCGCACGACAATCAGAACCTCGACTGGGGCAACGCCATTCTCCTTGGTATACGGAACAGAAGCAGTCCTGCCAATTGAGATCGAAAAGCGATCGTTGAGAATCGCAGTGGAGGCAGAAATTCCCGAGGCGGAATAGGCGAAGAAGCGATGTGAGCAGTTGGCTCTAGTTGACGAAAAAAGGATGGAAGCGCTTTACCATGTACAGTTATATCAAAGAAGGATGGCTCGGGCTTTCAATAAAAAGGTCAAGACCAGTCCTATCAAAGAAAGAGATTTGGTGCTGAAACAGATCCGTGTGACGCACACCGACCCAAGGGGGAAGTTCAAGCCTAACTGGGAAGGACCATTCGTCGTGAAGAAGATACTAAGCAAAGGAGCGGTGAAGTTAACCACAATGGACGGCATGGAATTCTCCGAACCTACCAACCTGGATAGGCTTAAGAAATACTTTTCGTAAAAAAAAAAAAAAAAAAAAAAAAAAAATCCCGATAGGTTGAAAACCCGCAAAGGGCGACCTATGCAACAATAAGGGAAATCCCAATGGGTGAAAACCCAAAAGGGCACTCATTTAAAAATTCCGGGATAGTAAAAGGAGAGGAGAAAAATCGCCGGGATCCGAAAACCGAAAGGCGGATCCTGGTAACAATAGTTATGACTTGAGCAATTACAAAAATAATGTATAAGAGACTAAGTATTTCTGTTGTTTGTAAATAAATAAAGGCATGAATATATTTGACGAGAATGATTGGAATCATCATAATCTACTGAATGCATGGTAATATGAATCACGAGTTATACATTTCCTATCCTACTTTTCACAAAAACCCTACCTACTATCCACCCCACTCCCTATACATCAGCTATACATCGGGGAAATTCTAATAAAAGCTACAAAGCAATAATGAAAGCTACAAAGCAATACGTAACGAGCCTAATACGGAGGGAAGTCCCAATAGTCTTCAAAATCTCTCAGGTGTGATGCCCGCTCCGCAGATAGTGCCTCCTCTGCAGCACACGCTCTCTCATTAGAAACTCGCGCTCTCTCATCAGAGGCGCGTGCTCTCTCATCAGCAGCTCGTGCTCTCTCCTCTGCAGCAAGGCGCCTGATCGACTCATCACGCGCCCTCTCCTCGACGGCAAGGCGACCCTCAGTCTCCCGTCGCATCATCCCTGACCAGTGGTCATTTCTCTCCTGATACACCTGACCAACCCGGGCGTCGGCCTCCCGCACCAACTCGCTCTGCCTCCGCTCGTGGGCATGCAGATCGCTCTACAGAAAAAGAAGAAAAAAAGAAGAACAGATAAAAAGCAGCATAGGCAAAAACATAAATCATACATACATTCATACATTCCACTACACTAAAGTAAAGTAATGATACATACCAGGTGATCGGTGCAGCGCAAGCTGAGGCGATCTCGTAGGTAACCAGACAGCCCCACGTAATCCGTACAAGTCTCCCTCGTGGTCAGAGAAGCGTCTGAAGGATCAAATGGGACCCTCGAGGAGAAGATAGGAGGAGCCGCCTCGAATCCCGCATAAGCTGCCCCGGACTCGTCATAGCAAATCGTGGAATAATCTCTCCCGTAGTCTGGTAGGGGCACGCCTAGGGAAGACCTCTCCGGTCAGGCAGCGCTGGAGGACTCACCGACGTAGTAGGGCTGCTCGCACACAGGCGTCTGAGCTCGAGTACCGTCAAAGAAATCAGATAAATGGGCACTCCTCCAGGACCCCTCTTGCAAAAAAAAACACAATAAAAACCCCTAAACATCTCATGAATGAAAGGTAAAATAAGAAGGGGATGAAACCACTTACCGGGACCTCCTCCTGACCGAAGACTACCGCGACAGCCTCCCTCGAAAATACATCTGCCACCGGATCCACCTCCATCGCTGCCGCCGGGGCATCCCTCGCGCTCAGCAGAGTAGATAAGTAAGGCTCACGGCCCCCGGCGTGAATCCACACCGCTCTACCAACAAACCGACGGGTCAAGTCCCGACGAACGGTCGATAAGGGCATGGTCCGCACCGCGAACATAGAGACGGGGATCTCACTCGGTGTCCAGTGAGCGTCCCTAACTCCAGTGATGCCTCGATCCCCTAAATACCATGCCCGCACGCAGGGGCCAGTGAGCACACACTGCTGCTCCTGGATCATCGATACATATGTATAATCGGGGCCGAAGTCGAGGTCGTCCCACCTGAACTTAATCTAAAAATGCATAAAGAGAAAGTCAGAAAGACTCAAACAAAAACCGAGCATGATTAGGCAAAATCTACCTGTGTGAGGGTCAGCGAGTCGATCCAATCTAGGAGCCGTGGCACCGTCCGACTCCTTTCGGCGCTCAAGTCAAAATCCCTCCATCGAGTCATGAAAGGCGGCCTCGGTACTCTCGGTCGAGATCGAGACCGGCTGGGAAGGATGTGCCTCTCATACGCCCACACCTGCGGTAAAAACAAGGACTAGGAGTGTGAAAAACGCGAAGAAGATAAGACGGGCAAGTCAAGAAGGCGTCACGTACCAGCAGAGCAAAGGTGTAACCACCGAAATCCTTGCGCTTCCTGCAAGTCAGATCCAAAAACTTGTAGAGAAAGGCTAAGCCTGCCCCCGCCCAATCGTAGGAAGCCGCTGCATCCAGATCGCTGAGCGCCTGAATGAGACCAGCGTGTACCTTTCCGCCCTTCGTGCGGAAAATCGTCTCACTCAGAGTATACACTAAGAAGCTGCGAACCGCCAAGTCGGTATCGTCTGTCTCGTAGAAATCTCGCCGACTCAAGAGGCTCGCGGTGGAAATAAACTTCGCTGGAGTAGATTTGGTGCAAAGACGAACTCCCAGTCCAATCAAGGCAGCGAGCCTAGCGAGGTCGACCCGTGGTCGCATCATATCGAAATGGAAAGGAACGGGAGTGTTGCTTCCTCGCAACCTTGTCAGCAGTGAGAAATCTCTGGGCAAGATGGTCATCTCCCCAAAAGAAAGGTGGAAGGTGTGGGTCGAGTCAACCCACCGCTCACATAAGGCCCGCAGGCCGAAACGATCGCATACCCCGTTGGTGCGGGGCAACGCTGCAATAAAAGGCTCGAAGCCCAACTCACGCACGCGGGCTCTCGCCGCGGCACCTAGCCTATCGTACCACGAGTGAATCTCGACGGTGGTCCCCGAAATCTCAATGAACTAAAAAGAACAAGACAAGAAAATTTAAATACAGCTCCTAAAGCATGCAATTGATAAGAACGTGTTAAGACTAGGTATTCTTTCATAGAGACATCCGGTTAGTTAGGACCAATTTTCTGTAAAAATCTCTCCTATAAGGTCATTCACGTAGGGTTTAGTCAATTCTTTAATCCACCCTCGTCTGCGGGGACAAGGAGCATAGATTAGGTTTTACTGTTTACGTGCATTAGCTAAGTTTTTACTATTCACATTTTTACTATTCATGTTTTACTATTCACGTGCGTTAGTTAAGTTTTTACTATTCACGTGCACTATTCATGTTTTTACTATTCACGTGCACTATTCGCGTTTTAACTATTCACGTTTTTACTATTCATATGCATTAGCTAAGTTTTTACTATTCACGTTTTTACTATTCACGTGCACTATTCACATGCACTATTCACATCTTCACTATTCACGTTGTTTGTACCGTTAGCATGCATAAATTGGTAGTGTCACTATTCACATGCATATAGCGCGCATTCTTACAAAAATAAACAAGTGCTACTTGTAAGTAAAGGAATTCACGTTTTCTAGCTAAAGTCCTCTAAGGCAGTCTAAGGGTTAGCATTCAAATCATGTTTGAATAGGAATGCTAAAGCCTAGAGTTCGAATCAAATAAAAGTGAGAAATTACTTACCTCGTTGCAGCGTGTCCTGCTCAAATGCGTCGTAGGGTCGTGGAAAGTATCCACTCTATCCAGGTTTACGTAAACCTCGTCCATGCCTCTAGTGCCATCTCATTCATCTAAATCCATCCCGAGAATAATCCAAATTGAAGTCTAGTGAGAGAAAGAAGAGAGAAAAGGTGTGGGGTTGAAATAAAACCCCACCACCTTATATAGGAAAAGGGAATGGCATTCCCGTAAATAGTGAAAAAAGTACGATTTGACATAAAAGTAAAAAGTAAATAATTAATTACTAGGTGCACAGACCTCCGATTTGCAGTCCGTTTCAGCCTGCATTTCTCCCAGACAGCGACCAACATTGTCAAGATATGAACTCCGGACAACAGTCAATTTTTACGGAACAGTGACACCAGTCAAAATACAGACAACAGTCAACAGAAAAATAATCGTTAGTCTATATCATTCCAGACTAAAATACGTCCCCATTAAACCTCCGAGATGCTAGCTCCAGTAAGAAAATACAGACAACAGCGTTGTAGAAGAATCCAGAGACAATCCCCGCTTTTGAGCCATCTTACTCACGGTCGCAGACCGGAGTTGCTTTTGAGCCATCTGACTCACGGCCGTAGACCGAAGTTGCTTTTGAGCCATTTGACTCAAGGTCGCAGACCTGAGTTGCTTTTGAGCCATTTTACCCGCGGTCGTGGACCAGGGTCGCTTTTGAGCATTTTACCCGCGGTCGTAGACCAGGGTCGCTTTTGAGCCATCTTACTCTCGGTCGTAGACCAGAGTTGCTTTTGAGCCATCTTACTCTCGGTCGTAGACCAGAGTTGCTTTTGAGCCATCTGACTCATGGTCGTAGACCGGAGTTGCTTTTGAGCCATCTGACTCAAGGTCGCAGACCTGAGTTGCTTTTGAGCCATTGTACCCGCGGTCGTGGACCAGGGTCGCTTTTGAGCCATCTTACCCGCGGTCGTGGACCAGGGTCGCTTTTGAGCCATCTTACTCTCGGTCGTAGACCAGAGTCGCTTTTGAGCCATCTTACTCTCGGTCGTAGACCAGAGTTGCTTTTGAGCCATCTGACTCACGGTCGCAGACCGGAGTTGCTTTTGAGCCATTTTGCCCGCGGTCGTGGACCAGGGTCGCTTTTGAGCCATCTTGCTCTCGGTCGTAGACCAGAGTTGCTTTTGAGTCATCTTACTCAAGGTCGCAGACCTGAGTTGCTTTTGAGCCATTTTACCCGCGGTCATGGACCAGGGTCGCTTTTGAGCCATCTTACTCGCGGTCGCAGACCTGAGTTGCTTTTGAGCCATCCCGTTAGCGGTCGTACACCGAAATTGCTTTTGAGCCATAACCAACGTACGCTAGATTCCGAGAAAAGAACATTCATCGATGGTCATTCCAAAGGTGACGATGGAAGGAATCAGAGGACGACACCGGAACGCGCAGCGCGAAGGTCAGGTATGTTCCCTCCTACTCTTTAAGTGTCTTTTACTTTTATATGTTTTACATTGTGTGTTGCGTTAGCAAAAAACGTTTTTGAAACACACACGTCACTGTCAAAATAGAAAAGTAGGGGCAACTGTAGACACCGACTCGGAGGACCTGTGACGAAAATCTGAAAACAAGACGGTTGAAGCGATTGATTCTGGAAGTTTTGAAAAAATATATAAAGGATAATAAGCGAAGGAAAATCGGCGGCACGGGACGTGCGCTCGGCGTCTGTCGGACGCACCGCGAGTGGCACGCTCTCGACGTCCGAGCAATGCCCGGGTCCGGTGGCACGGTGCGCACTCTCGTGGGCCGCTGAGCGCACGCGTCCGGTAGCACGAAGCGCGCGTTCGGCGGCCGCGACGTGTGAGCGTCCGGCGGCGCGGAACGCGCGCTCGGCGGCCGCGGGGTGCGCACGCCCGACGGTGCGAGGCACGCCCCGAGGGTCGTCTGGCGGGCGCCCAACCACGTCGGGCGAACGCCCGACGACCGTTGGGCGAACGCCCGACGAAGGTCGGGCGCGGGCGCCCAACCTTGCGTTGGGCGCTCGCCCAACGCCGTTGGGCGGCCGCCCAACACAAGGTTGGGCGGCCGCCCAACCCCAATGGGCGACGCCCAATTTCCTTTGGGCGTCGCCCATTGGTCCGGGGACCCGTTTGCCTATAAAAGGCACGGATCCCCATGCAAGAGGAGAGGGGATTTTTTTTGGATAGCTTTCTCACTCTAAACATTTTTGGAGAGAGAGAGTGATTTTTTTTTAGAAAAATATTTTTTTTTCTCAAAAATTCCAAATTTCCTAAAGTTCAATTTTTACTAAATTTTCATTAAAAACGGAAGATCGTGGTTCGTGGAATCAATCGGATTCGACTGTCAGATACCGAATTTAAGGTATTATCCGAGGACTAGACTCTCTTTTATTTTATTTTATTTATCTTCCTCTCCTATTTATTTTTATGATATAGTTTTTATTGATTTAGTTATTTATTTATTTATGTTGTCACATTTTATTTAATTAGCGTATTTATTTAATTTTCATCTCGTGTTGAATAAAATTCGGTTTTGTTTTAAAATAAAAAACCTCGTTTTGATATCCCAATACGAACCGTGATCCGATAAAAAGGTAGTTCGGGTATCGAAAACGTTGTAATTATAAGTTTTTAATTTAAAAGAAATTTCTAAATAATGTTTTGAAATAAAAAAACGTCGTTTAGGAACTTCCGTTTTCGACTATGATCCATCTTGGGTAGTTCGGAAATCCAAAACGATTGAATTAGATTTAATTTAAAGCTGTTGAATAAATCTGGAAACATTTAGGAGTGCTGCTGTAATTTACCTATTCTGTCACTAAAGGCTGTTTACCGACGGATTTTCCGTCGGTAAATCTGCCAAAACGTAAAAAATGCCATTTCAGTCACTTTTTCCTAACTTTTAAGCTTTTAATCTTTAATATATATATGTATAATTATGTAATATATGTTTTTCAAATTATTTTGGACCTTTAGCATATATAATTATTTGATGATATTTGTATACCATTTTTTATACTATTTTCTAAATATAAGTATAATTATGTATATGTATTTCCTTTTTATTAATTTAGGCTATGTTTTAAATGATAGTTATTTGATATTTTGAGAAATAATTGATAGACATTAGTATATGTTATTTTTGGTATTTAAAACTATATTAGTTATGTATATATATATAGTGTTGGGATATTTGGGTTATTTTGTTGATTATTGAATAAAATTACTTTTGGGTAAATGTCATTTTCTTATTCATAAGATTTACTTATTATTTTCACATTTTTTTTTGTATAAATGTGTTGTACCTATTATTTTCATATACATATAGTTCCTTTTGTGTTAACTCTTACTTTCATATCTTCTTTTTTGATTTAAATGTATATATATATATATATGTCTAAATTATTTTCTTTATTCTTTTGGCCCATTCATGGGTCCATGTTCCAAATAAGTATTATTTGAGTGTGAATATTAGTTTAAAGGGGTTTATTATTGTGATTGTAATAAGTAGAGAATCCATTAAGGAAAAAGGGGAAAATAAATCACAAAAAGAGTTTTCAATTTAATTATTTAAACTAAAAGGTTTTTTAGAGATTCTTAATGTAAATAAATAGTGTTTTCTTGACATTTCAAATCGTTTCTTAAAACATCACGCTTTAAAACCTTAGTCCGTTCCAAACGACGGATTAAGCGAGCCTTGTAATTAAAATCGTTTTCGTTGTAAATAATAGAGTTTTGAATCGTTTCCTTAAATGATTTGTACAAAATAAAATTGACTTGTATGTTTAACCACGTTTTCTCATCAAAGGTTTTTATCTCAATGTTTTCAAACCCTCGAGTCGTTCCAACGGCGATTCGAGTAAACTTCATCAAACGGGGTTTTAAAACGCACCTAAATCGTTCCAACGGCGATTAAGGTGCGAACCATATAAATAAACTCGTTTTGGGGGAACAAGTTAGTGTAGAATAAACACACGACATGACTTTTAAATACGGTTGTAAATAAATCACTTCTTTCTCCCCCCTCTCTGTGTATGTATAACATAAATGGGTGATTCTTTACTAATATGGCTTTTCAATAATATATGCTCAAAACGGTTTCAAAAAAAGAGAAAGAAAAGGGTTTCAAATGAATTTTAAACTTAAAGAAGTATACGATTAGTCCGTTATCGCCTAACATGCTGAGTAGGAGGCCGGTGGTTCATAACCGGGCGATGTCGGGGTGCCTAGTAGCCTTTCTCCGGAAAGGAGCTAGCCTTCTCGGCTCGTATCTAAGTTTCCCGAACCCACACCGGTCTCCCGCAAGGGATCGGTGTTCATTTTCCCATTCGTGGGTGGCGACTCTTCTATATCTCCGAGCTCCGGTCCTACCGAGCAGCTTGATTCCACGATTGGTTGCTTTCGACGCCAATCACCGCTTACGTCGTCATGAGGTTGTTCACCCCCTGGTCCGCCCGGGAGATTAGGCCGCGACACCTCGTCTAACACCCGTCCTAAAACCGTACCCAAAGATAGGGTTTTTTGACCCCTATCAAACCTCCTCGCACTTAAAACTTTACTTGTCCCCAAGTAAACTAAAAAAACTAAACCCGCAATCACAAGCAAGCTAGAAAACCTCCCGGTTTGACTAGGTGCTTGACACAATTTCGAGCATCTGTAATTACATGCATTCGGAAATACAAAGTAGAGACACGATATCCAAAAGTCGCATTTCAATTATCATAGGTCATAGTTTTAAGCAAAAGGACACATGTTCAATTAAACGAGCTTGAGGGGATCGCTAAGTAAAACACCTCACCATAGGTAGTTCACTCATTTCACACAATTTTGGTGGCTAAAGTGTTTACTCTCGGCTTATGTTCTTGCTTAGGATTACGTTGATTTTGCACGTTCATCCGCGTTCCTCTACTATGCTATATGATTCCGATGATATCAAAAACAGCCTCTAATCGGGGTTGTAATGTGGTTAGAGGGTTAAAGGTACAACAAGGGTTAATAGTTCTAGCGCTACAAAAACTAAGTTTAAATGGCTTTAGCAAATATGAAGTGACTGAGCTTTTTATTCATCCCTTATTATTTTCTTTTTGGAATGTTTTCTTGAGACGTTTTTTGATTTTTAAGAACTGGGGAATGAAGTTCTTCCCTTTTGTTCGTCTCTTTTCTTTTCTTTTTCTTTCTTTTTTTCTGTTTTTCTTTTTTTTTTTCTTTTTGGGATAGTGATGCTCATTCACTTCTTAGCCTTTTGGCTTGCTACTGTAATGCCATAAACAAAGATAAAGCGCTAGAAGAAAACAAGGGCTCTATTTGAGCTTTGCACAAGAAATTGGGTTAAGTAGCAAACCAAGTTGTGGTTTGCAAAAACAGGTTAGAACGAAAGAAAAATCTATAAACTACAAAAATATAGGCTCAAATGGGCTTCCTAGAGTGGATGAAAAAGAAAAAATAAGGTAAAGAAAATGGTTAATTCTAATGAGACTGATTCATCGTTTATCATCTCAAACCATCGCATGTAGGTTCAACACAGTATTAGGTGCAAAATCTGTAATCTTCCACAAGTCAAAGCTTTCACACAAAAATGTCAAGAAAAAGAGCTTTTTGATGTTCGCTCTTAGGCTCAAATTCAACTCACAATTCTTTGGGTTTCAATTTTGTGTTTACTAGTTTTCCCCAAACTCAAGTTTAATGTCACATGCCTTCGATTCTTAAGTTATCTACCTAAGTAATGATTTTAGCATTTCTTCAAAAGTAGGGTCTAAATGCAAACCTTAGCTCATGCTTTTACAGATACAAGAGTTGTGTCCCACACCTAAACTAGTTGTCATGCAATTTTAGATTCGGTTCTCAGCCCTCAAAGACAAATAACGAAGTTTAGATTCGAAGGAGGTTCACGGTTTTAGGTCTTAAACATGCAAAACCTAAATAAAACCCGGAAAACGCAAAACTAAACTAGACACGACGCAACAAAAATTTAAAAATTATACAATTTTTGTAAGTTTGTCTAACCCTCCTCCTCACACTAAAAATATGCAATAAGTTCCAACATTGCATCACAAACCATAGAGTACAAGTGCAAAAAGTTAGGGTGGAGAAGACAAATTACTGATTTTAGCGCAATCGCCAAAAGCTTGACGATTTGCGGTGGCAAATTTTTTTATTATTATTATTATTATTAAAAAGCTGCTTATCTCGGCCGAGCAGCGGGCTTGGCGCAGTGCCCAGCGGCGGGCTGGGCGCAGTGCCCAGCGGCGTGCTGGGCGCCAGCGCCCAGCGGCGGGCTGGGCGTAGTGCCCAGCGGCGGGCTGGGCGCCAGCGCCCAGCTCGCGGCGAGCAGGGCCCTGCTCACCGAGCTGGAGTGCCCAGCTCGGCGGGCTGGGCCTCCTGGAGCCAAAAAAAATATTTTTTTTTTCTTTTTTTTAAATTTTATTTTAAACCTGAAAACTTTAAAATAAAAAATTAAAATAAAATAAAACTAAACAACTAAAAAAAATATTTTTTTTATTTATTTTTTTTTTAAACAACACTTTTAAAAAAAACGTAAAAGAAAACTAAAAAGACTAAACTAAAAGATCAATGTATAATCTAAATAAAACAAACCTGAAAAGTTTTATTAAAACTTGGGTTGCCTCCCAAGAAGCGCTACGTTATAGTCGGTGAGCTCGACATAGAATTCCCGCCTAGGTGTATGCTTCTACTCGCGTTAGGAACTCGAACTCCTTAACAAATAACCCGTACCTACAAAACGGATTAAGAGCCTCAAATAAGTTTAATGAAAGTGGGAGGCCGAATTTAAACATATTATGAAAAAGTTTGGTTTGCTCCCTTTTGGATTCTCTTGGTAGGTCGAAGAGAATGAAAACTTCTGAACAAGGAGTAAATCCAAACTTTTCGAACTTTTGAGGAAAAGGTAGTTGATATACACAAGCTTCGATTTGATCGTTTATTTCTATCACATGATTTAGAATTTCAGATTTTGAACCGGGGTTGCTTACCGCTTCCGGTTCTTCACTTACCTCGAGTGATGCATGTGATAGTGGACTTGGTTCTACCTTTTTGTCATTCCTCAAAGAGATGGCTTGAGTTGATTCCCTTTGTGGGATTTCTATGTTTTCCTTTATGCTTCGGAGAGCATCTCGGGATTGCTTTTGCATCTCTTGGTTTATTTGAGCCAGTTGGTTGCTCAAGTCCTTGCAAACCTCCTCGTTGATTGTAAGTCGGGCTGATATTCCTTTCAAAAGGGACAACACCTCATCTCGTGAGCTAGAGGGTTGTGGAGGAACTTGGCTTGCTTGTTCGTAAGGGAACATTCCTAATTCGTTTTCCCTGTGCTCATTAACAAACCTATTTGGAGGCCTCAACATGTTAGGGTTCCCGTAGGACAGATTTGAGTGTTGAGGTCTCCTCCAATCACTACCATAAAAGCTGTAAGAATTGGGGTTAGAATTATACCTTTGGTGATTACCCACAAAACTTACACTTTCATTGGTGTTGAGGCTCAGTTTCGCCATCAAGATATCCATTTTCTCATTTAAGTCGGCCATGGAGGGATTGGGAGCCTCATTCTCCAGGGCATTAATGTATTGTCTTGATGGGATAGTAAACTTTTGAGCTTGCCACTCGACTTTTTCTTGCCAATTCATTGATCAGAGAATGCTGAGAAAAAGTGAAGTTCTAGCACAAAGGTTGATAAGTAACAGTATACAGATATGAACAAGTATAGAAAAGTATAAAGAAATTATATATCAACAAGTATAGATGATATAAACAAAGATATTTACAATGAATGCCTAAACTAACAAGTCGACCTTTGGTTCGATATTGCAGAAGAAATAAATCCCCAGCAACGGCGCCAAAAACTTGATTATTGGCGGTTGTCGGGTATTTATAGAATTAATCTACTTTCCCCGGCAACGGCGCCAAAAACTTGATTATTGGCGGTTGTCGGGTATTTATAGAATTAATCTACTTTCCCCGGCAACGGCGCCAAAAACTTGATGCGCCCTCACCTAAGTCAGAGATGAGAACTCACTAAGGGATAAGTGTACCCCGTCGTTATCAAGTAATAAATTTCTGGTTTAAGTCCAGGTTATCGTCCACAGGATTTATTTCTGCAAGTACCGAGCTACTCGATCTCGGATGTTATCTAGGCTTAGGGGGTTTTGAGTTTGTTTGATTAAATTAATCTACTCCTAGGTTGAATTACGCTATTCCTAGCTAAGTTATCTGATTCTAACTAAGTTACTCTACCCCTAATTAAGTTAAACTACTCCTAAGTGATCTTTTACCAATGCAATTAACCGAAGGAACATGAAGGGATACGATGATAATGAAAATAGAATGTTTAAACAATTGAATTGAAATCCAAGTCACTTGTGTCCAAGGCGATTAACCCGACCTATCCTCCTAAAGTCCCTAGTTCGTGATTCCTTTGTAAGGCCGAAACTAGCTCTAAGGCTCAGTAATTTGGGCTTAATCTTCTATAGGGTCGTCAATCCTATAGGCACTGACTAGGTCAGATTCAGCTCGCAATATGTGCCAACCTAATTTTGGGATTATCGAATGAGTTAAACCAATCAGACAAAGCGTAAGACAAAGATTAAAACATCAAAACAATTGAATAAACAAGAACTATAATATATATCAAAGATGGGAACATTGTCACGAAGTTACAATAAACCTAGAATTCATAGCATGTATCAGAGGCTAGACAGAATGTAAAAGAAGAAAAATCCCTTTTAGGGAACCTGTCTACCAATGCAGGCGTCTTTCTAGGATTTAAGGATGAAGCTTGAGCAATCCTCGGTGAATGGAGCTTCGGAGGTGTCTTCAATGGAGGTTTTAAGGATATGGAGGAGGTGGAGAGGATTTCTCAAGGTGAAAAGCTAAGAAAATTACAAAGGAAAAAGATGTCTAATTTACATTGGAAAAACTCTATTTATAGACGCGGTTCGGGCCCTTTTCTTGACCTAATTCGTGTCCAATTTCTAACTAACTCACACAAAAGCATTTAAATGCGAGAATTGCTCGCTTATTAACAAAATAACGCTAAAACCCGTCCTAAAACCGTACCCAAAGATAGGGTTTTTTTGACCCCTATCAGTTCACCTGTGCTGAAGCAGATCCATCAGTGCTCAGCTGGTGTGTAGTGACCAAATTGGTGTGATCCCTCAATGGTATTCGTTTGCTTCTATTGCTAGGGCCGATAGAAAATTGCTCATTGGTTAACTTGGAACTCAGATGCTTGAACAAGCCCCCATCTTCCCAATTTCCTCCCGGATTAGTGAATGGGTTCTCTAGAACATTCCCCGGATCAACTGCTGTCACACGCACCCCTTTCCCTCTCGTCGCTTGCTTCCTTCGCGGAACTATCATCCAGGGCCCATACTCGGCCTCGGGACATTACGCTTGCTTCGGTTGTGACTCTGTTGTGCCATTCATACCCTTCTCTGAATCACTGTTAGTCATATTCGCAGCTTCGACATCCATATCCATGCGAGATTTCGTGTCATGCTTATTAGTACTCGGCCAGGTGCAAGCTTGATGCGTATGCCCATAACGCCCACAGCTTGTGCAAGCGGTGTATAACCCTTCGTATTCGACCCTTTGTTCCAGTCCATCAAGTTCAAACCTGGCGATAAGAGGGTTCATGAGGTTGATTTCGACACAAATTCTTGCGAACCTGCAGCGATCAACAAAAGCGGTGTTTTCATCTACCTTGATAGGTTTGCCTACAGCTTCCCCAGTGGCAAGGAGGACATCTAGATTATAGTAATAGAGACGTAGCTCCGGGAGGCGTATCCACACTAGTGTTGATTCGATGAGCGAGTCGGAGGGGGAGAAGGACCATCCTTCATCACATGCTCCTTGTCAGGGGGTCATCAAACCTCACCACATAAAATCCATGCCCTACATCCATCATCTTGATGCCATCAATCGGTTTCCACAGGTCCATTACTCTTTTGTGTAACGCTATATAGCCAAGGTTCTTTCCCAGGAGTTTGATAATCAGCGCATTCTCCCAAGGGGCCGCAAGTTTTTGACGTAATTCCGGTGTAATCGAAACTTTAGGATACAAAGGGTTTTCCACATCGAAATTGTTAGGCATGAAATTGACTAAGTTTAACAGATAATTTATAAGGGAATTCGGGTAGTTTTTATATCATTTTGTAAGGAATAAGGGCTAATTAATGTCCTTGTGCAGATAAGCAAAGAAAAATGCTAAACTCGCTGGAAACAGCTTGTTTCGCTAATGCCAATGAGGAGTAGAGCTTTACTTGTGTCCAGCGGTTAAACGCCGGATTATCCAATGACGGACATCGACAGATCGTTGGTGGCAGTGAAAGGAAAGCGGCAGGAAGAGCAGGTGAAAGTGTGTGGCGATGGGATTGCCCAAAGAAGCATGATGATTTGAAGTCTCACCCCCTTGAGTGTTCAAGGGTTAATCTAAAAGTTAATCATTTTGTAGTTTATTTTAATTGTAGTAAGTAGTTGACTTTGTTTGTAAAAAGGGTACGAAGGTTGTACCAACTTTGGATAGTCTCGGTCTTTTCCCTTTAAATAGGAAAAGCAGAGAAGGTTTTAGGATCAGATTTTTTCTTAGCTTTAGTGTTTTTAACAAGTAGAATAGAAGGAGAAGGGAGCTCTCATGGAGTCTCAAGCTGTAACAAGAACCTTCTTCTGCTCACTGCTCGATATGAGTGAGTAGACATTTTGAACGGGCACGGCATGGCCGGCCCAGTGATGTAAGTTTTACAACGTTTTTATGAATATTTAGTATTTTGCCAATGTTGTGATCAATGAGGATTTAACTTTCTTGTGTAAGCATGTATGTATGTGTTAGATGAATGTTAGGACACTGCTTTCATCTTCACCGATATCTCTATTGATCTCCCAACTTCGAAGCTGACAAGTTAGAAGGTTGTGTCGAGGGTTTTCTCATCTAGAAATGCAGTTTTGTTCTTAATGCTAGAAAGAACGTATCTTTAGGACGCTAAAGATGTTAGTAAATCTTAGGAGTTTGAGAACACACGACAGTTGACTCAAACTCACTTAAAAACTGATACTTTGGCTTCGTTGGCATTATCTTTTATTCATCGAATGTTGTAAGATGTAGCACACCGTGTTCGGTCATGTAAAGCCTGTTCTCTTCCCTAAATCTTTGAAAAGTAACCTTATTTCCTTGATCGAGTATTCTGCCTGAGTCATTAAACAACCAATACCAAACAAACAACCATAAAGGAAGGCACTTTTATAACACACACTGTTTAGCAATGATTTCCCATATTTATTTGTATCACAATCCCTGTGGAGACGATACTCACTTATCACTTTATTACTTGTATCTAGTGCACTTGCTAGAGTCTGTTTACAGGACAACAAGTTTTTGGCGCTGTTGCTGGGGATTGAGAGCAACAAATTTATAGCTGAAATTTCTGTAAAACGGGGTGTTTTTAATCTGTGTGTTAAGGCGTGCAGGAACAAAAAGGTCATTTTTCCGTTTATGCGTAGAGCTGCACCCCCTGTTTTTCCTATCGATCTCGAATTAGAGAGAACGTGTAGACGAAACAGAGCGGGAGCTCGACGTGCTAGACAAAGAGAAAGGCAAAGAGAGAGAAGAATGGCTGGAAGGGAAGGACCAGAACAACCAGTTCCACCAAACCAAGAAGAGGAAGGAGAAAATAATAACCCTCCTGTTATGAGAATCAGAGACTACTCTAGGCCAACTACTGAGGGACACTCATCGTGTATCGTATTGCCCAACGAAGGAAACAACATGTTCGAAGTAAAAGGGTCCATGATACAAATGATCCAAGCCTCGGTGCAATTTAATGGGTTTCAATCTGAAGATCCTAATGGGCATCTTCAAGAATTCATTACCTTGTGCAACACATTCAGGTCGAACGAGGTGTCTCTGATGATGTGATCAGATTAAAGCTGTTCCCTTTTTCACTAAGGGATAAAGCAAAAACATGGCTGCGGAATTTACAGCCTAGAACGATCACGAGTTGGGAAGAAATGGCACGAGCTTTTCTAATGAAGTATTTTCCGCCTCGACAAGCCATTAAGCTACGAAATGAAGTGTCACGCTTCATACAGGACGAAGATGAGTCGTTGGCAGAAGCATGGGAAAGATATAAGGAGCTGCTCAGAAGGGTGCCAAATCATGGTATCCCCATGTGGATGCAAATGCAAAATTTTTACAATGGCGCGACCAACGTTTATAAAATCCAGATCGAATCTATCGCGAATGGTAACCCGGAAGATCTAGAGCCACAAGCTTTATATGACCTAATAGAGAAAGTGGTCAGCACGAGTTACAACTGGCATTCGTCACGAAGTGAAGGAAAAAGGACAGGAAACGAGGATGTCGTGTCAAAACTAACAAGCCAAGTAGAACAGCTTACCCGGCAGCTGGGAAAGATAAATGTCTCGTCCATTCACAATGAACCGCCATTTAGTGAACCACCATTCACTGAAAGTTGTGGTTTTTACGGAGGAGCTCATTTCAATATCAACTGTCTTGGAGTTAAGCAAGGAAAAGGCACACGGGCTGAATGCGACTACGCAGGGTACAATCAGAGGAATCAGCCCAACCGTTATTCTAACACTTACAACTCGGAAATGAGGAACCATCCAAATTTTGGATGGACAGGCCAACCGGACCAGCAAGGACAGTATCAAGATCAGCCGAGGTATCAACAACAGCAAGGAGGACATTACCAAAGACAACCTCAGCAGCATTATAAGCAACCTGTGCCACAAAAGGAAGAAGTCGAACCAGATATGAAAACAATGATGATGCAGTTCATGAAACAGACGCAGGCATCGATCAAGAATCTAGAAACACAAGTCCACCAGATCGCCGCGTCCACATCAAAAGGAAAAGGAATAATGTCGAGCAATACTGAGCCAAATCCTAAAGGCGACGTCATGGCAATCACCTTGAGGTCTGCTAAGGAAACTCAACCAGTTGTTTTATCTAACAAAGATGCTGAGCGTGCAGAAACATCCAAAGAGGCTGAAGGAGAACTGGAACAAGCTGTTCCTGGTAATGAAGAAACGAGGAAGGATAACCAAGCGAGTAAGCGAAATCAAGAGGAGGAAAGGGTTTGTAAACCACCACAGCCGTATGTCCCACCGGTGCCATATCCAACACGGCTGATCAACAAGAAGTTGGAGGAGCAGAATTCTAAAGTGTTGGACACTTTGAGGAAATTGCACATCAACATACCTTTTGTGGAAGCACTCGCACAGATGCCGACATACGCAAAATTCCTCAAAGATATCTTATCGAACAAGAAGAAACTGGAGAACATTTCCATGATACAACTCAACAGAGACTGTTCGTCCATACTCCAAAACAAGCAGCAGCTTCCAAAGAAGCTAAAAGATCCAGGGAGTTTTTCGATTCCTTGTTCAATTGGGAAGCTGACTATTGAAAATGCACTTTGCGACCTAGGAGCTAGCATAAACCTAATGCCATATTCTGTATATGCACAACTCGGGTTAAGAGAACCACAACCCACTCGTATGTCTATTCAATTAGCTGATCGTTCTGTATGCTATCCTAGGGGAGTAGTAGAAGACGTGTTAGTCCAAGTAGAAAAATTCATTTTGCCCGTTGATTTCATTATAATGGACATTGATGAAGATTTGCATGTCCCTATTATCCTAGGAAGACCATTTCTAGCAACAGGAAAAGCATTGATAGATGTAGGAGAGGGAAAGTTATTCTTAAGGATAAATGGTGAGGAGGTAATATTTAAAATGAATGAAGCAATGAGGCGCGCGAATAATAATGATGACACTTGTTGTTTCTTAGATGATTTTCAGAGTCTTACTACTTTGCAGGAACAGGACACATTAGAAACTTTATTGGGGAGCGAGGTGAACATATGCGAAGGAACAAGCTGTTCCATTGAAAGCAACTTTCCGACACCTCCGTTAGACCCTGCTGTTCCAACTCATCAAGAACCACCAGAAGTACCCACTGTGCCTGTGTCTAAGCCAGAATTGAAGCCGTTGCCTGAACATCTCGAGTATGCTTTCCTGGAACCACCCAGCGGAAGTCCTGTCATCATATCGTCAAAATTAACTCCTGACCAAAAGGCGCAACTAATGGCGGTCTTGCGAAGAAACAAGGCTGCAATAGCATGGAAAATTGATGACATAAAAGGAATTAGCCCGGCAGTCTGTGTTCATAGAATCTTGATGGAAAAGGACCACCGACCAACTGTTCAGCCGCAACGTAGGCTAAATCCCCACATGAAGGAGGTTGTGAGAAAGGAGGTGATCAAACTTCTCGATGCTGGCATTATCTACCCAATATCTGATAGTGTGTGGACAAGCCCTGTCCACGTTGTGCCCAAGAAAGGCGGAACAACCGTAGTCCTAAATGAAAAGGACGAGCTAGTACCCACAAGAACAATAACAGGGTGGAGAGTTTGCGTCGACTACAGGAAGCTTAATGAAGCCACAAGGAAGGACCATTTCCCCTTACCCTTCATTGACCAGATGTTAGAACGACTAGCGGGGTATGCATTCTATTATTTTCTTGATGGGTATTCATGATACAACCAAATCGCAATTCATTGCGATGACCAAGAGAAAACCACGTTCACATGTCCATATGGGACTTATGCTTACAGAAGGATGCCTTTCGGACTGTGCAATGCTCCTGCCACTTTTCAGAGATGTATGATGTCAATTTTTCATGACATGGTGGAGCGGACTGTGGAAATTTTTATGGATGACTTCTCGGTCTATGGAAGTTCATTCGATAGCTGTCTAATCAACCTTGAAGCGGTGCTCGCACGGTGCAAGGAGACTAATTTAGTCTTGAACTGGGAAAAGTGCCACTTCATGGTCAATGGAGGAATTGTCCTAGGGCATAAAATTTCTGAGAAAGGGATGGAAGTGGACAAGGCAAAAGTGGAAGTAATCGAGAAGCTGGCTGTGCCTGCGAACGTCAAAGATGTGAGAAGTTTTTTGGGGCACGCAGGGTTTTATCGCCGGTTTATAAAAGATTTTTCAAAGATAGCACTCCCATTGTCAGCCCTACTCCATAAGGAAGCCGAGTTCTCTTTCAATGCAGACTGTTTGAAGGCCTTTGAGCTCTTAAAGACTAAGCTGATCAACTCACCTATACTAGCAGGACCAGATTGGGAGCAACCTTTTGAAATAATGTGCGACGCAAGCGACACTTGTGTGGGAGCTGTTCTTGGACAGAGGATTGAGAAGAGGTTTCAACCTATTTACTATGCCAGCAAAACATTGAACGTGGCCCAGCAAAACTATACAACTACCGAGAAGGAACTTCTGGCGGTTGTGTATGCTTTCGACAAGTTCAGGCCCTACTTGGTGTTGTCCAGGGTGATTGTTCACACAGATCACGCAGCGTTGCGATACTTGTTCGCGAAACAAGATGCTAAGCCAAGGTTGATCCGATGGTTGCTATTACTTCAGGAGTTCAATTTGGAAATTAAGGATAAAAATGGAACAGAGAATGTTGCTGCAGATCATTTGTCAAGGATAGATCACAAAGGCAGGGTTGAAGAAATAGAAATCGTGGAAAGGTTTCTTGACGAGCATCTGTATGCGGCACAGTCTGCGCCATGGTTCGCCGATATAGCTAATTACCTTGCAACTTCGCTCAAACCACACAACCTATCCACAAATCAAAAAAGGAAGTTTTTCTCCGAAATCAAATATTATTTTTGGGATGACCCTTAACTTTTCAGGTTGTGCGCGGACCAAATCATTCGAAGATGCATATCGCAAGAAGAGGGACAGGATGTTCTCAGCCACTGTCATAACCGTGAAGCAGGAGGACACCATAGTGCAAGCCGTACCGCGACAAAGGTTCTCCAGTCAGGTTTTTTCTGGCCCACTCTTTTTAAGGATGCCAATGCATTCGTTGGAACTTGCAATGAGTGCCAACGAACGGGAAACATTTCAGCTCAAAATGCTATGCCCCTAAACAACATAGTTGTGTGCAAAATTTTTGACATCTGGGGTATAGATTTTATGGGACCATTCCCAACTTCCCAAGGGAATAAATACACCCTAGTGGCTGTGGATTATGTGAGCAAATGGGTCGAAGCAATAGCAAGTCCCACCAATGACGCCCGTGTGGTAGTCAAATTTCTGAACAGACTGTTCGCCAGATTTGGGGTCCCGCGAGCGATCATCAGTGATCAAGGGACCCACTTCTGTAATGCAAAATTTGAAAAATTAATGGGAAAACTTGGAGTCTCACACAGGGTTGCCACACCATACCATCCACAAACCAGTGGACAGGTGGAGATCTCCAATAGAGAAATAAAAAGAATTTTAGAGAAAACCGTTGGCAACTCTCGAAAGGATTGGGCAAACAAGCTCGATGATGCTCTATGGGCATATCGTACCGCGTATAAAACACCGATTGGAATGTCTCCTTTTCGGTTGTTATACGGGAAATCTTGTCACTTGCCGGTGGAAATGGAACACCACGCATTTTGGGCGTTAACATTTTTAAATTTTGAGACACAGGCTGTTGGTGAACAGAGAAGTTTACAGCTGAGCGAAATGGAGGAATTCAGGCTGTTCTCATACGAAAATGCGGTGAATTACAAAGCTAGGACCAAGCAGTGGCACGATAAAAAGCTCACGAACAAGGTGTTCCATGAAAGACAGAACATCCTTCTTTTCAATTCACGATTGAGGCTCTTTCCGGGAAAGCTCAAGTCAAGATGGTCAAGACCATTCATTGTGAACCGTGTATTTGCACATGGAGCTGTAGAAATTTTCAAAAATGGGGGTGATCCTTTTAAGGTGAACGGACAAAGATTAAAACCATATTTAGAGAACGATCACACAAGGAAGATCGATACTGTTCATTTCCAGGATCCCCCAGGACAGTAAAAGCAAGAGAACAGGGTGTCCGCTACAAACACCAATTGTAGCACAAGTAACTTTGCATTTTATTGATTTTTATCTTTACTTTTTAATTTTATTTTTATCTTTTGAGTCTCTTGTGTAAAGTGTGTTTGAAGTTGACTTCATCTTGAGTAATTTCTGCCTAGGCACAATTGTAAAACCTAAAAATCCTTCCAAGGGTGAGGTAGTACAATTGTACCTGTGTTGTAGGGAAAGGGAAAATCGTAGAAATTTGGGCGGTAGGAATTTGTTATTAAAGCTAGGAAAAGTGGAACGTCCACTCCTATACCAAATAGGCAATCATACCGCCTGTTTTTCTCCTCGATAAGATTGAACGGTTGGAGGGGATATAAATGCTAAACTAAAATCTTGACCGTTCATCTACCCTCATTCTGATTCGAAAATACGCGCCCTTCTGCCGATTTGTCCAGGTGGCCGACTTTGATTCGGCCTCAAACTGACAGATTGGCGAGAAGACGCCTCGTTTCCCCTACTTAAGATGCTTTATCTCAGTTCAGTCCGTTTATCACCATATTTCTTTCTTTTCTTTGAGATTTCTTTTCACAAAGGCAGTTCATGATCTGTGCCCTATACCACTGGAAAACCCTACTTAAACTTGAAAGCGAAATGAGAACCCGAGGCTCGGGCAAAAACGTGAAAATTGAGGGTTCTTCCAAGAAAGAAAAAGCAAAGGCAAAAATGGCGGAACCGTGCACTGTGGCGTTTGTCCCAGATGAGAAGCTGGTCAAGAAACTCTCCCAGTTCAAAGACGCCTCTGTTCAGGCGTACTATGATGAGCTAGCGAAACTTCAGTTCGGACCCATCCGAACAGTTTGCTGGGAAACCCTAAAAAGGCTAAAGCTCGAGGATCGTGTACGCACCCTCATGAAGTCTGGTCATTTTGAATGTTTCTTTGAAATGACGGAACCAGCCTATCGGGAACTAACATTCGAGTTCTTGGCAACCTTTAAGCACAACGCTGAGATAACCGAACCTGACGAAGAGGGAAAATTTAGCTTCAGGCTCATGGGTCACTCCTAAAGGCCTTCGCTTAACTTGTTCAACCAGATGCTTGGTGCTGCCGACGATGACGATCTAGAATCCGAGAGCTATAAAGAGGCATTCACCACAACGCCTGATGTTTTCGACCCTGTGGCCTTCTGGGAATCACTTTTAGGACAGAAACATTATGACGGCAGTTCGACTAAGGCGTCCAATATCGATGATTACGCTGTTCGGTATTTGCACAAGTTGATCTCTGGTACAATCTTCGCCCGGGAAAACCAAGCCACCATGCCACATGCAGATCTCACCGCGTTGTGGAGTATGGTAGTTGGACCGAGAATGAATTTGGGATTCTGGTTTGGAGAATACATCAGCGCTTTTTCCAAGAAAAACTCGACAGTCATCTGTTGTGGGAGCATTATCACCAGAATTGCGGAGTCAATCGGGGTTTTTAAACCTGAAGACCACTCTCGTCTCACGATTGTGAATCACCCTGACCCTATTGATCTCAAGAGCCTTCAAAAGATGTTATTCGGAAAAATTGTGAATGGGAAGTGGGTCTGGATGTCTGATTTTATTACATCTCCGCAGACTGAGAGCCGGAAAAGGAAAAGCGAGCCTACCCTATCAGTATCGTCAGATTCCGAGCAAGTCGAGAAGCCGAAAGACTTATACTTTTATAAGAAATGTGCAAAGATGACCTGTGAGGATGTGATGGATCGATTCAATGCCCTATTTTCCCAGAATCAGGCAAACCGCGAAATGATATTCGCCATGGAGCAAAAGTACGCATCGCAATAGGGCGAGATCGATATGCTCAAGAGCCTTTGCATTGAGGAGCATGCCAAAGAAAGTCCCTCTGGTTTCTCTGTGAAAAGTCCGGTAAGACAAGTGCCTGAAACACCTGCCAGTGCCAATGTTAAGGCTAACGCTGCAGCCTCCTCGAAGGAGGAGGGTATTCCTGCCACTGTGGATAGAGAGGTTAACTCCTCTCTTTCCCATCATGCCTGATCTAACCAAATATTCGCTGTCCTAGCATCTGGTAACCTCTAACACCCTTACTCTATCATGTTTTGGTCCGCCTATCTTGTACAATCTGCTGCCGTGATTATTAACATTGAGGACAATGTTTTGTTTTCTTTTGGGGGTGGGGATTGTGTTGTGTGCATCACAATTTATGTGGAAATAACATGATAAATGTTGTAAATCGGTTGGTTTAATTTAGTGATTTGATGTAGAACAAATATCCCCTGAGAATCCTTGTGCATATCCTTGGTAATTATTGTCTGCTTCCATTGTTTTCTTTCCGCTTATGTTTGTTCCATCTAGAGAATTGCTTGGTGTTATGTAGGAATCATAGAGCAGACTGTGCATGCTATTTGGTGTTAGGTTGTGTTAATTGCTTGTTTGTATTTCGTGTTCCCTAATTCAGGAAGTTCCAAAAAATTTGAAATCTTTAATTCCTCTGTCAAAATTAGTAACCATGGCCTTACTGCATTTTTCCCCGAAAATAGTGAGAATTTGAGCTTTATAATGCATCCATGGTATGCATTGTTTTTTTTGAGTGGGCCAGCACTCACTATCTTTAGGGAGAATTTGCCTTGGTGCCCTGATGAAACAGTGATTGGCTCTGAATTTTATAGGAGGAAAAAGGCATTTAGTTATCCCCTCCGCTACACAAAAGGCACATGTGCTATGCACCCCAATTATTAGGATAACCAAGTCGAGTCATAACCTGCTCTTTCTGAATAACCACAAATAATAGCCCTCTCCCTTCACTTAACTCTAAAATACCTTGAGTTCTGTCTTATGCCCCGAATTGCCAATTGTTTAAAATAAAAATCATGTGCTTAAGTTATGCGAATATAAGCAATTGAGCAAACATCGCTTAAGGAAAAGATTGAATGAACTAGGGAATATAATGTGGGGAGGAAGGAACCTTTATTAATAGTCAGAAGAGTACTGGGTTAAGAGGGAACAGTTTGTATAGATAAAGTATGTGTAAACAGCAATCATTATAGGCTGCGTATGTTAAATAAAGTGCAAAAAGACAGAATTCATACACTGAAATAGCTTTTCACTGTCAAACCAGAGCCCAAGCCTAACATTACAACCTTTATAAAATCCTTTGGACTATGTCAGGAGGAACTTTGACCCATGGACTCGGGACCAATAGGCAAACTCGCACCCTAAGGGTGTGGTGCCTGGCTGAGGAGTGAAATCGCATTTGTTTTCCTATGGCAAAAAGGTGCCATGCGAGAGTGAGTGAATTATTCCATTCCTTAGTGAGGCATGTCTGGCTGTTGGTAACTCTTTGTGAAAGAGGAAGTCTAAATTTTAAGATTTGAGGAATTTCTTGAGCAAAAAGGACACAACTTTTAAAACAAGCTTTTACTCTTTGATGAAACCTTAGTATGCATCTGTTCATCTCCTAATAGTGCCAAGTGTTCTATGTTTCTTTACTCGTCGTTCTCATTCATTAAACTAATTTCATTCCTAACCCTTTTTCTGATCTCTTCTTACAATTTGTTGCTTGAGGACAAGCAAAGGTTCAATTTGGGGGTATTTGTTAGGCATGAAATTGACTAAGTTTAACAGATAATTTATAAGGGAATTCGGGTAGTTTTTATATCATTTTGTAAGGAATAAGGGCTAATTAATGTCCTTGTGCAGATAAGCAAAGAAAAATGCTAAACTCGCTGGAAACAGCTTGTTTCGCTAATGCCAATGAGGAGTAGAGCTTTACTTGTGTCCAGAGGTTAAACGCCAGATTATCCAATGACGGACAGCGACAGATCGTTGGTGGCAGTGAAAGGAAAGCGGCAGGAAGAGCAGGTGAAAGTGTGTGGCGATGGGATTGCCCAAAGAAGCATGATGATTTGAAGTCTCACCCCCTTAAGTGTTCAAGGGTTAATCTAAAAGTTAATCATTTTGTAGTTTATTTTAATTGTAGTAAGTAGTTGACTTTGTTTGTAAAAAGGGTACGAAAGTTGTACCAACTTTGGATAGTCTCGGTCTTTTCCCTTTAAATAGGAAAAGCAGAGAAGGTTTTAGGATCGGATTTTTTCTTAGCTTTAGTTTTTTTAACAAGTAGAATAGAAGGAGAAGGGAGCTCTCATGGAGTCTCAAGCTGTAACAAGAACCTTCTTCTGCTCACTGCTCGATATGAGTGAGTAGACATTTTGAACGGGCACGGCATGGCCGGCCCGGTGATGTAAGTTTTACAACGTTTTTATGAATATTTAGCATTTTGCCAATGTTGTGATCAATGAGGATTTAACTTTCTTGCGTAAGCATGTATGTATGTGTTAGATGAATGTTAGGACACTGCTTTCATCTTCACCGATATCGCTATTGATCTCCCAACTTCGAAGCTGACAAGTTAGAAGGTTGTGTCGAGGGTTTTCTCATCTAGAAATGCAGTTTTGTTCTTAATGCTAGAAAGAACGTATCTTTAGGACGCTAAAGATGTTAGTAAATCTTAGGAGTTTGAGAACACACGACAGTTGACTCAAACTCACTTAAAAACTGATACTTTGGCTTCGTTGGCATTATCTTTTATTCATCGAATGTTGTAAGATGTAGCACACCGTGTTCGGTCATGTAAAGCCTGTTCTCTTCCCTAAATCTTTGAAAAGTAACCTTATTTCCTTGATCGAGTATTCTGCCTGAGTCATTAAACAACCAATACCAAACAAACAACCATAAAGGAAGGCACTTTTATAACACACACTGTTTAGCAACGATTTCCCATATTTATTTGTATCACAATCTCTGTGGAGACGATACTCACTTATCACTTTATTACTTGTATCTAGTGCACTTGCTAGAGTCTGTTTACAGGACAACAGAAATCAATCGCTACTTGTCCTAGTTCACGAAGATTATTGCGAGTACTAGTGTTGCGGGGGGTATCCTTCTCCAGAAGTAGGTCTCTCCAGGAGCGGCGGGTGAAGGATGAGTCGGGTTGAGCTTCAGGAATAACATTACCGTCCGGAGGGGCTCGTGGTGGACGACGATAGGAGGAAGACATAGTGGCAGCCATGGCGGTTGTCGTGGGACAGATGTTAGTGTTTTTGAAAAAAGACCAAAAGTTTGGGGGTTCAACTTTTCATTTTGTACATGAGTTGTTTTGTAATCACGTCTATAAACATGCACTGCTTATGATCTAGAGATTCTAAGCAGGCTTCAATCTTCTGATCCATTGCTGAAGTAATATGCAATGTCTCTAGCATGTTGTAGGTAGCATCGACGTGTCCACATTTTTTGGTGTGAATAGCCAAAGTGCTCGGAATATCTGAAACTGGCTGGATGACAAGTTGAAGTACCAAAGTATTCATCTGAGTCATTTTACGAAGTAAGATCCACGTTCACCGTACCAATTGATGTCTTTAAATCTACAAAGTAGGCTTGAATAAGTTGACCTGGAGTCACCTGATGAGGATTTAACAAAATATCAGAGAGGGGCCGGTGTACAACGTGTCTCCTCTAATTTGTATATTTGGCTCATATTTTATACGTTTTTGTGCATGTCTTCCTTTACCGTAAAGCACTGCGCTTTTATGAGCATATATTTAGATTCCAGCCATATAATTGGAATCTGTGTCCTGCATATTATATTTTTCACACTATGGTATTTTGAACCTTTGTCTCTTTTATTAGAAAAGAAAAAAAAGGAGAAGAAAATGAAGCACAAGTATGTGATTCACCAACATGTTAAAACAAAACAAAAAAAAGTCATAGTAAAACGTTTACCTTGTTTAGGTGTATAAACTTGGATGTCATAAAACAATTGGGATTGGGCATATAAGACAATGACAACAGACGACAGCCGCTTTTGGACTGCTATTACCGACTCTCCATTTTCTTGTTATTTGGTAAGAACATTGAAATAGATTCCTTTTCATTTTAACACTTTAAACTTTAGGATAAATCGTAATGCTCTCTTTGCTTTTATTTGCATTATATAGAAAGAATGAAATAATTGTCGTAATAGAACTAGAGTTAAAACAAGTAAAAAATATATATATATATATGGGATAATTACTAATTTGACCCAATCAAGGACCCCAATTTACATATCTAACCCACTTTACCTCAAAGTTACCAAATTAGACATTTTCACCCATTTTGGACAAAACTAACCTTAGTTCTAAAATGAATCGATCTTCTTCTTCTTCTTCTTCTTCTCTCTTTCAACTTCTTCTTCAACTCATCTTCTTCAATTTCTGATACCAATCGTTAGCGATTTTTGAGATTTTTGACATATTATGTTCAATTTCTCGTACAAATGGTATATTTTTTGCTTATACGCTTGCTTTTCTCGTTGGTTTTCCCTCTTTCATCATTTGTAATGGTATCGTTTCAATTTCCTCTATTTTTCCATAATTTTTTCCATTTTTCTCCATTGCTGTCGCATTTGTGACGAAATTGTCGCATTTCGTCACAAATGCGATAAGAACTGTCGCATTTCGTCGCAAATGCGACAAGAGTTGTCGCATTAACAAATGCGACAGTTCTTGTCGCATTTGCGACGAAATGCGACAATTCTTGTCGCATTTGTGACGAAATGCGATAATTTCGTCACAAATGCGACAACAATGGACGAAAATGAAATTTTTTTTACGGAAAATAGAGGAAATAGAAACGATACCATTAAAGATGAAGAAAGAGGCAAAACCAACGAGAAAAGCAAGCGTATAAACAAAAAATATACCATTTGTACGGGAAATTGAACATAATATGTCAAAAATCGCTAATGATTGGTATAAGAAATTGAAGAAGATGAAGAAGTTGAAACGAAGAAGGAGAAGAACAACAAGAAGAACAAGAAGCGGATGAAGCGGAGGAGGAAGAAGAAGAACAAGAAGCGGATGAAGTGGAGGAGGAGGAGGAAGAAGAAGAAGAAGAAGATCGATTCCTCAAATAGAGCTAATGTTAGTTTTGTCCAAAATGGGTGAAAGTGTCTAATTTGGTAACTTTGAGGTAAGGTGGGTTAGATACGTAAATTGGGGTCATTGATTGGGTCAGATTAGTAATTATCCCTATATATATTTACTTTAATAGATATTAGTTGATTTTTATATTAAAAACGGTTGTTTTGAAATTTTACTGAACATTTTTTATCTTATATTTAAAATTAAAAGGTGAAAAATAGTTCCGATCGAAAAATAAAAAGAAATGGACAAAAACTTCCGTTTAGATTAGTTTTTAATAAGGTTTCAAACACAATCTTATCTATGATCCTAAAGGTCATCGGTTTGAATTGATGAGGTGGGTTAAGGGTTTTCCTTTATCTTTAATGTATTTTTTTTGTTTAATGTAAGTACATTACGCACAACTAAAAAAAAAGTTTCAAACACAATCTTTTTTCCCATTATTTAAGTTTCAGGTTAAATAGGGTTTCCGCCTACTCAAATTTGCATTGTTTGTTTCATATTATTTGTAAATATTTGTTTTAGAAGTATCTATAACTTCAAAATATAGGAAATATCAATTTCATAGTTAATCTCTATAAAACAAGTGTGCTGTGTAAGAGCTATAATCCTAAAATGATTAGGCCTAGGTTTAGAAGGTATAAATAAATAAATAAATAAAACATTTTTATGGAGAGTCTTTTCATCCTCTCTATTAATAGAGAGTCTTTCTCCACCTCTTAGTGCCTCTTAATTCATTTTTTATTAATAATTTATTATTGAAGAGTCTCTCTCCTCACACTATTGGTAAATATAATAATAATTAATAATTTTAATGATAAAATAATAAATCAGGAGTGAATATAAGGAGCATTGTTGGAGATGAAATGTCTTAGTCACTCTTAAATCACTAAGAGTCAATTATTTATATTCTTTTTAGAGAGTGCATAAGAGTTTCTTGGAGATGCTCTAAGAAAGAGGTGAATTTTAGAGTTCAATTTTTGTTTAGATTTTGTTATTTACCGCTCCAAATTACTTATCACCGCCCCGTTACAAAATGTAAAAATTGGAAAAAAAAATTTGAAAGAAAATTTAAAATTTGGTCTAAACGGATGCGGCATCCTGTCTGGCCCATGGCGGGAACGGATGTCCGTTCCCGCCATGGGCCGGGCGGGATGCCGCATCCGTTTAGGCCAAATTTTGAAATATGCAAAATCGTAAAAATTTTAGTGATGAAAAATACTGAAATTCTCCTATTATTTGTGACGAAAAATGCAAAATCGTCATGAAAAATATGTATTATTTTCATGAGTTCTTTGATAAAAAGATGTAAATCTTAATGTTTACGACTCGTAATCATCCATTTTCGTGGTTCGGATTGTCACACATCAAATATTTTCATAATTTCAATTATTGTTGTTCGGGTTTATGATTTTGGAGAGAGAATTTTCAGTTTTTTATCAAAATTATGAGAAAGGCAAAAAAGTCCAAAAGGAGCAGTGATAAGTAATTTGGAAGCGGTATTTAACAGTTCACTTTTTTGTTTTTTTAAAAATAATTGCCTAAACATTAGGCAACATTGTAAAATTGTCTATTTTGACCACTTTGCTCTCCAAACTTAAAATATAATCTGTTAGCCACTCCGACTTTTTGAAAATGGTATAATACATTCCTTATTTTTCCTTAAGCGGAGAAAATTTTGATTATTCGTCTTTCGGTAGACTTCCTATTTGTAATCTGACTTTTTCATTTCAAAAATATTGATCACTTCTTAGAACACATTTTGCAATAATCTCTCTAAACTCATACACATTTTGAAATACTATCTTTAAAGGACACATTACCCAAAACAAAAAAATAAAAAAATAAAAAAACAAAAATTCATATGGTAGTATATTAAAGGGCAAAGTATAAAAATAAACCATGTAATTTGGATCATTTTCAAACATAAACTATGTGGTTTAAAAATTGGCAAACAGATACTTTGAGGTTGATTCTGTTAGCAAACACGGTTCAAATTGACTAACGGTGTTAAAAAATCAAAAATTAAAGAAAAAATAGTTAAATTTATCTTTATATTTATTTATTTTATAAATTAACCCCCTTATTATCTAATTATCATAAACAAACCCGAAACAAAAATAAAAATTCAAACTCACCAGCTCTCTTATCTATTTTTCTATGATCTCTCTCCTTCAAACCTCTCTCTTCAAATTGTGAGGGTAAAGAAATTGAAATTTTTGGATTTTTACTATTGAAATTCTTCAAACTCGATGGTGATGTTGTGTTGATTCTGATTTTATTATGGTTCTACTGTAATCCAAAATTAAATTCAAGACTTTTACAACGTTATGGGATAATAATAACATACCTGCATTCTTTTGACTATTTCTCTAACCCGTTTATCATGTTTTAAGGTTAGATTAATTATTTTAGAGTCGTCATTCCAGTTTTAATGTCTGGGAACATGTCAAAAGATTAGATGGCACACAGACTCACAATATGCCACATTTTCAGAGTTAGGTTCGTGAATTAAACGGTTAAAGGGTTTGATCAATAAATACGTAGACTTTACTTCTGTTAGAATATCATTTATATTTCTAATCCAATTTCATTTAAATATCGTTTAACGTTCGAAATCGATAAATAAATACTCGAAAGATAAAATTAAAATTTCACAAATGGCACAAATAGCCCTAATACATCACATCTGGCCTTAGAAAATAGATCTACTAAACCTGCAAACCATATAAACATTAGTTATGAGATATTGGGACCCGTCTTTCGGATTTAACTGTAACGCCAGATTCAATCAATTAGGACTCATTCAGATCCTATTGTCTAATCACATCAGCATGCATTTAAACTCGTGAACTAAATCTATATATTCTAACATATTTAATATATTTTTTTCTCACTAAGTTGTCTAATCCTTGTCTCAATTTTGCTTTGTTATGTTCTTCATGGTAATATAAGGTCCAGCGCTACGAAAACCAATTTCAACAAAGATGACGGCTTATACTCCGTAAGTAAGAGCAAATGCAGTTTCGCCAGTTGCAGCTTTAGGAGATGTTCGATACGCCCACAAAATGTTCATTAGGACGTCCTCTCAATTTTTCTTCTTATCACCTAGTCTCATTTTTATCCCTTTGATGATAATTCGGTTAGTGACTTCTGTCATACCATTTGATTGAGGATAATAGACAAATGCGAACCTATTCTTTATGCACCAACCTTCATAAAAGTTTTTTAGTACGACACAATTGAATTGGGTCCTATTATTAGTGATAATGGTGCGGGGTATCCCGAAACATGATATAATGCCTTCCATTATGAAGTCAATGATTTTATCCCTGTAATGGTGGATACAGCTTCCGCTTCAACCCATTTCGTAAAATGATCCACCACTTCATGGTTGGAAAAGGTCCAATAATATCTATTTCCCATGTGGCGAATGGCCACCCCTCCAGAATGGACCTCTGAAGTGATTTTGGCTTATGGTTGTTGTTTGTATGGAGTTGGCAGTTGTGGCATGTTTCAAGGATCTTTTGCGCCTCTTGTTCTGCATTTGGCTAGAAATATCGCATCAACCGTGCCTTCCTAAAAATTGTGATGGATGCTTCGTGTGCTCCATAGACCTTATCGTGTAGCTCTTGCAACATGTATTGGCCTTCCTCTTTGGAGATGCATTTTAACCTAAAGGGTTTTCTATACAGAAGGTCGTTTATAATTTCATATTGAGCAACCTTTTTTACCAATCTTCACACGTCTTCTTTATTTTTAGGCAAAATGTCAGCCTTCAGATACTAGAGAATATGGGTACGCCAGTCTTGACCATCTGTCTCCATCATTGCTATGACTTTTTTGACGTATGCTGGTTTAGATTTTACTTCAAATGGGCATGTGAGGGTTCTCCACTGATCCATACTCGAGGTTGTTTTAGCTAGGTGATCTGCATTTGTGTTGGATCCACGACGTATATGTATCATTTCCCATTTCACATCTTTCTCCTCCATAACATAGATTAGGGTACGAACTTCCTCTATATAGAGATGTAGGATATCGTCTTTGACAATATAGTTTTTAGTGACCTGGTTGACCACTAGTTGGGAATCACTATAGATCACAACCCGCTCAGGGCTAATTCTTTTATCAGGTGTAATCCCAGTATTACTGCTTCATATTCAGCTACATTATTAGTGGCAGGAAAAACTAACTTTGCTGCATAATGGATCTTGATGTGCTATAGTCCTCTTATCACTACTCTGATTCCAGCTCCTTCCGAGAAAGAGGCCCCATTTGTGCACATTGTCCATTCTTCTTTTTTCACAAGGGAAGGATTTTGAATCTCCTCCGTAAATTCATTGACGAAGTTTGCCAAAACCAGGCCTATGAGTGCAGATCTCCCTTCATATTGGATGTCAAATTCGCTCAGGCGTATAGACCACTCCTGATGTGTCCATATTTATATACATCTTTATATCTTAATTCTCTTTAGTTTTGTGTTATTTTTAATTTATTAGTGCTTATTTATCTTATTTTATGTTTTATATGTGTTTTTGGAGATTCAATTCAAATTGGAGATTAAAATGCTAATTTTATGGAGCTTAAAGTGAAATTGGAGAAATCTGCCAGTTCCTAACCCATGCTCATAGCTTAGGCCATGCTGAAGAAGGAAATTATTCACTAAAAAGCTGATTTGTCCTAACTCATGCCCATGCGTAAGGACCAGTCAGAATTTAAGAGTTAAATTATGATTGGAAGACTTCTATTTTATGATTTTTACTATTTGTAATTTTCACTATTAATTTTAATTATATTAAGACATTATTATAGGATTTAATATTTTGAAATCCTAATGAGAGTTTAATTCTATATAGGATTTTTATTAGGCAAAAAGCATCCTGAGGCCCCTGATCTTTCATTGTTTGGTGCATTAAGCCCTCGATCTTTCATTTAGACGCATTGAGCCCCCGATCTTTCATTGTTTGATGCATTAAGCCCTCGATCTTTCATTTAGACACATTGAGCCCTTGATCATTCATATATGGGTGTATTAGGCCCTTCCGCAAATCAATTTGTATATAGGTGTACTAAGGGCATGTTTGGTTAGGTTTATATAACCGCATCGTTTAACATTTTCTCTGGACACTGCAGCATTTTGCAGCTTTTCACGAAAAGCTCTTTTTTAGAGCTTTCCATAAACATCTGTTTGTAGTTACTTGTTATTGACAACAAAATTATCATTCTTATTTCCACAAAATGTGTTCCCCTTTTAACATTATTTTTATTTTTAGAACATAATTATCGAAAAACAAGGTTTTGTTGCGTTTAATAAATTTTTTATTTTTTATTTAAATTGTTTTTACTGATTTGTATAATACATTTTTCATTTTATAATTTATTTGATGATTAATTTAAAACATGTCCATATTAGATACTAACAGCAACATTTCAGTATAATTTTAGCAAACAGTAAAAATTAAACAGCTAATAACAAACATTCAACAACAACAACATACAGTTTACTACAACCGCAAACAGCTAACATCAACAACAACATCTATTAGCTAAATGTTGAATCAAACATGCCCTTAATACACCCATATATGAATTGATTTATGGAAGGGCCTAGTACACCCATATATGAAAGATCAAAGGCTTAATGTGTCTAAATGAAAGATCGATGGCTTAATGCACCAAACAATGAGAGATCAGGGGCTCAATGTATCTAAATGAAAGATTGAGGGCTTAATGCACCAAACAATGAAAGATCAGGGGCCTCAGGATGCGTTTTGCCTTTTTATTATTATATTTTTATAGGCAGTTATTTAGTTTTCTTCTGAGAGAAAAAAATAGAAGGTGGAAGAGTGGGAAAAGTGGGTTTTACGTTTTTAAAGAGACAAGCAAGGATATTGAATCATCTTTTCTTCTAGGAACATTGATTCTCCTTCAAGCTTTTCATCTTTCTTGTGTATTCTGTCTTCCATGATGAACTAAACTCCAATTTCTAGCTAGAGGATTTAAGTCTTGAATAATGAAATTGTAAGATCATTCTATACTATTTTCCTTCATCTATTTCAAGTAATCAATCTATATTCTGTTTCTATTCCCATTGCATGATTTAATTGAATCATTGATTTGATTATTTACTTGTAATTTTTTGCTAATTAGGTGTTTAAATACATAATCGTTTAAATCATCTAATACAAGTAGCAAATAACATAATTAATTATGGACAAGCTTTTAATTTATGTTATGAATTGATGATTGGTATACTCTAAATAATCTCGCTTGTGTGATTGTTGAGTAGAGTTAGCATCTCTTTTATACTTTAATGCTTTCAATCAAATTAAATTCTAAAGCTTGTTAGAATTGTTTGATTGATTAGAGGTAATTAGTGAACTTTTCCTCGTTATCTAAACTGTAAGAAGCGATTAGTTGTTAATGCTTTTTAATAACTAGCTAATTTATTTGAAAGGCTGAAACATATCTTTTTCTATGATTGATGATCAATTAATTAATTTCAAGACTTGAATTTAGCCTCTAACTGGAATCTTTCTCATACATATTTCTCATTTATTTAATTATTACTTATTATTTTATATGCAATGCATTCCACAAACCAAAACCCCCCTTTTTACTTTTAATTGTTAGTTTTAAAAAGTTATAATTCGATCAGTCTCTGTGGATTTGACCCTAATCCATATTTATTACAGTTTTTGGATTCCAAGAGTAGGTATTTTATTTTTGGTGAATTCGACAATCATCAACTCCATTAGCCTTTTAGATGTTTCAGGTTTTTGCAATACTTTCCGCATCGGGATGTTGGTTCTTAAAATTACTGTATGTGCCTGGAAGTATGGTCTGAGACGTATAGATGTTCTCACCACCACCAGGGCCATCTTATCCAACTTAGAATATTGGGTCTCAGCATCTTTTAATACCTTACTAACATAGTATATGGGGAATTATTGACCCTCCTCCTCATGGTTAACTACCGTGTAGACGGCCTTATCTGTGACTGGCGTATATAAGTACAAGTCTTCTCCCACGATGGGTCTACTCATTAGTGGAGGCTCTGCAAAAAAAACTATTTGATTCCTTCGAAAGCCTGTTGACAATCAGGTGTCCATTCAAATGCCTTTTGTTTCTTTATCACATTATAAAAGGGCAAACATCTTTTGATCTTACACGAAATAAATCTCCTCAGAGCGATGATCTGCCCATTCAGCCTCTGAACTTGTCTAATACTTTATGGAGGTTTCATCTCTAGCACAACTTTGATTTTGTCCGGATTCACCCCCACTCCTTTTTTGCTAATGATGTAACCTAATAATTTCCCTGATGTAGCCCCAAATGTGCATTTTTCTAGATTGAGCTTCACATTATACTTTTGGATGACTTGTAAGATCTCCCTAATATCTTCTGTGTGTCGTTCCATAGAGATGCTTTTGATAATCATATCATCCATATATATAGAGAAGTTGTTACCCTCTTTTCTTTTGAAGATTCGATTCATCATCCTCTCATATGTTGCTCCACCATTTTTCAGTCCGAAAGGCATAACTTTGAAACAGTACGTTGCTTGATGGATAACGAAGGATGTTTTGATTCAATCGGAGGGCTCCATCTGTATTTGGTGATAACTGGACTTAACATATGTAAATGAATATACTTTATATCCTGCAGTTCGATCTACCAAGATGTCAATGCAAGGCAACAAATAGTTATCCTTTCGGTATCTTTTGTTAAGATCGGTGAAGTCTATGCACATGCGATGGGATCCGCCAACCCTTTTAACAAGAACTACATTAGCCAACCACTGGGTATATATTACCTCTTCAATGGCATCCACTTTTTTCAGCTTTGCAATCTCTTCTTCGATAGCCTTCTGCCTTTCAGTTCTGCGGTTTCGCTTCTTCTGTGCAACAGGTGTCGCATCTTCTACCATGTTCAATTTGTGAGTTATCACGTTTAGGCTGACCCTATGAGGATTTCATTTTCCCATGCGAACACACCTTCACATTGGACAAGGATCTTCGTAATGGCTTCTTTGATCTCTGTCCTCAAATTCTTGGCGATTTTCACCTATTTACCTATAGTTATTACAAACAGCTCAGTTTCATCAAAGGCGGTTGTGATTGGATCCTCTTCCTCTCCCTCCTTAGTTTGAGGGCATATAGCTAACAAAGCGGAGTAGGTTTCTTGTTCCATTTTTTGATTTCCTTTTATAATGACTCCTCCATTGCTAGTAGGGATGTACATCGTTAGATGGCGGATAGAGATCAAAGCTATCATTTTCAAAAGGAACGGTCTCATTAGGATAATACTGTATGCCAATTATCCATCCATGATAGAGAATTATAACTCGACATTCCATGTTTGGTCATTATCTTCAATCTCACATTCCAATGTTATATGTCCTTTGGTTTGGATCGTATGTCGGTTGCACCCAGGATATCAATGAATGTCATTTTAACTCGGATCGACTCTACTTTCAGTTTATCGAATGCTTCTCTAGTGATCATATTGCATGAACTACTAGTGTCAATCATGAAACGCTTAATCTCCCAATCTTCAATGGTTATTACGATTACTAGAGCATCCATATGTGATGGAATAATAGGCCCTATCCTGATGAACTGTCGATTGGGTGATGTTTTGTCAATGCCGGATGTCTTGGCCCTTTTTGTTGGTGGATGGTACCATGGTCCACCTGCTATGACGTTGATAATGCCTTTGACTTCTACTTTGGGTATGATTTTCTGTTTATCTTCTTGATCTTTGTCATTTTGGACAAATTTATCCAGCTTTCCCCTTTCTATCAACATTATATCTCTTTGGATAGTTCCCATCATGCTGCTGTTTCATGACCATTTACTCGATGAAATCGGCAATATGCCTTGGCGTTTAGCCCAATGTTTCCCCCTCCTTTAGTGACGGGATATTGGATGTCCCGTTTGTATTGACTTTTCTCAATCCACATAAGGATTTTTCTTTTAGGAGTATTTAAAGGGGTCTACGTGGGTTTTTCTCTAGTAGTCCTTTTCTTTGAAGGCATATCATGAGGAGCTTTCTTACCTTTGGATTCGTCTTTTCGGTTCCTCAACATGGTTCGCCGCTCTCTTATTACATCATCAACTTCCATGAACCCTTTGGCCATTTCAATCAGCTCAATGAGGGATCTTGGACACCGCTGGATAAGATCTTCCCTTAATATATCGTATGTTGTGTTTCAAATAACAAGCCACCACTCGGGGATGATCTTCACCCTGTACAAGGTCATACAATCTTCAACAAGCCACCACTCGGGGAATACACCCAGCAAATTTTATGCAAAATTCACGGCTTAACTACTCCTATCTGTCCAGTGATCCAGTTTGGAGTAACTCAAACCAATAAAATGCTAGACCTTTAAGGGTTGTGGAAAATATTCTACAAATGATCCCCTCATTGGTGTCACAAACATCCATTAACTCTTTGTATTGTCGTGCATGGGTTTTTGGATTACCTTCGCCCTTATAATGTGGCAATGTAGGAGCCTTGAATCTTTGGTCTTTTTCATAACTAAGGATCCGCACAATGAATGGCGAGTCTTGATTTGTAGGTCCTTATCTATTGGTCGAATACCATTGTTGTTCCAAGGTTTCCATTATCCGCATGTGTAACTCATCCTCTATGCCTCTTTCTCCATGTTGTGGAGGTGTGAAATATTCAGTCCCGTCACTTCTAAATCATTCAGCCAAAGGTTGAGATATGATCACTCCATGAAGATTTGGGCAATTCCTATGCTGGAATAGTCTTTGTCCAGAAACAGAATCAAATTGCCATTGCTCTCTTGGTACTTTAGGCCTATCCGACTCTCTAAAGAGTTATCGACAAGGATTTCTTCCTGCTTGTGTGATAACTACTAAATCCACGTTGTGAGTTGCGGGAGGATTTGACACCCGAGGCAGTATGAAGGAACTGTGGTCCGCGGATGTTCCAAGAATTGGTCCATCTTGTAGAATTATGGGTGTGATGTTGGTACGATTCTCTCATGCTCCTAGATTTGTACTTTCGAATCCATTGAGCACATTTCCTGGACGATGGTCGCGTCCCTATGCTGGGGCGTCCGACAAATTTCCCAACATCTGCATTACAGATCGCTAGATTCTTGGCCTAAGTGAGTTGCTATAACTATTTCGACATCATCCAGGAATGATTATGGAGACAAATCCTGTGCGTCTCGCATCTTTATGACAGGATTATTAAGGTGAAAATGTGAAATCGGTCTATTTGGGGTACCCGTGCTAGTGGTAACTCCTGTAGTGGTGTTACTGTTAGTGACCCCAGTAGTGGGTGACAATCCATTTGTGGCCATGTTCGTCTGTGTAAAAACTCTAATTGAGAGTTCCACGTTCACCACACCAGTTGATAACTTGAGGAATCTTCTTTGGCCGAAATATCTTCCTTGTGAGGTGCCGCTGGGATCGGCGGGGGACATTCTGATGCCAAAATCAATATAGAGTAGAGAGAATAATATGAATACTCTAACAAATGCTCTAGAGCTAGTAAGTGTAACTTTAATTCATGATGTTAGGGTATTTATATAGGTTTTTATAACATTGATGGTAGAGAAGATGAACAGTCGTATCTTCATTGTTCATTTAATGCCTCTTAATAGCTGAGTAACTGCTTTCAGAAAACGTTTATTCAATTATTCCATTAAACTCTATCTAACTTATATAAGGCATAATGGTGGATCAATGTTATTCAGTGGATCTTAGTTCATCAGTCTTAGCATATCGTCTGTTTGGGATTTGGACATATCAATCTTGCGTATCCTAATATAGTAATATGTGGCTGGTTATAATGCTAACGATCCCTTTACTATTTATATTATTATCAATACTGTAGTTCATTTTTGTTTGAAGCAATATACTGTAGTTCATATAAATTGTAAATTTAAATATTTGCGTACAAAAATTCTATTAATGAAACTATAATCTATAAAATTCTCGTAAATAAACAAACATTCTCTGTTTTAATTTTAATTTTAATTTCTATATTTTTTTTTAAGAAAAAACAACTAGCATCCTTGTTAAGCAAAATCTTTACAACGCAGCAGTTTCATTACAGAATTTCCTCATCATAAGCTCACTAAAATGAGTTGTACATATATTTTTAATTATTATTATTATTATTAAATATTAATATTATTTATGAAGAGATTATGACTGTTTTTTCTTTCCGTTGAATTGAGCTGCCAAAGTTTAGCTAATTGACAATATTTCTATTTTTCGAAAGAGCCCAATACTCATTTTATTTTATTCTTAAAAAATAAAAATTTTCTCTCTAATTAATAAATAAAATGCTAATTTACATTTTCCTTTTTCTTTTTAGGAAATAAGATTTATGATTCAAATTTACAATTACCATAAAAAAATATTTATGATTAAAAAAAGTCGGAAATACCCTTATTAGTATGCGATTATTTAGGAAGAATTCAAATTTGTGAATAATTATCGTGGTGGGATATGGAAATAGTCATGATATTTGACCAGTAAAATTTAACTTTCCTTGTCATTAACATAAAAGTAAAAAAAAGTAAAAAGAAAAACAGAGTGGAAAATGTAATTTTTTTAGCGATGGAGAGAGAAAAGAAAATATAGCGGTTAAGAAGAGAAATGGGGTCCACAAAAACAAAGTGGCGTAATAGCTGGCAAACCGCTCTGACAGTCTGGTTTTCTTCTCAACTTCCACTTCTCTTCTTCTTTTAAGCCCTTCCTTCCTCTCCCTTCTCTTTCCAACCTTCTCTCTCTCTCTCTCTCTCTCTCTCTCTCCCTACTCCCTACTCTCTCTCTCTCTCTCTAGATTCTCTTTTCTAACGGTAAACACATAAATCGGCTATGGCTGAGGAAACTAAGCCGGCAGCTCCTTCAACGGTTGAGGAAGTCGTCGTAGAGAAGCCTGTTACTGAAAAAGAGTTGCCGCCGGCTCCTGAACCTGAGCCGGAGAAGCCTGCAGTAGCTTCTGCTACTGAGGAAGTGGCCGTTGAACCTGTCGCTGAAGAGGCTGAGAAACCGAAGGAAGCTGAGGATGTCAAAATCGCTCAATCGGTTTCTTTCAAGGAAGAAACTAACGTTGTTGCTGAATTACCTGAGGCTCAGAAGAAGGCTCTTGATGACTTGAAACAGCTCATCCAGGAGGCTCTTAATAAGCATGAGTTATCTGCTCCGCCGCCGCCGCCGCCGGTTAAGGAGGAGAAGCCTGCGGAGCCTGAGAAAACGGAGGAGAAGGTCGAAGAAGTGAAGGAGGGCGAAAAGGTTGAAGTCAAGGAGGAGGAGAAGGAGAAAACTCCGGCTGTTGCTGCTTCTACTAGTGAAGACCCTAAACCTGCAGAGCCTGAGATTGCAGCGCTGCCGCCGCCTCCCGTTGAGGAGAAGGTGGAAGTCAAAGAAGAATCGAAGGAGGAGAAACCGGTGGAGCCTGTCGTTGTTGCCGAAGAGCCGGTGGCCACGGTGACAACCGTGGTGGATGAGGACGGAGCTAAGACAGTCGAAGCAATTGAGGAAACCGTCGTAGCGGTTTCTTCTGCTACTCCTGCGGCGGAGACGACAGCTGAAGCTCCGGCGGAGGAGCCTAAAACGGAGGAAACTCTGGGTCTTCCTCCACCGCCACCGGAGGAAGTTTCTATTTGGGGAATCAAGCTTCTCGAAGATGAGAAAAGCGACGTGATCCTGTTGAAATTCCTAAGAGCTAGGGATTTCAAGGTGAAAGAGGCTTTCACTATGATTAAAAACACCGTCCGTTGGAGAAAGGAATTCGGAATTGAGGATCTGTTAGAAGAAGATCTCGGAAACGAATTAGAAAAGGCTGTGTTTATGCACGGCGTTGATAAAGAAGGTCACCCTGTTTGCTATAATGTTTTTGGTGCTTTCCAGAATAAGGAGCTGTACCAGAACTGCTTTTCCGATGAGGAGAAGCGTGTGAAATTTCTCCGATGGAGAATCCAGTTCCTTGAAAAGAGCATTAGGAAGCTTGATTTCAGTCCCAATGGTATTTGCACCATCGTTCAAGTAAACGATCTGAAGAACTCCCCTGGCCCTGCTAAGAGAGAGCTCAGGCAGGCAACTAATCAAGCTGTTGGTTTGCTTCAAGATAACTATCCTGAATTTGTTGCTAGACAGGTAATTAAATCATCAATATCCTTGAATTTTTCAATTTATACTTATAACAATCTATGAATCTTGATTTGATACTGAATTTGGTGTTTGAAGGTTTTCATCAATGTTCCATGGTGGTATCTTGCATTCAATAGGATGATTAGTCCTTTCCTGACACTCAGGACAAAGAGCAAATTTGTCTTTGCTGGTCCTTCCAAATCTGCTGAAACCCTCCTCAAGTAAGATTCTAAAACCCTTCAACTATTTATTAGGCGGTCCAAGGATAGATAGTGATGTAATCTAGCCGGACTGGGCCGAGCTCACATGCTCATGCCAACTGTTTTGTTCACGATTTTTGCTTGCGAGTAGCTAGTTAATTTTGTTCATAAGCAAGGTTCGGATCTGTTTAAAATCAAGAATTGAAGTGGATGATAGGGTTTCAATTATAGTTTTGTAGATTTGAAGTAGTTTTACATTTACCCTTTACAGAAATACTATTATTAAAAAATATTCCAACTAAGCTTGCCAGTCGTGTTTGTTTATGTGTTTTTTCACGAATCTATTAGCAAGCCTTCTCGTGAGCTTTTGACATGTGTTCTAGCTCCGCTCATTTATAAATAGAACCGATCATGGTTGAGCTTTTGTCGGCCATAGTCCTCTCTGTTTATTTTTTCCAACTTTAACATCTTTTGATATGATGAACGAACAGATACATTCCAGCTGAAAGAGTGCCAGTTCAATTTGGTGGCCTAAGCAAGGAAGGGGAACATGAATTCACTGATGCTGACTCTGTCACAGAGGTTACAATTAAACCAACAAGCAAACACACAATCGAGTTCTCCTTCTCAGAGGTGAAATTAATTGCCAACTTTGATGAATTTCAGGATCTAAATTACACTTCTAACATGTGTTTTCATTAAATGTATCTGCAGAGGTGCGTTTTGGTATGGGAACTTCGAGTTCTTGGTTGGGATGTTAGCTACGGAGCTGAATTTGACCCTGGTGCAGAGGGTGGTTACACTGTCATTGTATCAAAGACCAGAAAGGTTAGCCAAACCGACGAGCCCGTAATATGCGATAACTTCAAGATCAGTGAACCAGGCAAGGTGATCCTCACCATTGATAACCAAACCTCAAAGAAGAAGAAGCTTCTCTACAGGTCCCAGACCAAACCCCTTTCTGAATAAGTGAGCTTTCTGGGATTTCAATGGAATATTAGATCTTTTCTTCAGAAACAGGGTTTATTTTTTACTTTTCAATTAATTTGTTGGGGGATTTATTTATAATTTTATTTTATTTATTAGTTCTTGGGGTGTGTTTGGTTGATTGGATACAAACTTACTAGTAAAAGAAAAGAGTTTGGTTGGATGGACAGACACAGACAAACAAACAGACACATTTTGAGGTTTATGTGTTGTGAGAAACTATAAATGTGTGTCTCAATATTGTTATTCTTGATACTTTTGCCTGTAAAATTTGTGTAAATTTTAATGATGGTTTATAACTTTTTCTTGTTTCTTTCTCATTTCATGAAATTGGGTTCAATTGAGTTATAGTTTTCATTGTTGGATAAAGAGGGGGAAATATCTGAATACTGGAATACGGTTTTAACTTATGTTAAAGACAGCTAAGCTAGGTATGTGAAAGTGATATTTATTCTTTGGAAGTTTCTGAAATTTGTTTTGGGGATTTTGTGCTAAATATGAAAAATGGTATGGTAGAAACAAGAAATAAATAATCTCATCCTTTTTGTCCGTCGTCCATGTTTTCTTGTATCAGAAAGGGTTAAATATGTAATTTAGCTCCCAACATATATTACGAGGAGGAGAGAGGGAACTATCAATTTAGTAACGTTAACTTTGTCTTTTATCAATTTAGTAGCCGTTATAGACTCCAATTGAGACTGTACTGTTTTCTTTTCACATTTATACTTATAGACAACACTAAATTATACGGTAAATTATACTTATAACCACTTAACTTTGCTCTTTTTTTAATTATCACTTCAAAATCGAATAGTAGTTCTTAAAATTAGCTGTTAGCTGATTGTGTAGACTTGTTTGGTAAACATGATCGTAATTAGAAGTAAAAAATTGTCATTCAAAAGAGATGTAGCAGCAAACTAATTGAAAAAGTTTATATATATATATTTTTTAAATTAGCTTTGTGGACCAAATAAGCTCTTTAAAATCTTTCTTCACCAAACACCACTGCTGAACCTCTAAAGTAGTTTAAACCTCTAATTTTACTCCAAAACCCTCTTTAGGCTTTGATTGGATGAGAGGTTTTGAAGGGTAATTAAAAGGAGGGTATGGAAGGGAAAGGAGGAGGAGAGAGGGTATTACCCTTACCCTTGTTTGGGAGAAAGGTAAGGGTTCATCAAAACCCTTCCAAACCCACCGATTTGGTGCGTTGAAAATCTATTAAAAACTTATTGATTTTAAACCCTTCAAAACCTTTCATCAATCCTTCAAAACCCTTACCCTTATATTTTTTAATCTTCTAAACAAGGGTTTCTACTAACCCTTCTATACTCTCCCTTTAATTACCCTTCAAACCCTCTTATCCAATCAAAGCCTATCAAATTGGGGTTTTGCATTTTATTATTATAATGATTTTTTAACGTTGATCGAAGTGATAACTCCAATAAAGATAACTCTTCATTGTAGATTTTATGTAAATGATATTTAAAGAGTTTAAAAGATAACTCTTCACCTTAGAGTTTATGTAAATGATATTTAAAGACTTTAATTTTTAAACTGTTTGGTTTTAAGGTGATTTAAATGTTGTTTAATTAAGGAAGAGAATGTGGTTAACTTTAATTCGTAGACTTTTTCATATTGGGATCGTCATCAATCATGTCGACTCGAACAACTGTAAAATGAACTGTTATATTAGTAAAACGTAAAATTCATAGACTATAATGTCTAATTTTGAAATTTAAGGATCACAGTGAAAGTAAATACAAAATTAAGTGGCATGGGATAATTTACCCCTAAATTATACAAGATCAATAGTAGTATAATTTTTATTCTCTCTTCTCTGTTGGGTCCTTGTCAACTCTTTCTTTTCTCATTAACGAGGTACCTAACATTGGCATGGAAATGCATATATATACCTTGAGAAATAATAAATTTTTATCCCTAATTCTTGCAATGTAAAGTCATTTTAGGTCACAACAATGATGTCGGAGTTAGCATTGGAGTGCAAAAAAATAAGTTCATATCACGGTGTTTGGTTTTATTATATTAGCTGTTAACGGATTATCTTTTTAGTTAGCTGATTTGATTAATTGATTTAATTAGCTGATTGTGTAAACTTGTTTGGTAAAACTTAACTGATTGTTAATAGCTGTTTGAGTAAATGATAAATAAAGACATGATAAAATATTTATTTAGGGTTAAAGAGAAATAATTAGGGGTAAATATGTTCTTCAAAAAAGATTTAGCAATTCCTGAAACGAGCTTTTTCAAAATTAGTTTTTTGGACTCAATAATCTCTTTCAAACCTTTCACCAAAGACCATTACTAGAAGTTTAACTAGTCAAAACTTTTAAAATGATTTCAACTTCTAATTTTTTTGTAAAAAATTATTTATCAAATAGGATCAATATCTACCGAACAATAAACACAAACAGCTGAAATAAACTAATCCGTTGTAGATTTAAATATTTTTGTATCATATCCCATTGTTGCATTTGCATAGATAAAAGTGAATGAAATAATTATTGAATGGTAGTATATAGTTTAGTATTTTGAGTTCACTTTATTCATAAATTAACGGGAAAAAAATGATGACTTTAACTTCAAAGATAGTAGGCGGCAGTAAATCTGTCAAGCACTTCATAAAAAAAGGCAAAAAATGAAAGAAAAAAAGGTGATTAAACAAGGTTCTATTTTGCGTCTATTTGTGGGTAATATAAGTCATCTTTTGCTAATTTATAATTAATATTTTTAGGTGATTGATTCCTTTGGTAGGATAGGGATCCAAGTTTTGTCTACTAATCATTTTCTCCACCCACCCACCTATATTTTATTAATCACCTTCTTTCTTCTTAATCAACATGGATCAAACCACAATTTGTAGGTTTAATTATGATTTTTTGTATATCATAATAAATATAAAGATTCTTTCAATAATGGGTATCAATTTATCATAAATAAATAAACAAGTATAAAAGTCATCCTTTTTTCTTCACAAAAATTTAGGGATAGAAAAGGTATTTTCAACTCACTTTGAAAACATAATAACATCATAAATAAATTTACAAAATAACTTACATGTCGTTCCAATGGTAGCGGAAATTAGATCTTGATAGATGATATATAGTAGAAATTTATGTAATCAAATTCTCAAAACTGATTTTTAAAGCATCACTAGAACTCGCAAAATAAAGGAGTTGCTGGTTGTCCGACATAATAAGCATTATGATACTTAAATCAATTTCACTCTTAGATCTAGAGAATAATAAAGAAAAAATGTGGCTAAGATTTTTTTGGTATATCCGAGAGATATTCATAAACTTCATACTTATAGGTTGTTACATTGTTTATTATGCTTTGGGTTAGTACATTTTGGGGTGTGAAGCTAGGGCTGTAACCGAGCAGAGCCGCTCATGAGCAGCTCAGCGTTCGGCTCGATAAAAGCTCGGCTCGGCTCGGCTCGATTTGTAAACGAGCCGTTCGTGAGCATGATTTTCAAGCTCGGTTTGTAAACGAGTAGAGCTTGAACAGACCAAAGCTCGGCTCGAAAGCTCGTGAGCAAACTCGATTAGAGGTTCGTGAACAAGTTCATGAACAAGCTCGTGAAGAAGCTCGATAAAAGCTCGTAAATAATAAAAATTATATTTATATAAAATGTGATTTACACACAATAAAAATGATAACTTAAATTTAGTACAAATGTTGATATTAGGTTAGGCCCAAAACAATTAAAATCAAAGAGCAGTCCATGGCCATCATAAAAAATGAATCAGGGACCTAATTTACAAATGGTTTAATTTTAGATATCATTTAACAGGTTTACGATTTCATCTTTCTCATCCATACGAGTCGACCTAACCACGCCGCCTCCCTCTCTTTCTCTTCTAAGAGTCTTCTTTGATCGCCGCCTCCCTCTCCACGCCGTCGTCGCCTCTGCCTCCCTCTCCACGCAGTCGCCGCCTCCGCCTCTCTCTTCATCTCCTTCACACCGTCGTCGTCGCTGTCGCCGAGTTCCATCTAATTTCATCATCTCCTCTGTCCTTCCTCCATTTTCGTTCGTGAGCAAGCTCATGAGCAAGATAAACGAGCTCGGCTCGTGAGCAAGCTCGTGAGCTTGATAAACGAGCTCGGCTCGTGAGCTCGCGAGCTGCTAAACGAGCCGAGCTCGAGCAGGCCAAAGCTCGGCTCGGCTCGGCTCGTTTACAGCCCTATGTGAAGCTCCTGTTGGAACAACATGATCTTCTAATAAGAGGTTGTCACATTTATCTTATTTGGCTTTCAGTTGTTTCTCCTTTTAGACTCACCTCGAGAGTTATGGCTCCAACCTTCAATGTCAATGTTGGCAATCGATCTTTTCTCTGTGCCAATCTCCTCCAGCTCCATAAAATTCTTTGCTTTTTCCATCAACGAGGCGAGCTCTGCCGGTTTCCTCCCTACCAACTCCTCTTTCAAGGTTTACAGGTGGTATTCTGAGTCATTAATTCCAAGACCGTCAAACAATCTACCTTTCGAATATTAAGGTAGGTTTCTCCACATAGTTAAAGTTTCTTCTGGCTTATGACGTAGTCGGTACAAAGTTCTACAAAGTAGTGGCTGGTGGAATAAAAGCCATAAATTTGGTGCAGAATTCCTTCATCAGTTGTTCCCAACTATTGATGGATCCTTCATCGAGTTTGGAACCAATATGATGTCAGCTCAAACTAGAGTAGTTGAGAAAATTCTACATAGGGAAGCCTCATTCGCGCCACATGCATCCATTAACTCTTTATAATTCCTGATGTGGACTGTTGGATCAATGTCTCCTTTATACTTGGAAAAACTTGGAGGTTTGAATTTCTTGTCTCTCGATCGATTGAGAGTACAAGCTGCGAATGAATCCTAACTTGTTAGTACCTTTCTAGAGTTTTCGCTACTGTCTTGTTGCATTGTCTCATTTAGCTCTGGGATCCAATTGTGTTGGCATGACCTTCTTGTCGCTTTTTTAGCTACCTTAGTGCTTCATTCTTCCTTACGCTCAGATCTGGATTTTTACTGACGTTCAGGTTCACAATCTTCAATATGCTCTGTCCTTACTCCATTTTCACGCTCATGCCCTAACTTGCGCCTAGATCTAGAGTCAGAAATGCATGTCTGCCTAGGCTTTACTGGTTTAGTCTCACATTTCGACTAGCTCTCTATTTCACTCTCCTTCATGCCCAGCTTCCAACCTACGCCTAGATTGAGCCAGATTCATGTCTCGTAATTAACTCTTATCTTTGTTCTCTTTCATAATTTGATGTGTGTCTTAACTCTGATCCAAATCCTTGATCTCCACAAGTCTTTCTTCTCCTTTTAGTGTGTTCCTTGAATTAGGCATGAACTTTACTCTAGCTCTGAATCTTAGGCCTAAGGCGATTAAACCTACTTATCCTTCTAGGGTTCCTAGCCTGCTTTTCCTTTGTTACAGGTCAAGCTAGCTCTAAGGTTCAGGAATTTGGGTCTTACTAACTATGAGGTTGTCAATTTCATAGGTTCTTTAATTAGGGATAATCAAATTCGACTCGTAATATGAACCTAAACAATATTTGGATTATTGACTGATTTAAACCAATTAGGTAAAACATAAACAGAAGGAAATAACAATCAATAGAGAAATTAATACTGAAAATTATATTAAAGATGGAGAAATATTGTCACAAGATACAATCAACCTAGGATACATAGGAAAGATCTAAAGCAAACAGGAAATAAAAGAAAATAGAAATCCCTTTCAGGGAACCTTTCGACCAAGCAGTCGTCTTCCTAGGACTGACAGATGAAAAACGTACGAATCCTTGAATCTTGGAGGAGTTCTTCAATGACAGATGAAAGGAAAATAGGATTCTCAAGGTAAGGGAGGTGAAATTGCACATGCAAAAGGTGAAATTTATATAAGCGAATGGGTCTTATTTATAGATACAGACTGACCCAAAACCTAATTCAAAGTGTCTTCGAACTCGAATAGGAAGTTCGGGTGTAAAAATATGCTTCGTGGGGCCGGAAATCAGCTTTTGGGCTGATTTCTGATAGCCAGTTCGTTGAGCTAGCCACTGAAGGCTAGCTCGTTGAGCTGGCCACTATAGGCCAACTTGACGGGCTAGTTAGCCCAGCTCGCCGAAACTGCTCCTAGGGATCCTCGAATCGTGACTTTTCATCGATTTCACCCACATCTGACCTGCACACAATCATTAAACTCTAAAAATCATTAGTCTAAGGGCCAAATTGATCCACTAGTCTTCGGATTTGAGTAAAAAATCCTTTTAGTATGACTTTTGGTGGATCAATTAGCCAAAACAAATAAGGTGAAGTTCAAGTGTGTGCTAATTTGACGTCATGCTGTCCAAAAACACTTAGAAAAGCCTAAAAACTATAAAAACATGCTAAAACAAGTGCGAAAACTAAATAACTGAACAATTAGACGAAAGTGCAAGAAATGCTTGCTTATTTGCTGAACTTAAAGTAAAACTACCTGAAAAACGTACCAAAAGATAGCGTTCTTTACCCCTATCAATGACCCAACCGAGGAAGTTGAAAAGGTCGAAGAAGGTGGACAGAAATATTGATAAAATAAAAATGAATGTGCTACTTAAGTCTCTAAAGAGGCTAAGAAAGCTCACAAGAAAAGTGTTATTACTAACACTCTAATCATGACTTTTAGGTCTATCTTTCCCCCTATTTCTCGCGCTTAGGGGAAGATATCTTGTTCTTTGTTAAGTAGTCTATTAATGTTGATTATCTTATTGTAATTGAGTCTTTGTCATATGGAGTTGAGTCTGTTGTATTTTTATAATGCGGGGAGCAGCATCGCATTAGGATCTATCACGAAATTCCAAATTGTATCAGAGTTCTCACTCATATCATCATCATCAAGATCGTGAATTTTGAGGTCTTGCTTTTTATTTTTTAAGATTCTTTCTTCTCCCTCTAGTGTGGGATCAATTATCTTTTCGGGTCCTCGGACTGAGGAATGAATTTCTTTCATGTAGTGTCTCCGGACAGTTGTCCGTCCATATTTTTGGAAAATGCTTCGAGTTGTTCGGACTAAAAACCTAGAGGCCGCATAGTGGGATCCACGCTCACCCCACAAAATGTTGGGTCTAGTTTAACTTCTAAGTTTACTTCTTTAGATACTCGTTCACATGTGATGTGGTGAACATCTAGATACACTTCGATATCAAAGTTAGTAACGAATAATGATATAAAAAGTGAAATTACACATGATGAAGATAGAAAGTTGATATTGTCTATTTATAAGCTTGTATGAGTATGAAAGTGTCATTCTGCGTTTAGACCGGATGATGGAGTGATATCTATCATGAACTTGTGGATTTCTCTTTTATCACAGGATTTCTTAAATTTGGATAACTCTTAAAAAAATGAATTGAAACTCTATTTATACTTGATACAAAACATTTTTCTTTCTTTTTCATATTATAATTTTGGGGTAAATTACATACACGGTGTATCACATCTGCTCCATTTCACAATTTGATATACAACCTTCAATTTTAAACACAAAACTGTACAACTTTTTAATGACTTTCCACTAAAATTTAAAACGATAATTGTGACCGGTGAACATGAACACGAAGGCCCAAATCAGCCTCATGTAAATCCAATTCCTAGTATGTATGTTGCTTAATTGTTTTGTTTCCTTCCCTGTCTCAATCCAGTGTCGTTTATCAAGTGCAAGTGTAGCTCAATTTGAAAAAATTATAGTTGTCATGTGCAAGGCCCAAATATCTAGAGAAGCTGAGATCATACCCATTCTCACTCATCTATTACTAGTAATTATCTACACCATAAATTTTTTTTTTTTTTGGTTGAATTAATAATTAAGTATATGATGTGTTTATTCTTTTGCAAGAAATTGACAAATTTGTCAAAAAACTGGATTTGGTAGCACCCTGAATTTCCTTTCAATTTAGAAACTTCATATTATCCATGTTAGAAATTGATGTGGAAAAATCAAATATATATTGAAGGTATATATATATCTTAAATTAGCAAATTATTGGTGAAAAAGAAATATCTAATAGTATTTTATTTGTGGTATAAAATAGTAATATTTGATTGAATGAGCAAAAATGAAAATAAATTATAGTAGGTGTTGGTGATGATTAATAGTATAGAAAAAGAAGAATATAATAAAGAATAAATGAAGGATAGAGATGGTTGGATATTTAGATATGTGATGTGAGGGCCTCTTTCATATTTGACAATGACAATAGATATATGATTTGCTTCCTCGTCCTGCCGCCCTTATCCGGCCTTTACCCCTTCATTCTATCCATCACATTAATAAAAAAAGAAAAAAAAAAATCAATTTTACTATTGTATTACCCTTATTCAACCTCTTAATTACGTCTAAGATATCTATAATATAGTAAAACCTGTCAAAATATCAACAACTAAATCTGTCACATATAAATTGATCATACAAAAAAAGATCTGTGTTCAAATAGTCTTCTAGCTCCTTCTTTCGGTTGACATGAGATAAGAATAACAACAAGCTAGAGAGGCGTCGGTGTCCGACGAGTCCATTCTGTTGCTTAAGTTAGTAAGAGTTGAAGAATGTTTGAAGATATTCAAAGTATTGATACTAGTTATGTATTTCATGTACCTTGTCTAGGTCATGTACCTTTGCTATTTATAGTGGCTACCAAGGATAATCTTTGTTATTCTGGGAACATATCCTAACGAGTCACAGGACATGCGTCAGCCTTCGGTTGGTTCTTCCAGGCTCGGTTGTGACGCTGTTAAGTGGTGCACTCTACCATGCAACACATGTTCTGCCAAGTGACTAGGTTTCATTGGGCCTATGCCTTTGGACCTATAGTGTGTCAGACGGCGCAAACTGCTTTTTGTCTTTGGTCCTTACATAACCGTCTATACTGATCCAACAATTGCTCTTTTCTAACCTTACGGATGAATGGCTGGATGGTAGGAATTCTTCCAATGGCCGAACGGTTTCATTTGCATCATCAAGGAATATTCACTTCTTAGATCGAGCGGTCACTATATGTCCTCTGAATATGAGGGATGACATTGAACCACGTGTCAATGATCTTCTCGTAGAATGTTCCTTAGGATATAATATGTCCCCCTATCACTGTTCAAACTCTTTAGGGTTTGACATACCGAAAAGGGAATGCTTTTAGCTGCCGAGCCTTCAGATGCAATGAAGAGTTGGAAACGTTGTCGTATTCTCCTTGGGATGCTTCAATGGAGCGCGTGCTTCCAATTTTCTTCGTACGCATAGGGTTATTAGCATGGGAACTTGCACCATTACGTATGCACGCGTTATTCCAATTGTCAATCATTCCCTCCTCCCTCCTCATATCATTGGTTGAGACCTTCCTCATCATTACTTGCATTAAATGTTGATTGTTATTTTATACTAATTATAATTTAATTTTTTTTATTTTTTTATTCTAAAATAAATTAGCTGGACGAATTTGGTTGGGTTTGGGAATCAGTTCCCATAATCTGGCGCAGTCCGGCTCGAGCCCGATGCGAATTTAGTACGGGTTGGATTGGACTTAGGCAAAGTAATTACATATCAAGCCTAGTTAGGCCCTACGCGAGCCCGGTCCGCCCCAACTCATGAACAGATCTACTAATAAGTCCATGCTCACCGCACTAGTGATATTTATTTGTCCAAATAGTCTTCTAGATCTTTGTTCCGGTCGAATTGAGATAAGAGTAATAGTAGGCCAAATAGGGGTTGGCGTCCTGTGAACTCGCTCCGATGCTTAAGTTAGCAAGGGTTGAAGAAGGGTTAAAGATATTCAAAATATTGATACTAGTTGTGTATTTCAGGTACCTTGTCCCGGTCACATACATTTTCTATTTATAGTATCTACCAAGGATAATCTTTGTCATTCTGGGAATGTACCCTGAGGAGTCACAAGTCACGCGTCAGCCTTCAATTAGTTCTACCAAAATTGATCCATGACGTTGTCAGGTGGTACACCTTGCCATGTAGCACACCTTCTTATTGGGATTTACTGTCCTATAGACAATTGTTCTAGGATACAAACTTAATGTAAATGAAGTGTTCTTTATATCGTTTGTTTTAATGAGATATGGTTTCATAACTATATAAAGGCAATGCCTTTTAAGAACTAAATAAAGTCTAATAAAAGGAAATCCGTAAGTTTGTTCAAAGTGATTATAAAGTGTTCATACAAGCATGAAGTGAGGCGAAACTTTATAATAAACTAATAAACTTAAAACCACCCCAAGTCAAGTAATATGTTTAGGATTGACATATCACTGCTGAAACTTGCATGTAACAATGTCTTCTGTCGAGACAGAAAGCTGATCTCACAAGCTTCATATATACAGATATCTGGACAGTTACATGGATCTAATGAAAAGGAGTTCATTAGGATTGGGGACCCGACTTGAGATAACAGGATGGGTAGATTCATCCTTGTCACCTGTTCATCTCATTGGTATTAATAGGTATAAGTAATCCTCAGACTCAAAAGAATGTTAATTAGTAATTCTGGATTACGGAATGTGACGCTTTGATCCTGTTGTAACACGATCCATAACAGAGATGACTCTGGGGTGTGAACGGCAGACGTTGGGTATCACATGAAGTAATTGCAGGATAGTTATACATTGGATTGAGCATTTATCACTCCCGATAAATGGGAGATACATCCATGGATCGCTTGTGGAAGACTTGACTCTAAATCCTTGCAAGGTGATAGCTTAAGACTTGAAATACAGATTTCACTTAACCTATCTAATTGGAGTTGACTCGGCCTGTACAAGTAAAATGAACGTCTCACTATATGTGACTTGACATTATCCATAGTCATAAGATTCAGTTCAAGGATGTAGTTGATAAAGGATTGAATTATACTGTAACTAATACGGAAAGGTCAACGACAGAATCAACTTGTCTTCTTATAGCTCTGGGGGAATGTTTCGGATTTGCCAATCACATTTTGCGTACTCATTCCGTTTTTTCAAAGATTAAATATAATTCTTTGAAAATTAATTTAATAGTTGCATACGGCTAGAAACAATAAGAACCTAATGGGTCACACATAAGACTTGGAACCCAAAAGAGAAACGGATGTTAATTAATTGATGGAAGCCCAACTGAGCCCGCTAAGGCCCAGTACATGGGGTGGGGCGATTTTATGTATATAAAATACATAAACATTTAATTTGATTTTAAACAATTCTAATTAGATTATAATTGTGAATTAAATTAATTAAAGGATAAATAAGTTAGGGGTTTTAATTAGATTAAATTGCTCCTATTATTATCCTATAAGGTTACTATTATTATCTTTATATTTAAGATATAACTATAGATAATAAATAAGAATTATATTCCGAATTAAATTCTTATTCAGTAACCTAATTCTATCTAACTAGGGTTTAGATACAAGAGAATATAAATACCCCCTATATGTGAATTTTCGAAATACACAGAGCAAATCGGGAGAGAGAATTTTCGACCCACACCATAAGGACGAGATTATCCACCGTTTTCTTCCGTTCAATTGATTACATCTCTTTTCTCTTTATCCTTGATCTTGTGTTGATTAATTAGAGACAATCTATTTTGGTTGTTATATACGGTTGATTCTAACTTGATCTTCAATTGTTTTGTTTTGTGCTTGGAAACTCGAAGTAAGAGTTGTGGGCACTTCGTTTGCAACGGTAGATAGAACTTCTAAAAGATATTTCTTTCTATCCCTCTTTATATGAAATAACGATTAACGGATCTTGGGTTAATGGAAATAGGTTAAAATTTTTATATTTCCGTTGCCATACGTTAGCCTATTTTCCTCCAGTGGTATTATTTTATCCGTACTATATCTTAGAGTTCTACACAATTTAAATTAATCCCTAAAATCTCTCTAATTCTCTGCATAACTATAGATAATATAAAACAGTAACGATAGATCTGATGTGTCACTTTCTCATTTTTTACTGATAAAAAATATAATATATTAATTTTAATTATATTATTATATTTATCTATAAAAAGATTATTTAAAGTAAATGTGAAAATAAAATAATAATATTTAATTTATATAGCACCTTTATATCATTAATTGTAATTCTTATATTATATTTTTGTTAATATTTATATGTCAAAAACTAGTATAGTTATAAACAACTAGTTAAAAAATAAACTTATTTAGAAAGTCCAATATAACAGTCAAACCAGTATATTTAAATTTCCAATAACTTATGGAGAAAATTGATTTCGATTGAAATGGTTAGAAATAAATTTATATTCGTTCCAAAGTTAGGAACAAATTGTATTTCTTCAAAAACAATATGGAATTATCCCTTATTTATTTCTATTTTACTAATAGATTCTTAACAGGACCGATCCTGAAATTCTAGAGTCTCATGGGCGAGTTACCAAGTGGGACCCTAATAAATAAGTACAAGTAAAAAATAAAGTAGAAAGTCATTTGTATAAAAAATATTACTTAAAAATGATATTTTTTTTGTTACATTTAACAAACGATCTAATAAAAATATTCCATATGAAAATATATTTTATATTACTCTAAGTATCCAATTTGTTATACAAAATGATGTCTATGAGCATTTCTAGATGCCAAATTCTCAAATTTAATAAATTATGAAATATTTCTAATAGATTTTATGCTCTTCAAGACACAAAGCATGATAACAGAAAAATAAAAAACTAAATCTAAAAATCCTCTAACTTAACGGGCTTTAGGGGCTAAGTTTTTGAAATTGAAAGATTTTGATGTGTTTCTCCCAAATCAGAATTTGATAGTTTTTCAAAGACAAAAAAAAAAAGGTTATTAGCAATTGGAATTTTTACAATGAGGTGACTAATAGAACAAAATTGATTATATAGCTGATGAATTGAAATTGAACTGAAGATGATAGATAATATTCTCATTCAATATTCTTTGGGATTGGAGCGTGATTAAAGAAGGGGGAGATAAATTAGAAATTTTGTTAGGATTGATGGGTAAGAGAGATAATTATGGAAAGACACTAAGATAAATTAGGGAATTGAAGTCTAATATTTTTATCAAGAAATTTGGAAAGAATTTGAGGTGTAATGACGCCTATGTTTTTAATCAAGTATAATCTTTTTTAATTTAATCTAATGTCAATGTTTTTAATTTGGAAAGAATCTGATGACAATGTTTTAAATCAAAATATATATTTTTTTTAATTTAAATACTATACATTACTATAATTAGGTCATCTCTCATTCCTGGATCCCAGGCAGACGCCCCTCCTGCCCAGGCTCAGGGACGGGCCTGATTCTTAAATAACTTTTAACGTGATGAACTAAATTGTTGACAAATTAAACTTAAAAATATTTTGCTAAAAAAAAAACCTAAAATTGTATAATATATTCCTTATAATAAGGATTGAGTAATGTTACAGATAAAAAAAAATCAGTGAATAATAAATTAAATAGTTGCAGTTTCAATAATACTTAAATATCAATTAAATAGCTAGCTGTATTCAACTTAAAATTTTAAAGTATACACAAAATATGCTTATCACAACCTTATTTATTGGTTAGATTAGCCCATTAATTAGACAATGTCTTAGTTAGCCCATTTAAATTGTTCTAAAAATTATATTATACTCCATGTTTTAGAAATATTTATTTATTAATAGGAGTTTTGTGATGGGTGTAAATTTGTAATTAAAGTATAAAATATCATCTAACAAAGATATTTTTTTTTAAAGAAATTTGCGCAATGCGCTTACATTAAAGAAAAAAAAAAAATCCTCACCAGACCCGGATGTGATTCGAACCCATGACCTCCCAAGGTATAAGTAAGCTCTCAACCACTAGGCTAAGAGCTTCACCACCCACCAATTCATCTAACAAAGATATAACTTAATTTATATATTTAAAAAAAAAATTAATTTATACTTAGGGTCTGTTTGGTTCAGTTGTTAGCTAATAGCTGTTGCGGTTGCTGTTAGCTGTTTGCAGTTGCAGTAAGCTGTTAGCTGTTTGTTATTAGTTGTTTAATTACTAGTGTTTGGTAAAATTATATTGAACTGTTGCTGTTCGGATTTAAAATGTTTAAAATGGACATGTTTTAAATTAATCAACGATGAAATTATAAAAGGAAAAATGTGAAAAAAATATCCATAACGTTTACAATTAGGAATAATTTTACTCTTAATGTCTAAAATGATGCAATTTTACCGATAACGCTGGAAGCTAAGAGCAATTTTACCCATAACATTAGCAAGTTGGGTCGATTTCAGATATTACTAGAAAACATAGATATTTTATTTCTTAATATTATACACCAATTGCACATACCAGTGGTTCTAAAAAAGAGAGTTCATATTTTTTTTTTATTTTCTTAAAAAAAAATTTCATGTCTAATCATATGTTTGTGATATGTTACTAACGATGATAAAATCATGCACATGTGAAATGTAGATAACAATATTCATGACCAAGAAGACAATTTGATAAATTATTTCTCAAATTGACCCAACTTGTCATTGTTATGGGTAAAATTGCTTTTGGCTGCCAAAATTAGAGGTATAATTGCACCATTTTAGATGTTAAGGGTAAAATTGCTCCTAACTATAAATGTTGGGGGAATTTTTGCACCTTATCCTATTATAAAATAAAAAATGTGTTACACAAATTAATAAAAGTAATCTATATAAAAAATAAAAAATTTATTGAATGCAACAAAACCTTGTTTTTCCAGTAATTATATTGTAGAAATATAAATAATGTTAAAGAATAAACATATTTTTGTGGAAATAAGAATGATAATTATGTCAATAACAACTAACTACAAACAGCTGTTTATGAAAAGCTCCAAATATGAGCTTTTCATGAAACGCTCCAAAACGCTGCAGTTTCCAAAAAAATGCTAAACGCTGCGGTTAGATAAACTTAACCAAACGCTATATTTTCTGCGGTTTGGAGTGAAACGCTAAACGCTCATCCGAAAAGCTGAAACAAACACCCTCTTAAGCTAACTAGAGAATTTATAAAAGGGTAACACATGCGCATTTAGCTGATATTTAAAACTATAAAATTTTGATATAAAAAAAAGTTACAAAATTTTATCTCTTTTAGTCTCTATTAGGAGATGCAGGAATGTTCACATGCACCTTAATGAATATGTGAATTTGCTCATTCAACGTTAGATCTAGGCTTATTAAATATAAGCATCAGGATGTTTTGAATCTCCACCTTAAGATTCTAATAAACCTAGATCTAATGGTGAATGAGCAAATTCTACATGCTCATTAAAATGCATGTGATCAAAACTGGAGGAGATGTTATATGAAGCTAAGAGTTCCGTCTCAAACGAAACTCTCTCATGAAATATTGGGCCGACCTGGATTTGAACCAATGTAGACATATTGCCAACGAATTTACAACATGTCCTTATTAACGGCCTGGGCATCGATCCAATAAGAATCAATTCCAGATTTTATTTTTATTTTATAAAAAAATGTAATAATAATAATAATAATAATTAAGTGTATATATATACGGAAACCTCATAAATTTTATATATTGATAGGATCTTTATACACATGTCAATATATGTATGGAGTAAATTCAAATTTTCACCAAAATCAATAAATTATTGATTAGATTATTCAAATAATTAATTTATCATAAATAATTCTCTTTCCAAAACTCTACTTTCTCTGTAAAATTTAATTTTTTCTTAGATATGACGTTTTAATTAAAACTATTTACCTTAATACTAAACCATCTCTCACCATAAATAATAAATAATGGTAAAGTTGAGAAAAAATGGTAAAGAAAAATGTTTTGATAATATAAACGTCGTAAAAGAGGAATCTATCTATATATAATATAAAGCAGTAACGATGGAGTTGAGGTGTTACTTTCTTCTTTTTTTATTGATAAAAAATATAATATATTAACTTTAGTTATATTATTATATTTATTTATAAAATGATTATTTTATCCGTATTATATCTAAGAGTTCTATAGAATTTAAATTAATCCCTAAAATCTCTCTAATTCTCTACATATCTATATCTAAAAGTTCTACATAATTTAAATTAATCCCTAAAATCTCTCTAATTCTCTGCATATCTATATATAATATAAAACAGTAATGATGGAGCTGAGGTGTCACTTCATTATTTTTTACTGATAAAAAATATAATATAATATATAATATATTAATTATAATTATATTATTATATTTATCTATAAAAATATTATTTAAATTAAATGTGAAAATAAAATAATAATATTTAATTTATATAGCATTGATAACATCGAGATATTATCCTAAGGACCAAAAGGGATATTCACCTCAAAGTACGCCACGTAGTGACCCCCGAAGGGAAGCCGGCAGGCGGATCTCCGCGGATCAGCTCTGAGAGATCCGCTGGCGGACCTACAGGGCGAATCTCTCCATTCGCCATTATAACGGCTGACCACCAATTCGGCCATAAAAGATAATTAATGAGTTATTAATTAGCTAAACCGCCAGGTTCCGGATAACTCGTAACCGCCATTAATGAAGCATTAATGGAGACTTTCTAGTTACCTGAAGGTTACAACTTCCCAGCTATATATAGCCCAATCCCCTAGGCTATCAAGGTACACATACTCACATTCTCATAGCCTCTGTCCATTCAGTTTGTTTTCCTTGAATCATCTTACTAACTTTGGCATCGGAGCTTCCCCCCGTCGAACCCAACGACGCCCCCACAGGGACGGATGTTGATCGGAATTTCTCTACTTGTTACCAATTGGTGCGGTGAATGTGGAATCCTTAATCAAATAAAGGGTTTTTCCTTCACGCTGAAAACGCAATGACCAACGGAGGTCAAAATCCCTCCTCAGGGATTGAAACGCCGTTAGTTACACCATCTAGTGCTGGTCGCACCGACACAACTGCTCCTATAACACATATCGACAGCAACATGCCTACAGCGGCTTTTATCAATATGTGTGCTCAAGATATTGAGGCGCGATATGGACTTGAAATAGGGAATCGCCTTCGAACATTCATGACTCTTCCTCCACGTTGGAACATGACGTCTACATCGACCGTTTCATCTTGGCCTTTAAACTTTGGCCTTGGACCAGGTGCCCATAGCTCTTCGTTCCTTCAAGCTCACAACACGGATTCCATGATAACTGCCACGACATCCGGTGGCGAGCGACCAATTAATCGGGAATTATTCCCTGGTGAAGGAAGTCAAAGAAATGATACGACCCTTCCTGGCGGATCTGGGGGTCCGGGGTTGAATCTTGGTGGGTCCAATGTACCCAGGCGTCCACGGACGAATTTATCCCTTGGCGGATCTAAAGGGCCAACTCACAAGAAGCATAGAAAAGAGAAAGGTAGGCGGACCAAGTCACCTTCGCCCCGACGAGCGAGATCCTCCCGTCGTGGCAGATCGCCCCCATCTACTGGCCGTAGACGAAGTAAGAGGCCAGAAAAGACATCCCATGCAAGTGGTCCACCAACGCCACCGCCTTCAGGAACTGTTGGGCACATCCCGTTGGGAGGCCAGGAGGGAGGAAACGGTCCGACTCCCCCAAGTGGAGGAAACGGAGGAGGAGGTGGTGGTGGAGGAGGAGGCGGAGGAGGAAGTGGACGCGGTAATGGAGGAAGGCGTTCGCCATCAGATCCATCGTCTGATTCATGTTCTTCTTCTTCTTCCCCTAGCAGATCGCCACGAAGAGGTCGTCCAAGGGCGAATCCAGAAAATTTTGATGATAGAGTTAGAGCCCTGGTGCTCCGTATGAATGAAGAAAATGCTAGGCATAATCCATTCGCCAATAGGGATTCGCCTTTCGCAGCTTGGATTGAAGCGGAGGAAACAGACAGAGCTTTTAAAATTCCCAATCTTGCGATATACACAGGAAATGACAATCCAGAAGCTCATGTTAGAAAGTATCGAATACTGCTTAGACTCAACCGGGCCACCGAGCCCGTGCTCTGCAAAATGTTTGTTACCACACTGGGAGGCCCAGCTTATTTGTGGTTTCAATCTTTACCTCCAGGTTCGATAAACAGCTTTGATCAATTGAGCAGGGAATTTTGTGCTAAATTCGTCGGCTATATTCCTCCAGTGGTGAAATCTGGAAAGCTTTTTGAATTAAAGCAAAAGGCGAACGAGTCCCTTCGGGAGTATGTGGACACTTTCAACCAGTTGTGCATACAAATTGTCGATGTAGATATCTCCGTAGCTGTGGAATGTTTTGTAAGAAACACCACCTGTAAGAGTTTGCACGAAGATCTCATTCGAAAGAAACCCACCAGCATGGCAGAGTTAATGGAACGTTGTAAGGATTTCATAGAGGTGGATGACATTCGCCGAGGTTCGCCATCATCGCCGAAGAGGGACAAAGGCGAATCTCGTCCTCGAGATAGAGACAGAGACAAGCGTCAGGACTCTTCCTCTAGAAACAGGCGAAGGGATTCTAAGGGCAAATCAACGTTTGTCACCTCTTTCACACCTCTCAATGCTTCTAAAAGTGAAGTTCTTATGTGGATCGAGAACAGTCAACACAAACGGAGCATTTCATACCCCGAACCAAAAGGAGGGGAGTACACCAATAATGGTAAAAATCCTAAAAACTATTGTAAATATCACAGGAAGAATGGCCATGACACTGACGCATGCTGGGAGTTAGCTCGAGAAATTGAGCGTCTCATAGAGAGGGGCAAATTGGATCGGTTCATCCAAACTGAGGGCAAGAAAGGAGATGGTGATAGATCCAAGGAGGACCCAAAGAAGAAGGGAAAGGGTACCATCAATGTCATAGCGGGCGGACCTGGGTACCAACCAACGTTAAAAAAGGCAAGGACTACCGCCCTTGACAGGACGTCGTTGAATCGCCCCTTTTCCGATTCAGGTCATGAGATATCACCCCACACAGATGCACTGGTCATCACTATGATGGTGGAAGGCTGGGAGATGAAAAGAGTAATGATTGATACTGGGAGTTCATGCAATGTCATCACCAGAGGAGCTTTCGCCAAACTCATGATTGATCCTGTTCAAGTAGAGCCAACTGTGGTCGATATTTTGGGAGTGACGGGACATACTATTCAAACAAAAGGTCAAGTCACTCTGGATTGTGAGCTTACAGATGATGATCAAGTCTGGAAGGGAGATCTAGAATTTTCTGTCTTGGATGGTCAGTTAGCTTACAATATCATCCTCGGACGGCCCTTTATTTCCAAAGTTGCAGCTCTTATCTCCATCCGCCACTTAACACTTTACATTCCCACGGCCAAGGGAGGTGTAATGATCAGAGGTAGCCAAAAAGTGGCCCAAGAGACATATTCGGCATCACTAATGATTCACCCCCAATCTAGGGAGGAGGATGAAGAAGAGCATATCACGATGGCCTTGGGCGAGACCGAAATGTACCTTATAGCGGATGAAAAGCAAGTGCGAATGGCTAAAGGGCTCAAAGATGAAATTAAAAATGCAATCACCAAAGTGCTCCACGAAGCAGAAGATGTCTTCGCATGGAAGGATGACATTCTCCCCGGAATCAGCCCAGACGTAATCACTCACAAGCTCAACATTGATAAGGATGCAGTTTCTGTGGATCAGAAACGGAAAAATCACGGCCCGGAAAGGCAAAAGGTGATAGAAGAAGAGATCGCCAAGCTCCAGAAGGCGGATGCCATTGAGGAGGTGCTTTATACTCAGTGGTTGGCGAACGTCGTTTTGGTGAAAAAAGCTGGCGGATCTTACCGCATGTGCATTGATTTCACAGATCTCAATAAAGCTTGCCCCAAAGACAACTATCCTTTGCCATGTATTGATATGCTTGTAGATGGAACTACCGGTCATGCAATGTACTCCTTTACTGATGTGAAGTCAAGTTATCATCAAATTCCCATGGAACCCTCAGATAGAATCAAGACCTCGTTCGTAACACACCAGGCTACCTATTGTTTCAAAGTTATGCCCTTTGGGCTTAAGAACGCAGGTGCAACTTATCAGAGGATGATGAACAAGATATTCGCAGATAGTAAAGGGGATAACTATTCTGTCTATGTAGATGACATGATCATCAAAAGTACGACTATAGAAAATCATGCGGATGATATAAAGGAGGTACTAGACGTACTCCGACGCCACAACATTAAGCTGAACCCAGAAAAATGCACTTTTGGTGCAACATATGGAAAATTCTTAGGGTTCATGATCAGCGAAAAAGGAGTTAGCCCAAATCCTGACAAAGTCAAGGCAGTTCTGGAAATGCAAGCACCGCGGAACATCAGAGAAGTACAACGCCTTAACGGGCGTATCATAGCCTTGGGCAGGTTTATCTCTTGTTCAGCCCGCAGATGCCAGCCCTTTTACGAGGTCATTAAGAAACAAAAGGCATTCGAGTGGAATGAGGATTGTGAAAGAGCCTTCGAAGGAATTAAGCGGTTCCTCACAGAGCCACCCATGATGAGTCGACCTTTGAAGGGGGAAGACCTCTACATGTACGTATCGGTTACGGACAAAGCCGTATCCATGGTCATGATACGAGAAGAGGATGGCCAGCAATTCCCGATTTATTACGTGAGCAAGGTTCTGAAAGACGCCGAAACCAGGTATTCAAAGCTTGATAAAATGGCACTGGCTGTTGTAACCACGGTAATCCGCCTTAGGCCATATTTTCAGGCGCATACTGTAGTGGTTCGAACAAATATACCAATGAGAAAGGTGTTGCAGAAACTAGACACTTCGGGAAGACTGATGGAATGGGCAATCTGCCTGGACGAATTCGATGTGAGGTACGAAAGCAGGACAACTTTAAAAAGTCAGGTCCTGGCGGACTTCGTGAATGAATTCACTGACGAAGGGATAGATCATCCCAAGCCTCCGATAGAGGAATGGTCAATGTACACCGATGGCGCCTCTTCGGCGGATGGAGCTGGCGTAGGCGTTGTGATCAAGGGTCCCCAATACATAAAATTACGATACGCAGCAAAATTAAATTTCCATGCCACTAATAATGCTGCTGAATATGAAGCTCTGATATTGGGATTGCGCCTACTCAAAGAAATCACTCCGGGGCGGATCGTGATCTATAGCGACTCTAAACTAATGGTCAACCAGGTAATTAAGAATTACGAGGTGAAAGACGAGGTTCTGGCCAAATATGTAGCGGAAGTCAAAAAGTTGCTGGATCACCTTGAAGCTAAGGAAACTAAATGGGAACTGATTCACGTACCAAGGGAGTCCAACACAGAGGCAGATCATTTGGCTAAAATGGCCTCTTGTGAGGAGAACTGGACGGATCCGGATTGTCCCTTCGAAGTTAAAATAGCTCCAGCATTCGCTTCAGAGGAAGTTTCTCTACTCACAATAGTGGAAGATGATTGGAGATCAGTCATCCGCCAATATCTGCTGAATGGAACCTTACCTGAGGACAAAGAAGAGGCACGGCGGATAGTTAGGAGAGCTGCTTATTTCTCCGTGATCAATGACTGCCTTTACAGAAAGTCCTTTAGTCATCCTTGGTTGAAGTGCATTCTACCGGAAGAAGGACAACAAATCCTCAAGGAGCTACATGAGGGATCATGTGGGGCACATGAAGCATCCGCCGCCATCTTGAAAAAGTCCAGGTTAGCAGGTTTCTACTGGCCCACGGCTGAATTGGATGCCCAAAAATTGGTAGAGTCTTGTCACAATTGTCAGATTCATGCGAATGAATCACATACTGCCAAACACATTCAGAGGCCAATCCTAGAAGGACGTCCATTCGCCCTCTAGGGAATAGACATTGTCGGCCCATTTCCTCCAACTCGCCGACAGAGAAGGTACTTGGTAGTGGCAGTGGACCATTTCACCAAATGGGTAGAAGCCGAAGCTGTTTCTTCCATTACTGCAGAACGAATGGTGGAATTCGTCAAGGACAACATCGTAGGAAGATACGGTGTTCGACATACCATCATCACCGATAATGGAACACAGTTTAACTGTGGCGAATTCAAGGCTTTCTATGAAGGGTTGGGCATCCTGAACAGATTCGCCTCCGTTTATTATCCTCAGTCCAACGGGATGACTGAAGTTACCAATCGGACGATCGTAAAGGGGATAAAAAAGAGATTGGGAGAGCATGATAAGAAGTGGGCGGATCAGCTGACAAGTGTTTTATAGGCTTACCGCACCACCCCGAGGACGGCTACGGGGGAAACACCATTCGCCCTTTCTCATGGTGTTGAAGCCGTAATCCCAGTTGAAATACAGGTCCCCAGTGATCGAGTGGCCTTTTATTGTGAAGAGGACAACGACAAACGGCTAAGGGAGCATCTAGATCAGATAGAAGATCGTAGGGACCAATCCTATGTGCGCATGGTGGCGTATAAACAGCGGATTGCAGCTTACCATGATAAAAACGCCAAGCTTGTGGATCTAAATGTGGGTGATCTTGTGCTCCGAAAGGCGGACAAAGTCCAGTCTCGAGAAGGCAAGGGCAAGTTAGGGCTTAACTGGACGGGTCCATATCAGATAGTGGACAAGATTGGATTCGCCACATTTAAAATTCAAGACATGGAGGGCAATACATTGCCACACACATGGAACCTCCAAAATCTCCGCAAATATTTTGTCAGAAAATAAAGTGTACATACGGTCTTGAGTACTCTTTTTCCTTTAATAAGCTTTTTCCCATGTGGTTTTTCTTATTAAAGGTTTTAACGAGGCTCACCTATAAGACCTACTTGCTGTAATAAAGCATTTCTCCCATTAATAAACATCATTTGTTCTATTATCTATGTTCTTTTTTATTGCAGCAATATCAATATTCCAGTCTTAAAAGGAGGGAGGGCACCCAACGCTCTCCATATTTACAATGTATCGCTATCTTATAGCTACAAAGGCATAAGAGAATCAATCTTATGGGCGGGTCCATCTCTAAGCGGATCCCAATCTCCAATAGAGTTAAAACGATCCTTAGACGCAATGTCTTTACACTCTCTTATCCTTCCCAGAGAAGGATTCACAAGTCCTACGGGCGGATCACTTCACCTCAAAGATAGGTAGCAAAGTGATCCCCTGGGCAGCTTTACTTCCTCTCAAAGGAATAGAACAGCTTCTAAACCTTCACAAAGGTTCATACAATGGAGTATGGCTGGCCACCTACTCCAACACAAATCCTAGATGCCTATACATTTCCTTACGCAAACGTAAAGGTAAAATAACATAGCTTCCATAAAAGGATTAAAACAAATCGTACTTAAAAGCGTTTTTACAATGTCACAAATAAAAACAAACTAAGTAACAATGGGAGCATCCTCCTTCGCGTCTTCCTTGCTCATGGCGCTTGCTTGGTGATCTTCTTTCTCCACATCCACGGATACGCCAGCCGGAGATACCTCCTTATCCGTAGAGGATGGGGGATCAAGGGGAAGAGTCTGATCAGGAATCGGTCTATCACCCGCCTTAGGGGGCACCTCCTCAACCTCATCCAATGTGACAGTAGGGGATGGCTTGGTTTCCTGCACAGACCCCTTCATCCATCTCCGAACATAATCACGGAGGTACTCCTTAGCGTCTGGCTTTTTATTAAACTTCGCCACATCTTCTGGTTCGGGGACAGCGAACTGCGGATCCGTGAAGTTAGTCTCAGGATGCGCCAAGGAGAAGTATGCCATAAGCATCTCGCCGTAATAAAAAGCTTGCACACCCGCCGTGTATTTAGCGTCTCCAAGGGCGTCTTCATGGCTTTTGGCATCAGATGCAATCTTTGCCTTTAAACTCTTGATTTCCTCATCCCTGAGAACTAAGGCGGCTGTGGCGGAAGCAAGGTTTGCATTTGCGGAAGCAAGACTTGCATAGATAGAAGCGATAGTGGAATTGGCTTCCACTATCTCTTTCTCTAATCTCTCGACAGTTGCCTTATCCGCCACATTCTGAAGGAGCTCAGTTTCCATGGTACGTAGGCGAGCATACAACTGTCCAAAAACGAACGATTCAATCAAAAGACAAAAAGGATTAAGGAACTAGTATTTTCTGCATCCTTTCTAAGGAAACCCACCGAAAGGAGCTCCGTCTTCCCCTTTTGGACATGAATTGAACCAGGAATCTGGTTATAGTCCCTCTGCACTTCGCCCACCTGACCCAAGGCCTCATCCAAATCATTTAAGATGGATTCGTTCTCGAAAGAACCTTGGGCTCCCAATTTGGCGGACCAGTATCTACCAAGATCGGGCTTCACCGTCTACACAAACATGAAAGAGTCAGAACTCCGGTCCAGAGCTTGATGAACAAATGGAAATCAAAGGTAACCTACCTGAGCCATTTCCCCAACAGGCCTGGCGGACCTCATGGCATCCGCCATAAGCTTAGGAACCCCAGTGGTGTTAGGTTTCCTCTTCTTCAATGGCGGCTCAACCCCCGTTTCCGCAGGACGTTTGCCAGTAATAGTCTGAGGATTCGCCGCTTGATCTTTCTTGCGTGCTTCAGCCTCCAAAAACTTCCTACGCCTCTCTGCAAGAGCGTGATTGGCCTTAAATAAACCCCTGCCAAAGAAAACATTAAAATAATCAAGGTTCATGAAGAAATGAAAGGTACCTTGGTCAAATTGCGTAATCTTTGAGTAAATAAATTGATCCCCTTCCCGACGAATCAATGGGATATCACTCATCATGAAGGCTAAGGCATCCGCATACGTCCATGCATCCGCCTTGATTTGCTTCATGAGCTCCGCCACCTTCTCGTCACTATCCGTTAGGATACGCATGTCACCCGCCATATGTAGCGGCCTGGGATTCCAGACTGAAGGAAAACCCAATGGTTCGCCATCCTTTATCTTCACGTAGAAGAATCTCTCATCCCAGCTATGGACATTAGACATTTTGTCGCTAAAGGGCGAATATACTCCGAACATGGCGAACGTGAGGTAAGATTCGGACTTCCTCTTTGAGGGTTTGTGAAAAGCTCTGAAGATACGGCCCGTATATACAACTCCTAAATTCGAGGCGAGATAGCAGTCTAAGGCGATGTCCAACCAGCAATTAGGATGTAGCTGGCTGACTGTGATGTCAAAGTAAGAGAGAATGTCCACCATCATCTTTGGAAGAGGAAGTCGGAACCCTCTCTCCACATGACTACAATACACTGTAAGGAAGCCGCTAGGCGGACATGAAGGACGTTGATGAGATGAGGCAAGCTGAGTCTCGTAGTTTTTAATCCAGGGAAAGTGATTCGCCAGATCCACTAGGTCTGAGACGCTCATACGAGACGGAGTGGACTCCGCTCTGGGATTCTTTTTCCTAGGAGGAATCGAAGAAGAGGCCATTGATCCCGGAAACCACCTAAGGGCCCCAGACGGAATGACACCGGAGATAGAAGTAAAAAGGGATGGATTTCTAGTGGAACAAGTCTGATAATAATTACGCGCCGAGTTATTAAACTCAGCTAAATCGGGATTAATCATGTCTTCTGAAGAATGGGAGTTCTCCGATGACGAGGTGGTCCAACTAAAATCGACTTCTATTTCAGAATGGGAGGTCGAATTAAAAAGTTCTGAAGTTGATCTAGAAGATGAAGACGAACTTCTAAACATCCAGGAAAAAGTTAAGCGAAAGAAAATGAACTTACATGAGAAATCGGAAGCTTGATGCGAAACTCTGAAGAAATCCCAGAAAAAGCTTCGAGCAAAAGAGAAAAATCGAAGAAGTGAGGAAGAAAGAGAAAGCATGAGAGGAAGAAGAGAGTTTTCTCCTTCCTGGGACAGTGTGTCCACTACACGTGTTGTTCATCCACTGGCATTGAACAGCGTGCTCATTAATGCAAATATTTATGAAGGCGCGCGGAAGTTCAAAAGCCCTAAAGGACTTTAAGAGCATTTTGGGGGAGCTTCTGATAACATCGAGATATTATTCCAAGGACCAAAAGGGATATTCACCTCAAAGTACGCCACGTAGTGACCCCCGAAGGGAAGCCGGCAGGCGGATCTCCGCGGATCAGCTCTGAGAGATCCGCTGGCGGACCTACAGGGCGAATCTCTCCATTCGCCATTATAACGGCTGACCGCCAATTCGGCCATAAAAGATAATTAATGAGTTATTAATTAGCTAAACCGCCAGGTTCCGGATAACTCGTAACCGCCATTAATGAAGCATTAATGGAGACTTTCTAGTTACCTGAAGGTTACAACTTTCCAGCTATATATAGCCCAATCCCCTAGGCTATCAAGGTACACATACTCACATTCTCATAGCCTCTGTCCATTCAATTTGTTTTCCTTGAATCATCTTACTAACTTTGGCATCGGAGCTTCCCCCCGTCGAACCCAACGACGCCCCCCACAGGGACGGACGTTGATCGGAATTTCTCTACTTGTTACCAAGCATCTTTATATCATTAATTGTAATTATTAAATTATATTTTTGTTAATATTTATATATTAAGATGAATTCGTGCGTCGCACGAGTCAAAAACTAGTAAATCGACAATTCTAAAACAACAATTAGAAATCGGAGAAAGTTTTTTCATATTTTATGCTACTCCCTGTGTTCTGTAATAAATATATTTCTAGAGAATTTTTTTTGTATTTTTATCAAAAATATATTTCTATTTAAGTTACATATTAATTAATTTTTGCCAAATATATTCATATTTAAGTTGTCTTTTTATTTTAGAAAAATTAATTAGTGGATGCAATTAATAAAAAGGTAACAAAGTCTTTTAGTTAAAATTAATTACATTTCTTAATTCTTATGTCTTAACTTAAAAAAAATATTTATTTTGGAACATAGAGAATATTTTTAATGATTTATAAATCTGATAATAATTAACTGATATTAATTAGATATTGATTAGATATTAATTGATAATTTTGTTATGGTATTATTAAGTGATATTGATTAGATATTAATTGACTTCCTATTTTAATTTTAACATACTAGAAGCGTATTTATGATTTTGCTCTCTCTGTCTTTTTAGGTAGTGAGAGCATCTTTAACACATATCTCAAAATATATTATTTAATTTCTCTTTCATCCCCGTCACTTTTGACAACTTTTTTTTTAATCTCCAATGTTAAGCAACTCTAAAAGTTGTAACTATGCTCCCACAAATCATTATTTTATATATAATTTATTTTAATAATAAACATTGCCATAAAATTCTACCAATATCATCAAGCACCGTTCCAACCATCTTGTATTGGAGATGCTCTAATTGAGATTTTGTTCTTATTTGCCTTTATTTCTTTTCCTATTTAAGTTTTCATTCATTATTTTATATTTATAAGAAGTCAGTTCCATTTCATTTCATCCTTTTTCAGTTTCCATTCAATTTATTTTTTCAAAATTAGATTCATGCAAAAGTTAAGATGTTAAATCCATTGTAGCATGGCTCCAAAGAAATTTCTAGAGGTAATAACTAGGTTACTATCATATTCATATTGTATCAATCGGGCTAATATTTGTGTGTATATATATATATATATATATAGCTTCGTTTGCCTTTTAAATGACACTACATCTGTTTTACATTATATGTCTTTCTAGAGACTCTTTTTTGTTTCATTATATATGTCATTTTATATGATTAGTATTCCTGCTATAAAACGCGAGTTTATGAGAATTAATTAGAATAATGGACTTATTATAGAATAAATAAATAGTGGAATCAATAAATATGGAGCAATAATGTGTTTTCTCCAACATCCTTAATTTCTATGCAACTCTCTAAAACGACATGTAATATGAAATGGAGGGAGTATCAAACAAATATATACTCCTTATGTTGTTGTTTTTTTTTAAATACTCTCTATATAACACTCAAGAGACTCGAATCAACTCCCCGAAAAAAAAAAGAACACATAAGCTTAAGATAGAAATCCACAATCTCATCATACAAGGTTTTAATCTTTATACAATAATATGTGACTGACAATTCTCTTTGTTTGAGATCGTGGATTTCTTTCTTAAACTTATAAATCCTTAATGAACCCTCTTAAGGAAATATGTCTTGAAGATCTTTGGATACATGTATTGTCAATCTAGATGATGCTTTAGGAAGATTGAGAAACTGCATGCAATAATCATGACAATACCATATGCTACATTGTTACAAGATAGAGTGGAGACTATGGGTGTAAACAAGACAAGCCGAGTCCTGGCTCGTTAATATTTCGAGTCGAGCCCTTTCTAACCAAGTTTTGACAAGCTTTGGCCGAATTTAATCGAGTTTTGACTGAACCGAGTTTTTATCGAGTTTTTAACGGGTTTTAACTAAATTCATAATACATGCATAGATAAGCAGTGTAAAAGAAAAAGAAAAAAACTTATAACATACTCCACGTAAGTTTAAAATATTTTAAAAAAACAATTACATGTTATAGCTGAGATTCAAGAACAATAGATGCTACTCGTGATCGGAAAACATAAACTCACAGAAAAATTTAGGATTAATTACAAGTAGATGTCACGTGGTTACACAGATTTGCAGATTGGTACTTGTGGTATTTTCATTACAAACGTAATGACATTTTTTTACTTTGCCAAATTTTGCTTCTATAATGACTTCAAAATGAAAATTTTCAAGAATTAAAGTTGGTTAGTATCATATTTTTTATTTTCTAAAATCATCATTTTTAGAGTTTTCTCTTCTCTCATAAAAAAAGCACATAAATGACCTCAAACCTAAAAAGCTAAAGAATAAAAGTTGTTTAAAATATAATTTAAAACATTATTTTGTTAATTATTAAAACATAATTTTCTTGCTAAAGGCCCCAAAGCCAGAGATTTATTATGTGTTTTCGAGTCAAACCTAAAGAAGCTAGACTCAGGCTCGTTAGTGCTTGAGGCGATCCGAACTTGAGTAGAGTCCTATCCAATCGAGCTTTAACAAAGCCGAGTTCAAATAGTTTGTGACTATCAAGACTTATTAATATCCTACCAGGGAGGATCAGCTTTAGGAGTAGTATTGTTCCATGAACAAATACATATTTGTTTTTGCACATTAAAGCAACCTTCTTGATTGGTTGTAATTTGGTTGAATAAGTATGTATGTGAGAAGGGCTAGAGATGCTATTTCATTTAGGGGAAGAAAATAAGTTGAGGTGGTGTATCCGAGGAATTGTAGTCCTGGTGGTGTAAGAAATTTAAAAAAACGGAGAAGAGAGCTTATGCTCTCATTACAAAGAAGCAAGTTTCATCTGTCTTGTTTCGCGGAATTAATGAAAGATAAAATAATAAACAATCGAAAAACACAGATTTACTTGGTTCACCAACATGTCCACGGGCAGAAGGAGAATAGTATTATTAGGAGACGAAAATCAGATTACAATAATTAGATTACATAATGGGATATTTATAATACCAAATCTAACCTAATCCCACTAGGAACTCATGATCCTAATCCCACTAGGAACCCATAATCCCAATCCAATTAGGAACCCATGATCTCAATTCCACTAGGAACTCATGATCCCAATTCCATTAGGAACTCATGATCCTAATCCAACTAGGAATCCGAAACCCAATACTACTCCGAATAGGAACTAATTCAAGGCATTACGACAAATCTCCACTTTGACTTGAATCCTCCTGAAAACATAACAGATGCACCCATGATAGTGCCAGATGAACAGACTTCTCCCTCTGTCTCAGAGTTGCCCATAGGCAACTAGTAATCTCTGATGTTTAGCAAGTCCAAACAGTGTTGAAACATGCTCTGTGGAACGGGCTTGGTAAACATGTCGGCTGGATTGTCAGCAGTGCCTACCTTTTTCACCTTGACCCTCTTCTCACTTCTCAGAAAATGATACCTCACATCTATATGCTTGGTCCTCTCATGATGAACCTGATCCTTGGCTAAACAGATTGCACTCAAGCTGTCACAATACACTGTAGTCTGATCATGATGTAGACCAAGATCACTAACCAGTCCCTTAAGCCAGATCCCCTCCTTAGCAGCTTCAGTCAGTGCCATATACTCCGCTTCTGTAGTAGACAAAGTCACTGTAGGCTGCAAAGTAGCTTTCCAACTGACAACTGAACCGCCAATAGTGAAAACATAACCAGTCATAGATCTTCTACTGTCAACATCTCCAGCATAATCAAAGTCTGAAAAACCTGTCACCAAACACTCTGTATCACCTCCATAAATGAGACCAACGTCAGATGTACCTTTTAGGTACCGAAAGATCCTCTTCACAGCTTGCCAATGCTCTTTGCCAGGTTCACCCATAAACCTGCTAACAACACTAACAGACTGTGCAAGATCAGGTCTAGTGCAGACCATTGCATACATCAAGCTTCCTACTGCACTAACATAGGGAACTTGAGACATGTACTCCTTCTCTTCAGCAGACTTAGGTGCAAAAGCAATAGACAGATGCGCACTTGCAGCACTAGGAGTATCTATGGGCTTTGCGGTAGACATGCCAAATCTTGACAAGATCTTCTAAATATAGCCCTTCTGTGACAGAAAAAGTTTCCTTTTGCTTCTGTCCCTGAACATCTCTATTCCCAGAATTTTCCGAGCTGCACCCAAATCCTTCATCTCGAACTCTGCGCTGAGAAGACCCTTCAACTTCTGAATGTCGTGCTTCTTCCTTGCAGCTATCAACATGTCATCTACATATAACACCAGATAGATAAAGGACTCATCTTCTAGTTTATTGTAATAGACACAACAATCATATGGGCTACTGGTGTAGCCCAGCTGCATCATGTAGCTGTTAAACCTCTTATACCATTGTCTGGGAGACTGCTTAAGTCCATACAAGGACTTCTTCAACTTGAAAACATAATTCTCCTTTCCAGGAATCTGGAAACCATCTGGTTGGGTCATGTAGATCTCTTCCTCCAAATCTCCCTGCAGAAAGGCTGTCTTTACATCAAGTTGCTCAAGCTCCAAATCCTGATGTGTAACTATAGCTAGCAACACTCTAATAGAGGTGTGTCTTGTTGGTCCCGTATAACGTGACAATATTAATTCCAAGGGGGGGTTAGGAACTATTTAAAATTTCGAACTTAGACTTTCTCGAAGTCTTTTCGCACTGTGAGACTGAGTAAGTTTTAGATACAGACTTAGTCAACAGGTGACTAAGACTTAATCTATCCTTGAGTCAGGAGATAGCACTTTGAGTCTATTCCTGAACTCAGCTTCTCAGTTCACTCAACTCAGTTTGTGTTCGTTTTAGCGTTTAACTAGGCAGTGTTATAGCAAGCAATAATTAAGGGAGATAAGGGTTAGAAGGATATTACTCAGCAGACGTATCCTGGTTCGGCCTCTTCGCCTACGTCCAGTCCCCGGAAATCCTTCCAAGCTTTTTGAATCCTCTACTGAGCTCTTTAAAGGTAGAGCACAAACCTTTTACAATAGAAAGCTGAGTATACAAGAGTACCTTCCTCTATACCTCTACTCACTCCTATTTCTACCGCTGAGTACTGTAACCGAGTATTCAGCTTCTCCTTTCTATTCTTCTAGAAATGATAAGTGTTTTTGTCCTAAACAACAATTGCTAAGACACTTTAGATGATTTAGATCACTCTAGACTTTTACACATAATTGGAATTGGTGTAAGATTTGCTTTGCTTTTCTCACAGAACTTCAAGTAACAATTTGGTCAGCGTTTCGACTTGATTGAAGATCTGCGTCGAATGAAGCATTTGAGAGGCCTATTTATAGTGACACTTGAAGCACCGATGATTTCGAATTTCAAAATAACCGTTGGAGGGAAACGGCTTCCTGTCGCTTTCACTCAGTACGTGCTCAGCGTCCTCGGCCAATAATATTCTTGTATCTTCTGTCTTCGGCAGTGCTCAACAGCTTTTCGTCAGACAAACCAGAATGTTTCCATATTTATAGTAAAGTCTTCCAGACAACTTTCTGTGTCCTATGAGCTTTACCCAAAGTAGAAATACTTTGTCTCTAAGTTTGTTCAGGTCAACTGCTGACTGGACTATCTTGTCGCTCAACTCAGCAGCTTCATCTTGAAGCTATTTAGACGAAGGCTTCTCGATCCTTCTCCAAGTTGGGCTTGCGTTTTACTCAGTACGACTGCGTTTTGGTCTTCTTGGGCCGTGAGGCTATGATCCATTGACTTGGGCTTGACTCTTTTTCATGGGCCTTGGGGCCATTCAACTTAATGTCATATAAATCAAATAACTCAACATTGAACAAACACATTAGTGTGAATAAATCAAAGCATTTAAATTTAATGTGCTAGAATGTTTTTTTATCATTAATATGAATAATTTTGTCAAATCAAAATCATGTGGAAAGGTGTTTCAACAAACTCCCCCATTTTGATGTTGGCAAAAATATTCAATAAGGAACTCAGTGTTGAGGTCCCCCATGATGATTGACCTATTCTTAACTTCTTAAGATTCTCCCTCGTAAGGGTTGAGCCGCTGACTTAGTTTTACTTTAAACATTTTAAGGTTTAATGAAGTAAGTCTAAAGTCAGAGTTCAGAGTTAGGCCAGTTCTTGGACCATGCTCATTTCACTCAGTTTCGATTAAGTTAAGCGGAAGATTAACTTCAAATATCAGAGTTAGCTGAGTGAGTTAATTGAGGCTGAGTAGTTTTACTCAGTGGCCAAGTACATGATTAATTCAATGTTGTCAAGCTTTAGTTACTTTGTTCAATTCGAATAAGAAGACATGTGAGACAAGTCATGAATTTAGATCAACACAGCAGATAGGCATAAAGTGATAATCAGATAACACAGATGATTTAATAAAGATATGATTATATTTAGCACAAAACATAACATAAGCAAGTACACAAGGTTACAAATATCTATCGCCTAATGTTGACAAACACTTGGTTAGACTTGGTCTTGGGTTGTTGCTGGAGTTGAGTGCTAGGAGGGACAGTTGAAGAAGTGGAACCAAGATGTTGTTTCTTTTGTTGAGTTCCAGTTGGGTGTTTATCTTTCTCCCCCTTTTTGCCGGCATCAACGGGCTGAGGGACAACAACATAAAACTTCCCTTGATCAACATCACGAGTCAGGAGGGCGGAATACTGTTGGAGTTGAGCCGTACTGTGTTTAAGCCCGTCAAAGACTTTGATTCCACCAGCCATATTGGACGCCGGAATGTCCATATGAGAACTGATGATGCTGAGTATAAATTGAAGGGACTTGCCCATCCAGCTCATGGTGTCGGTCATCATGGCATAAGACTGATGGTACATTTTGAGCAAACCAACATCATAATGGTGTCGCTGGTTAGATTGATGTGTGACATGGTCATAAGTGGCCTTGGCAAGTTGAAAAATCTCAGATGACTTTGCCTGGTCAGTTTGCATCTCCTCTTTCGATAAGTTGAGCAGGCGGATGGCTTCAACAATTTGCTCTATTGTGCATTGGGAGGAAGAAGCAACCAAGTCTCTAGTTGTAGTGAGCTCAGTACTAAGTTGAGTGAATGCTTGAGCCACTTGAGCAGACTGAGCAACACCAGAGTTTGCGGCAGATAAGTCATTCAACTTACCTTCAATAGTGTCCATGTGGTGCACCATATGCAAATGAAGGTTAGCCACCTTTGTAGCGAATTCCTGCTTTGGCTGCTGAGCAACCATATCAGTTAGCACACACAACAGCTCCTTAAGACTTTTGAGTTCAGTCAGAAGTTGCGTTATGGTGCTCAGTTGAGCAGGCTCAGCAGGATGACACTCAGCATCAGAGGCATGAGTTTGTTGTATGTCTGCGATCAGTTCTTGAGCAGCTTGGAGAATTCGCTTTCCCGACGCGGAAGAAGTAAGAAAGTTCAGCGGATTAGCTGATGGAATCTCAGGAACTGAGTTCTGGTTAGGAGCACGTGATTGCATATGTGGTTGCTCACCAGAAATGGAGGTGCCCTCTTGAGTGGTTGAAGGTTGAGCAATTGGAGTGGAAGACTCAGTGTTGGGCCCAGCAGCAGGAGCTGACTGGTTTGCTGATAGTTCAGTTAGAGGATTGGTTTGAACAGCAGTAATATCTGCCTGCTCAGTGTCAGTCTGGAGCTGAGTATTGACTTGTGGAGGAGTCAGCTCGAGATTGTCCTGAGCAGGAGTTTTCTCAGGTACTTGTTCATTTTCTTGAACAAGAGGTTCTTCGATCACTTGCTCAGTTGAGGCTTGAGCAGCGGTGTCGGCAGACTTCTGACCTTGAGGAGCATCAGCTTCGGCATGTTCCTGACTTTTAGAAACAGAGGCTTATTTTTCCTTGACTGGCGAGGGCTTGGCAATAGGCTTGGAGAAAAAGTTGAAGTCCAAGTCAGTCAAATTGACGATAGGTTCATGGAGAGGGGACTCATCTAGTATATCAAACACGGGGGTTTTTTATGACTTCTTTTTAAATCTCCTCTCACTGCCATCTTTAGATTGTTTTGGAGAAGGAGTTTGGTCAGCTTGGATGATGTTAGGGACATCCTCAGCTAATTCTTCAGCAGCTGAGTTGCTTGAGGTATGTTTCTTTGTCTTCTCAGCAGAGACAGACTTTTCTTTATCCGTTTCCTGAGCTCGCAGGAAGAAGGAATCCTCTGGAACAGCAAAACCAAGAGGGATTACGTTTAGTGGTGCATCACCAGGAACCTTCTTCCTCTTTAGGGGTGGCTCAGTTTCCTCATGCACATCCTCAGTCTCTTGGACAACAGCTGGTCGTTTCTGGGAAGGCTTGGAAGGATCAGCTTTCTTCTTAGCTGGCTCAGCTTGAGTGGGTTTGGCCATTACCACTTTAAGTCTTTTTGCAGTTTGAAGTGCCGGCATAGTTTTTGCTCCAGCAGACATGACTACCTTTCTCTTTTTCCCTTTACTGGGAAGCTCAATCTCCTCTTCTTCTTCTTCAACCACAGGGTCCTTTCCTTTCTTTGATTTGAAAGGAAGGCTGTGTGCTAGGCCAGCAAGATTCTCAATGCTGATTTCTATTCCCAGTATGCTTTCCTCATTCTTAAAGCTGACTTTGTGGTCCTTGAGAATCTCGGTGATGAGAGATCCCATTCGAAGTGCTCCAGTACTTCGTTGCATGGCCCCGATCAGGAACACAGGCATATTTAAAGGTTTGTAATTGAGCATGTGCCATAGGAAACACTGTTCGAAATTGGATGCATAGGATGTGGAATTGACCTTTGGGTATAAGTAGTTGGTCAGCAGGTAGTGGGCGTGTCTTTGATGCTGAGTAAGCGAGGTGCACGAGACTTCGCCGACATGCCCGTCAGGTTTACAGAATGTAGAGGCGTACTTGACCTTTTTGTAATCATTGGTTTTCCTCAGCTCAGCTCCTTCGTCCTTCAAATCTAGAAGGATGGCTAGATATGAACGGTTGATGATGATTTGTTTCTTGTTGATGTATGTGACCATAAAATCAACATCGTCCGTAGTGACCAGTAGATTTGAGTAGAACTCGGTCACAAGTCTTGGGTAGGTCAGCCCATTTAATGAAAATAGTTTGGTCCATTCGTTCTTGGATATCCAGTCACAGTAGGGTTTCTCAGTTTCGACAGAGCTCTTTGAGAACCATCGTGAAGCCACGATATCTAGTCCTTCAACGTCGGAGAACACAGATCGAAAAGTTCTCTCCTCAGGCTCATTTGATCTCTTACCTTTGTCCTTCTTTTTCTTTGAAGGAGTTGAGTGTTCAGTATGAGGATCAATACCGAGGATGCTGACTTCATCCATAGGTTTGTCATGCTGACCATGAGCAGTGTGAGCCTCATCTTCTGGAGTATCAACATACTCTTGCTTAGGTGGGGAGCCAAGATTGATGTCTGAGCGATTATCTTCATATTGGTCATCAGTGAAATTCTGGGAATCAGACATGGTGTTCTTGAGAATGTCTTTGCAGAAACTTGAAGATTAGAGGTTAGAGAGAGAGAAGGTTCGAGTGCGAATTTCAAGCGTAGAGAGTAAATAGTGAGAAATCGTTCACTATTTATAGACGATAGGTGGTGACTTGATGGGTCGGAAAGAACGGTGGGAATTTGAACCATCGATAGTCAGTTATTACTCACATTAATTGCGAGAGACGACGCGTGCTTTTACTAATGATGACGCTTACGTCATCCTAGTGGCTATGTAACTACGTGTGCAAACCCTAATTGTGCAAGTTGCTTTACTCAGCAGTTCAAGTTCTGAGTGTATAAAGCAGTTTTAATTCATTTTATGGTAAAGGATACTCAGCATGTATAGCAACTCAGCATGTATAGCAACTCAGCATGAATCATACTTAGATTTTATTAAAGAGGATTAAACATACCGATAGCTTCTCTAAGAATGTTAAATTGCTCACGAGCCAGAGGCTTGGTGAAGATATCTGCAAGCTGCTCATCCGTTGGGACGTAGGTCAGCTTGATCTCTTCCTTGAGTATATGGTCTCTGATGAAGTGATGTCTTATGCTGACGTGCTTCATCCTGCTGTGCTGGATTGGGTTCTTTGATAGGTCAATGGCACTCTTGTTGTCACATTTGACTTCAATTGTTTTAGTCTGAACACCATAATCTTCTAGCTGTTGCTTAATCCAGAGGACTTGAGCAACACAGCTGCCAACAGCAATGTACTCAGCTTCAGTGGTTGACAGGGCTACTGACGACTGCTTCTTACTGAACCAAGACACAAGACAGCTCCCAAAGAAATGACATCCTCCTGAGGTTCTTTTTTGTTCAAGCTTGTCTCGTCCGTAGTCAGCGTCAGTGTATCTAATGAGTGTGAAATCATAAGTATTGGGATACCATAAACCTGCATTTACTGAGCCTTGCAAATATCTAAGGATTCTTTTTATAGCTATGTAATGAGATTCCTTAGGGTTAGATTGATATCTAGCACAATAACATACTGAGAACTGAATGTCCGGTCTACTAGCAGTTAAGTAGAGTAGAGAGCCAATCATACCTCGGTACAATTTTCTGTCTACTGACTTACCATTTTCGTCAGTGCAGAGGACAGTGTCAGTGCCCATTGGGGTAGATATTGACTTGCAGTTCTCAAGTTCATACTTCTTCAATATCTCCTTAGCATACTTAGTTTGACTGATGAAGATGCCATTTTTTCCTTGTTTGATTTGAAGTCCAAGGAAGAAGTTGAGTTCTCCCATCATTGACATTTCAAACTCAGTCTGCATCTACTTACTAAATTCCTTGCACATGGATTCATTAGTGGCACCAAAAATAATGTCATCAACATATATCTGAGTTAGTAGGGTATCTTTTCCCTTCCTCTTAATGAATAAGGTTGTATCAGCTTTACCTCTGACATAATTTCTAGTCAGCAGGAAACTGGTCAGCCTCTCATACCAAGCACGTGGTGCTTGCTTGAGACCATACAGAGCCTTTTTGAGCTTATAAACGTGGTTTGGGAACTTGGGATCCTCAAACCCTGGAGGCTGATTAACATAGACTTTCTCGTTTATAACTCAATTAAGGAATGCACTCTTAACATCCATTTGAAATAACTTAAAGTTCATGTAACTAGCATATGCACATAAAATTCTTATAGCCTCTAACCTTGCCACTGGGGCAAAGGTCTCACCGTAGTCAATACCTTCTTGCTGACTATAGCCCTGAGCTACAAGTCTTGCTTTGTTCCTGACTACGTTCCCTTGTTCATCTAGCTTGTTGCGGAATACCCATCTTGTTCCTATGGTCTTCTGGCTTTTTGGGTTTGGCACTAAGTCCCATACTTCATTTCTTCTGAACGGATCCAGTTCCTCTTGCATTGCACCCATCCAGAACTCATCGTGCTCGGCTTCAGAGAAGTACTTTGGTTCCAGAACTGAGACGAATGCTACGTTGCTGAGGTATCTCCTGAGTTGATTTCTTGTCATCAAGGTGTTTCCAGCAGCATCAAGAATAACACTCTCTGAGTGTCCTCTTGGTATTCTGATCTCTTTTGGTAGAGTGATGTCTTGAGCTGGTTGTGTTTCAACAATCTCTGCAGGTATAGATTGGTCAGTGAAAACAATTTGAGTTTCGCTTTTACCTTTGGTCAGCCCTTGAGGTAGTGACTCAACGGCTGTTTCTTGGTCAGCAGGTGCTGAGTATGGATCATCCTCAGTCAGCTGATTGTCTTTTCCTGCAGGGTTAGTTTCATCGAACTCAATGTGTACGGACTCTTCTAAGACCTGAGTTCGTTTATTGAAAACTCTATATGCTTTGCTGTTTGTTAAGTAGCCTAAAAAGATAGCTTCATCAGCTTTTGAATCAAACTTAGCAAGGCTGTCTTTAGTATTTAGAATGAAACATTTACAACCGAAGGCACGAAAGTATCCAATGTTGGGTTTTCGTCCTTTCCAAAGTTCCTAGGGGGTCTTCTTTAATATAGGTCTGACTAGAGCCCTATTAAGTATGTAGCAAGCTGTGTTGACAGCTTTGTTGAAACACCTTTCCACAAGATTTTGATTTGATAAAATCATCCATGATTAAGAGGAAATTAAATTTAAATGCTTTGATTTAATTGTACTAATCTGTTTGTTCAATATTGAGTGCAAAAATATATATAAAGTAAGACAGGTCAAAAGTCAGCATAAGCCAAAAGCTGAGTGGAACGGAACTCAGCATGAATGAATAGAAGCTGAGTGAAGTGGAACTTAGCATCAGAAGCTTTCTTCAAAGTTGCCAAAACGAAGCTGACTAAATTAGAAGACTCCTTCAGAATTATACAAACATAACGAAGCTGACTAAGAAGGAACTCAGCATGGAAGTTAAACATTCGAAGATAACGAATGAAGCTGAGTGACAGTCAGGACAGTATGAAGGATCCGTTTACTAAAGGACAAAGTCTGCCAATCTTCTGCACCAATAATTGAAGCCTCGAAAATACAAAGAAGACTAATTCCAAGAATCATGGGTCAATGGATTATTGGTAAAAGACAACTGGCACAAAAAGACAAGTCTGATACAAGAAGACAAAACCTGACGCCTGAAGAAAACAGAGGAAGCGAATGGCGGAACAGACTGAAGCTGACCAGAAGCTGTCTGCTAAAAGAGCCGTTTTGGACTTAATGGCTAAATCATCTCAAATGATCCAATCTTCAGAATTTCATCTATAAAAGGACAATGGTAGTTCTTGGATCATTTGCCCAAGTATCAAAAGAAAAATACAAGAGAGAAAATTCTGAAAGCACTCAAATACAAAAAGATCTTACACCAACTTTTCTATTCTCTGTGTAAATGCTAGATTGATTGTTTTGTAATCATCTAAGGTGTTCTTTAGTTGAAAAAGAACAAGTGTGTGATCAATAGGAATATTGAGAGTGTTGAGCTGAGTACTTGGTTGTAAGTATTCAGTGGTAGAAAAATCTAAGTGCTGGGTTGTAGTACTTAGTAGGAGCTGAGTAGACGAATAGAGGACGTACTCTTGCATACTCACTGCCTTGTAAAGGGTTTGTGCTCTACCTTGAAAGAGCTCAGTATTGGATTGAAAATCCCAGGAGGAACTGGGGACTGGACGTAGGCAGAGAGGCCGAACCAGGATAAGTCGTGCTGAGTAACTTCTAAACTCTCTCTCTCAATATATATATATATATATATATGTGCATGTGTTGCTTGTTGTATTTACTCAGCTTATAAACTGTTAAAACTGAAACTGAGTAAATCTGAGTGCTAAGTTGGAAGCTGACCTTTCAAGTGTCAATTCCTAACTCTCAAGTCAAGCAGTCTTAGTCAGCATAGAACTAAAACTGTCTGACTAATCGAACACCCGTGCTGACCAACACGCTGAGTTATCAAACTCTTAAAATAACATTAAGTCAGCATAATTAAAAGCGAAAAAGTTACATTAGTTCCTAACCCCCCCTTGGAACTAATTACTAGGGACCAACAAGCTTCTCCCCAAAAGTACTTTGGAAGCCTATTCTCACTCAGCATTGTTCTGGCTATTTCAACCAAGGTTCTGTTTTTCCTCTCAACTACCCCATTCTGTTGAGGCGTTCTAGGAGCAGAAAAGTTATGGTCAGTGCAGCTGGCTTCACAGAATTCAACAAACTGTTGGTTTTTGAATTCTCCACCATTATCACTTCGGATGTGAGCTAACTTTAGGTCTTTATCATTTTCAAGTTTTCTTACTAATGTTGAAAACGTCTCAAAGGTTTCATCCTTGCTGCTCAGCAAGATGATCCAAGTGTACCGAGAAAAGTCATCTACAATGACCAAGGAAAATCTCCTACCACCCAAGCTCAGCGGCTGGACTGGTCCGAAGAGATCCAAGTGTAGCAACTCAAGTGGACGCTTAGTTGAGACGATGTTTTTACTATGAAAAGATTTTTTAGTTTGTTTTCCATACTGACAAGCATTGCATAATTGATCCTTTTCGAACTTAAGTTCTGGCAGTCCCTCAACTAATTGCTTTCTTGCTAATTTGGACAGGAGGTCCATGCTTACATGACCAAGTCTCATGTGCCATAGCCAGGAATTTTCTTCCTTTGACACTAAGCATATATTTTTTGAAAATTTCTTTTCCAAATTCAGCATAAAGACATTATCAACATGAGGGGCAGTTAAAATTAATTCATTTGTTTTTCCTTCGAGAATTTTACATCGAGTGTTATCAAATATAACTTTTCTGCCATTGTCACACAGCTGAGCTACACTTAGTAAGTTATATTTAAGTCCACTAACTAGGAAGACTGACTCAATAGTAGGATTACCACCAATAGTTCCCAACCCTACTATCTTACCCTTTTTGTTATCTCCGAAACTTACGCTTCCACCTCGTTTACGCACAAGTGTGATGAACAGAGTTTCATCACCAGTCATATGCCTCGAGCATGCGCTGTCAATGTACCACATCTTTGACTTCTCAGCACACCTCAGGCTTACCTGTAATATAACTAGTTATCTTTAGGTACCCAAATCTTTTTGGGTCCTTGTTTGTTAGGCTCAGCAGGTGAAACATCATATTTAATCTTATGACGACACACTTTGACAGTGTGTCCATTTTTCCCACAGAAGTCACAGCTGACCTTCCGTTGGGGATATCTCACTGGCTGGTCAGCACCCCAATGCTGAGCATGCCAACACACCTTTGTGGTGTGTCCTTTCTTCCCACAGAAGTCACACCGGACATTCCGCTGAGGATTCCATCTCTACTGACTAGTATTTCGGTACTGAGTGTTCAGAGGGATATTTCTTTTATTCGGAACCATGAATTGGTTCTGAATAGATGTGATGTCCTTTCTCAGTTTCTTAGAATCTGATTTAACCTCAGAGACAAACTTGTGCATAATTTGCATGTTGTCATGCAAAGTTGAGTTGTCTTGTAGAAGATATCAAAGGTCACTGAGTTTGACCTCTTCAATCTCATCACATCGCCTGCTGAGTGCTCTAACCTTCTTGTTACACTTTTTGATAAGTGTGTAGAGGTCACTCAGGGCATTTATCAGTTCATTTTTGGGCAGGGGTAGTGACATTACCTCAGTTGAGTGTTCCTCATTGTCAGATGCAATGGAGGGGTCAGCATGCTCAGAAACACAAGGCTCAGCAAGCTCATCAGCCATGAAGTAAATCTTTGCTGACACGGTGGCATCAGCTTTTGATGATGATGACTCATCACTGTCACTCCAGGTGGCCACCATTGCCTTCTTACTATTCTTCTTTTCCTTCTTCAAGGTAGGACATCTTGATTTGATATGGCCAGTTTGATGGCATTCAAAGCATGTGATGGGCTTTGAACGTCCTTTTTGTACTTGCTGTCGCTAGACTCAGCTTTGTACTTATCGAACTTCTTGTAAGGCTTCTTGGAATATTTATCATTCTTTCTGAACAGCCTTTTCATTTTTCTAGTGAACATGGCTATCTCTTCATCGTCTGTTGAGCTCCCATCAGTGGAGTCAGCTTTCATGACAAGAGACTTTTGCTTCTTGTCCTCAGACTTCTCCTTCACCTCAAAGTTCTTCATTGAGATCTCATGGGTCAGCAGAGATCCAATGAGTTCATCATACTTGTAGGTGGTCAAGTATTGAGCTTCCTCAACAGCAGTTTTCTTGGCTTGCCAACTTTTGGGAAGACTCCTCAGTATCTTCTTGACTTGCTCTTCCTCAGTAAAGATCTTTCCAAGTCTTTTGAGCTCGTTGATTATGTTGGTGAATCTTGAGTTCATTTCAGAGATTCCTTCACCATCATTCATTTCAAACAGCTCGTATAACCTCATGTGTTGGTTTACCTTGGACTCCTTAACTTTGCTGGTTCCTTCATAGGTGACCTCCAGTTTCTTCCAGATTTCCTGTGCTGACTCACAACCTGAAATTTTGTTGTACTCTACAGCATCTAATGCACAATGAAGCATGTTTATGGCAGTGGCATGATTTTGCAATTTCTTGAGGTCGTCCTCTGACCACTTAGCCTCAGCTTTGACAGATGTTTTTCCGTCAACAGTTTCAACAGGAACAAACGAGCATTGGACTATTGAAAGCCATGCACTCATGTTTGTTGCATGAATGAAGTTTTTCATTATGTTCTTCCAAAAGGTATAGTTAGACCCGAAGAATAGAGGATGCCTAGTAATGGACAGTCCCTCAGGAAGAATCTGAGTTGTCTGATTTCCTGGGAGGAAACGAGTGCTATTCTCAGCCATTGTGGGGATCAGCTCAAGATAGTTATATCTTGTTCAGTGAGCTGTTAAGATCTGATACCACTTGTTGGTCCCGTATAACGTGACAATATTAGTTCCAAGGGGGGTTAGGAACTATTTAAAATTTTCTCGTATGGCTGACTGTTAATTTCGAACTTAGACTTTCTCGAAGTCTTTTCGCACTGTGAGACTGAGTAAGTTTTAGATACAGACTTAGTCAATAGGTGACTAAGACTTAATCTATCCTTGAGTCAGGAGATAGCACTTTGAGTCTATTCCTGAACTCAGCTTCTCAGTTCACTCAACTCAGCTTGTGTTCGTTTTAGCGTTTAACTAGGCAGTGTTATAGCAAGCAATAATTAAGGGAGATAAGGGTTATAAGGATATTACTCAGCAGACGTATCGTGGTTCGGCCTCTTCGCCTACGTCTAGTCCCCGGAAATCCTTCCGAGCTTTTTGAATCCTCTACTGAGCTCTTTAAAGGTAGAGCACAAACCTTTTACAATAGAAAGCTGAGTATACAAGAGTACCTTCCTCTATACCTCTACTCACTCCTATTTCTACCGCTGAGTACTGTAACCGAGTACTCAGCTTCTCCATTCTATTCTTCTAGAAATGATAAGTGTTTTTGTCCTAAACAACAATTGCTAAGACACTTTAGATGATTTAGATCACTCTAGACTTTTACACAGAATTGGAATTGGTGTAAGATTTGCTTTGCTTTTCTCACAGAACTTCAAGTAACAATTTGGCCAGCATTTCGACTTGATTTAAGATCTGCGTCGAATGAAGCATTTGAGAGGCCTATTTATAGTGACACTTGAAGCACCGGTGATTTCGAATTTCGAAATAACCGTTGGAGGGAAACGGCTTCCTGTCGCTTTCACTCAGTACGTGCTCAGCGTCCTCGGCCAATAATATTCTTGTATCTTCTGTCTTCGGCAGTGCTTAGCAGCTTTTTGTCAGACAAACCAGAATGTTTCCACATTTATAGTAAAGTCTTCCAGATAGCTTTCTGTGTCCTCTGAGCTTCACCCAAAGTAGAAATACTTTGTCTCTAAGTTTGTTCAGGTCAACTGCTGACTAGACTATCTTGTCGCTCAACTCAGCAGCTTCATCTTGAAGCTATTTAGACGAAGGCTTCTCGATCCTTCTCCAAGCTGGGCTTGCGTTTTACTCAGTACGACTGCGTTTTGGTCTTCTTGGGCCGTGAGGCTATGATCCATTGACTTGGGCATGACTCTTTTTCATTGGCCTTGGGGCCATTCAACTTAATGTCTTATAAATCAAATAACTCAACATTGGACAAACACATTAGTGTGAATAAATCAAAGCATTTAAATTTAATGTGCTAGAATATTTTTATCATTAATATGAATAATTTTGTCAAATCAAAATCATGTGGAAAGGTGTTTCAACATGTCTGACTACTGGTGAGAATATCTCATTATAATCCATTCCCTCTCTTTGATTGAAACCTCTAGCAACAACTCTAGACTTATACTTGACTCCCTCTGCAGGTGATATCCCTTCCTTTATCTTAAGAATCTACTTGCAAGTAATAATCTTTCTCCCTGGAGGTGGTATGACTAAATCCCATGTTTGATTCTTATGAAGGGATTCTATCTCATCTCTCATAGCAGCAAGCCATTTCTTAGAATTGGTGCCTAAAAAAGCTGCTTGGTAAGTTGATGGTTCACGAGTGTCCACCTCTTCAGCAACCTGTAGTGCATAGCCCACCATGTCCTCATACCTCTTAGGTGGCCTAACTCCAACCCTCCTTGGTCGATCTTGAGCTAAGCTACGATGTGTAGCTTCAGATGGTTGAGAAACTGATGGTGTAGACTCTGGTAGCTCTATTTCTGCTTCTAACTCTTCTTCCTTCAAGCCACTCTCACTCTGTATGACCTAAAACTCCACCTGTTTATCAATGCTATCAGTTTCTGTTGCAATTGTAGGCTTCACAATGGGTCTAAGCACAGATTTTTCGTCAAAGACTACATTTCTGCTCAAAATGACAATTTTCTCTGATGGAGACCAGATCCTAAAGCCTTTAACTCCATCTCCATAGCCTATGAACACTCCTTTCTTAGCTCTTGGCTCTAGCTTACCCTCATTAACATGATAGTAAACTGTGCACCCAAAAGCTTTCAAATTTGAGTAATCAGCAACCTTTCCTGACCACATTTCTGTAGGCGTCTTGAGTTATATGTCGGTGTGTGGTCCGCGGTTAATCAGATAACATGCTGTGTTCACCGCTTCAGCCCAAAATCTTCTTTCTAACCCAGTGTTAGAGAGCATGCACCTCACCCTCTCCAGTAATGTCTGGTTCATTCGTTTAGCTACACCATTCTGTTGTAGTGTATTCCTGAATGTGTGATGCCGAGCAATCATTTCATCCTTACAGAACTGATCAAACTCAGACGAACAGAATTCCAGACCATTATCAGTTCGCAACCTCTTTATCTTCTTTCCTGCTTGGTTTTCCACCAATGCTTTCCACTGCTTGAAATTCTTGAAAGCTTCACTTTTATGCTTCATCATGATGACCCAAGTCATCCTTGAATAATCATCAATCAGAGACATAAAATATTTGTGACCTCCCAAAGACTCAACTCGAGATGGACCCCAACAATCAGAGTGGATGTAATCAAATGTGTCTTTTGTTATGTGAATAGCTTTGGGAAACTTGCTGCGATGTAGTTTCCCAAAGACATAGTGTTCACAAAGCTCCAGACTCTTGAACTTATGACCATCAAGAAGATCATCCTTTGATAGAATCTGCATCCCTCTTTCGCCCATATGACCAAGTCTCATATGCCATATCTTTGTCATATCCTCCTGGTCAATCTCTGACGATGCAGCATTAGTTGAACCTGTAACAGTGGAACCTTGCAAGAAATACAAAGTACCATGCTTCACACCTTTCAGAATCACATCAGAACCTTTATAGACATGTAGAACTCCATCTTTTCCTGACCAGCTGAAACCCCTGCTGTCTAACAGAATCAGAGATATTAGATTCTTCATCATCAATGGAACATGCCTGACATCATTCAACGTGTAGAACTTACCATCATGTGTCCTCAACTTGATCGAGCCTATTCCAACTGCTTTGCAGACATGACTATTAGGCATTGAAATGCTACCTCCATCTACCTGCTTATAAGTTGAAAACCACTCTCTCCTTGGACAAATATGATAATATGCTCCTGAATCAAGAACCCACACATCAAAGTGATGAGTGTGTCCATCAGCAACTAGAGCAATATCATTTTCAGAGCTGGTGTCACCATCTGCTACAGCAGCAGAACCTGGTTGATTTTCTGATTTCTTCTTCTTCTTTGGACAATCAGTTTTCCAATGTCCTTTCTCCTTACAATAATTACAGGTGTCGTCTGGCTTGGGACCCTTTGAGAACGGCTTCTTAGACTTCTTCTTTCCACCGTTTCCCTTTCCCTTACTACCGCTGGCAAATAGTCCAGGGGCCTGATTATCTGCACCTGTATTGCTCGCCTTATGGCGCAACTCCCTGCTATGAAGAGATGACCTAACTTCTTCCAAAGTCACATAATCTTTACCAACAATAAATGATTGAACAAAGTTCTCATATGAAAGTGGTAAATACACCAACAAAATCAAAGCAGCATCTTCATCTTCAATTTTCACATCAATATTACGTAATTCTAATAATAATGTGTTCAGTTGATCTAAATGATCCCTGAGTTGCATACCTTCCTGCATTCGCAGGCCAAACAGACGTTGTTTCAGAAGAAGTTTGCTCGTTAGAGATTTTGTCATGTATAAGCTCTCTAACTTCATCCACAGACCGACAGCAGTCTCTTCATCTGAGACCTCAGTGATGACGTCATCTGCGAGGCACAACATAATTGTTGAATGTGCCTTTTCTTCCAGAATCGTCATCTCAGCAGTGACTTCTCCCGTTGCCTTCTTCAATGGCGTCCACAGACCTTGTTGTTTTAACAAAGCCCGCATCTTGATCTGCCATAGACTGAAACTATTTCTCCCAGTAAACTTTTCAATTTTCACGTTCATCGCAGACATCTTTCTCTCCAGAAAACAAAAAACCCCGATCGGAAACGGAAAGCTCTGATACCAGTTTGTTGTGCGGAATTAATGAAAGATAAAATAATAAACAATCGAAAAACACAGATTTACGTGGTTCACCAACGTTGTGTTGGCTAGTCCACGGGCAGAAGGAGAATAGTATTATTAGGAGGCGAAAATCAGATTACAATAATTAGGTTACATAATGGGGTATTTATAATACTCAATCTAACCTAATCCCACTAGGAACTCATGATCCTAATCCCACTAGGAACCCATGATCCTAATCTCAATCCAACTAGGAACCCATGATCCTAATCCAACTAGGAATCCATGATTCTAATCCAACTAGGAATCCGAAACCCAATACTACTTTGAATAGGAACTAATTCAAGGCATTACGACATGTCTATATATATATATATGTATACAATAAATAATGAGTAACTTAAACCTGAAATTAGAGTTAAGAATAGAAGAAAACTATATAAAAGGTATGAACTGGAATCAATCATTAGCTAATCATTGATAAGAAAAAAAGGTAATGATTGCTTCTTGAATTTGATTTTTCATAAATGGATGAGTGTTTACTTGGCATTGGAAACAAACTTCTCCTTCAAGATTGCAGCTGCTGATCTGATGTGTTCTGGTTTAGAAGTGAGAGCATATGGTAAAGTTGTCTTTTGGTCTTTGAAGTTTTTGTAGAATGCGTTTGAATCCTTCCATGAATGAAGTTTAGTATTATTGAACTCAATCCAATAAATAAAAAGCCTTTCAGCTCCATGAATTTGTGTAGATTAGTTTCATGAACTTTATTAGTATATCACTAGCTCTCTAAACTTGCTTATTTCATATTACCAGCTCCTTAAAAAACTTGTCCATAAAAGTATATTCGTTTTCTGAACTTTGCAAGTGTCTCACAAAATCTCTAAACTTTCTTATTCTATCACAATTAAATACAGAAACTTATTAAACCAAACTTTGAAAGTACATCTTCATCTATTTGAGGGGTAGTTTTTTCTATTCTTCTACCTTTCAATCTATTAGGTTTGAGAGATCGAATTGATGAGGATCGAAAGTTAGTACTATGATTTTTATATTTATAAGTTATCACGGAATAAACAAATTCACGGAGCTGGTGAGAAATTTGCAAAATGCATGGAACTATTCTATCGGCAAATTCAGAGAGCATTTTTTTTTTTTTGATAAAAGTGCCATATTTCATTTCATACAATCATAAAGTACAAATACAACACAATAAAACTTCCCACCCATACAGGCTATAGCCAGTATAAGATCCACAAAGGGAAGAAAATAGACTACAAATAGCAAGATAAAGACTACAAAGAGCAATAAAAAACCACAAAGGGTACAAATACAACGAAATAGAAATCATATACTTCTCGGAAGTCGAATCCCATTGAAAAACAGCTGTAATCCATTCTTCATCATCTAGCCTCTTCCGGACATTCGGATCTGAGTCCTTTCTTTTTCTGCAACCACGCAGATCTATAGATCTGCGGACAAGATGAACCTTTTCCGCTCTTGCTAAAACCGAAAAAGGAATAAACGATAAAAGTATAGCTAACAGGTGTAGATCTGATGGAAAAGAGATTCGAGAAAGTATATAGACTTCAAACTAGAAAGAAAGGATAAAACTGAAGCTAAAAAAATAAAAACTAAAACATAAATGGGAGGAGGAAGAAGGAAAACAAGCTTCCTCCTTCCTCCTCAAAGAGAACCTGAACAAAAGAAGGAGGCGAGACGGTGACGGTGGCGGAGACGAGACGGTGACAGTAGTGGAAGCTTGAAAAGAAAAGAAGCAAAGGGAAGAAAAAGGTAGAGAGATGGAGGAGCCTCTCTCTCCTTAGGTGTCTGCAAATTCAGAGAGCATTAGAACCAGATAAAAAGTAGTGGATTTGTGTAGTAAAATGTTGTCTGAGTCTGGCATGAATGAAGGAGCAGAATTGGTGGTCCAATAATAACATTGAAAGGAAGTGTTTCAATGTTTGGCAGCTATTCTCATTTTGTATGGATGTAGGCATGTTCTTAGCCGCTATTCTCATTTGTCCCTAGTAAATATGTCTTCCATGTGTTTCTTCTATGTCTCCTCACCCCTTTTCACATGTTTTCTCCTGCCCACAATAATAACATTTGTATGTATTTAAAGTTCAAACAAACCTGTGTAGTTTTTGAACAAATGGTGGCTTCCAATTGTGTGTTTCTGTATTGATTACGTTGAATATAAATAGAATACAGATAAGGAGTTACAATTGAAAGATATCCTAGATACAGAGAATATTTGACTAGGTCAAATGACTTAGTAATTATCCTAAATGACAATAATATAAACAGATATACATCAATCGGTATATTACAATACCGTCCTCTATCAGTCCCCCTCAATTAGAAGGAAGTTGAACCTTCAAATTGTCCCTTAGTTGAAGAAATCGACTCCTGGAGAGGGGTTTTGTAAAGATATCAGCTGTTTGATCCAAGGTAGATATATAACCAACTTTGAGCTCCTTCTTTGCAACCTTGTCTCTGACAAAATGAAAATCTATTTCAAGATGTTTTGAGCGATCATGGAAAATCGGATTGGCAGTGAGATAAGTGGCTCCCAAATTGTCACACCACATCATTGGAACCTTGGGCGAACCGAAACCAATTTCATGAAGCAACATGCGTAACCATAAGATTTCAGAAGCAAGACTGCTAAAGCTCGATACTCGGCTTCTGTTGAAGAACGAGATACAGTTCTTTGCTTGCGGGAACGCCATGACACAAGGTTAGGACCAAGAAAAATGGCAAAACCGGAGGTGGACTTCCGATCATCAGGATCACCGCCCCAATCGGCGTCGGTGAAGCCAATGAGATCAAACATATGACCTCGCTGAATTGAAATTCCATGCAAAGGTGTAGAGTGGAGGTAGCGAAGAATGCGCTTTACCGCTTGCCAATGCTCCATAGTAGGACAATGTATGAACTGACTAACTTTGTTAATGGCAAAACTGATATCAGGACGAGTGATCGTAGTGTATTGGAGTCCTCCAACGATGCTTCGGTAAAGGCCAGGATTATCAAAAGGTTCCCCGCCATTGAGTGTTAACTTTGCCGAAGTACAAGCCGGTGTTGAAATTCCATTAGCACCATTCATTTGAGCTCGAGTAAGTAAGTCTTGAATATACTTATGTTGATTCAAGTGAAGACCAGAATGTGCCCAAGAAGCCTCAAGACCGAGAAAATATTTGAGCTGCCCAAGATCGCGGATAGCAAACCGGGACTGTAATTGACAAATTAATTTTTGAATTGCAGCAGCACTAGACCCAGTTATCAGTATATCATCGACATACAGGAGGCAAAACAAGTTTGTGTTGTGACGATGAAAACAATAGAGAGAAGAGTCAGCTTTAGAGCACACAAATCCAAGATCAACCAATGCTGTTGTAAGACACTGATGCCATATACGGGGAGCCTGTTTTAATCCATACAAGCTTTTCTTTAATCGACAGACATGATCAGGAAACTGAGGATGAACAAAACCGGGTGGTTGTTGCATATAAATCACTTCATCAAGGGAACCGTGTAAGAATGCATTTGAGACGTCTAACTGACGAATATCCCACCCCTTTGTTACTGCAATTGCCAAGAGAACCCGAATTGTAGTTGGTTTTATAACCGGACTGAATGTTTGTTCAAACTCTAGCCCAGGCCTTTGATGATAGCCCTTTGCAACCAGTCTAGCCTTATAGCGATCAATAGTGCCGTCAGGGTTTAATTTGATGCGAAACACCCAACGACATCCAATTTCATTTGCCACTGTGGTCTTTGGTACGAGTTCTCATGTCCCATTTTCGAGCAAGGCATTATACTCTTCCGCCATTGCCTTGCGCCACTCAGGTCTTCGGATTGCTTGTGTATAGCATGTCGGGGTATTGGTTTCAACAGCAGCAAGGTGTGTCTTGGGGCGTAAGGATCCAGTTTGTGTCCTGGTAACCATTTTGTGCGTTTTTGTTGGGTTAGGGACTGCTGGTCTGTGCGAGGGTTTAGGAATTGGAATAGGGGCGATGATATTGGGTAGTAGGTTCGGTGGAGTGGGATTTTTGTTTGCTGATGATGTAGCAGTATTGGTAGAGTCAATTGTCAATGGAGTTGGTGTTGAAGTAGTATGTCGTGGGGCTTGGGTTTGTGAGATTTGCTGCAAAAAGTGAGAGGGTGCAGTATAGGGTATAATAGCACCATTTGTGACCAGAGTAGATGATGTGGGTGCTGTTGAAACCAAAGGTGCATGAGAGATGGTTTCTCTTGGAGGAATCGCCGTAAAAGGTTCCCGAACCGAAGGAAAAGTTGCCTGAACCGGTGAACTGACTGTCTGGCATGTTGATATGGAACGAATTTCATTATCTAACTCTGAATAGGGAAACACCTGTTCATTGAACACAACATGACGTGAGACAAAGATTTTATCAGTTAGCAAATCATAACACTTGTATCCTTTATGAACTTTGCTGTAACCAAGAAAAATGCATTTACGAGAACGAGAAACAAGCTTATGATTATTATAGGGTTTAAGCCACGGATAACATAAACAACCAAATGGACGAAATAAGTTATAATCAGGAGCAACACCAAACAATCTTTGAAAAGGAGTACAATTATCAAGGATACAGGACTCTGAAGAGCAATTAACTGGTCATAAAGAAGTTTGGCAGTTGTGAGATAAGTGGCAATTGAATCGTTATTTTGTTTGAGATTGTGAATTCTCTGTTTCAAATCTCTAATCTGAGTCCGAGACCCAGTTCCATAAGCTTTCATCAGCTTAGTATAGGCTGCAACAGCAGTCTTTGCGCCGACGACTTGCGGCAACACACTCGCATCAAGCGAGGAAATCAGCAAACTGAGGACCTGTTGATCAGTTTGCTCCCATCATTTGGACGCCGGATTGACAGCTCCGGTAGGCAATTCTTTCGGTGGAGGTTCTTGAGTTGCGTCAATATGGTGCGCTAACCCCTGTCCTCGTAGCAGCGGCATCAACTATGTTTTCCACAGCAGGAAATTAGATGACGTGAGCTTTTGGGTAATTTGGGCGGAAAGATTTGCGGTGAAGGAGGTGGATGAAGTAGCTCCGTTGGTGGTCATCGTGAAAAGGAAGCAGAAAAAGGATCGAAAGAGGAATTTTAATCCTTTTGTAGCTCTGATACCATGAACAAATGGTGGCTTCCAATTGTGTGTTTCTGTATTGATTACGTTGAATATAAATAGAATACAGATAAGGAGTTACAACTGAAAGATATCCTAGATACAGAGAATATTTGACTAGTTCAAATGACTTAGTAATTATCCTAAATGACAATAATATAAACAGATATACATCAATCGGTATATTACAATACCGTCCTCTATCAGTTTTATCCACCATAGAAGTCGAGTACGTATCGTACAACAATATAAAAGACAGTTTAGTTGAATAGGTTCCTTATTACCTCTAATACTATGGTCAATCTGTTATTACTTTTTGCTAAGGATTAAAGATTCCATAGCAAGTCAAAGCATATAGAGATCAAGTACTATTTTATTAGGGACTTAATTGCACGTAAAGAAGTTAGTATGAAGTACGTCTACTCATGAGAGAGATGTTTATACAAAACATGTTAGATCCTAATGATTGCGTAGGATCAAGGCATGCTTCTGTTTTTCATGTATTTTTATGAACATGATTTATTAATAAAGGTTTCAGGAATTTTTTCAATACACGAGTGCAAATATTTTTTTGTAATATATGCTGTTAAATGATATAATGCATGTTAGATAGAAAAACAGCTCACTCACACTAGCGTTCTCCCTTGTTTTGTCACATGGTGACCAATAGAAGGATGATGCTATTTTTGAACAATTCGAGATCATGTTCAATAACAGAAGCCGTCGTGTAGAAGGTATGAAAGAAGTTTAATCATGGTGCAAGATGATGACATACATTACATGTGTATGAAACATATTAAGTGTAATAAAAAAAATGAAAGTTTGAGACAACTTAAAGCCTTCTGTCAATAACCAAAAGTAATCACTAAAAGTGGTGAATTAAAGTTAGATATTTTGGCACATCTGAACCTATACTTCCGTATGGTGTTAAGATGAGAGACGTGTTCCTCTTTCGAAGAAAGAATAGAACCCTATAACACATGTTTCATACTATGTGTGTTTTAGCAACGACAAGATGGAAAAGAGTCGATCTCGCATTTTCCTAGTGTGAGACTAACATCGTGAAATCATGATTTTTTGAAATTTATTATCCTTATGACCCTTAACTTATTATAGAAGTATATGTTCTAATGTGGCTACATTAGAAGGGACGTCTGTAGGTTGATGTGATAATTCCAACCAACAAAAACCCGAATGGATAAGTGAGTTAGACTATGATGGAAGGAATAATGTAGGAGGAAAATATATCCATTTAGTTCACATCTTAAGAGTTTCTGTATTTCATTGTGCGAACACTTATGCATATATGCATATTTGTGAAAAATAGAGAAAATATAGAGATCAATATTATTACAGTGGATGTGGTGTGAAATCTAAGATAAAAACATACATCAGTGACGATCCATGTTCAAATATAAAGATTACATGTCTCCAATGAGTATATAATTCCAAGTTTGATACATGCACATCAAGCAGCTATATGTTCCAATGAGTATATAGCACTAGAGCTTTTTATAGTATGTCGGTCTGAACTATTTGCAATAGTATGGATGAGACTGAGATGAGGATTGAAATATGCTCCATTATGTGCGAGTGGGAGATGTTAGAAATATTTGAGTTATGGGTCGAATTTATCCGCCTGTAAATGAAACGGGTCAAGCCCATCTAAAAAAAATGGAAGATTATGGTTAGGGTTTTATAAGCTAAACTTAAGCTATAAATAGATAGTCACCTAACTCTAATCAATACATAATCAACGGCTGATCAAGAGCAAAATATACAACTCTCCTCTGCGGCCCTCTTCCTAAGTCACCCTCTCTCTCCGTTTCAAAGGTTCATTTTAGTTCGTGGATCCACCATTTTCACCTGAAAACTAATGTCTACATGGGTGATTCGTGACCGATGATACGAGATCGTGGTAGATCCGACCCTTTTGGTGCTAATCAACTCAATGGGTTCTGCTCTATAAGAAATAAGGCTTAAACCCGTGTTTATATAAAGATTATTTAATGGATAATCTATTTAAAAAAATAAATGTGGTTTCTATTTTTATTTTTATTTTTAATTTATTAGTAGTAAATATTTAATTTGGTTTCAAATTGAAAGTGATGTAATTACAAAATGAAAATTTAATTTGAAATTTGTGTGATGTGTGACTATAGACTAACACTCTATAATTACAAAACAATTATAAAAATATAGATGCTTAGTTGAATAACATTAACTTAATTTGAAGTCCTCAATCATTAAAGGAGAAAAAAAATTAAAAAAGATAATGATATACTTAATTTGAGAAGAAATGACATAATATATAATGATAATGATGAATTGCATGTGAGGCATGCCCCATTTCTCCAAACTCATTTCATCTTCACCAACTCTTTACACTTCATGCAACTGCCTCCTCGGATTTCATCACTTTCCCTATTATTATTATTATGTTTCTAGTTTACTTTAAAAGGGAAAAATAAACTTGTGAATTAATATAAGGCCTAATACACAAATAACCCTTTGAATTTGTTCAAATGTTGCAACTTACTCCCTCAACTTTCAATTGTAACAACTTACCCCTCAAACTTGTCCAATTATAAAGTATAACCCCTCAAACTTGTCCAATTGTAAAACATAACCCTAAATTGGGATTTTTTGTTTACCCCGTACTTGAAGCAACCGTAAAAACGTTTCTCCGGATTCATATCACGCCATGAAATCTTCAATAGAGCTATTTCTCCACATAAACACATTTTCACCATCATAATATCCCAAAACTTTGAATCAAAAAATCACTAAAAAACGTATAGGAATAACAAAAAGAAGAAGAAAAGGTTGAAGAATTGAGGATTTGGTTACTTAAATACTGATTTTTTGGGGGTCTAAAGATCTGATTATCACATTCCACGAGCGTTTGCAGTTTCTGTATTTCACATGTTTCTTCAATTGCAGTCTGTGTCAACAATTTGGGGTTCTGTTTTATAATTGGACAAGTTTGAGGGTTATGTTTTACAATTAGACAAGTTTAAGGGGTAAGTTGTTACAATTGAAAGTTGGAGGGGGTAGTTGTAAAATTTGGACAATTTCAGGGGGTTATTTGTGTATTAGGCCTTAATATAATACCAACTTACTTAATTCATGTGCCACTTAAAGAGTCATAATTTCATTTTTGGCTTACCTAGTGCTCTATTTCACTTTACTAAATCATTTTATTGGCCCAAAATGTTTCATTATCCCTTTTAAACCTTAATTCTATGCTCAAAAAACTACTTTTAGAATATGGGGAAGGAATGTCACATATGCCCTTGAAGTGATTTATTTGTATTTTAAATTTATTTAAAATGATATTAGTCTCGTAAATTAGAGTTGGTTATTTACTTTTTAAATTTGTTTAAAAATGATTAAAAAACAAAACAAAAACTGAGGTTTTGGTAAGGCTCGTACATAGAAAGAAATGGGTAAAAAAGGTCAGCCACTTACCAAACAATGGCCACCTATAAATTGAAAGCCCAACAACCCATATTTTACTTCTTTGTTTGTTTGTTTTTTTTTTTATAAAAATATACTATTTGTAATGATTATCCAAAACCAACAATTTTCAAGAACCTTAATCATATGCTAAATAAATAGACAAGTACCCAAAAGCCTTTTCTTTTTTCTTTTTTGGAATCCAATTTCAGGTAAGTATCTCAATATGAAGGATACATTTGTTTTACCTATTGTTTGATGTTGCTGCTTGTTCAGTTTACTGTTGGAAAAAACTGTTTTTTCAAAAAGCAAAGATTTTTTTTTTTTTTTTGTTAAAGACTACTTTTCAGGTGTAAAAGGCAAACAAGGAGTCACTAACCAAACACCTAAAACTCTCCATTTTGAAGTAAAAAGACAAATAGAATGTTGAAAAGCAGCAACTAAACACCCCAGAAATTAAATTTCAATAGTTAGTAACAACTTCAATCCTTAAAAAAACACCACTAAAGTTTAGGTAAGAGTAAATATATCTACTTTACGGGCTATAACAAATTACACGCTTTAGGTACAATTGTAACGACCTGATACATAGTAGCGGGATAGAAGGATTGAGCAAGGATCAGTCCTAAGGATGACGATATGGGCAAGAATGAACTGAATCTCATATCAGAAATGGAAAGAGTGATCGAGGCTTATTAGTAAGGTGTGTATTCAATACATATAGACGCGTTTTAATACTGTGATGCACAATGTGTTGGATTTGAGCCAAAGCGGATAAAATCTACATGGTATTGGGTCACGTTGTCACAACAGTTCTATTATATTTATTTGGCCTATTACACAAATAACCCCCTGAACTTGTCCAAATGTTGCAACTGCCCCCCTCAACTTTCAATTGTAACAATTTACCCCTTAAAACTGTCCAATCGTAAAAAGTTTCCCCGGATTCGTATCTTGCCAAAGATCTGATTATCATACTCCACGAGCATTGCAGATTTTGTATTTCACGTGTTTCTTCAATTGCAGTCCATGTCAGCAATTTGGGGTTGTGTTTTACAATTGGATAAGTTTAAGGGGTAAGTTGTTACAATTGGACAAGTTTGAGGGGTAAGTTGTTACAATTGAAAGTTGGAGGGGGCAGTTGCAACATTTGAACAAGTTCAGGGGGTTATTTGTGTATTAGGCCTTTTTATTTGTTGATCATATCTTTCACTTCAGACTCACTCCTCAGAGCTAGATCTTTACATGCCCACTAACTTTCATACATTACTAGACCAATACATTATATATGGAGAACCAAGCTCTAATAGCAATTGTAACAGCGTGACCTAGTGTTATATCGATATGCATAGTTTACTTCGGCCTTATTAGTCCCATTCTTTTGATCTCGTGGCTTTAAAATGAGTTTATATGTATTAGAAACATTTTTTTACTAATATAATTCGGTCACTCTTTATATTTCTAGCATGGAATTCAGTTTATTCTCGTCCCATCGTCATCATTTAAAGTTGTTTACTTGAACGTTATTCCCTTGAGATGGAGCCATTACAGAAGATCTATCAAAATTATGCTATGGACATATTCAATCACAAGTTTGACTAGGTTATGATTCACATGTTAACCGTTACTAGTTAGCAAAAGTTTAATGGATCTACCTATTTTAGTTAGCAAAAGATTCATATATAAATAACAATAGGTTTTTGTAATTTTAGTTAAAAATAAATTTACAATTTTTAAAGGGGCTTTGATAAATTCTATTTAAAAAAACCCTATAAATTTTTAAAAGGTTATTAATGAACCGTGAGACGTCAAAATGCAGTGGAATTAGACAGTGACTGAAAATATTTTTAGCACAATGGCGAGAAACACGATCACCCATAATCGATTTCATAGCCTTTTTCTTCAAAAATGGTTTCATGATCTTTCAATGATCAAATCTATGTAATGACAGACAAAACTCTTCTATTTTTCTATGAAGGAAAACATGATAGCGTATATATATATATAGGGAGACGTACCGCAACCAGGGCCGGTCCTGACAATTTAGGGGGCCTAAGCAAAATAAGCAATAAGGGCATATTTAATATAAAATTTACAATTTAGGTCCCCTGTAATAATAATAATATATATTTTATGTATTTATTTTTTCTTCTTATTTTAAAAAACATTTTCTCTAATTATTTACAGCAGTATTATTAATTTTTTTTGATTTATTGTTATCATTGATATTGTTTTTGTTGCTTTTTATTATTAAATTTTAAATTGATTTTTATTCATGTCATTACATAATTTAATTTTTAATTTTCAAATTTAATCAATTTTTTTTTTATTTTTTATTAAAGTTCAAATTTAATCAAATTAAGATAATAAAATTAAACTTTTTTTAAAATGAGGCAATAAAATGAAACTTATCTTTTTACCTTAACTATCCATATCATTTATATATTAAGTTTTTTTCCACCATTGGATGATAACTTTATTTTTTTTTCCACCATTGATTAATTTTCTATCTCATCATCCAACGGTGGAAAAAACAAAGTAATGGTTATATATATAAAATTTGTATATTAAAAATATATTAAAAAAGATTAAAGGTGGGAATCGAACTCATGCCCTCATTTTTATATTAAAAGTATATTAAAAAAATTACAAAAAGGTGGGAATCAAACTCATGCCCTCTTTAGTTGAAGAACAAGGTAATACCATTCTGGTACTTTGAATCTGTTTATTATGCTTAAAACATAATGTATTTATTTATAACTGTAAATTTTTTTTGGGCCCCCTCCAGCCCTGGGCCCTAGGTCGGCGCACTCCGGACCTAGACCCAGGGCCGGTCTTGACCGCAACCACCTATAAATGGAGAAAGAACAAAAAAACTACAAGTAAAGAAGAAATTATTAAATTTACAATAATAAATTAATCAAAAATTTATTCAATAAAAAAAACAAAACAAAAGGAATTAGTTTATAAAAGAAAATCTCAAAACTTAGATGAAGAATTCTTGCTAGCTATGTTCAGGTCTTAAATCTCCGTCCATTCCAAAATATAAGTCATTCTAGGTTGTTTCACACAAATTAAAAAACACAATTAATATAAAGTGCAATTAATGAATCTTAAATACAATATAGCTTAATTTTGAAAAGTTTTTACATCAGAGTGCAAGAACCAATACGTGTTATAATCAGAGTGGTCATTTTATTAGACACAACTTTTTTTTACATGTTAAGAATCTTAAATAATATATAGCTTAATTTTGAAAAGTTTTACATTGGTACTTAAAAATTGGTTATTGAGAACCATTTTTTAGGTGAGAACTCACCTTAGGTGAGAACCACCCAAAACTACGTAGTTTTGAGTAAGGAAATTCAAAAAAACACTGCTGCATAGGAGGGGATTCAAACCTGGCACACTTCAACCACACCTCACACTACTTACCATTAAGCCAATTACTTTCCTTGTGTATATAGTCACGCGCGTTTTAATATAGTAGTTTCTTTTAGCTTCTATTGTTTAATATTTGATGCATGCACTTATTAATATCGATTAAATATGCATAATAATAAATTATTAATAGAAAAAAAAAGAAATGTGCATATAATGAATTATTAATAGAAAAAAATCTGAACATACTCTAATTTCTTATTTATTTAATTCCTCTATATTTTTGTAATTTATATTTTAAAATGTTAAGGACGATGTATATTTTAAACTTCATAATTTGTGTTCTAAAAATTTAAATATAGTGTTTTAAAAAACTAATAAATATATGTACCATTTTTGCATTTGTTCTATAATATAATTTATAACACGGTGCTCGCTATGGTTACTTTGTTTTTTACAAAGTACCGTTACTTGGTGCTCATTTTCACCATTGGATGAATTTTATGCTCCATCATCCAATGGTGAAAATGAGCACCAAGTATCGATACTTTGTAAAAAACAAAGTAACCATAGCGGGCACCTTTATAACACATATTCTAAATAACATATCGTATGTTCTACAAAACATAACCTATGTTCTAAAGTTTATATTTTGTGTTCCAAAAAATTAGTAGATATCTCAATCGTTTTTTCTTTGTTCTATAATATAATTTATAACTCATGTTCGAAAAAAAATAACACATGTTCTAAAAAACATAACGTATGTTCTAAAAAATATGTCGTGCGTACTAAACTTCATAGTTCGTGCTTTAAAAGTTAACATATTAAAAAATATATAGTTTGTGTTCCAAAAATTAAGTATAATGTTCTAAAAAAAATCGGTAAATATCTGAATCGTTTTTTCATTTGTTCTATAATATAATTTATAACTCATGTTCGAAAAAATATAACACATGTTCTAAAAAAACATAACGTATGTTCTAAAAAAATATGTCGTACGTTCTAAACTTCATAGTTCATGTTTTAAAAGTTAAAATATATGTTCTAACGTTTGTTTTAAAAAAATATATAGTTTGTGTTCCAAAAATTAAGTATAATGTTCTAAAAAAATCAATAGATATCTGGATCGTTTTTTCATTTGTTCTATAATATAATTTATAACTCATGTTCGAAAAAACATAACGCATGTTCTAAAAAAACATAACGTATGTTCTAAAAAATATGCCGTACGTTCTAAACTTCATAGTTCGTGTTTTAAAAGTTAAAATATATGTTCTATCGTATGTTTTAAAAAATATTTTTTCTTATATAACATAAATTACAAAAATATAAAGGAATAAAATAAATAAGAAATTAGAGCATATTCTTGGATTTTTTTCTATTAATAATTCATTATTATATGCATTTTTTTCTATTAATAATTCATATTATGCAAATTTATTTTTTTTCTATTAATAATTCATTATTTTGCATATTTAATCGATATTAATAAGTGCATGCATCAAATATTAAACAATAGAAGCTAAAAGGCACTAGTATATTAAACAGCGCGTGACAATATACATAAGGAAAGCAAATGGCTTAATGGTAAGCCATGTGAAGTGTAGTTGGGGGGTGCCAGGTTCAAATCCCCTATGTAGGAGCATTTTTTTAAATTTCTCCACTCAAAACTATGTAGTTTTGGGTGGTTCTCACCTAAGGTGAGTTCTCACCAAGGGGAGGGTACTATTTTAGAAAAAGTTGAATGTCTAATTGTGATAGTATCTTGTATATTGTACATGAACCGGTGATGTTGGGTACTATTTTGATAACATTGATAATTTATAGGCTTAACACATTATTTGTCTCCTAAACTTATTTAAAAAGCTTGATTGACCCTCTAAACTTTCAAAGTGTTTCGATAGCTCCCTGAACTTGTATAAAAAAGTAAGCTAAATGCGGAAAATGTATTCCACATGTCTTATAATGTTATTAATTAATTCAAGAATAGATTAAAAATAAAGTTATTACTTGCTCAACTATAAATTTTGTATTCTCTAATATTACAACCGCATACCCCCGATCTTGATTGTTTTACCTTTTTTTAAGACACGTGCAATACATTTTTCATGTTTAACTTACTTTTTTACAATCGAGTGTCAATTGATTATATTTTATGTAAGTTCAGGAGGCTAACTGAATATTTTATGCAAATTCAGAAGACTATCGTGACACTTTAAAAGTTTAAGGAGTCAATCAAACTTTTTGGACAAATTTGTGGACGATATATTAAGCCTAATTTATACCATTTACAAACTTAATTTGGTAGTTCGTGGAGTTTGCCAACATCCGGTACTCATATTCTACCTTTCTAAAAAGCAGGAAATAAATAAATAGTAATAATAAAATCACAGCGCCGAATCTTCCCTAAACTGCAATTTGATGTGGTATCTTGACCTAAAGGATTAAGGTAACAGGACCATAAATGGGGGACCAAATCCATTAATATTGTATTCTGAAATTGAAATTCTGTTTGATGAAATTAAAGAGCTGAACTAGAAAAACTACTTTAACTGAATGCCATACTCTAATTTATTCTAAAATTTATTACATACTACCATAGTACTACTTGTTAGCTTCCAAATCGAATTCAAAGTTCACATGGCATTAGCATCTAACTCTTTCAACATACTAATTATTTTATTAAGCTCCATACCTACCTTTCCGATTAATTTTAAGGTAATATATTGAGAAAAATACAAAAATAAACTTTATAGTTATATCTGTTTTCAATCGGCACTTTTATAGTTTAAAAATTAACAAATTGATAATTGAAGTTCATTCTGTTAGCAAACACAGATCAAATTGACTAACAGTGTTAAAAAAGTTAATTTTATTCTTATATCTATTTATTTTATAAATTAACCCCTTTATTATGTAATTATGGTAAATTGCACCGATAACCCTTCAAGTTCATTCTTATTTTTATTGCGGCTCCTAAACTTCCAAATCAAACATTATAACCCATAAACTTTATACTCAGTAACATAGTTAACATTGATCAAAATAACTACTATAATAACAAATAAACTTTAATTCTTACCTTTTGATTTTAAAGTCATTTACATATTATTTGATTAAGAGTGAAAAAACAATTCTTCAAGAGAAAAAGTTCCCAAAAATTGTGATTTGAAAAATAAAAAATTATAATTCCTTTTTGGAAAATAAAAAATTATAATTCCGAGGAAAATGGGACTCAAAACAATTTTAATCAACTTTAATCTTTTAATTGAGCTCGTCTTCGGTCATTTTAACTTGATCAATGATAAAAAGAATGATAAAAAGAGGTCATGGTATGAGTAAAACTCAAACTTCACAAGACATAATGTCCAATTTTAAAGTACACAGACTCATAATAAAAGTAAGTGCAAAGGTGACAGGCCATTGGTATAATTTATCCAAGATAAAAATAAAAGTTCAATGATTTTTATTGAAACCAAATGAACTAGAGCGACCTTTTTGAAACTGACTCCAAACTACCATTAGTGCAATTTACCCATGAAAATAATAGCTTAAGTATGTATCCGTATATAGACGGGTCGATATTATAATAGCTTAAGTATGTATCCATATATAGACGGTTCCATAATATCGACGTCAGTATAAAAGTAGATATACTCTGCAAAACACTTGAATAAGTTTGGCATCCCTGATTCTCAATTTTACCTTCATATATGTGTTGCACTTTTGCCCAAAATGGTTTGACAAATCAACAGGCAAAATCACTTTCAACCCAGAAGAAAATCATTAAAAGAAAAAATCATCACCACAAAAACTAAATAATTAATTCAATTTCCATATCCATCCAACTATCATCAACTGCATAATCCTCAATCTGATAAAGGTTTGATTATGAACCTGTAGACTAGTTTCTTCTTCTTTGAGGTTGAATTATCCACTGTCAGTAATATTTTACCCAATTCACTCACTTTGAAGCTACTAGTAATCACTGGTTCATCCATTGGAGCCAATTTTGTAGGTTTCTGAATGATGACTGTATATGCATCTTTGTCATCTGGGGCAAACTCAGCTGCGTAGCTCACCTCCCAACCCACAACCCGGATTTCCCATGTGATGATGCATTTCTGCAATACATGAATTCGAAGTTACCAAACAAAGAACAATGATAATATATCATATGAAGATGTATGCATTGCGATTGCTCGAAGAACCAAAAGAAATATAAGAAATATAACCCAAATGTATTCGAGGATGCACAACTAAAACCTTGGTGAAGGCCTCCTGCCAGTAGGGGATGATTACAATGTTAATGCACCTTCTATTGCTGAAATTAATGATGTAATGTGGAACATAGGATGCACATATTAATAGAAAACATTAATGCTTGAAATATGACCCTAACGTATTTGGGGACGCAGACGCAGACACACAACTAAAACCTTGATGATTCGAGGTGCAATGCCATCTATCCTCATCATTTTTCCCTAACTCAAATAGCTAACAAGTCAAAGTCTAACATTTTGCAATGGAAACCCTTTCTACCAAAATTGAGTTTGGCCAAAATCAATGAGATTAACATTGCATCCTCAATTAGGCATTCCAAAATAAGTTATAAGAGCAAAAATGAAGCTTAACCGTAATAGAAAAGCATAAAAATTGAATCACACACCTCATAGATTATAATTTCCACAATCTGTTTGGTTGTTGGTTTCAGAGTAATCTCAGTTGCAGGATCAGCAAGAGTAAATTCAGGATTGCAATCACAGTAATCCACACTCAAACCACCATACTGGATAGGAACTTGCTCAGCTGATATGTATCTGTTTCAATATGTGATGCTTAATTAACCATCAAATCAGCAAAAAACGAATTTAGCAAAATTGAATAAGCAGAAACTTCACTAACTTGAAGAGTGTTTCAGCAGATTTTGAAGGACCAGTAAACACAAATTTGCTTTTAGTCCTTTGTGTCATGAATGGACTAAGCATTGTATAAGATGCAAGATACCACCAAGGAACATTGATGAACACCTATATAGAAATTGAAAACCATTAGAGAATTGCAAATTAACTTTCAATAATGTAAAATTGAGTAGCAAATGATACCTGTTTGGCAACAAACTCAGGATAATTATCCTGAAGCAATTGGAGAGCTTGCCTAGTGGCTAATCTAAGCTCTCGTTTTGCAGGTCCTGGAGAATTCTTCAGATCATTGATCTGAAAGATTGTAGAAACACCACCGGGACTAAAATCAAGCTTCCTAATACTCTTTTCTAAGAACTGAATCCGCCATCGCAGAAACTTGGTTCTCTTCTCCTGATCAGCAAAAGTCTTCTGATACAGTTCTTTATTCTGGAATTCCCCATAGACATTATAGCAAACAGGATGCCCCTCCCTATCATAACCATGCATAAACACAACTTTCTCTAAATCATCACCTAGATCTTCATCAACAAGCTCATCGATTTTGAAGTCCTTTCTCCATTGAATTGTATTCTTTATCATTACAAATGCATCTCTCACTTTGAAATCTCTAGCCCTAAGGAATTTCAGAAGTATCACATCACTTCTATCATCCTTGAGAAGAGGAATCCCCCAAATTGAGATTTCCTCCGGTGAAGATTGAATGTTTTCCGATTCTTTCTTAACTTGTTGAGATTCCTTTGATTCTTCACTTGGAGGATTAATCTCAGTGCTAGCATCAGATTCTGACAACGGTGCTTCAGTTTTTGGTGGAACAACACTCTGTTCCGCTTCTTCCTTTGGTGGTAGCGGCGGCGGAGAAGGAGAGCTGAATTGATGGTTGTCTAGAGCTTCTTGAACAAGCTGCTTCAGTTCCTCTAAAGCTTTCTTCTCAGCATACGAAAGATCACCGACTTGATTACTCTCTTCCTTGAAAGAAACCAAACTCTGAGGAATCTTTAGCTTCTCCTTTCCAGCCTCCACGACAGGAACCTCTTCTTTAGGTAGTACAGATTCAGTCATTTCCGTCGTCTTCTCCGAAGTCTGCAGAGTCGGAGTGAGTGTTACTTCTTTGTCCATAATCGCCGCCAGTGACTTAGAGTCATGCGGCGGAGGTACTTCTTTGTCAGTTAGTACAGATTCATCCGCAACCGGTGGTGGTGAAGGTTCAATCTCCTTCTCTTCAGTCGCCGGTGGAGGGGTTTGATGTTCCGGCAGCGGAGGAGGGGTAAGATTAGAAGATTCTTCGGCCATTTTGGGGAGGTAGAGAGAAGGAAGTGTTTAGTTTGAAATAGGGAAAAAAGTGAAGTAGAGAGAGAAAGGGAAGAAATGGAGTGTGTAAGGAGATGAGTCACGCGATCTGACTGCTGTTTTTAACATATACAAGAAAAGACAATAGGTAATCTGGAATCCTATGCGTTAATCTTCTATTTTCTTCTTATTATATCTTTAAACAAAATCTAATATTTGGAGTTTACCTTCCTATTTATTTTATTTTATAAACTCTTAGTCCTAATACATAAAATTAGGATCACAATGTTTACAGGTTTCGTGGGTATCCGACACTACTCGATTTTAATAGGATGATTCGAACCTATGTAAAAGGGTTTGATCCAAATAAGTATCCGTAATTGCTAATATGTATAGATACCTAGTGTCAACTATGTATTTAGACACATAAATTTTATTATATAAAAAGTTGATGAATAGAGACAAAAATAAAAGATCTATGAATTTTATATTTTTATTTTTATTGTGTTTTTAATTTATTAATAATTTGAGTATATGAAATTTATGTTTAGTTAGATTTGTAATTTATTGATTTAAAATGGTTAAGGATATCTACGAATACATGTGTTTTAGATGGAAGATTCAATAAGTATATATGTTAGGGTAATGGGACGGGTACAAGTAATTCAAAATAGATGAGTAAGGGTTTGGAACTTGTATTAGTTGTGGTAGGGATGTCAACGGGTAGTATCAATCTCAAACTCTTACTCATTTATTTTTTTTATTAACCGTCTCATTAACTTAACGAGTGTATTTCATGAATCTCATACTTGTCTCATTTAAGCTAGACAAGTAGAAGCTATGATTGGAAGCTAGCAGTATAGACTTCTTTCCTATTGGATGTTACTAATCTAACTCGGAAATGTAAGTTGCTTAACACATGCAAGTCGAACGTTAAGGGACTTTTAAAAATGGGAAGAGTCAACCGGCATCCTGCAAACAGCAGTCCTAACTGCGCATTCATTCGAAAACCTTCCATGAAAGATGTTTAGGTCAAATTCTGTCTATTGGGCCTTAAGGCGATACCTCCCCCACTGCCCCTCCTTACCCCTATTCCCTTTATCGGTCTAAGCCTTCCAAAAGTTTCAAATTTCGATGAAGACAGAGATAGAGATATAGAAAGTGTGCCGCGAGTTACTTCCTGACCCAGAAAAAATTCAATAAAACGTTTCATACCATTGAATTGGGAGTAACCTCCTTGATTTTCCTTGATATCTAACATAATGCATGAAAGGATCCTTGAACAACCATAGAATGGTCTGAAAATCATTAGTAAAAACTTCTGCAAAATGTTCTATTTTTCCATAGAAAAAAATTCGTTCAAGAAAGACTCGAGAAAATGTTGATCGTAAATGAAAGGACTGATTACGGAGAAAAAAGAAGATGGCTTCATATTCATCTATATGAGAATTATATAGGAACAAGAAAAATCTTGGATTACTTTTTCGAAAAAAAAGAAATGGATTTATTTATAATAATAAGACTGCTCCAATTCCAATACTGATGAAGAAAGAGGAAGGGACAAAAGAAACATCTTGTTCTTTCTTCAACAATTTCTGATCTCTAGTGGATCTCTCAGTAGGATTCGAACCCAGATGAAGTTCTGACGATCTATCAGAGAAAAAAGAACGAATGGATCTTGTAGGATTCCCAAGAAATTCTTCGATTTCTTCCGGAAGCAGATGATTATTCATCTCCTTCTCACCTTCCCTGAATAGCCGGGACATTGAGGAATATCCAGAAAGGCATTTAGGGAATCGGTCATCATGGGTTCCCGTGCGTACCTTTATCCACTAAGAATCAATACATAAAAACAAAAATATTACAAATTTAATAAAAGATAAATTTAATAAGTCATCCGTAAAGAATTCATCTACAAATTTAACAAATATTCCAAATTAAAAAAGGTCACATGGGGGTATTCTTATACCCTTCACATATAATATTTTTGAGTCCATACTCGTCATATACCCTTTTATTCAGGGTACAAATAATCCCTTTAGGGTTGGATAATATCAAGTACCCGTTGTCATCCCTAACCCATGAATATCCTATCATTTGCCTTCTCAAGATTATGAGCCCTTAACTTAGCTAAAAAAAACGTATTCACCTATGAACTTATATATCATTAGCTCATTGAATTTACTTAAAATGATTTATTGACTACATGAATTTATTTAAAGTGACTCATTGGCTTTGTGAATTGCTTGCAGTTAGGGGTGTCAACAAACCAAAAAACCATATATCGAAACTACTAAAATAATTGACATCAATAGCTAATAATATATAAAATTGAAATATAACCGAACTGAAATATTCGGCGAACAAACCGAATTTAGTTAAAAAAAAACTAAAACAACGAATAAAATCATTATATTTCGTCAAATTTACCCCAATAACAAAAAAAAAATGAAATGCTTTCAAAATATATCTATATCGGCTTATTATCTAACAACAATAAAAAAAATTAAACTTGTAAAATCTTATTTTTTTTATATATATAGATATATAGAATTAAAATATGTGTAACTCGGTACAGTTCGATTTTTTTGCCAAACCGAACCGGTGCACCTAATATTAAAACTGATGCTAAATCGAAAAATTGAATTCAATCAGTTCGGTATGATGTTTAAACTGAATTGATGCATATCCATACTTACAGTAGTATATTGACTTTCAGCAACATACATTTTAATCCGTACAAATTATATACTAAATTCAGGGTGCTAACGAAACATTAAGTTTCTTTAAAGCATCTCTAAGAGCCTCTTAGTTTGGCTCTTAAATTAAAATTTGAGGAGCGAGAATTAAAAATCAGCTCTAACAGCCTTTTAGTGGCTCCTCAAATCACTAAGAGTCTTTTTATCCTCTTTGTTAATAGAGAACATCTCTCCACCTCTTAATGTCTCCTAACTTCATTTTTTATTAATAATTTATTATTAAAGAATCTCTTTTTTTGATTTACTATTGGTAAATATAACAATCATTAATAATTTTTATTATAAAATAATAAATAAGAAATGAATGTAAGGAGTATGGTTGGAGATGATATATCTTTTTTTTTTTTTGAGAATTGAATATATATATATAGGTAATCAACAACAACCATCCTTATACAAAATGGAATAGCAAGATGGAGGCAGACTCTCCATAAAAATTTGACAGCAATCAATTTGAGAAGCATACTGAGCTATGTTATGTGCTAAATTATTTGCTTCTCTTTTAACATGATTGAAACTTAAGCTTGAAAAGGATGGAGCAAAACTGTAGATGTCTTCACAGATTAATCCCAAATCATTACGCCACGGAGAAAGATTACACAATGCGTTAATTATCGATAAAGAGTCGCTTTCAACTTCCAAATGAAGTAGATGGCAGTCGACAGCAATTCAAAGACCAAAGAGAATTGCCAAGCCCTCTGCCATGTCAACCGTTGCACATGTAATATTTGGACAGCAGGCCGAGACCATAGGCTGCCCGGCTGCGTTTCTGATCACAATTCCAAGGCTGCACATAGTTCTGTCCATATCAACTGCAGCATCACAATTCATCTTAAAACCGTTACCAAGCGGGGGAGACCAAGTTGAGACACTAGGCAATGGACAAAGCTGATTCTGGATTTGTTGAGCATGATTGCATTTGTACTCATGGTGCAGCTCATATATTTTTTCCTTTAAAGCTGGTGCTGCAATAGGTTGATCACCATGAATCTTTCTATTCCTATTAAACCATAGCATCCAAATGGTGAGCAAAAAAAAGGTTGAAAGATTGTGTATCAGCAACTGAATATACATCCAGGATCCAAGTATCAATAGAATTAACAAAGAGTTTATCAAAACGGGGATTCAGACTAAGGAGCTTCCATGTTTCTTTAGCAATCGGACAGAAGCACAGGATATGACTAATAGTCTCACCAATGCAGCCACAGAAACAACAGCAATCACAAACATTGGTCCCCTTTTTAAGCAATTCATTAAAAGTGGGAACAACATTATGAACTGCTTTCCAATAGAAAATCTTCACTTTTGAGGGAACTCCAGAATGCCAGATGATCTTCCAAATTTTTGATTTATCATTTACGGAAGAGCTGCTTCCTTCCCCACACCTACGAATCGCTTCAGCTTGTTGGTAACCCGATTTGACTGAGTATACACCATTTTTTGTGAAAGACCAGAAAAGAATATCTTCAGGAAGACGATAACTAATTGGGATACACAAAATAGAGGATACCTCAGAGGGGAGGAAAGCAGCATTTATTGCATTTCTGTTCCAGCAACGGTGCACCGGGTCAATAAGGCACTCGACCAACTCAGATGGAAGTACATTAGTTCTGATCAGGGGCTTTCTGTAGCATTGGGTTGAGATCCAGTTATCATTCCAAATGTTGATAGATTGGCCATTCCCCACACGCCAGCAAATGCCTTTCTCAAGGATAGGCCTCCCTTTTAGAATGCTCCGCCAAGTATAACTCGGTTGAGAACCAAGAGAGGCTTGAGTAAAGGAAGATTTAGGATAATACTTCGCTTTGAAGATACGGGCACATAGAGATTCCGGGTGAGTCAGCAGCCTCCAGCCTTATTTAGTGAGAAAAGCCATGTTGAAAGACTCAATCCATTTAAAACCGAGACCCCCTTGGTACTTGGGTAGACACAATTTATTCCATTGGACCCAACATCCTCCTCTACTTCCCTCCTTCTTTCCCCACCAAAATTCCCTAATTAGTTTCTGGATTTCCAAACAAAAGGTACTAGGAAGAGCGAAGGAGCTCATAATATACTGTGGAATTGATTGTACAACAGCTTTTATGAGTATCTCTTTTCCAGCTTGTGACAAGATCCTCTCTTTCCAGCTATTGAGCTTTTTAACTATTATGTCCCGAAGAAAACTGAAAATTTGTGTCTTAGATCTTCCGATTAAAGAGGGCAGCCCAAGGTAACTTTGAAATTTCTCAACCTCCTTCACGGCTAAGAAGTTACAAATATTATCTCTCACCTCAACAGAGACATTCTTACTAAAAAGGATTTCAGTTTTATCAAAGTTTATTCTTTGCCCCGATGCTCTTTCATAGAAATTCAAGACCCACTTAATTTGACGGCATTACTCCATGGTAGCCCGGGCAAAAAGGAGAGAATCATCTGCAAATAGAAGGTGTGAAATTGGTGGCCCATTCCTGCTAGCTTTCACCCCATGGATCTGGTTTCTCTTTTCTGAAGACCTTATCAATGCAGATAGGGCTTCAGCGCAAAGTAAAAAAAAAGATATGGGGAGATCGGGTCCCCTTGACGAAGCCCTCTACTCGGAACAAGATACCCATGAGCTTGACCGTTGATTAAGAAGGAGAAAGATACAGAGGATAAACATACCATGATCAGTTTGATAAAACATTCAGGAAAACGCATCTGCTTCATAACCTTCTCCAAGAAGACCCATTCAATCCGGTCATATGCCTTGCTCATATCGAGCTTAAGTGCAAATTGCCCTTTGGAGCTCGAGCTACGATGCTTCATAGTATGGAATAGTTCACAGGCAATCAAGGCATTATCTGTAATGAGCCGACCAGACACAAAAGCACTTTGAGCAGGGTCGATAATATCAGGCAACACCCGTTTTAACCTGTTAGCAAGCACTTTAGAAATTAGTTTGTAGAGCACGTTACACAAGCTTATATGCCTTAAGTCCTTCATATTTGTCGGTTTGCACTTTTTAGGAATCAGGCATACAAGGGTATGGTTCAACCTGTCGGGCATTCTTCCAGATTCTAAGAATTCCATCACACAAGACTGTACATCGAGGCCAACAAGATCCCAGTATGATATATCTTAGTCACTTTTAAATTACTAAAAATTAATTATTTATATTATTTTTAGAAAGTACACTAAAAATCTCTTGAAGATAGATGCTCTTAAAGACTAAATCAGATTTTTTTTACCAAGATGTATTAAGTCATTGTTTTATTTTGAAAAATAAAACTTACTAGGCCTGTCATTTTTTTTTAAGTTAACTTCTCAATTTTTAATTTCACATATGCTCAAGTAGTTATAGAAAAAAAAAACATTTTCAGAGCCCTAATCATTTTGATTTGGAAAATTTACATAAACACCACAAAATATCATTTTTGTTTAAAAAATATCAAACATGTGTATCTTCTTTCAAATATCTTCTACAGTGGCTAGATTTCTAAAATATTACTCTCTCTATTCTACAATACATGTCTTTGAGGTTAAAACACGAGAATTAAAAAACAATTAATTTTAACTAAAAGACTTTATTACTCTTGTATTAATTGCATCCACTAATTAATTTTTATCAATTCCCAAAGTAAAAAAAAACTTAAATGGGGTATATTTGGTAAAAAGCAATTAATATGTATGGATAGAATCAAAATGACATGTATTATGGAACAAAAAAATTCGTTAAAAAAGACATGTATTGTAAAACGAAGGGAGTATCGTTTAACAAGCCTCAAAATACTAAAATTATTCTCTCTACCTTAAAGCACATGATTCTTTCTCTTTCTTATATCAACTATTGGGGTCATCGATTTTATTTATTGTTGCTATTAAGGTTTGCAGTTTATTTTGAAAAAAAAAACTGATTTTTCAAAAAGTAGGGATTCCCTATTTTCGTAAAAAAAAAAACTAATTTTCATATATAGAAGACAAATACGAGATTCCTAATCAAACACCTAAAACTCATATTTTTAAAATGAAAAAACAAACAAGATAAAAAAAATGAAGTAAACAAACATCCACATTCTTCTACCTCATCTCCTCGTGTTGTCAATAAAATTGCTCGAGCCCTTTATTTGTGGAGGGTGTGGTTCAGAATCCATAATCTAAAGGTGAATGTTGAAAATAGAGTCGTCCCATTAACGCCCATCAATGCATTAACTATTCTTTGAAATTTGGTGACTTTCATGCAACCGAATGTCCATTTAGTTTTTTTTAGCCTTTTTTACAAGATATAAATTGTTTGGTTAAAATTGAGAAAAAGCTATTGATAACTATTCTGGGGAGAAAATCAACTAACATCTGTTATCAACAGTTAACCCAAACAAGTGTTATGTCCAAACTTTAATAAGTGTTCATTGGTTCGTTTGACCTTGTATTTATTTTATTCTAACAAAATTGTACGACTACTTATTTGTGTTCTTGAATTTTCGTAGGTGTCAATTCCTCTAGGTAATGTGTATGCCATCAATAAAGATGCTCTATCGATCGAGGGTGGAGTAGATGACTATGGAATTTTTCTTTAGAGTATCTCCAATAGACTCCTTTGTTAGGTCTTGAGTTAAAATTTAAGGAGTGAGAGTTAAAATTAACTCTAACAATCTCACAGTGACTCCTCAATTTACTAAAAGTCTCCATTCCCTCCTCATTATTGAGAAAGGAAGGGAGCTCTTAGCGACTCCTCAAATTATTTTTTACTAGCTTTGTACCCGTGCTATGCACGGGATCTATAAATTTTATATAAAAAATTATCAATATTTAAATATGATTAAATATATAAGCTGAAATTTATATTAGTATACTTTTTTAATTAAATCAAATAAAATAATTATACAATATTATTAAAAAAGATGATTGTGTCATTGTATCATTGATGTATAAATTTAGGTTAATAAGAACTTTAGTTGTTCCATTTATCGAATATTTAGAGTAAAATTGTATTGTTTTGTTTGTTAGACTAAATTAACTATTCCCAAAACATTGAAACTATTTGATATGTTATCCGTTATTAAAACTATTTTACAATGGTTTACAAATAATTAAATAAGATAATATAATTCTTATATCAATTTCATATTTTTTAACCCTAATTTCTTTTCTTTAATATCGTCACATAGAAAAGACATGTTTCACTATTAGAGTGTACATAATCGATCAAAACAAACTTACAAAATTAAAAATGATGTTTATAATATTAGCAAATATTCTATAATTTAAAGTGTGGCATTATCCTTAAAAAAACATAATTTTACAGTCCAAATGCTACAAAATTCAATTGGATATTAAATTCTGAATTATTTGATATTTAAATTTAAAATACATATCATTTTAGAATTAGAATGATACAAAATTTATTGGAATTCAAATTCTAAACTAATTGATATTTAATTTGAAATACATATAGCATTTTAGGATTAATTGTTAAATTTAAATAGCAAATAAAGTACATCAGCAAAAATACACCTCGTTCAACTTCTCTATATCATCCATTGCTTCTTTCTTTTACAATCATTTGTTTTTTCCCTTTCCTATAAAGAGAAAAATAAATAAATCAAAAGTAAAACAAACCAATAGATAAATCAAACATTATCATAGGATTTAAACTAATTAATTAGATTAATTTACAAAAATATTATAATGACAGAGTCAAATTTAAAATATTTTGATAAACATTAGTTAATCCCATCGTGATTAGTCAAAATCTGCTCTATCATTCTATTTAGAATCAAATAATATACAGCTAGAAAAGAAGAGAATAGCTATTAATAATGGAGGATAGCTATTAATAATAGAACCCAATCCAGCAACCATCAATCTAACATCATAAGCCAAGTATATGCTCATAACATGGGTGGGGTGGGTTGTGGGTTTTCTTTTGTCTTTAATGTAATTTTTCTTTGTTTAATGTAAGTGCATTGCGCATAACTTTAAAAAAATAATAATAATAATAAAATATGCTCATAACATACCTGATTCAAATCCAATTTGTCCATAATTTGCAAAGTTCCTGCTTGAACACTCACTATAACAAAATCCAAATATATTTCAATTCCAAATTGGAAATGGAGGAAGAAGATTTGTATAATATCTTCTCGTTAAACCAACAAAAATGAAGGAAGAACCTGGGTTTCGGTAAGCGGCTTGCACTGCATGAGCTGCGAGATCTGCTCGATGTTGGGCCTGTCTTGATAATCAAGCCTACATAAGATAGAAAACAAATTCAGGATCAAACTCATAAACGTCCGGAAAATAGAAACCCAAATGAACTTAGTAACTGACCTTAAAAGTTGGTCTTGAAATGTAAGACTATGGTCGAGAATGAGTAGGGATGATGATTTTCATATGGACCATATTTCATCTCTGAGACATGAATCTTTGTGACTTTATTCTGGCATCAGGAAGTTTAACACTAACTGGCTGCACCTTTGTGACATACAGAGACAGTATCCTAAAACAATACTAAGTGAATATCATTTGGGGTCATTTGGCTTTTATATATATAATAGATAGATGATAGATGATGGTGCTATTGACATGAAGAATATGATATCTCTACCATTCTGTAAAAAGAACAACCCGCTGATAAAAACAAACATAACAATTGAGAAAAAGAGAAGACGATATAGAAGCATTATGCATTGAGCCAACACTTTTACCTGGTAATGGAATCAGGGGACCTTGCTGTTCTTAGATTATAGACTTGGATGGCGGCAACATGAGGGCTGATTGAACCTTTGGTACAAATAAAAAGATATATGGATTTTTGATAATATAAACTGACCCTTAAATCATATATGACTAATTTAGAAATAAGATTCAATGATCTAATAATGCATACATATAACTTAAAATCCAAACAATTGAAGAGATAAATCGTAAATTAAAAAAAAAAACTTCACTAGATGAGAGTCTTCCGATGCTTGACAGTCTTCTTGAGCTTGCGATGTTTGGACTTGGAGCATCCATCCATGTCCTTCTAAGGTATCAATTTCTTTTTCAACCTTCAAACCAAGATAAAAGCGTTGGTTTGTAAAGCTCTCAACACTAAATGACAATAACAACAACAACAAAGCCTTAGTCCCGAAATGATTCGGGGTCGGCTAACATGAACCATCATATAAAACCATGAAATCAAGTCGTGTCAGCGACACAAATTCGCTCCCTCCACTCCGTCCTATCCACTACCATATTTTCCTCAATTCCCAGTAAACTCTGATAACCCGCGAAGCCCAAAACGGGTTATATTCATTTCGCAAGCCCAGCCCATATTAAAGCCCCATGGGCTAAGATTGGACGGGACCCGAATGAAGGAAGCGGGCGCAGCGAGTAAACCGCCCCGAATTCCTAAACGGAGCGTTAAGACTCCCACTCAGAACCACGTTCGTTGCCATGAAAGCCACGAAAGGGACATGGCCTAAAAAGGGGTAACCGCCCTCAGAACGTGGCCTACTAAGGAGTAACCGCCCTCGGCGGTTATCCAAAAAACACCTATAAAAGGCCTTAAGAATAAGGGGGGAGGTACGTTCACATTTTTTCCCACAAAGCTATTGCTAAATTATAGACTCATTTTTACAAAAACTGACTTGATCGTCGGAGAGTTTTCCCGGAGATCCTGTCTCCGGTTTTGTTTTGCAGGTAACTCCGGCAAAGAATATCAAAGCGGATCCAGCAAGTTATCATTGGTGCGGTGAACGTGGACCTTTTTTACCAACATTTGGTTAAAGGTACACGAAGAACATGTCAGAACCATCACGAACGACCGGCGTTACCACTAGATCAACCAGTATGAACTCCAGGGGACCACGGATTGCGAATTCGCAACCTACAAGTACACAGCCTGTGGTGCCTAGCTCATCGGGTCCATCGGGACAATTGAGTCCCTTATTGGAAGTCCAAGTGCAAACTGAGATGGAAATGTCCAATAGTGATTTCGTGCAGATGGCAGGACAAGTCTTGGCTTCGAACATGAGCCAGGCGGCTGGAGATCGAATGATTAATTTACTAACGGCCCTCACCGAACACAATACCGCCGTGGCGACTGCTCCTCAAGAACCTGTGGTTATCTCAACACAATCACCGACTATCCCTGTCATATCGGCCCTCCCGCAGCCATCTCAAGCACCAAATCAAGTGGGCCAGAGTAGTCGCACAAACCCACACAGCCACCCGAGCAACTACTCGCACCCAGATCTCATTACGACGATACATCCGACCTGGCAGCCATCCCAACCGTTGCCAGGAGTGCAAGGCACTCTTCCGCTACAGCAAGTGGAACCTTTTCCTCACAGACATTCGGAGTTGATGACTCCTGGGCGAGAGCACACATGGAACTTTGATCCTATAACGGGACAGCGGTTAGTCCCCCAACAGGCACATGTCTCAACACCGATGGGCGGGTGGATGCCACCCAGAATTCACCAGCAACGGATGGAAGAAGTCCGGCGAATACCCGATATTGACTTAGAAGATCAATTACGAAGCATGATGGAGCGAATGGGGTACTCACCTAGGCCGAGAGCAGAGGTCCAGAGCGATTCACCTTTTGCCCCTTCGTTGCGGGAATTCATTCCAGATCACAGAATCAAAGCGCCCGCGATACCTAAATACTATGGGGATCCGAATTCTGATCCTGAGGCTCATGTCAGGAACTACAGAGAACTAATGGATGTTGCAGGGGCGAGTGAAAGCATCATTTGCAGGTTATTCTCGACAACTTTAGGCGGAGCCGCATCTGATTGGTTTCGATCTTTACCCGCAGAATCTATTCACAATTGGCATCAATATAGTCGGGATTTCTGTGCGAAATTTGTGGGCTGTAAAGCAGCGGATGTGACGGATAGGCAGCTGAAGGAGATCAAACAGAGGAACTATAATTCCCTAAGGGAATTTGTTATCGCATTCAACGATATTCTGGTGCGATTGCAAAACCCGGATATCGTGAGCATCCGCAACATCATGGCAGATGGAACCACAGATTGGAGTATGCGGGAGGAAATCATCCGCAACAAGCCGCGCACAGTGGCCGAACTCATGAAAATAGCAAAGGAATTCATGGAAGTGGATGATGTCAACAGGGAACATAGGGCTCAAACCCGACGAGAAAGAGATGCCGCTAGATCCACTTCGGACAATCGGCGCCAGACCCAGTCCAAAAGTAATTTTGTTCGAAGAGGCGATCGCCCCTTTCAAAGTGGCGGATATCAGACACCATTAAACACGACTCGCCAGGAGGTGTTACTTTGGATCGAAAAGAGCCCCCTGAAGAAGGATGTGCGGTTCCCCGAGGTAAAAGGTCGAACTAGTTTGGGGCGACATCCTAACAAATATTACAGGTTCCACATATTCAGTGGCCACGACACAGATGATTACTACGAACTGAAGAAGGAAATAGAAAAACTAATCGAGAGAGGCAAGCTGAGTCAATTTGTAAGAAAAGAAACAGCTGATGAGAAAACAACGCTCCCGCATGAGGGAGAAACACGGCCAGAAAAGAAGCAGAAGAAAGGGGTGATAAACGTGATAGCAGGCGGAATCTACGAGCCTCCCACAAAAAGAACTCGACGTGAACGGCGAAAGAGCAACACACATAGGGGGGATGCCTTCAATTACTCATTTGCGAGAATCACGGAGCCACATGCGGATGCCCTGGTGATCACGATGGCCGTTGAAGGATGGGACGTCAAGCGGGTCCTTATCGACACAGGCAGTTCTTGCAACGTCATTACCCGGACAGCATTCAACAAGTTGGGAATCAACGACGAGCGGGTGGAACACACCTTCATGGATGTAACTGGTTTTGGGGGTCAATCCTCCCAAACAAGTGAGCAGGTGGTGTTGGAGGTAGAAATGGGCGATAAGAATCTAAAATGGCGAGGTGATTTAGAATTCGCAATTGTTGATCTCCCACTGGCCTACAACATAATTCTGGGACGGCCATTCCTGTCGGAGACGGAGTCGCTCATCTCAATGAAGCATTTAACGTTACATTTGCCAACACACCAAGGGCGAGTCATAGTTGAAGGTGATCAACTTGTATCTCAACAGGCCTATACATTATCACTTGAACCAAAACCGGAATAGGAGGATAAAGTCGAAGAGAAGCTGCCGGCGGAAGCATTGGGAGAAACGGAACTATTCGCCATCTCGAATGACAAGAATGTGCGAATAGCGGCTGGACTCTCAGAAGAAACAAAGAAAGCCATTACCGAGGTATTGATCCAATGTGAGTCGGCATTTGCCGCCCCAAATGAAGTGCTAAAAGGAATAAGCCCAGACGTAGCAACCCATCGGTTGAATGTAGACAAAGGGGCAACCCCAGTGCGGCAAAAGAAGAGGGGACATGCTCCTGAGCGGCAAAAGGCGATTGAAAAAGCAGTGGCGGACTTGCTAAGGTCGGATGCGATTCGAGAAGTCACCTATCTGGAATGGCTAGCCAATGTGGTGCTAGTCAAAAAGCCGAATGGAACGTACAGAATGTGCGTCGACTTCAAAGACTTGAACAAGGCATGTCCGAAAGATATGTATCCACTTCCTAACATTGATATATTGGTAGATGGAACTGCAGGATATGAAGCTTTATCATTCACCGACGTGAAATCCAGTTACCATCAGATACCCATGGAGAAGGCGGATGAAATCAAAACATCGTTCATAACTCACCAGGCGACTTATTGCTTCAAGGTGATGCCCTTTGGATTGAAAAACGCGGGAGCAACATACCAGAGGATGATGAACAAGATATTTTCAGACAAATCCGACGAGAACTTCTCGATCTACGTTGATGACATGATCATCAAAAGCAAGAAAATGCAAGACCACCCGCAGGATATCAAAGAAATCCTGGAAGTACTAATCAAATATGGCCTCAAATTGAACCCAGAGAAATGCACATTCGGAGCGAGAGCGGGAAAGTTCCTGGGTTTCATTGTTAGCGGCAAGGGAGTTGAGGCCAATACCGAGAAGGTTAAAGCAGTAATGGAGATGAAAACGCCGAGGAGCATAAGAGAAGTACAGAGACTAAATGGGCGGTTGGTGGCATTAGGGCGATTCATATCATGCTCAGCTAGGAGATGTCTACCTTTCTACAATGCCATCAAAAAATCCAAGTCCTTTGAATGGACGCCGGATTGTCAAGAAGCATTCGAGGGGATAAAGCGATTACTGTGTTATCCGCCCTTAATGAGTAGGCCGGAGGATGGAGAAGATTTATTTCTCTACGTATCCGTCACCAATATGGCGATATGCACTGTGATGGTGCGAGAAGAAGAAGGGCAACAATATCCAGTGTACTACGTGAGCAAAGTCCTGAAGGATGCAGAACTCCGGTATTCGAAGTTGGACAAAATGGCCCTCGCAGTGATAACCACGGCGGCTAGATTGAAACCATACTTTCAGGCGCATACTATCATTGTGAGAACTGGCATCCCAATGCGAAAGGTATTACAGAAACCTGACGCATCCGGCCGGTTGATGGAATGGTCAATTCACCTGGGGGAATTCGATATTCGCTATGAAGGGAGACCAGCGCTAAAGAGCCAAGTACTCGCCGATTTCGTGAACGAATTCACCTGGGATGACGATGAATGTCCGAAGACACAAAAAGAAGAGTGGAGCATGTACACAGATGGAGCCTTATCTACAGACGGAACTGGGCTAGGAGTCATCATCAAGGGCCCGGAGGTTATTCGCTTGTGCTATGCAGCAAAATTAACTTTCAAAACTACCAATAATGCCGCAGAGTATGAAGCAATGATATGCGGATTGAAGTTGCTCAATGAACTCACCCCAGAAAGAGTGGTAATCTACAGCGATTCCAAACTCATGATAAACCAGATCATAAAAAGTTATCTGGTGAAACAGGAGGAGCTCGTAAAATACCATCAGGTAGTCGGCCGATTGACACAAGAATTAACGCACAAGGGAGTCGTTTGGGAGATGGTGCATGTTCCACGAGGCCAAAATGCAAAAGCTGACGAATTGGCAAAAGCAGCGGCAAGTAGAGAACCATGGAGTCAAAAAGCATGCCGCTTGGAAATAAAATCGGCACCAGCATTCGAGGTTGATCATATTATGATCATCGAGGAACTGGAAGACGATGAAGATTGGCGGATGCCAATCCGTCAATATCTGGAGCAGGGAGATTTGCCGGTTGATAAGAGCTTAGCCAGAAAAATAATTGGGCAGTCGGCACGATACTCAATGCGGGATGGAACTTTGTATCGGAAATCATACACATGTCCATGGTTGAAATGCGTTAGTCGCAATGAAGGAGACTATGTGCTGCGAGAACTACACGAAGGAATTTGTGGCGTGCACGAAGCTTCGGCGGCATTGGCAAGAAAGGTCAAACTGATGGGATACTACTGGCCCAAGGTGGTGGAAGATTTCCAGAAGATGGTTGCGGAATGTCACAACTGTCAAATCCATGCGAATGAAAAGCATGTTCCCGGAGCTGAACAAATCACTATAATGACGGCGTGGCCATTCGCAACATGGGGAATTGATATAGTGGGTCCATTCCCAGAAACAACAAAGAAAAGGAAGTATTTGATAGTCGCAGTGGACCACTTCAGCAAATGGGTAGAAGCGGAGGCAGTAACCGCACAAACACCTGAGCGAATGATCGAGTTCTTACGAGAGAACATTATCATGCGATTTGGGATCCCGCAGAAGCTTATAACTGACAATGGCACCCAGTTCAACTGTGCCAAGTTCAAAACATACTGCGAAAGCATGGGAATCAAGAATCATTTTTCTTCTGTAAACCATCCCCAATCAAATGGTATGATGGAGGTTACCAACAGGGCCATGGTTCAAGGCATGAAGAAGCGGCTAGGTGACAAAAAAACAGGTTGGGCGGATGAGATACCCCATATATTGTGGGCATACAGAACCTCTGTAAAGGCAGCAACAGGCGAAACACCTTTCTCGCTAGTTTATGGAGCCGAAGCAGTCCTACCTGTTAAAATCAAGTCGCCCACAGATCGGATAATTTATTATTGCGACACACAAAATCCTATCAACATTAGAGATGCTTTGGATTCTGTGGAGGAACGAAGAGAAAAAGCTTACATGCGAATGGCAGTATACTGCAATAGAATCAAGAAATATCATGACAGAAGAATGCGAAAAGTAATAATCAACGAGAACGACTTGGTCTTGAAAAAAGCGGATAAAATACAATCCAGAGATGGCAAAGGCAAGCTGGGCGTCAACTGGATCGGACCATACAAAGTATCCAAGAAGCTGGGACCAGCCACTTTTGAAATAGAAGAAATGAGCGGAAAGAAGCTCCCGCGCACCTGGAATCTAGAGAATCTACGCCTATATAAAAAGGCCGAGTAGTTCGAGGAAATGACGAGTACTCTTTTTCCTTTTATGAGTTTTTCCCATTGGGTTTTCTGATAAAAGGTTTTAATGAGGCTTTGATCCCGCACAATTGGTGTACATATGTAATAAACTTTTTCTCGTCATCAATAAAAGTTATTACATTCACTCAGTATGTTACAACAAAATGCGGATTCTTTGCAAAAACACATAAATGTGTTGCCTCTTAAAGAAAGGCGGATGCATGATTACGCATCACTCGCAAAAAACCTTAGGGTTAAAATCAAAAACACATAAATGTGTTGCCTGTTAAAGAAAGGCGGATGCTTGATTACGCATCACTCGCAAAAAACCTTAGGGTTAAAATCAAAAACACATAAATGTGTTGCCTGTTAAAGAAAGGCGGATGCATGATTACGCATCACTCGCAAAACCTTATGATCAAAACTTATGATTATTTTCGAAAGAAGAATTATAAGGTAAGGCATAAAATTAAGCGAATAAACGAGTACTCAATATTGCAAAAAGGGTCTGGCCACCCTAGCTATGAAAAAACACAAATATGGAGTCGGCAAAAGGACAAAGGGCACATATAAAGGGCAAAAAAGTGACAATCACACACATATGAAAAGCAACAACCGAAATAAAATATATATATCAGAGCGGTTTGTTACATGGTTTTTACATACAAAAGTCCAAATATAAGTTAAGCTATGCTACAGCTTCCTCTCCTTCGCCCCTAATGCCCTCCTGGACTGCGGCGACTCCCTCATCTCCTCCGGTAGGAGGATCTACTTCAAGCGAATCCTCAACCCTTGAATCGGTAACCGCTTCAGTAACCTCTTCGGCGAGAGGTACCTCTTGCACAGGTTGAGAAACGGCTTGGGGTGCCTCTCCTTCCGCGGGCTGAATAGGGATCTCGCAGCTAATCGGAGGATCCTGAAGACTCTTCCAATCTAAGAAGAGTACCTCATCCATATCAGCATCCTCGGCTTCCAGCTTATCCCACTCCCCAGTTAAATCCTTTTCAGGGATGGGAACTTTGGGGCGGTTAAGTACTAGACCCTGATGCCCGTGCTCATAAGCGGCATGAATCCGCTCCCCATACCAGTAGATGCGGGCGCCATCTTCAGCCAAAACCTCCTCAACCCTCTTCTTTTGGGCCTCCTTGAAAGCAGCTAGGTCGTCGAGGGCTTTTTGCAGTTCATCGGACTTGGCCTGAAGGGATTTAAGGGCCTCCTCCTTCTCGCCCAAGGCCTTCTGACAGGTGCCCTCTAGGACCTTCACCTTCCCTTGGACATCATCATAAAGCGACTTCTGAGTCGCCAATTCCGTACCAAGGCTTTCCAACTCCTTGGCTCGCTCTGCATCCCTTCGGAGAATGCCCTCAGCGAAATTGATAATCTGCATATAACACGTCTCACAAATAAAAATGGGCGAGTAGAAATATGCGGTTACGATGAACACAAGATATTTGAAAGCGAAGGACAAAGCAACAATATACCTCTACAGAACGCTTCTCGATCCCTTCCACAGCAGTAGGGAGCGGTACTTGCTCGCGCACACTGGAGGCAGAGGGAAGTCGCCCGAGGACATTGCATATGGAAGATACAATATCCTTGCAAGAGAAGTTCACGGCCAGGCCGAAAGTCCTAGTCCACCATCCGCTAATATCGGGGATTGGCTGCAAAAGCATAAAGAAAAATATCAAGAGAACGGCAGATAGCTCATGAGGAAAAAGTAGCAATACGAGAGGGAGCAGATCAAGATACCTCGTGAATGGGGGTACTGCTCTTTCCTTTAGACGAGGCGGATACAGGTGCGCCGCCAACAGTAAGGGACACAGAAGTGTTCTTCTTTTTAGAACGAGAAGACTCTGTATCCGCACTTATCTTCCGCTTCCTGGTTAAAGGAAGATCCTCAGAGGCAGAAGCGGGACCTTGTGAAGCGGAAGCCCTAACCGGGGAAGCCGCCCCAATAGAAGGAATCGTCCCTCCAGAAGGATCCGCCCCTACAACGGAAGCGGTTTCCGTCATCCGCTTCTTTCTCCTCGCCAGGGCTTTAGCCTCCCGATCTACAGCGATTTGAGATAAAGGATCACCCCTGCAAAGGGTTAAAAGAAACCATCAACTTGGAAATAAAAAGTACCTTACACAAAAACGCGATAAGGAATATAGACAACGCGATCCCCCTCGCTGTACGCAATCGCTACTCGGCTCCTTAGCATATGAAAGGCCTGATCGTATGTCCATACAAAAGGAGGAGTGCTCTTCAGGAACTTGATAACGGCGGATTCTTCCTTGCTGGGATACCCGAAGTTCAAACTCTTTACGTTGGGTCGGCTCCAGCAACGAAGGAAGTTCAGGTTTTCCTCATTAAACTTGATAAAAAAGTAAGATCGATCCCACTCGCGGATCTTGTTCAGCTTCTCGTCAAAACCATAGTATCCGCTCTGGCTGGATGAAAGTGAAATACCCCGCCGAGCTTTTGAAATGGTGGAGCTTGGAGAAGATTTTGGACGAAAAGGGAACCTCCAAACAATCCGCCAAGAATTTGTCCAGAGTCAAATCGGCCCAGCCGTTAGGATGCAATTGCCCGGGCGCGATTCCGTAACCGCCTAGGACGGAAGCAATCTCATCCGCCAGCGGATAAGTGAAGCCGCAGATAATCTAGGCCACGAAAATAGTGAAGTACCCCTTTGGGAAATCGCCCGGTCCCCTATCCTCCCCAGGAATGATAGTCTCGAGACCTCGGAGCCAGGGATAATGCTCCCGCAAATCATCGATTGTCTCTTGACAAACCAGACTTCCCGACCTGTCCTTCTTTGGTAACAAACGAGGGGTTGGGACAGGTGGCGGAATCAACTTTTTGGGGTCAAAACCTAAACCCTCGTCGGTTGTATTCGCCAGATGAAGGAAGTCGGCGGGATGAGAATTACACCCAGGAGAGCTGGTTGAAGCTTCCTCAACCATCTCTTCGACCTCGTTAGAGACCTCGCGGACATAATCGTCGTCAAACGGCGCGAAGTCGAGGTCTGACATGATCGATAAAAGGAAAACGGAAGCAAAAAGCCGAATAAGGAACAAATGTGAAAAGAAAAACTTACATGAAAAAGACAACACAGTGAAGTGACGGGATTAAGAGGTCAACACCGGAAAAGAAGTAACGGAATTAAAAGGTCGACGCCGGAGAAAACGAAAGAGGGGAAATGCACAAATTCAAAACTTTGAAATAATCGGACAAAGACGAAGCGTCCCCTATAAAAAGACCCTAAAAGGGCTCTTGCTAGACCAAGGGGGAGGCATGTGATAACCCGCGAAGCCCAAAACGGGTTATATTCATTTCGCAAGCCCAGCCCATATTAAAGCCCCATGGGCTAAGATTGGACGGGACCCGAATGAAGGAAGCGGGCGCAGCGAGTAAACCGCCCCGAATTCCTAAACGGAGCGTCAAGACTCCCACTCAAAACCACGTTCGTTGCCATGAAAGCCACGAAAGGGACATGGCCTAAAAAAGGGTAACCGCCCTCAGAACGTGGCCCACTAAGGAGTAACCGCCCTCGGCGGTTACCCAAAAAACACCTATAAAAGGCCTTAAGAATAAGGGGGGAGGTACGTTCACATTTTTTCCCACAAAGCTATTGCTAAATTATAGACTCATTTTTACAAAAACTGACTTGATCGTCGGAGAGTTTTCCCGGAGATCCTGTCTCCGGTTTTGTTTTGCAGGTAACTCCGGCAAAGAATATCAAAGCGGATCCAGCAAGTTATCAAACTCATATCACTCTCAATCACCCTCCTCCAAGTTTGCTTAGGTCTTCCCCTACCCCTCACCACTACATCCCTTTACCACTCTTCAGTTCTCCTAACCGGCGCATCAAGCGCTCTACGTCTCACATGGCCAAACCACCTTAGTCGGTTTTCTCTCATTTTATTCTCAATAGATGTTACCCCTACTTTGTCCTAATTATTTCATTACTCACCCGATCCTTTCTCGTATGACCACACATCCATCTCAACATACGCATCTCCACCACCGACATCTTATGGATGTGGCAGTGTTTCACTGCCCAACACTCCGTACCATATAACAATGCTGGTCTAATTGCCGTCCGGTAGAATTTCCCCTTCAATCTATTAGGCATGTCGGGGTCACAAAGGAAACCCGTAGCACTCTTCCACTTCGACCAACCAGCTTTAATCCTATGAGCAACATCTCCATCTACTTCTCCATCCGTTTGGATAATAGATCCTAAATACCGGAAGCAATCCGCGGCCTGAACAATTCTCCCATCTAGGGTGATTGTCCCTGCCTCCCTACTCCTATGGCCACTAAACTTACACTCCAAATATTCTGTCTTACTTCGGCTCAACTTAAAGCCTCTAGATTCTAGAGTTTGTCTCCATAGTTCCAACTTCCTCTCCACTCCTTCTTTTGTCTCATCAACCAACACAATATCATCTGCAAACAGCATGCACCATGGTATACCATCTTGAAGTGAACTTGTTAGTTCATCCATAACGATGGAAAAAAGAAATGGGCTTAGTGCGGAACCTTGATGCACTCCAATCGTAATAGAAAACTCTTCAGTCTTCCCAACACTAGTACGTACACTCATGCATGCTCCCTCATACATGTCCTTTATGATGTCAATATATTTCCGCGAAATGCCTTTCCTTATCAAGGCCCACCAAAGTACTTCCCTTGGTACCTTATCATATGCTTTCTCCAAGTCAATGAAAACCATATGCAAGTCTTTCTTCTTATTTCGATAGTGCTCCATTAATTGTCTCATTAGATGGATGGCTTCCATAGTTGATCTTCCCAGCATAAAGCCAAACTGGTTTTCCGAGATCTTCACCGTCCTCCTTAGCCTTTGTTCGATCACTCGCTCCTATAGTTTCATAGTGTGACTCATTAATTTGATTCCCCGATAATTGGCACAATCTTGGACATCGCCTTTGTTCTTATACAAAGGGATTAAGATAGTTTTCCTCCATTCTGATGGCATCTTATTGTTTCTCCAAATTTTGTTGAAGAACCTCGTCAACCATTCGATTCCTCTTTCTCCCAAACATCTCCAAATCTCAATAGGGATGCCATCAGGTCCTATTGCTTTCTTCAACTTCATCTTACTTAATGCCATTTTGACTTCACCCTTTTGAATTCTCCGCAGGCATTCATGATTTATCATATCGTGATGGATACTTATATCTCCAACATCTTGTCTGCGATCTCCATTAAATAAGTCATCAAAATAGGACCTTCATCGTTCCTTGATATCTTTATCTCCAACTAGGACTTTCTCGTCCACATCCTTCACACATTTAACTTTTCCGAGATCTCGCGTCTTCCTATCTCTCATCCGAGCAATTCTATATATGTCTCTTTCCCCTTCTTTCGTATCCAATCTGGTATACAGATCCCGATTCACCTTTGCTCTAGCATCTCGTATGACCTTCTTTACTTCCCTTTTAGCCTCTTTGTATTTTTCATAGTTCTCGTCACTCCTACATTTCCCCAATATTTTATAGGATTCTCGCTTACTCTTTACTGCTTGTCGTACTTCTTCTGTCCACCAAGATGTGTCCTTACCCGGTGGCATGCTACCTTTAGATTCCCCTAGAACTTCCTTCGCTACTTCCCTTATAGTATGCTCCATCTTAGTCCATATCGAATCTATATCTAAATCCATATTACAGGTCCAAACATCTTTTTTGGTCATCTCATCCACAAATTTTTGTTGATTCTCTCCTTGCAATTTCCACCACTTAATCTTAGTCTCTACTTGTGGTGTTTGTTTTCTTATACATTTCCTACTTCGAAAATCAAGCACCACTACTCTATGTTGGGTTATCGTACTCTCACCAGGGATCACCTTACAATCAATATAACTCTTTCTCCAAGCACTCCTTACTAAGAAGAAGTCAATTTGGCTCGCATTACCGTCACTCCGATAAGTCACTAAGTGGGATGTTCTCTTCATAAACCATGTGTTCATGATACTCAAGTCATAGGCTGATGCGAATTCCAAAATATCATTTCCTGCTTCATTCTTATCTCCAAAACCATACCCTCCATGAACACTCTCAAACCCATCTCGCCTAGAACCCACGTGTCCATTGAGATCACCTCCTAGTACCATTTTTTCATCCGTAGGAACCTGTTGCACCACTTCCTCTAAGTCCTCCCAAAAAGCTTGTCTTATAGAGACATCTAATCATATTTGTGGCGCATATGCACTAATGACATTCACAACCTCATCCCCTATCACTAGCTTGACACTCATGATTCTATCGCTCTTCCTAGACACCGCTACTACATCATCAATATACTCCCTATCAATAAGAATACCTACTCCATTTCTACCCTTATCCTTTCCTGAGTACCAAAGCTTATAACCCCAATGAGCTATCTCTCTAGCCTTGGCTCCAACCCACTTGGTTTCTTGTAGGCACATTATATTTATTCTCCTCCTCTTCATAACATCTACAATTTCAGCTAATCTTCCTGTCAAAGAACCTATGTTCCATGTCTCAAAGCGTAACCTACTACCCTTACCCCTACCCCTACCATTCCCGTGGAGTAGCTTATTTACCCGCAACCCTTAACCATTTATAAAATGGAATAAACTAATTAGTTGATTGAAAATCCAAATCCCAATGGAGTAGATAAATTACATCAATTGTGAAAATCCAAATCCTAATGATTTTCAGAAGGATGAAACCTAAGCCTAACAATCAATTATTGAGCAGATAAATCTTAAAATAAGAAACATTACCCCTTCTTGCGCCCACTATGCTTCGAATTGGAGAGACTAAATGCTAACCATCTATCTCTTTCCATTCATGTTCCTATTCCAAGAATGCTTTTTTAATAGGATCAGTTGCAATTAAAACCATAAAGTTAGAGAAAAGAGCACAACAGACAAAGGAAGCAAGCCAAGATGAGTTCATATTGCCAAACAATCTGTCAAGACAAATGATTATTGATGTTGTAGACTAATATTTTGCCCACCAACCAAACAGAGCAAACTTTTTCATATTTCAAAACAGCATAACAATATTGACATTTGAGCAATAAACAACATAATAAACATATTACATTTTTGAATTGGTCTTTCATCATGCAATTGAAAATTCAATTAGGAAAAACAACCCTAGATCAGGAAAGAGAGAAACAAACCATATGAGGTATATCAGAATTAGGATTTTGGGTGCCATTTTGTATAGCAGTAGATGATCTCCGAACCATTTTCTTCTCTGCTCCTCCAGATTTCTTCATTTCTTCCTTTCCTTCGTTTCTCCCTCTCTTTTCTCTCTCTTTGCTTTTATAATTTGATTTATTGCTAATCAAGAGAGATTATTGCAGCTGAGAATTCTATTGAGAGTCAGCTAGTTGTTGAAATTCTTCAAAAAAAAAAAAAACAAAAAGCTAGTTGTTAAGGAAGATAAGGCGTGAGTCGGTGTTTTCCGGAAAGTTAGCTTGAGAAGATGAAGATAGGGTGAGAGGAGTCCGTTTTCCTAAGATGTAGCTTAATTAGTTGAGTTCCTTATTTTATCTAGCTACTGAACAAATTAAAAAGTGTTTGAAAATTTCAGGAAAGAAAATAATCCGAAAATCTATAAAAACAAAAACTAATATATAGATAAGGTTTTAAATTTTAGCTTTTAAGTAGAAAATTAGACTTCATCAGTTAGCATCCGTATTAAGCCACATAGGAAAGCGGTAGTTCTAATATGGTGACAAGTGTTACTTTTGTTTCCGTGTTTTATATATATAATAGATTAATACTTTATTATTGAACACACTCTCTCTCTTTTCTCACTGTTGGTAAATATAACAATAACTTTCTAATTTTCTTTTAGAAATAAACTACTAATTTTAATGATAAATAAATAAGAAGTGCGTATAGGGAGTATTATTAGAGATTACATGTATATTATTTTTGAAGAGTCGACTAAGAATATGTTCTTTGTTACTTAATTTCAGTATCAATAATTTCAGTTGAATTCAGTTTAGTAGCATTCAGTTCAGTTCAGTAATTTATCATTATTTATTATAATTATAATTATTTATATATAAAATTTATCAGTTCAGTGCAGTAGCATTCAGTTCAGTTCAGTTCACTAACATTCAGTTCGGTTTACTTAATTTCAGTAAAAAGTAACAGGACCTAAGAGTCTCTTAGAGATGCTTTAAACACTTAGAGCATCACCAAGGTAGGGCCGAGCCTGAACCTAGACCATGAGTGCGTTGGTCTAGGGCCCAGGGCTTAAGAAGGCCCAAAATTCTTTAATACTCCTACATTTATATATGCTATTTTAGGGCCCAAATTATTATTATTTTAGACCTAATTAAGCCAAAGAACCACTTACGTAGTTAGTAGGATTGGTTACATAAAACACACGATTGATCAAAATAAATACACACCTCTCACATCATTGAGTTTAATTATTATTATATCAAATAGTTTGAATATATATTGAAAATGTCAAGTGGATCATAAAAATAAGGGTGTAAATGAAAACAAAATTGCATCTGCATCACTCCCACTCACTTACCCATTCGAATTTTTTTTCTTTTTCTAATATCGCTTTTGAAGTGATCCATAGTATGAAAAAGAATGTGGGGAAAAAGAGTGGGGATGTAGCACTGAAAATTGATATAAGCAAAGCTTATGATAGAGTGAGTTGGAATTACCTTTCCTCCATACTAGATCGAATGGGTTTCTCTGAAATTTGGATTAAATACATCATACTATGTGTTACTTCTGTGAAGTATTCTGTAAAGATAAATGACGAATTAGTGGGACCTATTACATCGGAACGGGGTCTGAGGCAGGGGGACCCTCTATCTCCTTATCTGTTTCTCCTCTGCATTGAAGGATTAACTGCACTGATTTCTGAAGCTGAAAGCACTGGAAAACTTCATGGAATTCGATTGTGCAGAGGGGCACCGCCAATCTCCCATTTGTTATTCACCGACAATGCTTTCCTGTTCTTTAAAGCAAACATTGAGGAGAGCAAAGAGGTGAAGAATATTCTGAGAAAGTATGAGGAGGCCTCGGGACAGGCGGTCAACTTCACCAAGTTTGGACTTCTCTGTAGTAGCAATGTAAATGGCTTACTCATCGATGGTATATCCTCGATTCTGGGGGTGTGGCAACCTCTTAACACCGGGCGGTATCTGGGTCTACCATCGTTAGTAGGAAGGAAGAAGAAAGAGATTTTTGCTCACCTGAAGGACAAACTCTGGAAAAAGCTACAAACTTGGCGTGGTAAGCCCCTGTCAAAAGCTGGTAAGGCGACCTTGATCAGAGCAGCAGGTCAGGCTATCCCAGTCTATTACATGAGTGTTTTTCTCATTCCTGTTTCGACTGTAGAAGAACTACAGAGAATGCTGAACTCATTCTGGTGGGGAAATAAGAAGGATGGAGCCAGGGGAATCAATTGGATGTCCTGGGAAAAGTTGTGTGTATCCAAGGAATGGGGAGGCCTAGGATTTCGTGACTTAACTGCCTTCAATTTGGCTTTATTGGGAAAACAAGGGTGGCGCTTACAGTCATCTCCAGATTCTCTTGTCAATAAGGTTTACAAAGCTAAATATTATCCTACTGGGGATTTTTTAAACGCTAGGTTGGGACACTCGCCTAGCTATATTTGGCGGAGTATCTGGAGTTCCCAAATTCTGCTTCAAAAGGGAGTGAGATGGAAGATAGGCGACGGTCAGAACATAAACGTGTGGAAGGATTCTTGGTTACGAGATGAGTATTGTCAGAAGATTACTACACCAACACCAAGGGAATGCATGATTTAAAAGTTAGTGATCTGTTCATATTTAACTCCATTGATTGGGATATGGAGCTCCTACAGGAACTGTTTTCTAAACAAGATATTACTGCAATTTATCGATCAACTGTGCAAACTAGAGGAAGAAAGGATGAGCAGATTTGGCACGGTACGAAGGATGGTGAGTATTCCGCTAAAAGTTCCTACAGGATTGCCACTACTATACTAACAAATGACGAAGAATTGAGAGTTGAGGGGTTATGGAATCAGATTTGGGCTGCTGCTGTCCCTTTTAAAATTCGCTATTTCTGTTGGCGTTTGGTGAGAAATTGCATTCCTACTAGGGTCAAAATAAAAAACAGAGGAGTTAATATTGACGATGGATGTGTGTTCTGTTCACTGGATATCGAAGACGTTTGGCATTTGTTCTGGCTCTATCAAAATGTGCAGACGTTGTGGATGGCGGTGAGACTGCATGAAGCGATTGCTGTTGCTGCAGATTCAGCAGCAAACTTCAAAGAGTTGTTTTTTGGTTTTTACAGGGCTACTGATACTGCTAAATCAGAACAATTCATGATGCTCTTGTGGTGCTGGTGGAAGGCAAGGAATGATCTACTATGGAGCCAAAAACACACATCTGTGGATCAATTAATTGACAATGGCGTAAGGTACACTGCTGAATGGAAGCTAGCGCATGCGAGAAGAAAGGCGGTCTCGATCCAATTATCGCCAAATCTGTGCGCGACCTGATGCAAATAGATTGTCTTGCTGTTCGGATTTCGGCACTTTCACGCTACTTGGCTGCTGCAATCAGGGATTCAACGGGGACCTTAATCACAGCTAGAACAGACACTACAGATGGTCTGATGGACGTAAGGGAAGGGGAAGCATGGGCATTATTACAGGCAATCAACTGGGCAAGTAGCTTGGGACTCACAGACGTTGCCTTTGAAACTGACTCCTTACTTACGGTTCAAGCAATCAACTCTCTCAAGACGGATCTTTCGGAATTTGGCGACCTCATCGCTCAATGTCGAACACTTCTCTCAACAAACAGCGGATTCTCGGTCCGTTTTACCAGGAGGCAGGCTAATAGCTTAGCTCATGCTTTTGCAAGAGCGGCTTCACAACATGCTAGGCCTACTATTTTCAATTCTATTCCGAATTTTATTTCTTCTTCTGTATTAAACTTCTGTCGGTTATTACATCAGTAATGAAATTCCTTTTCAAAAAAAAAAAAACTTACATAGCAATCACAATACTTCTTGAACTTCTAGTTTTATATACTAAAAAAAACCATGAAGCTCCATAACTCTTATGTATTTCAATTTCATTTTGTAAATTCTGATGAACAATATAATTTTCGGGTATATTACCATGTTATTTTTCTCAAAAAGACAACAAAAACAGTAGTAATTGCTCACTTCAACATTTTTTTTCTTCTGAATATCAATTTATATCCGCATTCTTTTGTCCTTTTATTCCAAATTCTAGTATTTCTACCAAATTAAACATTATTGTTCACCCATATAGAATCATGACCTGCCATTTTTCTATATATATATTTTTTTTGTTAACGCTTTGAGTTCCAGATTCCATATAATTGGGAAAGAAAACAAACAAAGAACCTTAATGTAGGAGTATAATGGGGAGAAAAAAATAACTAAAGAAGACAAAGAAAAAGTTAATACTTTGTGAAAGAAACAAAGAGGAAATAAAACTGATAGATACTGAAAGGTATATTTATTATCGAATAGCCATGACTGTTAGTTATTAACAACAGGAAGAAGAAAGAAGAATGAAGAGGATGAAGGGGTTGTTTAAAAAAAACGGTGTGAATAGTCTTTAGTTCAAACAATGAGATTTGAATTAACTGTAAATTTTTTATTAATACTTGTTGTCTAATCGTAATTTCTTCTAATTAGTAATTACTAACTGTTGGGGGTAATTTAATTTTTATATTTTTAGCATAGGTTATAATTTTACTCTATAGTTATTTTTATTTAATTAAATTCATCTCTCTACAAAATAAAAATGTGATGAAAAAAATCAGAAATAATATCAAAAGATTATTATAAAAAAAGGAAAAAGAAATAAAAAAGAAAAGAAAAAGAAATAATAAAATCAGGGGCAAATTTGCACCATTTTTTCAGCAACCCGTCCAGCAACTTCGACAACGAAAACAGATCCCGAAATAGCGAAATATCGGACAGTCATTATTTTTTCAGAAAGCTCAAGATGTTAGCTTTCCGGAATGTCAAAAACGGAGCAAAACGAAGCTGTAACGAAGCCGGTAGAATTTTTCAAAGAGCACCAGTGTTGAACAACGGGTTTGAATTTGTCTACACATTTCAGGAACGTATTTCACGGCCTTAACTCAATTTTTCCAGCTCCTAACTCACCCGTGTTCTTTCTTTAACTTATGAGAAAGTAATGGGATCATGGATGAGAAATTTAATGGCCACTAACATGGAATTTGTTGCTCAAAATTCTATAAATAGAGCTCATTTCCTTCATTCTCAAACCCCACTCAAAATCAATCAAACACAAAACAAACCAATTTGTCTATCGAATTCCTTGTCAAAATGGATCATTTTATCAATCCTTAGGTTTTTAGAAATCATCATTTAACATCTAATTAGTCTAAACAAAGTCTTAATTTCCAGAATTACTTATTCAATCTCAAGTGCTTCCAATTTTCAGAAACTTCAAATCTGAAATTCTCTTAGTTTACTCAATCAATTCTCAAATCGTTTTTTTTTCGCAATCTCTTAGTTAAGTCATTTAGATCATTACCCAATCCTCGGTTCGAGCTCTCTTAGTCTAAATCAAATTTCACTATTGTCATCTTCCTCCAAGCTTTAAGCTTTTTTCGTGAAATCGAGATCACTGAAACCCTATTTTCGAGACATTCTCAGTTTACACACCTATTCTAAATCATGTTTAGAAACTTTTTATTGATCTCAATCAATTAAAAAGATCCAGAAACAAGCTTTTCAGTTTTTTATTATTGAAAAATTCATCAAATAACTTTTCTAGTGAGCCGTTTTCCAAATTTTATTTCACGTTCGTTAGCTGATCATATTAGCCCAAATTAATTTTAATCTCTTTATTGACATCAATTCTCGAATTCTCAATTTTTATTTTGTAAAAAAACGACCCCCTACAGCCTTCTTAATCGTCCTTAAAACACCCTCAAACTTTTGGTTTCTCAACCATCAAACAATTATTCTGTCGTCCCATTTTCAATAATTTATTCCGACTCCTTCACTCGACTTTTTTTCTGAAATTTCAGTTCCAGACCTTTCCTTTGCACACTAACTTTAAATACTAGCCTTCGTTTCGCTCAAATCCAATCTCTACAACCCCTGTAATCGAGCCCGAAAGTCCCACGAAAGCATTAGTTTAGTCTCATTTTGCTGCTGACTTGGTGGTAAATTGTTGGTGCAATCCCTGAACTCTCTGAATTGCTCCAAATTCGCCCAGAATTATCCGAACAATGCAACATCCCCCGAGCCGATTTTCCAGAGTTCCAATCCTCAATTTCACACATCCCAGCGACATCAAAGAGATCGGTTAATTTTATTTCATCCTGTATATATTTGTTTTTGTGACTTATTTATATTTCTAGCTTTAAAGTTATCGTTTTTAAGTTGTAATTTTTATGCTTTATGCTTATTTGTAATACAAAAATATTAAAAATATTTACAAATCAATAAAAATATAAAAGAAAATTAAGAAAAAAATTATATCTTTGTGTCGTTTTATTGTTTTATTTTTTGTACTTATATTAAAAATTGTTTTTCCGACCGACCTGTCAAGTAACGTCGGGGTCTAAGACCGTTGTTTTTATTTTCAGTCATGGTAACGGTCGCCAATCGCTTTTCGTTTAGAATTCAAGTAACTTAGGCGTATTTTATTTATTTACTTTATTCAGTTACCATTTTACCCTTTGAGAACTAGTTTATCTGGCATGCCTATGTTATTTTCACTTAATACCCGCAAATGCGTATCAAGGTTAAAAATTGGGAAATTTCGAAAATATCGCGAACACTAACTTTCCTATTCTTCTAATCTTTTAAAAGAAAACGCAGACCCAACCTAACCAAGCCAAACAAGTTCAAAAATCTCCAAACAAAAACATAGACAGAGACCTATTTTTCGTTCTTCTTCAGCTCAGGAAACGTTGGAAGAAAATCTAAAAAAAAAAATAGATCTCTTCTTCGTTCTTCAGTAAATGCTTCAATCTAGGATGTTCTTCTTCAAATTTCTGCTTCAATCTAGGGTTTTATTCTGTAATTTCAGTTTGATTGATTACTTTTTGGGTATTTCATCTCTTTCCTCAGAAATTTCACTTGCTTAGTTTTGATTTTGACAATAGATTTTTAATTTTCATTCTTAATTTCTTATACAGATGAAAGCCATCAATTTTGCTGTTGATTTGACTATTATATTTTTATGGGTTATCTTGCACTTTGGTGGTATTTAATTTTTTTTTTATGAAGAATTTAGTTATTGTTACAGTTACATATAAGTTTTTTTTTATTATTAAAGGGGTCATTAGCTTTTATTTCGCCTAGGGCACATAAATTGTCAGGACTGGTCCTGCTTAAAAGCACTCTTTTATTGGACTCTTAAGTTAAATTTTGAAGAGTTTATAACAAAATCCAACTCCAAGAGCCGCTTAGCTTCTTTTCACATCACTAAGAGTTTTCATTTCCTCTTTATTATTGAGGAGTCTACCTCATGTCCCTATTTCATTTTTTATTAGTAATTTATTGTTGAAGTTTCTTTTCTCTTTCTATTGGTAAATATAACAATAAATAATAAATAGTAATTTTACTGATAACAAAATAAATAATGAGTGAGTTAGATCTCGAGTTCGAGTCATAATCTACGCAGAAAGTTTTAATTGTGAGATGATTCACCTAGAGGGTACCCGACGATCATCGAACCGAGAAATTAGATAAACTATATAAAAAAAATATTATTAGAGATATTAGATATTTCATTGGCGTATGCGACTAAGAGCTAATAATCGTGTCATCTATATATTTTATATGATTATATATAATATAAATACAGTAAAAGAAATATAATAATCTTGTCAGACGGGTTACATGTGCACGCGTCAGAGATTAATATAAAAATTATAATTAGGCCTTCATTATCAGCTTAAAATTTTAGTTTAATTGGTTCAATGATATGGTATTAGATATATATTAGACTAAGTGGTTTAAGATTAGAAACCTGACAACCTTATTTGTTAATTAATATAAAAACTAAAAGGAAATAGTATGGTATACTCAGAATTGCCCAAAAAGAAAAACAATAGCTTTCATATAAGAGCCTTTACAATGAGAAGTGTTTGGAAGAGTGTTTGATGAGATAGATAATGCTTGAAAAAGTGTCTTATATTGGAGAAACAAGGGTTGCTTGCTTTTCATGATAATATTGGGACTTTTTTTAGCATCCTTGTTATCTCTTTTTTTTAATAAAAAAAGTACAAAAAATATAATTAGATCTGCTCTTTATAGATAAACTTGGGATTTACGATCCCATGTTAGATCGGTTCAGGATTATGGGATTCTTTTCTATCAGATAGGAAGGTTGTTGCACAAAATGTATTTCTAAGTAATCGCTGAACTGAGCTTCGCTTTAGGGAGGGCAAAGTCTTTCCCAAGTGGTAAGGCAACATGTTTTGGTCTCGCTATTCTGAATCCTTTCGTCCCAGATATTCTATATAATATATCAAATAAAAAAATCTGAATAAAAAAAGATATCTTTCAATGCCTAAAATATAGAATAGATCCTAGAATCTATCGCATATTCATCTAGAAAGTGAAAGCTGAGTCATATGAGAGGAAGTTCAAACTATTAATTTCAGTCGATATTTCACTCGTTTGGAAGCAACTTATTAGACCTCCTCACTTGTTGAACACTCATTGCTTTTTCCTCTTGTTTATTCTATTATCTTTCAAAGAATGCATGCTCTAACACCATCAATTAATACATTAGTGGGTATATAGGAATCCAAATCGAAAAACCTTTTCTTTAAGGCAACAATGTTGGCAGCAAACTTCGAGAACAGTTTTAGATCGAGTTCCGCAAATGCTCAAAGAAACATAAAAACATGCCTTTTTGGAAAGCAAAAAGAATAATTTTTGTGAGGAGAAGGAAGAGGGGTGTATCGAGAGGACTAGAAATAAAAAGTCCTAACTTTTTTATTTTAATATGTGAAGTATTTTGGAATTTCTGTATTTCTGGAATATGAACATGTGACTTGTTATAATTGATTCTATATCCTGTATTTGACCGGTTCACGCTGCTACCGGCTTCAATTTTCTACTTTTTCTTTTTTCAAACGACATGTTCAGCAACTTGACGATAGAGAGGCTTTTGAGATTTAGAACAAAGCAAAGCCGGTATAGTAGTAAGCAAGATCCGTGAGAACCCTAGTTTTAGTGGTTTTCTTTTCTTTCTTCGTTTCGATCTACTTTAGCTTTATGATTACCACACGCTAATTCGAAAACAAAATGGATATTCTTTACAATAACATTGTAAATCAATTACAAATGGATATAGCGCAGTTTGGTAGCTAAACATTAAAATATTCTATAATATAATATGATAATATATATAATTAAAATAAATTATATAAAAAATAATGATTTATATGACCATAATGACAACTTTTAGAGTTGCTTAGCATTGAAGCAGTTTTTTAAAATTGTCAGAAGTATTTTGGATGAGAGAGAAAATAAAATATTATATTTTAGGATTATACATTAAGTTTTGGTAACTTTTGAGATTTCTGATGGTCTTATATTCCTTGCTAACCTTTTGCATCACAAATAGAGGTAAATTTCATTGATTGTTATTGAAAATTTGTATCTATTTAAAAAGTTTATTAAATTTTATTTTTTAATAAAATTATTGAAGTCACATTTAATTTCAAGAAAAGAAAGTTATTACATTATAAAAACTTTTAACTTTTCCATGACTTCAATTTCTATTGGGAAGAATTTGCTCACACTGCTTGTGCAGTTCGACTGGATTCCAATATTTTCTCATATTCCTCAATGCATTTGAATAACTCTGAGAAGTTTCCTTTCCCAAAATGATACAGATTGAACTGATACAGATTGAAAGCGATAAATGAAGGTTTTAATCGTAAACCTACAAAGATGTTCTTCTCTAGCTAGACTAGAAGGAGTGAATCCCGATAAACAAGATATAAACCTTAATTCTCAAAGAGAAAAGTATTTGATTGATAAAGTTGCCTTATCCTTACAAAATGAGGGTTTAAATACAACATCTAAATGATAAGTAAAGGACAGGAACTACCCCTATTAGGGTTACAATATGGTTAATAATAAAAGGGTAAGGTAGGTAATGCGCCCAGACAACTAGTACAGAGGTGCAGGTACGGAGCGTCAGAGGTTGTTGGTGAATTCCTTCGGCAGGAAGTAAACTTGAGAGCCGCCCAGTGTAGTTGTTGGTACGCCTCATGGCGTACGCCTAGATCCGCCCCGCTCGCGTGTCCAGGGGATCCGCCCTCGTAGATACAACCTCTATGGGAACGCCGAGAGGAGATCCGCCAAGGCGCGTGTTATTATTGATCCCAGTTAGGATGTCCGCATCATTCTCTCCTTCTTTTAAAGAATTCGGCACTGGCTTGTCTGTGTTGTTCTCCAAAGGGCCATCTGACTTCCACGGGCTAAGGTCACGAACATTGAACGCCGGTGAGACTTTACCAAGCCAATTTGGCAAAGCTATGTGATAGGCATTGGCATTAATCTTCTTGGTGATCTTATATGGCCCGTACTTTCTCGGTCGAAGCTCGCTGCTTGTGGCGTTGGCGAGTCTCTCTTTTCCCAAGTGTACCATAACCTCATCTCCCACTTCGAACTGTAGGTCCCTGCGGTGCTCATCCGCCTTAGCTTTTAGTTTCTGGTTTCTCTCCTCAATAATCTCCTTCACCTCTTGGTGCATCTGGATATAGTCTTTGGCTAGCTGATTCGCAGTCACATTTCCTTTGGGAAGATGGGCTATATCAAGGACGTGATTCGGGGTCTTAGTGTATACCACCTCAAAGGGTGACTTCCCAGTTCCCGCATGTACAGATCCATTGTAGGCGAACTCAGCTTGTGCTAAAACCACGTCCCACATCCTGGGCCTATCCTTACATTTGCTGCGCAGTAAGTTTCCCAGAGTCCGATTGACCACTTCTGTCTGTCCGTCTGTCTGAGGGTGGGCGGTGGTACTAAACTTCAGAGAAGTATCAAAAAGAGCCCACAAGGTCCGCCAGAAGTGACTCAGGAACTTTGTGTCACGGTCTGAGACAATGCTCTTTGGTACGCCATGTAGTCTGACAACCTCTTTGAAGAATAGCTTGGCAGTCGCTGAGGCGTCGTTAGTCTTACGGCATGGTATGAAGTGTGCCATTTTTGAAAACCGGTCAACAACCACAAAGATGGAATCCATGCCTCTCTGAGTTCTGGGTAACCCTAGGACAAAATCCATGGACAGATCCTCCCATATGGTTTCTGGTACAGGCAAGGATAGCTGTAAGCCAGCATTTGTAGCGTGTCCCTTGGCGGTCTGGCAGATATAGCATCGTTCTACCAGGTACGCCACATCTCTTCTCATTTTGGGCCAGAAATAATGGGAACTCACTGCTGCATATGTCTTGTCTCGCCCAAAATGTCCCCCCAGGGATCCGCCATGTAGATCTCGGACCACCTTCTCGCGGATAGAAGTGCAGGGTAAACAAAGTTGGTTGCCCCTCATTAGATACTCATCCATCAAGTGATACGCCCCATCCCCAGGTTGGTGCTGGCACTTCTCCCAGATACTTCCAAAGTCAGGATCCGCCAGGTACTCTCCTCTGATGTGTTCGAAACAATCGGTCTCCAGGTTGACTGTTTTTATTAGTGCAACCCTCCGACTCAAGGCGTCCGCCACTATGTTCTGTTTTCCCGCCTTATAGATAAGCTTATAGGGAAACTTATCTATGAAGGCAGACCACCGGGCGTGCATGGCACTTCGAAGTTGCTTCTGACTTCCCAGGTATTTGAGAGCTTGATGGTCAGTGTAGAGGATGAACTCTTTTCCCACCAAGTAATGTTCCCATACTTTCAATGCCCTCACTACAGCATAAAACTCTTGATCATACGTTGCCCACCTTTGTCGTGCCTCACAGAGCTTCTCACTGAAGTATGTAATGGGCCTCTTTTCTTGCATCAAGACACCACCAATCCCAATTCCACTGGCATCACACTCAACTTCAAACAGTTTGTCAAAATCGGGATACGCCAGCACTGGCGTTGTACTCAGCTTTTCCTTGATCAAGGCGAAACTCTCTTCTTGGGCGTCCGCCCACTCGAACCCCTTTCCCTTCTTCAAACATTCCATCAACGGGGCCACTATGGAACTGAAGTTCTTAATGAATCAGCGATAAAACGTTGCTAGCCCATGAAAACTCCTGATATCCCACACGTTCCTCGGAGTAGGCCATTCTCGGATGGCTCTTACTTTCTCCCCATCAACTTGGATTCCACTCCGCTGACCATGAATCCAAGGAAAACTAAGCTCTCCATGACAAAGTCACACTTCTTGGTGTTGGCGTATAGTTGGTGTTTCCTTAACAGGTCAAACACGGTCTGCAAGTGCTCTTCATGTTCCGCCAAGGTCTGGATGTGGATCAAAATGTCGTCAAAATACACAACTACGAACTTCCCAATCACTGGGTGAAGCACCTGATTCATCAGTCTCATAAAAGTACTAGGGGCGTTGGTCATCCCAAAGGGCATAACTAACCATTCGTACAATCCATCTCTTGTCTTGAAGGCAGTCTTCCACTCATCCCCAGATCGGATTCGTATCTGATGATACCCACTCCTGAGATCAATCTTAGAGAAGACTCGAGATCCGCCAAGTTGGTCCAACATGTCATCCAATCTTAGAATCGGGAACTTATACTTGATGGTGATCTTGTTAATAGCCCTACTGTCAACACACATCCGCCAAGACCCATCCTTCTTCGGTGTAAGTAAAGCTGGAACAGCGCAAGGACTCATACTCTCCCTAACGTATCCCATCTCGATGAGTTCCTCCACTTTTTGTCTCATGACATCATTCTCCTTTGAGCTCATTCGATAATGTGGGAGGCTTGGCAAACTAGCCCCAGGCACCAAATCGATATGATGTTGGATATCTCTCAAATGTGGTAACCCACTCGGCAGTTCGTCGGGGAACAGATCTTGATACTCGCCAAGTAGGCGGGTCACTTCATTCGGCATCTCTCTCTCGCCCCTTCGGGCGGCCTCGTGATTCGCCTTAACCATCACCACATACACCATCTGGCTCTCCTCACATTCGTTGACGAACGATTTATGTGTAGGACAGACTACCAAGGTAGACTTCTCGTCGGCCTTTGGCTCTCTCACCATTGGTGTAAGGACAAACTTCACCCCATTCTTCACAAATCTGTAATTTTTCTCTCTTCCGGCGTGGGTGGCGTTGTTATCAAACTGCCAGGGTCGGCCCAACAATAGGTGGCATGCGTCCATATCGACCACATCACAACAGACTTCATCATGATAGTTACCAATCTCAATCGGTACGTTGCATCTCTGGGTCACCCTCAACTCGCCCACGTTCTTGATCCATCCCACCCTGTAGGGATCAGGGTGCGCCTCTACCAACAACCCGAACTTCTGAACGGCGCTGCTACTCACAATGTTCTCTTAGCTCCCACTATCTATTATCATATTACATCACCCGCCCTTCACAAGACAGCGGGTCCTGAATAGTCGGTGCCTCTGATCGCCCTCTATCCGGCTGGAGACTAACAAACGCCGTACCACATGAATGGCGTACCTCTCTTCACCCGCCACCTCATCATCTTCTCCCAAGGGTTCACAAAATACGTCGTCCTCTTCGTCATAGTCATCTTCATACCTCTCCACCATGTTGGCGCTCTTCCTCATAGGACACTCGTTGGATCTATGGCCTGGCTCATTGCACCGAAAACATTTGAAAGGTGCTGGCCTTGCATACGGATTGTTGCCCTTGGGTGGTATAGGTGCTTCCCTGTATAGTCTAGTATCTCCAACGGATCCTCTTCCCACACTGTTGACTTTGGCCCCACTGGCACTCGCCACCTGCTTGCCTTTGTCATAAGACTTCACGTTATCTCTTCCTTCAGGCGTATACTCAGTAGTGGCGGATCTCCTGGATCTCCCGGTCAGTTGGGACTCAGCTTTGAGGGCTAAATTCCTAGCATCTTGTACTCGCACCACCATCTGTGTGCCAATACGATCCTGGATGTTGTATCTCAACCCTTCTAGATACCTAGAGGTCTTTTGGCTTTCAGTCTCAGACAAGTTGGCTCTCGTCGAAAGCCTCAAGAACTCTGAAGTATACTCATGGACACTTCGGGTCCCTTGAGAACATCCCCTATAGGAGCTGTAAATATACTGCTCATAATCCGGTGGTAAGAACCGCTCCCTCAACATCGCCTTCATCCGTAGCCAAGATCTAATCGGATCTCTGCCCCCTCTTCTCCTTTCTTCCCTCATCTGATCCCACCAAACTGATGCGCCACCCTTCAGGCGATACGCCACCAGTCTAACTTTCCTCTCATCAGGAATACCGGCATACTCAAAGAAATGTTCAACTTCCGATAACCAATCTAAGAACCCCTCTATATCCAATTCGCCTCCAAAAGACGGTAAGTCTATTTTTAGCTTAAAGGCATCATCTCTATCAAAGTTCCTTAGATCCGGTTCTGCCCTAGCAATACCCCCACGTCTGTCGTCAATCGGACCACCATTCCTCACAGTTCTAAAGGCACCATTATCCCCAATATCCTCAAAATCATCAATATCACTATCAGCGTTATGTACAAGGACAAAGTTGGGTCTTCTTACCTCAGGATCCCTAGGACCCATTCGTGGAAGTTGGACATTTGTCAATGGTAGTCGAGGTGGCGTGGGTTGCCTTTGGGGTCGTGGTTCAAGGACTCCTTCCCTCCTCTGGTCGTACTCCCCGGCGGCTGGTCTGACCACTGCACGGATCTCCAATCTGAGGTTTTCCAGGGAAGCGGTTAGCTCCTGAAACCGTTGGTCGTTTGTTTCTGCCGCTCAAGGCTGGCCTGGATTTGTTCCGCGAGGTGCTCTCTCAGCTCCTCATATCTCCGGTCACTGGTTTCCATGGAATCTTGCGGTTGTCGGGGTTGAACCATTGCCAAAAGAAGTTTCGGGTCAGGAAACGATTGGCTCTGATACCAACTGATACAGATCGAAAGCGATAAATGAAGGTTTTAATCGTAAACCTACAAAGATGTTCTTCTCTAGCTAGACTAGAAGGAGTGAATCTTGATAAACAAGGTATAAACCTTAATTCTCAAAGAGAAAAGTATTTGATTGATAAAGTTGCCTTATCCTTACAAAATGAGGGTTTAAATACAACCTTTAAATGATAAGTAAAGGACAGGAACTACCCCTATTAGGGTTACAATATGGTTAATAATAAAAGGGTAAGGTAGGTAATGCGCCCAGACAACTGGTACAGAGGTGCAGGTACGGAGCGTCAGAGGTTGTTGGTGAATTCCTTCGGCAGGAAGTAAACTTGAGAGCCGCCCATTGTAGTTGTTGGTACGCCTCATGGCGTACGCCTAGATCCGCCCCGCTCGCGTGTCCAGGGGATCCGCCCTCGTAGATACAACCTCTGTGGGAACGCCGAGAGGAGATCCGCCAAGGCGCGTGTTATTATTGATCCCAGTTAGGATGTCCGCATCACAAAACCTCCGCATCCACCCTTCTGATATTCTCGCCCTGTTTCATCCTTAAGCACACACCCTACTTTCTGAATTATCTCTATGAAGATGGTTGGCCTGCAAAAAGAACACAACCATTTATCCCGTAAAATAAATTATACTACAAGGAGAACCTTTTAAGATAATTGTAGGATCTTTTGATTGGACTTCAATAATATAGTGCAGATAAAGAATAAAAATTTGACATTCTAAATTCCAAATTCTTTGACACTCAAGTGATAATATAGTAGTAAACAAATTATATGAACACAAAAGTTAGGTTTTTCCCTCAAAGTAATAAGGAGTAATGATGAGGACATAAATTCGTTGTCGGAGGTTTCGGGCTCAAAGGGATGACACGTCGAGTTGAGAGATAGACGACCATTTGAGGAAAGAGATTTCGATGAAACAGGGCCCACATGGTATGTTGGATAACAACACGTCGTGTTATTGAAGAGTAGCCGCAAAAACGAGGGAAAATATCTCATATGGCGTGTGAGTTAGTCCACGCGGTGTGTAGCTGAAAATGGAAAATTATGTTTATTTATTTTTAATTCATATGTCGTGTGACTCCTTTAACACATTGTATGGTTAACCGGATTTTCAACCCACATGGTATGTCAAACACACAATACATCGTGTGGTCTGCCTTAATCAACAAGTTATCCTGCTTTGATCCTAATTACAAGTCTGCCGTTAACTATTTACTTTTCTTGCCATTACTTTATTTTGTATCTTTTTTAGCCATAATGCTTTAAAATATGTTAGTTAGGCCCTGGGGGGTTTTAAGTCTTTTTTAGCCTAAGGTTTAGGGTATATAAACCATTCTTTTTGCAATGAATGCATCTTATATTAATTGAAATAAAAAAACACTCATTGAGAGTTAGTGTTTTACCCAATTTGGAATTATTTCCTTCAAGTTCTAGCTTTTGAAGAATTTAATTCTTTATTAGTTTATTGATAACCCGCGAAGCCCAAAACGGGTTATATTCATTTCGCAAGCCCAGCCCATATTAAAGCCCCATGGGCTAAGATTGGACGGGACCCGAATGAAGGAAGCGGGCGCAGCGAGTAAACCGCCCCGAATTCCTAAACGGAGCGTCAAGACTCCCACTCAAAACCACGTTCGTTGCCATGAAAGCCACGAAAGGGACATGGCCTAAAAAGGGATAACCGCCCTCAGAACGTGGCCCACTAAGGAGTAACCGCCATCGGCGGTTATCCAAAAAACACCTATAAAAGGCCTTAAGAATAAGGGGGGAGGTACGTTCACATTTTTTCCCACAAAGCTATTGCTAAATTATAGACTCATTTTTACAAAAACTGACTTGATCGTCGGAGAGTTTTCCCGGAGATCCTGTCTCCGGTTTTGTTTTGCAGGTAACTCCGGCAAAGAATATCAAAGCGGATCCAGCAAGTTATCATTGGTGCGGTGAGCGTGGACCTTTTTTACCAACATTTGGTTAAAGGTACACGAAGAACATGTCAGAACCATCACGAACGACCGGCGTTACCACTCGATCAACCAGTATGAACTCCAGGGGACCACGGATTGCGAATTCGCAACCTGCAAGTACACAGCCTGTGGTGCCTAGCTCATTGGGTCCTTCGGGACAATTGAGTCCCTTATTGGAAGTCCAAGTGAAAACTGAGATGGAAATGTCCAATAGTGATTTCGTGCAGATGGCAGGACAAGTCTTGGCTTCGAACATGAGCCAGGCAGCTGGAGATCGAATGATTAATTTACTAACGGCCCTCGCCGAACACAATACCGCCGTGGCGGCTGCTCCTCAAGAACCTGTGGTTATCTCAACACAATCACCGACTATCCCTGTCATATCGGCCCTCCCGCAGCCATCTCAGGCACCAAATCAAGTGGGCCAGAGTAGTCGCACAAACCCACACAGCCACCCGAGCAACTACTCGCACCCAGATCTCATTACGACGATACATCCGACCTGGCAGCCATCCCAACCGTTGCCAGGAGTGCAAGGCACTCTTCCGCTATAGCAAGTGGAACCTTTTCCTCACAGACATTCGGAGTTGATGACTCCTGGGCGAGAGCACACATGGAACTTTGATCCTATAACGGGACAGCGGTTAGTCCCCCAACAGGCACACGTCTCAACACCGATGGGCGGGTGGATGCCACCCAGAATTCACCAGCAGCGGATGGAAGAAGTCCGGCGAATACCCGATATTGACTTAGAAGATCAATTACGAAGCATGATGGAGCGAATGGGGTACTCGCCTAGGCCGAGAGCAGAGGTCCAGAGCGATTCACCTTTTGCCCCTTCGTTGCGGGAATTCATTCCAGATCACAGAATCAAAGCGCCCGCGATACCTAAATACTATGGGGATCCGAATTCTGATCCTGAGGCTCATGTCAGGAACTACAGAGAACTAATGGATGTTGTAGGGGCGAGTGAAAGCATCATTTGCAGGTTATTCTCGACAACTTTGGGCGGAGCCGCATCTGATTGGTTTCGATCTTTACCCGCAGAATCTATTCACAATTGGCATCAATATAGTCGGGATTTCTGTGTGAAATTTGTGGGCTGTAAAGCAGCGGATGTGACGGATAGGCAGCTGAAGGAGATCAAACAGAGGAACTATAATTCCCTAAGGGAATTTGTTGTCGCATTCAACGATATTCTGGTGCGATTGCAAAACCCGGATATCGTGAGCATCCGCAACATCATGGCAGATGGAACCACAGATTGGAGTATGCGGGAGGAAATCATCCGCAACAAGATGGAAGTGGATGATGTCAACAGGGAACATAGGGCTCAAACCCGGCGAGAAAGAGATGCCGCTAGATCCACTTCGGACAATCGGCGCCAGACCCAGTCCAAAAGTAATTTTGTTCGAAGAGGCGATCGCCCCTTTCAAAGTGGCGGATATCAGACACCATTAAACACGACTCGCCAGGAGGTGTTACTTTGGATCGAAAAGAGCCCCCTGAAGAAGGATGTGCGGTTCCCCGAGGTAAAAGGTCGAACCAGTTTGGGGCGACATCCTAACAAATATTGCAGGTTCCACAGATTGAATGGCCACGACACAGATGATTGCTACGAACTGAAGAAGGAAATAGAAAAACTGATCGAGAGAGGCAAGCTGAGTCAATTTGTAAGAAAAGAAACAGCTGATGAGAAAACAACGCTCCCGCATGAGGGAGAAACACGGCCAGAAAAGAAGCAGAAGAAAGGGGTGATAAACGTGATAGCAGGCGGAATCTACGAGCCTCCAACAAAAAGAACTCGCCGTGAACGGCGAAAGAGCAACACACATAGGGGGGATGCCCTCAATTACTCATTTGCGAGAATCACGGAGCCACATGCGGATGCCCTGGTGATCACGATGGCCGTTGAAGGATGGGACGTCAAGCGGGTCCTTATCGACACAGGCAGTTCTTGCAACGTCATTACCCGGACAGCATTCAACAAGTTGGGAATCAACGACGAGCGGGTGGAACACACCTTCATGGATGTAACTGGTTTTGGGGGTCAATCCTCCCAAACAAGTGGGCAAGTGGTGTTGGAGGCAGAAATGGGCGATAAGAATCTAAAATGGCGAGGTGATTTAGAATTCGCAATTGTTGATCTCCCACTGGCCAACAACATAATTCTGGGACGGCCATTCCTGTCGGAGACGGAGTCGCTCATCTCAATGAAGCATTTAACGTTACATTTGCCAACACACCAAGGGCGAGTCATAGTTGAAGGTGATCAACTTGTATCTCAACAGGCCTATACATTATCACTTGAACCAAAACCGGAATAGGAGGATAAAGTCGAAGAGAAGCTGCCGGCGGAAGCATTGGGAGAAACGGAACTATTCGCCATCTCGAATGACAAGAATGTGCGAATAGCGGCTGGACTCTCAGAAGAAACAAAGAAAGCCATTACCGAGGTATTGATCCAATGTGAGTCGGCATTTGCCGCCCCAAATGAAGTGCTAAAAGGAATAAGCCCAGACGTAGCAACCCATCGGTTGAATGTAGACAAAGGGGCAACCCCAGTGCGGCAAAAGAAGAGGGGACATGCTCCTGAGCGGCAAAAGGCGATTGAAAAAGCAGTGGCGGACTTGCTAAGGTCGGATGCGATTCGAGAAGTCACCTATCCGGAATGGCTAGCCAATGTGGTGCTAGTCAAAAAGCCGAATGGAACGTACAGAATGTGCGTCGACTTCAAAGACTTGAACAAGGCATGTCCGAAAGATATGTATCCACTTCCTAACATTGATATATTGGTAGATGGAACTGCAGGATATGAAGCTTTATCATTCACCGACGTGAAATCCAGTTACCATCAGATACCCATGGAGAAGGCGGATGAAATCAAAACATCGTTCATAACTCACCAGGCGACTTATTGCTTCAAGGTGATGCCCTTTGGATTGAAAAACGCGGGAGCAACATACCAGAGGATGATGAACAAGATATTTTCAAACAAATCCGGCGAGAACTTCTCGATCTACGTTGATGACATGATCATCAAAAGCAAGAAAATGCAAGACCACCCGCAGGATATCAAAGAAATCCTGGAAGTACTAATCAAATATGGCCTCAAATTGAACCCAGAGAAATGCACATTCGGAGCGAGAGCGGGAAAGTTCCTGGGTTTCATTGTTAGCGGCAAGGGAGTTGAGGCCAATCCCAAGAAGGTTAAAGCAGTAATGGAGATGAAAACGCCGAGGAGCATAAGAGAAGTACAGAGACTAAATGGGCGGTTGGTGGCATTAGGGCGATTCATATCATGCTCAGCTAGGAGATGTCTACCTTTCTACAATGCCATCAAAAAATCCAAGTCCTTTGAATGGACGCCGAATTGTCAAGAAGCATTCGAGGGGATAAAGCGATTACTGTGTTATCCGCCCTTAATGAGTAGGCCGGAGGATGGAGAAGATTTATTTCTCTACGTATCCGTCACCAATATGGCGATATGCACTGTGATGGTGCGAGAAGAAGAAGGGCAACAATATCCAGTGTACTACGTGAGCAAAGTCCTGAACGATGCAGAACTCCGGTATTCGAAGTTGGACAAAATGGCCCTCGCAGTGATAACCACGGCGGCTAGATTGAAACCATACTTTCAGGCGCATACTATCATTGTGAGAACTGGCATCCCAATGCGAAAGGTATTACAGAAACCTGACGCATCCGGCCGGTTGATGGAATGGTCAATTCGCCTGGGGGAATTCGATATTCGCTATGAAGGGAGACCAGCGCTAAAGAGCCAAGTACTCGCCGATTTCGTGAACGAATTCACCTGGGATGATGATGAATGTCCAAAGGCACAAAAAGAAGAGTGGAGCATGTACACAGATGGGGCCTTATCTGCAGATGGAGCTGGGCTAGGAATCGTCATCAAAGGTCCGGAGGTTATCCGCCTGTACTATGCAGCAAAATTAACTTTCAAAACTACCAATAATGCCGCAGAATACGAGGCTATGATTTGTGGATTGAGGTTGCTCAATGAACTCACCCCAGAAAGAGTGGTAATCTACAGCGATTCCAAACTCATGATAAACCAGATCACAAAAAATTATCTGGTGAAATAGGAGGAGCTAGTAAAATACCATCAGGTGGTCAGCCGATTGACACAAGAGTTAACGCACAAGGGAGTCGTTTGGGAGATGGTGCATGTTCCGCGAGGCCAAAATGCAAAGGCTGACGAATTGGCAAAAGCAGCGGCAAGTAGAAAACCATGGAGTCAAAAAGCATGCAGCTTGGAAATAAAATCGGCACCAGCATTCGAGGTTGATCAGATTATGATCATCGAGGAACTGGAAGACGATGAAGATTGGCGGATGCCAATCCGTCAATATCTGGAGCAGGGAGATTTGCCGGTTGATAAGAGCTTAGCCAGAAAAATAATTGGGCAGTCGGCACGATACTCAATGCGGGATGAAACTTTGTATCGGAAATCGTACACATGTCCATGGTTGAAATGCGTTAGTCGCAATGAAGGAGACTATGTGATGTGAGAACTACACGAAGGAATTTGTGGCGCGCACGAAGCTTCGGCGGCATTGGCAAGAAAGGTCAAACTGATGGGATACTACTGGCCCAAGGTGGTGGAAGATTCCCAGAAGATGGTTGCGGAATGTCACAACTGTCAAATCCATGCGAATGAAAAGCATGTTCCCAGAGCTGAACAAATCACTATAATGACGGCGTGGCCATTCGCAACATGGGGAATTGATATAGTGGGTCCATTCCCAGAAACAACAAAGAAAAGGAAGTATTTGATAGTCGCAGTGGACCACTTCAGCAAATGGGTAGAAGCGGAGGCAGTAACCGCACAAACACCTGAGCGAATGATCGAGTTCTTACGAGAGAACATTATCATGCGATTTGGGATCCCGCAGAAGCTTATAACCGACAATGGCACCCAGTTCAACTGTGCCAAGTTCAAAACATACTGCGAAAGCATGGGAATCAAGAATCATTTTTCTTCTGTAAACCATCCCCAATCAAATGGTATGACGGAGGTTACCAACAGGGCCATGGTTCAAGGCATCAAGAAGCGGCTAGGTGATAAAAAAAACAGGTTGGGCGGATGAGATACCCCATATGTTGTGGGCATACAGAACCTCTGTAAAGGCAGCAACAGGCGAAACACCTTTCTCGCTAGTTTATGGAGCCGAAGCAGTCCTACCTGTTGAAATCAAGTCGCCCACAGATCGGACAATTTATTATTGCGACACACAAAATACTATCAACATCAGAGATGCTTTGGATTCTGTGGAGGAACGAAGAGAAAAAGCTTACATGCGAATGGCAATGTACCGCAATAGAATCAAGAAATACCATGACAGAAGAGTGCGAAAAGTAATGATCAACGAAAACGACTTGGTCTTGAAAAAAGCAGATAAAATACAGTCTAGAGATGGCAAAGGCAAGCTAGGCGTCAACTGGATCAGGCCATAAAAAGTATCCAAGAAGATGGGACCGGCCACTTTCGAAATAGAAGAAATGAGTGGAAAGAAGCTCCCGCGCACCTGGAATCTAGAGAATCTACGCCTATATAGAAAGGCCGAGTAGTTCGAGGAAATGACGAGTACTCTTTTTCCTTTTATGAGTTTTTCCCACTGGGTTTTCTGATAAAAGGTTTTAATGAGGCTTCGATCCCGCACAATTGGTGTACATATGTAATAAACTTTTTCTCGTCATCAATAAAAGTTATTACATTCACTCAGTATGTTACAACAAAATGCGGATTCTTTACAAAAACACATAAATGTGTTGCCTCTTAAAGAAAGGCGGATGCATGATTACGCATCACTCGCAAAAAACCTTAGGGTTAAAATCAAAAACACATAAATGTGTTGCCTGTTAAAGAAAGGCGGATGCATGATTACGTATCACTCGCAAAACCTTATGATCAAAACTTATGATTATTTTCGAAAGAAGAATTATAAGTTAAGGCATAAAATTAAGCGAATAAACGAGTACTCAAAATTGCAAAAAGGGTCTGGCCACCCTAGCTATGAAGAAACACAAATATGGAGTCGGCAAAAGGACAAAGGGCACATATAAAGGGCAAAAAAGTGACACACATATGAAAAGCAACAACCGAAAGAAAATATATATATCAGAGCGGTTTGTTACATGGTTTTTACATACAAAAGTCCAAATATAAGTTAAGCTATGCTACAGCTTCCTCTCCTTCGCCCTTAATGCCCTCCTGGACTGCGGCGACTCCCTCATCTCCTCCGGTAGGAGGATCTACTTCAAGCGAATCCTCAACCCTTGAATCAGTAACCGCTTCAGTAACCTCTTCGGCGAGAGGTACCTCTTGCACAGGTTGAGAAACAGCTTGGGGTGCCTCTCCTTCCGCGGGCTGAATAGGGATCTCGCAGCTAATCGGAGGATTCTGAAGACTCTTCCAATCTAAGAAGAGTACCTCATCCATATCAGCATCCTCGGCTTCCAGCTTATCCCACTCCCCAGTTAAATCCTTTTCAGGGATGGGATCCCCCTCGCGGTACGCAATCGCTACTCGGCTCCTTAGCATATGAAAGGCCTGATCGTGTGTCCATACAAAAGGAGGAGTGCTCTTCAGGAACTTGATAACGGCGGATTCTTCCTTGCTGGGATACCCGAAGTTCAAACTCTTTACGTTGGGTCGGCTCCAGCAACGAAGGAAGTTCAGGTTTTCCTCATTAAACTTGATAAAAAAGTAAGATCGATCCCACTCGCGGACCTTGTTCAGCTTCTCATCAAAACTATAGTATCCGCTCTGGCGGATGAAAGTGAAATACCCCGCTGAGCTTTTGAAATGGTGGAGCTTGGAGAAGATTTTGGGCGAAAAGGGAACCTCCAAACAATCCGCCAAGAATTTGTCCAGAGTCAAATCGGCCCAGCCGTTAGGATGCAATTGCCCGGGCGCGATTCCGTAACCGCCTAGGACGGAAGCAATCTCATCCGCCAGTGGATAAGTGAAGCCGCAGATAATCTGGGCCACGAAAATAGTGAAGTACCCGTTTGGGAAATCGCCCGGTCCCCTATCCTCCCCAGGAATGATAGTCTCGAGACCTCGGAGCCAGGGATAATGCTCCCGCAAATCATCGATTGTCTCTTGACAAACCAGACTTCCCGACCTGTCCTTCTTTGGTAACAAACGAGGGGTTGGGACAGGTGGCGGAATCAACTTTTTGGGGTTAAAACCTAAACCCTCGTCGGTTATATTCGCCAGATGAAGGAAGTCGACGGGATGAGAATTACACCCAGGAGAGCTGGTTGAAGCTTCCTCAACCATCTTTTCGACCTCGTTAGAGACCTCGCGGACATAATCATCGTCAAACGGCGCGAAGTCGAGGTCTGACATGATCGATAAAAGGAAAACAGAAGCAAAAAGCCGAACAAGGAACAAATGTGAAAAGAAAAACTTACATGAAAAAGACAACACAGTGAAGTGACGGGATTAAGAGGTCAACGCCGGAAAAGAAGTAACGGAATTAAAAGGTCGACGCCGGAGAAAACGAAAGAGGGGAAATGCACAAATTCAAAACTTTGAAATAATCGGACAAAGACGAAGCGTCCCCTATAAAAAGACCCTAAAAGGGCTCTTGCTAGACCAAGGGGGAGGCATGTGATAACCCGCGAAGCCCAAAACGGGTTATATTCATTTCGCAAGCCCAGCCCATATTAAAGCCCCATGAGCTAAGATTGGACGGGACCCGAATGAAGGAAGCGGGCGCAGCGAGTAAACCGCCCCGAATTCCTAAACGGAGCGTCAAGACTCCCACTCAAAACCACGTTCGTTGCCATGAAAGCCACGAAAGGGACATGGCCTAAAAAGGGGTAACCGCCCTCAGAACGTGGCCCACTAAGGAGTAACCGCCCTCGGCGGTTACCCAAAAAACACCTATAAAAGGCCTTAAGAATAAGGGGGGAGGTACGTTCACATTTTTTCCCACAAAGCTATTGCTAAATTATAGACTCATTTTTACAAAAACTGACTTGATCGTCGGAGAGTTTTCCCGGAGATCCTGTCTCCGGTTTTGTTTTGCAGGTAACTCCGGCAAAGAATATCAAAGCGGATCCAGCAAGTTATCATTTATAATTAAAATTATCATTTCGTGTTCGATTCGTATTAAAAATTCCGAAGGCAATGTGAAAAAGGAAAAGTAATTTTTGATTTCATGATTCTATGGATTTATTGTGCTAGTAATAATAACAAGATAAAAGTATAAAAATAAACCTTGTGGTTTGGTCAATTTGCAAACATAATTCACGTTGGTTTAAGAGTTAACAAAGAAGTATCTTGAGATTGATTTCGTTAGCAAAGACAATCTGAACTGACTAATGGTGTTAAAAATGATGGCATGGAAAATTAGAGGGACATTTTTATCCTTTCATTTATTTTATATTTTTATTATTTATTTTATTTTAAAATCACATGCCTTAACCAATCCAACTAACTGACACCTCACCATCTTCCTAAATACTTCTCTCTCTCTCTTCAACCTTTCCTCTTTCTCCACATACCTATTTTTCTCTAAAAAAATTACTAAACAACAATGAATAACAACAATTCCATTACATGATCCTAAACGTTATCTGAGGAATTCAACAAATCATCCTGGGAATTCCTAACAGAATAGAATTCATCTGACCTTAACTTCCAAGCTTTGCTAGACACAGAAATGGGGGATTCCACAAAAAACATCCATAAACTAGACGATAAAAATGTTGAAGTTATCATCAATAGTTTTCACGAATTAGGTATTTACAACAAGAATTGGGGAACAAAGTATGGCTAGTTGGACCAGTTTTTCTATGTAATCGGAACGTTGAAGTTATCACTCTAAATGAACAAACTATTCCCAATTGGCTTTACGACAAATTTTTCTTTACTTAAATTTTGGAAGTGTGGCTCAGACGGCTCCTCAACAGCTCCCGAAGATTGTTGTCGGACTAGAGGCTTCTAGTGACCAATTTTTGCGGGTATAATTCATGAAAGGGGTAGGATTAAAGAGAGAGTGTGCATTACTTAGTAAAGAGGAAAGATGAGAGAGAGAGAGGAGATGATGAGGTGTCAATTGATGATTGGGTAAATGGTAAGATTTAAAAAATAAAACAAATGAAAGGACAAAAATATATTTCTGACCATTTGACTTTGACTGTCATGTCATCTTTTTTAATACCATTACCTAGTTTAGATTCATGTCATCTTTTTTAATACCATTACCTAGTTTAGATTGTTTTTGCTTACAGAATCAATCCAATGTTATTGAACTCAAACCGGACCAACCGATTTAACCAGTTAAATTGAGAACCAGTGAGAGTTCCGATCCGAATTACACCGGTTTGTTGCATTTGCAACAAACCAGATAAAACCAGAATCAGATTGGAAATTGGTAGTTCGATCGGTAACCGGTGTGATCCCGGTTTGTTAAAAAACACTTTCATGAACATAATAATTTTTTGCTCACAACACTGTGTAGGTGCGTGAGAAGCTCTCACTATACATGCAATTGTTTGGTTTGTTGTTGAAGCATTATATACAACACTTCTCTTGGATTACTTTCTTATCTACCGATGTGGGAAACATTTTATCTTCAAAACCCTCTAATCTGATTGACTATTTCCTTTGTTTTCTGTGAGAGATTTTTTTTTTTTTTTTTACATAGTTATTAATTTTTTATTGTTGGTTTTTTTTTATGTTTTTTATAGGTTCTTCTTATTAGTTCTTAAAAAAAAATTATTATTAATATACCATACCATAGTTGGAATATATAAAATTTATAAAAATAATTTCAAATCAATTATATATTTAATATATATTATTTATTTATTCCGGTCCGGCCAATCTGCGCCATCCAATCCGATCAACTGATCCCTGACCCAGTTATAAATCCGATTTGACGTCCGATCCGGTTCTGATGATATTGGATCAATCTGAAAATATCTCTTTATCAACTTTTAAATCACATGCATTATGTTTACAAATAGACTAAATCATAAAGTTTATTTTTATACTTTTCCCTAATAACAATTCCACCATTATTAATCTCACCTGAATCAAATCGGAGGTGGTAAAAAAAGAAATGGAGGTTGTTTGATATAAATTAGGGTGCGTAAATTATTTATTACTTTTTGTATTTTATTCTATTTACACTAATATATAGACAAAATTTTAAATATAAGTCATGTGTATTGCTGATTTGGAGATAATATGTCTATCATTGTTTTTCAGAAAAAAGACGGAAGTTCTCACCATTAACATTTTGATTGTTTACCTTATATTGATTAATAAACTTCAATTTTATTATATAAACATGAATTTATATATATAAGGAAAAAGAAAGAAGAAGAAAGGAGAAAGGAAGAAGATGAAGGAGAGAAGAATGGAAGAGGAAGAGAAAGGTAAAATTTCTAAGAAAACTGTCAAAATAAATTCTGTGAATACGATCAATGGCAGATGTAGAAAATAACATTGGCAATGGTGGGATATTGGGGCAACGACGGGCAACCGTCATGGTCTAAATGTCATTTGCTTTTTTTTTAGAACATCTCTAATACAAGATGCTTGTAAGGATGTTTGTTGATATAAAATGTAGGTATTTGAAATTGTCACGTCCGTGTTTAAATTTCTAAAATTTATATTTTGATATTAGTATATATTATAATTATTAGGTGTGTGATTTTTATTTAGTGCTGTAGGAAAAGTTTGAAGTTAATTTGATGGTTCTAGGTGTAAATTAAAAGTTTAGGATAATTTTTAAAAGATTATATAAAGATGGAGGATCATATATGATATTTACCAAATTTGAGATATATATCTCAAACTCAAATCAGGCGGTGATGAATATCATCTGTTTCTTTCTTTTTCTTTTTCATTTTCTTTTATATTTATCATCAGTTTTCTCTGAACCGTTTCTTCACTGTTTTTTGATTTACGGAGATTCGACCGTCCGAATCACTTGAAATTTAAAATATAGCATCCTTATGCATAGATCTAAGTCCTAACCGAAAAGTTTTTTAGTTTCGGCAATGTTTGGAGGGAAACATCTTAGACAGGATTTAGAGGAGAATTGAGCGGGTGTATTTTAGCCAAGGTAAGTAACTATCAACTATATTTTGAGTTTTACGTATATAGATATATATATAATCAAAGAATTTTCAGAAATTGATATTTAAGGATTATACGGGTATTTTATAAAATGGAGATTTTTCATGATTTTGCTTTTTATTGTGAAATTATGGTTCAGATGAAGCTATTGACTATGTTTCTATGTGAATTTCAGATTTTACTTGATTATATTGATTTAAGGCTTCATTTGGTTGATTTACATATATACATATATGTTTTGGGTTTTAATGTATATATATATTGAATAAAAAGAATTTGATGATTTCTTAAGAATTGTTTTTGGATTGAGAAATCTGTTGTGGTTATTGTTGTTATTATTTTGGATTGAAGTCCAAATATGATTTTTATGAGTTGTGATATTTCGAAAGATTAAATGGTTTTGTCCATCTAGGATTGTCCGGGGTAGGAGTTGTATTTGTAAGACCATATCTAATGGCGATATGGCCAGAGTGCACGGCTGGTAGTCCTAACTGTTAGGCAAGGAACGAGATATAAATGAGATATCTCGATATTGTTATGATTGATGTTATGATCTACACGGGTAGAATTCGAGGATGGATACACATATACAACTTTGATTTTATGAACTTAAGTTTTGAGTATATTTTATAAGGTTTTGATGACTATCTTATAAACTTAAGTTTTGAGTATATTTTATAAGGTTTTGATTAAATCCCTTTATAAACGTATATATGTAGCTATGTTAAGTAAAGTTAGTTTTTATGGCTGATAGTTTCTTGCTGAGATTTTTGTCTCACGTTTTTAAATGTTTTAATGTTTTTAGGTGAGAAAGTACAGGATATAGAGCAGGTTACCGACCGGTTAGGCGAGGTTTGGAAGTTGGCTGCTTATTATTAGAATTATGGTTAGAACTTTGGTATTTCAATTGTAATATAATGATATTTGGATAAATTGGAGACTCCTAAGTATTGATTATGATCTTTCTATTTCACGCCCGATGCCGATTGAGGTCGTTTAGGGTCGGGTGTGACAGTTTGGTATCAGAGCTCTAGGTTAAATTCTTCGGACCTAAGGTTGAGGAATATGAATATTTGGTGCAAGCTAAGAAATAATTTGAAATTTTTCGAGGATTTGATGGTTAGTAAAATATTGGGTGTATGAACATCTAGAGATAATAGATAATTGTCTATATAGGTGTTGCGGGAGAATCAGATCCGTATCTTAATCTTATGATGCATTTTTCGACCAGATAGAGGCTGAATCTGTCATGGAGTCCTAAATGAAAGTTCTTTATTATTATCTTACGTTTCCAAGGGTTTTTGAATCGCCCTAATTGGACTCCGTATGAAAAAATTATGCTGAAAACGGCATATGTTGGTCATTTTAGCGTTAAACCAGAATTTGGTTTTTGCTTTGATTTTTCTCCTTATTTGAGAGACATTGCTACTGGTTTACATGATAAGTTGGTCTTTTGAGGAATATAGGAAATTGAGGAAATGATAAAGTGATAAATGGAAGATACTAGATCTGGGATTGAGGAAGATAAAATATGGAGGATTCATTTAATGAGTTTGGAAGTTGATTAATGATTGAGAGATTATAACATGAATTTAGTGTATTATAGAATCTTAAGTTGAATAAATGAGATCTGAAATTTAAATTCATGTTTTATTGGTGAACTTCATTGGGTGTTGAGGTTTAGAATTATTGAGAGTTATATAAATGATGTTTAGAGAGATACGATGTTAGTGATCAATGAGAAGTAAAGTGGGAGAATATATTAGAGTTCATGATTTGATGATTAAATAGGAAAATTTGGTAAGCTTAAATAGTGTTTGAGGAAATAATTAAGATATGAATTTTGAGGACACATTTTTCTGATCTTAAGCACAGTTTGAGGTAGGAAATTAAGAGATAAATATGATATAAGAGGATATAGATAATTGAAATTTTATAGTACATATATTGTTAATAGAAGTTATTTTTAGTGGAAGTTTGTGTGATTATAGTTTAAGTTTATATAAGGATTAAATTGAGTGTTTATAGGTCAAATAAAAAAATCGAATGATATTATAGATTTATTGACGTTTATGGGTGTAAAGATGTCATTTGGAGTTTGGAGGAAGAAAAAAAAACATCGATTATCATAATTTAGGTACTCTATATTTCTTGATTATATCGTTTGGAGAAACGATTAAAGTTTATTTGGTTGGATTGATAGTATATATAGTGATGATTATAAAAAAAATAGCAGGTTACCTTAATTGATTTTAAGGAGTTAACTGGAGAATTATAAGAATGATATTGATATTAAAATTTTATAGAAATTAGTCTTATTGATAGGAAATTGTATCATCATAATGAGGTTTATATTGGTGATGTTGATGTTGAGGTTTATGAAATGACTCTTATACGAGTGATGATGATGTTGATGCTAATGATTGAAGATTATAATATAAATAGTTATTGGAGTGAAAAATTATAGATTTAAGTATTATTATGATGAAATATGATTATAGGTGTATGATGTTTATTGATTGGAATTATTTGAAGTTTAAGACAAATATAAGATCGTACATATTAGCGGTTCAAAAGTGATATTTTTGAAGTCTATAGAACTCGGAAATAGGTGAAATATATTTGATATATATGCAATTGATGGAATCAATTGTGATTTAAATTTATTAAAGTGAGATTTGGTGCATGTTAGGAAAATACGAATATAAAGTGTATCATATCATATAAAATTGAATATATGATATTTGAAGTTTTATTGTAGATTTATTGGTGATGGAATTGACTAGATTGAAGTTTATGGTTACTAAGAGTTATGTATAAATAATTGTTACAGTGATGTGGATATGGATAAATGATGAAGTTAATGGAAGGAAACATTAGAATTTGTGGTCTTATGATGATTATGGGGAATCTTGATAATTAGAAATAACTTCATGAGATTGGAGATTATTTGAGGAAGAAAATTTAGATTAGAGAATGTGAATTTCGAGGACGAAATTTCTTAAGGTGGGGAGAATTGTCACGTCCGTGTTTAAATTTCTAAAATTTATATTTTGATATTAGTATATATTATAATTATTAGGTGTGTGATTTTTATTTAGTGCTGTAGGAAAAGTTTGAAGTTAATTTGATGGTTCTAGGTGTAAATTAAAAGTTTAGGATAATTTTTAAAAGATTATATAAAGATGGAGGATCATATATGATATTTACCAAATTTGAGATATATATCTCAAACTCAAATCAGGCGGTGATGAATATCATCTGTTTCTTTCTTTTTCTTTTTCATTTTCTTTTATATTTATCATCAGTTTTCTCTAAACCGTTTCTTCACTGTTTCTTTGATTTACGGAGATTCGACCGTCCGAATCACTTGAAATTTAAAATATAACATCCTTATGCATAGATCTAAGTCCTAACCGAAAAGTTTTTTAGTTTCGGCAATGTTTGGAGGGAAACATCTTAGACAGGATTTAGAGGAGAATTGAGCGGGTGTATTTTAGCCAAGGTAAGTAACTATCAACTATATTTTGAGTTTTACGTATATAGATATATATATAATCAAAGAATTTTCAGAAATTGATATTTAAGGATTATACGGGTATTTTATAAAATGGAGATTTTTCACGATTTTGCTTTTTATTGTGAAATTATGGTTCAGATGAAGCTATTGACTATGTTTCTATGTGAATTTCAGATTTTACTTGATTATATTGATTTAAGGCTTCATTTGGTTGATTTACATATATACATATATGTTTTGGGTTTCAATGTGTATATATATTGAATAAAAAGAATTTGATGATTTCTTAAGAATTGTTTTTGGATTGAGAAATCTGTTGTGGTTATTGTTGTTATTATTTTGGATTGAAGTCCAAATATGATTTTTATGAGTTGTGATATTTCGAAAGATTAAATGGTTTTGTCCATCTAGGATTGCCCGGGGTAGGAGTTGTATTTGTAAGACCATATCTAATGGCGATATGGCTAGAGTGCACGGCTGGTAGTCCTAACTGTTAGGCAAGGAACGAGATATAAATGAGATATCTCGATATTGTTATGATTGATGTTATGATCTACACGGGTAGAATTCGAGGATGGATACACATATACAACTTTGATTTTATGAACTTAAGTTTTGAGTATATTTTATAAGGTTTTGATGACTATCTTATAAACTTAAGTTTTGAGTATATTTTATAAGGTTTTGATTAAATCCCTTTATAAACGTATATATGTAGCTATGTTAAGTAAAGTTAGTTTTTATGGCTGATAGTTTCTTGCTGAGATTTTTGTCTCACGGTTTTAAATGTTTTAATATTTTTAGGTGAGAAAGTACAGGATATAGAGCAGGTTACCGACCGGTTAGGCGAGGTTTGGAAGTTGGCTGCTTATTATTAGAATTATGGTTAGAACTTTGGTATTTCAATTGTAATATAATGATATTTGGATAAATTGGAGACTCCTAAGTATTGATTATGATCTTTCTATTTCACGCCCGATGCCGATTGAGGTCGTTTAGGGTCGGGTGTGACAGAAAGAGTGCATTGCATTAGAGTAACAATATTGTTTAAATGATTATTATAATGTTACTATTTTTTACATCCCTTTAACATCCGTACTTTTCCTTTTTTAAAATAAAAAATGATTTAATTGTCTTCTGTTGGTGGAATTTTATGGTAATATTTATTATTAAAATAAATTAAATATAAAATAATTATTTGTATGCCTATAGTGATAACTTTTAGAGAATTTTTAGCATTGGAGCTTTAAAAAAAAATTGACAAAGGTAACGTGGATGAGAGAGAAAAATGCTTTGAAAAATGTTTGCATTGGAGATGTTCTTAGGGTTCGTTTGTTGTGTCGTAATGTAATTAAAGTCGTAATGTAATCAAAGTTGTAATGTAATGGAATGGAACAATGATTCTATTACCATGTTTGGTTGACAAATAAAAAAATAATATGATGAAAATACAATTACCATTACAATACTTGCGTATTCTTAGTTAAATGTAATTATACAATTTTATTTACATAATTAAACTTAACAAAAAAAAAACATGAAAAACGTGAAATTAATATATAGTTTTCCTTGTTTTTATAGTATTTTTTACATCTTTCTAGTTTTTCCATTTTTAACCGTTTTTCTATTTTCTCATGTTCTATTTTTTTTTTCTCTTTTCACATTTCGTTTTTTGTTCGTTTTCAGTTTTTGAGAAAGATGAGAGATGAGATTTGACAAATAAGAGGTTAGATGAAACTTTAAAGATAGAAATTAAGATACGTGCTTTGGATGTAATGAGAATTCTAATACATTTTTTTTATGTAACGGAGATTATAATAATTGTTGAACAAAAGTTAATATATGGATTTCTCATTCCATTACAACAAAAGATTTAACATGCAACCAAACACGTTAATTACCTTTCAATGTAATGGGCATTGCATTACAAAGCTCATTACATCTTACCAAACAACCATTAGTGTTTCGTTAGCCTTCCAACTTGTTTAAATGAATAAATGGCAAAAAACATCATAGGCCTCTTATCTTTCATTTTTTGGTTTATTAAATTATTGATCTTTTATTTGTATATATTAAGTTCCTGATCATTTATTTTTGGTCTCATTAAGCCCTTTATGACCAAATTAGTAAGTTATAAATATCTAATTATGTTAAAAAATACTTTATTAACCTCATATGTATTTGAAATTATTAAAAAAATAGATTTTTTACAGTTTAAATTAAGGTTTTTACAGTTTTCGAACAATGAAAAAATACAAATTTGGAATGCAAGTGAACTGAATTACAGTATGTTTTAACCAAATTTTATGTTCAAATTTTTTTTTTGTGGATTGCTAAATACTGCCACCAAATTACTAGTTACCGCTCTCATTTGGATTTTTTTTGCACTTCTCATAATTTTGATAAAAAAAACTGAAAAATCTTTCTACAAAATCTCACAAACTCGAACAACGATAATTGAAATTATGAAAATAATTGATATGTGACAACCCGAATCCTAAAAATGGATGATTACGAGTCATAAACATTAAAATTTACATTTTTTTATAAAAAAATCATGAAAATAATGCATATTTTTTGTGACGATTAGTATTTTTCATCATAAAAAATTAGAGAATTTTGTGTTTTCCATCGTAAAAAATTGAACGATTTAACATTTTCCGTCACTAAAAAGTCTACAAAAAGTCTACAATTGTTCCTAGGCCAAATTTTGGTCTAGGAGGGTGCCGGATCCGACACCCTCCTAGACCAAAATTAGCGTTTTTCTCAAAAATTCAAAAAAAAAAAAAATTATCTAAAGGAAAATTGTCCAATTGAAGACGGTAAATAACAACATCCATTTTTTTTTTTTTATTTCTAATCGCTTACTAAAATTAAAATTAAATGATTATGTATCTAAATAAAAAAATCATCAAACAAATTTATTTAAAGTGAGTGATGTTTCTAAAATTACAAAAATTCACATTGATCGAGTGTGAATTTTTGATAGAAGAAAAACAGGTATGATAAATGAAGAATGAAGTAGAAGAAATACCTATCGCCAAGAAATCTATCTATTAAATATATAAAAGCAGGAACTTAAAAAGCTAATGTGTCAATCATTTAGAGCTTAACGCTGACGTGTAATTTTCACAGATTTTTCAAAAATACCATTTTAATTCAAATCTGCAATATTCTTTTTCTCTCCCTCGGATTATTTTGTGTAACTGCTCGTCAAACGGTTCCTTCTTCTACGCTTAGAAGGTAATCTCTTCTTATTTAGATTTCTATTGAAGATCTTCACATATCCAAAATTTAAGTTTTTGGGTTATCCCTTTCTTTAGTGGTTTTCTCTCCTATTTCTTTATACCGGTATCTATCACAAAACTCTCCTACCGCCTCAATCTCAACCCTCACTAATTGAAGTTTGAATAATTGAAAAGTATCTCAAATCTCAAACCAGATTCAGTTTCGAAAATGGAGTGGATTTATTCAAGAGCTAAATATTTTCTTGCAGTCGAGTTTGATTTTCCTTTCTAAGAGCAATGTGATGGATGACCTTTTTTCTTATTCAATTATTACCAGGTGAGCAACTATGCGTTAACAATGCACCAGAAGCAGGGTCAGCAAAGCAGCTCAATGCCTGGCCGTTTCCACGCAGGATGTATTTCTTTCGTTTTAGTGCTAGACTGCAAACGTGGCTTTTTATTTTTTCTTCCCAGTTAAAATATATATGAAATTCTCTTTAATTGATTGTCTTTGGTGCTTAAATTTCTCTCCATATACTATATTCAATCGATTTTTATGATTAAGTTCATGGACTCCTAAGTAAGCCATGAACTAGCTTTACATAAATACGTATATATTTACTATGAAGTTGCTGTATATTGTGGAGATCATGATATGTGGCTACCATACACTGGTAGCCAAGCATGGATTATGTCACATGGATATGATAAAATTATTGATGAATGGAGATCATGGATGTTTCATTATCGAATTGTCGAGAAATATTTTTTAATTAGCATTTTAATTATTATATACATATTAAAATGTTTTACTAAATACATTATATGTATTGAATTTTCATATCAAATTGGATGCAATTACTTGCAAGAATATGAGGAGAACGTTCTCACCATGAATGTAACTAATTTTTGCTAATTGATTATTGATACCAGGGTAATTGTTTATGCTATGGCTTACTATCCATGGATCTGTTTATGAGTCAGCTTAGACTGGGTTCAAGCTGGGTTTCATGTGCTTATATCTAAAAACACTTCACCCAAGTCCATATCAGCACACTATAAATTCTTCGTGGTTTAAGTTGAGCTTGGGATTCAAAATCAAATACCAACACATCCTAATTTGGTCATCTTCCTTTTATATATATATATATGAAAATAATATTGTCTTTGTTCAATTTTAATAACTAGGAAGCAGAATGGTGATTGTAATTTTTTTTTTTTTTGCAGGATATTAGTAAAGCTCTTGGTCCGTTGGTCTGATGCTTTTTTCATGGTAGTTCTGGATGCATTTGATGATCTAAGCACCTTGGGAAGCAGGTTTGTTTTCTACTAGAAACAAGATAAGCATACATGCCTCTTTAATTTTTGTATTTTATGCACAGGATAAATATGATGGGGTTAAAGTTTCTTTTTTTGTGCTTCTCCATGTGTAGTGTATTTTGTTAGGAATTTGTGGTGTAATAGTTAAACATTATTGATTAAGATCTGTTTTATTTTTTAGTCTCTTCCTTGCTAACCCTTCTAACGAATTGTATTGAAATTGGTTGCCCAATGCATATATGCTTTGGGAAAATGACATTTATCAGCAAATTAAAAATATCTTTAAATTAATTATTTAATAATCTCACAGAATGAGATTTGAATCATATGGGTTTAGGAGGCTCCAACAACAGTAAGTTCAAGAAAGGGGATGAAATTCAGCACAAGTTCTATCTATATCCATATATCTGTGTATCTATGTATTACTATTATATAAAGCAGCAACCTCAGTTGCATTTCTTCTGGATTCGCATACTTAAAACACCACGATATTTCTTAGAATCTAGCTGCCTGTGTAATTTGCAAAGTTAGTCATTGTACATGCTCCAAATTGTTTTCTTTTGGGATTTTAGATTTCAGAATATGGATTGTTTGCAGTTGTAGCATCTTCAGGTTAGATTAAATTTCATTATGAATTTACAAAGGCTTTTTCAATGCTCATACAACCCTTGGTGATAATGAGCAAGATACAATTGATGTTAGACCTATTTGAATTCTTCTAAAGCAGTTATGCTTACTCTACTTCTGAGAAGTGATGTTTTTCATATCCTCATATCAGGACTGAGGAAAAGACAGAATATGGTTGTTATTTAGAAATTGTGGCATCTACATGATAAAACTTGGTACTTAGGTAGGTAAATCATCAGTCTTCTCTATTTCAATTTTCTCTTTTATTGGTGCATTTACATTAAATATGCTTAGAATAATTGCTATTTAGGCTATTCAAATTCATAACATTGTTGTTTTGTTGAGAATAACTACTATTACATTCAAAATATGGTTTAATTTATTGGTATTCAGTTTTATGTTTTAATGCTACACCTTAGTAAATTTGGGATTAGAATGCACAAGGTAGGAGTTCATTTTGGTGGTCTCCCTTCTGATTGTGTTTTCTTGGTTGTATCAAATTAAACATGCAATTCCAGAGAATATTTTATTGAGAGATGCTAAGTTGGTTTCCTTTAGACTGGTTGCATTTGTGATCTTTCTTTATGAATTTGTATTTACTTTTCAATTCTTTTCCCTGTATTTGGTACGATTTTCACTTCAGATAGCTAACATCAAGGAGTTAGTGTGTTTCTGTCACAGCAGGTTGGGGGTGAAGTGATATGACCAAATAAATTTCTTATAGATCGTACCAGGTAAAGGTAGCTATTTGTAAGGAAGTTGGAGTTGATGTCAGCATAAACTACAAAAAGGAGGACTTTGTTGCATGAGTGAAAGAAGAAACTGGTTGGAAAGGTTTAATCTTCTTGTGGGTCACGGAAGATGCCTTTGTCAACTAGAATATGGGATCTGCAGTTTCATTTTGGCAAGCTTAGGAATACAGGTTTACCAAAATAATTCTCTATTCTTCATGATAATTATCACCTCACAGGAATGGATAATATTTACATTATTTTGTGGACAGAGGCTGCCTTGGAAAAAAAATATAATAAAAAAACTTCGGGTAGTGTTGAAGTTAGATGTGTTTGTATTTCAATGGTAACTGTGGAAAACAACTGGCTATAAAATGTTAGGATGTGTTAGCGATATTTTGCGAATATGCTAATTTCAACCTTGTCACGTGTGGTTAGGGTGCGGGCGTGCCAAAACTTGAAATCTAAACGAGGCGATTGGCGAGGGACGCAAGGATTGAAAAAGTCCCTCTTGGGTCTCTCGTGACTTTGCGAGATAAATTGTTTTTATTTAAGCTAAGCGTATAAATTGAAGACAATAAAAAATAAAGGGAATTAAAGTGCGGAATTGACAAAAGACTTTGGAAAAATTGGTATTTTATTGATTGAATAAGTGTTTGAATACATGAAATTGGAAATGAATTACAACTGAAAATTTTCTATATTAAACGTATAGACAATCAATTGAACTAAGAAAAGACAAATCAATATAAAGAATTGAGATGCAATTAAAATAAAATTGGAATTCAACAACAAACTCGGAGCCACAATAGCTATCTCGGATTGATGTTGAATTTTGGCATTGGTGCGAGGTCCTCGGAGAGCTGCAGTCGGTCGGGCCCGTACGGTATGCGTTTTGTGTAATGTCAAAACGTTGGTAGGCAAATGGGGCAGATTTAAACTTGACTTTGGGGAGCTTAATTGGAATGCTTAAGAATTCGGAATTGGACAAGTAAATAGGGTAAATTGAACTTCGGGAATTCAGGGACAACTTTCTATAAGGGATCGAAGGCTAAAACGGATTCTAAATGGACGGAATCTGGTTTTGAAAACGACTAGTCGAATCTGGGAAATTCTGGGCAGAATAGCTAAAAGAATTTGGGGTACAAAGATCAGCTTGTAAACGGAGTTTCTGGACACGGAATTGAGTGAATCAAAAGGCTAGATCGAAATTCAGGACGTTAGGAACAACTTTGTCGAAGGGATCGAAGGCAAAAAATGACGTTAAATGGACAGAATTGGGCTTTGAAAAAGGATGGACGAATCTGGAAAATTACTTTAGAAAGGAAATTCTAATTGAAAACTTGAGCAGAGTAACGACTTAGAAACACTAATTTGAGTCGAGAAAGTTGAAAAGAGGCTTTTGGAACTTGAATTGAAGCTAAAGGAAGCTAAAGGAGGGACTGAAGCTACGAAAAATGAAGAACGAAAGGAAGAACTTGAAGAACTAAGAACGAAAGAACTTAAGAACTAAAGAGCAAAACTAAGGATTAAGCATTGGAGCTTGAGAGAGGGGTTTTGTTGTGTGTTGAGTGTGATTTTTAATGAAGGGGATGGGGTCTATTTATAGTATTTTGGAGTGGCACTTTGGTAATTATTAAGTGGCATTTTGGTAATTATTCACCAACTAACTCAACTACCTCCATGCCACATCATCCCACTACCTCAACTTCCACTAACTACCATTAACTTCCATTGACTGCTTCCAACTGCTGTCGAGAGAGAGTTTACGCCCCGCGTATGTCCGACTACGCACCGCGTAGTGCAGCTTCTAGAGTTGGCGCGTTTTGTTGATGGTGCATACGCGTGGCGTACTTGGCATTACGTCACGCGTAAGGAAGTATGTCCTTCGTATGAGAATGGACGCCCCGCGTATTGGAGCTTCTAATCTCGAAACGCCTTGTTGCCAAGTTTTACGCGTGGCGTCTCTGAGGTTACGTCCCGCGTATTGGAGCCTCTGAAGCAGACCTTCTCTGGTTGCTTGATCTACGCCCCGCGTATTGGAAGACACGCCCTGCGTAGTGCCGGACTTTCTCATCGGTTGGCGGTTAGTTTACAAGTGTATTTTTTCATTATTTTCTAGACAAAAATAGAAACTATACCCTAAATTAAACATAAGCTTTCTATATACATAAAAATAAAATTTATTTTATTTTGGGACAACAGGATGTTATTTTATTTAGGGTTGTTCATCATTGATTCAAATTCAATACAATAGGTGTTGAGGAAGTAATATATGGATTTGTTGTTAAAAATCCAACTCTTTTTTTTTTCGAAAAAGTTAAAAATCCAACTTAATCCATATACAGTTCATATTTTTCTAAAATTGTTACTTGATGATCATTTTTTTTGTTTCTAACCAGCCAACTTTCACTTTATTTGATAATCTTACATGTACAAGCCTCCAATTTTAAATTTTGGGATTTATTTTGTTTTTTTAAGGTTTTATTAATGTTGTTTTCATATTTTTAAAAATAAAAAGGATAAGGATCAAATTTGTAAAAGTACAGATTTACCCTCACATTTTAACTCTAACATTTTCAAGTCACATTAATTTTAGTCCTATTTGACTGTTGCATCAAAGCTTCCAATTAAGTTTATTGATAATTTAAAATAATTTCATAGACAATATATAACAACTTCATAGTAAATTTATACGTATTTACTAAAAAAAACCCGTGCAATGCACGGGTATAAAGCTAATATATATAAAGTGTGGAACAAAAGTTACATTTGTCAAAAAGATAGAGATTCAATTGTCCACGTGGCACCATAATAAAGAAATAGTTGATGTGTCATAATTATAGAATTATTATTAATTTCTAATTTTCTAAACTCTTCTAAATTAGTTATTGATTATCCATAAATTCAATTTCAAAGTGAATCCAATTTTTTTGATTTAATATGCTTTAATGGGTTTATGGATAATTACAATGTTAAAATTGGATTGGATTTATAGATTAAAAATATGATTTAATGTTCTTAAAAAAAATTTAATGTGATAAATATTCTAACTGTAACACATATCAAACAATTTCCAATAATTCATGAATCCATAAAATATGATTTAATATGGGCCTAATGCTTCCCCAGCCCCCTTAACTTGTCCAAATTGGTCACTTTACCGCCTCAACTCATCGAATGTCCTATTTACCCCATTAACTCCATAAAAGTGGTATTTCTCACCCCCTCAACTTGTTCATTTATCCATCCAACTCATAGAATGTTCTATTTACCCCTTAACTCCATAAAAGTGGTATTTTTCACCCCTTACAATTCGTTATCGAAGCCTAAATTGATAACTTTTTTTAAACGTTAAACCTATATTTATGCTATTTTGTAAGTGGAACCTAAATTGATACTTCCCCAAAAATCATAGGCCTATTTTGGTACATTAACTTGTTTATATTAATGTTCTTGTTATTTGTATTTTTTATTCGTTCTTTTTCTTTTCAACATTTTTTACTACTATAAATGGATAAGAAATACCATTTTTATGGAGTTAAGAGGGTAAATAGGATCCTAAGTTGTGAGAAATACCACTTTTATGGAGTTAAGGGGGTAAATAGGATATTCGATGAGTTGAGAAGGGGTAAAATGACAAATTTGGACAAGTTAAGGGGGTGAGAAATACCATTTTTATGGAGTTAAGGGGGTAAATAGGACATTCGATGAGTTGGAGGGGTAAAATGACCAATTTGGACAAATTAAGGGGGCTGGAGAAACATTAAGCCTTTAATATGTGATAGATCCAAGCCAATTTAATGTGATAAATATTCTAACATATATCAAATATATCAAACAATTTCCAGTAATCCATAAATCTATAAAATATGATTTAATATGTGATGAAAAATCCAAGCCAATTTTAATGTAAATTTATAGTGGTAATATCCATAAAATATGATGTGATAAAAATATTACAAATTGTATTCTATATATATAATATAAAACATGTCTAACTCCTAATTTTTTTGTTGTTGATTAAAAATATTCCATTCTATCATCATTTTAAATTTATTAATTGAAATTATATATACATCTCAAATGATAAGGAATCCATAATTTGGCAGACCTTGCTTAAGTATTATATTGAAATTTATATAGAATTGCTATTGTAACAAAAAGTTATTGTTCCGTGTACAAAAAAAATACTAAAAAATACTTATTTTCTAAATTAACTTATTTTTCAATTACTAAGAAATTCAAAGTGATAAACATTGAAGATGTGTTCTTTTCACTAGGTGCTTATCTTGAAAGTTTTGGAGATAAGCATGAACTAACCAAAACGGTTGAGCAGAAATAGGATATGGTTCCACCGAATCATGGCGTAGGTGAGCAGACACGCTAAAACTCTAAACCCCACTCACGAGGATACACCTATAAATATTAGCTTCGGCACCTTTGTTCTCCCTCAAGAAAGGAAAAAGAAATCTCTTAATGGAGATTAACTGTTTTGATTCTGAGATTGGTTCTAATTGTCTATTCACAAATGTTAATCTCTTTCATTTAGTTTATTCTTTTTAACTTTCTCAGCACTAAAAGAAATTTTGGGGAATTTCAGTTAAATTACAACGGTGTGGTTTAGCCTGTAACTATTGGAGAAGGAGCAGCTGTTCTAATTTGTTGGGCTATATTGGATGGGTGAGATTTTATGTTCAACTGTTAATAATATTTTTTTATATATCCCGTGCATAGCACGGGTACAAAGCTAGCTAGTATAATATAAAACAGTAACGCTGGAACTGAGGTGTCACTTCCTCCTTTTTTAGTGATAAAAAAATTAATATATTAATTTTAATTATATTATTATATTTAACTGTAAAAAGATTATTTTATCCGTACTATATCTAAGAGTTCTACAGAATTTAAATTAATTCCTAAAATCTCTCTAATTCTCTACATATCTATCTATATATAATATAAAACAGATGGAACTAAGGTGTCACTTCCTCCCTTTTTAGTGATAAAAAATTTAATATATTAATTTTAATTATATTATTATATTTATCTATAAAAAGATTATTTTATCCGTACTATATCTAAAAGTTCTACAAAATTTAAATTAATCCCTAAAATCTCTCAAATTCTCTACATATTTATCTATATATAATATAAAACAGTAACGATGAAACTGAGGTGTCACTTCCTCCTTTTTTAGTGATAAAAAATTTAATATATTTATTTTAATTATATTATTATATTTATCTATTATCCGTACTATATCTAAGAGTTCTACAGAATTTAAATTAATCCCTAAAATCTCTCTAATTCTCTACATATCTATATTTATATATAATATAAAACAGTAACGATGGAACTGATGTGTCACTCCTCCTTTTTTAGTGATAAAAAATTTAATATATTAATTTTAATTATATTATTATATTTATCTATAAAAATATTATTTAAAGTAAATGTGAAAATAAAATAATAATATTTAATTTATATAGCACCTTTATGTCATTAATTGTAATTATTATATTATATTTTTATTAATATCTATACTATATATAATTACGGAAGCAGAGAGAAATGAGAAGAAGTGTTTTAGAGGTCTTTTTGATGAGTTGTCAACGTAGTAAAAAATCAGATTAAAAATATTTAATTAATTAAAAATAAATATTTAATTAATTAAAAATAACAAATTTATATTTATAATATATTAAACAATTACTAGCCTATTAATTAAAATAATAAAAGAAAACAAGAGTTACAGGAAGATGAAAAAACACAAAGCAAAGGAAATCCAAAAGTCACAGATAAACTTCTATATAAAGCATGATAGATAGTATTCCACCATTATATTCATTGGTCACGATAGATAGTATTATATTTCTGAAGGTAAATATTCGATTTTTTTCATATGTTGTAGTTATTTTGTTCTCAATTATGTTGTTGTTTTATTTTTATTAAACAATAGTTGTTATAGTTTCATCTTTCAAATCCATTTATGTCGTTACTCAGGTTTTATACCTCTCGCTACATTCTCTCTTATTTTTTTTTAAAAAAAACCCCCGAGAGGAAGATGGTTCTCTCATAATTATCTTTTTCGTCCCTTCATTTTTTTTTCAATTCTTTTGTTTGTTTTTCTTACTTACAAAATTCAAGAATATATAATTATTAGAAAATATTAATGAAGTCAAATAAGTGATATCTGCGAATATGGCTGATATTCTATATAGTGAAAGAATGAAGAACAAATTGATCGAATGTCTTGATGAGATATTACGAGATGAAAATATGAGAAATCAAAATCTTAAACTGATTCAATTAGATATATTGGGTTATTGTAGCAGAATGAATAATTGAATTCGAATACTTGGTGATCATGAAATTCCATCAACCAAAATAATTATCATCAAGATGAATTTGTGACTAATTCTTACGAATTTTATTTTTTTATATGTAACATATTGAATTGATAAAGTTTCTTTATATGCAACATTAGAAAAATATTGATTGTAATAGTTTATAGAATAATATATTGATGTTGCTTCCATTTTAACATAGATTGTAATTCTTTTGTATCGTAGATATAATATTTAATTTTAATTGTAGTTTAATTCAATTTTTGTTTAACCTATATTGTAATTCTTTTGTATCGTAAATATAATATTTAATTTTAATTATAGTTTAATTCAATTTTTGGTTTTTTATTATATTCTAATATATTTCTTAATTAATCTGCTATTTTATTATTATTGTTTCACAGAATATTTAGAATATAAAAATGTATTAAAATTCCTAAAAATTAGAAATCATTGAATTTTGTAAAAATAAATAAATCATTCATCTTTAGTTAAAATTCTATAAAAAAGTAGTCAATTATTTTTAAAATTAATTTAATTTGAATTATCATTAAAAAAATATATATTAATTTTAAATATACATAATATAAATTTTTTTCATAGCATGATATAAAATTATTTAAAAGTAAATATGTCAATTTATTTATTTATTTAAATTATATAAAAGTTTCATACCTCGTGCATCGCACGGGTTTTCGACTAGTTTATATATTAAGATGAATCCGTGCATCGCACGGGCCAAAAACTAGTGTAGTGAAAATCTGAAGCAAGGTCCCTTCATCATCTCTATCAACCAAAATCCTCAATTCTTCACATTCCTTAATCTGTTCATCACTCAAAATATCCCCTGCCCTCTTCTTCAGATTCCTGGAATATGTCGCCGGAGGAGATGGCATAAACTCAAATCCTCCGATCTCACTCCTCTTTCTCATCTCTCTCAATGTTCTGAATATATCTTCACTCGCAACCGCCAAATGCTGTACTCCAGCCCCCTCGTTGTGCTCCAAATATCTCTGGATCTGACTCTTCCTCTTCGTCCCAAACACCGCTTCATTCATCGCCAGCAAAACCGTTTCTTCATTATTAGCTAATATCACTGTATTCAATCCACTCTCCACCGTTCCAACTTCCTCCGCCGTGAACTCAGCAAACTCATGGAACCCGGTGCAGGACCGTTCCTGACCTTTTAGAGGCCCGGGGCGAGATGATAATTTGGGCCCTCCATATATACATTCTACTTTTTTTTTAAGTTGTAGGTCAGATGATTTTTTTTTAATTATTACAAAGGATAAGATACAAATTCAGTCATATTGTTATTAGGAGAGAGCAATCAGCGTTCATGCATAAAATAGTGCAATTTTAAACCTAACATTTATCAATTGGTATAGTTTCGAGCTTAATTGACAAAAATGAGGTTTTTATATGTAATTTCTTATTCTATCCTCGCTCCAACCTCCACTGTTCTGGTCACTCAATATGGTTTGAAGTTGCACATTTCATGTTAATGAAAAGAACTCATTTTTAATCAACTAGGCTTGAAATTGCACCAGCTCGTAAAGGTTATTTAAAATTGCAATATTTTCTACATAAAAGCTAAATTGGTAGTTGAATAGTAGCTAGTATACTAACTATAATTATTTATGTACCAAAATAACAAATATTTATGTCATGTAAAATTGAAAAAGTAAATAAATATAGGCAGAAAGTATAATTAAACTCCGAACTTTGGCTGTTTTAAGGATTAAGCACTTGATCGATTATTTTTTCACATTGAGCCATTTATCATTGATTTTGTTATGTATTTGGCCCTTATTTTACTTTGTTTTTTACAGAGTAATATGTATTTTGACAATTAAATTTAAGAAAAAAAAATTGAAATGAGATAATAATATTTTTTAGAAAAAATTAAATGGTTATTTCTTTTATGGGTTAAGATGCAAAAATACCCTTAACGTTTTGGGCCAGGAGCAATTTTACCCCCAACGTCTAAAATGGTGTAATTTTGCCCCTAACGTTGGAAGTCAAGAGCAATTTTACCCCTAACGTTAATAAATTGGGTCAATTTCAGACACTATTATAAAACACAGATATTTTTGTTCCTTATTCAACACCAATTACATAACAATTCGTTCTGAAAAAAAGATTTCATGTTTTTTATAATTTAATAATAGAATTTGAAATTAATATTTATAAATTTGGTGAATTTTTTGAATTTATTTTGTCTAATTCATCAAAAAAGACAGTATATTTTTTTTCACATCTCAATGTATGTTTATGATTTGTTACTGATAAAATGACACACCTATGAAGTGTTGATGACAAGATTCATTACCAAAAAGACAGTTTGATGAATTATTTCTCAAATTGACTCAATTTTGTTAACGTTAGGGGTAAAATTGCTCTTGACTTCCAACGTTAGGGGTAAAATTGCACCATTTTAGACGTTAGGGGTAAAATTGCTCCTGATCCAAAACGTTAGGGGTATTTTTGCACCTTAACCCTTCTTTTATTGAATACATAAATAAATTTGATAATTTTGATTTAACAAAACAACAAAAATGATGGTGATAAAATGAGATGGGAAGGGAAAAAACATTTGATAATAATAAAAGATTTCATGTTTTTTATAATTTAATAATAGAATTTGAAATTAATATTTATAAATTTGGTGAATTTTTTGAATTTATTTTGTCTAATTCATCAAAAAAGACAGTATATTTTTTTATTTTTTTTCACATCTCAATGTATGTTTATGATTTGTTACTGATAAAATGACACACCTATGAAGTGTTGATGACAAGATTCATTACCGAAAAGACAGTTTGATGAATTATTTCTCAAATTGACTCAATTTTGTTAACGTTAGGGGTAAAATTGCTCTTGACTTCCAACGTTAGGGGTAAAATTGCACCATTTTAGACGTTAGGGGTAAAATTGCTCCTGATCCAAAACGTTAGGGGTATTTTTGCACCTTAACCCTTCTTTTATTGAATACATAAATAAATTTGATAATTTTGATTTAACAAAACAACAAAAATGATGGTGATAAAATGAGATGGGAAGGAAAAAACATTTGATAATAATAAAAATGAGAAGGAGGAGGTTTGAACCTCCAACCACAACTTAATTAGAATCATACGCCCCCCACTTATACCAACTACACCAATTCATTTTTATGTTATTTATGCATCTCGGTTTTATGTATGTACAATCTAAAATATTTTTTTGGGCCCCTTAATATGATGGGCCCTGGGCGGGCGCCCCGCGTTTCATAGCCCAGGGCCGGCCCTGACCCGGTGAACTGTTTCACGTACGATACCGCCGGAGCTAATTCCGCTACATTTCCAACCGCATGATCTAGCCGTCGAATCCCGTAATCCAACGGGAATGACGACGGCGACGCCTCATTTACCGCCTGAAATTTCGGCAGAAACAAACAATTTGGGCTCAAGTAACTGACATAACGCAAAACCACGTCGCCGTACAACTGAACCTCCGCAATACAAGCACGATTAATATTATCGAGTAATATAGGTCCGGCCACTGGAATGGCGCCTTGAGCGACACTAGTATTGAAAGCGATCGCAGCGTCTTCCACTTCTATCGCTATAGCTCGGGCGTTAAGGCCGTGTTTGGTGGAGAATTTGAGAAAAGCTTCGCGAGAGAAGGTAGGAATCGATGCAGTAGCAGTATCGGATAAATTTTCCATGGCAGCTACCGAAGGAGAGTAAGGAGCTGTGAAGAGGAAATTGAGGTCGCCGGAACGGATGAAATAGGAAGCATGAGTGAAGTTACCGGTGGAGAGATCTGATTTGGCGACAAGTGGCATGCCGAGGCCCCATGAAAAACGGTGAGCAGTGTTGGTAGCATCGGAGCACCAGAATTCAACGTGGTGAAACCGCTTGACCGTGAAACGGTCCGACCGGGGAGTGATTTTGACGAAGTTAGCAATAGTATCATTTAGTTTTTCCATTTTTTTCTCGTATTGGTGAATAGTAGATAACAAGGAGAAAATGGGATCTTAAATTATTATTTTTGGTCAAAAGATTTTAAAATTATAAATAGTGAAAAAATTGTACGGGCATGGCAGTACATTAGTGGTTAAAGGGGTGTTTGGTTATTAATGTTCTTTTTTCCCTTTTCATTTCAGTACTACGTTAAAGGAGAGTTTTATGTGTTTGGTTAGTGATTTTTTGTTTGCCTTTTACGTGTTTGGTTAATGAGTTTCTGTTTGCCTTTTATATCTGAAAAGCAGCCTTTTACAAAAGCAGAGAATCTCTGCTTTTTGAAAAAATATCATTTTCCAACAGCAAACCGTAACAGCAACAGCAAATTTGGAGTTACGATAAATATATGTTTCAACCCGAATGGTTCAAATGTTGAAGATTTGTCTACAGTTGCTTTACGGCGAATTTGGAGTTACGATAAATATATGTTTCAACTATTGTTTATGTTCGATGTGCCTTTGGTTGTCTTTTTTCTTTTAGTAGTCATTTTTTTGTCCTAGTAGACTATGTATTAGACTTAACCTATATGTATGTGACGTTTTATGCTTTAGTGGTCTCATCTTGTACTTGCAATTTTACTACTTAATGAAATATTAGCATTACTTTAAAAAAAAATTCCATTCTTCCTTTTTATTGGTGAAGAATTTAGGGTTTAAGGTTTCGTCGAATGAACTTGTACTTTATCGTGAGTAGTCGAAGGAAGAGGAAGAAATGAGGAAAAAACTGATATTTTCCGAAAGAAAGAGGAGGAGAAAAGGGAAAGAGAGTAGGCGGTGAGGCGGATGAAAACAAGGTAGGAAGAAGTTAAAAGCCTAGACGACCTTCTCTCGCTAGGCGGTGCTACAAGTCTTACTACCATATTGTACTATTGCTTTGCCAGTCTATTAGTAGTCCTGCAGAACCACAGTAGTACCAAAAACCCCTTTAATCAAATATAATTATTTAAATTAGGGTTAAGGTGTAAAAATAACCCTAATGTTTTGGGTCAGGAGCAATTTTATCCTTAACTTTTAAAATGGTGCAATTTTACCTCTAATGTTGGAAGCCAAGAGCAATTTTACCCCTAACGTTGATAAATTGGGTCAATTTGAGAAATAATTCATCAAACTGTCTTCTCGGTCATGAATCTTGTCATCTACACTTCACACATGCGTTATTTTATCAGTAACAAATCACAAACATATGTTAGGATGTGAAAAAAATAAGAAAAAAATATTAAAAATATATTGGCTTTTGTACGAATTAAACAAAAAAAAATTAAAAAAATTCACCGAATTTATAAATATCAATCTCCAATTTTATTATTAAATTATAAAAAACATTATATCATTTTTTTTAGAACAAATTGATATGCAATTGGTGCAAAATAAAGAAAAAAATGACTGTATTTTATAATAGTGTCTGAAATTGATCCAATTTATCAACGTTGGGGTAAAATTGCTCTTGACTATAAACATTAGGAGTAAAATTATACCATTTTAGACGTTAGGGGTAAAATTGCTCATGACCCAAAATGTTAGGGGTATTTTTGCACCTTAACCCTTTAAATTACATAGGAAAAACTTGGACTTTGTTGTGAGTAGTTGAAGGAAGAGGAAGAAATGGGGAAAAACTGATATTTTCCGAAAAGAGGAGGAGGAAAGGGAGAGAGAGTAGACAGTGCGGCGGATGAAAGCAAGGTAGGAAGAATAGGTGGTGCTAAAGTCTTATTACCACATCGATACTATTGCTTTGTGAGTATATAAGCAGTCCTACAAAACCACAATTGAACCAATTTATAAATATGAATAATGAAACAAAAAAAAACGTCAAGTCTTATATTAATATTTTTTCCAATTTATAAATATATGTTTTTCTTGAAAATAATAAAAATAGGTGATATTTGCGGTCCAAAGATTCTACACGTTGCTATTTGTGTAAATTATAGATGTATGTTTAAATATTTTCGTATTTCTTAGTATGAGGTACGGTTTCCTCTAATTAGGAGGATACCTAAGTGATAGTTACATTTAATAAGGGTTAAGGTGTAAAAATACTCTTAACATTTTGGGCTAGGAGCAATTTTACTTCTAACGTTTAAAATGGTGCAATTTTACTCCTAACGTTGGAAGCCAAAAACAATTTTACCCCTAACGTTAATAAATTGGGTCAATTTGAGAAATAATTCATCAAACTGTCTTCTCGGTCATGAATCTTGTTATCTACACTTCATGCGTGTGTCATTTTATCAGTAACAAATCCCAAACATTCGTTGGGATGTGAAAAAAATAAAAAATATACTGTTTTTTTGTACGGATTAGACAAAAAAAATTCAAAAAATCCACCGAATTTATAAATATTAATTTTAAATTCTATTATTAAATTATAAAAAAACATGAAATCCTTTGTTTAGAACGAATTATTATGCAATTGGCGCAGAATAATGAACAAAAATATCTGTATTTTCTAATAGTGTCTGAAAATATTTTCTTATTTGTTAGGTACCTCAAAAGATGTTTGATTGAGGAACCGTTTGTTTCAAGTGCTCTTTTTTTTTATTAGGTACCTCAAAAGATGTTTGATTGAGGAACCGTTTGTTTCAAGTGCTTTTTTTTTATGTTTGTTATTATTATTAGTTGTTTATTGTTTGCTTTTATAAATACCGTTTTGATATATGCAGCCCTTAGGGCTGCATATAAGCATTAAACACAAACAGAATATTCTTTTATATTTTCTAGATGTTTATTTATTTTCAAGATGTTTATTTATTATGCATTGAACTTTTAAATACACCAAAATTCATTTAATGCAATCATAAATTCTTTTATATTTTCTATATTTGCATTAATTTTTTATTTTTTTAAAAGATGTCTGCATTTATTATTTCAACAGGTTATTTGTAACTGTGTTATTTCGACAAGTTATTTATAATTTCGACAGGTTATTTATAATAGTAACAGAATAAAAGTTACAAATAGCCTGTCGAAATAACACAGTTACAAATAACCTGTCAAAATGATAATGTTTGTATCTGCATACAGTTAATTGTATTTTGACGGGTTATATACAGTTTTTTGTATGTAACTTTTATCTGACAGACTTAAACATTATCATTTCGACAGATTATTTGTAACTGTGTTATTTCGACAGGTTATTTGTAACTTTTATTCTGTTAATAACACAGTTACAAATAACATGTTAAAATAATAAATGCAGACATCTTTTTAAAAAATAAAAAATTAATACAAATATAGAAAATATAAAAGAATTTATGATTGCATTAAATGAATTTTGATGTATTTAAAAGTTCAATGGATAATAAATAAACATCTTGAAAATACAAAAGAATATTCTGTTTGTATTTAATGCTTATATGCAGCCCTAAGGGCTGCATATATCAAAACCGTTAAAATATATAGCGGATATTAGTTGAATTTTGTGTAAAAATTAGTTGTTTTGAATTTTTAACAAACATTTTTTTACCTCATGTTTAAACTTAAAAGATGAAAAATAGAAACAAACGAACACTCAGTTTTTGAAAATAACCTTTAAAGTTTCACTTCAAACCGTGCAACAAATATAGTGTTTGGTTAGTTCCATATAACAACAACTTTTAGTTATTTTTTTTAATAAAAACAACAACGTGTTAAAATTTTGTATGAACAACTGTTTATATTTATTTAATGTGTGGATATAATGTAAAATTCTCCCTATCGTTTTACAGACATGAGGAATTTTATTTTTAATGTCTAAAATAGTACAATTTTACCGCTAACATTGACAAGTTGAGTCAATTTCAGACATTATTATAAAACATATATATTTTGTTTCTTATTCTGCACAAATTCCACGCAAGTTGATTTTAAAAAAGATTTCATATTTTTGTGTGATTTAAAAATAGAATTAGAGATTAGTATTTTTAAATTCGGTGAAATATTTGATTTTTTTTGTGCAACTCGTACAAAATACAGTATATATTTTTAATTTCTTTAATTTTCATGTTTAATCATATGTTTCTATTCTATTACTAATGAGTGATAAAATGTCGCACATGAAAGTGTAGATGACAGTATTCATGACCGAGAAGACAATTTGATAAATAATTTCTCCAATTGATTCAACTTGTCAAAGGTAGAGATAAAATTGATCTTAGTTGTAAACGTTAGGGATAAAACTGTAACATTTTAGACGTTAGGGGTAAAATTGCTCCTAGGTGTAAACGTTAGGGGTATTTTTGCACCTTGTCCCTTTAAACTTGTCATGTCTGAAGGCGGCGCGTGGGGCGGCTTCTGGTGGTTGTTTTAGGCCTTGTTTGGATGATGATATTTAGAGATAGGTGAAGGTAAGTGTAATTAGCTAACTTTATTTGTTTTGAAATGTAATTAAAGAGTAGAGTAAGTGAATATAGGTGAGGTGAGGTGAATTTTAGCTAATTTTTCCTACACTCTAAATTAGAGGGGAATCATGGTTAGGATATTTTTCTTCCAAAATTACACTTTGTAATCTATTTTATTTATACAAATGAAAGGATATAAGAGTAATTTTATATATAATTACATTTTTAAACCATCACTTACCTGTCATTCCATCCAAACACAACAAGTTATTTTATACACCTTACTTACTTCACCTTATATTACCTTACTTTAATTACACTCTATCTAAATAAGGTCTTAATAAAAATTTCTTTTTTTTTTTAATGAAAATTTTAGTGAAAATTTTATGGCTATATATATTTATATATGTATATTTTTTAAGAAAATTTACATATAAATTCATTTTTAAAAATTTATTTATAATTATGTTAAATTATTATTATATTAAAATCATAAAATCATAATTTTTAATATATTTAAATATTAGTAGTAGGACGATGGCGAAAGAACGAGAACGTGAGAGAGAGCGGACTAGGGTTCGGGATCGGTCTGTGGAGAGGGCGGCGAGAGGCGGATCGGTCGTTGGAGGGGGCCGATTCTGGGCGGATAAGTTGGCCGGGATGGGGATAGGTGGGAACCTTGTGTCGGATGGGGAGAAGTGTTGGTCCCTTGTAAGGTTGCAAGTATAGTTCCAAGGGGGGGTTAGGAACTATTTAAACTTTTTCGCAATTAGGGCAGACTTCTTTTTCTAAGGAAAAAAGGTTTTAACAGCGACGCTGAGTAAACAGCAAGATACTGGCTTAGTCAACTGGTGACTAGGTCAGTTTCTTAGCTTGAGTCAAGAGATAGCACTTAGAGTCTATTCCCGAGCTCAGACGTTTAATGCGCACAACTCAAACTTGACCTCTTTACTTGGTCAGTTTTTGGTTATTTTAAGCAAGCAATATATATAAGGAGTTAAAGGTAAGAAATACTTCACTCAGCAGATTTATCCAGGTTCGGCTTCTTCTAAGCCTACGTCCTGTCCCCGGAACACGTTCCGAGATTTCGAATCCTCTACTGAGCTCTTTAAAGGTAGAGCCTCAAACCTTTTACAATCTTAGCAACTGAGTATGACAAGAGTACCTTCCTCTATACCTCTACTCAATCCTAATCTCTCGCTGAGTACTAAAACCGAGTACTCAGCCTCTCCTTTCTAATTTCTAGAAATGATAAGTGTTTTGTCCTATACAAAGATTTGCTAAGACACTTTAGACGATTGAAATAATCACTCTAGACTTTTACACAGATATAAGAATTGTAGTGTAAGATTTTGCTTTGCTTCTTTGCTTGCAGAACTTGTGTAGAAATTTGGTCAGCGTAATGGCTTGATCAAGTTCTGTATTGAGTGAAGCTTCTGATGGCACTATTTATAGAGACGTCTGGACATCGGTCATTTCGAATTTCGAAATAACCGTTGGAGGGAAACGGCTTCCTGTCGTTGTCATCCTGACTTGCTCAGAGCTCTCGGCCAATCAGAATTGTGTATCTTCTGTCCTCGGTCAGCTCAGCAGTCTGTCTTTCCTTTTATGGTAAAGTTAACTCGACAGCATACTGTGTCGTCTGAACTTTGCCCAAAGGGGAAATACTTTGTCTGGAAGTTTTCCTTCGCCAGCTGCTGTCTTGTACGTTTGTCGAATCTACTCTGCAGCTTCATCTTGAAGTTGTTCCCGAAGGTCTTCTAGATCCTTCTTATGCTGAGTTGCATTTTGTCCAGAACGGCAACGTTTTGACAAACGCGGGCCGAGTTGTACTGAGTTGTTTGACTTGGGCCTTGGCTTCCGTATTGGGCTTGGGCCTTTTAATTCTTATGTCTTATAACAGTTTTAACTCAACATTGAACAAACACATTAGTAGAATAAATCAAAGCATTTAAACTTAGTATGTTTAGAATATGTATTTTAAATTATACTTAAACAATTTTGTCAAATCAAAATTATGTGGAAAGGTGTTTCAACAAGAATGAGGAAGGAGGTAGGAGAGCGGCGGTCTCTGGATGGGAGAGGATCGGCAGATCGTGAGGGGAAGGGGAGAGCCGGGGATCGGTTTTGGCGGGGGGCGAGGGACGGCAGGAGGTTTCTGGTTGTCGGGTGGTTGGCGATGAGGAGATCCAAGCGGCAGGGGATGGGAGCGAAGGCGGAGGGAGTAGGGTTAGGGCATGGGATTTTATGATTGGCCAGGGGGGAAATATTGCTGTCCAGGGGGTTTCTGCGGCAGCGGCCATTGTTGGCAAAAATTCAGATTCGGCCCTGGCCGATGGGGGAATCTAGGCTGTGGGAGATGCGGTGGACGCCGAGACCATGTTTGTCGTGAATTTAATTTCTAGTCCAGTTGATAATGCGATGAATAAAAAATCTTATGAGCAAGGTTTGGGGAAAAGCTCATGGAGAGATATAGTGATGGGAGTGGTTGAGGAGGAGCCTGTGTTTAATGAAGGATTGTTAGAGGATGATTCGGAGGTGGTCTATTCTGATTCTGATGAAGAGGATGGAGATCAGGATGATCCGTTATGTCCTGCGATACGGCTTTCCTCAGCCGATAAACGTGCCCTCAGGTCTAAATGGAAGTTATCCTTAATAGTGACAGTGCTTTGAAAAAGGATTAGTTTTAACTATTTCGCTCAGAGAATCCAGGCACAGTGGGCTAAAAAAGGAAAAGTCAGCATTACTGACCTAGAAAATGACTATTATGTTATTAAATTTACTAGGGCGGAGGACTTTAATGCTGTTAGTAATGGTGGTTGATAGGGGCATTTTACCCCTATCTTTTTTGCGTGATTTACGGTTTAATTTGGGACTAAATAAATAAGTTTAATTACAAAAATAAGTAGATTTTAATAAAATAACGAAATAAAAATAAATTCCGCACTTTCGGTTAATTGTTTTATTTTGAGTAAATTTAGGAAATAAAACGTCAAGCTAACTCGGCTCTCAAGAATTGTATTTCAGGTACGAGCAAGGAGCAAAAATCCTCCGACATACGCGGGGTGTATCACCCTCCACGCAGGGCGTGGAACACATTGTCAGAAATAATTGCTCAAATCCGCAGGCACCACGTGGAACTTACCTACTGCCACGCGGGGCATCCTACCTTCCACGCGGGGCGTATGAGCAATGATAAGCAATAATGTCTCAATCATGAATGTCAGACTGCAAGATCTTCTAAGTCAACTGACAATACGCGGGGCGTACAACCATACACGCGGGACGTGTATGGGAAGTTCTTCAGTCCAAAAAACCAGAGACTTACATACGCGAGGCGTCCTTCAGACTACGCGTGGCGTAAAAGACCCAATTCAAGCAATAAAATCTCAGAAGCTCAACCACGCGAGGCGTACCCCAGTCTACGCGGGGCGTGGTTGAGACAACAAGATCTGAATTTGGTCCACATGCAGGAGATTTCTGACGGAATGGGAAAATACGCGGGGCGTCCTCCACCATACGCGGGGCATGTCATGGGAAAACTGCAGAAATAATGTAGCTCCATACTTGTATCTTGAGAATTTACAATTCTACCCCTAGCTTGATGTGTATAAATAAGAGTGACTAGCACTCATTTTAAAATATAGGCTATAATAGAGAATTTGATATATAGTTTTAGATTTTGTTTTTAGATTTGACATAGCAAAACTCTATCACCTTGAGAGCTTGTTCATTGATTCCGGCATTCCGTCAAAGTTCCGTTCCATCTCCGTTCACCAAGCTCGAGAGTTCCACCTCCAAGTCCTAAGAGACGGCCTTGAGTCCGGTTAGCTAGTTCCGAGGGTGGATTCTTCCCTTTTCACTTGCTAATTAGCTTGTACTCTTCCTATGTACTAGGCTTGGTTGTATTCCATATTTACATTGACCATATTTATAATTTATGATTCACAATCTCTTTTTCTATATATGTGTTGATGTTTGTTACTTGTTTTGATATTCGTAATTGATTATTGTGTAGGGGAACGCGATTTTCGACGCCATTCGGGCTATCTTTAGGGATTCATATAGGTGTTGCCTTACCGGAAGTGACGCTTCGGAAACCGTAGGAATTGACAAGCCACGGAACTTACGGGCCTTAATTTCTGATCTCAAGCATTAGACACGCCTTGACTAGGAACCACGTAGTCTAAGTACTTCACGGGTCGGTCACACTGCACATAATCGTCATTGCAAGAGTAAATCATTAACCATATATATATTGGGAGTCATTGTTTATCGTATTTATAACTTATCACCATCCATATCACTTCGTAGAGTTTTTGTTATATAAATTTGTCTCACCCGTAGTTAGGAGTAGTTTGTAGTTGTTCCCCGAATCAACTCAAAGTATTCGCCGCTTAGATAACGTATAAAACCGAGTCGTTTAATACTTGTAGTTATAAATCCCGTGGATTCGATACCCGGTCTTAACCGAATTATTACTTGATACGACAGAGTACACTTGCCCCTAAGTAGTAGCGTCTAGTAGAGATAGAGCATTTAGGAAGATCACATCCATAGTCATAACGAACTTATCATAATATATATTTCATAAGCTCTACCTAGGCGCCACGCGCATCAGTGGTCCATATATTATTTCTAATCATGTTCTGGCATTAAGGCCATGGGTCCCTAACTTTAACCCACATGATTGTTCTGTAAATAGGATTCTTACTTGGGTGAGATTCCCGGGCCTACCTATTGAATATTACAATGAAAATTTCTTAATAAAATTGGTGGGCTAGTTGGTAAAGTTCACCATGTGGATAAAACCACCATTGGGGCGGTTAGAGGTAAGTTTGCTAGAGTTTGTATTGATATTGATCTTGATAAGCCCCTTTTGTCTAAATTCTGTGTTCAGAATACGGTTTACTTTATTGAGTATGAAGGTATTCATAATATTTGCTATGAGTGTGGTATGTTTGGTCATACTTATGAAGATTGTCCTAAGAGGGAGAAGGTGGTTGAAGAGGTTGTTGAGGCCAATAAAGTGAGAGAAGAGGGGATTCAAGGTGATGGGAGAAACTTTGGCCCCTAGATGGTAGCAAAGAGGCCGGGTAGACGAAGGACTCGTGCGACTATTGTTCAGAATCGTCCCCCTGACATTAGTAAGGATATTGTTCTTCACCAGATTATTCCTGAAATTAAGGAGAGCCCCCCAATAAGGAAGTAGGTTCTGGTGATGATACGGTCCTCGGTTCAGGGTCTAGATTTGGGGTTCTGTGTATTGAGGATGCGCATGACTCTGACCATTCAAACGAGCATTTGGAGCTAAGCATGCCAGGGTTAGAATCTGCTGAGCCGACGACTAATAATGTGGAGGCTGTTAACCCTTTGTTTGAGTCCAGAGTTGAGGCCCTGGGTGTTTCCTAGACTCACGCCCCAATTGGGAAAAAGAAGCATAATGAGGTTAGTATCCCGAAAAATTGTGTTGAGAATAAAAATAGGAAGGCTATAGGTGTCAATAAAATGAGTATGAAAAAACCTAAGGGTTTTTAGAAAAATAACCAAAGTTCCTTAGAATTTTTGGATAAAAGGGGGCCTACTGGTACCTCTTCAAGGCTCTTAGGAGCCCCTAATAAGTATCTGGTTTAGGGTGTTGGGCCTGTGGTCAATAGTCTTCCTTTTTGATGGATTTGTTTGTGTGGAATGTTAGAGGTGCGGCTAACAAGGCTACCCGTATCCATGTTAAAGATTTAATTAAACAATTTAACCCTTCTTGTTTTGCTTTGATGGAAACCAAGATCAGTGGTAGTAAAGCTGATGAGGTGGTTAGAAAGTTTAGAAATTGGAATTGTGTCAGATCGGAGGCTACTGGCCGGGCTGGTGGTATTTGGCTTTTCTGGAAGCCAAATCGTGTTCAGATTGACATTGTTAGTATGGATAAACAATTTATTTATAGTAAGGTTATTTATCCTGGTTATAAATCCTTCTTTATCACCTTTGTTTATGCTGACCTATTATAGCCAATCGTAAAAGGTTGTGGGAGGTTCTGTATACTATGAGTACGGGTATGAAGGATGCTTGGTTTGTGTCTGGTGATTTTAATGATATTGCCCTTATGAACGATCAAAGAGGGGGTGGGAACCACTATGTGAACCGGTTTCTCAATCATAAGCAGAATATGGATTTGTGTGGGCTTTCGGATCTGGGTGCCGCTGGTCATAAGTTTACTTAGAAACGTAATAGTACTTTTGTTCGTTTGGACAAAGTGTATGCTAATATTGCGGCTATCTGTAGATTTTCTGAAGTGACTGTGTTAAATCTCCCTTTTCGTCACTCTGATCACTATCCTATTTTAGTCAAGTTGATTAAAAGTCATCGCCCTAAAGAGGACAGACCTTTTAGGTACCAGGTGGCCTGGGAATCTCACCTTGAGTTTAAAAACTTTGTTCAGAATAATTAGCAGCCTCACTCTAATGTGTTACTTGCTGCTGAGGGGTTTAGAATGAATGTGGTAGGATGGAATAAAAACATCTTTGGCCATATTCTCAGAAGAAAGAATAAACTTTTAAGCAGAATCGAAGGCATTCAACGTATTTTGGAGATTAGTTTTGATCATAGTTTGGATGGTCTTCTCAGAACTCTCCAGAAGGAATTGGAAGCTGTGCTAAGGCAGGAAGAGTTACTTTGGTTTCAGAAATCTAGAAAGGATTGGATTAAAGATGGAGATCGTAATACCAGGTTTTCCCATCTTTCTACTATTATCAAAAGACAGAGGAATCAGATTGATGCTATCAAAGATTCGAATGGAGATTGGGTTTATGAGGATAAGGATATTCGTCACTTGGCCCTTAGTTTTTATAAAGATTTATTCAAGGAGGAGAATGTAGATCTGGATAAAGCTCTTTCTAGGACTACGTTTCCCAGTTTGGGAGAGGATATGATTCTGGAAGCTTTCCACCCTATTGACCAGAAAGAGATTGATCATGCGTTCTCTAGTATTGGAGCTACTAAAGCTCCTGGGGTTGATGGTATTCCTGCTAGTTTTTATCATAAACATTGGGAGACTGTGAAGGAAGGTATTTATAGTTTTATTAAAGGAGTTTTTAGTGGTTACGAGGATATTAGGATTGTGAATAAAACTCTTATAGTCCTGATTCCGAAAGTGGAGAAATCATCTTCTTTCTTACAAATGAGGCCTATTAGTCTTTGTAATGTGCTGTACAAAGCTATTACCAAAATTGTGGCTAATAGACTCCGGTGTATTCTTCCAGATATTATTAGTCAGAACCAAGGCAGTTTTGTTCTAGGGAGACAGATGATGGATAATGTTGTTATAGCTCAAGAGATGGTTCACTCTATGAAAATTAAAAAGGGTAAGAGGGGTATTATGGCTCTTAAGCTGGATCTAGAAAAAGCTTATGACCGCCTTAACTGGAGTTTTCTTCTCGATAGTCTGAAGAGAGCTGGTATTCCGGATAATTGGAGGAGTTTAATCGAGGTCTTCATTTCTTCTCATGTTTTTCAGGTTTTGATTAATGGAGATATGTCAGAGGAGTTTACTCCTTCACGGGGCATTCGTCAAGGGGATCCTATGAGCCCTTCTTATTTGTCATTGCTATGGAGAGGTTGACGCACCTGATCCAAGAGGCTGTGGGAAATGAGACTTTTCATCCAGTGTCCATCAATGAATTATGCCCCTTGATTACTCATTTATTCTTTGCAGATGATGTTATGATCTTTGTGGAAGGAAATGAGGAGCAAATTGGTGTGGTGATCTGGTCAAAAGCTTAATATCCAGAAATCCCGAATGTTGTGTTAAAAAAACATGAGTCAGAGAGTCTGTAAAAAGCTTAGTGAAATATCTGGTATTCCTTTGACCAATTCTTTGGGTAAGTATCTGGGGATTCCCCTCCATAGTGACAGAGTCTCCAAAGCATCCTTTAAAGAGACTCTCGACAAAACTAGTAGCAAATGTGCCAAAGCTAAAACTTTGTCTCTTGCGGGCCGTCTGACTCTGATTCAATCTGTCAATTATGCGGTCCCTAATCATATTATGCAAGCTTGTAGACTGCTTGAGCATGTTCTTAATGATCTTGATAAAATTAATCGGCAGTTTCTTTGGGGGGACTCTGCGGAGGGTAAAAAGATCCATCTTGTTCCTTGGAGGGAGGTTTGTCAACCCAAAAATATGGGAGGCCTGGGGATAAGACAAGCCAAAGACAATAACAAAGTGTTATTAATGAAACTTCTGTGGAGGATGTGGCAAAATCCTTCTTCTCTTTGGGTTCGTTTATTATGCGGGAAATATAGAAAATATAGGATTTTTGGGGGCCCCAAGGAGAGAGTTATCAATTGTTCTTTTCTTTGGAAATGCCTTAGTACTGTGTTTTCAGAGTTTTGCTTTGGGATAGGTTAGGCAGTGGGCAATGGGAAGTCCATCAGCTTCTGGAATGACATCTGGATTGGTGACAAATCTTTATTAGAGGTGTGCATCTCCCCGCCGCCTGTTAATATATGTTATTGGAGGATTGCTGATGTGGTGGATTCGGAGGGGGATTGGATTTGGTCTAAGTTTGACTCTTATTTCAGTCTGGATATGCTCCTGAGAATTAGAGGGGTTAAGATAAGTAGCAAGGAGGAAGATATGGATAGTCATTGTTGGGCTTTATCTAACAATGGGGCTTATACCTGTAAATCTGCCTTTGAGGCCTTCAATCAAAATGTGGAGGTTCCTCACTCTGAAGTTTGGAAGACCATTTGGGCCTTGAAAGTTCCTTACCGCATTAGAAGCTTCCTGTGGCTTGGTGTTAAGGATAGGTTGCTTACTAATTCAGATAGGAAGAGACGTCATTTGGTGGAGTCTGGTGCTTGTGATAGATGCAGAGGGCATGATGAAACCATTTGCCATGCTATTAGAGATTGTACTAGGAGTAAAGAGGTGTGGAGAAAAGTTCTCCCTAACCACCTGCTTTCTGCTTTCTTGACCCACTCTGATATTGACTGGTTTGCAGATGGTGTTAGTGGGAAGTTGTTGGCTGACCTGGAGCATGGTGATATCTTCTTTGCTATTGTCTGTCACCGGATTTGGAATTGGAGGAATAAGGAGATTTTTGGAGGTGAAACTGTTATTATTCCTAATTTGGTTGAGTTCTTCTCTAAAAAATTATATACTATTACTGATAGCTTCAAAGATGATTCTTTAGCCAGGTCTACCCAAAAAAAGGCTATTCACCTATTTGGATGGTGTAGGCCTAAGGTAGGGATGGTGAAGTTAAATACTGATGATTCTTGCCTTAAGGACGGGAAAATTGCCGCAGGAGGTGTTCTGAGAGATGATGGTGGTGCTTGGGTGTCTGGGTTTGCTTAGAATCTAGGTTTGGGTTCTTCATTTTCGGCTGAGCTTTGGGGGATCTTTTCTGGCCTTAATCTTGCCAAGAGTGTGGGTTTGAAGAAGTTGCTTGTGGAATCTGACAACCTCGAAGCTATCAAAATGATCTCCGATAATAAATCTATTTGTTTAAATAGCCAAAATTTAATCAAAGGTATTAGGAGGATTTGTTCTTCCTTTGATCCCATCAACTTCAACCATATTTTTAGAGAGCAGAATCGAGTGGCGGATCGTCTGGTGGCTGCTGGTCATGAGAGGATGGTGGGCGTCACAATCTTCTCTTCTCCTCCTGAGTACCTTTCTTCTCTCCTTTTGGAAGATGTGGTAGGGGTTAGCTTCCCTAGGCTAATCCCGGATTAGGCTTTTTTGGTTTTTTGTTTGTTTTTTCTTTTTTGTTTCTAAAAAAAAGAGTTTATAAATTATGGATTTAAAATATATTTTTTAGGGTTTAGAATTTATGAATTGAAATTTAAAATTTATTATATATAATATGATTTAATTGTAATTTTGTAAGGTAAAAAATCCTCCTTGATATTTCTTGAACCGATTAATTAAAAAGGCCTGAAAGCCCAATATGATCCAACCAAAGCTCCCGCTATCTCGCCTTCCCTTTTGTGTCCAGGAGAAAAAAACAGATTCTTTTCTTTCGCATTCAATTGCAGAGAAAAAAACCCTCACTGCCAAAGCTAAACTGTAGCATAGGTTGAACGGAGGACGAGCAAAGAAGAAGAAGCGATATAACAAAGGAAATTTAGAAGGGAAAATCGATGGCCGATAAGGTCGACGTGAACGCTAAATGGGACGCGTGTCTCGATCTGACGGTCCGACGCTTCGTTTACTCCTCCTTGGCTGGTGCCTTTGGCGGTCTCCTTCTCTTCAGTATGTCTTTCCCTAATTTGTTAATTTGTTAATCTCCTGATTTCGTGGCCTTGAGGATGACTGTTTTATGTCGATACTTCTGCAGAGAACTTTTGAAAATGAAACTTTAATTTTCCTCGTCGTGGTCTGCTGTTTATCCATTTTGTTATTCTAATAATTGTTGAATGTTTGAAGTGTATTCATTATCTTGGATTGATTTTAATTTAAGCTCGCATTTACTTTTCAAAGTGAATGTATTCTTTTGCCTTTTGTTTGTTGCTGTGATATGCAATTACGTGTTTGTAGATTCATAGTGAAATGAATTTCATTTGCAATGAAGAACTTTTAGTTCATGAACAACAATGCTTCTTCTAGTTTCTAGCATAAGTTCATATCTACTTTATCTTGTTGCTTAAATGTTTGTAGGCGTAGGAGAAGTATATGTTGATCCATAATCTATGTATAAAATATAACATTTAGTGTCAGTGTTTAGATTAGCATCCATTTGCTTATATATGTATGTGTATATATATAAGCAAAAAACAACCAAATAACATCTATAGAATGAAAGATCCAAGATAGCTTGTGAGTTTTACATGCATATAATACGCGTCATACTTGTAGGTATGAGATCTTTTATTTTATATTTATTTTGAACAAGGTAAGTTACATTCTAGAAGAATGCCTTAACTCTAGTCTTTGTGGTTAATTTCAGATTAGGTTGTAATTGGAGCTTGTTCATATAGTTCACTGATTTCAAGAGTTTTTGCTAGTTGTTATACAGTTACCCAGATCGAGATTTCCTTACACTACCCTCATCACCTAACTCAGAAAAGAATAGGCACCACAAAAGGAAAAACCGATTTAAGGATAATATAAGGTTGCTAATATGAATTTCATTTAGTTCTATTTTTAAACTGCAAGACAAATCCATACTTCTGTTTACAATCTTGGCAATTTTTCAGCTTATTTCTCAGTTTTGGAGGTAGATTTACTCTATTAATCTACTTGACAGAATTGTTCCACTTGCACAAAATCCAGTGTCTTTACTTTAGGAATAGTAGTCTCCAAAGAGTACAAATTGCTTAAACTTTTCTTTTGGATAGCTTAGTTTTTTTTTTTTTTTTTTTTTTTTTTTTTTGGGATGGGGGTTGGGGGGCTGTTACCTTAGCTAGGTACTTAGCATTGAATAAGCCAGATAGATTAATTAGTTAGATGCATGCTCAGATTTGAACGTTCTGGTTGCTTTTTCTGTAGCACAGGGAGATCCAGTCCGTGCAATAGGTCCAAGTCAATACGCTCTATTCGAAATTAGAAATTGATTAAGATGTTCTTATTTTCAAAACAGGGACTCCAGTGACTCGCTGGGCGTCTGTGGCTTTAGGTGCTGGAGTGGGCATTGGATCTGCTTACACGGAGTGTTCTCGTATTTTTGATGAATCTCCTGCAAATTTGGCATCTCTCAAGTCCCCAACTGCACCTGCTCATGAGGTAAGATTGTGCGATATCTAACAATTGAACTTTTTTACATTCTTGGATTTGTTTTCCTTGGTATTCACACAATTCCCTGTTAGGTGGTATTATATTGGTCTTGGTGGTTTTCTATATTTCTGCAATGAGCATTCAAGATATATATGCTAAGAAAATGATATATATGCAACATATATTTTTGTACATGTGTTGGTGTGTGTTAGCATTATAATGAATACAACATGTTACTAGTTTGGTTATTTGACATTAGATAAAACTTTATAGTATGGATCTTATCTTAAGGAATCTGAAAATTCGCCCCTTTGTTTTCCATTAGTTGGGTTTTGTATGCATTATTTGTTACTTAAATCTTGACAACTTTCCAAGTTGATTGGGTAATTGCAACTAACCCTTGACTGAAATCGAGTCCTTAGGGTTTAAAAAATAGCTAATTTAACCCCTGCATGGTTATTGATGAAAAGTATGCAATTTTGGGAGCCTGGATCATTTTCTGATGTAGTCCAAATTGTTAATTGATAATTCTTATATTGTCAAGCATCTAAATTATAAGGATGCTGATAGAGAATGAAACATTAGTAAGAATGTTGTTGAAGGGGTGAGCCATAGGGAATGAGCTGTTTGGCAGATGTTGGTTATTTGGGAAGATGAGCTGGAGGGTAGTTTGGGTAATAGGTTGAGTATAAGTAGGAATTAGCTGTTATGTTCTAGGCAGGGAATATTTTGGTTAATTTGTGTTTGGCTGCCTTTGAGCAGAGGCTCTGCATCTTTGGATCAGAGAGGGGGGTCTGTAGGTTGTTCCTCAGATTCATTTATCGTTTACTGTTCTCCATTTCTATTGTATTGTTTCTTTTATCAATACAAATAAACATTATCATATCCATTTGGGTTCGTTTCCTATTAGATGCTAAACGAAAACAGCCTGTTATTTTGATATTGGATGGTTGATATCTTCTTTGTTAAGTTCAAATATTGAATTTGTTGCTGGGCTGAAGTCTACAGTTGGCTGTTAACTCAAATATTAAGTTAGTGGGCTGAAGTCTTCTTGTGTGTTCGCTTGAAAAACCTTTCTTCTTTTTTTTCCTGGCTTGAAGCCTTTTGCTGTTGCATCTGACCAAAGTCAAACATTAAGTATAGTGTAGGGTGTGCTCAATCTGGGACCTTAATATCTGAGTATCAATTGGTCAGACCAAATATTATCACTTGCATCAAGGTGCTCTAGTACTTGTTTTAAATCTTGGTATTATTTGTTTAGTTCAAAATGTTGTGTTATGCTAGTTCCTTAAAAAAATTAGATCTTGTTGTTTGCTTGTCAGAGGGCGAGCCTTGGCGCAACGGTAAACGTTGTTGTCGCACGGGTTCGAGTCTTAGGAGCGGCCTCTTGCCAAATAAATTGGCAGGGGAAGGCTTGCCCCCAGTACACTTTTGTGGTGGGACCCCTCCCCGGACCCTCGCTCAGCGGGGACGCGTAGTGCGACCGGGCCGCCCTTGTTGTTTGCTTGTTGCCCTTTGAATTTAGTTCCATGGTATACTTGTTTCCCCTTTATTCTTTTCATTTATTAGTTGCCCTTCAGGAATGTTTATAATGAACTTTCTCCAATATTGGCTAATCTTGTTCGCACTTCGGTTATACTTCGCCATCCAAATAATTTTTCTCTGTTTTGCTTGGTGTAGGCACTTGTTTTTGGTCTTTTTGAAATTTGACATCTAAATTGGTTCAGCTTAATTGTGAGGTTCATCTGATTATATAGTCTTTTTGAGGATAGTACTGGTTAACCATTGTAATGCATTGGCTGGGAGAGAGTTTAGCTTCTGTTGATTGTCGATGTATTCCTTGTTTGAATTTTTATCCTTTGCATTATGCCTACAATAAGAGTAGTTGAGAAATAACTAAAATAATTTGAATGAATCGAGGATTAAGACATGATTGAGGGAAAAGCGGGTTTTCCCTTTCTCGTTTTCCCAGGAAAAGCTTCATCTTCCCTTTTTGGTTTAGAAAGAAAGTTTTATGTCAGGTTTAAGGGCCCATAAAGAAAGTAAGGCCTAAGTTGAGTGCCAAGCTGGAAAACTAACCCAGATTGTATGCTGCCTAAAACTTTGTCCTGTTACTTAATAATTGAATGCCAAAGTTTTACTTTGAGCTTCTTTTCTTTAGTTCTGAGAGTAATTGGTTTTCCAGTTAATGTTGAAGGATGTAACCATTTTCCTTTAATTTTGGGATGGATTCTCAGAGCCAGTGGATAACATCTTAGTCTATGTTGCATGAAAACTCTTCTTCTATAGCTTTTCAGTGTTTTGTGTCCATTTCAGTTTCGTGTCCGTTTCCTAGCTATATTTTTTAGAAATAACATTTCCCGGTGCCTGTTTCCTTGCAACATAGATCTTAGTCCTTCAGATATAGTACAAGGTTCTATTTATTATAGGTCTTGGTAGGAGAGCTAACTAAGTTCAAAAGTACAAACCATATCCTAGGTGGCATGTTTGCTCAGCATTTAGATTTGATTTATGAATAGCTTGATTGCTTAGTTTTTGTCGAGAGAAAAATTAAGCATGCAAGTATATACGTAGCATTTCCTCAAGTTTCAAAGGTTTAAGTACAAAAATATTGCTAGTTTTACTATAGGAGATTTAAAACACCTATGATCACTGACTTGATATTGTTCCACTATTGTCTTCGATAAAAATCATTCTGCCAAAGAACTTGGATTCCTTATGTCGCAAGTCTGACTGAAAATGTTTTGCCTTGAGAGAATATTTTCTAGGAAAATAAATTATTTTCTACTGTTTAGCTTTAATACACATAAATGATTTTATTTTAATTGAAGGTGTATATTTGTTGCTTTAATTAAGGTTAAAATTAACTTTCCATTTTTAACATGGGAAATTATTTTCCCTTGTTTCTAGACTATTTTGTGTTGATTATTAACTTATTTTCCTATAGAGCTCCAAATGTTAGAATAAGGAAAAATATTGTGGAAGAATATTTGTTATGAAACAAATGGAGCCTGAATGAACTTTTATTTTATCACCACTAAAGTCATAGCTACCTATTTCTGGCCAATCCCAATTGAAAAGTTGACATGTCATTAATGCAACATCATATTCAGGAAGGCAGGATGTCACATCATTACATGGTACATGCTGGTGAAACTTTTCTCTCATAAATCTTCTCTCCTACTTAATTTTTTTTTCCCTCCATTGCCCATTTTCTCAGCACCTCCTAATTAATCGTTATTGAAGTTGAGCAAGGAAGCCTAGAAATACAACCAGGCATTGCTTCCTTGTTTGTCATAATCTCAGGTCTTCTCTCCTTCCATTTTCTATTATTATATATTAATCACCTAAATAAACCAAGAACTGTTAAATACTTGAGCTAATAATTAGATATGTTACTCAAGGCCAAAGAAGAGTTGGAGAACAGTATTCTATAGCATTATTTCAAATTTTTAAGCTAAAAAACCTGCTTCCTCAACAAAGAAAATTGAAAACATTGCTGGAGAACAGTATTCTATAGCATTATTTCAAATTTTTAAGCTAAAAAACTGATAGGGATTATGCTATTAATTCAGATGAAATTCTTCAAGTAAACCCAAATGGTCCTAAAGAGCTAAAAGTGTATGTACGCAGGAATAAGAGAATGACTGTGGGACCCAAACAGCCAGCTGGCAAGTAAGTTAGTTATTCCTAGGGGAGAGTGCACAATTAGTTATTCCTAGGGTATTACGCTCTGTTATATAGGAGGGTAATCTGTTAGAAGAGGCAGGCAATTTTGTATCTCTTTTCTGCTGTAGCAGGGCTCTCTTTGAGAGAGGGAAGATTCTTCTTCCTGGTTGTTCCTTAATTCTGTTCTTCTAATTCGGATCAATAAACTCTCCTCTGCTTTCTTTCCCATTTTATATAATACAAATTATTCTTGTTTGGTATTGTTTCTATCATTCGGCGCCGTCTGTGGGAAACCTTTCTGTCTTACTAATTGCCAGCAATGGGGAATGACCCACAAGTCCAGACAAGGTCACAGTCACAACTTGATTTGCAGACTCGAGTTGCAGAGCAAGAGGATGCCATGGGAGGAATGAAACTTACTGTAGGGGGTATCCAGCAATCGCTAGATGATATGCGCAAATTTATGGAGATGGTGGTTGCGAAGGTTGATAGAATGGAAGCTCGCAATCAGAAGTTTTTTGAAAAACACCACCCAGATGCTGAATCAGAACCTCCTCCGATCTTATCCACCAACGATACAGAGCACGGCGTTTCTCAATCCTCCAGACTCGATGGGTTTGTTCGACCCAACCACTTCGACGGTGGAACGATCGTTTTGCCAAAGGTCAAGCTTCCGGTGTTCTCTGGACCTGATCCTCGTGAATGGCTTACGAAGGCGGAGATGTATTTTGACGTGCACCAAACCCAATCCCGAATGAAGGTTACCTTAGCCCGTATGTGTATGTCCGGCGCTGCCATCACTTGGTTCGCTCGAATCCTCCGTGACGAACCGACCATTTCTTGGGAGCAGTTTAAAGTCAAGCTAACCCAACGATTCTCGGGTAATCGGTGCCAAAATCCCTATGAGGAGTTGCGGGTAATGTTCCAAACAGGTACTGTAGAATCTTATATTGAGGAATTTGAATTGTTGACAGCTTTTATTCCTAAATATTCCGAGGAATTGTTTGTGGGATTTTTTGTTGGTGGATTGACTGAGAAAATTAGAGGTTGGGTAGGGTTTTTTAAACCACAAACCTGTGAAGAAGCCATGGAACTTGCTAGAAATGCTGAACGGACATTTACAGCTCCTAGCGTGAAGACAGGAATGAAAGAGGTAGGGCATCACTCAGGTGCTGCTCACGTGACATCTTATTCCTGGAGACAGAATTCTCAACCCAGAGATATGGGTCAACCCGCCCGTAAAGATAGAGACATGGGCCAAAATCGGACCCAGCCCATTGAAGCCCCTCCAATTCGTGCTTTGCCTGCCCCAACTCCTCCCCCACTAAATTCCAACCCCAATCGTAACAGAGGAATTCGTCATCTCTCCTTGAAAGAACTGGAAGAGCGAAAGAAAAAAGGACTCTGTTTCAAATGCGCTTTACCCTACAATCCTCAACACAGATGCAACGTGGGGGAATTACGATTGACAGTGGAAGAAAATGACATTCACTTGGAAACAGAGGAAGCTTGGGTCGATTCCAACGGCAGTGAAGCTGTCGGCGAACTTCAGCCAGAAGGTGAATGCAATTCACTCGAACTCTCGCCTATGAGCAGCAACATCCCCCCACCTCCTCGCACACTAAAATTGCAAGGAGCTTTACGAGGAATTCCAATTGTCCTATTGGTAGATTCAGGCGCAACCCACAATTTCATTTCCGGAAAATTGGTTCGTTCTTTGGGCCTTGCGGTGCATTATATTCCTCCACTCAAAATCAAATTGGGTGATGGGTATCGAATCTCCGTTCAAGAACGATGTGGTCCTATTGACATTCAGTTTGGGGAATTAGAGTTCCAGTTGGAAGCCTTGGTTCTCGATTTGGGTCCGTTGGATATGGTTCTCGGCATGGCTTGGTTGAGTACATTGGGTGAGGTGGTACACAATTGGGAACAGAAGTGGATGAAATTTCAGTTTTCAGGGCAGCAGGTTGAGTTACAGGGAATTCGGGGAGCTCAAAACCATTTATCAGCACTTCAACAATGGTTGGAGGGAGACACTCTGCAGTCCATGCTTGGTAACACAATTCCCCGTGCCTCCATTCCTGGGACAGCAAAAGATTTATCCCCAGCCCAGGCAACTGAATTACAACAATTGCTTCAGCAATTTGCAGAGTTGTTCGAACCACTAGCAGGGCTGCCTTCGCGGAGATCTCATGATCATGCTATCACTCTCCTTCCGGGGCATGACGCGGTTAGTGTGAGGCCTTACCGATATCCGCACATCCAAAAAGAAGAGATCCAAAGGCAGATTGAAGCAATGTTACAGATGGGAGTAATTCGACATAGTCAGAGCAGTTTCTCTAGTCCAGTCCTTTTAGTTAAAAAAAAGGATAATTCTTGGCGCCTTTGTATCGATTTCAGAGCTCTGAATAAAGTAACAGTCGCAGATAAATTTCCTATCCCTGTGGTGGATGAATTAAACGGCGCTAAGTATTTTTCGAAGTTGGATTTACAATCTGGATTTCATCAAATTCGGATGCGGGGAGGGAGACGAGTCTAAAACAGCTTTTCGAACTCATGAGGGCCACTACGAGTTCTTAGTAATGCCCTTTGGGCTTACCAATGCTCCGTCCACATTTCAAAGCATGATGAATCACATCTTTCGACCTTGTTTGCGTCGGATGATTTTAGTCTTTTTCGATGATATTTTGGTCTACAGCAAGACTTGGGTCGAACACATTCAACATCTCTCCATGGCCTTACGAATTTTGGCAGAAAATCAGTTCAAGGTAAACCAGCGGTCAGACTTCAATCGACTATTTGGGGCATTGTATTTCTGAATTTGGTGTTCAGGTTGACCCTTCCAAAGTTGAAGCAGTGCATAATTGGCCACAACCACAGAATGTTAAAGGGGTCAGAGGTTTCTTGGGACTCACTGGTTATTATCGCAAATTCATCCAAGGGTATGGTCGCATTGCTAGACCATTGACAGAGTTAACCAAGAAGAATAATTTTTTTTGGAATTCACAGGCTCAAGAAGCATTCTCTACCCTAAAGTCTCAGTTGAGTAATGCTCCACTTTTAGCTTTACCTGACTTTACTAAACCATTTTGCATTGAGTGTGATGCCTCAGGGTGTGGATTAGGGGCTGTTCTTATGCAAGAAGGACGCCCAATTGCTTATTACAGTAAAGCTATCTCTGCAGCGAATTTAGCCAAATCTGCCTACGAAAAAGAGTTAATGGCGTTAGCCCTTGCCATCCAACATTGGAGGCCTTATCTTTTGGGAAAAAAATTTCTGGTGTATTCTGATCAGAAAAGCCTTCGTCACCTTCTGCAACAACGCATTACTACAATGGATCAACAAAGTTGGCTAGCTAAACTCATGGGCTATTCTTTTGAGGTTCACTATAAGCCGGGAAAACAAAATGGAGCGGCTGATTCTCTTTCTCGACAACATGAGGTTCCTTCGCTGTATTCCATGATTTCTGCCCCAAGTTGGTCGGATGGACAACAACTGATTGAGGAGGCCAAGCAAGACCCTCAGATAATATCAATCATGACAACTTTACAGCTTGACCCTTCTTCTCGCCCAGGGTACGTGGTGAAGCAAGGGGTTCTATACCGTAAAGGCAGCTTGGTTATTTCACCATCTTCTAAATGGATTCCGACTATTCTCACGGAGTTTCATGATTCTGTTCTTGGGGGCCATTCTGGTTACTACCGGACCTATCGTCGAATAGTGTCCCATTTTTATTGGCGCGGAATGGTACAACGCATAAAAGATTATGTAAAGCAGTGTTCGGCTTGCCAGCAGTATAAATCTTCCACTCTTTCTCCAGGGGGACTGCTTCAACCTCTTCCCATTCCCCAAGTTGTGTGGGAAGATATCTCGATGGATTTCATTATTGGCCTCCCAAAATCCAAAGGGTATGATGCAGTTATGGTAATTGTTGACCGTCTGTCCAAATTCAGCCATTTTATCGCCCTAAAACATCCATATACCGCCCGGTTGATTGCTGAGTTGTTTGTGCGAGAGATTGTTCGTCTTCATGGCTTCCCCAAGTCTATAATCAGCGATAGGGACCCGATTTTTATGAGTAAATTCTGGAAGGAGTTGTTTAAATTACAGGGGACTCAACTGAAATACAGTTCTTCATATCATCCCGAAACAGACGGCCAAACTGAAGTAGTTAATCGTTGTCTTGAGTCTTATCTCCGCTGTTTCGCATCAGATCAGCCTCGTTTTTGGTATTACTGGCTCCCTTGGGCGGAGTTTTGGTTCAATACTTCTTTTCATGTTTCCACAGGTACTTCTCCTTTTGAAATTGTCTATGGTCGCAAGCCTCCATTGGTGCTTCAGTACGTTCCGGGTGAAATACAAGTGGAAGCCGTGGCAAGAGAATTGATTGACCGAGATGAGGCCCTCAAACAGCTCCGTCATCATTTAGAGTTGTCCCAGCAACTCATGAAGCGGCAAGCTGATAAACATCGTCGGGATATCCAGTTTGACATTGGTGATTGGGTTTATTTGAAACTCAAGCCCCATAAACAGCAATCAGTTTCCAGGCGTGTCTATCCTAAGCTCTCTGCTCGGTACTTTGGGCCTTATTTGGTTGAAGCTCGGATCGGGACTGTTGCCTATCGACTGCAGCTCCCTGCTTCCTCCAAGATACACAACGTCTTTCATGTTTCCTTGCTGAAGAAAGCGATTGGCACCCTTCCATGTTCTTCTACTCTACCTCCTGAGCTTGAATTGGACTCCTCTTTTACTATGGTTCCAGAAAAAGTGCTCGCTTCCCGCATAATTCAACGGCAAGGTGATTCTGTTTCTCAATTCCTAGTTCAATGGCAGTCACAGGGGATAGACAACGCTACTTGGGAGGATGAGTTTGTGTTACGCAGCAAATTTCCTCACATCAGTCTTGAGGACAAGACTCTTTCTCAAGGGGGCGGTAATGATAGGGATTATGCTATTAATTCAGATGAAATTCTTCAAGTAAACCCAAATGGTCCTAAAGAGCTAAAAGTGTATGTACGCAGGAATAAGAGAATGACTGTGGGACCCAAACAGCCAGCTGGCAAGTAGGTTAGTTATTCCTAGGGGAGAGTGCACAATTAGTTATTCCTAGGGTATTACGCTCTGTTATATAGGAGGGTAATCTGTTAGAAGAGGCAGGCAATTTTGTATCTCTTTTCTGCTGTAGCAGGGCTCTCTTTGAGAGAGGGAAGATTCTTCTTCCTGGTTGTTCCTTAATTCTGTTCTTCTAATTCGGATCAATAAACTCTCCTCTGCTTTCTTTCCCATTTTATATAATACAAATTATTCTTGTTTGGTATTGTTTCTATCAAAAACCTGCTTCCTCAACAAAGAAAATTGAAAATATTGCTGGAAATAGCAGAAATTCTTTGATGAATTAGTTAACAGAAGCGAAGAATTGAAGTGAAAGTAGAATACCCAATAAGAGCAAGTAGGTCGATCCTAGAGAGAAACAGCAACTTCAGTATGAAGGCTTTGTTATACTGAAATGCAAAGTACAAAATTAATTCAGAGATATTCAGAAGCTTGATGAGAGAGAGTTTTTAACCTGCAGAAAATAAAGGTAACTAGAACAAGAGTTGCAAAGGCATACAAGTTAATGATGAAGAGATAAAAAGCTCATCCCTTTTACTAACTACTATATGGTTAAGCCATTAGAGTATTTACTATGCCATGGTTTCCTTATTGAATATGACATGGCATTAGTTTGAGGTCGCATAAATGCCATGTCAACTTTATGGTCTGGACTTGACTAGAAAAAGGTATTTGTGATTTTAGTGGCATTAAAATAGAAGTCCATTAGATTTTTTGGCACTATATGGTTTTTTGCGATGATAATGAAACAATTACTGAAGTTTAGTGACTTTGGTGCTTTTAGCACGCCTAATAGGCTGAAATGAAATATAGAGGAAAGTAAGTATTTATTCAACGTTCAGAGGTGATTGAAATCCATAGTTAAGTTAAATAAAATCTAAATTTTGTAGTGTCATTCATACCCGTGTCCAAGACTGATCCCGAGCTGTCACTGATATTTAGAATGAAATGGAGTTATAAATATTTATTTATTTGTTATAAATGCTAATGAAAATGCACACATGCACAAATGCAAGTACTGTTTGTGTAAAAGAACTACTAGTTAGACTTAGACAACAAACATGCATTTATACATATCCCCATTTAAAATGTTTTAACTGTTATTCGATTAGAGCAAGTAGTTGATTTAATTTTTTAATAAACAGTTAGCTAATATATGTATGAGATTTTTAATGAGCAGTATACAGGAACTGACACACTTACGAACTACATGGAATGAATTTTTTTATACGTGATTACATGTGACCTTGAATTACTTTTGTGAACTGGAATATAACTGATGATGTGGTTTGGGTTTCAGGGTGGCCAGGAGTAGAGCTACAATTACGTTGATTGAGATACAAATGAAGAGATTGTTGTTGGCTCTTTACTAATGTATTTTAAACAATATTGTTCACTATGGGAAAATAGTAAAATGGGTCTGCCTTTGATTTTGTTGGAGAAAATTTTGAGGCGGGGAAGGATAACAGGAAATAATTCCCTCAGATGCTAACCAGATTTTATTTTCCCATTTTTGCATATAAGAATTTTGATGTTTAAGTTGTTCCTGCTGCTTTGATGAGAACCAATGCCTTGTGCTCATTCATGTGAGAATTGCAAAAGGTGTGAGTTTAAATATTTCAAGTTTGATTAGTTAGAATTTTGGTTTCACTAACAAATAGTTTTTTTTTTGGGTGAAATTCAATGATTTCGGTCTATGGACCGACTAATGAAAAATGGGCATGTACTTGTGTATTTGTTTGAGTCTTTTTCATTTCTCGGAATTTCTTTTTCTTTTACAGGGGATGCAGTAAATGTATGTACGGAAAATAACAGTTTCAGAACTAAAAATTCTACAAGAAATTTCATAGCTGTTAGGCATAGCATTTTGAACATTTTTTTCAACAAAAAATTAGCACGCTAACATAAATGAGAAAGATATAAGCTTTTCTCTGTGATCATCACTGGTAGAAACTTCAGCTACCCATGAGGCAACATTAGATGTCTACTAATAATATGATTCAGATGTCTTTGATGATTTAGATGCCTTTAATCACAGCGTATGAACGAAATATTGTAACACATCACGTTGATGTAGGACAAGAATTTAGGTTTAATAAGTTTTTGTATTTAATTGTTACAAAATAAAAAAGTTTAGGGAGTTGGTGAGACACTTGTAAAGTTTAGGGAGCTACTCTATTTTTATGGACAAGTTTAGAGAGCTGCTCATATGAAATAAGCAAGTTTAGGAAGAGGAAGCTAATCTACTATTTTGGACAAGTTTAAGTAGCTTGTAATGTATTAGGCTTTTATCTTTTAATCCTAAATAGGAGAAAAAAAAACAGGTTGTTAAAATTTCGAAACCGCTAACGAAGGAACTGGTGAATCATATGGGTCTTTAGATGTCTTTAACGATGAAGGAACTGGTGAATCATATGGGTCTTTAGATGTCTTTAACGATGATTTAAGTGTCAATGATGATGTTTTTAACCTTGAATTTAGAAACAAGGTACAGCACATGACACTACCATAAACTTGGTAGTAAAAAAAAATAAAAATTGATTTGCCTCTTGAGTTTTAATGGTATTTTGTTAGCCTAATGAATTTATTTTAGGTAAAAAAAAACATCCTGAAGCCTCTGATCTTTCATTATTTGGTGCATTAAGCCCTCGATCTTTTATTTAGATACATTGAGCCCCTGATCTTTCATTGTTTGGTGCATTAAGCCTTCGATCTTTCATTTAGACACATTGAGCCATTGAACTTTCATATATGGGTGTATTATGTCCTTTTGTAAATCAATTCATATATGAGTGTATTAAGGGCCTGTTTGGTTCAACTGTTAGCTAATAGATGTTGCTGTTAGCTGTTTGCGGTTGTAGTAAGCTATTTATTTTTAGTTGTTTAATTATCAGCGTTTTACTCCAAACCGCAGGAAACATAGCGTTTGGTTAGGTTTATATAACCGCAGCGTTTAGTATTTTCTTTGGACACCGCAACATTTTGGAGCTTTTCACGAAAAGCTCTTTTCATGGATAGTTGTTTGTAGTTACTTGTTATTGACAAAATTATCCTTCTTATCTCCACAAAATGTGTTTCCTTTTTGACATTATTTTTATTTCTAGAACAAAATTATCGAAAAACAAAGTTTTGTTGCGTTCAATAAATTTTTTATTTTTTATATAATTTATTTTTATTAATTTGTACAATATATTTTTTATTTTATAATTTATTTGTAGATTAATTTAAAACATGTCCATATTAGAAATAAATATAAACTAACAGTAACAGTTCAGTATAATTTTACCAAACAATAATAATTAAACAATTAATAACAAATAACCAACAACAACAACAAACAACTTACTACAACAACTAACATCAACAGCAACATCTACTAGCTAACAGTTGAACCAAATAGGCCCTTAATACACCCATATATGAATTGATTTATAAAAGGACATAATACATCCATATATAAAAGATCAATGGCTCAATGTGTCTAAATGAAAGATCGAAAGCTTAATGCACCAAACAATAAAAGATCAGGGGCCTCATGATGTTTTTTGCCTTTATTTTAAAGTGACATTAAAAGACGTTCCGTGAGACAAACAAAAAGGATAAATTACATCTATGGCCACTGAAATTTATTTCTTCTCGGTATGATCCTTAAATTTTACATTTTTTAACACCGATGGCCACTCAATTTTAACCAACTTCTCAAAATGACCGTTAACGACCTCAAAATGATAATATTCAAGAATTAATGTTGTTTAAAACGATATTTACCATAAAACCACATTTTTTATTTTCGAAAATCACAATTTTTGGAGGTTTCTCTCTCTTAAAATTCATTTTCTCTCTCCTAACCAAACAACACCAAAATGACCTCAAAACTAAAATTTTCAAGAATTAAAGTTCCTTAGAATATCATTAACGCTTTGAGTTTTTTATTTTTAGCCGACAATGGTCGTTTTGAGGCGTTAAGTGGCCACCAGTGTTAAAAAGTGTAAAGTTCAGTGGCTATACCGGGAAAAAACGAAGTTCAGTGGCCATAATGTGAAAGTGGGTAAAGCCAGTGGTCATGGGTGTAATTTACCCCAAACAAAAAGCATATTGGGACAATGTTAGCTACTTGAAAATCAAATTCCGCTGAAATTTGATTTTTCTTCTCCCATGTATCACATTATAAATGGCTTATACTTTTTTAGTGTAATTAATTTATTAGTCCCTATATTTTAACAAAATACACTGTTTAGTCCCTATATTTTTAAAAACATACGGTAAGGTCTCTAACCTTTTTCTCGATAAACTGTTTAGTCCCTAACCTTTTTCTTGGTGAACTGTTTAGTCCTTGCCGTTAGACTCTCGTGAAGATTCTGTTAGTCAATTTGGATTAGCAAAAACATCTTTCGTCATCACTGAAGCAGTTAGCAGTAAACATGAGTTAAGAATATGGAGGAAATTAAACTCACCATTGAGAGTAAGAAGATTTACCACCTTCAATTCTAACAGGAAGAGTAAGCGAGAGAGATTTGAGTCGATTTCTACCTTCAATTCAAACAGGAAGAGTGAGCATGAGTGATTCGATTATGGGTTAGAGATTCAATCATTTCTCCATTTTTTTGTGAGCGCGAGTTGCGAAAGAAAGATATAGAGGTGTGAATTGTTTTTGAATGATAAATAATAAAGGGTAATTTAGACATTTCTGAATTCATAAACAGTAAAAAATCTAACAAACAGACGGAAGGACTAAACAGTTCACTGAAAAAAGGTTAGAAACTTTACCTGTGTGTTTTTGAAAATACATAGACTAAACAGTTTGTTTTGTCAAAATATAGGAACTAATAAATTAATTACCCTACTTTTTATTTAAAGGCACATACCTCATTTGGAGCCTTATATGCCTCATTGTAGTCTATCAGAGTTTCAGCGAGGATAAAATAACTTCGTTTAGCACCGTGTGAGATACGGGTGATAGTGGACACAAGATGGACATCACACAATCTGTCGTCCCCTATAGTAAAGAAATGAAGATACAAGAAAATGACCATCAGTCAAGCCCAGGTTGAATATCCGCGAGGCAGACAAAGACAATGAGACTCCAGCATAACCTTTGAGATGTAACAGAAAGGGCTGTCAAATTGTAAGGACTTCAGCTACCCAATCCCGATTGGGGGGAAGGTTTAGTAGAGCAGTCAAGAAAAGTTTCGTATCAATGATGAAATTATTAGGGATAATAATAAAAACTATTTTTGGACCTAAACTATAAGTTTAAGCTTTTTAGTTCAATTAATATAGTTCAATCGGTTCTACGATACGATATCAGTCTCTTATATTAAACTCTTAAATTAAACGGTTGATGGTTCGAATCCTGACCAGGAAAAGTGTATTCCACGTGCTATAAAATGTTAATGCAGCCTGCAAGAACTCACGATAACGCTTCATAGTTTAGTAACATAGAAAGGAGGCCCCGTAAGGCTGAAGGGTATTCCATTGGGTCTTAGTCAGAGATCGAAGGAAATAGGAGGAAAAAAGTGAGGAGAAATAGTTGGATCCGGCCATCAAGTGGTATATGAATAAAATTACAGGTAACTTATAGAACTGGTATAATCGAGGCGTTCGTTTACATATGTAGAATATAAAGGTGTGCGAAGGCAACTGCGGAGCGATTTTGGTGCGATTTTTATTGCATTTTTTTGTGTGACTTTAGCTGCGATTTAGTGACAAAGAGTGGAAGAAGGTATAAATGAAACATTAAAACAAAAGTATTTTGCAGTTATAAACTCATTTGTACTGCGAAACAAAATAAGCTTAAAATACTTCAAAGTTGAAGCAATCGCGAAACATATGATAAAACTGCGAAGATAATTGTCTCCACAGTTTCTGCAGCCGCTTCACAATAGAAGCAACTACGAAGTAAATTCAAATGACCTTTATAAATTTAATTCAAAGTTGCTTCCATTACGAAGCGATTGCATAAACTGCGAAGTTATCTTCCTACTGAAATAAGAAGGTTCCTAACATTCAAACACGCAAATACATCTCAAATAAATTTTGCAATAAGTTTCTAACTTAACGCTAGACCTAACAAGGTCTTAAATCACTAGAAAAATTAAAAAAAAGGTACAAATTCCCTCTGCACTTGTCTTCACACACTTTTGTATTCCGCACAAATATGTTAAATGATAATATATACTATGAATATTTCGGAAAAGTCTACTTTGAAAGTGTAATTTGGTAAGAGGTGTTGTAATGTGTTTAAATATATAAACGAGCTTCTCAATTAGAACAATTTTGTAATTTATCCTTTAACGAGTGAGATAGGCCACATGTGAAAAATTAGAGTTAATTTCAAATAAATCATGTGATTTTACGTTTTTATAGATCAGTACATGTGGTTTTTCTGTTACAAACTCAATCATGTGGTTTGCAAAATTTTCATTTTTTATTGACTTTGTCAAGTTTGGCCGAAAATGACCTCAAAATGATAATTTTCAAGAATTAAAAGATATTTAAAACAACTTTAATTCTTCAGTTTTTTAGGTTTGAAATCATTTAGGTATTGTTTTTTTATGAGAGAGAAAGCTAATGTTTAGAAAGAGAATTTAAAACATGTTGATTTTGGAAAATTAGAAATGTTGTTGCATAGTAAATGTGATACTAAACAATTTTAATTCTTAAAATTTTTATTTTAAGGTCGTTATCGGTCAAATTTGACAAAAGTAATAAAAAAATGAATAAAACGTAACCACAAGGTATTTATTTGAAATAAACAAAAAAAGACTTAGTAGGCACCCAACCCCCTAAACTTGTAACTTTTTTCACCTGGCCCCCTCAACTTAGGGGACAACCTCTCAACCCCCTCAACTCTACAAAAACATCACATACAGCTCCTTACACCCCTATGTTCGGTCAAAATATTGACCCGTGTAGAAAACGCGCTTGACTGTTGACCATACCAATGCCACGTGTCATTTTTTATTAAATTTTTCCATTGAGACCCCTGCTCGGCGAGCAAGCCCATTTGTGCTCGGCGAGCAACTACCAGAGATAGATTTCGATCAGAATTCTTATGCCAGAATGGAAAATTTTAATAAAAAAGTGACACGTGACATTTGTGTGGTCAACAGTCAAGTGTGTTTTCTACACGGGTCAATATTTTGACCGAACATAGGAGTGTAAGGGGCTTTATGTGATGTTTTTGGAGAGTTGAGGGGGTTGAGAGGTTGTTCCCTAAGTTGAGAGTGCCAGATGAAAAAAAGTTACAAATTTAGGGAGATGAGTGCCTATTAAGCAAAAAAAAAAAAAAAAAAAAAAAAAATTACTACTATTAGTACTTGCACTTTGGATAATTGAAAAGTGTACTATTAGTTTATACTTGCACGTTGGATAATCGAAAAGTGTACAACAAATAGAAATTGGTAATTATACACGGGTACACAAATCCTTAAATATCAATTTTTATATGGATATTATGGCCGCTGAATTAATCATCCACTTGGTTTATTTACTGTTTGTTATTGCTGTTTCCATATTTTTATAAAAAGTTAATTTTTCATATATAAAGGACCAATAAAAGATTAATCAAACATTTAAAATACTCCTTAAATTATATTCGTGACCACTTTTACAATTAATTCATTTTTTTTTGGGTTAAGGTGCAAAAATACCCCTAACGTTTTGGACCAGGAGCAACTTTACCATGAACGTCTAAAATGGTGCAATTTTACCCTTAACATTGGAAGCCAAGAGCAATTTTACCTCTAACATTGATAAATTGGGTCAATTTCAGATACTATTATAAAACACAGATATTTTTGTTCATTATTCTACACCAATTGCATAATAATTCGTTCTTTTTTTCATGTTTTTTATAATTTAATAATAGAATTTGAGATTAATATTTATAAATTCGGTGGATTTTTTGTCTAATCCGTACAAAAAGACAATATATTTTTTATTTTATTTTTTTTTCACATCTCAACGAATGTTTGTGATTTGTTACTGATAAAATGATACACGTATGAAGTGTAGATAACAAGATTCATGACCGAGAAGACAGTTTGATGAATTATTTCTTAAATTGACCCAATTTATTAACGTTAGGGGTAAAATTGCTCTTGGCTTCCAACGTTAGGGATAAAATTACACCATTTTAGACGTTAGGGGTAAAATTACTCATGGCCCAAAACGTTAGGGGTATTTTTGCACCTTAACCTTTTTTTTTTTTTTTTTTATCTTCGACTCCCTCTTCTTCAACGGATTAACTTCTCTCTTTCTATTTTACCTGATATTATTATTAGGCTTAATACACATATTTGCCCATGTGTTTTCTCAGAAAAACAGATTTACCCTTAAATCAAAATTGGATGACGACAATCAAAATTCATTTGGTTTCTTATTGTTTTCTATTGCTATTGCTTTTGGATTAATTAGGAGGTTTAGACGCCGTTTTATTAGGTTGATTGAGCTTTTATGAAAATGAATTTTGACCAATCTGTTCTTCTAACTTGCTTTTAATCGAAATTGAATGTGCATATTTTTTTTCTGTTTGTGATTGGTTGTTCTTTTTTGAAGTTTTTCTGGAGATAAGAAGGTTTGATGTCATCGCCGTTTAGCAGCTCCGTCAGATTAGGGTATAATTGCAGGTTTATGGAAAATTCAGGGATAGTTTTGTGAGTTTATTTGATTTAAGGGCAAATCTGTTTTTCCGAGAAAACACAAGGACAAATATATATATTAACCCTTATTATTATTATTATTTTTATCTCTTTCTCTGTCCGTTCCTCTCCTTTTCATCTCTATTTGTTATAAAAAAAAATGGCATCCTAGTATTACTCATCTTGCAGTGCATTAATGAATTTTTTTTTTTTATTAAAACATTAAGGAATTGAGTGTAATGAATTCCAAGGACGGTTGCTGAAGGCTAGGGGTGTTTAAAAATCCGAACCCGACCGAAATAACGGATCGAACTGATACATTTCGGTTTTTCGATCTATTAGATTCGATTTCAGTCTTAGTTTTTTTAAATATATGGGTAATTTTAACGCACCTAAAACTATCTACGTGATATAAAACCAAGAAAACCTAATAAGCTGTATTTCTCCATCATCCCCCCAAAAAAATCAATCTCATCTTGGAACCCTAACACAATTGAAGGATCACAATTAGGTGTCAATCTTATCTTGTGTCTCATGAATTTGTCCTTACTATTACTTTCTTTGTGGCTTGTCTCTTTTGTTGATGTGCCTGATGTCGAGGTTGCATGTTGGACATTCATTGTATTTCTTAATAATGATTAATGAATGTTGTTGTTTTGAGTTTGCTTGAAGTTTTGAATGTTTAAAAACATTTATCATCAATGCATTCCAGGAAGAAATTTTTTAGGCATGATCGCTTTGTCTTGAAATTGTTTTTTTTATAGTGTGTGATTGCTTATTTTAGGACTTCTTGTTTCTAAAAGCATGTCCAACATGAAAATCATCTCGGTTTCGATCTTGAATTCCTATTTCTTCTCTTAAGTATTTATTGTAGGTGTTGTTCATGAAGATTTGTTGGGTGGTATTTTGAGTGATTGTTTAATAAATTGTGCGGGTATCCTCTATTGTGTCAGGGTACTCTATCTAGTACTTACCGTTTTCCATGTGTTGAAGTGTGCTACTTATTTATTAAACGATATGTACACATGTAATAGTGTCAAGTATTTTACTTGTGTATATATTTGTTTTAGTGTGTTTATATTTGACTGAATCGGTTTGATTTCAGTGGATTTGATGCACTTTCACTGAAGTTCACACACTTCCAGTTAATTTCACAAGATGTTAAGTTGTGTGAAATCGGACTGGGACGTTTTGAAACTCATTCATAACTTTTTAGAACATTCTTTGTGACGTTTTTTTATTTTTGAATTGATTTTGTATCATTTTCAGCTAATTTTATCTAATTATGCTAAATGTCATCCATTTTAAGTTGATTTCAGAAGATGTTAAATTGCGTAGAATCACATTATGACATTTTGAAACTTGACAAAACCTGTTAAGTTTTTTTTTTTTTTTTTTTTGTGATGCTTCTTTATTTTTTAAATCAATTTGATATGAGTTTCAGTTTATTACGTCCAATTTCACTTAATATCATCCACTTTCAGTTAATTTCAAAAGATGTGGTATGATTTTGCGTTGTTAAGTTTTTGAAATGGATTTGAAACTCTATTAAACATCTATTTTTATGTTTTATTAATTATTTTTATTGTGTTTCAAATGAGTTATAGCCAATTTCATTCAATATCCCTCGATTTCATCCACTTTCACTGAACTTTTAAACAAACAAAAATTTGTGTAGTTCCGGTTTCCAGTAAGACTACCTTTCTTCCGAGAAGAAAGACATTTCTTTCTGAATTTACGTTTAGCGTATATGATATTGTAGTTGTTTAAACTCATTCGAAAATCGAAGCAATATTTTAATGGTAAAAAATATTTAGAAATGAGTTGTACATGATGTTATTCCTTTTGGAATGAAATCTTTTAAAATAAAGAGTTTTTTTATTGTTTACGTTGTTGTAGTATTTTTGGATTGTATTTTTATACATGTGATGCAGAGATAGGGGTGGCAACGTGTCTCTCGTACCCTCTATAAAAGGGTATGAGACAGGTATGGAATTAAAACTATTACCGTTAGAGTATGGGAAGACTCCCCAAGGTACCCGATATCCGTCATAACTTTTTTATATATTAAAAAATATTATTGTGTTTAGATGTAAGATGTAAGATTTAAGATTTGAACACCAACCTTTTGTTCTTCAACCATTAAGTGATACCACTAAGCTACTTTATTTTTATTGATTAAGGTTCAATTATTAGATAAATGGTTTATTAAATTTATACTTAGTTAAATTTGTAATGTTTTTTGTTTTATTTATTGATTCTTAACGGGTATGGGATGCAAAACATATACCCGTTGGGGGTAATGGGAAGAGTGCGGGTAATTAAAAAATAAACGGGTAATGGTTTGAGATTGACACTACCCGTGGGTAGCCTACCCGTTGCCATCCCTATGTAGAGACGATAATCGATGTCATGTCATTGTTGATCGACATTGGTTGTTGTCGTTCCTGTAGCTGGAATCAGACTTCTATTTCTTCTTTTATTTGATGGATTTGCATATTATCTTGGTCTAATGTTTCCCCAACCCCCTTAACTTGTACAAATTGGTCATTTTACCCCTCCAACTCATCGAATGTCCTATTTACCTCCTTAAGGCCCCGTTCTTTATTACTTAATTTCAGTAACACTCTATTCAGTTTAGTTCAGTAATTTATCATTACTTATTATAATTATAATTATTCTTTTTTTCATTATTATTATTATCACTATATTAGAACCGTTATTAATTTTATCAAATTTTTATTTTAATTATTGCTATTTTTAAAGGATTATATTATTATTTCAGTTTTAGTAGAATTCAATTCAGTTCAATTTTTTTCAGTCATAAAGAACAGAGCCTAACTCCATAAAAGTGGTCTTTCTCACCCCCTCAACTTGTCCATTTACCACTCCAACTCATAGCATGCCCTATTTACCCCATTAACTCCATAAAAGTGGTATTTTTCACCCCTTATAATCCGTTATCGAGGCTAAATTGATACCATTTTTAAACGTTAAACCTATATTGGTGTTATTTTGTACGTGGAGCCTAAATTGATACTTCCTCAAAAACCATAGGCCTATTTTGGTACCTTATTCCTACATATAATGTCTTTAACTTGTTTATATTAATATTTTGTTATTTGTATCTTTTATTCATTCATTCTCTTTTCAATTTTTTTGTCTAGTTAAATTTTGATTATCTAATTATTGTAATATAATATTATTGTAATAAACATATAAAGGATCAATATAATTATCAAATTAAAAAAAGTTGATATTAAAAAAATATATTTTCAAACTCATTTGAATAAGTCCTATTAATTTTGCCCTATAAAAGGGTAAGAAATACCACTTTTATGAAATTAAGGGGATAAATAGGACATTCGATGAGTTGATGATGGGTAAAATGATCAATTTGGACAAGTTAAAGGGGTGAGAAATATCATTTTTATGGAGTTAAAGAAGGTAAATAGAACATTCGATGAGTTGGAGGGATAAAATGACCAATTTGGACAAGTTAAGGAGACTGGAAGAACATTAGGCCTATTATCTTTGATTGTTTTTAAGAAGCTTTTGAATGTGAAATTTCTTGCAATTAGAATTCTGATGATCATGTTGATGATTTCTTTTTCTTCATTCCAAATACCTATGTCATGGATGGGAATTGCAATTTCTTCCATTTTTTCTATGTTTGATTTTTTCAAGCCTTGTGAACTTGATTTTGTTTGAAATTGTGTTGGATCTCTATATTTGAAGTCTAATCAGGTTCAATAAAGTAGATTATTGTCAGAATATAGAGATTGAAGTTGAAACTGAGAGATCAGAGTTGAAGAATGTCATTTTCTACACGATTTATCGAGAGTTTGTATGGAGCTGGATTCCATTATGGAAGGAATATGAGTTTAATTTCCTTAGTAAGCCTGAAATATAACATATATAACACACTATAGCATCAAAAATTTAATGATGAAACACTATATATCAATCACATTTACCCTTCTGAGACCAAACCATTGTACAACCAATTTCTCATTATTAGGAACGCCTGCTCTGCATCCGTATCCTCCACGGGGGAGTTCGGCCGATGCGCAAACCCGTGCTCTCTCCTTTCAAAAATAACTACCTTTGATCCATCATCCATACTTTCCTCCATACTTTTAAGTACATCAACTGAGCAAAGTGGATCATTGTCCCCTGAAATTAACAGTACCGGAACCTTTATAGTAGAAGCTAAAGATGTATCCATCCTTGTACCGTAAAAGGAGACTCCAACTCCGAAACTAACTCCCCCGTCTCGTGATAGAACCTCTATTACACGACCACCTCCAAAGCAAAACCCGATTATGCCAAGCTTCTTTGAGATTCCTGCAGCTAAAAATTTATCAGCCATCCATTTTGCTGCTGCTGTAATGTCCTTTGCAACCCTGCTGGGTTCTTGTGCTGCTATCCACTTTTCTAATGTAGTCCCTGACCGCTCTTTTGACCATGGGTCTCCACGGAATAAGTCAGGAACTAGGACACTGCAGTTCAACTTAATGGACTCAGTTATAGGCATTGGAATCAATCCTAATTGAGCTTCCCTAACTAGCATAAAAGAATCTTCACCATAAAGCAGAAACAGCATAACAAAATTGGTAAAATGATAGGCAGATGCATATGATTGTTCATTTACAGTTTCAAGGTTAAGCAAACTTACTTATAGCCATTACAAGCAACACGATATGCGAAGTCTCGAGTAGATGAATCTTCAAACCCAAAAATATCAGACAAGAGCAGAATGCCAATGCCATTGTTATTTTTCACTGCCTTGAAGAGATACGCACGGATTGTATCAGCACCCTCCCCGATTGAGAGTTCTACTCCATTGACTAACTCACATGCTTCATCATTTATGTCATCTTCAACTTTCAACAGGTTACACGAAACTCTGTGGGTAACATTCTCTATAGCTGATCTCGGAGAATTCAAATTGCAATTTTTCTGAACATGAACTGAATCTTTAAAGTCAAAACTTGCATACTTTTAACCATACCAAGCATATAATCTATAGCATTTGCATCTTTGTAAAATTTGAATAAATATGAAAAGTTACCACAAAATTAATGTTCAATACATCAAGTTTAAAAGTTTCAACAAGACCAGACTGAATAAACCACCATAGTTAAATAATTTTTGAGTGAAAAAGATGAAAAGTTACTGGTCTTCATTGCTTATATTCACGCATCATCAATGAAGATATAATGTCACCAGATTGACAAGAACATGAAGCATTGTTGTAAATTTAGGGGGGATGAATAAGTTGATTCTTGAGATGGTCCAAAAAGGGTAGTTCATTTTGGTATATGTTGGCATGAAAAGCTTTTTGTTTGCTTGGGGCTATTGAATTCTCGAGGAGAATGGAAGATGAGGATGCTCAATTTTCAAGTGTAGCTTTGAGTTTTTCCATTGCTATGGGTTGAGTTCATCCGAGAAGGGGTGGATAAAGCAGACAACAAAGCAGCCAAGTTTGAAATGGTCGTGCTACTTTCCAAGACATGTCTAGAGCACTAGTTGCCCATCTAAAACAAACAAGGAACGAGAAAGAAAAAGCGGATGACTAGATAGACCATCTGGATTTCTAGACATCCCGGTTTGGCCTCCTAAGGCGAAAAGGCCCCATTTGAATTCCTAGACAGCATCTTAATGCTTCTATTGCTTGAGGGGGCTATGATGAATCATAGACAACCCATCAAATTATGAATGAGCATCCATTTCTGGCCTCCAACAACACAAAGACGTTCTATTTTCTTATTCTGTTCTTATCCTATTGACCATCTAAAGACTGCTTTATCCTATGTTGTTCCCATATAATTTTAGGTGGACTCTAGTACATCAATAGTACCTTTACTTGTTTGAACTCATGATAGTTAGATGTCTAAAACTTGAGGAAATAAACTTCTCACAAATCCAATCTCATAGAATTCAAATAATAAAAATTTCCAACATTGGGTAAAAGTTCAATCACATCTTCCATGATAAGAAAGTGACTGTTTGTTTTAATTTTTATCCATTTTTGTCAAGAAGAGAGCTGAACCCTTGATCTCAACTCAACTTCCCTGCCAACCCCTGGACCCTGGCTAGCCTAAACTCTCCATTTCGCAGCTAAAGAATATAAGCGCTCAAATTGCCCCAAACTCAAATATGCAAAAATCCGGAACAAGCACAGAATAAGATGAATTCATGATTTTTCACTGGCAACAAGTTAAGCATCGTAGAAATTTAAGCTGCAAAATTTAAATTTGAAGTAGGATTAACAACGTACAAAAGGAGGAGGAGGAGGAGAAAGCAAAGGAAAAGAAGAGTTCCGCAGGAGGCTAAAGTGGCGCTGAAGAGATGATGTTGTGGTGGTAGAGACCCAAATTGACGAGGGAAGAGATGCGACGGAGACCGAGGCCAGTCTCATAGCAGCAACCTTACCTGAAACAGATAATGCAATTACAAAACAAGAAAAATATCTCTCACTTCCAAATTAGATATTCCTTTCCAGTCTTCAAGATAATATGTATTGTAGCCTCACATTTTTTCTCCAGTTTTTTGTTTTTAGGTTGCTTTTGGCAAAAATGTAGTATTTAGTTTTACAACTTTTTTATATTTTCTTTCAAGTCCTTTTTAACAAATTTAATTTAGTTTTGGCATTCTAATATAAACATTTTGGGCAACTTATCCACCTTGTATCTCTTTAATTTCTTTCAGTTAATCGAATTTTCATGTATTTTATAAGTCAAGATTAGGATGATAAACTGAGTTCGAGTCCTATTGTCTGCAGCATACTTTGTTTGAAAACGTAACCATCCAAAAACGCCATTACAAGGAGTAGATGCAGCAGTAAAATTGTACAAAAACCATTATCAGAGTACAATTATGATTCTCGTATAGCTAATTACAACTAATTGGTTCAATCTTGTTTCCAAAACTAAACCAATAACTTTAGCTAAATAACAGAAAGTAACTAATCAGCAATCAGACAGCAAACTAGTCTGGTACTTCATAGTTCTTGGATCCTAATGTTCATGCTCTAATAATCGCAGTACCGAAACATAACAGAAGGCACATGTTTAACTTTATGGTAATCCTCTCCTCCATTTTCTACCCTGTTCTTGAATGCTTTAAGCATTGATCTTATCTCCATTTCCTGAAGGGGTTTGATGAATCTTAATCCATCAGGAACCATTTTCATGGATGTACAATTTGAGATCCGTAAACGGCAGAGATTAGACAATGCTCCTTCTTCCACTTTCCACTCTTCTAGATTGCCCAAGTCACTAAGAGACAGAAACTTCAGCTGTGGGAAACCTTTGTCTGAACAAGCTATCACTGTTCCAAGGAACGAATCCATCTGTAAACTCAGAATTCTTAAATTCGGCAGCTTCTCCACTGTAACCATTGGATCTTCCATGAGTCTAGATCCCTGTAGGTTCAACTTGACGAGGTTTGAAGGAAATTGGTGCCACTCTGGTAGCTTCTTTATCTGCCCTTCTATATGTAGCTTGTAAAGATGAGGACATCCTGTTATTACTTGAACTACTGTAGGATCTTCATTGCTCACAAAGGATAAAGATTCCAGATGGGTGAATTTAACACCAACAGATTTGAATAACAGTCCGAATTTCGGATCATCTATTACTAGTTTCCTGAGATTTTTCAGACTTAGTAGATCTTTCACATTGCATTTTTCTGCAGGAAAGTTCACTAGTGTTTGCAAGCTGCTCAAGTTGACCAACTGCCATTTATCTGAATCGTCACCGCAAGACTCGGGAAGATACAAATGCCTCAGTCTCAGCATCTTCGATATTACATTTGGAATTAGTACCATTGAATTCCAAGTCAGAAGGTCTAGGGTCTCTAAGTACCTCAAGTTGCCTATAGAGAATGGCAATTCATCTATATCAGTATCCCTCAAGCTTAAGAATCTCAAGTGGATCAGCTTGCCTATTTCTTTCGGTAACTTTCCATTGTTTCCCTGAATTCCTCCAATATCTAAGACCCTGAGAAACTGAAAGCTGTTAAAAACTGATTTTATTGATCCCCATTTTTCTACTTGACATGCTTTTTCACGGAAATACAAGAGAGACCTTAACTGGGAATTCTTTCTGTACCGCGAGGGGATAAAACTTTTAAGGTCTCCATCCAAAATGACAGCAAGCCTGCGAAGTCTACCAGTTGATTTTGCTTCACTCGACATAAACGACGGAAAAGAACAGCCTGGATTATCATTTCTGTGCAACTGATAGAAAATCTCAAGGAAATTTTCCTGCTTTGCCTTTGACAAGCATAGATCTCGCATAAGATCATGCATTCGACAAGTACGGATCCTTCCAGTTGAGCCTCTTTCTACTACCTGAACCATACATCTTTCCACCAACTCATCTAAGTATCTCTGTGCTACATCCTCCATTTCTTCATTGTGTGAAACTGTGATGAACCCCTCTGCAATCCACATCCAGATCAATTTTTTAGTAGGTATTTCATAATCTTCTGGGAAATGAGCCAAGTGAAGGAAGCACGGTTTCAATTGATACGGCAGTTCATGGTAACTTAAAGCTAAAACCTCTGATACTCCAAATAGTTGTTCACGGCCTCTGCCTCTCCTCAAGTGCGCAATAATATTTCGGCGAACTGTATCCCACTCGAGAATGGTTGTTTTAGTTGCCAGTAGTCCTCCAAGCACAATGATAGCCAGTGGCAATCCTGTACATTTCCCGATCATTTCCCTACCTAACTTCTCCATTCGTGCTCCAGTTCTAGTGTCTGCAACAAATGTAAGTGACATCTATAACTATAATCATAACAACGAGAACAATGAACAGTTACAGCCAGCTGATACTAATGAATTGAAACACACCCAAATCTCATATTCCTCACAGAAATCCAGATTAATAATCTTGATAAATAATGAACAACACAAACATGCTTAACAAAAATAAATAAATAAAAGTAGAGGAAACGTTAGTCATGTGTTTTCAATTTCATAGTCTGCTGTAACTAATAAATTTCATAGTACTGTCTATTGCAGAATAGTGATTCTGTTCCCTCATTTTTGAAGAAGAATGGTAAATCAATATCAAAATGCAATCCAATGGCAGTTGAGAGAGCTCATGTATTAATGAATCCTAATCACCTCCTACACATTTGACTTTGCAGTAACACTTCAGTGCGCTTTTAATTATATTTTTCATAACATTTATAGCATAAATTGTGGAATCTTTGCAACATCTATATCATGTTGTATAACGTGAAATTGCAGCTCTGATTACTGAGGTAAACTTCTAAACTTTGCCTAAGAACATGCTATGTGAATTCATATTATGTTACTTTATTATTGGAAAACAAGTACTAATGACCCAATATTCAATCAAGCATGTAATCAAGAACATTACAAGTACCTGGAAAAGCCTTCCTTTTGAACAATTCCCAGCTTTCTTCATCATTCAAATATCCAGGCTGATGAAGAAAACAAGTTGGATCTGGATACAATGCAACATCTTTAATGCGAGTTGTAAGCAAGATTTTGCTGCCAGATTTACCAATTCCACAAGGAAAAGCTGGACGCAGGTTGTTCCAAGTCTCAGCAGTCCAAATATCATCCAATATCACCAAACATTTCTTCTCTTGTTGAACTTGATAAAGCATTTTAACAAGTTCATCATCTCTTAAACTGGATATTTCCCCCCTCTGCTCTTTCGAAGGATTAATCAATTTAAACAAAATTCCTTCCCAAACATCCCTACTTTGACACTGTTGAGATATATAAGCCCAAGCAAAAGCATCAAAATGATGTCTCACATCATTATCATGGTAAATCTTCTTAGCAAGAGTAGTCTTCCCAAGCCCGCCCATTCCATATATTGAAACAACACTTTTCTCACTTTTCACCAGTTTTTCCACCAAAATTCCCACATCTTCTTCCAATCCAACTACATCTTCTTCAATATGAGAATAAGTCCGCCTCAAATGATGCTGCCTTCCCGCAGGTACTGAAGAAGTGAAATTTTCTCTAGGCTGAATTCCAAAAGTCTGCAAGCTTGTAGTGAGATCAGAAATTCTGGATTTAATATTTTGAATCTCTATCCCAACCTTGTAAACTTCAATAGATTCTTGGGCAATGGTAGCATACCTTTTGATTACATTAACTACGCCGGATCTACTTCTCCTTAAAGCAACTTTGAGGGCGTATTCTTCGATGATATCCTCCACATCATAAGAAGCTTCTCTGATTTCAGAAATCCAATTGCGAAGAGTTTCTTTATCTTCTTCCTCTTGTCTTGAATCGGCATCTTTTAAGAAGGATTGCATCCGCTGTAGAGCAAGCTGCATACCAATCACTTCATCCTTTACTCCGTCTAGGAAAGCTGCTTCCTGAAGGAGCAAGTCAGTCAATGTTTGTACCACACCTGATACTGCAGATTCAGCCATGTTTGTTCTGTCCTAAGTTCGTATGGGTTGAGAAAATTGAATGAGATTAAAAATGAAAAATGAGCTTTCAACTGTGAAAAAGAGAGAAAATCCAAAGAAGGTTCAGAGAAAAGGGGAAGAAATATCAATGCCCAAAAGGTGGATAATTCTTATAAAAAAAATGTCTATTTTGAAAATAATTTTAATAAAAAGTTCCGGTTAAAAAAATTTAACCCTGTAATGTTATAAAAAAACCTGACATAATAATGAAACCGGTGAATGAATCACCGGTTTCATTTTTGCGAAGAAGCCGGTGTATCATTCACCGGCTTCACCAACTTTGGACCGCTGCAGAATGGTAGACGGAGGAAGGAGGAAGATTCTTCAAGGATGGAGGCTAGGGTTTTATTTTACAAAACTAAGGATATCTAATACAATTGTTACCAAGTCCTATTTGTAGTTGTAGTTTCGTGTCTAAACCTAGTCTAACTTGTTTCCCAATGCAAGTGGAAGTGGTGGACCGCAAATGTGAAGTCGTGGGGCCGGGAATCAGTATTTTTTACTGATTCCCAAAGGTTAGCTCGCCGAGCTGGCCTGCAGAGGCCAGTTCGATGGACTGGTGATGCCCAATTCACCGAACGACTATCGGGGGTCTCCGAGACGCAATTTTTATCCGAAATTGATCCCGTTTTAACCTGCACACTCATATAAACTCCAAAAAACATTAGTTCAAAGGCTAAATTGACCCACCGGTCATTAGATTTGAGTAAAAACTCCATTTGATGCGACCTTTGGTGGATCAATTAGCCGAAATAAATGAGTGATAGTTCACGTGTGTGCTATTTTGGCAATATTTTGCCTGAAAACAATCAGAAACGGCTAGAAACTATAAAAGTAAATAGAACATGTACTAAAACTAAATAACACGCACACATGCATAAAAGTGTGAGAAATGCTCGCTTATTGAATGAAAACTAATCAAAACTATCCTAAAAACCGTACCTACAGATAGGGGTTGTCGACCCCTATCATCCTTCCATGAAGAACTAGATCATTTGTACACCTAAATAGTAGAAATATTGTCACAAAACAAAATGGTCGACTTGTTCTACTTCTGCTTAAAACTTTCCAAAATTCCACATAACCAAAGCAATTGGCATCCCGTATAAGATGCATCGACATATAGAAAGCACCACAATTGGTTGTTTTTTCGAGCTCAATAAAAATAGCACCATTACCAAAATGAAATACATATCCAGAAGTGTTTTTACTATCATCAATGCTTCCAGCTAAGTCACTATCAGTATAACCAATGAGATTAATAGGTGCATTAGCTTCGTAAAAGATACTATGATTAATTCCTTTAACATATCTCAAATTATATTGGCAGCCTCCCAATGATTAGACTAAGGTTTCTTCATGAATCTACTCATTAGGCTAACAGCATGCACGATATCAGGCATTATGGAAGTTAGATACAAAAGTTTCCAACAAGACTCCTGAACATGGTAGAATTAACAAGTCTTCATTCACCTTCCTTAGATAGCTTCAATCCTGTGATGCATGAAGTAATTACTAGATTAACATTCTTCATCTTGAACTTCTTTAAAACTTCTTTTGCATAACTCTCTTGTGAAATAAAAGTTCTTTTATTTGATTAGTGAACTTCAATGCTAAGAAAATGATAAAGTTTTTCCAAATCTGCCATCTCAAAATCTACCAACATCGAGTGCTTAAATTCATTCAACATATTCTCATTGTTTCACATGGAAATAAAATCATTGACACAGAGACTGACAACCATGAATCTTCCTTGAGAATCATGTTTAACATAGAGAATATGCCTATATGGACATTTCTGAAATTCATATTTCTCGAAGTAAGAATTGATACGACTATACAAGCTCTCAACGATTGCTTCAATCCGCATAAAGCTTTATTCAGCTTGTACACTTTATTTTCTTCTCCTTTTGATCAACATAGACTTCTTCTTTAAGAACCCCTTTCAAGAATGCAGATTTTATATCCATTTGGAACAACTTCCAATTATTTTGAGATGCAAGAGAAATAATTAATTGAACAGTCTCAAGTATTGAAGCTGGAGCAAATACCTTTATAAAATCTTCTCATTCCTGTTGCTTATACCTTTTGCAACCAACCTTGCCTTGCGCTTGTTGAGAGATCCATTTGGATTCATTTTTGTCTTGTACACCCATTTTACTCCAATAGAGTTTTTGTATGGTGGTAAATCGATAAGTTCCCACGTATCATTCTTTTCAATTGAGTCAATTCCTTCTTTCATGGCTCGCCTCCATGTTTCTTCTTGATAAGCATCATCAAAAGAAAGATATTCTCTTGCAAAGAAGCAAAAAATACAGCTTCATTTTTCTCAACTTCATTAGTTTCATCATATATATCCCGTAGAATTCTCATTTTCTTTATCGGACTGGATGAAAACTTGATGAAGAAATTGGAGAAGTAGTTATCGAGCTGGATGAAGAAGAACTGTGTGAAGTAGGAGGACTTCCTTCTTGAGCATTATTTTCAGCATTATCAAACACTGCCTCTTCTTCTTCTAATGAAAAAATTGGCAAATTTTCTTTCTCAACTTCCTACTCCTCAAACAAGGAATTTTCATCAAACCGAACATCTCGGCTTATCACAATCTTCGTTGTCACCTGATTATACAACATGTACGCCTTGCTTCTTCCACTGTAGCTAATGAAAATACATTTCTCTAACTTGTCATCCGACTTTCTTCTCATTGCATTAGGAATATGAGAGTAAGCAACACTTCCAAATTCTTTTAGATGATGAACGATAAGTTTTGCACCATACCATGCTTCATGTTGTGTGAAATTTTCCAAACTCCTTCTTGGTGACCTGTTTATAAGATAAACTACATAAGAAACAACTTCAGTCCAAAATCTTCTTGATAATCTCTTCCTTTTAAGAAGACATATTGTCATCTCCATAATTGTTCTATTTTTTTCTTTCACAAACACCATTTTATTGTGGTGTATGTCGGGTTTTCAGTTCATGCCGAATACCATGGTCTCTATAATATTTTTCAAGTTCATTTGAGAGATATTCACCTCCACGGTCAGTTCTCGGTGTGTTAATTTTTAGTCCAGTAAAATTCTCCACTTCTTCCTTAAAATCTCTGAATTTCTGGAAAGCTTCTGATTTTTCTTTGGCACAATACATCCAAACTTTTCGTGAGTAATCATCAATGAAAGAGATAAAATAACAGTTACATCCCTAAGATGAAACTGTTGTCGGACCACACAAATCTGAATGAAGGTAGAGTCGTTGTGTGGACTAAGTACAAGAAATACGAGGATTCTTTCAAAAAGACTGGAATGAATTCGAAAAATCAGGCACGCATAAGGAATATCAATACCCTTTCTAAAGAAAATATTGAGCACCGCCATGACGCCTTGCGAACCAGCCAATTTTCTACATAGGTTTTCTAAATATTATTGGTGGTTTTCACCTGGTCAGTTATTGACCAATGACTTTGGTCAGCCATTATTAGTTTTATGCTTATCACATGAGAGATTAAATCATCATAAGGCTTAAATCTAATAAACATAGATCTAACCGTTACTGATCAAATTCACTTGGTCCATCACTAGGTGAAACTACTGAAATATTATTTAGTGTTCCATTGTGTAAAACACACAATTTTATAGTTGGAAAACAAGACCAATTTTATATGTCAATTTATACGCATAAAAAGTACATAACTGTATACAGAAAGCTTTAATTGGAAGATGATCCATCTAAAAAGTGTCTGATGAGTCTCGAACCGAAAAATCGGACAAACTATAAAAAAAATACATAATCATTTTGTGTTTAGTTAAAAACAAAAATTTTAAAAACGTAAAATAAATAAAATTGCAAATCCCTAAAGATAAATGAAATAAAGAAATTAAAAACATTTATAGTTACGCTTCCTCATTTTCGGGTCTTTAAATGCGTGCTTCGACCTCTAAAATTCGCCATTTTAATTAGTTTACACGTAAATACACATAACATAACTTAAATTACAATTAAATAAATTAAAATGAATTAAAATACAAATAAAAATAGGCAAATGATATACATATGTTTTCATATATTTTCAATAAAAAACATAGAATCTTAATTCTAAAGCATTTATTTATATTAAAAATTTAATTTATTAACTAGTTTTTATTAGTATTTAATAATTTAATTTTAAATATCAACAAATTTTATTGTAGATTTTTTTTGAAAACTAAATTAACACTAATAATAAAAGAACTCTAATAATAAAATAACTCTAGATTTTTTTTAAAACTGTAAATATCAAGACCATAAAAATAACAAAAATTTGGCTTTGGGTGTTGTCACTGCATCTACGTGCGATTTTGGATTTTAGGGATATTTAGGCCTTGTTTGATAAACCACTTAATTGCTTAAATTAAAATGTTAAGCACTTATTTAATTTAAGTGCGTTTGATAACAGTTGTTTTTCCATCACTTAAATTAGTTAATTAAGTTAAAAACCACTTATTTTGATAAGTCAAAATATTTAACTTATCATTTTAAGTTAAACATTATCAACTAATATTTTTTTAAAAAATTAAATCATTCAATATTTTCAGCACTTATAATATTCAGCACTTAAAATTCAGTACTTATTTTTTCAACACTTAATTTTCAGTTTTATCAAACAGCACCTTAGACCCTTTTTGGTTTGTGTCAAAGACCATAAAATCACAATTCCAATAATAACATCAATTTGTTAAAAATTACTCTCTTTGTTCCCTCTGTTTCATAATACATATCTTTTAAAGTTAATGCACACTAATTAAGAAATACAATTAATTTTAAGTAAAAGACTTTGTTACCCTTGTATTAATTGTATCCACCAGTAACTTTATCTATTCCCAAGATAAAAAAAAGCCAACTTAAATAGGGGTATATTTGGTAAAAGTAAATTAATGTGCATAAATTGAAGCACAATGTCATGTATTGTGGAACACAAAATATTCTCTAAAAAGACATGTATTGTGGAACGGATGGAGTAATATTTTGTTGTGTTACTGTTATAAACAATATGAAATTAAAATCAATTGAAGTTAATTTGAATGGTTAAAGATTTCAAATTACTTGAATTAGGATCTACATAAAGAATATCCGATGAATTTCGAACTGAATAAAAAAAAAACAATCTGAAATTAAAAGAATTAAACTAGGATAAATTACATATGTGGTATACAATCTTTACCTGTAATCGTACAATCAAAATTTTGTCACACTAAACTTTACAACATTTTAGTAACCTCCCACTAAAGTGTAAAGCAGGTAAAATTGACTGGTCAACCCTATTAATTACTTGGTCAACGTGACACCTCATCAAATTTCACTCTTTAAAAATTAAAAATGGCCCTTAAATATCACTAAATTATTTTTATACCCTTAATAAAAAAAAGAATTTCTCAATTCTCTCTCCTTAAAAACTAAAAGTGGTCGCACATATCATTTTGTCCAACATTATCTGAACCTCTTTCCTTACTTTCCACAATTTTTTCATAGCAGGAACTAAAAAAGTAGCATTTCATTTTTCTTTTTCTTCCATGGCAGCAGGTTTTTCTTTTTCTTTTTTTTTTCTTCCATGGCAGCAGGTTTTTTACTTCTCCATCTACGATTTGCAGATCGAGCGGTTTTATGATTTGCTTCTCCATCACCGTCTTCACATCGTCGGAGCAGTCACGGAGAAGTACAGTGACTACGAGTGATTTGCAGATTTATGCTCGTCTTTTTTTTCTTTCCAGCATTCGGTTCAGTTCTGTGTTATAACTCGAGCTTTCAGTCGCAGATTGTGGATTATTTGATTAGGTTTGCGAAATGGTGAACTGTTTATAAATTGTTCTCTCTAACTATACAACTCCCCCTTTCTCTCTCTAACTCTCCCTCTCCAATCCTACCATTTCCAATTATATCAGTTATGTATCTCCAATCCTACCATTTCCAATTATATCAGTTTTGAGAATTTGAAACGGTTGAATTTGCAGCCAAAATCTACAGTTGCATATCCCGTATTAATTGGGTTATCAATTGAAAAAGGGATTTGACTAAGGTTTAATGTTCTGAATGTATTAGAATCAAAATCCCATATCTGGAAATCTTAGAATTAGAGAGAGAGGAAGGGAAAGATAGAGATTGAAAGCTTTTAGAGAGAGAGAAGAGTTAGAGAGAGAAATTGAGTGCTATTTTTTTTCAATTTGGAAGGGATGAGAGTATTTTAGTAATTTCATATTAGGGATGTGAATTTTTTACTTTTAAAGTAGTCAAAATGCTGATGTGACATCGTTGACTTACGTTGACCGGTCATTTTTACCGGCTGTACACTTTAGTGGAAGGTCACTAAAAGATTGTGCAGTTTAGTGTAATAAAATTTTAGTTGTATATCAAAGTGTGATTACGGATAAAGGTTGTACACCACGTATGTAATTTATCCAATTAAACTACATGAATTAAATTGAATAACTACAGTAAATCGAACGACCCATAAAGACGTGAGATAATCATGATTACCTTATTGGGAACCGTTCATTTTGAATTATTATCCTTTGTGAATTTGACGAATCATATGAACTTATAACATTATTGAATTTTTTAATTAAACCAAATAAAATAAAAATGATTTAAACACGTAACCTTTAATCCCAAATCATTGTTCTTTGTTAGGTAGAACGATGAAATTAAATGGGAGAATCCAATGACGAATACAAGATTATTCGGTTGGGGGTTGATTTTATACGTGTATTCGGAGATATTTTTTTTTTTTTGTTAAATCTAACTTGCTTAATGTTTTTTTTTTTGTATATATGCATGTTATAATTTGAATGGTCAAGAACTAATTTTAATAGTCCAAACATGTAAAAAAATTTGGATTTAGAGAGGGTTGAACATGTAAAAAAAATTAAAAAATTTGATTTCAGATGACCTACCTGGTAAAAAAAATTAATAATTTGAATTTAAAGAGGGTTAAGAGCAAAAAAAAATTAGAAATTTAGATTTAGGAAGGCATAAAGGGAAAAAAAATAATTTTTGTTTTGATAGAAATTGGGACGAGACAGACCTTGAGCGGATGGCCCAAGAATTGTCAAACCCGTCATATATTAAAAAAAAAAGAAAATGCGAGTGTAACAACAAGAGAAGAGGAAGGAGAACAAACAAGAAGAAGGGGGAAGGAGAAAAGTTTAGGAAATGTCAAGAAAAACGCAAATGAAAAAAATTACAGATGTCATCATTGATAAACTTGTGACAAAAAGCAGGAGCTGAAGGCCACCAATTGATCACAGAGGAAGAGACTCTAAATTTTGTCAAAGCATCAGCAACGCGATTTCCTTCCCTAAAGATGTGTGTAAAAATAATGTTCATCCTAGAACAAATGCCGAGACAGTGCAACCATTCTTGTCGAATACTCCAAGGAACATCCATGGAACAAAGACGAAGTAGATTAACTACGTACATGGAGTGAGACTCAACCCAAAGCTGATGCCAATTTTTCTCCCAAGCAAGTTCAATTGTGAATATATCAGCTCTCAACTCAGCCATGTAAGCTGAAAGTAGCAATTGATTTGCTTAACACAGGAGATTCGATTGCTTTACGTTGGTCAACAACCAACTCATTTTCTATCCTCTCTCCCTTGAGTGTTATCAGCCACACCTGGCCGATTAGTACTCGCAGATTCTTCCATGTGCTCTGCTCCAGCTGGATTCTTGGACTTCTCCTGGTAACCGCTTATTTAGTCCCCCTCCATCGCCGGATCTAAACTCCTTTTTGGCGAGTTGCTTCGTTAATAGACTAAAGTCAGCTTAGCCTGCTAGCGGTATGGTATTTCTTCTCACACAGTACCAATTGCGGTCCAGCTGTCTGAGGTCGATGGTGCATCCGGTAAGCTCTTTCGGTATTCATCTCCGGAGCCCGGTCAGATGCTTCAATCCTTCATTCATATTCCGTCAAAAAGAAGGAGGAGTAGAAAAAGCAAAGCAACCTTTGGAAAATCCTCGATAATTACGAAAGATATCGCCCGCTCCCGCCTCGCCAGGAGTACCAAAAGCAGAGCCATCCACATTGACTTTAACCCAACCCGGAGGAGGTTTAAGCCAATGAACTGGAATAATGTTGGGAGCCGAGGGCGGCCTTGGAGAAGCTAGAAGATGGGATAAGATATCAGCATCTCTCCTCGAAGAGCAAAAACCTTTAGAAGAGGCCAATGACTCTCGAATCATACGAAATAGGACGATCTTCGAGTGTTGAATAGAAGGAGAAACCTCCTTAAAGGTTGCTTCATTCCTGCAGTGCCATATTAACCAGATACAAGAGATAGCGGCAACACGCCAGATCATCGACACCTGAGAGCCAAAATGAATGCTACGAAGAGTGTTGAAGAAGTGAATGAATTGGTACTGACGAGGTAACGCGCAGTCAAAATGAATCTCAAGGGCCCTCCACAGAGAATCTGCAAAAGAACAGCTAATGAATAAGTGGTTAATGGACCCAGCATCCCTACCACAAAGAACGCAACGAGAGGCAAAAGAGAAGCCTAGACGCTGCAGAAGGTCATGAGTCGGAACCCTTCCATGCAAATCTCTCCAGGATGTGAAAGAGCAAGAAGGGAGAGTGTGAGCATTCCAAACAAATTTATACCAGTCCACCGAGTAGGAACGAGGACTGATAATCGAATAGTACTCTTTGGCAGAGAAAATACCCTTCGTAGAGGGCTTCCAAACGCATAAATCAAAATCATCTCTACCCTTGTGAATAGATTGAATACTGTCTTGAACAACCGAAGGCAGAGTGCCTAAGCCAAGCCAATCCGAATTGACCAAAAAATCATCAACAGAATTAAAACGTGAACGCTTATCCTGTTGATTAAGACCCAATCTGTCTGCCACCGATGGAATGATCCACCGATCAGTCCAGAAATTGAGTGATGAAGACTGACCAATCCACCAAAAGGTCTGGTCCCAAATGGATGAGTAAACAATCTTACAGGAAGACCAAATCGAGGAAGGAGCAATAGTAGCTTTAGGCAAACCAGAGACAGCCATAAATCTAGCCTTCATCAATACTAGTAGTAAATAACTCCATGTAATATCAAAAGGCCTAAACTTATTTTAAAAATGTCACACGGTTTCTAAATTCCTAGTTTCCTGGGATTGTTGGCTTTAGTTGGAAGTTTTTTTAAGAAAAAACAATAATAATGAAAACTACCATTAATTATATATACATATACATGAAAAAGTAGGTATACATAATTCCTTAGCTTAATACATTATTTACCTCGTAAACTTGTCCAAAAAAATTTGATTAGCCTCCTGAACTTTTAAAGTGTCTCGATAGCCTTCTAAATTTACATAAAATGTTCAGTTAGCCTCTCTGAACTTATGTAAAATATAACCAACTGATAAATATAAACCAATCAAAAAATAAACTGCCATAATATTTATGGCAATCTTTCAAATACCTAAATGATTTATATGAAAATTGAAACTTTATTATATATAGTCTCAGTCACATGATCAGTGACCATGGTAATATGGTCAATTACCGTTCGATTTAAACTCATTAAAATTACACATTATGATAATTTTAATCTCAACACCATAAAATTTTAATAAATCTAGATCTAACGGTGACTAACCATATTATAGTTTTTGATGCAATATATACATATTTGTTAAAAAAAATATATATATATATAAAAATCCTAAAATAAACTGTTTTATAAACACTAAAATATAAATACTAATTTCACATAAATAAATATGAATGTCCTTTGAAAAAAAATATGAAATTCTTTTAAAAAAACAAGTATGAATATAAAAATAAATTCTTATGTAAATAAAAAAATATTGTCTTTATTTATCCAAATAAAAAAAATATGAATAAAAATTCTTATATAAAACAATAAAAAAAAGAAAGGGAAAACGGTAGAGGATAAATAGTGGATGATTGCTTGACATAATTAAAAGAGTATTAATCCACTTGACAAAATTCAAAAATAGAACTGATTTAATTGAAAATACTCTCTAAAACTTGTATTCTATGTAAATTTTTCAAAAAAAATATTAGAAATTTGGATTTAGAAAGGACTAACAGGCAAATTTTTTTTTTATAAATTTGGATTTATAGAGATCTAACATGCCAAAAAAATTAGAAATTTGGATTTACAGAAAATTAGAAACTTGGATTTAGAGAGTACCTAATAGGCTTGAAATTTTGAATTTTGGACAAGACTAACACGTAATGGGATATATTTAAATATTTTATTAGTTCAATGCTAGTTTCTAAAAAAAATATAATATTTTTACATTTTTTTATTTTTAGTTTTAAAATTTTAAAATTTAATTTAAAAATTAAGTTGTTTGAGTCTCAAAAATAAGAAATTAATTTTTTTAATAGAAAATACATAATAATAATGAGTTCAAAAGTGTTATCAAAATAAATAAATTAATTAATAATGGTAACATAGTTTTATAATTATTGAAAAATAAAATTTAAATAAATAAACACTTTCTAAAATAAATTGAGGTCGGAGGAATTGAACCTAACATATTTTGAAAAGAATCAAGTATTTTCAACCATTTTTCGGTGGAGGATAGGAGATGGTAATTTGATTAAAGTTTGGGAGGATCCGTGGGTTCCGGGCATTGATGCTTTTAATATTAAATCTATTGTGGTGCCGGGTTTGGAGAATTTGGTGGTAGCTGACTTGATGGAGCAGGATGTGAGACGTTGGGATATGAATATGATACGTGGCTGTTTTAATGAGGAAGAGGCGAATAAGGTTGGTCAGATGGTGATTTCATATAATGTTAATGAAGATGTACTGATTTGGAATCACACAAAAGATGGAATTTATACCTCTAAATCGGGTTATCGTGCTGCGGTTAATAATAGGGAGAGTATGGAGAATGTTGCTGGTTGGAAACAGATGTGGAAAGCTAATTGGCCTCCAAAAATGAAACAATTTTTTTGGCGTCTATGCACGGGTTGTCTTGCAATAAGAGCGGAATTGATTAGGAGGCATCTCAATGTTCCGAATGATTGTATTTTGTGTGGATTCGGAATAGAAAACCGGTACCATTTATTTGTTGAGTGATCGTTTGCTGCATGATGCTGGAGAGAGGCTGATGTGCGCTGTCCTGTGTTGGATGAAGCGGAACTGATAGGTTGGTTAACTAATTTGTGTTTATCAGCCTCAAGTGCCATTGCGGATAAGGTTATGTGTGTCCTGCTTGCAGTCTGGCAACAAAGGAACAATTTATTGTGGAACAATGTTGTACGAAGCGCGGGTATATGTTGGCAGCAGGTACGTGTAATGTTTTTAGAATGGCAGAAACTTAGAATTAAAAATCCTATTGCTGCTGTAATTGTACCTGTCGGGCGTAGAAGATGGAAACGACCGAAACTAGGATTTATTAAATGTAATGTGGATGGTGCGAATTTTTCGACGGAGGATCGTAATGGTATTGGCGCTGTCGTCAAGAATGATTATGGCGAGTTCCTTTACTGCTATAGTAGAAGTAGACAGTATCAGCAGGAAGCAAGGATAACTAAAGGCATTGCTCTCTGGGATAGCTTGATTTGGATGAAAGATAGGCATGAAGAACGGGTTGAATTTGAGTCGGATGCCCAATTTATTGTGGATAGTGTGAATACGTGTAAAGAGGATTTATTAGAATTTGGGTCGATTATACAGGATTGTCAGAAGATTCTTATCGAAAATAAAGACTTTTCAGTCTCTTTCGTTCCTCGTTTAGCGAATGTGGCTGCCCACCGTACGGCAAGGCGTGCCTGTTCCAATGCTAACGATTTTTTTAGCAATTCTTTGCTGCATTGGCTTGTTGATGTAATTACTGAGGATATTATATTTTCTGAGTAATAAAGTTTGGTTTTGTTTCAAAAAAAAAAAAGTATTTTCAACCATTTCATCTACCTTTAAACAATAAAATATTACTACATAAAGCCTATATAGACTAATATTAAGAGGGTCGAAATTACTCGTAACCATGGTGGTTCCGGCGGCCAGACTCCGCCCCTGGGAGAATCATCTTCTTTACCTATTTTGCATCAATGAGAGGCGTTGAGCATATATTAAAAAAATGCATGACCATCTCTATCAGGGCCGGTCCTGGCAATTTAGGAGCCCTAGGTAAAATAAGTAGTAAGAGTCTCTTTAATATAAAATTTACAATTTAGGGTCCTTTTAGGAAATATAGGAAACGACTACAGTTTCTCCTACAAACATGTTCTGTAGGAATCTCCTACAGAACGTAAAATGTTATAGGAGATTTTTGGAGGGAAGATTTCCTCTATAAGTCACATACAAATAATGGTTTCTCCTACACATTTATTCGTAGGAGTTAAATAATAATAGTAATAATATATACTTTATGTATTTATGTATTTATTTTTTCTGCTTATTTTAGAAAACCTTTTCTCTAATTATTTACAACGGTATTATTAATTTTTTTTTAGATTTATTGTTATCATTGATATTGGCAGAGGGAGAGCCTTGGCGCAACCGTGTGACCAAGAGGTCACGGGTTTGAATCTTAGGAGCGGTCTCTTGCCAAATAAATTGGCAGGGGAAGGCTTGCCCCCCAATACACCCTTGTGGTGGGACCCCTTCTCGGACCATCGCTTAGCGGGGACGCGTAGTGCGACCGGACCGCCCTTTATTGATATTGTTTTTGTTGTTTTTTATTATTAAATTTTAAATTGATTTTTATTCATGTCATTACATAAATTAATTTTTAATTTTCAAATTTAATCAAATTAAGGTAATAAAATGAAACTTGTCTTCTAACTATCCATATCATTTATAGAGTTATCATTCAATGGTGGAAAAAAAATAAAATAATAGTTAAATATATATATATATATATATATATATATATATATATATAATTTATATATTAAAAATATATTAAAAAAGATTACAGGAATCGAACTCATGCTCTTATTTTTATATTAAAAATAAAATATATATTAAAAAAAATTACAAAAATGGGAATTGAACCCATACCTTCTTTAGGTGGAGAACAATATAATACCATTGTGCTACTTTTTATTTATTTACTATGTTTAATACATAAAATATTTATTTATAGCACTAAATTTTTTTTAGACCCACCTTTAGCCATCGGCCCTAGGCCGGCGCACCCCGGGCCTAGGCCCAAGACCGCCCCTGATCTCTATAAACACCGTATTTGAAAAAGAAGATTATAAAAATGGCAAAATCAAAACAGAAAAAAAATGAAAAAAATGTTGATAGATGTAAAAGAATATTTTATTTGATATATATAAAAAAATAACATATTGAGAATTAAATTTGATGATATAATTTAGTTGTAATTTTGTAGTCAATTATGATCTTTACGTAAAAAGCCCGATATAGCCCTTCAGAAATCCAAATTACCGCATTGGCATTAGTAGAAAAAAAAAACAGCACCATATTTATAACACATGTATTTTTTTTAAAACATATAACACATGTTGGTGCACGCACGAAACGAAAATGCATTACATAAAGTTTTGTCAAATCAGGTTAACTGGATTATTAGTGCATTATAAATAATGTTTTTTTCAACAGACTTAGTTCACGTCGGTTGTAAATAGCTTGGTCAATAGATAATTGATTGAGTATTTATAGCAATTTATTAGTTAGGCATGTTACAAAAAGTCAAATTTCTCATGTGTTAAAATGAATATTTTAAAAAATTCACTCATTATGTGTTTTCATTTATTGTATTAGAATTCTTCTCCCCCTTATATGTGGATAACCTTCCGATAACTTTCATAGTTAAACTATCTGCATTCCAGCTTCGCATTTATATATACTTGTTCATCGAGTTTCCACAATATATTTTTGTTTAGAAAATGTATTTGTTTTTCCAGAACATATTTTTCTTTTGCAAAAATTGCGTTTGTAAATCCCCTTTTTTTCTAATAAGGTTTCCATTTTCGCTTTTTTTGCACTAGATCTGTGTTTTTTCCTCTTATTTAATTTGCTTTTGCACTTGTAAGTTTTCGTACATTATTCTTATCAACCTTATCATCTGCTTCTGTCTCATTTCACTATATTGAACTGCTTCAATCTTCTGTTGTAAAACGAGTTTGAGGTTGAACCCAATAAAAACCTAGTAATGAAACCCCGAGGTTTTTCTATTGATAAATATGAATAGCTTCCACGATCAATTTGGATCATGCTCTTGAACACTTGGAACTTGATGCATTTCCAAGTTGTTGTCATTGATCACCAATCAACTTGATGTATTCATAGGATCTCTTTATTGCCACAAACTTTATCTCAATGATGGAATACCCGATATTTGATTAGACATATCCACCAATTATCCAAAACTTTGTTTGCCGACTTGCTATATGCATCTCTTGTTTGTTCACAGTTGATGACACGCGAAGAAATTCCGATTAACTTCCGTCCCTGTGCGGGCGTCGTTGGGTTCGACGGGGGGAAGCTCTGATGCCAAAGTTAGTAAGGAAGAACAAGAGGGCAAACTGAATTGACAAAGGGTAAGAATGAATGTGTACCTTGATAGCCTGAGACGTAGGCTATATATAGCTAGAAAGTTGTAACTTCCAGTAACTAGAAAGTCTCCATTAATGTTCCATTTATGGCGGTTACAAGTTACCTTTAAGCCGGCGGTTAGCTAATTGATGGCTCATTAATGGTCTTTATGGTCGGGTCGGCCCAGCCGTTCTAATGGAGGATGAGTGTTCAAGGAGATTCGCCTCATAGGTTCGCTGGCGGGTCTCCTTTGATGGGTCCTTGGTGATCCGCCAGTCGGATCTCTTTGGAGGATCAATACGCGGCGTTCTTTAGGTGAATATCCCTTTTGATCCTCGGGATAATATCTCAATGTTATCAGAAGCCCCCCCAAAGTTCCCTTAAAGTCCTTTAGGGCTTTTGAGCTTCTGTGCGCCGTCATGACTACCTACATTAATGAGCACTCTGTTCGATGCCAATCGCAGAGTGACACGCGTAACGAGCGCGCTGTCCAAGGAAAGAGAAGACGCCTTGTTCTTCCTTCTCTTTCTCTCTCTTCCCCATTTCGTCTTCATTTACTTTTTCGTTGCTCGAAGCTTTTTCTGGGAGTTTCAGAGTTCCTTCAAAGCTTTCGCTTACATGTAAGTTCATCTTTTCCCATTCTATTTTTTCTGAATGTTTAGGAGTTCTTCTTCCTCTTCTGAATCTACGTCCGAGCTATTTGATTTAACCTCATCTTCCGAACCCATTTTTAGCTGGACTTCTTCTTCCTCAGAGAATTCCTCTTCTTCTGAGGATTCCGTTAGTTGTAATTTAGCTGAGTTGCGTGACTCGGCGTGTAATAAACGTCGAACTCGTTCCGGTGAGGTACAAAACCCTCCCGTCGTCATTACCCGCTGTATTCCGGCCACCGGTTTTAGGTCATACTTAGGGATGGAGGCTTCTTCGTCAGTTCCTCCTAGGAAAAAGAGACCTCGTGCCGAGTCCACCTCATCTCGTATGAGCTCTGCGGATCTAGCGAGCCTAACGGATCGCTTTCCGTGGATTAAAAATTATGAAACTCAACTGGCGGATGCCCATCAGCGACCAGCCTGTCCGCCATGCGGATATCTATCCGTGTATTGTAGTCATGTAGAGAGGGGATTTCGTCTACCTCTCCCAAAGATGATGGCAGATATCCTTACTTATTTTGATATCACCGCCTGTCAGTGGCACCCTAATGGCTGGTTAGATCTGGCTCTGGATTGCTACTTAGCTTCAAATCTAGGTATAGTGTGTACACCTCGCGTCTTCCGAACCTTTCATAAACCCTCTCAACAAAAGTCTGAGTCGTTTCTTACCTTTGCCAAATTTGGAGTTTCTTCGCCATTTAGTGGCAAGATGTCGAATGTCCACTCCTGGGACGAGAGGTTCTTTTATGTGAAGATCAAGGAGAATGAACCGTTAGGCTTTCCATCATATTGGAATGCCAGACCTCTACACATGGCGGGTGACATGCGAATAATGACGGATAGCGATGAGGCTGTGGCGGATCTCATGAAGAGCGTTAAGGCGAATGTTTGGACATACGCCGATGCTTTAGACTTTATGATGAACGACATTCCCTTGATCCGCCGGGATGGAGACAAGTTCACTTACTCTAAGATTGCCCAATTTGATCAAGGTAACTTTAATTTTCTTTAAACCTTGATTATTTGATTGTTCTTCTTGGACAGGGGTGTATCTAAGGCCAATCACGCTCTTGTAGAGATGCGTAAGAAGATGAAGGAGGAGGAGGCCCGTAGGAAGACGCAGGCGATGGAGCCTCAAAAGTATGTAGGAAAACGTGTTGCGGATCCAGCAATTGATCCACCGCAGAAGAAAAAGAGATACACTGCTCCGGCCGGGCAAAAGTTGATGGCCGATGCATTGAGATCCGCCATACCTTCGTCGAACAAGGAACAGGTAAATTGCTCTAGTTGTTTTTCCTTTCTACATTTTAATTTTAGGTTTTGACCTGGTGATTATGGTGTAGATGGCGAGACCTGATTTGGGCGGTTATTGGGCCGCTAAATATGGAGATGAGGGATCCCTGGAGAATGAGTCGGTAATCAATGATCTGGATGAAGCTCTTGGGCAATTAGGTAGGGTTCGAGAGAGTCAAATTCTAATCTCAGGAGCTGCCAACATCCAACTTGGGAAAAAGGAGCTTCTGTCCGTAAGTGCTTTCTCAACCATACGTTTGATTTTTAGGCAATTTCTTTTGGGGATAAATATCGACTAAGCTTTTGTTTGCTTTCGTAGGCGTATACTCGCTTACGAGTTGCAGAGGCTGAGCTTCTTCAAGGGGTGGCGGATAAGGCCACCATAGAAAGGTTGGAAAAAGAAGCTGCGGAGGCGAAGGCGAATGCCGAATCAGCTCTTGCTCTTAAAGATGCTGAATCCGCCCGTAAAGATGCTGAGATTCGACAGTTGAGGGAGAAGATTGAAGCGGATGCTAAGGAGCATGAAGAAGCTTTAGCGGATGCCGAGTTTATGGCTGGAGAGCAAGCCTTCTTCTATGGTAAATGGCTTATGGCGTACTTCCAATTGGAATATCCTGAGATCGATTTTACGGATCCGAAATTCGTTGTTCCCGATCCGAATGTAGTTGTTAAATATCGCGAAACTCCAAATGTCAAGGACTACATTCGGGATCGCGTTCAGGAATGGATGAAGGGACCTGTTGAAGAAAGCAAACCTGCCACCAACGTCCAGCTAGTGAATCTCGAGGAAGTGCCTCCAAAATCTGGTGAGGAGCTGATAACCGATGGCACCTTTCTTCTTGAGGAAACACCTTCCGTGGAAAAGGAAGTCTCCTTGGCGGGCGTATCCGAGGCTGTCGAGAAGGAAGCTTCTCAAGCAGGTGCTTCTCAAGCAGGTGCTTCTGGCGAGAAGAATGTTAAGGAGGATGCTCCTGTGGTTACTTGATGTTTTATTTTGTTTGTAAAACTTTTTTAAGTACAATTTGTTTAATCCTTATGGTAGCTATGTATTTTACCTTTACGTTTGCGTAAGTAGATATATAAGCGTCTAGGATTTATTTTGGAGTAGATGGCCAGCCATACTCCATTGTGCGAACCTTTGTGAAGGTGTGAAGCTGTTTTATTCCCTTAGAGGAAGTAAAACTGCCTTCAGGGATCATCTTGCGACCTATCTTTGAGGTGAAGTGATTCGCCTAGAGGACTTTGTGGACCCTTCTTCGGGAAGGGAGTAAGAGAGTGTAAAGACCTTGCGTCCAAGGATCGTTTTAACTCTATCTCGAATGGGGATCCTCTAGAGATGGATCCGCCCATGAGATTTGTTCTCCTATCTTTGAGGAGAAAACGTAGCTATGAGATAGCAGTACTTTTTTTTTTAATGTGGAGAGCGTTGGATGCCCCCCTTCTTTTTAAGACTGGAATATTGATATTGCTGCAATAAAAACTTTAAAAAGAACATGGATAATAGAACAATTGATGTTTATTGATAGGAGAAATGCTTTATTACAGCAAGCAGATCTTACATGTGAGCCTCGTTAAAACCTTTAATAAGAAAAACCTCATGGGAAAAAAGCTTACTAAAGGAAAAAGAATACTCAAGACCATATGTACACTTCATTTTCTGACAAAATATTTGCGGAGATTTTGGATGTTCCACGTGCGTGGCAATGTGTTCCCCTCCATGTCTTGAATCTTAAATGTGGCGAACCCAATCTTGTCCACTATTTGGTATGGACCCGTCCAGGTGAGCCCTAGCTTGCCCTTTCCTTCTCGAGACTGGATTTTGTCGGCTTTGCGGAGCACGAGATCTCCCACATTCAATTCTACAAGTTTGGCATTTTTGTCATGATAAGCGGCGATCCGCTGCTTGTATGCCGCCATACGTACATAAGCCTTGTCTCTTCGATCTTCCACTTGATCAAGACTTTCTTTTAATCTGCGGCTGTTTTCTTCCTCGCAATAGAATGCAACTCTATCACTTGGGACCAGTATTTCAACTGGGATTACAACTTCTACACCATGAGAGAGGGCGAATGGTGTTTCTCCTGTGGCCGTTCTAGGAGTGGTGCGATACGCCCATAAGACGCTCGTCAACTGGTCCGCCCATTTCTTATCATGCTCCCCTAATCTCTTCTTTATTCCTTTTACGATCGTCCGATTCGTAACTTCAGTCATACCGTTGGATTGAGGATAATTAAACGGAGGCGAATCTGTTCAAAATGCCCAATTTCTCACAGAAAGTTTTGAACTCGCCGCAGTTGAACTGCGTTCCATTATCAGTGATGATTGTGTGAGGTACGCCATATCTTCCCACGATATTGTCTTTAACAAATTCCACCATTCATTCAGCAGTGATGGAGGAGACAGCTTCGGCTTCTACCCACTTGGTGAAGTGATCTACTGCCACTACCACATACCTTCTTTGTCTACGAGTAGGAGGAAATGGTCCAACGATGTCAATTCCCCAGAGGGCAAAGGGTCGCCCTTCAATGATGGGCCTCTAGAGATGTTTGGCAGTGTGTGATTCATTCGCATGAATCTGACAACTATGGCAAGATTCCACCAATTTTTGTGCATCAAGCTCGGCAGTGGGCCAATAAAATCCTGCTAACCTGGATTTCTTTAAGATGGAGGCGGAGGCCTCATGGGCCCCACATGATCCCTCATGCAGCTCCTTGAGGACTTGTTGTCCCTCTTCTGGTAGAATACATTTTAACCAAGGATGGCTAAAAGACTTTCTGTAGAGGTAATTGTTGGTCCCTGGTAATTAGTTCCAAGGGGGGGTTAGGAACTAATATAACTTTTTCGCATTTTAATTAAGTTGACTGGAAGTTATTTTGAGAGTTTATTAACTCACCTTTTTGGTCAGCTTGGTGAGATATGTTTGAAGACAGCTTTAGTCAGATGTTGACTAAAGTTGTTTTCTTGTGAGTTGAGAATTGACACTCTTGGAGGTCAACTTCTTAACTCAGCACCACTTATTTACTCAAGGTCAGCTTAGGCAATTTATATGCTAAGTAAATATAGCAAACAACACATACAATATAAAAGAGAGTTCAGAGATTACTCAGTATCACTTATCCTGGTTCGGCCTCTCTGCCTACGTCCAGTCCCCAGAGTCCTCCGGGCTTTTTGAATCCAATACTGAGCTCTTTAACGGTAGAGCACAAACCAATTACAAGGCAGTTGAATATGCAAGAGTACCTTCCTCTATTCGTCTACTCAACTCCTACTAAGTGCTACAACCCAGCACCTAGATTTCTCTACCACTGAATGCTTACAACCAAGCACTCAGCTTAACACTCTCAATATTCCTATTGATCACAGACTTGTTCTTTTTATGCTAAAGAACACTTTAGATGATTATACAACAATCAATCTAGCATTTACACAGAGAATAGAAAAGTGGGTGTAAGATCTTTTTGTATCTGAGTGCTTTCAGAATTTTCTCTCTTTGTATTTTCTTTTGATGCTTCAGTGATGATCCAAGGTTCTTCATTGTCCTTTTATAGAAGGAAATTGCAGATTTGGATCCTTTGAATTGTTGTTACCGTTAACACCAAAACAGCTCTTTTGGGGAACAATTTCTGGTTAGTCTTCAGACTGCTCCGCCATTCCCTTTCACTGTTTTCTTCAGGCGTCAGGTTTGTCTTCTTGCGTCTGGCTTGTCTTTTTGTGCCAGTTGTTTACCAATAATCCAGCGTCCCATGACTCTTGGAATTAGTCTTTTAGGTGTCTTCGAGGTTCCAATTATTGGTGCAGAAGATTGGCAGACTTTGTCCTTTAGTGAACAGATCCTTCATGCTGTCCTGACTGATATTCAGCTTTCTTCGTAATCTTCGGATGTTCGACTTCTAAGCTGAGTGCATACTTGGTCAGCTCCGTTCTGTGTAACCGCTTCTGAAGAAATCTTCAACTTTAGTCAGCTTCGTTTTGCTTCTGAGTTTTACTCCACTCAGCTTCCATTCTGTCATGCTGAGTTGCTTTCCACTCAGCTTTGCTTATGCTGACTTTTGTCCTGTCTTTTACTTTGTATATATTTTTGCACTCAATATTGAACAAACTCATTAGTACAATTAAATCAAAGCATTTAAATTTAATTGCCTCTTAATCATGGATGATTTTGTCAAATCAAAATTTTGTGGAAAGGTGTTTCAACAAACTCCCCCATTTTGATGTTGGCAAAATACATAATTATGGAACTCAGTTATAAGTTACCCCATGATTGATATTTTTGGAATGACTCCCCCGTAAGGGTTGCACATATTGTCTTAACTTAGTTCTAAACCTTCCATTGTTTAATTGAATTAGTTTTAAGACATTTGTGTATACTGACTTGGTTTTAGATTTGAGCTTGTCTGGATTAAAGTCAGTTTTTCAAAAATATTAGAAGTATGTTGTTTCTCAGTTTATTGCATAAGTTGTTTTGGTGTTAATGCATACTGAGTGTTTTTAACTTCTTGATTTGTTTGTTCAAAATTTAGTCAGGTCGGGAAGGAAATTAATACTTATAATATATTGACCTTTTAAATTCAAAACACAAATTCAAAAACACATATATTTAAAGACAGGATATAAAGCTAAGTCCTAGCACTACAACAAATGGACACTTGTGCCACGGTTAAAATCGTGGCACAAGTTTAAAATTTTCGTGGCTACACTACATAGCCACGGAAATTCTTCCGTGGCACAAGTGATCGTGGCTAACTAGTTGCCACGGAAAAATAATGGTCGTGGCATAAATGAGTTCTTATGCCACAGGAACATCCGTTGCTAATCACATCATTTTGCCACGGATAAACTCGTGGCAAGAATAAAATACATGTGGCAAGTAATAGCAACCCGTGGCAATCAACCCAACATAGCCACGAGCAAAACCGTGGCAAAAGTAAAATAATTATGGCTAGAAATCTTGTTTAGCCACGAGCATAACCGTGGCAAAATAGAACCTCTAGCTAGAAATTTTGTTTAGCCACAAGCATAACTGTGGCAAAAATAGATTCATTGTGGCTGTAAAGATTTTCTAGCCACGAGCATCATCGAGGCAAACATAATCAGTGATAATTTATTTTTAATTTATTATTATTATTATATGATCTTTTGAATGGATGAAGCTCATTAAAATCAATATGAAGGTGAACAAAGGCTCAAATTTCAACCAATCTTCTCAAAAATAATATTTATTAATTAAACATGAATCTTTCTAGCTATCATCCATCCAATAAAAATCCCAACAGAAAAAGAAATCTATCAAAAGTATCCAATATAAATTTTTCCCCATCAGTACCATACAAATAATAATAGAAAAAATCATAAGAAAAAATGAGATTCGCAGCAAGCTTCCAAAGATTGGAGTTACCCCACTCGTAGTTGAAGAAACCAAATGGTTTAATTCACCAACTGTTACAAAATCAACAATCAAAGTTAAGACAATATTTATATATATTAATATTACCAACGCAATTCAATAACTGCATATGCCACCAAATCACTTACAGGCTGACTAGTTAAATTTAACCACAGATATTACACTAGATTAGAGTATATTTTAATTCCAAATAAATTAAAAGGTTAGCAACCTCAACAAAAATGACTCATATAAAATCCAACAAGTCAGCTACCTCAACTACAGAGTTTGTTTCCTCAACTAACAAAATCCTACGTGCACTCTGTAATTTTAAAGTAAAAAATAGCATGAACATGAACGACAACGATAACATAGAAATGCAAGGATAAACTTTGATCCAAAGGCTCAAAAGCAGTCCTAAAGAGTAAGATGTAAACATTGTCAATTGAGAAATACAAGAAGCCTCCTATTTAATGAGTAACATAAAAACCAAAGCTTGTTTCCACTATGCAAAGCCATGCTGGACCATATGTGGAGTCAAATTCCTGCAACATTACATGCACAAAAAAATGTATAAATCAAACTATGTATTCCGACATCTGGAACTAGTTCTGTAAACAGAATTGGGTTACTAGTTCCATTACAGAACTGGTTTCCATTACTGTAAACATCACCGGTTCTAATTCTGTATCCAGTTAGAATGGAAACAAAACTACCAGTAGAACTGGAATCAGTTCTGTATAGAGAACTGGGTTACCAATGTTATATCTATTCAATTTGCTCGATGGAATGTCTCGAGAGCAACCAATTATTTTATTGTGATATTTTTGTTTGTGTACGGATAAACGTAAGCATAAATTTGTTCTAAAAATTACATATAGAAGGATAATTGCATCAGATAAATGGTTAAATGTCTTTATAATTAGCTAATATGAGATATTTAGCCTATTTATTTATGTTTAGTGCTTGCTAGCTATAGTAATAAAGCCATTACATACCAATAACACAAATTGATGAATGATAAGGCTTTACATTCCATTGGTCAACTTAGTATATAACAACATATATGCAAACAACTTTTTATCTAGAGATAGGAAGGTTGTATGCTGTATGTGCTATTTGACATGATTAGATTGCATTGAGAAGTACTAACCTTTAATTCCTTCTCAAGTTTCCGTGCAAGAGCTAAAAGTAATATTGATTTGCAAGAGCCTAGTGGTCCTAAGATCAAAGTCATCCTGTAAAAGTCCAAACCAAATTTAATAAAGCATAATTGATTTTAAAACTAGTAAATTATCATGGAGCAACAAATAAAGCAATAATGGGCGAGTTTAAATGACAAATTTAAAATGCATAATTGAAATTTTACATGTTTAAAGAAACAACCATGGTAATTGAACTCCACTATGTATCCAATCACTTTATTAAGGTAACAAAAGTTACAACAACAACAATTAAATAATTGAAATTTCAATAGTCATATTTAATGGTTGAATCAGACTTGTACTTGTCTTAACATCCAAACTTGAAAATCTATAAATGACAGATTACACATGTAAGATCATAGTGAAGGGGCTTTCATAAGACAGTTTTGTATAAAAAATTCTACATACTCTGTTATGAGAAGGTCTAGTTGCAGTCGATCAATTTGAGCTGATCCAAGATGTCTATCTGGGCTCATATTATAGTCTCATCTGTACACCATAGAAGAGTCCCCCACTTTTGCATAAAACAATGCAGGTCCAAGAACCTAGAAAACAAAATGAAAGTGCAAAAAGGTTCAAATATAAACATAAGAAAAGACCATTAAGAAACATGATTTAAATTGTCTAAAAGGTTATGATTTAAGTTACAACGACGAACTTGAAACCAAACCTCTTTCAGAACTGGAAACATATTCTGTAATAGAAGTGGTAACCCAGTTTCGTTTACAGAACTGGTAAGAACCGAGGATTGGTGCAAGTGTTCCGGGTAATTTGTCTCAAAGGGATCACCATGCACTATGACAGCAACACAATAATAAGCAAAGTCATAACAACAATGTCACATTCATGGATTGAACAAGACTATATTGTTCTGTTAAAAAAAAAACGAGTATACTGTTATTTCATGAATTAAACAAGAGTACACTATTCTGTTCAAAAAACAAAAACCAGAATATATTGTTATCTTCGAAGTTTAGCATTTTTTTTTTGTAAATTATAGTGATTAATCTTTCATCTCAACAATAAGCAAGATATGACACTCATTTTCAATTTATTCCCACCTTGATCCTAGTCAACATGAACTATGACAGCAACACAACAATAAGAAAAGTCACAACCACACTGTTTTCACGAATTGAGTCTTTTAAAATCTTGACTAAGGTAACAAATGACAGAGGAGGCAAATTTTAAAAATATTTTCAGTAAAAGAGCCTATGAGTCCGAAGACTCAAGGCACTATTCCTTGGTTTATACACATATTTGCAGTTCTCTGTTATTCAATCATTAATGGCATATGATATTATTGATTTTAACAGAAACAACATATTCCTTCTTACCTCAGTAGTACACCATATTGCACAAATTAACCAAGATAAAATTGTTAACTCCAAGGGGAAACTCATATAATATTTAGCTAAAAATGTTAATAGATGAATATGATACAAAAAAATAATATGTAGGACAATAAGCCAGCAAGGGAAAACCAGATGATTGATAAGAAGAACATGGAGATCAACCAAATAACTATAACATCTCCAGCAAATGAACACCAAGAAATTTCTACTCTAATCAATAGGAATTGTTAATGCTAATACCATTAAGAAACAATTGATTACAATACTGTCAAGGCATAAGCCCAATAACATATAAAACAACCAGAAATAGAAAAGTTCTATAATGATTTAGATCCATTGCATCTTATTTCTTAATATCAATTATCTTTTCATGTAAATGTATGTTCTTTTTTTCCCTTTTCTTTGGCTTTTGGATTAAATGGTTACTTGACATTATACCAGATCCACAATAGACATTAGTTAGAGAAATAAAAGGTGAAACTAAAAAAAGGACCAAGCACATATGAATCCTTTAGGAACTTGTGTTCCATAGAAATTAAGAAGCAAAGTCATTGTAATAGGAATCTCAATAGTAATGCACAGAAACTACCTTAATCATATTGTAAAGGCAAATAACATCTTCCATATCCATAAAACCAAACATGCCACTGCAGCAAAGGTTCTTCGGAGGAAAACCTGTTTGAATATTCCACAAATCATCCAATAAAAAGAATAAAAGGAATAGACGAAATATGCACCAAATCACCCATTTGCCGTTCTTCACCGCGAAAGCGATAACAACCCGAATAGAATGGCTTTGACATACCTAATGGTTTGAGCAACAGCATATGGAAAACAAAGAAAAAGCCCCGAAGAACGGGCATTCAGCCCTTCCTATGTTTATGTTTAAAAAACTTGAAGCTACCTATTCGAATCGGGGGCGTTGGTCGTGGAAGACCATTTCTAAAGAGTTGTTCTTTCGAAAAGTCTCTTAATCTACTTAGCCTTAATGCAGTTAGCAGCTTCCTGTTCTATAGGATAACATGGGACTAGAGCTTTTCAAATCCTTTTTCAAAGCGGCTCACTATTGATTGCACGGGATCTTCCTTTTCTTTATGAATTCCTAAAGGAATGAGCTAATTGTTAGAATATTAAGCAGCTTATGTTCTTTATTGCAGTTATCCTCCTGCAGTTAGTTTGTTTAATGCAGTTCTTGTCTTTCTTGTAGTTAGCTTCCTTAATGTCTTAGTACGACGTTAGGGCGTAGCAAACAACCAAAAAAAAACGAGTAAAGTTTTTACACAAAACATCACGGAACTGGTACCTGAGAGTTACGGAGACGCCGAGACACGGATCCGCTCGTCTCCGGCTACCCCTGTCGTCGGCGGAGCTGCCGCCACGGTGGACCGAGGTGAATGGTAAAGGGGCGAGCGGGGAATGACGAAGCGGACTTGGCGGAGGGACGTGCAGGCGCGGTGAAGAACGGCGGCCGGTCAGATGACTGCTGCTCTTCTTCTTGTTAACGGCAGAAATTTGAGAGAGAAGAGAAAGGAGGCGGTGTGAATGGGGGTTAGAATTCAACCCTAATCCGTAATGTGAGAGCTTATCTCACTGTTTCTTTATTATTCCGAATTGAACCCCCTAATTATTCAATCCTATGCACAGTGATCCAACCTTTTAAAGTTAAATTCAATTATACCCTTTTCCTATCACAATTGCCACCCTTCTACTTATCTAAGCTTCAATTTAACCCATTCCCTTTAATAATTGATAAATAATTTAGTTAGTTAATTTATAATGGGATAACGTACCAAAACAGGCCTAAGGTTTACGTTCAAAATAGTATCAATATAGGCTTAACGTTTACGACATAATATCAATTTAGGCTTAACGTTTACAATATAGCATCAATTTAAGCTTAACGTACAAAATTGCACCAATATAGCCTTAACGTTTACAAAATAATATGAATTTAAGTTTAACGTTTTACAAAATATATACAATTTAAGCTAAACGTTATAATTAAATTAATCATATTATTATTTTATAAACGTTAAGCCTATATTGATGCTATTTTGTACGTGAAGCCTAAATTGATGCTATATTGTAAACGTTAAGCCTAAATTGATATTATATTGTAAACGTTAAGCCTATATTGGTACTATTTTGAACGTTAAGCCTAAATTGGTACTTCCCCAAAAACCTTAGACCTATTTTGGTACCTTATCCTATTTATAATTCATATCAGATTATTTTAGTTCAATTAAGGCATTTAGGTTATTTTAGTTCAAATTTGCGAAAATTCTCACTGAAATTAGATTCGCAAGACATATCACCATTACGCATCATTAAAAGCATACATTCATAAGCATAAACATTACATATATCTAATTTTTGTGAAATTGGCTTGAGCTTTTTGGAATAAGGGTTTTGTCTAAGCTTTTGAAATTTGATTTTCAAATTGGGAATGAAAATTGGGAAAACTTAACAATTGGGGGAAGGACAACTTGGCGGTACTCCAAATTTTTTAGGGTAATTATTTAAAGTTAATAGTGAGAATTAAATGTATTATTAATATTATAGTTAAATAAAATAGTGAGAATAGTAAGTGAAAATTTTGCTACATAATAAATTATTGTTTGCCACCAAATAAATTACCCGTGGCATTAGTAAGTTTATGCCACGCTTAAACTTTTCCCGTGGCATAAACAAGTTCAGCCACACAAAAAAAAAATATCGTGGCAAGATTCGTGGCACAAGTATATGTTTGCCACAGAATAAACTTAACCGTGGCATAAATACATCAAGTGATCAAAAGTTTATGGTGGAATCCATTTTTTCCGTGGCTAACTAAAAATATGCCACGAATTTTACATTCTCGTGGCATGATTCGTGGCACAAGTGCTCATTTGTTGTAGTGTAGATATTGACTGAGCTAGTTCTACTTCTTCTTTTTCTGAGCCGAGTGATCAGCTTGGGCAATTCCTTTGCCTTTCTCTTTCTCTTTGCTTCCAGAAGCATTACCTGCAGGCTGAGGCTGAGTTCCTCCTTGACGCTGAGTTCCTCCTTGACTTGTCTCCCCCGTTTTGCCATCATCGGGTTTGTAGAGGAAGGTTTCATTTTGTGCTGCAGAGGAGAGATAATGGGAGTAGCGCTGAAGCCTTTTGGTACTTTCACCCAAGCCATCAATGACTGGTACACTATCGTCCTGGATATGCCTAGGAACCCGAAGGGAGCTGCTGATCATGCTGAGGAGGCATTCATGAGATTTGCTCAGGCAGGTGAGTGAGCTTGTGAGCTGACCAAAAGCTTGATGGAACAGTTTTAGCAGAGCAGAATCATAAAACATGCGCTGGGCATTGTTGATGCGCATTGCCTTCATGATAGCTTGTGAAAAGCTCATGAGTTCAGTGTTGGAGATTGGATCAACATCCATCTGGGCTCTGTCGATGTTGAGTAGTCTGACTGCTTCACTTAATTGGTCAATAGTACACTGGGAAGAGGAGGATACTAAGTCACGAGTACTGGTCAGCTCAGTATGAAGCTTGGTGAAGCATTGTTGAAGTTCGGCAGAGGTGGCAAACTCAGCATTGCCGGGTGGACTTGATTTGGTCAGCACAGCATTCAGCTTGGTAAAGCAGTCTTGCAACTCAGCAGATGTAGCAGACTCAGGATTGGCAGTTGCGCTAGAGGTGGCCAGTTCCGCTGCTAGCTTAGCAAAATAGCTTTGAAGCTCAGTGGAAGTGGCATACCCTGGATTGACTTCTGACAGTTGGTGAATTTTGCCTTCAAGCGAATTCATATGGGTGGCCATTGTAAGCACTAGTTCAGTCAGTTTTGCTATTTGCCCTTGATTCGGTTGCTGAGTTTGAACCGTAGTGATAATGCTAACCAGATCCTTCAATCCTCTGAGTTCATTTAGAAGCTGAGTAATACCTGATAGTTGGGTGGACTCAGCTTGAGCGGATTGGTGTGCATCAGCTTGAGTAGTGTTTAAATCTTGAAGCAGGGACTGAGCAGAGGCAATGACACGTCGGCCAGACTCAGTAGCATTCAAGTATGCAAATTTAGCAGCATTAGACTCAGAGGCTGGGACTGAGTTTGATGGTGGTGGAGGAGTTGGTTCTCTGCCAGATTGAGTACCTTGATTGGTACCTGGACTTTGATTGATTGGATGAGCTGAGTCATCAACATGTTGTGTTGGAGGTGGAGTCTGATTAGACAAGTTAATCTGCTCAGCTTGAAGAGGTGAAGTGGAGACAGGAAGTGTGTCACCTTGAGCAGCTTGAATTGGATCTGCAGGGTTTTTGGCTTGTTCCTCATCCTGAGTAACAGAGGCTTGTTTTTCCACTGGATTTTCTGGTGGTGACTCAGTCTGATTAGAGAAGTACTGGAACTGGATTGTAGAGAGATCAGTTTCAAGCTCATCAATGGGAAAGTCGTCCATGAGATCAATTTGCTTTTGCGCTTTCTTTTTGAGTCTTCGCCGTGTCTCAGCTCTTGGCGGTGAATGGTCAGTTCGAATACCTTCACTGGATTGAGTAGCAACTGTTTCCTCTTCTACAAGTTGCTCAACAGGACCCTCAATAGCATTACTTTCTCTTTTTCTCTGCTCAGCATCATCCTGAGATTTCTCAACATTTGGAGATTCTTCCTGCTCAGTATTAGATTCTTGGTGCTCAACATGTTGCTCAGTTTCTTCTACAGCTTCCTTTTCTTGGTCATTTCCATGACCTTCAGGTTGAGTACAGTCTAGTGGGACAGCTTCCACTATCTTTAAGGAGTTCCCCTTTTTCCTTTTCTTTAAAGGGGATTCTGGAGTTTCTTCTTTCTCATCCTCAGGCTCTTCTTGCCTTTTTCTTTTCTCAGCTAACTCAGCTTGCTCCTTAGCCTTGTCAGCTTTAGCTTTTTATTTTAATGAAAGCCTTACTTTCTTTGGGACAGCATGAATGTCTTTTGAGCAGGTTTCTATAGCCTTTCTCTTCTTCCTTCTCTCAGGCTGAGCTGTCTCAGGTGACTCAACATGAGCCTCAACATCTTTTGCAGGCTCAGTTTCAAGGTCAATTTCTGGTTGCTCAGCTTCTTCATCTTCCTCAGCATCTCCAGCTCCTTCATATCCCTTTAAGGGTTGATTATACAACAGTCCATCCAGTAGAACTGCAGTGATTTCACTCCCCAGTGTACTTGTTTCATTCACCATCTCTATTTGCTTGTCCTGAATAATTTTTGTAATGAGAGAGCCCAAGCGGAGTTTCTTACCACTTCGTTGAAACGCTCCAACTAGAAAGACGGGAAGATTGAACGGAGTGTAGGTCAACATGTGCCAGATGAAGCACTGTTCGAAGTTTGATGCAGATGAAGCTGAGCTGAGTTTGGGGAAGATAAAGTTGGTCAGCATGTAGTGGACCATCTTTTGTTCTTTACCCATACAGGTGCTGGGTATTTCACCCTTATGATCCTTGGGTTTACAGAACCCCTTAAGCTTCTCAGTTGTGTCTTTTGGCACTTTCTCCTTCGTCGTTCTAAATTGAATTCCTTCATCTGGTAAATCTAGTAAGGTGGCTAGATAGGAAGGGGTTACAATGATTTTCTGACCTTTAACTGTGGTCTCCAAATAGTCAGAGTCATCTGCATCAACACGTAGATTTGAGTAGAATTCCCGTACTAACCTGGGATAGGTTGTTCCTGAAAGAGAGAAGAGACCTTTCCACTTGTTCTTCTCGATCCATTCACAGAATGGTTTCTCAGACGAGACAAAGCTTGGAGAAAACCATCGGCATTTTAGAACCTCCATATTGGCAACCTTTTTGTGAACCTTGATCATGGTTCTTTTCACTGGTTGTGAGGAACCGGCGAGGTCAGCCTGAGTGGGTTTGTTTGAGGTTTGAGTTTTAGGGGTTTTGTCTTTGCCGGAAGCCATTTTTGAAGGTTTTGAGGTTTTTAGAGAGAGAGAGAAGTTCGATTTCAGGAGATTACAAGCGTAAGGAATGAAGAGTGGGGATTCTTCCACTTTTTATATGGATTTACGACGGCCCTTATTCATTAACTAGCCGTTTTTCCTAGGGACGTTCAACCGACAAAAATTCTGTCATTTATGACATCTTCGGCGCATGGGATTTGCCATTAATGTGCGTCTTCCCAAGGTGCCAGAGGTTACACGTGTAGGTTCATTTTACGCGAGTGGGTTTTTACTTGATTTTGCTAGAATTCGAAGCATTCGTGATGTTAAGTGTCAATGTTTTGTCTATCTCTAAATAACTCAGCATACGTTTGAGCACTCAGTATGTGCTTCTACTCAGCATAAGATGAAGACTCAATATGTCTATCTACTCAGCATGGGATATTTACTCAACATTTGTATCTACTCAGTATAACCACTCAATGTTTATGTCTATTTAGCATGAGGTTATTTTTCTATTTTTAAACTTAATAGAGAGTAGATATTTATTGTTAATTTACTTAGCATGGCATTTGCACATTCATTCAAATTTCCACTCAGTATAGCAATCATTCAATCATACAGAATTATTTAGAGTGGATTTGACATACCAATTGCTTCCCTTAGTGTGTTGAATTGTTCTCGTGCTAAGGATTTAGTGAAGATATCTGCAAGCTGATCATTTGTTGGCACGTAGGTCAGCTTGATCTCATCTTTTAGTACATGGTCTCTGATGAAGTGATGCCTTATGCTAACATGCTGTTGGTCCCTTGTAAGGTTGCAAATATAGTTCCAAGGGGGGGTTAGGAACTATTTTACCTTTTTAAAATGATTAGGGCAGATTTCTTTCCTTTGAGAAAAGATTATGTAACAGCGGCACTTAGCAATCAGCAAGACACTGGCTTAGTCAACTAGTGACTAGGTCAGCTTCGTTGCTTAGGTCAGGAAATAGCACTTAGAGTCTATTCCTGAACTAACTCGTTGGTAGCGCACAACTCAGCTTGACCTCTTTTACTTGGTCAGTTTTAGTTTGTTTTAAGCAAGCAATATATTAAGGAGTTAAGGGTTAGAAATACTTCACTCAGCGGAGTTATCCAGGTTCGGCTTCTTCTAAGCCTACGTCCTGTCCCCGGAACACGTTCCGAGATTTCCAATTCACTACTGAGCTCTTTAAAGGTAGAGACTCGAAAACCCTTTACAAATCAGAAGCTGAGTATAACAAGAGTACCTTCCTCTATACCTCTACTCACTTCTATTCTATTTCACTAAGTACTAAAACCGAGTACTTAGCTTCTCCTTTCTATTCCTAGAAATGATTAAGATTTGTCCTAAACAACAATTGCTAGAACACCTTAGATGATTGAGGATCAATCACTCTAGACTTTTACACAGATGAATAAGCTTGTAGTGTAAGAATTTGCTTTGCTTTTGATGGAGAACTTTTATACACGTTTGGTCAGCGTAACGGCTTTTGCTCAAAGTTCTCTCTTGAATGTGGATTTTGAATGCTCTATTTATAGAGAGCTGTGAGAGCTTCTGGTTATTTCGAATTTCGAAATAACCGTTGGAGGGAAACGGCTACAGGTCGTTTTCACTCAGTCTGTCAGCAGTTCTCTTGGCCAATCAGATTCCAGCATCTTCTGTTCTTCGGTCAGTGTGACAGTATGTTCCTCCATTTTAGGTAACGTCAACCAGACAGCTTGCTGCGTCTTCTGATCTTTACTAAAAGAGGAAATACTTTGTCTGGAAGCTGTCTTGTGGTCAGCGGCTGTCTTGTACATTTTGTCGAGACAGCTCAGCAGCTTCTAGCCGAAGTTGTCTACGTGGATCTTCTGGATCCTTCTTTGCTCAGCATGCGTTTCATTACTTCAACGGCAGCGTTTTGAAATACGCGGGCTGAGTGATCTTGGGCTTGTTTGACTTGGGCCTTGACTTCCATATAGGGCTTAAGCCTTATGATCTTTATGTCTTATAATAAATTATAAACTCAACATTGAACAAACACATTAGTAACAATAAATCAAAGCATTTAAACTTAGTGTGTTGTAGAATATTTAATTTCACTTAATTAATTTTGTCAAATCAAAATCCTGTGGAAAGGTGTTTCAACAAACTCCCCCATTTTGATGTTGGCAAAACTAATCAGCAATGAACTCAGCGTTGAGCTCCCCCATGATAGTTGACCTTTTTTATTAAGTGAACTCCCCCGTCAGGGCTGAGCTACTGACTTAGTTTTATTCTAAACATTCTAAGGTTTAATTGAATAAGTCTAAGATCAGTTTTCAGGTATAGGTCAACTTATGGGACATATTCTATTTTACTCAGTATTCAGCGGAAATAATGTATAGTGACAGAGCGCTGAGTAATTTATTTGTTCAATGGTTTAGTTTAGACAGGTTCAAACATTAATTTCTACGCAGCATGTATTCAGATAATACTTAGCATTTGAAAGGATGAATAACAAAAGAAGTTAGGCATATTGAATTGCTTGAATAAAAATAAAATTAAAAAGACATTCATAGGAATTCCTAACTTCTAAATTCTTCCCTAACTTCTAACTTTGAGTTCCTTCTCCTGAATTGCCACTTTTCTCCCCCATTTTGCCAGCATCAACAGTAGGCAAATTCCCGGTAGGGGCAGTGGACTTGGTGAGTTCTTGCAGCAGATGAATTTGACCCTCCAAAGAATTCATGTGATTGACCATATTCAACATGAGTTCGGTCATTTTGGTCATTTGAGTTTGGGTTGGTTGCTGCGCCTGAACCGAAGAGAAGTGGTTGATCAGGTCATGGATTTCACGCAAAATTTGGTGAGTTACAGATGGATGAGAGGACTGATCTTGAGTGGACTGGTTATGGTTTGGTGGAGGATGAACTTGTTCTTTAAGCAGAGTGTGAGCTGAGGCAATGACACGCCGTCCTGATTCAGTAGCACCTAGGTGTGCAAATTGGGTAGGAGTGGGCTCGCACTGAGTGCCTTGAGTAGCAACAGGACTACGGGGTGTGTTGACTTCAGGTGCTGAGTTGCTCTAGTATTGAGTTGGAGGTGGAATTTGAGCTTCTTTTGGACTAGCAGGGTTTTTGGCTTGTTTCTCATTTTGAGTAACAGAGACTTGTTTTTGTGGAGAATCCTCTTGAGTGATGTTGGGCTCAAGAACAGTTTCTTCTTCCTTATCCATATCTCCTGCTGTTCTCATTTTCTTCTGAGCTAACTCAGCTATTTCCTGATCAGCTTTCTTCTTGTTTCTTTGCATTAGCCTTACTTTTCTTGGGACAGTACGAATATCCTTCGAGCAGGTTCCCTTTTTCTTTTCCTTCTCAGCTTGAGCAATCTCAGATGGCACAGTAGAAGTATACTCAGTTTTAGGTTCATTTGTTGGTTCTGTACCCTCATCAGATTGAGCAGTTTCAGAAGACTGCTCCAGATCTGTTAGATTTTCCATTTCTCCAATGGCTTGCTCAATCTCAGCCATAATATCCTCCTTCTCGGTGTTTCCATTTCCGTCATATCCTTTCAAGGGTTGACTATGTGATAGTCCATTCAACAGACCTGCAGTGATAACATTTCCTGATGAACTTATTTCACCTATAGTCTCTATATTCTTGTCCTGTATTATCTTTGTGATGAGATAACCCAAATGGAGCTTCCTTCCACTTCGTTGAAAAGCTCCGACCAAAAAGACAGGAAGATTGAATGGAGTGCTGGTCAGCATATGCCAGATGAAACATTGTTCAAAGTTGGAGGCGGATGAGGGTGAGCTGAGTTTAGGAAAGATGAAGTTGGTCAGCATGAAGTGGACCATCTTCTGATTTTTGCCCATGCAGGTGCTGGGTACTTCTCCTTTGTGGTCTCTGGGTTTACAGAACCCCTTCATCTTTTCTGCGATGGCTTTTGGTATTGGCTCCTTTGTTGTCCTGAACTGGATCCCTGTGTTTGGTATATCTAGCAGTGTTGCTAGATAATCAGGAGTTATCACTATCTTTTGACCTTTAACTGTGGTCTCTAAGTAGTCAGAGTCATCTGCATCAACGTGCAGGTTGGAGTAGAATTCTCTCACTATCGTGGGATAGGTTTGTCCGGAAAGAGAGAAGAGACCTTTCCATTTGTTCTTTTTGATCCATTCACAGAATGGTTTCTCAGAAGAGACGAAACCAGAAGGAAAGTATCGGCTCCTTAGTACTTCTTGATTCTTGGCCCAAGAGTGTACCTTAATCATCGTTCTTATCATGCTAGTTGAAGGACCAGCCTGATTAGTAGTTTTGAGGGTTGGAGAGAAGGTACTTTTGCTATAGGACATTTTTGAAGTTCTGAAGTTCTTAAGTGATTAAGGAAATTTCTGAAGCTTTCTAAAGTTCAGTACGCGTAGAGAGAAGGTAGTGGGGAAATACCCACTATTTATAGATTTTTTAACTTAGGTTTCCGTTTGAATTTAGGTCGATTTTGCCCTTGGGTTGTCCAATCGGCAGAAACCCTGACATTTATGACACTTTAAGACGTATTCGGCGCATGCGCAGTACATGTGTCATTACGCGTGTGGTGGCATTAAATGCTAATAATTACTTTTACTCAGCGTGTGTTGTTATAAACGTTTCATATTCTGAGTAGTCAGTTTTGTTCAACGGATAGTTATAGAGATTAGTTACTCGGCATGAGATAACTCACTCAGTGTGCATTTATTTCTGGGCATGTGATTTTGAATGAAAATCTTTAGGCACTCAGCATGGTATCACTCATTCAGCATGCATCATATCACATTTTTACTTAGGAATTTTAAGACAGTGGATTAAACATACCAATGGCTTCTCTCAGTATGCTGAATTGCTCTCGTGCTAGAGGCTTTGTAAAGATATCAGCAAGCTGCTCATCTGTTGGCACATAAGTCAGCTTAATTTTTTTCTTGAGTACATGATCTCTGATGAAGTGATGTCTTATGCTGACATGCTTCATCCTGATGTGCTGAATTGGGTTCTTTGAGAGGTCAATTGCACTTTTGTTGTCGCATTTGACTTCAATTGTCTTTGTTTGAACACCATAATCTTCAAGCTGTTGCTTAATCCATAGGACTTGAGCAATACAGCTTCCAGCAGCAATGTACTCAGCTTCAGTTGTGGACAGGGCTACTGACGCCTGCTTCTTGCTGAACCAAGATACAAGACAGCTTCCTAGGAAATGGCATCCTCCAGAGGTGCTTTTTCTTTCGAGCTTGTCCCGTCCATAGTCAGCGTCAGTGTATCCAATGAGTGTAAAGTCATGAGTATTTGGATACCACAAACCTGCATTTACTGAGCTTTGCAAATATCTAAGGATCCTTTTTACAGCTATGTAATGGGATTCCTTAGGGTTAGCCTGATATCTAGCACAATAACATACTGAGAACTGAATGTCCGGCCTACTTGCTGTTAAGTAAAGTAAAGAGCCAATCATACCTCGGTACAACTTGCTGTCTACTGACTTACCATTCTCATCAGCACAAAGGACAATGTCAGTGCCCATAGGAGTGGATATTGGCTTACAATGTTCTAGTTCATATTTCTTCAATATCTCCTTGGCATATTTAGCTTGACTGATGAATATGCCATTCTTTCCTTGTTTAATTTGAAGTCCAAGGAAGAAGTTGAGTTCTCCCATCATTGACATTTCGAATTCAGTCTGCATTTGCTTGCTAAATTCCTTGCACATAGATTCATTAGTAGCACCAAATATGATGTCATCTACATATATTTGTGCCAGCAGGGTATCTTTACCCTTTCTCTTAATGAATAAGGTTGTATCAGCTTGACCTCTGACATAATTTCTAGTCAGTAAGAAGTTGGTCAGCCTCTCATACCAAGCACGTGGTGCTTGCTTGAGACCATACAGAGCCTTTTTGAGTTTGTAAACGTGGTTTGGGAACTTAGAATCCTCAAACCCTGGAGGCTGATTGACATAGACCTCCTCGTTTATTACTCCATTAAGAAATGCACTTTTAACATCCATTTGAAACAGTTTAAAATTCATATAAGATGCATATGCACATAAAATCCTAATTGCTTCTAGCCTTGCCACTGGGGCAAAGGTCTCACCATAGTCAATACCTTCTTGCTGACTGTAGCCCTGAGCTACAAGTCTTGCCTTGTTTCTGACTACGTTTCCTTGTTCATCCAGCTTGTTCCTGAAGACCCATCTCGTTCCAATGGTCTTTTGGCTCCTTGGATGTGGCACTAGCTCCCATACATTATTCCTCCTGAATTGGTTGAGTTCCTCTTGCATGGCATTCATCCAGAATTCGTCATGCTCAGCTTCGGCAAAGTTCTTCGGCTCCTGAACTGAGACGAAAGCTACATTGCCGAGATACTTCCTTAGTTGATTCCTTGTCATCAGCGTATTTCCAGCTGAGTCAAGAATTGCATTTTCTGAATGCCCTCTTGGGACTCTTATCTCCTTGGGTAGATTCGTGTCTTGTTCTATTTGTGTTTCAACATTCTCTGCAGAAGTAGATGGGTTAGTGAAAGTAATCTTAGGTTCACTCTTACTCTTGGTCAGCCGTTTTGTGAAGGACTCAGTAGCTGGTTCTTGATCAGCAGGTGCTAAGTTTGGTTCATCTTCTATCAGCGGCTGGTATCTTCCTGCAGGGTCAGTTTCATCGAATTGCACATGTATAGATTCTTCTAATACTTGAGTTCTCTTATTAAAAACTCTGTATGCTTTGCTGTTTGTTGAGTAGCCTAGAAAGATAGCCTCATCAGCTTTTGAATCAAATTTGGCTAAGCTATCTTTGGTATTTAAAATAAAACATCTACAGCCAAAGGCACGAAAGTATCCAATGTTGGGCTTTCGTCCTTTCCAAAGTTCATAGGGGGTTTTCTTAAGTATAGGTCTAACTAGAGCCCTATTCAGAATATAGCATGCTGTGTTAACAGCTTCTCCCCAAAAATACTTTGGAAGCCTATGCTCATCCAGCATTGTCCTGGCAATCTCAACCAGAGTTCTGTTCTTCCTTTCAACAACCCCATTTTGCTGAGGCGTTCTAGGAGCAGAGAAGTTGTGGTCAATGCCGTTGGCTTCACAGAATTCAACAAACTTTTGGTTTTTGAATTCTCCACCGTTATCACTACGAATATGAGCTAATTTTAGGTCTTTCTCATTTTCAATTTTTCTAACCAAGTTTGAAAATGTCTCAAAGGTCTCATCCTTGCTGGTCAGCAAGATAACCCACGTATACCGAGAGAAGTCATCTACAATGACCAAGGAAAATCTTCTTCCACCCAGACTCAGCGGCTGGACTGGACCAAAGAGATCCAAGTGTAGTAACTCTAACGGACGTTTAGTTGAGACAATGTTTTTACTATGAAAAGATTGTTTGGTTTGTTTTCCAGCTTGGCAAGCATGGCATAGTTGATCTTTTTGAAATTTAAGTTCAGGCAGTCCCTCAACCAATTGCTTTCTTGCTAATTTGGCCAGGAGGTCCATGCTTACATGACCAAGTCTCCTGTGCCATAGCCAGGAATTTTCTTCCTTAGTGACTAAGCATACATTTTTTGAAAACTTCTTTTCTAGGTTCAGCATGAAGACATTGTCTATCCGAGGGGCAGTTAAGATTAACTCATTTGTTTTTCCCTCATATATTTTACATCCAGTATCATCAAATATAACTTTTCTCCCATTATCACATAGCTGAGCTACGCTGAGTAAGTTATATTTGAGTCCGCTGACTAGGGAGACAGATTCAATTGTGGGATTACCTCCAACGGTGCCTGATCCTACTATCTTACCCTTTCTGTTGTCTCCAAAACTTACGATTCCTCCTCGTTTACGTTCAAACGTGATGAATTGAGTTTCATCACCCGTCATATGCCTTGAGCATGCGCTGTCAATATACCACATTTTTTACTTCTCGGCACATCTCAGGCTTACCTGCATTGTGATCAGTTTCCTTTAGGTACCCAATTCTTTTTGGGTCCTGACTTGTTAGGTTCAACAGGTAAAGCATCATATTTTATTTTGTGGCGACATATATTGATAGTATGGCCACTTTTTCCACAGAAGTCACAACTGACTTTCTGTTTAGGATTCTTTACTGACTTGTCAGCACCCCAGTGCTGAGCGTGCCAGCACACCTTAGTGGTGTGTCCTAACTTCCCACAAAAGTCACACTGGACTCTTCGCTGGGGATTTCGACTCTGCTAAGTACTTTGGTACTAAGTACCTTGATACTGAGTTCTCAGAGGAAAATTGTTTTTGTTTGGAACCTTTAATTGGTTCTGAATGGTTGTGACATCCTTCCTCAGTTTCTTGGAAACCGACTGGACTTCAGAGACAGACTCATAAATGGTTTTCATATTTTCATGTAAAACTGAGTTGTCTTGAAGAAGGTATCTGAGGTCACTCAGTTTGACCTCTTCCACCTCATCACAGCGCCTGCTGAGTGCTCTAACCTTTTTATTACACTTCTTAACAAGTGTATAGAGATCACTCAGGGCATTAACCATATCGTTTCTGAGCTGGGGAAGAGAAATTACCTCATTTGATTGCTCTTCATCATCTGATGCGATGGATGGGTCAGCATGCTCAGAGACGCATGGCTCAGCAAGTTCGTCAGCCATAAAGCATATCTTTGCTGACTCGGTGGACTCAGTTTCTGTTGATGAAGATTCATCACTGTCACTCCAAGTAGCCACCATTGCCTTCTTCCCACTCTTCTTGTCTTTCCTCAGCGTGGGGCAGTTCGACTTAATATGGCCAGCTTGATGGCACTCAAAGCATGTAATGGGCTTTGAGCTATCCTTCTTGAATTTGCTGTCACTTGAGTCAGCCTTATACTTGTCAAATTTTCTATAAGGCTTTTTGGAGTATTTGTCATTTCTTTTGAACAGCCTCTTCATTTTCCTTGTGAACATAGCCATCTCCTCATCATCAGTTGAACTCCCGTCAGTGGAGTCAGCCTTCATGACAAGTGACTTCTGCTTCTTGTCATCAGATTTTTCCTTCACCTCAAAGTTTTTCATGGATATCTCATGGGTCAGCAATGAACCGATGAGTTCGTCATATTTGTAGGTGGTTAAATCCTGAGCTTCCTCAACTGCTGTCTTCTTTGCTTGCCAGTCTTTTGGAAGACTCCTGAGTATCTTTTTGACTTGTTCTTCCTCAGTGAAGATTTTCCCAAGTCTCTTGAGCTCATTAATGATGTTGGTGAACCTTGCGTTCATGTCTAAAATGCCCTCATCATTGTTCATCTCGAACAGCTCGTACAGTCTCATCTGCTGATTCACCTTGGATTCTTTTACTTTGTTTGTTCCCTCGTAGGTGACTTCCAGCTTCTTCCAGATCTCTTGTGCCGACTCACAACCTGAGATTTTATTATATTCTGCAGCATCGAGCGCACAGTGAAGCATATTAATAGCCGAAGCATGGTTTTGAAGCTTCTTGAGATCATCCTCTGTCCATTCAATCTCAGCTTTAACAACTGACTGGCCAGCAACAACTTTCACAGGTACAAACGGGCCTTGGACTATAGATAGCCAGGCACTCATGTTTGTAGCTTGAATGAAGTTCTTCATCCTATTCTTCCAAAAGGTATAGTTTGACCCGAAGAATAGGGGAGGCCTAGTAATGGACAGCCCCTCAGGTAATATCTGAGTTGTCTGGTTTCCAGGGAGAAACCGAGTGCTGTTTTCACCCATGATATGGATCAACTCAAGGTTGTTAGACCTTTAGTAATGAGCTTTTAAGCTCTGATACCACTTGTTGGTCCCTTGTAAGGTTGCAAATATAGTTCCAAGGGGGGGGTTAGGAACTATTTTACCTTTTTAAAATGATTAGGGCAGATTTCTTTCCTTTGAGAAAAGATTATGTAACAGCGGCACTTAGCAATCAGCAAGACACTGGCTTAGTCAACTAGTGACTAGGTCAGCTTCGTTGCTTAGGTCAGGAAATAGCACTTAGAGTCTATTCCTGAACTAACTCGTTGGTAGTGCACAACTCAGCTTGACCTCTTTTACTTGGTCAGTTTTAGTTTGTTTTAAGCAAGCAATATATTAAGGAGTTAAGGGTTAGAAATACTTCACTCAGCGGAGTTATCCAGGTTCGGCTTCTTCTAAGCCTACGTCCTGTCCTCGGAACACGTTCCGAGATTTCCAATTCACTACTGAGCTCTTTAAAGGTAGAGACTCGAAAACCCTTTACAAATCAGAAGCTGAGTATAACAAGAGTACCTTCCTCTATACCTCTACTCACTTCTATTCTATTTCACTAAGTACTAAAACCGAGTACTTAGCTTCTCCTTTCTATTCCTAGAAATGATTAAGATTTGTCCTAAACAACAATTGCTAGAACACCTTAGATGATTGAGGATCAATCACTCTAGACTTTTACACAGATGAATAAGCTTGTAGTGTAAGAATTTGCTTTGCTTTTAATGGAGAACTTTTATACACGTTTGGTCAGCGTAACGGCTTTTGCTCAAAGTTCTCTCTTGAATGTGGATTTTGAATGCTCTATTTATAGAGAGCTGTGAGAGCTTCTGGTTATTTCGAATTTCGAAATAACCGTTGGAGGGAAACGGCTACAGGTCGTTTTCACTCAGTCTGTCAGCAGTTCTCTTGGCCAATCAGATTCCAGCATCTTCTGTTCTTCGGTCAGTGTGACAGTATGTTCCTCCATTTTAGGTAACGTCAACCAGACAGCTTGCTGCGTCTTCTGGTCTTTACTAAAAGAGGAAATACTTTGTTTGGAAGCTGTCTTGTGGTCAGCAGCTGTCTTGTACGTTTTGTCGAGACAGCTCAGCAGCTTCTAGCCGAAGTTGTCTACGTGGATCTTCTGGATCCTTCTTTGCTCAGCATGCGTTTCATTACTTCAACGGCAGCGTTTTGAAATACGCGGGCTGAGTGATCTTGGGCTTGTTTGACTTGGGCCTTGACTTCCATATAGGGCTTGAGCCTTATGATCTTTATGTCTTATAATAAATTATAAACTCAATATTGAACAAACACATTAGTAACAATAAATCAAAGCATTTAAACTTAGTGTGTTGTAGAATATTTAATTTCACTTAATTAATTTTGTCAAATCAAAATCCTGTGGAAAGGTGTTTCAACACATGCTTCATCCTGCTGTGTTGGACTGGATTTTTAGATAGATCAATGGCACTTTTGTTGTCGCATTTTATCTCTATTGTCTTTGTTTTGACTCCGTAATCCTCAAGCTGTTGCTTTATCCATAGGACTTGTGCAACACAGCTTCCAGCAGCCACGTACTCAGCTTCAGTTGTAGACAGAGCTACGGATGATTGCTTCTTGCTAAACCAAGATACTAGACAGCTTCCAAGGAAATGACATCCTCCTGAAGTACTCTTCCGTTCTAGCTTATCTCGTCCATAGTCAGCATCAGTATATCCAATGAGTGTGAAGTCATTTGAGGTTGGATACCATAGACCTGCATCAACTGAGCTTTGCAAGTATCTAAAAATTCTTTTTACAGCAGTTAGATGAGATTCCCTGGGGTCAGCTTGATATCTAGCACAATAGCATACTGAGTATTGAATATCCGGTCTACTGGCAGTGAGATAGAGTAAAGAACCTATCATACCTCGATAGAGTTTACTATCAATTGACTTACTCTTCTCATCCTTGCATAGGACAGTATCAGTACCCATGGGGGTTGATATTGGTTTGCAATCTACCATGCTGAATTTCTTTAACATTTCCTTGGTGTACTTAGACTGACTTATAAAGATGCCATTCTTACCTTGCTTGATTTGAAGTCCAAGGAAGAAGTTGAGTTCACCCATCATGGACATTTCGAACTCAGTTTGCATCTGTTGGCTAAATTCTTTGCACAAAGATTCGTCAGTAGCACCAAAAATTATATCATCTACAAATATCTGTGCAAGTAGGGTATGTTTACCCTTTTTCTTAATAAACAAGGTTGTGTCAGCTTTTCCCCTGACATAGTTCCTGGTCAACAGGAAGTTGGTCAACCTCTCATACCAAGCTCTTGGAGCTTGCTTTAGGCCGTACAGGGCCTTTTTGAGTTTATAAACGTGGTTTGGAAATTTTGGATCTTCAAACCCAGGAGGTTGATTAACATATATCTCTTCGTTTATAAAGCCATTAAGAAACGCACTTTTTACATCCATTTGGTATAGTTTAAAGTTCATGTAACTGGCATAGGCACACAATATACGTATAGCTTCTAATCTAGCAACAGGAGCAAATGTTTCTCCATAGTCTATACCCTCTTGCTGACTATAGCCTTGGGCTACAAGTCGAGCTTTGTTTCTAATCACATTTCCATGCTCATCTAGCTTATTTCTAAAGACCCACTTGGTTCCTATGGGCTTTTGATTCCTAGGTTTAGGTACTAAATCCCATACCTCATTTCTGGTGAATAGGTCAAGCTCTTCTTGCATAGCATTGATCCAATATTCATCTTGCTCAGCATCAGCAAAGTTCTTTGGCTCATGTATTGAGACGAATGCAACATTACTGAGGTATTTTCTAAGCTGATCTCTGGTCATTAATTTGTTGTTGGCGGCATCAAGAATGGCTTGTTCTGTATGTCCTCTTGGGATCTTTATTTCCTTGGGCAGTGTTGAGTCGTTTGGAAGAGGTGTTTCTACAATCTCTACAGGAATAGATTGGTCAGCAAATGATATTTCAATTTCTTGCTTACCTTGGGTCAGCTCCTGTATAGTTGACACAGAGGCTTCTGGTTGATCAGCGGAAGCTGAGCCTGGTTCATCTTCTTCAGGCTGAGCTGACTTACCTGTAGGGTCAGTTTCATCGAACTCAACATGTACAGACTCTTCTACAACCTGAGTTCTTTTATTAAATACTCTATATGCTTTACTGTTTGTTGAGTACCCTAAAAAGATTGCCTCGTCAGCTTTAGCATCAAATTTAGCAAGGTTGTCTTTTGTATTGAGTATAAAGCATTTACACCCAAAGGCACGAAAGTATCCAATGTTGGGCTTTCGTCCTTTCCAAAGCTCATATGGGGTTTTCTTAAGTATAGGTCTAACTAGAGCCCTATTCAGTATGTAACATGTCGTGTGAACAGCTTCACCCCAGAAGTACTTTGGAAGCCTATTTTCACTCAGCATTGTCCTAGCTATTTCGACAATGGTTCTATTTTTCCTTTCAACGACCCCATTTTATTGAGGTGTTCTAGGAGCAGAGAAGTTGTGGTCAATACCACTGGTTTCATAGAATTCATCAAACTGTTGGTTTTTGAATTCTCCACCATTGTCACTTCTAATGTGAGCTACTCTTAGGTCTTTGTCATTTTCAAGCTTTTTAATCAATGTGGTAAACATCTCGAAAGTTTCATCTTTGCTGCTCAGCAAGATGATCCAAGTGTACCGAGAGAAATCATCTACAATAACCAAGGAAAATTTCTTACCTCCCAAGCTGAGTGGCTGGATAGGTCCGAAAAGATCCAAGTGTAGTAATTCCAATGGTCTTTTGGTTGAGACAATATTTTTGCTATGAAATGACTTTTTAGTTTGTTTGCCTTGCTGACAAGCTTTACACAGTTGATCTTTTTCAAACTTTAATTTGGGTAATCCCTCAACTAATTGCTTTCTAGCTAATTTGGCAAGAAGTTCCATGCTGACATGCCCAAGTCTTCTATGCCATAGCCAGGAGTTGTCCTCTTTAGACACTAAGCATATGTTTTTAGAAAACTGTTTTTCTAAGTTTAACATGTATACATTTTCTACACGAGGGGCAGTTAAAATTAATTCATTTGTATTTCCCTCGAGTATTTGACACTTAGTATCATCAAATACAACCTTTCTGCCGCTCTTGCAAAGCTGAGCTACACTCAGCAGATTGTATTTGAGGCCTTTAACTAAGGAGACAGACTCAATAGTTGGGTTACCTCCGATAGTACCTGAGCCGACTATCTTACCCTTCTTGTTGTCTCCAAAGCTTACACTTCCACCTCGTTTAAGCTCTAGTGTGATGAACTGAGTTTCATCACCTGTCATATGCTTGAGCATGCGCTGTCTATATACCATAGTTTTGACTTCTCCACGTATGTCAAGCCGACCTGCAGTTTAAACTATTCATTTTTAGGTACCCAATTCCTTTTGGGTCCTTTCTTGTTAGTATAAACAGGTGCAAAATCATATTTTAACTTGTGACGGCATACTTTTATGGTGTGGCCTGGCTTACCACAGAAATCACAAAAAGGTACCCTTTGTGGGTTGAACTGAGTATGGTCAGCATTATTGTGTTGGGCATGCCAACATACTTTTGTGGTATGCCCTTTTCTTCCGCAGAAGTCACATTGGACAGTCCGCTTGTTATGCCAACACACATCCTTTGTGTGTCCCCTTTTTCCACAACACTCACATTGAGTGAATTGTTTATGCTGACTAGTATTTGCGTACTCAGCATGGGGTTTATTTCTATTTGAGCCCTTCCCTTGACTCTGTAACATTGTGATATCCTTTCTAAGTTTCTTTGACTCAGATTGAACCTCCGTGACAAACTTATGTAAGATTTGCATGTTGGTATGAAAGTCAGAGTTGTCCTGGAGAAGATATCGGAGGTCACTCAGCTTGACCTCTTCAATCTCATCACAGCGCCTGCTGAGTGCCTTAATCTTTTTGTTACACTTTTTGGTTAGTGTATATAAGTCACTCAGGGCATTTACCATTTCGTTTCTAAGTAAGAGTAAGGATGTTACCTCATTGCTGTGATCCTCCTGGTCAGTTTCATCAGAAAGGTCAGCTTGCTCAGATTGGGATCGGTCAGCTCCATCATCTGCCATAAAGCATATGTTGGCTGTTTCATTTTGCTCAGCTTCAGATGATGTTGATTCGTCACTGTCACTCCATGTGGCTACCATAGCCTTTTTGCTTCCCTTCTTCTCTTTCTTGAGATTGGGACAGCTTGACTTGATGTGCCCAGTTTGATGACACTCAAAACATGTGACAGACTTCGAGCTGTCCTTCTTGTACTTGTCACTTGACTCAGCTTTATACTTATCATTTCTTCTAAATGACCTTTTGCTGTTTCTATCATTTCTCCTGAACAGCTTTTTCATCTTTCTGGTGAACATGGCCAATTCCTCATCATCAGTTGACTCCGCTTCAGTTGAGTCAGCTTTCATGACAAATGACTTTTGTTTCTTATCTTCTGATTTTTCTTTCTCTTTGGCTTCAAAGTTTTTCATAGAGATTTCATGGGTCAGCAGGGATCCGATCAACTCATCATATTTGTAGGTAGTCAAGTCTTGGGCTTCTTCTACAGCTGTTTTCTTTGCTTGCCAGCTCTTGGGCAGACTTTTCAGAATTTTCTTCACCTGTTCTTCTTCAGTGAAGTTCTTTCCAAGCCTTTTTAGCTCATTTATAATGTTTGTGAACCTTGCGTTCATTTCTGAGATGTCTTCATTCTCCTTCATTTCAAACAGCTCGTAGAGTCTCATATGTTGATTGACTTTAGACTCCTTAACTTTGCTTGTGCCTTCATAGGTTACTTCAAGCTTCTTCCAAATCTCCTGTGCTGACTCGCAACCTGAAATCTTATTGTATTCTGCAGCATCTAACGCACAGTGAAGCATGTTTATAGCCGAAGCATTATTTTGTAATTTTTTGAGGTCATCCTCTGTCCACTCAGCCTCACTTTTAACAATTTTCTCATCGTTAACAGTTTTGTATGGCACATGTGGACCTTGAACAATTGCAAGCCATGCACTCATGTTTGTGGCTTGAATAAAGTTTTTCATCCTATTCTTCCAGAATGTATAATTTGACCCAAAGAATAGGGGAGGTCTAGTGATTGATAGTCCCTCAGGGAGTATCTGTGTTGTTTGGTTTCCTGGAAGGATCCGAGTGCTATTCTCACCCATTTTTAGGGATCAGCTCAAGATTGTTAAATCTTTGAGTAGTGAGCTTAGGCTCTGATACCACTTGTTGGTCCCTGGTAATTAGTTCCAAGGGGGGGTTAGGAACTAATATAATTTTTTCGCGTTTTAATTAAGCTGACTGGAAGTTATTTTGAGAGTTTATTAACTCACCTTTTTGGTCAGCTTGGTGAGATATGTTTGAAGACAGCTTTAGTCAGATGTTGACTAAAGTTGTTTTCTTGTGAGTTGAGAATTGACACTCTTGGAGGTCAGCTTCTTAACTCAGCACCACTTATTTACTCAAGGTCAGCTTAGGCAATTTATATGCTGAGTAAATATAGTAAACAACACATACAATATAAAAGAGAGTTCAGAGATTACTCAGTATCACTTATCCTGGTTCGGCCTCTCTGCCTACGTCCAGTCCCCAGAGTCCTCCGGGCTTTTTGAATCCAATACTGAGCTCTTTAACGGTAGAGCACAAACCAATTACAAGGCAGTTGAATATGCAAGAGTACCTTCCTCTATTCGTCTACTCAACTCCTACTAAGTGCTACAACCCAGCACCTAGATTTCTCTACCACTGAATGCTTACAACCAAGCACTCAGCTTAACACTCTCAATATTCCTATTGATCACAGACTTGTTCTTTTTATGCTAAAGAACACTTTAGATGATTATACAATAATCAATCTAGCATTTACACAGAGAATAGAAAAGTGGGTGTAAGATCTTTTTGTATCTGAGTGCTTTCAGAATTTTCTCTCTTTGTATTTTCTTTTGATGCTTCAGTGATGATCCAAGGTTCTTCATTATCCTTTTATAGAAGGAAATTGCAGATTTGGATCCTTTGAATTGTTGTTACCGTTAACACCAAAACGACTCTTTTGGGGAACAATTTCTGGTTAGTCTTCAGACTGCTCCGTCATTCCCTTTCACTGTTTTCTTCAAGCGTCAGGTTTGTCTTCTTGCGTCTGGCTTGTCTTTTTGTGCCAGTTGTCTTTTACCAATAATCCAGCGTCCCATGACTCTTGGAATTAGTCTTTTAGGTGTCTTCGAGGTTCCAATTATTGGTGCAGAAGATTGGCAGACTTTGTCCTTTAGTGAACGGATCCTTCATGCTGTCCTGACTGATTTTCAGAGTTCTTCGTAATCTTCGGATGTTCGACTTCTAAGCTGAGTGCATACTTGGTCAGCTCCGTTCTGTGTAACCGCTTCTGAAGAAATCTTCAACTTTAGTCAGCTTCGTTTTGCTTCTGAGTTTTACTAAACTCAGCTTCCATTCTGTCATGCTGAGTTGCTTTCCACTCAGCTTTGCTTATGCTGACTTTTGTCCTGTCTTTTACTTTGTATATATTTTTGCACTCAATATTGAACAAACTCATTAGTACAATTAAATCAAAGCATTTAAATTTAATTGCCTCTTAATCATGGATGATTTTGTCAAATCAAAATCTTGTGGAAAGGTGTTTCAACAGTAATCGTTGATTACGGAGAAATAGGCCGCTTTCCTGACGATCCGCTGAGCCTCCTCCTTATCGATGGGTAGAGCTCCATTTGACAAATACTGGCGAATGACTGTCCGCCAATCATCCTCTACTGTTGTGAGTAGGGATACTTCTTCGGAGGCGAAGGCCGGAGCAACTTTAACCTCGAATGGACATTGCGGATCTGTCCAGTTCTCTTCGCTGGAAGCCATTTTTGCTAGGTGATCTGCTTCGGTGTTTGATCCTCGGGGCACATGGATCAATTCCCATTTAGTTTCTTTAGCTTCAAGGTGATCCAGCAATTTTTTAACCTCGGCCACGTATTTGGCCAAAACATCATCCTTTACTTCGTAATTTTTGATCACTTGATTGACCATCAACTTGGAGTCACTATAGATCACGATCCGCTCGGGTGTGATTTCTTTTAGCAGACGCAACCCCAATATTAGAGCCTCATATTCTGCGGCATTGTTGGTTGCATGGAAATCCAACTTTGCTGCGTACCGTAGTTTTATGTATTGGGGGCCTTTGATCACGATACCTATACCAGCTCCATCTGCTGAGGAAGCTCCATCTGTGTACATCGTCCACTCCTCTACTGGAGATTTAGGGAGATTCACCCCTTCTTCGGTGAATTCATTCACAAAGTCTGCCAAGACCTGACTCTTCAAGGCGGACCTGCTCTCATATCGCACATCAAACTCTCCCAAGCAAATTGCCCATTCCATCAATCTCCCCGAAGTGTCCAGCTTTTGCAATACTTTTCTCATAGGTATATTCGTGCGAACTATGATAGTGTGGGCCTGGAAGTATGGCCTAAGGCGGATTGCCGTGGTGACAACGGCCAGAGCCATTTTATCAAGTTTAGAATACCTGGTTTCAGCATCCTTCAGTACTTTGCTCACGTAATAGATTGGATACTGCTGGCCATCTTCTTCTCTTATCATGACTGTGCATACAGCTTTATCTGTGACCGAGACATACATGTAGAGATTCTCACCTTTTAGGGGTCGACTCATCATGGGCGGTTCTGAGAGAAACCGTTTAATTCCTTCGAAAGCCTTTTCACAATCCTCATTCCAATCGAATGCCTTTTGCTTCTTGATGACTTCATAAAAGGGCTGACACCTACGAGCTGAACAGGAGATAAACCTGCCCAAGGCCACGATCCGCCCGTTAAGGCGTTGCACTTCCCTGATGTTCCGCGGTGCTTGCATTTCCAGAACAGCCTTAACCTTGTCAGGATTCGGGCTCACTCCTTTCTCGCTAATCATGAATCCCAAGAACTTTCCATATGTCGCACCAAAGGTACATTTTTCCGGATTCAGCTTAATATTGTGGCATCGGAGTACGGCCAGTACCTCCCTTACGTCATCTGCATGTTTTTCCACAGTGGTGCTTTTGATGATCATGTCATCCACATAGACAGAGTAGTTATCACCTTTTCTTTCTGTGAATATTTTGTTCATCATCCGCTGATAGGTGGCACCTGCGTTCTTAAGCCCAAAGGGCATGACTTTGAAGCAATAAGTGGCTTGGTGCGTTACGAACGAGGTCTTGATTCTATCTGAAGGCTCCATGGGAATCTGATGATAACTTGACTTTACGTCTGTAAAGGAGTACATAGCATGTCCGGCGGTTCCATCTACGAGTATGTCAATACATGGCAAAGGATAGTTGTCTTTGGGACAAGCCTTGTTGAGATCCGTAAAGTCAATACACATGCGGTAGGATCCGCCTGCCTTTTTCACCAGAACGACGTTCGCCAACCATTGTGTATAAAGTACCTCTTTAATGGCGTCCGCCCGTTGGAGATTAGCGATCTCTTCCTCTATCACCTTCTGCCTTTCAAGGCCATGGTTTCTCCGTTTCTGAGCTACGGGAACTGCATCTTTGTCGATGTTACGTTTGTGAGTGATCACGTCTGGACTGATCCCTGGGAGGATCTCATCTTTCCATGCAAAGACGTCTTCCGCTTCATGGAGAACCTTGATGATTGCTTCTTTAACTTCACCTTTGAGCCCTTTAGCCATTCGCACCTGCTTCTCATCCGCCATGAGGTACATTTCTGTCTCGCCCAAGGCCATTGTGACGAGCTCCTCTTCGTCTTCATCTTTAGATTGGGGGCGAATCATTAGTGATGCGGAATACGTCTCCTGAGCCACTTTTTGGCTCCCTCTGAGCATTACACCTCCCTTGGCCGTGGGGATGTAAAGAGTTAAGTGGCGTATGGAGATAAAGGCTGCTGCTTCGGAGATAAAGGGCCGTCCGAGGATAATATTGTAGGCCAACTGACCATCCAAGATAGAAAATTCCAGATCGCCTTTCCAGACCTGATCCTCATCTGCTAACTCACAATCCAATGTTACCTGGCCTTTTGTCTGGACGGTATCTCCTGTCACTCCCAGGATATCCACTACGGTTGGCTCCACTTGGATTGGATCAACCATGAGTTTAGCGAAAGCTCCTCTTGTGATGACATTACACGAGCTCCCAGTATCGATCATCACTCTTTTCATCTCCCAGCCTTCCACTATCATAGTAATGACCAAAGCATCTGCATGAGGAGAGATCTCTGGACCTACGTCTGCAAAGGGGCGATTCAACGATGCCTTGTCAAGAGCAGTGGTCTTTGCCTTTTTCAGTACTGGTTGGTACCCAGGTCCGCCTGCTATGACATTGATGGTCCCCTTTCCTTTCTTCTTTGGGTCATCTCTGGGTCTATCACCATCTCCCTTCTTGCCATCATTTTGGATGAACCGATCCAACTTGCCCCTCTCAATGAGACGCTCTATTTCCCGAGCTAACTCCCAGCATGCATCTGTGTCGTGACCATTTTTCTTGTGATATTTACAATAATTTTTAGGATTTTTACCAGTATTGGTGTACTCCCCCCCTTTTGGTTCGGGGTATGAAATGCTCCGTTTGTGTTGACTGTTCTCGATCCACATAAGCACTTCACTTTTAGAAGCATTGAGAGGTGTGAAGGAAGTGACAAATGCCGATTTGTTCTTAGAACCCCTTCATCGGCTTCTAGAGGAGGAATCCTGGTGCTTGTCCTTTTCTCTATCCCGATGGCGAGATTCACTTTTGTCTCTTCTAGGCGGAGATGATGATTCACGACGAATGTCATCTACCTCCATAAAGTCTTTGCATCGCTCCATCAATTCTGCCATGCTGCTGGGCTTCTTTCGAATTAGATCCTCCTGTAAACTCTTATAAGTGGCGTTTTTTACCAGAGATTCCACTGCCATGGAGATATCCACATCAACAATTTGTATACACAATTTGTTGAAAGAGTTTACATACTCTCGAAGGGATTCGTTCGCCTTCTGCTTTAATTCAAAAAGCTTCATTGACTTGACCACTAGAGGGATACATCCGGCGAATTTAGCACAAAATTCTCTGCTTAGTTGGTCCCAACTGTCTATCGAGCCAGGAGGTAGAGATTGGAACCAACCATAAGCGGGGCCTCCTAACGTGGTGATAAACATTTTGCATAGCACTGGTTCAGTTGCACGGTTGAGGCGAAGCAGTATTCGGTACTTTCTGACGTGGGCTTCTGGGTTGTCAGCACCTGTGTATATAGGGAGATTAGGTATTTTAAAATGCCTATCCGTTTCCTCTGCCTCGATCCAAGCCGTGAAGGGCGAATCTCTATTGGCGAATGGGTTATGCCTGGCATTCTTCTCATTCATGCGGAGCACCGCAGCTCGAACTCTGTCGTCAAAATTCTCCGGACCCGCTCTTGGGCGGCCCCTCCGTGGAGATCTGCTTGGAGAAAATGAAGAGCTGGATCCTGAAGATGGATCCGAGGGTGATCGTCCGCCCCCGCTTCCACGTCCGCCTCCGTTTCCATGTCCACCTCCTCCTCCACCTCCACCTCCTCCACCCTGTCCACCCGGGGGAGCTTGACCGCTACCCCCTCTAGAGCCTCCTGAAGGAATGTGCCCATCACTCCCTTGGTGTGGTGGTGGCGGTGGCCCATTTGGACGTGGTGTCTCCACGGGCCTTTTGCTCTGTCTACGTCCAGTAGACGGGGGTGATCTGCCTTTGTGGGAGGATCTCGGTCTTCGGGACGAAGGTGATTCGGACCGCCTACTTTTCTCTTTTCTACGCTTTTTGTGTTTTGGCCCTTCTGATCCGCCCAAGGAGAGATTCAACCGTGGTCGCCTTGGGATATCTGATCCGCCTAGATTGATCCCATGGCTTACAGATCCGCCAGGAAGAGGCTGATCGCTCCTTTGACTTCCTCCTGCGCCAGCAGGGAATAATTCCCGATTGATCGGTCGTTCTCCAAACGCCGTCGTGGTAGTTACCATAGATTCTGTATTGTGAGCTTGGAGAAATGAAGAATTGAGGGCGTTTGGTCCTACAGTCATCTGGGGCCAAGAAGATATCGTAGATGTGGGCGCCATGCTCCAAAACGGAGGAATGGTCATGAATGACCGTAGGCGATTACCTGTCTCAGAGCCAAACATCTCTCCTATTGCTTCTGCACACATGTTGATGAAAGCATCCGGGGGCATACTACTTTCAGCTTGCGGTATGGGAGCATTTGAATCAGCGCGCCCAGCACTAGTTACTCGTTGACTCGATGGTGTTATTAATGGTGTTTCAGCCCCTGAGGAGGGGTTCTGCTCTTCGTTTGTCATATTCTTTCTAACGTGAATGGAAACCCTTTATTTGATTTAAGGATTCCACCTTCACCGCACCAATTGATGACACGCGGAGAAATTCCGATTAACTTCCGTCCCTGTGGGGGCGTCGTTGGGTTCGACGGGGGGAAGCTCCGATGCCAAAGTCAGTAAGGAAGAACAAGAGGGCAAACTGAATTGACAAAGGGTAAGAATGAATGTGTACCTTGATAGCCTGAGACGTAGGCTATATATAGCTAGAAAGTTGTAACTTCCAGTAACTAGAAAGTCTCCATTAATGTTCCATTAATGGCGGTTACAAGTTACCTTTAAGCCGGCGGTTAGCTAATTGATGGCTCATTAATGGTCTTTATGGTCGGGTCGGCCCAGCCGTTCTAATGGAGGATGAGTGTTCAAGGAGATTCGCCTCATAGGTTCGCTGGCGGGTCTCCTTTGATGGGTCCTTGGTGATCCGCCAGTCGGATCTCTTTAGAGGATCAATACGCGGCGTTCTTTAGGTGAATATCCATTTTGGTCCTCGGGATAATATCTCAATGTTATCAACAGTTCTCGTCTAACTCAACAACTTGCTTGCCTTTGAATTCGCCTCAGATTTATGTCGATACAACTTCTATACTCCGTTGATTTGTCATTTACGAATTTTAATGAATGTCATTACATGTCCCCTTTTGTTGGATCACATCCTGATTGCCCACGTCCAATTCTCAATTTGTTTCCAATGCTTTCACTTTGTGCAACTATTTGACTTATCTTAAGATTCAGTGCTTCACTCAAGCTTACTCAAAAGTGCAAGTACCTGCACTCAAAACCCGTTCTTTGCATGCATGAGTTGTTTTTGGGCATTCCCTCCACAGAGCCCCTTACAAACAAAAACATAACACTTATGAATTATCTCGAGCGTCGCCTTGCTACATTCATACCAAGCACTTCACAGTAAGCACAAAAGGGTATTCCCTACACACTGGGGTTATCTCAACCCAAATAATATCATTTTCAATTTGGACCGCTAACAAACTTCATTTGATCACAGGCTTTTTTGTTCAATCAAATCATCACATCGGTCGCCCAACCAGACCGGACCCCAAGATCATAGCAATCTTAGCATTAATATTCATTGGCCCCAACCTTTGAGTTTTTACAATCTCATCCCACGACCTTCTTTAATCAAATAAAACTTCAATAATTTTATATGCAATAGGCTTCATGGCCAATGAATTTGTTCTTTACGATTTTTCCTACCGACATTCACAACAGCTTCCAATATCTATCTTTTGCCACGATAGACAAGGCAACAGTGCTTATAAATACTAAATTCAAATTACGCCTCAATTATCTGCTCTCACTAGATGAGAATCCAACCGTCCACCACTATGACGCTTCACATAAGCACCAAACTCATGCACACGTTCTCCCAATTGGTAGGAAGACACAAGCAATATCCCAACAAAATAATTCAAACGCAAACTACACCTCAATAATTTACTCTTTAATTTAATAGTTCATCCTTGTAATAATACTTCACATCAGCATCACAAGTACCATTTGCTCTATTAGAACCTTCTAAACTATAGCAATTCCAAAACCTGTTTTTATAGTTGAGAAGCTATACAACTGATAATTTTTCAATTGTGCATATTCTTTAGTAATCATAAAATATTATTAGATACGAGATGACTTTAATTCATTAAAATCATAATAAATTCACTGCATCCAGCTGAAATAGAAGTAAAAATTGTGTAAAATTCAAGAAAAGAAGTAGTAGCATCTTTTTTATATTTGTTCACAAGAGTTATATAATTTATTTATTTATACAAATTTCATCAACTTTAAACCACTTAAATTTGACGGGTAAATTACACTCATAGCCACCTATTTTAACATTGTGGCCACTGAACTTTACACTTTTTTAACACCGGTGGCCACTCAATTTTAACTAACTCCTCAAAGTAGCCGTTAAGGACCTCAAAATGAAAATATTCAAGAATTAAAATTGTTTAGAATGACATTTACCATGAAATCACATTTTTTGTTTTCCAAAATCACATTTTTTGGAGCTTTCTCTCTCTAAAAATTCACTCTCTCTCCTAAGAAAACACATGATTGACTCCAAAACGAAAATTTTCAAGAATTAAAGTTGCATAGAATATCATTACGCTTTGGATTTTTTATTTTTAGGCCGTCAACAGTCATTTTGAAGCGTTGAGTGGCCACCGGTACTAAAAAGTGTAAAGTTCAGTGGCCTTAAGAATTGAAGTCCAATGGCCATAATGTTAAATGGGTAAAGTTCAGTGACAATGGGTGTAATTTACCCTAAATTTGACTAAGAAAACCTTTAAAAAGATAAATAAAAAAGACCTTACATGACAGACAAATATAAAATAAGTCACAATATATTTTTTATAAATGCATAAATTAACTTATTTCACAATATTTAATGATGAAATAAAGCTCACAAATAACAATTAGGGGTGTTCATCGGTCAGTTCGGTCTAAAAACCGAACCGAACCGAAATAACCGAAAACCGAATAACACCTAAAATGAGAACCGAACCTAACCGAATAATATTAGTAAACCGAACCGAACTGATTATTTCGGTCGGTTCGGTTCGGTTTTCGGTTTTAACACATTCTAACTAGTTAAAATAAAAAATAAATTAATATTTATAAGTTTTAATTAATTTAGTTTAATCTAAAGTCTAAAAAATAGTTACGCAAGTTGAGTAGTATACAACATAAAATTTATGCAAAGTTTGAAAATTAAAAATAAAACTTTATTAAAATGTAATTACAAACCTTCTACGACCACAATTCGCATTGCAACCATAATTTGGACTAATGTTATTGATTTGATCAGTATTAGTGCAATGTTTGAACAGTATTAATGTATTTTTCTTAGTAGAACAATATTAATGTATTAGACTTAACATTGATAAAAAAAATTATAAATAGTTACGTTCTTTGGATGGTCGGAGGAAAATGCAAAGTCTAGGTCATATAAAGTCTCTACCTAAATTATAAATCTAATTAATCTCTATTTCGGTCGGTTCGGTTAATTCGGTTATTTTGTCATAAAAACCGAACCGACCGATATTACCGATATTGTTAAATATTTAAAACCGAAACCGAACCTAATAGATCGAAAACCGAACCGAAAAAACCGAAATTAATCGGTTCGGTCGGTTATTTCGGTTCGGTTCGGTTTTTGAACACCCCTAATAACAATCCCACATCAGAGAATGATCATGGCTGAGTCACAAGGGTACACCAACAAATTGTATAACAGCTTAGCATAACTTTCTCTCCTTTTTGTTTTTTAGCAGACAGTTATTGTACAGCTGTCCCTTTTATTCTTTTTGCATGTTTCCTTAGCAGGTTTGTCTACCTTGTAGTCTGTATAAAAATACTACTGCTATTGCAGTCTATTTATCCAAAAACAGAGGAATAGCAAAAAGCTTTCCCTTTTCAATTCTCTTTTATAAGATGGTATCAGAGATCCCAGACTCTGTTTAATTCAAAATTTTCCAATAATTCTCATTAATGGCTGCGATTACATCATCCAGTCCTTTCTTTCTTCCTGCAAACGAGAACCCAGCGCTGGTTCTCGTAACAACTCCTCTCACCGGTGAAAACTATCACCAATGGTCAAGGTCCATGAGAATCGGTCTCATTTCGAAGAACAAGTACGGCTTCGTAGATGGATCAATTGAAAAACCAGAAGTTGGAGCTACAAATTTCCAGATCTGGGAAAGATGCAACACGATGGTGCTCTCGTGGATAATGCACTCTGTTTCGCCTCAAATCGGCCAAAGTATCATCTATCTTGAATCAGCATGCTCTGTTTGGAACGATCTCAGAGATCGATTTGCTCAAGGTGACAATATCAGGATTTCTGAGCTTCAGAAGGAAATCCAATCCTTTAAACAAGGTTCTCTCTCAATCATTGATTATATACCCACATGAAAATCTTATGGGATGAATTGCTCAACTATAGGCCTCTACCAAAATGTTTTTGTGTTCCTGCTTGTGTTTGTGATGCAACTAGCAAGTTTAGGGGATATCTGGATTCTGACCAGGTTATCACCTATCTTAGAGGTTTGAACAACAACTTTCAAAACATTTGTTCTCAAATCTTGCTTATTGAGCCTCTACCTCCATTAAGCCGTGTTTTTAACCTAACTGTTCAACATGAGAGACAATCTAATTCCCAAATCCCTACCCAAACCACTCCTGAACCAACTGCTTTTGCTGCAAATTTCTCAAACAGCTCAAAACCACAGAAATCTCAGCAAAACAACAACTACAACTCTAAGAAAACCTCCAACAATATTCCTATATGCACCTTTTGTAACAAAGAAGGCCACTCTGAGGATATTTGTTATCGGAAACACGATTTTCCACCTGGGTATGGAAGCAGGAACAGAGGAGGAAATTCAAGGTATCCAAGGCAGCACAGAGTCAACCAGGTTCAGGCTAGGGGCCATGAAAATGAAGAGCAGTATAACTTTCCTGAATTTGACAGCAACAACAATGCTGACCATGAACAGCCCAAATACAGCTTCACCAAGGCACAGTATGACCAAATACTCAGCATGCTACCACAGATGAAAACTGACGGAGGAGCTACATCTAGTGGTTCTCAAGCTCACATAGCCTCGGCTAACAGCAATTACACGTTGCACTCACCATACCCTGGTAAAATATTCTCTTCTTTCAAATTGCCTATGCTTAAAGATAACTGGATCATTGATACTGGGGCCACAGACCATGTAGTTTGTGACCTTAGGTATTTCACACAGTATAGGAAAACATCTAATTGCTCTATTCAGTTGCCAAATAACCAAAACATACCAGTCAATTACATAGGAGATGTTCAATTGTGCCCAAACCTAATCCTTAAAAATGCCCTGTATGTGCCGCAGTTTCACTACAATCTCATATCTAGTAGTAAGCTAACAGAACACTCAAATATTTGCCTATACTTTACCTCACAGAACTGTGTTATACAGGATCTGGAGAACTCTCAGAGGATTGGCTCTGCTAGTTTGAGAGAGGGGCTTTACCATTTAGACCAACCACTTTCAAAGCACTTTGCAGCCTCAAACACCAGACAACCAGCTTCACCCGCCCTTTGGCACATGAGATTGGGGCACCCTTCAATTCAAAGAAGTGGCTTATTGTCACATTTTTTTCCTACATTAGCAAATCTTTCAGAACACTCATCTTGTGATGTATGCCATTTGGCCAAGCAGAAAAGAAATAGTTTCAAACTCACTTGTAATAGAGCTATTAGATGTTTTGACCCGATCCATGTGGATAGTTGGGGTCCTCTCAAACATTCATTTAATGAAAAGCATTATTTTCTCACTATCGTGGATGATCATAGCAGATTTGTGTGGTTGTATTTGATGAAATATAAGTCAGAGACAAGGGAGGCAATTGAAACTTTTAACAAATATGTGACCACTCAGTTTAATAAGCAAATTAAAGCCATTAGATCAGATAATGGAGCTGAATTCTTAATGTCTGATTTCTATGCCAAGTTTGGTATTCTGCACCAAACAAGTTGTCCTGAAACTCCACAATAAAATGGAGTTGTGGAGCGAAAGCATCACGACATTTTGAACATCACCAGGGCATTACTCTTCCAAAGTAAGATGCCAAATTGTTTTTGGCCATTGGCAGTCTCTCATGCTGTACATTTGATCAACAGACTCCCCACCAATGCCACAAAAAATTGTATACCTTACACATTGCTCCATAAACACAATCCAGATTGGAATGACTTAAAAGTCTTCGGGTCTCTTTGTTTTGCAACCACCTTAGACAGAGACAAAACCAAATTGACCCCTAGAGCCATCAAATGTGTGTTCATAGGGTATCGAACAGGAACCAAGGGTTACAAATTAATGGATCTCCAAACCAAAAAAATCTTTGTTTCTAGAAATGTCCAATTCTACGAAAACATATTCCCATACAACAGAAATATTGATTCCTCTTCACCCCAGCCAACATTACCTTTACCAAACGTCATTATTGACAATAACAATTGTGATGGCACTGTCCCTGAACCTGAGCCAACTCAAGATCCAACAACCAATACACCATTAATAGAAAACACCATTCCTGTTCAACCTATTGTAGAGGAAGACAACACAAACAATGTCCATACTCTACCAAATGCTCCTAGAAGATCAACTAGGCAGAGACATCCTCCTAACTACCTACAAGATTATCACCATGGTTTGCTTCATGCAATGACCACCAAACCACTTCCTAACACACCTCATTCCCTGAGCAAACAAATCTCATATGACAATTTGAGCGTCACCAAAAGAGCCTTCTCAATTCAAATATCCTGTCACAAAGAGCCTCAATCATATGAGGAGGCCATCGAATCACCTCACTGGCAAAATGCTATTCAGACAGAATTACAAGCTCTAGCGGCCAACAAAACTTGGTCAATTGTTCAGCTACCGAATGGGAAGAAATTCATAGGTTGCAGATGGGTTTTTCGGATAAAATATGGGGCTGGTGGTAAGGTAGAAAGATACAAAGCGAGGCTGGTTGCAAAGGGATTTACACAGAAAGCAGGAATTGATTTTACAGAGACCTTTGCCCCAGTGGCAAAGATTACAACTATTAGAATGCTCATAGCTTTGTCTAGCATGAATGGATGGTTTTTGGAGCAATTAGACATCAATAATGCGTATTTGCATGGAGACATCAGTGAAGAAGTTTATATGAGTATGCCACAGGGCTATCAGGGATCAAACTTACAACCAGGGTCAGTATGTAGGCTTCATAAGTCTTTATATGGGCTCAGACAAGCCGGGCGACAGTGGAATCATAAACTCACATCTGCTTTGAAGGACTTCGGTTTTATGCAGGGGCGGAGACAGTCCGGAGCTTGGGGGGGCCGAAGCCCCCCCAAGCTCCAGCGAAACCCCTAGGGAGGTACTGTTCCCGCCCTTGTACAGCCCCCCTCTTCTCCATTGTTGGAGATGGTCGCCGCCCCCTAGCTGTGTTTCTTCTTCGTTTCTTCAACGAAGAAGAAACATAACATAGTGCCCTGCCCAATTAATGTTGGGCTGGGCACTATTTTTTTTTAAATCGGGCCCAATCAAAACGACATCGTTTTGGCTGGGCCAGTTTAAAAAATATTAGATCAGTTATATAATTATATGTGCTACCCTACCTATTTCTTCCCCTTCACTTTCTTATTTCCTCCTGTCCTTTTCTACCTCTCTCTCTTGGACCAACCACAACACAAGCATCCATTCTCTTTTCTTTTCTTCTCACATTTAATTTTTTACATGTATTAGGCATTATTTTTAGTATTCTCTTAACAAACCAAACTATTAAACTAAGATAATACTCTTATGTTATTACTCCTTCTTTTAATTTCTTAATTTTTAATTTTTTAGATTACTAATTATTTGTGTGTATTTTGTTCTAGAAATTCTAATTTAACTTATTATATATCTAATTTGATGTTTGTTATGAATTATTAGTATTATTCGTGTGGTTTAATTTAATTTAGTAATACAAATTTTGTTGAATTGAAAATTTTCTAATTTAGGTTTAAATTAGGGGAAAATTTAGGGATTTAATTTCTGGCTTTGAATTGGGTTTATAAATTAGGGGTTTTGTATTGTGCTATAAATTTAGTGATTTTTTGATATAACTTTAGGGGTTTAATTTATGATTTTGAATTGGGTTTATAAATTAAGAGTTGTGTATTGTGTTATAAATTGAGGGTTTGGTATGTTGTTATAAATTAGGGGTTTTGTGATATAAATTTAGGGGTTTAATATATAGGCAAAAAGCATCATGAGGCCCCTGATCTTTCATTATTTGGTGCATTAAGCCCTCGATCTTTTATTTAGACACATTGAGTCCCTGATCTTTCACTATTTGGTGCATTAAGCCCTCGATCTTTCATTTAGACACATTGAGCCCTTGATCTTTCATATATGGGTGTATTAGGTCCTTTCATAAATCAATTAATATATAGATTTATTAAGGGCATGTTTGGTGTGACAACAAATGATGTTCTAAAAATAACAAATTCTAAAATAAAAAATATATTATACAAATTAATAAAAATAATTTAAATAAAAAATAAAAAATTTATTGAACACAATAAAACCTTGTTTTTCGATAATTATGTTCTAAAAATAAAAATAATGTTAAAATTGAAGCACATTTTGTGGAAATAAGAAGGGTAGTTTTATCAATAACAAGTAACTACAAACAACTGTTCATGAAAAGAGCTTTTCGTGAAAAGCTCCAAAATGTTGCAGTGTCGAGAGAAAATGCGAAACGCTGCAATTATATAAACCTAACCAAACATGCCCTTAATAAACCTATATATTAATTGATTTATGGAAGGACCTAATACACTCATATATGAAAGATCAAGGGCTCAATGTATCTAAATGAAAGATCGAGGGCTTAATGCACCAAATGGTGAAAGATCAGGGGCTCAATGTGTCTAAATAAAAGATCGAGGGCTTAATGCACCAAACAATGAAAGATCAGGGGCCTCAGGATACTTTTTACCTAATATATATGACTTTGATTTGAGTTTATAAATTAGGGATTTTGTATTGTGGTATAAATTTTGGGGGGGTTTTGTGATATAAATTTAAGGGTTTAATTTGTGACTTTGAATTGAGTTTATAAATTAGGTGTTTTGTGATATAAATTTAGGGGTTTTGTAACATATTGTTTTTTTAATTATAAAACTACAAAGAACGGACAAATTTCTTATCAAAACAAAGAGAAATCTGACTCATCAGTCATCATTCTCAGAAATAAATATCATTTTAAATGTTAAAGTTAAAATTGCTCACGACCGTCAATCTTAAGGGTATTTTTGCACCTTATCCCATTTTTATATGTACATAGTAATTTTTTTTTTTTGATGTTGGGCTAAAATTAGCCCCCCTAATCTCAAATCCTGGCTCCGCCACTGGTTTTATGCAAGCTCCTGCAGATCCATCTTTGTTTGTGAAAATCACAAATGGAAAATTCTTAGCAGTACTGACATATGTGGATGATTTATTGGTGGCAAGCAATTGTGGCCAAGAGGTACTCTCCATCAAATCCTATTTGCACAATCTTTTCAGCATCAACGATCTAGGACCGTTGAAATATTTCTTGGGTTTCGAAATTGCTAGAAGTTCTAAAGGGATTCACTTTGGACAATGAAAGTATTGTCTCGAATTGCTCCAAGACCAGGGATTTTTGGGTGCTAAACCAGTTCTCACACCTGCTACACCGAATTTTAAACCCTCTGAGAATCCAATTATGTTAGATAACATCCCTGCTTACAGGCAGCTCATTGGGAAACTGTTGTACCTGACCCATTCTCGACCAGAAATCTGCTATATCGTGCATCAACTTAGTCAACATTTGAACAATCCGACTCAAGATGACCTTCACAGGGCTCACAGAGTGTTGCGTTATCTCAAGAGCTCCCCAGGTCAAGGCTTATTCTTTTCATCAACTAGTCAGGCCAAAATAAGAGCTTTTACTGATGCTGATTGGGCATCGTGTCCTGAAACTAAAAGATCAATAACAGGGTTCTGTATGTTTCTTGGAGATGCATTGATCTCTTGGCGGTCAAAGAAGCAGTCCACAGTGTCACGCAGTTCATCAGAGGCTGAATATAGAGCCATGGCTGCTTCAGTTTGTGAGTTGCAGTGGTTACTCTATCTTTTACGAGACTTCAACATAATTCACACAGGACCAGCAATTCTTTGTTGTGATAATCAGTCAGCGCTGCATATTGCTCACAATCCCGTCTTTCACGAGCGCACAAAGCATATAGACATCAACTGCCACATTGTGCGTGAAAAATTACAACGAAATATTGTTCACCTACTGCCAATACGATCAGATGCCCAACTTGCAGACTTGTTTACAAAAGCACAGCACCTGCCTGACTTCATCAAGTTCAAATCCAAACTTGGCTTGTTGGATATTCATATGCCAAGTTTGAGGGGGATGATGAAATAAAGCTCACAAATAACAATCCCACATCAGAGAATGATCATGGCTGAGTCACAAGGGTACACCAACAAATTGTATAACAGCTTAGCATAACTTTCTCTCTTTTTTGTTTTTTAGCAGACAGTTATTGTACAGCTGTCCCTTTTATTCTTTTTGCACGTTTCCTTAGCAGGTTTGTCTACGTTTCCTTAGCAGGTTTGTCTACCTTGTAGTCTGTATAAAAATACTACTGCTATTGCAGTCTATTTATCCAAAAACAGAGGAATAGCAAAAAGCTTTCCCTTTTCAATTCTCTTTTATAAGATTTAATGGACTAAATAATTATCTATCCAACACATTAACATCTAAGTCTATGCAAATTTAAAAGTTTCAAACAATTGAATCTTGAAAATGGTTCACCAAATAAATTTTATTGTAAGAAAGTTATTGAATTTGAATCTGTAAATTTAATGGGTTATTTTCAAAACTTTAGTGGATAATTGTTGAGAATAAAATTATGCATTTATCCATTTTGTTTATTTATATGGATTCTACAACTCCCACAATGAACTCAAAAATTATGTATATATAGGTTGAAATTAACTAGACAAACTAAACTAATGCCACTTGTGATGTACAAGTCGAAGATACCTGCTGGCTGCGGGTTGTAGCACAATGGGCAACACATGATTCGATCTCACTAAATACATCCGTATGGAGAGGTGTGGAGCTTTGACTGCGAGTAAACCCGATTATGATTATCTCAACGAGAATACCTGTGGTTTAGATAAAAGAACAATATACAAACTCTACATCTCACTGGACTTGATAGGAGGACCTCCATAGTAGTCATGCTACTGAAGCACAGCACTCATCTTCAACTGCAAATGCAACTCAAAATGTTGATGGCAGTAAGTAGGATTAACAGAACTAATCAATTTCAGCCTGTCTAACTCTTGTATTTTGGCATGCTTCAAGCTGTTGCAATGTGTCAATAATTTCCTCCATCGGCGGCCGCAATCTAGGCTCATCATTAAGACACTTAAGAGCAAGCATTGCAATTTGTGAAGCTTCCTTGTATGGATACTTTCCCTCTAACCTGCAATCCATTATGCTTTTCAGCATTCTCTTATTCGATAGATACGGTTTCACCCAGCTTACAAGTACCATTTGCTCTATTGGACGTTTTCTGTCAACTGCACGTAAGCCTGTTAGCATCTCAACTATAACAGTTCCAAAACCGTACACATCGCTCTTCACACTGAAACGTCCTATTCAATCACAGAGCACCGCTATCAGGGCAAATCGCAGAAGTACATTTATATGAAACTTGATTCACACAAAAAGTTTAAGTAGATCCGTGTTTGGGCACAGGAAAGCTTCAAGCTCCAAATGAAGAAAAGGAATTACCTGTAGAAAGAACCTCTGGAGGCATATAACCTACTGTCCCTGCTATACCGCTTCCAGAATATGCTTTACCAGCCAGAGATGCCAAGCCAAAGTCCGCAATCTTTGCATTATACAACTGAAATGAAATTTGAAGTTAAATACCGCTGTTGTGCAGATCCTTGTACAATTTTTTTCAGGAGCAGATTCATTTTGAACAACCGAAAGCTAGATGAAAAGGCATGTTCCCAAGAAGAAGATAAAAAGGAACATCTTTACGATGAATCCGCCTCTATATGGGAGGCAAACTAAAATACATAGAGCATCACCTTATCAAGCAGTACATTTGAGGATTTGAAATCTCTGTGAACTATTGGCACATCTCCTGTGTGCAAGTATGCTAGGCCACGAGCCATTCCTAAAGCAATCTGAAATCTTATGTCCCATGGAAGTGGCCGAACTGAGCCCTCTGCACATAACATACATACAATATAGGAACATAATAGAAGTAATAAATATTTTTGTGTGCAAAAGAGTGGTTATTAGCTCTTACTTCCAAATAGATGGTAATTGAGGGTACCATTTGGCATGAACTCATAGATAAGAAAGAACATTCCTTCCTCTGTTGAGTATCCTAACAACTTGACAAGGTTAGGGTGAGAAAGACTTCCCAAAATATTCACCTCTGACTGCACCAACATGTGGACAAATAATGAGCACAAAATGTGCACTTGACAAAAATATTTACTATTTATCAAATCATACTTGTCAGCATCAGAAATTAAAATGTGTCCAAAATCACCAATCATATGGTGACACATTTCACTTATGGACTAGTTTGACAAGAAATTGATACCTTATGTTCATTTAGACTAAATTAATCATAAAAGCCAAATTTGAGGGCCAATTTGACCTTTATTTATCCATCAAAGAGAATAAGGGTTTAATTAAGCAAAAAAAAAAAGTGACAGTTAGGAATCTAATGCACCTTTAGCTTACTGTTTAAAGACCTACATTTGCCTTTGGCTTTTTAAGAAAATAGAGGTAGTAAATGCTACACGAAATTTCAACCTCAAGTTTATCGCTCAATCCTCAGCTAACAATAACAGAAATATTAACAACTTCCACAAATTTAATAAATCTAAAAATACCTTGCTTGGATGGAGGTTTGAGGAGGTTAATTAAAGGAAGAGGAGGGAAGGGGAGTTAAGGTGAGGTAGAGTTATTAGAGTAAACTTGCTTCCCTAATTCAAAGTTATTTTAGTTAACCTCTAGATTCCACCAATTGGTGGGACTGAAGTTGGGGTTTTTTTAATGGTTTCTTAACCTTTGTTGAAAGTCCATTTAACCTTAAACTTCCTCCTTTTAAACTCCTTTTAGCTAATTAACCTCTTCTAACCCCAAAACAAGCAGAGCCTAACTTGTAGATTTCCAAAACTCAGAACAACAATGATGCATATTGGACAAGTTCTACCACTATTCCTAAACAAGAACATGTATCAGAAATACTAATTAGTGATTAGAACTACTTTAGAAAACAGAAAAGTTCAAATGACAAAAAAAAAAAAAAAAAAAACCTAGAAATGAAAAGCACATACCAACCACTCTCTTAACCCTTGCTTGCTGGAAGCATCCAATTTCTTGACAGCAAAGATTAATTTGTGTGGAGGCTGAGAAGGCAGCTTCTCCTTTAGGCCTCCTTTGTAAACTTTGCCAAAACCTCCTCTTCCAACCACCCTATCCCTTCTAAAATTGTGGGTGGCAATCTTCAATTGTTCAAATGTGAAAACCCTCAAGTTGTTACCAGCATCGTATGAGATTTTTTGGGAGGTAATTAGGTTTTTTCCAAAGGTAGAAGTAGTGCTACTCACTTGAGATGGCCATGTGATATTGGTACTTGCCTCAATTTGGCAGGTGCTTTCGCAAATTGAAGATATGTCTGCGCAAAGCGAAGAATTAGAAGTGTAAAAACAAGAAGAAAGATTGAATTGATTGGCGTACCTGGGTTGAATTGGTCGGTTGTGGCGGGAATTGGTAATGGGTCTGCGTCTAGCTCATCAGAAGGAGAGAACCAGCAATTTCCCATTGTCTAACTTCCGAATCTTTGCTCTCTTTTTTTTGGAAGAAGAGAGAGAGAGAGCAAGGAAAGAGAGGAATAGAGAAATGGAGACTGGTCTCCAATTGACTTCATGGATTGGGATGGTGGTAAATGGGAAAAACCCATCGCTGACTCGCTACTGCCTGTTCTTATTTTCCACGCAACTCTGCCTCTGAAATTTGACTTTCATTAATCATATGTTTATTAGATTTTCTAATGCACTTGTTTAGCATTTTTAGGTATATTTTATTTTATTATTTTTTTTTTTTTGCTGATTTTTAGGTATATTTTATTAAGTGTTGCTTCCTACATAAGAAATAGGAGAAATCAAACTATCAACCAAAAAAGAAATTTGCAAAATATTTTTAACGTTTATATCTAAGAGCAATTTTATCTTCAATATCTAGAATTGTGCAATTTTACCCCTAATATTGGCAACTAAGAGTGATTTTACTCTTAATGTTGACAAGTTGGGTCAATTTTACACATCATTGTAAAACACGTATATTTTTGTTATTTATTCTGCATCAATTGCATATCCGTTGTTTCTTAAAAAAAGATTTCATATTTTTTTTTTGTGATTTAATAATAGGATTGAAGATTAAATTTTTTTAAATTTGATGAAATATTTGATTTTCTTTTATCCAACTCGAATAAAATACAATATATTTTTTAATTTTTATTTTATTTTTTTCACGTCTAATCATATGTTTGTGATTTGTTACTAATTAGTGATAAAATGACGTACATATGAAGTGTAGATGAGAAAATTCTTGACTGGGAAGACAATTTAATTAATTATTTCTCAAATTGATCCAATTTATCAACATTATGGATAAAATTGTACCATTTTAGACGTTAGGAGTATTTTTGTATCTTATCCCAAAAAAAATTTAGAAGAAATGAAGTTGAAATTTGCCATTAAAAGAAAGTTTATATTTAAACTCTAATCTACTTTTTTATATCTAACAGAAAATTTGAACGAACTAATTTGATATTAAATGTATTCCACGCAGGGGAGGAACCAAGGGGGGGTTCGGGGGGCTTGACCACGGCAGGCGATCAGAGCATTGAGAATTTTTTTTTTTTAGTAATGGTATCTGGTAATATTTTGTAGAGAATTATATTGACTCTATGTAGTATTATTTCAATGTTTAAAGGTAGATGAGATGGTTAAGGATACTTACTTCCATTTGAGAGGTCCTATGTTTGACTCCCTTCAATCTTATTTATTTTTATTTTATTTTTCAATAATTATAAAAACAAGTTATTTTTCAATAATTATAAAAACATGTTACTATTATTAATTAATTAAAATAGACTCGTTATTTTTATTTTGATAACACTTTTGAATTCATTTTTAATATGTCTTTACCATTAAAAAAAATAGACATATTTTAATATTCACTTTTATTATGTCTTTACCATTAAAAAAAGTAAACATGTTTAATTTTCACTTTTATTATGTGTTTACTATTAAAAAAAAAGTAAACATGTTTAATTTTCTATTAGTTCAATGTGTTTTTTTCTTGAAAGGTTGGCAATCAGGAAGTGCTAATCATAGGCATCCCAACTATGTTGGCATCCCCACTCAGAACACCCAATCCCTAAACTCTATTAGTTCAATTATAGTTTCTAAAAAAAATGATAACATTTTTACAGTTTTAATGTGTTGGAGGCTAAAAAAATTTTGCCTTTTTGACGTTTTGAAATTTTTTTTTACTGATATGTTTGAGTCCCGGATCATCTGGGGTCCTGGTTCCGCCACTGATTCCACGCATCTTAAAATGTTATTATATAATTAAAAAATAGATTAAAAATGAAATTATTACTTGCTCAACTATAAAACTTGTCTTCTATACACTGATCTTCGTCGTTTTACTTTTTTTTTTTAAGCCGCGTGCAATACATCTTCCGCATTTAACTTACTTTTTTGCAACCGAGTGATCAAATGATTACATTTTAAGCTAGTTCAGGGGCTAATTGATAACATTTTATGTATCGGGATATTTTAAAAATTCAGAGTATCAATCAAACTTTTTGGACAAATGATGTATTAAGCATAAATTTATTTATTAATGGATTTAAAACATTCTCATATATAATAGTTTCATCACAATTTCGACTGTGGCTGCGTTGGGCTGATGAGGACCAAAAAACCAGCAATTTCCCATCACTTGCTTGTGAAAAAGAGAAGTGGCAAATCCCTCCTTCCCTCTTTCCATGCAACTGCCTTTTATTTCTCACTTTCACTATCTTAAAGTTAGGATTTAATCATCCATATTTTATTCTATTCAATTTAATTAAACTAAATCAATCATAGACTGAAATTACATTGTCAATTCCTATACACAACTGATTAAAGAAATGCATATCAACATCTCAAAACTGTATTCTCCTTCGGCCTGTACATACATCAATGAATAGAAGAGTCATAAAATGGTAACGAAATGGCAGCTTTTCTTTCTTGATGATTTATTCATACATACCATACATAGCTACTGCATTTCTAGAGATTGGATGGCAAGCTTAGCTGCAAGAATGGAGATATTCTCATTAACTAATTCTAACGAATTCTCCAGCCTTCTTACTGTATCTTTCAAATCCATTGCTTTTAACTTCCTCCTCTGCAACTTAAATACGTCTGTTTCACTACATCCTGTCAAACCCAACAAACAGAACATCAGGATGATGTTTATGCATATTTCTTTAGCTATCTATCTCATGTTTGCACATTTTGGATTAAACCATTCTAAGGATCTGCCTTGCACAGACGTCAGTCTGAAGGGCTAAGTTACAATTCGGTTTAGTTTGATGATCATATCACATGGCTCAATCAAATATGGGATGAAGGAGAAAAGTATTTGCCTGTGATCGGTTGGAGTGCTGTGAATGACACCCGCTCCGCCAGAGATGGAATGAAAGCTTTGTCACATTCCACGGATGGTTCCTTTTCAGCCCATGTTAGAGAGCTTACGCTACGAGTCTGCAACAATGCCTCTTTCGGAGCCTATCAATATGGCCTAAATTAGCAGATGACTCCCTTGCAGAAAATGGTAGCATGAATGTATCCAGAGTAGTATCTAATTAAAGCATTGTTTCAATCAATGATAAGAACAATAAACACATAACTGAGCCAATCTTTAACTTGAAAAGAAATCATTCCACGTATAAACTGAATCCATCGTACAGCAACAAATGGAAGACATACATAGAAAATATAGATACAGCAGGGAAAAATGTCCAACATCATGGACATATATGGTTGGGTACTGATAGTAAGACAGGAATTAAGTATCATCATACTGTTTTTCTCTCAGATTCTTGTTGCATGTTACTGTTTGTGTGGTGTGTTTTCTATATTTATAATGAATTTCCATCAAATGTGAAGGAAGCATAAGTTCACACATCTCTTAAGAACTGCAAGACGATCATATGATCCCCAATGCATAAGTTCCATATGAATTGTTAAATTAAAAAAAAAAAAAAAAAAAAGAATTTGCTCAAAAAAGTTAAAAACTAAAATTCATATTTCAATCCCTCAATCAAACTCCTTCATTTAAAGACAGTCATACCAAAAAGGAAGATGCACCCTATGACCTGCATACAAAGACAACTAAAATCAAGAATTCCTCACTGTCAGAGATTAATATAAAATCTATGATTGGACCTTAACTATCAGCTTGAGCTTTTAGTTCAATTGGTTCCATGACATGGTATCAGAGCCTCTTGGACCAAACGGTCACAACCTCATGTGGGTGTGTCAGAGATTATCATATGTCCTTAAAAATGTGCAAACGACAATATTTCAACAACAATATCATTGAAACGACTCAAACAAGTAAGAAATAATATCCATAATTAATATAATTAACCTAAAAACAATATCCATGGGCTTCTCGATTTCAACGCCTAGGCGGACTAGTAGGCCAATTTAACATTGTTCCTCACACAACATATGCATACATAGACAAGTACAATCAAGAATTTCTCACACATGCATAAAGGCAATGATGGAAGATGGGAAGTACCTTTAATTTAATTTCCAAGCTATTCAAACTGTAAAGAGCCTGCTTTACTGCTGTTAATTTGGAGTTTACAGTACTTGCACTCTCAAGGATCGAATCCTGCACTGGTATGACTTCACCTATCATGTATGGCTCAGACTGCAAATTATTAAAATTGCAAACATGTGAGTAAATAATAAGTTGAGTAGGCAAACATGGAAAAGTAAGGAACAAGAAGAGGTCATGACACAGTTCATATAACCTTATACACGCATGCACACACACTTGTCATGGAACCGATTGAACTAAAAGCTCGAGCTTATAGTTAAGGCCCAATCATATATCATATATTTATCTCCGACACACCCCCACACGCAAATGCCCATTGGCTTGGGCGTGCACAACACAGGCCCATCCCGCCATGTGTTTTTAATTCCATAAATTAATGAGGTTGCCGGGACTCGAACCCTCGACCGTTTGGTCCTAGCGGCTCTGATACCATGTCATGGAACCGATTGAACTAAAAGCTCGAGCTTATAGTTAAGGCCCAATCATATATCATATATTTATCTCCGACAACACTTAAATGGTGCTAGTTTAAATATTTTGTTTTCTTCATTTCATGGTATATAAGCTAAATTATATTCCTAGAAATTACAGGCATTGTTGCCAAATTCATGACAGCATGCTAATTTTTCTTGAAAAAGAAAAGAAAAGACTTATAGGTTGGAAAACTAAGAATTTTCTGAAATATATTCCTGTTGTTAAAAAGCATTGATTTGGTTTTAGCGATTTCATTTTATCTAATTTAGTGTCGTTTTAATTTTTAAGTCATTCATAGTCAATTTACCTGTGAAAAGTTCACAATCTTGACACGGCCAATTCCCCTTATAGAGATTAATGCTCCAACATCTAAACGCTCAACCTGCAAAGCACTAAACTAAATTCAGTTTAAAGAAGAATATGAAATTTTTGAATACTAATCTCAAAACTTTAAGAACTTTACATTTTCTATGAACACCAGACAACCATATCTAGCTGCATATGATGCTTCTGTGCCTGAGCTGTTCATATTAATGGGATCCAGAACAAAATGCACAAAAAGCTTCTCTTTCCTCAATAAAGACTGCAATAACGAAGGTAAGAGACAGGCTGCATTATGTTTTACCCATTACATCATTGCTGGAACAACGAAAAACTTACTGTCAACAATGAACAAGAATATGAATGAATAATCTTAAACATGAATCAATAAGCTGTTTACTTGAGCCACAGAATTCAACCCCTCCCAATCCACCAAATGAAAATTTTCAGAAACTGCGTCTTTAAAGTTTAAGCAAGTATGGATGAAAGGGATTAGTCTCCACAACACATACACAAAACTACATGAGGATAAGACATTTCTCTCTACCCAACCAATTTATGGTTGTTCACATGAATGACAATAGAATTTAAAAGAAAAAATGAATTTCTCATTCCTATCCTTAACATCCATCCTTTTACACTTCTATCATTGGATCAATACCTACAAGATTGAACTTTCAAGTAATTCTTTGACAAGCTTGTCCCTCACTATTGTTCTTCAAAATATCCATAGATTACCACAAGAAGTGCAAAAGATGGTGAGAAAAGCAGATTTAATTAAATTTATAAGAGGATATGCAAGATGTTCCTGTCGCCGTAATTACAATCCTCCTACAAAGAACATATTGTTTTACTTTGTAAGGTAAATTCAAATTATGATAGTCATAAAACTTATCAACTCTACACTAATTTGAACTTATACACTTTCATTTTAGAGTGATGATCCTCATTCGATGTCAGCAAAGAATATCCTTTAAAGCTCTAGAAACAAAAACTAAACAGTACCTTGCAGCATATGATCCATTTCTAAAGTACTTCCAAGTTAATTTCAAAAGGTAGTGTACGTGTACCCAATACAGTTTGAACCACAGTGCTATCTACCCCCCTTCCGTTGCAACACATTAGCACATGAAATCTGAATTGTTATAACTTATAACTTGCACATCTTCAAATTAAATCAATATAAGCTACTTTGTACTAATGATTTGAAGAGACCAATTTGTTATACGTGCTGCTAGTAATTTATTTCTGTTTGAAGTCTCTAAACCAAAATCAACATTTAAGAAATTTCCATAAAATCCTTAAATTATCCCACACTTCATTCAAGGAGCCCAAGAAGTAATAGCATTTAGATCCCAAAAGGGGATAATACCACAGAAGGATCATAAGAAATAAGAAGCCAGCTATACCAGTGCAAAATTTCCAAAATTTCCTGGGCCATTGATGTCTTAATCCACAAGATAAAGCTATGCATTACCTCCTCAAGCAGAGCTAGATATCTAGCTTCATATAGGTGCAAGACTTTACTCTCTGATGGAACCAGAACCTGTTTGAAAAACATAATCAGGATAAATAATATCTTCTGACCTTAATTTTGGGGGAAGAACGAAAGCAAAATAGTACCAAAAACAGAAAGGAAAAGCAAAAATGATGAGGCTGGTAAAAAAAGAAAATGAGAAACAGACCTCGCCCATGTTGAAAGGCAGAAGCGGGAGCTCGAGAAAGGAAGCATTTAGAGAAGAATATCGGCATCTGATAGTAGTAGTAGGCTGATGAAATCCACCAAAATAAAGTTGTGAAAAAGAGAAGCGAGATACAAATTTGGTACAGAATTTAGGGCTACGGAGATGGATTCTGCTGGTAGCAATAGCATCAGTTGAGAGAGTGGGTAATATTCGAAAACTCATCGGAAAGGAGAGGGAAAATTGATGGCGGAGCAGTTAAATGTGGATCATAGTGATGGGGTTCCTGGTCATATTTTAATTTCTTGCTTCATGCTCTTGTCTCATCTGTATATCCTTCCTTCCTCAGTAAGTGGATAAAATTAAGCTGGCGGGAACTTTACTTTCTTTATATATTTTGTGAAAAATTAATTTATAATTCTAAAAATAATTAGGTAACTCTATCATAGTTAAAATGGATATGGTTTTTCCACTAAAAAAATGTTAACGTCTAAAATTTGCATTTAACATTTTTGGGGAGGGTAAATATACTTGTAGGTATGTACAGAGGGTTGTAGTTGAGTGGTAAAGGCTCTTCCTTCCTATAGAGGTGCAAACCATCTGCGAAAAGGAATAGTCGCGGTTGATAGCCTTACGAACAAAAAAAAAAGTTGGAGTAATTTTAAGCTCACATAACAATATATGGAACAATTTTACGTTATGTAACAAAATCTATAAAATGTGAATAAATTTTAGAAATGAAGGTAGGAGGCATAATGTATCGATGCGACCCAACTATCAGGAATGATCCTTATGTATGTAGATTGTGAAGGAGTGGTTTCATCCTTATCTATCCCTATTCAACCTACCTATAAAAACAAGAAAATAAAAACACACCAAGAAATCTAAAGGAGTATGTGAAGTTTTTTTTTTTATTATTCTTCCTAATTTCTTTCGGGCTTTTATACTCTTCATATTCAAGTATTTTGAGCTAGTAATAAAGCCTATAACATGACTCAATTCTTGAAAAACTAATTCTCAAACTCACTCTATTTAAGAGTCGGTTCTTCTAATTTTTTAGAAAAAGAGAAATTCTAAATAGTTTTTCAAATTGATCAATATAATAGTGTTTAACAATTTTATTGCTCGATTGATACCCATACTATGATCTAAATGAAAGAAGTCGGAACCAGCGAATTAATAGTCACATGCACAATATGTTTTTATCACCAATACAAAATGCATAGCTTAATGTGGCCATAGGTCCACCAAACTTCTGCAACTTTCTTAAGCTTTTTTTACGCTCATTACCAACATCATTTTAGTAAGATTGAAGGCTATGTTTGCGCTTAATAATCTCTCATGGGTCTTACAATATACACTCATTCTCTCAAGATACTGTAGAGTTTAAGTAAGGTATATTGAGTTTAAAAGACTGCAGAAAATATATAAAAAAAAACCACCAAGTTTATTGCATACTTCTTATTTTCCCTAGAATATCAAGAGCTAACGAGTGTTTGTACCAAAAAAAAGAAGGGTACCTAGTTCGGTTCATAGAGCTGGTATCTCTAGCATTGTTATCTAGTTAGGTATAATAGAGGAATCTTATATTTTCTCGTGCTGAAGAGATATATGATAATAGCCACCTAGATCTTATCTCTACTAAAGATGCTAAAAACCATTTTCTTCAATTATATACGAGAAAGATGACATCATGGATTATTCTCCATTATATATCTATGATCCGGATGTCCACTTCCATGGATTTTTAGATCTTATTTGAAAACAAGTCTAAAAGGGTAGGTGCTTGACAAAAAAAAAAGGTTAGGGTTTATATCATATAGTTCTTCATAGAGGACCCGAGCCTTACTTCATCCTATAATGAACCTCTCTTCATCTCTAACTTAATGATGAGAGAAGTTTTTACCAATATAGAGATGAAGATTCGACCATCCGAGAATAAGATATTCTTCGTTAAAATTAACTTTTTCCATAACAACTTTTAGGAAATCAATTTGAAGAGCTTGATTAATAATCTTGTACTTTTCATATCTCTTCCAATTAAAAGTAAACTCTTGTTTAATAATCTTTTGAGGTTCAACAAGTTATCTTTTTATTACAAGATGAAGATTTCACATTTAATAAGGATAATGAATGGCTCCATCTTCTTCAAATTCCATTGTGCTAATCTATACTATATATAATAGCGGGAGCAAAGAGAATTTATAAAAAGTGTTTTGGAGCCTTTTTGGCTTAGTTGGCATCGTAGGAGCAAAAAGAATAAATGAGTTTTAAAAAAAACAGAATAAATGAGTTAATGAGCTTTTAATATCTGTATATCATAAGTACTATATTAACACATTATTTATTGTCAATTATTAGCCCATCAATTAAAGTAATAAAAGAAAGTATGAGTTACAAGAAGGATGAAAAAACACTGAGCGAAGGAAATCCAAAAGTCACAAATAAACGTATATATAAAGCATGATATATAGTATTCCATCATTATATTCACTAGCTACCGAAAATCAAAGATCTCCTTTAATTTTGATTATGTATTAGTTTTGTTCTTAATCTTATAATTTTGTTCTTACTTCAAATTTGTTATTTTTTCATATTTTTCCAACAATTCCCATAGAAATAAAGTTCAAGCGAAAAAGAATTCGATGTGGTAATAACTAATTGCAACTGATATCTGCATAGGATAGGTAAGCAACGACCTTTGAACCTTCCCTTGTGAAAGTTATTTATTTTACTGGATTACTAGTAGATGTTCTTGAACTATTTGCTATTTGTGTAAACGATGATATACTCCACACAAATATCAACAAAACATGTTTTTTGGTTCTCATTATTATATTCGTTATTATCATGAACATCTCCTGGTTCTGCAAGAGTTTAAGAGCATTGGTGTGTTAGATATGGACTCTAGCAAGTGTACTAGGGTAGATGTAGTGTTGGTAAGACCAAGTGTCGTATTCCACAGTGATTGAACTTAGTTGGATTACTAGTAGATGTTCTTAAACTATTTTGCTATTTGTGTAAACGATGATATACTCCACACAAATACCAACAAAACATGTTTTTTGGTTCTCATTATTATATTCGTTATTGTCATGAACATCTCCTGGTTCTGCAAGAGTTTAAGAGCACTGGTGTGTTAGATATGGACTCTAGCAAGTGTACTAGGGTAGATGTAGTGTTGGTAAGACCAAGTGTCGTATTCCACAGTGATTGAACTTAGTTGGATGAACAGTTACCTTAAGTGTTAGAATTCGAAATATTGAGTGGGTTGATTTGATTAAACTAGCATAAACAGGCAAACTAAAAGCAATAATAAGCGTAACGAAATCAAGATGAACAGGCACAGACCTAGCACTACGCCTAGGAACAACTGTATTAAGCGATTATCTTTTAATGAAGTACGACCATATTCCTGATTTGGGTCTCTTCCTCATTTATCACTAAGGTCCGGTGTGCCATTTCCAAAGATTCTAAGTAAGTAAAATCAACCAAGTGTCCTTGCGTTAACATACAAACAATCATTAAGAACCAGGAAGCATTCATAAATGAAACCCCAATATATGGTTGTTTTCGTGTCCGTCCACTACGATATATGCCAAATAGCTATTTCTATTACATCGGAGCACCGTCGTGCCATCTTCGGTAACTAGAATATAGATTGGATCCTAATCTATTCTTTAAAGCATGCTAATGACAATCATTCATGGATGGAAATACTTCATTAATCAACAAAAGTTACTTACAGTCGCCATTTAATGGCTGGCTAGGCCTGCAAAAGGAATTACTCACTCATTGACATGAGCAAATAGCTTGTTCTTCCCAAAATCATTCCTCCGACAATAAGCATAAAAATAGAAAATAAAACTGATGGTGGCGAAAAACAAGGCGCCCCTTACATTAAGACTACTACTCTATTTATATCCTCTAAAAACAAACCCTAAACACAAGGGTAAAGAGTACTAAAAGTAAATACAAAAGGACAAATGAACAATCTTCCTACACTTGGTGCAAGATGGAAGTTGTCTTGCTTTCCACGTTTTGCTCTCTTTCTCTCTCCTGTAGCTTGCTCTACCTGCACGTTTATCCGTTTCTTTCCAAATGACCCGTTAATGTTGTTGTTTATGCTATTCTGTTCTACTAAAAGCCTGTTCATGAGGATTCCTTCTTGAACTGTTATTTCCGCCTGTTTCTTCCATTTCTGGTTGAAAACAATAACTTTGAAGCTCTTTTCCATGAATGTTCAGCCTCTAAAACTTGCTCATTTCACTCGTATCAAGCACTAAGCCCCATTAGTCTCCCTTGAAGCCACCCCACTTCACTATCCTTAGGTGATTTGTTTACTGTGTGCCTTTTAGCCAAAGAGATCTAGGTCCACCACAAATACAACTCCTCCAAGTTTTAATGCTTATATGAAAACAACATCACATACCATAGTCCATTGGATGATCAGTACAAGAAAACAAATAGTTTACTCATGACATGATGTTGTCGGTATCCAGTTTTTTTCCGTTGGTAAAAAAGCATTACCAATGACGAACCATTTGCAGATTCTTTCTCCATTTCTTTCTTTATCAACCGTCATATCCTTTTTCTATTTCCAAGCTACTTGTCTTAACCTTTCACTTACTAGTTCAAAATCTCTAGTTATTTCTCGTTCTACATGTTTCAGCCTTCCACATTCCTTTTCAATCTTGTCTAGTTTCCTCAATAATCAAAGGATGGCAAATTTAGACCTATAAACAATTGGCTCTGAAACTGAAATAATAATATAATCCCTTAAAATAGTAATAATTAAAATAAAAAACTTATAAAGATAATAATGGTTCTAATAATAATTATAATTATAATAAATAATGATAAGTTACTGAACTGAACTGAATGCTATTGAACTGAACTGATTGATACTGAAATTAAGTAATAAAGAATATGACCTTAGTCATTTAAGACATTCTAAGATATGACATCTTCAACAACACTCCTCAGACTCATTCTCTATTTATTTTTTTAATATTAAATTTTCAACTAACTCAAAAAGTTGTTAAAGTTTCCAACTAATTAAAAATAGTGAACCAAGCCAACTATAAGTTGGACTCAACGACACTATTTCTTTTCAACCCATTTTTATAGTCCACAATTGAAGAGATGTGTTCGTCTGGAGCAAATAGTGAGAATATTGAGCAGCTTATTTGTGGTGACACATCACATGCACCCTCTTGGCTTATTGGCAGACGTGTAATACCTAAGAAATTGAAGGAACAGTCAACTGAAAATGTTTCTAATGCCTATGTAGAGGAATTAACAAAGACAAAAAAAAACCAATTGCAAGGAGAAATGGAGGAGAAAGTGATCCAACTTGAACGAGCAATGGAGGAGAAAATGAAACAAGTGGACCAAAAAGTGAGGAAAAGCTTGACATTGATCATAAGCAAATTGGTACAAGTTAATCCCAATCTCAACATTGATATTGAGTATATATATGGTGGCATTTCAAATGAAAATGAGAATGATCCGGTATTTTCTAAGGAGTTTGAAAGATAGGTTACATTATGTGTTTTGGATCATTTGAGAATTTTAAATTTCATTGTTAACATATTGACCTATTATGGATTTGTAATTGCAATTACAGATTTTTTATGCTATTATTTAAATTCAAAAATATCTTTTAATTTTTTTAGTGTTGCATAAGTTAAAGATCATGTTGCATATATTAAGGTATTACATTAAAAAAAACTGTTAAATTTTCAAACAAAAAGTGTTGCTATGCACATAATATAAAAGCGTTGCTTGTAACAAAAAAAAATGTTAAATTAAAGAATTGCTTAAAAAGTGTTAAATAAAAAAATGTTGCAAATTGTATACGAAAGAGTTGCTTGAATCAAAAAATGTTAAAATAAAAAGTGTTGCAATTCTATATAAAAAGAGTTGCATCTAAAAGACAATGTTGCATAAAAACATGTTGCAAGAAAGTTCAAAAGTGTTGCTTATAATTTTATTCGATGATAGTGTTACCGGATCTGGGGTATTGGCAACGCTTTCATTTAAGATGCCATAGGGTAGGAAAGTGTTGCCACGGATACGCGTAGCAACACTTGTATCGATATTGCTAAAAATGTGAAAAAATGTTGCTAAAGACATCTTTCGCAACGTGCGAAAAAGCAACTCTTTTTTCTGACAAAAACCGTTGCCAAAACTTCTTTAGCAACACAATAATGACTTTAGCCAACACTTGTTTGGTGTTGCAACATACCATCTATGGTGTAGTGGATATAATCAATTAATTAATCTACTTATTACTTAATCATCTTTTAATGGATTTATTCTAATGGCTATAATTTGTATTATAAATATATGACATATATTATCAAATTCATTTGTCTCACTAATTTGCATATTATTATAATTCTTGTGATGGATTTTCATGATGTAATAGCATATTTGATGCAAGAAGAAGAAGAGGAGGATGAGAAAATGAATATTGTTGTAGCTACTTTTGCACAATCCAACTGTGATAGGAATAGTCGCAATGTAGTCCATTATGGCGGGTCAATTTTTAACCATTATGTCATCAACCGTAATAGATCACTAGGTAATCAACTTATTTATCGTGATTATTTTAGTGATAATCCTACGTATCCAGACTATATTTTTTTGTAGAAGATTTCGTATGTGACGATCATTATTCCTTCGAATTCAATCAACAATCGAGTCCCACGGTACATACTTTGTGCAGAGGTCTTTTGTAGCCGGAGTTCTTGGAATATCATCACTCCCAAAAATAACTGTTGCATTAAGAATTATCACATATAAAGTACCTGCAGATGCCATTGATGATTATGTTCGAATTGGTGAAAGCACCGCCATAGAAAGTTTGTGATAGTAGTTGTTCAGATATTTGAAGAGCACTGTTTAAGAAGACCAAATAACGACGATATTCAAAGGTTGATGGAAGTTGTTGAGTAAAGAGGATTTCCTGCAGTGCTAGGTAGTATTGATTGTATGCATTGGGGATGGAATTGTCCAACTGCATGGTAGGGGGCTTTTTCGGGTCGTTATCATGAGCCAACTATTATTCTTGAAGTTGTATCTTCGCACGATTTATGGATATGACATGCTTATTTTGGGTTACCAGGATCACTAAATGATATTAATGTATTGGATCGATCCAACCTATTTTTTGAATGGGCAGAAGGTCAAGCTCCCAAAGTAAGATATACCATCTGTTGGTCCCTTATAACGTAACAAGTTAGTTCCAAGGGGGGGGATAGGAACTATTTAAAATTTTAGTACGTTAAGGCTGACTTCTATTTCTTTGAAAAAGGATTACACAGCGCGCTGAGTTAATTAAGACACTAGCTTAGTCAACTGGTGACTAAGTCAGCTTCTTTCTTTGATTCAGGAGATAGCAATTGAGTCTATTCCTGAACTCAGATACTCAATGCACAAAACTCAGCGTGACCTCTTTACTTGGTCAGTTTTGTTTAAGCAAGCAATATATATATTAAGGAATTTAAGGTTAGAAAAGATGTTACTCAGCAGATTTATCCAGGTTCGGCCTCTAAGCCTACGTCCTGTCCTCGGAACACGTTCCGATCTTTCGAATTCTCTACTGAGCTCTTTAACGGTAGAGCATCAAACCTTTTACAACTTAGAAGCTGAGTATAACAAGAGTACCTTCCTCTATACCTCTACTCACTCCTAATCTCTCGCTGAGTACTATAACCGAGTACTCAGCCTCTCCTTTCTAATCTCTAGAAATGATAAAGATTTGTCCTAAACAACAATTGCTAAGACACCTTAGATGATTAGATAATCACTCTAGACTTTTACACGAAAGATATATAATTTGGTGTAAGAATTTGCTTTGCTTTTCTTCACAGAACTTGAGTAGAATTTTGGTCAGCGTAATGGCTTGATAATATTCTGTGTTGAAATGAAGCAACTGAAGGGCGCTATTTATAGAGACGTCTGAGACATCAGTCATTTCGAATTTCGAAATAACCGTTGGAGGGAAACGGCTTCCTGTCGTTGTCACTCAGTTTTGCTCAGAGCTCTCGGCCAATCAGATTTGAGTATCTTCTGTCCTTGGTCAGTGTTGAGCAGCTTTTAGTCAGCTTGGCAGAATGTCTCTCCATTTATGGTAAGGTCAACTAGACAGCGTCCTGTGTCTTCTGAACTTTACCCAAAGTGGAAACACTTTGACTGGAAGTTGTTCTTGCTCAGCTGATGTCTTGTACTCTTTGTCGATTCAACTCAGCAGCTTCACTCCGAAGTTGTTCAATGAAGGTCTTCTAGATCCTTCTCTTGCTGAGTTGCGTTTTGATCATAACGACAGCGTTTTGCACACACGGGCCGAGTTGTCTTGATCTGTTTGACTTGGGCTTTGACTTCCATATTGGGCTTTAAGTCTTTTAGTCTTTATGTCTTATAAACAATTTAACTCAACATTGAACAAACACATTAGTTAAATAAATCAAAGCATTTAAACTTAGTGTGTTTAGAATATATTTAATTTTACTTAGATAATTTTGTCAAATCAAAATCATGTGGAAAGGTGTTTCAACAAACTCCCCCATTTTGATGTTGGCAAAACTATTCAGCGAGGAACTCAGTGTTGAGCTCCCCCATGATAGTTGACCTATTATTACTTAGCAAACTCCCCCGTTAGGGTTGAGCTACTGACTTAGTTTTAACTCTAAACATTCTAAGGTTTAATCGAGTAGGTCTAAGGTCAGTTTTCAGATATAGGTCAGCTCATGGAACATATTCTATTTTACCCAGTATTAAGCGGAAGGTTTATCATTCAGAGAGCGCTGAGTAATTGTTTTGTTCAATGGGTCTTATTAGACAGTGTTTTATAAGCATACAGGACAATGTCAAACATTTGATCAGCATGGGATACAATCAACAAGTATTATAGACAGTAAACACAGTTGATGTAATTGAAGATACATAATAACATAATACTCAGCATCATATGAAATAACTCAAGTTAGGATAAAAGATGCAAGTATTGTATTAAAGTAAAGTAGTCATCATACATAGCAAAAGATGAGCATAAAAGAACATAGAGACTACAGACTAAGTTAAACAAAAAAAACTGAGCTAGCCTATTTCTACTTCTTTTTCTTTTGCTTAGACTGACTGCTTCTAGGAGCCTCCTGCTGAGTTCTAGCTTGTTCTTTCTCCCCCGTTTTGTCAGCATCGGGAGGAGCAGGAATTTTAAAAGAGTCGGTTAAGACTGCGGCGGTCAGTACGCCGAAAAGCTCCTTAAGTTTATCGGCACTTTCATTGATGCCGTCAAAAACAATAATGCCTTCATCCAAGACATCTTTAGGTATACCTAGTTCAGCGGCGCTGAGTAAGCTCAGGATGTAGGCTTGAGACTTACCTACCCAAGTAATTGTATCTGACAGCGCAGCAAACGCTTGATGAAACGTCTTCAGCAGAGCTGAGTCATAGTATTGGCGCTGGATATTATTATGACGCACATATGTGAAGGTCTTTTGGGTAGTGACCAGAATCTCATTCTGCTCCATCTGGTCAGTGTCCATCTCCTGTTTATTTAAGTTCAGCAGACGAACTACTTCGCTAATTTGCTCCACCGAGCATTGAGAGTAGGAGGCCAGCTGATTGTTGGTCTTGATTTGCTCAGTGTGAAGCTGGGCAAAGAGCATCTTAACTTCATCAGAAGTTGCATACTGAGTATTCGCAGCTGACAAGGTCTGGAATTGGCCTTGAAGAGTCTTAAGATGTTGAACAGTTGTCAGTTGGAGCTCAGCCAGCTTAGTTATTGAGTCCTGCTTAGGCTGATGTGATTGAATTGAGATCATATCACTTAGCAGATCCTTCAGTCCTTTAACCTCATTTAAGAGCTGAGTGACCTGGGACAGCTGAGTTGATGCATTGTTACTAGACCCAGCAGTAGGTTCAACAGATTGATGAATGTCCTTAATTAATGACTGCACCGAGTTGATGAGTTTTCTACCAGACTCGGTGGCATGCAGATAGTTGAGGGATTCATCATCATGTTGCCTAGTTTCCTCAGTATGACCAGTTTGTGGAGGAGTCAGAGTTATGACAGGGTCAGTGAATGGAAGTGTGTTTTCAAGTTGTACTTGGTTTTCTGGAAGAGAGGATTGATCGGCAGTAGTGATGGTCGGTGAAGTAGTAATCTGAATGCTGTCAGTGATGATTGGTGCAGGAATATTCTGAGTCAGCACAGTGCTTGGGGCAGCAGTATTGACGAGAACTTGCTCGATTTGGCTCGTTGAGTTAGCGGAAACATTCAAGTCAGCTTGTTCCTTTTGTGAAGAAACAAAGGCTTGCTTTTCAAGAGAAGCTTGTTGAGAAGAAGGGGTTTGCTTATTGAAAAACTTCAGCTTCAGAGAAGAAGGATCTTTAGTCGGCTTTTGAACAGGGAGATCGATGACTGTTTTCTGACTTGCCTTTACTAATCTTCTTCTGCGAGGAGGAGTGGGATCAGCTTGGATAGATTCTCTTGAGTGAGAAGGAGAAGTTTCTTCTTGATCAGCATCGGGCTGATTAGCTTGTACTTGTACTTTATCTGCAGCCAACTCAGTGTTAGTTGGGTCAGCAACTTCCTCTTCACTCGCTGTTTCCTCAGCGTCATCCTGATCGTTGTCTTCTTCTTCTTCTTCCTCATCATCCTGATCTGAGTTATCTAATTCTTCTTCCACCTGAGTGATGAAGTGATCATCCAGTTCCACATCATCTTCTTGATGCTCAGCTTCAGTTCCTTGATATTGTGTGAAGTGAGAATCATCAGGAACAATGATGTCAGTGGGGATAGCATCAATAGAGGTCAGTTCTGAAGACTTTTTCTTCTTTTGAGGTTGCTCATCAGCACCTGTTCTTGCCTCTATTTCAGGCTCATCTTGCCTGCTTCGCTTCTCGGCTGACTTAGGTCTCTCCTGACCTTTTTGAGAAGCTGACTTTAGCTTCTTGCCTTGAGGCTCGGCCTTCTTTGAAGGAGTCCCAACAGCTTTCCTCTTTCGGGCAGCTAGAGCCTTTGTCCTTTTGCCCTTCTTTGGGACAGTTGTCTCCTCATCAGCATGTTTGCCTTTCTTAATCGGTTGGGCCTCAGTTTCCTCGAACAGGTCAACCTGATGGTCTTTGAGGATTCTGGTTATGAGTGAGCCCAGCCTAAGAGTTCCAGTGCTCCTCTGAAAGCCAGCAATTAAGAAAACTGGCATATTGATGGGCTTGTAGGTCAGCATATGCCATATGAAGCATTGCTCGAAATTTGTCGCTGAGCTAGTGTAATTAATCTTGGGGTAGATGTAATTGGTCAGCAGATAGTGTGCCATCTTTTGGTGCTGGCCCATTGATGAACTTAAGATTTCTCCAGAATGGCCAGGGGGTTTGCAGAAGGTGGCTACATACCCAGTTCCTTCATGATCACCAGTTCTCCTCATCTTTGTTCCCTCATTTTTCAATTTAAGCAAATTGGCAAGGTAGGTAGGGTTGATGAAGATTGTTTTCTCCTTTACCATGGTTACTAGGTAGTCCTGGTTATCGTTAGCAACCCGTAAGTTGTGGTAGAATTCCCTTACTAGGTCAGGGTAAGTGGGATCTCTAATGGAGAACAGCTCGGTCCAGCCATTCTTCGATATCCATTCACAGAATGGTTGCTCGGTTGTTACGAAGGCCTCAGAGAACCATCGTGAGAAGTCTATTTTCCACTCTCTAACGTCTGCGAAGACTTTGGTGTAGGTTTTGACCTTGGTCGGCTTTCCCTTAGAGGAGGTGGCTTGGCCAACTTTGCCTTTGCTCGGCGTAGTGACCTTTGTAGCTTCAGGCAAAGTAGTTTGCCTGGAAGGTTCATCGGAACTGGTCTTAGGATGACCGGCACCAGAGATGTTAACGGAAACCTTAGTCATAGTTTTAGAGAAAGATTGGGAAGTTTTGAGAGTTTTTAGAGAGAGAATGCTTATGCCAGAAAATTCGGTAAGCGTAAAGAGATAACAATGGGGATTTACCCATTATTTATAGCGGTGAAAAGTGGATCTTATCGAATCCATGTGTCAGTTTTGCCTTGGGATTGTCAACCGACAATGATCCTGGCTTTGATGACACATTCGGCGCATACGTCATCCTAGGTGGCTATTCGCGTGCTCTAGCATTAAATGCAACGGATCTTATATTCAGCGTTTAAAATACTAGGCGTTTTATATTCTGAGTGGTCAGTTTTATGCAAACGGATGATTTCTTAGCTTGAGATAACTACTCGGTGCCAATGTTTGCTCAGTATGTGATATTCATTCATTCAACATTAATCACTCAGCATACATCTATTCACTCAGCAAATAATAGATCACTCAGCATGTTAATTCACTCAGCATGAATATATATTAAGAGCTGGAATTTACTAAAGAGGATTAAACATACCAATGGCTTCTCTCAGTATGCTGAACTGCTCACGAGCCAGTGGCTTTGTGAAGATATCCGCAAGCTGTTCATCCGTTGGGACGTAGGTCAGCTTTATCTCACCCTTGAGTACATGGTCTCTAATGAAGTGATGTCTTATGCTGACATGCTTCATCCTGCTGTGTTGAATTGGGTTCTTGGATAGATCAATTGCACTTTTGTTGTCACATTTGACCTCAATTGTCTTTGTTTGAACACCATAGTCTTCAAGCTGTTGCTTAATCCATAGGACTTGAGCAACACAGTGTCCAGCAACAATGTACTCAGCTTCAGTGGTAGATAAGGCTACTGACGCCTGCTTCTTGCTGAACCAGGATACAAGACAGCTTCCTAAAAAATGACATCCTCTAGAGGTGCTTTTCCGTTCTAGCTTGTCTCGTCCATAGTCAGCATCAATGTATCCAACGAGTGTAAAACCATGAGTGTTGGGATACCATAAACCTGCGTTCACTGAGCTTTGCAAATATCTAAGGATTCTTTTTACAGCTATGTAATGAGATTCCTTAGGGTTAGATTGATATCTAGCACAGTAGCATACTGAGAACTGAATATCCGGTCTACTTGCTGTTAAGTAAAGTAGAGAGCCTATCATACCTCGATACAATTTGCTGTCTATCGACTTACCATTCTTGTCAGCGCAAAGGACAGTGTCAGTGCCCATAGGAGTAGATATTGGCTTGCAATTTTCAAGATCATATTTCTTCAATATCTCCTTGGCATATTTAGCTTGACTGATGAAGATGCCATTTTTCCCTTGTTTGATTTGAAGTCCAAGGAAGAAGTTGAGTTCTCCCATCATTGACATTTCAAACTCAGTCTGCATTTGCTTGCTAAATTCCTTGCACATTGACTCATTAGTAGCACCGAAAATAATATCATCAACATATATTTGAGCCAATAGGGTGTCTTTACCCTTTCTCTTAATGAATAAGGTTGTATCAGCTTTGCCTTTGACATAGTTTCTAGTCAGCAGGAAACTGGTCAGCCTCTCATACCAAGCACGTGGTGCTTGCTTGAGGCCGTACAGAGCCTTTTTGAGTTTATAAACGTGGTTTGGGAACTTAGGATCCTCAAACCCTGGAGGGTGATTAACATAAACTTCCTCGTTTATAACTCCATTAAGGAATGCACTCTTAACATCCATTTGAAACAGTTTAAAGTTCATATAACTTGCATAAGCGCATAAAATTCTAATAACCTCTAGCCTTGCCACTGGGGCAAAGGTCTCACCGTAGTCAATACCTTCTTGCTGACTGTAGCCCTGAGATACAAGCCTTGCTTTGTTCCTGACTACATTTCCTTGCTCATCCAGCTTGTTGCGGAAGACCCATCTTGTTCTAATGGTCTTCTAACTCCTTGGATGTGGCACTAACTCCCATACATCGTTTCTTCTGAATTGGTCAAGTTCCTCTTGCATTGCGCTCATCCAGAATTCATCTTCCTCAGCATCAACAAAGTTCTTAGGTTCCTGAACTGAGACGAAGGCTACGTTGCTGAGGTATCTCCTGAGTTGATTTCTTGTCATCAGGGTATTCTCAGCGGCATCAAGAATGGCACTCTCTGAGTGTCCTCTTGGTATCCTTATCTCCTTTGGTAGATTGATGTCGTGTGCTGTCTGTGTTTCAACAGTCTCTGCAGGTATAGATTGGTCAGTGAAAACAATTTGAGGTTCACTTTTACCTTTGGTCAGCCCTTGAGGGAATGACTCAGCGGCTGTATCTTGATCAGCGGGTACTGAGTGTGGATCATCCTCGGTCAGCGGTAGATATCTTCCTGCAGGGTTAGTTTCGTCGAACTCAACATGTACTGACTCTTCTAAAACTTGAGTTCGTTTATTGAAAACTCTGTATGCTTTGCTGTTTGTTGAGTAGCCTAAAAAGATAGCTTCATCAGCTTTTGAGTCAAACTTAGCTAGGCTATCTTTGGTGTTTAAAATAAAACATTTACAGCCAAAGGCACGAAAGTATCCAATGTTGGGCTTTCGTCCTTTCCAAAGTTCATAGGGGGTTTTCTTTAGTATAGGTCTAACAAGAGCCCTATTAAGAATATAGCACGCTGTGTTAACAGCTTCTCCCCAAAAGTACTTTGGAAGCCTATGCTCACTCAGCATTGTCCTGGCTATTTCAACCAAGGTTATGTTCTTCCTTTCTACAACCCTATTTTGTTGAGGCGTCCTAGGAGCAGAAAAATTATGGCCAATGCCGCTGGCTTCACAGAATTCAACAAACTGTTGGTTTTTGAATTCTCCACCATTATCACTTCGGATGTGAGCCAGTTTTAGGTCTTTATCATTTTCAAGTTTTCTAACCAAATTTGAAAATGTCTCAAAGGTCTCATCCTTGCTACTCAGCAAGATGATCCACGTGTACCGAGAGAAGTCATCTACAATGACCAAGGAAAATCTTCTTCCACCCAGACTCAGCGGCTGGACTGGACCGAAGAGATCCAAGTTAGTAACTCTAACGGACGCTTAGTTGAGACAATATTTTAACTATGAAAAGATTGTTTGGTTTGTTTTCCAGTTTGGCAAGCGTGGCATAGTTGATCTTTTTCAAATTTAAGTTCTGGCAGTCCCTCAACCAATTGCTTTCTTGCTAATTTGGCCAGGAGGTCCATGCTTACATGACCAAGTCTCCTGTGCCATAGCCAGGAATTTTCTTCCTTTGAAACTAAGCATACAGTTTTTGAAAACTTTTTCTCCAAGTTCAGCATGAAGACATTATCAATGCGAGGGGCAGTTAAAATTAACTCATTAGTTTTTCCCTCGTATATTTTACATCCAGTGTCATCAAATATAACTTTTCTCCCATTATCACATAGCTGAGCTACGCTGAGTAAGTTATATTTGAGTCCGCTGACTAGGGAGACTGACTCAATAGTAGGATTACCTCCAACAGTTCCTGACCCTACTATCTTACCCTTTTTGTTGTCTCCAAAAATTACGCTTCCTCCTCGTTTACGCTCAAATGTGATGAACTGAGTTTCATCACCAGTCATATGCCTCGAGCATGCGCTGTCAATATACCACATCTTTGACTTCTCAGCACATCTCAGGCTTACCTGCAATGTAACTAGTTACTTTTAGGTACCCAATTCTTTTTGGGTCCTTGCTTGTTAGGTTCAACAGGTAAAGCATCATATTTAATTTTATGGAGGCATACTTGGACATTATGGCCATTCTTTCCACAGAAGTCACAACTGACCTTCCATTTAGGATTTCTCACTGACTGGTCAGCACCCCAGTGCTGAGCGTGCCAGCACACCTTTGTGGTGTGTCCTTTCTTCCCACAGAAGTCACACTGGACATTCCGCTGAGGATTCCATCTCTGCTGACCAGTACCTCGGTACTGAGTATTCAGAGGAATATTTTTTTTGTTTGGAACCTTTAGTTGGTTCTGGAGAGTTGTGATGTCCTTTCTCAGTTTCTTAGAATCTGATTGGACTTCAGAGACAGACTTATGCATGATCTCCATGTTATCATGCAAAGTTGAGTTGTCCTGAAGAAGGAATCTGAGGTCACTCAGCTTGACCTCTTCAACCTCGTCACAGCGCCTGCTGAGTGCTCTAACTTTCTTATTACACTTTTTGACAAGTGTGTAGAGATCACCCAGGGCATTAACCATTTCATTTCTGAGCTGGGGTAGTGATATTACCTCATTTGATTGCTCCTCGTCATCAGATGCGATGGAGGGGTCATCATGCTCAGAGATGCACGGCTCAGCAAGTTCGCCAGCCATAAAACAAATCTTTGCTGACTCAGTGGGATCAGCTTCTGATGATGAAGACTCATCGCTGTCGCTCCACGTTGCCACCATTGCCTTTTTACCGTTCTTCCTTTCTTTCCTCAGTGTGGGGCAACTTGACTTGATATGGCCAGTTTGATGACATTCAAAGCATGTAATGGGCTTTGAGTTGTCCTTCTTGTATTTGCTGTCACTGGACTCAGCTTTATACTTATCAAACTTTCTGTAAGGCTTCTTAGAATATTTGTCATTCTTTCTGAACAGCCTTTTCATCTTCCTGGTGAACATAGCCATCTCTTCATCATCTGTTGAGCTCCCATCAGTGGAGTCAGCTTTCATGACAAGAGATTTTTGCTTCTTGTCTTCAGACTTTTCCTTCACCTCGAAATTCTTCATTGAGATCTCATGGGTCAGCAGTGAGCCGATGAGTTCATCATATTTGTAGGTGGTTAAGTCTTGAGCTTTCTTAACAACGGTCTTCTTTGCTTGCCAGTTTTTAGGTAGACTCCTAAGAATCTTCTTGACTTGTTCTTCCTCAGTGAAGATCTTCCCAAGTCTCTTGAGCTCATTGATGATGTTTGTAAACCTTGCATTCATGTCAGATATTCCTTCATCATCATTCATTTCGAACAGCTCGTATAGTCTCATCTGCTGGTTCACCTTGGACTCCTTCACTTTGTTGGTTCCTTCGTAGGTGACCTCCAGCTTCTTCCAGATCTCTTGCGCTGACTCACAACCTGATATCTTATTATATTCTACAGCATCAAGCGCACAGTGAAGCATATTTATAGCCGAAGCGTGATTTTGTAGCTTCTTGAGATCATCCTCTGTCCATTTGGCCTCAGCTTTGACAACTATTTGGCCAGCCACAACTTCAACACGAACAAACGGGCCTTGGACTATTGAAAGCCATGCACTCATGTTTGTTGCCTGAATAAAGTTTTTCATCCTATTCTTCCAGAAGGTGTAGTTAGACCCGAAGAATAGGGGAGGCCGAGTAATGGACAGCCCCTCAGGTAAGATCTGAGTTGTCTGGTTTCCTGGGAGAAACCGAGTGCTGTTTTCAGCTATAGTGGGGATCAGCTCAAGGTAGTTAAACCTTTCACAGTGAGCTTTTAAGCTCTGATACCACTTGTTGGTCCCTTATAACGTAACAAGTTAGTTCCAAGGGGGGGATAGGAACTATTTAAAATTTTAGTACGTTAAGGCTGACTTCTTTTTCTTTGAAAAAGGATTACACAGCGCGCTGAGTTAATTAAGACACTAGCTTAGTCAATTGGTGACTAAGTCAGCTTCTTTCTTTGAGTCAGGAGATAGCAATTGAGTCTATTCCTGAACTCAGATACTCAATGCACACAACTCATCGTGACCTCTTTACTTGGTCAGTTTTGTTTAAGCAAGCAATATATATATTAAGGAGTTTAAGGTTAGAAAAGATGTTACTCAGCAGATTTATCCAGGTTCAGCCTCTAAGCCTACGTTCTATCCCCGGAACACCTTCCGAGCTTTCGAATTCTCTACTGAGCTCTTTAACGGTAGAGCATCAAACCTTTTACAACTTAGAAGCTGAGTAAAACAAGAGTACCTTCCTCTATACCTCTACTCACTCCTAATCTCTCGCTGAGTACTATAACCGAGTACTCAGCCTCTCCTTTCTAATCTCTAGAAATGATAAAGATTTGTCCTAAAAAACAATTGCTAAGACACCTTAGATGATTAGATAATCACTCTAGACTTTTACACGAAAGATATATAATTTGGTGTAAGAATTTGCTTTGCTTTTCTTCATAGAACTTGAGTAGAATTTTGGTCAGCGTAATGGCTTGATAATATTCTATGTTGAAATGAAGCAACTGAAGGGCGCTATTTATAGAGACGTCTGAGACATCAGTCATTTCGAATTTCGAAATAACCGTTGGAGGGAAATGGCTTCCTGTCGTTGTCACTCAGTTTTGCTCAGAGCTCTCGGCCAATCAGATTTGAGTATCTTCTGTCCTCGGTCAGTGTTGAGCAGCTTTTAGTCAGCTTGGCAGAATGTCTCTCCATTTATGGTAAGGTCAACTAGACAGCGTCCTGTGTCTTTTGAACTTTATCCAAAGTGGAAACACTTTGTCTCGAAGTTGTTCTTGCTCAGTTGTTGTCTTGTACTCTTTGTCGATTCAACTCAGCAGCTTCACTCCGAAGTTGTTCAATGAAGGTCTTCTAGATCCTTCTCTTGCTGAGTTGCGTTTTGATCATAACGACAACTTTTTGCACACGCGGGCCGAGTTGTCTTGATTTGTTTGACTTGGGCTTTGACTTCCGTATTGGGCTTTAAGTCTTTTAGTCTTTATGTCTTATAAACAATTTAACTCAACATTGAACAAACACATTAGTTAAATAAATCAAAGCATTTAAACTTAGTGTGTTTAGAATATATTTAATTTTACTTAGATAATTTTGTCAAATCAAAATCATGTGGAAAGGTGTTTCAACAAACTCCCCCATTTTGATGTTGGCAAAACTATTCAGCGAGGAACTCAGTGTTGAGCTCCCCCATGATAGTTGACCTATTATTACTTAGCAAACTCCCCCGTCAGGGTTGAGCTACTGACTTAGTTTTAACTCTAAACATTCTAAGGTTTAATCGAGTAGGTCTAAGGTCAGTTTTCAGATATAGGTCAGCTCATGGAACATATTCTATTTTACCCAGTATTAAGCGGAAGGTTTATCATTCAGAGAGCGCTGAGTAATTGTTTTGTTCAATGGGTCTTATTAGACAGTGTTTTATAAGCATACAGGACAATGTCAAACATTTGATCAGCATGGGATACAATCAACAAGTATTATAGACAGTAAACACAGTTGATGTAATTGAAGATACATAATAACATAATACTCAGCATCATATGAAATAACTCAAGTTAGGATAAAAGATGCAAGTATTGTATTAAAGTAAAGTAGTCAGCATACATAGCAAAAGATGAGCATAAAAGAACATAGAGACTACAGACTAAGTTAAACAAAAAAAAACTGAGCTAGCCTATTTCTACTTCTTTTTCTTTTGCTTAGACTGACTGCTTCTAGGAGCCTCCTACTGAGTTCTAGCTTGTTCTTTCTCCCCCGTTTTGTCAGCATCGGGAGGAGCAGGAATTCTAAAAGAGTCGGTTAAGACTGCGGCGGTCAGTACGCCGGAAAGCTCCTTAAGTTTATTGGCACTTTCATTGATGCCGTCAAAAACAATAATGCCTTCATCCAAGACATCTTTAGGTATACCTAGTTCATCGGTGCTGAGTAAGCTCAGGATGTAGGCTTGAGACTTACCTACCTAAGTAATTGTATCTGACAGCGCAGCAAACGCTTGATGAAACGTCTTCAGCAGAGCTGAGTTATAGTATTGGCGCTGGATATTATTATGACGCACATGTGTGAAGGTCCTTTGGGTAGTGACCAGAATCTCATTCTACTTCATCTGTAAGAAAAATGTAATAGTTAACTTGTTCTTATTGTTGTAATGTAGGTAATATCTATATTTATAAGCTCAGTTTGTTCATTATTGTTAATTCTTTTGTTGCAATTTTTTAAGTACTGTTGACTAAATTCATAAACTAATGAAACTAATAAAATTCAAAACGAAGATTGCAACACTATGTTCAATGTTAAAAGTTCAAAACTAATATAATCATTAATCCATCTTGCTTTCTAGCATAAAATTTGCTTTCGAGCACAAAAATACCACTAGAAAATATATTAATTACCTAGCCAATGATTGCACCTTCTATTAATGATTTCTTGTTTCCTTGAGTTAAAATACTCAATTTCAATAGCCCTCGTAGAACTTGTATCCATTGCCAATATTCTTGCATCAACTTTATCTTATTCATAAGATTCCTTTCTCTTCTCACATTCATCTCTTTCCATGTCCCGTTTAGCTATTTCTTTTGCTAATTGTATCATCTCTTTAAGATGCTCATTTCTTTGTTTTCTGGATTCAAGTTGATCAGCTCTCATTTGTTCCAAAATTGCAGCTCCACCATCATCACCATCATGCTCATTTTCCAATCTATTTCTTTTCCTTTTGCACTTCTTTTGTAGCTTTCCTTCCAATAGGTCTTTCAAAATCAGAGTTTCCCAACATCAGATATTCTGGAGTTGATGGGGAAAAAGTTGTTCGATTGTCATTGTGAGAAACTTTTGACTTTTTGTAGCAAAATCAACACTCTATTTAGGCAAATATCTTATATCTTCCAACAATGCTCTACCGAAAAGCTAATTTTGTGAACTACTTTGTACATATCCTTTGCACAGCGAATCTATTGAAAAAGAAACCATGGTATCATTTGAAAAAACAAATTTTTCTAGCACAATGTTTCAAAAGAAAGCATAGTATCACTTGAAAATATATATATTAAAATCCTAAATAAACAAAACACATTTTTCTGATGATTCATATCACTATAACGAGGAGTGGTCTACCAATTTTATATTTCAGCAATGTTATCATGACCTTTCAAGACTTTCATATAAAGAATGTAAAATGATGAGTGATCAACCAATTTAATATTTCATGCAACTGCTAACTCATTGTTGTCTTTAGATTAACAATGCTACTGCTAACTCATTATTGAAAGTGATAAAGAATTTCAACATCTACTCTCCTTAATAATTTGTATTAATAATTTGTATGTTAATGTAGACTTATTTCTCCTAATTACTTTCAAGATTTTTAAGGCATGCTCACATGTGGAAGCTTGAAGATAAAGTGGTTATTTCATATGATCTTTAAGAATAAGTTGCTAATGAGGATTATTGCCCATTTAATTCCTTTATGTAGCTTCCATTAGTTTCCTAAGCTTAACTACTCATTAAGTAGTTTATTTAACCAATAAAAGTTGGGTGTTGTTTACATGTTAATTTGATTCTAAACATAGAATATACATCATACATTTGCTGTTGACATATTTATATCAACAATCCCGTTTCAAAATCAAGTTAATTAGATGAACCTTCTTTTCTTTTTTGTGTCTTTTCTTTAAGACCAAAGGATATAACAATCCCATTTCAAAATCAAGTTAATTATATGATTTACTAATATAACAAAGAAAGTTAATTCTTTAATGGGAAAATAATTATTTGTGAAATCAAACAAAAACAACATTAGTTATATCCGTATATTAACTTAAACTATAAAATTGCAAACATAAATTCATTTTCGGAGAGTTAATGATTTTCTACTTCTTCAAAATGAGCAGTGTTCATAATTGGACATAGTAAAAAGAGAGGGAAAGATTACCTTATCATCTTCAAAGTACCCACTTCTTCCATTTACTTGATTATAATATCCTTGAAACTTATTAATTGCAAGTTGAATCACATACCATCGATGCATCTACGAAGAGCAATTGTGTCCGATTGGAAGTCTTTGTACTTCATGAAATAGTTTTGCACTCTTTGCCAATATGTTCCATTTATTTGATCAACTCCTATGATCGGATCGAATGAAATATTTTGCCATGCTGAAATAAGCATTTCATCCTATTGCCTTGTAAAATCTCCATTCTATCTTTTTTTTTATCTTTCGCCCTTTGTGAAGAAACAACTTGAGATGGAACGGGGGTCACTTTTAGACTTTCTTCTTCACCAATACTTTGTGAAAAATAAGTATTTGGAGCTGGTGTTGCAAACTCATCATACATGGGATAGTCTGAATTGAGCATATTTGAGAAACATTATTTTCTCATGATAATTCATCCTTAAGTTCGTCTAGAAGCATTTAAAGAGACTAAACATAAATTGATATGGATTGAAAAAGGAATAAACATACATGGATATTCAATTGGTAAGAATTATTTGTTCATCTCAACTCAAGCAAGCTAGTTAGATAAGAAAAACAAGAAATTCAATAAAGAGAACTCATACCCAGCAAATTTCAGAGCATAAAAACAAGAAAATAAGTTATTATCAGAACTAGAAATCTAGCCAATATGAAAAACAATTTTGAAACAAAAGGGACTGAATTGGTAAGCCTAATATATAAATTACACACAACTAACACTAATAAAACAAAAACTTTGCAATTGAAAAATGCAACATCATGAGTTCCAATCGAACAAATAAAATATAACCCTGAAATTTTGAAACTGAATTATGGAGTGAAAATTGACTAAACATAAATAGATATTCAATTGGTAAGAATTATTTGTTCATCTCAACTCAAGCAAGCCAGTTAGAGAAGAAAAAAAAGAAAATTAATAAAGAAAAATCATACCCAGCAAATTTCATAGCAGCAAAACAAGAAAATAAAGAAAGATAACTCATATCTATATGCATAGAAGAGGAAGATAAATGAAAGTAATGGCTAATTAGATGCGAAAATGCTGGAGCATGAGCGAGTGTTGATGGTTGAAGTCGCACTTCATGAATTTGGTGGAAAGAATAAAAGAAAAGGAGGGAAGTAGTTCATCTTCGTGAATTTGGCAGAAAGAATAAAAGAAAATATGAGGGAAGTAGTTCATCCGTTTGATAAAAGAGCAAAGAAAAGTGTGGAAATTTATTAATAAACAATTATCTAGGGAATCACTAAGAGATAGAGAGAGACTCTCTATTAATAGATAGAGGTAGAGAGACTCTTAGTAATTTGAGGAGTCACTAAGAGGCTGTTGGAGTTGATTTTTAACTCTCTTCTCAAATTTTAACTTAAGAACCCAACTAAGAGGTTGTTAGAGATACTCTTAATAGTTTTTTTAATCTTAACCTATCTAACAAGTCCTCGTCCCGTAATAAAAAAGGGCGGCCCGGTCGCATTACGCGTCCCCGCTGAGCGAGGGTCCGGGGAGGGGTCCCACCACAAGGGTGTATTGGGGGCAAGCCTTCCCTTGCCAATTTAATTGGCAAGAGGCCGCTCCTAAGACTCGAACCCATGACCTCTGGTCACACGGCAACAACGTTTTACCGTTGCGCCAAGGCTCCTAAGTCCTCGTCCCGTAATAATTTAACAAAATTGTTAGCGAAACTATTAAAAATCTAACATCATGTTAACTTACCATTCACATTTGTTGGGATTTTATCAGTTTTGATAGAACATGAAACAAATGTTTCAAGTATTAAGTTAGATGGCAAAAACCAATATTTTAAATAAATCAAAGGAAAAATGTTACCAAATAATAAATCGGAGCAAAGAACAATGTTTAGATATGTTAAAGGCAAATAATGCTTTAAACCTTAAGCTTGTTAGCAAGGGCGTCTCCAGCATTTTGGAGGCCCTAGGTAAAAATTTCTTTTATATATATAGTGTTATCATTTATCAAATAAAAAAAATCAAAATTAACATTACATAATTTTAGTGGCTTAAAACACTATTTGCCTCCGACCTATGTACATAGTGTTATCATTTACCAAATAAAATTTTCAATTGAATTTTTCAACGTTCAAATTCTCACCAAGCTAAAATCTGAAAACTAAAATTCTATCTTTTTGGAATTTAGTTACTTGTAAGTAATAATAATGGCAAGTTTAAAAATATAAAATAATAAATCATCAAAAATAATAATAATGATAATGGCATGAATTTCTATAGAGCGGAAAGAGAAGAAGAAAGCTAGTACAAAGACTCACATTGGCGTTTGTAATTCATAAAGGCAACAATATCGGTTTTTAAATGGGGTTTTCAAATACTGAGCTCAATCCATATAAGCTCACAAATAATACATATATTATTTTTAAGGATAAAAATGGTTTAGATTGTCCATAACTTTTTGCAATGATCCATAAATATTCGAGCATTCTTATAAATTGTTGTCCTACTAGATTATAATTTTTATTTTGATTTTGTAAAAATACTCACCATAAAAAAATTGATCGATACATATTGTTATGTACTTAACTCAATAGAATGAGTAAATTAGTGAAAATTAATTGTGTCCTAAAATATATTGTAACAAATAAATTAATATATATTAGTCATATTAGATTGAATATATATTACTAATATTTTGGTTTAAGGAAAAATTAAGATTATAAAAAAATAATTATTAAAATTATATAATAATAATAAACAAAATATATAATAATAAGAAGAAGAAATCAGAAAAAAAATAAAAAATATGCAAATGGAGGGAATCAAAGTCCCACGCTTTCAAAGGTCTACAATATGTCTTTACCATCCAGCCTAACAACAGATTCTATAATAAATCCAAATCTATATACTTTTTAACTAAACAAACTTTATATCAAATTTAAAACAAATTCCGATCGGAGGCCCTAGGCGGCCACGCCTATGCCGGCTGCCCCTAGAGCCGACCCTACTTGTTATAAGTTTTATTCTATCATCCACATGTAAGGGTAAATTGGTGTACAACCTTTACATGTTTTCACACTTTGATGTATAACCAAAATTTTTTCACACTAAAGTGTACAACCTTTTGGTGACCTTCCACTAAAGTGTACAACCGATATTTGTGACCTAGAAGAGTCGGAAAAGAATCTAGCAGATCCTTTTACCAAAGGGTTACCTAGAAGAGTTGTACTTGAGTCGTCGAGGGGAATGGGACTAAAGCCTGTTGAGTAAAGGAAATATGGTGGACACCATTCGTGGTCAAACGAAACCATATTTTCCTTGTTATGCACTATACTACTCCCATTCCTATGGCAAATAATAGTGCGTGTGTAATCCATAGCCCGATTAAGTGGTGGTTCATGATAATGGACCTGATGGATGTGTTTTGAAGGTTGAGTTATGAGAAACTCTTAATGATCTCATTTTGAGATCACCTACTTGAGTGTGGAGGTGGGCCGCCTTCTATGAAAGACTCAGGCAGTCTTTCTAGAGCACTCATGAGACCCAAGGTGTACGCATGGCCTTCAAAAGCGTTGTAATGTATTATCGTGGAACAACAAAAGTTTTTAAGGTTATTTACGTGTTGTGGGGGTCTCAGATGAAGTTTTAGAAGTTCAAGAGTAATTCACTTCTAAAACGTCACCCTGTTGCCTCATCTCACTACGTATCAATTCAATCGAAAGACATTGATACTTAAGTTCTTCATAACCTTATCGTATTCTTTTTATTTGCCCAGAAAATTATCTTCTTTGTGCTATTTTAAAATTGTTTTTATAAAGCCATTTGTGGGGGATTGTTAGAAAATGGCTTTGTTATGTTGAATGAAAAATGGCTTTGAAAGTGTGGGGTATATTTGTCTTTAACCACTTTGCTCTCAAGAGCACTTTTACAATCCCACATGGGAAACTTATAACCCTTTGAGTGGGTATATATAGAATTGGGCTTTAGAAGCCTTTAAATTGTGTTAAGTGGTTTTTAGCAAATATACCACACGCGCGCGCTCGCTCGTTCGTTCGCGCGACGCCCGACTGGACTGGGCCCGAATTTTATTTTATTTTTTGTCCGTTTCAACTTCTTTGAATTTTTCTTCAGCATTTTAATTAGTAAAAAACGAAACCTTATTTATCTCCTGGTCTCACTCCACGTTCTAACGTGTATATGAACGTTCTAACGTTCATATTTCTGTGGCCTATAAATACAGTAAGGTTCCAGCTTTTCAAAACACAGTTTTTCTTTCAATCGTTTTTTCTGGGCAATTAAAATACTCTTTTGCTATTCTACAATCTTCGACTTTGAGTGCACAGGTTCGAAGGTTTTCGGTGTTAACCTTGGGGAGCGACCGGAGTTACAGATTGCACCTCGGTCTGCCGAAATCGCTTTCAAGGCAGTGGCCTCCGCCACGGCACAGTCCCATTTTCATTCTTAATTTCAATTCCGTTTTTTCTGTAACCCTCCTTTGTTTCCAACAATTTGAAAGCGAGTTTCTGTTTCGCAATCATGTCTGCTTTAATTGCGAAATCCCTTCCTGACCTCTCCAAACTTGAACCTCTGGACGGTCTTAATTACAAAAGATGGTCGCAAAAAATTCTGATTTTCTTTGAACAGCTCGAATTGGACTATGTTGTTGTCCAGGATCCACCCTCTGACCCAAATGGTCCAGCCATGTCCCTGATTATTCAGCAGTACGACACTCGTTCTGCAAAATACGAAAAAGACAACAAAACAGTCAGGGGTCATCTCCTAAATCATATGTCGAACCCATTGTTCGATATTTTTGTCAATAAAAGGTATGCCAAAGAAATTTGGGATACCCTCAAAGAAAAATACGGGTCTGATGATGCAGGTAAACGTAAATACGTGGTTGGAAGATGGCTCAATTATCAAATGGTTGATGAAAAACCAATCATTGAACAGATTCATGAATATGAGAATCTAGTTGCTGAAGTTCTGGGTGAAGGCATGACAATGTCTGATCTGCTGCAAGCCAATGTTCTCCTGGAAAAATTTCCACCCTCCTAGAGTGATTTCAGAAACCATTTGAAACATAAGAAAAAAGACTTCAGTCTCCAGGAGCTAGTCAGCCATATGAGAACTGAAGAAGCAAATCGAATGAAAGATAAGCAACTTTCCTCTAAGTCTGTTTCAATTAATGCTAATATTGTTGAATCTGCTGTGGTGCCAAAAGACAGGAACAAAGGACCTTCAACCAAATTTCAAAAAGGCTCAAACCAGAACAAGCCTTTCAAGAAGAATGGAAGAATTCAGAAGAGGAAAGTAGTGGAATGCTTTGTGTGTGGTAAACCTGGCCACAAGGCATTTCAGTGCTACCAAAGGAAGAACCAACAGAACACCAATCATAATCCAAACAACAGAGCTGCTCCACAATCCAATCTGGTGGAAAATGAAGAAATTATTGCTGCTGTTGTGGTTGAAGCTAATCTGGTGGAAAACAAAACGGACTGGGTTCTAGATACTGGAGCTACAAGGCACTTATGCTCAAACAAGGACCTGTTTAATCACTTTGAGGACGCTGCTGATGGGGAATGTGTCTACATGGGAAACACCACTACTGCTGGTGTTGTCGGTAAAGGAACAATTTTAATTAAGTTAACTTCTGGAAAAAGCTTGTCTTTAAATAATGTGTTGTATGTGCCTGCTCTTCGTAGAAATCTTATTTCTGGTAGCTTGCTAAATAAGGCTGGTTTAAAAATTATTTTTGAGGCTGATAAGGTTATTCTCACTAGGAATGGGACTTTTGTGGGAAAAGGGTACCTAGCTGATGGCCTCTTTATTTTGAACACTGTCCATGTGAATTCTGTTGGAATTAATGCAACTACATCTGCTTCTGTTTACTTGAGTGAATCCATTAATTTGTGGCATGGTAGATTAGGACATGTAAATTTTGCTTCCATTAAAAAATTAGGAAATATGCATGTTATAAATGTCACTAATTCTGAAATTAATTCCAAATGCTCTATATGTGTGGAAGCAAAATTTGCAAAGAAACCTTTCTTACCTGTTGAGAATAGAAGTACAGAACTGCTTGGTTTAATTCACACTGACTTGGCTGATTTTAAAAACTCTGTTAGCAAAGGTGGCAAAAGATATTATATTACTTTTGTTGATGACTTCTCTAGATATACCAAAGTATATTTATTAAAATCAAAAGATGAGGCTGAGCATATGTTTATTAAATTTAAATCAGAGGTAGAGAATCAATTAGACAAGAAAATAAAAAGGCTTAGGTCCGATAGGGGAGGAGAGTATGAAACTTTTTTCCTTAAGTCCTTTTGTGAGAATAATGGCATTGTACATGAGACTAGTGCGCCGTATACACCTCAACAAAACGGTATAGCTGAAAGGAAAAATAGAACTCTCAAAGAGATGATGAATTCCATGTTAATTAGTTCTGGTTATTTGATAACATGTGGGGGGAAGCTGTCTTATCTGCATGTTATATTCTGAATAGGGTTCCCCATAAAAAGTTAGATAAAACTCCTTATGAACTATGGAAGGGTTTTGCACCCAATTTGAATTTTTTGAGAGTTTGGGGTTGTCTTGCTAAAGTTGCATTTCCATCCTTTAGAAAGCCAAACATAGGACCCAAGACCTTTGATTGTGTTTTCATTGGTTATGCCTCAAATAGTGCTGCTTATAGGTTCATGAATCTAAACGACTATAGCATATGTGAATCTAGAGATGTAGTGTTTTTTGAAAACACCTTTCCCCTAAAGAAAGACAAACAGTGTGATGCAACTAGTGCTTCTACTTCATTACCTATTCCTACTCCAATTGTGTCTGCTTCATCTCTACCTCAAGATGAGAATGAAAATGATGTTGCTTTTGAACCTAGGAGAAGCAAAAGAAGAAGAATAGAAAATAGCTTTGGACTAGATTTCATTTCAGCCTTTCTATTAGAAAATCCAGATAACATTACTGATGAGATTATGTCTGCCTATCTAATAGAAGAAGACCCAAAAACATATAAAGAAGCAGTCACTTCTATAGATGCTGATTTTTGGAAAGAAGCTATTAAGAGTGAAATAGATTCCATTATGGCCAACCATACATGGGAATTAGTTGATCTGCCAAAAGGCTCTAGACCTATAAGGTGTAAATGGATATTTAAACGAAAATTGAGGCCTGGCGGATCCACTGAAAAATTTAAAGCTAGATTAGTTGTAGTGGGTTATAGTCAAAAGAAAGGAATTGACTATTTTGATACTAATTCTCCTGTTACTAAAATCTCTACTATTAGAGTTCTGATTGCCATTGCAGCAATTCATAACTTGGTGATACATCAAATGGATGTAAAGACGGCTTTTCTAAATGGGGATTTAGAAGAGGAGATCTATGTACAGCAACCAGAAGGACACGTCATACCTGGACACGAGGACAAAGTGTGCAAATTGAAAAAATCACTCTATGGGTTGAAACAAGCACCCAAGCAATGGTATGAAAAATTTAACAGCGTTTTACTTTCCAATGGGTATGTGGTTAATGGATCGGATACATGTGTCTATTCTAAGTCTTATGATTCGAATTATGTGATTATATGCCTATATGTGGATGACATGCTTATCTTAGGGACAAGCCTACATATGGTTAATGACACAAAATCCTTTCTCTCTTCTCACTTTGACATGAAAGACATGGGAGAAGCGGATGTAATTCTTGGCATCAAAATTACTAAGAGAGAAAATGGATTCTCATTAGGACAGTCACATTATGTTGAAAAGCTATTGAAAAAATTTAACAGTTTTGATGTAGTTCCAGCTAGAACTCCTTATGATCCTAGTGTAAATTTAACAAGTAATAAGGGAGGAAATAGTGTCTCCCAAGAGGAATACACTAAGATCATAGGTAGTGTAATGTTCCTAATGAACCATACTAGACCTGACATAGCCTATGTTGTTAGTAGATTGAGTAGATATACTCACTGTCCAAGTAATGAACACTGGACTGCACTTTATCGCTTATTGAAATACTTAAGAGGTACCATGAATTATTATTTGCACTTTACTAAATTTCCTGCTGTTTTAGAAGGATATACTGATGCAAATTGGGTATCTAACAATGATAAGGTGAGTTCCACCAGTGGCTATGTTTTTGTTCTAGGTGGTGGTGCAGTGTCTTGGAAATCATCCAAGCAAACCTGTATTGCTCGATCAACCATGGAATCTGAATTTATAGCTCTTGAACTGGCTAGTCAAGAAGCAGAATGGTTGAGAGCTCTAGCAGCAGATGTTCCATTGTGGGGGAATTCTTCTGCACCCATTTCAATGCATTGTGATTCACAGGCAGCTATCGGTACAACAAAGAATAGTGTCTACAATGGAAAGAGAAGACCTATTCGCATTAGACATGGAATTTTGAAACAACTCTTGAAGAATGGAGTAATTGCCTTAGACTATGTGAGGTCGGAAAAGAATCTAGCAGATCCTTTTACCAAAGGGTTACCTAGAAGAGTTGTACTTGAGTCGTCGAGGGGAATGGGACTAAAGCCTGTTGAGTAAAGGAAATATGGTGGACACCATTCGTGGTCAAACGAAACCATATTTTCCTTGTTATGCACTATACTACTCCCATTCCTATGGCAAATAATAGTGCGTGTGTAATCCATAGCCCGATTAAGTGGTGGTTCATGATAATGGACCTGATGGATGTGTTTTGAAGGTTGAGTTATGAGAAACTCTTAATGATCTCATTTTGAGATCACCTACTTGAGTGTGGAGGTGGGCCGCCTTCTATGAAAGACTCAGGCAGTCTTTCTAGAGCACTCATGAGACCCAAGGTGTACGCATGGCCTTCAAAAGCGTTGTAATGTATTATCGCGGAATAGCAAAAGTTTTTAAGGTTATTTACGTGTTGTGGGGGTCTCAGATGAAGTTTTAGAAGTTCAAGAGTAATTCACTTCTAAAACGTCACCCTGTTGCCTCATCTCACTACGTATCAATTCAATCGAAAGACATTGATACTTAAGTTCTTCATAACCTTATCGTATTCTTTTTATTTGCCCAGAAAATTATCTTCTTTGTGCTATTTGATAACATCGGGATATTATCGCAAGGATCAAAAGAGATAATCGCCTCAAGTATGCCATGTGGCATAGGAAGCCGCCTGGCGGATCCCCCTGGGTTAGCTCTAAGAGATCCGCTGGCGGATCTCTAAGGCGAATCTCTCCATTTACTTAAGTAACGGCTAACCGTCAACTCGGCCATAATGATCATTAAATGAATCATTAATAGTCTTAACCTGCCAGGTCAAGAGTAACTTGTAACCGCCATTAAATGAGCATTAATGGAGACTCTCTAGTTACCTAGAAGTTACAAATCCACCTACTATAAATAGCCCAGGTCTAGGCTATCAAGGTACATGCACTCATACTTACTCTTCGCTAAGCTTTGTCTATTCAGTTTATTCTCCATACTTGTTACTGACTTTGGCATCGGAGTGTCCCCGGCCGATCCCAACGGCGCCTCACAGGGACGTGATCCGATCAGAAGTTTCACTAGTGTTATCAATTGGTGCGGTGATCGTGGAATCCTTAACCCAATAAAGGATTTTTCGGTCACATTGAAACATCATGAACGATGAAATACTAAATCCCTCCTCAGGGATCGAGTCGCCAGTAATCACACCATCCAGTGCTGGGCACACAAGTACGACCGCTCCCACAATGAATATCGATGGAAATATGCCCCCAGCATCCTTCCTTGATATGTGCGTTCTGGATATCGAGGCGCGATATGGGATTGAAATTGGAGACCGCCTTCGAGCGTTCACAACTATTCCTTATAGTAGTACGGTTTCTATGTCAGTGGTCTCGTCTCTACCTCCGTTAAACTTTGGTCTGGGACCAGGGGCTCGTAGCTCTTCATTCCTTCAAGCTCATAACGTTGACTCTACGGTAACTACCACGGCGCCAAGTGGATCACGACCAGTTATGAGGGAGCTGTTTCCTGGTGAAGGAAGCCGTAGGAATGACGTGGTCCCCCCTAGCGGATAAGAAGTTCCAAGGTTTAATCTTGATGGGCCGAATGTACCCAGACGACCACGGACGAATTCGTCCCTTGGGGGATTTAAAGAGCCCATTCGCAAAAAGCACAGAAAGAACAAAGATAAGCAGCCAAGATCTCCTTCGCCCCGGCGAACGAAATCTTCACGTCGTGGCAGATCTCTTCCATCTACTGGTCGTAAAAGGCGTAGTAGACCGGAAAAAACGTCTCATTTAGGAGGACCGCCACCCCATCCATCTTCGAGAACTGTTGGACACACTCTGACAGGAGGTCAACAAGGAGGAAACGAGCTGAATCCTCCAAACAAAGGAAGTGGGGGAGGAGGCAATGGAGGAGGAAGGGGAGGCGGGCGAGGAGGACATTCGCCATCAGATTCATCGTCCGAATCAAGTTCTTCATCTTCTCCGAGCAGATCGCCACGAAGAGATCGTCCCAGGGCGGAGCCGGAGAATTTCGATGACAGAGTCAGAGCCCTAGTGCTTCAAATGAATGAAGAAAATGCTAGGCATAATCCATTCGCCAACAGGGATTCGCCTTTTGCGGCTTGGATTGAAGCAGAGGAAACCGAAAGGGCGTTTAAAATCCCTAATCTGGCAATTTATACAGGTAAAGACAACCCGAAGGCTCATGTTCGAAAATACAGAATCATGGCCAGACTCAATCGAGCCACCGAACCTGTGCTTTGCAAAATGTTTGTCACCACATTAGGAGGCCCGGCTTATTTGTGGTTTCAATCCCTACCTCCAGGCTCAATAAACAGCTTCGATCAATTGAGCATGGAATTTTGTGCTAAATTCGCCGGTTGCATTCCTGCAGTGGTGAAATCCGGAAAGCTTTTAGAGTTAAAACAAAAGGCGAATGAATCCCTCCGAGACTATGTAGACACTTTTAATCAATTGTGTATACAGATTGTTGACGTAGATATCTCCGTAGCTGTGGAATGCTTTGTGAGAAACACTACTTGTAAAAGTTTGCAAGAAGACCTCATCCGCAAGAAACCAACCAGCATGGCGGAGTTAATGGAACGTTGCAAAGATTTTATAGAGGTAGATGATATTCACCGAGGCTCACCATCATCGCCAAAGAAGGATCGGGGCGAATCCCGCTCCCGAGACCGAGATCGGGACAGAGACAAACGTCAGGATTCTCCTCGAAACAAATGAAGAGATTCCAGGAACAAATCAACATTTGTCACTTCCTTCACACCTCTTAATGCTTTTAAAAGTGAGGTTCTTATGTGGATCGAGAACAGCCAGCACAAACGGAGCATTTCATACCCCGAGCCAAAAGGGGGGAGTATACCAATAAAGGCAAGGATCCTAAAAATTATTGCAAATATCACAGGAAAAATGGTCATGATACGGATGCTTGCTGGGAGTTAGCTCGAGAAATTGAACGACTCATTGAAAGAGGTAAATTGGATCGGTTCATCCAAACGGAAGGAAAAGACGATGATAGATCCAAGGAGGATTCAAAGAAGAAAGGAAAGGGCACTATTAATGTCATAGCTGGCGGACCTGGTTATCAGCCAGCATCAAAAAAGGTAAAAATGATCAACCTTGATAGGATATCGTTAAATCGCCCTTTCTCAGACGCAGGTCTGGAGATTGCACCCCATGCGGATGCACTGGTCGTCACAATGATAGTTGAAGGCTGGGAAATTAGGCGGGTGATGATTGATACGGGAAGTTCATGTAACGTCATCACTCGAGAAACTTATTCGGCTTCGTTAATGATTCGCCCTCAATCTAAAAAGGAAACAGAAGAGGAATGCACCACAATAGCAGTGGATGAGGATGATGCGGAGGACAATACGTTACCACACATGGCGAATCTCTCGAGCCGACATAAACACTTGGTTAGAGAATGAAATACACCTATGGTCTTGAGTACTCTTTTTTCTTTAACAAGCTTTTTCCCACGAGGTTTTTCTTCTTAAAGGTTTTTAATGAGGCTCATTTGCAAAGACCTATTTCCTGTAATAAGGTGTTTCTTCCATTAATAAAGATTGTTGGTTTTATTATCCATTTTCTTTTTTATGATTCACTACTGCAATATCAATATTCCAGTCATAAAAAGGAGGCATCCAACGCTCCTCACAATCACAACAGATCCGCCACTTGGCAGATCATGGTCACCAATAGAGTTAAAACGATCCTTGGACGCAAGGTCTTTACACTCTCTTGTCCTTCCCTAAGAAGGACTTACAAGTCCTGCGGGCGGATCGTTTCACCTCAAAGATAGGTGGCAAAACGAACCCCTGGGCAGCTTTACTTCCTCTAAGGAGGAATAGAACAGCTTCAAACCTTCACAAAGGTTCATACGGTGAAGTATGGCTGGCCACCTACTTCAAACAAAAATCCTGAACATATTCACATTCAAAACACTATCGGGCACAAAGTGTAAAAGTGAATTAAATAACAATGTTTGGAATCATACTGGTTTTTACAAAAACTTATACAAACAAAAACTAAATGATAGCAGGGGCATCCCCTTTTGCGCTTCCCTCACCCGCAGGGCTCACCAGAGGATCCTTTTTCTCCACAGTTGTAGATTCGCCACCAAGAGATACCTCCTTGTCCCCTTTTGGTTCTGAATCAGCCTTAGACGGTATCTCCTGAGGATCATCCTCCACAACTATGGTAGAAGGCTTAGCCTCAGGCAAGGTTCCTTTCATCCATCTTCTTACATAATCGCGGAGATACCCCTTGGCATCAGGCATCTTCTTGAACCTCGCTACATCCTCCGGCTCAGGAACGGCGAACTCAGGATCTGTGAAATCGATTCCGGGATGAGCTAAGGAGAAGTACGCCATAAGCATCTCTCCATAAAAAGAATGCTTGTTCGCCTGCCGTGTATTCCGCCTCCCCGAGAGCATCTTCATGATTTTTAGCATCGGAGGCTATCTTTACCTTTAGCTTCTGTATCTCCTCGTCTCGAAGAATCAAAGCACCTGTGGCAGAGGCCAAGTTCGCATTAGCAGAAGCAAGGTTGGCATTGGCGACGGCAAAAGAAGAATTGGCATTTGCCAACTCTTTCTCCAGCTTCTCAACAGTAGCCCTATCCTGAAGCAGCCCGTTCTCCAAGGTACGTAGGCGGGCGTACAGCTGAGAAAAGAAAAATAAGTTAGTTAAAAAAGCAGAAACAAAGAAATCATCACACTCTTCCAAAAACTTACTGAAAGAAGCTCCGATTTTCCCTTTTGGACGTGGATCGATCCGGGGATTTGGTCATAGCCCCTTTGTACTTCTCCTACTTGTCCTAAAGCTTCGTCCAGGTTATTCAAAAGTGATTCATCCTCGAAAGTTCGTCCAGCAAACTTGGCGGACCAAGACTCGCCAGTACTGGGCTTCACCGTCTGCACAAGTAAGAAAGACCATACGCCACTTCAAAATCCGACGAGCAGGAAAAAGAATTAAGAGATGCATTACCTGAACCGTTTTTTCAGTAGTCTTGGCAGATTTAATGGCATCCGCCATTATCTTGGTACTCCCAGCGGTATTGGGCGACCTCTTCTTTAGTGGCGGGTCAGCAGTCGTCTCCATAGGGCGTTTGCCCGTATCAGTTTGAGGGATAGCCTCTTGATTTTTCTTGCGGGCTTCCTCTTCTCGAAACTGCCTGCGCGTCTCTGCAAGAGCACGATTTGCCTTAGATGCAGCCCTGCCAAAAGAAGATATCAAAATAAATTAAAGCTCCAAAAATAAATAAGGTACCTTGATCAAATTGAGTTATTTTCGAGTAAACAAGTTGATCCTCCACTCGGCGGATCAAAGTAACGTCGCTCATCATGAAGGCTAAGGCATCCTCATAGGTCCAGGCATCCGCCTTAATTTGCTTCATGAGATCCGCCACAGTCTCATCACCAAGCGTTAAGATTCGCATGTCTCCCACCATGTGTAGTGGACGAGAGTTCCAAACTAAAGGAAAGTCCAATGGCTCGTCCTCCTTTATCCTCACATAGAAGAAACTCTCATCCCAGCTGTGCACGTTAGACATTTTGTGGTAGAAGGGCGAGTAAACACCAAATTTGGCGAATGTAAGATAGGACTCTGACTTCCTCTTAGAAGGTTTATGAAGGGCTCTGAAGATACGGCCATTATACGCTACGCCTAAATTCGACGCCAGATAACAATCCAAGGCCATATCAAGCCAACCATTAGGATGTAGTTGGCTGACAGCGATGACAAAATACGAGAGGATATCCGCCAACATCTTGGGAAGAGGAAGGCGAAACCCTCTCTCAATATGACTATAAAAAATAGTAAAAAAGCCTGTCGGCGGATTGGAAGGGCGTTGATGTGAAGCAGGGAGTTGGGTTTCGTAGTTTTTAATCCACGGAAAGCGATCCGATAGGTTCGCCAAATCCGCGGCACTCATGCGAGACGAAGTGGATTCTGCTCGAGGCTTCTTCTTCCTAACAGGAACGGAAGAAGAAGCCATTGAACCCAGAAACCGGTTACGGGCACCGGCCGGAGCGAAACTAGAAGGAAAAGAAGGATTTCCAGACGAACGAGTTCGATAATGGCTCCGCGCCGAGTTATTGAACTCAGCTAAACCGGAATTAATTTCTCCGGCGAGAGATTGGGAATCCTCCGGCGAAGACGAAGACGAGGACCAACTAAAATCTACGTCAATGCGAGGAAAAGATGGCAAATTAAAAAGTTCTGAAGTTGACCCCGAAGACGAAGATGAACTTCTAAACATTCAAAAAATGATATAAAGAACACTTACATGGAAACGCAGAAGCTTGAGGTTTCTGAGACAAAGCTCCGAAAAGTAGAAGAAAATGGAAAGCAAGGGAGAAAGAGAACTCCGGAGAAAGAAGACGGCTTTTTAAAACGCTCATAGGGCAGTGTGATTACACGTGTCAACCATCAAAGAACCTCGAACAGAGTGCTCATTAATGCGGAAACGTGTGACGGCGCGCAGAAGTCTAAAAGCCCTAAAGGACTTTAAAGGCATTTTGGGGGGGGGGGGCTTCTGATAACATCGGGATATTATCGCAAGGATCAAAAGAGATAATCGCCTCAAGTATGCCATGTGGCATAGGAAGCCGCCTGGCGAATCCCCCTGGGTTAGCTCTAAGAGATCCGCTGGCGGATCTCTAAGGCGAATCTCTCCATTTACTTAAGTAACGGCTAACCGTCAACTCGGCCATAATGATCATTAAATGAATCATTAATAGTCTTAACCCGCCAGGTCAAGAGTAACTTGTAACCGCCATTAAATGAGCATTAATGGAGACTCTCTAGTTACCTAGAAGTTACAAATTCACCTACTATAAATAGCCCACGTCTAGGCTATCAAGGTACATGCACTCATACTTACTCTTCGCTAAGCTTTGTCCATTCAGTTTATTCTCCATATTTGTTACTGACTTTGGCATCGGAGTGTCCCCGGCCGATCCCAACGGCGCCTCACAGGGACGTGATCCGATCAGAAGTTTCACTAGTGTTATCACTATTTTAAAATTGTTTTTATAAAGCCATTTGTGGGGGATTGTTAGAAAATGGCTTTGTTATGTTGAATGAAAAATGGCTTTGAAAGTGTGGGGTATATTTGTCTTTAACCACTTTGCTCTCAAGAGCACTTTTACAATCCCACATGGGAAACTTATAACCCTTTGAGTGGGTATATATAGAATTGGGCTTTAGAAGCCTTTAAATTGTGTTAAGTGGGTTTTAGCAAATATACCACACGCGCGCGCTCGCTCGTTCGTTCGCGCGACGCCCGACTGGACTGGGCCCGAATTTTATTTTATTTTTTGTCCGTTTCAACTTCTTTGAATTTTTCTTCAGCATTTTAATTAGTAAAAAACGGAACCTTATTTATCTCCTGGTCTCACTCCACGTTCTAACGTGTATATGAACGTTCTAACGTTCATATTTCTGTGGCCTATAAATACAGTAAGGTTCCAGCTTTTCAAAACACAGTTTTTCTTTCAATCGTTTTTCCTGGGCAATTAAAATACTCTTTTGCTGTTCTACAATCTTCGACTTTGAGTGCACAGGTTCGAAGATTTTCTGTGTTAACCTTGGGGAGCGACCGGAGTTACAGATTGCACCTCGGTCTGCCGAAATCGCTTTCAAAGCAGTGGCCTCCGCCACGGCACAGTCCCATTTTCGTTCTTAATTTCAATTCCGTTTTTTCTGTAACCCTCCTTTGTTTCCAACAACAATAATCTAATCAGTGGAAAATTGAGAAAGGAAAAGGAAAATCGGATAAAAGGAAATCCAATCAGAGATCTCAAAACTCAACATTTATGATAATGCAAGAAATATTCAAAAATAAGCACAGAGTTCAATAAAAGAAAAGTGTCGGAAAATGAGAATAAAAAAACCTAATTAAATAAATACAAAATCTAGCAGATATTCCGCTAGTATAATGGAGTAAAGAAGAGAAATCGTTAAAAAAAGATGGAAAAGGCGTAAATAAAAAGAGAAAAATGAGGAAGGAGAGAAAAGTTACCAACCAACCAGATTCAAAGAGAGAAGCCATGATGAAAAGAGTATGACAACAATTTATGATGAAAAGAAAAATATGTTGATGAATTTTTACTTTTAATTTCTCTATTTTAGAGAGAGAGAGAGAAAAGAGAGTTAAAGGGAGAAAGTGAAAATGAGAGAGATGAGGGCATTTTAGTAATTTCATAATAGGTATGCCAATTTTTTACTTTTAGAATAGTCAAAATGATGATGTGATATCGTTGACTTACATTGATCGGTCACAAAGACCGGTTGTACACTTTAGTGGGAGGTCACCAGAAGGTTGTACACTTTAGTGTGAAATTTTTTTGGTTGTACACCAAATTGTGAAAACATGCCACATATGTAATTTACCCCCACATGTAATAATCTTTTTTTTTAATCAAACCTACCGACTTTATAAGGTCTTGAGCCAAATTATCTGAGTATCACATTTTTTTCTAATAAGGGGGCGTTTGGTTCAAACTTCGGAATCGAAATCGGAATCGGAATCGGAATGTTACGGAATCAGAATCGGAATGACTATTTATTTATTTTGTTTGGTTTAATCCGGAATCGGAATCCGATTACTTTTAAGAGTGTTTGGTTCAAGTTTTGGAATTGGAATCAAAATCAAAATCGAAATTGGACAAAATCAAATTTTTAAAATTTTAATAAATAAATAAAATATGAAAACCATTAATAATAACTTAACACAAAAAATTAATTATAAAAATATTTAGAAATTAAAAATCTATATATAATATAAAACAGTAACGATGGAACTGAGGTGTCACTTCCTCCTTTTTTAGTGATAAAAAATTTAATATATTAATTTTAATTTTATTATATATATTTATCTATAAAAAGATTGTTTTATCCGTACTATATTTAAGAGTTCTATAGAATTTAAATTAATCCATAAAATCTCGCTAATTCTCTACATATCTATCTATATATAATATAAAACAGTAACTATGGAACTGAGGTGTCACTTCCTCCTTTTTTACTGATAAAAAATATAATATATTAGTTTTAATTCTATTATTAAATCTATATATAATATAAAACAGTAACGATGGAACCGAGGTGTCACTTCCTGATAAAACATATAATATAATATATAATATATTAATTTTAATTCTATTATTATATTTATCTATAAAAAAGATTATTTTATCCGTACTATATCTAAGAGTTCTACAGAATTTAAATTAATCCCTAAAATCTCTCTAATTCTCTACACATCTATATATAATATAAAACAGTAACGATGGAACTGACTGAGGTGTCACTTCCTCCTTTTTTAGTGATAAAAAATTTAATATATTAATTTTAATTTTATTATATATATTTATCTATAAAAAGATTGTTTTATCCGTACTATATCTAAGAGTTCTACAGAATTTAAATTAATCCATAAAATCTCGCTAATTCTCTACATATCTATATATAATATAAAACAGTAACGATGGAACTGAGGTGTCACTTCCTCATTTTTTACTGATAAAAAATATAATATATTAGTTTTAATTCTATTATTAAATTTATCTATAATTGGAACTGAGGTGTCACTTCCTCCTTTTTTACTGATAAAAAATATAATATAATATATAATATATTAATTTTAATTCTATTATTATATTTATCTATAAAAAAGATTATTTTATCCGTACTATATCTAAGAGTTCTACAGAATTTAAATTAATCCCTAAAATCTCTCTAATTCTCTACACATCTATATATAATATAAAACAGTAACGATGGAACTGAGGTGTCACTTCCTCCTTTTTTAGTGATAAAAAATTTAATATATTAATTTTAATTTTATTATATATATTTATCTATAAAAAGATTGTTTTATCCGTACTATATTTAAGAGTTCTACAGAATTTAAATTAATCCATAAAATCTCTCTAATTCTCTACATATCTATCTATATATAATATAAAACAGTAACGATGGAACTGAGGTGTCACTTCCTCATTTTTTACTGATAAAAAATATAATATATTAGTTTTAATTCTATTATTAAATTTATCTATAAAAAGATTATTTAAAGTAAATGTGAAAATTAAATAATAATATTTAATTTATATAGCACCTTTATGTCATTAATTGTAATTATTAGATTGTATTTTTATTAATATTTATATATTAAGATGAATCCGTGCATCGCACGGGCCAAAAACTAGTTAATATATAAATAAATATACTATATATTATATTTAATAATTATAGTATAGAAATTATTTGAAAAAACAAAGGATTATATTTAAAAAAAACAAAGGATTATATTATAAATATATTATATTATATTATATTTATGTAGTATATGGGTGGTTACAACAAATCGTGATTCATATTTTTTTATCAAAAAAATTACAAAATCGTGGGTTAATATTTTTTTTTTTTTTGTTATTAAATAGGTAAGGAATGAGAATCAAATTTGATTAAAGAGGAAGGAAGAGTGAATGGTTGATTCCCATAGTGGGGTGAAAATGATTCCATTCCAATATCAAAATTGTAAAACAAAACAATAACAAAGGTAATTAATTATTCAAATTCTCATTCCCTACTATAAATATATCTAACCAAATACCTCCTAAGAATTTAAAATATAAGGTGCCTTTTATCTTGCCTTAATTTGAATTACTTTTTAGAGATTGATTATTAGAACTCTGGGTTTCTTTTAAAAACCTCTCTCGCTCGATTGTATCACGTCTTTTATTTACCAATTTTCTTATCAAACTTGTTAAGGCTTGTCTTTCTTCGGACGAATTTCTAATAATCCCTTTTGTATGAAATTCATTATTTTAGAAGTTTATTCATTTCATCATGCAAGGCATAAAATGAAATCAATTCAGATAAATTATTAGAGTTAAAACTCTATTCGGGTTACTATGACGTATTTAACTTAATCAAAACAAATAATTAATTTGTATACTTCAAATCAAAGATCAAACTAAAGTTTATTAAGTTGAAGTTCAAATACATATTTATCTATGATCTTTGGATAGTTTAAAAATGGAATGAAATGAATTAATTATGAAATGACCCTAGTGTGGTAATTATATTTAAAAACACATCAATTATGCTATTAATCCAATCTATAATCTAATCTATATATAAAGAAAAGAATCAATAGTCTTGTATTGTGCTTCGGGAAACATCTATTCAATTCTATCCCGCTCAACTGTGAAATTTTTGGAATTCACTGCTTTCCCTTCCTGCTCTTAACCAAGCGATCCCTTTTCCTTCTTCTCTTACACAAACCCTAAAACCATGAAACGCTCTGTCGACGAAGTCCCTACCAATGGCAAGAAACCTGTCTTCTTAACCAAAGCTCAACGCGAGCAATTGGCACTCGACCGCCGCCAAGAAGAATTCCAGCAGCAGAAAATCCGCCAACAACAGCTTCTAGCTCAACTCCGTTCCTCCGATCCCACCAATACCACTACCAGCAACTCCTACAACCCCCAGGATTCTGACCGCCGTGACCGTGACCGTGACAGAGATCGCGATAAGGACCGGGAACGAGACCGTGAAAGGGACCGTGACAGAGATAGAGACAGAGACCGCTCTTCCCGCCGTGACCGTGAGCGAGAACGGGACCGGGACCGTGACCGTGAGCGAGAACGGGACCGTGAAGAGGACACCAAGATTAGGGAGCGTTCTCGCGTGGATAAATTAGCGGAAAGAGAGCGTGAGAAGGAGCTTGATTCTATTAAGGAGCAGTATTTGGGATCTAAGAAACCTAAGAAGAGGGTTATTAAACCTAGTGAGAAGTTTCGGTTCTCTTTTGATTGGGAGAATACTGAGGATACCTCTAGAGATATGAATGCCCTGTATCAAAACCCTCACGAGGCTCAGCTCTTATTTGGTCGAGGGTTTCGTGCTGGGATGGATCGAAGGGAGCAGAAGAAGTTGGCTGCCAAGAATGAGAAGGAGATGAGAGAAGAGATTCGCAAGAAGGAGGGTGTTGAGGAGAAGCCTGAGGAGGTAGCTGCCCGCAAACTTAAAGAAGAAGCTGCTGATTTATATGATACTTTTGATATGAGAGTTGATAGGCATTGGTCCGAGAAGAAGCTTGATGAAATGACTGAGAGAGATTGGAGAATTTTCAGGGAAGACTTCAATATTTCCTACAAGGGATCCAAAATTCCCAGGCCTATGAGAAGTTGGGTTGAGAGTAAACTCACTACTGAGCTCTTGAAGGCAGTTGATAGAGCTGGATATAAGAAACCATCTCCTATCCAGATGGCTGCCATTCCACTGGGATTGCAGCAGCGTGATGTGATTGGGATAGCTGAGACTGGGTCAGGTAAAACTGCAGCTTTTGTTTTGCCTATGTTAACTTACATTTCAAGGTTGCCCCCTATGAGTGAGGATAACGATGCTGAGGGACCTTATGCGGTTGTCATGGCACCCACTCGTGAACTTGCACAACAAATTGAGGATGAAACAGTGAAATTTGCACATTACTTAGGCATCAAAGTGGTGTCCATTGTTGGTGGGCAGTCCATTGAGGAGCAAGGTTTTAGGATTAGACAAGGGTGTGAGGTGGTGATTGCTACGCCTGGTCGTTTGCTTGATTGCTTAGAGAGGCGGTATGCTGTGTTGAACCAGTGCAACTATGTGGTTCTTGACGAGGCTGATCGTATGATAGATATGGGTTTTGAACCCCAGGTTGTGGGAGTGTTGGATGCAATGCCATCAAGCAACTTAAAACCAGAAAATGAAGATGAAGAACTTGATGAGAAGAAGATATACCGTACAACATATATGTTCAGTGCTACAATGCCACCTGCAGTTGAGCGCCTTGCAAGGAAGTATTTGAGAAACCCTGTTGTAGTCACCATCGGAACTGCTGGAAAGACAACAGATTTAATATCACAGCATGTGATGATGATGAAGGAATCAGAGAAATTTTATAAGTTGCAGAGATTACTTGATGAACTTGGAGATAAAACGGCAATAGTGTTTGTTAACACTAAGAAGAATGCAGACATGGTTGCCAAGAATCTGGATAAGGCAGGATATAGGGTGACAACTCTACATGGTGGCAAGTCCCAGGAGCAGAGAGAAATTAGTCTTGAAGGTTTTAGAACCAAGAGATACAATGTCCTGGTTGCTACAGATGTTGCTGGTCGTGGTATAGATATACCTGATGTGGCCCATGTTATTAATTATGATATGCCTGGGAACATTGAGATGTACACTCATCGTATTGGACGAACAGGTCGTGCAGGAAAGTCAGGTGTGGCTACAACATTCTTGACTCTTGGGGATACTGATGTTTTCTATGATCTCAAGCAGATGCTTATTCAGAGTAACAGTCATGTGCCTCCTGAATTAGCAAAACATGAGGCTTCAAAATTCAAACCAGGATCTATTCCTGACAGACCCCCTAGGCGGAATGACACTGTTTTTGCTCATTGACAACTTGTAGAAAATTTCGATACTTGATGAAGGAAATGGTAGCTGATGTATCTTTGACTACGAGTCTAGGAATGCACAAAGGAACTGAGTTTACTCGGTCTACAGAGCAGAACACTCTAGATGCTATTTAGTACAAGTGCTATCATATAAATGGTAACAAAAATCATTGTTTATATTTTGCTCCCTTTAGATTGGTTAGCAGATGAATGTTTTATGATGATATTAATTGAGAATGCTACATTTGATCTTTTTGTTTCTAGTGATTTACTTTTCTTATTCAATCTCAGCCTATCATGCGGGTTCTGTTAGTTTCTTTAACTGAGTTACTTTGACAATGTTCTCTGATAGAAAGTCATTGTATGAGGCTTGGTCAAAATTCAGCAGAAAGTATATCTATAACTTGATATAATGTGGTAAACAAATTGGCTAAGTTGATTTGACGACCACAGGCTTTGGCTTGTCATAGATTGGTTGGTTTTTGGATAATTCATCTAATTGTCTAACTCAGTGACTTGGTAGATAGTGTAGTTGAATTTTTAGTTGGTGGTTAGGTTATTTAAGGTTAAATGGAAAATGGAGTCGCTATAAACCTCAAGACTCTGTGAGAACTCATGTAGATAGTAATTTGCTTTTACTCTTTAACCTTGTCGATTCTATTATTTCATTCATCTATGAAAAAGTTGAAACTTTTAATTTAGGCATGGATATACAAGTTTATAATTCTGAATTTATTCAACATTGTTTGATTGTTCAGTTATGTTATATGGAATGATATTAGGTGATTTTCACTGAGAATAGAAACACTTTAGATCTGTAGTTTGAGAAAACTCAATAGATGTATTATTAGAATACTAGGTATTTATATACAAAGAGGTATAAATGCTAATAGGTCCCTGAACTAATATATAGTTACAATTATATACATTACAAGATCTATGTATCAAAATGCAAACTCATGGGCTCAAACATAAGGGACATGCGATAAGTTCATTGGGGAAATTTGATTCTTTCATGAAACTAGAGGAAAGGTTATATAGTTCTGAATCCTAAGTTTCCTTTTTTTTGTTTGTAGTTATGAATGAAAATTGTGAGTATGTGGTGTCTGACCAGTCACTTTTTTTGTTGATTTCTTTGCTTTTGTATTAATATTTTGTCTTGCTATAATTGTTACCTTTTGGTTCATGTTTCAAGTGAAAATAATATACATTTGTAATGAGTTAGCTGTTGTTGCAACTTTAATTGATGATTATTTGATTGATGTTCATGATCTGGGGCCACTGTATTAGTCAGTAGACATGTTTGACTGGAGGAGATAATAGATCCACATTAAGGTTTATTTTTAGTATCTGATGCTTATTCAGCCATCCTCCCAGTGAAGGTCAGGGTTTCTACCCTACCACTGACTTGTAATGAAGCTGCCTTTTCTTGTCTCCTTATACTGCTTGCCCTACTAGTATAGTAAGCAGATTTTTATAATGTGAAAAGTTCAATCAATGCTTCTCACTATGATGTGTTATGTAAAAATTTCTAAGTAAAGCCAGCATTGTGATTTCTAAATGTCTCCATTTATGTTAATATTCAGATACTTTTTGCCTCTATGCACCAGGATTATCGTAGATGGTCTTGGATTTGCAATGGGATGGGATTTTCCTTTGTGGGCTCGCTACAAGAATCTCCAAATTTGGGTGGCTGAGCTTGATGAGTGAATTGAGTTTGCTCTAATTCGTTTTCAAGTTGCAAGGAAATATTAGGGGTTTGAAGTTTGAACTAATACAGATATTTGTATGTATGCATATCCCTAAACTCCGGTCCCCCAGGATAGGATACCATTGACCGATCTTTGTATTAACCCAATTGCTTGGGAAAAAGGGTAAATTAAGTGGCCGGGCCCTGGGCTCGGGGACTTTGGCTCTCACCTAACTAGCATTGTTCTGCCCCTCTATAGTCCTGACATTGGTTTGTATTATTGCTTCGTAGCATAGTCAATATTTGTATAATTCCAATATTTTAAAATATTTGAGGTAGTTTGAGTTGTATGCATTCAAGAAGTCATAACTTATAAAGGTTTTAGTTGTTTGAATTTTATTTTCTAAATAACTATATATTACCATTATTAATTACTTTCACTTTCAACAATAAAATAAATTCGGTGAACTCATTTTCATAATACTTTCTAATTCATCTTTTATTTTTGAGATTAAAAAAAATAATTTTTTAATTAAAAAAAGGTAAAAGGGTAAAGTGAATAAAAAAATCAATGTTTTTGATGTTTGTTAAATAGGTATCCGTGAAAAAAAAATTCAAAGTTTTTTTTTTTTTTTGCCGATTAGAAAATAGGTTTCACTTCACTAAAAAGTAAAGATCTTAAAATTAAAATATTTAAAGATTAAGTAATGTTAATTATTTAAGTTTTTTAATTTTTAAGTCATTTAGATAATTTGATGAAGATATGAAAAATGAATGTTTAGGGAAAGATTTGAAAATTATGATTTTGAAAAATAAAAATTTGATTTTATAATAAATGCGGTACTAAATAACTTTAATTTTTAATTTTTTTTTTATTTTGAGATTGTAGGAGTGTTTGATTACTCATTTTTAGGTGTTTGGTTAGACACTCGACAAACTAATTTTTTTTTTTTTTTTTTTTTTTAACAAAACTAAAGGAGCGATGGGCTGCAGGGTTAAATTAACCTTCTGGCTCCAACACTAGATGCATAACATTGACCTTTGTATAAAAAGAATATAGTCAGTACCTTGTTTAGTACCTCACCAGTGTATAAATCTATACTCGACAATACATATTACATCAAAGTCCATCCCAACTTGATGTTGCCGAACAATGTGATTTTCCTCCCCCTACTCCATTCCATCTTCACATTGATGGGTTTTGGCTAATTCAAATATTGCATCAATATATCAATAATGTCAATGGAGAGAGATAAACTAAATGAAGCTTCCAGCACACAACTCGTTAATAGAATGAGACCAGCGGATTTACAGTAATATGCAAAATCATGTTGAAATTTAGGATATCTCGTATGATTATTTCTAAACATGACCATTCCCATTAGCATCTCTCAAAAATCTTATACAGTTTCTCCAACGAAGCTACCTGCGGATGAAAAATAATCAAATAAATGAAAAAGATATGACCGAGAACTAATAACAAAATGGATACTAAAACATCACCAACTCCAACATTTTCTAGTATTTTATTGATTAAATTTCTGAAACTTTCAATTAGACATATTGAGCTCTTGATTGAATGTGTATAGCCTAGTGTATAGCCTAGTGTATCTACGTCTGAACATTAAACTCAGTTGAAAGTGTATAGCCTACTGTATCTACGTCTGCATTCCAATTTTGACTGGTTATCTTCACCAATTGTAGAAACAAAAAGCCTCCTTATTCTTCTCCTAGCCTAGCTAAAAGATATCCTTTCAAATTGTAAAAAGATGTCATGTAAACGTGCTTATAACCGAGTTCGATTATTCATGAGCCCAATGTTTCATACAAATAAACGTTTGATGTAAGAATACATCTCATAACACTAGAAGTGGACTGCAATTACAATATCCATACCTGGACAAATGTTCCGTCTGTAGCCATTGAAGTTGGCGGCTTCAAAAAGAGTCTCATTGAAGGAAACAACACATGCTGAATTGACCATTCACGTTGAGCCCATGCAGTCTCTGCCTCCGAAAGCAATTCATGCTCCATTTCATCCTCAACTGGAACCTTCCCTGCAAATAATCGAGAGAACTTAAAAAGATTCTTGAAAATGCAGTTAAAACTTAAATGTATACTGAGAAGAAAGAGAAAAGAAAAAATTAGTTCAATGTTCAAAAAGATAAATTCTTCAAACAGAAGACGACTATCATTGTAGGTACATTTTTCTTACAGATGTAAGATTTTTACTTCGGAAGTAAGTTAATTTAGCATATGCAGTATCAAGAATAGGTGAACTAGGAAGTCTAGATGAGGTGAAAGTGGTTTGGATAGCAGTCATTGACATTAATTTCTTTAATATTCAAAACAGAAACCTTTGTTCATGGTCCAAACATCTAACGCCTACATTTATAAATTCATTGCTGACCAGACAAAATCTAGACATGCATATAAACTCCAACACCAGACGTACCTATATCAGTGGGAGCTTCATCTTCAAGATTAGTAACATGTTTTCTCTTCTTGTAAAATTGCAAACCATCACCTGACGGATTGGGCAGCAATGGAGGATGCATAGCATAAAAGTTTCCAAGAGCAGCAGCAATTCCTTCAAAGCATTTCTTCTCATCATCCCACTCGATCTAAAACATCAGAGATCAAATTACTAAACGAAAATGATATACAAGTTCATGCATTGATTTTGGGACAATTCACAATTACAGCTCTCGCTAAAAACACTTCCAATCATATCACAGGAGAATTGAGATTTTACTATTTGCCATAATAAAATTAATACACCATGAACTAAATTAAAATATATCCACCAGTGTCTCGCAATTTCTTAGAATTGACATGCCTTCCATGTCCAAAACATGCAAAAACTGGTATAAGCTGAATTCTTTATACTTGTTGAGCTAGTAACTACTATCTCCCATTATTAATTCCAAAAGACTTGAAATGTAGCCATGCAGAAGGAACTGAAAAAATACTTCTCCTCATGGGCAATTTGATAAAACGAAAAAGTATATACAGATCATAAGACTTAGAACATGAATATGATGCTTTGTTATCATAAATAAAAAAGGGGTTCGGCTATAGACTTTACATCAACATGCGATGTAATCAGGAATTTCAGTTGGTCCAGTTTCATATTTAAATGAAGTACCTATTAATCAGTGCTTATGAAAGCCATATAATTCATCTAAGGGAAACAAAACGCAACAACCAAAAAGGAAAACACTGAGGAAATTTCGGTTTTGATTTGATCTTCCAAATCCACAAATTCATTGTATAAATCTAAATTAAACTAACAAAACCTAAAGCATCACCAGTTGAAATTTGGAACTTACATCATTCCCCAAAGAAAGTACAAATTCAGGAATCCGATCCATGTCAGGCATGTATTGGTCAAGAATGATAGGAAGCCTAGACAATTTTCTATGTGAATCAACATAGATACCAAAATACTCCTCTAGCAATTCAGCCTTTTCCTTGAGCAATTCAGTATTCATCTGAAGAAAATCAAACAGAAAATATGAGACATACTAATAAAGAAGACAATTGCAGACATACTAATAAAGAAGACAATTGCTACAGTTACACCAACTAGAAACCTTTAACAATTGAAACTTTCATAACCAAACAGATGCATAAATTGACAAAATGGAGTATAATCGTGGCACTATGACCCAAGTAAAGGTAGCTAAGGGAAGAAATTACTTACTGCAGGAAAGATATATATATTCCTTATTTCAATTCAAAATACAAAGCAACCGCATTTATCAAATTTGCAAGTGTACAATGACATTAAGGTGCATTAGGCACACTGAACACGTGCACACCTTGAGGGAAGTTCATTATATATACAGTATATATAAATCTCTTTTTCCACAGATATACACAAATGGATCAATTTGGCCAAAATCTAACAAGTCACAATGATTAATGAGTTTTTGTGACTTCATGGGGTAAATTGAAGCTGTGTTCCCGTGGGACAAATTTGGATTTAATCCCTCTATCTATCAGCATCACAAATATTTGTATCAAACTAAGTTCTGCAAAAGCAATACAACAACAACAACAACAAAGCCTTAGTCCCGAAATGATTCGGGGTCCGCTAACATGAAAGCAGCAATATGCAAGTGAAATAAAATACTGACCACCATAAAGCAGCAAATCTTAAATTCTATTCCCCTAACTCTTCTTTGAGAAACAAGTACAATCCTTATTATTCGATTAGACCTTGCTCCCTTTATTAAATATAATGCCGACAATGGCTTCTTCCTCTTCGTCCAACTCCTCTAAATTACTTCCACTGGAACTGGAGACCTGATTTAGTTGTTTGCCAGTCCAATGACTTTAATTGTGATTTTTAATGGAATAACATTTGAATCGCAAGTCAACGAAGTGAAATAGAACGCGCCTAAAAGTTCAGCTATTTTGGCTAGCCAAATATAAGTGAGAATAAACTACCGTAGCAATTATCAGATGAAAATATACAACATTAAATAATAAAAATAAACAAGCAACAGAAAAGAAAAGAAGCTACTTCTGCAATCTTCTCTTTCAGGTCATCATTCTCACTGGACTCTGGTTCCAAGTCTTCCTCTTTCAATGCTAATGTAATAAGCTCTGGCAAGGGAGCTGGATCACTTAGTTGTATAGCATTGAAATGTGCAAACCGGCATAAAACTTGTTGATACATAAGCTCTTTGCTGCAATTCATAGAACAGGAGTCACTGAAGTGAACAGAGCAAGAAAAATAGAAAACCAGAGGATGACCCTTATCTTACAGAACAGGGACGCTAGGCCCTGTTTGCCGTTTGGGACATGGGCCTCCACTAAATCAAAAGAAAGGACACAAGATGTGTCAAAATTGCTGCATTAATGCTCCTAAAATTATCTTATCAATATTCATTAACAAATTGTGGCTGTTGTTGATTTTCCTGAATTATTTCTGAAATAAAAAGTCAATTTCACTGGATTGCAAATAAGTTCATCTTTATCACATCTACTTTCTCCCCCGACTTTTTTGAAAATAGAGGCCGCCTCTCTTTCTCTCTCATACATATAAAAGAAACGGCATACTTAACATTACCTCAGGTTCACTACATTTGCAAGATACAGATGGGTATTATGCTGAAGCAATGCAAAAATATCATCTGCCATGCCAATATATGTACACTGCCGTATAATGTCCAGCAGACCTGCATACGAGATGTCAGGGGTAATCATCACAAATAATGGCCTAAGAAAAGAATCACTGACAAGAGCATGATATATGCAGTCAGATTTACCAGAATGTGTGTTGTGATCAATATCATTAATAAGCTGTTGAACACTAGTAAGATCAGCAGTTTCCTTCGGGTTCCTTCTTTGCCTAACTGAAGACCTGCAGTTCTATAATTTACGTTAAATGTGGAAATCAAGTATATACTATACACAAACTCAAATTATTACTAAAAAGATCATTAACTTTAGCATTCTTTTTGGTATGAGCGTAAGCTAAAAAAGTTACTATACACAAGCATACTTCAATTTTTGATACATATATTTATGATAAATATCACTAGATTTTCATATCTTTCTCAATTTCAACATAAAAAAATAATTTCAATTTAACATCTAATCATTTAAATTAGCTAATAAATTTAACAAGACATGAAAAATATCTAACTAAGAGAATTGAATGGTTGAGATGCAAAAATATATCTATGAAGCAATTTTCTTAAGTTGCCACATCATCCTCAACCAAACCTCCAGTTTAGTCAACAAGGATTAAGTTTTGACCAGCTCATCAACCCTCCAATTATAAAAGGGGATTTGGCACAGAATATTTATAACCAATCAAATCAGCTATTGGTCCAACTGTAAGTTTCCAGCCTCAACTTTCTTTAATAATATACATATTATTGGAAAAGAAAAATAATATATAGCAAAATCAAATTCTTCTAGAAGCCTATGAATTTATAATATCTATGCCAAAATTTCATAAGAAAAAATAAAGGAAGAATGACGTTTGAAGAGCTCTTGGTTCAACAATTCAAAGCAAAGCTTATTCAGACAAACTATTTAAGATCATACCTCACAGCAGTCAAAGCAGAATTCTTTTCAAAATGTTGATGAGGTTTTGAGTAAGCGTGCAACCTTCCAGCTGGATCTAATACATCAGTTCTTACCATTTTATTGACAGGAACTTTTTGCGATTTTGACCCTAAACAAATGAAATGCATCAAGATAGTTTTCACAGTGCTTCCTAAAATAACACAAACAGACATGATAAGAATATGAGCTGGTCAGCTGTTTTGGTTTCATACCATCTGATGAGAAATCAACATCCATATCCTTGCTTGAATCCGGAGGACAACTTGGAGTAGGATCCACTGTCTAAAACATACAGAATAAATGCCATACAAGTGAGAAATTAAATGGCGCTGTACAAAGTACAGACAACTATACGAATGCTCATTTGCCATAAAATTATAAAATGATGACTTATAATATTAACTGGAGTACTGGATTAAGTTTTGGACAAAATAATTAAAAATCAAATTAAACATTCTGCAATTATGCTTATTTCTCTAGGCACAGGAGGATACCATATAAAAGAACCACTTTACTCAAAAGCTTAAGCTTATAGTAAGGTTCCAAGAATAGGTTGCGTGAAGAATAAATAAAAGAGAATAGAAACATTCTGATCTCAACTTTTTTAAAATGCATTCTAGAGAACGTGATGACATATGTCCTGGCAACTTGATGTTCAGCTTTGATCAAACCCAAGATTAAAGATAGAAATGGTGCAAAAATAAGGAATTTAACTAACATTTTCCAATGGAAAGAAGTGATAGAAGTAACTACATGATGTATATCATGAGAAGCTCTAGGAGAAGTAGGATGTGAGATTAAATATATTTGGTATAGATTAAGAGTGAGACCTCATGTGGTTTTCTCTAGTCAGAATTGAGTTTCATAGTAATGTCATTCAGGCAAAGTTGCTGCTGCTAAAGTATATAAATGTACCTTTAAATTGAAAAAATAAGGATAATTCATTAATCTCTAGATTTTAGCAGAATGGACAAGAATATAGCTACTTGATTCGCCTGTATCTATTACTTAATCAGATATATTATCATAGTCTGAATTCGAAGAGTGCATGTTTGGCAGAAGATAATGGAGTATGCTACTAGTATGCAATTGCCGCCCAATCAGAAAAACGGAAGCTCTTAAAAATCACCAAACCAAGGAATTTAAAAGTTTTTTTCCATTCATTTTATTGTGCTCAATTATATCTCACTAGCACCCCGTAAATAAGACCAAAGAAAAAAATATAGTGATAAGGAATCATGACAACTGATATTAATGTTCAAATAAATGAACTGCTAGAGTAATATCAATGAATACTTATAGAAGATCGATAAAGCAGCTAAATTCGGCAACTTACCATTGTTTAGGTAAAGCTATAGCCAGTCGCTATATGATGCAAAAATAAGGCCAGCTTAATACCCTTTCACTGCAGTTTATACTTGAAAGGTAGGTCATAGAGTGGATTGGGGCAGGGATGATTATTAACAACCATGGCCAAACTGCTGAAGTTGATTAGGCTGTGTTAGACTTAGACAAGTCGTCACAAGACCCAAAGGTTTGGACAGTGTGTAAGAGGAAAAAAGGGCAACACATGGCTAACTAGGACTGGAATGGGGTACTCTGTAGATATCAGTGGGATTTTAAGAAAGGAGTCTGTACGGAACCACATGGCTAATTAGCAACTTATCTGGTAACTTGTTAGGAAATCTGCTATTTTGCAACCAGCAGTAAGGAGTGGCAGAGTCCCTGTGTGTTTGTTACCAAGTTGGTGTTAGGTACAGTTTACCTGTGGCCAACCACCAGCTCTTGTTATTGTTCCATTGTCATTTTGAATCTACAAACCATTTTAATCTTCTTAGCTGTGTGTTCTTTCTCTTATTCTGTTTCTGTGACTTTGGTTCTTAAACCATGACGACACAGAGCAGGCAATATTCTAAGAAAATATAGAAGGCATCAGTACTAATCTTCACCACCAGATTGTAAGCATACCTGTTCTCGAAATGTCTTTGCCTCATTTGAGCTCCTCAATTTTGTTTCCACTTCCAGTTGTATCTTCTCAACAATAGCTTCCTGATTTAGAAGGCTTACCTGCATGTTCGATGAATTGGATGTAATAAGAACAAATTCAGGTCAAATTATGCTCTCTCCATTTCAGTTCCATTCCATCAAATAGTAGGCCTTCCATCCCACGTTATGTCCAGGATTTTCAGAACACCACAATTACCAGATCCAAGATTCCAATGTGGCACATGGTATGGGATACAAATCTCGTTAAGCAGTCATACATTTACATATTTACCTTCACATGACCTAAATTCTTGAGCAAAGGTAAACATCAAGAGTTCACTCTCATATATGGAAATTTTCTTTTACAAGGTTTTGCAATTGCTTAGAATTAGTGTTCAGAAATTAAATCAACAACTTAATATAATCTTGTCACAATATTTTTGCTCTGCGCAATCTATCAATTGTTAAATCCACTTTGAGGTTCGTTCACACTGAAACAGTTGAACATAGAATATTTTACAAGGCAATACGTTAGACTTAGGACCACATTAGGAGTATCACCAAAATGTGATCAAATAAATTCATAAAACCATAAAAAGGACTGGAAAATCAAGCAGTATAACAAACATATCAAGTGATACCTATGCTAGAATAAGTTTCGAGAAAAATACATAATATTTTCTCCCACCTCTGCATCATATAGTCAAAGTGGAAACTAATGCAATGCACAACTTTTTCAATTTTTTTGAATTTAATTCCAAAGGCATTTACAAGAACAACCACAACCACCAAGCCCTGGTCCCAACTAGTTAGGGGTCGGTAGTATAGATCCCTTTTTTTTCCATTCATTCATGTTCCTAGATCCTCTGGAAGAACTAATAATTGATTATTTTCGATGACCTTCATCCCAGTTAACCTTAGTCTTCGTCTACTCCTTTTAGTTCTATTGAGTTCTATTCTCTCAATTGTATGCACAGGAGCATCCATATCCAGCACTGAACATTTCCAAACCACATCATCATTCTCTTGATTTATCTTCAATGGTGTCAGACCTAACTTTTGCCACATATACTAATTCCCAATCTTATCCATCTGTGTGTCCACTCATCCATCTCAATATCCTCATCTCTACGATACTCTTCCATATCACATTTACGAAAGGGATCTTTCCGTGTCTGGGTTGAAGGAGGCAATAACCATGTTGGACATTATCTTTTGACACCATCGAGTGATATATGGGTTCAAGTGGAACATAGGCAGGCCTCTAGTTCAAGTCTTGCCAGAAAAGGCTATTAAAAAAATATTCTGTACTGCTGCAGAGAAAAAGTTTCAAGAGAATTTTCACGAGAATTTTCACCATATTTCAGAAGTATTTTAATTGATACACCTATTACTCCCTTTGTCCCAAATTGATAGACCAATTTCAACCTTCACGTAGATTGAAAAATATAGTTAACATAGTTGAAAGACAATATTTTAAACATAATTTTTCTAATTTACACCTTATTTAACTTACTAATATGAGTGGATGAGTATTTAAAGTATTACAATTTTCAATAACATTTGCGTAGGGATTGGTTGAATATTTATAGTTTTACATAAATTTGATGTATTTTGTTGATTTCTATGCATAATAAATAAAGGGTACATTAGGAAGATTATGAAGTAACTAATTTTTATAAAAGGAAAGTTGTCTATAGTTTGGGACAGACCCTATGGTAAAAGATCTATTGATTTGGGACAGAGATAGTATAATTTATGTGAACTAAAAACTTCACAACAAAATATCATTAGGAATAAAATTGGAAACAAATAAAATTTCAAGAATAAGGCAGGTTAAAACAAGATGAATATGCATTTAAATAGCATGCATGTCATAATTTTTTTATCATACAAAGCAGCAACAGGTTCATGGAAGTAACAAATTGAGTTATACATTTTTCAACACAAAGACAAAGCAAATATAATGTTTTGCACTTTTTTAGCAAAAGATCTATACTGATCCATACTGTTCTTTATTTCTGTTTTTTTCTTTTCAGTTTTTTTTTTCTTCCCCTTTCACCTCATCCTTCTCGATGTTAAATTTCTCAAATTATCATGTCATAAAAGTTGGAAGCATAGGTCCTAGAAAGACATACCTCTCTCTTTGTTGGATGAACATTCACATCAACATGCTCATGTGGCAAAAAAATTGACATGTATAGAAAAGGCTTAGAAGCTTTTGGCAAGGTAGCAGCATAAACAATTTCAATAGCTCTCTTCAATGCAGTGCATTCCACTAGTCTGTCTGAAACACAAAAAGATATATAAATAAACAGTCAACGGTTAGGAAACCGGCTAAAACTCCTACAGTATATCAGTGTTTCACTGATGCTAGGGTGACGAAATTGATTCCAACTTAAATACTTAATTACCTTTGTTTGTTATTATGCATATGTGGCTAGAGTTGTCTAGACAATCTGTTAGCTAGAGTTTGCAGTAGGTAGGACTTTATGCTAGAGTTTATGTTTTGTTAGTATTCTGCAATTTTGGTTTCTCTAGTGTAATCCTTTTAAAGGATTTTTAGAGCTTAACTCGAGTATTATTTGATCAAAGAACTCCATGAGATCCAGAGTTCTCTTTAGTGAGCTCTAAACCTTATCTACTACCATAAGTAGGCAATGCCATAAGAAAACTATGGAAGCTTTGCTTCAGGATTTTCAGGTACAAGGACCTGTAAACCCCAATCCAGAGCTCAGGAACTTAACATTGGCATTCTTCAATACGTGATGCTCAAGTGCGATATTACTTGCTATATGGACCAATGACACACTATCCATCTGGGAAATGAATTCTATGTTCCCCTCTTCATAGCTCTTTATCATCATCCCTAAATGTCAACTATTTTGTCAAGACTAGTAGTAAATTCCCAAATCTAGTAGTAAAAGCCTTCATGTTCAAGCTAACAATTCTCATCATCTTCAGCACAGGAAGCATTTTGGCAGTATGATATGTGAATTAAAGAGTTCTTTTGGGGGTTGATGATAAATAATGTGGTCCACGAAAGATAATACAGCTGCTCAGGACACAAAGCAAGTCCATGGATAGAAACAAAGAAAATCAGTATATAAAGAATGAAACAAGGAACAGAACACAGGTTTTTATCATAAGACAGCAAAGCAAATTTTCGATGGATGATCATTCCAAGATGCTAAACATTGCTTCAAAGAACTTAAAGCATTTTTCATCAAGTATATACAATCAAGAATCAGGATAGTCATTCATATTAAAACTAGACAGAAGAAAGAAACAGAAAAAAAGAAAGTAGCACCTCATATAAACAACATTGAAACAATATCAGTTCCGTAGACCCATATTATGGTTGTATCTATATCTTTAGTAAAACTCTCTGCAATTGATAATATTTAATAATATTCCCATGTGACTCAAATGCCCATCATGAAATTCTGAATGGAGAAGCAATTACAGGTTGCCCCATTGTCAAGTGATGGAAGACAATTATGCTCTTTTTGACTCATAATTCCAATTCAGCACATCAAAATTCTATAGTTGAAATTGAATAAGTTTCTGGTTTGTTTACAAAAGATGTGAGTTAATTGCAAAATATTTGCTTGATTTCAAAAGTGTTTGAGAAAGAAATGGAAGACAAGAAACTTCTAGCCAAAAACTCCACCATTTTCAGCTTTGCAAACAACTACGAACATCATCATTTACAATTAAGGACAATTATAATTTCAGAAAGCAAAATCTAGAAGGCTGAAGGCATATACTGCCATCTATCAAACATCTTAGGCATAGGGCCTAAGGACCTTGAATCCTGGGATTACCCATGAACATACAGATTAAAGCCACTTGGTTTTAGAAACCTTTTACTTAAATATATTATGTGCAATGAGATTTTCTAAACACATTTACAAAGTTATAGTTCTGCATGCTAATGAAATTCAGATCAATCTAAGAGACGTTATCACTCAGACAACAACCCAGAAAATTATCTCCAATCCTTATACAAGGACATTCAGGTTAACAAACGTTTAAAAAGAAAAACCATACCAACTACCACTTTCCAGGGAAACATTCTTTCATAATTAGCCTTACATCATCAAAACATCCACTGTGTTAAAGTGTGATCATTTACAAAACAGTGATTGTTTCCTTCTTCAAGATGATGCAAAAAATACATACCATTGATGAAAAGTACCATCGTTGTTTTCTTTGCAGCATAATTTGAATTTGAGATGAACCCATTCATCTGAAAAACTGAGTCATTGTCTGAAACTTCTATCTTCATCAGATAGCGAGCAACTGAGACCCCATAAACAGATTTGATGGAATCTAGTCTTGATGTTGTGGTATTTGAGTGAACATCTGCTCTGGCAGCTCCATGCTAATTCCAGTAGCATTTAAAGAGAATTTATACTCAATTGAACAAACTAACTCCAACCACCCAGCCACACAGTTTCACAAGAGTAAATTTTGAAAATCAGGAGACCAACCTTTCGGCATGAAAAGCTCACATTTGTATGATGAATGGCAAAACGGCTTATCAAGTCTACAATTTTTGAATAGTCATCAGAAGAATTTTGGAGTGTCTTCCTCCGAGCTATCATGTTGTAGAACAAGTTTTCTACCTGATAATACAACCGCAACCAAAAATAAATTAGAATGCATACACAAACCACTTTTTTTCCCCTGAGGACTGAGTTTAACATAAATTACTTGATCCTACTCCCAAGTTTCACATTAAGTTAATTCTTTAATTCGAAATCCAAGAGTAAGCGTCAGGCGCACACCATTATCTGAGTTCCTTTAACAGCAGCACACGGCTTTGGCTGGTGTTCCATGACACTGTCTCTATATGATGCCCTGAACAATAAACCGCAAGGCTAAAACCAAAATTGAAGAAATAAATAACTAGGCTAGTACAGGTAATTGTTCAAACAAATAGAATACAATCCCAGCCACCTGTATCCGTGCAATTGACCTTGGGTAATTGTGGTTACAGTGACGTGACCTACATAGGTCATACTGGCCAGTGCCTCTCCCCTGAACCCCATGGACTTGATAGATTGCAAATCCTCATAAGTGGAGAGCTTGGACGTTGTGTGCCTCTCGCATAATATAGGCAAGTCCTCAAGCTACGAATCACAAAAAAAAAAAAAAAAAAATCAATGGAATTACATAAAAAGGGAAAAGGTAAGACCGAAGCGAGCACTATTTCCTTTAAAGGCTCTTGACTTACTCGAATGCCATGACCATCATCTGAGACTTGAATGAGCTTGAGGCCACCATCCTTGACGACAACATTAATGGAGGTAGAGTGGGCATCGAGGCTGTTCTCTACCAGCTCTTTCACGGCGGATACGGGCCTTTGAATAACTTCTCCAGCAGCGATTCGATTAACTACAGACTCGTCTAGGCGATGAATCTTCGGGGGCTCTTTTGGAACAAGAACAGCTGATGATGATGGCTCCATTTCCATGGGGATGGGTGGCGATACTGTATCTTCAATTGTTTCTGCATTCAATTCCATCTCCTCGTTAGAGAAAATTTTATGCCTCCTGCTTATCAGTAAGGGCGGGAGATATCATATTAATTTATTAATATCAATATCATCTAATTTTAGATATAACAAGGATATGTTAGGCTTACTTTTGTTTTTTACTTTGTCTTTCTTTACAAAGTAAGTCTTAGTTTTTGTTATCATTAGATTAGATGAACTTACTTTATTAAAGTAACATAAAAATAATAGTCACCACCTAAAAAACCTAGTCAGGTGGGTGGTTATGACTCTTAAAATTATTCCGAGATTAATCGGATTTTTATTTTTATATTTTTTATTTATTAATCAATATTTTTTATATAAATTCAATAAAAATATATATTATATTATCTACGTATAATAATATAAAATTATTTAATATAGAAAAACATTTATATGGCTAACATATACATTTGCGAACATCAACTTTTTAACAATAATATTATTAAAACAACTCAAACAAATAAACTATAATGTCTACAAATAATATAATTCACTAAAAACTACAATATTTTTAAAGTTTTAATTCATATCATTAAAACAAGTGGAGAACATAATTACACAAATATTCAAAAAATAATAAACATAATTCATAAACAACTACGTGACAATGTTCAAAAGTGAATTCTAATAAAAAAACGATTTTGTTCATCGTCGCATGTGGCGCCTAGGCAGTCTAGGCGGAGTTCGGACGACTAAAAATCTCTCAAGGGTCGAAAAAACGCTTACGAAACTAATTGGAGAAAATCGTGACAGATTCTCGATTTTGAACTCCTAGACGATCCAGACGGTCTTGGTTTTGAACAATGCTTACTAATAAGTAATACATATTTTTGTATGTAGATTAAAAACACTAAAAAACGGTTAATTTGAAAAAACCCTCGCATTTTCACAGATCGACATCTCTGAGTTTTTTTTTTTACCACAAAAATAACTTCATGGTTTATGTCGTTAGCAAATTTGAGGCAAATAATTTGACATCGTTAAAATGTAGGGATATTTTTTAATGTTCTTCTAGAATTCAGTTCTTCAAGTTATACATATGTAGAGGGAAATTATAGTGTATTTTACGCTCTTTTTCCTCAAAATTATAGAATTCCAGAATTACATGTATAGGGGTAACTATAGTGTATTTTACGCTAGAAATGTCTTTCACCACCAGTACTTCCAATGATGAAATTTCTATGATGCGGGCATCTGTTCGATTAAATGAGAGGAGACGAGTGGTGGAAGAAGTCGGGTCAAAGAGGCAACATACTGAATCAAAGAGAAGACTCTTTATGCGAAAACAAAACCCACACGCCATGTGGATCTATTGGAAAGTTTTTGCTTCTCATTTAATCGATTGACACGCCGTGTCACTATTCCGACACGCCGTGCCGAGCGCTTTAACAAATTCTTGCAAATCAGACTTGACCCTCACTTCAGCTTCATTCTAATTACAACTTTGTCACCCCTTTATTTATAACTCATGCCACCACCCTATTTACAAGCTTGCCACCCCTTTACTCTTACCTCATTTTACCCTTAATCCTACCCTTTTAATTATTTATGTAATCTGGTTTTTATATAATTCATCAATTAGATCTAGAGATAATATAAATTCATCTCTTTTTTTTGTAAGAAGCAAATTTTTATTAATCAAATTATATCTTCTCTTTTAAAAAGCTTGTTAAGAGTTTATCCCTTCAACAATGCGGGATTCAAGATTTCCTACGGATTTATTCTGTAAATATCGAGATTAACTCCTTCTAATTCAACTATTAGTCATTAATCCATATCACAAACCTTCTTTTGTTTTTTTGGTTGGGTCATATTATTTGTTCCCAATACAGGATAAATGAGGAAGCAAACTGCAAATCACAACATAAAATCCAGTCTACAATAAGCCCCACCAAAGACACACAAAACTCAAGACGAACATCTAAATGAGAAAAAACATATATATATATATATATATATATATATACTTTGTGGGCCCATGATGGAGGCTACAATATATGATAACCCACATTCACCAAACTTCACCAATTGAGTAGAACAACACTCTAGGCTATTCTCTGAAAATAACAAATTTCAGAAATTAATAGCTTCCAAAGTATCATATCATAAAGACATATGTATGCAACTTTCATAATAGATCACAGATTATAGCACAAACTATCTATATAAATTTGAACTTAAAATTAAAAATTAGGATAGAGATCAGAAACGGAATAAAGTCTAAAAATAGAGTTGGAATTCCAGAATCTATTTCAAGTATTGTTTCTGGAATTTTAGAAATACCAGAATCCCACAGAAAAAAGCGAGAAAAGAGAGAAAAAAAAAGTCAAAAAAGTGGGAAAAAATTTCCCCAAAAATAACGCATAACGTCCACGGTGTTATTTTTGAATTTGACTAATTGTTTCTATAAATCTGTCTAGTAAAACTTAACTGATTGCTAATAGTTGATAACTACTTGATTGTGTGGAATGATCAATAAGAACAATGGTTTTGCCATTATTTTTTCTTTAGTACATATTTAAATGGTGAGTTTGTTACGCATCGATAGTCAAGTGAGGATTTTAATCTTAAATTCATAAAAAAAATGTTTTTTCTCAAACCTAGTTTAAAGAAATGAATCTCAAGTATAAGAACAAGCTGTCAACAATGAAGGCTAAAATTGATTCATTTGATAAAAGTTACCTTTCAATACAAAAGATGAGGTTTATATACCTTCTAACTTAGTACAAAAGATCCAACTATCCAACTAGGGTTACGTAAAAGACAAGTAATAGAGGTAAATAGGGGAGGAGGAGGATAAATGACATTTATGTAATTAAACCTAAATGGCAAAACAATGATTATATAAATGGAAAAACAGTAAAATCAGGAAAAAGACAGCAAACCGGCGCGTTGTCTCAAAATTCAGAGTGCTGGAAAAGCAGCCCAGACGCAGAGTCAACTAATCCACACGGCGTGTGAGTCATGTGACACGCCGAATGGTAGAGTGGCATGACGTGTGGCTAATGTTCTACCTGTCATCGTGCGAAGTTCGTTTTTCCCCAACTCTAGCAACAGCCTCACACAACGTGTGACTTGACTGACACGCCGTGTGAGGAAGATTTTCTCCTTGGCCTCCATTCGTTCCCACTGTTGCTCAGACTCCGGGTCTCATTTCACAGATACCCGCATCATTCTCCCCTTCTTCCAAAGAGTTGGACTCCGACTCGCCCTTCGTGGTTGTAAGAGGACCATCTAGCTTCCATAGGATCAAGTCCCGCACATTGAAAGAAGGTGACATCTTTCCGAGCCAATTGGGAAGGGCGATATGATAAGCATTGGCATTTACCTTATTGTTCACTTTATAGGCCCATACCTCCTCAGTTTTAGCTTGCTACTCGGAGCCTGCACGAATCTTTCCTTGCTCAAATAGACCATCGCCTCATCCTCGGCCTCAAATTGAAGATCCCTTTGGTGCTCATCCACGCTAGCCTTAACCTTGTTATTCCTCTCTTCAATACTTCGCTTCACCTCTTGATGCATTTGGTGGTAGTTGTTGGCTAGGCGTTGTGCAGCTACACTCTTCTTTGCCCCCTTCGTAAGGTCTCCTAGGTCAAGCAGGTGATTGAGAGTCTTCGTGTGTACAACCTCAAAAGGCCACCTCCCTATGGTGGAACTCATGAAAAAATTGTAGACAAACTCAGCTTGTGATATCACATAGTCCCATATATTGGGCTTGTCTTGACACTTACTCCTTAATAGATTGCCCAAGGTCCGGTTGGCCACTTCCATTTGCCTATCCGGTTGTGGGTGAGCGGTAGTGTTAAACTTTAAGGTAGTGCCAAGAATAGCCCACAAGGTACGCTAAAAATGTCTAACAAACTTCGTATCTCTATCTGACACTATGCTCTTTGGAACTCCATGCAACCTCACTACCTCCCGAAAGAACAACTTAGCAATTATTGTAGCATCATTGGTCTTACCACATGGGATGAACTAAGCCATTTTTTAAAACCGGTCCATAACCACAAAGATAGAATCCATATCTCGTTTTGTTCTAGGTAGCCCCAAGACGAAGTCCATGGAGAGGTCCTCTCATATAGATTATGGTACCAGCAAAGGTATAAGCAACCCCGCATTGGTGGCATGCCCTTTAGAAGTTTTGCAAACCACACATCGCTCCATAATATAAGCCACGTCCCTCCTTAACCTTAGCCAATAGTAACGAGAACTCACGGCCTCGGAAGTCTTGTCTCTACCAAAGTGTCCACCCAAAGTTCCTTCATGAAGATCATGGATCACTCTCTCTCGGATCGACGTACCCGAAAGACACAATTGACTACCCCTCATAAGATGACCATCAAACAATTGATACTCGCCATCCCCGGTTCGATCTCTACACTTCTCCCAAATACTCGCCATCCCTGGTTTGATTTAAAATGCGAAAATATTTTTTCTGCTATAAAATACAAATAACTGAAGTGAATTATAAATTAAAGATTAAAGAACCACGTGGATATAAATTATAATAGTAATAATTGACATAAATAATAATCCAAGTGGTACATTAAAAGTATATGTATGAACAAAACAAAAAATAAAAAAATATATACTTCTCTATTTGAAAAAACTTATTAAACAATCATTTTTTTTATCAAATTAGCAGTTTGAGTACAATCCGCTTTATCATACTGTTTTCACCAAACACTATTATTAAAGGGTTTGACTAGTCCCACCTCTAAAAGTTGTTCAAATATCTAATTTTGCTCCAAAACTCTCTCCACCAAACAGAGCCTATAATGTTTATAATCCAAATTATATTAAAATTAAATTCATAAGTTAAAATAGATAAATAAAAAATTATTTATTTAATAGAATTAAAATAAACAAAGCTATCTAGCATAAAAAAATCGTTAGAAAGGAAATGGAGGATAATGTGAAATGTAACACCTTCTTAGTCGATATTAAAACACATGTATATCTCACGTCATAATTAATGTCAGCCATTCATATTCTCATTTAATTGCAGAAGAAAAAACATAAAATATCATAAATAAAGAAGTTAAAACGGTATAATTTAAGCCCATTCTCATTCAATTGTAGAAGACAAAACATAAAATATCATAAATTAAAAAGTTAAAACGGTATAATTTAAGTTCAAAACAGATAAATAATAAATGAGAAATTGACATTTAAAGTGAACTACTTTGAATCGTATTATAGACTGAAAAAGCATTCAGATCCATTGTGTCCCACATTGCTGGTTTGAGAGATTTGCTCTCTCAGGCAAAGGGAAGCCCCAATAGGTTTGGGGGAGCACCCGCAACGACACAAATGGCATACCGAAGACCAGATGGTCCAATCCCAACTCCAACAAATAATCCGGTGTTTTTATGCGACTGCGGCAACCCTGCTCTCCAAATCCTTTTTCCAACATCGATAATTCCAGGACATGCCTACTGGAGGTGTGCTAACTTTAAGGTATAATTAATTTGCTATCTAGACTATTTCCCTAATTTGAAATCACATAAAAAAAACCAAGCTCCATCCATCGTTCATTTGCAGTGTGAGTTCCTTATCCAGGATGGTCAATGGGTGAATCAAAGCTTTATTATTCACATGAATGAGCATGGACAAATTTTTTTGGCAAGACATTCCCGCCGATCAACTCAAGCTTCCTCTAGTGTCCAGGTAAAGAAAGAAAATGATGTCTGATAATGACAAGGATCTAGGTCGTAGAAATAAAAATATATTAATTAGGTATGAGTGTGTTTAGGATTAGGATGAAACTACACTACGTTACTAAGTATTGATTCTTCTGTAGACCGTTGATCGATCTAGTTAATTTAAAATAAACCAAATTTTACTTTTTGATTCTTATATTTATATAATATAATTTTTATTTTTGATTCTTGTACTTGTTTATTTGTATTTTTTTATTGAATAATAAATTTGCCCAATTTTTTTTCCATATTATTTAGTTTAAGTTTATTTGTAATTCTTTTAAAATAATTGTTTTCTTTTTAAAATATAATGTTTATGTATTTTTTTTATTAATTTTATTTTAATTTTCTCTGTTTCGCCATCTTTTGATTCTAATGGATCAAGTAATTGATTTTAATTCTTATATTTACATGTGATTAATTTATTAATAAAGAAATATGTATGTATAACAATTATTGTTCAAAACAATCCACAACTCTACTTTATTATCTTATTTGAACCAAAATGTACAAAGAAATCATGTATATTATTTCCTTTATGGGTAAAAAGCACCAATGGTCATTAAAGTGGAGGATATGCGCATCAGTAGTAACTAAAGTAAACTTTGAGCCAATAAAGTTACTGAAGTCACATATTTACGTCAATAAAGTCTCTAGGACCAGCTTAAGCGATTTCCTCTATCGGAATGCTGACTTCAACGCCACAACAATGACATGTCACTGGAACATTAGAACATCTTCAATAGATGTTGCTATAAAGATTCCCCAAAATTAACACATCATACTAAAATATAATATTTTATTTTCTAATTCATCCATATTACTTTTGACAACTTTTGTTAAAAAAAACACTCAATAGTAAGTAATTTAAAAAGTTTCCACCATGACTCCACAAACCATTACTTTATATATAATTTATTTTTATCATAAATGTTATCATAAAAATGGACCAATAATAAACAACAAAATCATTTTTTTATATTAAAAAAAAATAAACACCATTGTTAGAAGGTTGCCAAAAAGTGACAACCTTGTTTGAAAATTTCAAGCATTCACCATCACTCCAATAAATGATAAACCTTAAAAGTTGTCAAAGTCAAACATCACTGAGTACTCTTCCAAGCACTCTCTATTGGAGATGCTCTTATAAAATATTTAAAGAGAAAAGCCATGTGGAATATGCATGGCATCCATGTGTGGGGAAAAAAATTTCGATCTAAAAGATAAAAAGATTATTTTAAGTGATTTTATTTTTAAGTTATTAATTAAGATAAAATTATAATTTTAAAAGATAAAGATGCTAGTAATTTATCTTTTAAGTTATGGATCCTGTTTGACAATTAGCTGTTAGCTGATAGCTGATTACATCAGTTGTTAGCTGATTGTGTAAACTTGTTTGGTAAAACTTAGTTGATTTGCTAATATCTGTTTGGGTAAATGACAAATAAAAACATGATAAAACATTTATTTGAGGTTAAAGGGTAATAATTGAGGGTAAAAATGTCCTTAAAAAAAGATGAAGCAATAAGCTAATTGAAAATACTCCTAAAATGAGATTTTTGGATCCAATAAGCTCTTTCAAACCCCTCTTCAACAAACACCACTATTAGGTACCGTTTGGTTCACAGAATAAGGAAAGAATAGAATAGCTAGAGAATCCTTATTCCACCATTTGGTTCAACTTTTTCCATGGAATAGCTATTCCATGAAATTTATATTCCATAATTAAATCTAATAAGAATAACTATTCCATCACTCATATTTTTTTTATTCTCAAATTAACCCTATCATATCTATTGATAATTTGTTCTACATTTCACGTAAAAAACGGTAAAAACAGAAAAACATGAAAAACGAAAATTTTTGGAAAACTTGAATAATAGTAAAAATGAAAAAATGTGAAAAATTAGAAAACATGAAAAACACACACAAAAAAAAATGCAAACGGTTAAAACATGTAAACGGTAAAAATATTAAACGTGGAAAAAGGTATAAATTTAGAAAAGTGAAACATGAAAAACGTGAATAGCTACGTAAAAATTATGTAACTGATTTATTTTTTGTTTTTCACGTTTTAACCTTTTTTCGTGTTTTTCACGTTTGTACCGTTTTTCACATTTTTTCTATAATAATATATATCAAATATTTGAATAATTTATGATAATAATTAAAATTTGAAAATAAATAGAAAATTACACTTGAGGGGTAAAGTTGTCTCTTGAACAACAATATTAGCTATTCCATACAATCTTATTCCATACAATCTCATTCCATCAACTAAATATAGGAATATTTATTTTTGGTCTAATACATCACCAGCTCCTTGAACTTGTCAAAAATAGTAGATTGGCTCCCTGAACTTTGCAAGTGTCTCAGCAGCTCCCTAAACTTGCTTAATTCATATCACCAGCTCCCTAAATTTGTCCATAAAAGTAAATTAGCTCCCTGAACTTTGCAAGTGTTTCACCAACTTCTCAAACTTGCTTATTATATAGCAACTAAATACAAAAACCATAATACCAACTCTCGATTTTCATCCATTCAATCTCTCAAACCTGCAACACTAACTCTTATAATAGGTTGAAAGGTAAGAGAAGCGAAAAAATTACCTCCCGAATAGATGAAGACATATTTCTAGAATTTAGATTTAATAAGTTTTTGTATTTAGTTGTTACAGAACAAACAAGTTTAAGGAGTTGGTGAGACACTTGCAAAATTCAGGGAACTAATCTACTTTTATGGACAAATTTAGAGAGCTGGTGATACGAAATAAGCAAGTTTAAGGAGTTGGTGAGACACTTGCAAAGTTCAGGGAGTCAATCTACTATTTTGGACAAGTTTAGGAAGCTGGTAATATATTAGGTCTTTATTTCTAAAGAATAGCTATTCTATTCCTTGGAAAAACCTATTCTATTCCATTCCGTGAACCAAACGACACCTTAGAGGTTTGAATAGTCAAAACCTCTAAAGTAGCTCAAACCTTTAGTTTTACCCCAAAAGCTGTTTACCAAACATGGACATGATTTTTTTGGACACATGAATGCTATGTGGAGGCCATATGACTGCTCATTAATTATTTTTATGACGTGTCACTCACATGTCGGTGATGTCGGCATTCTGGTAGAAGAGATCGCATAAGTTGGTCCTAGTGAGTTTATTGACGAAAATATGTTACTATAATGACTTTATTGGCTCAAAATTTACTTTAATGACCATTAATGCATATATCCTCTACTTTAGTGACTATGTGTGCTTTTTGCTTTTTATTTTATTTCTAGAATTGGAACAAATAGATAAAGAAATTCAGGGTTATTCAATTCATTTCTTATTATTTTTATTTCTTAATTCTATTTTATTAGCCTCATGCGAACCAAAAGACTCCTTAAAGGTTTGACTAAAAGTTGGCCAACCCTATAATTTTATTCCAAAACTCTCTCCACCAAACAGGACCATATAATGTTTATAATCCAAATGATATTGAAAATTAAATTCATAAGTTAAAAATGATAAATAAAAAGCTATTTGTTTAATAGAATTAAAAAAATGAAAAAAACAATGCTATCTAGCATAGAAAAAATGGTCGAAAGGATGTTGAAAATAATGTGAAATTGTAACTCCTTCTCAGACGATATAAAAAACACATGTAACTCACGTCATAATTAATAACATCCATTCATATTCTCATTCAAATGTAGAAGACAAAACATAAAATATCATAAATCAAAGAAGACAAAACAATATAGTTTGAGCTCAAAAACGGATAAATAATGAATGTGACATTAATACTCAAAGTGAATCACTTTGAATGATTATAGACTGAAAAAGCATTTGAATAAACTATGTCCCACATTGTGATTTTGGGAGATTTTTAAATAGTTGTTAAGTTAAAGCCATTTACAAGGCTTTAAGAAATAATTAGAGAAAATGTTCTCTCATACATAGATGCATGTGAATAAGTTTCAATGGGTTTAGGTGCATGTGAAAATTCCTGGTGGGAATACACCCACACATTGTTGGAGACATAAATGGCACACCCAAATTTGTTCTCTTGGCCGACCTCCTTTTTACCATGTCCGTAATTTTTTCTCTCATACATCAAAGGCTAATAATTTAATATTGTTTAAATTCTATAACTTCAAAAACATTAATTGAGTTTAATTAATCATGGCAATGAAGGTTAAATTTGTGTTTGATGGAGCTTAATTAATATTATAGGATCAAATTTGACAACCATTAAATAACATGTCAATTCTATTGTATTGAATTCCATGGAATAAGTTATTTATATTCGTTATTTGTTTAAAATGTCCCTAGCCTGAGCGTTTATTAATTCAGAAGAAATTCTAAAAGTGTTTTAGATCGGAATAGTAGAAGAAGGTGAGAGTGATGGAAGCACCAAGAAGAAGAGGTGGTCGAATTGTAACTCCAATAAATAATGCGGTGTTGTTATGCGACTGCGGCCACCCTGCTCGCCTGACCCTTTTTCCAATAGCGCCAATTCGAGGGCATGCCTACTAGAGATGTGCTAACTTAAAGGTATGGTTAATTTTCTATCTAGATTATTTCCCTAATTTCAAAATCACGTAAAAAAAACCTAAGCTCAATCTACCTTTCATTTTCAGTGTCAGTTCCTTATATTGGATGGTCAATGGATGAATCAACGTTATATTATTCGAATTAATAAGTACCGACAAGGTTATTTAGCCACGCATTCTCAAGCTTCCTCCAGTTCCAAATTGAATAAAGAAATGGATCACTCATAATGACAAGGATCCAGGTCGTAGAAATAAAAATTTATTCATTAGGTTTAGTGTGTAAAGGTGGTAAAAATGCGATCGAACTTGCGGTTACTGTAGCAATCTTGAAAAAAGCAAAAAGATAAGATTGCTGGTTTTCGACAGCATGAGCAGTGGGCCTGGGGAACCACCGCCGGCGAACCTCTATGCCTCCCCGGAACAACGAGTCCGCAGCAAGAAGAAAGTTAAGGGAGTGGATGGAACTTGCGAAGACACAGGAATCCTAGAATCCCTCCAATCGCCAGCAAAGAGGAAAGTTACATGGAAAAATACTGTCCTGGGTCGAATGGACGAGGAGGATTCCGATATGGAATTTGTTCCAGAGACTGACCCTTTCTTCAAAGATGAGCTATCTATGGAAAATTCTGAAGACGAGAATGAAGAAGAAGATGACCCGCGTTGTCCTTCGATAAGGCTGTCGGTTGAAGACAAAAAACACCTTTGGAAACCTTGGTGCAACTCACTGATTATCAAGCTCCTAGGCAAGAGAGTTGGATTTCGCTTCCTGCAGCAAAAAATAACACAATTCTGGGTCAGGGAAGGTACGGTCACATTGATAGATCTCGAAAACGACTTCTATATCGCTAAATTCTCCAATACGAATGATTATAAATTAGCTATCAGTGGAGGACCGTACCTAGTCGCAGACCATGTGCTTGCAATACAGAGATGGAAACCGAACTTCGACCTGTTTGACGCCAAAGTAAACCGCATCCTCACTTGGGTACGCTTTCCAGGCCTCCCTATAGAATACTACAACAACCTCTTCCTATCTAAGCTTGGTGAAAAAGTAGGAAAAGTCCACTCCGTAGACAAGAAGTCCATTTCAGCTGAAAGGGGAAAGTTCGCCAGAGTATGTGTAGAAGTGGACTTGAACAACCCCTGCTCTCCAAGTTTAAATTACGCAACACAGTATACAGAATAGAATATGAAGGTCTGCACACTATATGTTACGAATGTCGGAGATATGGGCACTTGGCGGAACATTGCCCAGAATCTAGAGTTGTCAACGAAGCTGAGGAACCAGGGCAGCAGGGGGCAAACCAAGGCTCGCAACTGGATAGTGTCATCAAGGAAGTTGTTGCCAAAGACTATGGCCCATGGATGACGGCTAAGAAACCAATTAGACGAAGAAACAGGGCGAACTATACAGAGGCAATAAAGAATTCAGACCAGCCACAAATGGAAGGAACAAACTGTATCACAAAGGCTACTCCTCCAGAACATCCAGGTAGCACGAATCAAACTAGTGAAGGAAATAAGGCAAAAGCTGTGCTAGAAGAAGCTAGTGCAGGCTCCCGTTTCAACATACTATATGACATGGAGGAGGGTAGCCTCCTGAGGAACCAAGCAGATGCATCCCCCACCAAAATAGCAAATTCAGAGGGAAACCGTGAGAAGGAGCTCGAGCCCTCCGGAATTGGAGAAAAGATTCTAGAGGAAGAGACTGCAGCTGGGAAGCGGACTACTCAAAAACCAGACAGGACAGCCATACAATCCAATGAAGGCTCAATGAAGTTAGACAGGTTAGGAAAAAACAGCGCACCCGAAAAGAAGGTAAAGAGCAATGGCACGGTGTCAAACCCGGGGAAAATGGGAGCGTCAAACAAACGCCCTACCTGATCCATACCACTCCCTATCCTAAATCCCGTTTAGTTATTTGATGAACTGCCTTTTTTGGAATGTCAGAGGGGCGGCGAACAGAAACACCCGCCTTCACGTAAAAGACATGCTCAGAATTCATAAACCTTCAATCTTCGCTCTTTTAGAAACAAAAGTAAGTGGAACTGCAGCAGACCGAATAGAAAAACAGTTTCGTGGCTGGAAGTGTGTGAGATCAGAGGCACAAGGGCGCTCAGGCGGAATCTTTTTATCATGAGTGTCACAATACTTTTTATCTATGTTGATGGAAATTATGAAGCTTGTTTTGTATTTTTAAAATAAATAAATAATAATTCAATGGAATATTAAAAAATGAAGAGAGAAATGATAAATTAAAGGAAGAAGAAGATGATTACATGAAAGTTAAAAGAATATATATAAAATGAGATTAGGTTTGGCTTTGTTGATGATGAGAATGACATTAATCATCATTGAAAAGAAAGTAAGCAAAGTTATAGCCATTATTAATTTATTATCACCTTCCATTAAACTTGAATATACAAAAAAAAAAAAAAAACCTTGTAAAAGAATATACAGAAAAAGAAGGAAGAAAACTTAAAGGAACAAAAGAAAAAAAATAGGTTTAATAGGCACCGAACCCCCTAAACTTGTAACTTTTTTTCACCTGGCCGCCTCAACTTAGGAGACAACCCCTCAACCCCCTCAACTCTCCAAAAACATCACATACAACCCTTACACCCCTATGTTCGGTCAAAATATTGACCCGTGTAGAAAACGCGCTTGACTGTTGACCATGTTAATGTTGAGATTTAATGATAAACGTAAGTGAATGTATATTATCTCAATTGAGTGAATTACAGAAGAGTTGAGTAGGTATTTATACTCTTATGTACAACAACTAGGATATGAATGATTGTGTGCTGATATTTAGGGATATGAGATTCTTAGTCTAACTGATAAATTTGAATAAGTCATGTGACTAAGTCAAGAGGTAAAAGGGTAAAGGTATTTACTGTGAGGTAAAGTATTTAATTTACTCTAACATCCCCCCTCAAGCCGAGGACGAGGGAGCACATGTAGTCGTGTGCGAAGCTGCTGAAAGCGAGTGGAAGGCAGAGGCTTGGTAAGAATATCGACGACCTGGTCATCAGTAGGGATGAAGCGAACGTTTAGAAATCCAGACTGTACTTGCTCACGAACAAAATGGTAGTCAAGCTCGATATGTTTTGTGCGAGCATGAAATACGGGATTGATAGTGAGGTAGATTGCACCGACGTTATCACACCATAACTGCACCGGCGTAGGCATTGGATAGCTAAGATCATGAAGTAAGGAACGTAACCAGAGAAGATCGGCAGTGGCATTAGCAAGCGCTTTGTATTCACTTTCTGTCGAAGAACGAGCAATGGTGGGTTGCTTGCGAGTATGCCACGAGATCAACGATTTTCCTAAATAGATACAATAGGCGCCAGTGGATCGATGATCATCAGGACAACCACCCCAATCGCTGTCAGTGTAGCAGTGAATATGACGAGTGGGGGTGGGTGAAAATGTAAGTCCATGCTCAGAGGTGCCTTGAACATAGCGAAGAATACGTTTTACAGCCTTCCAGTGAGTGTCGGTTGGACAGTGCAGAAACTGACAGAGCTTGTTGACAGGAAAGGCAATGTCTGGACGAGTTATCGTGAGATATTACAGGAATACTATGATATTCAGTTGAGGATGGGAGTTGAGTGCCAGTTTCCTTGGATAGGATAGGGGTAGTGGCCATAGGTGTAATGCAGGGATTACTGTCAGTCATCTTGACCTGTTCTAATATGTCATTGATATATTTGGTTTGACAAAGGTGAATTCCAGACTTCGTGTATCGAATCTCAATTCCCAAGAAGTAGGATGCTTGACCCAAGTTGCGAATGGGAAATTCTGATTCGATTAGAGAGACTGCTTTATGGATGAGGGATGGTGATGTTCCAGTAATGAGGATATTATCCACATAGCATAGGATGTATGTTTTTTCATTTCCTTGACGACAAACAAATAGAGAATTGTCTGCAAGAGACATGACGAAGCCAATGGTCGTTAAGTATTGCTTGAGGCGTTGTAGACACCGAGTCGGAGGACCTGTGACGAAACCTGAAAACAAGACGGTTGAAGCGATTGATTCCGTAAATTTTGAAAAACAAAAAAAAGTATATAAAGAATAATAAGTACGTAATAAGGAAGAAAGAGTTACGGCGGGTCGCGGTTGCCGATGGGGTGGCTCGCGAATGCTTAGCGGCATGGTGCGAGAGCTTAGCGACAACCGACACGCGGTCAACGGCGGCCGGATGCCCGCTCGACGGCGCAGGGCGCGCGCTCGACGTCCGTCGGATGCACGGGTCCAACCACAGATGGCGCGGAGCGCTCTCTCGTCGGCCACGGGGCGTGCGCGCCCGATAAGCGCGGAATGCACGTTCGACGGCCGCAACGCGTGGGCGCCCGACGGCACGGAACGCACGCCCGACGGCCACGGGACGTGCGCGCCCGGCGGCCATTGGGCGAGCGCCCACCGACGTCGGGCGAACGCCCAACGGCGGTTGGGCTTGCGCGCCCAACGTGAGGTTGGGCGGCCGCCCAACATGCCTTGGACGGCCGCCCAACCCCCTTGGGCGACGCCCGATTCTTTTCGGGCGTCGCCCATTCCGCCGGGGATCCGTTTGCCTATAAAAGGCACTGATCCCCATGCATTAAGAAAGGAAGGAGGATTCTTTGGAGCTTTCTCACTCTAAACATTTTTAGAGAGAGAAAGTCAATTTTTTGGAGAAAATATTTTTTTTCCCAAAAAAATCCAAATTTTCCCAAAGTTAAATTTTTACTAAAAAAACACAAAAAAAACGGAAAATCACGACTCGTGGAATCAATCGGCTTCGACTGTCAGATACCGAACTTGAGGTATTATCCGAGGACTAGACTCGTTTTATTTTATTTAATTTATTTCTTTTCCTTTATTTATTTTTATGTTATAATTTTATTTATTTTGTCATTTATTTATTTATCACGTTTTATTTAATTTTTCGTATTTATTTAATTCTCGTCTCTTGTTAGATAAACGTTCGGTTTTGTTTTGAAGTAAAAACCTCGTTTTAATATCCCAATACGAACCGTGATCCGATTAAAAGGTAGTTCGGGTATTGAAAACGTTGTAATTATAAGTTTTAACTAAAGAAATTTCCAAACAATGTTTTAAAATAAAAACGTCGTTTTAGGAACTTCCGTTATTGACTATGATCCATTTTTGGTAGTTCGGAAATCCAAAACGATTGAATTAGACTTAATTTAAAGCTTTTGAATAAATCTGGAAACAATTGGACTGCTGCTGTAATTTTCCATTTCTGTCACTAATTGCTGTTTACCGACGGATTTTCCGTCGGTAAATCTGCTGGAATGTAAAAAATGCTGTTTTGGTCCTTGTTTCTTAACTTTTAAGCTTTTGGTCCTTTGTATATATATGTGTATTTATGTAATATATATTTTCAAACTATTTTTAGACATTTGATACATATAGTTATTTAGAATGTTTATATATCTTTTATTTTATTTTATTTTAAATATAAGTATATGTATATATATCTTTTCTTTTCTTTTTCCTTTACTTAAAGGGTAATGAATTTTATTTTAAAATGATATTTACTTGGGTGTTTTGGGAGTTATTAATTAGTAGACATTTTGTGGATAAATGGATATTATTTTGACATTTAAATTACATTAGGTATGTATATATATAGTTTTGGGCTATTTGGGCTATATTAGTTATTATTAGATAAAACTATTTAGGGGACAAATGATATTTTCTTATTTAGGGGTTTTATTTATTATTTTCACATATTTAAAGTAAAAATGTATTATACTTAGTATTTTCATTATTATTCCTTATATATGTATTATATAGTATCTTTTCACTTATCCTTATTTCATGTTTCCTTTTTTGGCTAAAATGTATATATATACCTATATTATTTTCTTTATTCTTTTGGGCCATTTAGGGTTCCATGTTTCCAATGGGCTTTATTTGGGAGTGAGTTTTGATTTAATATGTTTATTGTTGTAATTATGACAAGTAAAGAGTCCATTGAGTGGAAAGGGGAAAATAAATCACAAAAAGAGTTTTCAATTTAATTATTTGAACTAATGGATTTTTAGAGGTTCCTAATGTAAATAAATAGTGTTTTCTTGACATTTCAAATCGTTTCTTAAAACACCACGTTTTAAAACCTTAGTCCGTTCCAACGATGGATTAAGCGAACCTTGTAATTAAAATCGTTTTCATTATAAATAATAGAGTTTTGAATCGTTTTCTTAAATGATTTGTACAAAATAAATTGACTTGTATGCTTAACCAAGTTTTCTTATTAAAGGTTTTTATCTTGATGTTTTCAAACGCTTGAGTCGTTCCAACGGCGATTCGGGTGAACTTCATCAAACGGGGTTTTGAAACGTACCTAAATCGTTCCAACGGCGATTAAGGTGCGAACCATGTAAATGAACTCGTTTTGGGGAAGTGAATTAGTATAGAATTAGTATGTAACACGGAACATAAATCACGTGGTAAATAAATCACTTCTTTCTCCCCCCTCTCTTTGTATGTTTATCGAACTGATATAAATGGGTGATTCTTTACTAAAGTGGCTTTTCCATAATATATGCTCAAAACGGTTTCCAAAACGAGAAAGAAAAGGTTTCAAATGAATTTTAAACTTAAAGAAGTATACGATTAGTCCGTTATCTCCTAACATGCTGAGTAGGAGGCCGGTGGTTCATAACCGGGCGATATCGGGGTGCCTAGTAGCCTTTCTCCGGAAAGGAGCTAGCCTTCTCGACTCGTACCTAAGTTTCCTAAACCCACACCGGTCTCCCGCAAGGGATCGGTGTTCATTTTCCCATTCGTGGGTGGCGACTCTTCCATATCTCCGAGCTCCGGTCCTGCCGAGCAGCTTGATTCCACGATTGGTTGCTTTCGACGCCAATCACCGCTTACGTCGCCATGAGGTGTCCACCCCCCGGTCCGCCCGGGAGATTAGGCCGCGGCACCTCGTCTAACAAGTGGCGACTCTGCTGGGGAAGCGAGAAATTTGATTCCGAAAGGCGTGTATTAAGCCCTTAACGGGGACGGATCGTATTATTTCTTTTCGTATGCATTCATGTGCATTATTGCAAACCTTTTGGGTAATTTCCGCGAAACCTCTAGCGAGAGTCCATTCGTCGCTCGAAAGAGGCTAGTGTAAGTTCCCACTTACAGTAAGGCGCCAAAGGGTCCCCATCCATTCGTTAGGGGCGAATTTGTGCGGTCCTGTGAGGTCCCGCGCTCAGCCGTGTCAGCATATAGTAGCCTTAGAAGTTGCCATAGGATTACCCGTTACTATTTTTGGCGTGATAAATGAATCAGTTCGTGTTTTCAAATCACCATGATACGTGTCTAAATCCTAAAGTATGTAAAGAAAATGAAATGATGCGTTAATATATACTCTTGAGTCGACATACTAATTATCCTAAAACATCGAAACGATTTAAACTAAAGACGACTTAGTCATCTCGTATGAATGAACATGTGCGGCCCGCCTTGTCCCTTTCTGTGTCCCGACGAAGGCACATGTTCAGGAAATGCGTTACGACGTAAGCACGTATTAGTATGCGTCGGTTTGGTGTTAAGGATAGTTACATTTCGATACAAAAGACTATATTAACAGTAGCCGTTATTCACATTCTTTAAATAAATTGGGATAAAACGAGATCATAACGAAACGAAAACGAAGAACATTTCTGTTTTGAACGACCCTGTCGTAACGTGAAAAGTTTCGCACAAGTAGCCCGTCCCTTCCGAATAAAAGACGAGCTTTTACGTTATGCCCCGTGTCGTTCTTAAGAGAAATGGACGTGTCCGCAGAAGTGACTAAGAAAAGAAAAGCAAAAAATGAACTAAACGACCAAAATCATTCCGAATCTACGATATATGTTAATCCCGAGAGTAGTTAGAGAAAATAAACCAATGTCGTTGAATGCGTGCCTCGAACGAGTGTATACCCCGTTTGAAATCACGAAGCCGAATTAAGCCAAACCATATAATTGCGCCATATGGACGAGACTGCGGGTTTTGACTAACGACTCGATCATTTCGACCGTTACCAAAACTGCAAGAAATATGGCCCGATGTACGTGTTTGCTTAAGTCGTGCCTAAAGGAAAGAGAACGGTGATATCCTCGCTTTGAATAAGCATGCGATTCAATGAAACGTTGATTTTCTATAACCACACTAAGATGATATATCCCGTGGATTGGGAAGAACAACGAACTGTTGCTAGCCGAAAGGTCACCGTGCGCTCAAAATAAGACTCGCCATCTTTTCACGTAGCTAAAATGAGCAAACGGATCCTCAACGCTAAGAACAAACGCGTTACGCGATGAGTCCGTTCCCTAAAATAAAATCCAAAAGTGATTCCATCACTAAATAAACACGTGGTTACGTCTCTCGATAGATCCAAAAGATCCCATAGTAATCCAAAAATCGAGACACGAACCCGCGCGAACAAAAGGGAACGAGTCATTGACAATAACGAACGATTGGACTAGAAGAATAACTCGTACCACGTCTAAAAACTGAGATGCGCTAAAAGGGAGTCAAAACCCGAACTAATGCGTCTCACGAAAGGATGAAAGACGAGTTATTCCGAAAGGACAATCCAACTTGGTCGATTTCTTAGTCACTGAACGTTGATACGTCAAAACGAACTGTATTGTCTGATGACTGATCTACTTTTCCGCAATAATCGACGGCATCACGCGTCCCCTGGACCGTAATGTGAGCCCCAAACCAAAATCCTAGGAAAGAGACTTGGACCATCGAGTGTGTGGAGGAATAAGGGTGGAAGAGAGATGTTGTGATACGTGTAATTAGACTAACGTTTGTTCTTCTTATCTTATATATCCGTAAATAAATAAACGCACACACCACGAATCATGCATATGAAATCATGCATACATACTAATGGATACCGTTCGCGCAGACATCATCATTAAGCGATTGTGGTACTGAGAGAGCAGTCGGCTAGTTAGGCAGTTTGACCAGTTACAGATTGACAGTTCTGAATCGGCAGTTGTGGCTTCGGAATCATCTTCGTCCGAGTATACTCAGTCTTCAGCCAGTATGTCTGCGACCGACGAAAAAGTGGCCGGATTGGAAAACTCTGTGAACAACATTAATGAGCAGTTAGCGGTGATAGCGGCCCAGTTAGCTAAGCTGGCCATGAGAGATGACAAAAGTGGCAGTAAACACGCTGAAAATGACGTGAATGATGGACCTCACTTTGGGAATGAGGATGACTATCAAGATTATATCCGGAAGCAGCTTGAGAAAGAGAAAGCTAAGGAAGAGGAGTGGAAGCAACACATCACGCAGGAGGTGCAGGATCTACGTGGGGGAAGTTCCGGGAGTCAGGACTTTTATAACTTGAAGAATTGTTTATCGGCAATGGCTTTGCCTTTGAAATTCCGGCTCCCTGACATGAAAAAGTTCGATGGAACTGGGGATCCCACTGCCCACATGAATCAGTATGTTGCTGTAATGAAGCACACGATCCTTACTAAGGATCAAGTCCTAGGGCTGTTTAACACTTATCTTGAGGGGGCTGCCCTCACATGGTTTCATGCATTACCAATGGTGACGAAGAGGGATTGGAAGGAATTAGCGAAGTCATTCATCGCTCAGTATAGCTTCAACACCATGCTTGAGGTCACTTTGAAGGAACTTGAGAGCACTAAGCAGCAGACTGGGGAATCCTTTTCCGATTTTGTAAGAAGGTGGAGGGCCAAGGCCGCGGTTATGAAACAAAAGCCGCGTGAGCAGGATCAGATCCGAATGGTAGTGGGCAACACATTGCCATATATTAAGAATGAGTTGCGGTATATGCCTTTTACCGATTTCAATCAGATGTATAGCTGTGCCTTGACCGTTGAGGGGGATGGAGAGCCGAAGAAAGCATATACCAAGTGGACGAAGTCTAGATATAGTGCCGAAGGGCCAAGTGCGAGTACAGAGTCTGCTGCAGTAAAAGTGCTTGATCTTAATGCTATCGAAAAGAGGCGGTTCGCCAAGTTTGATCAGACTTACGCAAAGGTTTTTGAACGTTTGCAGAAAAAGGGATTGTTGAAAGCCCTTACACCTTATAATAAAGCTCCACCCACTCAAGCTAGGGGATACTACGAATTCCACAACAGTTATGGGCATACTATTGAGAACTGTGAGAGGTTGAAGCACGAAATCCAAGATTTAATCGAGGAGAAAAAGATAGCTGATCCTTCGTCAGCGAACCCTTCCACTAGGCGTAATCCATTGCCTAATCATAGGGTGAGCATGATCGGAGTTGGTTTGACAGAATGCGTAGTGATGGAATCCTTCGAGGAGAACGTAGAGGAGTTGCTGGATTCCGACGAAAGGGACAATGTAGGAAATGGTCTATATGTGTCCTTCCTTGGCGAGGAACAAGAGGACGAATCGATGGGAGAGGGATTGGATGGTGGAGCACCGTATGATGAAGATAGTGCCGAAGAGACCGGAGAAGGGTCATCTCGAACTATTGTGCCCAATGTGGGTCTGTTTAGTGGAGGGGGAAATCCCGAGGTGCACTTGCGTGATATGTTTGTTGAATCCTTCGGGGTGGATGAGATTGCTCGGTGGTTCCACCATTCGCTGATAGGCGAGCCTTTGGGGTGGTTTCACTCATTACCCGACTCTTGCAAGTATGATTGGGATCAATTGTCAGATCTATTTCTAGAAAAGTATCAAAGAGCGGAGGACATGACTGCAGAGCGCTTTGCGATGCAGATCGGACCTATCAAGCGTCCGCTACCGAGGGTCAGTAAGTATAATGGCAACAAAGATCCGATGGAACACCTTCACTTCTACTTGTCGGCCATGGCGCCCTTGGGTTTTAAGGAAGAAGAGATCACCAGCTTGTTCTGTAATTCATTGATGGGTGAGCCGTTGATGTGGTATATGTCACTTCCGATGTATGTTAAGACCGATTGGGCGGCAATGACGAAGAGGTTTATCAAAGAGTATACGGTATGGATGTTGGCGGATCAAACCCCGGACTCCCCCTCTTATGAAACGCCCGAGGCAGTGTTGGCAATGCCTAGGTATGGTGGATACCAGGATCCTGTTGAGCATGCGAGGTTATTCCGCAACCATATGTACGACGTCGGATTCCCGCAATGTGAATTACATGAACATTTCCCGGAAACTTTAATGGGAGAAGCCTTGTTATGGCACCAGGGCCTATCGGAGGAGGAAATGGGTCATTGGATACCGCTTAGGAGCGCTTTTATGACGAGATATGAGATGTATGTTCCATGGACAGGATCCCTGGAAGATCTGGATAGGATCAGGCAATTCCCCGAGGAACCATTTGTGGACTATGCTAGGAGGTGGAGGCACGGTTATGAGCAGTGTAACGAAATAATGAGCAATAAGGTGCAGCTTATGTGTATACAACGAGATGCTATTCCGTTGGCAGCAAGAAGGATGAGCAGAGTGTCCCTCCGAGATTACGACGATTTGGTAGGCTGGGCGTTGTATGGATCAGCAGATCCCTTTTATTTGAATCCAAACGTTCCTCACGTCATGGATTTAATGATTGTGGACATTTGGGAGAGTTCTTCAGACGAGGAAGATGCCAATCGGAGGATTCCTATTAACATTTGGGACGAATCGGACGATGAGCCGGAAATTGCCGTAATGACAAGATCAGGTCGGGTGGCCGAGGGAAAGGCACCTATGGTAGAGACTGAGATAGGGGAAGGGTCGGCTCCTAAGCCCGACGACCAAGTTCTCGAGCAGTTGAAGAAGACGCAAGCTAAATCCACGGTGTGGGAAGTTTTATGCCATTCCAAGTACCATCGTGAAAACCTGATGAAAGAGCTGCAGAATTTGGTTATTTCCACCGATACTGAGCCGGCAGCGCTAGTAGGGGCAGTTATGGCTCGAAAGAAAACTGAAATCACATTTACCGACGAGGATCTCACATAAGAGGGGAAGGCTCACAATAAGCCTCTGTACATCCGGGCAGAAATCAACGGGAAGAAGACTAACTGTGTGATGGTCGATGATGGATCGGCTATTAATGTTTGTCCGTTGAAACTCTTGTCGAAGTTGGGAGTTGAGAGGGGAGACTTGACAGCCTCTGAAACTGTGATTAGAGCATATGATGACAGCCGTAGGCATTGATGCGTCCCCACCTGGGTTAGAGATGGGAACTCACTAAGGGATAAGTGTACCCCGTCGTTATCAAGTAATAAAATTTCTGGGTTTAAGTCCAGGTTATCGTCCACAGGATTTATTTCTGCAAGTACCGAATTACTAAGTCTCGGATGTTATCTAGGCTTAAGGAGTTTGAGTTGGTTTTGTTTAATTAATCTACTCCTAGGTTGGATTGCACTAATCCTAACTAGATTATCTAATTCTGACTAAGTTATCTAATTCTAGCTAAGTTATTCTAAACCTAACTAAATTACTCTACCCCTAATTAAGTTAAACTACTCCTAAGTGATCTTTTGTCAATGCAATTATCTAAAGGATCATGGAGGGATACGATGATAATGGAAATAGATTGTTTAAACAATTGAATTAAAACCTAAGTCACTTGTGTTCGAGGCGATTAACCCGACCTATCCTCCTAAAGTTCCTAGTTCGTGATTCCCTTGTAAGGCCGAAACTAGCTCTAAGGCTCAGTAATTTGGGCTTAATCTTCTATAGGGTCGTCAATCCTATAGGCACTGACTAGGTCAGATTCAGCTCGCAATATGTGTCAACTTGATTTTGGGATTATCGAATGAGTTAAACCAATCAAACAAAGCGTAAGACAAAGATTCAAAGCATTAAAACAATTGAAGGAACAAAACTATTATATTAATCAAAGATGGAGAACATTGTCACGGAGTTACAATAAGCCTAAGATTCATAGCATGTATCATAGGATAAACAAGTTATAAAAAGAAGAAAAATCCCTTTCAGGGAACCTGTCAACCAATGCAGGCGTCTTCCTAGGACTTAAGGATGGAGCTCGAGCAATCCTCGGTGAATGGAGCTTCGGAGGCGTCTTCAATGGAGGTTTGAAGGTTTATAGAGGAGGTGGAGAGGATTTCTCGAGGTGGAAGATAAGAAAATTACAAAAACAAAAGATATCTAATTTACAATTGGAAATTCCTATTTATAGCCGCGTCTCGGGTCTCGTTTTGACCTAATTTCGTGTCCTTGTTGGTGTAGGAAGATATGGGGCCGAACGTGGCTTCGTGGGGGTGGAATTGGTCTTTTTGACCAATTCCCGCAGGTATGCTCGCCGAGCAGGAAAGGCTGCTCGCCGAGCAGGATTGCGACGAGCAGCCCCTGCTCGGCGAGCAGAAATGGCCCGGGGGGCCCTGCTCGCCGAGCGTTTTCGCCCGAAGCGCGCTCGATCCGTGCCGGATGACTTCCAAACCCTTTTTCGTCCGAACTTACACCTGCACACGCATAAAAACTCCAGAAAACATTAGTCCAAAAGACAAATTGATCCGTCAATCGCTTATTTTGAGCAAACGCTTCGTTTGGTGCTACTTTTGACGGACCAATTAGCTTCAAAAGATAACGGAATTCTAATATGCATGTTATTTCGGCTGTATTTGCCTAAATTGATCACAAAACGAGCCTAATCGACGAAAAGTAAATAGAATGTTTCCAATTTCTAACTAACTCACACAAAAGCATTTAAATGCGAGAATTGCTCGCTTATTAGCCAAATAAACCTAAAAACCGTCCTAAAACCGTACCCAAAGATAGGGGTTTTTGACCCCTATCAGGCATATTGAAGGAGTCTTCAAGGCCAAGTTGAAAGTGGGGCCGCATGAAGAAGAAACTGAGTTCACAGTGCTGGATATCCCGGTAACCTTTGCCGTATTATTGGGACGCCCATGGTTCCATAAGTTGGGAGGTGTGCCCTCCACGCCCCATCAAATGATCAAATTCCCCTTCGGGGAAGAGATAGTGACAATCAGAGCTGAGAAGTTGAGCTCGGTGGCAGCATTGGGAATCGAGCCACAACTTTTCTCCAGGTTCCAAGTTTCCAGGATTTACGAGTCAAGCATGACCACCGATGTGGTGAAGATGATGAAAGGAGGTTTCATCCCAGGAATGGGCTTAGGAGCACACCATCAAGGGCTGCCAGAATTTCCGGACTTCAAGAGTCAGAAAACCCGGAGGGGTTTGGGATATGAACAGGGAGGTCCGTCCAATGCAAGTAGTGAAGGAAAAGTGGGCCTGAGGAAGTACTTCGTGAATGAGGGGTATGGAAAAGTTTTTTCAGGAACCCCCGAGTCATGGACTAGCACAGAAGGAAAGATTCTGCCAGGTTTTGAGATCTTCAATGATGTTACTGACTGGGGCAAAGGAAATGCGAGCTGCTTTGTCGAGGAAATTATGATGTTAGACTTGAATGCCGAGGAGCAGGTCGTTACTATTGAAGAAACTGCGGGAACGGTGGACGAGCCTAGTACCTCCAAAGTTCATGAGAAACCCGAGGACCTCGATGATGAAAATTGTATTACTGCTTTGTTTGAATCAGACGATGTAATCGCCAATACTATCAATGAAATGAATTCTGATTTTGCTTACTTGCTTGATGTTGATCGTGATCATTCCATGCATTCTCATTCATATAACATGCCTACATTTGAAATCAATACAATAGAAATGTCAACTTTCAAGCTTGGCACGGATGAAAATCCTAAACTTATACAAATTGCTCAAGAATTAACTATTGAAGAGAGGAAAGAATTTGAGAGAATAATAAAAAATACGAAATAGTGTTTGCTTGGACATACGAAGACATGCCAGGAATTGATCAATCAATCGTAACTCACCGCATTCCAACATATCCCGAGGCGAGGCCCGTAAAGCAGAAGCTCCGACGCATGAGACCGGAATGGGCAGATAAGATCAGAGAGGAAGTGAAGAAGCAGTTAGAAGCAGGGTTCATCGAAGTAATCGACTATCCCCCTTGGGTCGCAAATGTGGTGCCCATCGCAAAAAAGGACGGAAAAGTAAGAATGTGCGTCGATTATAGAGATCTTAACAAAGCATGCCCGAAAGATGAGTTCGCATTGCCCTATATTGACGTATTGATCGATAGTGCAGCATCGAGCGTCTTACACACGAATGTGGACGGTTTCATGGGCTACATGCAAGTTCAGATGGCCGAGAAACACAAAGCGAAAACCTCGTTCACAACTGAGTGGGGAACATACTGCTACAGGGTAATGCCGTTTGGTTTGAAGAATGCCGGGGCAACTTACCAGCGAATGGCCACATCACTGTTCCATGATATGATACACAAGGAGGTAGAAGTTTATGTGGATGACATGATGGTCAAATCAAAGACGAGAGAGGGGCATTTTGCTGCACTCGAGAAGTTTTTAGCCCGCATTGCAGAATTCAAGCTAAGGTTAAATCCGAAGAAGTGCTTTTTCGGCGTTTCATCAGGGAAAATCTTAGGCTATATAATCGGAAATAAGGGAATTGAAGTAGATCCTGACAAAGTGAAAGCCATACGGGAAATGCCGGCACCGAAGAACGAGAAGGAAGTGAGAGGGTTTCTGGGGCAGGTTCAGTATATCAGTCGGTTCATAGCAAGACTCACCGCAATCTGCGAGCCAATCTTTAAGTTGTTAAGGAAAGACCAACCCACAATCTGGAATGATAAGTGTCAGCAAGCTTTGGAGAGCGTCCGGAACTATTTGTCTAATCCGCCAGTGCTGAGACCGCCTAAACTAGGAAAGCCGCTTCTCCTCTACGTAGCGATTGAAGAGCGATCCATTGGGGCAATGCTGGCCCAAGAGGGGGACACCGGTGTGGAGCACGCGGTGTATTATCTGAGTAAGAAGTTCCTGGAGTACGAGCTCAAGTATAACATGATCGAAAAGACGTGCGTGGCAGTAGTATGGCTAACAAAGAAACTACGGCACTATTTTCAATCATATAAAGTGATTATTATTTCTCGGATGGACCCCGTAAAGTATCTGTACCGAACTCCGTCTTTGACAGGGAAACTAGCCCGATGGTTACTACTTTTATCCGAGTTTGACATTGAATATGTAACGAAGAAGGTTATCAAAGGGAGGGCCGTGGCAGAGTTTCTGGCCAACCAACCTATGAATATAGAAGAGGAAGAGATAAGCTATGATTTCCCCGATGAGCACTTAAACGCAATTGAAGTTATACCATGGAAAATGTTCTTCGACGGAGCAGTTAATTCGAATGGAGCCGGAGTTGGAGTACTACTTATTTCACCAGAGGGAGAAAGAATCCCGATGGCCAAGAAGTTGTCATTCCCTCTTACCAATAATATGGCCGAATATGAAGCGTGCATTTATGGCTTAGAGTCATTAGCAGCACTGGGAGCGTCATATGTCGAAATTTAGGGTGACTCCAAGTTGATCATCGAACAGGCACAAGGAAACTGGGAAGTAAGGGAAGAAAGGCTACGTCCATATCTAGATCAGCTAGAAGGGTTGGCACAAAGATTCAAGGAATGTCGTTTCTATCATATTCCTCGGGCGCAGAACCAGGCAGCGGATGCCTTGGCCACTTTGGTGTCAGTTTGGGACAACCCCTGGAACCTTGCCTCGAAACCGTTGGTATTGAGGAGATCTCACAAACCATGCTACGAAGACGTAATGCTGTTAGGGGCAGATGAAAAACCGTGGTATTTCGACATCATGAACTTCATGAAGAGTGGAACATATCCGGCAGAATCAGAACCTAGGGATCAAGCTGTGATTAGAAGGTTAGCCCGGCAGTTCGTCATCCACAACGATTTGCTTTATAAAAGGCACACCGATGGGTTACAACTGAGGTGTTTGGATGCGGAAGAAGCCCGCGAAGCAATGGAATCAGTACACTCGGGAATTTACGGGGCCCATATGGGAGGAGCAGTGCTAGCCAAGAAAATCATCAGACAAGGCTTCTATTGGCTCACCATGGAAAGAGATTGTAACGAGTATGCGAAGAAATGCCACGATTGTCAAATCCACGGCGATTGTAGTCATCTTCCAGCCATGGAACTACATGTGTTAGCACCTATTTGGCCATTCGCTGCTTGGGGCATTGACATCATTGGCGAGGTAAGGCCTAATGCTTCGAATGGGCATAAGTTTATTGCAGTCGCCATCGATTATTTCACCAAATGGGTAGAGGCAGAGTCGTTTAGCAAATTGGGATCCAAGCAGATGAGAAAGTTCATTGAGAAACACTTGATCACCAGGTTCGGAGTGCCTCATCACATGATTACGGATAATGGGGTCCAGTTTCAGGGAGAAGTAAGGAGTCTCTTCCGAGAATATGGCATTGAACATCACAGGTCTTCGCCGTACCGTCCACAGGCTAATGGAGCAGTAGAAGCAGCTAATAAGAACCTTAAGAGGATTCTCGTAAAAACGGTAGAATCACATCGGAATTGGCATGAGCAGCTCCCACTCGCATTATGGGCTTATCGCACGACAGTCAGAACCTCAACGGGGGCGACGCCATTCTCCTTGGTATACGGAACAGAAGCAGTCCTGCCGATTGAGATCGAAAAGCGATCGTTGAGAATCGCAGTGGAAGCAGAAATCCCCGTGACGGAATGGGTGAAGAGGCGATGTGAGCAGTTGGCATTGGTGGACGAGAAAAGGATGGAAGCCCTTTACCATGTACAGTTATATCAAAGAAGGATGGCTCGAGCTTTCAAGGAACAGGCACACTGAAGGAGGACCTCTCCGGTCGGGCAGCACTGGAGGACTCGTCGATATAGTAGGGTGGCTCGCCCGCAGATGTCTGAGCTCGAGTGTCGTCAAAGAAGTCCGACAGATGAGCGCTCCTCCAGGACCCCTCCTGCAAATAAAAACACAATAAATACCGCTGACCATCTCATGAATAAAGGTAAATAGGCTGAACCACTCACCGGGACCTCCTCCTGACCGAAGACTGCCGCGACAGCCTCCCGCAAGAATACGTCTGCCACGGGATCCACCTCCATCGCCGCCGCTGGGGCATCCCTCGCGCTCAACAGAGTCGATAGGTAGGGATCACGGCCCCCGGCATGAACCCACACCTCTCTACTGACAAACCGATGGGTCAAGTCCTGACGGATGACCGACAGGGGCATGGTCCGCACCGCAAACATGGAAATGGGAATCTCGCCCGGTGTCCAGTGTGCGTCACTAACCCCGGTGATGCCTCGGTCCCCCAAATACCATGCCCGCACGCAGGGGCCGGTGAGCACGCACTGCTGCTCCTGGATCACAGATACATCCATGTAATCGGGACCGAAGTCGAGGTCGTCCCACCTGAACTTAATCTAAAAAAAAAAAAAAAAGAAAAAAAAACACAAAGAGAAAGAGAACGGTTCAAACAAGAATCTAGCACGACTAGACGACATCTACCTGTCCCGGGGTCCGCGAGTCAATCTAATCTAGGAGTCGCGCCACCGTCCGTCTCCTCTCGGTGCCTAGGTCAAAATCTCTCCATCGGGTCATGAGAGGGAGCCTCGGTACTCGTGGCCGAGGCCGAGACTGGCTGGGAAGAATCCGCCTCTCATACGCCCAAACCTGCGGTAAAAACAAAGATTATAAGTGTGAAAAGCGCAAAGAAGATAAAATGGACGAGTCAAGGGCGCGTCACGTACCAGCAGGGCAAAGGTGTAACCACCGAAGTCCTTGCGCTTCCGGCAAGTCAGATCCAAAAATTTATATAGAAAGGCTAGACCTGCCCCCGCCCAATCATAGGAAGCCGCCGTATCCAAATCACTGAGTGCCTGAATAAGACCCGCGTGTACCTTTCCACCCTTGGTGCGGAAAATCATCTCGCTCAAAGTATACACTAAGAAACTACGAACTGCCAAGTCAGTATCGTCCGTCTCGCAAAAATCCCGGCGACTCAAAAGGCTCGCAGTAGAAATAAACTTCGCCGGAGTAGATTTGGCGCCTGGACAAACTCCCGGCCCAATCAAAGCAGCAAGCCTAGCGAGGTCAACCCGCGGTCGCATCAGGTCAAAATGAAAGGGAACTGGAGTGCTGCTCCCCCACAGCCCCGTCAACAAAGAGAAATCTCTAGGCAAGATGGTCATCTCCCCAAAGGAAAGATGGAAGGTGTGGGTCGAGACAACCCACCGCTCGCATAAGGAACGTAGGCCAAAACGATCACACACCCCGTTGGTGTGGGGCAGCGCTGAAATAAAGGGCTCGAAGCCCAACTCGCGCACACGGGCTCTCACCGCGGCGCCTAGCCTAGCATACCACGAATGAATCTCGGTCGTAGTCCCGGAAATCTCGATGAACTAGAAAGAACAAGACAGGAAAATTTAAATACGATTCCTAAAGCGTACGATTGATGAAAACGCGTTAAAACTAGGTATTCTTTCATTATCTAACCTAGAGACATCTGGTCAATTAGGGCCAACTTTCTATAAAAGTCTCTCCTTTAGGGTCGCTCATGTAAGGTTTAGTTAATTCTTTAATCCACTCTCGCCCGCATTGACAAGGAGCATAGGTTAAGTTTTACTATTCACATGCCTTAGTTAAGTTTTTCACTATTCACGTGCATTAGTTAAGTTTTCACTATTCACGCTTTTACTATTCACGTACACTATTCACGTTTTTACTACTCACGTGCATTAGTTAAGTTTTCACTATTCACGTTTTCACTATTCAAGTTTTACTATTCACATGCATTAGTTAAGTTTTCACTATTCACGTGTATTAGTTAAGTTGTCACTATTCACGTTTTTACTATTCACGTGCACTATTCACGTTTTTACTATTCACGTTATTTTTACTGTTAGCATGCAGAAATTCGCAGGGTTACTACTCACATGCATATAACGCGCGTTCGTACACAGAAACAAACAAATGTTACTTGTAAGTGAAGAAATTCATGTTTTCTAGCTAAAGTCCTCTAAAGCAATCTAAAAGTTAGCATGCAAATCATGTTCGGATAGGAATACTAAAGCCTAGAATTTGAATCAAACAAAAGTGAGAAATCACTTACCTCGTTGCAGCGTGTCCGGCTCAGATGCGTCGTAGGGTCGTGGAAAGGGTCCACTCTATCTAGGTTCACGTAAACCTCATCCATGCCTCTCGTGCCATCGCATTCATCCAAATCCATCCCGAGGATAATCCAAATCAAAGTCTAGAGAGATAAAGAAGAGAGAGAAGGTGTGGGGTTGAAATGAAACCCCACCACCTTATATAGGAAGAGGGAATGGCATTCCCGTAAATACCGAAAAGGTACGATTTGACATAAAAGTAAAAAGTAAATAATTATTTACCAGGTGCACAGACCTCCGATTTGCAGTCCGTTTCAGCCTGCATTTCTCCCAGACAGCAACCAATACTGTCAAGATATGAACTCCAGACAACAACCAATTTTTACAGAACAGTGACACCAGTCAAAATACAGACAACAGTCAACAGAAAAATAATCATTAGTCTATATCATTCCAGAGCAAACACGTTCCCATTAAACCTCCGAGACACTAGCTCCAGACAATGGTGTTTTAAAAGAATTCAGAATCGTTAGAAAGAACTTTTCTGCCCTTGAGCCATCTTACCTACGGTTCACGACCGAGGTAGCTTTGTAGCCATCTTACCTACGGTTCACGACCGAGGTAGCTTTTTAGCCATCTTACCTACGGTTCACGACCGAGGTAGCTTTTTAGCCATCTTACCTACGGTTCACGATCGAGGTAGCTTTTTAGCCATCTTACCTTCAGTTCACGACCGAGGTAGCTTTTTAGCCATCTTACCTACGGTTCACGGCCGAGGTAGCTTTTTAGCCATCTTACCTACGGTTCACGACCGAGGTAGCTTTTTAGCCATCTTACCTACGGTTCACGACCGAGGTAGCTTTTTAGCCATCTTACCTACGGTTCACGACCGAGGTAGCTTTTTAGCCATCTTACCTACGGTTCACGACCGAGGTAGCTTTTTAGCCATCTTACCTACGGTCCACGACCGAGGTTGCTTTTGAGCCATTCTTACCCATAGTCAACGTACGCTAGATTCCGAGAGAAAAACATCCACCGACGGCCGATTCAGAGGCAAGGCTGGAAAGAATCGACAAACAACACCGGAGCACGCCAGCGCGAAGGTCAGGTATTCTCCCTCCCACTCTTTACGTGTCTTTTACTTTTTATATGTTTTACATTGCATGTGTGCATTAGCAAAAAACGTTTTCAAAACACACACATCACTGTCAAAATAGCAAAGTAGGGGCAACTGTAGACACCGAGTCGGAGGACCTGTGACGAAAACCTGAAAACAAGACGGTTGAAGCGATTGATTCCGGAAATTTTGAAAAACAAAAAAAAGTATATAAAGAATAATAAGTACGTAATAAGGAAGAAAGAGTTACGGCGGGTCGCGGTTGCCGATGGGGCGGCTCGCGAATGCTTAGCGGCATGGTGCGAGAGCTTAGTGGCAACCGACGCGTGGTCAACGGCGGTCGGATACCCGCTCGATGGCGCAGGGCGCGCGTTCGACGTCCGTCGGATGCACGGGTCTAACCACAGATGGCGCGGAGCGCTCTCTCATCGGCCACGGGGCGTGCGCGCCTGGCAAGCGCGGAACGCGCGTTCAACGGCCGCAACGCGTGGGCGCCCGACGGCACGGAACGAACGCCCGACGGCCACGGGGCGTGCGCGCCCGGCGGCACGGGACGCGCCGCGGCCGTTGGGCGAGCGCCCACCGACGTCGGGCGAACGCCCAACGGCGGTTGGGCGTGCGCGCCCAACCTTGCGCTGGGCGCTCGCCCAACGCTGTTGGGCGATCGCCCAACAATGTTGGCGATAGCCCAACGTGAGGTTGGGCGGCCGCCCAACATGCCTTGGGCGGCCGCCCAACCCCCTTGGGCGACGGCCGATTCTTTTCGGGCGTCGCCCATTCCGCCGGGGATCCGTTTGCCTATAAAAGGCACGGATCCCCATGCATTAAGAAAGGAAGGAGGATTCTTTGGAGCTTTCTCACTCTAAACATTTTTAGAGAGAGAAAGTCAATTTTTTGGAGAAAATATTTTTTTTCCCTAAAAAATCCAAATTTTCCCAAAGTTAAATTTTTACTAAAAAAACACAAAAAAACCGAAAAATCACGACTCGTGGAATCAATCGGCTTGGACTGTCAGATACCGAACTTGAGGTATTATCCGAGGACTAGACTCGTTTTATTTTATTTAATTTATTTCTTTTCCTTTATTTATTTTTATGTTATAATTTTATTTATTTTGTCATTTATTTATTTATCACGTTTTATTTAATTTTTCGTATTTATTTAATTCTCGTCTCTTGTTAGATAAACGTTCGGTTTTGTTTTGAAGTAAAAACCTCGTTTTAATATCCCAATACGAACCGTGATCCGATTAAAAGGTAGTTCGGGTATTGAAAACGTTGTAATTATAAGTTTTAACTAAAGAAATTTTCAAATAATGTTTTAAAATAAAAACGTCGTTTTAGGAACTTCCGTTATTGACTATGATCCATTTTTGGTAGTTCGGAAATCCAAAACGATTGAATTAGACTTAATTTAAAGCTTTTGAATAAATCTGGAAACAATTGGAGTGCTGCTGTAATTTTCCGTTTCTGTCACTAATTGCTGTTTACCGACGGATTTTCCGTCAGTAAATCTGCTGGAATGTAAAAATGCTGTTTTGGTCCCTGTTTCTTAACTTTTAAGCTTTTGATCCTTTGTATATATATATATGTGTATTTATGTAATATATATTTTCAAACTATTTTTAGACATTTGATACATATAGTTATTTAGAATGTTTATATATTTTTTTTTTATTTTTTTTAAATATAAGTATATGTATATATATCTTTTCTTTTCTTTTTCCTTTACTTAAAGGGTAATGAATTTTATTTTAAAATGATATTTACTTGGGTGTTTTGGGAGTGATTAATTAGTAGACATTTTGTGGATAAATGGATATTATTTTGACATTTAAATTACATTAGGTATGTATATATATAGTTTTGGGCTATTTGGGCTATATTAGTTATTATTAGATAAAACTATTTAGGGGACAAATGATATTTTCTTATTTAGGGGTTTTATTTATTATTTTCACATATTTAAAGTAAAAATGTATTATACTTAGTATTTTCATTATTATTCCTTATATATGTATTATATAGTATCTTTTCACTTATCCTTATTTCATGTTTCCTTTTTTGGCTAAAATGTATATATATACCTATATTATTTTCTTTATTCTTTTGGGCCATTTAGGGTTCCATGTTTCCAATGGGCTTTATTTGGGAGTGAGTTTTGATTTAATATGTTTATTGTTGTAATTATGACAAGTAAAGAGTCCATTGAGTGGAAAGAGGAAAATAAATCACAAAAAGAGTTTTCAATTTAATTATTTGAACTAATGGATTTTTAGAGGTTCCTAATGTAAATAAATAGTGTTTTCTTGACATTTCAAATCGTTTCTTAAAACACCACGTTTTAAAACCTTAGTCCGTTCCAACGATGGATTAAGCGAACCTTGTAATTAAAATCGTTTTCATTATAAATAATAGAGTTTTGAATCGTTTTCTTAAATGATTTGTACAAAATAAATTGACTTGTATGCTTAACCACGTTTTCTTATTAAAGGTTTTTATCTTGATGTTTTCAAACGCTTGAGTCGTTCCAACGGCGATTCGGGTGAACTTCATCAAACGGGGTTTTGAAACGTACCTAAATCGTTCCAACGACGATTAAGGTGCGAACCATGTAAATGAACTCATTTTGAGGAAGTGAATTAGTATAGAATTAGTATGTAACACGGAACATAAATCACGTGGTAAATAAATCACTTCTTTCTCCCCCCTCTCTTTGTATGTTTATCGAACTGATATAAATGGGTGATTCTTTACTAAAGTGGCTTTTCCATAATATATGCTCAAAACGGTTTCCAAAACGAGAAAGAAAAGGTTTCAAATGAATTTTAAACTTAAAGAAGTATACGATTAGTCCGTTATCGCCGAACATGCTGAGTAGGAGGCCGGTGGTTAATAACCGGGCGATGTCGGGGTGCCTAGTAGCCTTTCTCCGGAAAGGAGCTAGCCTTCTCGGCTCGTACCTAAGTTTCCCAAACCCACACCGGTCTCCCGCAAGGGATCAGTGTTCATTTTCCCATTCGTGGGTGGCGACTCTTCCATATCTCCGAGCTCCGGTCCTGCCGAGTAGTTTGATTCCACGATTGGTTGCTTTCGGCGCCAATCACCGCTTACGTCGCCATGAGGTGTCCACCCCCCGGTCCGCCCGGGAGATTAGGCCACGGCACCTCGTCTAACAAGTGGCGACTCTGCTGGGGAAGCGAGAAATTTGATTTCGGAAGGCGTGTATTAAGCCCTTAACGGGGACGGATCGTATTATTTCTTTTCGTATGCATTCATGTGCATTATTGCAAACCTTTTGGGTAATTTCCATGAAACCTCTAGCGAGAGTCCATTCGTCGCTCGAAAGAGGCTAGTGTAAGTTCCCCCTTACAGTAAGGCGCCAAAGGGTCCCCATCCATTCGTTAGGGGCGAATTTGTGCGGTCCTGTGAGGTCCCGCGCTCAGCCGTGTCAGTATATAGTAGCCTTAGAAGTTGCCATAGGATTACCTGTTACTATTTTTGGCGTGATAAATGAATCAGTTCGTGTTTTCAAATCGCCATGATACGTGTCTAAATCCTAAAGTATGTAAAGAAAATGAAATGATGCGTTAATATATACTTTTGAGTCGACATACTAATTATCCTAAAACATCGAAACGATTTAAACTAAAGACGACTTAGTCATCTCGTATGAATGAACATGTGCGGCCCGCCTTGTCCCTTTCTGTGTCCCGACGAAGGCACATGTTCAGGAAATGCGTTACGATGTAAGCACGTATTAGTATGCGTCGGTTTGGTGTTAAGGATAGTTACATTTCGATACAAAAGACTATATTAACAGTAGCCGTTATTCACATTCTTTAAATAAATTGGGATAAAACGAGATCATAACGAAACGAAAACGAAGAACATTTCTGTTTTGAACGACCCTGTCGTAACGTGAAAAGTTTCGCACAAGTAGCCCGTCCCTTCCGAATAAAAGACGAGCTTTTACGTTATGCCCCGTGTCGTTCTTAAGAGAAATGGACGTGTCCGCAGAAGTGACTAAGAAAAGAAAAGCAAAAAATGAACTAAACGACCAAAATCATTCCGAATCTACGATATATGTTAATCCCGAGAGTAGTTAGAGAAAATAAACCAATGCCGTTGAATGCGTGCCTCGAACGAGTGTATACCCCGTTTGAAATCACGAAGCCGAATTAAGCCAAACCATATAATTGCGCCATATGGACGAGACTGCGGGTTTTGACTAACGACTCGATCATTTCGACCGTTACCAAAACTGCAAGAAATATGGCCTGATGTACGTGTTTGCTTAAGTCGTGCCTAAAGGAAAGAGAACGGTGATATCCTCGCTTTGAATAAGCATGCGATTCAATGAAACGTTGATTTTCTATAACCACACTAAGATGATATATCCCATGGATTGGGAAGAACAACGAACTGTTGCTAGCCGAAAGGTCACCGTGCGCTCAAAATAAGACTCGCCATCTTTTCACGTAGCTAAAATGAGCAAACGGATCCTCAACGCTAAGAACAAACGCGTTACGCGATGAGTCCGTTCCCTAAAATAAAATCCAAAAGTGATTCCATCACTAAATAAACACGTGGTTACGTCTCTCGATAGATCCAAAAGATCCCGTAGTAATCCAAAAATCGAGACACGAACCCGCGCGAACAAAAGGGAACGAGTCATTGATAATAACGAACGATTGGACTAGAAGAATAACTCGTACCACGTCTAAAAACTGAGATGCACTTAAAGGGAGTCAAAACCCAAACTAATGCATCTCGTGAAAGGACGAAAGACGAGTTATTCCGAAAGGACAATCCAACTTGGTCGATTTCTTAGTCACTGAACGTTGATACGTCAAAACGAACTGTATTGTTTGATGACTGATCTACTTTTCCGCAATAATCGATGGCATCACGCGTCCCCTGGACCGCAATGTGAGCCCCAAACCAAAATCCTAGGAAAGAGACTTGGACCATCGAGTGTGTGGAGGAATAAGGGTGGAAGAGAGATGTTGTGATACGTGTAATTAGACTAACGTTTGTTCTTCTTATTTTATATATCCGTAAATAAATAAACGCACACACCACGAATCATGCATACATACTAATGGATACCGTTCGCGCAGACGTCATCATTAAGCGATTGTGGTACCGAGAGAGCAGTCAGCTAGTTAGGCAGTTTGACCAGTTACAGATTGACAGTTTTGAATCGGCAGTTGTGGCTTCGGAATCATCTTCGTTCGAGTATACTCAGTCTTCAGCCAGTATGTCTGCGACCGATGAAAAAGTGGCCGGATTGGAAAACTCTGTGAACAACATTAATGAGCAGTTAGCGGTGATAGCGGCCCAGTTAGCTAAGCTGGCCATGAGAGATGACAAAAGTGGCAGTAAACACGCTGAGAATGAGGTGAATGATGGACCTCGCTTTGGGAATGAGGATGACTATCAAGATTATATCCGGAAGCAGCTTGAGAAAGAGAAAGCTAAGGAAGAGGAGTGGAAGCAACACATCACGCAGGAGGTGCAGGATCTACGTGGGGGAAGTTCCGGGAGTCAGGACTTTTATAACTTGAAGAATTGTTTATCGGCAACGGCTTTGCCTTTGAAATTCTGGCTCCTTCACATGAAAAAGTTCGATGGAACTGGGGATCCCACTGCCCACATGAATCAGTATGTCGCTGTAATGAAGCACACGATCCTTACTGAGGATCAAGTCCTAGGGCTGTTTAACACTTATCTTGAGGGGGCTGCCCTCACATGGTTTCATGCATTACCAATGGTGACGAAGAGGGATTGGAAGGAATTAGCGAAGTCATTCATCGCTCAGTATAGCTTCAACACCATGCTTGAGGTCACTTTGAAGGAACTTGAGAGCACTAAGCAGCAGACTGGGGAATCCTTTTTCGATTTTGTAAGAAGGTGGAGGGCCAAGGCCGCGGTTATGAAACAAAAGTCGCTTGAGCAGGATCAGATCCGAATGGTAGTGGGCAACACATTGCCATATATTAAGAATGAGTTGCGGTATATGCCTTTTACCGATTTCAATCAGATGTATAGCTGTGCCTTGACCGTTGAGGGGGATGGAGAGCCGAAGAAAGCATATACCAAGTGGACGAAGTCTGGATATAGTGCCGGAGGGCCAAGTGCGAGTACAGACTCTGCTGCAGTAAAAGTGCTTGATCTTAATGCTATCGAAAAGAGGCGGTTCGCCAAGTTTGATCAGACTTACGTAAAGGTTTTTGAACGTTTGCAGAAAAAGGGATTGTTGAAAGCCCTTACACCTTATAATAAAGCTCCACCCACTCTGCAGATACAAGCTAGGGGATACTGCGAATTCCACAGCAGTTATGGGCATACTATTGAGAACTGTGAGAGGTTGAAGCACGAAATCCAAGATTTAATCGAGGAGAAAAAGATAGCTGATCCTTCGTCAACGAACCCTTCCACTAGGCGTAATCCATTGCCTAATCATGGGGTGAGCATGATCGGAGTTGGTTTGACAGAATGCGTAGTGATGGAATCCTTCGAGGAGAACGTAGAGGAGTTGATGGATTCCGACGAAAGGGACAATGTAGGAAATGGTCTATATTTGTCCTTCCTTGGCGAGGAACAAGAGGACGAACCGATGGGAGAGGGATTGGATGGTGGAGCACCGTATGATGAAGATAGTGCCGAAGAGACCGGAGAAGGGTCGTCTCGAACTATTGTGCCCAATGTGGGTATGTTTAGTGGAGGGGGAAATCCCGAGGTGCACTTGCGTGAATATATGCGCGATATGTTTGTTGAATCCTTCGGGGTGGATGAGATTGCTCGGTGGTTCCACCATTCGCTGATAGGCGAGCCTTTGGGGTGGTTTCACTCATTACCCGACTCTTGCAAGTATGATTGGGATCAATTGTCAGATCTATTTCTAGAAAAGTATCAAAGAGCGGAGGACATGACTGCAGAGCGCTTTGCGATGCAGATCGGACCTATCAAGCGTCCGCTACCGAGGGTCAGTAAGTATAATGGCAACAAAGATCCGATGGAACACCTTCACTTCTACTTGTCGGCCATGGCGCCCTTGGGTTTTAAGGAAGAAGAGATCACCAGCTTGTTCTGTAATTCATTGATGGGTGAGCCGTTGATGTGGTATATGTCACTTCCGATGTATGTTAAGACCGATTGGGCGGCAATGACGAAGAGGTTTATCAAAGAGTATACGGTATGGATGTTGGCGGATCAAACCCCGGACTCCCCCTCTTATGAAACGCCCGAGGCAGTGTTGGCAATGCCTAGGTATGGTGGATACCGGGATCCTGTTGAGCATGCGAGGTTATTCTCGTCTCTTGTTAGATAAACGTTCGGTTTTGTTTTGAAGTAAAAACCTCGTTTTAATATCCCAATACGAACCGTGATCCGATTAAAAGGTAGTTCGGGTATTGAAAACGTTGTAATTATAAGTTTTAACTAAAGAAATTTCCAAATAATGTTTTAAAATAAAAACGTCGTTTTAGGAACTTCCGTTATTGACTATGATCCATTTTTGGTAGTTCGGAAATCCAAAACGATTGAATTAGACTTAATTTAAAGCTTTTGAATAAATCTGGAAACAATTGGAGTGCTGCTGTAATTTTCCGTTTCTGTCACTAATTGCTGTTTACCGACGGATTTTCCGTCGGTAAATCTGCTGGAATGTAAAAAATACTGTTTTGGTCCCTGTTTCTTAACTTTTAAGCTTTTGGTCCTTTGTATATATATGTGTATTTATGTAATATATATTTTCAAACTATTTTTAGACATTTGATACATATAGTTATTTAGAATGTTTATATATCTTTTTTTTTATTTTATTTTAAATATAAGTATATGTATATATATCTTTTCTTTTCTTTTTCCTTTACTTAAAGGGTAATGAATTTTATTTTAAAATGATATTTACTTGGGTGTTTTGGGAGTGATTAATTAGTAGACATTTTGTGGATAAATGGATATTATTTTGACATTTAAATTACATTAGGTATGTATATATATAGTTTTGGGCTATTTGGGCTATATTAGTTATTATTAGATAAAACTATTTAGGGGACAAATGATATTTTCTTATTTAGGGGTTTTATTTATTATTTTCACATATTTAAAGTAAAAATGTATTATACTTAGTATTTTCATTATTATTCCTTATATATGTATTATATAGTATCTTTTCACTTATCCTTATTTCATGTTTCCTTTTTTGGCTAAAATGTATATATATACCTATATTATTTTCTTTATTCTTTTGGGCCATTTAGGGTTCCATGTTTCCAATGGGCTTTATTTGGGAGTGAGTTTTGATTTAATATGTTTATTGTTGTAATTATGACAAGTAAAGAGTCCATTGAGTGGAAAGAGGAAAATAAATCACAAAAAGAGTTTTCAATTTAATTATTTGAACTAATGGATTTTTAGAGGTTCCTAATGTAAATAAATAGTGTTTTCTTGACATTTCAAATCGTTTCTTAAAACACCACGTTTTAAAACCTTAGTCCGTTCCAACGATGGATTAAGCGAACCTTGTAATTAAAATCGTTTTCATTATAAATAATAGAGTTTTGAATCGTTTTCTTAAATGATTTGTACAAAATAAATTGACTTGTATGCTTAACCACGTTTTCTTATTAAAGGTTTTTATCTTGATGTTTTCAAACGCTTGAGTCGTTCCAACAGCGATTCGGGTGAACTTCATCAAACGGGGTTTTGAAACGTACCTAAATCGTTCCAACGGCGATTAAGATGCGAACCATGTAAATGAACTCGTTTTGGGGAAGTGAATTAGTATAGAATTAGTATGTAACACGGAACATAAATCACGTGGTAAATAAATCACTTCTTTCTCCCCCCTCTCTTTGTATGTTTATCGAACTGATATAAATGGGTGATTCTTTACTAAAGTGGCTTTTCCATAATATATGCTCAAAACGGTTTCCAAAACGAGAAAGAAAAGGTTTCAAATGAATTTTAAACTTAAAGAAGTATACGATTAGTCCGTTATCGCCTAACATGCTGAGTAGGAGGCCGGTGGTTCATAACCGGGCGATGTCGGGGTGCCTAGTAGCCTTTCTTCGGAAAGGAGCTAGCCTTCTCGGCTCGTACCTAAGTTTCCCGAACCCACACCGGTCTCCCGCAAGGGATCGGTGTTCGTTTTCCCATTCGTGGGTGGCGACTCTTCCATATCTCCGAGCTCCGGTCCTACCGAGCAGCTTGATTCCACGATTGGTTGCTTTCGGCGCCAATCACCGCTTACGTCGCCATGAGGTGTCCACCCCTCGGTCCGCCCGGGAGATTAGGCCGCGGCACCTCGTCTAACAGGCGTGTAAACCACTCCCGGGGAGCCTGCTTAAGACCGTATAAGGATTTCTTGAGCAGGCAGACATGGTCAGGTTTATCGTTGTCACGATAACCTTGAGGTTGCTCCACATATATCGTTTCAGTGAGGTGACCGTGCAGGAAGGCATTGGATACATCAAGTTGATTGACGAACCAATTGTTAGATGAAGCAAATGCAAGGACAGTGCGAATGGTAGTGGCTTTAACAACGGGACTGAAAGTTTCGTAGAAATCTAAACCAGACCTTTGTGTGAATCCCCGAGCAACAACGCGAGCCTTGTGTCGTTCAATTGAGCCATCCGCATTCCATTTTGTACGAAACAGCCATCTGCTTATAATTGTATCCCTATTTAACGGACGAGGGACGAGTACCCAGGTTGAATTGTCAAGAAGTGCTTTGATTTCGGTTGACATGGCTGCTCTCTATTCGGGAATTTTGTTTGCTTTGGAGAAGCAAGTAGGTTTAATGTCTCTAGATGGATGAGACGCAAGGAGGCCTGCAAATTTTCCAAGAGAATTGTATGTTGATGGGCGTAGCCGCATTCGATGATTGGTTGGTGCAGTAGGACGGAGAGATGTATTGGAAGGGTGAGAGGAAGGGCGAGGAATTATTAAAGGGGGAGATGATACATGGGTTGTCAGGGCGGAAGTGTTATTGTGATGAAGATATTTTGGTGGAGCAGGGGATGGGCTGGTAACATGTTCGAACAACTTTTGGGATTTCATGACAGCAGTAATGTTCATGCATCAAGCACGATAATTATTATTGTTCAATTCAACCTTGCCCTGTACATTTGTATTTGCGGGCATGTGGAGAGGTTTATTGTTCGTAATTGTGGAACCAGTAATACCGGACTCAGGGCACGAGCCATTGATCATTGAATTTACCGAGTTAAAATTGAAGGTGGTGTGTGGTGGTATGTAGGATCCGAGATTGAATTGAGGACGAGAATTTTGGATGTGCGTTAGGCCAGGCTGCAATTGCTGAATTGGATGGCCACTGGTTGTGACCGAGTGTTGCGGATGAGAATAACCCATCTGTTGCTGTGTGGTGTTCTGAAATTGCAGATGGGTGTTCTGATTCTGCAATTGAGAATTAATTTCAAATGCCTCTGAGATTGGCGCCGTCATGGATTGCGGTGTGAAGCCGTTAATGATTGATGCAGTGGTGGTTGATGGCGGCCCGGTCGGGAATAATGGAGAGAACGGCAGACGTGAGGATTGCGGATTTGTAAATCCCGACTCAGTTGTAGTCGGTATGAAAATTGTTTGAGGAACTCTGGTTGTCTGTGGAATTTGGTGTGTTTGCCAGGAGGAAATGGAATTTGCGTGGGTAGCTAAGGGAGGCGGCGGTGGTAGAGAAGATGCAGAAAAAATAGGTTGAAATGTAAAAGGTGTATGTTGTGTTGCGACAAATGAAGCAACATCGGATATTAGAGTGTATTCGGATGATTCGGCTGTGAATGAGTTTTCTGGAATCGATGCCGGAGTGATTGCCGCAGATGAGATTGGCCCAGGATTGGTACTGGTATCTGATACCATGTTAATGTTGAGATTTAATGATAAACATAAGTGAATGTATATTATCTCAATTGAGTGAATTACAGAAGAGTTGAGTAGGTATGTATACTCTTATGTACAACAACTAGGATATGAATGATTGTGTGCTGATATTTAGGGATATGAGATTCTTAGTCTAACTGATGAATTTGAATAAGTCTTGTGACTAAGTGAAGAGGTAAAAGGGTAAAGGTATTTACTGTGAGGTAAAGTATTTAATTTACTCTAACAGACCATATCAATGTCACGTGTCACTTTTTTTATTAAATTTTTGCCAAGTTAAAATAATAAATATACAATGAGATTAGGTTTGGCTTTGTTGATGATGAGAATGACATGAATAATCATTCAAAAGAAAGTAAGTAAAATTATAGCCATTATTAATTTATGGCAATACTGATGTTTTAATAACAGATTTCATGCTAATTATGTCAGGATTAAAAGAAATATTACAAAAAAAAATATTTTATTTAAACTAGACTCTAATATAGAATTTATCCTCAAAAAAACATTTTTAATAGGAAAAATCTCAAAAATAGTATGGGCACATTGAATTGTAGATGAAAAAATTAATAGAAAATATAATTTCTTTATTGAATAATACTAGTTTGTAGTTAATGATTTATATATAAAGAATGAGTAATAATAATGAAATACTTTTATGAAGTCATCAAAGATATGACTCGGTGAAAATGAATTTGCTATTTCCTAGTCATAGTCATAGTCATGAAATGAATTAATAATTGCAGATTCAGTACAATACGTTGTTGCAGGAAGCCAACTCAATCTAGTTATTTGAATTAGTCTTGAACTGTTTCCTGTTTTTTTTAGCTTAGTGAGTTGTAGTCTGTTACAAATTCTTCTATTTATTGCTGTAATTCTTCTCTGAATAAACAAGTCATTCCAGAACTGTTTCCTGCAATTAGCTTTCTGCTTCTATTTTACATCTAACATTCTGGTATCAGAGCAGTGACTTGAGAGATCTAAGAGGGAAACACGTAAGGGAGTGAAGAGAGAGATCTCAGAGGGAAACACGTAAGGGAGTGAAAAGAAAGATGGGTTCAGAAGCAAACAATTTTGCACAACCTGCAATCCCAAAGTTTGATGGTGACTACGATCACTGGAGCATGGTTATAGAGAATCTTCTTCGATCTAAGGAATATTGGGTTGTTGTTGAATCAGGCTACTCACAACCTGATAATGAAGAAGGGATGACGCCAGCACAAAAGAAAATCCTTGAGGAGATGAAGCTGAAAGATTTGAAAGCCAAGAATTACTTGTTTCAATCTCTGGACAAGTCAATTCTGAAGACAATCACACAGAAGGAAACGTCCAAACAATTTTGGGACTCCATGAAGATGAAGTGTCAAGGAAATGCAAGAGTACAGAGAGCCCAACTCAACCGTTTGCGCAGGAATTTTAAGGTGTTGATGATGAAGCAGAGCGAATCGATCACCGATTATTTTAGTCGAGTGATGATGGTCGCAAACGACATGAGAAATTGTGGAGAAGACATGACTGATGTTAAGATCATTGAAAAGATTCTGAGAACCCTTACTGATAAATGGAATTATATTGTTTGTTGCATTGAAGAAGCTAAAGATATAAATCAGCTCTCTGTGGATGCCTTACAAAGCTCTTTGCTTGTTCATGAGCAAAAATTCAGGAAGGATGGAGAAGAAGAACATGCTTTGAAGGCAACACATGACGAAAGCTATAATGGAAGAGGACGTGGGAGAGCTGCTTTCCGAGGAGGACGAGGTAGAAGCAGAGGTAGGGTCATCCATATTACAACAAGGAGACTATTGAGTGTTATAGATGTCACAAACTCGGACACTTCCAATACGAGTGTGAGGCAAATTTTGCAGATGTGGAAGAATCCGAGGAGATGGTACTAATGGCGTATGTTGAAACATGTGGAGATAATAGAGATAATGTGTGCTTCGTTGATTCTGGCTGTAGTTATCACATGTGTGGCAATTCATCACTTTTCTGTGACTTAGAAGAAGGGTTCAAAAAGGTCATCAGATTGGGAAATTATGCAAGCATGCAAGTTGTTGGAAAATGAAGTGTCAAATTAACTCTAAATGGAGTGAGCCATCTTGTACAAGATGTATTTTATGTGCCAGAATTAAAGAATAATCTGCTTAGTGTTGGGCAGCTGCAAGAAAAGGGTTTGGCTGTTTTAATGCAGTCAAATGAGTGTCGAATATATCATCCTACAAAAGGTTTGATCATCCAAACCAATATGACAGCCAACAAAATGTTTTTGTTGTTATCAAACACTCAACCAATCAAGAAGGAAGCCAAGGAAGTGTGCCTCCAAGCAACCACACAAGACCCAGCTCATCTTTGGCACCGAAGATATGGTCATCTTAGCTACAACGGATTGAAGACTCTGCAATACAAAGGCATGGTGAGAGGTTTGCCCAATTTTTCTGAAACTGAAATTGTATGTACTGATTGTCTGAAGGGGAATCAACATCGAGATAGCATTCCGAAGAGAAGCTCATGGAGAGCATCAAAAAAGTTGGAGCTAGTTCATGTTGATATTTGCGGCCTAATTTCTCCAACTTCCAATAGCAACAAGAGGTATCTCATTTGCTTCATTGATGACTATAGTAGGAAGGCTTGGGTATATTTTCTTATTGCTAAGGCAGATGCGTTCATTTCCTTTAAATTATTTAGAAGTTATGTGGAAAAGGAAACGGGTTTGTTCATTAAATGTCTAAGAACAGATCGTGGAGGTGAATTCACATCGAATGAGTTCAACGAGTATTGCAAAATGAACGGGATCAAGAGGCAATTAACTATTGCCTATACACCACAGCAAAACGGTGTTGCAGAACGGAAGAACAGAACTGTGATGAATATGGTGAGGAGCTTGTTAACAGAGAAAGATGTTCCGAAACAATTCTGGCCGGAGGCAGCAAACTGGGCATTTTATGTTCCTAATAGATGTCCAACATCTTCAGTGAAAGAGATGACGCCAGAGGAAGCATGGTCCGGGTTGAAGCCTTCTGTCGGACATTTAAGAGTCTTTGGCAGCATAACACATGCTCATGTACCTGATGCTCGACGAACAAAACTTGAAGATAAGAGTCGTTGATGTGTTCTATTTGGGGTTAGTGAAGAATCCAAAGCATACCGACTATATGATCCCATTTCAAAACAGATTATAATTAGTCGGGATGTCATCTTTGAAGAAGACAAAAAGTGGAACTGGGATAAGAATGGTGAAGAGCAGATAGAAGTTGATTTGGGATGGGAAGATAACAAGAGTGAAAAAGAAGAAGATTGCAATGAAGAAAACACTGCAGCAAGTGAAGAGGATAATATGAATCCTCATAATGAAGGTGATTTAGCAGTAAATGCAACTTTCCCAGTGACAGAACCTCGAAATAGAAGAACACCAGCATGGATGAATGACTATGTATCCGGTGATGGTCTCTCCGATGAAAAGGAAAACGTGCAAACTTCTGATGATGAGCAAGATGTGCAGACCTACTTTGTCTTATTTACTAATTCTGATCTAGTTTCTTTTGATGAAGCAGTAAAAGCTGAAAAATGGAGGGCAGCCATGGATTCAGAAATGAGTTCAATCAAGAAGAATGAAACATGGAATCTTATTGATCTACCAAAAGGAGCTAAGAAGATAGGATTCAAATGGATCTTCAAAACAAAATTGAATGAACTTGGAGAAATAGAAAAGCACAGGCCCGCTTAGTCGCAAAAGGCTATGCTCAAGAACATGGAGTTGATTATGAAGAAGTATACGCTCCTGTTGCTCGAATGGACACAGTACAAATGATTTTAGCTCTTGTTGCTTAAAGAAGTTGGTGTGTGTTTCAACTGGATGTGAAATCAGCCTTTCTTCACGGAAAGCTAACTGAAGATGTGTACGTGGAGAAACCAAAGGGATATGAAATAAAGAATGAGGAGCAAAAGGTTTACAAGCTTAATAAAGCTTTGTACGGACTCAAGCAAGCGCCACGAGCATGGTTCAGTAGGATTGAGTCATATTTCAAAAGGGAAGGTTTTGCGAAGGATGACAATGAGCAGACTCTCTTTACCAAAATCAGCAAGCAAGGTAAACGTTTGATAATTTGCTTGTATGTTGATGATTTGATATATACCGGAGATGATGAGAATATGATCTTTGAGTTCAAAAAGTCTATGATGAAGGAATTTGACATGTCAGATCTGGGTAAGATGAGGTATTTTCTTAGTATTGAGGTAGGACAATTTACTGGGGGTATATTCATTAGTCAAAAGAAGTATGTACTGAAGTATTAAAGAAGTTTGGGATGGAGAATAGTAATTCTGTTGAAAATCCAATGGTTCCAGGATTTAAAATTAGTAAAAATGAAAATGGTTTTGAGGTGAATAGTTCATCCTTCAAGCAACTGATTGGGAGCATGATGTACTTAACAGCCACAAGGCCGGATATAATGTATGTGGTTAGTCTATTAAGTAGATACATGTCCAAGCCAACCGATTTACATTATTCAGCAGCTAAGAGAGTTTTATGGTACTTGCAAGGAACTATTGGGTTTGGCATTCTGTACAAAAAGGGAGGGAACCAAGAGCTGGTTGGCTTTACTAATAGCGATTATGCTGGTTTTGTGGAGGATAGAAGAAGCACATCAGGTTATGCTTTTATTCTAAGCGGAGCAGCAGTAGCTTAGTCTTCTCGAAAACAACCGATAGTTGCTCTAAGCACAACAGAAGCAGAATTTGTGGCAGCAGCAGCATGTAGTTGTCATGCTATATGGATGAAAAGGGTGTTGAAGAAAATTGGCTACAATGGCAGTGAGAGTCCCATCATTTTCTATTATAACAGCTCAACAATCTGTTGAAACACCTTTCCACAAGATTTTGATTTGACAAAATCATCCATGATTAAGAGACAATTAAATTTAAGTGCTTTGATTTAATTGTACTAATCTGTTTGTTCAATGTTGAGTATAAACTTAAATACAAAAAGATATAAAAAGTAAGACAGGACAAAGTCAGCATGAGAGCAAAGAACAAACTGAGCAGAATCGAACTCAGTACCAAAGAATAAAAGCCTGAAGTTCAACAAAGCTAAGTGGAATGGAACTCAGCATCAGAAGCCCTCTCACTAGTTGTCGTGCAAAACAAAACTGAACTCAGCATAAGAGTTGACAACGAACAAAGAAAAGGACGAGTAAATCTTCAGGACAGCATGAGATCCGTTCACTAGAAGACAAGTTTTGCAAACCTTCTGCACCAATAATTGAATCCTCGGAATTACGCAATAGACACATTCCGAGATGTATGGGTCAATGGATTATTGCTAAAAGACAACTGCCACAAAAAGACAACATCTGCAAGAACAAGACAAGCCTGACGCCTGAAGAATTCAGAGGATAGGATTGGCCTGCAAAATCTGAAGCTGACCAGAATCTGTCTCCCAAAAGAGCCGTTTTGGAATTAACGGCTAAATCATTTCAAATGATCCTTCTCCAGGTCTTCATCTATATAAAGACAATCAAAACTCCTTGGATCATTGCCGAAGTACAAAAAGAAAAATACAAGAGAGAAAATACAAGTTCAAAGCACTCAAAAACAAGAAAGAGATCTTACACCCATTTTCTATTACTGTGTAAATGCTAGATCGATTGTTTGTAATCATCTAAAGTGTTCTTCATTTGAAAAAGAACAACTTGTATCATTCGTGATATTGAGAGTGTTGTGCTGAGTGTTTGGTTGTAAACATTCAGTGGTAGAGAAATCTAAGTACTAGGTTGTGGTGCTTAGTAGGAGTTGAGTAGAAGAATAGAGGACGGTACTCTTGCATATTCAACTGCCTTGTAAACGTTTTGTGCTCTACCTTTAAAGAGCTCAGTATTGGATTCCAAAAGCCCGGAGGACTCTGGGGACTGGACGTAGGCAGAGAGGCCGAACCAGGATAAGTCATACTGAGTAACTTCTAAACTCTCTCAAATATATATATATATATATGTGCTTGTGTTGATTGTTATATTTACTCAGCATATAAACTGTAAGAAGCTGATACTGAGTAAATTGGAGTGTTGAGTTGGAAACTGACCACACTAGCGTCAATTCCCAACTCTCAAGTAAAACAGTCTTAGTCAGCATCTGACTAAAGCTGTCTTACGCTAAGTTCGGCCAAGCTGACCCAAGTTAAGTTAATCAACTCATCAAAATAATTATGTCAGCAAGATAAATTAACGAAAAAGTTATATTAGTTCCTAACCCCCCCTTGGAACTAATCACATGGGACCAACAAGTGGTATCAGAGCCTAAGCTCACTACTCAAAGATATAACTATCTTGAGCGGATCCCCATAAATGGCTGAAAACAACACTCGTTTCCTTCTAGGAAACCAAACAACCCAGATACTCCCTGAGGGATTATCTATTAGTCGGCCTCCTCTATTCTTTGGATCTAATTATACTTTTTGGAAGAATAGGATGAAGAACTTTATCCAAGCCACAAACATGAGTGCATGGCTTGCAATTGTTCAAGGCCTATACGTGCCATATAAAACTGTTGACAATGAGAAAGTTGTCAAGAGTGAAACTGAGTGGTCAGAAGATGACCTTAGAAAACTTCAAAATAATGCTTCGGCTATCAATATGCTTCACTGTGCTTTAGATGCTGCAGAATACAATAAAATATCAGGTTGTGAGTCAGCACAGGAGATATGGAAAAAGCTTGAGGTGACCTACGAATGTACAAGCAAGGTCAAAGAGTCAAAGGTGAATCAACATATGAGATTATACGAGCTGTTCGAGATGAACGACAATGAGGACATCTCAAGCATGAATGCTAGATTCACTAATATCATAAATGAGCTAAAAAGACTCGGCAAGAACTTCACCGAAGAAGAACAAGTGAAGAAAATCTTGAGAAGCTTACCTAAGAGCTGGCAAGCTAAGAAAACTGCAGTAGAAGAAGCTCAGGACTTGACTACATACAAGTATGACGAGCTAATCGGATCTCTGCTGACTCATGAGATCTCAATGCAAAACTTTGAAGCTAAAGAGAAAGAAAAGTCAGAAGACAAGAAACAAAAATCACTTGTCATGAAAGCTGACTCAACTGAAGCTGACTCATCAGACGATGAGGAAATGGCCATGTTTACACGAAAAATGAAGAAACTGTTTAGGAAGAATGAAAAGAACAGCAAGAGGCCATTCAGAAAAAATGACAGATACAAAGCTGAGTCCAGTGACAAATACAAGAAGGATGACTCCAAGACTGTCACCTGTTTTGAGTGCCACCAAACTGGGCACATCAAGTCAAGCTGCCCAAACCTCAAGAAAGAGAAGAAGGGAAGCAAAAAGGATATGGTAGCAACATGGAGCGACAATGATGAGTCAACCTCATCTGAAGCTGATGCAACTGAAACAGCCAACATATGTTTCATGGCTGATGATGCTGACCATTCTCAATCTGAGCAAGCTGACCTCTCCGATGAAACTGACCAGGAGGAACACAACAATGAGGTAACATCTTTACTCTTGCTTAGAAATGAGATGGTAAATGCCCTGAGCGATTTATACACACTAACCAAAAAATGTAACAAGAAAATAAAATCACTCAGCAGGCGATGTGACGAGATTGAAGAGGTCAAGCTGAGTGACCTCCGATATCTCCTCCAAGACAATTCAGATTTACATAGCAACATGCAAATAATGCATAAGTTTGTCACGGAGGTCCAATCTGAATCGAAGAAACTAAGAAAGGACGTTACAACCTTACAGAGTCAAGTAAAAGGCTCAAATAGAAATAAACCCCATGCTGAGTACGCAAGTACTAATCAGCATAAACAGCTCACTCAGTGTGACTGTTGCGGAAAAAGGGGACACACGAAAGATGTGTGTTGGTTCAACAAGCGGATTATCCAATGTGACTTCTGCGGAAGAAAAGGACATACCACTAAGGTATGTTGGCATGCTCAGCATAACAATGCTGACCACACTCAGTATCACCCTCAAAGGGTAATTCATTGTGACTTCTGTGGTAAAAATGGCCACACTATAAAAGTATGTCGTCACAAACTAAAAAATGACTTTGCACCTGTTTATACTAACAAGAAAGGACCCAAAAAGAATTGGGTACCTAAAGATGAATAGTTTAAAATGCAGGTCAACTTGACATGCGTGGAGAAGTCAAAACTTTGGTATATAGACAGCGCATGCTCAAGGCACATGACAGGTGATGAAACACAATTCATCACACTAGAGCTTAAACGAGGTGGTAGTGTAAGCTTTGGGGACAATAAGAAGGGTAAGATAGTCGGCTCGGGTACTATCGGAGGTAACCCAACTATTGAGTCAGTCTCCTTAGTTAAAGGTCTCAAATACAATCTGCTGAGTGTAGCTCAACTTTGCACAAGTGGCAGAAAGGTTGTATTTGATGATACCAAGTGTCAAATACTCGAGGGAAATACAAATGAATTAATTTTAACTGCCCCTCGTATAGACAATGTATACATGCTGAATTTGGAAAAACAGTTTTCTAAAAACATATGCTTAGTGTCTAAAGAGGATAACTCCTGGCTATGGCATAGAAGACTTGGTCATGTAAGCATGGACCTTCTTGCCAAACTAGCTAGAAAGCAACTAGTTGAGGGATTGCCCAAACTTAAATTTGAAAAAGATCAATTGTGTAAAGCTTGTCAGCAAGGCAAACAAACTAAGAAGTCATTTCCAAGTAAAAACATCGTCTCAACCAAGAGACCATTGGAATTACTACACTTGGATCTTTTCGGACCTATCCAGCCACTCAGCTTGGGAGGTAAGAAATTTTCCTTGGTCATTGTAGATGATTTCTCTCGGTACACTTGGATCATCTTGCTGAATAGCAAGGATGAAACATTTGAGATGTTTACCACATTAATTAAAAAGCTTGAAATTGACAAAGACCTAAAAGTAGCTCATATTAGAAGCGACAATGGTGGAGAATTCAAAAACCAACAGTTTGATGAATTCTGTGAAACCAGTGGCATTGACCACAATTTCTCTGCTCCTAGAACACCTCAACAGAATGGGGTTGTTGAAAGGAAGAACAGAACAGTTGTCGAAATTGCTAGAACCATGCTGAGTGAAAATAGGCTTCCAAAGTATTTCTGGGGTGAAGCTGTACACAGCATGCTATATTCTCAATAGGGCTTTAGTTAGACCTATTCTTAAGAAAACTCCATATGAACTTTGGAAAGGACGAAAGCCCAACATTGGCTACTTTCGTGCCTTTGGGTGTAAGTGTTTTATACTCAATACAAAGGATAACCTTACGAAATTTGATGCGAAAGCTGACGAAGTGATCTTTTTAGGGTACTCAACAAACAGTAAAGCATATAGAGTCTATAATAAAAGAACTCAGGTTGTAGAAGAATCTATACATATTGAGTTCGATGAAGCTGACCCTGCAGGGAAGTCAACCTAGCTCGAAGAAGATGAACTGAGCTCAGCCTCCGCTGACCAAAATGGTGCTCATGAGTCATCAATACAGGGGCTGACCAAAGGTAAACAAGAAGTTGAAATTACCTTTGCTGACCAATCTACTCCTGCAGAAATTGTAGAAACACATGTTCCAAATAACTCAGCGTTGCCCAAAGAAATAAGAATTCCACGAGGACATTCAGAAAAATCCATTCTTGATGCTGCTGAAAACAAGGTAATGACAAAAGATCAGCTTCGGAAGTATCTAAGCAATGTGGCTTTTGTATCTGTACATGAACCAAAGAACTTTGCTGATGCGGAGCACGATGAATACTGGATCAATACTATGCAAGAAGAGCTCGACCAATTCACAAGAAATGAGGTATGGGATTTAGTACCTAAGCCTAGGAATCAAAAGTCCATAGGAACTAAGTGGGTCTTTAGAAACAAACTAGATGAGCATGGGAATGTAGTCAGAAACAAGGCTCGACTTGTAGCTCAAGGCTATAGTCAGCAAGAGGGTATTGACTACGGTGAAACCTTTGCACCAGTGGCTAGGCTAGAAGCTATACGTATATTGTGTGCCTATGCTAGTTTTATGAACTTTAAATTATATCAAATGGATGTTAAAAGTGCATTTCTTAATGGCTTTATAAACGAAGAGGTATATGTTAACCAACCTCCTGGGTTTGAAGATCCAAAATTTCCAAACCACGTTTATAAACTCAAGAAGGCCCTGTATGGCCTGAAGCAAGCTCCAAGAGCTTGGTATGAGAGGTTGACCAACTTCCTACTGACCCTATGTCAGAGGAAAAGCTGACACAACCTTGTTCATTAAGAAAAAGGGGAAACATATCCTACTTGCACAAATCTATGTAGATGATATAATATTTGGTGCTACTGATGAATCTTTGTGTAAAGAATTTAGCAAACAAATGCAAACTGAGTTCGAGATGTCCATGATGGGTGAACTCAACTTCTTCCTTGGACTTCAAATTAAGCAAGGTAAGAATGGCATCTTCATAAGTCAGTCCAAGTACACCAAAGAGATGTTAAATAAGTTCGATATGGAAGATTGCAAACTCATATCAACCCCTATGGGTACTGATACTGTCTTTTGCAAAAATGAGAAAAGTAAGTCAATAGATAGTTGTAGGTGCCGCGGCCTCACCCGGGCAGACCGGGGGGTGGACACCGTTGATGACAGATGCTGTGATTGGCGCCGAAAGCAACCAATCGCGAAATCAAGCTGCTCGGCAGGGTCGGAGCTCGGAGTATGGAAGAGTCGCCACCCACGAATGGGAAATGAACACCGATCCCTTGCGGGAGACCGATGAGGGTTCGAGAAACTTAGGTATGAGCCGAGAAGGCTAGCTCCTTTCCGGACAAAGGCTACTAGGCACCCCGACATCGCCCCGTTATGAACCACCGGCCTCCTACTTAGCATGTTAGGCGCTAACGGACTAATCGCATATTTCTTTAAGTTTAAAATTCATTTGAAACCTTTTCTTTCTCGTTTTGAAAACCGTTTTGAGCATTTATTGAAAGTCATATTAGTAAAGAATCACCCATTTACATGAATTTAGAGTAGATGGAGGAAAGAGGGAGATAGAAGAACGAATTGATTTATTTACAACATGAATTGTGTCTTAAGTTATACATTAAATCTAAACTAACCTCATTCCCCAAAAATGAGTTTATTTACATGGTTCGTACCTTAATCTCCATTGGAACGATTTAGGTACGTTTTAAAACCCCGTTAATTTACATGACATCGACTCGAATCGCCGTTGGAATGACTCGAGCGTTTGGAAACGTGAGATAAGAAGTTTTAACAAAAAACGTGATTAAGCATACAAGTCCATTTATTTTTATACGAAACTGTTTAATTAGGAAAACGATTCAAAACTCGGTTATTTATAATGAAAATGGTTTTAATTACAAGGTTTGCTTAATCCGCCGTTGGAACGAATTAAGATTTCAACACGTGATATTTTTGGGAAACGGTTCAAGATGACAAAAATCTTTTATTTACACTTTAAGAATATCTAGAAAAGCTTTAATTGAAACAAACAACTTGAAATCTCTTTTTGTCTTTTATTTTCCCTTTTCACTCAATTATCCTTCATTTGAATATGATGACAACAATTAATAAATTAAATCCAAACTCACCCAACCAAAACATTTTCCAAAGCATATATATATATAGGAAATTCCAAAGGAAAAGAAGAAAGAGGTATATATATATTTTTTTTTTTGATAGAAATGATAATTATACATATACATTTAAAAGAAAAGATAAATAATGAAGACTATAATTAATAGGTAAAAATGACAATAATATTCACAAATGATAAGAAACTAACTTTTAACCCAAAAATGTTATGATAAGTGTATATAGAAAATAATCCCTAATAACCCCAAAATGACAAGTATGTATAGTTTAAATGAATTTAAAGGAAAATCTATATATATATACATATAATTTTATCAAGTTAAATTAATGAAAAATAATATCTAAACATGTTGAATAAATATATACAAAATAATTAAAAATAATTTGAATGCATGTATTGCATAATTATACATATATATATAAAGGACCAAAAGTCTAAAAGTTGAGAAAGAATGACCAAAGCAGCATTTTTTACATTTCAGCAGCTTCACCGACGGAAATTCCGTCGGTAAACTGCATTTTGTGACAGAAAATGGATAATTATAGAAACAGTACCTATCTTTTCAGATTTGTTCAAACACGTTAAATCTACTCTATTCTATCGTTTTGGATCTCCGAACTACCATAATTGGATCATAGTCTATAACAGAGGCTCCTAAAACGATGTTTTATTTTTAAAACGTTAATTAAAAAGGGCTTTTCTAAAATCTATATATATACAACGTTTTAATCCCGAACTACCCTCAAACGGGATCACGGTTCGTGTTGGGAAGTTAAAACGAGATTTTTTTTATTTCAAAACCAAAACAAACGTTTATTTAATACGAAACGAGAATTAAATAAATACGGGAAAGTAAATAAATGTGATAAATAAATAAATAACTAAGGAAATAAAAATTATAAACTAAATAAATAAAGGAAATAAAAGAAATAAATAAATGACACGAGTCTAGTCCTCGGATAATACCTCAAGATCGGTTGTAGGTGTCGCGGCCTCTCCCGGACGGACCGGGGGGTGGACACCGTTGACGACACATGCTGTGATTGGCGCCGAAAGCAACCAACCGCAGAATCAAGCTGATCGACAGGGCCGGAGCTCGGAGTATGGAAGAGTCGCCACCCACGAATGGGAAATGAACACCGATCCCTTGTGGGAGACCAATGAGGGTTCGGGAAACTTAGGTACGAGTCGAGAAGGCTAGCTCCTTTCCGGAGAAAGGCTACTAGGCACCCCGATATCGCCCGGTTATGAACCACCGGCCTCCTACTTAGCATGTTAGGCGCTAACGGACTAATCGCATATTTCTTTAAGTTTAAAATTCATTTGAAACCTTTTCTTTCTCGTTTTGAAAACCGTTTTGAGCATATATTATTGAAAGCCATATTAGTAAAGAATCACCCATTTACATGAATTTAGAGTATATGGAAGAAAGAGGGAGATAGAAGAAAGAATTAGTTTATTCACTACGTGAGTTAGGCTTCGTATTATACATTAAATCTACACTAATCTCACTCCCAAAAAACGAGTTTATTTACATGGTTCGTACCTCAATCGCCGTTGGAACGATTTAAGTACGTTTCAAAACCCCGTTAATTTACATGACATCGACTCGAATCGCCGTTTGAACGACTCGAGCGTTTGAAAACGTTTAGCAAAAAGTTTTAACCCTAAAACGTGATTAAGCATACAAGTCCGTTTATTTTTGTACCAAGCCGTTTAGTTAGGAAAACGATTCAAAACTCTATTATTTACAATGAAAACGATTTTAATTACAAGGTTCGCTTAATCCGTCGTTGGAACGGATTAAGGTTTTAAAACGTGACATTTTAGAAAACCATTTTAAAACAAGAAGAATAGAACTTTTATTTACACTTTTGAAGACATCTAAATACCTTTGACTTAAATAACCAAATTAAAATCTCTTTTTGTGGTTTATGCTTCTCATCTTCCCTCAAATTAATCCTTACTTAACATAATTATCACAATGAGCAAATTAAATCCAAAACCCACCTAATCTAAAATATCTAAAATATATACATATAAATGTAAAAAAAAGAAGAATAAATATATACATATATATACATTTTTAGTAAAAATGGTAATTATACCTATAGATTAAAGAGAAAATATATATATTCTTACAAAAAAAAAAAGAGAAAATATATATACTATGATTATTAGTAGGTAAAAATAATGTTAAACACTTTACACCTTTATTCCAATTAGAAAATATGTAAAAATAATGAACAAGGTTCATAAATGAAAAGAAAATAAATGTTTACCCAAAATAGTCCTTATGATAAATATATAGAAAATAACCTTCCTAATATTCATTAAATATAGATAATAGAAAATATCCCTTAACAACCCAAAAGTATTTATTACTTAACCATCTCAAAGGTTCAAACCAACAACCTCCAAAATAATAACTAAACCAAAAAAGGCTATATGCATACATGTAATTTTACCAAGCTAAATTAATATAAATGAAGTTTTGAATGAAAAATAGATAACTATATAATTTATAATTATTAGCTAAATATTCCCAAAATAATTTTAATAAGTATATTACATAATTAAATACATATATATACAAGTATAAATATCAAAAAGTTGAGAAAAGAGGGTTAAAAGAAGCATTTTTGGATTCCAGCAGCTTTACCGACGGAAAACCCGTCGCTAAACTGCTTTTAGTGACAAAAATACGAAAAATCTCAGAAACAGTCCTTTAACATTCCAGATTTGATCAAAACATTAGATCTACTCGGATAATACCTCAAGATCGGTATTGACAGATGAAGTCGGTTGATTCGACGAATTATGATTTTTCGGTGTTTTTTGTTTTTTTTTTGTAAAATATTTAACTTTTAGAAAATTTGGATTTTTTAGGAAAAAAAAATATTTTCTCCCAAAAATTGACTTTCTCTCTCTAAAAATGTCTAGAGTGAGAAAGCTCCCAAAAATTCCTCCTCCCCCAAAAATGCATGGGGATCCGTGCCTTTTATAGGCACGGATCCCAAAAAGTTTTGGACGTCGCCCGAAGGGAGTTTGGCGACGCCCAACTCACGTTGGGCGACGCCCAACGACCGTTGGGCGTCCGCCCGACGTCGTCGGGCATCGGCCGACGACTGCCAGGCGATACCCGATACGATCGGGTGGTCACCGAACGGCCGTCGAGCGACGTTGACCGTGCGTCGGACCGCGCCCGACGCTCGACGGGTGACGCCCCCTCTGCGACGGGTGACGTCCGACGCTCGGCACGCCGGACGGGCGCCCGACGTGCCGCGGTTCACGGAGCGACGATCGCTGCTGGGAGCGTCATTCATCACTCACCGATCGACGCTCGGCCTCCGGGGCCTTATCGCTCACTGTCGTAATAGTGAACGTGCCCGGCCTCACTCAAGAGACGCCGAATTTGTTAGCGGGGCTTTCAAGTACCGGCTCTCTGGGCTTTTCTGTTTATTTTTAAATTTTCTAATTAATGGAATCAACCGACTTGGCCGTTTATCGTGTGTTTTCGTCACAGGTCCTCCGACTCGGTGTCTACAGTTGCCCCTACTTTTCTATTTTGACAGTGATGTGTGTGTTTTTGAAAACATTTTCCGTGAACGCAACACATGCAATGGAAATATATTAAAGTAAAAGACACATATAGAGTTGGAGGAGGAATACCTGATCCCCGCGCCGCACGCTCCAGCCTTGTCTTCAATGTTCACCTCGGCTACCCCATCTTTGCCTTTGAATCGGCTGCCGATGGATGCTTTTCTTGGGGACCCTAGTCTAAATCGACTGCGGGTAAATGGCTCTTTCTAGCGACCCTAGTCATCGACCGCGGGTAAGAATGGCTCTCTCTAGCAACCTCGATCATCGACCGTAGATAAAATGGCTCAATAGCAACCTCGGTCATCGACCGTAGTTAAGATGGCTCAATAGCAACCTCGGTCATCGACCGTAGGTAAGACGGCTCAATAGCAACCCCGGTCATCGACCGTAGGTAAGACGACTCAATAGCAACCCCGGTCATCGACCGTAGGTAAGAGGGCTCAATAGCAACCTCGGTCATCGACCGTAGGTAAGATGGCTCAAAAGCAACCTCGGTCATCGATCGTAAGTAAGATGGCTTAAAAGCAGCCTCGGTCATCGACCGTAGATAAGATGGCTCAAAAGCAGCCTCGGTCATCGACCGTAGGTAAGATGGCTCAAAAGCAGCCTCGGTCATCGACCGTAGGTAAGATGGCTCAATAGCTATTCTGAACTTCAGAACACTATCGTCTGTATTTTTACTGGAGCTATCGTCTCGGGTATTTGAGTTGTTGATAGGAACGTCCTTATCCTTTCGTCGGGAACCTTTAGACTAAAAATTATTTTTCCATTGACTGTTGTCTGTATTTTGATTGGCGCCACTGTTCTGTAAAATTTTGGCTGTCATCTGGAGTCATATCCTTGGGGTATTGGTCACCGCCTGGCAGAAGCGCAGGCTGAAATGGACTGCAAATCGGAGGTCTGTGCACCTGGTAATTAATTATTTACTTTTTACCTTTATGTCACGTCGTACCTTTTTCGCTTATTACGAAAATGCCATTCCCTTTCCTTATAAAAGGGTGATGGGGTTGATTTCCAACCCCGCACCTTCTCTCTCTTTGATGACAAGTAGAGAAATTCTGATCAACTTCCATCCCTGTGGGGGCGTCGTTGGGTTCGACGGGGGGAAGCTCCGATGCCAAAGTCAGTAAGGAATATCAAGAAAGCAAACTGAATCGACATGAGGTAAGGGAATGTGTACCTGAATAGCCTGAGACGTAGGCTATATATAGCTAGAAAGTTGTAACCTTCGGTAACTAGAAAGTCTCCATTAATGTTCCATTAATGGCGGTTACAAGTTATCCTTAAGCTGACGGTTAGCTAATTGATAGCTCATTAATGGTCTTTATGGCCAGGTCGGCCCGGCCGTTATAATGGCGAATGAGTTGTTCAAGGAGATTCGCCTCATGGGTTCGCCGACGGGTTTCCTTTGATGGATCTTTGGAGATCCGGTGATCCGCCAGGCGGATCTTGTCAATACGCGGCGCTTCCTTAGGTGAATATCCTCCTTAGTCCTCGGGATAATATCTCCATGTTATCAGAAGCCCCCCCCTAAGTTCCCTTAAAGTCCTTTAGGGCTTTTGAGCTTCTGCGCGCCGTCATCACTACCCACATTAATGAGCACTCTGTTCGATGCCAATCGCAGAGTGACACGTGTAATAGGTGCACTGTCCAAGGTAGAGAAGACATCTTCTTCTCCCTCCTCTTTCTTTTCCTTTTACTTTTTCATTTCGTATTCGTTTTCTTTCTCGCTGCTCGAAGCTTTTTACTGGGTATTTTCAGAGTTCCACTGAAGCTTTTCGCTTACATGTAAGTCCATCTTCCTCATTCTACTTTTCTGAATGTTTAGAAGTTCTTCATCATCCTCTAGATCATCCTCTGAGCGTTTTAATTTAACCTCTTCTCCTGAAATTGAAGTTAGTTTTAGTTGGACTACGTCGTCATCGGAAAACTCCTCTTCCCCGGAAGATACAGCTTGTTCCGATTTAGCCGAGTTGCGTAACTCGGCGTGTAATCGCTATCAAACTCGTTCCACTAGAAGTCACATTCTCTCAACCACTGGTGTCACACCGATCGTAGATTCTAGGCATTTCTGGGGAACAATGGCCTCTTCCTCTTCCCGACCTAGGAAAAAGAATCCTCGAGCGGAATCTGTTTCGTCTCGCATGAGTGCCGCGAATCTGGCGGATCTAGCGATTCGCTTCCCCTGGATCAATAATTATGAGACTCAATTAGCGGCGGCTCATCAACGTCCCTCTTGTCCGCCAAGTGGCTTTTTAACCGTGTATTGTAGTCACGTGGAGAGAGGGTTCCGCCTTCCTCTTCCCAAGATGATGGCGGACATCCTTTCCTATTTTGATATCACCGCCTGCCAACTACACCCCAATGGCTGGTTGGATATTACTTTAGATTGCTATCTAGCTTCGAACTTAGGGGTGGTATACACTGGGCGGATCTTTAGAGCTTTTCATAAACCGTCAAAGCGAAAGTCAGAGTCGTTCCTTACTTTTGCAAAATTTGGAGTGTATTCGCCATTCAGTGGCAAAATGTCCAACGTCCACAGTTGGGATGAGAAATTCTTCTATGTGAAGATAAATGAGGGTGAATCCCTGGGTTTCCCAACATTCTGGAATCCCAAACCTCTGTATATGGCGGGTGATATGCGAATATTGATGGCGAGTGATGAGGTAGTGGCGGACCTCATGAAGAGTGTCAAGGCGGATTCCTGGACATATGCGGATGCATTAGCCTTCATGATGAGCGATATTCCTCTAATTCACAAAGAGGGGGACAAGTTCATTTACTCGAAGATTACACAGTTTGATCAAGGTAACTTTGTTTCCTTCTTGAACCTTGATTACTTTATTGTTTTCTTTGGCATGGGTTTATCTAAGGCCAATCACGCTCTTGCAGAGAAGCGTAGGAATTTTTTGGAGGATGAGGCCCGCAAGAAAGCTCAAGTGGCGAATCCCCAAAAGGATACAGGGAAACGTCTGGCGGATGCAATGGTCGATCCGCCTCCGAAAAGGAGCAAGCCTGCAGCTTCTGGTGGTTCCAAGTTTATGGCGGATGCCATGAGATCCGCCATGCTTGCGGGGGAGATGGAACAAGTAGGTCCCTTTTTTATCCGATCGTTATGTTAGGAATTTAAGTTTTGATCCTTACTTCCCTGTGCAGACGGTGAAGCCTGACCTAGGCAAATACTGGTCCGCTAAATATGGGGCTGAGGGATCCCTGGAGAATGAGTCGGTTATCAATGACTTGGATGAGGCTCTGGGCCAATTGGGCGAAGTGCAGAGGAATCAGAATCAGATTCCCGGATCAATTCATTCGCAAAGGGGAAAGACGGAGCTTCTTACGGTAGGTCCCCTTGTTAGAAAAGAACTGTTTCAGAAAAAGCTATACTCGTGTTTTTCATTCTTGACGAAAGGGTTTATCCTTTGACAGATGTATACTCGCATACGTGCTATGGAGGCGGAGCTCCTTCAAGGTGTGGCAGATAAGGCTACCATAGATAGGCTGGAGAAGGAAATAGCCGATGCCAGGGCGAATATAGCATCCACCACAACTGCCTTGGCCCTTAAGGATGCTGAGATAAAGAAACTGACGGAGAAAGTCGAGGCTAACGCCAAGGAGCTCGAGAACGCTGTAGGGGAAGCTGAGTACATGGCTGGCGAGCAGACTTTCTTTTACGGTGAACTGATCATGGCGTATGTCTCGCTGGCGCATCCCGAGATCGATTTCACAGATCCGCAGTTCGCCGTTCCAGAGCCAGAAGATGTTCTTAAATTTAACAAAATGCCTGACGCCAAGGAATACCTCCGAGACTATGTTCGAAAATGGATGAAGGGGCCCATTGAAGATAGCAAATCTGCCACCACTGTCCAGATAGTGGAGCATGAAGAGGTGCCCCCGAAGTCTGGCGAGGAGCCGATAACCGATGGCACCGTTCTCCCTGGGGAAATACTTTCGGTGGAAAAGGAAGTCCCTTTGGCGAGCGTATCTGAGGCTGTGGAGAAGGAGGCTTCTCAAGCAAGTGTCGTAGGCGAGAAGAGTGCAAAGGAGGATGCTCCTATTATTACATAGTCGTTTACTTTTGATTTGTAAAAAATCTTTAAGTACAATTTGTTTAATCCTTTATGGCAGCTATTTATTTTACTGTTACGTTTGCGTAAGTAAATATATAGGCATCTAGGATTTATTTTGGAGTAGGTGGCCAGCCATACTCCATTGCAGGAACTTTTGTGAAGGTTAGAAGCTGTTTTATTCCATTGAAGGAAGTAAAGCTGCCTAGGGGATCAATTTGCTACCTGTCTTTGAGGTGAAGCGATCCGCCCGTAGGACTTGTGAATCCTTTTTTGGGAAGGATGTAGGAGAGTGTAAAGACCTTGCGTCCAAGGATCGTTTTAACTCTATCTAAAATGGGGATCCTCTCAGAGATGGATCCGCCCATGAGATCGATTCTCCTATGTTTGAGGAGAAAAAGCAGCTATGAGATAGCAATACTTGTTTTAATGCGGAGAGCGTTGGATGCCCCCTTCTTTTTAAGACTGGAATATTAATATTGCTGCAAGAAAAACTTTAAAAAGAACATAGAGAATGGAACAATTTCTGTTTATTGATAGGAGAAATGCTTTATTACAGCAAGCAGGTCTTACATGTGAGCCTCGTTAAAACCTTTAATAAGAAAAACCACATGGGAAAAAAGCTTACTAAAGGAAAAAGAGTACTCAAGACCGTATGTACATCCTATTTTCTGATAAAGTATTTGCGGAGATTTTGGAGGTTCCACGTGCGTGGTAATGTGTTCCCCTCCATGTCTTGAATCTTAAATGTGGCGAACCCAATTTTGTCCACTATTTGATATGGTCCCGTCCAGGTGAGCCCTAGCTTGCCCTTCCCTTCTCGAGACTGGATCTTGTCCGCCTTGCGGAGCACGAGGTCTCCCACATTCAGGTCCACAGGTTTGGCATTTTTGTCATGGTAAGCGGCGATCCGCTACTTGTATGCCGCCATACGTACATAAGCCTTGTCTCTTCGCTCATCCACTTGATCAAGACTCTCTGTTAATCTGTGGTTGTTCTCTTCCTCGCAATAGAATGCAACTCTATCACTTGGGACCAGTATTTCAACTGGGATTACAGCTTCTACACCATGAGAGAGGGCAAATGGTGTTTCTCCTGTGGCCGTTCTAGGAGTGGTGCGATACGCCCATAAGACGCTTGTCAACTGATCCGCCCACTTCTTATCATGTTCCCCCAGTCTTTTCTTTATTCCTTTTACGATCGTTCGATTCGTAACTTCAGTCATACCATTGGATTGAGGATAATAAACGGAGGCGAATCTGTTCAAAATGCCTAATTTCTCACAGAAAGTTTTGAACTCATCACAGTTGAACTGTGTTCCGTTATCAGTGATGATGGTGTGAGGTACGCCATATCTTCCCACGATATTGTCCTTAACAAATTCCACCATTCGTTCGGCCGTGATGGAGGAGACAGCTTCGGCTTCTACCCACTTGGTGAAGTGATCTACTGCCACTACCACATACTTCCTCTGTCTACGAGTAGGAGGAAACGGTCCAATGATGTCAATTCCCCAGATGGCAAAGGGTCGCCCTTCAATGATAGGCCTCTGGAGATGTTTGGCTGTGTGTGATTCATTTGCATGAATCTGACAATTATGGCATGATTCCACCAATTTTTGTGAATCAAGCTCGGCAATAGGCCAATAAAATCCTGCTAACCTGGATTTCTTTAAGATAGTGGCGGATGCCTCATAGGCCCCACATGATCCCTCGTGCAGCTCCTTGAGGACTTGTTGTCCTTCTTCTGGCAGAATACATTTTAACCAAGGATGGCTAAATGACTTTCTATAGAGGCAATCATTGATCATGGAGAAATAAGCCGCTTTCCTGATGATCCGTCGAGCCTCCTTCTTATCGATGGGTAGAGCTCCATCTGACAAATACTGGCGAAGTTCTGTCCGCCAATCATCCTCTACCATGGTGAGTATGGATACTTCTTCGGAGGTGAATGCCGGAGCTGCTTTAACCTCGAAGGGGCATTGTGGATCTGTCCAGCTCTCTTCACTGGAAGCCATTTTTGCTAGGTGATCGGCTTCAGTGTTTGATTCTCGGGGCACATGGACCAATTCCCATTTGGTTTCTTTAGCTTCGAGGTGATCCAACAACTTTTTGACCTCGGTAACGTATTTGGCCAGAACGTCATCCTTCACCTCGTAATTTTTGATCACTTGATTGACCATCAACTTGGAGTCACTATAGATCACGATCCGCTCTGGAGTGATTTCTTTAAGCAGGCGTAACCCTAATATTAGAGCCTCATATTCGGCGGCATTGTTGGTGGCATGGAAATCCAACTTTGCTGCATACCGTAATCTTATGTACTGGGGGCCCTTGATCACGATACCTATGCCAGCTCCCTCTGCAGAGGAAGCCCCATCCGTGTACATCGTCCACTCCTCTACTTGAGATTTAGGGAGATTGACCCCTTCTTCCATGAATTCATTCACAAAGTCTGCCAAGACTTGACTCTTCAAGGCGGTCCGACTCTCATATCGCACATCAAACTCTCCGAGGCGAATTGCCCATTCCATCAACCTGCCTGAAGTGTCTGGCTTTTGCAATACTTTTCTCATGGGTATATTCGTGCAAACTATGACAGTGTGAGCCTAGAAGTATGGTCTAAGGCGGATTGCCATGGTGACAACGGCCAGAGCCATTTTATCAAGCTTAGAATACCTGGTTTCAGCATCCTTCAATACTTTGCTCATATAATAGATAGGATACTGTTGGCCATCCTCTTCTCTTATCATGACGGTGCACACAGCTTTCTCCGTAACCGAGACATACATGTAGAGATTCTCACCTTTTAGGGGTCGGCTCATCATGGGCGGTTCCGTGAGAAACCGTTTGATCCCCTCGAAAGCCTTTTCACAATCCTCATTCCACTCGAATGCCTTTTGCTTCTTGATGACCTCATAAAAGGGTTGACACCTACGAGCGGAACAGGAGATAAACCTGCCCAAGGCCACGATTCGCCCGTTGAGGCGTTGCACTTCTCTGATGTTCCGTGGTGCCTGCATTTCCAGAACAACCTTAATCTTGTCAGGATTTGGGCTCACTCCTTTTTCACTAATCATGAATCCCAGAAACTTTCTGTATGTCGCACCAAAAGTACATTTCTCTGGATTCAACTTAATATTGTGGCGTCGAAGTACGGCCAGTACCTCCCTTACATCGTCCGCATGCTTCTCCACGGTAGTGCTTTTGATGATCATGTCATCTACATAGACAGAGTAGTTATCACCTTTGCTTTCTGTGAATATCTTGTTCATCATCCGCTGATAGGTGGCTCCTGCGTTCTTTAGCCCAAAGGGCATGACTTTGAAGCAATAAGTGGCTTGGTGAGTCACGAACGAGGTTTTGATTCTATCGGAAGGCTCCATGGGGATTTGATGATAACTCAACTTTATGTTTGTAAAGGAGTACATAGCATGTCCGGCGGTTCCATCTACGAGTATGTCAATACACGGCAAAGGATAGTTGTCTTTGGGACAAGCTTTGTTGAGATCCGTAAAGTCAATACACATGTGGTAGGATCCGACTGCCTTTTTCACCAGAACGACGTTCGCCAACCATTGCGTATAAAGGACCTCTTCAATGGCGTCTGCCCGTTGGAGCTTGGCGATCTCTTCCTCTATCACCTTCTGCCTTTTAAGCCCATGGTTTCTCCGTTTCTGAGCCACGGGGACCACATCCTTGTCAATGTTAAGTTTGTGAGTGATCACGTCTGGGCTGATCCCTGGGAGAATTTCATCTTTCCACGCAAAGACGTCCTCCGCTTCATGGAGAACCTTGGTGATTGCTTCTTTGACTTCACCCTTGAGTCCTTTAGCCATTCGCACCTGCTTTTCATCCTCCATAAGCTACATTTCTGTCTCGCCCAAAGCCATAGTGACGAGTTCCTCTTCATCTTCATCTTTAGATTGGGGGCGAATCATTAGCGATGCCGAATATGTCTCTTGGGCCACCTTTTGGCTCCCTCGGATCATTACACCTCCCTTAGGCGTGGGGATGTAAAGAGCTAAGTGGCGTATGGAGATAAGGGCAGCTGCTTCGGAGATAAAGGGCCGTCCGAGGATAATATTATAGGCTAACTGACCATCCAAGATAGAAAATTCTAGATCACCTCTCCAGACTTGATCTTCATCTGCTAACGATGCCAAAGTCAGTAAGGAATATCAAGAAAGCAAACTGAATCGACAGGAGGTAAGGGAATGTGTACCTGAATAGCCTGAGACGTAGGCTATATATAGCTAGAAAGTTGTAACCTTCGGTAACTAGAAAGTCTCCATTAATGTTCCATTAATGGCGGTTACAAGTTATCCTTAAGCTGACGGTTAGCTAATTGATAGCTCATTAATGGTCTTTATGGCCAGGTCGGCCCGGCCGTTATAATGGCGAATGAGTTGTTCAAGGAGATTCGCCTCATGGGTTCGCCGGCGGGTTTCCTTTGGTGGATCTTTGGAGATCCGGTGATCCGCCAGGCAGATCTTGTCAATACGCGGCGCTTCCTTAGGTGAATATCCTCCTTAGTCCTCGGGATAATATCTCCATGTTATCACTCTTCTTTCTCTCTCTAACACTAACCTTAGAGAATTCTCGTGATGGGTTCGGATAGATACGATGGCACGAAGGGTATGGAGGCGGGTTTCGAGGACTTGACTAGAGTGGCTCCCTTTCAGAATCCTGATTCTCACCTGAGCCGAACCAACGTCCATCCGGTAAGTACCCCCCATTTTTTTATCATTTGTCAAGACTTCTAGGTTTTAGCAACTCCCTCTTGAACGTTATTTACATGCTAACCTTTAATCCGCTTAGAAGCCTTTTAGTTAGAAAACGTGAATTTTTATGCACGTAGGCAATGCTTTATGTTTTTTTATTTGTTGAAAGAATGTGAACTTTGCATATGCGAATAGTAAGAATGCGAACAATGCATGCGATTAGGAAACGTGAATAGTGCACGTGAATAGTAAAACGTAAGAATGTACGTGAATAGTAAAACTTGAATAGTGCATGTGAATAGTAAAAACGTGAATAGTGCACGTGAATAGTAAAACGTAAGAATGTACGTGAATAGTAAAAAACGTGAATAGTGCACGTGAATGGTAAAAACGTGAATAGTGCACGTGAATAGTAAAACGTAAGAATGTACGTGAATAGTAAAAACATGAATAGTGCACGTGAATAGTAAAAACGTGAATAGTGCACATGAATAGTAAAAATACTAAATGCTCTTAACCCAAGCTTGAATTGGATTAAGCTCCTCGCAAGCACGTGGGAGAGTGGAATACCAAAGAATAATGAATTAAATAAAATCCTATACAAATGATCCTACGAATGAAATCTCAAAGAGTAACGATCCTAACCGAAAGGAATTTCTATGTTAGATTTAAACACAACCGAAAGGATAACTAGCTTAACAGAATTCTTATTAGACGTACGTATAGAAGTGAGGCTCTCGAGGGATAATGACTCTAGTTTAGCCTCTTGCCTTATCCGTATTGTTCCCTCCAAGTCATTGGCATTACTGGGACCACCGCGGATATTCATGCTTGGTATGCTATGCTTAGCCCAGCGGCTAAGGCCCGCGTTCGAGAGTTGGGCTTCGAGCCCTTTATTCTGGTGCTGCCTCGTGCCAATGGTGTGTGTGACCGATGTGGCTTGCGTGCTCTATGTGAGAGGTGGGTAGACTCGACTCACACCTTTCACCTTTCGTTTGGGGAGATGACGATCTCGCCCCGTGACTTCTCGCTATTGACTGGACTGCGGGGTAGCGGCATTCCGATCCCCCTTTGCTTCGATATGGTGCGTCCTCGGGTCAACCCTGCCGAGATAGCTGATTTGATTGGACCCGGAGTCTACACGGGTGCCGGGGCCACTCCGGTGAAGTTCGTTACTACCTTCGGGCTACTGAGTCGTAGGGACTTCTGCGACCGAGATGACACGGATCGGGCCACCCGCAGCTTTCTCTTGTACGCTTTAGGCGAGACGATCTTCCGCACCAAGAGCGGAACCATACACGCAGGTCTCATCCAGGCGTTCCGCGATTTGGACGCAGTGTCGTCCTATGATTGGGCTGGAGTGGGCTTGGCATTTCTATACAAGTTTTTGGACTTGACTTGCCGGAAGTGCAAGGATTTCGGCGGCTACACCTTTGCCCTCCTGGTGCGTTTTCTGTCCTCGTCTTGTGTCTTTATTCTTTCCACGATTTCTGCTTCTAACGTCGGTTTTTTCCGAGCAGGTTTGGGCCTATGAGAGGAGGATTCTCCCGAGCACCCGCAGGAGTAGACCGCGCCTGACCACGCCTCCACTTATGGCGAGGTGGAGTGATTTTGACTTGCGCGTCGAGAGGAGACGGATGGTGGCACGACTCCTATTATGGATTGACACACGGAGCCTGGGGCAGGTGAACATCTCCCGACTATGCTGAATTTTCGTTCGTTCGAGTCTGATTTTTCTTATTTTTTCAGATTTCTTTTAGATGGGATGACCTCGACTTCGGTCCTGATTACGCCTATGTCACCCGCATCTAGGGGCAGCAGTGTGTGCTTACAGGTCCATGCGTACGATTGTGGTATTTGGGCGACATGAGTTTTACCGGGGTTGACTCCACACATTGGACTCCAGGCGAGATCCCTGTGTCCATGTTCGCGGTGAGGACCATGCCCCTGCAGGAGATACGTCGTGATTTGACTCACCGATTTGCGCCTCGGGACGTGTGGGACCACGCGGGGGGTCATGCCCACTATTTATCGACATTGTTGACTCTGATGGACCCCCTGAGGTTGTGATGGACGTGGATCCTGCGGATGACGTGTTCTCAGTGGCGGCCTTCGCTGGGGTCTTCGGCCTAGAGGAGGTTCCGGTAAGTGCTTGACTTATTTATTCTTTTATTTGTGAGACAATTAGGTGTATTCATTTTGTCTTTGCTTGCAGGAGGGTTCCCTGAGGAGCGCTCGGACGTCGGACTTTTTCGATGGTACCCGAGCCCGGGCATCCGCAGGCGAGCCTTCCTATTACGTCGGCGAGTCCTCAGGCGCTGCCCGACCAGAGCGGCTCCACCTTGGCGCATCTTTCCCGATCCCAGGGAGAGAGTATTCGACGGTTCATTATGGCGAGGTGGGCGTGGCATATGTCGGCGTTGAGACAGCCCCTCCGGTTTTCACCTCGATGGTGCCGTTCGATCCCCCTTGATGCCCTCCATACCTCGAGGGAGACGTGCACCGACCTCGTGGGGTTATCTGATTACTTTCGAGAGCGGCTCAACCTGCGTTGCGCCAACCACCTGGTAAGTATTCTTATTTTGTCATAGTGTAGTGAAATGTATGCATGTGATGCGCTTATGTATGTATAACCTCCATTGTTATTTATTTTGGATTTTTTTTATATTTGCAGAGCGATCTTCACGCTAACGATCAGCGGTTCAGCGAGTCGCAGCGGGATGCCGATGCTAGGGTCGGATGTCTCTACCGAGAGAGAGATGCTTATTGGTCGGAGATGATGCGAGTGGAGATCGAGGGGCGCCTTACCGTGGAGGAGGGTCGTCGGGTTGCCGAGGAGGCCTTAACCGCGGAGCGGGCTTCTCGTCTGAGGGACTTCAAGGACTTCTGGGATTTTCCTCCTCATTAGGCCCATTATTTGTAGTTTTCTCATTAGTATTACCCCGATGTATAGCTTGTATATAGGGAGAGGGGTGGATAGGATGTAGGCTTTTTGTGAAAGTGGTAGGAAATGTATAACTCATGATTCATAATACAATGCATTCAGTAGATTATAATGATTCCAATCGTCCTCTTCAAATATATTCATGCCTTTATTTATTTACAAACAACAGAAATACTTAGCCGCTTATACATTATTTCGTAATTGCTCAAGATATAACTACTTTTACCAGGATCCGCCTTTTTTCGGTTTTCAGATCCCAGCGATTTTTCAACTCTCTTTTTATTATCCCGGAATTTTCAAATGAGCGCCCTTTCGGGTTTTCACCCATTGGGATGTCCCTTATTGTTGCATAGGTCGCCCTTTGCGGGTTTTCAACCTATCGAGAATTTTTATCTTTTTTTTTTTTTTTACGAAAAGTATTTCTTAAGCCTATCCAGATTGGTAGGTTCGGAGAACTCCATGCCGTCCATAGTAGTAAGCTTCACCGCCCCTTTGCTTGGGGTCTTCTTCACGAGGAACGGTCCTTCCCAGTTTGGCCTAAACTTGCCCCTAAAGTCAGTGTGCGTCAGACGGATCTGTTTCAGCACCATATCTCCTTCTTTGATAGGGCTGGCCTTGACCTTTTTATTGAAGGCTCGGGCCATCCTTCTCTGATATAACTGCACATGGTAAAGAGCCTCCATCCTTTTCTCGTCCACCAATGCTAACTGCTCATATCGCTTCTTAACTCATTCCGTCTCGGGGATCTCTGCTTCTACTACGATTCTCAGCGATCGCTTTTCAATCTCAATCAGGAGAACGGCTTCTGCCCTATATACCAAGGAGAACGGCGTTGCCCCAGTTGACGTTCTAACCGTCATGCGATAGGCCCATAAAGCGAGCGGAAGCTGCTCGTGCCAATTCCGATGCGACTCCACTGTCTTTACGAGGATCCTCTTAAGGTTCTTATTTGCCGCTTCTACTGCCCCGTTAGCTTGTGGGCAATATGGAGAAGATCTATGCTGCTCGATACCGTATTCCTGGAGGAGACTTCTCACTTCCCCCTGAAACTGGACCCCATTATCTGTGATCATGTGGTGAGGCACTCCGAACCTGGTGATTAGGTGCTTTTCAATGAACTTCCTCATCTGCTTAGATCCCAACTTGCTAAATGATTCTGCCTCTACCCACTTGGTGAAGTAATCAATGGCGACTGCAATGAATTTGTGTCCGTTCGACGCATTAGGCCTCACCTCACCGATGATATCAATGCCCCAAGCTGCAAACGGCCAAATGGGTGCTAACACGTGCAGTTCCATAGCTGGCAAGTGATTATAATCTCCGTGGATTTGACAATCATGGCATTTCTTCGCGTATTCATTGCAATCTCTTTCCATGGCGAGCCAATAGAAGCCTTGCCTTACGATTTTCTTTGCTAACACTGTTCCTCCCATATGGGCTCCACAAATCCCCGAGTGTACTGATTCCATTGCCTCACGGGCTTCCCCCTCATCCAAGCACCTCAATTGTAAACCATCGGCGTGTCTTTTGTAAAGCAAGTCATCGTGGATGACAAATTGCTGAGCTAACCTTCTGATCACAGCCTGATCCCTAAGTTCTGATTCTGCTGGGTACGTTCCATTTTTCATGAAGTTCACGATATCGAAATACCAAGGTTTTTCATCGACTCCCAACAACATTACATCCTCATAGCACGGTTTGTGGGACCTCCTCAATACCAAAGGCTTCGAGGCAAGGTTCCGAGGATTATCCCACACCGACACCAAAGTGGCCAAAGCATCCGCTGCTTGGTTCTATGCTCGAGGAATGTGATAAAAGCAGCACTCGCTGAATCTCTGTGCTAACCCCTCCAGCTGGTCTAGGTATGGACGCAACCTTTCTTCCCTTACTTCCCAATTTTCCTGTGCCTGCTCAATAATCAGTTTTGAGTCGCCCCAGATTTCAACATATGATGCTCCCAGCGCTGCTAACGACTCTAACCCGTAGATGCACGCTTCGTACTCGGCCATATTATTGGTGAGAGGAAACGACAACTTCTTCGCCATTGGAATCCTTTCTCCTTCCGGTGAGACAAGTAGCACTCCTATCCCGGCTCCATTCGAGTTAATCGCTCCATCAAAGAACATTTTCCACGGTATAACTTATATTGCGTTCAAGTGCTCATCAGGGAAATCATAGTTTATCTCCTCCTCTTCCGCATTTAGAGGCTGATTGGCCAGAAATTCCGCTACGGCTCTCCCCTTAATAACCTTTTTCGTTACATATTCGATGTCGAATTTAGACAAGAGCAACAACCATCGGGCTAGCTTCCCTGTTAGAGACGGAGTCCGGTACAGATACTTCACGGGATCCATCCGGGAAATAATGATTACTTTGTAAGATTGAAAATAGTGCCGCAGCTTCTTTGTTAGCCATACCACTGCCACGCACGTCTTTTCAATCATGTTATACTTAAGTTCGTATTCCAGGAACTTCTTACTCAGATAATACACCGCATGCTCCACACCGGTGTCCCCTTCCTGGGCCAGCATTGCCCCAATTGATCGCTCCTTGATCGCTACATAGAGGAGAAGCGGTTTTCCGAGTTTAGGCGGTCTCAAAACCGGTGGATTAGACAAATAGTTCCGGACAATCTCCAATGCTTGCTGGCACTTATCATTCCAAACCGTGCGTTGATCTTTCCATAGCAACTTAAAGATCGGCTCGCAGATCGCAGTGAGTCGTGCTATGAACCGACTGATATACTGAACCTGCCCCAGAAATCCTCTCGCTTCTTTCTCATTTTTTGGTGCTGGCATTTCCTGTATGGCCTTTACCTTGTCGGGATCCACCTCGATCCCCTTGTTACTGATCACGTAGCCTAAGATTTTCCCCGATGAAACACCAAAGAAGCACTTCTTCGGGTTCAACCTTAGCTTGAATTCTGCAATTCGGGCCAAAAACTTCTCAAGTGCAGCGAAATGCCCTTCTCTTGTCTCCGATTTGACCATCATGTCGTCCACGTAGACTTTCACTTCCTTGTGTATCATATCGTGGAACAATGCCATAGCCATCCGTTGATAAGTTGCCCCGGTATTTTTCAATCCAAATGGCATTACTCTATAACAGTACGTTCCCCATTCAGTTGTGAACGAGGTCTTTGCTTTGTGCTTTTCAGCCATCTGAACTTAAATGTAGCCCATGAAGCCGTCCACACTCGTGTGTAAGATGCTGGATGCTGCACTGTCAATCAATACATCGATGTGAGGCAATGCGAACTCATATTTGGGGCACGCCTTGTTGAGATCTCTATAATCGACGCACATTCTCACTTTACCGTCTTTCTTCGCGATTGGCACTACATTGGCGACCCACGGAGGATAGTCGATTACTTCGATAAAACCTGCCTCTAACTGTTTCTTTACTTCTTCTCTGATCTTATCTGCCCATTCCGACCTCATGCGTCGGAGTTTCTGTTTCACGGGTCTAGCATCGGGGTATGTTGGAATACGGTGAGTTACGATTGATTGGTCGATCCCTGGCATGTCTTCATATGTCCAAGCAAACACTATTTCGTATTTTTTAATTATTCTCTCAAATTCTTTCCTCTCTTCAGTAGTTAATTCTTGAGCAATTTGTATAAGTTTAGGATTTTCATCCGTGCCAAGATTGAAAGTTGACATTTCTATTGTATTGATTTCAAATGTAGGCATGTTATATGAATGAGAATGCATGGAATGATCAGAATCAACATCAAGCAAGTAAGCAAAATCAGAATTCATTTCATTGATAGTATTGGTGAGTACATCGTCGGATTCAAATAAAGCAGTAATACAATTGTCATCATCGGGGTTCTCGGGTTTCTCATAGGCCTTGGAGGTACCGGGCTCGTCCACCGCTCCCACAGTGGCTTCCATTGTGATGACCTGCTCCTCGGCATTCAGATCTAACATCATGATCTCTTCGACGAAGCAGCTTGCTTCTCCTTTGCCCCAGCTGGTGAGATCGTTGAAAATCTCAAAGCCTGACAGAATCTTTCCTTTGGTGCTAGTCCATGACTCGGGAGCCCCAGAATAAACCTTCCCGTGGCCCTGATCCACAAAATACTTCTTTAGGCCCACCTTTCCCTCACTTCCTGTGTTGGACGGACCTCCCAGCTCATATCCCAAACCCCTCCGGGTTTTCTGACTCTTGAAGTCCGGAGATTCTGGCAACCCTTGATGGTGTGCTCCCAAGCCCATACCGGGGATGAAACCCCTTTCATCATCTTTATCACATCGGTGGTCATGCTGGACTCGTAGATCCCAGAAACCTGGAACCCGGAGAAAAGCTGAGGCTCAATTCCCAAGGCAGCCACTGAACTTAACTTCTCAGCTCTAATCGTCACTATCTTATGGAACCATGGGCGTCCCAACAACACAGCAAAGGTCACTGGTATATCTAGCATAGTGAACTCAGTTTCTTCCTCATGCGGCCCTACTTTCAGCTTGGCCTTAAAGACTCCTTCAATGTGTCTACGGCTATCATCATAGGCCCTGATCACGGTTTCCGAGGCGGTCAAATCTCCTCTTTCTACTCCCAACTTGGACAAGAGTTTCAGCAGGCAAACATTAATGGCCGATCCATCATCAACCATTACACAGCTAGTTTTCTTTCCATTAATTTCAGCTCGGATGTATAAAGGCTTGTTGTGAGCCTTCCCCTCTTTCGGGAGATCTTCATCGGTGAAGGTGATTTCAGTCCTCTTTCGGGCCATGATTGCCCCTACTAATGTCGTCGGCTCAGTATCGGTAGAGATGACCAAATTCTGCAATTCTTTCATCAAATTTTCACGGTGATACTTAGAATGGCACAAGACTTCCCACACAGTAGACTTAGCTTGTGTTTTCTTCAACTGTTCGAGGACTTCATCATCGGGCTTGGGAGCCGATCCTTCCCCCATCTCTGTCTCAACTATGGGTGCCTTCCCTTCGGCCACCCGACCTGATCTTGTCATGACAGCAATTTCCGGCTCGTCATCAGATTCATCCCAGATATTGATAGGAATTCTCTGATCGGCATCCTCCTCCTCCGAGGAACTTTCCCAAATGTCCACAACCATTAGATCCATTACATGAGGGACGTTTGAATTTAAATACAAGGGATCCACTGATCCATATATGGCCCAGCCTATCAACTCATCATAGTCCCTGAGGGACACTCTGTTCATCCTTCTTGCCGCCATCAGAATCGCGCCTCTTTGTATGCACATGAGCTGCACCTTATCACTCATTGTCTCTTAACACTGCTCGTAGCGGTGCCTCCACCTCCTAGTGTAATCCGCAAACGGCTCCTCGGGGAATTGCCTGATTCTATCCAGATCTTCCAAGGACCCCGTCCATGGAACATACATCTCATATCTTGACACAAACGCATCCCGAAGAGGTATCCAATGACCCATTTCTTCCTCTGATAGCCCTTGGTGCCACAACAAGGCTTCTCCCATGAGAGTTTCCGGGAAGTGTTCTTGTAACTCACTTTGAGGGAATCCAGCGTCATACATATGGTTGCGGAATAACCTTGCATGTTCAGCGGGATCCCGATATCCACCATACTTGGGCATTGCTAATACTGCTTCAGGCGTCTCGTAAGAGGGCGAGTCCGGTGTTTGCTCCGCAAGCATCCATACCGTATATTCCTTAATGAACCTCTTGGTCATTGCGGCCCCATCACACTTGATACGCATCGGAAGGGACATATACCACATCAGCGGCTCCCCCATTAGTGAATTGCAAAACAGACTGGTGATCTCTTCTTCGTTAAAACCCAAAGGCCCCATGGCCGACAAGTAGAAGTGAAGGTGTTCCATTGGATCCTTGTTGCCGTTATACTTACTGACAGCTGGCAACGGACGTTTAATATGTTGAAACACCTTTCCACATGATTTTGATTTGACAAAATTATTTAAGTAAAATTAAATATATTCTAAACACACTAAGTTTAAATGCTTTGATTTATTATACTAATGTGTTTGTTCAATGTTGAGTTAAATGGTTTATAAGATATAAAGACTAAAAGGCTTAAAGCCCAATACGAAAGTCAAAGCCCAAGTCAAACAGATCAAGACCACTCAGCCCGCGTGTGCAAAACCCTGCCGTTGTGTACAAAACACAGCTCAGTAAGAGAAGGATCGAGAAGACCTTCGTTGAACAACTTCGGAACGAAGCTGCTGAGTTGTATCAACAAAGAGTACAAGACAGCAGCTGAGCAAGAACAACTTCCAGACAAAGTATTTCTACTTTGGGTAAAGTTCAGAAGACACAGAAAGCTGTCTAGTTGACCTTACCATAAATGGAGAGACATTCTGCTGGACTGACTAAAAGATGCTCAGCAGTGATCGAAGACAGAAGATACTCGAATCTGATTGGCCAAGAGCACTGAGCAGGACTGAGTGACAATGACAGGAAGCCGTTTCCCTCCAATGGTTATTTTGAAATTCGAAATGACTGATGCCTCAGACGTCTCTATAAATAGGGCCTTTCAGTTGCTTCATTTAACACAGAACTTTCATCAAGCCATTACGCTGACCAAAATTCTACTCAAAGTTCTGTGAGAAAAAGCAAAGAAAATACTTACACCAAATTCTATATCTTTCGTGTAAAAGTCTAGAGTGATTATTCAATCATCTAAGGTGTCTTAGCAATTGTTGTTTAGGACAAATCTTTATCATTTCTAGAGATTAGAAAGGAGAGGCTGAGTACTCGGTTATAGTACTCAGCGAGAGATTAGGAGTGAGTAGAGGTATAGAGGAAGGTACTCTTGTTATACTCAGCTTCTAAGTTGTAAAAAGTTTGATGCTCTACCGTTAAAGAGCTCAGTAGAGAATTCGAAAGCTCGGAACGTGTTCCGGGGACAGGACGTAGGCTTAGAGGCCGAACCTGGATAAATCTGCTGAGTAACATCTTTCTAACCTTAAACTCCTTAATATATATATTGCTTGCTTAAACAAAACTGACCAAGAAAAGAGGTCATGCTGAGTTGTGTGTATTGAGTATCTGAGTTCAGGAATAGACTCAAGTGCTATCTCCTGACTCAAGGAAAGAAGCTGACTTAGTCACCAGTTGACTAAGCTAGTGTCTTAATTTACTCAGTGCGTTGTGTAATCCTTTTTCAAAGAAAAAGAAGTCAGCCTTAACGTACTAAAATTTTAAATAGTTCTTATCCCCCCCCCTTGGAACTAACTTGTTATGTTATAAGGGACCAACAAGTGGTATCAGAGCTTAAAAGCTCACTGTGAAAGGTTTAACTATCTTGAGCTGATCCCCACTATGGCTGAAAAAAACACTCGATTTCTCCCAGGAAACCAGACAACTCAGATCTTACCTGAAGGGTTGTCCATTACTCGGCCTCCCCTATTCTTCAGGTCTAACTACACCTTCTGGAAGAATAGGATGAAAAACTTTATTCAGGCAACAAATATGAGTGCATAGCTTTCAATAGTCCAAGGCCCATTTGTTCCTGTTGAAGTTGTGGCTGGCCAAGCAGTTGTTAAAGCTGAGGCCAAATGGACAGAGGATGATCTCAAGAAGCTACAAAATCACGCTTCGGCTATAAACATGCTTCACTGTGCACTGGATGCTGCAGAATATAACAAGATATCAGGTTGTGAGTCAGCACAAGAGATCTGGAAGAAGCTGGAGGTCACCTACGAAGGAACCAATAAAGTAAATGAGTCCAAGGTGAACCAGCAGATGAGACTATACGAGCTGTTCAAAATGAACGACGATGAGGGAATCTCTGACATGAATGCAAGGTTTACAAACATCATCAACGAGCTCAAGAGACTTGGGAAGATCTTCACTGAGGAAGAACAAGTCAAGAAGATTCTGAGGAGTCTTCCTAAAAACTGGCAAGCAAAGAAGACTGCCATTGAGGAAGCTCAAGACTTAACCACCTACAAATATGATGAACTCATCGGCTCACTGCTGACCCATGAGATCTCAATGAAGAATTTCGAGGTGAAGGAAAAGTCTGAAGACAAGAAGCAGAAATCTCTTGTCATGAAAGCTGACTCCACTGATGGGAGCTCAACAGATGATGAAGAGATGGCTATGTTCACCAGGAAGATGAAAAGGCTGTTCAGAAAGAATGACAAATATTCTAAGAAGCCTTACAAATTTTTTGATAAGTATAAAGCTGAGTCCAGCGACAGCAAATACAAGAAGGACAACTCAAAGCCCATTACATGCTTTGAATGTCATCAAACTGGCCATATCAAGTCAAGCTGCCCCACGCTGAGGAAAGAAAGGAAGAACGGTAAAAAGGCAATGGTGGCAACATGGAGCGACAGTGATGAGTCTTCATCATCAGAAGCTGATGCCACTGAGTCAACAAAGATCTGTTTTATGGCTGACGAACTTGCTAAGCCGTGCGTCTCTGAGCATGCTGACCCCTCCATTGCATCTGACGATGAGGAGCAATCAAATGAGGTAATATCACTACCCCAGCTCAGAAATGAAATGGTTAATGCCCTGAGTGACCTCTACACACTTGTCAAAAAGTGTAATAAGAAAGTTAGAGCACTCAGCAGGCGCTGTGACGAGGTTGAAGAGGTCAAGCTGAGTGACCTCAGATTCCTTCTTCAGGACAACTCAACTTTGCATTATAACGTGGAGATCATACATAAGTCTGTCTCTGAAGTCCAATCAGATTCTAAGAAACTGAGAAAGGACGTCACAACTATCCAGAACCAACTAAAGGTTCCAAACAAAAGAAATATTCCTCTGAATACTCAGTACCGAGGTACTAGTCAGCATAGATGGAATCCTCAGCAGAATGTCTAGTGTGACTTCTGTGGGAAGAAAGGACACACCATAAAGGTGTGTTGGCATGCTCAGCACTGGGGTGCTGACCAGTCAGTGAGAAATCCTAAACGGAAAGTCAGCTGTGACTTCTGTGGAAAGAATGGCCATACTGTCCAAGTATGTCGCCATAAAATAAAATATGATGTTTTACCTGTTGAACCTAACAAGCCAGGACCCAAAAAGAATTGGGTACCTAAAAGCAACTAGCTACATTACAGGTAAGCCTGAGGTGTGCTGAGAAGTCAAAAATATGGTATATTGACAGCGCATGCTCGAGGCATATGACTGGTGATGAAACTCAGTTCATCATATTTGAGCGTAAACGAGGAGGAAGCGTAAGTTTTGGAGACAACAAAAAGGGTAAGATAGTAGGGTCAGGAACCGTTGGAGGTAATCTTACTATTGAGTCTGTCTCCCTAGTCAGCGGACTCAAATATAACTTACTCAGCGTAGCTCAGCTATGTGACAATGGGAGAAAAGTTATATTTGATAACACTAGATGTAAAATATTCGAGGGTAAGACTAATGAGTTAATTTTAACTGCCCCTCGCATTGATAATGTCTTCATGCTGAACTTAGAGAAAGAGTTTTCAAAAACTGTATGCTTAGTATCAAAGGAAGAAAATTCCTGGCTATGGCACAGGAGACTTGGCCATGTAAGCATGGACCTCCTGGCCAAATTAGCAAGAAAACAATTGGTTGAGGGACTGCCAAAACTTAAATTTGAAAAAGATCAACTATGCCACGCTTGCCAAGCGGGAAAACAAACCAAACAAACTTTTCATAGTAAAAATATTGTCTCAACTAAGCGTCCGTTAGAGTTACTACACTTGGATCTCTTCGGTCCAGTCCAGCCGCCGAGTCTGGGTGGAAGAAGATTTTCCTTGGTCATTGTAGATGACTTTTCTCGGTACACTTGGATCATCTTGCTGAGTAGCAAGGATGAGACCTTTGAGACATTTTCAAATTTGGTTAGAAAACTTGAAAATGATAAAGACCTAAAGCTGGCTCACATCCGAAGTGATAATGGTGGAGAATTCAAGAACCAACAGTTTGTTGAATTTTGTGAAGCCAGCGACATTGACCATAATTTTTCTGCTCCTAGGACGCCTCAACAAAATGGGGTTGTTGAAAGGAAGAACAGAACCTTGGTTGAAATAGCCAGGACAATGCTGAGTGAGCATAGGCTTCCAAAGTATTTTTGGGGAGAAGCTGTCAACACAGCGTGCTATATTCTTAATAGGGCTCTTGTTAGACCTATACTAAAGAAAACCCCCTACGAACTTTGGAAAGGACGAAAGCCCAACATTGGATACTTTCGTGCCTTTGGCTGTAGATATTTTATTTTAAACACCAAAGATAGCCTAGCTAAGTTTGACTTAAAAGCTGATGAAGCTATCTTTTTAGGCTACTCAACAAACAGCAAAGCATACAGAGTTTTCAATAAACGAACTCAGGTTTTAGAAGAGTCAGTACATGTTGAGTTCCACGAAACTAACCCTGCAGGAAGATATCGGCCGCTGACCGAGGATGATCCACACTCAGTACCCGCTGATCAAGATACAGCCGCTGAGTCATTCCCTCAAGGGCTGACCCAAGGTAAAAGTGAACCTCAAATTGTTTTCACTGACCAGTCTACACCTGCAGAGATTGTTGAAACACAAACAGCATAAGACATCAATCTACCAAAGGAGATAAGGATACCAAGAGGACACTCAGAGAGTGCTATTCTTGATGCCGCTGAGAATACCCTGATGACAAGAAACCAACTCAGGAGATACCTCAGCAACGTAGCCTTCGTCTCAGTTCAGGAACCAAAGAACTTCGCTGATGCTGAGGAAGATGAATTCTGGATGAGCGCAATGCAAGAGGAACTTGACCAATTCAGAAGAAACAATGTATGGGAGTTAGTACCACATCCAAGGAGTCAGAAGACCATTGGAACAAGATGGGTCTTCCGCAACAAGCTGGATGAACAAGGAAATGTAGTCAGCAACAAAGCAAGGCTTGTAGCTCAGGGCTACAGTCAGCAAGAAGGTATTGACTACGGTGAGACCTTTGCCCCAGTGGCAAGGCTAGAGGCTATTAGAATTTTATTCGCTTATGCAAGTTATATGAACTTTAAACTGTTTCAAATGGATGTTAAGAGTGCATTCCTTAATGGAGTTATAAACGAGGAAGTTTATGTTAATCAACCTCCAAGGTTTGAGGATCCTAAATTCCCAAACCACGTTTATAAACTCAAAAAGGCTCTGTACGGCCTCAAGCAAGCACCACGTGCTTGGTATGAGAGGCTGACCAGTTTCCTGCTGACTAGAAACTATGTCAGAGGCAAAGCTGATACAACCTTATTCATTAAGAGAAAGGGTAAAGATACCCTGTTGGCTCAAATATATGTGGATGATATTATTTTCGGTGCTACTAATGAGTCAATGTGCAAGGAATTTAGCAAGCAAATGCAGACTGAGTTTGAAATGTCAATGATGGGAGAACTCAACTTCTTCCTTGGACTTCAAATCAATCAAGGGAAAAATGGCATCTTCATCAGTCAAGCTAAATATGCCAAGGAGATATTGAAGAAATATGATCTTGAAAATTGCAAGCCAATATCTACTCCTATGGGCACTGACACTGTCCTTTGTGCTGACGAGAATGGTAAGTCAGTAGACAGCAAATTATATCGAGGTATAATAGGCTCTCTACTTTACTTAACAGCAAGTAGACCGGACATTCAGTTCTCAGTATGCTACTGTGCTAGATATCAATCTAACCCTAAGGAATCTCATTACATAGCTGTAAAAAGAATCCTTAGATATTTGCAAAGCTCAGTGAACACATGTTTATGGTATCCCAACACTCATGGTTTCACACTCGTTGGATACACTGACGCTGACTATGGATGAGACAAGCTTGAACGAAAAAGCACCTCTGGAGGATGTCACTTCTTAGGAAGCTGTCTTGTATCCTGGTTCAGCAAGAAGTAGGCGTCAGTAGCCTTATCTACCACTGAAGCTGAGTACATTGCTGCTGGACACTGTGTTGTTCAAGTCCTATGGATTAAGCAACAGCTTGAAGACTATGGTGTTCAAACAAAGACAATTGAGGTCAAATGTGACAACAAAAGTGCAATTGATCTATCAAAGAACCCAATTCAGCACAGCAGGATGAAGCATGTCAGCATCAGACATCACTTCATTAGAGACCATGTACTCAAGGGTGAGATAAAGCTGACATATGTCCCAACGGATGAGCAGCTTGCGGATATCTTCACAAAGCCACTGGCTCGTGAGCAGTTCAGCATACTGAGAGAAGCCATTGGTATGTTTAATCCTCTTCAGTAAATTCCAGCTCTTAATATAGATTCATGCTGAGTGAATTACCATGATGAATGACTTATGCTATTATTTGTTGAGTGAATAGATGTATGCTGAGTGTTTAATGCTAAATGAATGAACATTACATACTGAGCAAATATGAGCACTGAGTAGTTATCTCAAACTAAGCAACCAACTACTTAAACCATCCATTTGTATAAAACTGACTACTCAGAATATAGAACGTTTAGAATCCTAAACGCTGAGTATAAGATCCGTTGCATTTAATGCTAAAGCACGCGAATAGCCACCTAGGATGACGTATGCGCCGAATGTGTCATAAAAGCTAGGATCCTTGTCGGTTGACAATCCCAAGGCAAAACTGACACATGGATTCGATAAGATCCAGCTCACACCGCTATAAATAATGGGCAAATCCCCATTTTTATCTCTTTACACTTACCGAATTCTCTGGCATAAGCACCTTCTCTCTAAAAACTCTCAAAACTTCTAAACTCCTCTCTGAAACTATGACTAAGATTTGAGTGAACATCTCCGGTGCCGGTCACCCTAAGACCAGTTCCGATGAACCTTCCAAGCATACTACTCTGCCTGAAACGACTAAGGCCACTACACCGAGCAAAGGCAAAGCTGGCTAAGCCACCTCCTCTAAAGGAAAGCCAACCAAAGTCAGAACCTATACTAAAGTCTTCGAAGACGTTAGAGAGTGCAAGATAGACTTCTCAAGATGGTTCTCTGAGGCTTTCGTAGAAACCGAGCAACCATTCTGTGAATGGATATCGAAGAATGGCTGGACGGAGCTGTTCTCAATCAGAGATCCAACTTATCCTGACTTAGTAAGGGAATTCTACCATAATCTGCGGGTTGCTGATGATAACCAGGACTACCTAGTAACTGTGGTAAAGGAGAAAACAATTTTTGTCAACCCTACCTATCTTGCCAACTTGCTAAAACTGAAGAATGAAGGAACGAAACTGAGGAGGACTGGTGATCATGAAGGAACTGGGTACTCTGCAACCTTTTGCAAGCCCGCTGGCCATTCTGGAGAAATCTCCAGTTCCTCAATGGGCCAGCACCAAAAGATGGCACACTACCTGCTGACCAATTACATCTACCCTAAGATTAATTGCACCAGCTCAGCGACAAACTTCGAGCAGTGCTTCATATGGCATATGCTGACCTATAAGCCCATCAATATGCCAGTTTTCTTAATTGCCGGCTTCCAAAGGAGCACTGGAACTTTAAGGCTGGGCTCACTTATAACCAGAATCCTCATAGACTATCAGATTGACCTATTCGAGGAAACTGAGGCCCAAGGCTCTGAGATAACAACTGCTGCGTTGCGTGCCTTGAAGTTTGACCAACCGGTTAAGACAACCAAAGGTGGTGATCAGCCTGCTGAGGAGACTGTCCCAAAGAAGGGCAAAAGAACAAAGGCTCCAGCTGCCCGCAAAAGGAAAGATGTTGGGACTCCTTCAAAAGATGTTGAGTCTCCGGCCAAGAAGCTGAAGTCAGCTGCTCATAAAGGTCAGGAGAGACCTAAGTCAGCTGAGAAGAGAAGCAGGCAAGATGAGCCTGAAGAAAGAATGAATGCTGATGAGCAACCTCCGAAGAAGAAGAAGTCTTCAGAGCTGACCCCTATTGATGCTATCCCCACTGACTTCATTAATCCTAGTGATTCTCACTTCACACAATGTCAAGGAACTGAAGCTGAGCATCAAGAAGATGATGTACAACTAGATGATCAGTTCATCACTCAGGTGGAAGAAGAATTAGATAACAAAGATCAGGATGATGAGGAAGCAGAAGAAGGAGAAGACAGTGGTCAGGATGACACTGAGGAGACAGCCAGTGAAGAGGAAGCTGCTGACCCAACTAATACTGAGTTGGCTGCAGAAGAAGAACAAGAACAAACTGACCAGCTCAATGCTGATCAAGAAGAGACTTCTCCTCCTCACTCAGTAGAGTATATCCCAGCTGACATTCCTCCTCCTCCTCGAAGAAGAAGACTAGTAAAGGCAAGTCAGACAACTGTCATTGATCTTCCTGTCCAGAATCCGACCAAAGACCCTTCTACACTTAAGCTAAAGTTTTTCAGTAAACAAACTTCTTCTTCTCGACCAGTTTCTCTTGAAAAGCAAGCCTCTGTTTCTTCACAACAGGAACAAGCCGACTTGAATGCTTCTACCAACCCTTCAAGCCAAACCGAGCAAGTTCTCGATAATACTGATGCTCCAAGCACTGTGCTGACTAAGGAAATTCCTGCCCCTGTCAGCACTGAACCCATTCAGCCTACTTCTGCAACAACAATCATTCCTGCCGATCCATCATCTCTACAAGAGAACCAAATGCAGATTGACAACCCCCTTCCAGTCACTGACCATGTCATCCCTGAGAAAAATCCTACTCCTCCATCAACTGGTCACACTGAGGAAACTCGACAAACTGATGAAGGATCACTCAGCTATCTGTATGCCACCGAGTCTGGTAGTCAACTCATCAACTCGGTGCAGTCATTAATCAAGGATCTTCATCAAAATGCTGAACCTACTGCTGGGTCTACCAACAATGAGTCAACTCAGCTGTCCCAAGTCACTCAGCTTTTAAATGAAGTTTAGGGACTGAAGGATCTGCTAGGTGTTATGATCTCCATTCAAACACAACAGCCCAAGCAGGACTCAATAACGAAGCTGGCTGAGATCCAACTGACAATGGCTCAACATCTCAACACTCTTCAAGAGTAATTCCAGACCTTGTCAACTTCGAACACTCAATATGCCACTTCTGCTGAAGTTAAGATGCTATTTGCCTAGCTTCACACTTAGCAAAACAAGACCAATGATCAGCTGGCTTCTTACTCTCAATGCTCGGTGGAGCAAATTAGCGAAGCCGTTCGTTTACTGAACTTGCATAAGCAAGAGATGGCCACTGACCAGATGAAGCAGAATGAGATACTGGTCACTACCCAAAAGACTTTCACCCATGTGCGTCACTACAATATCCAGCGTCATTATTATGACTCAACCTTGCTGAAGATATTTCATCAAGTTTTTGCTGCATCGTCAGATACAATTACTTGGGTGGGTAAGTCTCAAGCCTACATACTGAGCATGCTCAGCGCAGCTGAACTCGATATACCTCAAGAGGTCTTGGATGAAGGCGTTGTTGTCTTCGACGACATCAATGAAAGCGCCGATAAGCTTAAGGAGTTGTCCGCCACACTGACCAACGCGGTCTTAACCGACTCTTTTAGAATTCCTCCTCCTCCCGATGCTGACAAAACGGGGGAGAAAGAACAAGCTAGAACTCAAGCTAGAACTCAGCAGGAGGCTGCTAGAAGTAGTCAGTCTAAGCAAAAGAAGAAGAAATAGAAATAGGCTAACTCAGTCATGCTTTTTACTTTGTAGTTTCTATGTCTCTTTTTGCTGTATATGCTGACTACTTTATTTCAATACAATACTTGCATCTTTTATCCAACCTTGAGTTATTTTATATGATGCTGAGTATTATGTTATTATGTATCTTCAAATACATCAACTGTGCTTACTGTTTATAATACTCGTTGATTGTACGCTATGCTGATGAAATGTTTGACATTATCTTGTATGTTTATTAAACACTGTCTCATAAGACCCATTGAACAATAAAATACTCAACGCTCTCTGAATGTTAAAATCTTCCGCTTAACACTGAGTAAAATAGAATATATTCCATGAGCTGACCCATATCTGAAAACTGACCTTAGACTTACTCGATTAAACCTTAAAATGTTTAAGTAAAACTAAGTCAGTAGCTCAACCCTTACGGGGGAGTCTGCTAAGTAATATTAGGTCAACTATCATGGGGGAGCTCAACACTGAGTTCCTCGCTGAATAGTTTTGCCAACATCAAAATGGGGGAGTTTGTTGAAACACCTTTCCACATGATTTTGATTTGACAAAATTATTTAAGTAAAATTAAATATATTCTAAACACACTAAGTTTAAATACTTTGATTTATTATACTAATGTGTTTGTTCAATGTTGAGTTAAATGGTTTATAAGACATAAAGACTAAAAGGCTTAAAGCCCAATACGGAAGTCAAAGCCCAAGTCAAACAGATCAAGACCACTCGGCCCGCGTGTGCAAAACGCTGCCGTTGTGTACAAAACGCAGCTCAGCGAGAGAAGGATCGAGAAGACCTTCGTTGAACAACTTCGGAATGAAGCTGCTGAGTTGTATCAACAAAGAGTACAAGACAGCAGCTGAGCAAGAACAACTTCCAGACAAAGTATTTCTACTTTGGGTAAAGTTCAGAAGACACAAAAGCTGTGTAGTTGACCTTACCATAAATGGAGAGACATTCTGCTGGACTGACTAAAAGCTGCTCAGCACTGACCGAAGACAGAAGATACTCGAATCTGATTGGCCAAGAGCACTGAGCAGGACTATGTGACAACGACAGGAAGTCGTTTCCCTCCAATGGTTATTTCGAAATTCGAAATGACTGATGCCTCAGACGTCTCTATAAATAGGGCCTTTCAGTTGCTTCATTTAACACAGAACTTTCATCAAGCCATTACGCTGACCAAAATTCTATTCAAAGTTTTGTGAGAAAAAGCAAAGCAAATACTTACACCAAATTCTATATCTTTCGTGTAAAAGTCTAGAGTGATTACTCAATCATCTAAGGTGTCTTAGCAATTGTTGTTTAGGACAAATTTTTATCATTTCTAGAGATTATAAAGGAGAGGCTGAGTACTCGGTTATAGTACTCAGCGAGAGATTAGGAGTGAGTAGAGGTATAGAGGAAGGTACTCTTGTTATACTCAGCTTCTAAGTTGTAAAAGGTTTGATGCTCTACCGTTAAAGAGCTCAGTAGAGAATTCGAAAGCTCGGAACGTGTTCCGGGGACAGGACGTAGGCTTAGAGGCCGAACCTGGATAAATCTGCTGAGTAACATCTTTCTAACCTTAAACTCCTTAATATATATATTGCTTGCTTAAACAAAACTGACCAAGAAAAGAGGTCACGCTGAGTTGTGTGTATTGAGTATCTGAGTTCAGGAATAGACTCAAGTGCTATCTCCTGACTCAAGGAAAGAAGCTGACTTAGCCACCAGTTGACTAAGCTAGTGTCTTAATTTACTCAGCGCGCAAAGAAAAAGAAGTCAGCCTTAACATACTAAAATTTTAAATAGTTCCTATCCCCCCCCTTGGAACTAACTTGTTACGTTATAAGGGACCAACATAATAGGCCCAATTTGGAGCGCGAAACATTCTGCGGTCCTATCCTTAGCTTTCTTGTACTTCTCTAGGAATAGGTCGGACAACTGTTCCCAATTGTGCTTGCAGGAGTCGGGCAATGAGTGGAACCACCTCAAAGGCTCGCCTATTAATGAATGGTGGAACCACTGAGCAACCTCGTCCACCTCAAAGGATTCAACAAACATATCATGCATATACTCGCGTAAGTGCACATCGGGATTCTCCACCCCACTGAATAAACTCAACTCTGGCACAATAGTTCGAGACGACCCTCCCTCGGTCTCTTCGACACTATCCTCATCATACGGCGCTCCGCCGTCTAGTCATTCATCCATCGGTTCATCCTCCTGCTCCTTGCCCAGAAAGGACACATATAAACCATTTCCCACCTTACTCTGCTCATCGGAGTCCAACAACTCCTCTTCGTTTTCCCCGAAGGATTCCATAACCAAACTCTCTCCAAGCCCAGACCCGATCATGCTCACCCTATGGTTAGGCAATGGATTACGCCTAGTGGAAGGGTTCGCTGACGAAGGATCAGCTATCTTCTTCTCCTCAATCAAATCTTAGATCTCGTGCTTCAATCTCTCATAGTTCTCGATATTGTGCCCATAATTACTGTGGAACTCGCAGTATCCCCTAGCTTGTATCTGCGGGGTAGGCTGTGCCTTGTTATAAGGAGTAAGAGCTTTCAACAATCCCTTTTTCTGCAGTCGTTCGAAAACTTTTGCGTAGGTCTGACCAAACTTGGAAAACTGCCTTTTCTCGATAGTGTTGAGTTCAAGCATTTTCACTGCGGCAGGTTCTGTATTTGTGCTCGGCCCTCCGGCACTATACCCAGACTTCGTCCACTTAGTATAAGCGTTCTTCGGCTCACCGTCCCCTTCACTAGTTTAACAAAAAGAGAAAGCATAGGGTTATTTTTAGACTTTATCCTTTTAACTATTAAGTTAATATGGTTCAATCTGACCTAGGGATAACAACAAATTGATAAGGTTGAAACCTGCTTGAAACTAATTGATCTTACCGGTTGAACCGTTAAACGGAAATCTAGTCATGGATTGACAAGTTCAACTGTTCAAATTTCAACTATTTTTTTTAGGTTTAATAGGCATCCAACCCCCTAAACTTTTAATTTTTTTTCATTTGGCCCCCTCAACTTAGGGGACAACCTCTCAACCCCCTCAACTCTCTAAAAACATCACATACATCCCTTTACACTCTTATGTTCGGTCAAAATATTGACCCGTGTAGAAAACGCGGATGACTGTTGACCTCACCAATGCCATGTGTCACTTTTTTTATTAAAATTTTCCAAGTGATTTCACCTCGACGACCACTACCGCCAATCTCGGCACCTCGATAAGGCTGCGACGACAAACAGCGACAACACCTCGTATACAATAATCATTTGGAAAAATTTAATAAAAAAAATGACACGTGGCATTGGTGTGGTCAACAGTCAAGCGCGTTTTCTAAACGGGTCAATATTTTGACCGAACATAGGGGTGTAAGGGGTTGTATGTGATGTTTTTGAAAAGTTGAGGGGGTTGAGAGGTTATCCTCTAAGTTGAGGGAGCCAGATGAAAAAAAGTTACAAATTTAGAAGGTTGGGTGTCTATTAAGCCTTTTTTTATCATTAACTAAACAATATAAGTAAATACTATCAAAAAAAAAATATAAGTAAATATGTCTAGTTTATGATGTATTGACGATTTCGTAATTTGCACAAACTGTAGGGTTTTAGACCTTTCGATCAAATTCAGAAATTCATAATTAATTTAGTTTTAGTTACAAGTAATTTTAGTATTAGTTGAAATTGAAATTTACAATTAATTTAGTATTAATTATAATATACAATTTTTTTTTAGGTTTTAAGGTAATGGCAGTTTTAGGTTTTAATGCATTGATAGTTTTAGGTTTTAATGTACCGAGGTTTTTAGTTTTTTTTTCTTTACCTATTTAAGAAACATTTCCGTTTGTAATAGAAATTTATTTTGATTAATGATACATACTTGCTCCAAATCATTGAATCGGGCACCATATCCTATAGGTTAACAGATGGCCGCTATCATGGATCAGCTGACACGAACAATTGGCTATTTCTTCGTGAATCATGAACGAATGAATCCTAATCATTGAAGGTATTATAATGATGAAGATGGTAACCTGATATTTGATTACAAGATTATGGATGAGGTTCATGGTGACAATGGTGACATAGTGTTTGCTGGTGGATGATGATGATGAGGGTGATGTAGAGGTTGAAAAGGATTGATGATTTCATTAACAAGTGAGAAGAATTTATACAGCATTACAGGAGTAATTTAAAACTATACAAAGACTAAAAGATAGGTTTGAGATAAATATTAAAAATGGAGAGATTTATCATGTTGTTGAGATTGAGAAGAATCAGTTGTAACAATCCCTGAATTACAGGGATAACACTTATCCTTAACATGCCCCCGCAAGTCGAACGGTCGAAGAGTAAGGCCGATCTTGGCTGCCAATGAATAGAATCTTGTCTTAGACAAAGGCTTAGTTAAGACATCAGCTAATTGATCATCCCCCGAAATGTGAGTCACACGAATATTGCCAAGTTGAACTTGTTCTCGAACAAAATGAAAGGCAAGAGCTAAATGCTTCATTCGGGAATGAAATACTGGATTAGCTGAGTAATGAGTTGCACCCAAATTGTCACAGTAGACGCTGGGACAGCCAACAAGTGGAACACCAAGTTCATGAAAAAGAGAGCATAACCATAAAACTTCAGATGTGGTGTCTGCAACAGCTTGGAATTCTGCCTCTGTGGAGGAACGAGAGAGAGCACGTTGCTTTTTAGAACTCCACAAAATAGGATTACGCCCAAGGTAGACAATGTGACTAGATGTAGAAACATAATCATCTCTGTCACCGGCCCAATCAGCATCTGTGAAGGCATGAAGCCGAGTCGGAGAGTTTCGATGAAGAAGAAGACCATGATGAGCTGTGCCATTAAGATATCGAAGTAGGCGTTTCAAGGCATGCCAATGATCCTCCTTTGGACATTGAATATATTGAGACAACTTGTTAACGGAGTAAGCAACATCAAGTCGAGTGAAAGACAAGTATTGCAAACTCCCAACGATTGCTCGAAAATCAGAAGCATTAGCAATAGGGGAACCCGAATCAACTTGTAGGGGTGGATCAACAACCATTGGAGTGGTAACAGGTTTGGATTCAATCATATCATATTTGGCAAGAAGATCATTTATGTACTTAGTTTGGTTCAAAAATAAACCAGTAGGAGTTGGAGTGACTTCGACCCCCAAAAAATAAGACAAATTACCGAGATCCTTGAGAGAAAACCGTGATGCCAATGTTGATATAAACTCATTGAGATGCGGAAGAGAAGGACCCGTAATGATAATATCATCAACATAGACAATCAGATACAATACCACAGAGTCATGTTTGTAGAGAAATAAAGAGCAATCAGCAATGGAGTGTCGAAAACCATAAGATAGGAGATAAGTTTTCAACTCGTTGTACCATGCCCGAGGGGCCTGTTTGAGACCGTAAATAGCCTTGGAAAGTTTACAAACATGTGTTGGATTAGCCGGATTAAGAAACCCAGGCGGTTGAGCCATGTAAACTTCATCTGTAAGAGTACCCTGCAAAAAAGCATTGTTAATGTCAAGTTGTCTAAGAGACCAGCCGTTTGTAACAGCTAATGATAGTATAACCCGAACTGTGGAAGGCTTAATGACAGGACTAAAGGTGTCAGAGTAGTCGATGCCAGGTCTCTGATGAAATCCCTTAGCAACCAAACGAGCCTTACATTGCTTGACTGTGCCATCTGGATTATATTTGACTCGATAAACCCATCTGCAACCGACAACATTTTGATTGGGTTGGTATGGAACCAATTCCCATGTGTTATTGCACAACAAAGCATCAAATTCTTGCTGCATGGCAGCCCGCCATTGTGGATCTTTGAGAGCCTGGGTAATGTTTCAGGGTTCAGTAGGAGGTGGGGAAAAGATGGCAGTGTTGACATATTTGGGATTGGGCTTAATGATTCGGTTTTGCAAACGAGTATTCATGCGACGGGTAGGATGGGGAGGTGAAGATGGAGATGGAGAATGAGGTTGTGTATCCAGACTAGTAGGAGGTGTAGGCTCGGGTGAGGGTGAGGGTGCGGGTGCGGGTGTAAGTGTGGGGGTGGGTGGCGGAGGGGAGTTTAAGATAGGGAGATGAAAAGTGCACCATTCATCAACGGTGGAGGAGATGGGCGGATTGGATTGAGGACACAAGTTTTTGTATGGATATTTCGTTTCAACAAACTTGACATGACGAGAGGTGTAGAGACGATTAGTTGTAGGGTCAAGGCAGTGGTAAGCACTCTGTGTGGAAGAATAGCCAACAAATATGCAAGGGACAGATTTGGATTGAAGTTTATGGTTATTGTAGGGTCGTAGCCATGGGTAGCATAGACAACCAAAGCTTTGAAGTTTGACATAATTGAGAGGGGATTGGAATAATTTGTGGTAAGGGGATAAGTGATTTAATGTAGGAGTGGGAAGACGATTGATGAGATAAGTAGCGGTTGTGAAAGCTAATGACCAAAATTCAAGCGGAAGATTAGCATAGGAGAGAAGGGTAAGACCGGTTTCAACTATGTGGCGATGTCGCCTCTCGGTATAGCCGTTGTGCTCAGGAGTATGAGGAGGAGAGGTAAGATGAGTGATTCCATGATTAAGAAGAGAAGGAGTGAGTTTGGTGAATTCACCACCATTGTCAGAAAAGAAACGAAGGATAGGTCGAGCGAAGAATTTCTCAACCAAAGTGCGAAAACGAAAGAACACATGTTCAGTATCAGATTTTCGTTTAAGTGGATAAAGCCAAACGTATTTGGTAAAATGATCCACAAAAATTAAATAATACTTATAGTGATCATAAGAATAAACAGGAGAAGTCCATACATCTGAGAAAATTAAATCAAGTGGAGCAGTAGAGGTAAGGGAAGATTTAGAAAATGGTAACTTGTGACTTTTATTAATATTGCAAGAGTTACAATCAAGATGCAGGGAATCTGAAATTTGCAGAGGAAAACTAGATTGAAGAGTACGAAGGACAGAGTTGGACGGATGTCCGAGCCGGTGATGCCAGTGCTGATTATTTTTGAGGGTGATGGAGTGGACAGTAGGAGAAAGAGAGCGCCACTCAAAGATTCCATCTCTAACCGGACCCTGAAATAGAGTTTGGCCCGTCGAAAGCTCCTTAACGATAAAAGCAGAAGATAAGAATTCAATGGAAGATGAATTATCTTTGCAAAATTGAGAAATAGACAATATGTTACGAGAGATGGATGGAACATATAACACATTTGTAAAGGAAAAGGTATGAGTAGCAGTAGAAATAGAAAAAGAACCTATGTGAGAGATAGGAAGAGACGAGCCATCACCAATAATCAGCTCATCAGGTCCATCATAGGGAGAATGGAGTGCAAGATTGGAGAGATCATTAGTGACATGATGAGAAGCACCACTGTCCATGAGCCAAGAGGAAGAAGAGGGTGGAGTTGCAGTAGCAAGATGTGCTTGTGGGGAAAAACCAGTGTGATTAGCAGCCTTATGTGTGCGTGGTGGGGCTGGAAAGGTAATATTAGGATAAAGTTGCCGAAATATTTGGCATTGAGAAGCAACATGACCCTGGTTACGACACCATTGGCATTTACCAAGAAAAGGTTTGGGAGTGCGATTTGGGTTATTGATGCGAGACGACTCGGGTTGTGTTTGATAGGGTGAGCGATTGCGATTTTGGTAAGGTTGAAAAATAGCAGCATGGACAGAAGCAGGAAGTGGGGAAGTAAGATGATGTTCTTTGATGTTTGATTCATGGTTAATAAGTTTTTCATGAAGTTCATCAAAAGTAATGGTGGTGTCACGACTATTCACAGCATCGATAACAGGTTTGTAAATATCATAGTTGAGTCCTTTGAGAATTTTGTCTATGATATCCTCATGATCCATAGGTTTGCCCATAACAGCAAGTTGATCAGTAGAGATCTTGATTGCTTGCATGTATTCATCAATGGTCTGAGTGGTTTTGATGATATTGGCAAGATGGTGTTTAATTTGTTTGATATGCCCCCGTGATGGGTTAGCATATGTCTTTGCTAAAATTGTCCAAGCCTGGGCAGAGGTGGAGGCTTGGGCAACAAGAGGAACAATGGTGGGGCTTAGAGTACCAATAAGGGTACCATAAATAAGTTTATCTTGCCGAATCCAGGTAATGGCCGAAGGATTAGAAGAAGTGACACCGCCGACATTGAGAGAGATAGCAGGGCAGGGATGAGTTCCATCAAGAAATTTGAAGAGATCGTATCCGATCATGATAGACTCAATTTGTGTCTTCCATGAGAGATAGTTTGTGGAGGTAAGTTTGATGGAGTTGTGAAAACTGACGGTGGTGAGGGGTTTGGTGGGTTCGGCAGTGTTGGATATGGTGGAGTTGTCGTTCATCTTGAGGTTGAGTAAAAAAAATTAGGTTTAGAGGATCAGAGGCTCTGATACCATGTAGAGGTTGAAAAGGATTGATGATTTCATTAACAAGTGAGAAGAATTTATACAGCATTACAGGAGTAATTTAAAACTATACAAAGACTAAAAGATAGGTTTGAGATAAATATTAAAAATGGAGAGATTTATCATGTTGTTGAGATTGAGAAGAATCAGTTGTAACAATCTCTGAATTACAGGGATAACACTTATCCTTAACAGGTGACTTCATGCTTACGCGTGAATCAATCTTGGATCATGTAACTGCGGTTGTATATGCCTTAAATAGGAAGATGGTAGACGAAGAGGTTGAGGTTCCTAACAAGAAGCGGCGTCATGTTGAGTTCAAAGTGGGAGATTATGTGTGCATGGAATTTCCCGTAAGTAATTATAAAAGGTTGTGGGCCAAAAAGGTTGAGCCGATAGAACTCGTGGAGAAGGTCATTCTTCAAATCATGAAAATTCGAGGGCGAATTTCCTTCAACCTTGGGATAATGATGCAGTGACGATTTCGTAATTTCAGCGAAGCTGTTAGGTTTTATATCTTTCGGTCAAATTCGGAAATTAACAATTAATTGTATCAAACCATGAAAATTTCACAATTAATACATAATTATCTCTTGATTTCTAAGAAATTGCATAATGCATACTTTTAGCTCATCAATCAAAATCATTTATAATTTGAGAACATTTTAAATAACTAAAAATTGCGAGGTAAATTATATACATAACGTATGCCATTTAATTTTATATAAAAATATATTCGAATTTAGTGGTGACCTTCCACTCTAGTATATATGATCGAGAAAAATGATTGGTCAACATAACACATCAATGTTTTTCATCTCATAAAAAATGAAGACTTAATACATCATTTGCCACCTGAAGTTGTCCAAAAAACTTGATTGGCCCCCTAAACTTTCAACGTGTCTCAATAACCCCCTCAACTTGCATAAAATATTCAGTTAGTCCTCTGAATTTGCGTAAAATGTAATCAGTTGATCACTCAGTTGTAAAAAAAGTAAGTTAAATACGGAAGATGTATTGCACTCGTCTTAAAAAAGTAAAACGATTAAAATCGGAGTATACGGTTCTAATATTAGAAATGACAAATTTCATAATTGAACAAGTAATAACTTCATTTTATTTTAAGATTCGTGAAATATATCTTCCGCATTTTATTTTATTTTTTTCGCGATCGAATGATCAATTGATTACATTTTACGCAAGTTCAAGGGGCTAACTGAATATTTTATGCAAGTTGGGGGAGCTATCAGAACATTTTAAAAGTTCAAGGGACCAATCGAGCTTTTTGAACAAATTCAAGGGCAAATGATGTATTTAGCCAAAAATGAAATCTGGCTCCACCCACAAATGAATTAATTTTATGCCATTATAATATTTCTCTTCAAAAATAAATAAATTCCATATTCCCATATCTCTCTCACTTCCATTCCCTATTTCAATTTTTTTCTCCCTCCTCCATTTTCATATTCTCATAATTGTTTTTCCCTCTCTTCCATTTTCATGTTACTCATCTTCTTATATTCAGCCCAAAAATGAATTGGTATTCACTACAAGAAAAACGCAAAATAGAGACCAGTATCTAACGTGTTTTCTAGGTCTCAACATATTGTTTCGTGTGTTAAGTACAAACATGATTTTCCTATTAATTGATCTCATATTGGTATATTTATGCTTAAGATTATGAACAATCAAATTTGTACATGTGAAATTCTTAACTGCTTTTGCTGTCACTTGTTGATCTTTCTTGTTCTGAGTTTAACTGCCAAAAATATGGCAGACCTGATTCTTAGTATCTCAAATATTCTTTAGGTACTTAATGAAGTTGTACTTTTTATTCTACAAAACACTAAATGTTTAGCTACTCAGCAGGTTCCAGCGCTGCAGGATCTTCCACTCTTTGCTCAATTACAACAAGCCGACTCTATGCACCACGAAGGAATATATCAACTGATGCGCCAAGAGATAATAATGACAGATTCATTGTTGTACTTGGAGTAGATAACAAGTACATTAAAGCCCATATATGACAAGTAGATAATAAGTTGTCTATTAACATGTATTTATTTAAGAATTGATATGGGTGTGTGATGCAGGTTTATTGATCATCATATTGCGACGGTGGTGACAAGCATCTTTCAACAATATCTGCAACCAGTCACATATACATTTCAAATGCTATCAGATGCAATGCTGGAAAAATATTGGGAGGAGTTTAAGGTATTCAAATTATCCATTGCAGTTTCAACTTGAAAATTATATTACTCAGCAATCTGTAAATTTTTACAGAAACGATGTGTATGGGACACTACCAAATATTCTGATGACATAACGAGGAAGGCGTTTATTAGCAAACTCCAGGATCGCTACAAGGGAACATTGAATAGGATAAGAAAAGCTGGAACAAGGCCTATTTGGTGCCCCGAAGATGTTTGGGAGCCGTGGTAGCGTATGTGGGGCACTCCCGAGTTTAAAAGGAAAAGCGAGCTTGCCAAAAAATCAAGGGTAGGAGAAGATGGTGTGGAAAAAGGAACCCATACTGGTGGTTCATGTGCCCATGCAAAATCAGCACAAAAGCTTGTATGTTACTTGACATTTTAGATACGTTTAATTATGACCAGATTATGATAGCATTTGGCTTTAATTATTTTATTGGATATACATTTGTTAATTCGGTTTATACTCCATACAGGAAAATGAATTAGGCAAGAAACCTACTGCTGACCAAGTATTTTTATGGGGACACACTCACGAGCATGATGGAGTTTCATTCGTTAATAATCGTTGTAAAGTAATTCAGGTACTAATTCACTTTACTTGTTATTAATCAGTCTTTTGAGGATATGGGGTGAATATAGTGACATATGGTGCAATTTGTAGCTTGCATCTTGCAGTTATTGTGATGTTGTTTTGGTTAAATGTGGCTAATGAGTTTTGGATTTCAAGGTTTTGAGTTTATGCAACTTATGAGAAATTTAGGCCTTATTTACACAACTTATATGCAGAATGTAAAAAAGTTCAGCAACCTTTGGGAATATATGCTGCTGCAAAAAAATGCATGATTTGTTCCAAGTGTAGAAAATTGTTTAATTTTGGATTGGTAAACATGCTTTGCATCTCTGACAGTATTTAAATATGCTTATGTATGGATATGGGCTTTATGTATCAACCAATTGACTAAACTTCATTTAATTTATCAATAACTCACTTGACATTAATTATCAATTTTATTTTCATTGACGATTGTAGGAAAACTATGTGAACAATATTACACAACAGGTTGAACAAATGGCTCCCGAGATGACTCCCGAAGAAGTTGGTGAACAACTTAATGAAATAGAAGCATTCTATGTGGCTATTGGAGGAATTAACAGAGATGGGAGGATTTATGGACTTGGTTCAGCAGCTTCCAATTATTTTCGGGACCGCATGTCACATCCTAGAAGTGCAAGAGCAGCGACATCTTCAACTTTTGGTGGTGCATCTACCTCAACTGCTAATGTACAGCCTGATATTCAGTCAATACAGGAAAGGCTTAATGGCTTCAATGCCGAGAGGGCTCGTTTTATAGAGCATCTAGAGCGGGTTGATGAACGACAAGAACGTATGGAGCAATCACTTGATATTATAACACTACGTGTTGGTGCCAATGAAGTTAGCGAGCTTCGTGTGCGACTGATAGAGGTAGAGACCCAACTTGGCCCATCATTAAGGCAACTCAAACTGCTCTCAGTCGACTTGAGGCCTTAGAGAGGTTAGACCGTACGTGACTAACTTAGATTCATTGATCCCTTGGTTGTGTCTTCTTGGTAATTTTTTTTTGAAAGAGGCCATTGGTCCTTAGGTTGTCTCTTTATGGTATGTTTTTTTTTTGAAAGAGGTCAAAGGTCCTAGATTGTCTCCTTTGGTATAGTTTTTTGAAGAGGTCAAAGGTGCAAGGTTGTCTCTTTTTGGTATAGGATTTGGAAAGAGGGCGGGTATGAGACATAACATCCCAACTTTTTGGTAATTAGATTGTTATCATTTTGAGATCTTATCATTAGCTTTAAGCTAATTTGGATATGTAAACATTAACTTCAACTAATATTTTGTTAAATATATTATCTTGTAGATTTTATTATAGACCTTTGTGAATGGTTATATGATATTAAGTATTGCAGCATGTTAATATTGAAACCCGATAATAGAAATGTACAGGAAAAATAAGAAAAAAAGCTCTCCACGAAATGCTGCTATTGCTGTTAAAATTGAACAGTAAATGCAGGTTTATCGACAAATTTTTTTGTCGATACTCTGTCGGTAATCCGTTGGTGAATTATAGATTTTGATGATGTGTTTTGAGACAGAGTAGAGTGGCTAATTTGTGTCTCAAAGATTGCGACACGACTCTGCTACCAAGCATGGTCTCAAATATTTGAGACAGTGTAAAGTAGCTAACTTGTGTCTCTAAGTTTGCGACGCGACTTTGCTACCCATCTTTGTCTTTAATGTTTGCAACTCGTAGCTGAACTTTGCTACAAACATCCTTTGCAACTTGCGAAATTGAGACCAACCTTACCTGGTTGCAAAACTAACAAAACTGGTCTCAAAAGTGTCTTAGAGACCAGATTAGAGACGCGTTTTTCTTGTAGTGATTTGTTAATGTTTTTGGCTCTTTACTCCATTTTTATACATAATTTGTTACAATTGAAATTAAATAATGATAATTAAAATACAAATATTTAATAAATGAAACACGAACACTTCAAAGAACATAAATTTTGGATCTTTCTTCCACTCGGATGAAAGAAACTAAAAGGAAAACACTAACTTGATAAAACCCATTTAAGAAAAAATCTTAAGCATATGATTATGATTCAAAGAAGTAAACATTTACTAATTATAAGCAAAACCCATATTGTGTTCGATCCAAATAATGAACACAAAAGAGTGGTAACGATTGAGAAATATCCGCTACCAAGTTTTAGAATCCTCTAAATATTTAGTTAGTACTGTTGGTCCCGTGTAATGTAATAGGATTAGTTCTGGGGGGGTTAGGAACTAATATAACTTTTTCGCTTAATTATGCTGACTTAATTAAATGTTTAAATAACTTCACTCAGTTTTGGTCAACAAGGCTGAGCGTGATGTAAGACAGCTTTAGTCAGAGGCTGACTAGAACTGTTTCACTTGTGAGTTGGGAAATAACACTTAAGGTCAGCTTCCAACTCAACACTCTGATTACTCAGCATCGGCTTATACAAATTATATACTGAGTAATTTAAGCAAGCAACACATACATATATATCAAGAGAAGGGTTAGAGATTGTTGAAACACCTTTCCACATGATTTTGATTTGACAAAATTATTTATGTGAATGATAAAAATATTCCAACACATTAAATTTAAATGCTTTGATTTATTCATACTAATGTGTTTGTTCAATGTTGAGTTATTTGATTTATAAGACATTAAGATAAATGGCCCAAAGGCCCAAAAGAGGAAGTCAAGCCCAAGTCAACAGATCAAAGCCTCACGGCCCAAGAAGACTCAAAACGCCGTCGTACTGAGTAAGGCGTTAGCCCAGCAACAAGAAGGATCGAGAAGCCTTCTACCAATTGCTTCAAAGTGAAGCTGCTGAGTTGAGCGACAAGGTTGTCAGGTCAGCGGCAGAACAGAATGAACTTGGAGACCAAGTATTTCTACTTTGGGTAAAGCTCAAAAGGCGCAAGAAGCTGTCTGGAAGACTTTGCCATAAATGTAGGAACATTCTGTTTCATCTGACGAAAAGCTGCTGAGCACTGGCGAAGACAGAAGATACAAGAATATGATTGGCCGAAGACGCTGAGCACGTACTGAGTGAAAGCGACAAGAAGCCGTTTGACTCAAACGGTTATTTCGGAATTCGAAATCACCGGTGCTTGAAGTGTCACTATAAATAGGCCTCTCAAATGCTTCATTCGAGGCAGATCTTCAATCAAGTCGAAACGCTGACCAAATTCATACTTGAAGTTCTGTGAGAAAAGCAAAGCAAATCTTACACCAATTCCAATCATTGTGTAAAAGTCTAGAGTGATGTCATTCATCTAAAGTGTCTTAGCAATTATTGTTTAGGACAAACACTTATCATTTCTAGAAGAATAGAAAGGAGAAGCTGAGTACTCGGTTATAGTACTCAGCGGTAGTTATAGGAGAGAGTAGAGGAATCGAGGAAGGTACTCTTGTATACTCAGCTTCTGTTGTAAAAGGTTTCGTGCTCTACCTTTAAAGAGCTCAGTAGAGGATTCAAAAAGCTAGGAACGAGTTCCGGGGACTAGACGTAGGCGGAAAGGCCGAACCAGGATAAGTCTGCTGAGTAACATATTTCTAACCTTTAAACTCCTTTATATATTGCTTGCTATAAAACTGACTAAGTAACGAACTCACGCTGAGTTGAGTGCACTAAGAAGCTGAGTTCATGAATAGACTTAAGTGCTATCTCCTGACTCAAGGAAAGAAGCAGACTTAGTCACCAGTTGACTAAGCTTGTGTCTTAAAACTACTTAGCGCCGCTGTGTAAACCTTTTCTTAAAGAAAAGAAGCCAGTCTTAACGGACAAAATTTTAAATAGTTCCTATCCCCCCCTTGGAACTAACCTTGTCACGTTATATGGGACCAACAAGTGGTATCAGAGCTTAAAAGCTCACCGAGCAAGATATAACTATCTTGAGCTGATCCCCACAATGGCTGAGAACAGCACTCGTTTCCTCCTAGGAAATCAGACAACTCAGATTCTTCCTGAGGGACTGTCCATTACTCGGCCTCCTTTGTTCTTCGGGTCTAACTACACCTTTTGGAAGAACGAATGAAAAATTTCATTCAGGCAACAAATATGAGTGCATGGCTTTCTATAGTCCAAGGCCCATTTGTTCCTGTTGAAACTATTGACGGCCAAACGGTTGTTAAAGCTGAGACTAAGTGGACATATGATGACCTCAAGAAGCTACAAAATCATGCTTCGGCTATAAACATGCTTCACTGTGCGTTAGATGCTGCATAGTACAACAAGATTTCAGGTTGTGAGTTAGTGCAGGAAATCTAAAAGAAACTGGAGGTCACCTACGAAGGAACCAACAAAGTTAAGGAGTCCAAGGTGAACCGGCACATGAGGTTGTACGAGCTGTTTGAAATGAATGATGATGAAAGAATCTCTGAAATGAACTCAAGATTCACAAACATTATCAACGAGCTCAAAAGACTTGGCAAGATCTTTACTAAGGAAGAGCAAGTCAAGAAGATACTGAGGAGCCTTCCCAAAAGCTGGCAAGCCAAGAAAACTGATGTTGAGGAAGCTCAAGACTTGACCACCTACAAGTATGATGAACTCATTAGATCTCTGCTGACCCATGAGATCTCAATGAAGAATTTTGAGGTGAAGGAGAAGTCTGAGGACAAGAAGCAAAAGTCTCTTGTCATGAAAGCTGACTTCACTAGAAAAATGAAAAGGCTGTTCAGAAAGAATGATAAGTATTCAAAGAAGCCTTACAAGAAGTTTGACAAGTACAAAGCTGAGTCCAGCCACAGCAAGTACAAGAAGGACAGCTCAAAGCCAATCACATGCTTTAAATGTCATCAAACTGGCCATATCAAATCAAGCTGTCCTACCTTGAGGAAGGAAAAGAAGAACAGTAAGAAGGCAATGGTGGCAACCTGGAGTGATAGTGATGAGTCATCATCATCAGGAGCTGATGCCACTGAGTCAGCAAAGATCTGCTTTATGGCAGATGAGCTTGCTAAGCCTTGTGTTTCTGAGCATGCTGACCCCTCCATTGGATCTGACGATGAGGTACACTCAACTGAGGTAATATCACTACCCCTGCTCAGAAATGAAATGATAAATGCCCTGAGTGACCTCTACACACTTATCAAAAAGTGTAACAAGAAGGTTAGAGCACTCAGCAGGCGATGTGACGAGATTGAAGAGGTCAAAATGAGTGACCTTCGATATCTTCTCCAAGACAACTCAACTTTGCATAGCAACGTAGAAGCTATGCACAAGTCTGTCTCTGAGGTCCAATCAGATTCTAAGAAACTGAGAAAGGATGTCACATCTATTCAGAATCAATTCAAGGTTCTGAATAAAAGAAATATTCCTCTGAACACTCAGTACCGAAGTACTAGTCAGTAGAGATGGAATCCTCAGCAGAATGTCCAGTGTGACTTCTGTGGGAAGAAGGGACACACCACAAAGGTGTGCTGGCATGCTCAACACTAGGGTGCTGACCAGTCAGTGAGATATCCTAAACGGAAGGTCAGCTGTGAGTTCTATGGGAAAAATGGACACATTGTCTAAGTGTGTCGTCATAAAATTAAATATGATGCTTTACCTGCTGAGCCTAACAAACAAGGACCCAAAAAGACTTGGGTACCTAAAGATAACTAGTTATATTGCAGGTAAGCCTGAGGTGTGCTGAGAAGTAAAAAATGTGGTACATTGATAGCGCATGCTCGAGGCATATGACGGGTGATGAAACTCAGTTCATCACACTTGTGCGTAAACGAGGTGGAAGCGTAAGTTTCGGAGACAACAAAAAGGGTAAGATAGTAGGGTCAGGAACCGTTGGTGGTAATCCTACTATTGAGTCAGTCTTCTTAGTCAGTGGACTTAAATATAACTTACTCAGCGTAGCTCAGCTATGTGATAACGGGAGAAAAGTTATATTTGATAACACTGGATGTAAAATACTCGAGGAAAAAACAAATGAATTAATTTTAACTTCCCCTCGTATTGACAATGTCTTTATGCTGAATTTGGAAAAGAAATTTTCAAAAAATGTATGCTTAGTGTCAAAGGAAGAAAATTCCTGGCTATGGCACAGGAGACTTGGTCATGTAAGCATGGACCTCCTGGCCAAATTAGCAAGAAAGCAATTAGTTGAGGGACTGCCAGAACTTAAGTTTGAAAAGGATCAATTATGCTATGCTTGTCAGGCTGGAAAACAAACCAAAACATCTTTTCATAGTAAAAAAATTCTCTCAACCAAGCGTCCACTTGAGTTGCTACACTTGGATCTCTTCGGACCAGTCCAGCCGCTGAGCTTGGGTGGTAGGAGATTTTCCTTGGTCATTGTAGATGACTTTTCTCGGTACACTTGGGTCATCTTGTTGAGTAGCAAGGATGAAACTTTTGAGACATTTTCAACATTAGTAAGAAAACTTGAAAATGATAAAGACCTAAAGTTAGATCACATACGAAGTGATAATGGTGGAGAATTCAAAAACCAATAGTTTGTTGAAATCTGTGAAGCCAGCGGCATTGACCATAATTTCTCTGCTCCTAGAATGCCTCAACAGAATGGGGTTGTTGAAAGGAAAAACAGAACCTTGGTTGACATAGCCAGGACAATGCTGAGTGAGCATAGGCTTCCAAAGTACTTTTGGGGAGAAGCTGTCAACACAACTTGCTACATACTTAATAGGGCTCTAGTCAGACCCATATTAAAGAAGACTCCCTACGAACTTTGGAAAGGACGAAAGCCCAACATTGGATACTTTCATGCCTTCGGCTGTAAATGTTTTATTCTAAATACTAAAGACAGTCTTGAAAGTTTGATTCAAAAGCTGATGAAGTTATCTTTTTAGGCTACTCAACAAACAGCAAAGCATACAGAGTTTTCAATAAACAAACTCAGGTCTTAGAAGAGTCAGTACACGTTGAGTTCGATGAAACTAACCCTGCAGGAAAAAACAAGTAGCTGACTGAGGATGATACATACTCAGCACCCCCTGACCAAAAAACAGCCGCTGAGTCACTACCTCAAGGGCTGACCAAAGGTAAAAGCGAAACTCAAATTGTTTTCACTGACTAATCTATACCTGGAGAGATTGTTGAAACACAACCAGCTCAAGACATCACTCTACCAAAAGAGATCAGAATACCAAGAGGACACTCAAAGAGTGCCATTCTTGATGCTGCTGAAAACACCCTGATGACAAGAAATCAACTCAGGAGATACCTCGGCAACGTAGCATTTGTCTCAGTTCAGGAACCAAAGAACTTCTCTGAAGCTGAGCACGATGAGTTCTGGATGAGTGCAATGCAAGAAGAACTTGATCAATTCAGAAGAAATGAAGTATGGGACTTAGTGCCAAATCCAAGAAGCTAGAAGACCATAGGAACAAGATGGGTCTTCCGCAACAAGCTAGATGAACAAGGGAACGTGGTCAGGAACAAAGCAAGACTTGTGGCTCAGGGCTACAGTCAGTAAGAAGGTATTGACTACGGTGAGACTTTCGCCCCAGTGGCAAGGCTAGAGGCTATAAGAATCTTATGTGCATATGCAAGTTATATGAACTTTAAATTATTTCAAATGGATGTTAAGAGTGCATTCCTGAATGGAGTTATAAACGAGGAAGTCTATGTTAATCAGCCTCCAGGTTTTGAGGATCCCAAGTTCCCAAACCACGTTTATAAACTCAAAAAGGCTCTATATGGTCTCAAGCAAGCACCACGTGCTTGGTATGAGAGGCTGACCAGTTTCCTGCTGACTAGAAATTATGTCAAAGGTAAATCTGATACAACCTTATTCATTAAGAGGAAGGGTAAAGATACCCTACTGGCTCAGATATATGTTGATGACATTATTTTTGGTGCCACTAATGAGTCCATGTGCAAGGAATTTAGTAAGCAGATGCAGACTGAGTTTGAAATGTCAATGATGGGAGAACTCAACTTTTTCCTTGGACTTCAAATCAAACAAGGGAAAAATGGCATCTTCATCAGTCAAACTAAGTATGCTAAGGAGATATTGAAGAAGTATGAACTTGAAAACTGCAAGCCAATATCTACCCCTATGGGCACTGACACTGTCCTCTGCGCTGATGAAAATGGTAAGTCAGTAGACAGCAAACTGTACCGAGGTATGATTGGCTCTCTACTCTACTTAACTGCTAGTAGGCCGGACATTCAGTTCTCAGTATGTTATTGTGCTAGATATCAATCTAACCCTAAGGAATCTCATTACATAGCTGTAAAAAGAATCCTTAGATATTTGCAAGGCTCAGTGAATACAGGTTTATGGTATCCCAATACTTATGATTTCACACTCATTGGATACACTGACGCTGACTACGGACGAGATAAGCTTGAACGAAAGAGCACCTCAGGAGGATGTCACTTCCTTAGAAGCTGTCTTGTGTCTTGGTTCAGTAAGAAGCAGTCGTCAGTAGCCCTATCAACCACTGAAGCTGAGTACATTGCTGCTGGAAGCCGTGTTGCTCAAGTCCTCTGGATTAATGAACAGCTAGAAGATTATGGCGTTCAGACTAAAACAATTGAAGTCAAATGTGACAACAAGAGTGCCATTGACCTATCAAAGAACCCAATCCAGCACAGCAGGATGAAGCACGTCAGCATAAGACATCACTTCATCAGAGATCATGTACTCAAGGGAGAGATCAAGCTGACCTATGTCCCAATGGATGAGCAGCTTGCTGATATCTTCACAAAGCCACTGGCTCGTAAGCAATTCAACATACTTAGAGAAGGCATTGGTATGTTTAATCCTCTTCAATAAATTCCAAGTATAATATGTAATATATGCATGCTGAGTTGATTACCATGCTGAGTGATTTATGCTAAATCAATGTCTATTACATGCTGAGTAGATACTCACACTGAGTGGTTATCTTAAGCTGAGTTACTGAGCACACGAATAATTCCTTTGCGTAGAACTGATTACTCAGAACATTAAACGTTTAGAATTCTTAGTGCTGAGTAAAAGATCCGTTGTGGAATTAATACTAGCACGCGCATTAAGTAGCCTCTAGGATGACGTAAGCGTCATCATTAGTAATAGCACGCGCCGTTTCTCAAAATTAATGTCAGTAATAACTGACTTTCGACGGTTCAAATACCCACCGTTCCATCCAACCTATCAAGTCATCATTCATCGTCTATAAATAGTGAACGTTTTCTCATTATTCACTCTCTACGCTTGAAATTCGCACCCAAACCTTCATTCTCTCTAAACTTCTGAAATTCAAATCTTCTTAAAGAAACTCTCAAGAACACCATGTCTGATTCCCAGAATCTCTCTGATGACCAATATGAGGACAATCGCTCAGACATCAATCCTGGCTCCCCACCTGAGCAACAATATGTTGATACTCCAGATGATGAGGCTCATACTGGACATGGTCAGCATGACCAACCCATGGACGAGGTCAGCATTCTCGGTGTTGATCCTCACACTGAGCACTCAACTCCTTCTAAGAAAAAGAAGAAGGACAAGGGTAAGAGAACTAACAAAACTGAGGAGAGAACCTTTTGATCCGTATACTCCGACGTTGAAGGCTTAGACGTTATAGCTTCACGATGGTTCTCAAAAAGCTTCGTAGAAACTGTGAAACCTTACAGTGAGTGGATATCCAAGAACGGATGGACCAAACTATTCTCCCTAAACGGGCTGACCTACCCAAGGCTTGTCACGGAGTTCTACTCCAATCTGTTGGTTTCCATGGACGATGTTGATTTCATGGTCACTTATGTCAACAAGAAGCAAATCATCATCGACCGTTCATATCTAAGCATCCTTCCAGACTTGAAGGACGAAGGAGCTGAGCTGAGAAGAACAAATGACTACAAGAAGGTTAAGTACACAGCTACTTTTTGTAAACCTGAAGGGCATGTAGGGGAAGTCTCTTGCACTTCGCTTACTCAGCATCAGAGGCACGCCCACTACCTACTGACCAACTACATCTATCCAAAGGTCAACTCCACATCCTCTGCCTCCAACTTCAAGCAATGCTTCTTATGGCATATGCTCAACTACAAACCCCTGAACATGCCTATATTCCTGATCGGGGCTATGCAACGAAGCACTGGAGCACTTTGAATGGGCTCACTCATTACCGAAATCCTTAGGGATTACAAAATCAGCTTTAAGAATGAGGAAAGCATATTAGGGATGGAAATTACCATTGAGGACCTCACTAAACTTGCACACAGTCTTCCGTTTAAATCAAAGAAAGGAAAGGATGCGGTGACTGAAGCTGAAGAGGAACCTGAGCCGACCGGCAAAGGAAAGAAGAGAAAGGCAGAACCCACACTCCAAACTGTCAAACTCCTAAAAGTTATTATGGATGACCCATCTCCCGCTGAGTCAATAAAAAAGAAGCCTCAACCTACCAAAGCTTCCCAAAAGCGACCTGCCATTGTTCAAGAAGTTGAGGATGAACATGAGAACACTGAGTCACCCCTAAAGAGGAAGAGGGTTTCTGATGTTACACCGTTGGATGCAATTCCTCTGGATGTATCAGTACCAAAAGATTCCTTCTTTCTGTGAACTCAGGAATCTGCTGAACAAACTCCACCTTCAAACACTCAACGAAAGCAATCTGTCTCCGCTGAGCAGATGAAGAATCCAGCTACTGAGCCAAGAGATGAGTCAACTATTGACACCACAACTACAGAACTTGAGCAAACTCAGCTTGAGTCATCTGATCTACTTCCATCCTCCAACCCTTCTCAAGATGGCAGTGATAAACGATACAAAAAGAAGGCAAACAAACCTCAAGTGTTTGATATACTGGATGACTCACCTCTCCATGAACCCATCGTAAGCTTGACTGACTTGGACTTCAATTTTTTCTCTAAACCCATTTCCAAGCCCTCACCAGTCAAGGAAAAACAAGCCTCTGTTCCTTGTGGTCAGGAACATGCCAAGTCCGCCGACACCGCTGCTACTAGCTCTTCAAAGCAAGTGATCGATGAACCCGCTGTTCAAGAGAAGGAACATACACAAGAGAAATCTCCTGCTCAGGACAATCTCGAGCTGACTCCTCCTCAAGTCAATATTCAGCTCCCGACTGACACTGAGCAGGTAGACAATGCTATGGCATCACTCAACTCTACTACTAGAGTGCACTCAAATGAACAACCACCTGCAGCCAACCAAAGCTCAGTTCCTGAAACTACTCAAAATGACCCTCTGCAGTTCTTGACTTCTTCCCAGACTGGGAAACGAATCTTCCAAGCTGCCCAAGAACTCATCGCAGAAATACAGAGTACTCATGGAACTAAAACTGAGCGCAGTTCAGCGGAGCCTACACAACTGAGCACCCTCACTCAACTCCTCACTGAACTCAAATGCCTCAAAGAGCTCTTATGTGTGCTGACTGAAATGGTAGCTCAACAGCCAAAGCAAGAGTTCGCTACCAAAATGGCAAACCTTCACTTGCACATGGTGCAACATATGGACACAATTGAAGGGAAACTCAACGCCTTAATTGCCGCCAACTCAGATGTAGCTAAGTCAGCTCAACTTACTCAAGTCCAAACTGAGCTGACCACAACTCGAGAATTAGTTGTCTCTACCTCTCAATGCACAATCGAGAAAATTGCTGAATCACTTCGCATGCTGAATTTATCAAGAGAAGAGATGCAAACTGAACAGGCCAAGACATCCGAAATTTTTCAACTTGCCAAGGCCATCTATGATCATGTCACACATCAGTCTAATCAATGACACCACTATGACGCCGGCCTGCTCAAAATGTACCATCAATCTTACGCCATGATGACGGACACCATGAGCTGGATGGGTAAGTCCCTTCAGTTTATACTCAGCGTCATCAGCTCTCATATGGACATTCCGGCGTCCAACATGAATAGTGGGATCAAGGTCTTTGACGGGCTCAAGCACAGTATGGCTCAAATCCAGCAGTATTCCGGCCTCCTGACTCGTGCTGTTGAGCAAGGGAAGTTTTATGCAGCTGTCCCTCAGCCCGTTGACATTGGCAAAAAGGGGGAGAAAAGCAAAGATAAACATCCAGCTGGAACTCAGCAAAAGAACAAACATCCTGGTTCCACTTCCACTTCGTCAGTTGTCCCCCCTAGCACTCAACCTCAGCAACAAAACAAGTCCAAGCCCAACCAAGTCTCCTTTAATATTAGGCGATAGTTTTTTTTTGTTGTGTGATCTTGCTTACTTGCTTATGTTGTGTTGTGTGCTAAATATCAATATAAACGTATCTTCAATCAACCTTGTTGTAGACACTGAGTCGGAGGACCTGTGACGAAAACCTGAAAACAAGACGGTTGAAGTGATTGATTCCGGAAGTTTTGAAAAACAAAAAAATAGCGTATTTTATTTAATTTATTCTATAGTTTTTATTCATTAGTCATTTATTTATTTTGTCACATTTTATTTAATTAGCGTATTTATTTAATTTTCGTTTCGTGTTAAATAAAATTCGGTTTTGTTTTAAAATAAAAAACCTCGTTTTGATGTCCCAATACGAACCGTGATCCGATAAAAGGTAGTTCGGGTATCGAAAACGTTGTAATTACAAGTTTTTAATTTAAAAGGAATTTCCAAATAATGTTTTGAAATAAAAAACGTCGTTTAGGAATTTTCGTTTTCGACTATGATCCATCTTTGGTAGTTCGGAAACCCAAAACGATTGAATTAGATTTAATTTAAAGCTTTTGAATAAATCTGGAAACATTTAGGAGTGCTGCTGTAATTTACCTATTCTGTCACTAAATGCTGTTTACCGACGGACTTTCCGTCGGTAAATCTGCCAAAATGTAAAAAATGCCATTTCAGTCCCTTTTTCTTAACTTTTAAACTTTTAATCCTTAGTACATACATATAAATATGTAATATATGTTTTTCAAATTATTTTAGAACTTTAGCATATATAATCATTCTAGAATATTTGTATATTATTATTCCATTTTACAATATAAGTATAAGTATATATATGTATTCCTTTTTATTAATTTGGATTATGTTTTAAATGTTAGTTATTTGGTATTTTGAGAAATAATTAATATATATTAGCATATGGTATTTTTGGTATTTAAAACTATAGTAGTTATGTATATGTATAGTTTTTGGAACATTTGGGTTGTTTTAGTGATTATTGAATAAAATTATTTTTGGATAAGAATTATTTTCTTAGTTATAGGATTTACTTATTATTTTCACATTTTCAAAGTATAGATATATTGTACCTATTATTTTTATATATACATATAGCTTCTTTTGTATTAACTCTTATTTTATATTCTATTTTTGATTTAAATATATATACGTATGTACAAATTATTTTCTTTACCCTTTGAGCCCATTCTTGGGTCCATATTTCAAATGTGCTTTATTTAAGTGTAAATATTAGTTAAAATAAGCGTATTGTTGTAATTATAACAATTAGAGAGTCCATTAAATAAGTGGGGAAAATAAATCACAAAAAGAGAGTTTTCAATTGAATTATTTAAACTAATGAGTTTTTTTTTCTAATGTAAATAAATAGAGTCATTCTTGTTAATATTCCAAATCGTCTTCAAAACACCACGTTTTAAAACCTTAATCCGTTCCAAAGGCGGATTAAAGGATCATTGTAATTAAAATCGTTTTCTTTGCAAATAATAGATTTTTGGAATCATTTTCTTAAAGGATTTGTACAAAATGAAATTGACTTGTATGTTTAACCACGTTTTCTTATTAAAAGGTTCTTTATCTCGAACGTTTTCAAATACTCGAGTCGTTCCAACGGCGATTCGGGTAAGCTTCATCAAACAAGGTTTTAAAACGCTCCTAAATCGTTCCAACGGCGATTAAGGTGCGAACCATGTAAATAAAACTCGTTTTGGGGAAATAAGTTAGTGTAGAATAAGCACACAACATAACATTTAAATACGGTTGTAAATAAATTATTTCTTTCTTCCCTCTCTGTGTATGTATAAACATAAATGGGTGATTCTTTACTGAGGTGGCTTTTCAATATCATATGCTCAAAATGGTTTCTAAAAAGAGAAAGAAAAGGGTTTCAAATGAATTTTAAACTTAAAGAAGTATACGATTAGTCCGTTATCGCCTAACATGCTGAGTAGGAGGCCGGTGGTTCATAACCGGGCGATGTCGGGGTGCCTAGTAGCCTTTCTCCGGAAAGGAGCTAGCCTTCTCGGCTCGTACCTAAGTTTCCCGAACCCACACCGGTCTCCCGTAAGGGATCGGTGTTCATTTTCCCATTCGTGGGTGGCGACTCTTCCATATCTCCGAGCTCCGGTCCTGCCGAGCAGCTTGATTCCACGATTGGTTGCTTTCGGCGCCAATCACCGCTTACGTCGCCATGAGGTTGTCCACCCCCCGGTCCACCCGGGAGATTAGGCCGCGGCACCTCATCTAACAAGTGGCGACTCTGCTGGGGAAGCGAGAAATTTGATTCCGGAAGGCGTGTACTAAGCCCTTAACGGGGACGGATCGTTTTACTTCTTTTCGTATGCATTCATATGCATTATTGCAAACCCTTTGGGTAATTTCCGCGAAACCTCTAGCGAGAGTCCATTCGTCGCTCGAAAGAGGCTAGCGTAAGTTCCCCCTTACAGTAAGGCACCAGAGGGTCCCCATCCATTCGTTAGGGGCGAATCTGTGCGGTCCTGTGAGGTCCCGCGGTCAGCCGTGTCAGCATATAGTAGCCTTAGAAGTTTCCATAGGATTACCCGTTACTATTTTTGATGTGATAAATGAATCAGTTCGTGTTTTCAAACCGCCATGATACGTATCTAATCCTAAAGTATGTAAAGAAAATGGGACGATGTGTTAATATATACTTATGAATCGACATACTAATTACCCTAAAAAATATCGAAACGATTTGAACTAAAGACGACTTAGTCATCTCATATGAATGAACATGTGCGACCCGCCTTGTTCCTTTCGGTGTCCCGACGAAGGCACATATTCAGGAAATGCGTTATGACGTAAGCACGTATTAGTATGAATCGGTTTGGTATTAAGGATAATTACATCTCGATACAAAAGACTATATTAACAGTAGCCGTCATTCACATTCTTTAAATAAATTGGGATAAAACGAGATCAAGATGAAACGAAAATGAAGAACATTTCTGTCCTGAACGACCCTGTCATAACGTGAAAAGTTTCGCACAAGTAGCCCGTCCCTTCCGAATGAAAGACGAGCTTTTACGTTATGCCTCGTGTCGTTCTTAAGAGAAATGGATGTGTCCGTACAGATGACTAAGAAAACAAAGAAGAGAAAAATGAACTAAACGACCAAAATCATTCCGAATCTACGATATATATCAATACCGAGGGTAGTTAAAGAAAATAAACCAATGTCATTGAATACGTGCCTCGGACGAGTGTATACCCCGTTTAAAATCTCGAAGCCGAATTAAGCCAAACCATATAATTGCGCCATATGGACGAGACTGCGGGTTTTGACTAACGACTCGATCATTTCGACCGTTACCAAAACTGCAAGAAATATGGCCCGATGTACGTGTTTGCTTAATTCGTGCCTAAAGGAAAGAGAACGGTGATGTCCTCGCTTTGAATAAACATGCGATTCAACGAAACGTTGATTTTCTATAACCACACTAAGATGATATATCCCGTAGGATTGGGAAGAACAACGAACTGTTGCTAGCCGAAAGGTTACCGTGCGCTCAAAATAAGGCTCGCCATCTTTTCACGTAGCTAAAATGAGCAAACGGATCCTCGACGCTAAGAACAAACGCGTTACGCGATGAGTCCGTTCCCTAAAATAAAATCCAAAAGTGATTCCATCACTAAATGAACACATGGTTATGTCTCTCGATAGATCCAAAAGATCCCGTTGTAATCCAAAAATCGAGACACAAACTCGCGCGAACAAAAGGGAACGAGTCATTGACGATAACGAACGATTGGACTAGAAGAATAACTCGTACCCCGTCTAAAAACTGAGATGCGCTCAAAGGGAGTCAAAACCCGAACTAATGCGTCTCACGAAAGGACGAAAGACGAGTTATTCCGAAAGGACAATCCAACTTGGTCGATTTCTTAGTCACTGAACGTTGATACGTCAAAACGAACTGTATTGTCTGATGGATGATTTACTTTCCCGCAATAATCGACGGCATCACGCGTCCCCTGGACCGCAATGTGAGCCCCAAACGAAAATCCTAGGAAAGAGACCTGGACCAACGAGTGTGTGGAGGAATAAGGGTGGAAGAGAGATGTTGTGATACGTGTAAATAGAACTAACGTTTGTTCTTCTTATCTTATAATCGTAAATAAATAAGCGCACACACCACGAATCATGCATATAAAAATCATGCATACATACTAATGGATACCGTTCGCGCAGACGTCATCATTAAGCGGTTGTGGTTTCGCGAGAGTGATCGGCTTGTCAGACAGTTTGATCAGCTACGAGTAGACAGTTCAGAATCAGTAGTTGTGGCTTCTGAATCATCTTCGTCTGGGTATACTCAGTCTTCCGTCAGTATGTCTGCGACCGACGAGAAAGTGGCTGAATTGGAAAACTCTGTGAACAATATCAATGATCAGCTGGCCGCAATCTTGGCCCAGCTAGCTGAGTTAGCACTGAAGGACAACAAGAGTGGTAGTAAGCGTGCTGAGAATGAGGTGAACGATGGCCCTCGCTTTGGGAATGAGGAGGATTATCAGGATTATATCCGAAAACAGCTGGAAAAGGAGAAAGCTAAGGAAGAGGAGTGGAAGCAACACATCACACAGGAAGTGCAGGACTTGCGTGGAGGAAGTTCCGGAAATCAGGACTTCTATAACTTGAAGAATTGTTTGTCGGCAACAGCTTTGCCTCTGAAATTTCGTCTCCCCGATATGAAAAAGTTCGATGGAACTGGAGATCCCACCGCTCACATGAATCAGTATGTTGCTGTGATGAAGCACACGATCCTGACTGAGGATCAAGTCCTGGGGCTGTTTAACACCTATCTAGAGGGGGCTGCCCTCACATGGTTTCATGCATTGCCGATGGTAACAAAGAGGGATTGGAAGGAATTAGCAAAGTCGTTCATCGCTCAGTATAGCTTTAACACCATGCTGGAGGTCACTTTGAAAGAGTTAGAGAGCACTAAGCAACATGCTGGGGAATCCTTTTCCGATTTTGTGAAAAGATGGAGGGCTAAGGCCGCAGTGATGAAACAAAAGCCGCTCGAGCAGGATCAGATCCGAATGGTGGTTGGCAACACGTTGTCGTATATCAAGAATGAGTTGCGGTATATGCCATTTACTGATTTCAATCAGATGTATAGTTGTGCCTTGACTGTTGAAGGGGATGGAGAGCCGAAGAAAGCTTATACCAAATGGACGAAGTCTGGATATAGTGCCGGAGGGCCTAGCGCGAGTACGGAATCCGCAGCAGTGAAAGTGGTTGATCTTAATGCTATTGAAAAGAGGCGGTTCGCCAAGTTCGATCAGACCTATGCTAAAGTTTTCGAGCGTCTGCAGAAAAAGGGATTGTTGAAAGCCCTTACCCCGTATAACAAGGCTCAACCTACTCCGCAGATTCAGGCTAGAGGGTACTGTGAGTTCCACAGCAGTTATGGACATACGATTGAGAATTGCGAGAGGCTGAAACACGAAATCCAAGATTTGATTGAGGAGAAGAAGATAGCTGATCCTTCGTCAGCAAACCCTTCCGTTAGGCGCAATCCATTGCCTAATCATAGGGTGAGCGTGATCGGAGCTGGTTTGACAGAAACTGTAGTGATGGAATCCTTTGAGGAAGATGTAGAGGAGTTGTTGGACTCCGTCGAAAAAGCAATGTGGGAAAAGGTCTGTATGTGTCCTTCTTGGGTGAGGAACGAGAGGATGAACCGATGGAGGAAGGGTCAGATGGTGGAGCACCGTATGATGAGGATAGTGCTGAAGAGACCGGAGAAGGGTCGTCTCAGACTATTGTGCCAGATTTGAGTTTGTTTAGCGGAGGAAGAGATCCCGAGGTGCACTTGCGTGAATATATGCACAACATGTTTATTGAATCCTTCGGAGTAGATGAGATTGCTCAGTGGTTTCATCATTCGCTGGTAGGCGAGCCTTTGGAATGGTTCCACTCATTACCCGACTCTTGCAAGCATGATTGGGATCAATTATCAGATTTATTCTTAGAAAAGTACCAAAGAGCCGAGGACAGGGCCGCAGAGCGCTTCGCAATGCAGATTGGACCTATCAAGCGTCCGCTACCGAGAGTTAGCAAGTATAATGGCAATAAGGATCCTATGGAACACCTTCATTTTTACTTGTCGGCTATGGCACCCTTGGGTTTTAAAGAAGAAGAGATCACTAGCTTGTTTTGTAATTCGTTGATGGGTGAACCGTTAATGTGGTACATGTCGCTGCCGATGTATGTTAAGACCGATTGGGCCGCAATGACGAAAAGATTTATCAAGGAGTATACAGTATGGATGCTGGCAGAGCAAACCCTTGACTCCCCATCTTACCAAACACCTGATGCGGTGTTAGCAATGCCTAGGTATGGTGGGTACCAGGATCCTGTGGAGCATGCGAGGATATTTCGCAATCATATGTATGACGCTGGATTTCCACAGTGTGAGTTGCATGAACATTTTCCGGAAACCTTGATGGGTGAAGCCTTATTGTGGCATCAGGGTCTATCAGAGGAGGAGATGGGTCATTGGATACCGCTCCGAAGTGCCTTTGTGGCGAGATATGAAATGTATATTCCATGGACGGGATCCCTGGATGATCTGGATAGGATCAGGCAGTTCCCCGAGGAACCATTTGTGGACTATGCTAGGAGATGGAGGCACCGTTATGAGCAGTGTCATGAAACAATGAGCGATAAGGTGCAGCTTATGTGCATACAACGAGATGCTATTCCGTTGGCCGCCGGAAGGATGAGCAGAGTGTCCCTCCGGGATTATGATGAGTTGATAGGTTGGGCCTTGTATGGATCGGCGGATCCCTTTTACTTAAATCCGAATGTTCCTCACGTCATGGATTTAATGGTTGTGGACATTTGGGAGAGTTCCTCGGACGAGGAGGATGCCAATCGAAGGGTTCCTATTAACATTTGGGACGAATCGGATGATGAGCCGGAAATTGCGGTAATGACGAGATCAGGTCGTGTGGCCGAGGGAAAGGCACCAATGGTAGAGACTGAGATTGGAGAAGGGTCGGCTCCTAAGCCCGATGACCAAGTTCTTGAGCAGTTGAAGAAGATGCAAGCTAAGTCTACGGTCTGGGAAGTTTTATGCCATTCTAAGTACCATCGTGAGAACCTGATGATGGAGTTGCAGAATTTGGTTATTTCCACCGATACTGAGCCGGCAGCGCTAGTAGGGGCAATTATGGCTCGAAAGAAGACTGAGATCACATTTACCGACGAGGATCTCCCAGAAGAGGGGAAGGCTCATAATAAGACATTGTATATCCGAGCGGAAATTAACGGGAAGAAGACTAGCTGTGTGATGGTCGATGATGGATCGGCCATTAATGTTTGTCCGTTGAAACTCTTGTCGAAGTTGGGAGTGGAAAGAGGAGACTTGACGGCCTCTGAAACAGTGATTAGAGCATATGACGACAGCCGTAGGCACATTGAAGGAGTCTTCAAGGCCAAGTTGAAAGTGGGGCCGCACGAGGAAGAAACTGAGTTCACGGTGTTGGATATCCCGGTAACTTTTGCTGTGCTATTGGGACGCCCTTGGTTCCATAAGTTAGGAGGTGTGCCCTCCACGCTCCACCAAATGATTAAGTTCCCCTTCGGGGAGGAGATAGTAACAATTAGAGCTGAGAAATTGAGCTCGGTGGCAGCACTGGGAATTGAGCCTCAACTTTTCTCCGGATTCCAAGTCTCCGGGATTTACGAGTCGAGCATGACCACCGATGTGGTGAAAATGATGAAGGGAGGTTTCATTCCGGGAATGGGTTTAGGAGCATACCATCAGGGGCTGCCAGAGTTTCCGGACTTTAAGAGTCAGAAAACCCGGAGAGGTTTGGGATATGATCAGGGGAGTCCGTCCAATGCGAGTGCTGAAGGAAAAGTAGGCTTGAGGAAGTATTTTGTGAGCGAGGGGCATGGGAAGGCATATTCAGGAACCCCCGAGGCATGGACTAGCACGGAAGGGAAGATTCTGCCAGGGTTCGAAATCTTCAATGATATTACCGACTGGGGCAAAGGAAAGGCGAGCTGCTTTGTCGAGGAGATCATGATGCTGGATTTAAATGCCGAGGAGCAGGTCATCACCATCGAAGCGACTGCGGGAGCGGGAGATGAGCCTAGTACCTCCAAAATTCACGAGAAGTCCGAAGGCCCTAATGATGAAAATTGTATTACTGCTTTATTTGAGTCAGATGATGTAATCACCCATGCTATCAATGAAATGAATTCTGATTTTGCTTACTTGCTTGATGTCGATCATGATCATTCCATGCATTCTCATTCATATAACATGCCTGCATTTGAAATCAATACAATAGAAATGTCAACTTTCAATCTTGGTACGGATGAAAATCCTAAACTTATACAAATTGCTCAAGCATTAACTATTGAAGAGAGAAAAGAATTTGAGAGAATAATTAAAAAATACGAAATTGTATTCGCTTGGACATACGAAGACATGCCTGGAATTGATCAATCAATCGTAACCCACCGCATTCCAACTTACCCCGAAGTGAAGCCCGTAAAGCAGAAGCTCCGACGTATGAGACCAGAATGGGCAGATAAGATCAGAGAGGAGGTGAAGAAACAGTTAGAAGCAGGATTCATCGAAGTAATCGACTATCCCCCTTGGGTCGCAAATGTGGTGCCCATCGCAAAGAAGGACGGCAAAGTGAGAATGTGCGTTGATTACAGAGATCTTAACAAGGCATGCCCCAAGGATGAGTTCGCATTACCTCATATCGACGTATTGATCGACAGCGCAGCGTCAAGTGTATTACACACGAATGTGGACGGTTTCATGGGCTACATGCAAGTTCAGATGGCCGAAAAGCACAAAGCGAAAACCTCGTTCACAACTGAGTGGGGGACATACTGTTACAGGGTAATGCCGTTTGGTTTGAAAAACGCCGGAGCAACTTACCAGAGAATGGCCACAGCACTGTTCCATGATATGATACACAAGGAGGTAGAAGTCTACGTGGATGATATGATGGTCAAATCAGAGACAAGAGAATGGCATTTTGCCGCGCTCGAGAAGTTTTTGGCCCGAATCGCAGAATTCAAGCTAAGGCTAAACCCGAAGAAGTGCTTTTTCGACATTTCGTTGGGGAAAATCTTAGGCTATGTAATCAGAAATAAGGGAATCGAGGTGGATCCTGATAAAGTGAAGGCCATACAGGAGATGCCGGTGCCGAGAAATGAGAAGGAAGTGAGAGGGTTTCTGGGGCAGGTTCAGTATATCAGTCGGTTCATAGCAAGACTCACCGTAATCTGCGAGCCAATCTTTAAGTTGCTAAGGAAAGACCAACCCGCTGTCTGGAATGATAAGTGTCAGTAAGCTTTGGAGAGCGTCCGGAGCTATTTGTCTAATCCGCCAGTGCTGAGACCGCCTAAACTAGGAAAGCCACTTCTCCTCTATGTAGCGATTGAGGAGCGATCTATTGGGGCAATGTTGGCTCAAGAGGGAGACACCGGCGTGGAGCACGCGGTGTATTATTTGAGTAAGAAGTTCCTGGAGTACGAGCTCAAGTACAACATGATCGAAAAGACATGTGTGGCAGTAGTATGGTTGATAAAGAAACTGCGACACTATTTCCAATCGTATAAAGTGATCATTATTTCTCGGATGGACCCCGTGAAGTATCTATACCGAACTCCATCCTTGACGGGGAAGTTAGCCAGATGGTTGTTACTTTTTTCCGAGTTTGACATTGAATATATGACGAAGAAGGTTATCAAAGGGAGGGCCGTGGCAGAATTTCTGGCCAACCAACCCCTGAATGCAGAGGAAGAAGTGATAAGTTATGATTTCCCCGATGAGCACTTGAACGCAATCGAAGTTATACCGTGGAAAATGTTCTTCGACGGAGCAGTTAATTCGAATGGAGCCGGAGTAGGAGTACTACTTACCTCACCGGAAGGAGAAAGGATCCCGATGGCCAAGAAGTTATCCTTCCCTCTCACCAATAATATGGCTGAGTATGAAGCGTGCATTTATGGCTTAGAGTCATTAGCGGCACTGGGAGCGTCATATGTCGAAATCTGGGGGGACTCAAAGTTGATCATTGAACAGGCACAAGGAAACTGGGAGGTAAGAGAAGAAAGACTACGTCCATATCTAGATCAGCTAGAAGGGTTGGCACAAAGATTCAAGGAATGTCGTTTCTATCATATTCCTCGAGCACAGAACCAGGCGGCGGATGCCTTGGCTACTTTGGTGTCAGTTTGGGACAACCCCCGGAACCTTGCTTCGAAGCCGTTGGTATTGAGAAGATCTCACAAACCATGTTACGAGGACGTAATGCTGTTAGGGACAGATGAAAAACCATGGTATTTCGATATCGTGAACTTTATGAAAGATGGGACATATCCGGCAGAGTCAGAACCTAGGGATCAAGCTGTGATTAGAAGGCTAGCTCGTCAGTTCGTCATCCACAACGACTTGCTTTACAAAAGGCACGTTGATGGATTACAACTCAGATGCTTGGATGCGGGAGAAGCCCGCGAGGCAATGGAATCAGTACATTCGGGAATTTGTGGAGCCCATATGGGAGGAGCAGTACTAGCTAAGAAAATTATCAGACAAGGCTTCTATTGGCTCACCATGGAAAGAGATTGTAACGAGTATGCAAAGAAATGTCACGATTGTCAAATCCACGGCGATTGCAGTCATCTTCCGGCCATGGAACTACATGTGCTAGCACCTATTTGGCCATTCGCTGCCTGGGGCATTGACATCATCGGCGAAGTAAGGCCTAATGCTTCAAATGGACATAAGTTTATTGCAGTCGCCATCGATTATTTCACCAAATGGGTAGAAGCAGAGTCGTTTAGCAAACTGGGATCCAAGCAGATGAGAAAGTTCATTGAAAAACACTTGATCACCAGGTTCGGAGTGCCTCATCACATGATCACGGATAACGGAGTCCAGTTTCAGGGGGAAGTAAGGAATCTTTTTCAAGAATATGGCATTGAACATCACAGGTCTTCTCCATACCGTCCACAGGCTAATGGAACAGTAGAAGCAGCTAATAAGAACCTTAAGAGGATTCTCGTAAAAACGGTGGAATCACATCGGAATTGGCATGAGCAGCTCCCACTCGCATTATGGGCTTATCGCACGACAATTAGAACCTCAACTGGGGCAACGCCATTCTCTTTGGTGTATGGAACAGAAGCAGTCTTGCCGATTGAGATCGAAAAGCAATCGTTGAGAATCGCAGTGGAGGCAGAAATTCCCGAGGCGGAATGGGCGAAGAAGCGATGTGAGCAGTTGGCTCTAGTTGATGAAAAAAGGATGGAAGTGCTTTACCATGTACAGTTATATCAAAGAAGGATGGCTCGGGCTTTCAATAAAAAAGTCAAGACCAGTCCTATCAAAGAAGGAGATTTGGTGCTGAAACAGATCCGTGTGACGCACACCGACCCGAGGGGGAAGTTCAGGCCTAACTGGGAAGGACCATTCGTCGTGAAGAAGATACTAAGCAAAGGAGCGGTGAAGTTAACCACAATGGACGGCATGGAATTCTCCGAACCTACCAACCTGGATATGCTTAAGAAATACTTTTCGTAAAAAAAAAAAAAAAAAAAAAAAAAAAAGAAAAATAAAGAAAAATTCCTGATAGGTTGAAAACCCGTAAAGGGCGACCTATGCAACAATAAGGGAAATCCCAATGGGTGAAAACCCGAAAGGGCACTCATTTAAAAATTCCGGGATAGTAAAAGGAGAGGAGAAAAATCGTCGGGATCCGAAAACCGAAAGGCGGGTCCTGGTAACAATAGTTATAACTTGAGCAATTACAAAAACAATGTATAAGAGACTAAGTATTTCTGTTGTTTGTAAATAAATAGAGGCATGAATATATTTGACGAGAATGATTGGAATCATTATAATCTACCGAATGCATGGTAATATGAATCACGGGTTATACATTTCTTGTCCTACTTTTCACAAGAAGCCTACCTACTATCCACCCCACTCCCTATACATCAGCTATACATCGGAGAAACCCTAATAAAAGCTACAAAGCAACAATGAAAGCTACAAAGCAATAATGAAAGCTACAAAGCAATACATAACGAGCCTAATACGGAGGAAAGTCCCAATAGTTCTCAAAATCTCTCAGGTGTGATGCCCGCTCCGCAGATAGTGCCTCCTCGGCAGCACGCGCTCTATCATTAGAAACTCTCGCTCTCTCATCAAAGGCGCGTGCTCTCTCATCAGCAGCTCGTGCTCTCTCCTCTGCAGCAAGGCGCCTGATCAACTCATCACGTGCCCTCTCCTCGACGGCAAGGCGACCCTCAGTCTCCCGTCGCATCATCCCTGACCAGTGGTCATTTCTCTCTTGATACACATGACCAACTCGGGCATCAGCTTCCTACACTAGCTCGCTCTGTCTCCGCTCGTGGGCATGCAGATCACTCTATAGAAAAAGAAAAAAAGAACAGATAAAAGGCAGCATAGGCAAAAACATAAATCATACATACATGCATACATTTCACTACACTAAAGTACAGTAATGATACATACCAGGTGATCGGTGCAGCGCAAGCTGAGGCGGTCTCGGAGATAACCAGACAGCCCCACGTAATCCGTACAAGTCTCTCTCGTGGTCAGAGAAGCGTCCGAGGGATCAAACGGGACCCTCGAGGAGAAGATAGGAGGGGCCGCCTCAAATCCCGCGTAAGGTGCCCCGGACTCGTCATAGCAGATCGTAGCATAATCTCTCCCATAGTCTGGTATAGGCACGCCTAGGGAAGACCTCTCCGGTCGGGCAGCGCTGGAGGACTCGCCAACATAGTGGGGCAGCTCGCACACTGGCGTTTGAGCCCGAGTGCCATCGAAGAAATCAGATAAGTGGGCACTTCTCCAGGATCCCTCCTGCAAACAAAACACACCATAAAACCTCTGAACATCTCATGAATAAAAGGGGTAAAATAAAAAGGGAATGGAATCACTTACCGGGACCTCCTTCTGACCAAAGACTGCCGCGACAGCCTCCCTCGAAAATACATCCGCCATCGGATCCACCTCCATCGCTGCCGCCGGGGCATCCCTCGCGCTCACCAGAGTAGACAAGTAAGGCTCACGGCCCCCGGCGTGAATCCATACCGCTCTACCAACATACCGACGGGTCAGGTCCCGACGAATGACCGATAGTGGCAGGGTCCGCACCGCGAACATAGAGACGGGGATCTCGCCCGGCGTCCAGTGAGCGTCCCTAACTCCGGTGATGCCTCGATCCCCTAAATACCACGCCCGCACGTAGGGGCCGGTGAGCATACACTGCTGCTCCTGGATCATCGATACATATGTATAACCAGGGCCGAAGTCGAGGTCGTCCCATCGGAACTTAATCTAAAAAATGCACAAAGAGAAAGTCAGAAAGATTCAAACAAAAAAACCAGGCATGATTAGGCAAAATCTACCTGTGTGAGGGTCAGCGAGTCGATCTGATCCAGAAGCCGCGACACTGTCCGACTCCTCTCGGCGCTCAAGTCAAAATCCCTCCACTGAGTCATGAAAGGCGGCCTCAGTACTCTCGGTCGAGATCGAGATCGGCTGGGAAGGATGTGTCTCTCATACGCCCACACCTGCGGTAAAAACGAGGACTAGGAGTGTGAAAAATGCGAAGAAGATAAGACGGATAAGTCAAGAAGACGTCACGTACCAGCAGAGCAAAGGTATAACCACCGAAGTCCTTGCGCTTCCGGCAAGTCAGATCCAAAAACTTGTAAAGAAAGGCTAAGCCTGCCCCCGCCCAATCGTAGGAAGCCGCTGCATCCAAAACACTGAGCGCCTGAATGAGGCCCGCATGTACCTTCCCGCCCTTCGTGCGGAAAATCGTCTCACTCAGAGCATATACCAAGAAGCTACGAACCGCCAAGTCGGTATCATCAGTCTCGCAAAAATCTCGTCTACTCAAGAGGCTCGCGGTGGAAACAAACTTCACCGGAGCAGACTTGGCGCATAGGCGAACTCCCGGTCCAATCAAGGCAGCGAGCCTAGCAGGGTCAACCCGCGGTCGTATCATACCAAAATGAAAAGGGACGGGAGTGTTGCTCCCTCGCAATCCGATCAATAGCGAAAAATCTCGAGGCGAGATAGTCATCTCCCCAAAGGAAAGGTGGAAGGTGTGGGTCGAATCAACCCACCGCTCACACAAGGCCCGTAGGCCAAAAGGATCGCATACCCCGTTGGTGCGGGGCAGCGCTGCAATAAAGGGCTCGAAGCCCAACTCATGCACGCGGGCTCTCGCCGCGGCGTCTAGCCTATCATACCACGAATGAACCTCGGCGGTGGTCCCCGAAATCTCAATGAACTAAAAAGGAACAAGATAAGAAAATTTAAATACAGCTCCTAAAGCATGCAAGCAATTGATAAGAACGCGTTAAGACTAGGTATTCTTTCATTTTCTAACCTAGAGACATCCGGTCAGTTAGGACCAATTTTCTGTAAAAATCTCTCCGGTAGGGTCATTCACGTAAGGTTTAGTCAATTCTTTGATCCACCCTCGTCTGCGGTGACGAGGAGCATAGATTAGGCTTTACTATTCACGTGCATTAGTTAAGTTTTTACTATTCACGTTTTCACTATTCACGTGCACTATTCACGTTTTTACTATTCACGTGCATTAACTAAGTTTTTACTATTCACGTTTTTACTATTCACGTGCACTATTCACGTTTTTACTATCCACGCGCACTATTCACGTTTTCACTATTCACGTGCACTATTCACGTTTCTTAATATTCACGTGCATTAGCTAAGTCTTTACTATTCATGTTTTTACTATTCATTTGCACTATTCACGTTTTCACTATTCACGTCTTCACTATTCACGTCGTTTTTACTGTTAGCATGCATAAATTCGTAGTGTCACTATTCACATGCATATAGCGCGCATTCTTACAAAAATAAACAGGTGTTACTTGTAAATAAAGGAATTCACGTTTTCTAGCTAAAGTCCTCTAAGGCAGTCTAAGGGTTAGCATGCAAATCATGTTCGTATAGGAATGCTAAAGCCTAGAGTTCGAATCGAATAAAAGTGAGAAATTACTTACCTCGTTGCAGCATGTCCTGCTCAAATGCGTAGTAGGGTCGTGAAAGGTATCCACTCTATCCAGGTTTACGTAAACCTCGTCCATGCCTCTAGTGCCATCTCATTCATCTAAATCCATCCCGAGAATAATCCAAATTGAAGTCTAGTGAGAGAAAGAGGAGAGAGAAGGTGTGGGGTTGAAATGAAACCCCACCACCTTATATAGGAAAAGGGAATGACATTCCCGTAAATAGTGAAAAAAGTACGATTTGACATAAAGGTAAAAAGTAAATAATTAATTCCTAAGTGCACAGACCTCCGATTTGCAGTCCGTTTCAGTCTGCATTTCTCTCAGATAGCAACCAATACTGTCAAGATATAAACTCCAGACAACAGCCAATTTTTACAGAACAGGACACCAGTCAAAGTACAGACGACAGTCAACAGAAAAACAATCGTTAGTCGATATCATTCCAGACCAAAACACGTTCCCATTAAACCTCCGAGACACTAGCTCCAGACAATGGTGTTTTAAAAGAATCCAAAATCGTTAGAAAGAACTTTTCTGCTCTTTAGCCATCTTACCTACGGTTCACGACCGAGGTAGCTTTTTAGCCATCTTACCTACGGTTCACGACCGAGGTAGCTTTTTAGCCATCTTACCTACGGTTCACGACCGAGGTAGCTTTTTAGCCATCTTACCTACGGTTCACGACCGAGGTAGCTTTTTAGCCATCTTACCTACGGTTCACGACCGAGGTAGCTTTTTAGCCATCTTACCTACGGTTCACGACCGAGGTAGCTTTTTAGCCATCTTACCGACGGTTCACGACCGAGGTAGCTTTTTAGCCATCTTACCTACGGTTCACGACCGAGGTAGCTTTTTAGCCATCTTACCTACGGTTCACGACCGAGGTAGCTTTTTAGCCATCTTACCTACGGTCCACGACCGAGGTTGCTTTCGAGCCATTCTTACCCATAGTCAACGTACGCTAGATTCCGAGAGAAAAATATCCACCGACGGCCGATTCAGAGGCAAGGATGGAAGGAATCAGAGAACGACACCAGAGCGCGCAGCGCGAAGGTCAGGTATGCTCCCTCCTACTCTTTACGTGTCTTTTACTTTTATATGTTTTACATTGCATGTGTTACGTTAGCAAAAAAACGTTTTCAAAACACACACATCACTGTCAAAATAGAAAAGTAGGGGCAACTGTAGACACTGAGTCGGAGGACCTGTGACGAAAACCTGAAAACAAGACGGTTGAAGTGATTGATTCCGGAAGTTTTGAAAAACAAAAAAATATATAAAGAATAATAAGCGAAGGAAAATTAGCGGCACGACGCGGGTGCATAGCGGCATCCGGCACGCGGACGACAATAGTCGAACGCCCGCTCGGCGGCGCGGGACGTGCGCTCGGCGTCCGTCGGACGCACCGCAAGTGGCACGCTCTCGACGTCCGAGCAATGCCCGGGTCCGGTGGCACGGGGCGCGCTCTCGTGGGCCGCTGAGCGCACGTGCCCGGTAGCGCGAAGCGCGCGTTCGGCGGTCGCGACGTGTGAGCGTCCAGCGGCGCGGGACGCGCGCTCGACGGCCGCGGGGTGCGCACGCCCGATGGCTCGAGGCACGCCCCGAGGGTCGTCGGGCGGGCGCCCAACCACGTCGGGCGAACGCCCGACGGAGGTTGGGCGCGGGCGCCCAACCTAGCGTTGGGCGCTCGCCCAACGTCGTTGGGCGGCCGCCCAACAAGGTTGGGCGGTAGCCCAACACTAGGTTGGGCGGCCGCCCAACCCCAATGGGCGACGCCCAATTTCTTTTGGGCGTCGCCCATTGGTCCGGGGACCCGTTTGCCTATAAAAGGCACAGATCCCCATGCAAAAAAAAAGAAAGGAGAAAGGTGGGAGGAATCCTTAGAGAGCTTCTCACACTAGATATTTTTCTAGAGAGAGGAAGTTGATTTTTTTAGGAAAAAACATTTTTTTTCCTAAAAATTGAAAATCTCTAAATTTCCTAAGTTCAATTTTTACTAAATTTTTTATAAAAAACGGGAGCTCGTGGTTCGTGGAATCAGTCGGCTTCAACTGTCAGATACCGAATTCAAGGTATTATCCGAGGACTAGACTCTTTATTTTATTTAATTTATTCTATAGTTTTTATTCATTTAGTCATTTATTTATTTTGTCACATTTTATTTAATTAGCGTATTTATTTAATTTTCGTTTCGTGTTAAATAAAATTCGGTTTTGTTTTAAAATAAAAAATCTCGTTTTGATGTCCCAATACGAACCGTGATCCGATAAAAGGTAGTTCGGGTATCGAAAACGTTGTAATTACAAGTTTTTAATTTAAAAGGAATTTCCAAATAATGTTTTGAAATAAAAAACGTCGTTTAGGAATTTTCGTTTTCGACTATGATCCATCTTTGGTAGTTCGGAAACCCAAAACGATTGAATTAGATTTAATTTAAAGCTTTTGAATAAATCTGGAAACATTTAGGAGTGCTGCTGTAATTTACCTATTCTGTCACTAAATGCTGTTTACCGACGGACTTTCCGTCGGTAAATCTGCCAAAATGTAAAAAATGCCATTTCAGTCCCTTTTTCTTAACTTTTAAACTTTTAATCCTTAGTACATACATATAAATATGTAATATATGTTTTTCAAATTATTTTAGAACTTTAGCATATATAATCATTCTAGAATATTTGTATATTATTATTCCATTTTACAATATAAGTATAAGTATATATATGTATTCCTTTTTATTAATTTGGATTATGTTTTAAATGTTAGTTATTTGGTATTTTGAGAAATAATTAATATATATTAGCATATGGTATTTTTGGTATTTAAAACTATAGTAGTTATGTATATGTATAGTTTTTGGAACATTTGGGTTGTTTTAGTGATTATTGAATAAAATTATTTTTGGATAAGAATTATTTTCTTAGTTATAGGATTTACTTATTATTTTCACATTTTCAAAGTATAGATATATTGTACCTATTATTTTTATATATACATATAGCTTCTTTTGTATTAACTCTTATTTTATATTCTATTTTTGATTTAAATATATATACGTATGTACAAATTATTTTCTTTACCCTTTAAGCCCATTCTTGGGTCCATATTTCAAATGGGCTTTATTTAAGTGTAAATATTAGTTAAAATAAGCGTATTGTTGTAATTATAACAATTAGAGAGTCCATTAAATAAGTGGGGAAAATAAATCACAAAAAGAGAGTTTTCAATTGAATTATTTAAACTAATGAGTTTTTTTTTCTAATGTAAATAAATAGAGTCATTCTTGTTAATATTCCAAATCGTCTTCAAAACACCACGTTTTAAAACCTTAATCCGTTCCAAAGGCGGATTAAAGGATCATTGTAATTAAAATCGTTTTCTTTGCAAATAATAGATTTTTGGAATCATTTTCTTAAAGGATTTGTACAAAATGAAATTGACTTGTATGTTTAACCACGTTTTCTTATTAAAAGGTTCTTTATCTCGAACGTTTTCAAATACTCGAGTCGTTCCAACGGCGATTCGGGTAAGCTTCATCAAACAAGGTTTTAAAACGCTCCTAAATCGTTCCAACGGCGATTAAGGTGCGAACCATGTAAATAAAACTCGTTTTGGGGAAATAAGTTAGTGTAGAATAAACACACAACATAACATTTAAATACGGTTGTAAATAAATCATTTCTTTCTTCCCTCTCTGTGTATGTATAAACATAAATGGGTGATTCTTTACTGAGGTGGCTTTTCAATATCATATGCTCAAAATGGTTTCTAAAAAGAGAAAGAAAAGGGTTTCAAATGAATTTTAAACTTAAAGAAGTATACGATTAGTCCGTTATCGCCTAACATGCTGAGTAGGAGGCCGGTGGTTCATAACCGGGCGATGTCGGGGTGCCTAGTAGCCTTTCTCCGGAAAGGAGCTAGCCTTCTCGGCTCGTACCTAAGTTTTCCGAACCCACACCGGTCTCCCGCAAGGGATCGGTGTTCATTTTCCCATTCGTGGGTGGCGACTCTTCCATATCTCCGAGCTCCGGTCCTGCCGAGCAGCTTGATTCCACGATTGGTTGCTTTCGGCGCCAATCACCGCTTACGTCGCCATGAGGTTGTCCACCCCCCGGTCCGCCCGGGAGATTAGGCCGCGGCACCTCGTCTAACACTTGTTATTTAATTTTCTTCGCTTTAATGCCTATCTGCTGTGTTGATCTAAATTCACAACTTGTCTCATAATGTCTTAATTGAACAAAGGATCTAAGGATTGACAAACATTGAATTAATCATATACTTAGCCACTGAGTAAAATTACTCAGCCTCAATTAACTCACTCAGCCAACTCCAATATTCGAACTTAATCGTCCGTTTAACTTTGTATCGAAACTGAGTGAAATAAGCCTGGTCCAAGAACTGACCTAACTCTGAACACTGACTTTAGACTTACTTGATTAAACCTTAAAATGTTTAAAGTAAAACTAAGTCAGCGGCTCCACCCTTACGGGGGAGAATCTTAAGAAGTTAAGAATAGGTCAATCATCATGGGGGAGCTCAACACGGAGTTCCTTATTGAATATTTTTGCCAACATCAAAATGGGGGAGTTTGTTGAAACACCTTTCCACATGATTTTGATTTGACAAAATTATTTATGTGAATGATAAAAATATTCCAACACATTAAATTTAAATGCTTTGATTTATTCATACTAATGTGTTTGTTCAATGTTGAGTTATTTGATTTATAAGACATTAAGATAAATGGCCCAAAGGCCCAAAAGAGGAAGTCAAGCCCAAGTCAACAGATCAAAGCCTCACAGCCCAAGAAGACTCAAAATGCCGTCGTACTGAGTAAGGCGTTAGCCCAGCAACAAGAAGGATCGAGAAGCCTTCTACCAATTGCTTCAAAGTGAAGCTGCTGAGTTGAGCGACAAGGTTGTCAGGTCAGCGGCAGAACAGAATGAACTTGGAGACCAAGTATTTCTACTTTGGGTAAAGCTCAAAAGGCGCAGGAAGCTGTCTGGAAGACTTTGCCATAAATGTAGGAACATTCTGTTTCATCTGACGAAAAGCTGCTTAGCACTGGCGAAGACAGAAGATACAAGAATATGATTGGCCGAAGACGCTGAGCACGTACTGAGTGAAAGCGACAAGAAGCCGTTTGACTCCAACGGTTATTTCGAAATTCAAAATCACCGGTGCTTGAAGTGTCACTATAAATAGGCCTCTCAAATGCTTCATTCGAGGCAGATCTTCAATCAAGTCGAAACGCTGACCAAATTCATACTTGAAGTTCTATGAGAAAAGCAAAGCAAATCTTACACCAATTCCAATCATTGTGTAAAAGTCTAGAGTGATGTCATTCATCTAAAGTGTCTTAGCAATTGTTGTTTAGGACAAACACTTATCATTTCTAGAAGAATAAAAAGGAGAAGCTGAGTACTCGGTTATAGTACTCAGCAGTAGTTATAGGAGTGAGTAGAGGAATAGAGGAAGGTACTCTTGTATACTCAGCTTCTGTTGTAAAAGGTTTCGTGCTCTACCTTTAAAGAGCTCAGTAGAGGATTCAAAAAGCTCGGAACGAGTTCCGGGGACTGGACGTAGGCGGAGAGGCCGAACCAGGATAAGTCTGCTGAGTAACATATTTCTAACCTTTAAACTCCTTTATATATTGCTTGCTATAAAACTGACTAAGTAACGAACTCACACTGAGTTGAGTGCACTAAGAAGCTGAGTTCAGGAATAGACTTAAGTGCTATCTCCTGACTCAAGGAAAGAAGCAGACTTAGTCACCAGTTGACTAAGCTTGTGTCTTAAAACTACTTAGCCCCGATGTGTAAACTTTTTCTTAAAGAAAAGAAGTCAGCCTTAACGGATAAAATTTTAAATAGTTCCTATCCCCCCCTTGGAACTAACCTTGTCACGTTATACGGGACCAACAGAGATTACTCAATAGTCTTATCCTGGTTCGGCCTCACCGCCTACGTCCAGTCCCAAGAATCCTTCCGGGCTTTTTCAATCCACTACTGAGCTCTTTAAAGGTAGAGCACAAACTGTTTACAAGCAATTGAGTATGCAAGAGTACCATCCTCTATTCGTCTACTCAATCCTACTGAGCGCTATAACCAAACACTCAGATTTTCTCTACCGCTGAGTACTAAAACCGAGTACTCAGCTTCACTCTCTCAACCTTTACAATTGATACAAGATTTGTTCTCTCTAAACAAAGAACACTTTAGATGAATAAAAAATTGACTCTAGACTTTTACACAGAGATTGGATTTGGGTGTAAGAACTTGCTTTTTCTATTTAGACAGCTTCTATTTGTGAAGATTTGCTTTTCTGTCTGTGCTTTCTTGTATTTTGACAAAGGATCCAAGTGATGAACTTGTCCTTTTATAGCAATTTCTGAAGCTCCAATGATTTGAATTCGAATATATCCGTTGAAATCAAACGGTCTTCTTTCGTCATTGATAGGTCAGCGTTCAGTAATTGCTAACCAATCCTGTCGTCTGAATTTAGCAGGCGCCAGGCTTGCCAGTTTCGTCTTCTTGCTCCAGGTTTCGTCTTCTAGTGCCAGGTTTGTCTTCTTGCTAAACGCCAGATGATCCATGCGTCTCGAAAAGGTCTCTTGGCGTAATTCCGAGGCTTTTGAATTGGTGCAGACCTTTGTCGGACTTTATCTTCTAGTCAACGGATCATTGGTGCTGTCCTGACGAACACTCAGCTTGACTTAATTGACGTTGCCTTTTAAGATCTCCTTTGACGAGGCTGAGTTACGTTCTACTCAGCTTCTTCGGTCAGCTTCGTCTTCAAGCGTTTGTTCTGAAGAAGACTTTTCTTTTATGATGCTGAGTTGTGTTCTACTCAGCTTCTGTGGCTTATGCTGACTTCGTGCTGTCTTACTTTTTATTCATGTTCTTATTTAATAATATACTCAACATTAAATAAACACAATAGTACAATTAAATCAAAGCACTTAAATTTAATTGTCTTAATCATGGGATTAACTTAAATAATTTTGTCAAATCAAAATTATGTGAAAAAGTGTTTCAACAAACTCCCCCATTTTGATGTTGGCAAAAGTATTTAATTATAGAACTCAGCATTGAGGTTCCCCATGATTGTTAACCTTTATTCTTCTGAAGTTACTCCCCCGTAAGGGTTGCACCTATTGACTTAAATTAACTCTAAACCTTCTAAGATTTAATCGAGTGAAATTAAGACATGCCTTTACTCACTTAGTTCAATTCTAGACCTTCTAAGATCTAATTCAGATGAGCCTAAGGTCAGCTTTCAGAAGTAGGTCAATATTTGGAACATATAATTATTACTCAGTGTCAAATATAGATATTAGAGTTTTTACTTGTATATTCCTTATGTTCACGAGTTTTAATTAGTTAAGTATGACAGATCAGCATATAAGCACAACAAGTAAGCATCGTATATATAAAGGCAATTTGGATAAAAGATGCTTATAAATAATATTACTCAGCTTAACAAGAACATGCCATACAATATAAGTAACAAGCAAAGACTATATAGACTATTGCTAGCACTATTTCTTGGGTTTGGTTTGGGCAGTTCGTTGTTGCTGAGTGTGGGTGCTCGGGTCAGCAGAAGTTGAACCAGGCTTCTGCTGAGTTCCGGCAGCTGAATGCTTAGATATTTCCCCCGTTTTCTGCTAAGTTTGTTCTTTCTCCCCCGTTTTGCCAGCATCATTAGATGGAGGAGAAGGAGCATAGAAGGTCCCCTGTTGAACAGCACGAGTCAGTTTCGAGGAATACAGTTGGAGTTGACTCGTACTCTCTCATAGACCTTGGAAGACTTGCATGCCATCGGCCATACTTGAAGCGGGGATTTTAATGTTGGCACTGAGCATACTGAGTAAATACTCTTGAGATTTCCCGATCTAAGTAATCGATTCTATCATCCGGGCATAGGATTGATTATACATCCTGAGCAGTGCAGTATCGTATGTCTGGCGCTGAGCATTTGTGTGCCGGACTTGCGCAAGTGTGGATTGCATGCATTGCAGAATCTCATTGGTCTTGACCTGGTCAGTGTCCATTTCCTCTTTGCTAAGGTTGAGTAGGCGAATGGCTTCACCAATCTGTTCGATGGAGCACTGAGAGGAGGAAGAGATAAGGTCACGAGCTCCAGTCAGCTTAGAGGTCAGCTGGGAGAAGAGTTGAGTAACCTCAGCAGAGGTTGCATATGTTGAGTTCACAGTTGATAAGGTATTGAGTTGACCTTGGATGGAGTTTATATGATTGACCATCATCAGTTGGAGTTCAGCCAGCTTCACTATGGACTCTTGCTTGGGATGTTGAGAGACGAAAGATGTCATGACACTCATCAATTCTTTGAGACCCTTAAGTTCGGTCAGAAGCTGAGTGACAGAGGATATTTGGGTTGGCTCAGCAGGAACAGACCCAGCAGCATCGGAGTGAGTTTGATGAATATCTTGAAATAGAGCTTGAGCTGAGTCAATGATTTTTCTTCCAGACTCAGAAGCAGTCAAATAAGCATAGGAATCATCGATCTTTTGCTCAGGGGCCGGAATCTTGTCAGCACTAGATGGAGGAGGTGTTTGGTGATAGGAAGTGGAGGTGCCAGCTTGGTCAGCAGCTGCACTGTTATTCAGGTCAGCAGCAGGGGCTGACTGATTTTCTTTCTGCTTTATAGGAGTAGGAAGAGGTGGATCAGCAGAGTTATTAACCTGCTCAGTGTCAGTCTGAGGTTGAGGCAACTCAGAACTGTCTTGAGCAGGAGTTTCCTTTGCTAGCTCGTTGGGTTGAGTAGCATGGACTTCGAGCACTTGCTCAGTGGAAGGATGAGCAGAAGTGTCGGCAGAAGTTGGACCTTTAGGGACTATTGGGTTGGTTTGTTCCTCAGCTCGAGAAACAGAGGCTTGTTTTTCCTTGATTTGGTCTGGAGTTGGCTCAGTGACATTGGTAAAGAACTGTAACTGAAGCCCGGTTAAGTCTGTGATTGGATCTCTGAGCGGGGAGTCATCCAACAAATTGATGATGTTGGGTTTTTGGGCTTTGTGTTTGAAACGCTTGTCTGTACCGACCTTGTTGGTTTGAGGTGAGAGATCAGCAGCAATAGAATCAAGGGACTCAGAAGAAGAATTGAGTCCAAGGTCAGCATCAAGGCCTTCCACAACCTTGTCCTTCACTGGTGACTCAGTGGAGTTCTCAGCTTGCTCAGCATCAACTGGTTTACTTTGCTCAGTGTGACCCATCACGTCAGCTTGAGGCTGATCCTCAGTGTAGCCTTGTTCTTCCTCCTGGCCAGAGGGAATTTTTTCCAGATCAATCTCTTGACTCCGCACGAAGTGTGATTCCTTTCTAATCATGAAGTCAAGTGGGTTAGCATCTAGCAGCTTCAACCCTGAGGTTTTATTCCTCTTCAGAGGCTGATCAGGTGTTTCCTCACTTTCTTCCTCAGGCTCATCTTGCCTTTTCTGTTTCTCAGCTGACTTAGGTTCTTCTTGAGTTTGCTCAGCAGCTTTCTTTGCACTAGATATAATCATGAGCTTTCTTGGAGCTGAGTTTATGTCTTTGGTTGAGGTTTGGTCAGCTTTCCTCTTTTTGTCCTGCCTAGTGCGCTCAGCAGGTTCCCTTTCAACCACAACTTTCTTCCCTTTCTTGGTCAGCGCATCCTGTGTAGCTTCAACCATATTATCCCCTTCAACCATATTATCCCTTTCCATATCTTCCTCAGCAGCTTCTTCTTCAACCATAGTCCCCTTTCCTTTCTTGGGTTTTATCGGTTGGTTGTAGGTTAAGCCGAACAGCACTACGGCGGTGATTTCCGTACCTAAAATCTCAATCTCCTCTACTATACTGACCTTGTGATCCTGGAGTATCTTTGTGATGAGAGAACCCATCCTGAGAGTCCCGGTACTGCGTTGGAAAGCACCGATGAGAAAAACGGGCATATTGAGCGGCTTGTAGTTCAGCATGTGCCAGATAAAGCACTGCTCAAAATTTAAAGCCGAGGAGGACGCGTTGATCTTGGGGAACAGGAAGTTGGTTAGTATATAATGGGCCATTTTCTGGGGCTGACCCATGCAGGTACTAGCAATCTCTCCTTTGTGGTTCTTTGGTTTACAGAACTCAACAGGGTAATCAATGCGCGTGTAGTCGTTCGTGCATCTGAGTTCTGATCCTTTGGCCGTCAGTTTTAACAGTTTAGCAAGATAGGACGGAGTGATGGTGATGTCCTTGTTTTTTACCTTGGTGACTAAGTGGTCAACATCATCTTCGGCAACTCTGAGGTTCATGTAGAATTCCCTCACTAACTGTGGATACGTGGTACCGGGGAGAGAGAAGAGTTCGGTCCAGCTGTTTTTGGAGATCCACTCGCAAAAAGGTTTCTCAGCTTCTACGAATCCTTTGGAGAACCAACGGGATCGGAAGATTTTAAGATTTTTGACGTTTTTGTAAACAGGGAGGAAGACCTTTTCCTTAGGTTGCTTGTTCTTTTTCTCCTTCTTCTTTCTTGACGGAGTTGCTTGGTCAGCTTGAGGGTTTTTATGAGCCATGCTGACCTTAGGAATAGATTGGTCATGCTGACCTTGTTCTTGAGACTCAGTGGAAGTCTCTTCATAGTCCTGCTCAGCAGGAGACGGAGGGTTCAGATCGGAGCGATTGTTGTCGTAATCGCCGCTGGAGTTGTTCTGAGAATCGCTAGACATTTCTTGAGAATTTGAGAGATGTAGAAGATTTGGGATTTTAGAGAGAGAAATCGAATGCCAAAGATTTCAAGTGTAAAGAGAAATTAGTGGGAAATCGTCCACTATTTATAGTCGTTTTGAGTTATTCTGATAGGTCGGAATGGCAGTTTCTCCTCGAGTTGATCAATCGACCGTTATCTCTGGCGTTAATGACACATTCGGCGCATGGTTTTCTAATTATTGCGCTTACGTCATCCTAGGTGGCTACTTAAATGCGCGTGCTAGCATTAATTATGCAAGTGGCTATACTCAGTATCTAGAATACTAAACATTTTGGAGTTTTGAGTGCTCAGTTTTACGTAGAAGGGATTTTAGCATGCTTAGTAACTCAGCTCATAGTAATCACACAGTATGTATGTCTACTCAGCATAAGGTGATTTTATATCATTCATGTTAGCTCAGCATATCATGCACTAATCACTCAGCATGTTATAATCACTCAACATTCATTTAGCACAGAAAACTTATTGAAGAGGATTAGACATACCGATAGCTTCCCTTAGTATGTTAAATTGCTCATGAGCCAAAGGATTCATAAAGATATCCGCAAGCTGTTCATCTGTTGGAACATAGGTCAGCTTGATCTCACCTTTGAGTACATGGTCTCTGATGAAGTGATGCCTAATGCTGACGTGCTTCATCCTGCTGTGTTGGATTGGATTTTTGGATAAGTCAATGGCACTTTTGTTGTCGCATTTGACTTCGATTGTTTTTGTTTGCACTCCATAATCCTCTAGCGGTTGCTTAATCCATAGGACTTGTGCCACACAGCTTCCAGCAGCAATGTACTCAGCTTCAGTTGTTGACAGGGCCACTGACAATTGCTTCTTACTGAACCAAGACACTAGACAGCTTCCGAGGAAGTGACATCCTCCTGAGGTGCTTTTACGCTCCATCTTGTCTCGTCCATAGTCAGCGTCAGTGTATCCAGTGAGTGTGAAGTCATTTGTATTTGGATACCATAAATCTGCATTAACTGAGCTCTGCAAATATATAAAAATTCTTTTCACAGCTATATAGTGAGATTCCCTAGGGTCAGCTTGATATCTCGCACAATAACATACTGAGTACTGAATGTCTGGCCTACTAGCGGTTAGATAAAGTAGAGAGCCAATCATACCTCGATATAACTTGCTGTCTACTGACTTACCTTTCTCATCAGCACAAAGCACAGTGTCAGTACCCATTGGGGTAGATATGGGCTTACATTCTTCCATATCAAACTTCTTCAATATTTCTTTGGCATACTTGGTCTGACTAATGAAGATACCGTTCATTCCTTGCTTAATTTGAAGTCCAATGAAGAAGTTGAGTTCGCCCATCATTGACATCTCAAACTCAGTTTGCATCTGTTTGCTAAATTCCTTGCACATAGATTCATTAGTAGCACCAAAGATAATATCATCTACGTATATTTGTGCCAGCATGGTATCTTTACCCTTTTTCTTAATGAATAAGGTTGTGTCAGCTTTACCTCTGACATAGTTCCTGGTCAGCAGGAAACTAGTCAACCTTTCGTACCAAGCACATGGTGCTTGTTTCAGGCCGTACAGGGCCTTTTTGAGTTTATAAACATGGTTTGGAAATTTTGGATCTTCAAACCCTGGAGGCTGACTAACATATACCTCTTCGTTTATACCTCCATTAAGAAATGCACTCTTGACATCCATTTGGAATAGTTTAAAGTTCATGCAGCTAGCATATGCACACAATATTCTTACCTCTAACCTAGCTACGGGTGCAAAGGTCTCACCATAGTCAATGCCTTCTTGCTGACTGTAGCCCTGAGCTACGAGTCTGGCTTTGTTCCTGACTACATTACCTTGTTCATCTAGCTTATTTCGAAAGACCCATTTAGTTCCTATGGTCTTTTGATTCCTAGGTTTTGGCACTAAATCTCATACCTCATTTCTCTTGAATTGATCAAGCTCTTCTTGCATCGCATTGATCCAGAATTTGTCGTGCTTAGCTTCGGTGAAATTCTTTGGTTCATGGACTGAGACGAACGCAACATTACTGAGATATCTCCTGAGTTGATTTCTGGTCATCAGGGTGTTCTCAATAGCATCAAGAATGGACTTTTCTGAATGTCCTCTTGGAATTTTGATCTCTTTGGGCAGTGTTGAGTTTTCAGGAGCAGGTGTTTCAACAATCTCTGCAGTTTTAGATTGGCCAGCAAAGGTAATTTCAGGTTCGTTTTTACCTTTGGTCAGCCCGTGTGGTAATGACTCAGCGGCTCCATTTTGGTCAGCAGAAGATGAGCATGGGTCATCTTCGGTAGGCTGGATTATCTTCCCTACAGGGTCAGTTTCATCGAACTCAATATGAACAGACTCTTCTACGACCTGAGTTCGTTTATTGAACACCCTATATGTTTTACTGTTAGTTGAGTACCCTAGAAAGATCGCTTCGTCAGCTTTAGAGTCAAACTTGGCAAGGTTGTCTTTCGTATTGAGTATAAAACATTTATAACCAAAGGCACGAAAATATCCAATGTTGGGTTTTCGTCCTTTTCAAAGTTCATAGGGGGTTTTCTTAAGTATAGGTCTAACTAAAGCCCTATTGAGTATATAGCACGCTGTGTTGACAGCTTCACTCCAGAAATACTTTGGAAGCCTATTCTCACTCAGCATTGTCCTAGCTATTTCGACTAAGGTTCTGTTCTTCCTCTCAACTACCCCATTTTGTTGAGGAGTTCTAGGAGCAGAAAAATTGTGGTCAATGCCGCTGACTTCACAGAATTCATCAAACTGTTGGTTTTTGAATTCTCCGCCATTATCACTTCGGATGTGAGCTAATTTTAAGTCTTTATCATTTTCAAGTTTTCTAATCAGTGTTGAAAACATCTCAAAGGCTTCATCCTTGCTACTCAACAAGATGACCCAAGTATACCGAGAGAAATCATCTACAATGACCAAGGAAAATCTCTTACCGCCCAAGCTGAGTGGCTGGACAGGTCCGAAAAGATCCAAGTGTAGTAATTCCAATGGACGCTTGGTTGAGACAATATTTTTACTTTGAAAAGACTTTTTGGTTTGTTTACCTTGCTGACAAGCATTGCATAATTGATCTTTCTCAAATCTAAGTTTGGGCAAACCCTCAACTAATTGCTTTCTTGCTAATTTGGCAAGGAGGTCCATGCTTACATGACCAAGTCTCCTATGCCATAGCCAGGAATTATCTTCCTTTGATACTAAGCATATATTTTTTGAAAACTTCTTTTCTAAACTCAGCATGAAGACATTGTCAACACGAGGGGCAGTTAAAATCAAATCATTTGTTTTTCCCTCGAGTATCCGACACTCAGTGGCATCAAATACAACCTTTCTACCGCTGTCACACAGCTGAGCCATGCTCAATAGGTTATATTTGAGACCCCTGACTAGGGAGACTGACTCAATAGTAGGATTTCCTCCGATAGTACCTGATCCTACTATCTTACCCTTTTTATTGTCTCCAAAACTTACATTTCCACCTCGTTTATGCACAAGTGTGATGAACTGAGTTTCATCACCAGTCATATGCCTCGAGCATGCGCTGTCAATGTACCATAGCTTTGACTTCTCCGCGCACCTCAGGCTCACCTGCAATTTAAACTATTCATCTTTAGGTACCCAATTCTTTTTGGGTCCTCGTTGGTTAGCATGAAAAGGTGAAGCATCATATTTTATTTTGTGACGACATACATTTATGGTGTGGCCATCTTTACCACAATAGTCACAAAAAATTACCCTTTGAGGGTATTTCCTCTTTTGGTCAGCACGATGGTGCTGAGCATACCAACACACATTTATAGTGTATCCTCTTTTTCCACAACAGTCACACTGACTGTTCTGCTGAGTGTACTGTCTATGCTGACCAGTACCTTGATACTCAGCATTTGGATAGAACCTTTTCTTAGCCAATGTACTCAGCTGGTTCTGTATAGATGTGATGTCCTTTCTCAGCTTCTTAGAGTCTGATTGGACTTCCGAGACAAACTGATGCATGATTTTTAGATTTTCATCTTGCCTGGTGTTGTCTTGAAGCAGATGTCGGAGGTTACTCAGTTTGACCTCTTTAATCTCATCACATCGCCTGTTGAGTGCTCTTATTTTCTTATTACACTTTTTTGTTTGTTTATAGAGATCACTCAGGGCATTAACCATTTCATTTCTGAGCAGAAGAAGAGATGTTACCTCATTGGAGTGTTCCTCTTGGTCAGATCCATCTGAGAGGTCAGTTTGCTCAAAACGGCAGTGGTCAGCAGATTCGTCAGCCATGAAACATATGTTTGCTGACTCAGTGGCATCAGCTTTTGATGAGGTTGACTCATCACTATCGCTCCATGTTGCCACTATTACTTTTTTGCTACCTTTCTTTTCTTTCTTCAGAGTGGGACAGCTTGATTTAATGTGCCCAGTTTGATGGCATTCAAAGCAAGTGACAGGCTTTGAGCTGTCCTTCTTGTATCTGCTGTCGCTGGACTCAGCTTTGTATTTATCGCTTATTCTGAATGGCCTTTTGTTGTTCTTGTCATTCTTTCTGAACAGCTTCTTCATCTTTCTGGTGAACATGGCCATCTCCTCATCATCTGATGAGTCAGCTTCTGTTGAGTTAGCTTTCATGACAAGAGATTTTTGCTCCTTGTCCTCTGACTTTTCTTTAGCTTCAAAATTCTTCATGGAGATCTCGTAAGTCAGCAGAGATCCTATTAGCTCATCATATTTGTATGTGGTCAGGTCCTGAGCTTCTTCCACATCTGTCTTCTTAGCTTGCCAGCTCTTGGGGAGACTTCTTAAGATTTTCTTCACTTGTTCTTCTTCTGTGAAGTTCTTGTCGAGTCTCTTAAGCTCATTTATGATATTGGTGAACCTTGAGTTCATCTCAGAGATGTCTTCATTCTCGTTCATCTCAAACAGCTCATATAGTATGATGTGTTGATTCACCTAGGACTCCTTGACCTTGCTGGTTCTTTTATAGGTCACCTCCAGCTTCTTCCAGATTTCCTGTGCTGACTCACAACCTGAAATTTTGTTGTACTCTGCAGCATCTAACGCACAGTGAAGCATATTGATAGTCGAAGCATTATTTTGCAATTTTTTAAGGTCATCCTCTGACCACTTAGACTCACTCTTGATAGACTTTACTCCATCAACAATTTCATAGGGAACAAACGGGCCTTGGACTATAGCCAGCCATGCACTCATGTTTGTTGCCTGAATGAAGTTTTTCATTCTGTTTTTCCAAAATGTATAGTTTGACTCGAAAAACAGAGGAGGCCGACTAATTGATAATCCCTCAGGGAGTATCTGTGTTGTCTGATTTCCTGGAAGGAAACGAGTGATGTTCTCAGCCATTTACAGGGATCAGCTCAAGATAGTTTTATCTTGAATAGTGAGCTACTGTGCTCTGATACCACTTGTTGGTCCCGTGTAATGTAATAGGATTAGTTCCAAGGGGGGGGGGGTAGGAACTAATATAACTTTTTCGCTTAATTATGCTGACTTAATTACATGTTTAAATAACTTCACTCAGTTTTGGTCAGCAAGGCTGAGCGTGATGTAAGACAGCTTTAGTCAGAGGCTGACTAGAACTGTTTCACTTGTGAGTTGGGAAATAACACTTAAGGTCAGCTTCCAACTTAGCACTCTGATTACTCAGCGTCGGCTTATACAAATTATATACTGAGTAATTTAAGCAAGAAACACATACATATATATCAAGAGAAGGGTTAGAGATTACTCAGCAGTCTTATCCTGGTTCGGCCTCACCGCCTACGTCCAGTCCCCAGAATCCTTCCGGGCTTTTTCAATCCACTACTGAGCTCTTTAAAGGTAGAGCACAAACCGTTTACAAAGCAATTGAGTATGCAAGAGTGCCGTCCTCTATTCGTCTACTCAATCCTACTGAGCGTTATAACCAAACACTCAGATTTTCTCTACCGCTGAGTACTAAAACCGAGTACTCAGCTTCACTCTCTCAACCTTTACAATTGATACAAGATTTGTTCTCTCTAAACGAAGAACACTTTAGATGAATACAAATTCACTCTAGACTTTTACACAGAGATTGGATTTGGGTGTAAGAACTTGCTTTTTCTATTTAGAGAGCTTCTATTTTGGATTTTCACTCTTGTGAAGATTTGCTTTTCTGTCTGTGCTTTCTTGTATTTCGGCAAAGGATCCAAGTGATGAACTTGTCCTTTTATAGCAATTTCTGAAGCTCCAATGATTTGAATTCGAACATATCCGTTGAATTCAAACGGTCTTCTTTCATCATTGATAGGTCAGCGTTCAGTAATTGTAGGCCAATCCTATCGTCTGAATTTAGTAGGTGCCAGGCTTGCCAGTTTCATCTTTTTGCGCCAGGTTTGTCTTCTTGCCAAACGCCAGGTGATCCATGCGTCTTGAAAAGGTCTCTTGGTGTAATTCTGAGGCTTCTAAATTGGTGCAGACCTTTGTCGGACTTTGTCTTCTAGTCAACGGATCATTGGTGCTGTCCTGACGAACACTCAGCTTGACTTAATTGACATTGCCTTTTAAGATCTCATTTGACGAGGCTGAGTTACGTTCTACTCAGCTTCTTCAGTCAACTTCGTCTTCAAGCGTTTATTCTGAAGAAGACTTTTCTTTTATGATGCTGAGTTGTGTTCTACTCAGCTTCTGTGGCTCATGCTGACTTCGTTCTGTCTTACTTTTTATTCCTGTTCTTATTTATTAATATACTCAACATTGAACAAACACATTAGTACAATTAAATCAAAGCACTTAAATTTAATTGTCTTAATCATGAGATTAACTTAAATAATTTTGTCAAATCAAAATCATGTGGAAATGTGTTTCAACAAGTACCACCAACTTGTGATATTTTTAGGATTTGAAAGAGTTTAGGTCTAGAAAAGAAAAGAAAAGTCTAGAATTAAATTAATTGAAGATTTTATAACTATTGCTATTCTAGAAACCTCATTCCACTGACATAATACTAGCATATATAGGTTTGGGCTATTTTCGATAATGTAGGGTTAAAATTGATCTTGCTTAAAAACATCAGGGTTAACTTTGCACCATTCATATGTTAAGGTTAAATTTGCGCTTCATTTAAAATGTTTGTAACTAAACTATCATTTTTATTTCCACAAAATATATTTTCTTCTTTAACATTATTTCTAGTTTTATACATGATTACCAAAAGAACAATGTTTGTTGCGTTCAATAAATTTTTATTTTAATTTTTTTATTTGGATTGTTTTTATTAATTTATATGATACATTTTTTTATTTTATAATTTTTTATTGATTAATTTAAAACATGTCAATATTAGACATTTTAAATACTAACATCAATAGTTCAATATAATTTTAACAAACACTAATAATTAAACACCTAATAGCAACAACAAACAACTTACTGCAACCGCAAACATTTAACAACAATAACAACAACTATTAGTTAACATCTAAACCAAACATGCCCTTAATAACTGCTACCAAAGGTTGGATTGAGTGGTTAAGGGTCGTTTAAGCTATATCTCACGTCTGAGTCCTAGCGTACACAAAAAGCTTTAATTGGGTAAGGATCCACCTATAGAGTGCCTAACGAGTCTCGAACTAAAAAATCTGACAAACTACAAAAATAATTAATAGCTGCTAGAAATAGCTAACGAAAACAACTATAAAAAAAACAATTAATAATTGCTAGAAATAGCCAACAACAACCATTATAAGGGTAAATTTCACACATGGTGTACAACCTTTACCCTAAATCACACTTTGGTGTACCAACTTCATTTTATCTCACTAATATGTACCAACTTAGATGTGACCTCCTAATGTGGTGTACGGCCGGTAAAAATGACCAGTCAACGCCAGTCAACGTGCCACATCACCCTTATTTCGAATCCTGAATTAAAAAACGTGGGACCCATGGATGTGTAAAGACTAATTTGCCCCTCTTTGGTTTTCCCTCCTAATTAATTGCTGGCTCATTTACCCATACTTGTCTCTTCGTTTCCTAGTTGTACTTTCAACTGAAAAGGTTCTCAAACGACGCCATTATCGATTTATATTATGAATTCCCTTCATTTCCATTGTTGATTCAAACTGATACGAACCCTAAGAAAAGATAGAAGAGATTTCTGGGGAAACAAAACGAAACCCAAAGTTGATCGTTTGAGAAATCAAGTTCAGTGTCTTCGAAGAACGGTGATTATAGAATCGAAGAATCGAACCCTAAGTTGAAGAACAGTGAAGAATGGAACCCTAAGTTGTTCACAATACATGTAGAAGTAAAGTTGTCTATAGTCGAAGAACTCAGTGGTAAGGTCCTTACTTTATTCACATCCATCGATCGAAAATTTGTAGCTTTCTCTCTCAGACTACTACACCCATATCATTTGAGTACTAGGCTTTATCTTTCTATCTCAAGCAAGTTCCTTTTTTGTTTTCTAACAAGTTGAAGATGACATGAGCACTTTTTTGTTGCATGCGATACTGATCTTTTGGGTTACTTTATGCAGTGGATTCCACTTCGTACGGTCCACCGAGATTTAAGGAATTCGTGATACACTGGACGCAGAATCTGCCATGTCAAAGCCATGTAAGTAGTTGTTATTAAATGTTATAGCTTGCGATGCTCACATATTTTGATATATATTATGTATGTATGTATATATTTATTGTTTACTGAGTTTATTGAGTGTTGTGGTGTTAATGGCTTAAAGTTTATGTTATCTATTGTTTACTGAGTTTATGTTATCTATCTTTAGGTGGCTTAAAGTATACATTTTTTGTTCACTGAGTTTATTTATTGTTCATGGCTTAAATTTTATGTTATCTATTGGTAATTGCCATGTTATATATTGGGTATTGCTTGTTTACTCAGTCTATTGGTTATTGCAAAGTGTTCATGGCTTAAATTCCATGTTATCTATTTGTAATTGCCATGTTATCTCTATTGGTTATTAACATTATTATCTATTGGTAATTTGCATGTTATCTCTATTGGTTATTAACATTGTTATCTACTGCTTCTTGCTATGTTATCTATTGGTTATTAACATTGTTATCTACTGCTTATTGCCATGTTATCTCTATTGGTTATTAACATTGTTTGGCCGGAAATCTTACATTATATATTTGTGTATTTAATTGTAGATCCCGAAGATGGATACTTTGCCATTATGTTGAATTATGATGGCAGTTGGACTAAACATGGATATCTTGATGGTGATATGTACATCTGGGAATATTGCCACTGGGACACTCTGTCTTTGGTGGGTATTGTTGCTAAGGTAGTTAGTTTGGGATGCACAGGAGTCTATCAGTATTATTGGATGTCGTATGACGAATTATGGCCTGATGGGTTAAAGCATATAGCCAGTGATGAGGATTGTTACGAGCTAGCTTTAGCTGGTGTTGAGTGTGGGGAGATTCACATATATGTGAAGCAAGTGACTGAAGAAGACATGTATGAGATCTCTGAAGAAGACGAAGATGAATTTATTCCAAGTTCAGTTGTATTAGAAGAGATTGATGAGGATGTTGAAGTACCTGTTTGTAAGAAAACAATTACTGGGAGGAATCTGTATATGCTTGAGTATAACAAGGAATGGAATGAAGAAGTAGAACCTACAGTTGGAGTAAACAAGGAACCCAATGATGAAGCAACTGCTCCAAGTGGACATGATGCGTCAATTGCTGAAATACACGATGCAACGGTTGAGGAAGCTACCTATGTGGGTGTAGATGATGCCCCCAATGATTGGGAAGATGATCATGAAGAGCAAACTACTTATGCAGGGGATGATGTAGCTGGGTATGATGAAGCTGGGCATGATGCAGCTGCTGCTGTGGAAGGTGACAATGCAAGGGCTTAGGAAGATGGTCATGATGCAAGGGCTCAAGAAGATGAGCATAAAGAGCAAACCACTTATGCAGGGGATGATGAAGCTGGGTATGATGAAGCTGGGGATACTACTGCTGCTGTGGAAGGTGACAATGCAAGGGCTCAGGAAGATGGTCATGATGCAGCTGCTGCTGTTGAAGGTGAGAATGCAAGGGCTCAGGAAGATGGTCATGATGCAGCTGCTGCTGTGGAAGGTGACAATGCAAGGGCGCCAGAAGATGGGCATGATGCATCTGCTACTGTGGAAGGGTCAGTATGAGAACATATACATGTATTTTCTTTACATCATAATTCATAGCATGTGCTTTTATTGTATTCCCATTGGTATCTGATATTGTTTTTCACAACTGCCTGTAGGTATAGAGCTGAGATACTGAGATCAAATCCAGGTAGTAATGTCATGGGTAGGTGGAAGGAAGGGAAGTTCATGGGCATGTATATGTGCTTGTATGCTCTGAAATCAGCTTGGAAGGCGGGATGTAGGAAGATAATATCACTGGATGGTTGCTGGCTAAAGGGTATGTTTGGAGGTCAGCTTCTATCAGCTATTGGGATCGATCCTAATGACTGTATCTTTCCCATTGCATATGCAATGGTTGAGACAGAAAGCAAGGAAACTTGGACCTGTTTTTTTGGAACTATTGGCAGCTGACTTGGATATTGAAAATAGTAGCCAATATACATTCATGTCTGATAGGCAGAAGGTATAATTGTTTAGTTATACATAAGTTATGTGTAGATACTTATAATTGTTTAGTTCATTGTTTCCTTACTTACATGCAGGGATTAATAGGGGCAGTTGAGATGATGTTTCCTGAAGCTGAACATAGGCTTTGTGTACGCCACATGTACACAAATTTTAGGACGAAATTTAAAGGCAAAGTGTTGAAGGACCTGATTTGGGGTGCAGCAAGGGCTCCATATATGGCAAAGCACGAAGAGTGGCTAAACAAGATTGAACAGATTTCACCAGAAGCCAGGGAATGTCTTAGACAAAGGCCAAGCGAGCACTGGGTAAGAGCATGTTTTTCTGAAAGGTAATCTCAAATTATGTTTGTCTACACACTATCTTGGGATTGTCTATACAATATGTTGGGTTAAATTACAATTGATTGGGATGCGTATGTTCTGTTACAGGGCACAATGTGATATGCTGCTCAATAACTTGTGTGAGTGCTTTAACAAATACATACTTGATGCAAGGGACAAGGGCATAATCACCATGTATAAGATGATAAAGGTCAAGTTAATGAAAAGGATTAGGAATAAAGCAGATTTCATGAGGAGGAATAACAAGAAATTCTGTGGTAAGATCTTGAAGAAGTTGGAGATAAACCACTAGTACAGAATTGACCTATAGCTACGCCTTATTGGCTACGGTTGTTTATAAAACCGTAGCTAAAGGTTATTAGAGTCGGTTATTTCAAAAAACCGACTCTAATAAGGACTTATTAGTCTCGGATAAATTTAATAACCGACTCTAAATGTTTTTCTAAACCGTGCGTGTTTTTCATGGTCATTGGCATCGGTTTTTGGTTAAACCGATACTAATGACCCAAATAATAGAACCGAAGCCAAATAAAGGGTCATTGGCGTTGGTTATGCCTTTAACCGATGCCACTGATAATTTTAGAGTCGGTTATGTGATAAACCGACTCTAAAGACCTGATTTCTATCTTAAAAATTAAAGCGATTCCTATACGATTCCCACCCTGCTTCTTTATCCTTCATGTCCTAAACACTGTATTCGATTCCCTCGCTCGATCTGTTTAAAGGATATTGACATTACCGTCTGCACTCTTATGAGTTGGTGTTCTGTGGGTTCGAGTTTTGTTTTGGTGTTACTTGGAGTTCGAGTTCTAGTTCATATTTCACCCTTTGGAGTTCGAGTTCATGAAGCAGGTTAGAGTTTCTATTGCTGAAATTGATTACTCGTTTTGTTTGCGGAACGAAACTCGACCATGTTTGGGTATGTACTCATAATTTTGGTTGTTTGGGCTTGTTTCAGTCTCGTAACAAGTTTTGTTCTCCCGTGTTCATTGTGTTAAAAAATTGCTTGTTATAACTGCATTTTGGGGTTTTGGCGGCTTAGTACAAAATTAAGATTGAGCATCTAAATAATTTCTTCAATTTTGTGATTTATGATCTTTGGTTAAGGGTTATGTGTAATCTTAAGACAAAAATTGAAGTTCAAGTTGAGTAATTTCATAAGATTACTGCTCATGTTGGATATGTGTAATCTGAAGACAAAAGTTGAAGTTCAAATTGAAGTCCACTGGCATCTAATTTGTCCAAGTTTTTGTGAATTCATTTTAGTTTTTTTGTATAGACTGAGCATTGGATTGGGGTTCATGTTTTTTGTTATAGGAATTTGCTGTATCTGGAATTCTGGGAACGAGTCCTTATTTCCAGAAATATAGTTCTTTGAACTATTGAACACCATATTAACGATGTTGATGGATGACCTTACTATTTCTTGCTGCTTTGACCGAAGATGTACATGTCCTTCCCGACTTTCATACGGAAACAGGTAATGTGTAACACTGATGCAATTTTTCCTGTCATTTCTTCAGCTACATCAATTGATGCCAGCAATTATTACCTGCCTAGTTGCTAAAAGGTTTGGGAATCTATTTTTTTGACAATCACTAGGAGCTTAGAAACTTCACAGCGAACCTGGTTGCTTTAATTTGCAAAAGGCAATAATTTTGTTTCTTATGTTTTGTTGTGACATGTGAGCACCTTGTGAATACCTTGCTCATCTCATGTGTTTTCAATTCTATTATATCTTCCATTTACAAGGATTTCACATTGAATGTATCCTTTCATTGTTTGAGCTCTGGGTTAACAGTGAATCAGGTGAACCTAGCAAAAGGAAGCCATATTTACCTCCAGAAAAAGAGTTCTTGATCACTCGGAATTACTTTTCTTCCAATCAGAGTTGGGGTTTTTAATATCTTCATCAATGATGATGTTTTCAGAGTGTTTGATTCATCTCTTCATTTCAATTGTGTAGATCCAGGAAGGCACTAGTGACCATGTTATTGTGGATGTAAATTACCTGACAGCATTCAAGGAATTGCCAAATGATATATGCATTCCTGCTTTTTGGGAAGCTATTAAAAGCAAGTTTGAATTAAGAGAGAAGGTAAAATTTCCTTAAGTGAGTTTACACTTGATCATTTTGGGGACAAAAATTTGGAAGTACTGAACCTTTTTCATTCTGATTTCCTCTACAGGGCTTGAATGATCTCAAGAAATAGCGAACTAAATCATACTCTGACAATAATGACAATCCTCATACAAACAACAAAAATGAAGATGCTGAACCCTCAAGAAAGAGATACTCATCAAAGAAGGATTACCAGCTTCCTACGGTTGCCATAGTAAGTATCTAGTCTAAATGACTGTATGTTAATTTGATAGTCCATAGACTCAATATTCAATGATATTCATAGCACACTTTCAGATTACCACGAAGAAATAGCTCTAATTTAGAGCACACTTTCAGCATACTTGAAAATATCTAAGCATTAGTATGTACTAAGGATGACTTTAATTCAAGGTGCATGTTGTCATTTGATAATTTAGTATAAAGATTTCGTCCTTACTGGAAGTTGCATTATTGGGTTGTTGTGTGGTGATTCATTCTAAGTTATTGAGTGAACAAAGTTGATATCAATTTCTTTGTACATGACAAATCCTATTTATTTATCTCTTCCCATCTGATTGTCAAGATGTTGATATTCTATTTGAATTGTTATTGCCAGGCTTATTGAATATCTTGGAAATAAGCTGAGATTTTAGTTAATGTTGAGATTTCACTTCTGTTATATAGAGTTATTATAAAGTTGCATCTGCTAATTAGTATTAGGATGAAATTATTGTGAAAATTTAGATAATTCAGTTGATACTTTAATGGGATAAGTGTAGTAAGTGTAATTGCTCTTATCTTGAAATTTTATCATTTTTAGAAACAAAAGAGAGCGATTTTCATATATGCCAATGTGGTTGAGATTGTGTTTTTTTACTTTCATGTTATAGGATTGAGAAATTGGTAATATCAATTCCTAAAACTTATGTTTTTCTTGGATGCGTTATAGCTTATTTGTTTTTTTTAAGGATAAGGTACTAAAATAGGCCTATGGTTTTTTTGGGGAAGTATAAATTTAGGCTCCACATACAAAATAACACCAATATAGACTTAACGTTTAAAAACGTACCAATTTAGGCCTTGATAACGGAACGAAACACGTCATTGATATTACTCCATTAAGTTCCGTCAATTGTACGTGGAGGGAGAAATCAAAACTTAACGGAGTAATAGGAATGATGTGTCCAATCCTTTATTGAGGCTTAAATTGATACCTTTTTTAAACTTTAAGCCTGTATTGGTGCTATTTTGTATGTAGAGCCTAAATTGGTACTTTCTCAAAAATTATAGGCCTATTTTGGTACCTTGTCCTTTTTTTAATGGTTGAATATGCTAATAATTTGATTATGGTAAGCTAATATTTGTCGTGGTGAAACTACTCTTGGTTAATGCTAGCATGCTTTTAACTGTAATTAGTCCATTTTCATAGAAATTACAGTAGTGATAATTAATGTCATCTGAGAATATGTCGAAGGTCGAGACAACAGAGAAGATGGCTGGATTTCAACACTACAATTATGTTTAACATTCTGTTGTAGAGAGTATGATAGAGTAGTAACGAATATACGTCAGTTTTTTTGTGTGTTCCCAGTTAATTTCTGTAATATACAGCAGGTTGTTACTTGAAAATACTATGAATATTGAATCAAAGCGTGTATATATATAACAGGTTAATTAATTATCCTATATTTGTGTACATTTTTTTATTCATTTTGCATTTAATTTCAGTAATACAACAAAATAGAGCAGGTTTAATTTGAATATGCTAATGTAAAATTGTTAAAAATAATAATATCAGACTCTAATATAATTGACATTGGCTATAGTTGCAGAACAACCGACTCTAATGATTAGAGCATTGGAGTCGGTCGTTGCAACAACCGACTCTAATGCTCTTATGATTCGCCACGGTTCTTCTACAACCGACTCTAATGATCAGAGCATTAGGGTCGGTTGTTACGAAAAACCGTGGTTAAAGAACCCTTTAGCCACATTTTTTCGTAACAACCGTAGCCAAAACATAGGGAATTAGAGTCGGTTATACGTAAAACCCGACTCTTATACCCCTTTGGCCACGGTCGAACAACCGTGGCTAAAGATGTCAAGCATTTGCCACGCCTCCTTTGGCCACGGTCGTACAACCGTGGCTAATGACGGTAAACGATCGTGGCCATAGGCCATTTCTGTACTAGTGAACAAAGATTGGGCAAGACATTACCAACCCACTTACTCCGGGGGGCCTAGAGTACAGATCAATGGTTTGGGAGAGCAATTTGTTGTGAATTTGGATGAAAACACTTGCACATGTCGAAGATGGCAGTTAACTGGGATCCCTTGCAGTCATGGATGTGCTGCTATTATAGGACAAAACTAGAATCCAGAGAACCATCTAACAGATTGCTATTCGGTTGAGATGTATTTGAAGGTTTATAGCTTCATCATTGAACCAACGAATGGCATGGATCAATGGCCTAATGAAGCTCCACCAGTTCCAATTGAGCCTCCTTCACCAGTGAAGTCCAAGCGTGGCAGAAGACAGAAGGCAAGAAGGAAAGAACCGGAAGAGATCGAGACATCTAGCAAAGGTAGATTGAGCAGGAAAGGCACCATCTACATGACATGTAGATCGTGTGGAGGCAAAAACAACAATAAAAGGACATGCACATCACAAGCCTCAAATTCAACTGCTCAACAGGTATTTATTTGTTCAATATTGGCTGGATATCTTGCTGTTGTGGCTGTAATGGTACATTTTTTTTGTTTAATTGCTCTTACAGCCGAAGAGAGCAAGGCCAACAACTTCACCACCAAGACCATCTACTGCTCTAGTGACATCAACATCACAGCCACCTCCTTGTAACACAGTTCGTTGGATGATGAATGTAAGTTGTTAATTTTTTTTGGTGTAATTGCTCTTGGCATACTTTTTGCTTCAGTTTCTAATGTATATTGGTTGTGTAGGGAACTAGCCAGACTGTTGCCTCAACTAGTCAACCACCCCAGTCATCCACAAGAGGAAGACAAACTAATGCAAGATCAACCGTTCATCCAGGGAGGAGGCCATGCACAAGAAATTCTTCTTCAAATGAACAAAGACCATGGCGTTAAGGGAATTTAGTTTTTTTGCTGTTTTGGGTGGCAATGTTATGGCTTAACATTGCACATATTTTGGTTGTTTTGTGTATTGCCAATGTTACGGCTTAACATTGCAAATATTTTGATTGTGTTGGGAATTGGCCATGTTGACTTAACATTGCACATATTTTGGTTGTTTTGTGAATTGGCCATGTTGCCTTAACATTGCACATATTTTGGTTGTTTTTGAAGTGGCCATGTTGGCTTACCAATATGTAGAAATTGGTATATATTGTGCAGTTGCAATATAAATCTAACAGTATTATGAAATTAGTATATATTGTGCAGTGTTCATGTTGGCCTAACAGATTGTTTATGTTGGTTAATTGACAATTTCGTCTTATTGCCATGCTCAATTTGGTCATTTTCTGATAAAACGTTCCCATGTTCAATTTGGTCATTTTCTGATAAAACGTTGTAGACACCGAGTCGGAAGACCTGTGATGAAAACCCACGACAAACAGCTAAAGCGGTTGATTCCATTGGTTAGGAAATTTTAAAAAATAAAAAAAAGAAAAGGGGGCACGACGCGTCGAATGCCCGCCCGATGGGCCGGGTGTGAAACATCGCCCGTCGAGCGTTGGACGCGGCCCGAGGGGTGTCGGCGTCATCCGACGTTCGATGGGCGGACGCCCCACAACGTCGGACGAAAGCCCAACGCTCGTTGGGCGGACGCCCAACATTCGTGGGGCGAGCGCCCGACGAGGTTGGGCGAACGCCCAACGGCCGTTGGGCGCTCGCCCAACGTAAGTTGGGCGTTGGGCGTGCGCCCAACTTAAGTTGGGCGTCCGTCCAACCATTTTGGGCGTAGCCTAAAATTTTTTGGGCGTATCCCGACGCCCGTCGGGCCACGCCCAAAATATTTTGGGATCCGTGCCTATAAAAGGCACGGATCTCCATGCATTTGAAGAGAGGGATTTTTGGGGACTCTCTCACTCTAAAACATTTTTTAGAGAGAGAAAGTAATTTTTTGGGAAAAATATTTTTTTTTCCTAAAAAATCCGAATTTCCTAAAAGTTAAAATTTTACTAAAAACACCGAAAAACACAAAAATCGTAACTCGTGGAATCAACCAACTTCAGCTGTCAATACCGATCTTGAGGTATTATCCGAGGACTAGACTCGTTTTATTTATTTTAATTATTTTATTTTGTTTATTTTTATTTATTCGTGTAATTAGTTAGTTATTTATTTAAACACGTTTATTTATTTTCCCGAATTTATTTAAGTTTCGTCTCGTATTAAATAAACGTTTGGTTTTGTTTTGAATTAAAAAACATCGTTTTAAGTCCCAACACGAACCGTGACCCGTGTTAAGGGTAGTTCGGGACTAAAACATTGTAATTATAAATTTTAAACATTTTGTAAATAACGTTTCGAATAAAACATCGTTTTAGGAGTCTCCGTTATAAACTATGATCCAATTTTGGTAGTTCGGAGATCCAAAACGATAGAATAGATTAAGTTTAAAGTGTTTGAATAAATCTGGAATGTTAGGTACTGTTTCTGTAATTTTCCATTTTCTGTCCCAAAAGGCAGTTTACCGACGGAATTTCCGTCGGTAAAACTGCTGAAATGTAAAAATGCTATTTTGGTCCTTCTTTCTCAACTTTTAGACTTTTGGTCCTTTATATATATATATATGTAAAATTATGTAATATATGCATTCAAATTATTTTTAATTATTTTGTATATATTTATTCAACATGTTTAGATATTATTTTTCATTAATTTGATTTGATAAAATTATATGTATATATATAGATTTTCCTTTAAATTCATTTAAACTATACATACTTGTCATTTTGGGGTTATTAGGGGTTATCTTCTATATATACTTATCATAATAGTTTTGGGGTTAAAAGTTAATTTCTTATCATTTGTGAATATTATTGTCATTTTTATCTATTAATCATAGTCTTTATTATTTACCTTTTCTTTAAACGTATATGTTTAATTATCATTTCTATCAAAAATATATATATATATATGTACATCTTTCTTCTTTTCCTTTTAAATTTCCTATATGTATATATGATTTGGAAAATGTTTTGGTTGGGTGAATTTGGATTTAATTTGTTAATTGTTGTCATTATGTTCAAATGAAGGATAATTGAGTAAAAAAGGGAAAATAAAAGATAAAGAGAGATTTCAAGTTGTTTGTTTAAATTAAAGCTTTTCTAGATGTTCTTCAAGTGTAAATAAAAGATTTTTGTCATTTTAAACCGTTTCCAAAATATCACGTGTTGAAACCTTAATTCGTTCCAACGACGGATTAAGCGAACCTTGTAAATAAAACCATTTTCATTATAAATAACCGAGTTTTGAATCGTTTTCCTGATTAAACAGTTTTGTACAAAAATAAATGGACTTGTATGTTTAATCACGTTTTTTGTTAAAACTTCTTATCTCACGTTTTCAAACGCTCGAGTCGTTCCAACGGCAATTCGAGTCGATGTCATGTAAATCAACGGGGTTTTGAAACGTACCTAAATCGTTCCAACGGCGATTAAGGTACAAACCATGTAAATAAACTCGTTTTCGGGGAATGAGATTAGCTTAGAGTTAGTGTATAGTCTAAAGTATAAAATCACACTGTGAATAAATCAATTTTTTCTTCTCCCCCTCTCTCTCATGTATACTTTAAAAATTATGCAAAATGGGTGATTCTTTACTAAAATGGCTTTCAAATAACATGCTCAAAACGGTTTTCAAAGCGATAAAGAAAAGGTTTCAAATGAATTTTAAACTTAAAGAAATATGCGATTAGTCCGTTATCGCCTAACACGCTAAGTAGGAGGCCGGTGGTTCATAACCGGGCGATGTCGGGGTGCCTAGTAGCCTTTCTCCGGAAAGGAGCTAGCCTTCTCGGCTCGTACCTAAGTTTTCCGAACCCACACCGGTCTCCCGCAAGGGATCAATGTTCATTTTCCAATTCGTGGGTGGCGACTCTTCCATACTCCAGGCTCCGGTCCTGCCGAGCAGCTTGATTCCACGATTGGTTGCTTTCGGCGCCAATCACAGCATCTGTCGTCAACGGTGTCCACCCCCCGGTCCGCCCGGGCGAGGCTGCGGCACCTATAAGTGGCGACTCTGCTGGGGAAGCGAGAAATTTGATTCCGGAAGGCGTGTATTTAAGCCCTTAACGGGGACGGATCGTATTATTACTTTTCGTATGCATTCATACGCATTATTGCAAACCTTTTGGGTAATTTCCGCGAAACCTCTAGCGAGAGTCCATTCGTCGCTCGAAAGAGGCTAGTGTAAGTTCCCCCTTATAGTAAGGCGCCAAAGGGTCCCCATCCATTCGTTAGGGGCGAATTTGTGCGGTCCTGTGAGGTCCCGCGATCAGCCGTGTCAGCATATAGTAGCCTTAGAAGTTGCCATAGGATTACCCGTTACTATTTTTGATGTGATAAATGAATCAGTTCGTGTTTTCAAATTGCCATGATACGTGTCTAAATCCTAAAATATGTAAAGAAAATGAAACGATACGTTAATATATACTCTTAAACCGATATACAAACTACCCCAAAAAATCGAAACGTTTCGAACTAAAGACGACTTAGTCATCTCATATGAATGAACTTGTGCGACCCGCCTGGTCCCTTTCCGTGTCCCGAAGAAGGCACATGTTCAGGAAATACGTTGTGACGTAAGCACGTATTAGTACGAATCGGTTTGATATTATTATGTCTCGATTCAAAAGACTATATTAACAGTAGCCGTTATTCACATTCTTTAAATAGGTTGGGATAAAACGAGATTATGGCAAAACGAAAACAAAGAACATTTCTGTTTCGAACGACCCCGTTGTAACGTAAAGAGTTTCATAAACGTGGCCCGTCCCTTCTGAATGAAAAGCGAACTCTTACGTTACGCCTTGTGTTGTTCTTAAGAGAAATGGATGTATCCGCAAAAGTGACTAAGAAAATAAAAATAAACAAACGACCAAAATCATTCCGTATCTACGATATATGTCAATCCCGAGAGTAGTTAAAGAAAATGAAACAATACCGTTAAATACGTGCCTCGAACTGGTATATACGCCATTTAAAATCACGAAGCCGAATTAAGCCAAGAAACCGCATGATTGCACCGTATGGACGAGACTGTGGGTTGGACTAATGGCTCGATCATTTCGACCGTTACCAAACTACAAGAAATATGGCCCAACATGCGTGTCTGCTTAACTCGTGCCTAAATGAAAAAGAACGGTAATATCCCTGCTTCGAATAAGCATGCGATTAAACGAAACGTTGATTTTCTATAACCACGCTAGGATGATATATCCCGTAAATTGGAAGAAATAAAATTTGTTGCTAGCCGAAAGATTACCGTGCGCTCAAATAAGACTCGACGTCTTCTCACGTAGCCAAAACGAGCAAACGGATTCTTGACGCTAAAAACAAACACGTTACGCGATGAGTCCGTTCCCTAAAAAAAATCCAAAAAGTGATTTCATCACTAAATAAACACGTGGTTATGTCTCTCGATAGATCCAAAAGATCCCGTCGTAATCCAAAAATCGAGATACAAACCCACGTGAATTAAAGGAGAACGAATCATTGTCAATAACGAATGATTGAACTGAAAAGAATAACTCGTACCACGTCTAAATCCGAGATACGCTCAAAAGGGAATCAAAACCCGGACTAACGTGTCTCGCGAAATAACAAAAGACGAGTTATTCGAAAGGTCAATCCAATTTGGTCGATGTCTTAGTCACTGAACGTTGATACGTCAAAACGAACTGTATTGTCTGATGGATGATTTACTTTTTCCGCAATAATCGACGGCATCACGCGTCCCCTGGACCGCAATGTGAGCCCCAAACCAAAATCCTAGGAAAGAGACTTGGACCATCGAGTGTGTGGAGGAATAAGGGTGGAAGAGAGATGTTGTGATACGTGTAATTAGACTGACGTTTGTTCTTCTTATCTTATATATCCGTAAATTAATAAACGCACACACCACGAATCATGCATATAAAATCATGCATACATAATAATGGATACCGTTCGCGCAGACTTCATCATTAAGCGGTTGTGGTTTCGCGAGAGTAACCGGCTAGTCAGACAGTTTGATCAGCTACAAATTGATAGTTCCGAATCGGCAGTTGTGGCTTCTGAATCATCTTCATCCGAGTATACTCAGTCTTCGGCCAGTATGTCTGCGACCGACGAAAAAGTGGCCGAATTGGAAAACTCTGTGAACAACATTAATGATCAGTTGGCCGCAATTTTGGCCCAGCTAGCTGAGCTGGCGTTGAAGGATAACAAGAGTGGTAGTAAGCGCGCTGAGAATGAGGTGAACACTGGTCCCCGCTTCGGGAATGAGGATGACTATCAGGATTACATCCAGAAACAGCTTGAGAAGGAGAAAGCTAAGGAAGAGAATTGGAAGCAGCACATCACTCAGGAGGTGCAGGATCTGCGTGGGGGAAGCTCCGGGAGTCAGGACTTTTATAACTTGAAGAACTGTTTATCGGCAACTGCTTTGCCTTTGAAATTCCGACTCCCTGACATGAAGAAGTTGGATGGAACTGGGGATCCTACCGCTCACATGAATCAGTACGTGGCCGTGATGAAGCACACGATCCTGGCCAAGGATCAAGTTCCAATACTTATCTAGAGGGGGCTGCCCTTGTGTGGTTTCATGCATTGCCGTTGGTAACAAAGAGGGATTGGAAGGAGTTGGCAAAGTCATTTATCGCCCAATATAGTTTCAACACTATGCTTGAGGTTACTCTGAAAGAGCTGGAGAGTACTAAGCAGCAGACTGGGGAGTCTTTGTCCGATTTTGTGAGGAGGTGGAGAGCCAAGGCGGCAGTTATGAAGCAGAAGCCGCTTGAGCAGGATCAGATCCGAATGGTAATTGGCAACACTTTGCCGTATATTAAGAATGAGCTGCGGTATATGCCTTTTACCGATTTCAATCAGATGTATAGTTGCGCCTTGACAGTAGAGGGGGATGGTGAGCCGAAGAAAGCTTATACCAAATGGACGAAGTCTGGATATAGTGCCAGAGGGCCAAGCGCGAGTACAGAATCTGCTGCGGTGAAAGTGCTTGAACTTAATGCTATCGAGAAAAGGCAGTTTGCCAAGTTTGATCAGACCTACGCAAAAGTTTTCGAACGATTGCAGAAAAAGGGATTGTTGAAAGCCCTCACTCCTTACAACAAAGCACCACCTACTCCGCAGATACAAGCTAGGGGGTACTGCGAGTTCCACAGTAATTATGCGCACAATATTGAGAACTGTGAGAGGTTGAAGCATGAGATCCAAGATTTGATTGAGGAGAAGAAGATAGCTGATCCTTCGTTAGCAAACCCTTCCACTAGGCGTAACCCATTGCCTAATCATAGGGTTAGCATGATCGGATTTGGGCTGGAAGAGAGTACGGTTGTGGAACCCTTCGGGGAGGATGAGGAGGAGTTGTTGGACTCCGATGAGAAAAGGAATGTGGGAAATGGTTTGTACGTGTCTGTTTTGGAGGAAGAACCAATGGAAGAAGTGATGGACGATAGAACTAAAACTGAGGAAACCGAGGAAGTATCATCTCGGAGGATCATGCCTGTGTTGAAATTGTTCAGTGGGGTAGAAGACCCCGAAGCTCATTTATACGGATACGTGTGTGCTATGTTTGGGGAGCCATACAAAATAGAAGAAGTCGCTCCATGGTTCTATCTTTCGCTGGTGGGCGAGCCTTTGAAGTGGTTTCAAGCATTACCTGACTCGACTAAGCATGATTGGTCACTGATGTCGAGCTTGTTTTTAATGGAGTATAGGAGAGCCAAAGCACGGGTGGCGAAACATAGCGCAATGCAAATTGGGCCTATCAGGCGCCCGTTACCTGCCGTCAGTAAGTATAATGAAGGGAAGGACCCCATGGAGCACCTGCATTTTTATCTATCGGCTATGGGTCCTCTAGGTTTCAAAGAGGAGGAGATTACGAGCTTGTTTTGCAACTCACTAGCAGGAGAGTCACTGGTGTGGTACATGTCTCTTCCAGTGCACGTTAAAGCAGATTGGGCAGAAATGACTAAGAGATTCATCAAGAAATACGCCGCATGGGAATGTCCAGAGGAAGTGCCTGCGTTACCTGAAGAGGAGACACCTGAGGCAGTAGTAGCCATGTCTAAGTACAAGGGAGATGAGAACCCGATCGATCACATAAACCGTTTCCGTGCCTACATGTTTGATGTGGGACTCTACCGAAGTGAGTTGGTCCAGCATTTTCCAAAGACACTCATAGGAGAAGCTTTGATGTGGCACCGAATGCTCTCGGCAAAGACAAAAGGGGACTGGGGATCCCTCATGGAGGCCTTTGTGCAAAGGTATGAGAGGTACATTCCGTGGACAGGGTCATTGGAGGATTTAGAAAGGATCAAGCAATTTCCCGAGGAAGCATTCGTGGATTATGCTAGAAGATGGAGGTTCAAGTATGCCTCATGTCAGGTCACCTTGAGCGATCAGGAGCAACTCATGTGCATCCGAAAGGGTGCTATTCCGCTCGTGGCTAGAAGAATGAACGGGGTGTTCCTCAGGGACTACGACGAGCTGATAGGCTGGGCTTTGTATGGATCGTCGGACCCCTCCTATGTGAATCCGAACGTCCCTCATGTGATGGACCTAATGGTCGTGGATGTTTGGGGAAATTCCTCCGACGAGGAAGGCATCAATCAGAAAGCTCCGATCAATATCTGGGATGAGTCTGATGATGAGCTGGAAATGGCTGTAAGCACCGAAGGAAAAATTCTGCCAGGCTTCGAAATTTTCAACGATGTCACCAGCTGGGGCAAAGGAGAGGCAAGCTGCTTCGTTGAGGAGATCATGATGTTAGATCTGAATGCCGAGGAGCAGGTCATCACAATGGAATGAAGGAAATTAGGCTAAGGTATAGCAGCGGAAATATAAAAAATTTAGCCTACTTCATTTTAACCATAGGATCCGTTAATCGTTATTTCATATAAAGATGGATAAGAAGAAATACCTTTTGAAGAACAATCTACCGTTGTTAATGAAGCGCCCACAACTCTTCTCCGAGTTCCCAAGCACGAAGTAAAATACGGTGAGGTTAAGTTAGAATCAACCGTATGAGATGCAACCAAAATAGATTGCCTCTAATTAACCAACACAAGATCAAAGAAGAAGGAGATAGATGAAATTAATTGATCAATGGAAGCCGTATGAATTCTTGTCCACGAACTAGGGGAGTCGAATTCTCTTTCTCTCTCTAACTTGTAAATTTCGAAAATCACAAAGGGGGGGATTAGGGAGCTTAGTCGAAATTCATGTAGTAGGGGGGTATATATAATCACTTGTATCTAAACCCTAGTTAGATAGGAATAGGTTACTTAATAGGAATTCAATTCGGAATAGAATTCCCAATTATTATCTCATTATATATCTAATATATGTAGGATAATAATAAATAACCTAATTGGATAATAATAGGAATATATTAATCTAATTAAAACTCCTAACTTAATTATCTCTTAATTAATTTAATTCATATTCCTAATCAAATTAGGATTAATAGAATTAAAATAATTCCTTATTTATTATATATAAATTTCGGCCCCCCTCTATTTAAATGGGCCTTACTGGGCTCAATTGGGCTTCTATCAATTAATAACATCCATCTCTCTTTTGGTTCCAAGTCTTATGTGTGATCCATTAGGTTCTTACTACTTCTGGCCGTATGCAACTATTAAATTAATTTCTTCAAGAATTATATTTAATCTTTGCATAACGGAATGATGTACTGAGTATGTTATTGGCAAGTCTGTAATCATTCCCCTAGAGTCCGTTAAGAAGACAGGTTGATTCTGTCGTTAACCCTTCCGTATTAGTTACAGTATAATTCGATCCTTTATCGACTACATCCTTGAACTGAATCTTATGACTATGGGTGATGTCAAGTCACATATTGCGAGACGTTCGTTTTACTTGTACAGGCCGAGTCAACTCAAATAGATAGGTTAAGTGAAATCTGTATTTCTTACTCTTAAGCTATCACCTTGCAAGGATTTAGAGTTGAGTCTTCCACAAGCGATCCTTGGATGTATCTCCCATTAATCGGGAGTGATAAATGCTCAATCCAATGTATAACTACCCTGACATTACCTCCTGTGACACCCAACCTTTGCCGTTCACACCCCAGAGTCATTGTTAAGCCCAAAATATACCTAAAATATCATTAATAATTACATCAATATTGCTACGAATTTATACTATTTATACCTATTTAGAATACTTTTACTCTCGAATATGTTTCTTTCATGCAAGGTACATAAATATTTGGTAAAATCCAAATAGGAGTAAAAAGAGCTCAAAAATAGAAGAAAAGCCCTACAAAAGGAGTCGAAGACGACGAAAATTAATAACGCCAAGTCGAGGACACGAACGAGAGCAGAAATTCAGAAAAAGCTCCGTGCCGCGACCGCGGCCCCCCTCTTTCAAGGTCGCGACACGCGCCTTCAGCCACTTCTTCCCTTCGTCCGAAGCTCAACTTGATGCTTCCACATTCACGGTAGTGAATTTGATAAATCTCGGTACGAGCAGGAGATTTGGAAGCCATTTTGCACACTTTCGTTTTCAACAAAACATGACTGTTCGAGTGGATAAAGATGTCCTTCCGCAGCGGACACGATCCTTCACAACGGACACGACATTTCAATCAAGACTCTTCAACATCTATAAATAAAGAGTTGATGGAGAGTTGAAAGATATATGTGATATGTATAGAAGAAAGAATTAGTGTAGAATTTATGCAGAAATTCCGAATCAAGTGATTCAGAGATTAGAAGTTCATTTCTGTTCAAAGCAATATGTTGTACACACATTGTTTACAAATTAATAACAAAATTCAGTAACGTTTAGACATTGTTCCAGTTTAGTTTTCATTTTGGTAGAGGCCAACCGTATCCCTATTACGAAGTTACAGCGAGAAGATTGAGGAGAGGATTTGCCCCTGAGCCTGACAAACTCTAACGAAACCCAAGGAAAGGATTGATCAACCCATTCACTTGCACGCCGTCGAAGAATTCAATGCTCCATGTTCTCTGTAAACTTGTATCAATTTACATTTCATCTAATAAAGTCCGTTCTATTCGATAGATCGTTATGCAGCACTTATGGTAACCAATCCACTAAAGTGACTGCTGGTGTTTTCATTAAAACGTATTTAATTCAAATCTTTACAAGGAAACTTTGTTGAACACTTAGGCAAATTATCATCTTGAAAGAGTTTTAATTTGATTAAGGGCAACTATCCCGAAAGGGTTTTTTCGCGTTCAAAGCCAATTAATTAGAGGTTCCGTCATTTATTTCATCTTTATAATTCGTACAAAGTTTAAAGTTGTTTCTTTGCTTAATGCAAACGAATACATTAGTTTACTTTTCTAAAAAGTACTAAACGCTCCTGTTTCGCAAATTCATTCTTAAATCAGAATATTTTCTAACATTTTCATACTCTAATCTAATTCTCATTCTAGCAATTTCAAAACCAAAACCGATTAAACGATTTTTCCATATTATAAACCTTTAAAAGTAAAATTCAACCGATTATAAATAAGTTTTGTTAAAAAACGTTCCCTGTGGGATCGATATCTTTTATTACTACAAGCGTATACTATGCACTTGCGGAAATCGCTCAACAGTCATCTCTGTTAAGGATCGTGGGACAGCAGGATCAAAGTCTCACATTCAGTAATTCAGGATGACCAATTAACATTCCTTTGAGTCTGAGGATTAGTTATACCTATTAATACCAATGAGATGAACAGGTGACAAGGATGAATCTACCCATCCTGTTATCTCAAATCGGATCCCCAATCCTAATGAACAACGTTTCATCGGATCTATGTAACTGTCCAGATATCTGTATATATGAAGCTTGTGAGATCAGCTTTCTGTCGGACAGAAGACATTGTTACATACAAGTCTCAACAGTGATATATCAATCCTAAACATATCACTTGACTTGGGGTGGTTTTAAGTTTATTAGTTTATTATAAAGTTTTGTCTCACTTCATGCTTGTATGAACACTTTATAATCACTTTAAACAAACTTACGGATTTCCTTTTATTAGACTTTATTTAGTGCTTAAAAGGGATTGCCTTTATATAGTTATAAAACATATATCTCATTAAAACAAATGATATAAAGAACAATTCATTTACATTAAGTTTGTATCCTAGAACAATTGTCTATAGGACACCAAAACCCCAACATGGAAGCCACTGTGGGAGCGGCGGACAAGCCCGGCACCTCCAAGGCCTATGAAAAACCCGAGAACCCCGATGATGACAATTGTATTACCGCTTTGTTTGAATCTGATAATGTACTCGCCAATACTATCAATGAAATGAATTCTGATTTTGCTTACTTGCTTGATGTTGATTCTGATCATTCCATGCATTCTCATTCATATAACATGCCTACATTTGAAATCAATACAATAGAAATGTCAACTTTCAATCTTGGCACAGATGAAAATCCTAAACTTATACAAATTGCTCAAGAATTAACTATTGAAGAGAGGAAAGAATTTGAGAGAATAATTAAAAAATACGAAATAGTGTTTGCTTGGACATACGAAGACTTGCCGGGAATCGATCAATCAATCGTAACTCACCGTATTCCAACATACCCTGATGCTAAGCCTGTGAAACAGAAACTCCGATGCATGAGGCCGGAATGGGCAGATAAGATCAGAGAAGAAGTGAAGAAACAGTTAGAAGCAGGTTTCATCGAAGTAATCGACTATCCCCCTTGGGTCGCAAATGTAGTACCAATCGCAAAGAAGGACGGCAAAGTGAGAATGTGCGTCGATTATAGAGATCTCAACAAGGCGTGCCCCAAAGATGAGTTTGCATTGCCTCACATCGATGTATTGATCGACAGTGCAGCATCGAGCGTCTTGCACACAAACGTGGATGGTTTCATGGGCTACATGCAAGTTCAGATGGCCGAGAAGCACAAAGCAAAGACCTCGTTCACGACTGAGTGGGGGACGTACTGCTATAGAGTAATGCCATTTGGTTTGAAAAATGCTGGGGCAACTTACCAGCGAATGGCTACGGCACTGTTCTACGATATGATACACAAGGAAGTGGAAGTCTATGTGGACGACATGATGGTCAAATCAGAGACGAGAGAGGGGCATTTCGCTGCACTTGAGAAGTTTTTGGCCGGATTGCAGAATTCAAGCTAAGGTTGAACCCGAAGAAGTGCTTCTTTGGTGTTTCATCGGGGAAAATCTTAGGCTACGTGATCAGTAACAAGGGGATCGAGGTAGATCCCGACAAGGTAAAGGCCATACAGGAAATGCCGCCACCAAAAAATGAGAAAGAAGTGAGAGGATTTCTGGGGCAGGTTCAGTAATCAGTCGGTTCATAGCACGACTCACTGCGATCTGCGAGCCGATCTTTAAGCTGCTACGAAAAGATCAACCCACGGTTTGGAATGATAAGTGCCAGCAAGCATTGGAGAGTGTCTAGAACTATTTGTCTAATCCACTGGTTTTGAGACCGCCTAAACTCGGAAAACTGCTTCTCCTCTATGTAGCGATCGAGGAGCGATCAATTGGGGCAATGCTGGCCCAGGAAGGAGACACCGGTGTGGAGCATGCAGTGTATTATCTGAGTAAGAAGTTCCTGGAATACGAACTTAAGTATAACATGATCGAAAAGACGTGCGTGGCAGTAGTATGGCTAACAAAGAAGCTGCGGCACTATTTTCAATCTTACAAAGTAATCATTATTTCCCGGATGGATCCCGTGAAGTATCTGTACCGAACTCTGTCTCTAACAGGGAAGCTAGCCCGATGGTTGTTGTTATTATCAGAATTCGACATCGAATATATGACGAAAAAGGTTATCAAAGGGAGAGCCGTAGCGGAATTTCTGGCCAATCAGCCTCTAGATGCGGAAGAGGAGGAGATAAACTATGATTTCCCCGATGAGCACTTGAACGCAATAGAAGTTATACCGTGGAAAATGTTCTTCGATGGAGCAGTTAACTCGAATGGAGCCGGGGTAGGAGTGCTACTTATCTCACCGGAAGGAGAAAGGATCCCTATGGCGAAGAAGTTATCCTTCCCTCTCACCAATAATATGGCCGAGTATGAAGCGTGCATCTACGGGTTAGAGTCATTAGCAGCGCTGGGAGCATCATATGTTGAAATCTAGGGCAACTCAAAACTGATTATCGAACAGGCACAGGGAAACTGGGAAGTAAGGGAAGAAAGGTTGCGTCCATATCTAGACTAACTGGAGGGGTTGGCGCAGAGATTCAGTGAGTGCCGCTTTTATCACATTCCTCGAGCACAGAACCAAGCCGCGGACGCTTTGGCCACTTTGGTGTCGGTATGGGATAATCCTCGGAACCTTGCCTCGAAGCCTTTGGTATTGAGGAGGTCCCACAAACCGTGCTATGAAGATGTAATGGTGTTGGGGGCAGACGAAAAGCCTTGGTATTTCGATATCGTAAACTTCATGAAAAACGGGACGTATCCGACAGAGTCAGAACTTAGGGATCAGGCCGTGATCAGAAGGTTAGCTCAGCAATTTGTCATCCACAATGACTTGCTTTACAAAAGACACGCCGATGGTTTACAATTGAGGTGCTTGGATGAGGGAGAAGCCTGTGAGGCAATGGAGTCAGTACACTCGGGAATTTGTGGAGCCCATATAGGAGGAACAGTGTTAGCAAAGAAAATCTTAAGGCAAGGCTTCTATTGGCTCACCATGGAAAGAGATTGTAACGAATATGCGAAGAAATGCCATGATTGTTAAATCCACAGAGATTATAATCACTTGCCGGCTATGGAACTGCACGTGTTGGCACCCGTTTGGCCGTTCGCAGCTTGGGGCATTGATATCATCGGAAAAGTGAGACCTAATGCATCAAATGGGCACAAATTCATTGTCGTTGCCATTGATTACTTCACCGAGTGGGTAGAGGCAGAATCGTTTAACAAGTAGGGATCTAAGCAGATGAGGAAGTTCATTGAAAAGCACCTAATCACCAGGTTTGGAGTGCCTCATCACATGATCACGGATAATGGGGTCCAGTTTCAGGGGGAAGTGAGAAGTCTCCTCTAGGAATACGGTATCGAGCACCATAGATCTTCTCCATATCGCCCACAAGCTAACGGGGCAGTAGAAGCGGCAAATAAGAACCTTAAGAGGATCCTCGTAAAGACAGTGGAGTCGCATCAGAATTGGCACGAGTAGCTTCCGCTCGCTTTATGGGCCTATCGCACGACGGTTAGAACGTCAACTGGGGCAACGCCATTCTCCTTGGTATATGGGGCAGAAGCCGTTCTCCCAATTGAGATTGAAAAGCGATCATTGAGAATTGCAGTAGAAGCAGAGATTCCCGAGATGGAATGGATGAAGAAGCGATATGAGCAGTTAGCATTGGTGGACGAGAAAAGGATGGAGGCTCTTTACCATGTGCAGTTATATCAGAGAAGGATGGCCCGAGCCTTCAACAAAAAGGTCAAGGCCAGCCCTATCAAAGAAGGGGATATGGTGCTGAAACAGATCCGAATGACGCACACCGACCCTAGGAGCAAGTTTAGGCCAAACTGGGAAGGACCGTTCCTCGTGAAGAAGATCCTAAGCAAAGGGGCGGTGAAGCTAACTACTATGGACGGCATGGAGTTCTCCGAACCTACCAATCTGGATAGGCTAAAGAAATACTTTTCGTAAAAAAAAAGGAAGATAAAAATTCCCGATAGGTTGAAAACCCGCAAAGGGCGACCTATGCAACAATGAGGGACATCCCAATGGGTGAAAACCCGAAAGGGCGCTCATTTGAAAATTCCGGGATAATAAAAGGAGAGTTGAAAAATCGCTGGGATCTGAAAACCGAAAAAAGGCGGATCCTGGTAACAGTAGTTTTATCTGGAGCAATTATAAAAATAATGTATAAGCGGCTAAGTATTTCTGTTGTTTGTAAATAAATAAAGGCATGAATATATTTGAAGAGAATGATTGGAATCATTATAATCTACTGAATGCATTGTATTATGAATCATGAGTTATACATTTCCTACCTCTTTAACACAAAAAGCCTACATCCTATCCACCCCTCTCACTATATACAAGCTATACATCGGGGTAATACTAATAAAAGAAAGCTGCAAGGCATGATAAGGGTGAGCTCATCAAGGAGGGAACGATCCCAAGTCCCAGAAGTCCTCGAAGTCCCTCAGACGAGAAGCCCGCTCCGCGGCTAAGGCCTCCTCGGCAACCCGACGACCCTCCTCCGTGGCAAGGCGCCCCTCGGTCTCCACTCGCATCATCTCTGACCAATAAGCATCTCTCTCTCGGTAGACACGTCCGACCCTAGCATCGGCATCCCGCTGCGACTCGCTGAACCGCTGATCATTAGCATGAAGATCGCTCTGCAAAAAAAAACCAAAATAGACAACAACGGAAGTTATACATACATAAGCGCATCACATGCATACATTTCACTACACTATGACAAAATAAGAATACTTACCAGGTGGCTGGCGCAACGTAGGTTGAGCCGCTCTCGAAAATAATCGGATAACCCACGAAGTCGATGCACGTCTCCCTCGAGGTATGGAGGGCATCAGGGGGATCGAACGGCACCATCGAGGTGAAAACCGGAGGGGTTGTCTCAACGCCGGAGTATGCCACGCCCGCCTCGCCATAATGAACCGTCGAATACTCTCTCCCAGGAATCGAGAAAGGTGCGCCAAGGTGGAGCCGCTCTGGTCGGGCAGCGCTTGAGGACTCGCCGGCGTAATAAGAAGGCTCGCCCGCGGATGTCCGGGCTCGGGTACCATCGAAAAAGTCTGACGTCCGAGCGCTTCTCAAAGAACCCTCCTGCAAGCAAAGACAAAATGAATACACCTAAATGTCTCATAAGTCAAGCACTTACCGGAACCTCCTCTAGGCCGAAGACCCCAGCGACGGCCGCCGCTGAGAACACGTCATCTGCAGGATCCACGTCCATCACAACCTCGGGGGGGGGGGGGGGGGGGGTCCATCGGAGTCAACAGTGTCGATAAATAGTGGGCACGACCCCCCGCGTGGTCCCACACGTCCCGAGGCGCAAATCGGCGAGTCAAATCACGACGTATCTCCTACAGGGGCATGGTCCTCACCGCGAACATGGACACAGGGATCTCGCCTGGAGTCCAATGTGTGGAGTCAACCCTGGTAAAACTCCTGTCGCCCAAATACCATGCTCGCACGCACGGGCTGGTGAGCACACACTGCTGCCCCTGAATGCGGGTGACATAAGCGTAATCGGGACCGAAGTCGAGGTCGTCCCATCTGAAAGAAATCTGAAAAACAAAAGAAAAGTCAGACAAGATCAAACGAAAATCCAGCATAGTTAGGAGACGTTCACCCGTCCCAAGCTCTGCATGTCAATCCATAATAGGAGTCGTGCCACCGTCCGCCTCCTCTCAGTGCGCAAATCAAAGTCACTCCACCTCGCCATGAGTGGAAGCGTGACCGCGTGCAGCCTACTCCTGCGGGCGATCGGAAGAATCCGCCTCTCATAGGCCCAAACCTGCTCGTAGAAACCGACATCAGAAGCAGAAATCGTGAAAAGAATAAAAAGACAAGCCAATGATAGAGGACGTACCAGGAGGGCAAAGGTGTAACCGCCGAAATCCTTGCGCTTCCGGCAAGTCAAGTCCAGGAACTTGTATAGAAAGGCCAAGCCAGCTCCAGCCCAATCGTAGGATGACACTGCGTCCAAACCGTGGAAATCCTGGATGAGACCTGCGTGTATGGTCCCGCTCTTGGTGCAGAAGATCGTCTCACCTAAAGCGTATAGGAGGAAGCTGCAAGTGGCCCGATCCGTGTCATCTCGGTCGCAGAAGTCCCTACGGCTCAGTAGCCCGAATGTAGTAACAAACTTCGCCGGAGTGGCCTTGACACCCGTATAGACTCCGGGTCCGATCAGATCAGATATCTCGGTGAGGTCGACCCGAGGACGCACCATGTCAAAGAAAAGGGGGACTGGAGTGCCGCTACCCCGCAATCCGGTCAATAGCGAGAAGTCGCGAGGTGAGATCGTCATCTCCCCAAATGGAAGGTGAAAGGTGTGAGTCGAGTCTACCAACCTCTCACATAAAGCACGCAAGCCGTGTCGATCACACACACCATTGGCACGAGGTAGCGCCAGATTAAAGGGCTCGAAACCCAACCCTCCAACGCGGGCTTTAGCCGCTGGGATAAGCACAACATACCAGGCATGGATATCCTCGGTGGTCCCGGTAATGCCAATAACCTGGAAGGAACAATACGGATAAGGCAAGAGGCTAAACCAAAATCATTATTCCTCGAGAGCCTCACTTCTATACGTACATCTAACAAGAATTCCGTTAAGCTAGTTATTCTTTCGGTTGTGTTTAAATCTAACATAGAAATTCCTTTCAGTTAGGATCGTTACTTTTTGAGATTTCATTCGTAGGATCATTTGTATAGGATTTGATTAATTCATTATTCTTTGGTGTTCCACTCTCCCGCGTGCTTGCGAGGAGCTTAATCCAATTCAAGCATGGGTTAAAAACATTTAGTTTAGTTGTTTATGTTTTTACTATTCACATTTTTACTATTCACGTGCACTATTCACGTTTTTACTATTCACGTGCATTATTCACGTTTTTACTATTCACGTGCACTATTCACGTTTTTACTGTTGGCATGCATTGTTCGTATTTTTACTATTCACGTGCATTATTCACGTTTTTACTATTCACGTACACTATTCACATTTTCACTATTGGCATGTATTTTTACCGTTTACATGTATATAGTTCACATTCTTTTAATAAACAAATAAAAAAAACATAAAGCATGGCCCACGTGCATGAAAATTCGCGTTTTCTAACTAAGAGGCTTCTAAGCAGATTAAAGGTTAGCATGCAAACGACGTTCAAAATGGGGCTGCTAAAGCCTAGAAGTCTTGACAAAGGATAAAGAATAAGGGGGTACTTACCGGATTGACGTTGGTCCGGCTCAGATGAGAATCAGGATTTTGGAAAGGAACCACTCTAGTCAAGTCCTCGAAACCCGCCTCCATACCCTTCGTGCCATCGTATCTATCCGAACCCATCACGAGATTGCTATAAGTTTAGTGCTAGAGAGAGGGAGAAGAGAGAGAAGGTGTGGGGTTGGAAATGAACCCCACCACCCTTTTATAATAAAAAGGAATGGCATTTTCGTAATAAGCAAAAAAGGTACAACGTGACATAAAGGTAAAAAGTAAATAATTAATTACCAGGTGCACAGACCTCCGATTTGCAGTCTGTTTCAGCCTGTATTTCCGCCCGGCGGTGACCAATACTCTAAGAATATGACTCCAAACAACAGCCAAAATTTTACAGAACAGTGGCGCCAGTCAAAATACAGACAACAGTCAACGGAAAAATAATTTTAGTCTAAAGTGTTCCCGACGAAAGGATAAGGACGTTCCTATCAACAACTCAAATACCCGAGACGATAGCTCCAGTAAAAATACAGACGACAGTGTTCTGAAGTTCAGAATAGCTATTGAGCCATCTAACCTACGGTCGATGACCGAGGTTGATTTTGAGCCATCTTACCTACGGTCGATGACCGAGGTTGCTTTTGAGCCATCTTACCTACGGTCGATGACCGAGGTTGCTTTTGAGCTATCTTACCTACGGTCGATGACCGAGGTTGCTTTTGAGCCATCTTATCTACGGTCGATGACCGAGGTTGCTATTGAGCAATCTTACCTACGGTCGATGACCGAGGTTGCTTTTGAGCCATCTTACCTACGGTCGATGACCGAGGTTGCTTTTGAGCCATCTTACCTACGGTCGATGACTGAGGTTGCTTTTGAGCCGTTTTACCTACGGTCGATGACCGAGGTTGCTTTTGAGCCGTCTTACCTACGGTCGATGACCGAGGTTGCTTTTGAGCCATCTTACCTACGGTCGATGACCGAGGTTGCTATTGAGCCATTTTACCTACGGTCGATGACCAAGGTCGCTAGAGAGAGCCATTCTTACCCGCGGCCGATGACTAGGGTCGCTAGGAAGAGCCATTTACCCGCGGTCGATTTAGGCTAGGGTCCCTAAGAAAAGCATCCACCAGCAGCCGATTCAAAGGCAGGACGGTGAAGACGGAAGACGAAGCTAGAGCGCGCGACGCGGAGATCAGGTATTCTTCCTCCTACTCTATATGTGTCTTTTACTTTAATATATTTCCATTGCATGTGCTGCGTTAGCAAAAAAACATTTTCAAAACACACACATCACTGTCAAAATAGAAAAGTAGGGGCAACTGTAGACACCGAGTCGCAGGACCTATGACGAAAACCCACGACAAACGGCTAAAGCGGTTGATTCCATTGGTTAGGAAATTTTAAAAAATAAAAAAAGGAAAAGGGGGCACGACGCGTCGAATGCCCGCCCGATGGGCCGGGTGTGAAACATCGCCCGTCGGATGATGGACGTCGCTCGTCGAGCGTTGGACGCGGCCCGAGGGGTGTCAGCGTCGTCCGACGTTCGATGGGCGGACGCCCCACAACGTCGGACGAAAGCCCAACGCTCGTTGGGCGGACGCCCAACGACGTCGGGCGAACGACCAACATTCGTGGGGCGAGCGCCCGACGAGGTTGGGCGAACGCCCAACGGCCGTTGGGCACGCGCGCCCAACAAAAGTTGGGCGTCCGCCCAACTTAAGTTGGGCGTCCGCCCAACCATTTTGGGCGTAGCCCGACGCCCGTCGGGCCACGCCCAAAATATTTTGGGATCTGTGCCTATAAAAGGCACGGATCCCCATGCATTTGAAGAGAGGGATTTTTGGGGACTCTCTCACTCTAAAACATTTTTTAGAGAGAGTAATTTTTTGGGAAAAATATTTTTTTTTCCTAAAAAATCCGAATTTCCTAAAAGTTAAAATTTTACTAAAAACACCGAAAAACACAAAAATCGTAACTCGTGGAATCAACCAACTTCAGCTGTCAATACCGATCTTGAGGTATTATCCGAGGACTAGACTCGTTTTATTTATTTTAATTATTTTATTTTGTTTATTTTTATTTATTCGTGTAATTAGTTAGTTATTTATTTAAACACGTTTATTTATTTTCCCGAATTTATTTAAGTTTCGTCTCGTATTAAATAAACGTTTGGTTTTGTTTTGAATTAAAAAACCTCGTTTTAAGTCCCAACACGAACCGTGACCCGTGTTAAGGGTAGTTCGGGACTAAAACATTGTAATTATAAATTTTAAACATTTTGTAAATAACGTTTCGAATAAAACATCGTTTTAGGAGTCTCCGTTATAAACTATGATCCAATTTTGGTAGTTCGGAGATCCAAAACGATACAATAGATTAAGTTTAAAGTGTTTGAATAAATCTGGAATGTTAGGTACTGTTTCTGTAATTTTCCATTTTCTGTCACAAAAGGCAGTTTACCGACGGAATTTCCGTCGGTAAAACTGCTGAAATGTAAAAATGCTGTTTTGGTCCTTCTTTCTCAATTTTTAGACTTTTGGTCCTTTATATATATATATATATATATATATATATATATATATATATAATTATGTAATATATGCATTCAAATTATTTTTAATTATTTTGTATATATTTATTCAACATGTTTAGATATTATTTTTCATTAATTTGATTTGATAAAATTATATGTATATATATAGATTTTCCTTTAAATTCATTTAAACTATACATACTTGTCATTTTGGGGTTATTAGGGGTTATCTTCTATATATACTTATCATAATAGTTCTGGGGTTAAAAGTTAATTTCTTATCATTTGTGAATATTATTGTCATTTTTATCTATTAATCATAGTCTTTATTATTTACCTTTTCTTTTAAACATATATGTTTAATTATCATTTCTATCAAAAATATATATATATATGTACATCTTTCTTCTTTTCCTTTTAAATTTCCTATATGTATATATGATTTGGAAAATGTTTTGGTTGGGTGAATTTGGATTTAATTTGTTAATTGTTGTCATTATGTTCAAATGAAGGATAATTGAGTAAAAAAGGGAAAATAAAAGATAAAGAGAGATTTCAAGTTGTTTGTTTAAATTAAAGCTTTTCTAGATGTTCTTCAAGTGTAAATAAAAGATTTTTGTCATTTTAAACCGTTTCCAAAATATCACGTGTTGAAACCTTAATTCGTTCCAACGACGGATTAAGCGAACCTTGTAAATAAAACCATTTTCATTATAAATAACCGAGTTTTGAATCGTTTTCCTGATTAAACAGTTTTGTACAAAAATAAATGGACTTGTATGTTTAATCACGTTTTTTGTTAAAACTTCTTATCTCACGTTTTCAAACGCTCGAGTCGTTCCAACGGCAATTCGAGTCGATGTCATGTAAATCAACGGGGTTTTGAAACGTATCTAAATCGTTCCAACGGCGATTAAGGTACAAACCGTGTAAATAAACTCGTTTTCGGGGAATGAGATTAGCTTAGAGTTAGTGTATAGTCTAAAGTATAAAATCACACTGTGAATAAATCAATTTTTTCTTCTCCCCCTCTCTCTCATGTATACTTTAAAAATTATGCAAAATGGGTGATTCTTTACTAAAATGGCTTTCAAATAACATGCTCAAAACGGTTTTCAAAGCGATAAAGAAAAGGTTTCAAATGAATTTTAAACTTAAAGAAATATGCGATTAGTCCGTTATCGCCTAACACGCTAAGTAGGAGGCCGGTGGTTCATAACCGGGCGATGTCGGGGTGCCTAGTAGCCTTTCTCCGGAAAGGAGCTAGCCTTCTCGGCTCGTACCTAAGTTTCCCGAACCCACACCGGTCTCCCGCAAGGGATCGGTGTTCATTTTCCCATTCTTGGGTGGCGACTCTTCCATACTCCAGGCTCCGGTCCTACCGAGCAGCTTGATTCCACGATTGGTTGCTTTCGGCGCCAATCATAGCATCTGTCGTCAACGGTGTCCACCCCCCGGTCCGCCCGGACGAGGCCGCGGCACCTACAAACGTTCCCATGTTCAAATTGGTCATTTTCTGATAAAACGTTCCCATGTTCAATTTGGTCATTTTTTGATTTCATGTTCTCATCAGTTTGGTCAATTTGCCATCTTTCTTGTTTTGACATCATTTTCTTTTTACATTATCAGGATGCAAACCAAAACACAAAAAATGCCCACAGTAATTAGACATCATCAAGCCATTTAATTAACAACACAAACGTAACCATTACAATCCACATATGTCAATAGAACAATGCTCTGTTACATTAAAACAACACTACCCAAAATCAACCTATAAGACAAAGCATACACATAGCAACTATTACAGCAATGATAATCCCTATCCATTTGCATATCCCTCCCCTGTTTCTTTTCATGTCAATCACCACCTCTGTATTCTCTGGCAACTCTACTTCACAACAACTTTCCCTTTCTAAATCACGCCTTACTCTGATACCTTCTTTTTCAATCCTGTCCAGCTTCCTCAATAATCCAAGAATTATGGATTTTGCCCTTCCATCCATAACTGGGTCCATCCACTCGAAGAAGTTGCAGGCATTTGGTTTCTATTTTAGGTAGGGGAAAAAGAAAGAAGAAGATGAAGGCAACATATACAGATAAAAAAAGTCAAAAATCTAACAGTGAAGAGGAGATGCGTTCTTACCCCGAAATTGACACAGTTGAAGTATCTTCTGCCTGAATTTGAATCGCTCCATGAGTTTTCAGAGGAGCTTCGATCCCACAGTGGCATATCCGTCCGCTGCCAAATCGATGATGATTATGCGTGGTTGAATGCATCACGTGCGTTGATATCGATTAGGGCTTTTTGAAGGTCTAGGTTTTTGAAGCTCAGAGACGTCGGAGAAGGAAGAAGAAAGGAACAACGAAGAGAGAGAGAGAGAGCGAAAGAGAAGAGAGAGAGAGCGAGAGACAGGAGAGAGGAGGATGATATATGGGTAAATGAGCCAGCAGTTAACTAGGAGGGAAAACCAAAGAGGGGCAAATTAGTCTTTACACATCCATGGGTCCCACGTTTTTTAATTCAGGATTCGAAATAAGGGTGACGTGGCACGTTGACTGGCGTTGACCGGTCATTTTTACCGGCCGTACACCACATTGGGAGGTCACACCTAAGTTGGTACATATTAGTGAGACAAAATGAAGTTGGTACACCAAAGTGTGATTTAGGGTAAAGGTTGTACACCATGTGTGAAATTTACCCACCATTATAATGTAGCAGCTGAACCAAATAGATCCTTAATTAAAATGTTCAGGTACACTACAGTCACTTTCATTATAAATGTTGATGATTGAATTTTATATACCTGTTTTTTCTTCTTAGAGTTGCTACAACCTACAATTAAAAAATAACAAGAGTATTCTTATCATTAAACAAATAGTAATATATCATGATCTGTTAGGAAAAATAGAATTTAACAGTTAGCTTGTTATATTAACAATTAACTTATTATCTTTTTGTATAGTAAACTCGGCTCATAATTCATTGATAATAGTTGATAACTACTTCATTGTGTAGAATGATAAATAAAAAAATTAATCTTTTATACCATTATTTGTTTTTTAATAATCCATATTATTTAAATGGTAAGTTGCTAATTAATAAATATAACTTTGTGCAAATGCATAAATATTTACGTTTATCGATAAGACTAATAACAAATTTTACAAAATAAAATTCTATTAGCTAGTAAAATATAGCATTAACCATCAAATTTGATAAAGACAATAAAAAACTGTGTTTTTTTATAATATTATGAAAAGAAATTAATCAATTGCGATAGAAGACAAAAAAAATTCTATTTATTAATTATAAATTTAACTAAATATGGGATGAGAATGAAATTCAATACAAATTTAAATTTATTTTGAAAAAATAATTATTTAACAAATATAGTATATACTTTAAAATTATATTGTATTCAAATAATTAAGCCGTTGAAAGGTGGAGAAAGGATTAAAAAAATCATTTAGACATAAATTATCATAGTTTAAGTGGCACATTAAAAGTAGGTTAAAAAATAAAAAAAACAAAAAGCTTTTCTAGCTGCTTTCTATTCTTACTTTGTTTTTTCTATCATTGGATGAGCTTACTTTGTCAAAATGTATTCAAATAATTAAGCGGTTTTGATTGAAAGGTGAAGAAAGGATTAAAAAACCATTTAGACATAAATTATCATAGTTTAAGTGGCACATTAAAAGTAGGTTACAACAAAAAAAAAACAAAAAGCTCTTTTAATATAAATGTTTAAATTCTCTATTTGAAAAAAACTCATTAAATCAGCTTTTTGCGGTTTGAAAGGATGTCGAGAATAATGCCAAATTGTAACTCCTTCTCCGGTCACATTAAAAAACACATTCACATCATAATTAATACCAACCATTTATATTTTCATTCAATTGTAGAAGAAAAAACATTAAATATCATGAATAGAGAAATCAAAATGGTAGTAATTAAATTGAGTAACTTCCAAAACATTTATTGAGCTTAATTAATCATATTAATGGAGATTAAATTTGTGTTTAGTGGTGCTTAATTAGTACGACATGAGAAAATTTAAACATGCAATAAGTTATTTCTATTCGTTATTTGTTTATTCCATTCCAGGAACCAAACATGTCACTTAGCGGAGTGGCTATATAATCGAAAAAATGACAGTATTTTAGATCATAAAAGTAGAAGAACGCCGAGAGTGATGGAAGCACCAAGAAAAATAAGAAAAAGAAAAAATGATCTGATTCCAACTCCAACTCCAGCAATAAATGATAGAGTATTGTTATGCGAATGCGGCCACCCACCGAGAAAAGAAGAAGGTTCAACTCCAACTCCGGCGAAGAATTTGGCCTTGGAATGTGAGTGCTGCCAGCCTGCTCTGTTATTCAGGGGCTGGTGGAAGTGTGCTAACAATAAGGTAAAATTAACTTTAATTTCCCTAATTTCAAATCACATTAACAAAACCTAAAACCTAGCTAGCTCCTCCATCCATCCATCATTTCATTTGCAGTGCCGCTTCTTTACAGTAGATCATCCATTGGTGAATAATCAAACCTTTATTAGAGATCTCCATGACTTTCGAAAAGGTGTTGCCGGTCGCCGATCAACTCAAGGTTCCTCCAGTGATGCTCAGCCGAAGAAACAAGATAAAAGTTGAAATGGATCCCGCCAGTAGAAAGATAAATAAAATTTTATTCAGTTATTTATTAACTATAGTATTATATTAATGGTGTGGTGTGGTGTGGTATATATATTAATGTTGTTTTTATTTTAAATCCATTTACAATGTTTAATTGATACTTATACTCATATTATACAGCTTCCTGCATCTTACATTCAGCAAATGATACTTTATTTTTTTTTATCTCAAGATTTTTAAAAACAGCAGCAGGGTGGAGACAGGTGGGCCAGGCTCCGCCGTCGCAACCATCCCTACTACGGATGGAGTCTGGCTACTTCCACGTTAAAACTACAATTATTGATTTATGGATGTTTCCGGTCTACTATTTTCTACAAATTAATATTCAAAGTCTGTCATTAATTTGTATTTAATTATAAAATCCAACTTAATTAAAATATAATAGATAATAAATTTCTATAAAATTAATTTAGTTAGGCACGTGTAAAATTAACCCGCAACAGATCAAAGATGTTTCCAAACAAGCGTTACAGTGATTATTAATTCATTGCATGCTCAGCTTTTTCATCACTAGCAAATAGCAAATTGATTTTTACAAGTCTTATCATTCTGAGTCGGATATTTGATGAGTTCACAAAGATATCATTATCTACTAAGTATATTTGGATATTAATTATTTATATTTTTATAATAATACAATTTGTTGTTAATCTTGACTAAAATTTTCCAAGGAAAACACTACAGTAACATATTTCTCAACATATTCTTCCATTAGTATTTTCATGTTAAACTGCATATTTCTATATTATATTATGAACTTATTCCTATGTTTACATTTTAATTTACTTTCTAGTATTAACAAATATTATTATCATTATTGGCATAGGTTTAATTGATATTATTAACATTTTAATATCACTGAAGGTCAAATGAATATTCTATAGGGACAAGATGTAAAACTATTGTCTTAATTTGACAATCAAAAGTAATTTTACTCGTAATCGTAACAGTAATAAGTTGACTCTGTTTTAAATATCACTAAAAGGACTAATATTATGTTTATGTAATGTGCATTAATTGCATGGTTCAAAACAAATGTTTTGCATTTTTTTTTTTTTAATTTTATATAGAATTGGAAACTAATACTTTTAAATTCAATAAAATATTTGGATTTTTAAGTTTTTTTTCAAGTGGTAAAAAAGATGATATAATTTGTTAAGTTTTTTTGAGCTTAATACATTATTGGCAAAAAGCATATTTAAGCCCCTGAACTTTATCTGTTTTAAGGATCAAGCCCCTGATCAATTATTTTTCCACATTGAACCCCTGAACATTGATTTTGTTATAGTTTTGGCCCTTATTTCACTTTTTTGTCGAGTGTAGGAGATGAGAAAATCTATTTGGCGATTTTAATGTTGAAAATCACAAAATGGGAGAGAAGAAAATCGAGTTTGGAAGCAATATACTGAAAATTAATTACTATAATTTCGTTTTACTTTTTAATTTTTATCTCTCCTAGTCAATGAATTATTTTTTTTATTTGTCCATGTCAGCAAGCCGAATCGCCCTAACGATGTATCCAGTCCAAACTGGACAGAAAAGTTAAATAAGGGCCAAATCCATAACAAAATCAATGATCAGGGGCTCAATGTGGAAAAATAATTGATCAAGAGCTTGATCCTTAAAACAGGTAAAGTTCAGGGGCTTAAATATGCTTTTTTGCCTACATTATTTATCTCTTAAAGTTGTACAAAAAGCTTGATTAAACGTGTATAAAAAGTTTAGTTATCCCTCTGAACTTATCCGAAATGTAATTAATTAATCGCATAATTACAAAAAAGTAAGTTAAATATAGAAAATGTATTGTACGCGTCTAAAAAAATAAAACTACGGAATATGTATTCTATGATTTGTTTATTGGTTTCTGCGAACCAAACACACCCCTATCCCTGGGGCTATATAAAGCGAACAGTGTAATAAAGTGTGGATCAACAAAATCAACTGCTGCAGAAAGAAACATGGAAGGATCTGGTGCAACCCCAAGAGCTGTGTTACTATGCGGGTGCGGGCAGCCTGCTCGGCTAGTCGTGGTTCCAACTTCGTGGATGCCTGGACAGCTCTGCTGGAGGTGTGCTAACTCACAGGTAATTATTTTACAATTCAATTGCCCTAATTTAAAAGAACATTAACAAAATCTAGCCCTATCGATGCTTAATTTGCAGTGCCACTTCGTTCTCTGGCATGGTCCGTGGGTGAACGAAAGGAGTATAATTGATTTGAATAATCACAGGGTGGAATTCCACCGGACCCAACAATCTGATACGGCTCCGGTGCCGGATCCCAGCCGATCAACTGAAGGTTCGTCTACCAAGTCCAAGAAACAAGACAAAAGTTGAAATATATGGATCGGTAGAAATCTAAAATATTAATTAAGTGTTGCTTTGGTGTGTCTGTAGGATATTATTATTATCTATATTAAGGGTATGGTGTATTAGCTAATTAAAATCAGACCTCTCTTTCCCTCTGATGTTTTTTCTTAATATATATATAGCTATATATAGTTATAATATTGTTAAAATAAGACCAACTAATATCCTAGGTCTAAAATGAGATTAAATTTCTATTTTAGGTCTAAAATGTCCTATAATTTGCAAAATTTTGTATTTTGGTTTATTTTGTCAGAATTTGGTGGATAACAATTTCGAAATGAAAATTTTCAAGAGTTAAATGATATTTTAAGCAATTTTAATTCTTCATTTTTTTAGGTTTGAGGTCATTTAGGTGTTGTTTTTCTATGAGAGAGAAAATTAATGTTTAGAGAGAAAAAATTCCAAAAATGATGATTTTAAAAAATTTAGAATATGGTTCCATAGTAAATATGATACCAAACAAGTTTAATTCTTGAAAGTTTTCATTTTGAGGTCGCTATCGACCAAATTGGCAAAGTAAAAAAAACTTGTAAAATTTTGCTACTAAGAGGTTGTGTTTGTAAAAAAATATACCACAGGTACCGGTCTACAAATCGACCAAACCACATGGTAGTTATTTATAATTAACCCTTCATTTTATCCAATATATTAGTGTAATGTTACAAAAAAAATTCCGTTTAAAATGCTAAAAACTAAATCTCCTATATAAATTAATCAATTTTTTTATAAAACTGTCTAAAATATTTATTGTGTTATTAATATAGTTACAAAAAAAAAATCAATTAAATGATTAAAAAAAACAAAAAATCAATTAAAAATGTACGAAATAACAGTCAAACCATTTTTTAAAAAAAAAATCGATAGTACAAGTCTAAAATTGATTTATCTTGGAAACGTTAGAGTTAAATTTGTAAAATTTCATAAATTAGAGCGAAATTTACACTTCCATTGAAACATTAGCAGTTAACTTTAAGCTTTATCCCATTTTGTTTTATTAAGGCTTTTATCGTATATATGTCCTAGACACATAAAATATCAGAACCGATCCTTTTCATCTTCAATGTTTAATTTTTAGTTTTTTGGTTACATCTGCGACGTGTAATTATTATTGAAGTTTAAATTTAGAGTTGGCTTCCTGCAACTTATACTGAATTCTGCAACGGATGATACTTAATTTGTCATCTGAAGATTTTACACAAAAGATAAAAATTGTTTCCCAAAAAGGGTATCTGCAATTATTAATTAATTTCTTCATACTGAACCATTTCATGACTGGGAAATAGCAAATTCATTTTCACAAGTCACTACTTGTATCTTTGATGACTTCATCAAGATTTTTTTTTGTTACTTCTTTTTATATAAATCATTATCCATAAACTATATTTGTATCTTAATTATTTATAATTTTTAAAATATTATTATATTAACATCATATGATTATGTTACGTGTTAAAAATATTGCCTAGAGTAAAATCTATTAACTCTTAACTCGATAAAAATGTATATATTCTATTAAAGTAAATGATCTTAAAATGATCGATACGACTTTAAAATAAAAAAATATAAAAATTAAAGTTGTTTAGAACTATATTTTTTGAAACTATTATTTTTAATTTTTTTAAATAATCATTACTTCACTTTTTAAACATTCATTTTCTCTTTTATAACTTAACAACAACACCTAAACGATTTTAAAATTAAAAGTTGGAGAATTAAAGATGCTTAAAATATAACTCTTATCGGCTCTAAAATGATACTATTCGAGTGATAAAAAAAGTTATGTGACTTTTATCTTAATAAAAAAGAAAGTTCACTGACTTTTATATACGGTTTTAAAGCTAAAAGACCATTAAAAAAAAGTAAATCATAAGTTGAGGAACAATGAATATAATTTTCCCATTCAACCTCTTAGTTTATATACAGATCGGTTTTGGACGAGTTGATTTTAATCTTAAATCAACAAAAATGGTTCTTCTCTAGCTAAACTAGAAGGAGTTAATCTTGGGTTTCACGGACTAAATCCGTAGGAAATAGCAATTCTCCATTTTTAATGTTAGAAGCCTTAACAAAACTTTAAAGAAGAAGATTATAGTTTTGATTTCATAAAAGTTTATTATCCTTACAAAGAAGGAGGCTTATATAGCGCTCTTAAATAAAACGTAAAAGACCAAAAGCCCTAACTAGAGTTATAACATAATAGAGAGTGATAATGGTAGAATGGGAAGGGAAAACTCAAATGACATTTAGGCTATTGACCCTAAATGGCAAGATAGTAAATACATGAGTGGCAAAATAGTAATTCTTGAAAAGGGACAGAAAAATGACAACATTGTCCCAGGGTCTTTTTGTGTTTGAATTCAACCTCACATTGCTTGTGAGTGATCCCACACAGTGTGTAAGTCAAGTCACACGGCGTGCGGGTCACTCCATACGGCATGTGACTGAGTTTCTGCTTCGATGCACGATCTCCTTCTTAAAAATATACATTATTTCTCCTAGGCAGCCATAGAAACCGCCTGACCATTGACCTGACAGTCACAGAAACCGTCTGACCATTGACCAAGCGTTTTTTGTATAGTGATGGAATCAACTTTAACTATTGATATATTTTATAGATAAAGTGAATTACTATTTATCGCTTCAAATTATTGGTTACTGTCTTTTTTTTTTAATAATTTTGCAATTTTCATATTTTTCTTTCCAAAACTGTGAATAGTTTTTCTCGTCCGATCAAAATTGAAATTCTGAAAATAATTGATGACTTACAATCTGAGAACCTCAGAAATAGATGATTACGAGTCAGAAAACCGTCTGGCCAGGCGGCCACAAAATACATCTGGCCAATGGCCAAGCGGTCAAAGAAAACGCATGGCCTTTGGCCAGGCGGCCACAAAATAGGTCTGACCATTGGGCGACCATAAAAACGCCATTGGCCAGACGTATTTTGTGGCTGCCTGGCCAAATGGTTTCTGTGACCATTTAGGGAAATAACATATATTTTCACGAAATGTATCTCGTCCAATTTCTCCGACTCATAATCATCCATTTCCGAGGTTCTCAAATTGTAATTAATCGATTATTTTCAGAATTTCAGTTTTGATCGGAAGTGAGAGACTATTCACAGTTTTGAAAAGAAAAATATGAAAATTACATCCAATAGAATACAATAACTAATAATTTGGAGCGGTAAATAGCAATTGGCTTGTTTGTTTGGTAAAAAATATTTTGCAGGAAAATATTTTTCCAATTTTTCAGTATTTGTTTGTGCAGGAAAATAAGTGGTAAGTCAATGGAAAATGAGGGAATAAAAAAGGAAGGAAAATAAGTTAAATGTAAAACATTTTCCCCAAAACATACGTGTTTAGAGAAAAACGGTGAAAACATTAAAAAATGTAAAAATACGATAAATATGAAACACGAAAAAACATGAATAACGTGAAAACGTTACAAAATACGAGAATATGAAAAAAACCCGTAAAAAATATGAAAAGGTGAACAAACACGGAAAACACAAAAAAAAGTAAACACTTGAAGCACACAACATGAACAATGCGAAAAAGTGACAAAACACAAAATATACAAAAATGTAAAAATATACAAAAACAAGAAAACGTGAAAAAACACGAAAACGCGAAAAATGCTAAAATACAAAAACGTGACAACAACAAAAGCTTAGTCCCGAAATGATTCGAGGTCGGAAAACACAAAAACGTGACAATACGTGAAAAACGCGATAAATATGAAAAGACAACACGAAAATGTGAAAAATACAAAAAAAACATGAATAACACGAAAAAGTAACAAAATGCGAAAAATAAAAAACGCGAAAAAAAGAAAACGTGAAAAAGGGAAAAACAGAAAAACTAAACGTGAAAACACAAAAAAATGCGAAAAACACAATAACGTTAATAACACGAGAAAACGTACAAAAAAAATGCCAAAAATATGAAAAGACGTTTTCGTGTTTCGAACTTTAATTTTTTTCACATTTTTGTGTTTTTTCACGTTTTTCTGATTTCCATATTTTTTTCCAGTTTTCGTGTTTTTAACGTTCTCGTGTTTTCCACATCTTTTCACGTTTTTTAACGTTTTCATGTTTTCCATATTTCTATTCCATTCTTTGCTATTATATTCCTTTGGAATAGCAATTCTATTTCATTCTATTCCATTCCGCAGACCAACAACACCTTACAATTTATGTGTGTTTTTGTGCTTAATTTGTGGTTAATACATGTGAATCTCTTTTGTGTGTTTTATATATACTAGCCTTTAACCCCGTGCTATGCACGGGATGCCTTATAATATCCTGATGATAAAAAATTCAAGTAAGTCGATATTTGACGCAAATGAAAGATGTAGATGTATTTTCTACTAACTGTCAAAGTTTAAATAAGATGAACAACAAATGTGCAAGCTGTTATAAAACCCATTTCTCCTCCAATTTTATCGAGCTTTACCTGATCGACTTATATTTAAGAACCTAAACATCAATAATTTAATTAGTAAATAAATATTAAATATTAAATAGAATACTGCAGAAATGATGCCTTCAGCAATTATGGTGTCAAAAAACCTCTTGTAATTGCCCATACAAAAACATCTGCATGAAAAGAAGATATAGATATCAGTTCTGGCTGAGAGACCAATTCAATTTAGAAAAAAAATCCTAGCATCAGGGGCGGAGCTAGGGGGGTAGGGGAGGGTCTCCCGACCCTCCGACCCTTCGGAACACCCTTGACGAACAGTGGTTCAGTCCCGAGCAGCTCCCAAAATAGTTGAAATTAGCACTTATAATGTAGAATGTAATTATATGACATAAAACTAAGTTAGCATAGTTGGTTGTAGTGATAATTAAAAGAGTTTCTACATCCAATTGGTCTTATGTTCAAATCGTCATCTGTCTACATTTTTTATCTCATTTTAATTTTTTTTGCACCATTTTATACGTTAGGGGTAAAATTGTTTTTTATCTCATTTTAATTTTTTGTTGCACCATTTTATACGTTAGGGGTAAAATTGTTCTTAGGTATAAATATTAGAGTATTTTTGCACCTTATCCTTACTTTATATTGAATCTCAGGAAAAAAAATCTTCATGCAATGGAGCCCCTCCGGACTTTCAGTTCTGGCTCCGCCACTGGATGGGAGAACATTTAAAAAGCAGGCATGTTGATAAGGACTGCAGGAATACTTGTTGATGGCGGCAGTCATAGTACCTTAGCAGCCCCAGTACTCTTGGGAATGATATTGAAGGAAGCAGCTCTACCACATATCCAGTCCTTCATCGATAGGCACGTCAACAGTCGTCTGTGTGGTTGAATAAAGAAAAAATGAAAATTAATCAACAACAAAACACCTGTTACAATTTGCAGCTTGATTAATCAAAAAGAAATTACCTACTGAATTCAAGTCATTTGAAAAAGATCATGAGATGTGTAACCAACATCCATCCAACGGTTGCAAACCATGCTTATTCAAAAGCTTTAATAGAAAACTTAAAGTTTAATCTTGACATATATATGGTATTTATTCTAATAATTTTTGCACACAATATTGCAGGTAGGTTGTATTTGTTAGAAACATACATGAATAACATGCCTTGATCCAATAACAATTCAAAATCCACATAGGAAAATTGAATAAAATTATATACACTAATTAAAGACAACATGAAATTAGAAAAAGAAAAGACATTGATCAAGATTAAACATGAAATTAGGAACTGTCTTGAGAGTTACTTATTATGTATTACTTCAGCATGTTCTCTGTTTTGCTGCAACATATACATTTAATTTCTTCTTTTATAGATAGTGGTAATAGATCAGTAATAACAATAAAGTAAAGTTCAAATTTATAATAGATACAAATATCTAATGACTCATTTTGAAATTCCAGAGGACAGTTACAATAAGAATCTAAAAAAGTAAGATTGAAGCAAACTTACCATTAAGAAATTGAAACACTATGAAGGTATTGTTTACACAATACCTTGATCCTGTAACCACCTGTCTCAAGGAGCGTTGTGAAAGTTCCCTTGAATGGATGTTCAGAAGCTGAAATATTGAGTACGTATGATCTAGTGCTATAATTTCGAAATTAAGAGGAAGCAATTTGTTGATTCTGACATATTTTCTATTTTTATTTTATTCATTCTCAAAGTCATACGATCAAAATTTACATGTGATCCATAAAATATCTAAACGAAAAGCATAAATCCAAATAAAACAATCAGAAAATCTCTATTAAAGATATATTAAAGTAAAATATATAGATGATAGCTCTTTTTGCAACTCAATGTAACTAAAGTCCACATTGAGCTCCCCAGATTAATTGAATAAAAAGCAAGTTCTTCCAAACACCAAATATAGTAAACGCAATTTATTCTAGTTTAACTGATTTTCTGTAAGTAGTCTATCTAAATCAATCATTTCAAAAATTCATAAATAACATTGTAGGATAAAAAGATTAAGAGAAAAGGGGAACCTGTAACGTAATATGGCTTCTCGTACTCTACTCTGGCGGTTTGAGATTGTGAAAAATGGATTTTCAATTCAGACATAGATAATCCAAACCCGAGTGCGTTCTGTGAACAAAGTCCTAAGTTTCTAATGTCGATCTACATAAGAGAAGAGTAACAGAATTAGGATTCCACAATCAAAGCCAGAAATAAAAATAAAAACAAAATCAAAGGAATTTAAAAAAGAAAAAGTTCTAACCGTGAAACTTCATGATGGATAGGTCTGATCCGAATATATATATAGGTAAATACTATGACAATCTGAGGAAGAGAAAGTAGAACGTGCGAGTATGGGACATAAACCGCTAGATAGATCGTGAGAGGAAGAAACTGTGTGAGAAGGAGAAACAGTAATCATGGCAAGGAAAAACTGTACGGAAAATGAGACAAAAGAGGGACTTTGTGGAGAGAGGGTTTTTTTAAATACTTACAAAAAATAAAAATAAAAAATGCAAAGTAAATAAAAATCTAGCAGCTAATAATCGGATGCTTAGAAGAAGACATGTAAGCAAAAAAAACTCTAAAATCATGACAGGTGAGCAACTCTAGTATCCTGCTTTAGTATATATAAAGATAACGAAAGAAAAATCAACATCTAAAGGGTTTGGCTCATCCTTGTCGTCGAACGGCGATGTTTTTAGAGCCGAAAACTGGAGAAGATAAAGTGTTGTCTTTCAATAAAATCAACATATAAAGGGTTTGGCTCACCATTTTCTAAATCAGAATCCAATCAAGATCTGAAGGGTTTGGCTCATCCTTGTCGGGCTCGAACGACGACGTTTTTGGAGCTGGAAACTGGAGAAACATCACCGGAAACTGGAGAAGACCCATCCTTAAACACATACTATATGTAATGATCAACAAACAATAGAAAGAAATCCATCATTGAAGAGGGAATTTAGAGTGAAAATCAAGCAAATAAACATAGAAAAACAAAATTGAAAGGGAGACGGTGAAAGTTCACTTACTTAAAACATGATAACAATACATCATTCATTTATGGTAACCAAAACAACCAAAGAAATCCACAATAGGGATTAACGGATGAGTTGGTTTCATTAGAGGTTCAATCTTATTCTATTTCCATGGTTTGTATTAATAGGCATTTTAGAAATAAGGAGAGGCACAATAGGGTGTTAAAACAGATAAGATATCACAATAACTATGTTATGTGAACTATATAGTCTATATATGATATAAAAGAAACAAAAGATGATAATTGTATCTAAATCGGGTCAGTGAACAATTGCAATATCTGACCAGAAACTGTATTAGTTCAAAATCTTGGACCATACAACAAAAAGTAATGTCTGTCAAAATTGAAAACTATGTAAACATGTCAATTAGTTTTCCTATAATTCAGATTATCAATATTACAACAAAAAAAATCCAACTCTCCACACCTTCCCTTGTAGTTGAAGAACATTAGACATATTAGTACAGACTCTCATGTGAGCCAACAGACAAATTATATCGTTTAATAACAAATAATATTCATGTATATTGAATTCAATTGGGTGTATAAAAACCAACCTTCTCTGAATGTAACATCTCTTCACATGCTATAGTCATGATGTTCTGCATAATAGCACCCACAATGCTAAATTAGTTCACAAAACTATCAAATTAAGAAAGTGACAAAGCTGAGTTATTTAATTAACAATCATGTCTCAAAGATATGAATCTATTAAAAAAAAGAAAAAAATTGAAACAAAGGAAAGAAACAAATTAGACTATTTCATGGTTTTATTTTTTTCTATTCCAAAAACAATCCTCAACTTTTAAGCTCTAATAAACAAAAGTTACATGATTACATTAAAATCAGAATAATAATTTTCTAATAGCAAGAATTTACAGTTCTTTTAGTCCATATCAGTTTTAGTAAAAAAAAGTAAGTTGTCTTAAGAATATAATCTAATATTAGTTATTTTCATTAAAGGTAATTTTATAGTAGTATATATAACCTGACCTTCCTTCTCCCACCATAAAAATCCTAGGTAATTTCTTCATCTAAAGATCAAATCTTTAAGGCCATTGTAATGCATCTATTGCTTGTTGGTGAAGCTGCTTGTCCCCTGCTGCCACCACATTGAAACCTGATCATATAACAACAATCTTAAACCTCTTCTTACTATACCAATTCAAGGTTATACTATATTCATGTGACATCAAAAGCTAAAAAGAAAAATAGGATTAATAGCCAAATAATCCAATACGACTTTGATAATCGTCCGAAACCTACTTGTTGCAGGAGAATTAGGAGACGCATCCCAGAAAAGTTGATCTTCTTTCCAATCAGTTATAATACCTCCAGCACCCTCTATCACAGGCACAAGCGAAAGGATATCGTATGGCTGCAGATAAACAAAATAACGACATAGAATCAAATTACACTTCAACTTTTGCTCGTGATGCAAAATGTGCAGATGAAAATTCCCCCATAGAATTCACAAAAACATGCTGTAGGAAACAATGGGAAAGCAGTTTAGGATAGAAAGAGAGTGGTTTCTATCACCAGTTCTAGAAACAGTTTTAGAGGAGAAGCACGTCAGGAAAGACAGAGAGAGGAGGAGAAGCACGTCGGTGGTGGGGAAAGCAGTTTAGGAAAGAAAGAGAGAGAAAATCGTTTCACTAATCATAAAAATAAATAAAACTTGAAAAATAGAGACAATGCCATATCAACTCTAAAATCCTGCCATATCAACTTGAAAAATAGAGACAATGCCATATCAACTTTAAACTCTAAAATCCTGCCAAATCAGCAACCTTAGTATCATGCTTTTAATATATATATATATATATATAAATAATTGAAAATAAAAAATACAGAAAATCTATATTTAGTGGTTGAAAAATACTTTCTTGTAGCCAAACATCGAAAAATATTTTCCAGCGTTATTACCAAACACAGAAAAATATTTTATTTTTATGCACGATATTTTCTCTGTATAAAATTTTTCAGAACATAATATTTTCTCACAAACAAACATGACATTTATCTATAAACATATTCATAGTTAAAGTTGATTCCATCACTATCAAAATTGCTTGACATATGAATGGTTTATTTCAACATACATTTATAGAAGGAAGATCTATAACTTTTCTCATTTTCTGTCCAAATTTCATCATCTGTTGAGTTTCAAATTGTCCTCTTTTAAAGATCTACTTTGAGCAGAAAAAAGAAAGGAAGTTTCCCTACCTTCTTTCTACCCTATTGGGTTAGATTTTATATGTTTTACTTTATTGTTTTTTCTTTTTAGTCAGTTTCCGTATATTTTATCGGATCTCTTCATCCGTTTGAATTGTATCTGCTCTCTGCTATTCTTTCATTTATATCATTTTCGAATTTAGCAAGTGCGGAAACAGTTTATCTTGTATGTGGATCAATAAATCTACGTGGTTGCATCAAAAGAAAGGACTCAGATCCGAATGTTCGGAATGACCTAAATGCTGAAGATTGGATTGCATCTACTTTTCTGCATATTCGATTTATGATAAATATATGATTTATTGTTGTTTTGTGTTTTTTTATACCTTTATGACATTTCTTGCTCTCTTTAGCTGTTTTAGTCTTTTTGTAAATCTTGTAAGAATTGATTTTCTTAGGGTACGTTTGGTAAGACGTAATGGACTTCGTAATGGAATGCCCATTACTATGTTTGGATGCAATTTTTAATTTTATTGGAATGTAATGAGAAAACTATAGGTTACATTTTGTTCAATAAAACTTGTAATCCCCATTACATAGAAAAAGGAGTTGAATTCTCATTACATCCAAAACATGTAATCCTAATTGTTACTCTCAAAGCTTCTATAACCTTTCATTTATCAAGTCTCACACCTCAATCTAACCTCTTATCATTCTCAAAAATGCAAAAAGTAGCAAAACATGAAAATTTAAAAATGAGAAAAAAGTAATTTTTTTTATATATATATGCACTACTTAAATTGATTTCAGCTAATCTAATTTTGTATTTGATTTTGATTCATTATTTTTTTTTTTGCATTTTTTGCATTTTTCGTGTTTTTTATTTTTCGCTTCATCTCATTTTTCACGTTATCATGTTTTTCGTTAATTTTAATTGTGCAAATAAAATTTTATGATTATATTTATTTAGACAAACATAAATATTGTAATGGTAATTATATTTCTTCATTTTCTTTTTATTTAACAAGCAAACATGGCAATGGAATCACCATTCTATTACAAGTTTGATTACATTACAAGTTTGACTATATTACATTGCATTACGGCACACCAAATAGACCCTTAATGTTGTTTTCTTATTATACTTGTTGTGTTTTAATCTAATTAGGTTATAAACATTTTCATAAAAAAAAATGGTTTATCATTTTTTTTAGGCATAACCCCTTTCCAGCCCCTTAAACTTGTAACTTTTTTTTATTTAGCCACCTAAACTTAGAGTGTTCCCATTTAGCCACTTAAACTCAATAAATGAGACACCTTTAGCCCTTATAAGCCTACACCGCACTTACATGTCACTTGTTGCCTTCCCAGCCCCTTAAACTTGTAACTTTTTTTTCATTTAGCCACTATAACGGTAAAATTTCACCACTTAAAGTATCACGAAAACCCTCAAATCCGGAAAGATTGTTTTATGGATGTCCAAATTATGGGGTTAGTTGTTTAATAACTTAATTGGTTATGATAAATTAATAACTGCTTTGACGAATTGCTAATTTTTTAAAATTTTGATTTGGAAAAAGAGGCCAAAAGAGTTACAATATTTGAGTTTAAGTGGCTAAATGGGAAGACCTAAAGTTAAAGTGGCTAAATGAAAAAAAGTTACAAGTTTAAGGGGCTGGGAAGGGGTTAGACCTTGAGTTTAAGTGGATAAATGAAAAAAAAAGTTAGTTTAAGGGGCTGGGAAGAGGTTAGGCCTTTTTTTTTTTTATGTTACCCTACACTAAGAGTAAATTGAAAATTTTCAAAATTTATTCGAAAAAAATCATTTTGCAATATTCTATAATAGTTCAAAAAGGTATGCTTGTCCTTCTTTTGGTGGACCAATCGAGTCCTTTTATTTAATTGAATTCAAATAATAAAGCGTTGCAATAAGAAAATGAAAAATAAATAAATAAATAAAAGGGAAAAGTATAAAAATAAACCTTGTGGTTTGACCCATTTTCGAACTGCACCCATGTGGTTTAAAAGTTTGCAAAGTGGTACCATGTACTTCATTCCGTTCGCAAACACATACAAAATTGACTAACGGTGTTAAAAGTCAAAGGGAAAAGAGTTAATTTGGTCCTTATATTTATTTATTTTATTAATTAAACCCCCTTATTATCTAATTATCACAAACGAACCCCAAAATAAAAAATAAAAATCAAATACACCCTCTTCTCCATCTCCCTTTAATTTTTTATTTTTGTTCTTCTCTTATCTCTCTTAATTTCTCTCTCTAAAATCTCTCTTCTTTCCATCATCTTCCTCTTCTCCTACCTTTTTCCTATTGCCATAGGATTATTTGAATACTACTGCGGGTACATGCGAAGAAATGATTAAAAGGGCTGTATTTGCCAGGGAATTAGGAGTTCCTATCGTAATGCATGACTACTTAACAGGGGATTCACGGCAAATACTAGCTTGGCTCATCTTCATATATATAAAAATTAAAGATCATCATCAGAATTAATATTTCCTTCCACTATAACAGTTTTAATTGCTACTTTCCTTGATGTTTTTAGATGGTTTATGATAATCTAATGACTCCCCGCCGCGGTTTGAGCCACCGGTGCTGGCATTGGTCGTGATTTTGCATTCGATTGCTGGTTTTCGACTCCTTGTAGAGACACTCTGGTGTCAGCTGTTGTTACTCTCGTATCCGGATTCGCTGTCGCTGCTGCTGCTGGCTGAACTGTTCTGTTTGATGAGGTTAGTTGTTACTTCATCTGCTGGCTGAACTGTTCTCCTCTACTGCTGCTGCTGGCTGAAGGCGGAGTAGATGGACGTGGAGGCGAAACCATATCGTCCGTCGCAGAAGTCGAGAGGAAAATTAAAGCAGTTACAACGTCGCTAATTAGTGGCCAGGTATCTGGTTCCTCCTGCAGGCACATTGCTGCTATTGCAACTGCCTGATTCAAATCCTTTTCGGGAAATGACTTGCCTAGTCAGGGATCTGCCATGTCGGGAAACCTTTTGGGTTCCGAAAGATAGGTTGTGCCTGTTTCATAACAACAAATTAAGGATGGAAATGTAAGGACCAGGAGATGAAGATAGAAGCTATGGCAGTAGAAAAAAAGGTAGGAGAAGAAGAAAGGGACAATGGAGAAAAGGAAGATGATGGGAATAAGAGAGATTTTAGAGAGAGAAATTAAGAGAGAGAAGAGAAGAAGAAAAATAAGAAATTAAAGGGAGATGGAGAAAAAGGTATATTTGATTTTTGTTTTTTATTTTGGGGTTTGTTTGTGATAATTAGATAATAAGGGGGTTTAATTAATAAAATAAATAAATATAAGGACCAAATTAACTCTTTTCCCTTTGACTTTTAACACCGTTAGTCAATTTTGTATGTGTTTGCTAACGGAATGAAGTACATGGTACCACTTTGCAAACTTTTAAACCACATGGGTGCAGTTCGAAAATAGGCCAAACCACAAGGTTTATTTTTGTACTTTTCCCCAAATAAAATGCGAAGAAGAGAAAGAACATTCTTTTCATGGAAGTAAAAAGAAAAGACTTAATGTTTTCTCCAGCCCTTTTAACTTGTCCAATTTGATCATTTTACCCCTCCAACTCATCGAATGTCCTATTTACCCCTTAACTCCATAAAAATGGTATTTCTCACCCCCTTAACTTGTCCAAATTTGTCATTTTACCCCTTCTCAACTCATCGAATATCCTATTTATCCTCTTAACTCCATAAAAATGGGTATTTCTCACCACTTATGATTCTATTTACCCTCTTAACTCCATAAAAATTGTATTTCTTATCGCTTTATAGTAGTAAAAAAAATTGAAAAGAGAAAGAACGAATAAAAAATACAAATAACAAGAACATTAATATAAACAAGTTAAATACATTATATGTAGGGATAATGTACTAAAATAGGTCTATGATTTTTGGGAAAGTTTCAATTTAGGTTCCACTTACAAAATAGCATAAATATAAGTTTGACGTTTAAAAAAGTTATCAATTTAGGTTTCGATAACGGATTGTAAGGGGTGAAAAATACCACTTTTATGGAGTTAAGGGGGTAAATAGAACATTCTATGAGTTTGGGGATAAATGGACAAGTTGAGAGGGTGAGAAATACCACTTTTATAGAGTTAAGAAGCTAAATAGGACATTCGATGAGTTGAGAGGGTAAAATGACCAATTTGGACAAGTTAAGGCGAAAAGAAAAAGTTTAGAAGATTCTAGAAAAAAAGTTGGGACAAAGCCCTCTGAGTACAGAAACAGAAGGTTCAAGTTAGTTGGTTGCTTTACCAGTTACGCACCATTATAATTCAAACGTACACTTTTATTGCTGCGATTCATTTCTTCAATTTTCTTTCTTCAATCTCTTCTTCCCCAATATAGATCTGTTAATTTTATCCGTTTTGAATAAGTAAAATGGCCAGCGTAGTACAAATGACTGATCCCAAGAGCACGTCAAGAGGAGTTGTGCTGAATTTTCCGATAAACGACGACGAAACAACGTCGTCTTTGAATTCGCTCAAGACTCCTCCCCGAAGATTGAGGCGACGTTTGCTTGCGGAGCCTAAAACTCCTCTCTCTGCTGAAGGTATACAAGCTAAGCTCAGAGAAGCCGATCTCCGTCGACAGGTATATTCTTGAATTCCAATTTTTATTTTTCGATCATATCATACTTGATATTGTTTGATTCCATCGGTTTCATTTTCTTCATTGGTGGCCTTGCATTTTTTAGTTTTGCTGAAACTGCTCCTGTGATTTGGTTGTGCAGCAATTTTATGAACTTTTGGCAAGCAAAGCAAAGCCCAAGTCCAGAAGCGATCCAGAAACTAGCTCCCAGGTGGTGGATCGCCGTCAGCAGCTTGAAGCAAGGCTCGAAGCTGCTGAACAGAAACGGTAATCTTTTTTTTCTTACTGCATTTTGAATTTTATCTCTCTTTTACATTGCTCGGATACAGAAAGGAAAATTGTGCCCTGGATTATGGAGAAGATTCTCATAAGCAAATGAAACTGAAATTCTGTTTATTGAAGTTAAGAAAAGAATTACAACTTTGCTATTACCTTTATAGTTGCTAGTTTCACTGCCAGCTCAGCTTAACAAACTTCCTAATTCGGTTAATATCTATAACTACTTTTCCGCCAATATGCTTCCTTCAACCAATATTTGCTAGTACAATATACTAAAAGCTGTTCTTCCATAGTAACTCTGCACCAAGTTATTATGCCTACATTGTTCCAACACTCCCTCCTGAAGATGAAGGTGATGAATGTGTAGGAATAGAAATCATTCATCTTGGATAAGGTATAATTAATCTGGTTAGCAGTAAGAGACTTGGTGACTAAATCTGCTAATTGGTGAGATATTTTTCTAATGGTTGATAGAAATACTGGGGATCCGCTCCCTGATCGATCTTCTTCATTAATCCTCCAGATAACGTCATTCTCCTGGCCTGTTCGTGATATGAATCCTGTAGCTAAATGATCTCAAACAATGTGACAGTCTATGTCCAAATGCTTAATCTTTTCGTGAAAGACAAGATTGGCAGCAATGTGTATTGCTGTCTGATTGTCATTGAACATAGGAATAGGCAGAAGGGGAATGAAATTGAATTCATTTAGCACATATGTAAGCCACTTTAGCTCACAAGAAGTTGTTCCCATAGCTCTATACTCAGCCTCCACAGATGATTTGCTTATAGTCCCTTGCTTTTTGGATTTCCAGGAAACTAAAGCATCCCCTAAGAGCACACAATACCCTGTAACTGACTTCCTGGACTCTTTGCACCTAGGACAGTCTGATTCATAATATAAAGTCAAGTTGAAAGTGCTGTTTGATGAGTAAAACAAACCCCTATCCTTGGTATCTTTGAGATATCTCAACGTATGAATAGTTGTGTACGAATAATTGTGTATGTATGTAATTGTATGAATTGACTCAACTCTTGAGTGGCATAACACAAATCTGGTCTAGTAAATCCCAATTAAAGCAACTTACCAATCAATCTTCTATAACTTTCTGCCTCCTTACAGACAATGGAAAAGGACTAGAAGTAGATGTTATAGTTATTAAAGGCGCAAGGCGCACTAAGGCGCAAGAGGGGTCCTGGAGCCTTGGCGCAAGGCGCAACTTAAGGCGCGCGCCCGAGCGACTCGAGGCGCACCAAAAAAATATTCAGAAATTCATAATACTAGTCGCAAATAGTCAAATACCAACAATAAAACCATAAAATGCATGAGTTAAGTTCTAGTTAACTACTAAGGCATAATGTCTGCTGCGATATGTTTAGTAAACACTTTCGATCTTTGTCTGTCTCTGTTTTTCTTTTATTTTTTGAACTTAAAAAACCCTAAAATACCCTAACCCTAAAACACCCTCAAAACCCTAAAATACCCTCAGCCCTAAAATACCCTAAATTACCCTAAGGTAGCCAAGGGGCGCTCCTTACTGACCAAGGCGCTAAGGCTGGAGCCTTAGCCGAGGCGCGCCTCAGGCGCACCTGAGGTGCGCCTTTAATAACTATTGATGTTGCTTCCTCCAAACCAACATCTATTATAAGATCTGTAATGTACTTCTTTTGTGAGATGAATATGCCTGCCTTTGATCGAGCTAATTCCACTCCCAAGAAATACTTAGCCATTCCTAGATCTTTAATTGTAAACGCATCATTCAATTCGTACTTAACCTTGTCAATGGGAATCACTGAAGTTCCAGTGATCAAAACATCAACTACATAGACAATTAAGCACAAGAAATCTTCTCCAACCCTTTGAGTGAATAAACAATAATCATGCATAGACTTGATGAAACCAATGCTCAAAAGCTTTTGAGTAAATGTCTTGTGATAGTGATGATGAATGATGAGTGATGAATTTGATGATGCTTTAGATGAGGATGTGATAGTGATGATGAATGATGAGTGATGAATTTGGAGAGTTTTGATGAGGAATAACTATTAGTCAAGGTAAGTTTTATTATTTAGTTGCACAATTGAACATTAGCTTTATAATCTGGCGTTTATTGCATGTTAGAATTTATTTATAATTAAGAATATTGTCATGGTTTTCATTGCATTTTTATTTTAGTTTTATAGTTCTGTAATTTTAATTTTTGTAAGCGCGCCTTGTGTCGCTCAGGCACGCGCCATCGCCGTGCACCATGAGCCAAGGCTCCAGGACTCCTAGTGCCTAAGTGCATTATGTGCCTTTAATAACTATGCTGCCAAGTGTCATTAAGCTCAAGAGCTGTTAATTCTTGTTTCATGGCCTCAATCCAATTTGGATTCTGCTGTGTGCAAGTAGTTGGTTCCTTCATTTTCTGTATATCAGCTAAAGAACTCAAGTAATGCGAGTCAAGCCAAATTTGCTACATTGACAATAAAGTCTTCCATCCAAGCTGGTAGCTTGCTACACCTTGTAGAACACCTAGTAGGAGCAAGCCACAACTGAGAATGTAGGTGGAACCTGACTAGGAAGCTGTTGATCATTAGGAGATATAGGTAAAGATGAAACCGATAAGTCTAAAGGTGATAAAATGGGTGGAAAAGAATTTTTAGTAGAGTGTATATTGGAAGGGCTAGTTTGAGGATAGGTCCAATTGTTAGCGGTATGATGTGAGGTAACTGGATTTGAGTCAGATTGTTGAAGCATGACAGGAAAAGTACCTTAATCCCTTTGTATAAGAACAAAGGCGATGTCCAAGATTGTGCCAACTATCGGGGAATCAAATTAATGAGTCACACTATGAAACTTTGGGAGCGAGTGATTGAACAAAGGCTAAGGAGGACGGTGAAGATCTCGGAAAACCAGTTTGGCTTTATGCCGGGAAGATCAACTATGGAAGCCATCCATCTAATGAGACAATTAATGGAGCACTATCGAAATAAGAAGAAAGACTTGCATATGGTTTTCATTGACTTGGAGAAAGCATATGATAAGGTACCAAGGGAAGTACTTTGGTGGGCCTTGATAAGGAAAGGCATTTCGCGGAAATATATTGACATCATAAAGGACATCTATGAGGGAGTATGCACGAGTGTACGTACTAGTGTTGGGAAGACTGAAGAGTTTTCTATTACGATTGGAGTGCATCAAGGTTCCGCACTAAGCCCATTTCTTTTTGCCATCGTTATGGATGAACTAACAAGTTCACTTCAAGATGGTATACCATGGTGCATGCTGTTTGCAGATGATATTGTGTTGGTTGATGAGACGAAAGAAGGAGTGGAGATGAAGTTGGAACTATGGAGGCAAACTCTAGAATCTAGAGGCTTTAAGTTGAGTCGAAGTAAGACAGAATATTTGGAGTGTAAGTTTAGCGGCCGTAGGAGTAGGGAGGCAGGGACAATCACCCTAGATGGGAGAGTTGTTCAGGCCTCGGATTGCTTCCGGTATTTAGGATCTATTATCCAAACGGATGGAGAAGTAGATGGAGATGTTGCTCATAGGATTAAAGCTGGTTGGTCGAAGTGGAAGAGTGCTACGGGTTTCCTTTGTGATCCCGGCATGCCTAATAGATTGAAGGGAAAATTCTACCGGACGGCAATTAGACCAGCATTGTTATATGGTACGGAGTGTTGGGCAGTGAAACACTGCCACATCCATAAGATGTCGGTGGCGGAGATGCGTATGTTGAGATGGATGTGTGGTCACACGAGAAAGGACCGGGTGCGTAATGAAATAATTAGGACAAAAGTAGGGGTCACATCTATTGAGAATAAAATGAGAGAAAACCGACTAAGGTGGTTTGGCCATGTGAGACGTAGAGCGCTTGATGCGCCGGTTAGGAGAACCGAAGAGTGGCAAAGGGATGTAGTGGTGAGGGGTAGGGGAAGACCTAAGCAAACTTGGAGGAGGGTGATCGAGAGTGATATGAGTTTATTGGGAATTGAGGAAAATATGGTAGTGGATAGGACGGAGTGGAGGGAGCGAATCTGTGTCGCTGACACGACTTGATTTTCACGGTTTTATATGATGGTTCATGTTAGCCGACCCCGAATCATTTCGGGACTAAGGCTTTGTTGTTGTTGTTGTTGTTGTTGTTGAAGCATGACAGGAATAGGAAATCAACTGGAGTTGAGTTAGAAGGCATAGGCATGATAGGTAGAGGAAGTAAAGTTATATCATTTACTGATTCAGTAAAGGCAAGTGATTGCTGTTGATAAGGAAAAACATGTTCCTTAAAAATAATATCTCGAGTGACATATAGTTGTTTAGATGCAATATCATACACCTTATAGCCTTTTTGCCCCATTGAACCTCCTAAATAAACACGAGCTATTGCCTCGGCAACAAATTTATCCTTGTGTGGCACATTGTTAGTAAAGACACATGCACAACCAAACACTTTCAGTTGACTATAATCTGGCAATTTGTCATAAAGCAATTCATAAGGACATTCCAATTTAATACCTTAGTGGGAGACATATTCAACAAAGTAGTAATATGAAAGCTTCTCCCCAAAAGAAAAAAGGTAAAATGGCTTGATGTAACAAGCCTTGGCAATAGTAACTAAACTTTTGTGTCTCTTCTCTACGACCCCATTTTGTTGGGGAGTATACATATAAGTTTTCTGGTGTAATATGCCATGAATGTGAAAGACTTTCTGCATTTCTTATGCTGTGAATTTTGTGCCATTATCAAGCCTCATCTTTGAGGTCTTTTAAATCATGACACCAAACTGAGTAAATATTAATTTGATGAACTAGTCTAACGACATTAGTACTTAATCTTTGGATTGGACCTAATAGAATAGTTCAAGTTCTTCTTGTGAAATCATCAACTAATGTCAGTATGAACCTGTCTCCTGCTAAGGATTTCCTTTTATAAGGACCCCATCAATCTATATGAATTCATTCAAACTTTTCCATTGATGAAATTGAACTAGTACAGAAAGGTTTCTAGATTGTTTTGTGAAATGACAAATTGAAAGAGTCAGCTCTGCTATAATCGCAGAATCACACAAAGGAAATACATGTTTGAGCTTTACTTTGAACATGTGTCCCATCCTCTTATGTCACAACTCCACATCTAAAAGCTTAGTTGTGTTTACATAAAAAGCAACAGGCGTAGAAGTAAAAGTATGATCTAAACTTAATTTTTTGATAACTTCTTTGAAAGAGTCGGCTGACAATCTATAAAGTCCTTCTGCCAGCTATTAATTACTTAGAAACTAGGTCCTGCAACAAACAATATTTAGCACGGAACCAAATCTTCACTGAAGAATCTGTAAGAAGCTTGCTGACTGACAACAAATTGTATGTCAATGTAGGCATAAACATCACTCCTTTTAAACTCAATCTTTCATTGAAACGAACCTTACCAACACGTCACTTTCTAATAAGTACCATTTGTTAGAAAAAATTTCCTAGAACCTGTGTCAATTATCCAACAAAAATCAGGTTGAAAGGAAGAAGTTTTACAAGCCTAATCTTGCACATTTTTGCCCTTGAGGTATTTCTGCACTTCTTTTTGAACCATCATTTGCATCATTTTCTCCCTCTCATCCTCAAATTCTAAGTCAGAATGATCCAAAGGAGTGTGCACATCCTTGGTGATATATGCATGAGCAGTTGATGTTGCTTTTCCATGAGAACTAGATCCACTAGAGTTAGATCCATGCCTAGTGCCCTTGAACCAGCCAGGATACTCCGTAAGCCTGAAGCAAGTATCCTTATCATGGCCATCTTTATTACAATGACCGCAATGTTTATCTCCTTCGGATTTAGACTTACCAAATTTCTTCTTGACATCACTAGTCCCTGCAAAATCCTTTACATTTGTTGTAACACTATTAACAAAGGTAGATTGTATCTCTCTGCCTTCTAATCCTTAGAAGCATGCAGTATGCTTTATTAACATTAGGGAGTGGATCCATCAAGACAACACATCAATGAGGAGTGTTCAAAATGATTTGTTTGTCAAAGCAAAAAAAAAAAAAAAAATCATTAATAAAAGATAAAATAAAATAAAAATTCTATACATATAATAGTATGTATGTATGTATGAGAAGTTGGGTCGTGTTTGTTTTTTAATTAGAAAAAAAAAGCACAAGAAGTCGAAAATCAGACTTCTAGTTTGATAGCCGAAATAATAGCAAAAGGATTAGCATTACTATTTAATTAAAAAATAGGGGATTCAAACTAGAGACCTCTTACTCTCAAACATGCTCTTCAACCATTAAACTAGTATACAAATTATGATATTTATCAACAATTAATGAATATATAATCATATTGACAATTTAAATATTTGAAATATCATTTAATATATTTTTTTCTATTTTATGTTTTGATAATTATTATACAAAAATTATTTTATTTTTCTAACATTAAGTTGTATATACAAAAATTATTATGCAAAAACTGTTTTAAGTTGAATTATAAAATATATACTCTTACTATTTTATTATATTTATATGTAAAGTAACAATAGTAATAATAACTATTTAATTTAAGAAGTATATATTGTTATGTGCATTGAATTGGATTATATTTTTAATATATAAATTTGATATCTCTAAAAATTATTATTGATATTAAACAAAAAAAATTTATTAGTATACTTTTTATAATAATGTTAATATTTTACTATTTTCGTTAAAAATAAAAGATTTTACTATATTATAAGGTTAAATATGAATAAAAATATTATATTTTATAGGATATTGTGAATCAAAATCTGGATTCAAACCAGAAAGAAACAACATAAGTTGTTCTTCACCACAGATCTTCTGTAACTTGCCTAGTTTCGCCACACCTACCACTAATTTTTGGCATTAGCACTGCCAATTCATCCCACAACCTCTTAATCTTGTTAAATAAAGCAACTATAGTCAAGCCTACGCAAAGGAAATATTACTTGTCCATTGCTTTCCCCATACCTCGATTCAATTTCATTCCACAGATCCCTTGAGGTTGGTGCAAACAAAAAAACCTTGGCCAAATCATTTGATAATGAAAACATCACTCAAGGAAACACCAAGCTATCTGTTTCTTTCCATTTTCCATACTCAACAAACTCAATACCTTCAGGTGCAGTTTCTTTTAGCACAAAATTTGCTTTTCATTTAGCATTTAAAGCAATTAGCATGGGACGCTTCCAAGCTACGAAACACCAACACTTCTAGGAGGTTTAATTTAACATATGAATGCCGGAAGCTCTGGAAACTCCGACACTCCAAAATAAGTGTCTCATCTTTCTTTCTTTCTTTTTTTAATATGGGGGCACTTTGGGGACACGGCTTTTGAATTAATTAAGTAGAATATAAGATTTTTTTTAATTAATTTTGCAAAAGGATTGATATATAAGAAAATAAATTAAAACCCTAATAAAAAAAGAAATTAAAATCTAAAGAAAAGAATATAGAAATCACCCATTTTTTGGTAGTTTAAATAGTTTGAAGTATTAAATGTTTCGTTTTGATGAATTAATGACTTATTATGGACGTTATTTATGATTGATAATGAGTTATGAATGTTATTTATGATCTATATCTAAATCTAAATCTAATATAAATTTGATGCGTCACTGCGGCGGTACCCATGTCTCATATTTTTTTTAAATGCCTTTTGCCGCACCCACACCTGCAATTGTACCCGTGCGAGTACCCGTGTCGATGCTTTCTAGCTTCCAAGAGAAATAATTGTTGCCATTAACAGGATTATGAACGAATATTAAACCGGATTATTTGAATTACCAGATTGATTGTGATGCGATGAATCAGAAGTAAGATCTTCATTGTTACTTCTGTTTCTATGGCTGCCATCGCAGTTTTTGCCTCTTGCACCATCATGATTCTGATTCGAAGTATTCTTGCAATTGCGAGAATCTTGATGCTTATCACCAGATGCATATGAAACATGAACTTCATCTTCTACTTGCAGAACTTCAACATAGCTTCTTCTCTTCGTCATTTGTAAATGAGAAATTTCTTTAGAAATGTATGATAGTTGTGAAGATAAAAGCTAAAACAGAGATTCTTTAAACCATAAGCTCTGAAACCATCATAAGAAAATGAAATTGAATTCTGTTTATTGAAGTTAAGAAAAGAATTACAACTTTGCTATTACATTTGCAATTGTTAGTTTCACTGCCAGCTCAGCTTAACAAACTTCCTAATTCTGTTAATACCTATAACTAGTTTCCCGCCAATGTGCTTCCTTCAACCAATGTTTTCTAGCTGCTATAATCTGCTACAAGCTGTTCTTCCATAGTAACTCTGCACCAAGTTATTGTGCCTGCATTGTTCCAGCAGATTTAATAGTTAAGCCAAATGCTTGATTTTTGAGTTGGCAATTATGGATCTGCAGCTTCTTTACTGTCGTCTATGTAACACTTATGTTCTAGAACTCTTAACATCCTTCCTGGTTCAAGTTTGGGACTGATATGATGAATTCTTTCCGTGCTTTGCCTCCTTATAGTTATTTTTCAGAGAACTATAACTTATCTTGTGCTGGCACCCTCTAAGTTTTGCTTTCGATTTTTGCACCCTTCATAGCACAAGGAATTTTTACAGAAGGTTCTTGAGAAAGCATAGAAAGCAACATCTTGTTGATGTGATGCTCCAATGGTTGACGTCAAATATAATAGTTATTGTCTTGGAGCTTATTTAACTTTCTCCATATTCAGAAATCATTTTCTACACAAAAATATACTTACATATGCTCTTGTACTTGATGAATATGAATTGTGAATACAATAACCACTCCATTTGATGAATCCATGACAGCACAGATTTTCTTATATGAGATGTGGAACAGCTTATGGCTGGACCTTGTCTGACAATGAAGAGTATAAAAGAACTGTCTGACCCTGCAATGTGAACCTTTTTTTTTACCATGGTAATAAAATGAGCAGGTTAAGCATTCTTGCTAGTGCTCAGATGCGCCTGGCAAAGCTGGATGAGTTGCGGAAAGCAACTAAAAGTGGAGCAGAGAGACGGTTTGAAGAGGAACGCAAAGTGCTCAGTACTAAAGTTGAATCACGGGTTCAGCAAGCAGAAGCAAAGCGCATGCTTATTCTTAAAGCTTATAAGCAGAGGAAAGCAGCAAAGAGAGAGCAAGCAATTAGGTCATTGACACTGAAAATGTCTAAGAAAGACAACTATAGAGAGAGTGTCCATGACGCAATTTACCAAAAACATGCAGCTGCTGAGAGAAATCGGCTGGGGCTGCTAGGAGAAAAGAAGACAAGGGCCCATACAACAGCACTGCAGGTACAGAAAATAGCTAGGTCTGTCTATAGTCAACAAGAGACTAGGAAACACAAAAAGGATCAAATAGAGTATCAACTCAAAATGGTATGTCAGTTGTTGAAGTTTCATCTCTTATGCTAAAATTGTTTTTCTTGTTCAAATGTGTACATTTTCTTCTTCATATGAGATTTTAATTTGATAATGACTAGGCTAAGAGAAAAAGAGAAGAGTATTTGAGGCATAGAAAAAGCTTGAAAAGTCATCTGCCTGCTAACTCAAAAATGGTGGATAAGCAGGAGTATTCTTCAAGAAAGATAGCGAGGTAAATATGATGCAATTATTATTTTCTGGACATGGGGCATATGCCATAGAACTTCCTCACTATGCTTTAATTTTTGTGGTTTAAGTCTATGAAAGGCAGCCAAGTAATATATGTAAACATGTAGACCTGTCTGCAAATCTATCTAGAGAATTCTGGGATATTTAGGGTTGCATGAATATATAATTATCAAAACGTATGCTAGTGAATGGTAAGGATGTGATCAATAACAAGGTAATAAGGAGGCGGGAATTTTGTGGAAGACCATTCTCCACCAACAGATTAAACGAACCATTTTTTTCAGGTGTAAGGCTTATAAATAGGGTTAAGTTTTATTTTTGTAGCCGCAAGTCAATTGATCTTAGTCTGTGGTGAGTGCAAGGGTTGTTCAAAGAATTATACAATCTAAAGCTTTGAATACTTGAGAATACTTGTCCATTTCCATCTTGTTACTTTAGTTTCTGTCTATCTTGGATGGCAACTATTCCGAGCCCGAGATAATGAAGAAGGCTGACTAACATTCTTGGAATTGAATTGGAGAAAGTTCTTCGGTGCTTTACAAGGATGAGTCTGGTACAAATATATCCAATGACACATGGGGCACAGGGAAGATAATGCATATCTTAAGGCAGGGTTATGCAGCTTTCTTCCTTGTTTCATATTTTCAAATAGTATAAATACATAGTACAGTTCACGTTTCAGTGAAACTCTAATTCTGTCTAACTGTTGTGTAGACAAGTACAGTAAATGCTATAACACTAAATACTTAATAAATATCTCTAATACACCCCCGTAGTCGCATGGTTCGGAGGCCGAACATTGAGACTATTTATGAAGTCCTCGAACAGAGGTGAGGGCAGGCCTTTTGTGAAAATGTCGACATGGAGCACACGGACTTCGCCTTTGGCAACCCGTTCCCGGACAAAGTGAATGTCCATCTCTACATGCTTGGTTCGATGGTGTTGAACTGGATTACCGGTGAGATAAATGGCGCTGACGTTATCACAGTAAACAACTGTAGATTTTTGAATTGGGTACCCGAGCTCAAGTAAAAGGTTACGAATCCAGCATGTTTCAGACACAACATTGGCCACACCGCGATACTCGGCTTCTGCGCTGGAACGGGACAGCGTGGGCTGTCGTTTGGCTGACCAGGAAATAAGATTGTCACCAAGAAAAACACAGTAGCCGGAGGTTGAGCGACGAGTGTCGGGACAACCAGCCCAATCCGCATCAGTGTAAGAGATCAACTGCGATGGAGATGAAGCAATTAATGTGAGACCAAGATCAAGAGTGCCTTGTATATACCGAAGAATGCGTTTAAGGGCTGCCATGTGAGATGTTTTGGGGTCGTGCATGAATAGACAGATCTGCTGAACTGCATAGGAGATATCTGGCCGGGTGAGAGTAAGGTATTGCAGTGCGCCGGCTAACTGTCTGTATTCAGTAGGATTGTGATACGCTGAGCCAGAGGATATACTGAGCTTTTGTTTTGTGTCAACCGGAGTAGCAACTGGATTGCAGGAACCAAGCCCAGCTTTATCAATAATTTCTGAGGCATACTTCTTTTGAGACAGAAATAGGGAGCCTGGTGAGTGTGTAACCGATATTCCCAAAAAGTAGTGAAGGGGTCCCAGATCTTTCATTGCAAATTCAGAATTCAGCTGAGATAGAATTGAGGACTGAAGTTTGTCAGAAGAGCTTACAAGAACAATATCATCAACGTAGAGGAGAATGTAGGCGGTGTCCGTGCCTTGCTGAAAGATGAATAAAGAGTGATCAGATATGCTATTGGTGAATCCCACTTTGGTGACAAATGCAGCAAAACGCTGGTACCAGGCCCTAGGTGCTTGCTTTAAGCCATACAGAGATTTCTGAAGCAGACAAACATAATCAGGATGTCGGGGGTCACGAAAACCCAAAGGCTGATGCATATATACTGTTTCATTGAGATTGCCATAGAGGAAAGCATTTTTGACATCCAATTGACGGATATTCCATCTTTTGGATAGAGCAATACTAAGAACAGCCCTGATGGTTGCAGGTTTGACCACGGGACTGAACGTTTCACCACAATCGACACCTGCCAACTGTCCTGATCCGTTACCCACCAATCGTGCTTTATACCTCTCGAATGATCCGTTTGATTTAGTTTTGTGCCTGAAAATCCACCAACTACGAATAACATTAGCATTCTTTGGACGGGGTACTAGTACCCACGTCTTATTTTCAATAAGAGCTTCAAATTCATCAGTCATGGCTTGTGTCCAATTTGGATCACTTAGTGCAATAGCCGGTGTTTTAGGAAGAGGGGAAATTTGAGTAGGTGCAGAAACAGATAAATTCAGCATACGATGGGGCTTGTGAATGCCATGTTTGGCGCGGGTGGTCATAGTGTGATTGTTGGGATTACGGAGCTGGTTATTCATTTGTGGGGAAATAAAGGTAGACGGAATAGATGTTAAGGCAGGAGCTGTGTTTTGCGATGAAGAAGAGTAGGGGGGAGAGACATCAGACGATTCGAAGGAGGACGAGACGGAGGACGGGATAGACTCGACGGACGACGCGACGGGAGAAGGAGATGCAGGCGGGGTCGACGCAACAGGGGGCGCGGAAGACCGCGGGGTCGATACTGACACGGACGAGACGCGAAGGGACGAAGGAACGACGCGGACAGGAGATGACGCTACGACGGGGGACTGCGGTGTTGAAATAGAAGCAGGAAGGAACAAGCCTGCGTCCTCCATGGGAAGTGCAGGGATAGAGGCGGTAGGTGTAGAAATTGAGGAAAATGGGTAGACAGATTCATCAAACACGACATGACGGGAAATTATGAATTTATTTGTGGAGGGATTGAAGCATTTGTATCCTCGGTGATTCGACGGGTAGCCGAGAAATACACACGGAGAGGACCGAGCTTCGAGTTTGTGACGAGATGTGGATGGAATGAGAGGGAAACAAAGACAACCGAACACACGGAGATGAGAGTATGTGGGATCTTTCCTATATAACATTTTGGTGGGAGAATTATATCCTAATACTTTGTGAGGGTAAATGTTTAGGAGGTATGTGGCGAGTTCAAGTGCATGGTGCCAAAATTTATATGGAATAGATGCATGGTTCATGACAGTGCGGATGACATTGTTAATAGTTCGGATTGTGCGTTCGGATTTACCGTTTTGAGGCGATGTGTAAGGACAAGAAAAACGAAATTGCATTCCGTGTTAATTGCAAAACTGACGAAATGATTGATTGTTAAATTCACCTCCGTTGTCACATTGGAAAACTTTAATTTTTCTCTCAAATTGGGTTTGAACGTATGAACTGAACTTGAGAAAGACGGAAAAGACTTGGGATTTATTAGCCAACGGAAACGTCCATAAGAAGTTGGTATAGCTATCAAGAAACAGTACATAATATCTATGACCACAAGAGCTTAGAGTAGGAGAAGTCCAGATATCACTATGGATTAAATCAAAAGGCATACATGCGACATATACGAGGACTGAAACGGTAATTTTACTTGTTTGCCATTAATGCAAGAAGAACACACAGAAATATCCTTAATCCTATTACATGAAATAAAATTTTTATTCTGCAGGACTCTCAGTATAGGAGGTCCTGGATGACCTAAACGGCTATGCCAGACATCAGAAGACAATGCAGTAAACGCAGACGGAGAGGAGGACGACACGGAAGGACTAGATGTGACTGGGTAGAGATCTCCTTTACTGTTACATCTCATGATAGGAATTCCCGTCTGTATATCCTTCACAGAAAAACCCAAAGGATCAAATTCAACAGAAACATGGTTATCTTTAGTAAACTTTCGGACGGAAATAAGATTTTTTATGAGTTGTGGAGCATGTAAGACATCATTTAATTTTAAGGGACAGTGTTTAGTGTCTAATTGCGTATTGCCAGATCCACAAATTGGAACACAAGTACCATTACCGACTATAATATTGCCATTGAAGCTCGAATTAAAATAAGACGTAAGTGTACCTTTATGAGCTGTCATATGAGATGTTGCTCCGGTGTCCATATGCCATTGATCAGGAGGTGGTGTGATTGACATGGTGTGCATGGCTTCAGCAATGTCTGTCGGAACATAGGATGGGGAGACCATATTCACATGTGCCTGCTGTGTGTGTGGACGAGGACCAAGAATGCCAGATTGAGAGCTCGATTGGCCTGAAGAGTACTGTGGCTGCCAATTGTTCGTTGGGAAGGGGCAGGGTGGAGCGGACCATTGCTGTTGGGGCGCCCATGGGTATTGAGGAACCCATTGCGCGTAGGCAGCAGGACGATAGCCCGAGTGAGCAGGGCGATACCGTCCACCGTGGCCGCGGTAGTTGCGTCCGTATCTCCCGCCGCGATAATGAGATTGGTGGCGCTGATGCGGCGGGCGGCCAGGGGGAATCGGCGACTGTTGTGCAGAGGAGTCAGGAGAGGCGGCGGTGAGTGCCACGGTATCAGATGGGGGAAGGTTCTTGCGGGCACGGGCTGTTTCCTCTAAGATGAGCATGGATCGGGCTTTATTGAATGGGGGAAGAGGATCCCCATGGCGAATCTGTGTTCCAATGGTATCATAGGCATCAGTGAGACCAGATATTAGTTGGAGAACTATCTGATCATTAGTAACAGGGCAATCCACATTGGATAGTTGATCTGACAAGGATTTTAAGTGTTGGCAATAGGAAGAAATATCGGAAAAATTGTCAAGCTTAGTTTTGGAGAATTCTTGTTGTAGGAAAAGGGCACGAGAGTTTTTGTTATCTGAGAATATATCCTGTAAACTAGTCCAGGCTGTGGCTGCGGTGGAATCAGCCTCAATAATGGTATGAAGGAGATCAAGAGATATGGTACTGTATATCCATTGAAGGACTATGGCATCAATACGGGACCATATGGCAGGATTTCGAGTTTTGAGGGATGTAGCAGGGGTTTCAGAAGGTGGAATGATGTGATCTAGGACTTGGAAGGCAGTGGCATGGAGTTTGAATAGGGCTGCCCAGGTTGGATAGTGGCCTTTTTCAATGTCCAGGGTAATTTTGATGAAGGTCGTTATGTTTGAGACGGAGAGGGCGGGATGATTTGTGTTGTTCTCGATTATGGGAGATTCCGTGTTGGAATTCGCAGTGTTGTTGGTGTTTGTATTAGAGGTGGCTGAGGTATTAGTCATGGCGGCGGAAAAAGGGGGGGTGGGCGACGGCGGCGATTTGGTAGCTTTAGGGTTTGGGGGAGGAAGACAGAATTTTCGGAATTTTAGAGGGGGAAGGAGAGTAGAGTCTCTGATACCATGTAACAATGTAATTCTCAGTGATTATCATTGATGTGTAAAATAGTATAAATACATAGTACAGTTCACGTTTGAGTGAAACTCTAATTCTGTCTAACTGTTGTGTAGATAAGTAATAAATATCTCTAATAGATAATCCACTCTGATAGCTATGCATTACATCAACAGTCTATGAACTTGTTTCAATTTACATGGAGTGCTATTCAAGAACATATATTAGCGTGAGTAGTAAACCTAGTTTTCGAGAACATCTCTGTAGAATTTTTGCTGATTGTGATTTTCATGTGAGAATTTGACAGGCATTGGAGGCACTTTATGAAGTCGAGGAAAACTACTCTCTCTTTGGCAAAAGCTTATGCATCTTTGGGGATAAATGAAAAATCTGTGAAATTAATGCCCTTTGAACAGCTTGCTATCTTAATCAAGTCAGAAAATACTGTCAACACTGTAAAAGCTTTAATGTACCGTCTAGAGTCTCTCCTCAAACTCTTACTGGCAGCAAGGGACAAACAATCTAGTCTAGCTGACATTGATCACCTCCTTAGGCATCTTGCATTCCCACATTGTAAAGAAAATTTTAGCAATACTATCCAAGGAGAAGTAAGAACTGCCAAGTCTGTTGAAAAGGAAGTTCGGACACCAGAAAATTTTAAAAGGTATCCAACTAGAGTTGTATTAAGTGCTTATATGATAATGGGACACCCAGATGCAGTTCTCAACAGGCAGGGTGAGTGTGAGATTGTGCTGGCTGAATCTGCAGTTAATTTCATTCGCCAATTTGAGTTGTTGGTCAAAAGAATAATAGATGGCCCTGTTCAGACTTCTCTAGAGGAAATAGCCTCTGAGATTCCAAAACAAACGAGTATTAGGTCCCAGCTGGAAGCTTATGACAAAGCATGGTGTTCTTACCTGCACAACTTGGTGGCATGGAAGTCAAAGGATGCTAAACTACTAGAGGAGGATTTGGTGAGAGCTGCTTTCCAGCTTGAGCTCTCAATTATGCAACCTGGCAAGATGACTTCTGTAGATGATGGAGTTGTGTCTCAATACATGGAGTCTTTTAAAAAGCAGGTACATTGTTTGGCTTACATGTCATGAACCTGGCTGTTACAAGAAATTTTTATGTATGCTGATATGTTTGTCAATCATTTTGGCCTATCAGGTTATGGATGAACAGAAACTTCTAAGGGAACAGGTGTTGCATGTTGCTGGTAGTGCCGGAGTTGAGCGCATGGAACATGCTCTTGCTGAAATGCGAACAAAGTTTGTTGAGGGAAAGGAACCTGGGAGTCCATTTAAAGCTTCTACCCTGCATATATCACCTTCCTTTAGATCTGGTAGACTGGAGCGACCTCCGGTTCCCATCTCTGTGGAGGCAAATTATTTGGCTGAAGGCTGTCAAGTGTCAAGTAGTTCAATGGGCTCCTCACCTGAGATAGACAGTTCCTCCTCAAGCAAAGGAATTGATTTCTCGCCACCCAAAAGTACCAGTAGTAACTGTTTGAGCTCTGATCCAATGTCAGTCAGTGAAAATGAGTTGCTTGTAAATGATATTATCCATACACATCATCAAGGGCTTGCTGATAGTCTTAATGCTATGGATAAAGATCATTATGATGTGAAGGTTTGTATATCAACTAGTATTAGTCCTTTGTTTCAAGATAAAAACTTCTTAATAATTCGGGTTTTGCTTGGAAAGGGATTAAAGGTGCCAATCGTCTTATGTCTTTAGAATTTTCTCTTGTTTCATCATTCAGTAATTTGTTAGGCAGTGGTTTTGGAGCATTAATGCATCATTGCTTGATTTGTTGCCCCTAAGTTCAAAATAAATTTGGACATTTGAGTAGAATCCTCTTAAGTTCCTGCTTGATTTCTTTATCTGGCAGGAAAAAGTGAGAGAGACAATGGAAAAGGCTTTCTGGGATTGTGTTATGGAATCCATCAAGCAAGACGAGCCTGATTTTAGTTGGATTCTTAAACTCATGAAGGAAGTAAGGGATGAGCTATGCGAGATGTCCCCTCAGAGTTGGAGACAGGAGATCATTATGACTATAGATGTTGATAATCTCTCACAGGTATTTAAAAATCCTAGACATGACATTATGCACTGAATTTCAATATTATCTCTTAACAAACTTCTCTTTGCTTAAAGGTGTTGAAATCAGGAACTCTGGATATGGATTGTCTTGGGAAGAGTCTAGAGTTTGCATTAGGCACTTTGCAGAAACTTTCTGCCCCAGTAAATGATGAGGAAATTAAAAGTTCTCACACGAAATTACTAAGAGAACTGAGAGAGATATCCAAATCTGGAGATATATCAAATGCCTCTCTTTCCCTTTCAGTGATTAAAGGTCTGCGCTTTGTGCTGGAAGAGATTCAGGTGTGTTTCTGGTATTACACTTTTTGCAGAAACCTGACATGTGAACTCTAGCTACAAGACATGAAAAGTTGATCTTCAGTTTGCATTTGTAATTCATGATCTTTCTAACTTCCAAAGCCTGGCAAAGAGAGTAGTAGTTTTCCTTTGTATTTTCTTACACGTATACTATTTGCTCTCTAGAGTTTCAAGTTGATTGAAGTTTTCCAAATATTATTTTTCCTGAGTTGGTGTTTAGATTTTGGTAGAATCTGCCTAGGATTTTTTATGCGCTTGAATGGTAATGTGCTTGAGATGATTACTGTTGGACACTGGTATTATTATTTTGATTTATGCCAAACAAAGGGTAGACTATGTGGTAGATACTACATTTCTATTTGCCAGTGCAGAATGAAGATATGTTAATTTTTATTGAACGAAACCAAGATGCCTGCAGGTTATAATGTTTCACTTTTCAGTTAGACATAATTACAACTTTTCTTCTTAGTGTGCTTTACACTTGAACTTGGGTTGTGATATTTCTGTCCATCTCATGTTATTTTTCCTTCCTTTGTCCATGTTATTATGGTTTACGCCTGTGGTTTTTTGACAGGCTCTTAAGAAAGAGATCAGTAAAGCTCGTGTCAAATTCGTAGAACCGCTCATCAAGGGTCCTGCTGGTGTGGAATATCTTAAGAAATCTTTCGCCAACCGATATGGTGCACCAACTGATGCTCAATCCTCTCTAAAATTAACAAGTCATTGGCTTTCATCTGTGCTTCCACATGCAGAGCAGGAGTGGGATGAATACAGGGATTCTCTTTCTGCTCTTCCAAATAGCACCGAGACTTCTCAAGTGCTCCCAACTACTCTTCGAACAGGAGGTGCCATTTCAGCAGTATCAGAACTTGGATCTCCAGCTACAGGTTTGATTAGCAACTCCAATAGATAACTGCATATCTTCATAACAGGCAGCATATGTTGAATATTTTTTTACAGCTTTGACAGGTTCAAATGAATTAGAATGCAAGGGAGAGAGGGTTGATAAATTGGTTAGGCTCGGGTTGTTGAAGCTTGCAAGTGGAGTAAAAGGGTTGAGTCTGGAAGCTCTGCCTGAAACTCTTAAACTGAATCTATCAAGATTAAGAGCTGTCCAATCACAATACCAGAAAGCCATAGTCATTTCTACCTGGTGCGTATATTCAAATTATTATGTAAATTTGGACATGTAATTTTGTGCTGAAACAGTGCCTGTTTTGATATTCTTTCCTCAGCATGTTGATCCTCCGGCAAATGCTTTTCTCTGAGAAGTTACTGAGCAACACTTTGGACATGGAAAATATAGTATCTGAATGCCACAAGAAACTGTCCGAAGTGTTGGACAGTCTCGAAGATATTGGCATATCAGAAATTGTTACTACAATATTCGAGTTATTAAAAGGTCATAGCCATATGATTGATGCTGAAAAACTCGAAGGGAAGGAAAAGATTATGGAAAGCATGTTAGGAAAGAGCTTGCAAGGCGAGGATGCGGTGTTTAAGCGAGTTTCTCACTGTGTTTATCTAGCTTTTAGAGCAGGCGTACTTGGAGGGAATGGTTACAGAGGAAGGCAATTAGTGACTTCCATTCTGCAAAGAATGGGAGCATCTTTTCTCGCTGATAGGGTACTCAAGGCTGCCGAAATTTTGGTTGTGGTGGCAACAGTATCTTGCAGTGTACATGGAGTATGGTATGAAGAACTGCTTAAAGATATGTAAATTCTTGACACCCTTTGGAGAGAATGTTGTGTGTTACTGTTTATATTAGTGGTTGCAGCTGCAAATTTGTTTTAAATTATGTACAGTTGCAGATAGATGCTGTGTAGATTTACTTTTCTTATATTGTATGAGTTGTTCAAATCATACGAAATCGAGTTGTAAATAACAGTTATTGGTTGTAATTTTATTTTTTTCTGCAGTAGTAAATGTCCAGTAGTTGATCTATGTCATGAATCTAGTAATTGAAGAAAGCCTTATTGTTAGATGCATTTTCTCTGTTTAGTACATGATGGTAGATTGGAACACATATTATTATGACATATCTGAGCAGGCTTGTAAAGAGTACCCAAAATCCCCCTTTGTACTAAGTAGTTAAGATTACCCAAAATATTATATCCTCCCTCCCTAAACTCTTGCCCCTAAATATTACTCTCTTCGTTCTATTATATAACTCTAAATATTACTCTCTTCGTTCTATTATATAACTCATTTTAGAAAGTTAATCTTTTTCCAAAATGTAAGTCTTATAATTTTCCAAGAATTTTTAGTTTAGTTCAAGCATTGAATTTTTATCCGAACAGCTTGTACAGTCTCATGTGTTGGTTCACTTTGGATTCCTTGACTTTGCTGGTTCCTTCGTAGGTGACCTCTAGCTTCTTCCAGATTTCTTATGCTGATTCACAACCTGAAATCTTATTGTACTCTGCAGCTATTATTCTTGGATGCAACTGAGTCCGGGCAGAAGGTCCTCTACTCTGCTTTTGCCTTAATGATTGATTTGGAAACGTCTCAAGCCAACACTTCTGCTGCCCCTAACCATTACATGTTTTTTTAAGAGTAATAGTTTAAATGCGCTTTGCATTATACAGTTCATTTTCAGAACATTCTATATCATAGCGAGAAATTTTACAGTACTTCGGGAGTAATAATATATATCATTTTGAATCCTACTACAGGGGCATCCCACTACAGGGACATGACTTAGTGGAAAAAAAACTATATATACATCTATCGTCAATTCATTGGTGAGGAGTATTACTCCAGGAGGAGGGTTGTTTGTTGAATAGATATACATCCCTCCAAAAGCACATTCCAATAAACTAAACAGGTCCAAGCCGACCCTTGAATGTATTTCCTTAGCATCCAAAACAACAAGGCTAACTTTTGCAACAATGAGCCAAAACTCACTATCTGATATGGGAAGTGAAAAACTTATGATGTTGAGCGTTCAGTACAAAAACGGTGAGTTTCTAGACCAAACTTCATTGCCTGTCCTAGAATTTTGAAGACCCAAGAATTCATCCTCAAGTGATCCACAAGAACTAATTACAGTAGCTAAATTGTTGGCATTACAATTCAATCATTCACATCTCATTCGTGCATACATCTTCATCACTTTTCTTGAATCTCAAATATCCGAGTAAGCAACCCCCATTATAGTCCAAGAAACGACATTCCTGTCTGGTATCTTCCCAAAAATCATCCTTGCATTCAATCCCAACCCATATGAGAGCATGTATAGTGGTGGTAACTTAGTATGTTACAATTGTGTGCCACCTCACTATTAGAAACACCTACAAGAAGGAGCTCTTATATTAAGCACCCGGTCTTCCATGTCACTCGGAAGACTTCCAATTCACATTTGAACAATGTGTAGTGTGACCTCACATAATAATTAAAATAGTGGTGTCTCTTATAATATATGTGGACATGGGAGGTCCTCCATTTGACATGGAGAACCGTGTGCTTCTAATAATTTGCCCAAAGAAGACAACCCAAGGATCCACTTATCATACAATTATATATATTATTTAATTAATAATTATTAACCTAATTATTTACCCAAAAGAAAAAAGGGATAATTACTAATCTAGCCCAATGAAGAACCCCACTTTACATATCTAACCCACCTTCCTTTCATTTTACCAAATTAGACAAATAAACCCATTTTGGACAAAACTACCCTTATTCTCATATAACAACCATCTCCTCTTTCCCTTTCATTTACTTTCACATTCTCACAGAAAAATTTATCAACTCAACCCAAGATCTAAAGATATCCATACCCCATTCAAGTTCATGTAAGTATCATTCCCTCATTTTTCATACATATTACTAGAAATACACAGTTGGTTTTCGAATACATTTGTTTGAATCTTGACATTTTCCGATTCCGACATTGTCTCCCGATCTGTCGCATTCGGTGGTCAAATGCGACACAGATAATAAAATGCGACAAGGACTAATATATAGCTTGTCGCATTTGCGGTCGCATTTGGCGGTCGCATTTGATGTACCATGTTGCATTTGGCAGTCGCATTTTGGTATAGCTTGTCGCATTTGAGTCGCATTTTGGTGTATCATGTCGCATTTGAGCTTCATTTACATATGAATTGGCTTTATTATGTTTTGATCACGTGTCCATTTTACTAAATGTAGAAGTATGTCAACCAAAGAGAGGTGTACGTGTTTTTTATCTTGGAACGGACAGTGGACTACAGAAGGAAAAGTGATGACATACGTGGGTGGTAAAGCGAAGTTGTTGGTTTTGCCAATAGATATTGACTTGCAAAAGTTGAAAGAGAAAGTTTATGGTGCACTCCGCGTTGACTCAACCTCGTATGATCTCCAAATGTCAATGCAGGCGACATATGGTCCAAATAAACTGCGTGGTGGGATAGCAGATATTGATGACGATGGAGATGTCATGGGATTCATAGAGTACTGCCGAATGAATCCGACCGATTTGATTCCATTGTATGCTACTCTAAACATGCGAACAATACAAGCTTCAACATTGCGACCTAACAAGGATGGACATGTTGGTCAAAGCAAACCAACGGGTATTTTGGAAATGTGCATTTGAGCGCATTCCTTTCAAATGCGACAGGGTTTATAACAAATTGTGCATAAATATTACATATATAACAACATCATGAATCAGAGTACAATATCATTTGAAGTCTAACAAACGTCCATGAAACAACTCAACCGTAAGTCGTAAACGAAAGAAAGCGCCATCCGTAGAATTGTATGGATATACATAAGAGTCGTCATGCGGGAGATCATGTAATTCACTTATGAATAAACACTCTCTTCACTGTGTGCCAAGGGCATACAAAATTATCTGCATCACCTTTTACTCTTCGTACGAAATAGTCTTCACTATCCCACCCCGGTTCATTGAACCCCTTCACAAACATGGCTTGGCACATACATCCAACAAAGTCAGTATCAACAGTGGTCCATTCTGCAGCCACATCAGTTTGTACTGACTGTCGTCTAAGTAAATACAGCCAACCATTGATATGCTACAATAAGATTATGCAAACATTTAATACAGTAAAAGTCACATACTTACAAATGAATATGATATAAGATTAAGGTTACCTCATTCCAGATATACGTCCCCACATCCCGAAGTGTATTGAAAAATTTTGCATCCAAACTGTATATTTCTAAACCTTTCAAACGTATTCCCTGAGTTGATTCAGGCCTGTTGATCCACGATTCCAGCTCTTCTATCAAACATGCATCTATTCGGTGGCGCTGATCATCAACATTACAAATGACTGGTCTTTCCTCAAATCCGGACTTGATATGGCCACCATATAATGCTACTGGATCGGTGTACTTTAATGGATCGGTCCACGGCGAATTCAAATACTTGCTAACCTTAGCAACCCGTTTACCTTTTCCACGTACTACTTTTGTTCCACGTCCTGCTCCTTTTCCACGTCCTGCTCCTTTACCTCTAACTGTGCCTCCACCTCGGGTTGGAACTATACCTCCTCGAGTATTTTCCTTAACTTCATCTTTTCCGGTCCCTCGACCTTTATCTTCTTTTGGATCAACCACCTACAAAAACATGGTAATGAATAATTCATACGTGAAAGCTGTAATTCAACATCTTGTCGCATTGGAGATGAATGCGCTCTAATGCGACAAGCCATAGTGCAACATCTTGTCGCATTGGAGATGAATGCGCTCTAATGCGACATGCCATAGTGCAAAATCTTGTCGCATTAGAGTGCATTCCACTACAGAATGCGACACAGAGATACGATATGTATAAATTCAACCAACTTATACCTCTTGCTGCAACTTTGGTGTCACTTCCTCAGGCACAGAATCATCAAGATGGACAATCTCATCTAATTGCGCAACTTCCTCCTGCACAGAATCGTCTGGTACCACAATAACATTCTGAACCTCCTCATCTTGAACCATATCTGCCTCTTGTTCCTTTCCATCTTTCATCGGCTCCTCTTGAACCATACCTGCCTCTTGTTCCTTTCCATCTTTCATCCGCCCCTCTTCGACCACTGGCTCCTCCCGAATTTTACTGGCCTCAGCCTCCTCATTCTCCACATTAGCATTGGGTCGACCCATCGCCTTTAATTCTTTTATATCTCCCCCAATCAACGATACCCGTTCATCTAGGTTGTCTAACCTACTGTCGACCTTACTAAATTGTCCCTTGCACCACGTATGATGCCTCTCAAGCACATCCGTTAGAACTTTTTGAAGTTGTTTTATCTCGGTCGTTTGTGACCGTGATGCAATGATATATCTATCAACTTCATCCCCTTCCTCACCACCCTCTTCATCATCACCTCCATCACCTCCATCATCACCCTCCTCTTCATCACCTTCCTCCTCATCACCTTCCTCCTCATCACTTTCCTCCTCCCCATCACCTTCCTCTTCCTCAGCTTCAACCTTCTCCTTACCTTTCATTATTGGGGCAAATATAGCATTTATATCAACTTCCCGTCCTTCAACATGGTCCACCAAATACGTGTACCAATCGAACTCTTTCTCTCTATCCTCAACCACAAGACACGCGTCTGGAGGATCAGCAACCTTACATTGAAAAAAAAAATAGCAATGTATTGGTAAACAAATACAAAGTAAAGAGAAACACACGAATCTCATTCCACTTACAGAAAACGTTTCTTTGATTGCTTTGTTTGAGGGAACTATTCTCTGGGACCATCTAAACAAGCGTGGAAGTGGGCTGCCACTTCTCATTGTGTAATATGCATGAGTCACATTCCACAACTCAATAATCCAAGTCTGCAAATAAGAGGTATCCATTGATAAGAATTATAACATTGTCGCATTCCATTTGAATGCGCTCGAATGCGACATGGTTATAACCTAATCATGTCGCATTTCAATTTCAATGCGCTCGAATGCGACACGGTTTATAACCTAATCATGTCGCATTCCATTTTCAATGCGCTCGACTGCGACACGGTTATAACTCAATCATGTCGCATTTGAGCGCATTCCATTATAAATGCGACACAGATGGAAATTGGGCGCATTCAAACACTAAACATATATAGACAAATCATACACAAATTATACACAAATCATACCTGGAATACGTGTGCAAATCCAATAAGTTGATATGGCACACGTTTCCTATTTCCCGCTACATTTGCCTCTAATTGCTTCAGTCTTTTGCTAATGGCCCAGTCCAAGAACCTATACGTCTCCTCCCAAGCCAACGTCCCCCATGGAAACTCATTAAACAGGCTTGGATAATCTGCAAGATCCAAAACCCAATCCTTTGCATGCCTCTCGTTAGCATTATCCAATACATTGCCATGCACAAAGTACAACATGGCAATCATCACAGCATCTTGGTTAAATCGGTCGGTCGCATCCTTCTTCTTCCATTGTACACTTTTCAAAACTTCAAAGAAGTGAATTGTCGTTATTGTCTCGTATTTCTTGAAGTACTTATTTCGCAACCTATGCGACATCTCTAATTCATACATTCTTTCCATGAATTCCCCAATGTTTACCCCAAACCTTAAACCACTTATCAGGCCAAACTCCCAATCTCCAAACCGCATATCAACTCCCCTCACCCTGAACCACATCTCCCTGTGTTTACTTTCTTTATGTTTAATCTCCCGTGATAGGACATGATGCACTATTCCAGCAGAGAAACTAGCAACTTTCATATCCAAATATTGACCAAAACATGTTTTCCTATACATTTCTAGCTGCTTTTCACTCAAATACTTCTTTATCATGACCCCAGAATCCATATTAAACCTGACTGTTACTTGAGCATCCGAATTAACCGCCTTGGGATATTTGAAAATGGAACTATGTTTTCTCTTTTTAGATTCACTGGGATCATGCTGTAACAATTTTAAACATACACACATTAAATTCTCTAACAAAACTGACATATTCTATGTATAAGGCTTACAATCATGTCGCATTCGTCTGTGAATGTGCTCAAATGCGATAATGTTTCATGGTGTATAATGTCGCATTTGAGCGCATTTAGGTAATAAATGCGACAGTTTAATGGAATGGCTCGTCGCATGTGTCGCATTTAGGTAACAAATGCGACACTATGTTCGCCTATTATACCTTGTCGCATTTGAGCGCATTTAGGTAACAAATGCGACCATATCTACATACAGTTAACATACGCGCGCATTCGAGCGCATTCGAGCGCATTTAATCCATTAATGGCGGTAACAGAGAAGAAGATGATGCATGCTTACCTTATGCTTTGTCCGTCCTTCCTCTTCGCTTGCCGCCGCCGCCGTCGCCGTCGCCTTCCGTTTTCTTGCCATCACAGTCGCGCTTCGCAGGGAAGAAAGAAACCGGAGATGAAAATGTCGAGGTAGGAGAAAATGAAAATGAAAATGTACAGAAGAACAACCCGGATTATATATAGTGATGAGTTCAAAACGTAAAATGCAGTTGAAACGAACTGAAAATGAAGAAGATGAACCACAATGAAGTTGAATGGGAAAGGTCAGGTGAGGAAGTGGAAGTGGAAGGAGCGGGAGGTAGGAGATGAACCTTCAAACTAAAATAAGGGTAGTTTTGTCCAAAATGGGTTTATTTGTCTAATTTGGCAAAATGAAAGGAAGATGGGTTAGATATGTAAAGTGGGGTTCTTCATTGGGCTAGATTAGTAATTATCCCAAAGAAAAAATAAGAGATGGTGGCAGAGTGTGGTCCATTTAGTGTGTTGCTTCAGTTTGCAACTCACCACAAATTGTAACACTAATGTTACAAGGTGTTTAATGGATGGGCGTTACAAGTAACAAACTTGTAACACTCATTAAAGTTGCTCTAAGACCCATAATTAAACCGGACACTGCAAACGAAGAAGACTAAACTTGACAACCAAATGATATTGAATCCCTTCACTCAGCATACATCCTAGCCTTTCACAACCAATAATTAAACCGGACACTGAAAAACACTAGGCTTAATATCTAAATCATGCATCTCATTAAATAATAGAATGGACTCCCAATACATATGTATAAGACAGACATTTTATCAATCATGTAAGGAGAAAGACCTATGTGACCTTGAACAACTCGTATGACAGTTCAATCTCAGGAAACCGGTCTCTGCTTTTTCTTCTCATTACTTTAATGGGTTTTTTTTTGTTGACTTGGGTCCCAATAGGAAGAAATTCAGGTGTCTGAGAGCATGTAATTAGAATTTTGAAATTCAATAGCATGTGACATAAATCCCCAACTGAGTGAGTGATGTGTGAGAACAGCTCCCCTTTAATGCAATGTAGAATAGCACTTTTGCCTATTCCTTTGAGTGGAAATTTTTAAGGCACAAAATGTGAGATAGGACCAATTGACAGGAACTCAAACAACAGAGATGAAATTAGAAAAGAGAAATACTGATATATTGGTAGTTTCTCACTACCAGCTACATAATATACAGTAATTGATTGGAATAGAAAAGGCAAACAAGGTGAACAAATGATAAATGGATTGAGTTAACACCATAATCCCCAAATGATAAATTCCTTCCATGAAACTTAATTATCTGCATCTGTTCAGTGATCTACCAAAATAAACTCTCCGAGCCAAAATCTATAAGGAGTCCTTTTTTATGTAAGCACAGAAGCAAAATCTACAGATTACTATCAATATGTACGTGAGTATTTCTTTCCAGCTTGTAAAATGATGTTCACTTTCACATGTTTCATTCACTAATCCACTTGTAGCTTCTGTATGATGCCTCCGAAAGCTCAAGAACCTCCATGACGAAAGTACAGTACAGATCGGTAGATTGCAGCCACATGAAGGAAGCAAATAAGAGCTATAAGGAGATCGTCCAAGAGGCCAACTATACCCAATATTCCTACACGTAACACATTGCAATCCAAAGTTCGTATTAGTTACTAATTTCTCTTATAAACGCACAGCCTGATCAAGAGCTCATATATAAAATGATTACATAGTGAAGTTACCTTCAGGAATAATGTCTATAGGGCTCAGAACGTAGATTGCACTTAGTATCGTCTGTCAATAAGAAATGAAGTAAGAATCCATCTTCAGAAATGAAATTGAAGCTCAAATTACATGTGATACAGTAAATAGATATAATAATGCCATACAATTTTGTTTTACTTACAAAAATAGGGGAGAGTTTAATGAAATAAAATAAATGTAGAGAGAAAATTTCATGGGCCTAAAGACATGATTTTCGAAAATATATCAACTATCAACTATATCAGTGCCACTAAATGTGAATAAGATAGCTAAAACTAATACTAATCTGAATGCGGTGATGGAAGTTGAAGATGTATGCAAATCTTTGGATCTTTAACATTTATTTATTTTATCAAACTGATAGCACAATAAACTGCATTTTATAAATTAATAAGTTAGAAGAGAGTTTGGTAAAATTGAAAGTATGCACAAATCTTAAATTTGTTTTTTTTTTAGGTCTGCAAGGCAACAGAATATTAAAAGATATTCTAGGACTGAATTTGTTTTTATTGTTAGGTCTGTAAGGCAACAAGATATCAAAAGATATTCTAGGAATCGAAAAAATATGACTTGGAAAAAAAAGAAAGTCAGAGAAGCATAAATGTTCATGAAAGCTAAAAAAGAGAAGTGAAAAATAAATAAAAGCTCACAGTATAGTTGCTAATTTACTTAACTGCAATATAGACGCGTGCCCTGATCACCAAAGGAAGTGTTCTTTGTGGATCCATCATTTCCCTCATCAATCTTCGTAGCAAGAACGGAAGATCTTGCATTCTCTGATAAAAATACCATTTTTTAGGACTGACATCAATTACAACACAGTATTTTATTGTGCGTACGTGAAAATCATAAATGATATTCCAAAGCTAACTTCCAAAGAAAAAAGACCCAAAAACATAATCTACTATTTGGAGAAGTTTATGGAGAACTACCTCAACTATAGATCGAGAAGACATTGGAAAATCAGAGCAGAAATATGAAAGAAAGGTTTATAAGAAAAACAGAGTGCAGACTAAATCTGACATTATGTGCTATGGTTAGCTAATTAAGCTATTTAAGAGCCCCAAAATGGCCTTTCAGATCAATTAGAAGAAAGCAATAATATGTGGCATTGATAATAGTAAATGTCAACTTCCCTATCAAATAGAGGAAATGTTTGACAAACATCGAGCAACTAAGAGCATACTTAAGCAACTGAGGTTAAATCTAACACAACTAATTTTCGTTATTATAACAGTCTTTGTTTGTACAGAGTATGTGGCATGTGCATAAACATACTTCGGACAGTTTGTAGTGCAGCCAACAAAGTGGAAAAATACAATATATTAAATGCATAAACTAGATGAAAACATAATTGTCTTCTCTCGTAATAAAAGAATAAAGAAAAAGAAAAAGAGATAGTGCAAACACATAGAATGAATTCAAGTTTTCTCTCCTTTTTCTAGTTAGCAATAGAGCAAAAAGCATGCCTAGCAGAATAGGAGATAGAAGGGCAAAGAAGAATCCAACATGCATTGCAAAAGAAGAAGGTGAACATATAAGACCATTATATATCTAAACTTGAGTAGCAAATTCATATTAACAAGAATACAAACTTATGAATCTCTGGAAGCATGTCTTCATGTATTCAGAGGACAAAAATGAGTGTTGAGGAAGGATTTAAGGAACTAAAAATACCACATGCCCTCATTAAAATCAAATTCATATTGGTTTATCAGACTGCTCATCTTGGTGGTTATTTCTTCCTGATCAGACTCAAAATCCATTTCGGTAATGTTTGATTCAAACTATGATTGACTAAAATGATAGCACGCTTACCTGAAACAGACCACTGGTCTGTCCACCAAAAAGGCGATTATAAGTTTCTATCTTCTGCAGAACCTCAGCAACTTCAGAACTATGGCGATCCCTTCGTGAGGCTCCACCAGGAACTAACAAGGTAATTTGACGACGACAAAGAGGACATTTACATGGTTGAATTGCAGATCCATGATGCCAAACAAGCATAATACAATCACCTAACAATCATATTAAGAGGAAAGGGAAAGTTAATTTAAATTTGCATAATACATCTTGAACAAAAATTTAGAAAACATATCCAAATATTATTTCAATAGGCTTGAACAAACATATAAACAGATACATGAAAAATTTGTCACAATAATAAAAGAAAAAATGCTCATAAATCACAACTTAATGTCTTCATAATTGTGAAGAACTGTTAAAACAACTTGTAGTGTCAATATTGTATGTAGTATTCCAATAACAAAGTGATGCATCATGATTCTATAGAAATACTTAATTTCAACTGTTAGTAAGACCAAATAGTCGGCATATCATCCCAATCAGACGTGTTGGGCAAAAACCTAAACAGTTCTTTTAAAAGAGTCGTAGCCATTGAAATCCATTGAAGAGTTGGACAATGAAAATGTTCTATAAATTACGACAATTGAGAATCTTCACTGACCAACTGCTATAAGTAAAGAACAGAAATAAAGGTGCTAAAGGAAGTAGCAGAGCCCACAAATCAGTTTTAAGAAGAATCGTAAATGGCTGGGGTTTTACATTTCTGTTGCAGGGGAATCACTGAAGGAAGAAATAAGAACGGGAAAAGGTGAAACAATTCTTTTGAACAAGAGCCATAGCCGTCGAAATTGATTGAAGAATTGAACAACGAAAATCTTCATTAGATTATGACAATTGAGAATATTAACCGACAAAGTGCCATAAGTGAAGAACAGTAATTGCGGGTTAATTCGGAGTAGAAGAACCCCAAATTCAGTTTCAAGCAGAATTGTAAATGGCTGGGATTTTGAGTTTTACACTTCCGTGGAAGAGAAACTGCAGTTACAGAAGGAAGAAGAAAAAAAAGGAAGAAGGTAAATACCACAAAACCAGTGAGAGCAATTGGCCTGGACAGGGACCTTGAAGCGTCCATGGCAGACCGAGCAACAATCGCTCGCCGGAGGTTCGTCCATTTCTTCTTCTTGCTCAGTTATATCGATCCATATCTGATCAGTCCCACTTTCTCATCAAAAATTTCTCCTATACAGTTTTTAAGATTACCTATTGTTCATCTGTAGAACATTTCTTTAATTGATTTTTGAAAAAGTACTTTTTTTTTTTTTTCATTTCTTTTATCCTTTTCTCTATTATTATTATTTTATTTTTATTTTTTTACATATTTTAGACAGTTATAGTACCAAATGATCATATTACAAATATTTACAAAGGATCAAAAAGAGTTAATATTAGTAAAAATAAAAATAAAAATAAAGATTTTATAATATATTTTTAAAATAGGAAACTAAAAAATATATTACCTAAAAATTAAGTAACTAATAAATTATTTACAGTTATTCTTATAAAATAAATAATTTATTAGCTGTTACGGTTTTAAATAAAATAATAATATAAATAAATACTACAAAAGTAAATAAAAACTAAAAGTTGACGAAAGAAAGATGAAAACTATTGAATTGATATAAAACGACTCAAAACGATGTGAAATAAATCCCGAACATCGTACTAGAAATTAGGGGTAAAATACCCCTATCAAACGTCATCATACTTAAAGCTTTACTTATTCTCAAGTAAACTAAAACCAAACCAAAAAATGAACTAGCCGAACTAGAAAACCTCTCGATTTAACCAAGTGAGCAACACAAAAATGAGTAGTTGTAATCACATGCATTTAGAAAGTAAATAAAAACACGATGTCCAAAAGCTGCAATCCGATTAGCGAAGGTCATACTTTTACTCTCAGCTTTATGCTTGTTAAAGTTACAATGAGTTTGCACGTTTATTTGAATACTTCTATTTTTCTGATGACTCAATTGATATAAAATACAATCTCAAAGTCGGGTTGTAATGAGGTTAAGGTTAAGGGTATATCAAAAAGTTTGTTAATTTACCAGTAGCTAAGACTTCAGCCTTTTCGACATAAAGCTCCTAAAGAGCTAGGATAGAAACTAGCCCTTGTAAAGGAAAAAGTTTTTAACCCTTCGAGAATGGAGGAGGAAGAATAATCACCCCTCCTAACAGTAGCAGCTTGCTCCTGCTCATGAGCTGCTTGCCATTCGGCTACATAACCCCTCCGGAAGACTTAAGTAGAAACGAGATATTCCCAGCAAGATGAGTCAATAACTCCCCCTTAGTGAAAGTAATGTCCAATTTCACCAGAAAGTCACACAAAGTTGTCTCCTTCAGTCACAAAGGTCTCAACTCATGCCACTTAGCCTTGTTTACAAGATTGAGGTTCGAAGAACATCGAAAAGGAAACCCATCTGAATATAAAGTCCCCTCTAAAGGCTTCCCCTCTTCGTCCTCCAAAAGAAAGATCCAGAACCAATGAGGTTTAAAGTTTTTGTTGTTGGAGGTTTTATAGCGTATAAAGGATGACTGATTCGAAGGTAATTTTGATATCCACAAAGAATCATCACTCCGGCCTCATAGAAGGGATCCATAAATTACGAACAAAGGGCTCAGTCAGCTCGATACCCAGATCCTCACATACTTTCACCAGCCCTAGCAAATCTATCCAACCATTCAGAGAGAGTTGGGCAGGACAAATGTCAAATTCGTTCAGCACATTAAGAATGCCCGAGGAAAAGGGAAGACAAATCTCATTTGCCAAGAATAACTATCATTCAGGGGCCTGGGTTATTACTTGGTCGGAGTCAAGAACTGCAAATCCCAAATGCTCAAACTCTGGATAATTAGAAACTAGTTCTGTTAGAAAAAGGTCGTCCATGATGGAAGGATGTTCGAAATTTCTAGGTTTAAGAAAAATAACCCTTTTTGCATCTCTAAAATCTAAACTCTCTTCAAACTCGTTGCTTCTTATGACCCATTGTAAGCAAATAGAAAATTAAAAAGAAGGAAAGAAGTTGGAAAAAAGAAACTTACTGAAAACAGGCAGATCAAAAGATAAGAGAAATAGCAGTTATAAAATGAAAAAAATAGCAAAAACAAAAATATGGAGACAAAATCATATTTATAATGGAGGAAAGGTGAATGGGTAGGAAAGAGAAATGATAGAAATCTGCATAATTACTACTCATAATCATTAACTTCGTCGTCATTTCGGAAGCCTAACAGACACGAGAAAAGAGGCTAGAAAATGCAGGCCACCTGGACAATGCGTGTCAGACAAAGAAAACAATTTTTGAGAAAACCCTGATGGCACATGCTAAAAGAGGAAGCTGGCATCCACACGAATTAACAAGACCGAAGTTGAAGGCCTTTCTCCTTTTTCCTCCTACCAAACCCTAAAAGGGTTCAGAAGAGAAGGGAGGACATATAATACCATATGAAATGAATCAAGACACATGTCATTAGAAGGACCCTCAGATCAAACACCACGTGTCGAAACATATGCCTTCGAATCTGCCATAAGTCGTCCATTAAATGTTTTCTGCTATAGGTAAATCCCATGCTAGGTTAGAGACTCCACATCGTGGAGGACTCCTCCTTAAAGTCAGACTCCTAATAGAAGAAAAAATCCTAATACAAAAGAGGCTCCTATAAGAAGATGAGTTCGATCCAACCTTATAAATAGACATGTATGGTCACACCTAATGGTATGTTAACACTACAATCCCACAATTAGTCATTACTCTTTAACCCTTTCAAAACGTTTACTGACTTAGACATTAGAGTGAGTTTACCAGACTCTAGCCCCTCTCTAACCTATTGCATTATTTTATGGGTTCAACATTGGAAGGTTCAGTAGGAGATTCGGACAATTTCAAATACACCGTTATCACTAGTAATATAAGTTCTTGGTTCTAAAAGATTCTTCTGTACAAATTATCAAAGCTCAAAAAGATAATTCTCAAACCCATATTTGAGGCCATTTGATTATTTAGATTATTTAGGTACTACAAACCCTTCAAAATATAATAAATTAAATGGAATAGTTTAATAATATCGACATATACATATATAAAGGCGTAACATAATAAAGTTAGAAGTTGAAAATAGCACAAACATGTAAAATTAGGAGATCGAATTGTGTTACATTATTAGATTTTATAGGATTATAGTAACGAAAAATTACAAAACTGGATCAAATTGGAGACTCGTTTACATATTTAGACTTATTATATTATTTCTTACCAAACTAGATACTTTCAAATTACTTTTCCAAAATACCTTAGTATATATATATTATGGCTTAACCAATTTTTTCACTTCATTTTTCATCATTTGCAATCTAATTTCAGTTTCATACATCAATACATGATTCATAAATTTCTTTGCATATATTAGTTTTGAGTATTTTAAGTTACTTTATACCTTTATCGAACGAATTTACAGATTTTATCAATCCGATGGATTCATAGTTTACGATTTTGCTTAGCAGAAAAAGCACAGTCGTGAACCACGAACCAACAGTTTCTTCTACTACGAAGTAAAATCATGAACTGCAAACTCATCGGGTTGATAATATATTTTGGTTAACTCATAATATATACATTGAGGGTATGTTGGAAAAATCACAAATAAATAGTCTAAATATTAGTGTTGGCTAATTGGTCTAAGTATGTAAATGAACCTCCAATTTGACCTAATTTTGTAATTTTCTCTTACAGTGATAGACTTGATTTCTTAATTAAACTGAAATTCATGCATGATTTTATATTGATAATAACTATATTTTAAAATAGATAAATAAATAGAAATGAGCTGTGCTTTTCTTGTGGCATAAGTGATGCATGGACCAATAAAATAATAACATAAAGAATTGGATTGGAATTGACTTATTTTAAATTAATGAGTAGTGGAACATTGTTATTGTCTTTCAATTTCATCCCTCCACAACATCTTACCTTTTTCTCTGCCGCTTTTTGTTCTCTTCTCATTTACACCCTTAACTCTTACAACTATGTTCTATATTTATTATTTATTAATGCTTAATTCAACTTTGATAATTTAAATCTTCATTTATTAATTTCTGTTGCCAGATATGATTTTATACATTTCCAGCGTCAAATTCATCATGATCTCAAGCATTTCAAAGTATCTCAAAAGTCTCATCAACTTATATAAAATATTCAATTAGCTTCGTGAAACTTGCGCGAAATATAATCAATTGATCAATTGGTTGCAAAAATGTAAGTTAAATACGAAAGATATATTGCACGCGTTTTAAAAAAGTAAAATGACCAAGATCGGGGTATGCAGTTCTAATATTAGAGAAGACAAGTTTCATAGTTGAATAAGTAATAACTTCATTTTTAATCTATTTTTGAATTATGTAATAACATTTTAAGATGCATGGAATACATCTTCCGCATTTAATTTATTTTTTTTTGCAACCGAGTGATCAATTGATTACATTTTACGCAAGTTCCGAGGGCTAACTGAATATTTTATGCAAGTTGAGGGGGCTATCAGAACACTTTGAAAGTTCAGGAAGCCAATCAAATTTTTTGGACAAGTTCGACCAGCAAATGATGTATTTAGCCGAATATATATATAGACATTTTCATGAATTCAAATTTGAAAATCTATGAAAAAAAAACACTACTACAAAAGTTAACTCTATACTATTAGTAAAAAGAAGAATTTGGCTAATAAACGCTTTAAAATCAACATATCCATCAATAAAAATCAATAATTCTATGTGATTCATTAGGTTCTTACCGCTACTAAATATATATATTTCTTGGAATTAATTTAAGCAAATCAATTTCAACTAAACATATAATGGAATGAGTGTGTAGACTGTTATTGACAGAATCGTCACATTCCCTCCGAGCGATAAAGAGTCAGGTTGATACTGACATTACATTTCCGTATTAAGTCCAGTATAATTCGATCATTCATCAGCTATATCCTTAAATGAATCTCTAACTATGAGATATGTCAAGTTACATACAATGAGACATTTGATTTACTTGTTAGAATTAACTCTGAATAGATAGGTTAAGTGAAATCTACATTTCTACTCTTAACCCTCCACGCGAGGGTCATGAATATATCTCCCATTTATCAGAAGTGATGAATGCTCAATTTAACGTTAACTCCCCCATAATTATTTTATGTGATACCCAACGCCTGCCCTCATACACCCCATAGTCCTCTTTATTATGGATCGTGTTCGGATATAGTCTAAGTACCACACTCCATGATTGTTTGAGTTTGAGGATTACTTACACATCCTAATACAATTGAGATGAAAATGGGTGAAACTAGATAAATCCATCCATCCTGTTATCTCAAGTCGGGTCCTCAATCCTAATGAACCCCTTCACCGGATCCATGTAACCGTCTAGATATCTGAATATCTAAAGCTTGTGAGATCAGCTTTCTGTTTACAACAGAAGACATTATTACATGCAAGTCTCAACAGCATTATGTTAATCCCTGGACACAATACTTGACTTGGAGCAATTTAAGTTTATTAGTTTAGAATCATAAGATACAGCCTCACTTCATGCTTGTATATGAACATTTCATGATTACTTAAATAAATTTGAGATTTTCTTTTATTTAACTAGTTTAGTTGTAATAAAAGATTAATACCTTTATATACTTAATCATACTATATCTCATAAAACAAATGGTAAAAGAACAATTCATTTACAAACATTTATATCCTAAAATAATTGTCTATAGAACATAAACCCCAATAGAAACAATTAGAAGAAAGATTTTGCTAAAGATAGTGTAAAAACAAGAGTGATAAACATTGTAGTTTCTGTAACTACCTTTCGTAACTGTTATATTTCTAACCTTATTTATCCCATGTTCCTTAGCATGGTTAAAGGAATAAGTTCTTAGATCATGGCTAGGAATACACCTTTCCTCCTCCTAAATGGTTGTTTGTGGATCAACACTCCAACTTTCCCCGCCCACCGTCGATGGATCCAGAGCTAATCTTTTCCAATTTGAGCGTTTGGTTTCTTGATCTAAGTTCGGAGAAAGCTCCATAAAGTCTCTTTGGTGGAATTTCAAGTTGGTCAAATAATATAGGATCTAACTTTTTCAAATGGCTAATGACCCTGCAAAAGAAACAAAAATTTGAGAGGTGTTCATACTTACAGCTTATCCACATCCATTCTCCCCCACCCTGATTGAGTTTCTCGTGTTGGTTGATTGGTTTCCGAATGTGGATAGCTGCTTTGATAAGTAAGAAAATTCTTCATTGACTAGTGCAATTTTTGGAGCTAGTTTCAATAAAATTACCTATATGGTTCCTAATAGCTTTACATTTCTACTTTTATTGGAAACCTATCGGCAAATTTGATATTTGGATCCAAATAATTAGATCTGTCAATTTTATTTAGGAAGCTTGAACTCAGTTAGACAGTTCATTGACGATCATAACGTATTGATTGAAGGTTTAAAGGCCATCATTTAAAACTTTCTTAACATCTAACTCACGATGGAACTGAAAAAGATACTACCCCTCAATTTCGGTCTCTGTGATTGTAACCCCTTTGACAGGTCTCAAAATGGCATCCAAAGTATTTTTTATAGAGTCAAATTACTCGATTTTGTAGTGAGAAACTTAGCAATCACAAAAAAGTTCCTTTTTTTTTCTGGTAGATTGAGTTGTTCGATCCCTAACACTAAGGCATCGTCCTTTTCCTTCTTTATTCAAAGGCGAGCAAAAGGATCCATTCCTTCTTTCTCCTTGCTCATAGTTAAAGATAAACACAAAATTCAAGCAAAAACTTCTCTTTTAACACTTCATAAGGAGAGACAATTTGTTGTAATTTGTATTCTATAAACATCATATATAAGAATTATAATTTTTGTAATCAAACTATTGATTTATAATAAAAGTTTATTGATCCTTATTATACAATTTACCACTGTTATTAATATAGTTATAAATAACATTCCAAAAGAATGGTTAAGTGAGTAGGGAAGTGAGGTAAGGATAGGGCCAGGCCAGCTCACCGGACTAGACGAATCCTACTATTTCGGGAGAATTTGTCTGATTGACTTCATCAGGGGATCCCTAACGATCAGCAAGTGAAGGACCGATCCTTTTGCGCCAGTACTGTAGCACCATGGTACTGAGGGTTCGTTTGTGTTACACATTCGGGGGCGGTTAGGCTGTTATGCTTATTTTGATTTCCCCATTCAAACTCACTACGCTAGACTCGTGCCCACTCCACTGTCGATGAAGAATGCTTATCGGGCGTAGAAGCTTTCCTTAACTAAAGCATTGCGCACGAACCAGACTCCCGAGAACTTATTAACCAAGTCAGTTATATATAGGAGGACGTTCGTTTTGGGGGTTTCAGGAAAGGATTAGAGAAATGAGAGGTTTCATTCCATTTGTTAGTCTTTGTTTTATTAAACCAATCATTTATTTTATCTTTTTTTTTAATTTTGAGTTTACCCCCGACTCCTCTAATCTTATACCCCAAATTCTCCTAAGGTTTTCTATTCTTTTTCCCCTCTCTTACTACCTAACTTATATCCTTATTATAAAATTATACTTTACTTTTTAATTTTTATTTAAGTTCATATATTTATTTATTTTTATTTTTTATCCTTGAATTAATTTCACTTTAGATCCTTGTACTTATATATTTTTAATTTTTTTCCTCAAAAAATATTTTTGACTAAATTTTACTTTTTGATTTTTATTTTGATCGTTGTACTTATTTATTTATATTTTTTATTCATAGACTAATATCACTTTTGATCCCCGTACTTATTTATTTTTACTTTTTTACCTTAAAAAATAATTTTGACAAAATTCTTTTCTTTTATCACATTATTTGGTTTTAGCATTTATTTTTTAATTATTTTAAAATAATTATTTTTTAAATAGAATATATATGCATTTTGTTTGATTAATTTTATTTCGGATTTCTATGTTTTATTATCTTTTGATTTTAATGGTTAAATTAATTGATTTTAATTCTTATATTTTATTAATACACACATGTATGTAGAAATTGTTGTTAAAAACACAAATTTGGTTTATTACCCCATTTGAACCAAACAACCATAAAGAAAATCAGAGTTTCTATTCTTTTTCCCTTGTTTCCCTTTCTTGATTCCATTTCGTTACCCTGCGCGAACCAAACGCTCCCTAATTTAGTCACAAAACATGTTTTAAATTTTTTATTATATTATTAATACAGTTACAAATAACTTGCTAAATGCACGAAACTGTTTCTGTTTATCGATAAACTTTTTGAAAGATGTGATGTGGCAGTCAAATAAGGGTCAAGTCAGCCCGTTTTCAAAATTGATCTAACTTGAAAACGTTAATGACAAAATTCTACCATTTCATATGTAAGGGGCACATATGCACTTCCCAAAAACAATAAGTGCAAAATTGAACTTTACCCTTATTTTAAATTAAATGGTATAGTAATTAATGTGATTTGCTAGTTAAAAATTAGAGGAGAGATTAGTAAGAATTAGAGGAAAGTATAAAAGGAGGATGATATGACTTCCTTGTATGCAAAAACTGCCTAAAAAGGCTATCCTCGTTTTCCCTCCTCCTATTTAAATTCCATCTTCCAGTGAGGCTCCATATACATCTAATTACTTTCTCTCTCTCCAGCGGCAAACGGAGAGAGAGCTGTACGGCCATTAAATATGGAATTAAAGGTTCTGATCCATTTCGTGGTGGTGGTGGTAGCACTGGCAGCCACCGTGTACGGTGGAGATGTAACATACGATGGAAGATCGTTGATAATTGACGGCCAGCGAAAACTTCTCTTCTCCGGTTCCATTCACTATCCACGGAGTACTCCTGAGGTATTTTTCACTCTATACTCAATTTTCTTTTCTTTAATTAATTAAGTTCAAACGGATATTAATTATTTGATTATATATAAATATATTCACTGAAAATTCAGAGAGTGACCATGTATAAGGGGTTATTGTCTTTTAGAAAATTATCCCCAATATATAGGGATCACAACGAGGTAAGATACTTATGGGTACGTAGTTATGGTATCTTTACTCGTGGTGTCGTGTCCAATTACTCTAACGACTAGATAATCTAAGGGCCGGTTAGTAAACAAACATCCATTAAAGGAGTGTTTGATTGCTCAATTTCCTATTTTACTATAACAGTAAATTGTAAGTAATTCAAATTGGTCCTAAATCTTATTTTGGTTTTACATGTCATGAGTAATTTTTTTTTATCGTGAGTTTAGGTAGTCCAATTAGAGTCGAAAAATGCCGACTTGTACCGATTAGCCCTTGTCATCTCTAGTACTGTGAAAGGGAACCTGAAAATTTTAATTAATATTAATTTCAGTTTATTTTCATTTTTTTTCTTTACTAATTAAGTACAAAAGAAATTGGTAGTGTAGTTGATCAGTAAACTTCTATCATTTAAATAATTAGGAGTAAACAACAAAAAATACTATTATAGCTTAATCCCTAAATAGTTTAAATAAAATTATCAAACTCTACATTGTTGGTACGTAATTAGAACAAAAGCAATAGTAAAATGTTGTAATCATCGACAGCCAACCTGCAACTACCAAAACAATAAAAAAAATTGTAGAGTTAAAAATTAGGAACAATTAAAAAAAATAAAAAAAAAATTGTAGAACAGAAAGGTGTCATTTTTTTTGAAAAAAAAAATGTATTACAAAGTTACCAAAGAATTTTACTAGTACGGTATGTCACGGCAATCAACAAATGTTCTAACCTTGGAGAGGTAGAAGATAAAAAAAGTTATTTAGAGTTTAGTAAACCCTTCTACCATTAATAAAATGCCACAAACGTAAATAGATTTATAAGTTAATATATCATGTCATTAAATGTAAAGACTATTTGATTAAAATGATTCTGGTACCATACAATGAAATTAACTGAATTAAAAATTTAAATTGATATTTAAGTTAAATAATAGTTTTTATATTAATTTCTGAAAAAAAAAATTATTATTATATTATGAGGTGTTTATAAGATTTCAGTGAACACAGTAATAGTACAACAGCTAAATAGTGGATTCCTCGTGGATTTCGTGAAAAATCTAGTTGTTTTCCCATAAGTTACAATTATTTTTGTTTGTATTTTAATTAGCTAAAAATGCTTTCAAGATCCAACTCTTTAACAGGTAATAGATATTTGGATTTACATTACTGGATTTTCTATTCAATTCTCTTTTTAATCTCTAATTGAACTAACTTTACAATAAAATTACAGCTGGATTTCTGATAGATAATTTAGTCATGATGAATACTAAGATTGACTGTAATTTTTTTATAGGAAATAAAAATTGTTCACAATTAATGATCACATAATGGGTGACGTCATATTAATTAGCATTGAGATTTACAAAGTGATGACCTGATAATGATTAGAAATGTCAAAAACTTAAAATTGAATCATGTGTTATAACTTAATTTTAGTATAATATTTTTTTTTATGTAAAAGAGGAAAATAATAATAAAAAAGAAGTGCAGATGTGGGGATCTCTAATTTCGAAAGCCAAAGACGGAGGCTTAGATGTGATAGATACTTATGTCTTTTGGAATCTCCATGAGCCCCAGCCTGGTCAGGTATCACTACATAGTCTATACTATAATTATTCCTATTTGTACATTTTTATTTTAGTACCTTTATTGTATTTTCAAATTAAAATACCAGAAATTTATTTTAAAAAATTAACATAAATGACAAAATCTGGTTTTTTTTATCTAATACACTCAACAAAATTATTTAAAATGGGACTAAAAAATTTAATGTTAAACTGATTTATTGATAGATTAAAGTTTTATCTTAAATAATAATGGAATGTGCAGTATGATTTCAGTGGAAGAAGTGATATAGTGAGATTTATAAAGGAAGTCCAAGCCCAAGGCCTCTATGTTTGTCTTAGGATTGGGCCTTTTATTCAGGCCGAATGGTCTTACGGGTATTTATTTATTTTTCTAATTTTTTTAATTATCATTTTAATCAATATGTAATAAAACTATAATTAAAGTAATAATGAAATTAATTATAATTTGATGTTGTTTTGCAGAGGGCTACCATTTTGGTTGCATGATATCCCAAATATTGTTTTTCGAACAGATAATGAACCTTTTAAGGTGTCCTAATTTTCCTTAATCATCTCTATAATTATTAATTAATTAACTAGCAATTGTTTTTAATTTTTTTTTAAATTTTACTTTGTTGCAGTTACATATGCAGAATTTTACTACAAAAATAGTAACAATGTTGCAAGCAGAGAAATTGTATGCTTCACAAGGAGGCCCAATAATAATATCACAGGTCCAATTAATTATTAATTAACTATATAGTAATATTGATGAGAAATATGAGAAATTAATTGTATAAAAATAATAATAATAGATAGAGAATGAGTATACACTGGTGGAAGGAGCATATGGTGAAGATGGGAAAGCATATGTGAAATGGGCAGCAGAAATGGCAGTAGGACTAAATACAGGTGTCCCTTGGGTTATGTGCAGGCAAGATGATGCTCCTGATCCTGTGGTTAGTACTCCTTTAAGTATATTATTACAGTAACGCAGTAATTACCTATATGTTATATGAAAAAAAATTACTACTTTTTTTTTTTTTTTTTTTTTTAATTATCACTTCATACATTCGTGCTCTATGTATCAATTTAAGTAAATTCGGAAGGTAAATACGATGTTTTCAAAATAGAGGTGACAGTTGACTTTTTTGAACGAATCTTATTAAGCCGAAAATATAATTTTTTAGTTTTTTTTTTGTCATGTCATTTTTCAATGTGATCCATTTCCAAAATGGCTGTCCGCGATTATTCCAATAAAAAATTTTTCTGTTTGAAATGGTAAGAATAACTTTATTGAAACAAAATAAAGTTCGGTAATTTTTTTTAAACTAATTCTATCATTCTGATTTTGATGTATTGAGTTGTTCATCTTTAATTTCAACTTATCAAATATTTAATCTTTTATTTTTTATTACATTAAACTGATAAAAAAAAAAAAGTCAAACTTTTAATATAAAACTCAGTTAACTAAGAATTATTTATTTAATTTGTTATTATTATTATTTCTTATATATGTGATGAACTTTTCAGATAAATGCATGCAATGGATTAAGATGTGGGGAAACATTTGCTGGGCCTAATAAGCCCAATAAGCCTTCAATTTGGACTGAGAACTGGACTACTCGGTACCCCCCTTCTTCTTATTTCCCTCACTTCAACATATGCATTTTTAAGCACTTCATTTTTGTTTTTTTAGCATATTGTTCTATATACCTAAATTTCTACCTTATCCCTATGAAATAAATAAAATAATTTCACTGCCTAATTTGATATCTTAATATGTAGTAATTCAATTATATTATTTATTTTATACATACAGGTATGTGATAAGTGGAGAAGACATAGGCCAAAGACCAGTAGAGGACATTGCATTTCATGTGGCATTATTCCTCCTTACCAAGAATGGAAGCTTTGTCAATTATTACATGGTATTTATTTTTTATTCCTACATTCCATTTTTATTTTATTTTATTTCAATGAAAAAGTTAAAAAATAAATTAATTTGATTAAATCCATATATGGTGTATAGTATCATGGAGGAACTAATTTTGGAAGGACTGCTGCTGCATTTATTCCTACTAGTTACTATGATCAAGCACCCCTTGATGAATATGGTTAGTTGATTCTATTAAAAGCCGCATAATATCAATATTTTTAATTTCAATTTAAAAACACATTAATTAACTAATTACGGGTATAGGATTGATTCGACAGCCGAAATGGGGTCATTTAAAGGAATTACATGCTGCAATTAAGCTGTGTTTAACTCCATTACTATATGGAGGATTATCTGTTCTCTCCTTAGGCCAACAGCAACAAGTAAGAACATAACATTAATCTATAATATTTAATTAACGTTTAATTAACATGATTATGATATTTAATTAATGTTAATTAATTATATAGGCATATGTGTATACTGGAGGAGCAGGAGAATGTGCTGCATTTTTGGTCAACAATGACACGAAAAACGCAGTTTCGGTGCAATTCCGGGATGGCTCCTATGATTTGCCTCCGAGATCTATAAGCATTTTGCCTGATTGCAAGAATGTTGCCTATAACACTGCAAAGGTAAGTTTCCTTTCTGCAAATTAACATAATACGATGGACTTATGTGAATTAATCGAACAATTGGAAACAGGTAACGGTCCAATACATAGCAAGAAGTATGAGAAGAAGCATGTTGCTAGATGGGCCTCAAGGATGGGCCCAATACCAAGAAGCTATTCCAAATTTTGATGAAACCTCAATTAAATCAGAAACTTTGTTAGAGCAAATGAGTACTACAAAAGATGCATCTGATTATCTTTGGTATACTTTCAAGTAAGTTTATTCTTACCATTTCTTCACGAACACGGAAACGTTATTTTTAAAACATAACGTTTGATAAAATGTTTATAGGTTGGAGCAGGAATCCTCTGATCCGAATGCATTAGTAAATGTGTATTCTCTTGGGCATCTTCTACATGCATTTGTCAATGGCCAAGCTGTAGGTTCGTTCACTATATTCCATATTACAACTCTGCCAAGTTTGAATAAGGTGAATTTGGCCCCTTAAGTTGTCTCTCAAGTTTAATTTGCCCCAAAATGGAGTTTGGATATCAGTTTAGTCCTTCAATTTGTCCGTTGGCACTTCGATTATATCGGTTCAAAAGGACACATGTCGGTATATCAATATGTGTCCCTTTGTTTTGCTTTTTATGTGTTATTTTAAGCTAATTTGACTCGAGACACTAAATTGAATGACCAAATTGATCATCCACTAAATTACTCTGTAAGCCAACTTTGAATGGCCAAATTGAAGATTTATGTTGCCAATATGTGTGGCTTTCCACTCTATTTATAAACGATCCGAGCTTAAGCCAAACTGAGCTCTTAAGGCTCAGTTATAGGTTTATGAACGACCTCGATTATAATATTCATGAATAATAGAATTTTTATAAAAGTGAAAATGTAAAAAACCTATATTTATCTATACTTAGTTTTGTGTTATAGAAATTTAAAATCAACTTAATTAATGAGTTGTTTGCGAGAATTAACTAGTTGCTTACGAGCAGTTCACGAATAGGATGTTGAGTTTGAACTCGTCAATTTTCTGACAAGCTAAGTATGGACAGGCCAAATCTTGCTTGGCTCGGTTCAATTATCGTACTATTTAAATAAAATAACATGTTAAATGTGTTAATATGGTTCAGGATCTGATCAAGGAAGACACAAAAATCCACGTTTTAACCTCCAAGCCAGAGCATCCTTAAACGAAGGAGTTAACAATGTGTCCTTGCTGAGTGTTATGGTTGGATTGCCTGTACGTAAACAAACACTTCTCGTTAGTATCGTTTTTGCGTTTAGTGCCCGTATGCATTTTAGAAATAACTTTTGTCAATTTTGTGGATTGCAGGATTCAGGAGGACATCAAGAGAGAAAAGGTGCTGGATTAAGAAAAGTAACTATTCAAGCTTCACAGCTTAATAAAGACTTCTCTAATTATTCATGGGGATATCAAGTAAGGGTTTAGCCTAAATTAATTAAGTTCCCCTTTAATTAAGATTCTCCAATCCAAATTAAAATTGTGATTGAATGTAGGTGGGATTGGTAGGTGAGAAATTACAAATATACACACAACAAGGGTCAAGCCAAGTCCAGTGGTCACCATTTTCAACCAATTTCAGTCCACTAACTTGGTACAAGGTACAAAAGTGTAATTTACTTGTTAGATGTTTCAATTGGAACCTGGAATTCAAAAAGTGGGTTGGTTGTAAATTGAATTACAGACAGTGTTTGATGCACCATTAGGAGATTTACCAGTTGCTTTGAACCTTGGTTCTATGGGAAAAGGTGAAGCTTGGGTTAATGGTCAAAGCATTGGTAGATATTGGCCTTCATATCGCTCTCCAGATGGATCTTCCCAAATATGGTACGTTTGAACCAATCATATTTAAATCGATATTTTTTTTTAGTGTTTTTACATAAAAAGTTAAAGTCTCATTCACAGTTTCCGTAGAATTTTTGACATTTTCCGATAACCAGTAGATACTAAGCCTCCTCCGATCCGTTCCTACGTGTTATTATTGGTTGTTAATTTCAAGTAACTAACATAGCATAATGAGTAATTGATTTGTTGGTATAGGTACAATGTGCCAAGATCATTCCTAGCACCAAAAGGCAACTTATTAGTTGTATTTGAAGAAGTAGGTGGAAACCCTCTTCAAATATCAGTAGATACAGCCTCAATCTCACAAGTATGTAGCCATATGAGTGCTTCTAATTCTCCACCAGTTTCATCATGGAGACAAATCACATCTACTTCTTCAAAGATGCACTATAAAAAACCAGTAGTTAGACTACAATGCCCTTCTCATTCCAAGATATCTGACATTGTATTTGCAAGCTATGGAACCCCATTTGGTAATTGCACCACTTCTACTTATTCTGCTGGTTCATGTCACTCCTCTACCTCTAAAGCCATTGCTCAAAAGGTACTTCTTTCATTACTTTCGGATGCACGTGCAAAATTGGTCTCACAATCGATCAATCATGTGTTCGGTACTGATGGAAATTGATTTTTGTGCAGGCTTGTGTAGGACGGATGAGATGTTCGATTCCTGTATCGAATAGATATTTTGGTGGAGATCCGTGTTTAACTAAGGATAAGTTCTTGTTAGTTGTTGCAGAATGCAAATGGTAATACGGTTAGTTTAGATATGGGAATTCTTAGAAATTTTGTGAATCACATTTTTATGGACATGAGGATATTTATTATTTGATTGTTAGTTATCCATTGATTAATTAACGTTACTTATTCACTCATTTTGCAAATTGATGCTTCGTACATTATTAAGCAAATCAATTTCATATTCATTTCGTAATAGAATTCAAGCTCCATACAAACTTTCGATTAAAATCACGTAGAAAATGCATTTTCAAATCCAATCCCCTCCCTATATACTCTGATTTTTGTATTTTGATAACCATTACCTTTTTCAATCTGTTTCGATTTGGAATATAAATGTTCAACACAATTTCAAACAAAAAAATGCAGCAAAAGAAACTAGAAAAGATAAAGAAGTTGGAAGAAAGGGCATTCTGGTCCATCAGAGAGTTATCTCCACAAAAGAAAAGAATTCATCAACTACAAAACCATCACCCTTCTGATTCCAATAAACCGCACATTCAAAAAGTCATGTCAAATATTTTGAAATTACTAAGAGTAAGATTACTTCAATTTACAAATTAGTTCAAGCACTCGATACAATATTTCAAAATAATGCTCATGAGTTTGATGAAAGTCAATGAAATCTTATGGAAGTGGATGGAATCTATTCCTAACTCATTTGAAAAATATTGAAACTCTTAGTAAATGTTTAATAAACTTCTCAATGAATTTGAAAGAAAAGGTAACATTGCAATGTCAATTTTATCAAATTTCGCACATTCCGAAATTCAGAAAAAAAGTGCATGAAATTGACTGAAATTATATAAAGCCCACTAAAATTAAGATCAAAATGAATGAAGAAGTTAAAAATGTTAGAAAAAAATTACATATAAAAGAATTTATTCAACAAATTTGGTATATAAGTCTGACCGTCAGCATGTGCATAGATAAGGAGTGCCATTTCTTAGAGTGTAAGACTGAAAGGGGTCCAAATCTTTTTTCTATATATATATATATATATATAGTTATAACACTCGTTCAGACATAAAGTGATACGACCTCAGACACCGGAAATGTTAATGATAGAGGCGAGATGAAGTTGCGAAGGTCGGGGCGACCAACACGCGTTCCGGGTTGGCATGCTGATTACATCAAGTAGCTTTAGGATTCCTTACTCAACAAGGAATTGTTATTACTTTCCTAATTATAATAGTTTATTGCTTTCCTAGTTATATTAGATTTCTAATCCCAGTAGCTGTAGGATTTATACTTTATAAATAGAGCAAGCTTTGTAATAGAGAGGATATCTTGGAATAAAATTATCAATTCAGTTGCTCTAGCTAGAATAGAGTTTGGTGTTCTTGATTGTCTTCACCCAAAGACGATCCCTTATTGATCGATTTCAAAGTAGAGTCGTATCATAAAGGATGTGCAAATAGTATGATATTTCAGGCATAAAAGGAATCAAATTTATATTTAAAACTTTTAAATACAATTTATTATTACGAAGGGGTCTTATCTCTTAGTTGTTGGTATGAATTTCAAAACGTTAAAATGAAAATTCAACCAATTTAGGATTATATGAAATTCAATAAAATTATATCAAACGTATTCAAATAATTAAAAAAAAAAGTATTAACAAAAACAAATTTTATATGGTTTTCGAAAATAATACATTGTAATTTCAAACAAAACAAATAAATATACAATAGAATATATTTTAATCGAGAAAATTTAACATACGCCGTGCATACCACATATGATATATGATGTGGTATGCCAAACCAATAAGAAATTGCCACGTACTTAATTTCATCTGTTTGTGTTTCATTCTCTCTATCTCTCCAAACCAGCTCTACCGTCTACCATGCTTTTGCCGTTCTGAATTAATTCCATCTCTTTGTGTTTCTTTCTCTCTATCTCTCCAAACTAGCTCCACCGTCCACACTACTTTTGCCGGCTTGAAGGTTACCGACAACTGGTAATTGCATAATTAAAAGTGGGATAAGGAGATAAAAAGTTCCGATCCAACTAAATAGCATAGCAAAAAGATTTCTTTTTCTTCTTGCCACTCAATTCTGTTTTTGTCTTAGCACATATGGCCTTTCTTTCTTGGTTCTCAAAGGCAATCAACCCAACTCAATTCTTGCTTGAATCATGTCCTGTGTTTTCTCCTTATACTGTGCGATTTTAATTAAGTTTTTGAATTGAAAAGTTTTATGGGTTTATTGTTTATTTTGATTAGGTTTCATATCTTTATTGTCCAGCATATCACACGGTTCCAGATCCAAAGTATTACTGGATTTTTGTCTCTTAGAATAGACTCAGGAATTCAATGTTGCAGTGGATCAATAAAGCTACAGTAAAAGAATAATCGGCTAAAAGATTTAGAGAAAAGTAGATTAATTTTGGATTTAAAAATTGGTCCAACATATATTGGCCTTACATTTTTTATAAGATGTGCTTGCCGAACTAAAGCGGCCGGAGATGAAAGAGTGGAGTTGGCTTTGATCGATGGTGTTAATTTGGAAGAAGAGATAAAAAGAAGTATATAAGAACAGGGAATCAGGTTATAGTCGTGCAAAATATAAACTGTGATTGTGTCTTATTTTACTACGTGCCATGTTTTGATTGGTTTGGCATACCACATCAGTGGTATGCCGGGCGTATACTAAAATTACTCATTTTAATCTTATTTACAAAAGGAACTAAAATGTTATTACTAGTCACGAATATTACTTTAGTACTTTACATAAAAAAAATAATAAAAAAAAAATGTTCATAATAACTATCAATCTGTTCATCATCTTGAGGGCCATAAAATTATTTCACATATAAATTATTACTCTTGTATACATTCACATGCTTCATCTTGCTTAGTGACGAAGTTTGAATTATAATTTGGGAGGCATATGAACATATATATATATATATATATATATATATATATATATATATATATATATATATATTCAAATAAATAAATAAATAAATTTTGAGAAATAATAAAATACTCACAAACATGAATAATCGTTCTTCTTTTCAATCAAAGTGTTCTTCGACGTTCTTTCAAAGATTTGAAGTCATATATAATTGTATCTGAATCAAATTTTTTTTTTTTTATAACAATACATCTCTCAATCTGAATGACTAACCAATTAAGAAGAAACTCATCTTTCATTTTTATTTTGAAACCTTATTTTAATTAGAAATAAAATAATACGATAAAACTTAATTGGTTCATAAATACTAACCTCAATTATGTTTGGATGATGGAGTTTTTTTTTTCCAATTTGCACTCAAGAAAAAGAATGAATTGATGGTTGAGAGTGATTCTTCTTATGTTGTGCATCTGTTTCGTTCTCGATTGATGGTTCCGTGGACTATGAGGGTGTATTGGCATAACTGTTTGGAGCATATGTTACAGATGGAAGTAGTTTTTTCTCATGTGTTCAGGAAAGGTAATCAAGTTGCGGATAAGCTGGCTGATTTTGGTAGAGTTAGTCCGGATTTTTGTTGGTGGGATGGAATTCCGGATTTTTGTTTTTTTCTCCTTCGCGATAATGCTTTAGGTAGGGATTCTTTCCGTTTTGTTTAGTTATTGTTTTCTGGATGCTCTGTTGTTAATTTTTTATTTTGCTTTTAATAATATTGGGTATCACCCAACCTTTATTCAAAAAAATAAGGAGATAATATAAAAGGTAAGAGAATGAAGAGCTTTATTAATTACCCAAAGATTTTTGCTACTTAAAACTTATCTTTTGAGTTTTAATTAATTTTGTGTGTAGGTGGCGGGAGATTCTTATATAAATTATCCTTGCAGAACATTATTTCGATCTTTAACATACAATTGCTAAAAGAATAAAAAATTTCTCCATTTAATACTATTATTAATAATTTTTATTTAATTATTTAAATTATTTTTATTAATCTTTAATATTATATTTTCTATATTTTTTATTAATTTAAAATATATCTATATTACATAATAATAATAATAATAATAATAATAATTTATTATAATTTTATCAAACATTAATTATTATTATTTTCTTATAATTTATCAGATTTTTTGGATTGAATTTGGTCGAACATCCTTTAGATAGATTTTTTTAATTAGAAATTTCTAAACAAAATTTTATTTAAACCACTTATAACCATTAACTAATCAAACCAACATGATGAAGTATTATTATTAATCTGTATGCTATTAGTATATAAATATTAAAAAAAAAAAGATGAGGATCCGAAAATGTTTTTTTTTTCAGATAAATTGGGCAATTATATATTTTGCCATGTTTTAGCCGTAAAGTATTTCTATCCACCAGATGAGAATGAAACACCCACGTATTTATTATTAATTATTTAAATAAATTGCATTCTCAGATCCCAAGGAATGATCCGTTACTGGAAAAGTAATTACTATAAAATATAGAAAAAAGGAAATAAAGACAAAAATAGAAATGGAAATGATTTAAAATAATAATAAAAATACCCCACTCACTCACTGAGTCTGACTTGTGGATTAGGACTTGCTCTGCTCTACTATACTAATTTTTAAAAACGTTTCTGTTTGTCACATCCAATAATTGCATATTAATATTTGACTTAAGACATCAAAACTCCCTCAACATATTAAAAAGCTTGATTGTCCTTCTAAATTTATATGATATCTCGTTAACTCTCTCAACTTGCTTAAATAATATATTGATTATTTAAATTTATTTAAAATAACCCATTAATCATTTTAACTTACTTACAGTGATCCCTTTACCACTGAAATTATTTAAACTGATATAAATTACAATTTGTCTATATCCGTAAAAAAAGTCAAAACTCAAAGGCTTAATTCGTAATTTTGAATCTTTAAAACACATTGATTTTCTATTTTGTATATTTGATAAGAACAGAGTAAATTGAAGAATTGAAGAATTTCATTAATGGAGGAAGTGAATGTTACAAAATAAGAAGAAAAATTGAGTTACAGAGAAGAGAAATAAAGAGAGATTGAATAGAAAACCCTAACCTTCTAACTAACTATCAACTATATTAAATATAGTTGTTACAATCCTAGAGTTACCCGTACCAACAATAACCAACAACTAATCCTAATTTACAACAATGCCACTATGCTGCAATTATACAATTAATCAATATGTTAACCCCCCTCCCCCCCCCCCCCCCCCCCCCCTCAAGCTAAGAGTGGTGAGAAAACAACATGAAGAATAACCAAAAAAAAAAAACTAAGTTAAAGTAGACTGATGAATATCTAAAAAACCTAAACGCTGCAAAAGAGATTGAAATTATGGAGAATGTAAAGCTTTGGTGAAACAATCTGCCAGCTGATCTTTCGAACTTACTGGCAACAAATGAACCACCTTAGCTTGAACCTTTTCTCTTACAAAATGACAATTTATTTCTAAGTGTTTAGTTCTTTCATGAAAAACGGGATTTTTAGCAATATGCATAGCTGAAATATTATCACAGAAAAGTAAAGCTGGTTGTAAATGAGAAATTTGAAAATCCTGTAAAAGATAAAGTAACCATTGTAACTCACAGGTAGTAGTTGACATTGCCCTGTATTCTGCTTCTAAAGAGGACCTATTAACTGTTTGCCGCTTCTTAGCTTTCCAACTAATAAGAGAACTACCTAACATGACACAAAATCTTGTGACTGATTTTCTGGACTCTTTACAATTAACCCAGTCAGAGTCAGTAAATGCCTGCAATTGAATAGATGTTGATAACCAGTGATGAATTTCCGATCAACTTCCTTCCCTGTGGGGGCGTCGTTGGGTTCGACGGGAGGAAGCTCTGATGCCAAAGTCAGTATGGAAAAGGGAGAATAAACTATATTGACAAGGTAGGGTTTAAGAGAGAGAATGAATGTGTACCTCAATAGCTTGGGGTGCAAGCTATTTATAGTCATGTGATCATAACTCCCAGTAACCAGAAAGTCTTCATTAATGCCTCATTAATGGCGGTTACGGATCTCCTTTAGTGTGGCCGTTAGCTCATTAACGGTCCATTAATTGTCTTTATTGGGAATCGGCTCAACCGTTCGCCAGGCGAATCGAGGCATGATGGCGAGTCTCACGTAGTTTTGACTACGGATCTCGTGTGGCAGAGTCTAGGTGATCCGCCACTCGGATGACTTGCTTGATACGACATTGCTTCCTTGGCGCTCCCAATACACTGTCGTTTTGGTAAATATCCTCTTTGATCCCGTGGAGAATATCTCGATGTTATCAGAAGCCCCCCCAAAGTTCCGTTGAAGTCCTTTAGGGCTTTTGCACTTCCTTGCACGCCGTCATGATGAATCACATTTATGGTCACTCTGTTCCAGGTCATTCATAGAGCGACAGGTGTCCCGGGCGCGCTGCTCGAGGTGTGATGTGATATCTTCTTCAACTTCTCTCTCTTCTCTCCGATTCATTTGCGTTTTCCTCCCTCAGTTTGCTTCGAGTTTTTCCAGAGCTTTTTCCGACGTCAAGAATCTTCAAAGCTTCCAACTCTCATGTAAGTGAGCCTTTTCGTCTTGTTTTCTGGGTTTTTATGAGTTCTTCCTTTGAGTCCACCATCGAACTCTTTAATCTGACCACTTCCTCTGAAACTATAATTAGTTGGACCACTTCTTCTGAGAGTTCTAATTCTTCTGAAAGTACACCTAGTTGTGATTTAACCGAGTTGTGTGACTCGGCGAGGGAGAGTAAAAGTCGTCAAACTCGTTTAGTTAGGACTCAGAATTTTCCCACCGTCGTGACCCATATTGTTCCGGCAATAGATTCTAGGAGATTTTTCGGAATGGAGGCTTCTCCCTCGACTCCATTTAGAAAAAAGTTGCCTAGGGCGGAGTCTACTTCGTCCCGTATGAGCGCTTCAGATCTAGCTAATCTGGCGGATCGTTACCCCTGGCTCAAACATTACGAGATTGAGTTGGCGGCTGCTCATCAGCGACCCGCCTGTCCGCCCATAGGGTACCTGTCTGTTTATAGCTGTCATGTGGAGAGGGGATTCCGTCTTCCTCTTCCTAAAATGATGGCGGATATCTTGGAGTACTATGGGATCACTGTCTGCCAGCTGCATCCAAATGGCTGGTTAGATATGGCCCTAGACTGTTATTTAGCTTCGAACCTGGGGGTAGTCTGTAATCCCCGAGTCTTCCGGTCTCTTCATAATCCCACGAAGCGAAAGTCCGAGTCTTTTTATACCTTCGCCAAATTCAAAACTTATTCGCCTTTCTGCGGTAAGATGTCGAACGTCCATCTCTGGGACGAAAGATTTTTCTTTCTTAAGATGAAAAAGGATGAACCCCTGGGATTTCTGTCGGTTTGGAATGCCAAACCTCTGCACATGGCTGGAGATTTGCGTATACTGACGGACAGCGATGAGAAAGTGGCGGATCTCATGAAAAGCATCAAGGCAGATGCTTGGACGTACGCTGACGCTTTGGAATTCATGATGAATGACATTCCACTGATCCGTCGCGATGGGGACATGATTACTTACGTGAAGTTTACACAATTAGATGAAGGTAACCTTGTTTCTTCCTTGAACTTTGATTATTTCATTGTTCCCTTGTCAGGGGTTTGTCTGAGGCCAGTCGCGCCCTTGTAGAGATGCGTAAAAAACAAAAGGAGCTGGAGCTGGAGGCCCAAAAGGGTACGCAGGTGGAAGATCCCCAAAAGAGTGTTGGGAAACGTCCTGCTGAGGGCGCCGCGAATCCTCCCCTGCAGAAGAAGAAGAGATATGTCGCTTCCGGTGGAGGAAAGTTAATGGCGGATGCCATGAGAGCTGAGAAGCCAATAACGGAGCTAGAGCAGGTATGTTTGCCTCACCGTCTTTTCTTTTCCTACCATGAATGTTAATTTTGGCCTTTTAATTCTTGCGCAGGTGGTGAAGCCTAACTTAGGAGGGTATTGGCTCGCCAAGTATGGTGATAAGGGGTCCGTTAGGAATGAGTCCGTTATCAACGATCTTGATGAGGCTCTGGGTCAGCTTGGAGAAGTTCAAGTGAACCGGGACAAGTTCTCTGGGTCAGCCCATGCCAAGATGGGTAAAAGGGATCTCCTGCTGGTGAGTTTTCTCTTTATTTTATATTTGTGGATGAAAGAGTGATCTTCCTTGAGGAGATTTTCGTTCCTTACACCATCCTTTGTTTTGATAGGCTTACACACACATGCGTGCTATGGAGGTGGATCTACTCCAAGGGGTGGCGGATAAGGCGACCATAAAAAGGCTGGAGAAAGAGGTCGTCGTTGCCAACGCGAACGCTGCCTCCGCTATTGCTCTTAATGAGAGTAAGGATGCTGAGATCCGCAGCCTGAAGGAGAAGATGGAGAAGGATACTAAGGACCATAAGGCTGCCTTGTCAAACGCGGAGATCCTGGTAGGGGAACGTGCTTACTATTATGGCGAGTGGATCATGGCGTACGTTAAACTTGCCCACCCCGAGATTGATTTTGTGGACCCTGAGTACGTGGTCCCCAAGGTTGAGGATTGCCTTAAGTATCGCAAGATCCCGAACATTAAGGACTTCATCCGCGATCATATTCGCAAGGTGATGAGCGGATCCGCTGAAGAGAGCAAACCCCTTATCGATCTCGAATCAGAGAACCTCGACGAAACATCCCAGGGGGTGGGTGATAAGAATAATGAAATAGTTGATTGTACGGTTCCTCAGGAAGGAACCATTACTGTAGAAAAGGAGGCTCCTCTGGAGGGAGCATCTGTTGAGAAAGATGCTGAGGAGGATGCTCCTATAAGTGTTTAGTTTTGTAAATGTAACTTGAGTACAATTTATTTTAATCCTTTACTTTACGCTTTATATCTTTCAGCAAGTAAAGTTATAGGTTTTAGGATTTATTCTGAGGTAGGTGGCCAGCCATACCCTGGAATGTGAGCCTTTTTGAAGCTTTTATTCCTTTAGAGGAAGTTAAGCTGCCTTAGGCGATCAATTTGCTTCCTACCTTTGAGGTGAATTGATCCGCCATTAGGACTTACGACTCTTCTTTGGAAAGAGTATTCGAGAGTGTAAAGATCTCACGTCTGAGAAATGTTTTAACTCTATCTCTGACGGTGATCAATTATTTCCTATCTTTGAGGTAAATTGATCCGCCGCTGAGACTGTTTTCCTATCTTTGAGGAGAAAGTAGTTATGCCTATGATAGCATTATTCTACTGTGGGAATGCGTTTGTTTGTTGCCTCCCCCTCTTTTGAATCTAGAATATTTATATTACTGCAAGGAAATTACTCAAAGAAAGAATTTGCAAGATGAAAATATCTCTTCATTAAATGGCGATTCGCCTTATTACAACGAATTTGGTCTTATACGTGAGCCTCGTTAAAACCTTTAATAAGAAAAACCACATGGGATAAAAACTTACTAAAGGAAAAAGAGTACTCAAGACCTTGGTTACATTTTACTTTCTGGAGAAATATTTGAGGAGGTTCTGAATATTCCACGTCTGTGGCAATGTATTTCCCTCCATATCTTGGATCTTGAAAGTGGCAGGTCCGATTTTGGTGACAATTTTATATGGCCCCGTCCAGGTGACCCCCAACTTTCCTTTGCCTTCTAAAGACTGAATTTTGTCCGCCTTTCAGAGTACAAGATCTCCTAGGTTTAAGTCCACTAGTTTGGCGTGTTTATTGTGATAGGTTGCAATCCTCTGTTTATAGGCGGCCATTCGCACATACGCCTTCTCTCTTCTTGCTTCCAATTGGTCAAGACTTTCTTTTAACCTTTGGTCATTCCTGTCTTAGCAGTAAAACAAGACTCTGTCACTAGGAATCTGGATCTCGATGGGGATCACAGCTTCAACACCATAGGTGAGGGCGAATGGTGATTCACCGGTTGCAGTTCGAGGAGTGGTTCTATATGCCCATAGGACATTCATGAGGTGATCCGCCCACTTTTTATTATGCTCCCCCAGTCTCTTTTTTATGCCTTTGACAATCGTTCAATTTGTTACCTCGGTCATCCCGTTGGATTGGGGGTAGTAAACGGAGGCAAACCTGTTTTGAATGCCTTGACTTTCGCAGAATGTTCTGAACTCTCCACAATTGAACTGCGTCCCGTTGTTAGTAATAATTGTGTGGGGAACTCCGAATCTTCCAACTATGTTGTCTCTGACAAACTCAACCATCTGTTCTGCATTTATAGATGAGACAGCCTCGGCCTCTACCCACTTCGTAAAGTGATCCACAGCTACTACCACATACCTTCTCTGTCTTTTGGTAGGAGGAAAGGGACCGACAATGTCGATTCCCCAAACTGCAAAGGGTCGCCCTTCGATGATGGGCTTTTGAAGATTCTTAGCCGTGTGAGATTCATTTGCATGAACCTGGCAATTGTGACAGGATTCTACCAGCCTCTGAGCATCAAGTTCCGCCGTGGGCCAATAAAATCCTGCCAGTCTAGACTTTTTCAAAATGGAGGCGGATGCTTCATGAGCTCCGCAAGTACCCTCGTGTAGCTCCTTGAGGATCTGTCGTCCCCCTTCCGTCGTGACACACTTCAACCAGGGATGTCCAAAAGATTTTCTATATAGGCAATCATTTATTTTTGGGATTTTTCCCCATGTTGGTGTACTCCCCTCCTTTTGGTTCGGGGTATGAAATGCTCCGTTTGTGCTGGCTATTCTCTATCCACATTAGCACTTCACTTTTGGAGGCATTTTAATGGTGTAAACGACGGTATGTATGCGGATTTGTTCCTAGATCCTCTTCACCTACCTCGGGATGACGAATCAGGGAGTTTTTCCTTGTCCCGTCTACGAGATTCGCCTTTGTCTCTCTTGGGTGGAGATACAGACTCTCTGCGGATGTCGTCAACCTCCATGAAATCCTTGCATCTTTCTATCAGCTCTGCCATATTCCTCGGTTTGTTTCTGATTAGATCCTCTTGTAAGCTTTTACATGTTGTGTTCTTCACTAGCTCTTCCACTGCCATGGAGACATCCACATCAACAATGCGGATACACAACTTGTTGAAATTGTCGACATACTCCCGAAAGGGTTCATTCTCTTTTTGTTTCAACTCAAAGAGCTTTCGCGATTTAACCACTAGAGGAATGCATCCGGTGAATTTCGCACAAAATTCTCGACTTAACTGATCCCAGCTGTTTATCGATCCTGGGGGAAGGGACTGGAACCAGTCGTAGGCAGGACCTTTGAGCGTAGTGAGGAACATCCGACACAGCACTGCCTCACTGGCCCGATTAAGGCCAAGCAACATGCGATACTTCCTTGCATGGGCTTCAAGATTATCCTCACCTGAGTAGACTTGGATGTTGGGAATCTTAAAGTGCCTCTCAGTTTCCTCAGCCTTGATCCACGCAGTGAAAGGCAAATCAGTTGGCGAATGGGTTATGCCTGGCATTCTCCTCGTTCTAACGGTGTATCTCGGCTCTTATCTGCTCCGTGATAGTACCTCAATCCTCCCTAGGACGCCTTCTGCTTGGAGGTCTACTCTGAGAAAACGAAGAGCTAGAGTCGGATGATGGATCTGATGGTGACCTTTGTTAAGCCCAAAATATACCTAAAATATCATTAATATTTACATCATTATTATTACAAATTTATGTTGTTTATATCTGTTTAGATTACTTTTACTCTCGAATATCTTTCTTTCTTGCAATGTACCAAAATATTTGGTAAAATCCAAATATGAACGAAAAAGAATCAAAAACAGAAGAAAAACCCTACCAAAGGAGTCAAAGATGACGTAAATCAAAAGCGCCAAGTCAAGAACACGAACGAGAGCTAAGAAGTGAAAAACACAACGAGCCGCGACAGCGAATCCACCACCCGCGGCCGCGACACGCATGGTTCAACTACTTCCTCCCTTCGTCCAAAGCTCAACTTAATGCTCCCCCATTCACGGCCGAGGATCTCCATTCTCGGTAAGTGCAGAAATTCTGCCAAAGTACAATGAACATATGTTAAAATCCAAGAAACGCGTTCTTTCGGGTGGATAAAGACGTCTCTTCAGAACAAACACAATTCTTCACAACGGATACGACTCTTCACAAAGGACACATCACTTCAGTCACAACCCTTCAACATCTATAAATAAAGAGTTGATAAGGAGAGAAAAAGAGGATAATATGTTATGTTATGTAATGTAATGTAATATTGAGAGAGTTAGATTAGTGCAGAGTTTATGCAGAAACTCTGACTCAGAAAAGAGTCAGAGTTTAGATTTTATTTCTGTTCAAAGCAATATGCTGTACACACATTGTTTACTCAATAATAACAAGTTTAGTAGCATTTAGACATTGTTCCAGTTTAGTTTACATTTTGGTGGTAGATGAGATTATTCTCCATTCCAAAGATTCGGCGAGAAGAATTAGTAAAAGGATCCGCCCCTAAGCCTGACAACCTCTAAGGAAACCCAAGGAAGGGACTGATCATCCGTTCACTTGCACGCCCTCGAAGGGTCCATGCGATTTCACTCTGTAAACTTGTATCAATTTATATTTCATCTAATAAAGTCCGTTCTATTCGATAAATCGTTATGCAGCACTTATGGTAACCAATCCAATATAAGTGAGGCTGGTGTTTTCATTAAAACGTAGTTAAATTCAAAATCATTACAAGGAAACTTTGTTGAACACTTAGACAAATTATCATCTCGAAAGAGTTTTAATTTGATTAAGGGCAACTATCCCGAAAGGGTTTTTCCACGTTCAAAGCCAATTAATTAGAGGTTCCGTTATTTATTTCATCGTTATAATTTGTACAAAGTTTAAAGTTGTTTTCTTTGCTTAATGCAAACGAATACATTTATTTGTTTTTCTAAAAGTTCTAAACGTTCCTGTCTTGCAAATTAACTTTTAAATCATAAATAATTTCTAACATCTAAATACTTTAATCTAATTCTATTTCTAGCAATTTCAAAACCAAATCCAATTTCAAATAACGTTTATCTATTTAATAAACCTTAAGTCGTATTTAAACTAAATTAATATAAGTTTTCGTTAAAAAGCGTTCTCTGTGGGATCGATATTTTTATTACTACAAACGAAACCGTGCACTTGCGGAAATCGCTCAACAAGTTTTTGGCGCCGTTGCCGGGAAACGCCAAATTTTTAACAAAAAATTATATTATTCGTGTTTTATTTCGAACTTTGGTTTATACATCTATTTATTTATTTATTTATAGTTTTTATTTATTTATTGAGGATGGTCACTAGGACTAAATCCTCATTGTTATTTAACGTTTGCAATTAAATGTTTGCAGATAAGAAAATCCAAGTTTTTTCAAAGATAAACTGGAGATTTGATCATCAGTATAAATTCACAGAAGGAGTCTACAGAAAAGAAATCCAGTTAACAGATAAATCATAGAAGGGAAATTCGAATAATCTCTTCTAAAACCTTTAACCCTTTTCTATAAACTTAACCCTTCACCAAAACATCATATCTTTTTGTTAAAAAATTTATTCAATTCCTACACTAAACCCAAATAATTTCCTTTTTATCATTCCTTTAAAACACCTACATTTATCTCTCTAAGAAATCACCATGGAAAATCTTCTCAGACAGATGAACAAGTAGGATGAAATTACCTTATTCGCTAGGAAGGAATTGTATACTTTTAATATAGTTTTGAAAGTTTCAGTTAATGTACGTAGTTTTTGTTCACGTACGGAACCAAAAGTTCGGGCATTCAACCGAAATCATTAGATCCTTAATTTGAGAAAACGCTAAAAAAAAGGGGGCCTAAAAAAAAGAAAATACCAAAAAAAATAAAAAACCCAAAAGAAAGAAAAAATATATATAATAATAATTTCAAAGATTTGGGATGCAATTCTAATTTTTGATTCCAAATTGAAATTATCTCCAGGTAAGTTTTCAAACCTTTTGTTGTTTATCCTTAGTCTCGTTTGTTGTTTTATTTTCATCTTTACTTGTTTTAAATTTAATTTACATTTGTTTATAATTTATAATTTTTAGTTTTTAAATATGCGTATGTCGAGTTTTAAATCAATAAAAATTTATTTAAGTCATGTTCTAAGTTTGTCCAAGCAAAAGGAATAAAAAAATATATTTCTGAACTTACTGAGAATATGAATTCTCAGTTGAGAATTTTACTTTCTTTGCCTTATAAATTTCTGAACTTACAGAGAATCTGAATTCTCAGTTGAGAATTCAGAATTTCAAAATTTCAAGGGAAATGAAGAGAAAATAAAAATTTCTGAACTTACCGAGGATTGAAATCCTCGGCCGAGGATCGAAATTCTCTGTAACATCAGCGGAAAAAAAAAAAAATTTTAGCGTGCCGCGACCGCGTCTCAGTATCCTCGGTCGTGACACGGTGAATTCCTGCAGAATCAGACCTGTATTCTTCTTTTCCTGCAGACACAATTTTTTAGAAACGAAAAATTGAGTTTCTTCATCTTTAGGAGGTTTGATTAACACCTTTTCACATCAAAACAACACCTACTTTCATCCTATGATTTTATAAATAAGTTATAGAGGATCAAAGTTCTGTTACATTCTTTTCATCTCTGTCATAAATCTCTGATTTTCTTATATCTTTATTAACCAGAAACAAAGTTAAGAGAACTTTGCTTCCTTACCTATTTTCAAACACCATGATTTCTGTTTCAGACAATAAACGTCCTGACTTATCAGCACGCTATGGTTGTTTCTTTCCGGTGTATAATCATGATGAGGGACGTCGTTATTATCAATTTCGATATACAATGCCCGTCGGGATGTTATATATGGACGAGTTCTTGAATGATGAACTCGGAATAAGCGACGAGATGAATCGCTATTTGGAGAAATTGGGGTGGACTAAGTTTGCTCATATGAAATTTCCAATAATTAGAGATTGGATTCTGGAATTTCTCTGTTCTGTACGTTTTGTTAACAAACGTCGGATGCGTCTTAGTTTTCGCCACGACGGCAAAACTTATACATTTGGCTACCCAGAGTTACATGCCTGGTTTGGTTTTCCCCTACGGGATACATCCACACATCGTCCTGGCAGAAATATGACGTCTAGAGACATTTGGCGAATGCTAACTGGTTTTTGGCGTTTCAATCCCAGACTCGCCTATAATAAAAGTATCAAATCCAATTCTATGGTTTATTTACATAAATTCTTGTGTCACAGTTTGTTTGGACGCACTTCTAGTAGTATGGTCCAAGACACAGACCTGTATGTCTTAGGCGACATCTTCCGAGGCAATACCGTGAATTCATCGAAGATTTTGATGGACGGTCTGGTTGCCGCTTCTAGGTTGAAAGGGAGAAAGTCAACGGGATATGGGAATATAATCTGTGGCATTATACTCGGAGCGAAAGGATTAGTCGATGTTCCGTGGACCGATCCAGAACCCTTTCCATTTATGGATTATGAATACATGGAAAAAGAGGGCCTGGTTAAAAATGTTTTTAGGATTGGCCCACAATTTCTTTCTGCAGAAGAAAGACAGATCTTCGTGCAGGCGAAGATTGATCGTTATCGGGCCTGGTTAAAAATGTTTTCAGGATTGGCCCACAATTCAACGGGATGACGTTTTAATTTGCCTTTCTGTTGTTTAGTATTTTTGTTTTCACATAGTATGTAAATAGGTTTGTTTGTTTATAATTAAATTCATATTTATTTCATGCAATAATAATAAATCCATTCTTTTTATTTCGTCTGAATATTAGTTTTATGTCTGTTTAAATTTTCTCAGAGATAATTAATCGATGACAATAATTCTCAGTTTATATTTAACATCTTATGAATCTATTAAATAAGACATTAATAAGTACATGTCTAAATTAAATGTAAATGACTAAATATAGATTCATTTAACTTCTTAATGTTTTTTTCATAACCTTTGCTATTCTTATCTTCATTGAATTAATTATATCATTTGTTTTTTCCATTAATAAGGACAAACCTTTGGTTTTCCTTATCATTTAATGTTTTACATTTATGTTTTTAAGTACAGATTACATTTTCAAGGAGTTCAGGATATAATTTCTCAAGAAATTACACAAAACATAGTTAAAATGCAAAATATGGATGATCAGGGGCTGATCCGCGGCCGAGAATGTCAAATTCTCGGTAACTTCAGCGAGCAACGCAAGAAAATTCAGAGAAAATTTCTCTGAATACCGGGTGCCGCGGCCGCGGATGGGTATCCTCGGTTGCGACCCGCGGCCTGTAGAGCCACCAGTTCCGGATTTTTGACTTCAATTGAGCCAATTCCTATTCCTTCCATAACTCCTAAACACCTATATTTTACCCCTATATATACCTATCCCTTACACAAACCTAACATCACTTTCTATTTTTCCCAATTACACAACCCAATCTCTTCCCCGTACAATTAAATCCACACCATATCACCTTTACTTTTACCATATTTTTTTTTATAATTCTTTCCCAACAACAACATTCGTAGCTTAAAATGCCTAAACAACGTAGATTACTCTTTCCCATGCTACAAAGGAATGAGAGGATTACATTTAGGGATTTAAGTTACTTTATGAAGTTGGGGATGAAGAGATGCGTATTCGGTTTGGACATATTATGCCTCGTTTAGCCGAATTTAAAGTACACTTGTAGCACACTCCTACAGAATAATAGTCCATGCTTCCAGTTTCGACACATAAGCATGTTACTATGCGTACTTTGATTACGGTTTTGCAAGTTCGATGTTGGTACTACAAGTTCACAGGGCAATGGTATTACAGAGGATGGTAATGAGCAGCCCATTTTTGGTAAGGATGACGATACGCCATATGACGATGAAGCAGATGCACAAGGGCGTGTTGTTTCCTACACACAAGCACAACAGTTTGGTTAGATGATATTGTTACAAGCATCTCAAGATAATGATCCGGTGGATTTAAGGAGAATTTTGAACCAAATCAATGCCAATAATCGACAAATGAATTTGAGGATTGATGATTTGGTAGAGAACAACATGGTGATGAATGACAACCTCAATCCTTTGAGGCGTGAGCATAGATCGACTCGGCATCGGATGCTTTCGTTTTTCCGTCGCCGAAATGTGGAACCTTCACCAACACCTCCGGATTCCCCGCCGCATGCTTAGGTTTTATCTTTTATTTTTATCTTATCTTGTTTTAATTTCAGTTTCGTACATTTTTATTTCTTATGTTTCGTACAATTTCAGTTTTAATTTAATTTTATGATGCATGTTTTCTTTGCTATATCTTTCATTTCTTTCCGTTTGTTTTATCTTTACCGTTTTATCTCCATTTTTGCACCAATTAGGACATGGTCCAATTTAAGTGTGGGAGGAGATATATACATATATCATTTTTATACAAGCGAATGAATGAACGAATATATGCAAATGAATGAATGAATGTATGCAACACTTGTTTGTTTTCAAAAATACAAAATGCAACGTATATTGCAACACTTTTAAGTATATTGCAACAAATGAAAAAAACTTAACATTTTTTATGAAATATCATTTTTACATTTATCAAATAATCATAAGTTAAATTTCTTTTATGATTATTTTTAGGTTATCATTATCGATAGAAATAAATATTTCTATACGGGTAATATTTTTCAAAATATTTTTCACAAATCTTCGACACGATTTTAAGTAAAAATTGTCTCGAGTGAATGTATTTAAGTAATAAATTCTTTATTTTCAATCTCTATTTTATAATCATGAAATTCATGATACAATAAATCTTATTTTAAATTTTCAATTAGGTTTATAGGCATTAAATTGAACTAACAATTTTTAGCTTGGTTTTGATTTTGTCTTACATTAACACCAATTGAAGTTTTTTAAGGAAACTTTAGCCATAATACATGTTGAATTTTAAGTCAATATAGGATGAATGTGCTAATTTTCTTTTTCCCAATTCATATTAATTAATCAATAAATCATATTCTTAACTTTTGGCCACGATTGAGACCAACCTTATCACAGTCGAGGTATGAAAGGGAAGAAATAAATAAGTAAAGCGTACTTTTGGCCACGATTGAGACCAACCTTATCACAATCGAGGTATGGAAGGAACGTTTAAATAAGAAAAAATTAAGCGTGTTTAAAGTTTAAAGTAACGATTGCGTCCACCCATGGCATGGTCGGTACCTCTTAAGCAAACACAAATCAAATGCATATAAAGTTACGATCGAGACCACCCTTATCACGGGCGTAACTAAGCAAATAAATTAAACTTAATACTCATATATCATAATTTAGGTTTGGGAAAGGAAATTTGGTGCTTTGAAATGCCTTGAGATGAAAGACTCAATAACATGCGTGCTTACATCGTCCCGAATACTTCAATTTAAACATTGAAATACAAGACGAATGATATATCGTATTAATACTAAGTTAGTTTGATATTTTGCGTATAAATTTGCCATGCGAAGTTAGTCTTTTCGACTTAACTAATTTAAAAGGTAAACACAAAGATATATGTTTTATTTTCATAAAGAGATAGTTAAAGAATAAGTTCAGTGAAATTTTGCTCGGGACTAGCAAAAGATTAAGTGTGGAGATTTGTTAAGCCCAAAATATACCTAAAATATCATTAATATTTACATCATTATTATTACAAATTTATGTTGTTTATATCTGTTTAGATTACTTTTACTCTCGAATATCTTTCTTTCTTGCAAGGTACCAAAATATTTGGTAAAATCCAAATATGAACGAAAAAGGATCAAAAACAGAAGAAAAACCCTACTAAAGGAGTCAAAGATGACGTAAATCAAAAGCGCCAAGTCAAGAACACGAACGAGAGCTAAGAAGTGAAAAACACAACGAGCCGCGACAGCGAATCCACCACCCGCGGCCGCGACACGCATGGTTCAACTACTTCCTCCCTTTGTCCAAAGCTCAACTTAATGCTCCCCCATTCACGGCCGAGGATCTCCATTCTCGGTAAGTGCAGAAATTCTACCAAAGTACAATGAACACATGTTAAAATCCAAGAAACGCGTTCTTTCGGGTGGATAAAGACGTCTCTTCAGAACAAACACAATTCTTCACAACGGATACGACTCTTCACAAAGGACACATCACTTCAGTCACAACCCTTCAACATCTATAAATAAAGAGTTGATAAGGAGAGAAAAAGAGGATAATATGTTATGTTATGTTATGTAATGTAATGTAATATTGAGAGAGTTAGATTAGTGCAGAGTTTATACAGAAACTCTGACTCAGAAAAGAGTCAGAGTTTAGATTTTATTTCTGTTCAAAGCAATATGCTGTACACACATTGTTTACTCAATAATAACAAGTTTAGTAGCATTTAGACATTGTTCCAGTTTAGTTTACATTTTGGTGGTAGATGAGATTATTCTCCATTCCAAAGATTCGGCGAGAAGAATTAGTAAAAGGATCCGCCCCTGAGCCTGACAACCTCTAAGGAAACCCAAGGAAGGGACTGATCATCCGTTCACTTGCACGCCCTCGAAGGGTCCATGCGATTTCACTCTGTAAACTTGTATCAATTTATATTTCATCTAATAAAGTCCGTTCTATTCCATAAATCGTTATGCAGCACTTATGGTAACCAATCTAATATAAGTGAGGCTGGTGTTTTCATTAAAACGTAGTTAAATTCAAAATCATTACAAGGAAACTTTGTTGAACACTTAGGCAAATTATCATCTCGAAAGAGTTTTAATTTGATTAAGGGCAACTATCCCGAAAGGGTTTTTCCACGTTCAAAGCCAATTAATTAGAGGTTCCGTCATTTATTTCATCGTTATAATTTGTACAAAGTTTAAAGTTGTTTTCTTTGCTTAATGCAAACGAATACATTTATTTGTTTTTCTAAAAGTTCTAAACGTTCCTGTCTTGCAAATTAACTTTTAAATCATAAATAATTTCTAACTTCTAAATACTTTAATCTAATTCTATTTCTAGCAATTTCAAAACCAAATCCAATTTCAAATAACGTTTATCTATTTAATAAACCTTAAATCGTATTTAAACTAAATTAATATAAGTTTTCGTTAAAAAGCGTTCTCTGTGGGATCGATATTTTTATTACTACAAGCGAAACCGTGCACTTGCGGAAATCGCTCAACAACCTTCTACCACCTCCGCCACGTCCGCCGGGAGGAGCTTGCCTATTTTCTCCTTGGTTTGGTGGCGGATGTTGCCTATCCTGTCGAGGTGACCCAGCTTTCCGCTCGGGGAGATCTACCTCGCCAGGGTGATCTACACCCGGGGCGAGAAGGGGATTGAGATCGCTCCTTTCCATGCGTCTTTTTACGCTTCTTGTGCCTCCGACCCTCCTGACTGCCAATGGTGATCCTAGGGTTTGCAGTGCCCCTAGGAAGATCTGGATCATTCCTTTGACTCCCTTCCGGTATCTCAGAAAACAGCCTTCGATTCAACGGTTGGCTACTCGCGAGCACTAGATTAACAACTGTGGAGTCCTCAGGGTGAGAAAGAAAAAACGACGAGTCACGAGCATTGGGTCCTATGAGAGTATTCTGCCATTGTGATGGCGTAGGAGCTGAAGGAGGACGACGGAGGTTGAATGGGGGAACTGTCAGGTAAGACCTTAGTCGACTCTCCATGGCGGGTCCATGCTCTCTTTCGATGGACCCCGTGCAAATTTTGATGAAAGAGTCAAGTGACATGCTCCCCTCTCCATGTACGGTTGGTGCATCAGGATCAACTCGACCAGCGTTCGTAACAGGATTAGTTGATGGTGTTATGGGTGGTATTTCTGTTCCTGTTGAGGGATTGGACCCTCTGCTTGTCATGTTTAAAACGTGAACGAAATCCTTATTAGGTTAGGACTCCACCTTCACCGCACCAATTGATAACCAGTGATGAATTTCCGATCAACTTCCTTCCCTGTGGGGGCGTCGTTGGGTTCGACGGGGGGAAGCTCCGATGCCAAAGTCAATATGGAAAAGGGAGAATAAACTATATTGACAAGGTAGGGTTTAAGAGAGAGAATGAATGTGTACCTCAATAGCTTGGGGTGCAAGCTATTTATAGTCATGTGATCATAACTCCCAGTAACCAGAAAGTCTCCATTAATGCCTCATTAATGGCGGTTACGGATCTCCTTTAGTGTGGCCGTTAGCTCATTAACGGTCCATTAATTGTCTTTATTGGGAATCGGCTCAACCGTTCACTAGGCGAATCGAGGAATGATGGCGGGTCTCACGTAGTTTTGACTACGGATCTCGTGTGGCAGAGTCTAGGTGATCCGCCACTCGGATGACTTGCTTGATACGCCATTGCTTCCCTGGCGCTCCCAATACGCTGTCGTTTTGGTAAATATCCTCTTTGATCCCGTGGAGAATATCTCGATGTTATCAGATGTGTTTGCAGAATAGAACAATCCTTGTGCAGGATGTTTCTTTAAGTATCTTAACACTCTATGAACTAAAATAAGATGTGCTTATGTAGACTTATCAAGGTGTTGACTTAACTGTTGTACAGCAAAGGAAAGATCATGTCTAGTATTGGTCAAATACAGTAATTTTCCTACAACTTTTCTATATGCTGTAATATATGTCAATAAGAGTGAATCAGTAAAAATCATATGATCGGGTGTAATAGGAGTGGAGCATGGTTTGGCTTCAATAAAACCTGTTTCTTCCAACAAATCCAAAGCATACTTCCTCTGATTCAGATGAATTCCTTGAGGAGTTCTTGCTACTTCTAATCCCAAAATAAACTTCAATTTGCCTAAATCTTTTATGGTAAAGCATTCATGTAAATGATCTTTAACTCTTTGAATAGCTATTGAATCACCACTAGCTAGAATAATGTCATCAACATGAACTGTTAATGCCATAAATGAAAAATCAGTACCTCTAGTAAACAAAGAAGGATCACTATTAGACTGCTTAAATCCCAAATTAATCAATTCTGTCCTTAGCTTACAATTCCATTGTCTACTAGCTTGTCTAAGCCCATAAAGAGACTTTGTTAATCTACAAATAGGATTAGGTATATCTGTTTGAACACCAGGAGGTAATTCTATATAAATCTCCTCATCTAAGTCCCCATGCAAAAATGCATTATTAATATCCAATTATTGAAGGTCCCAACCTTTAACAGCTGCTAATGCCAATAACATCCTAATTGTGCTAATCTTAACTACAAGAGAAAAGGTTTCAATAAAATCTATACCTTCTTGTTGAGTATAGCCTTTGGCAACTAGCCTGGCTTTATATCTATCTATAGAACCATCACTCTTTCGTTTGAGCTTAAAAACCCATCTGCTTTCAACCTTTTCCTTACCTTCTGGCAAGGAACAAATCTCCCAAGTCTTATTTCTATTCAATGCATCTATCTCTTCATGCATTGCTTGTTGCCATTCTTTAGATTGAACAACTTCCTTATAAGGTCTAGTTCCTGTTCTGTAGCTAAAGAGAAAGAATAAGCCTGTTGACTTGAAGATAAATGGCTATAATCTAAAACTTTAGAAAGAGGATGACAAACATCTTTTTCTAGATCATCAACTGGTTTCTGCAAAGCTAGATTACAATGATAATCTTTTAAGTAATTAGGCCTAGTACGTTGCCTAATAGAAACAGAAACGTTTTTACTTTTCCATGAGAAATCCACTCGGACGAAGACCTACATGATAGGATTATTTGAGAGAAGAGCTGTGCCCTACCTATCCTATTCTACAAAACCTTATCCTAGTTTTTACTTTATATTATTATATATATTCATCAACGGATTCTGCTTCCACTGCTTAGTATAGTAGAACAGAGTAGATTGAAGAATTGAAGAATTTCATTAATGGAGGAAGTGAATGTTACAAGAAGAAGAAAAAAAATTGAGTTACAAAGAAGAGAAATAAAGAGAGATTGAATAGAAAACCCTAACCTTCTAACTAATTATCAACTATATTAAATATAGTTGTTACAACCAGGGGCAAATCCAGGATTTCTCCCTCATGGGGGCAAACAATACGACTAAAATAATTTTTATCCAAAAAATAGTAATTATAGAAAACCAGGGATCAAAGCTCAAGTTCAAGTAAAATAGTAGCAGAAATATCAAATCAAAATTCAAGTAGGTGCAAAAAAAATGGCATAGTTCTAATTAAAGAGATTAAAGAGAGCAAGAGAGACCGATGGTTTGTTTTAGGATCTATTTAGTTTTACATTTAAATATTTACTTTTTATTTTTTTTTATATTTTTGTTGTAAATAAAACGACATAGTTATAATTAAATAAAACGACGTTGTTTTGCCTTAAAATAGAATTAAAAAAATAAAAATATAATATTAAATTTAAACTTCATCCTCAATTATAAAACCAGTAAATCCTAAACCTTTATTGATAAAGGGGGGCAAAGCTCTAAAACTTCAAAATTATTACCTGGATTTAAAAAAAAAATACAAATGTCAGTGGGGGCAACTGCCCCCATTGCCCCCATGCTGGATTCCCCCCTGGTTACAATCCTAGAGTTACCCGTTGAAATAACTAAATACCAACAATAACCAACAACTAATCCTAATTTACAACAATGCCACTATGCTGCAATTATACAATTAATCAATATGTTAACATATTTTTATATCGTTTTTTTTTATAGATTTGAGAACTTAATCATGAGATTTTAAGTAAGTTTAAAATAAAACAATATGTAATTCAGAAAGCCAATCAACCATTTTGTACACAGATTAGGGGCAATTGATGTAATAAGCCCTTAATATTTTATCCAATTACATAAATATTTTTTTTTTGCTTAATTTCACAATTTGTTTGTTTAGTAGTAAAATATACTACTGCTTCGCTTCTCTCGGGATCCATTCCTTCTCTATTTTAATTATATTTTTTTTTGAAACAATTATATTTTTTTTTTTGAAAGAACCAACCAATTTATTAAATTCTTGAATCGGCATCCCGAATTAGAATGCCTTGAATGAATACATGAATTGAATAATGAATAAAAGAATTAGCATAGGAGCGAGCATGCCGTGCAAGTGCATGAGCAGCTTCGTTCGCTAACCTTGAAACAAAAACCACCGAAAAACACGGGTGGTTACACAAAGCCTTCCTCACATCAGTGATCACAATACCAAATTCTGTTAGATCTCGACGCTTTGACGAGATGGCGTCGATAACAACTTTTGCGTCTGTTTCGAACGTTATATTTTGTAGACCTGTTGAACTTGCCCAAAGAATGCTTTCTTTCAGAGCCAATACCTCGGCAAATCGAACTGATGACATTCTTTGTAAGTGAAGAGTAAGTCCGGAAATGAAAGCACCTTCACTGTCCCGTAGAATTGCACCAGCACCAAAAGTTTGCGAGTCTGCGAATAAAGCCGCGTCGATGTTACATTTCACGGAGCCTGCTGCTGGTTTATTCCACTTACAACCCTATTTTTGCCTGCATATCATAGGACTGCTGCTCTCCCCCACATAGAATCCACTCTGGTTGTTTAAGCGCGTAAGAGGAATTACTTGAACAGCTGAAACATGATTATTATATCCAGATCCAGCCATAGCAGCAACATTTATCAAGTCTCCTTGGTTTCCAGGTAGCGCACTTGGCTGCCCAGAAATTGCAGCAGTAATATCAGCAGTTCGCCCGTCCCTTGCATCATCAGGTTGCTCCCCTATCGTTGTGCTTCTCCGGATTACAGCAGCATTTGTTGCTGCAGATGGTGCTGCTCGCCTATCATCCGTCTGGTGCGCGATGAAGCCTGCTGTACTACCCGTAGCGACATGACGGCCATCGACGGTGCCATCCATATTATATGGATTGATCGAGCTATTTTCTCCATAACCTGCACCTCCACCTGCACAAAAAACCATTAGTTCTTCCTCGCCAGCCCCCTCCCCCGTACCACCTCCTTTCTTGTTACATTGAGCCAACAACCAATCATTTATAAACACCAATGCAGCAGCAGTAACTTCGTTGGGATTTCTTCTACTGCTGTTCCACAATAGCTCATTCCGAGCTTGCCAGATAGCCCAGAGAACAGCTATATTCACTCGTATGGTGTCAGTACTAGCCTCAACCAGCATCTTCATTATCCAATCCTCCATTCTATCCCACCCCTCCCCCGGAGCATCAACTCCCACATGTTGTCAGCATAGTTTTGCATAATCACAACCAGCAAATAAATGCCAATCATACTCAATGTCATTTAGGCAAAATAAGCAGGATGTCGATATCGGAACTCTCCTATCGGCAAGTCGAGTTCGAAGAGGCAGAATACCTGCTAGCAATCGCCACACAAACAACTTAACTTTAGGTGGAAGGGGTTGCTTCCATAGACTAACCCAACCTTGTTCCTCCGTGATCCTCCTACTCCCTGATTGTAGCCGATACCCAGATTTTGCCGAATAAATCCCATTTACAGTGTAATGCCAAATTAATCTATCTGCTTGATTAGAAAACGGCAAAACCATCTTTCCAACCATAGAGCCAATTTCATCGCTTAGGAACAAGCAAAGCTTACCCCGATCCCATAATCTAGTTCCTGGGATGAACAGATCATTTACCGTTGTCTCTAGACCACTCACATTTTCAATTGGGCCAATGCATAATCTCTCTCCTTCCCATATCTAGGTATCTCGGTGAACAAGCACTTCATCACCCTTCCCAATCTGCCATCTTAGGCCAGTTTTCATTAGATCAATATAGCTCCATACACTCCTCCAAACAAAACTAGGATTATTGCCCAGTTTGGAAGCTAAGAAAGTCCCTCTAGGATAGTATTTTGCTTTGAACATCCGACTAACCACTGCATGAGGTTCATCAATCAATTTCCATGCATGTTTACCTAGTAAAGCCAGATTAAAGTTTCGTAATTCACGGAACCCTAACCCACTTTCACCTTTCTGTCTACACAGTCTCTCCCAATCAAACCAGTGAATCCGTTTACTCCCATCCTCCTTCGTACCCCACCAGAAGGAGTTCATCATTTTCTGCAGCTCATCACAAACAGACTTGGGAAGAAGGAAGGTACTCATGCAAAACGTTGGCAAAGCCTGAGCTACAGATTTAAGGAGGACTTCCTTCCCAGCTGCAGAAAGGAATCTAAACGTCCAACTACTCAGCCTTTTAGCAAGTTCTCCTTTAAAAAGCCAAAAATTGCCCTTTTAGACCTGCCAATTAAAGAAGGAAGCCCCAAATATTTACCTGTATCCAGTGGTGTCTGAACCTGGAGAATATTACAAATTGTTGACTTCAGATCTCCCCTAACATTTGAGCTAAAGAAAATTCCAGACTTGTTTAAATTCACAGCCTGGCCCGACATCTCCTCATATTCGGCCAGCAGCTCCTTCATACTACGGCATTCCTCATCTTTAGCCTGGAAGAAAAGAAAACTGTCATCTGCAAAAAATAGATATGTGATGCTCGGAGCTCCTGGGCAAATTTGGCAGCCCTTAATAACTCCCCTACTCTCCGCTCTGGATATCAATTGGGATAAAACTTCAGCACACAACAGGAAAAGATACGGGGACAGAGGGTCCCCTTGACGAAGTCCTCTTCCAGGGGCAATAGGGCCAACCACATTTGTATTAATCCCAAATGAGTAAGAAACTGTGGTAACACATAGCATAATCCAATCAATCCATTTAGCACAGAAGCCCATCTTTCTCATGGCTTCCCTCAGGAATCCCCAATCCACCCTATCATAGGCCTTGCTAATATCAATTTTTAAGGCCACTTCATCATTGACACCCCTATTCTTCCTTTTCATGTAATGGATAAGCTCAAACACTATCTGCACACTGTCAACTAAAGACCTACCAGGCACAAAGGCCGATTGATTTTCTGAAATCAACTCAGGCAGGACCATTTTTAGCCTATTAGCCAAGACCTTTGCAATTATTTTGTACAGGACGTTACACAGGGAAATAGGTCTAAGGTCAGTCATTCGACGAGGGTTCTCACACTTAGGGATTAAGGTGACAACCGTATTATTCAATTTAGCAGGAAATTCATTTTTACTTAGCCATTCAGAGCATGCAACATACACATCCATACCAATCAGGGGCCAATAGTGCTGAAAAAAACCTGGATTTAGCCCGTCCGGTCCAGGCGACTTATCAGGATGCATCTGTTTGATTGCAGTGGTGAATTCGTCGAAAGAAAACGCCTTTGTGAGCTCCGCATTCATGTCAGCTGTAACTTTTTCGACAAGCACCTCAACACCATCAAAAGTACGTCTCTCACTACTTTTGAACAACTTCTCAAAGTAACTAATTACAATCTCACCCATACCATCCGGGTCTGATACCTCAGTATCATTATCACTAAGTAGACTCGGGATCGAATTAATGTGCCTCCTTGCTTTTGCACACGCGTGGAAGAATTTAGAGTTGAGTTCCCCGTCCTTGAGCCAGAACGCTTTTGCACGCTGATACCAATGGCTCTCCTCCTGTTCTAGCACAACATTCAGATCATTTTTAGCTTTCAGTGCCTCATCAACCGATCGCTGGTCTGTACGGTCTCTTAGATTTTCTAAAATGCGCTTGCACCTTGCTATTTTCCTGGTAAAGCTTGTTCTGAAATTGCGTCCCCAGTTATCCATAGCCGCACAACATCGAGCTAACCGGGTAGTAATATCTCCATCTCCACTCTGCCTCCAAGTTCTTGATACCAGCCCTTCAAACTCTTTTTCTCGAAGCCAGGCTCTATCAAACCGAAATCTCCCTTTCCGTTTTCCCGTACGGCGGCCATATAGTTGTAATAAGATGGGGGAGTGGTCCGAATAGGTAGAAATCAGATTCGTGACTTCATACTGTGAGAACCGATCACACCAGTCGTGTGAACCAAATACCCTATCCAGCTTTTCCCGAATCCATAGCCTTGTACCCTTTCCTTTCTCCCACGTAAACAGGCTACCTTTCATTTGCAATTCAATTAGGGCGGTGGCAGCAATGATATTTGCAAATTGGTTAATCAGAGCTTGTGGATACACTGAACCTCCCACTTTCTCATTTCGGTCCAAAAGACAATTAAAATCTCCCATCACAACCCACGGGATATTGGATCTATTTGCAAGACTTCCCAACAATTCCCATGATTCATTGTGCCGATTGCGGTCTGCCATACCATAAAACCCAACTAACCTCCAATCTCCATGCCTTGCATCCTCAATAACAGTTTCAATATGGTGATTTGAGAAAGATTTTATAGAAATCTTGCTCGTAGACTTCCACATCAGTGCCAAACCTCCACTATGCCCTCTAGCATCAACAGTAAAGCACCCACCAAACCCAAACTTACTCCTCAAACCTTCCATTCTTGGCTTACTAACTAGTGTTTCAATCAAAAAAACCAACTCTGGACTGTGAGCCTTCAAAAGCTCACCAAGTGACCTTACTGCCCGGGGGTTGCCCAAACCCCGACAGTTCCAGCTTAAGCAACTCATGATGGTCGGCGGACCTGTCCCGCAGGTCTCGCCGGTTTCTTTGCGTGAGAGGTCGATTTATCCAAGTTAGTATTGGAAGAATCTGCCCCTGGTGTGTCCTCCTGACCCACATTGTTGTCTAACTGTTCTTTCTCTTTACCTCCCTCCGCTCTCCTTCTCTTTCGAGCCTCAATTAATTCCATTTCGGCTTCTTCAGTCAATTCCATATCCATCTCCTGGTTACCCCCCTTGTCCCTGGACTCCTCCACTACTGTCTGCGTTCCTACTTGTCCATTCCTACTTCCCCAATGACCACTCGGCTGCTAGATGTCAGTTCTCCCAGTGATACCACTATTGCTAGGTTCGCGCAGCCATCTTGATCCACTTGTCTCATTTCCCCGGCGCATCGTAGCACGGAGCCAATCTCCCCATTCTCTTGTGATCTCTGCTGAAGGCAAGCAGAATAACTGCTCACAATATCGCTCCGTGTGACCAAGGTGTCCGCAGATATAGCAAAAATTGCATAGACGCTCGTACTTGAAATGTATGAATCCTACATCTGTGGCTGATCTCCTGATTTTCTTGCATCGTTTCAAAGGCTGTCTTATGTCAATTGCCACTCGAATCCGCATATAAGAGCGTCTGAATACACTATTATTTTTCACATCGTACTCCAAAAAGGAGCCAATAAACTCTTCTATCTGTCTCCCTATGCCTTCTGACATACAGCCTATGGGCAAGTCATAAATTTGCACCCACATATCCACATGATTCATTTCTAACTGTTCTGGCAACTCCCCTGGTTTCCAATCGACCATTATAAGCATATTGCCATCAAAAGACCAGGGGCCTCCCTCTAACACACGTTCTTTGTCAACAATATGGAAGAATTCGAAGATGAACATATTAGGCTGTACCTCTGAAATTGCAATTCCTCTTCCCGGTCTCTACAAATCTGCCATTTTAGTTTTCATGGCGTTAAAGTTCACAGGCCTATCGGTCAAAAATCGTCCGACAAGGACTATCCCCTTCTCTGCGGCAGGCCCTCCCTGAGCATCCTTAGCCCAATCAAAAGTCTCCTCTTCTCCACCAGTTAATGCCAATTTGGCTAATTCCTTTTCCATTCCACCAGGTAGAGTAATAAAGGGTTCGGGTTATAGCCTTCACAGATGACGCTGCAAGCAAGACCACCAGCCTACAGTTTGCACGATCTACAGCTTCAATACTTCGACACACAAATCACTACACAGGTTCGCCGATGAACACTTGTTCCGGCGCCGACGACCACTTACACCGGAGAATCGATGAAGGGACACTCTCACAGCCGCCTTGCTAGGTTACGAATATTTAGTTAGAACAATAACTAATTCCGATACAATATAATATTAGTAAAAGGTAGCTAACTTTTTTTAATGATATTTGGTTTTCAACCCCACACCTGAAAATTCTTTTACAATTTTCTTCCAATAACTTAATGATAAAAAAAAAATTTGGGCAAAAAACATAATTAAGTCCTGAACTCTACATATTTTAAAGATTAAGTCTTTGATTAATTATTTTTCCATATTGAGTCTTTAATTATTTATTTTGTTATGCATCCGACCCTTATTTAACTTTTTTTTTTTATCGAATTTGGGAAATGAGAAGATCGATATGGCGATTCTAATGCTAAAAATCGCAAAATGGGAGAGAAAAATATCGAGTTTAGAATAATCTACTGAAAATTGATTTCTATAATTTCTTTTTACTTTTTACTCTCTATCTGTCCTAGTCGATAAATTCTTATTTTTATTTGTCCATGTCAATAGACCGAATCGCCCTGACAATGCGTGCCGCCCAAACTCAACGAATAAGTTCAATAAGGGCCACATCCATAACATAATCAATGATCAAGGGCTCAATGTGGAAAAATAATTGATTAGAGGTTTGATCTTTAAAATATATAATTCAAGAGCTTAATTATGTGTTTTGCCATTTTTCTTATAGTTTGTCTGATTTTAAACTTTTTATATATTAGGACTCGAACTTGAAATTTAAATTAAACAATTTAAAATTCTTAACTACTCAAATCAATTTTAATTGATACTTAATCATATATTGTTAAAGAGCAGATAATATTGTTATTATATAAAACTACATATTATTTTGTTAAAGTCAGCAAACAAATAAACAAGCAAAATATTCTCATTTGTATATAGGCTCAATAAAATTCACATACATAAATTTAATTTCTCATCCATCACATATATATTATATATATATGGTTAAGAGTATGTGAGTAGCTTAAAATAGAAATATAGATAGTTGGAGTTTTAATGTATATAGAAATTTTAATCTAGAAAGGACCCGTTTAAAAGGTGTATGCTAAGTTTTGAACCGAGTAATCCGAACAATTATATAAAAAAAAAAAATTAGTTAGGATTCGAAATTGAGATCTCTAGTTTAAACGTTTTGAATCCCTTAAACCCTTATGCTAATTTTAATTTGTATCAGTTGATTATTTTACTAACGACCATAGATGTCAAAAACCGACCTATCATAGAACCATAAAGGACAAATGTTAAGAGTTAGTAGTTCCACTAGATCCGATTAGAATTCTAAAAAACTTGTAAAAATAACATTTTTATTCTCATTTATCCTCTAAATAGTAAAATATTAGAGATATTAATAAAAAGACATACTAATAATAATATTTTTTAATATCAATATTACAAATTGCAATATATCAAATTAATAAATGAACAAGATAAATTAAAATTTTAATATATATAAATTTTGAAAATATAAAAAAATATTTTTAACTAAACAAATAATAATAATAATCTTAAAATATAATAAAAAGAGTATTATTCTATAATTCACGCATTCGATGCATTTTATGATTACTTTGCTTTTGACAAAGTAACCATTACTTTGTCAATGTTTACAATTGGATTAACTCTCCAGTATTGTTTTGATTATTTTGCAGGATTTCTTCTGTCTTTTTTAGTTTTTCTTTTAATTCGGTCATCTCAATCGTGGTGTCATCCATCTTTTTCTGGATTTTTGTTAAATTTTGGCATAATCTACCAGTGATCTCATATACTAACCTTTGCTACTACGACTCTAGTTGCCCTTGGTGTCCAGATTCTAGGCCAGATTCTTCTCTATCATCTCCATGGGATTTCAGATAGGATGGGTCCGTTCCGGGTGTGATTTCCTTTTGACATTATTGTTTTTATAAAAGTTTTATGTTTTTGTTTAAGTTCACACTCACCGCACTAATGTTAACTCTACTTTTAAAGCTTCCTTCAAGTCCCTCCACGTGACACCTACAAGCTAGAACGGAAATCAAAGAGGGGCCGAAGTCTTACGAACCCGCTCTGATGCCTAAGTAAACATGGGTTGGAAGGGTTGAAGGTGATGAATTACTTATGAAATAATGACGTTAACGTACCTCTAGGGTTTGTCATACCTATTTATTTATAATCCTTCTTTCTAGAAATCTCTTCTTTATTAGGAATCCTTCTCTAATTAGGATAAGTGTTCCATTTGGAGCCTTTAATAAGGGAACGTTTCCTAGACGGCCTTCACTAGTTGGCAGAAGGATTTTCCTAGTGGAAAATGATTTCTAGAAGTCCGTTGAATCTGAAGGCCTGTGATGTTTTATTTCTTATGGTATCATATGCCCCCTATTTCTAATAAAAACATAACTCTTTAAGGTTTGATTCGTCCGGAAGAATGAAAGCTTTGGTGCTGACGTGTTTTTGCTTCGGTAATTTTTACCTGGCTTTCATCGCGTGTGTGACCTTTCCTCTACGCGTGAAATGGGTGTTTTTTTGGAGCTTATATCCTTTTCTGTTCTGCATGCCTTTCCAAGTGGCCTGTCAATAATCTATCCCTCTTCTTCTAGTTGGTGTGAAAGTTTGGATGATGGATGTTTCATTATTGTTAGTATTAAATATGTCTATCAAACCATTTTCCAATTGTTTGCTCTTCTTCTTTCTGTTTATAAAAGTGTTGAATTTTATCTTTCATTTCTTCCTTTTGCTTTTCGTTTTCCAAAATTCTCTACTTCTTAGTTTTTGCGTCTTCTTCCTATGCCACTTCACCTATTCCAGTAAGTTTTATTTTCGGCTCCTTTTTCTTATATTTTCTTTTTCCTTTTCTTCCCATGGGTCGAAAGAAACCTAGTGTTGATGAGGCTTCAAAACTTATCCTAAAAACCTATAATCCATAAACCTAAGAACTATAAGCAACCTTCTACTTTGGATGAAGTTTCTCTAGAATAGCATATCTCCTAATACGTCGAGTTCAAACATTTGGGAGTTGTTTTTCGATACCGAATCAAATGATAACTAAGGCCCGGAAGGTCATTTAAGGTGTTACCGTTTATTCCTGGAAAACGGGGTTAGGCTTCCATTCTCCTTTGGTGTTGTAAATGTGCTAAATGACTTTAGCATTTGTCCAGTGTAATTGTCTCTTAATGGATGGATGGACCTTCTAGGTTTGATTAAAATTTGTAAAGGTTAGGATAGAGATGACTGGTTCTCTCTTTCATTGTATATGGACTCATTTGATGAAAATTTAGACTGATGATTCTCTGTGGATCCAGAAACTTCCTTCGAACCGAAGATCGTTAATTAAGAATAAGACTTCCAGTAACAAAGACTTTAAACCCTAATGGTTCTGGGTTTTGACCGTTAAAGACGAAGGTAGGAAGTTTATGAGGGGAGCTCTTCTGAATGTCATGGAACGATGACCCAATGAACAAGGTGAAATGGCCTCTTTTGAAGCCCATAACAAAGGATGAGAAGATTATTCATGATCTTTTCGCGGAGCTAGACTTGTCCTTCACAAAATAGGCTTTATTGGACCATATTGATCGTGATATCCCCTTCATCCTTGGGTCCCCCAAAGGAGAAGTTCACCCTGAGGGGTCACCTAGATGTGAAGTCTTACTTAAAGGTAAATTTCTTATGTTTTTACCATGTTTCTATTCATTCCTTCCTATGTTTACATGCTCTAACATGCCTTTTGTTTGCCAAAATTTTTAGCTCACCAAGCTACCGAATGAATCATTGCTGAAGAGAGGCGGAAGGTTGCAACTTTTAGTAATGTTTCCACCTCTTCCTCCCTTCCCGATGGATTGAAATCCTCTTCTTCGCCAGGGGTTGTCTCCACCCCTCAAGTATCAAGTTCTTTATGAGTTTCTTCTCACGGGGCTGAAGATCCTGCTACTGGTAATTCCTTTTTCTTGATTGAACTTTCCTCCTCCTCTTCGTCTTCCAACTTTTCTGATATGCAACCTTATTTAGACCTTGCAAATGAGGTGCTTTAGTAGGCTTAGTCAAACTAACTTGTTCCTTCTTCGTCCTAAGATGTGCCTCAAGTGCCCACCCTTTTGGCTACCTTCATTCGTAATGACTCTCGTGCTGTTATTTTTTCAGCGATGAAGGTAATGGCTGCTAACATGGCTTGTCCATAAAAGGTGAGGATGTTTGCTAGAACTCAATGGGTTCCTGTGAAGAGAGTTCCTGAGTAGGCCAAGAGTAGTGAACTACCTCTCAAAGCTGGAACTCAATAGGTTCCAACAGTGACCAATTTGTGGGATCGAAAAGGATTGAGGAGGGAGTTGAAGAAGTTCTGATTTGTGGGTTCAAAACTAATGCTTCGGAATACTATTGGTTTTGGGTTGTGATATTACTGCCGGTGGTTTGACCATCCTCCATGTTGGTGGTGGCCACACCCACGACTGCATGGAGTAAAGGAATAAAGGGAGGATCGATAGAGGAAGAGTCATAGGCCAACTGGCTTTCCTCATTGAGCAGTAGACTATAGAGATCATCGAATTTGATAGATTTGAGCCGAGCTTCAATAGCCCGAATGAAAGGACGATAGAAAATACCTAGACCCAAGAGAACGACATCAACCAAGTCATCCTCAATAATAACGTGTTGAAAGGATAGAAGTTGATTATAAATACATTTGGCTTGATATAGTTGAAGGAAGTGTAAAACGAAACTTACCAACCTCTTTCCCCTTTTTATATAGTCAAAGAGGAAACCAAAACGACAGCCATCATCATTACTAAATAGTAATGATCAAACGACATTAGCTTCTCTTGGCATGCTCCCTTAAAAAACATGAAACACGACTTGTGGCAAGCTGAGACAAACCGCCATCAACTCGAAAGACGTCCAACACAGATAAACTCGACATGACACATCCGCAGTTAAGAGTAGACAAAAAGAGGGAAAAATCAATTAATAAAATCTCGCACAATCTCCTTATCGATTACTCAATTCTCGAAAATCCCAAAAAAAAATCAAGACTGGGCTTTCTTATATAAAGGCGCATGCCCTTTTTGATTTAGCAAGAATAAACAAGTACAGCGGCCCGGGGGGCTAGGGGTTTCCCATCTTAAAGAACGATAAATTTGACCTGGTGGGGGACATCTGATATCAAAAGAATATAAGCACGCCTGCATGACATTTACAAAACCCGAGGCATCACTCGGAATCAGAGCTCATGTGGAATCATCACAGAAAATCAGTCCATCGTATGACCCAGTCTTACAGTCTTTATATGGGAGATCAACATCGACCATATCAAAGATCAACATGTTACAACAAGCGTGCCTAATCCCGTCAATCATGAACCAAGTGGACTTGAGCGATATCGAATCCCGATCCGTGGGCACACATTCGTCCATCAACAGGTGACATGTAGCGCAACAAACTTCAAGACTTACAACCTCATTTTCATTTTCGATCACACTTCATTCATATTCACTGAGTTTATACTCCAGCTTTAATTTATTGTTGTGTTCAATCTCAAATTGTCCCTAAAAACTATTTAGACATCAGAATATGTTAGTCGGACTCCAACTTATCCTTTGACCCTATTATTTCAGGTTTATCGTAAGAACCTGCAGGATTTAGCCACTGAGACTTCAAAGTCAATTAGAACCTTAAACTATCAAAATTATCAATTAGATTCATGAACTAATAAAAAATCATCATTCTAAACAAAAATCATCAACTAATGCCTCATCAAAAATCATTCGGTTGAACAGTTTCAGACCCGCTTTCCCAAACTCATTTTGAACCAACACGGAAATTATTACATTTTATATCAAATAGTCACAACTTTTGATTTTAGAATGATTTTTACTTAGTTCAGAGAACTGATTGATGATTTTTATAATTTAGGGTTTTGATTAGTTTTGAAACTTTAGTTAGCGGATCCAAATGGATGTATTGCCTATATAATAATATATAATAATATGACATTTTTTTTTTTTGAAAGAATATGACATATATTGTTAGTGATTATATATTTGAATATTTTGTTATGGCATCTTGCTGTCAAATCAGATACCGAGTCAGGTACAAACTAGTGCCGACAAATGCCATGCAAATTTTGAATTTTTTTATTATTATTATTAGATTATAGTAAGATATACTATAGGTTTATAACACGAGATAGAATTGTTGAAAATAATAAAATATAAATAAATAAATAAACCAGTTTTTAGATTCAAATCTTCCATATAAAAAAAGAGCATTCTGCAAAATAAATTGAAGGATTACGTGCATGGAATGTTTTGGAAGATATTAAGTAATTATTAAAAAACTTGAGTAAATTTTTTTTAAGTGAAATTTGTTTCAACTTTTCGGAAGAGTATTTAACGTTTCACTTCAAATTATATAAAATTTCACATTTTTGTTTGTGCTTGTTTTTTTTTACAATTTTCAATTTTCACGTTTTTACCATTTTGTTTTGGGTTAAATGCACCGTTGATCACTGAACTTAAATGGTTGTCAACTTAACTTTAATTTGTCTCAATAAAATCACTCAACTAATTAGGTAAGTCCAGCAATTTCAGTGGTTAAAATACATCAAAATGATGACATGGCTGGCACGTCAGCATGAGTAAACTCAGATTTTTGACCAACGACACGGGGCAGTCATGTGTCAGTTATTTTTATCAAAACAATTAAGGGAGTATATTTTTTTCAAAAATTAACCGACGGGTGGTTGTCAGGTGGCGCATACGTGAATGCAATGTGTCGTTTCAGTTAGAGATATGAGTTGGTTCATGCTGATATGTCACCATGTCATCATTATGATTCCTTTTAACCACTAAAAATTCACACAGTTCACATTTTTTTTTTCGTTTTTCGCATTTTTACCATTTCTTTGTTTTCATTTTTTTTTACAATTTTCATGTTTTTACCGATTTTCATGTTTTTATATGAATTATAGTTGGATCAAATAAGAAAAAGATAAGCGAAAGAAAGTCAGGGCTAATGAAAATGGTTAGGAACATGTTTTACCCTTTTGAAATGGGTAAAATATTTTCATCACTTTCTTTATATTTTTTCTTGTTGATAACGTGATATTTTATATTGACTTATTTTTTTAAAAAAAAAGTAAATACCGAAAAATCAAGAAAATATTTTCCTAAACAACATATTTTCTAACAAACAAACGGATATGTAATAAACATTCAAACAATTTGAATAATATAATTGATATCTAATTAAAATAAAATTAAATATATATTATTAACTTTTGAGATTGTTTATTATAAATTGAAAATTTGAAATTATTCTATTGTAATGTATTATATTTATTAAAAAAAAAGGTTAAAGCATATTAATGTTGGAGGAATGTAAAAGTATTGAATTATAGGTTTTGGCATTGACTGGTACTTGAATATATCAAGAATATGTGTAAAGGGTATAGTATAGATGCTTTCTCAATTAACTATAACGCACACGCAACTTAATTTTAGCAACATCAAAGTGCCGAAAATGAGATGTGGGCCAGTTTTTGTTTTTTTTATTATTATTATAGTTTGTCCAATTTTCCGGTTTGATTCGGATTCGAGATTTAAGTTAAACGATTTGAGACCCTTAATTACCTAAAACAATTTTAATTAATAGATGTGTGATAAATTTTTAAATTGGATGGTAGAAATGTTATATCGGGGATTTTTTTTTTTTTTTGACAACAGGGGATTTTTATTATTAATTAAACAGGTCTAAAATTTTAAAGTTTGTATTAATTGAGTCCAAAATGATATGTTTCGATTACATTGTTGAGTCCATTTTTTTATTTTCTTAAGTTGCAAAGCAAATTTGATGTTTTTTTTTTCCGAAGATGTGGCCAATTTATCGGAGATGTGGCTGCAAGTAAAGTTGAAAAACATATGTATGTTGTACATATGTATTGTCATTATCAAAATGTTATTCTTACTTATCCATTTAATAAGTTATATAAGGTAAAAGTAAAATGAAAGTGTCTCAAATTCTTTGAAACTCACCAATGGTAAATTTTCCCAACGATCTCTAAATTCAAACAACTCCAGCCGATTTCTTTCCTCTAAAACAGACACGTCTTCCTTCTAAAAGAAAGCACACCATATCATCAATCCGTCCCAAACGGAATCAACTAATGAAAAGTCAGGATTGTACACACCATTTGATGCAATTATTGGTGTAATGATTAACCCTTAATCAGCACACGCTACGCCGACAAGCCCTTTAGATTATGGTTTAAAACTGTATTTTTGACGAAAATAAAACTGTCACGGGGCTCACTGCTGTCTGTTGATACTTGAGATGACAGTCCGACTATATAATCTGAAATAACGTCACATGACAGCGACCAAATTGCTACCTGTCATCTCACCACTAATTATATGACAGATTATCTAATAATAACGGTCACCGTATTTACTTGATACAACAGGATACAATTGTTCCTAATCGTTGTTAGAAATCTTTTGAGTGCACACTCGAGATAAGACACACACACACATTCCAAACTTTTAGCGCACTTGGTTTTGTACACATCAAGGGTAGTCGAAGTATTGGCCTCTATTTTCAAACCACAAACAAATTGCAACTCCAGACCTTCTCAGATTCTGATTGGACTTCTTACCCTTACACTAAGAAATCAATTAATGGCTATATTATTCTCTCATTTCCTAATGTTCCAAGAAACATAACATAATCTGTCACTCTTCCTTTGAAACTGAATATTGCGCCATGCCCTCCACCTCTAATGAGCTTTGTTGGTTACTCAATTTTCTTAAGGGTCTCTCCCTTCAAAAACAAGCTCCAATCTTGTTGTTTTGTGACAATACATCAGCCTTACACTTTACCCAACATCTCGTTTTCCATGAACAGATGAAACACATCAACATCGATTGCCATGTCATTAGAGAGAGGCTTCAGTCTGATTTGATTCACCTCATTCCCACTTCCTCATCTCTTCAAATGGACGATCTTCACCAAGGCCCAACACTTCACTACTAGAAAATAGTCAAACTGTGATGGAATATTGTGACGGAATATATATTCATTTTCTTATTTTTTAAACTTGGCCATCTCAATCCTTTCTTAGCCAAGTTTGGGGGGAGGGGGTAATAAGTTATATATAAGGTAAAAAAAAGGAAAGTGTGTGAAACTCTTTGAAACTCACCAATGGTAACTTACCCCAACAGTCACCAAATTCAAAAAACTCTAGTTGGTTTTCTTTCCTCTAAAACAGACGTGCTTTCCTTCTAAAAGACAATACACTACGTCATCAGTTCACCTTAAACGAAATCAACCAATGAAAAGATAGGATTTTACACACTCTTTAATGCAATCATTGGCGTAATGATTGACTTTTAGATTTGGACGCGTTTTATACTCTTTTTCTGTTATTTTTCGTTTTTGAACTCATTAACAGCTATGTAAGTTGTACTTGTATTTATTATTCTTTAATAAGAAATATGGAAAGAATCAATTTAATTCTTCACTTATTCATTTAAAATTTACGACATTTTATCCTTTTCTGTTTACTCCAATTTTATATCTATACCCTTAAAATAATAATATTACTAAGACTTGTTATTTCTATCGATTTTATATTATTTCGAGCTTTTACTTCAATTCTATATAAGGAAAATATACTTAAATATTAACTATTACATCCTTTTAGAGGAAGGAATAAATTAAAAAAAAATTGGGATTTAGGCATATTTGATTCATACATGCTTTGGATAAATTGTGGTTTCACAAATATTCTCACTAACACATCCTTGTACATGAATATTCTCTAGGTTTGAAGGATGTACAATATAAACTAATTTTATTATATATTGAAATTCCACCAAAAAAGAGGATTGTGAGTATTCAGATTTGATCACTTTATATAAACAAGAAAATTGAATTTTGGCAACGAAGAATGTTGTTGCAAAAAATAGTTTTAGCAACAACAACGCATGTTTCGCAACGACTTTCAGTTGTGGAGATACATTCCGTTACTAAAGGTTTCAGCAACGACATCCTGCTGTTGCAAAAAATATATATTTGGCAACAACACATGTTAAACAATAAAATTTAATTTGTGTCACAATATGTGTTGTTGCGAAATATGGACTTCATGTTAAACAATAAAATTTAATTTGTGTCACAATATGTGTTGTTGATGAAGATTTTTTACATACGTTATAGCCAAAAAATTCTTTTAAACACAACAATATCTAGTTGTTGCAATAATTTTCTTTAACAACAATATAAAAAAACATTTTTTGCAACAACATTTTTATTGCAAACATTGTAGTTTTATGCAACAAAACTATTGTTGCAAACAATGAACATTGTTTCTGTAACAACATTGTTGTTGCAAAAAACTATTATTTCACAATATAAATTATAATATTAACAAAATAATAATAATTATGATTATTACTTTTTTTTTGAAGAAAAAATGATTATTACTTATAGCATATAAATAAAATAATATGTTATATATTTTTCCAACTCTTTTCCAATTATTTGTTTATTTATTAGTTTTTAACTTTTTATGTTTAAAATTTAAATATTAGCAAAAATTAATTAATATTAAAATATAAAATAAGAAATACTTTTGTAATTCAATTTAAATTATATAGTTTATTAAAAATTTATATTATTTTAAATATATAATTTATATTATACTTAAATTATATAGTTTATTAAAAATTTATATTATTTTAAATATATAATTTATATTATACTATAAAAACATGTATTTAGTTTAATTATTTTTTTTGCACTGATCTCTTTTGTTGCCAAAATATTTAATTTTTACGCAACAATTACTGTTGTTGCAGTAAATGTTTTCATTTCAGTAACAACATAGAGTTGTTGTAATTGCTTTTATTTATTGTAACAACATGCAGTCGTTGCTTTAAATACTTCCATGTATAGCAACAACACGTAGTCATTGCTGTAAACCTTTCATTTACCGCAACAACATTCACTCGTTGCTGTAAATACTTTCATTTAAAGCAACAACATGCAATTGTTACTAAAAATGCTTTCATGTATAGCAATGAAGCGATTGTTGCCAAAGTTAATCTTTTTTCCACAAAGGCCGCCAAACAAATTTTTTTGAAGGAGAAATGTAAGAAATTTATAGCAACAATCTTTGCTAACAACATATACAAGTTCGTTGGTAAATCTCTTTTTTAGCAACAAATGTTTCCATTGTTGCCAAAACTTGTTGCCAAAAAGGAATTTTCTTGTAGTGATATCACCGAATCTCTTAATTAGATATATCTAATTAAGAGATTCGGTGATATCATATCAATATTAATGACTATTTGATTAACAACTTAAATAGTTAATATCCAAATAACAACTTGATGCGTACATCCTGTCTAGATCCATCAGCCAAGTCCAACCTGGCGGACAATACGAACAACCTATGCACCACAAGTTATCTCTATCAGGGAAAATCCTAGGGGTATATAAGGCCACATCTTGCATGGTGGATCCTCAAGTTACTTCCTTGTGAAGGAAACCAACCAACAACCCTCACACTCCTTGACTTTACCTTCAGTACTATTTGTCTATACGTATTACCTATTTACCATTCTTATTTTTTACTTTATTGTAACCCTAGGGGCGGTAATCCTTGGCATTTCATTGTCTTTAGGGAAGTATTTAAACTCCCATTTTTGTAATGGTACAAACTTTTACCAATCAAATCAACTTTCTCTTTGAGCACAAGGTTTATACCTTTCTATTTGGGATTCACTCCTTCTAGTTTTAGCTAGAGAAGAACTTCTTTGTTGGTTTATGATTAAAACCTTCACTATCGCCTTTCAATCTGTATCAGTTGGTATCAGAGCCAATCGTTTCCTGACCCGAAACTTCTTTTGGAAATGGTTCAACCTCGACAATCGTAAGATTCTATGGAAGTCAGTGATCGGAGATATGAAGAGCTGAGGGAAAACCTCGTAGAGCAGATCTAAGCTAGCATTAAGCGACAAAGGTAGACAGACCAACGGTTCCAAAAGTTAACCACCTCCCTGGAAAACGTCAAACTGGAGGTTTTGGCCTTGATCAGACCAGCCGCTAGAGATACTAATCAGAGGAGGGAAGGAGTTTTTGAGCCTCAACCCCAAAGGCAACCCACACCACCACAGTCACCCCCACCCACGTTGCATTTAGTTAATCAGCCGCCTCCACAGATAGGTCCTAGGGATCCTGAGGTAAGAAGACCTAATTATGTCCTTGTGCATAATGCTGATAGTGATAGTGATGACTTTGAGGGTATTGAGGATGATGGGCCGTTAGAAATATGAGGGATGTTGGTCCCATCGGCAACCGACGTGTGGATGTTGCTAGGGCAGACCTAGGTCTAGGGAACTTTGAGAGAGATGATGCTTTTAAGCTAAAAATAGACTTACCATCCTTTGGTGGTGAGTTAGAAATAGAGGGGTTCCTATACTGGTTATCTGAGGTGGAACGTTTCTTTGAATACCCCGGGATTCATGATGATAGGAAAGTGAGGTTGGTGGCATATATCATTTTAAGGGTGGCGCATCAGTTTGGTGGGATCAATTGAGGAAGAAAGAAGAAGAGGGGGCAGAGTTCTAATTAGATATTGGCTACGGAAGAAGGCTATGCTTAGGGAGTGGTTCCTACCTCCGAATTATGAATAGTACATCTATAGTTCCTACAGAGGATGTTCTCAAGGGAATCAAAGTGTCCATGAATATACCTCAGAGTTCTTGAGACTTTCGACAAGGGCTAACTTGTCGGAAACCGAAAGTCAAAAGACTTCTAGGTATTTGGCACTCAAATGGTGATTCGAGTACAAGATGCCAGGAACTTAGTGTTGAAACACCTTTCCACAAGATTTTGATTTGACAAAATCATCCATGATTAAGAGACAATTAAATTTAAATGCTTTGATTTAATTATACTAATGTGTTTGTTCAATATTGAGTGCAAAAATATATATAAAGTTAGACATGACAAAATTCAGCATAAGCCAAGCTGAGTGGAACGGAACTCAGCATGAAAGAATAGAAACTGAGTGGAGTAGAACTTAGTAACAGAAGCTTCCTTCAAAGTTGCCAGAACGAAGCTGACTAAATTAGAAGACTCTTTCAGAATTGTATAAACAGAACGGAGCTGACTAAGAAGGAACTCAGTATGGAAGTTGAACATTTGAAGATAACGAATGGAGCTGAGTGACAGCCAGGACAGCATGAAGGATCTGTTCACTAAAGGACAAAGTCTGCCAATCTTCTGCACCAATAATTGAAGCCTCGATAATACACAGAAGACTAATTCCAATAAACATGGGTAAATGGATTATTGGTAAAAGACAACTGCATAAAAAGACAAGTCTGACGCAAGAAGACAAAGCCTGATGCCTGAAGAAAACAGAGGAAGGGAATGGCCTGTACAGTCTGAAGCTGACCTGAAGATGTTCCCTAAAAGAGCCGTTTTGGTGTTAACGGCTAAAACAATTCAAATGATCCATCTGCAGATTTCTATCTATAAAAGGACAATCAAGAACCTTGGATCATTGCTGAAGCACAAAAAGAAAAATACAAGTGAGAAATCTTCAAAGCACTCAAATACAAAAAGATCTTACACCAAATCTTCTATTCTTTGTGTAAATGCTAGATTGATTGTTTGTAATCATCTAAAGTGTTCTTCATTTGAGAGAGAACAATCTTTTATCAATTGTAATATTGAGAGTGTATGCTGAGTGCTTGGTTGTAAGCATTCGTGGTAGAAAAATCTAAGTGCTGGGTTGTAGTACTTAGTAGGAGCTGAGTAGACGAATAGAGGACGTACTCTTGCATACTCACTGCCTTGTAAAGGGTTTGTGCTCTACCTTGAAAGAGCTCAGTATTGGATTGAAAATCCCAGGAGGAACTGGGGACTGGACGTAGGCAGAGAGGCCGAACCACGATAAGTCGTGCTGAGTAACTTCTAAACTCTCTCTCTCAATATATATATATATATATATATATATATATATATATATATATGCATGTGTTGCTTGTAATATTTACTCAGCATATAAATTGTTAAAACTGAAACTGGGTAAATCTGAGTGCTAAGTTTGAAGCTGACCTCTCAAGTGTCAATTCCCAACTCTCAAGTCAAGCAGTCTTAGTCAGCATAGAACTAAAACTGTCTAACTAATCAATCGGCCATGCTGACCAACACGCTGAGTTAACAAACTCTTAAAATAACATTAAGTCAGCATAATTAAAAGTGAAAAAAGTTACATTAGTTCCTATCCCCCCCTTGGAACTAATTACTAGGGACCAACAAGTGGTATCAGAGCCAAAAGCTCACTACTCAAAGATCTAACAATCTTGAGCTGATCCCGATAAATGGCTGAAAACAGCACTCGTTTCCTTCCAGGGAACCAAACAACACAGATACTCCCTGAGGGATTATCGATCAGTCAGCATCCCCTATTCTTTGGATCTAATTATACATTCTTGAAGAATAGGATGAAGAACTTTATTCAAGCCATAAACATGAGTGCATGGCTTGCAATAGTTCAAGGTCCACATATACCTTACAAAACTGTTGATAATGAGGAAGTTATCAAGAGTGAAACTGAGTGGACAGAAGATGACCTCAAAAAATTGCAAAATAATGCTTCGGCTATCAATATGCTTCACAGTGCTCTAGATGCTGCAGAATACAATAAGATTTCAGGTTGTGAGTCAGCACAGGAGATCTGGAAGAAGCTGGAAGTGACTTATGAAGGCACAAGCAAGGTCAAGGAGTCCAAAGTAAACCAGCACATGCGATTGTATGAACTGTTTGAGATGACTGACAATGAGGACATCTCAGCAATGAATGCCAGGTTTACCAACATAATAAATGAGCTCAAAAGACTCGGGAAGAACTTCACTGAAGAAGAACAAGTGAAGAAAATCTTACGAAGTCTTCCCAAAAGCTGGCAAGCTAAGAAGACAGCTGTAGAGGAAGTTCAGGACCTGACCACATACAAATATGATGAGCTGATCGGTTCCTTGCTGACCCATGAAATTTCCATGAAAAACTTTAAAGCTAAAGAAAAATCTGAGGATAAGAAACAGAAATCACTAGTGATGAAAGCTGACTCCACAGAAGCTGAGTCAACTGATGATGAGGAAATGGCTATGTTTACTAGAAAAATGAAAAAGCTGTTCAGAAGAAATGAAAGAAATAGTAAGCGGCCATACAAGAGAAGAGACAGATATAAAGCTGAGTCCGATGACACCAGATACAAAAAGGACAGCTCCAAGCCTGTCACATGTTATGAGTGCCATCAAACTGGGCATATTAAGTCAAGCTGTCCAAATCTGAAGAAAGATAAGAATGGAAGCAAAAAGGCAATGGTGGCCATGTGGAGTGACAGTGATGAGTCAACATCATCTGAAGCTGAGCAAAATGAAACAGCCAACATATGTTTCATGGCAGATGATGGAGCTGACCAATCTCAATCTGAGCAAGCTGACCTCTCTGGAGATTCTGAGCAGGAGGAAAACAACAATGAGGTAACATCCTTACTTTTGCTTAGAAACGAAATGGTAAATGCCCTGAGTGACTTATATACACTAACTAAGAAGTGTAACAAAAAGATTAAGGCACTCAGCAGGCGCTGCGACGAGATTGAGGAGGTCAAATTAAGTGATCTTCGATATCTCCTCCAAGACAACTCAACATTGCATAGCAACATAGAAGTTATGCACAAGTTTGTCTTGGAAGTGCAATCAGATTCAAAGAAACTGAAAAAGGACGTCACCACCTTACAGAACCAAATAAAAGGTTCAACTAAGAATAAACCCCATGCTGAGTACTCAGGTATTAGTCAGTATAAACAGTTTACTCAATGTAGCTGTTGTGGAAAGAAAGGACACACAAAAGCTGTGTGCTGGCATAACCCTCAAAGGGTAACTCAGTGTGGCTTTTGTGGTAAAAGTGGCCATACTACAAAAGTATGCCGTCACAAACTAAAATATGACTCTGCATCTGTTTATACTAACAAGAAAGGACCCAAAAGGAATTGGGCACCTAAAGATGAATAGTTTAAAATGCAGGTCAGCTTGACATGCGTGGAGAAGTCAAAACTTTGGTACATAGACAGCGCATGCTCAAGACACATGACAGGTGATGAAACTCAGTTCATCACACTAGAGCTTAAACGAGGAGGTAGTGTAAGCTTCGGAGACAACAAGAAGGGTAAGATAGTTGGCTCAGGAACTATCGGAGGTAACCCTAGAATTGAGTCAGTCTCCTTAGGTAAAGGTCTCAAATATAATCTTCTAAGTGTAGCTCAGCTTTGCAAGAGTGGAAGAAAGGTTATATTTGATGATACTCAATGTCAAATACTCGAGGGAAAAACAAATGATTTGATTTTAACAGCCCCTCGTGTAGAAAATGTTTATATGCTGAGTTTAGAAAAACAATTTTCAAATAATATATGCTTAGTATCTAAAGAGGACAACTCCTGGCTATGGCATAGGAGACTTGGGCATGTCAGCATGGACCTCCTTGCCAAACTAGCTAGAAAGCAATTAGTTGAGGGATTACCCAAATTAAAGTATGAAAAAGATCAACTTTGTAATGCTTGTCAGCAAGGTAAACAAACCAAAAAGTCCTTTCATAGCAAAAATGTTATCTCAACCAAAAGACCATTGGAATTACTACGTTTGGATCTTTTCGGACCTATCCAGCCACTCAGCATGGGAGGTAAGAAATTTTCCTTAGTTATTGTAGATGATTTCTCTAGGTATACTTGGATCATCTTGCTGAGTAGCAAAGATGAAACATTTGAGATGTTTACTACATTAATCAAAAAGCTTGAAAATGAGAAAGACCTAAGAGTAGCTCACATTAGAAGTGATAATGGTGGAGAATTCAAAAACCAAATGTTTGATGAATTCTATGAAACCAATGGTATTGACCATAATTTCTCTGCCCCTAGAACTCCTCAACAGAATGGAGTTGTTGAAAGGAAAAATAGGACAATAGTAGAAATTGCCAGGACAATGCTGAGTGAAAATAGGCTTCCGAAGTATTTTTGGGGAGAAGCTGTCAACACAGCATGTTATATATTGAATAGGGCTTTAGTTAGACCCATATTAAAGAAAACTCCCTATGAACTTTGGAAAGGACGAAAGCCCAACATTGGCTACTTTCATGCTTTTGGGTGTAAATGTTTCATACTCAATACAAAAGACAATTTGGCAAAATTTGATGCCAAAGCTGACGAAGCAATCTTTTTAGGGTACTCAACAAACAGCAAAGCATATAGAATTTATAATAAAAGAACTCAAGTTGTAGAAGAGTCAGTCCATGTAGATTTTGATGAAACTGACCCTGCAGGTAAGACAACTCAACCCATGGAGGATGAGCCGAACTCAGCTCATACTGACCTAATTGGAGGTGCTGAGCCATCAGCACAAGAGCTGACCAAAGGTAAAATTGAAACTGAAATTACCTTTGCTGACCAATCCGTCCCTGCAGAGATTGTAGAAACACCTGTTCCAAACAACTCAACATTACCCAAGGAGATAAAAATTCCAAGAGGACATTCAGAAAAGTCCATCATTGATGATGCTAACAACAAAGTAATGACTAGAGACCAGCTTAGGAAATTCCTTTGCAACGTTGCTTTCGTATCAGTTCATGAACCAAAGAACTTTGCTGATGCTGAGCATGATGAGTATTGGATCAATGCTATGCAAGAAGAGCTTGACCAATTCACGAGAAATGAGGTATGGGATTTAGTACCTAAACCTAGGAATAAAAAATCCATAGGAACTAAGTGGGTTTTTAGAAACAAACTAGATGAGCATGGAAATGTAGTTAGGAACAAAGCCCGACTTGTAGCCCAAGGCTATAGTCAGCAAGAGGGCATTGATTATGGTGAAACTTTTGCACCAGTTGCTAGGTTAGAAGCTATACGTATATTGTGTGCATATGCTAGTTTCATGAACTTTAAATTGTATCAAATGGATGTTAAAAGTGCATTTCTTAATGGCTTTATAAACGAGGAGGTATATGTTAATCAACCTCCGGGTTTTGAAGATCCAAAATTTCCAAACCACGTTTATAAACTCAAGAAGGCCTTATATGGCCTGAAGCAAGCTCCAAGAGCTTGGTATGAAAGGTTGACCAACTTCCTGCTGACCAGGAATTATGTCAGAGGAAAAGCTGACACAACCTTGTTCATTAAGAAAAAGGGTAAACATACCCTACTTGCACAAATCTATGTAGATGACATAATATTTGGTGCTACTGACGAATCTTTGTGTCAAGAGTTTAGCAAACAGATGCAGACTGAGTTCGAAATGTCTATGATGGGAGAACTCAGCTTCTTCCTTGGACTTCAGATCAAGCAAGGTAAGAACGACATCTTCATTAGTCAGTCCAAGTACACCAAGGAGATGTTAAAGAAATTCGATATGGAAGATTGTAAGACCATATCAACCCCTATGGGTACTGATACTGTCCTATGCAAAGATGAGAAAAGTAAGTCAATAGATAGTAAACTTTATCGAGGTATGATAGGCTCTTTACTTTATCTCACTGCTAGTAGACCTGATATACAGTACTCAGTATGTTATTGTGCAAGATATCAAGCTGGCCCAAGGGAATCTCACTTAATTGCTGTAAAAAGAATTTTTAGATATTTGCAGAGCTCAGTTGATGCAGGTTTGTGGTATCCAGCTTCAAATGACTTCACACTCATAGGATACACTGATGCTGACTATGGACGGGATAAGCTAGAACGTAAGAGTACTTCAGGAGGGTGTCATTTCCTTGGAAGCTGTCTAGTATCCTGGTTCAGCAAGAAGCAGTCATCAGTTGCTCTGTCTACAACTGAAGCTGAGTACGTTGCTGCTGGAAGCTGTGTAGCTCAAGTCCTATGGATAAAGCAACAGCTTGAGGATTATGGAGTAAGAACTGAGACAATAGAGATCAAATGTGACAACAAGAGTGCCATTGATCTATCCAAGAATCCTATCCAACACAGCAGGATGAAGCATGTCAGCATAAGGCATCACTTCATCAGAGATCACGTACTAAAGGGTGAGATCAAGCTGACCTATGTGCCAACAAATGAACAGCTTGTAGATATCTTCACCAAGCCTTTGGCTCGTGAGCAATTTAACATACTAAGGGAAGCTATCGGTATGTCTAATCCTCTTCAATAATTCTAAATATTTGAATAAATGCTGAGTGATTGTCATGCTGACTGATATCAATCTAGTAACTACTGCACATTGAGCTTAATAGTCTATGCTGAGTAGATACAAATGTTGAGTAAATATTCTGTGCTGAGTAGATAAACATATTGGGTAATCACCTTATGCTGAGTAGATGTACATGCTGAGTGATTAACGTATGTTGAGTTACTAAGAGATAGAAAATCCATCTATGTAGAATTAAATACTCAGTACCATAAACGATTCATATCCTGGCAAACTGAGTAGAAGCCCACTTGTACCAATGAACAATGACACGTGTAACAAATCATACCTAGAAAAACACAAGTAATAATGAATACCCATGCACCGAACCTGTCATAAATGGCAGAATCTTTGTCGATTAAAGTCCCAAGAAGAAAACGGCTAGTTCATTAATTAGGAATGATTCAAGACTCTATAAGTAGTGGAAGGATCCCCACTCATTACTCTTTACGCCTAAAATCTTCTGAAATCGAATCCTTCTCTCTCCCTAAAACCTTAAAACCTTCATCTATAACAATGGCTTCCGGCAAAAACGAAATCCCTAACTTCACCACTCAGCTTGGCCAAACCTCTGGCAAACCCACTCAAGCTGACCCCGCCGGTTCATCAAAGCCAGTAGAAAGGAACATGATCAAGGTCCATAAGAAGGTCAACAACTTGGAGGTTCTAAAATGCAGATGGTTCTCTCCAGGATTCGTCACATCTGAGAAACCGTTCTGTGACTGGATCGAGAAGAACAAATGGACCGGTCTCTTCTCACTCACTGGAAAAACATACCCTAGGTTGGTCAGAGAGTTCTATTCCAACTTGTTTGTTGATGAAGAAGATGCTGACTATTTGGAGACCACGGTCAAAGGACAGAAAATCAACATAACTCCTGCCTATCTAGCTACTCTGCTAAACTTACCAGACGAAGGAATGGAATTTAGGACAACAAAAGAAAAGGTACCAAAGGAAAAGCTTGACCAGATCAAGGGGTTCTACAAACCCAAGAATCATAAAGGTGAAATACCCAGCACCTGTATGGGGCAAGACCAGAAGATGGCACACTACATATTGACCAACTTCATCTTCCCCAAGCTAAGCTCAGCCTCCTCTGCCTCCAATTTTGAACAGTGCTTCATCTGGCACATGTTGACCTACTCTCCACTTAACATGCCCGTCTTTCTGGTTGGGGCTCTTCAACGCAGTGGAAAGAAGCTCAGGTTAGGTTCTTTAATCACTAAGATCCTCGAGGATAAACAGTTTGAGACCATAAATGAGACTGATTCCTTGGGAAGTGAGATCACAGCAGCTCTGCTGGTTGGATTATTATACAATCAACCATTGAAAGGATATGAAGAAGTTGAAGATATTGAGGAAAATGATGAAGCTGAATAGGAAGTTGTGCCTGAGCATGAGCCTGAGAAAGAAGTAGAGGCTCCTGCTGAGTCCCCTAAGGACAAGAAGAAGAGAAAAGCACTGGCAACATGTGCAAAAGATGTTGACGCAGTGCCCAGGAAGAAGAGGGCTATGACTAGAGCTAAGAATGTTGATACTGACTAGGCTAAGGAGAAAGCTGAGTCGGCAGGGAAAAGAAAGAGGCCAGAAGAGCCTGAGGATGAAGAAGAGGAAACTCCAGAATCCCCCTTCATGAAAAGGAAGAAGGATCATACCTCAAAGACAGTTGAAGCTAATCCCATAGATTGGGTTGTACCTCCAAAAGGTCATAGAATTGACCTAGACCAAACTCATGCTGAGTCGGTCAAGGATGCTGGGCAAGAAACTCATGTTGAGAAAGAAGTCAATACCGAACAGGAACAACCTACGGATGTTGAGCAACATCAGGATGATGCTGAGCGGAGATTTGAGGAAGAAGAAAATGTTGCTGTGGAGGATCACGTTGAGCAACATGAGAATCCAACTGTGGAAGAAGAGACAGTTGATACTGATGAGGAGGATATTCATACTGACCCATCTCCTCCTAAAGAAACAAGGTTCAAGCGGCTCAAGAAGAAAGCCCATAAGACTCCAGCTCTTGACCTTCTTGCAGACTCTCCTCCTCAAGATATTGATGTTGAACTCTCCAAAATTCAGTTCAAATATTTCTCCCATGATAATGAGCCTGAGTCTCCTCCAACGGATCTTGTGCAAAAACAAGCCTCTGTTACTCAGGATGAGGAACAAGCCAAAACCTTTGAAAATCCAAATCCAACTGCTCAGGATGGAACAAATCCTGCTTCAACTTCACCCACTCAAGTTGAGCAGGTCAACATGACTAACCAAACTCCACCTCCAACACAGCATGTTGATAAATAAGCTCCTGAAGCCAATCTGCATCAAAGTCCTATCACCAATCAAGCTGATCAATCTGGAAAACAGCCAACTCCATCACCATCAAGCTCAATTCCAGCCTCTGAGACAAATGCTGCTCAATTCACATACTTGAATGCTACTGAGTCAGGCCGACGCATCATTGCCTCTGCTCAGTCCTTGCTTCAAGATTTGAACCCTCCTCAAGCTGATGCTACTAGATCTTCTCATGCTGAGTCCTCCCAACTGTCTGGTATCACTCAGCTTCTCAATGAACTAAGAGGACTCAAGGATCTTGTAAGTGTTATAACCACCGTTCAAACTCAGTAACCCAGGCAAGACCAAATAGCAAAGCTGACTGAATTGGTACTCACAATGGTGAACCATCTGAACTTGCTTGAAGGTAAAATCCCACCACTATCGGAAGTTAATTCAGGGTATGCAAATTCCACTGAGCTTCAAGGCTATTTTGCTAAGTTAACTGCAGAACTGACCAAATCAAGCACAACTGGCAATCCTGAGTATGCTACCTCTACTGAGTTACAAGACTGATTTGCCAAGCTAACTACTGAACTGACCAGTACGCGTGAATTAGTATCTTCTACCTCTCAGTGCACCATTGACCAACTGAGTGAAGCGGTAAGTCTACTTAACGTCAACAAGGCTCAGATGGATGTTGACCCAGTCTCCAATGGTCAACTCTTGAGTTTTTCTCAAGCAATTATGAAGGCAATGCGTATCAACAATGCTCAGCGCATGTTTTATGACTCTGCCCTGCTGAAGATGTACCATCAATCTTTTGCTCAGATCACCAGCTCGCTCACCTGGCTTAGCAAATCACATGAATGCCTACTCAACATGATTAGCAGCTCTCTCCTGGTTCCTCGCCATGTCCAAGATGATAGTGTACCTGTAATTGATGGCTTACGTGAAAGCACAAAGAGGCTCCAGCGTTACTCCAATGTCCTCTCCATGCATGCTCGCAATGATACTTTCCTTTATAAACCCGATGATGGCAAAACGGGGGAGAAGAGCCAAGAAGGAACTCAGTGAAGGAAATTAGGGCTAAGGTATAGCAGCGGAAATATAAAAATTTTAGCCTATTTCCTTTTAACCATAGGATCCGTTAATCGTTATTTCATATAAAGAGGGATAAGAAGGAATACCTTTCGATGAACAATCTACCGTTGTTAAAGAAGCGTCCACAATTCTTCTCCGAGGTTCCAACCGCGAAGTTTAATACGGTGAGGCTAAGATGAAATCAACCCTTATGAGATGCAACCAAAATAGATTGCCTCTAATTAACCAACACAAGATCAAGGAGAAAGAGGGATGAATAAGATTAATCAATCGATGGAATGCCGTATGAATTCTTGTCCACGAACTTGGGGAATAGAATTCTTTTCTCTCTCTTTCTAAGCAATTTCGAAAATCACAAGTGGGGAGGCTTAGGGCTTGGTCGAAATTCACTATAGGGAGGGGTATATATATTAGCTTGTATCTAAACCCTAGTTAGATAGGAATAGGTTACTTAATAGGAATCTAATTCGGAAAAGGATTCCTAATTATTATCTCACTATATATCTAATATATTTAGGATAATAATAAATAACCTAATTGAATAATAATAGGAGAATATTAATCTAATTAAAACTCCTAATTAAATTATCTCTTAATTAATTTAATTCATAATCCTAATCAAATTAGGATTAATGGAATAAAATCAATCCCTTACTAATACATACAAATTTCGGCCCCCTCCTTGTATTTGGGCCTTACTGGGCTCAATTGGGCTTCCATCTATTAATCATATCCATCTTTCTTTTGGTTCCAAGTCTTATGTGTGATCCATTAGGTCCTTACTACTTCTGGCCGTATGCAACCTATTAAATTAATTTCTTCAAGAATTATATTTAATCCCTTGCATAACGGAATGATGTACAGAGTATGTTATTGGCAAGTCTGTAATCATTCCCCCAGAGTCCGTTAAGAAGACAGGTTGATTCTGTCGTTAACCCTTCCGTATTAGTTACGGTATAATACGATCCTTTATCAACTACATCCTTGAACTGAATCTTATGACTATGGGTAATGTCAAGTCACATATAGCGAGACGTTCGTTTTACTTGTTATTGGCCGAGTCAACTCAAAAAGATAGGTTAAGTGAAATCTGTATTTCTACTCTTAAGCTATCACCTTGCAAGGGTTTAGAGTCAAGTCTTCCACAAGCGATCCTTGGATGTATCTCCCATTAATCGGGAGTGATAAATGCTCAATCCAATGTATAACTACCCTGAAATTACTTCATATGACACCCAACCTTTGCAGTTCACACCCCAGAGTCATCTCTGTTAAGGATCGTGGGACCACAGGATCAAAGTCTCACATTCAGTAATTCAGGATGACCAATTAACATTCCTTTGAGTCTGAGGATTAGTTATACCTATTAATACCAATGGGATGAACAGTTGACAAGGATGAATCTACCCATCCTGTTATCTCAAATCGGATCCCCAATCCTAATGAACAACGTTTCATCGGATCCATGTAACTGTCCAGATATCTGTATATATGAAGCTTGTGAGATCAGCTTTCTGTCGGACAGAAGACATTGTTACATACAAGTCTCAACAGTGATATATCAATCCTAAACATATCACTTGACTTGGGGTGGTTTTAAGTTTATTAGTTTATTATAAAGTTTTGTCTCACTTCATGCTTGTATGAACACTTTATAATCACTTTAAACAAACTTACGGATTTCCTTTTATTAGACTTTATTTAGTGCTTAAAAAGGATTGCCTTTATATAGTTATAAAACATATATCTCATTAAAACAAATGATATAAAGAACAATTCATTTACAATAAGTTTGTATCCTGCAACAATTGACTATAGGACACAAAACCCCAACACTCAGAGCCCAGAAGGAACTCAGCTTGCAGGTAATGCCTCAGGAAGTAAAGATAAAGGCAAAGGAGTATATCGAGCTGACCATCAAGCTCAGGTCAATATGAAGGAAAAGAAGAAGAAGAACTAGATATAGCTTAGTCAATGTTTAGAACTTAGCATAGAATCTTTCCTCATATGTTTTTGCTTAATCTATGACAAGTACCATTTTTCTCAACCTGGCTGATAAAATTGAACAAACAAATTAAGAAGTAAAACATACTCAGTATACATTAACACTAAAATACTTATGTAATAAACTGAGTAACAACATACTTCTAATATTTTTGAAAACTGACTTAAATCCAATTAGCTCAGATCTTGAAAAATCTAACGTTAAACTAAGTCAGTATACACAAATGTCTTAAGGTTAATTCAATTAAATCTTGGAAGGTTTAGAATTAAGTTAAGACAATATGTGCAACCCTTACGGGGGAGTTATTTCAAAAATAAATCAATCATGGGGTAACTTATAACTGAGTTTCATAATTATGTATTTTGCCAACATCAAAATGGGGGAGTTTGTTGAAACACATTTGTAACGACCCGGTCCGGAGTGGGTGGCGCCGGGGTAAGAAGGCCTGAGCAAGGAGCGGCCCTAAAGGATGGTGATGGGGGCAGGAATGAACTGAATCACACATCGGAAGTGGAGAGGGAGTGATTGGGGCTTATTAGTAAGATGTGATAATCCAATACATGTAGACGCGTTTTAAAGCCGTGAGGCCCAATGTGTTGGATTTGGGCCAGAGCGGACAATATCTACATGGTATTGGACCGGGGTGTTACAACATTTCCACAAGATTTTGATTTGATAAAATCATCCATGATTAAGAGACAATTAAATTTAAATGCTTTGATTTAATTGTACTAATGTGTTTGTTCAATATTGAGTGCAAAAATATATATAAAGTTAGACAGGACAAAAGTCAGCATAAGCCAAGCTGAGTGGAACGGAACTCAACATGAAAGAATAGAAGCTGAGTGGAGTAGAACTTAGTAACAGAAGCTTCCTTCAAAGTTGCCAGAACGAAGCTGACTAAATTAGAAGACTCTTTCAGAATTGTATAAACAGAACGGAGCTGACTAAGAAGGAACTCAGCATGGAAGTTGAACATTCGAAGATAACGAATGGAGCTGAGTGACAGTCAGGATAACATGAAGGATCCGTTCACTAAAGGATAAAGTCTGCCAATCTTCTGCACCAATAATTGAAGCCTCGATAATACACAGAAGACTAATTCCAAGAAACATGGGTAAATGGATTATTGGTAAAAGACAACTGCACAAAAAGACAAGTCTGACGCAAGAAGACAAAGCGTGACGCCTGAAGAAAACAGAGGAAGGGAATGGCCTGTACAGTCTGAAGCTGACCTGAAGATGTTCCCTAAAAGATCCATTTTGGTGTTAACGGCTAAAACAATTCAAATGATCCATCTGCAGATTTCTATCTATAAAAGGACAATCAAGAACCTTGGATCATTGCTGAAGCACAAAAAGAAAAATACAAGTGAGAAATCTTCAAAGCACTCAAATACAAAAAGATCTTACACCAAATCTTCTATTCTTTGTGTAAATGCTAGATTGATTGTTTGTAATTATCTAAAGTGGTCTTCATTTGAGATAGAACAATCTTTTATCAATTGTAATATTGAGAGTGTATGCTGAGTGCTTGGTTGTAAGCATTCAGTGATAGAAAAATCTAAGTGCTGGGTTGTAGTACTTAGTAGGAGCTGAGTAGACGAATAGAGGACGTACTCTTGCATACTCACTGCCTTGTAAAGGGTTTGTGCTCTACCTTGAAAGAGCTCAGTATTGGATTGAAAATCCCAGGAGGAACTGGGGACTGAACGTAGGCAGAGAGGCCGAACCAGGATAAGTCGTGCTGAGTAACTTCTAAACTCTCTCTCTCAATATATATATATATATATATATATATATATATATATATGTGTGTGTGTGTGTGTGTGTGTGCATGTGTTGCTTGTAATATTTACTCAGCATATAAATTGTTAAAACTGAAACTGAGTAAATCTGAGTGCTGAGTTGGAAGCTGACCTCTCAAGTGTCAATTCCCAACTCTCAAGTCAAGCAGTCTTAGTCAGCATAGAACAAAAACTGTCTGACTAATCAATCGGTCGTGCTGACCAACACGCTGAGTTAACAAACTCTTAAAATAACATTAAGTCAGCATAATTAAAAGCGAAAAAAGTTACATTAGTTCCTATCCCCCCCTTGGAACTAATTACTAGGGACCAACACTTAGCTCTTAACACCGAATCCCAACTGACTATTAGATCCAGAAGATCTATCGCTGCTGATTATACGCCTAGAGGAAAGGATGGTGTGAAACACTATGATAAAGGCAAACAAGTTGCGGATGCTAGTGAGGCAAAGATTAGTAGTGTGGGAAGGGGGTCTGGAGAAGATACCAGATCTTATAAAGAGGGGCATGTACCTCCTAAGAGCAACAACCCATACGCCAGACCTACACCTTTCAAATGCTTCAGGTGTAATGAATTAGGTCATAGGTCCAATGAGTGCCCTCGGCAGAAGAGCGCCAATGTAGTGGAGAGATATGCGGATGACTATGAGGAAGGGGATGGAGTGTTTGTGAACCCTTAGATGATGAGGATGAAGAGGCGGATGAAGAGAGACATGCCATTCACATGGTAAAGCGTTTGTTGGTGATAACATCCGCAATGTTATCGTTTAGGGCTTCACTGGGAATATTCCCTGAAAGAAGGATCGAAAGGAAGAAAATCCACAAGAGACTCGCCAGCTCAGGATATACGGTGTATATCTAGCGTAAGGGAAAATGAATGATACCTACATGATGATATGCCCTTGGTCATCCGGGGTCCGCTACATAGAGAGGTATGCCCTTACTCGATCCGCCAAGATAGGACATTAAGCCGTTAGACAGCGGAATCACCATCATTAATAAACATTAATGATCCATTAAAGACAATAAACAGCTTGGGGGTAAAGATCAGATTTAAGTTGCATTAAAAGGGCATTACACTTCATTAAAGGCATTAAAGGGGAGCCATTACGGTTACCACTTAATCCTATATAAATACCCCTGTAATAAGGTGTCAAAAGGTACACACAATTATAGCTTTCCTTTGTGATTATAGATTATTCTCATTCAAGAAATTACTAACTTAAGCATCAGAGTGCCCCCGACCGAGCACAATGGAACCCCACAGGGACATTATCCGGTGTAAAGAAATTAATGTGATATCAATTGGTGTGGTGAAGGTGGATTCCTAAGATTAATAGGATTTACACGACGAACATAGAATGTCTTCAAACGATCTTAACACTCCCATTGGAGGTATTTCTATTTCAACAACTCCTGGAGCTATACCCACTGAACCACCTACAGGAAACATATCGGTCGGAATTAATAAAATCAACAATATCACCCCTCCGGTGCATGCTACACTTTCCCCAGACGGTGTAGTTCAACCGTCACATGAATGGTCTCAAGAATCCTTCTTCGAACAAATGGTGGAATTTGTTCGTCGGGAGTTAGGCAACAAATCCGCTATGAGGGCATGAGCCCTACTAACTTGAAACGATTTAATCAGTCGGGCTAGAAGGGTGTTCAATAACCAGCCGATCCAAGGCGGAGCCACCAATACGACACAAGTGAATATGGTGCAGAACAATTCCGAACCTCGATGAGAGCGGTCACATTCCCGCCACAGACATTCACCCGGACCTCGCCAAAATGATAATTTGGCTAGGAATGAAGGATCCCTTTCTCCACAACGGTTCACTGCGGCAATAGAGGCACGGTTCCAAGAGGAATCACAAAGGCAAACCTAGAATGGTGAACGGTATGCCCACCAGGTTAATAGGCATTCACCTTTTACTGTCTGCATCCTAGGATATCAAATGGATGGGCGATTCAAGGCATCAAATTTGCCGTAATATAAAGGGGAGGATAAACGAGAGGCGCACACAAGGAAGTATAGGGAGTTGATGGAAATATATGGGGCGAATAAGGGAATCCTCTGTAGAATGTTCTCCACTATGTTAAGTGGATCAGCATATGGATGGTTTCAGTCCTTGTCGACGGGATCCATAGACAGCTGGGAGCAACTGAGCAGAGAATTCTGTGTGAAATTTACAAGTAGCATCCCACCCGTGGTGTCCAGTAGAACGTTGTATGATCTTAAGCACAAGGAGGGCGTATACCTAAGGACTTATATTAATCGATTTAATAAATTGTGCATTGACATAACCAATGTTATATGTTAATACGACGGCTGAAGCAATAATTAAAAACACCAGATGCAAGCGCTTATAGGAAAAACTAGTTATACATAAACCACGAACACTAGTGTAAAAGGTTCATGGAAATTGATGACATAAATCGGGCTGCCGGATCGCCAACCGCCAGATCACCTAACAGAAGAGACCGGGGTGGATCCCGTAGAAGGGAGAATAGATGGGCAGATAAAAAAGGGAAGCAAACCTCAAAAAGTGGACCAAATTACACGCCCTTAACACCCCTAAAAATGAAATCCTACTATGCTTGGAGAAGAGTAGATTCAAGCGGGACATTATATATCTCGACCCAAAAGGAGGGGAGCATGTCCCAATGGGTAAAAACGCAAAGGCATATTGTCGGTTCCACAGGAGATAAGGCCATGACACTAATAAATGTTTTGCACTGGACAGGGAAATTGAAAGATTGATCGAAAAGAGGTTCACTCGATAGGTTTATGCAAGGTGAACACGACAAAGGAAAAGAAAAATAAGGCTCCAAAGCCAACACAAAAGGAGTCATCAGCGTTATTGTAGGCGGATCAGGATATGAACCGCTTGCTAAAAAAGCAAGAACGCGCGCTTTGGACAAGTCGACCCTCAACAAACATTTTGCAGAGATGGGCTCAGCGAATGGTCCTCATGTTGATGCTTTGGTGATCATGATGACCATCGAAGGATGGGATATGAAGAGGGTCATAATTGACACTAGAAGTTCGTGTAATGTAATTATAAGTAGACATGTCCACGGGCCCGGGTACCCGCCCGGCCCACTCAGGCCCATATCCCTTAGACCGGGCTTAGACAATGGTAATTGCTGTTAGGCCCAGGCCGGCCCAACCCCGCTAAAACCCGCCTATTTTTTGGGCGGGCTTGGGATTAATAAAAATAGCACCAGCTTTCAACATCTGTGATCTCGGCAAGATGTCACCAGCTTTCAACATCCGTGATCTCGGTCCGTGGCAGATGGTCCCTTGGAAGCTGCTAATAGTAGGCAGGAGTCCAACTCCTTTAAAGAAAGAGAAAATGATGCAGACATCCTGTGTGGATCCATTAGCCAAGCCCAACCTGGCAAATCCTCACTTCTAGCGGACAATACGAACAAACTATGCACCACAAGTTATCTCTATCAGGGCGAATCCTAGGGGTATATAAGGGAGCATCTTACATGGAGGATCCTCAAGTTACTTCCTTGCGAAGGAAACCAACCAACAACCCTGACAGTCCTTGACTGTACCTTTAGTACTATTTGTCTATACGTATTACCTATTTTACCCTTCTTATTCCTTCTTTATTGTAACCCTAGTGGGGTATTCCTTGTCATTTCGTTGTCTTTAGGGAAGTATTTAAACTCCCATTTTTGTAAGGACACACAACTTTTATCAATCAAATCAACTTTCTCTTTGAGAATAATTGGGATTCACCCCTTCTAGTTTTAGCTAGAGAATAATTTTTTTTTTGTTGGTTTACGATTAAAACCTTCACTGTCGCCTTTCCATCTTTATTATAACTTCTATTATAATCATTGACAAACTAGCTGGCCTAAATATGAATATGTGTATACATAATGAATGAGTGATATATGCGTACAAAGAGAATCCCTCAAATGTGATTGGTTTCATATATAACCAAGCATGCATATGTCATAATAATAATAATAATATAATGTACCAAAACCAATTTGATTGTCTTCTATGTTAATTGACATAATTACTAATTTAATGGAGACACATATTTTCTATATAAATATAATATGATTCTAGTTATTATTTCTTTAAAGTGTACAATTACAAAAGCAATATTGGGAGTGATATTGTAATATGCTAAACTTAGTTAACACAAGATATTATGATGCTAAATTTTATATAGGTGTAAGTGGACCAAATTAATGAAAGTAATATTGAAATGAGACAATTTAAGCTTCAAGAATGAATGAATGAATGTTGCTTAAAATTGGTTTGAATTCAAAGAAAGAGACATGACATGTAAATGAAATAAACTTAGAAAAGAATGACAGGTGCTGAATTGAAGGAGATAAGAGATAGAGAATAGCATATAGCATGCTATTGTAGTAACATATGGACAAATGGACACTAAAGAAGACAACTCAACTTCAACACATAAGATTTATTGTTATCATGGTCCCCAATATATTTGGTTCATGCATTTCTAAATTCTTCCTCTAATCAATTTACAATATTACTTTCATAATGCAAGATACTCTCATATAACTTTATATGATGAGGTAAGTGGACCCACTGACACATGAAGCCGAACAGGCCCACATCCACCACTATTCAGTTTGTTAAAAATTAATATAAGATATATGATTGACTTTAATTATCAGTTTGAACTGTTGGTTAAAATGGTTCCACGACACAGCTTACAAAGCCATAAGAGCATGCAGGTAAATTATTCTCTGTAACGATCCAGTCCATAGTAGATGGCGCCAGGGTAGAAGGTTCGAGCAAAGAGCGGTCCTAAGGAATGACGATGGGAGCAAGAATGAATTGAGTCCTATGTCAGAAATGGAGAAAGAGTGAATGAGGTTTATTAGTAAGATAGGAATCCAATACATATAGATGCGGTTTAAAACCGTGAAGCTCAAGGTGTTAGATTTGGGTCAAAAGTGGACAATATCTATATGATATTGAATTAGGGTGTTACAGTCCGATTCCTATAAATACACAGTGTACACTATGGGTAAAGAGATCTTAGATCTTTCTTTCTCTCATAGAACTCTTATAACATTGATGACTTTGCCTTATCTTCACTTTCTAATTTGATTATTGGAGTGTCCACAAAGATCATTCCCGACACAGGAAATAAACCGGGAAAGGCCTTACCCTAGAAATCTCATAACCTTATTAATATATATCAAGGAATTATGTGCAGATGAAAACTTGTCATCTTTAATGGATTTTTTGCACCTACTACATACCATATTGTAAAATAAGCAAATATAATAACATGAGTGGAAAATAAATATTAAACAAGAATGAATAGGGTGATAATTAAAAAAGGAAACAAGATCTCAAAATAAATTAATACAGCTGTAATGGAAAGTATTTTAATTCATGAAAGTATTTAATCAAAGTAAGGTACAGCTGTAATGAAACAAGGAGATATTGCAACCCATACATTTAAAACATAAGCATACTATTAATTTGATATAATATGCTTTCAATGGGTATCACTAATTTGTTGATCTCCCTTACCTAATTTTCAGTCTCACTATTCTAATATAAAACGGCTTAAGTGGATAAGAGATAATAACAAGTTTGGTTTACATGTATTGTATGCTTAATGGAGTCTCAAATTGCTCTATCTAGTTAGCATTAATGTTAATACTGTACATTTATCAAAACAAACAAAAAAATGTTAATACTGTACAGTTTTTACGTGAAGTTTAAATGAGTAAATTACATTAATAGTACCTGAACTTTACCTTAATTCACACTTTGGTACCTAAATTACATTTTGTTCCAAAAATATACCTGAACTAATGATGACCGGACAATTTAGTACATTTTACCGGTCGATAACCGGTAAATGCGAGTTTGATGAGTAAATTATACTAATGGTACCTAAACTTTACCTTAATTCACACTTTGGTACCTAAATTTCATTTTGTCCAAAAAATACACTTTAAGTAAAGATGAATCGATAATTTAGTATATTTGACCAGTCAACGTAAGTTTGACCATTTTAAATTAGAAATTGAGACTCATCATACACTCAATTAACATATACAATACTACCTTTTAGCTCTACATATGTATTAAAGGGTAGTATTATAATTTTATGTTAATTGAGTGTATTATAGATCATAATTTTTAATTCAAAATGGTCAAACTCTCATTGATTGGTCACTAACCGATCAGATGTACGAAATTATCCGATCACCTTCACTTGAGTTATATTTTTAGGACAAAAAATCCAGGTACCAAAGTGTGAATTAGGAAAAGTTGAGGTACCGTTGATGTATTTTACTTGGACAAACTTGCATTGATCGGTCATTTACCGGTAAAATTTACTAAATTGTCCGGTCATCGTTACTTCGGGTATATTTTTGGGACAAAATGTAATCTAGGTACCAAAGTGTAAAATAGGTAAAGTTCAGGTACTATTGGTGTAATTTACCCAGTTTAAATTTGTTATTTTTAATAATGATATGAATAAATTTATACTTTATTTGGAGTTTGCGTGACATCAACGTCGAGCATACATGATGTGGGAAACCTTGAGAAGGGTTTCTTGAGGTAGAAATTGTGATTATAATCTCTCGCAATAAGACAATAAGAGTCAAATGAGGGGTCGAAAACCGACGGCTCGGTCCAATATCTAAGTTAGCTGAGTTCGAGAGCATGAAGATGAGGAATAAGAGCATTCTAGATTTTTGTAATGAGGTACCTTAGTCGTGCAATCATTTTGTTCTATTTATAAGATGTTTTAGGAACAACTTGGGAATATGTTGGTTTCTGTGCCCTAACTCATGCTATGGACACGTTTAAGGATGTGGAAGGGAGTATATCATTTTGGCATTTACCAATTATAAACTGTGCATCTTGGGATGGCATGTATTTGGAATTTGCATGTGTTCCTTATTGGTCCACATGTCCGAAAAGGGTTTTTTTTTTGCATCACTGCTTTTTATATGAGACGTGTTTATTGGTTCAAGTGGCATTACTTTATTTATCTGTTATCAGATGTCACCGCTCTCTAATCGGTCGAAGTTCTTCAGAGCTTCGAAATGTGCTAGCATAGTGGTTGTAAAAATCGAAGGTTCTTTTTTGAGGTATAAGGTCCTGTTAAGGTTGAAGTAGAACTACAGTGAATTGAACGTCAACGTGTGGTTTCTACTACCTTATTGTGAGTGCACGATACTTTTGGAAAGGAGTCTCACTTGAGTCGTCCAAAAAAAATGCATTGTATCACACATAATTAACGTTGCTTGGTAAAACGCGACATGAAACAACTTATAATTGAATTGTACCGACACTAGGTGGGAATATAGACATTTGCATCAGCCCTTTGCGTCTTCCTTTTAGCGACGCAAATGCTATAATCACTTGCATTGATCCTCTAGAGTCGTCACCCGATCTACTAGACCGAAAAATTTGGTATAGCAGATAGAGCGCTCGAGTGCTACACCTTCAGAGATAGGTTCGGGACATTTATTTAGTCATCTCCAATGTTAAATTAATTCAAACTTTTATATTTGATTTACTTCGAATCGTACTATAACTAATTAATATTTATTATGGAAAGCCGATTCCTAATTTCAACAATTAATTAATTATTAATAATCAACGATTAACCGATTATTAGAAATATTTTCCAAGTGTCATAATATATATCAATCAACACATTTTGAGCATAAATATTCAAAATAGTCAATTAAATTTTATTATGAAAAGTCGACCCCTAACTTTAATAATGGATTTATTAGTAACCCGATTTAACAAATAATAATTAGAATGACGAATTTAATTGTTTATTATCTTTATCTTCTATTCATTTTGGTAAAGACATCAAAGTGGATAATAAATAAGTCAATAGACAAATAAATCAATACATTTTATTAAGTCATTTATTAACTTTGTGATTTTTAGGGGTGCCAACTTAGTTGAGATGTCTGTTTTTTTTTTTTTGCACTTTCTCGTTAATCAGCTTTCAATAAAAAAAGTCATTTATTAACTCATTTGAATTCATAGATTTCTTTTATTTTGGAAAAACATTTTTTTTGGATATTTTTATAAAAAGAATCTTACTTTTTTTTTAAGATTTGATTGCTGCTTTTTGACCTCCTGTTTGCTTTTTTTCACTTTAAAAAATAGAGTTTTAAGTATTTACTTAAACATCTCTTGTTTGCCTTTTGTAGCTGAAAAGTAATTTTTTTAAAGCAGAGAATCCATGTTTTTTTGGAAAAACAACATTTTCAAACAGCAAACAGCAAACCGTAACAGGAAACAGCAACAATTGTGAGAACCCTTTTTTAGGTGATGACACTTTGTTATGTGAGATCACTCAAAACTACGTAGTTTTGAGTATGAAAATTAAGAAAAAACGCTGCTGTTAGGGTGAGTCAAACCTTGGCCTCCTCATTAACACACCACACTACTTACCACTGAACCAATTGCTTTTCTTATGTATTTTATTACGCGCTGCTTAATATACCACTGCTCTTGTAGTTTCTATTGTTTAATATTTGACGCATACACTTATTAATATCGATTAAATGCGCATAATAATAAATTATTATTAGAAAAAAATGTGCATAATAATTAATTATTAATAGAAAAAAATCCAAGAACATGCTCTAATTTCATATTTATTTAATTCCTCTATATTTTTGTAATTTATGTTTTAAAATGTTAAGGACGATGTTCTAAATATTGTTACATATGTTATAAACTTTATAATTTGTGTTCTAAAAATTAAGTATAATGTTTTAAAAAAATAGTATATATATGAACCATTTTTTTTTTGTTTGGTTAAAAAAAACTCATATTCTAAATAATATAACATATGTTCTAAAAAACATAACGTATGTTCTAAAGTTTATAATTTGTGTTTCAAAAATTAAGTATAATGTTCTAAACAAATCAGTAGATATCTGGATCGTTTTTTCATTTATTCTATAATATAATTTATAACTCATGTTCGAAAAAAATAAACATGTTCTATAAAATATAACGTATATCTAAAAAATATAACGTATGTTCTAAAAAATATGTCGTACAATAACCAAAAAAAAATATATCGTACATTCTAAACTTCATAGTTCATGTTTTAAAATTTAAAATATGTGTTGTAACGTATGTTTTACAAAATATATAGTTTGTGTTCCAAAAAATAAGTATAATGTTCTAAAAAAATCAGTAGATATCTGGATCGTTTTTTAATTTGTTCTATAATATAATTTATAACTCATGTTCGAAAAAACATAACACATGTTCTAAAAAACATAATGTATGTTCTAAAAAATATGTCGTACGTTCTAAACTTCATAGTTCGTGTTTTAAAAGTTAATATATATGTTCTAACGTATGGTTTAAAAAATATATTTTCTTATATAACATAAATTACAAAAATATAAAGGAATTACATAAATAAGAAATTGGAGCATGTTCTTGGATTTTTTTCTATTAATAATTCATTATTATGTACATTTATTTTTTTCTATTAATAATTCATTATTATGCATATTTAATTGATATTAATAAGTGCATGCGTAAAAAAAACAATAGAAGCTACTAGCACAATGCTATATTAAGCGGCGCGCGTAATATAATTCACAAGAGAAGCAATTGTCATAGTGGTAAATAGGGAGAGGGTAGATGGGAAGGTCCTAGGTTCGACCCACACTTGTAGCATTTAGTGTTTTTTATTGATTTTTATTGATTTCTACACTCAAAACTACGTAGTTTTGAGTGTTTTCACCATAGGGAAGTGTCCTCACCTAAGAAGAGGTTCTCACTTGATCCCTCCCATATATATATATATATATATATGTATATATATATTGTTACAAAGCGTGAATAAATGCTGGAATGTGATTAAGGCTGATCAAACCCTGATAAACAGAAAATGGCTGAAAATGGCCTTTTTTGGAAGTGAAGGCCGACCGACCTTTTCAGGGTTTTTTGTTAAGGCCAAAGATCATCATTTCTTCTCGAGGTATGAATGCGAACACTTTCATGCTGATCAGGCTAGAAACAAAATTTTTGGGAGGAAACAATGTAGATATTTGAACTTCAACATAAAATAAAATAGAATGACATGTATCTACCTCTAAATTCTAGGATTTTAGCAGATCAACCTCGTTGTACTTCTGGATATATTCAAAAAATGAGAAATCTGAACAAAAGTAACGGAAAATTGGCCTCCATAGAGGTCCTGTTAAACTCGGTCATACTTTATAAATATCAAACATGACCAAACTCTAAAATTACTTTTATATATATATATATAATTTTTATTTTATGAATTATGTTATTTAAATTTAAAATTATTATATGGTAGTGTTTTTAAAAAAAAAAAATAAAGAATGGTATTACTTAAATCAGAATGTAAAACATCGATAAGAAAAGGTGGTGGATATGCCCACTCACCCTAATCAGACTTAGAACTAACAGCTTTTGCTAAAGAATGATCTGCCAGATTCGCTGATCGCTTAATGAATGAGATGAAACAGAGTTCAGATCTTGAAGAATAGAACAATAGTCTTGAATGACGTTAGATAAATAGGAGAGATTGAAGGTTTTGAGTTGAATTGCTGTTACCACATTGAGACAATCGGATTGAACCATAACATGAGACAATTTGAGATATTTGAGCTAGCTAAGTGCCTCCCGAACAGCCATTGCCTCTGCCAAAGTTGGGTCAATAATTTCTGCTAAGCATGCTTTCCTTGCGTGAAGACATTCGCCAAGGTGATTTCGTATTAACATACCCGCCGAGCAGAAAGTCGAATCTGCCCCAATTCCCGCATACACATTACAAATCAAAGTCCCTAGGGGGGGTGTCTGCCATGAAGCTGAAGAAATTGAATGACTAGAATTGATACACAGTGCGCATACCTGGGCATTTTTCCAAGCAGATTCTTCCGTTCTTGCTACCAAAAGAATCGAATCCGGTAGGCTGTATTTTTTATTCCATACAACTTGGTTACGATACTTCCAGATATTCCAGAGAACTACCGCTACAGATTCTGCAACTGATATGGTTGAAATAAGCAAGTTGTCGAACCAACTAAATACATCAACTATGTGCTCCATTCGATTATCGGAGAAAAACAATCCCCAAATCTGTTTTGCAAAGACACAAGAGATAAAAATGTGTGTTTCATCTCCCCCGGACGAGTTGCAAACCGGACATCAGTTCGGTAGAGATCTGTGCCGCTTTTCTAAACTAGACATAGTCGGAAGACATCGCGCAAACAGCCTCCATAAATAATTTTTGACCTTCGGAGCCACATGTAACTTCCAAATCAGCTTCCAACCTATATTGGCCGGATTTGAAGAAGCTTCAGCGGCTTTTGTCACTGCTGTCTAGTATCCACTCCTCACCATATACGACTTCGTCAAAGTGAAATGCCAGTACCACGCATCTACACGGCCATGGTTACGTTCTGGGATTGACAACACCAATTTCCTGTCCCGTTCATTGAGTAATGAACTGACCCGATCCGCATCCCACTTGCCATCTTGGTTTTTCAGATTAAGAACCCACTCGATATGGCTGTTTGCGGGTTTTGGTGAAGAGATGAAGGGGTTTGAATCATCCGGGAGCCAGGGATCCTCCCAAACGTGAAGAGATGAAGGGGTTTGATTACTCCCTTTTCTACTCATATTTTCATTTTCATATAAAAAATTAGAATTATCTTTGACTACACTTTAACTTCTATACATGAAAAGTAACGTTTTTTCCAACAACAGATTACGTATCCTTTTTCAAAAATAAATAATAAAACGTAACACCAAACAACATGTAAACCAAGCCGGTTCTAGTGTCGTTTTTTTTAGATTCAAAATTATTTCAAATTCCAATTAAGGAATTATTGGCGTCATCTTGTAAAAGGAAAAAGAATTGGGAATGGTGATGTAATTGTTTCCCTCCACAATAAAAATGGTTGACTAAACGCCAATTCATATATCTCTCATATCATATCATCTTCTTTTGTCTCTTTATTAGCACTTCCACTTCATTCTTCTATCCCTTTTCCCATTTCTTCTTCTTCTATTTTTGTTTCATTTTATTCCAACTTTGAAATACCCAATTAGCTTTTACTCCATTTAATATTCATCTCGACTTCTGCACTTCCTCTTGGAAAACTCATTCAACACCCATATAATAATTATAAAGTTAGCAGTACTTCATATTGTTAGGCAAACAGACAGAAACAGAAGATGAAGATGAAGAAAGCAACCAACTTTTGAGTTAAAACGCTTCCGTTTCTTCAGGAACTTCTCTTTGTCCTTTACCACTAAAAAGAAACATATCCTGTTCCCACTCATCACGAGTCTCTCGTTTCTGGTAATTCCATCTTTCTATTTCTTCCTTGTTCTTCATCTTTCTTTTCTGCTCAGTAATTTCAGATTTGCTTATGATTACTCCACGGATTATTCATCATTACACACTTGATGTTTTCATTTTTCACATAATATGATATCAATAACTTAGTTTCCTTTACTTCATATACAAATTAACTCCATGATAATAATTAGATTTCATTACTAATGAGTGACTTCAAAGTATACTATACTATATCTCTCTTAAAATATAGTAAGTAATATACTATTAACAAAATCCACAGCCAAAGACAAAAAATTGACGTTCTAACATCACCTTGGTCCCTTGCTTTCTCTCTCTTGTCTCTTCTTCTGTTCATCAATACATGTATGTATGTATCCACCAATCTGCTTTAATAATTCAATACATGTTCTTCAATTATACTCATTTCTGTATCTTTCCAGGATGCATTTGAGCTATGTCAATAATTGAGGGACTATTCTAGCATTTTTCCACTTCCCCCAATGGCTAGAACCTGTGTTCTTTCGTTGCTGTTCTTCATTTTCTTGTCAAGTTCCCACCTTTCTTCTAGTTTGAATGCCGAAACCCAGGCTTTGCTTGAAATCAAAAGAAAGCTCCAGGATCCTCTGAATGTTCTGGATTCATGGAAAGAATCGGTGTCTCCTTGCGAATTTTATGGGGTTACTTGTGATTGGACATCAGGTGAAGTGATTGGAATCTCACTTGATAATCAGTCTCTCTCTGGTGAGATTTCTCCGGCTATTGCTGGCCTTCGGAGTCTTACTAACCTTTCATTGCCTTGTAATTCACTTACTGGAAAGCTTCCTCATGAGCTGATTAATTGCAGCCAACTGAAAGTTTTGAATGTCACTCACAATAAAATGGTTGGAGTTTTACCTGATCTTTCATCCTTGCAGAAGCTGGAGTTTCTTGATTTGGCTGAAAACTTTTTCTCCGGCGGGTTTCCGACATGGGTGGGTAATTTGACTCAGCTGGTTGTGCTTTCTATTGGAGTAAATAAGTATGATGAAGGTGAAATTCCTGAGAGCATTGGAAATTTGAAGAACTTGAGTCTGCTGTTTCTAGCAAATAGCCATTTGAGGGGAGAGTTACCTGAATCCATTTTTGAGCTACCAAATTTGGAGACACTGGATTTTTCCAGGAACAAGATCACAGGGGAATTTCCAAAATCAATATCCAAATTGCAAAAGCTTTGGAAGATTGAGCTCTACCGCAACAATTTGACAGGCGAAATCCCACCTGAGATTGCAAACCTCACTCTCTTACGCGAGATTGATGTATCTGCAAATCAGATGTATGGAAAAATACCTGTAGCAGTAGGCACTATGAAGACTTTGGTTGTGTTTCAGCTATATGGTAACAACTTCTCTGGAGAACTTCCTGCAGGTTTCGGGGATATGCGTCATCTTGATGGTTTTTCTATCTATGGGAACAATTTCTCAGGGGAGTTCCCTGCCAATTTCGGCCGATTCTCTCCCCTGAACAGCTTTGACATATCTGAGAATCAGTTCTCTGGTAGTTTTCCTAAGTACCTGTGTGAAGGTAGGAAGTTACAGTTCTTGCTCGCTTTAGGAAACAGGTTTTCTGGGGGCTTTCCTGATTCTTATGCTGAGTGTAAATCTTTGCAAAGGTTCAGGATCAGCAACAACCAGTTCTCAGGAGAGATTTCAGATGGAGTTTGGGCATTGCCATTGGTTGAGGTTCTCGATTTCAGCAATAATGATTTCAGTGGGCATGTATCTCCTCAAATTGGGGTTTCTACCAGCTTGAATCAGTTGATGTTGCACAACAACAGGTTTTCGGGGCAGCTTCCGTCCGAACTTGGCAAATTGATGAATCTGCAGAAGCTAAACCTCAATGATAACAACTTCTCTGGTATAGTACCTCCTGAAATTGGTAATCTGAGTCAGCTATCAACTTTGCATTTGGAAATGAATTCATTTTCTGGATCCATACCATCAGAATTGAGTTATTGTGATAGACTTGTCGATTTGAATCTTGCTTCGAATTCGCTAAGTGGCAGTATTCCTGCTGCTATTTCTGAGATGAACACTTTGAATTCTCTGAATATTTCACACAACAAACTCACTGGACCAATTCCAGAAGACTTAGAGAGACTGAAGCTAAGTTCCATTGATTTATCTGGAAATGAATTATCAGGAAAAGTTCCATCCTTTCTTTGGAGCATCGGTGGTGATGTAGCATTTCAACGGAACGAACAACTATGTGTCGATGAAAATTCCAAAAACAGCCTGAATTCTAGTATGAAAGTTTGCATCCAAAAGCAGAATCGGGAGCGTAAATTCGGAGATAAGCTTGTTATGTTTTTTATCATCATATCCACATTGGTTATTGTTTTAGTAGGGTTATTACTTGTTAGTTACAGGAACTTCAGGAATGCAAAAGCTGACAGAGGAAAAAATGATTTGGAAGAGAATAAGGATGGAAAATGGAAGGTAGCATCATTCCATCAACTGGATATTGAAGCAGAAGAAATCTGTAACCTGGAAGACGATAATCTGATCGGAAGTGGTGGTACAGGAAAAGTATACAGACTTGAATTGAAGAGAATCGGCTGCACTGTGGCTGTGAAGCAACTATGGAAAGGTGATTATCTCAAGGTATCCGAAGCGGAGATCGAAACTCTGGGGAAAATCAGGCACAAAAATATCCTGAAGCTATATGCAAGTTTACTAAAAGAAGGATCAAGTTTTCTAGTGTTTGAGTACATGGTAAAAGGCAATCTGTTTGAAGCACTTCACAGGAAAGACAAAAATGAGGAGCCTGAATTAGACTGGTGCCAGAGGTATAAAATAGCTCTAGGAGCTGCAAAGGGAATTGCATATTTACACAATGACTGCTCACCCCCAATCATTCACAGAGACATAAAATCAAGCAATATCTTACTTGACGAAGATTACGACCCGAAAATTGCTGATTTCGGAGTTGCAAAGCATGTAGAATTAGCATGTAAGGGATGTGAAGGTACCTCTGTTGCTGGAACTCATGGATACATTGCCCCTGGTGAGTTAAGTTCCTCAATTTTATGTTCATTTCTTTTTCTTAGCTACTCCATGAATGACACAATTTAATTTTGGTATGCAGAAATGGCATATAGCATGAAAGTAACAGAAAAGAGTGATGTGTATAGCTATGGTGTGGTGCTGCTAGAACTAGTGAGTGGGAGGAAACCCATTGAAGAGGCATATGGAGAAGGAAAAGACATAGTGTATTGGGTATGGACACATCTGAAAGACAGGGAAAGTGTGGTAAAAGTGCTGGATGAAAAAGTAGCATCAGAATCAGTTGAAGAAGAAATGATAAAAGTGTTGAGGATTGGTATTTTGTGCACAACAAAGCTTCCTAATCTGCGTCCTAATATGAGAGAAGTTGTGAAGATGCTAGTTGATGCTGATACTTCCATTTTCAGGTCTCCAAATAAGCCTTTAATTTGTTAGTATCTGTAAAACAGGTTCAATATCAAGACTCATTTTGGTTGCAAGCTTAAGCTGCTTTGCAAATTGAACATTAATTGGTGCTGCAGGTCATATAATTTCTGTTTTTGGAAATATCATTTGCTCTAAATATTCAATTCTCTTTACTGTTCATGATCAAATAGTGTTTTGCCAAACTGGATTTCAAAATTTTCCCAATTCAACATTGACTTCAAAATTTACAAGATCATAGAGTAGCAGCTCTACATTCACAAACAGGAGTAGGAAACAAAAAAAATCCAAATCATTCCACAGATTTTCCAATTTTGGGTCTAAAAAAACAGTAACTGACCTATTTCTTTGAGAGACGGATAGAGAGAGAGAGTGAAGCGTTCTTCTAAATAAAGCCACAAAGCTCGAGCAGATGAAGAATGAAAAAATGCATCAGAAAGAAAACTCCTTGAAAACTGTATCTTTAGCACTAGAAATCACCATGTTGTTATCTTTCTACCGGATTTGATAGTCAGGAAAATCAATTTCTGGTGAAGTAATGTCTTATAGCACAAAACGGAAATTGCGCTTGGCTTTAAGAGCAATAAGACAAAAACCGAGGTTATTAGTTTGATGATGAGGTTTGGACGTAGAAGAATGAGATTTTTTTTTTTTTTTTTTTTTGTGTAATCAATAAGGTTTTGATTCGATCCATTCTGTTTAATGGTTTTTTTACTAAATATATCCCGATTTTTTTACATAAATAAAAATTAATTAATGATACAATTAATATAAAGTTAACTAAATTTTTTAATTAAAACTAATTGTATTTTTTAAATTTACGTGACTTGATTTTAAGAGACATTTATTGAGGAATAAAGAAAGTATTTCTCTAAGCTTTTAGCCAGCCAAACGGATATCGAGCGGTTTTATTCCCTATACGTATCCCGACGAATATGTCAATATTCCAACTCAGAAGACTCATCTGAATATAAAACCTCACTCTAAAAATGTTTGTATGGTGTATATAAAATCTCGCTTTAAAAGTGTTCATCGGATTTCATCTCTATTGAGACATTCACCTCTGTTCACTAAGCTCGAATGCTAAACTCTTCTAGTCTCCTATGGAGTAAGGTAGGATCATTTAAGCCAATGTTGGGCAATGATCCCAGCAGTGGCGGAGATCCAATTCCAAGGTAGTCACTCTCCCTTATATTATAGTGATCCTTATATCAACTATGTGTCCGTCGCAACGATAGTTGATATGTGTCATTCATCATTCATTGTCGAAGCCTCATCGTAGCATTATCTATGCTTAGAGTTAAGTCTGCCTACAGGACGACTCCTCCCTTTACGCTCTCTCCCAGTTACAAGGTCAGAGTTCTTGTTGATAACTAAGCTTAAATGCTCGACACTCTTAGTCTAATGAACTATGGTGGACAGTTTAAACCATTGTAGATCACTGACTCAATGGGGTGAGAGAGCTCCAATATCAAAAGAGTTCATGTCTCCATATTGTTTCTTATACCAACTTGATGCCCACTCGCAAAGATAATTGATATGTTGTATTCACCACTCATTATCGAAGCATCCTCGTAACATTGTCTATACTTGGAGCTGAAACTAGCTACGACCAACTCCCTCTCTTATAAGAAATAGGGCCAACTGTGGACCTTTAGTGTCGGATGCCTTCTCTGTACGAGGAGCGGTCCCTAGGAACACTCTGACGCCCAAATTAGTTTGAGTAGAGAGAAGTTAGAGAGAAAGAGTAAACTATGAGAGAAAGAGAGAGATTAGACCTCTTATTGGTGGTTGAATGTCTCTTTTATAGATGGAGTAAGTGCCTTAGTAGGCTTCAGAGTCCATATGGAGTTGAAATAGGCTTGTTTCCACCCATATCCCTTATCATAAACTATTAAGTATAATGGAATAACTCTAACAAAACTTATTCTTGAAATCGTAAATTAAATACTTATTTATAGGAGTTTACGAGACTCATATTTATAATTGAATAAAGAAACACAATAAGTCTTTAAAAATATTTGAATAAGATCCGGTGATGATTAGGGTCAAATCTTCGTTGTTTAGGAAGCGAAATAAGGACTTAAAATAGAAATTATATACTGAATTTCCGAATTTCAACAGATATGTATCAACTTCCGACCCTTCGATCTTGTTAGAGTTTGAATCTTGACTATTGCTAAAAAAAAAAAACTGAAACCATGTGTTTTAGCTTTCCAGAGCAATGTCAATCATCCAAATCTAGACTCATTTGAAGAAGTCATGTCTAAAATAATAAAGGTTGTTAAATCTAGAAAATAGAGGATTATTGATGAGACTTATAAGCTCGATAAGCAGTCATTTTGCTTGACCAGTAGACTAAGACTTCAATATTTTGAACCAAATCACCATAAAAACACCTAAAACACTTGTAATCACGAAAATTATCAAATGTAAATAAAATGTAACGTAGAAGAATAAAAAGTAATTAAAAATGACTTGAAAAAAAATCTAAAATTACTTACAAAATCCCTATATAAAATATATATACCACCTACCATTTTCAAGCTCTAGAAAATAGTAAGTGCTCTTCCACCTTCATCTCTTCCTCTTTTCCTTTTAGAAATGGCTAGGATGAATCCTTTTTCTTATCGAGTTTCTTCTGCCACTAACGCCTCCGAGGAAGAGCCTCCCACTCTGACCTAGAAGTTGCTTCGTCTTCGAGTAGAGGAGAATTGGACATATTTAAATGTAATTTTATGTTACACTAGAGTTAACATTTCATAATAATTTGAATCACATTCATTTTTTTTCATCGTTGTCAATTTTTTCTTTGTTTTTGTTGGGTTTCATCGAATTTCAGTCACTTATAATATCATATGTACCCAATAGATATGGAAAGTAAGAGAGAATCTAGAGATTGTGGAAAGAATTATCCTATATCTTTCACATCCCAATTTTTTTTATGTTTTTCTTCATTTAATTATTTCAAAATGGCTCCTATATTAGCTGTTTTTTTTTTGTTTTGGCCACTTTTAGTTACTTTTATAGGCTCTCACCCACTTTCATACAATTTCATCCATTTTCATACCTTTTATTCACTTTCATACATTTTCGCATGATATATATTATTTATTTATAGTTGGTTTTTATAGTTTGATCAAATTTCTGAACTATTTTTCTGTATGTTGACTTAATATCAAACACACTTGACGAAAAAAGCAGTAGAGTTTCCAATGAGGAGAATTGTAACATAGTCTAATTCGTAGTTGTATCGGTGATATGTGGTATTAGAAAATAACCTAACCAGTAGAGTTTTTTTATCAGAAATCACTTACATATTCTCCTACACAATCAAATAATATCGATAATATGTGGTATTAAAAAATAACTGATTAGAGGCTTAATGCATTAAAAAATAATTGATTAAAGGCTTAATATATTCTTTTAAAATGTAAAGGAGTTGATCAATAAAAACTAAATAAATTATGGACTTAAATTGTATTTTTCTCACATATAAATAAAATAGTTTCATATTTAACGATAAAGGGAATCCAAATTCTTCTAGGATTAGATTTTCAACAAAGAAATCGGATTTAAATCTTCTAGTATATATACTGATCTCTCTCGATTTATACCTACAATACAACAATGTCTTCCTGGGTGAAAACAAAAGAAATTGGGAATGGCAGTTTCGGCACTGTATACAAAGCCCATCATTCTGCAAATCCAAGCTTATTAGTAGCCATCAAGTCTGCAAAACCAGGTTCATCCTTAGCCAAAGAGATTAAGATAATGCGAAAATTACAGGGATGTAATCACATCACCAAACTCTACACCGAAATCACTACGGATCATACTCATATGGTGCTTGAATATGCATCAGAAGGCTCTCTTTTCGACCTCATAACCCAAAACTACGAATACGGCATACCCGAATCGGATGTTAGGGTTTATACTCGGATGATACTGGAGGGACTATCTTTTATGCACAAGAAAATAGTTGTCCATTGTGATCTTAAGCCCGGAAAACATTCTAGTTTTCCCATCGATAAATGGAAGGAAATTGAAATTAGCTGATTTTGGGCTATCTATGGATTTAGAGGAGAAAAGTGGTGGAGAGGCGGTGAGATTCAGAGGGACATATGATTATATGTCGCCGGAATCGGTGTCGTATAACAGAGATGGTGAGATTAAGAAAGGGGTAATCGGAACAGCTTTGGATATATGGTCTTTAGGATGTGTAGTTATTGAGATGCTAACGAGAGGAATGGCGTGGGGGCGAATGTGTTGAGTATGATGATATGGAAAGGTATTTGGTTGTGGAGAAAAGGTGTCCTGTTATTCCTTCTCATTTGTCTTGGGTTGTTAAGGATTTTCTTATCCTTTGTTTTGAGAGAGATCATCGGAGGAGATCGACTGCTGTTTCGCTTTTGAGACATCCGTTTATTACTGGGTTCAACACTGACAATAGAGGTTTCAAAACGGGTCATAATCCATTCAACAATCTGCTTAACTCATCGTTAAGTAGGTTAGAGTTTATCCGTTTATAAGTTCGGCTATAAACGGATTGACTTACTGACATAACAGTGATTACCACCTCCGACATCTCCACGTTTTACCGCATCAATATCCACTTCTCTCTACCGTGGCGCTGACCTCCTGTAGGCATCATATTTGTTAATATCAAACTGTTTATTTTATTAGATTATTTTTCAGTTATATACTATATTAAAGTGAAAATTCTCAAAATCAAATTATGATAATTGACATCAGTTTATACTAAGAAAAATATACATTTAATTAAGAAAAATGATTTGAGTGTTTTTGAAAAGTTTGTACTATTTTTTTATATAAAATAAACTTTTGTATTAAAGTAAAATATACACAGACTTGAAAAGCAGCTTCCATGTTTCCATCTGTAATAGTGTGATATAAGTAAGTCTTAATACATCATTTGTCTCTGAAATTGTCCCGGTAGTTCCCTGAACTTGGATAAAATGTTCAATTTGATTAATCAATCGGTTCTAAAAAAAAGTAAGTTAAATGCGGAAGGTGCGTTGCACGTGCCTTAGAATGTTATTACATAATTCACAAAATAGATTAAAACATATTAAAAATGAAGTTTTTACTTTTTTTTTTTTTGAAACTAATGAAGTTTTTACTTGTTCAACTATAAACTTTTTCTTCCCTAATATTAAAATCACATACCCTAACTTTGGTCGTTTTACTTTTTTTTAAGATGCGTGCAACACATCTTCCGTATACTTACTTTTTTATAACCGTGTGATTAATTAATTACATTTTACGCAAGTTTAGGAGGCTAACTGAACATTTTATACAAATTTAGAAAGCTATCGAGACACTTTAAAAGTTTAGAGGATCAATCAAATTTTTTGAATAAATTCCGTGAGCAAGTGATATATTAAACCTATAAGTAACTAAATAAATAATCAATTATGAGGTTAAAGGAGTTTAAGTCAGCATTCTTTTAAATTTTTACCGTATCCGGCCTTAAAATTCCAATAATACAAAGTTCCAAAAATTATATTTAATGAAATGAAGTTCAATGGCTATGTTGTTATAACACTATAACTTAAGGTCATAGATTTATATATCTTATTCAATTATTTATTATTTTGATAATGTATGTGATTGTTTGATTCGAGATCCGTCATATATTCTTTTAGATAGGTTATTTTTCAATTAATTTTTTTTCATATCTTAGGATTCGAAGTCAATCGAGATCTCCAATTTAAACAACTTGAGACCCATATATTCGAAATTAATTAGTGTACCTTATCAATTATCAATTATTAAAAAGACTTGGTTGACATGGATTAACCTATGCACACAATTAAAATTTATATTAAGAAAAGAATTATATTTATTGTGGTACCAATGGTACTTTACATTATGTAGTCTAATCTTCTAAAAAAAATGATTTGAATAATTGAAGGTTAATAAAGCTGAAAATCTGATCCGAACATCCGGAGGAACCTAAATGATGAAGCATGGATTACAGAGGTTTTTCAACGGGACATGACTTACGAGAAGAATATGATTTCTATGTTTGTTGTATTTTTACATTTTATGGTTATTATTGCTCTTTGTAGTCATTTCTCTTCCCTTTGTGGAGCTTATACTGGCTATAGCCTGTATGAGTTTATTTTCGTGCTGTATGTTGTACATTTTATATCAATGAAATGAGATATGGCATTTTTATCAAAAAATAATAATAATAATAATAATAAAGCTGAAAATCTATATAAAATATTATAAATGCAAAATGTATAAATGTGATAATTAATTGAAATGAAAAGAAGATTTAATGATATATAAAGTCAAAATTAAGAGTGGACTTGGGCAGAGTTGACTGCCCCTTGTTTAATGGGTTAGAAGATATGATATGATATGATCCATGGAGTACCATGAATGCCAATGTTTAGCTTAACTGAATTATGGGACGTGTAAATTGCATATCACTTTCTGCTTAATAATGTATAAAATTCTAATTATACTGCCACATGTTATTTTTATATAGGTATTCAAGAATTAAAGTTGTTCAGATCATGAAACCATATTTTTTATTTTATAAAATAACCTTTTTTTGGAGCTTTCTCTCCCTACAAATTCACCATTTTCTCTAACCAAAAAAACATCTAAATGATCTCAAAATGAAATTTGTTAAAAATTAAAGTTCCTTAGAATATAATTAACTTTTCGAATTTTTTATTTTGAGAACGTCAACGGTCATTTTGAGATGTTGAGTGGCCACCGGTGTTAAGAAATATAATGTTCAATGGTTATATTGTTAAGAATTGAAGTTCAATGACTATAATATTAAATGGGTAAAGTTCAGTGGGCCATAAGTGTAATTTACCATTTATATATATAATACTAGAACTTTCTGTAGAATTTTTACCGTCTGCAGTGGCATGTTTTGGAAATGCAATACTGGAAAATAAATACAATAAATTTTCTTTTCTCTCTGTTCCCACAAGAAATATTGGAAATGTGAAAACTATATATTTTTTTTTAATGGAGGATTTGAAAAGCTTTAGACGTCGATGGAATAAAAGAAAAGCAATTAAAAAGCGCTCCCTTTCTTTTTTTTTTTTTCACGAAAAAAGCGCTCCCTTTCTTCTTTTTTTTTCACGAAAAAAGCGCTCCCTTTCTTGGGCTCATTAGAAAAAAAAAAACCAATTCAATATTTTAGGTGAAATAAATGATCCAAATTTAATTCTAACATTTTCAAACAAGATTAATTTTAACTATATATTTTTGAAAATTTAAAAGTTTCGATTTGTATGTTATTTAAAAGTTACATCGGACTTTTCAAACATCAATTATATCTAAAATATTTAATGTCTCACTAATACAATTACAAAAAAGAAACTTATTAAAATGCTAACAATTAAATCTGTCACGTTAATGACAATTTTTTTTTATCAATGTGCCTAAATTGTTTATTTTATTGTATTACTAATATAGTTATACATAACGTACCAAAGATGCATACTGATTCAGTTTATCGATAAACTTATTTAGAAAGTACAATGTGATAATTAAATAACAGTTAAACAACTTTTTTTCAAATTCTTAATGATCTAAGAATTCATGTATATTAAATAATAAATTTTAAAAAAATAAATTTTCAATTAACAATAAACATTACTTAATAATTTTTATTTAATCAATAACTTTATTAATATAAAAAGTTAATTAAATAAAATTAAAGAATATAAAATACTATTATATATCGCGGGCTACGCACAGTTCGGTCCAGTTTGAGGATTCAAGAATCTCTGGGATTAGATTGAACGATTCCTAAAAATGAATCTCCAGTATTGGATTGAAAATTTTGATCCGATCAAATTCAGAGATTCGGGAATTCGATTCCGGTCCAATGTTCTTTGAACATCTTGCTTTTTTGCTTAAGTAATACCCCTCTAAAATGTATTGTTAGATCTATGTCCTGGTTGTGCAAGTCTATCCCGTTTGTTTTACCAAATTAGTAACCCGTTTTTATCTTGTACTGTTTTTACTGTTGTATTGTATTTAGCCTATTTCATACTGTAATTGATGATAACGTGTGATAGTTCTATAACTACCTTGTGCTAAAAATAATGCATCAGCAAGCTATTTCTATTTTTTTAGCAATCCCCACCAAGGTCTTGGTACATAGTAAACACCGATGGAGCGGCAGTTGGATCTTTGATCGTCGCTCGTGCAAGAGGAATTTTAAAGAATTTTCATATTGCTTGCTTCATTATTCCATTGGTTCGTAGGGATTCTTTCTTTATTGAATTAAGAATCACAATCTATACTACCCAACGAGCTTGAGTTTAACTGGTTCCCTCTTTGGTTAGAAAGTGATATAGTTTATGTGATTTACCTATTATGGAGTCATTCTAAGACAATTCATTGGGAGCTTTGAAGTGACTAGTTGGATCGTCTTTTGGATTTTGGATAGTCAATAATGGTTCAAATTACATTTATTAGACCATCTCCAACCATGCTTTCTATTTTACCTACCCTATCTTCATTTTTCTCTACTATATTTTTAAATATAGAGTTACTACTTCTCCAACCATCTACTCTATTTTACCTACTCTTTAAATATTTTATTATTATTATTATTATATTAATTTTTTACATAACATTTATACTCTTTATATTATTAATCAAATGTACAACACAATAAAAAAAATCAAATAACACTATAATTAAAAATTAAATAACACGAATACTTCAAAAAAAATAATACATAAATAAAAAATATACATGTACGAAAAATAAATATACATGAAATTAATATTTAGAACACAAATATTTAAAAAAAACAAATAATCTATAAAACCAAACATAAAATAAATTAACAAATAAAAGCTAAAGTTAAATCAGATTTAAAAAAATAATAAAATATAATAGTTTGCCTTGCGGTAAAGCAGTACTGTATATATGCAGTACCACCAAGCTTGCGACATCTTTGCCGCAAGCTTATCCAGCTCTGTTGGAGTTGGATTTTTTAAAGGCTCTTTATTTTTAAAGAGCCTTTGGAGATAGCTTTAGAAGGGATTGTCAATGATTCTATAATAAGCCACATTGGTGGAATTTATTTATTGGCTTCTGTTCTTCCTTTTATATTTCAAGATTTCGGTAGAGCAAAGTACTTTAGGTTTGTTCAATTAGGTTTTGTGGCTTGATCTTTTGACTTCGATTTGGACTTTGTTTTGCTTTTAATAAATAGGTCTTTTATTGTGCTTTTCTTCTGGTGTCAACCTAGTTTAGATTAGAGGAAAATGCTTACGACATTGTTAACCAACCTTTTAAGTGATTGAAATTTGGTGAAAACTAATTAAAGCCAACAAAGATATAAATATATATCATGTAAAAATGTGTGAAAGTGACTGAAAGTGGAAATCGAGTTAAAAGAGCCAAAGAGAACAAAAATATACAATTATTAGGTTTGATTTAAATTTTAATAATTAGTTAATTTGATTTAGCGGTTTCTAAAAAAATATTTAATATATTTTAATTAATAGAATTATTAAAGTAGTTAATAAATAAGTTAGTGACTATTAAGTATTTTAATTTTCTGTTTATTCATTGATATATATATAAATTTATTGTTTATGGTTTAAATCAATAAAAAAATAAAAACATTTAAATATCCTTTCATTTATTATTTCCACTATTTTATTTTATTTCTATCTAAAAAAATTCAACCAACACTTGCATAAAAAAAACAAAGCACATCAAAAGAACAACTTCTAGAAAGGATAAAGAAGATGAACTTGAGGCTTGGAAACAGAAACGGTCACACAAAAGAAATTACATCCAAATTTCACAAGCAAGTTAATTTTCATTTAAGGAAAAATTATAAGAATTAAAAAAATTGGTTACATTTTATCAAAACCAAATTTATTATTTTCTAAAACCATCATTTTTGGAATTTTTTTTCTTCTCACCAAACAACAGCTAAATACTTTAAAGTTATAGAATTAAAGTTATTTAGAATATAATCAAGTTTTTAAATTTTTCAATTTTAAAATCGTTAACAGTCATTTTAATTTTGGGATCATTGTTTTTAGCAAAACGAAAAACCTTAATTGTAAAAAAAAAACATGATTCTCCGTTCGAATAAAAAAATTCAAAATATAAGCATCCGAAACTGTTAGACTTGACCCCGGTACCTCAGATGAATCGATTAGTTAGTATAGTATCAAAATTCATCGAGAATTGTCCATCTGTGGTCATTATATGGTAATTTCTCAAATTTAATCATTTTACATCCCTGCCTACAACTTAAAAAGTAGCAGAGCAGACAATTGGGCAAGAAAGAAACAAACATTAAAGCAACAAACAAAGGTTGAGACATTCAAATGATTGAAGAAAAACTTGTGTCCAGAACGAGGAGTATGATTTACTGTAAGGAAAAGATAAAGTCTGCCTTTGGGACCAAAAAGAAAACAGTGTCACTCTGAAAAGTAAAACAAAACTCAGTCGTTTTTCATATATTTCCAAAATCTCCATTCCTAGACCACACGCTCTCTCTTATGTTTTTTAAAACTCTAGACCCAGTCTTTGGTCCTCCAATTAAACCGCGTTTCTCTCTTCCCTTACAAATCCTTCCTCGTCCAGCTTCAACACTCCTCATTTTACCATCATGAGATTATCAAATCCCTCTTTTCATTCTTCCTTCTATGGCTTCCCCCCTTTTTAATTTCCTCTTTCTTATCTTCCTCTCTTCCTCTCTTTCTCCTGCTCTTTCTCTTTCCACTTTTGCAGTATCTCAAACTTCCAATCAAACACTAATCTGTGCTTTAAATTCTGTTCAAAATCGCTTACCTTTCCTCAACTGCTCCACTTCTCCTCCTGGATTTCAAATTCCCGGCGTCAATTCCACCGTTTCCTACTCCGGATTAGCTGCCGGGAACGGTTTTCTTTGCGCTTTAACGACTTCCTCTTCTTCTTCTTCTTCCACTTCATCTTTGTTCTGCTGGAGATTCTCTCAAAATGGTACTAACATGAATTACAAGAGAATTTACCGAGGCCCAATTCTCACACAACTGATTTCCAGTAATTCCCAAATTTGTGGTTTGGGTATCAGAAATCGCCTCCAGTGCTGGCAATGGCGGGATTTCAACTCCACCATCAGTCCATTGACTCAAAATCTGAACTTTTCAAGTATTGCAGTGGGGGAAGGATTTGTTTGCGGGTTATCAGAATCTGGGGAAATTTCTTGCTATGGAAATAACATTTCCAGCATCATTGACAACATCCCAACTGGGAAATTCAGAAAGATTGCAGCTGGATTTCGCCATGTCTGTGCTTTAACTGATGAATTTGATTTAAATTGTTGGGGAGATATGGTTGGAGTAAAACCAGAGGGTAAATTCAAATCAATAGCATTAGGGGAGAATCGTAGCTGCGGTTTGCTTTTGAATAATGAAACAATAGTGTGTTGGGGGGAAAACAGTTTCAGATTGCCAGAAAATCTGAAAGATACGTTTTTTCTTAGCATTGAAGCTAAAAGGAATGTCTTTTGTGGTGTTGATATACTTAATTTTTCTTTGATTTGTTGGGGTAATAATAACTTGAATCCTATGTTTCAAAAAGTAATGCCTGGACCATGTCAAAATGCTTGTCCCTGCGGTATACTTCCAGGATCTGGCGGATTTTGCTCCCAAGGAAATGTTTGCTCGGACTGTACTCCATCGGGACCGCCCCCGCCGTCATCGCATTCTTCGCCGTCTTCAGGCAGTGGGAAATGGAGTGACAAGATGATAGCTTTGGTTGTAGTAGGATGTGTGGGCTCATCTTGGTTTTTGGCAGCCATTGGTTTTTTCCTCTTCAAATTCTGCAAATTTAGAGGATGTAGAGTCCATGATTCGGGCCGTTTAGACGAGACAGGAGCCCCTCCTGAAGAGGGAATAAGAGACGAGCCGCAGCCAGAGCGAACGGAAGAATTAGCAGCACCTGTTCTAGAGAAACGCCTGAGCCAATTAGCCAGCATGGGAAATGCTGGACATTTGGAGGAATTCTCTTTGCAAGTCCTGATTCAAGCCACCAATAACTTCTCTGATGATAACAAACTCGGAAAAGGCAGCTTCGGTTCGGTCTATCTAGGCATATTAGAAGACGGCCGAGAAGTAGCCATCAAGCGTGCCGAAACATCAAGCACATCCTCCTATGCTGTCATAACCCGGCGCCAAGAAGACAAGGACAATGCTTTCATCAACGAACTCGAGTCATTATCCCGTCTCAATCACAAGAATCTCGTCCGATTACTAGGCTTCTGCGAAGAATGCAATGAACTAGTTCTAGTATACGAGTATCTGAGCAACCGCACGCTTCACGATCATCTCCACAAGCTCCAAAACTCGCCGCTAATGTCATGGGCAGCACGAATCAAAGTAGCATTAGATGCTGCAAGAGGAATAGCGTACCTTCACGAGTATGCAGTGCCACCTATTATTCATCGAGACATAAAGTCTTCAAACATACTCCTGGACGAGTCATGGACAGCCAAGGTGTCGGATTTCGGGCTATCCCAAATGGGTCCTGAAGACGAGGAATCACATTTGTCACTTTTTGCGGCTGGGACCGTTGGATACATGGATCCGGAGTACTACAGGCTTCAACAGCTTACAACCAAGAGCGATGTGTATAGTTTCGGAGTTGTATTGTTGGAAATGCTATCAGGATGCAAAGCCATACACACGAATGAAAATGGGGTGCCGAGAAATGTGGTGGATTTTGTGGTGCCGTACATAATTCAAGATGAAATACATAGAGTACTAGACTCAAGAGTGTCGCCTCCAACCCCGTTCGAGATAGAGGCCGTGGTGTATGTCGGGTACTTGGCAACAGACTGTGTATCCCTTGAAGGCCGAAACAGACCATCCATGCTGGAAGTTGTAAATAGTTTAGAAAGAGCATTGAGTGCTTGTTTGGTTGATCCAACTTCACTCTCTCCTTCCACAACTGGATCTTCTGCTTAGTTCAAGATTCATCAAATACTCTTTAAGGTTTAAAGTGTACACTATTAGAGACGGGTCTCTTAATCAAGTAGAGACCGCGCTATCGCAACGGAAAAATTGGTCCTTTGATTAAGTTATTACTTTTGTAGAGTTATTTTTTGTCACCAAATATATGTATATTCTTTTGTACAAATTTTTTTTTCTTCCCTATTGTTTTTCAAATACAGTAAAACCTTTATATAGGAATACACTTGGGACCGGACTATTTGTATAATAATTGAGAGGTTATTACTAAATAGAGTTTGACATAATAAAATTTTTCTACACATAAAATTTTAAATTTGTATCATAGGAATGCACGGTTTATATATAATGTATAACAATAGACATTAACGAAACAAATTAAATATTTAGAGTTTAGGTTTTCAATATATAAATAATTGGAAGAGTTTTATGGGAAAAATGTAAACACAATAAGAATACTAAATATTTATAATTTCAAGTTGTAGTTTGTGTTTCCAACTCATAGATAATTTCAATAGTTTTTTTTTAATATTGTATAATTTAAATTGAATTCTATATATATATATATATAAATATATAATTATTACTATATAGAGGCATAGTTTCTAAAGGTGGGACTTGAAAAATGTATAACAAATAACGTTTGAGAGGTTATTCCTATTTATAACTGGCCCAAGTTGGGACCGAGTTTTTTTTATAACAAAATAGAGATTATTCCTATATAGAGTATTCCTATATAGAGGTTTTACTGTATTTATTTATTGGGGTTGGAATTTGTTAATGAATAATTACCTAACAAAGAAAAACAAGTTGATTCTGATTCATACAGCACACAAATTTGTACTTTTTCTTTTGGTTAGGATTCTATAAAATAAAAGAAGGTTTTGAATTCAGTTGTTGCATAAGGAGGTCAAAGGGGAGGAAATTTTTGAATTTAAACAATAAATTAAGGGGGGGATAGTAAATGGAAAAGTCAACCTTCCGTGAACCACCGTGACTTTCTTGGCAAATCATACTTGAATTATTTTTTTTATTTCGTTACTAATTTTGTATGTATATATGTTGAAAATGAAATATGAAGGTTCCATTTGATTTGGAATTTGGAGAATAAAAGGGGGATGAATTGAATTCTCTTGAACCAAAAGAGGGGAACAAGAAAATTATGTATGAAATATTTATTTCCAACCAAGATCAAATTAAACTATATTTAGCAATGATTTGAACAAACTGATTTACTGTTATTTGATCGTTATTTAAGTGTTATATCGGACTTTTCAAATATTAATTATGTCTAAAATGTATATATAGTGATATTAGATAAATATAACTTTGCCACGTGGCGTTGTAGAAGCCCGAACCAACTCTCAAAGATAGAGATTATGTGACTTCACCTCAGCAAAATAAACCAATACGACTGCGTATCAGGAAACTTGATTCGGGAAGTGTCACTACAATCAGTCAAGAATCCAGTCATTTCCATAATCACGTCCGATCACGAGAATCACGGGCCTAACATGCTTGAGGGATATCAAACACCGATATCTGGACACACTTCCTTCTATCAACGGGCGACACGTGGTCCACCTGCTCCGCAATCCATAATTGTCTTCCATAGCTCAACATCGGTATAAATAAAGTAAGCTCAACTCAAAGTACATAAGTTCATTCATTCTATTAAGCTTACATTACAACTTTTGTTTACTAATTGTTATCATACTTCAGTCCTTTTATAAACTGACTTAGGCATACAACGACACTCATTTGACTTTGCTTCTGTGTAATTCCAGGTTGACACGTGGAATCTAAAGATTCAACCACATCAAATTGGTGCAGGAAGTGTGGACTAATACAACGATGACTGTCAATTCGATGCCACCGGTCCCGACTCCCGCTCTGCGCAACATAAAGGATGTTGATCAATCCCCCGTAAGATCGATCCAGGTGAGAGAAGGAAGATGACCCTCCTCGAACATGAGGACACCAAACTCCAATCATCGAAGGATCTGTTGTCGATCGACTGAATCCCCATCGGCCAGCCAAGAGAGAGTAGTGTGTTTGTTAAAGTTACATCATTTCTTTATCTTCACTACGAATTTAGTGTGTTTGTTAAAGTTCCCTTAGATTATATTAAAAGCCAATCTTATGCATCAAGGATTTTGATCACAACCTTTAGTCATTTTTTTTACAAAACTCTTTTGATCACATAAACAACTTCGAACTCTCCGACGCCCGCATCTACGTCTATTCGATTAAAAAAAATCATAGCACAAAGATCGAAGCAGAAAAAAACTTGGAAATGATTCAATCAAAAATTGATAAGAGAAATAGCTGAACCAAAATTACTTCTATTAAAAACATAATATTTCTTTAGAAAAAGAAAGATGACAAAAAGAAAGCTACTCTGTGGGAGGATCATCATCATCTGGCTCATCATCGTGCAAAGGCTCACGATCCATAGAAGGGAATTCGTCTGGATTAGGGAATTCATCACTAAGCTCGTCATTGAGAGGAAGGTAAATGTTCACCCAGAACTTGAAGTCTGAATCAGGGTATCTCTGGCGAAGAGCCCACGGGAAAAGAGTCTGAAAACAGTTTAAGCAATGATAGCCCTCTTCTTAAGCAACCTACACTGCAGTAGCAGTCAGAAGGGTTGGATCCTCCACCAGCTCCCGTTTAGACTCCTTAACATTGAGCACCCTCTGTTCAAGGTTGGACACAAAACGTTGAAGAGACTGAGAATTAAAAAATTCTTGATCCAAAGGCCATTGCGTAGACACATATGAGTTGTTTTCCTAGTGCAAATCTTCCTCCCTCATCTGGACTTTCTCCTCTATCGAAGAATCAGCAGCCTTCCACCACATGCAATTATTGCGCTCTTCCTCCACTCCTCCCATCAAACGATCAATTTCAGCACGACTATCGATTCCCTCCTCCCTGAGCCGTTTAATCTCAACACAACCATCGATGGCCTTCTCCCTCATTCACCTAATATCGGTATCATTTTGCCTCAAAGTAATGGACAACGAGGCCACAGATTTCTTTGCTCATCGCAGCTTTTCCTCCAGCTCTACAACTCGGCCAACATAGGTTAAAGCCTCTTTCTCCCATTTTCGAGCTTCCTCCTAAGCTCTCTAGACCCGAGCTGCTAATGCGGATGCCTCCCTTGCCCGGGCCTCAAACTCGGTGCCCTAACCTTGGCCTCAACTACACAAGCGTGAGCCCTCTGTAGCTCTCCGACAAGGTTAATACCTACCCGAGATTGACCAAACACCTCCTCCAACTACACAACTCAAAGAACAGTAGCTCATTGGTCATGATGCACATTGTCTCGCTGTACCTCAAGTCGTGTATACTCCTCATCTAGGAAGTTGTATTGCTGGTTAACCTCCTCTACTAAAGCCAAAGCCAACACGAGCATCAGTTACATACGATCACATAACAACGAGGATATATAGGTTAAAAGCTCACATGGGCCATTCGGGTGGAATGTGCATTAGACAACGGCCGCAATGCCATCTTGTGGAACACATTGCGCTCAACGGGAATGAGGGCAAGATGACCACGATCGCATGAGACTTTGAGATCATTCAGCGAAACATGATCCCCCACTATGACGTCGGGCCCAAAGCTAAACAAAAAAGGGTTAGAAACCTGAAAGAAACACCAAAAGTACGTAAAAAGAAAGCAAATACAAAATAGCTCACTCAGACAATATCCAGTTATGCAAACTGAGCGTCCTCCTCAACTGTTAGAGGTACATAATTCTGATTCACCCCACTTCATCTTCCAAGGGCGCCTTCCCTGATTGAGCTTCATCCACAAGGGGGCCGGAGGAAACATCATCAAGCGCAGAAAACTTCTTCTCGCACATACGAACCTTAAGCTCAAAAGCTCAAACCTGAACATGAGCCTCAAACTCCTCAAGAGTAGGCCCCTAAAAAATCTCTCTCTCCTCCTGTCTAGAGAAACCCAAGTTTCAGGAGCCCCTCTCCGTACATGCCTCTTTAGGGGTAGCTCATCTTCCCTAAAAAAAGCTCGGAGATTAGACCCTGTTTCCAACAAAAATGCCTCGGCAACATCCTCTAGAGTCGCGTTCGAATCACACAACATAACTTTAGAAACTTTATTGGCGGCTGCCCCACCATCTTCAACCAGAGCCTCCATACTCTGCTCCACACCTGGTTGTCTAGCAATAGCATCCGCTTTGGACACATAAATTTTCACCTCTTCCTCAAGTCCATAACCTACAATCGCAGGCACAACAGGAGCCCCCTTCGGCTCGGGGAGGAAGGTTTTGGGGCAAAGGGCTCAATAACTAGAGAAGTCGTTTCCCGACTAGACGAAAGCACGTCAAGTCTGAACCTTGCCTTGGCACCCCTATGCACGCCAATAGGCTGAGTTTGAGCAGCATCACGATGAGGAGACTAATTCCTCGGTAGCTCCATGATAAGGGTCAACGTTGACCTATCTCTCGATTCAGCACTTCCCCTCGGAGCAAGCATACCCCTAGATATAGCAATAACCTCTCTATCCCTCCTTGCTAACTTGCAAGAACAAATATTCGGGTTAGACATGATAAACACATGCAACGCAAAACAGAAAAATAAATAAAATTCACAAAAATTCACCTCAAAGAAGCTCAGCATACTCAGTCATGCCAATGGCATAAAACACCCCATTTAGGCCCCTCATACTGCACAAAATTTTAGTTCCCATTATTTGGATCATATTCGTATAATCCCAAGCCAAATCAAACTCTATAAATTGATCCATGACCTTATTCTCAGCCTCAGTCAGCGCTCTCTTCTCTCTCCACCCGATGCGTTCTCCAGGAACGAGATTCCAATCCAAGCGGAAAGGAAATCCACCAGAATAAGGGCAATCCGGATCATCTTTTTTGGGACCAACTAAGAACTACTTCATCTTGAACCTCTTAAAACTATTTCTATTCTTGGTTAGGAAGATGGTCTGTTTCTTATCCATATCCCAAATAATGAGGTTATCCACGGCCCTCAATTTTTGCCTCTCCAGGCGACGAAATATGGCATCGTTCAGCTCAATACCGAGGTCATGAGCAACTTTGGCGAAAGTAATCAGCTTCACCTAAGAGTTAGGGGAAATCTAGGAAGGACAAAGCGCGAATTCCACCAAAATATCCTTCACACTACTCATAAGAGGAAAGCATAGCCCCATCTCAACATGTTGGATATAAATACCAAAGTAAGCTCGACGATCGGTGCCTACCCGACAAGTTGGGATGGGCACGAACATCCATCCTTCACAGATCAGGATAACCTTCCAAAAACGACTTAATCTTCATCGTAGTCATCGTAGAAGGATGCTTTTCAGCGTACAGATAAAACTTCTCCGTTGTTTTCTTCCCACAAACTTATCGGTTGCAGAGGTTTTCTTAGTGTTTTGTCTTTTAAGAACCATAACGAGTAAAAAGGAAAGCATGCAAAATAGGAAAAATTCAGAAGAAACGCTTATACTTAAAAGTGTGAATCATTAGGAAGAATTCCAACAAGAAGGCGATGCAAGAAACAAAGCAAGAGGTAAAAAGAAACCCACAATGAAAATCTCCTTTTTTATACTGTTGGAAAGGCAACCGAAATGACAAGTGTTATCATTATATTAGAAATGATTAAAGAAGCATTAAATGCCCTTCACGTACCCTCAAATATTGTGATACCATGCCGCGTGGCACATAAGGAGAAATCGTCTTCAACTCGAAAGGCCCAAAAGCACAAGAAAACATACACTGACAATTGCATTTATCAGTGTTGGACGAAAGGTAAATCAACCGTCAGGAGCCTACATAACCTCCTTATCAGTCTCTCATTTTCCAAAAAAAATCCAAAAAGACATCAATATCAAATCTCCATCCTTCAACTTATCATGAAACTACAAGTACAACGCTTCTCGAAGCTAATGCTTTCTCATCCTAAAGAACTTGTGGGAGGGGGGACATCTTATATCAGGCAAATATAACTTTTCCACGTGGCGTCGCAGAAACCCAAACCAACTCTCAGAGATAGAGAGTATATAACATCTCCTCAACAAAATAAAGCATCACAACTATGTATTAGGAAGCTTGGAAGTCTCAAAACACCTAGTTAAGGATCCATTCGTGATCTGAAGAATCACAAGTCTAGTAGGCTTGAGGGACACCGATATCTAGGCACACTTCCTTCGATCAATAGGAGACACGTGGTCTACCCTGCCCCTCAATCCATAACTGTTTTCTATAGCTCAACATCTAAGCTCAGCTCAAAGTACACAAGTTCATTCATTTTATTATGCTTACATCACAATTTTTTTTTTACTGAATGTGATCTTCCCCTAGTCCTTTCATAAATTGATTTAGGCATTGGAGCGGGTTCATCGAACAACGACAACCCTTTGACCTTGCTTTTGTGCAATTGCAAGTTGACACGTCGACTCTTGGGATTCAACCACATCACACAGTTACAAATAACCTTCTAAAATCTCAATAATTAAATCTTCCACATATAAGTTAATCACACAAAATTGTTTAAAATGTTCACGTGTTATTAACACAGTTATAAATAATCTATCAAAATGCACGAAATTGCTTCAATTTATCCACAAACTTGTTTGCAAGGTTCAATATAGCTGTCAAATAAAAATTTAAAGTTTGTTTAATTTTTTTTTAGGTAAGAGTAAAATTTATCTTATTTGGAAACCTTAAGTATTAAATTTTACCATTTCATACTTCAATGTCTGATGTAGCAATTAAATAAAGATCAAATCATTATATCCAAATTTTCTATCAATTAGAAGTAAATTTGATCTTACTTTGAAACTTTAAATCTATTATTTTAAATTTTATACGCTAAGAGTAAATCTATATTTTCTAAAAAACCGATAGGGTAAAATTTAGACAATATTTGTTGTATCATTGTTTGGTTTGTATTAGCACAGGAGAAATGACAAAGTAGACTTTTTTTTTAACAATAGAAAGGATAAAACCCCATAAAAAAGAAATAGAAACCAACAATTGATGATGCTCGGAAAACTCATCCCACGTACATATTCACAAAATGAAGTGTATAGGAAATGAGTTAATTTTGTCGGGTTAGTTTGGTTTTATCTTTGTACGACTCAATTTTGTAATTCTACCTTTTTCCACGAAATTTTGAAAGTGTTCACTTAGAATGAGTAAAATTAAGGGGAAAATATAAATAAAAATAAAATAATTTGTAAACAGATGAATGTGTTTTTTTTTTTATATAAAAGATGGTATGTGCTTCACAAAGTTTGCAAAATAAAAAATTTAATTAATACTGTTTGACAAGTTGTCATCTAGTCAATATGCCACGTCATCGAATCAACAAAAGTCAACATTTTATTATGCCACAAATCAATGTGTCACGTCCTCTTTTGCAAAAAAAAAAAAAAAAAAAAAAAAGCACATTACTCTGTTTGCAGATTTGCGTATAGATTAAACACAGTTTTATTTGTAATTTTCCCTAAAATTAAAAGTTCTACCATGGAACAAAATTAGACTATTTTGTATGATAACATAGAAATTTTCACCATATCCCAAAAATATAGTAACACTTTCTAGAATTTTTAATTTTTATTTTATTTTGAAAGTTCAAACATTAATTATAGATGCAGTGATAAATTTCTAAATAGAAAAAAGGCAATAATTGACTGAACTCAGTGACATCAATGCACAAGAGTATACTAAGTCTCATAATTATGCTTACTTTGTACTTGAGTTGTTTCAAATGAAATTCAAGTGCCTACAAATTGCTCTTTAAAGAATAATAACATTAAAAAAGCAACAGTTATCACTGCTAATTTCCAGGAAAAGTATATAATAAAAAATGAGGGCATTTAACATTGAAAGATTTGCACAAAGTAAAGGAACACACCTCCATATAGAGAATTCACAACCATGTTACTTTTCTTATATCTGTATGAAATCTTTTATTTCTTCATCTATCATCAATCCCGAATTAGGCAGCTACAGATCCTGAAGTTGCCTTCCTATCCTCCACTAATTTAGTCAATGCACTGTCGATTTGCGCAAACACTTCCTCCTTTGTCACGTCCCCTTTCACCTGAAATCAACAATACACTTAGTTTCATATCAAAACCGCATTGCTAAATTTCATACGATATCTAAAAACAAGATTCTCGACCTATATGATAAGTTATATCGATGTGTCAATGCTCGAATGCTTTGGAAAAGGGATGTTGAACATCTAAGAAACATGAGAAGACTAAAACACGAGAAAGAAAAGAAAAGGAGCTTTTTATGTTCAGATGCATAAGAAAATGAAGAATCCCTAACTCTACAAACTTTTAGGCGCAGAAGATGTTGCTTGAATGTAATAAAATACATATAAAAAGAACTTCATGAGCTTTGAACTTGAGGTTCACCTTTAATAGCTATTCTGATAGCATCCAAAAGGACCAAAACTAGAACATTATTATCTAACTTTTACAATAAACTCAATGGAGAAGTTATTATCATTCCTAATTACTCAGTTTGTTCATAAATTTAGTAATGCCAGCTCCATAGTGTGCTAGCAGTTAGCATGACTAAAATGGTACATAAATTAGCATATTTCTTTTACCCAAGTCACATGTAAAACACATATTGAACAAAGTCAAGATCTCAATTGTCTCTCTTCTCTCTTTTCTCTCTCAAGACTAATTATATCTGGTTTTAACTCCTTAAAGAAGGTGCCAATAACATCATTTACATTTTATTGATTCACGGTATCTTAAATTTACAGAACCAAACTAATGATGAGGTCATCTCTAGTAACTCAATATTTCAAAAAGTTAATGAATCAAAATCACATGAAGGTGATCATTTAGTTCACTGCAGAGTAGAGTCAACAAGGACATGGATAAATTTTCCCTCATCTCTTTCTCTCAAGAGTAATAAATATCCTGGTCTTTAACTCTTTGAAGAAAGTTCCAATAACATCAAGGTATCATAACTTTACAGAGAAAACTAATGAAGAGGTCGTCTCTAGTAACTCAATACTTCAAAAAGTTAATCCATCAAACTTACAAGCTTGTGATCATTTAGTTTTCAGTAGAGTAGAGTCAAAAAGCTATCAAAGCTAGAAAAACGTTTGCTATTTGTCATGGCGGTTATTATAGCTCATTAATTGGTTTAGTTAGTTAAAAGACAGCCAGAGAGAGATTACGTACCTTTAGTGTGACATCTTTGTATATTGAAAGCACATCCTCCACGTTTTGATTATGAGTCTGCAACCGCAACTTAACCTAAATATAGGCAATAGACGTTGCGACGAGAAAATATTATATCCAAATAGTATTAACTTCCATGAAGAATAGAGCTAAACAAAAAGTCTTTCTTAAGTCAAAATTTTTTAACTGTACAGGTTGCTTTAAAACATACCTTCTCTTCTGTATCATCAAAACGCTGGGTAAGTCTAGCAGCAATTTCTTCATTCTCAGGAGGAGAGTACTTCAAGTGGTATATTTTCCCAGTGACAGGATCTAACCTGCGTCCAACCACTCTCTCAACCAGAATATCTTCAGGTACCTGCAAAAATGCGCAGAAGAAAGGTCAAATTCCATGTTGACAATCTATGAATCCAATGAACATAAAGAATATGCCAGAAAAGTAAAGATTCCTATTATACTGTAAAGTGTAAACATGTGGCAAATGCAACAAATTGGACAGAGTTGGATGTCAATATTTAATTAACATTTTGCTCTCTTAGAAGAAGATAGAGCTTATCTCACAGAAAAGGCTTACGTCTAAGAGAATAAAAAGATCAGGTCTGCAGTCAAATCCCATGAGAGCTGTTGCTTGTGACAAGCTCCTTGGGTATCCATCTAAAAGCCAGCCATTTTCTTGAGCATCGGGCTGCAACAGACGATCCTTCACCATCTTCACCAATGATGCCAAAGAATTAATGATTTGAGAAAAACCAAAGGATATATTTTCATTCAAAAACAAGAAAGAAAAAAGCCACAACCTACCATGACTACAATTTCATTTGGCACTAGCTGTCCTTTCTCCATGTATTCCTTAGCTCGCTTCCCGTTTTCACTCCCTGAAGCAATTTCTGCTCGCAACAGATCTCCAGCAGCAATGTGCACCAAGCCATACTGCATTCATCAGGATCACTTGATTCAATCTGCTTTTCTTCATTGGCAATTACAAAATGAGAGACCACATAGAAATGCTGTAAATGAAACGATCATACAAGACCACTGGGAAGGAAAATAGACATATAACCTAAAATGAGTAGTTCATATGGAAATGCTATTCTTACATAACTAATGCCAATTCCATGAGCACAGCTTGTGATGTGGCCCTTTCAAGGCCTGATCACTATGTTGAGTTTAGTGCTTATGATATAACAACTATTCATAGGTTTTATAAACCAAATGCCAATTACTTTATCTCAGTTATTGTGATGTGGGCCTCTTGAGACTTGATCAAGCCGACTATAGAAAAGCCAAGAACAGGCAAAATTCTGGGCTCTTTATCCTTTTCAACTCGATAATGGCAATCAATATCTCATGCACTACTATTAGCAAGTGCATAACAGATAACATCTTTTATTTGCAAGAGGTAAAACGGGTCAAACATTTTGATATCCCTGATAAACTATCAGAAGAGTCAATGGCTAGCAGATGATGTTAAGACTTCAAATATGAAGATGGGGCAAAAAAAATGTTGAGTTTGAGATTGCATGAAATAAGAATATAAAATGTGAGCTGATACAATTTTAAAAGACTCGGTGGAACACACGACTAAACTCCTAAGGAGGGTTGGCTTGTCTTGTCTCATACAAAGCCAAATTGGTCCAATCAGCTTGGTCAATTTACAAACCTTTATATGTTTGAGTGGATTTTCATGTTGTCTTCCCGTGTATGAACTATTTCTCCAGAATGCTAATTAATTGAAAAAAAAAAATCTCAATTAAAAATCTGAATCTTGAATCAACATTCCCATGACACAAATTTTTTGAAAAGAACAGAAACCTTGCAGCTGCCATTTACAATTCCAAGTATTGAAGAAAAGAATTACTGAATACATCATTCATCTGTATAATAAAATAATGAAAATTGACAGATGGACAAGAAAATCAAACTTTCTGAAAAGGAGAGCAAACCAAGAACGAGAAATAAAAGGAATTAGGCTTACTTTCTTGGTGATGAGCTCACATTGGGTACCTTTACCACTAGCAGGAGCTCCAGATATCATTATTTTCAAAGGTTCCGGCTTAGCTGAAGCTACAACCTGCAAATAACCGAATACACAGGATCAATAACCACTTGAAGAATCAAAAATCCACGAAACCTTAATTTCATTTTCAAGGCTTACCAAAGCAGGATTGGGGGTTTTGACGAGACGAGGGACGTGTAGGGTTTCATGGGACCGGAAAGAAAGAGAAGAAGCATTAGAAGAAAATGACAATTGAGAGTAGGAGAAGTATATCTTAGAGGACTTGGAAGAGGAAGATGAAGATGAAGACGGCGGAGATTGCGGTTGCAGATTTCCTCCTACTCTCAGATTAACACCGCAGGAGGTATAAGCAGCCATAGTTTTATCTTCCTCCCTCACTCGCTAAGTCAATCTCGATCTCTATCTCTCTGGGTGTGCGCAAGTGGTGAAGATGCAGATGTAAAGGCGTCACATTTCGACTATAAGTAGTTCGGTTGGCATATTCTGGCGGGCTGGCGGGGTTAGTAAAACTACAAAATACTGTTCTGGCTGCTTTGTCGTTTTGATGCTTGTGCGCTAAATATAGACTAAATTAGACCAAATTAGAAAACAAATTTAAGTATTGAAAGGCAACACCTATAAAACGGTTTTGATGGCATGGACCTTAATGACCATGTAATATTTTCATTATAAGATCTAGACTTATAAGAATCCTAAAGTGGAGATCTGAAACATCATGTGGCTTAAATTTAATAACCCTAGATCTAACGATGAATGATCAAATTCACTTCGTCATTAAGGTATAGGTGAATATTCCTGAAGAACGATATCATCCTCTTTGTCCCAAATTCAATATTTTGGACCTTATGGTTTTAAAAAATATTTATATATATTGAATATCCATCTTAATAATAAGTTCCCGTCATTTTCTCTACATTTTCGATATCAGAGTTCATTCTTAGTTTATCGTCATCCTTCAGGACTGCTTCTTGTTCAGGCCTTCTACTCCGGCGCCACCGATCGGATCGTTACAAAATATACATAGGTTAATATTGTAAAAGACGTTAGGTGTTCACCTCAAAGATTAATAGGTGATTAGTCGGGAGAGTATTTTTTATTTTTTATTTGTTAACTAATAAATTGTTATATAAATTCAATCAAACGTATTATACAAATTAAAAATAATAATATAAAAATCTAGAAAACACGTATATTTGTAATATATCTTTAAAAATGTAGAAACATCAATATTTCAAAAAAATATCATTGAAACAACTCAAATAAATAAAATATAATGTTCACAAGTAATATAATTCACTAAAATCTAAAATGCAATGTTCTTAAAATCTTAAATAATATCATAAAAACAAGTATAGAACGCAATTAGAGCAAAATATCTGAAAATAATAAACACAATTTATGAATAACAATGCGATAATATCCAAAAGTTAATTATAATAAAGAAAAAAAAAGTTAATAATAAAAAATATTTTTGTTCATTGTACATTAGGCAGTGCCTTGTCGGAGCCCAGACAGCTAAAAATTCTCTAGGGACCAAAAAACACTTAAATGGACTAATCGGGGCGGAATCTCAATTTCAAACGCCTAATCGGTCCTCGCGATCTTTTTTTTAATAGTATAGACTAATTTCTAAAATATTATTATTATTAAGGTTGAGTTTATACCTAAACTTCGGCTTTAACTAAACTGATCACTTATGTCGATTTTGGTGACTATTTTGACCCTTAATTTACTAAAAATACTAAAAGGATAAGGTCCAAAAGGTGTACCTAACATTTTTTTAAGAGTTAAGATATAATTCTAATGTGATAAATGGTAAAAAAAAAATTCTTTTAACATTTTTTATTTTGAGCAATTTTAGATTCAGAAAACGACACATTGAACAATTTTTATCAATGTAATAGAATCATAAAACAAAACTCTTATTTGGGCCTATAATCGAGGGACACATGAGTATCGACACATCCTTTACCATTAGTACTCATCCCTAAAAAGGATGTGTAAAAGGTGGTTTCGCCCAAGTTAACTAGTGTTAAAGATTATACTCAGTGGAAACGTACTCTTACTAGGTATGTCAATAGTGTTGATTTGGAAGATCATTTGATTAGTAATCCTCCACCTAGATATGAGGAGGGAAATAGAAAGAAGTGGATGATGACAGATTATAAACTGTTTAGTATGATTCAGAATACGTTAAATTCCACCATTGATGATATTGTGACTCACTATGCTACAGTCAAAGAAATATGGGATTATCTGGAGTCTATGTATGCTAGTAAAAAAGACTTGACTCATGTTCAGAATTTCTTATCATCATACTATCGTCCTGAGAAAAGGACCGTGTTGAAACACCTTTCCACATGATTTTGATTTGATAAAATTATTTAAGTAGAATTAAATCTCCATGATAAAAATATTCTAACACATTAAATTTAAATACTTTGATTTATTTGTACTAATGTGTTTGTTCAATGTTGAGTAAAATTGAATTATAAAATTAAAGACATTAAAAGTGTAAGGCCTGAAAGCCCACAAGAGAAAGTCAAGCCCAAGTCAACGGATGAAAGCCACACGGCCCAAGCAGATCAAAACGCATCTCAAGCTGAATAAAACGCAAGCCCAGCAAGGAGAAGGATCGAGAAGCCTTCGACCAAAATCTTCAAGACGAGGCTGCTGAGTTGTGCGACAAGGAAGTCAGGTCAGCGACTGACCTGAACAAACTTGGAGACAAAGTATTTCTACTTTGGGTAAAGTTCAGAAGACACAAGAAGCTGTCTGGAAGACTTTGCCAAAAATGTAGAGACACTCTGACCAGCCTGACGAAAAGCAGCTGAGCACTGCCGAAGACAGAAGTTATAAGAATTTGATTGGCCGAGGACCCTGAGCACTGACTGAGTGAAAGCGACAGGAAGCCATTTCCCTTCAACGGTTATTTCAAAATTCGAAATGATCAGTGCCTCAAGTGTCACTATAAATAGGCCTTTCAAATGCTTCATTCGATGCAGATCTTCATCAAGTCGAAACGCTGACCAAATTGATATTCGAAGTTCTATATTAGAAAAGCAAAGCAAATCTTACACCAATTCCAATCTTTGTGTAAAAGTCTAGAGTGATCTTAGTTCATCTAAAGTGTTCTTAGCAATTGTTGTTTAGAACAGAAACGCTTATCATTTCTAGAAGTATAGAAAGGAGAAGCTGAGTACTCGGTCATAGTACTCAGCGGTAGAAAATAGGATTGAGTAGAGGAATAGAGAAATGTACTCTTGTATACTCAGTTTCTATTGTAAAAGGTTTGTGCTCTACCTTTAAAGAGCTAAGTAGAGGATTCTGAAAAGCTCGGAAGGAATTCCGGGGACTAGACGTAGGCGGAGAGGCCGAACCAGGATACGTCTGCTGAGTAATATCTTTCTAACCCTTAACTCCTTTATATTTTGCTTGCTTAAACACTGCCTAGTAAAAGACTAAAATGAACAGACGCTGAGTTGAGTGAACTGAGAAGATGAGTTCAGGAATAGACTTAAATGTTATCTCCTAACTCAAGAATAGAAGCAGCCTTAGTCACTAGTTGACTAAGCTTGTGTCTAAAACTACTCAATACTGTTGTGCTAAAAGACTAAGTTAAAGTCCTGTAAGAAAATAAGTCAGCCTTAACGGATAAATTTTTTAAATAGTTCCTAACCCCCCTTTGGAACTAATATTGTCATGTTACACGGGAGCAACAGACCGCATATTCTTTCAATATTACAATGATTGTAAACAAATTTGTGAGGAGAAGCGAAATCGATTTCCCATTACATCTGATGTTAAATGCATGCAAGATGATGATGATCGTATATTTGTTCTTGGCTCTCTGGAAGGCCTTGGTCCTGAGTATGAGATAGCACGTAACCAAATATTGATTAGTGGGCCACTTCCCTCTTTCTCTGCTCTTTATAGTCGACTTCTTCCTAATTGTAAGGATGGTGAAGAGACTCCAGTTTGGTCTCTCAAGAGACAATGGCTCTTGTGAGCAATATGAATCAAGGGGTTAAGCGAGGATCTCAGAATTCCACTAGTAATCGTACATCTTAGAAGCCTAGAATATGCCATCAGTGTGGAGGTGAGGGACATATCAAGACGTATTGTTGTATGATCGCTCTAGGTAGAATAGTTCGAAGAAATTTGCAAATATGACTACTCATGATGGTATCCTACCATCCCCCCAATCTTCTGCTCCCATCGACACAATTTCAGTTGATGAATATGCTCACCTTCGGCAGTATCATAGTGTTCCCAGGTCTTCCACCATTGCTTTGGCTGACACAAGTAATCATATTGCTTGTCTCTCCACCTCGTCTTGTAGTTGGGTTATTGATTCTGGTGCTACAAATCATTTGACTGGCAATAGAAGTATTCTTTCTTCTTTTAATGCTTCTGCCAATCTCCCATCTGTTACTTTAGCGAATGAGGCTACGACTCATGTAAATAGACATGGAACAGCTCATCCAACCTCCACAATTTCCTTATCATCTGTTTTGTGTTTGTCTTAATGTCCGTTTAATTTATTATCTGTTAGTCAACTCGCCAAAGCTCTTAATTATTGTATTGTTTTTCCCATTTATTGCCTCTTTCAGGATCTTGGGACGAAACAGACTATTGGTAGCAGGAATCTGGTGAATGGCTTGTGTGTTCTTGACTCCTCTATATCAGTGCCAATACCGATTGCATGCACAAGCTCTTCCATGGTACAACTTTATTATTGATGAGTGTCGAATTCATCAAAAATAAAATACCTACTCTTGGAATCCAAAAACTGTAATAAATATGGAGTAGGGTCGAATCCACAAACACTGGTAGAATTATAATTTTTCAAAATTAACTATTAAAAGTAAAAGGGAGGTTTTTGTTTGTAGAATGAAATAAATAGAAAATAATGAATAATAATAAAATAGGAGAAAAATTAAATAGTTGAGAAATATGTATGAGAAAGATTCCCGCTAGAGGTTAGGTTTGAGTCTTGAATTGAACAATTGATCATTGATCATAGAAAATATAAATTTCAACCCTTCAAATAAATTAGCTATGGTTATTAAAAAGCATTAACTGTTGGAAATTAGGCTAAGGTATAGCAGCGGAAATATAAATTTTTTAACCTATTTCCATTTAACCACAAGATCCGTTAACCGTTATTTCATATAAAGAGGGATAAGAAGAATTACCTTTTGATGATCAATCTACCGTTGTTAATGAAGTGCCCACAACTCTTCTCCGAGTTCCCAAACACGGAATCAAACACGGGAAGATTAATTTAGAATCAACCGTTGAATAGCAACCAAAGTAGATTGCCTCTAACTAATCAACACAAGATCAAGGATAAAAGAAATAGATGAAATCAATTGATCAAAGGAAGCCTTAGAGAAATCTCGTCCTCGAACTAGGGGTGTCGAATTTTCTCTCTCTCTCTTGCACTAAGTAGATTTCGAAAATCTCAATTAGGGAATTGGCTTAGTAGATTTCAAAAATCTCAAGGGGGAGGTGTATTTATAATCTCTTGTATCTAATCCCTAGTTAGATAGAATTAGGTTACTGAATAGGAATTCAATTCGGAATAGAATTCCTAATTATTATCTCACTATATATCTAATATATTAAGGATAATAATAATAACCTTATTGGATAATAATAGGAGTATTATAATCTAATTAAAACTCCTAACTTATTTATCTCTTAATTAATTTAATTCATAATCCTAATCTAATTAGGAATAACAAAATCAAATTAATCATTCATGTATTTAATCACATGAATTTCGACCCCTCTTGGTCCATGGGCCTTATTGGGCTTAATTGCGCTTCTATCAATTAATTAACATCTATCTCTCTTTTAGGTTCCAAGTCTTATGTGTGACCCATTAGGTTCTTATTGCTTCTAGCCGTATGCAACGTTATTAAATTAATTTTCAAAGAATTATATTTAATCTTTGCATAACGGAATAATGTACAGAGTATATGATTAGCAAGTCCGTAATCATTCCCCCAGAGCTATAAGAAGACAGGTTGATTCTGTCGTTAACCTTTCCGTATTAGTTACAGTATAAGTCGATCCTTTTATCAACTACATCCTTGAACTTAATCTTATGACTATGGGTGATGTCAAGTCACATATAGAGACGTTCGTTTTACTTGTACAGGCCGAGTCAACTCAAATAGATAGGTTAAGTGAAATCTGTATTTCAAGTCTTAAGTTATCACCTTGCAAGGATTTAGAGTCGAGTCTTCCACAAGCGATCCATGGATGTATCTCCCATTTATCGGGAGTGATAAATGATCAATCCAATATATAACGATCCCGCAATCACTTCCTGTGATACCCAACATCTACTGTTCACACCCCAGAGTCATCTCTGTTAAGGATCGTGTTACACCAGAGTCAAAGCGTCACATTCCGTAATCCAGAATACCAATTAATATTTCTTTGAGTCTGAGGATTAGTTATACCTATTAATACCAATGAGATGAACATGTGACAAGGATGAATCTACCCATCCTGTTATCTCAAATCGGATCCCCAATCCTAATGAACAACTTTTCATCGGATCTATGTAACTGTCGAGATATCTGTATATATGAAGCTTGTGAGATCAGCTTTCTGTCGGACAGAAGACATTGTTACATACAAGTCTCAACAGTGATATATCAATCCCAAATATATCACTTGACTTGGGGTGGTTTTAAGTTTATTAGCTTATTATAAAGTTTTGTCTCACTTCATGCTTATATGAACACTTTATAATCACTTTAAATAAACTTACGGATTTCCTTTTATTAGACTTTATTTAGTGCTTAAAAGGGATTGCCTTTATATAGTTATAAAACATATATCTCATTAAAACAAATGATATAAAGAACAATTCATTTACATTAAGTTTGTATCCTAGAACAATTGTCTATAGGACACTAAACCCCAACATACTCCCACTTGGACTAAAGCCAATTGTTTCTAAAACTTATCCCAGTAGAAGTTAAATGACGATCATGTACTCTCTGGGTTAAAGGCTTTGTCAACGGATCTGCAACGTTGTCCTCTGTAGGTACTCTTTCTATTCTCACATTTCCTCTAGCCACAATCTCTCTAATGATGTGGTATCGCTTAAGGTAATGCTTGGATGCATTATGAGACCGTGGTTCCTTTGCTTGCGCAATGGCTCCATTGTTATCACAATATAGTGTAATGGGATTTACAATGTCAGGCACCACACCAAGTTCTGTAATGAACTTTCTTATCCAAACCGCTTCCTTTGCTGCTTCCACAGCTGCGATATACTCTGACTCGGTCGTAGAGAAAGCTACGCTTCCCTGCTTGGAACTCTTCCAACTGACCACGCCCCCATTCAAGATAAACAGGTATCCTGATTGGGATTTAAAATTATTCTCATCTGTGAGATGACTTACGTCTGAAAATCCTTCTATTTTCAGATCACCTTCTCCGTACACTAGGAACATATCTTTAGTTCTTCTCAAGTACTTAAAAATGTTCTTGACGGCAATCCAATGCTCGACTCCCGGATTTCCTTGGTAACGACTCGTTACAGATAACGCGAACGCTACGTCAGGTCTAGTGCATAGAATAGCATAGCATACATAATCGAACCGATTGCGCTGGTGTACGGGACTACAGCCATGCGTCTTTTGTCATCATCGGTTTTAGGACATTGATGATTGTTTAACTTTACTCCATGTAGCATGGGTAAGTTACCTCGTTTCGATTCAAGCATGCTAAACCGATTTAGCACCTTTTCAATGTATGTAGCCTGTGAAAGACCAAGCAGTCTTCTCGATCTATCTCTGTAGATCTTTATACCAAGTATATAAGCTGCTTCACCAAGGTCTTTCATTGAGATGTTACCAGATAACCATACTTTTACCGACTGTAGTAGAGCAATTTCATTTCCCATTAATAATATATCGTCCACATATAGTATGAGAAATGCTATAGAGCTCCCACTTGCTTTCTTGTAAATGCAAGCTTCTTCGCACTTTTGTTCGAAACCAAATTGTTTTATGGTTTTGTCAAAATGCTTATTCTAGCTTCTTGATGCTTGCTTGAGTCCATAAATGGATCTCTGAAGTTTGCAAACTTTATTTGCATCCTTCGATATGAAACCTTCAGGCTGCATCATATATACATCCTCAAGCAGGTTTCCGTTTAGGAAAGCTGTTTTCACATCCATTTGCCAAATCTCATAATCGAAATGAGCGGCAATTGCAAGCATGATTATGATTGATTTGGACATAGCCACAGGAGAGAAAGTTTCGTCATAATCAATTCCTTTCTTCTGACGATATTCTTTCGCTACTAACCTAGCTTTGTAGGTGCTAACCTTTCCATCCATGTCTGTCTTCTTTTTGAAGATCCACCTGCACCCAATGGGTATTATCCCTTCGGGTGGATCAACCAAAGTCCACACTTGGTTAGTATACATGGAATCCATTTCAGAATCCATGGCCTCAAGCCATGCTTTAGAATCTGGACTAGTAAGAGCCTCTTCATAGTTTTCGGGTTCGTCGTCTAACACGGGAACCTCATTATCATCTCCCACTAGAAACCCATATCTAACTGGGAGTTCACGAACTCTTTGTGATCTACGAATAGGTGGCACTGGAGTCTCATCTAATGGGACTCTTTCGGGTACCTCAACCGCCTCTGTTGTTTCAGTCGGTGTTTCTTCTTCTTGAACTTCGTCAAGTTCAATCATGCTTCCCTTTTGTGTTTCTTCGAGAAACACTTTCTCTAAGAAGGTTGCATGTTTGGATACTATCACTTTCTGATCATCTGGATGATAGAAGTAATATCCCACAGTTTCCTTAGGGTATCCAATGAAGAAACATTTATCAGATTTCGAATCTAGTTTGTCGGACGCAATGCGCTTGACAAATGCTGAACAACCCCATACTCTCATGAATGAGAACACGGGTTTCCTACCAACGAACAATTCATATGGTGTGGAACTAGCGGATTTAGTTGGTACTCGATTTAGGGTGAAGAGGACAGTTTCTAAGGCATAGCCCTAGAACGTCTTTGGAAGTAAGTTCATGCTCATCATGGATCGTACCATATCTAGTAGGGTACGGTTTCTCCTCTCGGATACACCATTGTGTTGTGGTGTATAGGGCGGTGTCCATTGTGAGCATATCCCACATTCAGTTAGATAATTCAGAAAATCATCTGAAAGATATTCGCCACCTCGATCAGATCGAAGCGTCTTTATTTTCTTTCCTAGTTGATTTTCTACTTCATTCTTGAAGCATTTGAATTTCTCAAAAGCTTCTGATTTGTGCTTCATCAAGTAGATGTAACCATATCGGGTATGGTCATCTATGAAGCTTATGAAGAATCTGAATCCTCCTCTTGCTTGGACTGACATAGGACCGCATACATCTGATGAATGAGTCCTAGAGTGTCTGATACACGCTCACCTTTATTGCTAAAGGGTGTCTTTGTCATTTTACCTTTTAAACATGATTCGCATGTTTCCAATGATTCGGGATCGATTGGATTTATAAGCCCATCTGAATGTAGCTTTAGCATGCGTCTCTTGTTTATATGGCCTAAACGACAATGCCACAAGTAAGTTGAATTATCTAGCTTATGTCTTTTGGTATCAATTGCAAAAACAGGAATTTTGACATATAACACATAAATCCCATTTTGTGATATTCCTGAAAAATAAAAGATCGAATCTTTATAAAAATTGCAACTCTTGTCTTTTATTGAAATATGAAAACCGTCGTCAACAAGACGGCTAATAGAAATAATGTTATGAGACATTTGTGGAATGTACAAACAGTTCCTTAATTCTATTACAAGCCTAGAGGGAAAATTTAAAACATAATCCCCAATTGCGAGGGCGACAACTCTTGCTTCATTTCCTACTCGCAAGTTTATGCTTTCTTTCTTTAGTTCCTTAGTCTGTTTTAGCTTCTGCATATTTGTACAAATATGAGATCCACATCCGGTATCAAGTACCCAAGATTCAGACTGTGAAACTGTATTTATTTCAATATAAAACATACCAGATGCTGAAGCACCGTCATTTTCCTTCTTGTGGAAGGCCAGGTACTCCATGCAGTTCCTCTTCCAATGCCCCAAGTCACCACAATAGTAGCACTTTCCTTTGGGCTTCTTTAATTCCTTTCCCTTCGTTTTGGTGAGCACAGCCTCCTTGCCTTTATCAGGATGGTTTGGATTGGGAGAGACCCCTTTCCTTTTCCTTGATCCTTCAATAGCAAGGGCTAGTATCTCCTCGTTTTCTTTTATAATGGGCTCGACTGACTCGAGCATATGTGCAAGCTCTACAAGAGAGGTTTGCAAGCCACTCATTTGGTAGTTCATGATGAACTATGAGTAACTCTCGGGGAGGGACTGAAGAAGTAAGTTTTCACTTTAGTTCATTATCCATCGCATCTCCAATACTATAAAACTTGGTGATAAGGCTGATCATCTTGGCACAGTGTGCCATTACAGATGTGCCCACCTGCATCTTGCTTTTATATAACTCCTTGGTTATTTCGAAGCGCTCGCACCGAGTTTCATTCACAAATAACTCTTTTAGGTGCTTGACCATGGAATAGGCATCCATATCTGAATGTAGTTGCCTTTTTACTTCCGGTGTCAGGGATGCAAGTATGATATCTTCCGTTTGATCATCATCAGATGTATGCTTCAAGTAAGCATAAATTTCTTGGTAGGGAGCATCATCCGTTGGGTAAGGGGGTATCGGTGTATCAAGTACATACCCTTTCCTCTCGAACTTCAAAACAATTTTAAGGTTGCGATACCAGTCGGTGAAGTTTGAACCATTCAATTTGTTATCGGTAAGAATGTATTGTAGATTGGTGTTAGTCATGATTTTAAGAGTGCGTTTAATTAAACCTGAGAGTGAAAAAGAGTAAACGTATGTCATTCATTTGCTTAAAGTATATCAATCTAAAATTATAGGCCTTTTAGTTTATTTTAGATTGCTCCCACTATTTTGCCAAATTAATAACCCTCCGTATTAATTCGAAGAATTTCACAAATCCTTTAGTGAGCTAGGATCCTAACTCCTGAGATTTCGCCTTGAGTTTGCTCAACAAGCTAGTCTCATTCGTTAGGTAGATTCATGTAATCAATCACATCTTTAATATGATTCCTAGGTTATTGGGTTACTAATCACATTAGTAACTAATATGCTATTCACATTAATCCCAACCATCTTGCCCATTAGTTTATGACAACATGAGTTTGCTCATCCAATTATCATAATCTAATTTCAGTATTACCCCATATTCATGAAAAGTAATTTTCGATAATTCAGGTGTTACCGAAAGGACCCCGAGCTTGAGTTTGCTCAATAACCCAAAGGCCCTCAGCACTGCCGGCTGAATTATAATATTAGGGAGGAGCAACCGATTTTAATAACTTGTTTATTTACTTAACTTTTTAATGAGGGATTTTATTTTAGGTCTCATAATCTAACTTAGTCTTGATTTGCTTTAGCATACATCAGACACATACATTCACATACATTGGCGTTATGGACATATCATCTAAATTATTCCGTCGAGCCAGAGACGGAATAAAAGGGCAAAACCTAAGGAAATACTAACTATTACATATTTCTCTTTAGGTCCTCCGTCTTCTCCATGGCGCCTTGAAATTACATATTAATTTCTATACTACTAAAGAAAACTTCAATTGGATTGAAGGGAATTAGATGAGAGGAGAAATTACAATAGATAGTAGAAAGGCAGGACTCGCAGGCCCTATTTCAAAAATACCAAAAGACTAAAAGAGGGTTCAAATATGTCCATAACTCCAAACATGCATAGACTCAATTAAATAAATTTAATTGGTTGATTACATAACTATCTTATGTAATATTTATGTTAATCACATTAACTTATCAATTAACTTTCATCCAATTTTACATCTAATAGTTTTCGTATCTTTTATATTAATCTTTAGATTAATATAACTATACAATACTTTAATTATGCATGTTCCAATTATTTTGATTTTAATTCATTTAACATTTTGATTTACAAATTGGTAAAACAAACTTTTAAACAAATTTTCATTCGATAATCAAAACAGAAAACTATCAATTTCTGAAACATATATATTTAAATATAACAAAACGATTTTAAACAATTTAAAATCAAGTGGATCTCGGGCCGGGCCCGAGAGTGGGCTGCTGCCGATTGGCAGCAGCCTTGGGGCGCTTAGGACACCGCTGCCTTGCGGCAGCGGCCAGTCGCGCCGCGAGGCGCGACTCGGGCTGCTGTCGTATTTATTTATTTATTTATTTTTTATATATAAAACAATTTTAAATATATATATATATATCAGTTCTAAAACGGTTTTAAAACGATTTTCAGAAAATAGAAAAAACTACTATAGATTTCCGTTTTATCTTTAGAATTAATAAAACTGATTTTATCAATCTAACTATAAAACTAATAGATTTCGTTATAATGATTATCAACCAAAATAATTAGGAACATACGCATAATCTGTTTTAATTAACAATTAATTAAAACTTATTTATCCTTAGAATTAATTAATCAAAACAATTTGTTAATTAATCCTAACTATAAATATTTATTCAATCCTATTGAAAAACTTCTAAATTTTCATATATGAAATAACGGATTTAACGATGGTTCTGATACAACTGTTGGAAATTAGGCTAAGGTATAGCAGCGGAAATATAAAATTTTTAACCTATTTCCATTTAACCACAAGATCCGTTAACCGTTATTTCATATAAAGAGGGATAAGAAGAATTACCTTTTGATGATCAATCTACCGTTGTTAATGAAGTGCCCACAACTCTTCTCCGAGTTCCCAAACACGGAATCAAACACGGGAAGATTAATTTAGAATCAACCGTTGAATAGCAACCAAAGTAGATTGCCTCTAACTAATCAACACAAGATCAAGGATAAAAGAAATAGATGAAATCAATTGATCAAAGGAAGCCGTAGAGAAATCTCGTCCTCGAACTAGGGGTGTCGAATTTTCTCTCTCTCTTGCACTAGGTAGATTTCGAAAATCTCAATTAGGGGATTAGCTTAGTAGATTTCGAAAATCTCAAGTGGGAGGTGTATTTATAATCTCTTGTATCTAATCCCTAGTTAGATAGAATTAGGTTACTGAATAGGAATTCAATTCGGAATAGAATTCCTAATTATTATCTCACTATATATCTAATATATTAAGGATAATAATAATAACCTTATTGGATAATAATAGGAGTATTATAATCTAATTAAAACTCCTAACTTATTTATCTCTTAATTAATTTAATTCATAATCCTAATCTAATTAGGAATAACAAAATCAAATTAATCATTCATGTATTTAATCACATGAATTTCGACCCTCCTTGGTCCATGGGCCTTATTGGGCTCAATTGGGCTTCCATCAATTAATTAACATCTATCTCTCTTTTAGGTTCCAAGTCTTATGTGTGACCCATTAGGTTTTTATTGCTTCTAGCCGTATGCAACGTTATTAAATTAATTTTCAAAGAATTATATTTAATCTTTGCATAACGGAATGATGTACAGAGTATGTGATTAGCAAGTCCGTAATCATTCCCCCAGAGCTATAAGAAGACAGGTTGATTCTGTCGTTAACCTTTCCGTATTAGTTACAGTATAATTCGATCCTTTATCAACTACATCCTCGAACTTAATCTTATGACTATGGGTGATGTCAAGTCACATATAGAGACGTTCGTTTTACTTGTACAGGCCGAGTCAACTCAAATAGATAGGTTAAGTGAAATCTGTATTTCAAGTCTTAAGCTATCACCTTGCAAGGATTTAGAGTCGAGTCTTCCACAAGCGATCCATGGATGTATCTCCCATTTATCGGGAGTGATAAATGCTCAATCCAATATATAACGATCCCGCCATCACTTCCTGTGATACCCAACGTCTACTGTTCACACCCCAGAGTCATCTTTGTTAAGGATCGTGTTACACCAGAGTCAAAGCGTCACATTCCGTAATCCAGAATACCAATTAATATTCCTTTGAGTCTGAGGATTAGTTATACCTATTAATACCAATGAGATGAATAGGTGACAAGGATGAATCTACCCATCCTATTATCTCAAATCGGATCCCTAATCCTAATGAACAACTTTTCATCGGATCTATGTAACTGTCCAGATATCTGTATATATGAAGCTTGTGAGATCAGCTTTCTATCGGACAGAAGACATTGTTACATACAAGTCTCAACAGTGATATATCAATCCCAAACATATCACTTGACTTGGGGTGGTTTTAAGTTTATTAGTTTATTATAAAGTTTTGTCTCACTTCATGCTTGTATGAACACTTTATAATCACTTTAAATAAACTTACGGATTTCCTTTTATTAGACTTTATTTAGTGCTTAAAAGGGATTGCCTTTATATAGTTATAAAACATATATCTCATTAAAACAAATGATATAAAGAACAATTCATTTACATTAAGTTTGTATCCTAGAACAATTGGCTATAGGACACTAAACCCCAACTTTAACAACCTATATTTTCTTACCGATTGGACAATTAAGAAAAGTTCATTAATTTTCCCTAATCAATTAAACAATTCCAAACAAGTTTCAGAATTTAATTTGATTGAAAACATTAAAGTATGAAAGAGATACCAATTCTACTCAATAATCACTAAAGCAGGATTATTTAAAGCATATCAATTACATTCACAGCATAGGTTAAAAGCTTGTCCACAATTAACTATGTTATTTGCTACTTGCATTAGATGAATTAAACGATTACGTATTTAAGCATCTAATTAGCGAAACGATTACAAGTAAATAATCAAATCAAGGATTCAATTAAATCATGCAATATGAACAAGAACAGAATAGAAATTGATTACTAGAAATAAATGAAAAAGATTAAGTACAGAATGATCTTCCAATTGATTGTTCAAGACCTAATAACCTCTAGCTAGAAATTGGAAATCAGTTCATATTGGAGGAAGAAGAAGTCATGGAAAAATGATGATGCATGAAGAGCCTTTTTTTATTTGTTATTGTTCTCTCTGTGTGTCTCCCCCCCCCCCCCCCCCAACCAAATGTGGTTCTGATAGTGTCTCTTCTTATAGCTTTCACAATTGTGCCTCTTGGCTTTCAGGAGAGAGAAAAACTGACTTTTATTAATTCCTCATAAAAATACTAAGAGAAACTCCCCTTTAGAATTACACTCCAAAAGAAACTCTCTTTTAGAATTAAACTATAAAAGAAACTCATCTTTAGGATTAAACTCTAATTAGGACTATTTAAGAAAATACTAATAGAGTTAAAATCTCATAAATATTATATATGTTAAGAATCTCATAACATAAGTCATCAATTCTCCATTTAATGCTTATTGATCCACATGCATAGGTTAGGACATATCATCATTTGAAACTCCTTTTCAGCCCATGACTTGACAAATTTCTTCAAATTCTCTTTAAACTCCATAGAATCACCATTTTAACCATCAATTCGAAATTGAGTCTCAAAAACACTTACAAAACAGAAAACAAGGTAAACTTGCACCTAAACAACAAGACTAAAACTAAACCCTAATGAATTAAGATATAAAAATATGTATAAATATGGACCTATCAATTATCAATTTGGTCATCTGTCTCTTCCTGCATTACAGAAAATGTGTCCAAGTTTTCAATGGGAATCTACTTTCAAATGTGAAGCATGTCAGTTTGCTAAACATCATAGAGTGTCGTATTCCCCTAGAATAAATAATCGTGTTGAGTCTGTTTTGAATTTAGTTCCCATCGATGTGTGGGGTCCTTGTCATGTTGTGGCTAAACTTGGTTATCGGTATTTTGTGACCTTTGTGGATGATTTTTCAAGAGTAACATGTCTTTATCCTTTAAAAACTGTTCGGATTTATTCACTGTTTTTTGTTACTTTCATGCTGAAATTAAAAACCAATTTAATAAGAATATTTGCATTTTGCAAAGTGACAATGCCAAAGAATATATATCTGGCACTTTTCAGTCTTACCTCTCACATCATGGTATTATTCATCAAACATCGTGCGTTGTCACCCCTCAACAAAATGGTGTGGTTGAACGTAAGAATCATATTTGTTAGAAGTCACCCGACCTATAATGTTTCAAATGCAAGGTCTTAAAGTCTTTTAGGCAGATGCAGTTTCCACTGCTTATTATCTCATCAACCGTATGCCTTCCGCTGTCCTTAAGGGTAAGATCACATACTCTGTTCTACTTCCTTCTCAGACTCTGTTTTCTCCTGCACCTTGAATCTTTGGGTGTATTTGCTTCGTTCAGGATATGTGTCCTCAAATATCAAAACTTGATCCCAAATCTGTTAAGTGTGTCTTCGGAATGGTACATGTACTTGCACTTATCCAAATGCTTTGTATCCTCTTTAGATTCTCTTGTTGTTCCCTCATCCGTTTGAGAAGCCATTGCCCACCCTGGTTGGTTAGAAGCAATGCAAGAAGAAATGGAGGCTTGATGCACCTCGTGGAGGCTCACTAAGGGATAAGTGTACCCTGTTGTTATCAAGTAATAAAATCTGGACAAGTCCAGGTATCGAATCCATAGGATTTACTCCTGCAAGTATCAAACTACTCGGTTTCTAGTGTTATTTAGGCTTTGGGGGGTTTGAGATTGAGTTTGATTAAATTAAGCTACTCCTAATTAAGTTACTCTACTCCTAGGTGATCTTTCAATAATGTAATTACCCGAAGGGATATGGAATGGTACGATAATGATGAATATAGGTTGTTTAGACAACTGATTAAAAACCTAATCTAAGTCACTTGTGTTCGAGGCGATTAACCCTGCTTATCCTTCTGTGGTTCCTAGTTCGTGATTCCCTTGTAAGGCCAAAACTAGCTCTAAGGCTCAGCAATTTGGGCTTAATCATCTATAAGGTCGTCAATCTTATAGGCTCTGATTAGGTCAGATTCAGCTCGCAATATGTGTCAACTTAATATTTGGATTTATGAATGCGTTAAACCAATCAAACAAAGCGTAAAAACAAAGATTAAATAGATAAATCAATTGAACAAAACAAGAACTAAATTATCATTAAAGATGAAGAAAATTGTCACGGAGATACAATGAGCCTAGGATTCATAGACTGGATCAAGAAACAAACAAGTTGTAAAAGAGTAAGAAAATCCCTTTCAGGGAACATGCCTACCGCTGCAGGCGTCTTCCTAGGACTTAAGGAGGAATCTTGAACAATCCTCGGTGAACGGAGCTTCGAATGTTCTTCAATGGAGGATGGAGGAGATGGAGAGGATTCTTCAAGGGGGGAAGCTAGGGTTTTTACAAAAGAGAAAGATATCTAATTTACATAATAAAAGTCCTATTTATAGTTGAGGTTTGAGTCCCAAATCTGACAGAATTTGTTTCCTATTGTAGGTGGGAAGAGTGGGGACAAATCATGGAGTCGTGGGGCCGGGAATAAGTTTGCAGGCTAGCTCACCGAGTTGGCCTCTGAGGGCCAGCTCGCCGTGAGCTGGCAACTGCTAGCTCGTTGCACTAGTAGTGCCAGCTCGCCGAGTTGGACTAAAAAGGCCAGTTTTGGCGAGCGATGATGCCCAAATGCCCCGCATGACTGCCGAGTGTCCCTGAGACATGATTTTCGCCCGAACTTGTTCCTGTTTTGACATGCACGCGTACGTAAACTCCAAACGACATTAGTTTCGAGGCTAAATTGACCCACCAATCGCTTGTTTTGAGTGAACACTCCGTTTGGTGCGACTTTTGGTGGATCATTTTTCCATAATAGATAATTGAAAGTTAACATATGTGCTAATTTGGCGATATTTGCCCAAAAACGATCAGAAAACAAAATTAAACCACAAAAGTAAATAAAACATATACAAAATCTATTTAACACACACATATGCATATAAATGCGATAATTGCTCTCTTATTGATGAAAAAGTAAACTAAAACCGTCCTAAAACCGTACCTGAAGATAAGGGTTTTTTACCCTTATCAAACCTCCTCACACTTAAAACTTTACTTGTCCCCAAGTAAACTAAAAACTAAACCTGCAATCACTAGCCAAGCTAGAAAAACCTCCTGGTTTTACTAGGTGTCTGACACAATTTTAAGCATCTGTAATTACATGTATTCAGAAGTACAAAGTAGAGACATGATATCCAAAAGCCGCATTTGAATTATCACAGGTCGTATTCTTAAGAAAAGGATACATATTCAATTAAACGAGCTTAAGGGGGTAGCTAAGTAAAACACCTCACTATGGGTAGTTCACCCAATTCACACAATTTTTAGTGGCTAAAATGTTTACTCTCGGCTTATGTTCTTGCTTAGGATTACGTTGACTTTGCATGTTCATCTGAGTTCCTCTACTATGCCATATGGGGTTGTAATGTGGTTAGAGAGGGTTATAGGTACAACAAATGTTAGGAGTTCTAGCGCTAGAAAAACAAAGTTAAAATGGCTTTAGTAAATATGAAGTGATTGAGCTTTTTATTCATTACTTTTTTCTGAGACGTCTTGATTTTAAGAACTCGGGAATGAAGTTCTCCCCTTTTTGTTCGCCTCTTATTTTTTTTTCTTATTTTTTTTCTTTTTCTAGTAATGCTCGTTCACTTCTTAGCCTTTTGGCTTGCTCTTATAGTGCCATAAACAAAGAAAAAGCGCTAGAATGAAACAAAGACTCAAGGTGACTTTGAAAAAACTTGGATTAGGTAACAAACTAAGTGATAGTTTGCAAACATAAGGGTTAGAAAGAAAGAAAAACTACAAACTACAAAATTAAGGCTCAAAGGGGCTTCCTAGAGTGGATGAAAAAGATAAAAATAAGGTAAAGAAAAGGTTAGTTCTAATGAGGTTGATTTATCGTTTATCATCTCAAATCAGTGCATGTAGGTTCAACTCAGTATTAGGTGCAAAATCTGTAAACTTCCACAAGTTAAAGCATTCACACAAAAATGTCAAGAAAAAGAGCTTTTTGATGTTCGCTCTTAGGCTCAAATTCAACTCACAATTCTTTGGGTTTCAATTTTGTGCTTATTAGTTCTCCCCAAGCTCAAATTCAATATCACATGACTTCAATCCTTAAGTTATCTACCTAAGTACTAATTTTAGCATTTCTTCAAAAGTAGGGTCTAAAAGCAATCTTTAGCTCATGCGTTTACAGATATAAGGGTTATGTCCCACACCTAAACTAGTTGTCATGCAATTTAAGATTCGGTTCTCAGCCCCCAGAAACAAATAACGAAGTTTAGCTTCGAAGGAAGTTTCGGTTTTTTGGCCCTAAAACATGCAAAAACAGAAATAAAACCCAAAAAACGTTAAAACTAAACTAGACACGACGCAACAAAAATTTAAAATTTGTACAATTTTTGTAAGTTTGTCTACCCCTCCTCCTCACACTTGAATCATGCAATAAGTTCCAACATTGCATATAAAAACAATAAAACACATGTGAAATGAGTTAGGGTGGAGAAAACAACTTACTGATTACCTTGCAGTTGCCAAAAACTTGATGATTGGCGCTGCCATTTTTTTTATAAACAGAAATCTATAATTGTAGAAAAACAAACCTGAAAAGTTTAATCAAAACTTGGGTTGCCTCCCAAGAAGCGCTTCTTTATAATCAGTTAGCTCGACGTAGAGTTCCTTCCTAGGTGTAAGCTTCTATTCGCGTTAGAAACTCAAATTCCTTAACAAATAATCCCTACCTACAAAACGGATTAGGAGCCTCGAATAAGTTTAATGATAATAAGAGGCCAAATTTAAACAGATTATGAAAACGTTTGGTTTGCTCCCTTTTTGATTCTCTTGGTAGGTCGAAGAGAATGAAAACTTCTGAACATGAAGTACACCCAAACTTTTCTAATTTTTGAGGAAAAGGTAGTTGATATACACAAGTTTTGATCTGATCATTCATCTCTATCATATGTTTTAAGATTTTAGATTTTGAACTGGGGTTGCTTACCACTTCCGATTCCTCACTTACCTTGAGTGATACATGCGACAGTGGACTTGGTTCTACCTTTTTGCCGTTCCTCAAGGAGATGGATTGAGCTGATCCCATTTGTGGGATTTCTATATTTTTTTCTTGGAAAAGTACATTGGGATTGCTCTTGCCTTTCATGGTTTATTTGAGCCAATTGGTTGCTCAAGTCCTTGCAAAACTCCTCATTGATTGTAAGTCGGGCTGACATTTCTTTCAAAAGGGACAACACCTCATCTTGTGAGCTAGATGGTTGTAGAGGAACTTAGCTTGCTTGTTGGTAAAGGAACAATCCCAATTCGTTTTCCCTGTGCTCATTAACAAACCTATTTGGAGGCCTTAATATGTTAGGGTTCCCGTAGGACAAATTTGAGTGTTGAGGTCTCCTCCAATCATTATCATAAAAGCTATAAGAATTGGGGTTAGAATTGTACCTCTGGTGATTACCCACAAAACTTACACTTTCATTGGTGTTGAGGATTAGTTTCACCATCAAAATATCCATTTTCTTATTTAACTCGACCATGGAGGGATTGGGAGCCTCATTCTCCAGGGCATGAATGTATTGTCTTGATGGGATAGTAAACGTTTGAGCTTTCCACTCGACTCTTTCTTGCCAATTCATTGATCAGAGAATGGTGAGAAGAAGTAAAGTTTTATAGCACAAAAGTTTATAAGCTAAATTTTACAGCTATGAACATAAACGTTAACAAGTATAAGTCTAAAAATTACAGCTATGGAATTTTAACAAGTATAAACAAGGTTTACAACTATAAGATTTAACACGAACAGTCTATGCCTATGAATATGTAAAGCAAAACAAATTAAAAGAAATTACAGCTATAGAGTTAATAAGAGTTTTATGTTTATACAAACAAAAAGGCAAATTGAACAGTATGAACAAATACAAGAAGAAAGGTATAAATAATTATACACAAATACAATGCCTAAAGTAACAAATTCGACATTTGGTTCGATATTGCAGAGAAATAAATCCCCGGCAACGGCGCCAAAAACTTGATGCGCCTCGTGGAGGCTCACTAAGGGATATGTGTACCCCGTCATTATCAAGTAATAAAATCTGGACAAGTCCAGATATCGAATCCACAGGATTTACTCCTCCAAGTATCAAGCTACTCGGTTTCTAGTGTTATCTAGGCTTTGGGGGGTTTGAGATTGAGTTTGATTAAATTAAGCTACTCCTAATTAAGTTACTCTACTCCTAGGTGATCTTTCAATAATGTAATAATTACCCGAAGGGATATGGAATGGTATGATAATGATGAATATAGGTTGTTTAGACAACTGATTAAAAACCTAATCTAAGTAACTTGTGTTCGAGGCGATTAACCCTGCTTATCCTTCTGTTGTTCCTAGTTCGTGATTCCCTTGTAAGGCCGAAACTAGCTCTAAGGCTCATCAATTTGGGCTTAATCATCTATAAGGTCGTCAATCTTATAGGCTCTAACTAGGTCAGATTCAGCTCGCATATCTGCCAACTTAATATTTGGATTTATGAACGAGTTAAGCCAATCAAACAAAGCGTAAGACAAAGATTAAATAGATAAATCAATTGAACAAAACAAGAACTAAATTATCATTAAAGATGAAGAAAATTGTCACGGAGATACAATGAGCATAGGATTCATAGACTGGATCAAGAGACAAACAAGTTGTAAAAGAGTAAGAAAATCCCTTTCAAGGAACATGTCTACCGCTGCAGGCGTCTTCCTAGTACTTAAGGAGGAACCTTGAACAATCCTCGGTGAGCGGAGCTTCGAATGTTCTTCAATGGAGGATGGAGAGGATTCTTCAAGGGGGAAGCTAAGGTTTTTACAAAAGATAAATATATCTAATTTACATAATAAAAGTCCTATTTATAGTTGCAGTTTGAGTCCCAAATCTGACCGAATTCGTTTCCTATTGCAAGTGGGAAGAGTGGGGACATATCATGGAGTCGTGGGGTCAGAAATCAGTCAAAAGACTGATTCCCGTAGGCCAGCTCATCGAGCTGGCCCCTGAGGGCCATCTCGTCGCACTGGCAGTGCCAGCTCACCGAGTTCGCCTAAAAAGGCCAATTTTGGCGAGCGGTGATGCCTAAATGCCCCGCGTGACTGCCGGGTGTCTCCGAGATGCGATTTTCTCCCGAACTTGTTCCTATTTTGACCTGCACACGCACATAAACTCCAAACGACATTAGTTCTGAGGCTAAATTGACCCGCCAATCGCTTGTTTTGAGTGAACACTCCATTTGGTGCGACTTTTGGTGGATCATTTAGCCATAATAGATAATTGAAAGTTAACATACGTGCTAATTTGGCGATATTTGCCCAAAAACGATTAGAAAATGAACTTAAACCACAAAAGTAAATAAAACATATATAAAATCTATTTAACACACACACACATGCATATAAATGCGAGAATTGGTCGCTTATTGATGAAAAAAGTAAACTAAAACCGTCCTAAAACCGTACCTGAAGATAGGGTTTTTTGAACTCTATCAAGGCTCTAGAATAAAACCATACCTGGGATCTAGTTTCTCTTCCGGGGCAGAAGAAAGCTATTGGTTACAAATGGGTGTTCACTATTAAAATACATCATGATGGCATAGTTGCTCGGCTCAAAGCTCGGTTGGTTGCCAAAGGATATGCTCAGACATTTGGCATTGATTATTTCGACACCTTTTCTCCTATTTCCAAACTTACTTCTGTCTAGTTGTCCATTTCATTGGCTGCCAGTTACAGTTAACTGCTTCATCAACTTGATGTTCAAAATGCCTTTTTGAATGGGGATTTACTTGAAGAGGTTTATATAGAGCAACCACCTGGGTTTGTTGCTCAGGGGGAGTTTGGGAAGGTATGCAAATTGAAAAAGTCATTGTATGGCTTGAAACAATCCCATCGTGTTTGGTATGGAAGATTCAATACTGCAATAATTGAATTTGGTCTTTGCAGAAGTGCATATGATCCTTCTATCTTCTTTGCATCATCAGGTTCTAGATGTGTTCTTTTAGTGGTGTATGTTGATGACACAGTGATCAATGGTAATGATACAATATGCGTCATAAATTTGAAAGCTTTTCTTGGTACTTGTTTTCAAACAAAGGACCTATGACAATTGAAGTACTTCTTGGGAATAGAAGTTTCCCACAGTAGCAAAGGAATGTGTCCAAGTTAGAGAAAGTATTGTTTAGATGTGTTAAAAGATGTAGGACCAATTGAAACAAAGACTTGTGATGCTCCTATGATAGCGAATGTTAAGTTAAAAGTTGATGATGGTAATTTTCTTGAGAAACCTGAGACATACAGAAGAGTTGTTGGGAAGTTGAATTATCTAACAATCACTCATCCTGATATTTCTTTTCTAGTGAGTGTTGTAAGTTAGTTCATGTCGTCACCCAGGACATCATATTGGGACATTGTTGTTCATATCCTGAGATATCTAAAGAGAACTCATAGACAAGGCTTGTTGTATCGAAACCATGGCCACCATATTGCAGAAGGTTTCACAGATGCAGACTATGTTGGGGACCTTACAGATAGACATTCTACTATTCGCTATTATGTCTTTGTTGGAGGAAATTGTGTTGCTTGCAAAAGCAAAAAATAGAGTGTAGTGTCTCGATCTAGTGCCGAATCTGAATACCGAGCTATGGCTCAAACTACTTGTGAGCTTGTGCTGTCACGACATCTACTTGATGAACTTGGCTTTATTAAAAAAAAATCAATTATGTTACGGTGTGATAATAAAGCAACAATCTATAAAAAAAAGGGCGGCCCGGTCGCATTACGCGTCCCCGCTGAGCGAGGGTCCGGGGAGGGGTCCCACCACAAGGGTGTATTGGGGGCAAGCCTTCCCTTGCCAATTTAATTGGCAAGAGGCCGCTCCTAAGACTCGAACCCGTGACCTCTGGTCACACGACAACAACGTTTTACCGTTGCGCCAAGGCTCGCCCTCTAATAAAGCAACAATCTATATTGCAAAAAATTATGTGTTTAATGAGAAAACCAAGCATATAGAAGTTGATTATCATTTTATGCAGGAAAAGTTATAAGACGGTACAATCACAACTCCACATATCAGAACAGGAAGTCAACTAGCAAATGTATTCACTAAAGATTTACCAGGAACTCGGATCAACTACATTTGTACCAAGTTAAGCATGATCAATATATATGCTTCAACTTGAGAGAGAGTGTTACATGATAGACTGATGTAGACTACTGTTACAGAATAGACTGTATTTCAACAGTTTGTTCTATTATTGAGTTCCCATCATGGGCTTCCATAAAGAGCATGGGTTCCCCTACCCTCTCTCCTTATCATTAGTATTGGTGTGTGTAATTAGATGTATATAAATATGAACCAAAATGTAACGTTGAGGTAATGTAATTTGATTCTTCTTCTCTTAAATTACAAGTTCAGTGCTTTATTTCAAGATTATATAATCTTCATACACATTTTACATATTGATAATATATGTTTTTCCTATTTATATGGCACTTCGTGGTTCCAATATCGTTTGTTAGAAGGTTTCCCGTATATTAATAGTAAAAAAGGTCGGGTACTGATATACACATCTGGGTTGACCCGTGGCTGCCTGATCCAATTAACCCGTATGTTTCTAGTGTGCAGCTCCCAGACTTTGAGCTTACTTCAGTTGATAATTTACGAGTGGAAGATGACAGAAGGTGGGACGAGAACATGATTGGCGGGATTTTCAATGAACGGGATGCTCAACTTATCCTGTCGATACCGCTAAGCCTCCATCAAACTAGCGATGCATGGTGCTGGCAATGGGATATGAGGGGCAGATTTAGCGTGAAGAGCAGCAGTCGACAATTACAGTCACTAACGGCACCACCCACCCAACATGGAGCCAATATTATTAATTGGTTACAGATGTGGCGGCTGAAGGTCCCTCCTAAAGTGCGGAATCTTCTATGGAGATCACTGACCGGCTGCTTACCCACGGTACAGGCCCTGGCGAATCGTTTTGTTAATGTTTCAGTGATATGCCCTCGATGTGCTGTGGATTTGGAGGATGTGTATCATGCGATTGTTGGTTGCCCTTTTGCGAGGCAGGTCTGGAACTTCTCTCGGGTAGGGGATATCAGTGCATTGCAAGCGGACTTTACTGGTTTTTGGAACCGTATCAGCAAGCTGGCACCGAGTGTTCTTGAACAGGCAGCGGTAGTGTGCTGGGCAATATGGCAGGGACGTAATGAACGAGTGTGGAACCACAAGGAGCCATCGCCGGCTAGTCAATTTGCACAAGCGAGTGTCTTCCTTGAGAGCTGGAAGGCGGCAAGGCCAGTTCCTCGAGGCCCCGGACAGCCTGCACATGCTAATGCAACCTGGTCTGCTCCCCCGATTGGGACACTCAAACTTAACGTCGATGGTGCCCTATTCCCACAGTTGGGATTCGCAGGCTTCGGCTTTATGATCAGAACTTCAGACACTTCCTTTATGGCGGGAGCAAATGGCATTCTACGGTGTCAGCTGGACCCGTTTTTGGTCGAATCCCTCTCGTGTCGTGAAGCCTTGAGCTGGGTAAAAGCGCAAGGTTGGGACAACGTTCACCTCGAACTCGACTCTCAACTTCTGGTTTGCGCATTCCAGAACAATAAGGAGACTTGTTCTGCTGCTGACCTAGTGATAGAGGACTGCAAATCCTTGATCAAGGATATAAGAGATTGTAATTTTAGTTTTATTCGTCGTTCAGCGAACCACACGACCCATGTGTTTGTAAGGGCAGTGCGTTCTAAGTCTGATAGAGGGGTTTGGTGGTCCACGCCTCCCCCGTTTGCATGTAATGCTTTAACCTCTGATTCTATTTAAGAAGTTCTTTTCTACTGTAAAAAAAATAGTAAAAAAGGTCAAAATAAAATATGTTCAAATTCGTCCAAAATATATATTCAATGGGTAATTTTCTTAATGATAGAAAACAAAGCATTGTAGCTTTTTTTCCACTTGGCGAAGGTGTAAATGTCATAATTTTGCTTCAACTAGCCCATATATGTTATTCATGCGTCATTTATTATTTATTCCTTCTTGCAATTTGATGATGTCATGATTCTTTTCCACTTGAGTTGATACTTTCTAACTCATTTACTTTTTCATCGCTTGATTGATCATGTCTCTTTTTTAAAACCACATATTCTTAATTTTTGTTTACTTCTATTTATTAAATTGATGAGTATAATAAGTGCATCATTAAAATTAGATTGTTGCCACCCTATTTCCTTCTCTAAAAATATGTGAAATAAAAATTGTCATTTGGGACACAAGGGAAAGGTAAAGCATCCACGTTGTCGGAAACGCTAAAGAGCAGTTGATAGGGACGTTTCGCCCCTATCTTTTAGCGTGGTTTACGGCTTAATTTAGAACCAAATAAATAAGTTTAATTACAAAAATAAGGAGTTTTTAATAAAATAACAAAATAAAAATAAAATCCGTACTTTCGGTTAATTGTCTTTATTTTTTATTAAATTTAGAAAATAAAACGTCAAGCTAACTCGGCTTTCGAGAATTGTATTTCAGGTACGAGTAAGGAGAAAAATCCCACCGACATACGCGGGGCGTATCAACCTCCACGCGGGGCGTGTTATCTAGTTAGAACTGATTGAGCAATCCACAGGCACCACGTGGGACTTACCCACTGATATGCGAGGCGTATGAACCACCACGCGGCGCGTATATGCAATAATACACTCAATCATGAAGGTCAGACTGCATGGTCTCCCAAGTCAACAGGTTTTACGCGGGGCGTCCCACCTTATACGATGAGCGTATTGGGAAATTCTTCAATCAAAAGATCTAGGGACTCACATACGCAGGGCGTGCTCCAGGCTACGCGTGGCGTACAAGGCATAATTCAAGCTATTAAATCTCTGGAGCTCAACCACGCGGGGCATACCCCAATCTACGCGCGGCGTGGTTGAGACAATAAAATCTGAATTTGGCCCACATGCAGGAGATTATTGACGAAATGGGTCAATACGCGGGGCGTCCTCAACCTTACGCGTGGCGTGTCATGGGAATTCTGCAGAAATAATGTATCTCCATGCTTGTATCTTGTGAATTTACAATTTTACCCCTAGCTTGATGTGTATAAATAAGGGTGATTAGCACTCATTTAGATATTCAGATTTTACATAGAAAAACTCTATCACCTTGAGAGCTTGTTCGTTTATCCCGGCATTCCGTCAAAGTTCCGTTCCATCTTCGTTCACTAAGCTCGAGAGTTCCACCTCCAAGTCCTAAGAGACGGCCTTGAGTCCGGTTAGCTAGTTCCGAGGGCAGATTCTTCCCTTTTCACTTGCTAATTATCTTGTACTCTTCCTATGTACTAGGCTTGGTTGTATTCCATATTTACAATTTCCATATTTATAACATATGATTTACTATTTCTGTTTCTCTATACGTGTTAATGTTTACTACTTGTTTTGATATTCGTAATTGATTATTGTGTAGGGGAACGCGATTTCCGACGCCATTCGGGCTATCTTTAGGGATTCATATAGGTGTTACCTTACCGGAAGTGACGCACCGGAAACCGTAAGAATTGACAAGCCACGGAACTTACGGGCCCTAATTTCTAATCCCAAGCATTAGACACGCCTTGACTAGGAACCACGTAGTCTAAGTACTTCACGGGTTGGTCACGCTACATGTAGTCGTCATTGCAAGAGTAAATCATTAGCCGTATATATTGGGAGTCATTGTTTATCACACTTATAACTTATCACCATCCATATCACTTCATAAAGTTTTCGTTATATAAATCTGTCTCACCCGTAGTTAGGAGTAGTTTGTAGTTGTTTCCCAAATCAACCTAAAGTATTCACCGCTTAGATAACATATAAAATCGAGTCGTTTAATACTTGTGGTTATAAATCACGTGGATTCGATACCCGGTCTTAACCGGATTATTACTTGATACGACGGGGTACACTTGCCCGTAAGTAGTAGCGTCTAGTAGAGATAGAGCATTTAAGAAGATCACATCCATAGTCGTAATGTCCTTATCATAATATATATGTATTTAGAGCTCTACTCGGCGGCCCATCAGCAGTCTTGGATTTTGATTTTAACAAATTAACAACATAGCTTGAATCTGATTCAACCCAAAGCTTCTTCCAGCCTTTATCCCAAGCCATACGAATGCACTGCATAACACCCTGTAATTCTGCCTCAAAAGGGAGACAAATGCTAAACTGCATCGCAAAAGCACCATACGGAAAGCCTCTGCAGGTTTTAAAAATTCCACCTGCCCCTGCTAAATTATCAGCCACAGATCCATCTGAATTTACTTTGATCCAACCTGGCAGTGGAGGACGCCAAATAACTTCCACACAGGAGGGTGCGGGAGGAGGGTGACCAAGTAAAGAGAGTTGCGACAAAACATGGTGATCCTTAGCTGAAAGAAACATAACTCCCTTACTTCCAAATTGCACCTCACGAAGAGCACTCCAAAGGTCCCGCAAAATGACAGCTATATTTGGTTCAATGGAATCAAAGATGGCCCGATTTCTGGCCTTCCAGATGAACCAAATTATGTTTACAAATGCAGACGCCCAGATGTCTAAGAGTTGAGGACTGAATTTTTGTGATTGAAAACACGCCAAAAGAACGTTGAGACTGTCAAAACTCCAAGTCGCAGACCAAACAAAGAAAAAATAGCATTCCAGATCTGGGTCGTGAAGATACAGCTCACAAAAAGATGGTTATGACTTTGAAATTAAGACGACAGAGTTCGTACCGTGAAATTAAAATCAAACCTCTTGCACTGATTAAATTATATATATATATATATATATATATATATATATATATTCCCTTGCAATATTTTCTTATTTATCTTTATTTTTTTTAAACAGAAAACTTCAATAGATTAATGAGAAAGAGTTACATCATTTAGAGTCAGAGACAAAGCAAAAGAAAGAACCGAGTCCCAGACTGGGGGTCTAGGTAACAACAGAGACTTCTTATCTAAGGCATCAACGACTCTATTAACGGAATGATTAAAATGCGTAATATGAAAGCCTACATACTGAGTAGCCAAGCAACGATGCGGGGCCAGGATAACACCCACTTCCGAAAGATCAACCACTTTCGATCGAAACTTGTCCACTATACCTTTCGTATCTAATTCGACCAAGACATTGGATATATAATTCTCAAGGATCCAACTTAGCACCTCTTTTAAGCCAATGGCTTCCGCCCCAATGGAGTCTAATTTCTAGAAAAACTTGTGTCCAGCACTTAGTAACATGACCTAAAGAATCTGAGCAAACCATTGATAGGGATAAAAAAAACCTATCTTTAGGTATGATTTTTAGGGAAATTTTACTTTAATTTCAGTAAATAAGCAAGCATTTCTTGCACTTTTATTCATTTGTATCAGTTATTTAGTTTTCGCACTTGCTTTAGCGTGTTTTTATAGTTTTTAGGCTTTTCTAAGTGTTTTTGGACAGAATAGCGTTAAAATATCACACACTTGACTTCACCTTATTTATTTTGGCTAATTGATCCACCACAAGTCATACCAAAAGGAGTTTTTACTCAAATCCAAAGATTGGTGGATCAATTTGGCCCTTGGACTAACGATTTTTCGAGTTTAATGGTTGTGTGTAGGTCAGACATGGGAAAAAACGGTGGAAAGTCGTAATTCGGGGACCCCCAGGAGCAGTTTCAGCGAGCTAGGCAACACCAGTCCGCCGAGTTGGCCTACAGAGGCCAGCTCGGTGAGCTGGCCATCATGCCAAAAAGTCGATTTCGGCCCTATAAAGCCCAATTTTATACCCGGACTTCCTATTCGCGTTTGAAGACAGTTTGAATTAGGTTTTGGGTCAGTTTGTATCTATAAATAAGACCTCTTTCGCTTATGTAAATTGATATTTCGCTTGTGTAAATTAACCTATCCCCTACCTTGAGAATCCTATCCTTCCTTTGTCTACCATTGAAGAACTCCTCCGAGCTCCAAATGATTCATAAGATTTCCTTCTTTCAGTCCTAGAAAGATGACTGCTTGGTCGATAGGTTCCCTAAAAGGGATTTCTACTCTCTTTTATTTCGTGTCTATTTTAAATCTTTCCTATGTATCATAGGTTGATTGTAACTTGTGACAATGATTCTTCATCTTTAATGTAATTTTCAGTATTAATTTCTAATTGATTGTTAGTTCATATGTTTATGTTTTACCTAATTGGTTTAAATCATTCAATAATCCAAATATCGTCTAGGTTCATTTTGCGAGTCGAATTTGATTATCCCTGATTGAAGAACCTATGAAATTGACAACCTCATAGCTGGTAAGACCCAAATTCTCGAACCTTGGAGCTAGCTTGGCCTGTAACAAAGGAATAGCGGGCTAGGAACCCTAGAAGGATAAGTAGGTTTAATCGCCTTAGGCCTAAGCAACTCAGATTAGATTATCAATTAATTGTTAAATTATTAGGTTGAAAATAATGTTATCATATCAGTCCATTCACTTCCAGGTTTAATTTTCTTGCTTAAGATCACTTAGGAGTAAGATTAACTTAGATAAAAACTCAATCTAAACCCCCATATCGCCTAGATAACATTAGAAACCTAGTAGTTCGGTACGCGCGATATAAATCATGTGGATTCGATACCTGGACTTGTCCAGATTTATTACTTGATAACGACGGGGGTACACTTATCCCTTAGTGAGCCTTTGAGCGAAAGCTCGAGGCGCATCAACCATCCCTATCCTTACTCGCTTTTGGATGATATAAAGGGCAGCACCAACGTTAGCTTTGATCCAACCAACCTCCGAGAACGACCACCTGTCTCCATGATGCACCTGTAGTGCACTGTGAATGAAAACATCAGAACCCCAACACTGTTGGAAATCATACAGTACCACCATATTATGATCAACCAAGAGCGACGCTGGGATAATTTGGCCATTCCAAAGCAGATTTTTGTGTTGAACCCAAATGCTCCATATTACCATACAAATCTTATCTTTTTCTTCTGTTGAATAAGAATTAATCAACAAATCAGACACCAATTCACTAATGTTCGAAGCAGTACCCAATCGAGGAGTAAAACCAGAAGCTAGCTAGCAATCAAAAGTGTAAGGGAATTCAACAAATCTATGAAAATTGTGTCCCCAATCATGTTACAGACAACACACTCATTGATTATATTAATACCCTTCAAGAATAGTTTCTCCCAGTTAAAAATAATATCTGATAACATTGGGATATTATCCAAAGGATCAAAGGAGATATTCGCCTGTAACGGCAACGTATTGATCACCTGATACCGGAATGTTGTGGCGCATCAAGCAAAGGAGATCCGACAGGCGGATCACCAAGACTTCGCCACAAAAGATCCGCAATCAAACATATGTGGCGATCCGCCATAACCTCCCAATCCGCCAGCGGAACAGCTGAGCCGATCCCGTAATAAAGACCATTAATGAGCTATTAATAAGCTAACATGCATACTTAAAGGAAACCAGTAACCGCCATTAATGAAGAATTAATGGAGACTATCTAGTTACTAAAGGTTACAACTTCACGACTATATATAGCTTGCATCTCAAAGCTATCAAAGTACACATTCATACAATCCTAGAAACCCTACTTTGTCAATTCAGTTTACTCTTTCATACCCTATACTGACTTTGGCATCGGAGCTTCCCCCCGTCGAACCCAACGACGCCCCCCACAAGGACGGAAGCTAATCGAAAATTCTCCACAAGTCATTAATATCATTACATGCTCGCCACATAAAGCATCAAATCTTAGGAGGAATGTGCATTCTCCAAATCTTAGTCCAGCCACCCATTAGAGTCTTCATCCTCGACCCAAAGAACTGTTTAAAAGCAACCTTATAACGAGTGGACAGAATAGTTCCCCCTCTTGTCGAAAAGCCACCTTAGTCTATCCTTCATATCCATATTACCTATTGGAAGTGGCATAATATCATTCGCATCGACACGGTTAAAGATTATCATTCGCATCAACATGGTCAAGGATTTGTTCCAGGAGAGGAACATTCCATGAACGGTAGCATCCAGTCTTAATTTCTCCATAAGAAAATTCCTATATACTTCCTTAACATGAAAGCTTGGACGAAAGCCAAAAGATTTAGGAATTTAATTGCCAAACATTAGTGGTATCCCTTCTGTCCACAAACGTATAGACTACCTTCAGTAAGAATGTCCTTAGATTCAAAAAAATCTCCTCCAAACTATGATAGGGTTATTACTCAATTTAGCCGATAGGTGAAAATAGTATATAATAAGTGACAACTTTTATAGACGTTTGTAGCTCAAATTGGTTATTTAGTAGACTTAAATTCTAATAAAACATTCTTATTGTGCATATTGTTCTTGGAAAGCGTCTGCCTACTCACTAAAGGTGTCCACACTGTTCATTGGGTGGAAAGGAGAGCGAAGAAGAAGAATTAAAAGGGTGAAGGCTAAGGACCACTAGTTAGGTAAAATATAGGCCCAAAATTCTGTAATTAGCCATCACCCATACAAGACCTTTCTTGAAGATTATTTTTTATGAACCATGTCTTTTTTTTAATAATGATATGGTATGGGCAGTATCTGTTTGTTCCACAGAATGTTTCTGCTATGTCAGAATAGTCTGCCAAACCCATTCCTTCCTTATCAAGAACAATTATTTTGTTTTCCCTAAGGCATTATTTAAAGGCCTTTGTAAAAGATCTTGGGCATCCGATTTCAGATCTGAGAACAAGTTTATAATTTTGTTTGAAGCACTATTTTCGAATAGCAATAATTTATTCCTATTCTTTTGTTTATGCTTATTCAATTACGAGTGAGTAAAATCACTAATAGGTGGGAGCTGGTCTAGAACAAGTGGTAAATGGGTTGACTTTTCTCCTTTTCAATTATGCGCATATTTTTTTTGGTTACTTAATGTTTTATTAACTTTAATAGGCTGAGCTAACCTATATCTTAGTTGAACAGTTAGAGGAGACTCTGATTTGGAAAATAGAACCCCCATTAAGTACATACAATTAGAAATAGAGACATGGATAATTGTATGCTAAGTTTTAACTTGATACAAATGTTAACATGTTCTTTTGTCGTTAAAGCTTGAAAATAAACTAAATATAAGGAGACTTAGTTTAGTTGTTTCTAAAGAAGGTTGGGAACAAGGGACACCTTACTCAACTTATTTTTGTAAGAGATGCTTTAGACCTATAATCTTAAAATCTATGAAAATGAGAGAAGCGTATGTTCACCATCATTCCTAGAAGTGTTACCTGCATGTTCTCTATCAACTGAAAGTAAGAAATTCATAACTATTGCTCTTTACTCGCACCATTATTTCAATTTACAATTTTCAGTCACTATTAATCATCCACTCTTCAAACCAACACACTAAGGATACTTACAAGGAAATCTGATTGTTCTTCATCTCTTAGTAATTATATTGAACTATTCAATCCATGTGGATATGATAACTTACTCATCATTATATTAACTGTACCTAGTGAACTTGCTAGTGTTCACATTTGAGGACAACATGAGCCGTCCAGAAAGTCCTTCCATGGAAATATTTAGCTTTGAGGATCTTACAAGCAATAGCATTATGGTTGGAAGCTAGATTATAAGCTTGTTTACCGATCAATGCAAGGTTAAGGGACTTAAGGTGAAAAAAACATTATTCTCCATACTCCTTTAGTAAGCATAATCTATCACAAGACGCCAAATGAATACGATGCTTATCACCTTTCGAATTCCACCAAACGGAATTCATCATCCGCTTTAACTCAACACAAAGCATTGAAGGGAAAAAAATGCTCATACATTAAGAAGGAATAGATTGGAAATCGACTTTATTAAAAACACCTCCCAACCAGCCTATGAGAGCCTCTTACCATCCTAATTAAACAATATTTGCCTCAACTTGTCAAGAAGATAGATAAACACTTACCTCTTCCTACGACCAATCAGAGATGGAATGTGTAGATAACGACATGTAATGATCAGATTTCTTACATCTAACAGATCTTTAATGCAATCCTGGGTCAAGCTTGGAATGTTCTAGCTGAACATAATACCAGCCTTCTGGAGGTTGATAGATTTCCCAGAGAAAGATTCATAATGATTCAATATACCTTTTAGAGCAAGGCACTCCACCCTCGTGGCCTTGTAAAATAGAAAAATGCCATCATTAAATAGAAGATGTGACACTCGACGAGCATATTCACTAGCTTTACATCCATGAAGCAACCATTGGCCCTCTTCCACCTTTATAATAGCTGACAGGCCTTTTGCACACATGATAAACAAGGATCCCCTTGACAAAGACCCTTCTTAGTAATAACTGGCCCAACAACACCTCTATTCAACTGAATATGGTAGTTAACGGAGGTGACACATAGCATAATCCAATGCACAAATTTAGAGTGAAAACTGAGTCGAATCATAACTGAGATAAGACCACTTAATACAGTTATAAAGTTTGCTAATGTCGATTTTAAAGGCAATATCCCCCCCAGCTTGCCCTTAACCAGACGCTGCATAGTGTGCAACAGCTCGAATGCTACAACGATTTTATCCGTAATAGAATGCCCAGGCACAAAAGCAAATAGCTCATCGGAAATAATATCACAAAGGATCAATTTTAGTTTGTTAGCCAAGACCTTAGTTAAGATCTTGTAAAGAGAGATAGATCGAAGATCCTTTATCATAATCGGTGTACTAAACTTCAAAACAAGAACCACATTTGTATTAAATAGATGAGGGGAAAACTCACCAGTCTCAAGCCACTGACAGCAACTCTGAACAACATTAGGTCCAATCGTGGGCCAGAAATTCTTATAGAAGTCTGGATTGAGCCCATCTGGACTGCGAGCTTTATCAGGGTGCATTGAAAAAACAGCTTCATGAAACTCATTATCATTAAATGGAGCTAACAGAAGATCGTTCATATCAATCACGAAATAGGGTCGAAGAAACTCCAACTCAAAGTTTACTGTATTATCGGATCATCAAACAAAGTAGAGAAATATGAGAACGCAACCTATTGAATATCATCTGGGGACTCATCCCAAATGTCATCCTATTTATCAAACTTCGAAATCTGATTCACCCTCCTCCTTGCTGACACCATTCAATGGAAAAGTTTGTTGTTCTTATAACCATCTGAGCACCACATTATTTAGCTCATTGCTTCATGTAGTCATTTTCCTCCCAAAGGAGATCATTTAATAACTTCTTTGCTACCACAACTTGATTTGAGCCATTATCTGAGTTATTCCCTAATAGATCATTTTCCTCTAGGGGGAGGTATCGCGCCCCGATCCCATGTCATTTCTACCACTTATAAATATTAAATTAAAAAATTAAATGAAAAAAAGAATTTTTTCGAAAGAAAATACACTTGCCTCACAGAGACCAAGCACTTTTAGCCCATCAAAGCTCATTATTAAGAGATATTCCGCATCACATTAATGTGACCTTTGCCGAGTAAAACTGCTTGCATTACTTTGATCACAAACTCGTACTTATAAAGACATTAATATAAGTCTTTTTTCTCTTTGATTTAGGTAGTTTGTTGTGTTTTTTTATGTGCTGATTAGTTGCCCTTTAAATTACTTGAAAGTACTTATTAATAATTTAAGATAATAGTGAGAGATGAAAAAAAATTCAACAATTGTATCTTTTAATAATAATTCGTTTCTTTAAAATCTTAAGATGTCTGGACTGGCTAATGGAGAAAATAAATTAAGCACCACTAGAAAATACTCATTTATTGACGGCATCATTTTCGTTAGACGCGTTTGATAAAATTTTCGTCAATGTCGTAACCGTCAAAATGGCTAACGAAGCTGGTTCGTAGAACGTACTTATCTGTCAAAATGTTTGGTAGGAGATTTCATGTCGTCGTCCTTGATGTCTTAGTTAACAGAATTGGTTCCATCAAAGAGTATTGACATTTTCTTTGACATTTCTTATTAGTTTTCGTTGGAAATATTGTTTTAGAAAAATTAAATAAAATGAATTATTTATATTAATATTAAATAATGAAAAATATAAATAGAGATGTTATAATTTTTTCAGCTCTCCCTCACTCATACTAGTGCGCACGATGAGTCTTCTTCCTCTCCTTTCATTGGTGATTTTGCCTCCTCACCGTTTTCTCTTCTTTTGCAAACCCTAAACCACTCAATCGAACACACACAAAGTCTCTCCTTACAATAACTAGAGGTATTTGAAATTTGTTTCTCCAAAATTTGGAACTATTGAAGACGACTAGGTTTAGGTTTTAGCGGCTGAGTTCGCGATTGGGTTTATAGTTTCTTCTTCTTTCAATTTTTCTTCAGTTGCGGTAAGTTGTCTTTGTTATCTATATATAATATAAAACAGTAGCGATGGAGCTGAGGTGTCACTTCCTCATTTTTTATTGATAAAAAATATAATATAATATATTAATTTTAATTATATTATTGTATTTATCTATAAAAATATTATTTTATCCATAATATATCTAAGAGTTCTAAAGAATTTAAATTAATCCCTAAAATCTCTCTAATTCTCTGCATATCTATATATAATATAAAACAGTAACGATGGAGTTGAGGTATCACTTCCTCCTTTTTTACTGATAAAAATATAAAATAATATATAATATATTAATTTTAATTATATCATTGTATTTATCTATAAAAATATTATTTTATCCATACTATATCTAAGACTTCTACAGAATTTAAATTAATCTCTAAAATCTCTCTAATTCTCTGCATATCTATATTATATAATCTAAAACAGTAACGATGGAGCTGAGGTGTCACTTCCTCATTTTTTACTGATAAAAAATATAAAATAATATATAATATATTAATTTTAATTATATTATTGTATTTATCTATAAAAAGATTATTTTATCCGTACTATATCTAAGAGTTCTACAAAATTTAAATTAATCCCTAAAATCTCTCTAATTCTCTGGATACCTATATATAATATAAAACAGTAACGATAGAGCTGGGGTGTCACTTCCTTCTTTTTTACTAATACAAAATATAATAATATATAATATATTAATTTTAATTATATTATTGTATTTATCTATAAAAATATTATTTTATCCATATTATATCTAAGAGTTCTAAAGAATTTAAATTAATCTCTAAAATCTCTCTAATTCTCTGCATATCTATATATAATATAAAACAGTAACGATGGAGTTGAGGTGTCACTTCCTCCTTTTTTACTGATAAAAATATAAAATAATATATAATATATTAATTTTAATTATATTATTATATTTATCTATAAAAATATTATTTTATCCATACTATATCTAAGAGTTCTCCAGAATTTAAATTAATCTCTAAAATCTCTCTAATTCTATGCATATCTATATATAATCTAAAACAGTAACTATGGAGCTGAGGTGTCACTTCCTCATTTTTTTACTGATAAAAAATATAAAATAATATATAATATATTAATTTTAATTATATTATTGTATTTATCTATAAAAAGATTATTTTATCCGTACTATATCTAAGAGTTCTACAAAATTTAAATTAATCCCTAAAATCTCTCTAATTCTTTGCATATCTATATATTATATAATATAAAACAGTAACGATAGAGCTGGGGTGTCACTTCCTCCTTTTTTATTGATAAAAAATATAATATAATATATAATATATTAATTTTAATTATATTATTGTACTTATCTATAAAAAAATATTATTTTATCCATATTATATCTAAGAGTTCTACAGAATTTAAATTAATCCCTAAAATCTCTCTAATTCTCTTTTTTTTTTTTGGTAGAAAAGGAAAAGAAAAACGAAAAACAACAAACTACCCAGGAATTAGCCTAGGGAAGCTAACCCCAATCCTATCTTCTAAGAGAAGATGAGAGATGAAACTAGGGGAAACAGGAAGGGTAGTAACGCCTAACGTCCCTTCATGGCCCGCCGCCGCCAAGCGATCAGCAACACGATTCTGCTCTCTAAAAATGTGTCTGAACTCTACGAACTCAAAGGAGGAGCAAAGCCTTATAATAGCTTTGATGAGGTTACGACTGTTAAGACCCATAGAATGATTCTCAGAAATCATTTTGATTGCTTCCAAATTATCAGACTCCACAGAGAGCCTCTTAACACCCAGCCTTTTAGCAAGATTGATTCCAGTAAGAATAGCCCAGAGCTCCGCAGAAAAGGAAGAACCCAACCCTAAATTCTGGGAGAACCCAGAAAGCCAGACGCCCCCTACATCTCTAAGCACACCTCCAGCCGCAATCTTACCGTTACTGAGGCAGGAACCATCAGTATTCAGCTTCACAACCCCCTCTCTTGGCCTGCTCCATCCCACGAGATGGACATCACAACACTGAGAGGCTCTGGCAAGGGACTCTCCTTTGAAACTATCGATAATAGAGAAAAGTTTTTTCGAGAAGAAATCAGCTAAGTTTGTCATAAAAACAGTTTTATCTCCAAAAATCTCCTCGTTTCTCCATTTCCAAACTTGGTGACAGATAATAGCAAAGAAAATGTCACCATGCTCCATGTATGGAAGCAACTTTCCTCTAACACCATCAGAGAACCAGTCGACCTCAGAATGTGCCATGAAGGAAGAGAAAATATGGTGTGGGAGAATTTTCCTCCAAACCTCTTTACTATTAGAGCAATCTCTAAGAGCATGGCACAAAGTCTCAACATGGCCTCTGCATCTACTGCAAGCTCCAGAATCAGCCAAGTGCCTTCTGTGCCTATCCGAATTAGTAAGAAGCCTGTCCTTAACGCCCAGCCACAGGAAACTCCTAATACGTAAAGGAACTTTAAGGGTCCAAATCGACTTCCACACATCCGAGGGAGGATCAGATCTAAAGAGAGAGAAAGCTTCAAAGGCCGATTTGCAAGAATAAACTCCATTGTTAGTCAGCGCCCAACAGTGCCTATCCAAGTCTTCCTCTTGATTACTCACCTTCACTCCCCGCATTCTAAGGAGAGTCTCAAGGCTAAAGAAAGTATCAAACTTTGACCAGATCCAGTCCCCTTCCGAGTCAACCATATCGGCAATCCTCCAGTTGCGTATATCACTAGGCGGGGGGGAAGAACACACCTCAATTAACGGTTTATCCCCAATCCAGTTATCAAACCAGAAACTAATGGACTTACCATTCCCCACCTCCAGGCCAACTCCCAAGCAGAACTCATCAAACACAGCACTAAGTCCTTTCCAGAGGAAGGAACAATTAGCAACTCTCTCTTTCGGGCCCCCGAAGATTTTGTCTTTCCGATACTTACCACAAAGGAGGCGAACCCAAAGAGAGGAAGGGTTTTGCCACATACGCCAAAGGAGTTTCATTAATAAAACTTTATTATTGTCCTTTGCTTTCCTAATACCCAGACCCCCAGAATCTTTAGGCTGGCAAACCTCACTCCAAGGCACAAGATGGATCTTCCTGCCCTCCGCAGCTTCCCCCCACAGGAACCTACGGTTAATCTTGTCAAGATCATTAAGCACAGGATCCGGAAGCTTACAAGCCTGCATGATGTGATTGGGAGCAGCACAATTAACAGATTGAATTAACGTGAGGCGGCCAGCGAGAGACAGAGTCTTGGCTTTCCAAATGGCACACTTCGAATTAGCTTTATCCAAAGTCTCTTTGAAGGAGCCTTTAGACACACGCTCACTATGGAGGGGAACGCCCAGATACTTCCCAAGAGAATCAGTAAGAGGAATACCTGAGAGATCACTTAATCTCTTACAGACTCTCTGATTCATATTCTTAGAGCACATCATCCTAGATTTCTGGATATTAAGCTTCTGCCCAGAGGCCGAACAAAAACAATCCAGAATATCCATAATGACTCTCAACTGCTCCTCATTACCCTCAAGAAAGATAAGGACATCATCTGCAAAGAATAAGTGAGTCACCTGGGGACAGAAGCTGTTGATCGCCACAGGGTGGAAACTCCCATTATCAATCGCATCCTGAATCAGGTGAGAGAGCCTCTCCATAGCAATAACAAAAAGGAAAGGGCTCATAGGATCCCCCTGACGGATTCCTCTGCCCGGGGAAAATTCCTCCGACATATCCCCATTGACCATAACTTGAAACACAGGAGAAGAAATACATACCTTAATTAAACTTCTCCAACTGTCCGGGATTCTAGCTCTCTCAAGGCTCTCCATCAAGAAATCCCAATTAATTCGATCATAGGCCTTCTCTAAATCCAGCTTCAGAGCCACAATGCCTTTCCTCCCCTTCCTAATCTTCATCGTGTGGACCATCTCTTGGGCGATCACCACATTATCCATCATTTGTCTACCAGGCACAAAGCTACCCTGATTCTGACAAATGATCGCAGGAAGAATGCCACGGATTCTATTAGCCACAATCTTTGTAACAGTTTTGTAAAGAACATTACAAAGACTGATAGGTCTCATATGCAAAAAGGAAGAAGGCTTATCAATCTTAGGAATCAGAACCAGGAGGGTTCTATTAACCAGCTCAATATCCTTCGAACCACTGAACACCCCCAAGACAAAATTATAGATGCCTTCCTTCACTACATCCCAATGCTTATGGTAAAAGCCCGCCGGAAGACCATCAATCCCAGGAGCTTTAGAAGCCCCAATGCTGAAGATAGCTTGGTCAATCTCTTTTCGGGAAATAGGTTGAAAGGCCTCCTGACTACAATCCTCACTGATTAAAGGAAATGTAGCAATAGAGTGAGCCCTCTCCAAAAGAACAGGTTCCTCTTTGAACAGCTCTCTGTAGAAATCCAGGGCTAAGTTCCGAATAACCTCATCTTCATAAACCCAATCACCATTAGAATCCTTAATGGCCTCAATTCTATTTCTCTGCCTTCTGATCAGGGTAGAGAGATGGAAGTATTTGGTATTACGATCCCCATCTCTAATCCAGGACTTCCGAGACTTCTGGAACCAAAGGAACTCCTCCTGCCTAAGCACAGCCTCCAGCTCCTTCTGAAGGGTTCTGAGGAGGCCCTCAAGGCTATGATCAAACCTCCCCTCCAACCTGCGTTGAATGCCCTCCATCCTCTTTAATAACTTGTTCTTCCTTCTGATAATATGCCCAAACACATTCCTATTCCACCCCTGCACCTTATTCCTGAACCCTTCAGCAGCTTGCAGTACATACGAATGAGGTCTCCAACTCTCATGAACGAACTCTTTAAACTTAGGATGGGACTCCCAAGCCAACTGATACCGGAACGGTCTCTTACCCCTAGGGTGCTTACCTCTCAAAAGTCTAAACAAAATAGGACAATGATCCGAATGACGGAACGGGAGGTTCAACACAGAGCACTCGGGGAAGGAAGTTAGAGCTAAAACATTAGCGTAGACTTTGTCCAATCGAACAAAAGTATTATTACGCTTCCAAGTGAATTTATGACCAGAAGCCCCCAGATCGGAAAGCCCACATAAATCCATACTATTCTTGTGATGCAGACAGCGATTAACATAATGATTGGATCCCCCTCTCTGATCACTCATAAAGGCGATATCATTGAAGTCACCCGCCACAAACCAGGGCTCCGAAATGCTGACACTCATAGAATAGAGAACCTCCCAGAGCCGTTTTCGATTAGACAAGATAGGGTCAGCATACACAAGGGTAATAAAAAAGGAAGTATTGCCGGAAATACTCACTTTACAATGAATGAACTGCTTATCCATGCTAAGAATATCAAAATGAATCCGATCTGGCCTCCAAAAAAGCCAAATCCCCCCAGCCCGGCCAGTTGCCTCCGATCTAACACAGTGCCTGTTCTTAAACTTCTTAACCACCTCATCTGCTTTCTCACCACTAATCTTAGTTTCCAAAAGAGCAAAACAAGATGGATTAAACTGCTTAATAAGATCATTAATATGGATACGGGTAGCCTTGCTAGCCGCACCCCTAACATTCCAAAATAACAAATCCATAGAAAGGAGGACAACTGACCACACCCCTACCCTAAGCTAGGTATTTACTAGGGGCTCCTGAGAGCCTTACCGAGGTACCCCCGGGCCCCCTCTTATCTGGAAACGCCAAAGTGTTAAGGCCACTTTTTTGTTTTCCTTTAAGCTTTTTCATATTAGTTTTGTTAACTCCCATAGATTTCCCAATCCCAGGATCAATACCAGGAACAGGAATACTAACCTCATTAATCTCTCTAATTCTCTGCATATATATATATAATATAAAACAGTAACGATGGAGCTGAGATGTCACTTCCTCTTTTTTTACTGATAAAAAATATAGTATAATATATTAATTTTAATTATCTTATTGTATTTATATATAAAAAGATTATTTTATCCATACTATATCTAAGAGTTCTACATAATTTAAATTAATCCATAAAATCTCTCTAATTCTCTACATATATATATATATAATATAAAACAGTAACGATGTAGTTGAGGTGTCACTTTCTCCTTTTTTACTGATAAAAATATAAAATAATATATAATATATTAATTTTAATTATATTATTGTATTTATCTATAAAACTATTATTTTATCCCTACTATATCTAAGAGTTCTACAGAATTTAAATTAATCTCTAAAACTTCTTTAATTCTCTGCATATCTATATATAATCTAAAACAGTAACGATGGAGCTGAGGTGTCACTTCCTCATTTTTTACTGATAAAAAATATAATATAATATATTAATTTTAATTATATTATTGTATTTATCTATAAAAAGATTATTTTATCCGTACTATATCTAAGAGTTCTACAAAATTTAAATTAATCTCTAAAATCTCTCTAATTTTCTACATATCTATATATAATATAAAACAGTAACGATGGAGTTGAGGTGCCACTTCCTCCTTTTTTACTGATAAAAATATAAAATAATATATAATATATTAATTTTAATTATATTATTGTATTTATCTATAAAAAGATTATTTTATCCATAATATATCTAAGAGTTCTACAGAATTTAAATTAATCCTTAAAATCTCTCTAATTCTCTGCATATCTATCTATATATAATATAAAACAGTAACGATGGAGCTGAGCTATCACTTCCTCCTTTTTTACTGATAAAAAATATAAAATCTTATATAATATATTAACTTTAATTTTAATTATATTATCATATTTATCTATAAAAATATTATTTAAAGTAAATGTGAAAATAAAATAATAATATTTAATTTATATAGCACTTTTATATCATTAATTCTAATTTTTGGATTATATTTTTGTTAATATTTATATGTTAAGATGAATCCGTGCATCGCACGGGCCAAAAACTAGTTCTATTTCTTAGATTTAATTTCGAATTGGTCTTCTGGATTTAGGGTTAGTGTTCAGTGTAATAATGTTTTGGATTTAGGGTTAGTTTTAAAACTATATATAATATAAAACAGTAACGATGGAGTTGAGGTGTCACTTCCTCCTTTTTTACTGATAAAAATATAAAATAATATATAATATATTAATTTTAATTATATTATTGTATTTATCTATAAAAAGATTATTTTATCTATAATATATCTAAGAGTTCTACAGAATTTAAATTAATCCTTAAAATCTCTCTAATTCTCTGCATATCTATCTATATATAATATAAAACAGTAACGATGGAGCTGAGCTGTCACTTCCTCCTTTTTTACTGATAAAAAATATCAAAATAATATATAATATATTAACTTTAATTATAATTATTATCATATTTATCTATAAAAAGATTATTTAAAGTAAATGTGAAAATAAAATAATAATATTTAATTTGTATAGCACTTTTATATCATTAATTCTAATTTTTGGATTATATTTTTGTTAATGTTTATATGTTAAGATGAATCCGTGCATCGTGTTGGTCCCTTATAACGTTACAAGTATAGTTCCAAGGGGGGGTTAGGAACTATTTAAAAAAAAATTGTTAGGGCAGACTTCTTTTTCGTGAGAAAAAGGTTTTAACAGCGGCGCTGAGTGAATAGCAAGATACTGGCTTAGTCAACTGGTGACTAGGTCAGTTTCTTTACTTGAGTCAGGAGATAGCACTTAGAGTCTATTCCTGAGCTCAGATATTCAATGCGCACAACTCAGCTTGACCTCTTTACTTGGTCAGTTTTTGTTTAAGCAAGCAATAGATATATAAAGGAGTTTAAGGTTAGAAATATGTTACTCAGCAGATTTATCCAGGTTCGGCCTCTAAGCCTACGTCCTGTCCTCGGAACACGTTCCGAGCTTTCGAATTCTCTACTGAGCTCTTTAACGGTAGAACATCAAACCTTTTACAATCTTAGAGACTGAGTATAACAAGAGTACCTTCCTCTATACCTCTACTCAATCCTAATCTCTCGCTGAGTACTATAACTGAGTACTCAGCCTCTCCTTTCTAATTCTAGAAATGATAAGTGTTTGTCCTAAACAACGATTGCTAAGACACCTTAGATGATTGAATAATCACTCTAGACTTTTACACAAAAGATATGAAATTTGGTGTAAGATTGCTTTGCTTTTTCTTGCAGAACTTTGAGTAGAATTTTGGTCCGCGTAATGGCTTGATCAAGTTTCGTGTTGAATGAAGCAACTGAATGGCTCTATTTATAGTGACGTCTGAGGCATCTGTCATTTCGAATTTCGAAATAACCGTTGGAGGGAAACGGCTTCCTGTCGTTGTCACCCAGTCTTGCTCAGAGCTCTCGGCCAATCAGATTTGAGTATCTTCTGTCCTCGGTCAGCTTTTGGTCAGCTCGGCAGAATGTCTCTCCATTTATGGTAAGGTCAACTAGACAGCATTCTGTGTCTTATGAACTTTACCCAAAGTGGAAACACTTTTTCTGGAAGTTGTTCTTGCTCAGCTGCTGTCTTGTACTCTTTGTCGAATCAACTCAGCAGCTTCGTCCCGAAGTTGTTCCACGAAGGTCTTCTAGATCCTTCTTCCGCTGAGCTGCGTTTTGTACATAACGACAGCGTTTTGACATATGCAGGCCGAGTTGCCTTAAACTGTTTGACTAGGGCTTTGACTTCCGTATTGGGCTTTGGGCCTTTTAATCTTTGTGTCTTATAAACAATTTAACTCAACATTGAACAAACACATTAGTAGAATAAATCAAAGCATTTAAACTTAGTGTGTTTAGAATATTTTTTAATTACACTTAAACAATTTTGTCAAATCAAAATTATGTGGAAAGGTGTTTCAACAAACTCCCCCATTTTGACGTTGGCAAAACTATTCAGCGAAGAACTCAGTATTGAGCTCCCCCATGATAGTTGACCTAATATAACTTAGCAGGCTCCCCCGTCAGGGTTGAGCTACTGACTTAGTTTTACTCTAAACATTTAAAGGTTTAATCGAGTAAGTCTAAGGTCAGTTTTCAGATATAGGTCAGCTCATGAAACATATTCTATTTTACTCAGTGTTTAAGCGAAAGTTTTAACATTCAGAGGGGGCTGAGTAATTTGTTGTTCAATGAGTCTTATAAGACAATGTTTTATAAACATATAAGTCAATGTCAAACATGTTATCAGCATTGGGTACGATCAATAAGTTTTATAAGCATTAAACATAGTTGATGTAATTGAAGATACATAATAACTTAATACTCAGCATCGTATAAAATAACTCAGGTTTTGGATAAAAAGATGCAAGTATTGATATTAATAGAGGTAGTCAGCATATACAACAAAAGATAAGTAAAAACATGGAGACTACAAACTTAGCATATACTGAGCTAGCCTACATCTATTTCTTTTTCTTTTGCTTAGACTGACTAAGCTCATGTTGTGTTCTAGCTTGTTCTTTCTCCCCCGTTTTGTCAGCATCGGGAGGAGGAATCCTAAAGGCGTCGGTTAAGACGGCTCTGGTTAGTTCCGTGGACAGCACCTTAAGTCTATCGGTGCTTTCATTGACGCTGTCAAAGATAGCAACTCCATCATCTAAGACCTCTGTGGGTATATTGAGTTCAGCAGTGCTGATCATGCTTACTATGAAAGCTTGAGTTTTACCTATCCAGGTAATTGCATCTGACAGACCAGCAACGACTTGATGAAATGTCTTCAGTAAGGCTGAGTCATAGTATTGACGCTGAATGTTGCTGTGACGTACATGGTTGAAGGTTTGTTTGGTGACAGACAATATCTCATTTTGCTTCATGGCGTCAGTGTCCATCTCTTGTTTGTTCAAGTTCAGCAATCGAACAGCCTCTCCAATTTGCTCCACTGAGCATTGAGAATAGGAGACCATTTGCTCGTTGGTCTTGATTTGCTCAGTGTGAAGCTAAGCAAAGAGCATTTTGACTTCATCAGAAGTTGCATATCGCGTGTTCGCAGCTGACAAGGTCTGAACTTGACCTTGAAGAGTGTTGAGGTGTTGAACTATTGTCAGCTGGAGCTCAGCCAGCTTTGTGATGGAATCCTGCTTAGGTTGCTGTGCTTGAATGGAGACTATGACACTTAGCAAATCCTTGAATCCCTTAACTTCATTGAGAAGCTGAGTTACGTGGGAGAGCTGAGTTGTCTCAATAGTAGAAGACCCAACAGCAGGTGGAGTGGTTTGATGAAGGTCTTTAATTAATGTTTGCACCGAGCCGATGATTCTTTTACCAGACTTGGTGGCATGCAAGTAGCTGAGAGAGCCTTCATTAAGTTGCCTAGTTTCCTCAGTATGACCGGTTGGAAGAGGAGTCAGAGGAATAACATGGTCAGTGACTGGAAGTGTGTCTGCACTTGAGTCTCGGGTAAAGCTGATTGATCGGCAGAAGTGTTGATTGGAGAAGAAGTAATTCGAATGCTGTCTGTGCTGACTGGAGCAGGAATGTCCTGAGTCAGCACAATGCTTGTAGTAACAGCATTGACGGGAATTTGCTCCATTTGGCTTGTAGAGTTAGCGAAAGCATTCAAGTCGGCGTGTTCCTTTGGTGAAGAAACAGAGGCTTGCTTTTCAAGAGAAGTCGATGGAGTAGAAGATGTTTGTTTTCTGAAAAATTTCAGCTTGAGTGTAGAAGGGTCTTTGGTCGGCTTCTGGATAACGAGGTCAGGGACAGTTGGTTTTTGAACAGGAAGGTCAATGAAAGACTTCTGACTTGCCTTAACTAATCTTCTTCTGCGAGGAGGAGTGTCAGCTTGGATAGACTCTCCTGAGTGAGAGGGAGAAGTTTCTTCTTGATCAGCAGTAAGCTGGTCAGCTTGTTCTTGTTCTTTATCTGTACCCAGCTCAGTATTAGTTGGGTCAGCAGCTTCTTCTTCACTAGCTGTCTCCTCAGCGTCCTCAGCATCATCCTGACCGTTTGCTTCTTCTTCTGCTTCCTGATCATCCTGATCATCGTTATCTAGTTCTTCTTCCACCTGAGTGATGAAGTGATCATCCAGTTTCACATCATCTTCTTGATGCTCAGCTTCAGTTCCTTGACACTGAGTGTAGTGAGAATCACCAGGAACGATGATGTCAGTGGGGATAGCATCAATAGGGGTCAGTGTAGAAGACTTCTGCTTCTTTTGAGGTTGCTCATCAGCATCTATTCTTTCCTCTATTTCAGGCTCATCTTGCCTGCTTCTCTTCTCAGCTGACTTAGGTCTCTCCTGACCTTGTTCAGCAGCTGACTTAGGCTTCTTGGCCTGAGGCTCAGCTTTCTTTGAAGGAGTCCCAACAACTTTTCTCTTTCGGGCAGCTGGAGCCTTTGTCCTTTTGCCCTTCTTTGGGACAGTTGTCTTTTCATTAGCCTCATCAGTATTTTTTCCTTTCTTAATTGGCTGATTGAACTTTAAAGCCCTTAGTGAAGCAGCAGTTATCTCAGATCCTCTAACTTTAGTTTCCTCAGATAGATCAATTTGATGATCTAAGAGGATTCTGGTGATGAGCGAGCCCAGCCTGAGAGTTCCAGTGCTCCTTAAGAAACCAGCGATCAAGAATACTGGCATGTTAATCAGCTTGTATGTCAGCATATGCCATATGAAGCATTGCTCAAAATTCGTTGCTGAGGTGGTGCAGTTGATCTTGGGATAAATGTAGTAGGTCAGCAGATAGTGGGCCATCTTTTGGTGCTGACCCATTGAGGTGCTGGAGATTTCTCCAGAGTGGCCAGCGGGCTTGCAGAAGGTGGTATTATACCCAGTTCCTTCGTGATCCCCAGACCTCCTCAGTTTCGTTCCTTCATTCTTTAACTTCAGCAAGTTAGCAAGATAGGTAGGGTTTATAAAAATGGTCTTTTCCTTTACCACAGTTACCAGATAGTCCTGGTTATCATTGGCAACTCGGAGGTTGTGGTAGAACTCCCTTACTAGGTTAGGGTGGGTGTGATCTCTAATGGAGAACAGCTCGGTCCAGCCATTCTTCGATATCCATTCGCAGAAGGGTTGCTCAGTTTTTACGAAGGCTTCTGAGACCCATCTAGAGAAGTCTATCTTACATTCTCTAACGTCTGCGAAAACTTTGGTGTAGGTTCTGACCTTGGTCGGCTTTCCCTTAGATGAGGTGGCTTGGCCAGGTTTGCCTTTGCTCGGCGTAGTGACCTTTGTAGTTTCAGGCGAAGTAGCTTGCCTGGAAGGTTCATCGGAACTGGTCTTAGGGTGATCGGCACCGGAGATGTTAACGGAAACCTTAGTCATAGTTTTAGAAAAAGATTGGGAAGCTTTGAGAGTTTTTAGAGAGAGAGTGCTTTGCTAGAGAATTCGGTAAGTGTAAAGAAAATAAAAAATGGGGATTTACCCATTATTTATAGCGGTGAAGAGTGGATCTTATCGAATCCATGTGTCAGTTTTGCCTTGGGATTGTCAACCGACAAAGATCCTGGCTTTTATGACACATTCGGTGCATACGTCATCCTAGGTGGCTATTCGCGTGCTTTTGCATCTAATGCAACGGATCTAACACTCAGCGTTTAGAATACTAAGCGTTTTATATTCTGAGTGGTCAGTAGTATATAAAAGGATGATTTCTCAGTTTGAGATTACTACTCGGTGTGCACATTTACTCAGTATTGATATATATTTTGCGTTAAGTACTCAGCATAACAATCACTCAGCATGCATTTGCATAAATCATTCAGCGTAGTAATTCACTCAGCATAAATTTACATTTAGAACAGGAATTTACTGAAGAGGATTAAACATACCAATGGCTTCTCTCAGTATGTTGAACTGCTCACGAGCCAGTGGCTTCGTGAAGATATCCGCAAGCTGCTCATCCGTTGGGACGTAGGTCAGCTTTATCTCACCCTTGAGTACATGGTCTGTAATGAAGTGATGTCTTATGCTGACATGCTTCATTCTGCTGTGTTGAATTGGGTTCTTTGATAGATCAATTGCACTTTTGTTGTCGCATTTGACCTCAATTGTCTTTGTTTGAACACCATAGTCTTCAAGCTGTTGCTTAATCCATAGGACTTGAGCAACACAGTGACCAGCAGCAATGTACTCAGCTTCAGTGGTAGACAAGGCTACTGACGCCTGCTTCTTGCTGAACCAGGATACAAGATAGCTTCCTAAGAAATGACATCCTCCAAAGGTGCTTTTCCGTTCTAGCTTGTCTCGACCATTGTCAGCGTCAGTGTATCCAACGAGTGTAAAGCCATGAGTGTTGGGATACCATAAACCTGTGTTCACTGAGCTATGCAAATATCTAAGGATTCTTTTTACAGCTATGTAATGTGATTCCTTAGGGTTAGATTGATATCTAGCACAGTAGCATACTGAGAACTGAATGTCCGGTCTACTTGCTGTTAAGTAAAGTAGAGAGCCTATCATACCTTGATATAATTTACTGTCTACCGACTTACCATTCTCGTCAGCGCAGAGGACAATATCAGTGCCCATAGGAGTGAATATTGGCTTGCAATTTTCAAGATCATATTTCTTCAATATCTCCTTGGCATATTTAGCTTGACTGATGAAGATGCCATTTTTCCCTTGTTTGATTTGAAGTCCAAGGAAGAAGTTGAGTTCTCCCATCATCGACATTTCAAACTCAGACTGCATTTGCTTGCTAAATTCCTTGCACATTGACTCATTAGTAGCACCGAAAATAATATCATCAACGTATATTTGAGCCAGCAGGGTATCTTTACCCTTTCTCTTAATGAATAAGGTTGTATCAGCTTTGCCCCTGACATAGTTTCTAGTCAGCAGGAAACTGGTCAGCCTCTCATACCAAGCACTTGGTGCTTGCTTGAGGCCGTACAGAGCCTTTTTGAGTTTATAAACGTGGTTTGGGAATTTAGGATCCTCAAACCCTAGAGGTTGATTAACATAAACTTCCTCGTTTATAACTCCATTAAGGAATGCACTCTTAACATCCATTTGAAACAGTTTAAAGTTCATATAGCTTGCATAAGCGAATAAAATCCTAATAGCCTCTAGCCTTGCCACTGGGGCAAAGGTCTCACCGTAGTCAATACCTTCTTGCTGACTGTAGCCCTGCGCTACAAGCCTTGCTTTGTTCCTGACTACGTTTCCTTGGTCATCCAGCTTGTTGCGGAAGACCCATCTTGTTCCAATGGTCTTCTGACTCCTTGGATGTGGCACTAGCTCCCATACATCATTTCTTCTGAATTGGTCAAGTTCCTCTTGCATTGCGCTCATCCAGAATTCATCTTCCTTAGCATCAGCGAAGTTCTTAGGTTCCTGAACTGAGACGAAGGTTACATTGCTGAGGTACCTCCTGAGTTGGTTTCTTGTCATCAGGGTATTCTCAGCGGCATCAAGAATAGAAGTCTCTGAGTGTCCTCTTGGTATCCTTATCTCTTTTGGTAGATTTATGTCTTGTGCTGTCTGTGTTTCAACAATCTCTGCAGGTGAAGATTGGTCAGTGAAAACAATTTGAGGTTCACTTTTACCTTTGGTCAGCCCTTGAGGGAATGACTCAGCGGCTGTATCTTGATCAACAGATACTGAGTGTGGATCATCCTCGGTCAGCGGCAGATATCTTCCTGCAGGGTTAGTTTCGTCGAACTCAACATGTACTGATTCTTCTAAAACTTGAGTTCGTTTATTGAAAACTCTATATGCTTTGCTGTTTGTTGAGTAGCCTAAAAAGATAGCTTCATCAGCTTTTGAGTCAAATTTAGCTAGGCTATCTTTGGTGTTTAAAATAAAACATTTACAGCCAAAGGCACGAAAGTATCCAATGTTGGGCTTTCGTCCTTTCCAAAGCTCGTAGGGGGTTTTCTTTAGTATAGGTCTAACAAGAGCCCTATTAAGAATATAGCACGCTGTGTTAACAGCTTCTCCCCAAAAGTACTTTGGAAGCCTATGCTCACTCAGCATTGTCCTGGCTATTTCAACCAGTGTTCTGTTTTTCCTTTCAACAACCCCATTTTGTTGAGGCGTTCTAGGAGCAGAAAAGTTATGGTCAATGCCGCTGGCTTCACAGAATTCAACAAACTGTTGGTTTTTGAATTCTCCACCGTTATCACTTCGGATGTGAGCCAGTTTTAGGTCTTTATCATTTTCAAGTTTTCTAACCAAATTTGAAAATGTCTCAAAGGTCTCATCCTTGATACTCAGTAAGATGACCTAAGTGTACCGAGAGAAGTCATCTACAGTGACCAAGGAAAATCCTTCTTTCACCCAGACTCAGCGGCTGGACTGGACCGAAGAGATCCAAGTGTAGTAATTCTAACGGACGCTTAGTTGAGACAATGTTTTTGCTATGAAAAGATTGTTTGGTTTGTTTTCCAGCTTGGCAAGCGTGGCATAATTGATCTTTTTCAAATCTAAGTTCAGGCAGTCCCTCAACCAATTGCTTTCTTGCTAATTTGGCCAGGAGGTCCATGCTTACATGACCAAGTCTCCTGTGCCATAGCCAGAAATTTTCTTCCTTTGAAACTAAGCATACAGTTTTTGAAAACTTTTTCTCTAAGTCTAGCATAAAGACATTATCAATCCGAGGGGCAGTTAAAATTAACTCATTTGTTTTTCCCTCATATATTTTACATCCAGTAGCATCAAATATAACTTTTCTCCCATTGTCACATAGCTGAGCTACGCTGAGTAAGTTATATTTGAGTTCGCTGACTAGGGAGACTGACTCAATAGTAGGATTACCTCCGATGGTTCCTAACCCTACTATCTTACCCTTTTTGTTGTCTCCAAAACTTACGCTTCCTCCTCGTTTACGCTCAAACGTGATGAACTGAGTTTCATCACCAGTCATGTGCCTTGAGCATGCGCTGTCAATATACCACATCTTTGACTTCTCAGCACACCTCATGCTTACCTGCATTGTAACTAGTTACTTTTAGGTACCCAATTCTTTTTGGGTCCTTGCTTGTTAGGTTCAACAGGTAAAGCATCATATTTTATTTTATGGCGACATACTTGGACAGTATGGCCATTCTTTCCACAGAAGTCACAACTGACTTTCCGTTTAGGATTTCTCACTGACTGGTCAGCACCCCAGTGCTGAGCGTGCCAGCACACCTTTGTGGTTTGTCCTTTCTTCCCACATAAGTCACACTGGACATTCCGCTGAGGATTCCATCTCTGCTGACCAGTACTTCGGTACTGAGTATTCAGAGGAATATTTCTTTTGTTTGGAACCTTTAGTTGGTTCTGAATGGATGTGACGCCCTTCCTCAGTTTCTTAGAATCTGATTGGACCTCAGAGACAAGCTTTTGCATAATTCCAATGTTACTATGCAAATCTGAGTTGTCCTGAAGAAGATATCGAAGGTCACTTAGTTTGACCTCCTCAACCTCGTCACATCGCCTGCTGAGTTCTCTAACCTTTTTATTACACTTTTTGACAAGTGTATAGAGATCACTCAGGGCATTAACCATTTTAGTTCTGAGCAAGGGTAGTGATATTACCTCATTTGATTGCTCCTCATCGTCAGATGCAATGGAGGGGTCAGCATGCTCAGAAATGCACGGCTCAGCAAGTTCATCAGCCATGAAGCATATCTTCGCTGACTCGGTGGCCTCAGCTTCTGTTGATGAAGACTCATCACTGTCGCTCCATGTTGCCACCATTGCCTTTTTGCCGTTCTTTCTTTCTTTCCTCAGCGTGGGGCAGCTTGACTTGATATGGCCAGTTTGATGACATTCAAAGCATGTAATGGGCTTTGAGTTGTCCTTCTTGTATTTGCTGTCGCTGGACTCAGCTTTATACTTATCAAACTTTCTGTAAGGCTTCTTAGAATATTTGTCATTCTTTCTGAACAGCCTATTCATCTTCCTTGTGAACATAGCCATCTCTTCATCATCTGTTGAGCTCCCATCAGTGGAGTCAGCTTTCATGACAAGAGATTTTTGCTTCTTGTCTTCAAACTTTTCCTTCACCTCGAAGTTTTTCATTGATATCTCATGGGTCAGCAGCGAGCCGATGAGTTCGTCATATTTGTAGGTGGTTAAGTCCTGAGCTTCCTCAACAGCGGTCTTCTTTGCTTGCCAGTCTTTAGGAAGACTCCTGAGTATCTTCTTGACTTGTTCTTCCTCAGTGAAGATCTTCCCAAGTCTCTTGAGCTCATTGATGATGTTTGTAAACCTTGCATTCATGTCAGATATTCCCTCATTATTGTTCATTTCGAACAGCTCGTACAGTCTCATTTGCTGGTTCACCTTGGACTCCTTTACTTTATTGGTTCCTTCGTAGGTGACCTCCAGCTTCTTCCAGATCTCTTGCGCCGACTCACAACCTGAAATTTTATTATATTCTGCAGCATCGAGTGCATAGTGAAGCATGTTTATAGCCGAAGCATGATTTTGTAGCTTCTTGAGATCATCCTCTGTCCATTTGGCCTCAGCTTTAACAACTGTTTGGCCAGCCACAACTTCGACAGGTACAAATGGACCTTGGACTATGGATAGCCAGGCACTCATATTTGTAGCCTGAATGAAATTTTTCATCCTATTCTTCCAGAAGGTATAGTTAGACCCGAAGAATAGGGGAGGCCGAGTAATGGACAGCCCCTCAGGTAAGATCTGAGTTGTTTGGTTTCCTGGGAGAAACCGACTGCTGTTTTCGCCCATAGTGGGGATCAGCTCAAGGTTGTTAAACCTTTTACAGTGAGCTTTTAAGCTCTGATACCACTTGTTGGTCCCTTATAACGTTACAAGTATAGTTCCAAGGGGGGGTTAGGAACTATTTAAAAAAAATTTTGTTAGGGCAGACTTCTTTTTCGTGAGAAAAAGGTTTTAACAGCGGCGCTGAGTGAATAGCAAGATACTGGCTTAGTCAACTGGTGACTAGGTCAGTTTCTTTACTTGAGTCAGGAGATAGCACTTAGAGTCTATTCCTGAGCTCAGATATTCAATGCGCACAACTCAGCTTGACCTCTTTACTTGGTCAGTTTTTGTTTAAGCAAGCAATAGATATATAAAGGAGTTTAAGGTTAGAAATATGTTACTCAGCAGATTTATCCAGGTTCGGCCTCTAAGCCTACGTCCTGTCCCCGGAACACGTTTCGAGCTTTCGAATTCTCTACTGAGCTCTTTAACGGTAGAGCATCAAACCTTTTACAATCTTAGAAACTGAGTATAACAAGAGTACCTTCCTCTATACCTCTACTCAATCCTAATCTCTCGCTGAGTACTATAACTGAGTACTCAGCCTCTCCTTTCTAATTCTAGAAATGATAAGTGTTTGTCCTAAACAACGATTGCTAAGACACCTTAGATGATTGAATAATCACTCTAGACTTTTACACAAAAGATATGAAATTTGGTGTAAGATTGCTTTGCTTTTTCTTGCAGAACTTTGAGTAGAATTTTGGTCCGCGTAATGGCTTGATCAAGTTTCGTGTTGAATGAAGCAACTGAATGGCTCTATTTATAGTGACGTCTGAGGCATCGGTCATTTCGAATTTCGAAATAACCGTTGGAGGGAAACGACTTCCTGTCGTTGTCACCCAGTCTTGCTCAGAGCTCTCGGCCAATCAGATTTGAGTATCTTCTGTCCTCGGTCAGCTTTTGGTCAGCTCGGCAGAATGTCTCTCCATTTATGGTAAGGTCAACTAGACAGCATTCTGTGTCTTCTGAACTTTACCCAAAGTGGAAACACTTTGTCTGGAAGTTGTTCTTGCTCAGCTGCTGTCTTGTACTCTTTGTCGAATCAACTCAGCAGCTTCGTCCCGAAGTTGTTCCACGAAGGTCTTCTAGATCCTTCTTCCGCTGAGCTGCGTTTTGTACATAACGACAGCGTTTTGACATATGCGGGCCGAGTTGCCTTAAACTGTTTGACTTAGGCTTTGACTTCCGTATTGGGCTTTGGGCCTTTTAATCTTTGTGTCTTATAAACAATTTAACTCAACATTGAACAAACACATTAGTAGAATAAATCAAAGCATTTAAACTTAGTGTGTTTAGAATATTTTTTAATTACACTTAAACAATTTTGTCAAATCAAAATTATGTGGAAAGGTGTTTCAACACATCGCACGGGCCAAAAACTAGTTCTATTTCTTAGATTTAATTTCGAATTGGTCTTCTGGATTTAGGGTTAGTGTTCAGTGTAATAATGTTTTGGATTTAGGGTTAGTTTTAAAACTATATATAATATAAAACAGTAACGATGGAGTTGAGGTGTCACTTCCTCCTTTTTTACTGATAAAAATATAAAATAATATATAATATATTAATTTTAATTATATTATTGTATTTATCTATAAAAAGATTATTTTATCCATAATATATCTAAGAGTTCTACAGAATTTAAATTAATCCCTAAAATCTCTTGAATTCTCTGCATATCTATCTATATATAATATAAAACAGTAACGATGGAGCTGAGCTGTCACTTCCTCATTTTTTACTGATAAAAAATAAAAAATAATATATAATATATTAACTTTAATTTTAATTATATTATCATATTTATCTATAAAAAGATTATTTAAAGTAAATGTGAAAATAAAATAATAATATTTAATTTATATAGCACTTTTATATCATTAATTGTAATTATTGGATTATATTTTTGTTAATGTTTATATGTTAAGATGAATTTGTGCATCGCACGGGCCAAAAACTAGTTCTATTATTCTTAGATTTAATTTCGAATTGGTCTTCTGGATTTAGGGTTAGTGTTCAGTGTAATAATGTTTTGGATTTAGGGTTAGTTTTAAAACTTGTTTATTGCACACAAGGGTGTAGGACGAATTAAATAACATTGTTATGAAAACCGGTTCAACCACGAACAGACTGGGTTGAGCGATTTGGTCCGGTTAGCGAGTCACACATGTTTAACTTAAAAAAAAAATTATGTTGTAGGTGAGATTTGAACCTAAGCTCTTAAGGACCACTAAATACATCTTACCACTAAGCTAACTTTCAACTTGTGATTGAAAACAACACTATATACTTATATATTATACTCATACTTAAAATTTAATTTTTTTTAATATTAATTTTTTATATATATTTTGATAAATATTATTAAAAACTTAATTAATCTTTGAAATATAAACAAAGTTAATTTAACATTCAAATTTTAAATATACATAAAATAAAATTTTAAAACTCTTAATAAATTTTATAATTTAAATGAAATTAAAAATTATATATATTATTTATGATGTCATCCGGTTCAACCAATCCAAGTGAACCGGTTAAACCAATTGACCCTTAACCCAGTAGTCAATTCGGTTCGACGTCCGGTCCGGTTTTAAAACATTGTTAAATAACATATTGGATGTCCTCAAGACCCAACATTTCTTGATTTCTGGCTATTCTCAAGACCCAGTCCCCACCAATAACCATTGTTCTCACAGTTGTGACCCAATCGTTTCTCGCCGCCGCTCGAAAGTATAAAGTTACGAAAATCCCTACATGTTGGTTGGTTGATTTCTAACTTTTCTTTTTTCCGTCAGTCGTTCTGACGATTAGGACATTGACAGAAATTCTGTCAAACATTTCTGACATAAATGATCCCGACAGAAATTTCCATCTATAAATGAGTATTTTCTAATAGTGATATTAATATTGATAACATATGTTTTCCTTCTTTGTATAGTTTCCCGTATGTTAATACTACAAAAGGGTCAAAATAAAATATGTTCGAATCCGCCCAAACTATTTAATCTATGAGTAATTTTTTTAATGATAGAAAAGAAAGCCTTGTAACTTTTTTCCACTCGCCAAATGTATTAAATGGCATAATCCTATTTCAACTAGCAGTGTATGTCATTCACGCCCTATTTATTACTTATTTCTTCTTCCAATTTGATGTCATGATTATTTTCCACTTGAGTTGATGTTTTCTAACTTCATTTACTTTTTCACCGCCCCATTATTGACCATCTCTCTTTTTTTAAAACCACATATTCTGAAGTTTGATTTGCTTCTATCTATTGTAACAAGTATAATAAATGCGTAATTAATATTAGATTCTTGCCATTTATAGTTGTTTTTACGTTTAGTGAAACATCTAATAAATGGTGATCTCTAATTATTACCTTTAGCAATATCCACTCATGATTATCGTTTAAGTAATAATTCAACATGTACACATTTGCCATTTTAAATCTAACGTCATTTTGTAGGAGGTTGTGAGACTGATAACTCTATCTCTTCTGAAAATAAAACTAAAAATTAGTAAAAAAGGTAGCCATATCATATACATGTATTATGAGAACAAATGGAAGTGAATTATTTACAAGAACATAGCCTCAATATGGAATCAAGTGAACATGTAAAGGACGAATGCCTATAAATCGTTTTGTTCTTTGATTGTCAAACAAGATGCTACAATCTTCAAGAAAACGATAGTGAGTGATAAGGCTTTGAAGAAAGGATATTTCTCTGGCAAGCTTAAAAAAATTAAGAAGAAATTTAAAAAAAAAAAACAACTAGAACTTTTATATATATATATATATAGGAGATGGCTATTGTGAGCACTTTCTTATGGTGAGAACACTCAAAACTACCTTAGACTCTTAATTTACACTCCACATTGTTTACCACTGAGCCAATTGTTTTTCTTGTGTATTATGCCACGTGCTGCTTAATATACCATTTCCCTTTTAGCTTCTATTGTTTAATATTTGACGCATGCACTTATTAATATCGATTAAATATGCATAATAATGAATTATTAATAGAAAAAAAAAGAAATGTGCATAATAATGAATTATTAATAGAAAAAAAATCCAATAACATGCTCTAATTTCTTATTTATTTAATTCCTCTATATTTTTGTAATTTATGTTTTAAAATGTTAACGATGTTCTAAATATTGTTACATATGTTCTAAACTTTATAATTTGTGTTCTAAAAATTAAGTATAATGTTTTTAAAAATTAGTAAATATATGGACCATTTTTGCATTTGTTCTATAATATAATTTATAACTCATATTCTAAATAACATAACGTATGTTCTAAAGTTTATATTTTGTGTTCCAAAACTTAAGTATAATGTTCTAAAAAAATCAGTAGATATCTGGATCGTTTTTTCATTTGTTCTATAATATAATTTATAACTCATGTTCGAAAAAACATAACACATGTTCTAAAAAAATATAACGTATGTTCTAAAAAATATATCGTACGTTCTAAACTTCATAGTTCGTGTTTTAAAAGTTAAAATATATGTTCTAACGCATGTTTTAAAAAATATATAGTTTGTGTTCCAAAAATTAAGTATAATGTTCTAAAAAAATCAGTATATATCTGGATCGTTTTTTCATTTGTTCTATAATATAATTTATAACTTATATTCGAAAAAACATAACACATGTTCTAAAAAACATAACGTATGTTCTAAAAAATATGTCGTACGTTCTAAACTTCATAGTTCGTGTTTCAAAAAATATATTTTCTTATATAACATAAATTATAAAAATGTAAAGGAATTAAATAAATAAGAAATTAGAGCATGTTCTTGGATTTTTTTTTCTATTAATAATTCATTATTATGCACATTTCTTTTTTTTCTATTAATAATTCATTATTATGCATATTTAATCGATATTAATAAGTGCATGCGTCAAATATTAAACAATAGAAGCTACTAGCACAATGGTATATTAAGCAACGCGCGTGATGTAATAGATAAGAGAAGTAATTGTCTCAGTGGTAAGTAGGGTGGAGTGTAAATGGAAGGGTCTAAAGTTCGAATCCCATCATCAGCAGTAGCGTTTTTCATTGATTTTTATTAATTTTTAATACTCAAAACGATATATATATATATATATATATATATATATATATATATTCCTGTGCAATCTTTTCTCATATGTCTTTACAAACAATTAGTATCTTCATTCTTCATATTATACAATTTGCAATTGTATTTCAAAAAGCACACTTACCAAATTAATCATGGCTTATTATTACAAAAGAAAATAAAATTAAAATTAAAAAAATGTTATAGATTATTTTAACCAATCATATTAAATTTAAACCCGACTACTTTAAATGTTTTCTTTTTTTACAATAAGGGTTACTTAGATTTTACTATACTTCAATTTCAAATACACGATTAAAACAAATAAATGACACAAAAATGCGTTTATTACGAGAAAAGGTACCAGCATGGCAAATTAAATTGTTGATGTAGCCATGCTGATTAACAAAATAGTTTTAGGCAAACTTTTCAATTCCCAATTTATTTTTCGGTTTAACAATATCATTTTCTACTAATTGTTTTCCGCAACACTGCGAACTATGTTAATAGCATTGCAAAAACGACTAAATTAAACTAATTGTGTAGTCCAGGGCCGGCCCTGAGCCTAGGCCCGGGTGCACCGGCCTAGGGCCCACGGCCGGAGAGGGCCTAAAATTTTTTTGCTTTATAAATAAATTATTTATTTTTAAGTATAAGAAATAAGTTCAAAGTAGCAGAATTGTAGCATTCTCTTCCAACTAAAGAGGATACGAGTTTGATTTCTACCTTTGTAATGTTTTGATATATTTTTAATATATAAATGATATGGGTAGTCAAGGGTAAGAAGGTAAGTTTCATTTTATTACCTCATTTTAGAATAACTATTTTTAATTTGATTAAATTTAAAAATTAAAACAAGTTTCATTTTATTACCTTAAATTGATTATATTTGAATGGGTCGTTAAGAGTAAGAAGGTAAGTTTTATTTTATTACCTCATTTTAAGAATAACTATTTTTAATTTGATTAAATTTAAAAATTAAAAAAGTTTCATTTTATTACCTTAAATTGATTATATTTGAAAATTAAAAATTAATTTGTGCAATGATATGAATAAAAATCAATTTAAAATTTAATAATAAAAAAGCAACAAAAACAATATCAATAATAACAATAAATCTAAAAAAAATTAATAATGCTGCTGTAAATAATTATTATATGTAATTTTATCATCACTAATTTTTTTTTTAAATTAAAAGAGAAAGGGTTTTCTAAAATAAGTCGAAAAAAATAAATACATAAAGTATATATATTATTACTACTATTATTATTATTATTATTTAACTCATATAAATAAATACCTAGAAGAAACAATTATTTTGTAGGTTAGTTATGGAGGAATCTTCCCTCCAAAAATCTCCTACAACATTACGTTCTGTAGGAGAAAGCGTAGTTGTTTCCTATATTTCTTACAGATATACTTTTCGTAGCAGATTTTCGTATTTTTCTTGTAGTGTATGAAAGTTAATTTTTTATAGACAGTGATAAAATCATACAAGATGGTCGAATTCTTTCTGAAAGCTCATTGATAAAAAAAAAAAAAAAAAATTAAAAGACATACCCAACCTTTACACTTTAATTAGTAAATTTTATATTAAAGGGCTCTTACTACTTATTTTGCTTAGGGCCCCTAAATTGTCAGGACCGGCCTTGATGTAGTCTTTACGTTCTTTCTTCCGCATCATTTTTCCCGAAATATAACGAGGGTTACTGACTAATATCAATTTAAACTATTAAATCAATTCATTGCTTGAAAATGTCAAATAATCTGAATTAGAGGACTAATCTCTGAAAAGGTTAATTAATTTTGCCTGCCATCTATAACTAAGATTGTATATGATCACATAAGATTAGAAACATTGAATTCCTTACAATACATTTCTCCTCCTTTAGTCAATGCTGTAATCCGAATAGATTTAAAGAAACAACAGAAGATCCTTCTGGATTTAACTTTTCAGTTTGCTAGCAATATAATACAATTAAAACTGATAGATTTAGATACTATTTAAATTATGATTCAAACGAATCCCGGGCGTCAAAGGAAAACCAACGGCAGAATCAGCAGAAATGAGTAAACATAACACATGCACAACATAATCCGGATTCTTTTCCCTTTTTCTATTTGGCATATTTTATGGATAATATTAGCATATTTATTTATGAGATAAAGATTAAATTTGATCAAGAGGTCACGGGTTCAAGTCTTAGTATCGAGCCTTGATGAACGGTAAATGTTGTTGTCTTATGACCAAGAGGTCACGGGTTCAAGTTTTAGGAGCGACCTCTTACCAAATAAATTGGTAGGGGAAGGCTTGCTCCCAATTTCTACGGTTTTGACTACCCAATAAAGATTAAAATTACACATTTTTTAATAATAAGAAAACTCATTTAAAATTGCTATATTTTGTACTAAATTTGTACCTTACATATCCCTTTATTTATGTATATATATCTTCCAACTCAGAGTTGTCTTCATCTCTCTACTTTGTCTTCCCTTGTAAGGTTGTTTCTCATATCTTTCAGTGATTGTTTCATTAGATGGAAATGGAAGCTTATGCAGGCGAAGATGGACGCATTAGAACAGGTCCATTAATCCCACAATTTCTTATTTTAATCCATAGTTTACATACATTAACAGAATTTAACTCTATCAATTATGACATTGAACAGGAAATTTAGGAACAGCAACAGCACATGCATTTACAGCAGTAGTAGGAGCAGGAATTTTAGCACTCCCATGGAGCATGGCTCAATTGGGTTGGATTTTGGGTTCCATAGTTCTTCTTTCCTTTGGTTTAATCACTTACTGTACATCTGTTCTTTTAACTGATTGCTATAGAACTCCTGATCCTGTTTATGGCAAAAGAAATTACACTTATATTGCTGCTGTCAGATCCCTTTTAGGCCCAAGGAATGAACTAATCTGTGCTGTTTTGCAATATTCATTGCTATGGGGCACCATGATTGGCTACACTGTTACAACCGCTATTAGTGTTGCGTAAGTTCATAATTATTGTTAATTATCTCTTTACCTATCATCAAATACTAACGATAACTAATTGGACATGTTTACTAATTTTGTTTCTTAATTAGGGCTGTGAAGAGAACAACATGTTCTCATGGAAAATGTGGTGTATCAGGAAATACATACATGGTTGTGTTTGGAGCAGTGCAGATAATTCTGTCTCAATTTCCTAATTTGGAAAAAGTTACATTTCTTTCAGTGCTTGCATCTGCTACATCACTTGCTTATTCACTTATTGCATTGTGTCTCTCTATTGCTAAACTTTCCTCCAACCATGAAGTTAGAGGGAGTTTAATGGTGGCTTTCTCTGAAATTCCTCAAGATGCACAGACCAAAGTTTGGCATGTTTTTCAAGCTCTTGGCAATATTGCTCTTGCCTATACTTTCTCCATGTTGTTGCTCGAAATTCAGGTAACTTATGTTATATTAGTTGAAGAAAAGTTTGATTTTTTTTTTAAGCGGATTGCTATTCACTGCCCTCAAATTACTTATTACCGTTCCCTCTTGGACACTTTTGCCCCTTCTATTTTTTAAACTCAAAAACTGAAATTTCTTCGAAATTTAAACACAAACAACATTCATGGGACTTAAACACGGTAGAGGAAAAAGACTAATGATTCCTCGGATAAGTATTTTTATTTGAAAATCGAATAAAAAACACGAGTTCCGTCTCCGAATTTAGAGACAAAACTCGATGAATTTGTGCTAAACGGGTGATTCACACCACCTGACCAATCCGTTTCTGCCTAAGCCAGGTGGTGTGAATCACCCATCCAGGCCAATTTGGATGAATTTTTTTTATATACTGATTGGATCGGTTAGTTTTTTGAGACGAATTTCAATTAATGTAAATAGAACCGTAGTTATTTGATTTCCTCGACGTTCTTGGGTCCATTTTTCAGAAATCCAATTTTTGGTTCGGGAGAGAGAAGATATTAAGTTTTGAATGGAAAAATGAAAAGGGCGAAAATGTCCAAAAGGGGACGGTGATAAATAATTTGGGGGCGGTGAATATTAAAACCTTTTTTAATCTTTTATGTTCATATATGGATCTATTGATCATCTATAAAAATAAGATATTGTGTAAGGCATAATCCATAGAGTATTCAATATAATAAGATGGAATAGTTATATTAACTCATTCAAATTAGGAACGAGGAGGAACCGTATCTGAATTAACAGCAAATTTATAGAGCTGAGTTCAAAAATTTGGACTTGGGTCGAGCTCGAGAGAACCAAATAGAGGCTCAACTCGAGAGTGTTCTTGAGCTTAAATGTACATACTTTAATCTTTTGTTATTTAATTTCATTTTTCCAAAAAGGGAAACACGAACTTTATACTTTAAAAAAAAAACAAATTTGACATAAAGTAAATAAGTTACTCCGGTTCATTAACACTCTGTGGATTTGGATTGATTCTCCGCGGACTTGGGTTGATTGGCCTGACGCAACTCGGATTGTCCAGAGTTGATGGAGATACCACAAATAAAAGATGCACCTATCTTAGACGATAACCCTATTTATAGATGTAACACAAACGTCACCATTATTAAAATCTATCCATCAACGTGACATCCATCTGCATATAATTAAGCTCATATTCTACTTAATGTCTTAATTTCTAACTTAAATTAGATTATTTAACTCGACTTTATTATGATCGCCATACTTTAACAACATACATGTAAAGCCCACATAACGGATTTAATCCAACAATTCGGCCTAATAACGCTTACATTTTCTTGTGACAGGATACATTAAAGTCACCTCCAGCAGAAAACAAAGTAATGAAGAAAGTAACCCTATTAGCCATAACAGGCACAACACTATTCTATGTATCTGTAGGATGCATAGGCTACGCAGCTTTTGGAAACAACATTGCTGGAAACATTCTCGTCGGATTTCACCACCCCAATTGGCTTGTTGACATTGCACATCTTGCCCTAATTCTACATTTACTCGGAGCTTATCAAGTATTTGGGCAACCAGTTTTTGCAATCAACGAGAAGCTTCTGGAATCAACATTTCCAACAGCATCTTTTTCTAGTACTGTTTACAGCATAAGTCTTCCATGGAGACATAAATCCATCTTTAGCTTTACAATAGCTAAACTATTGTTTCGTCCTTTGTTTGTGATTTTGACGACTGTGATTGCCATGATGTTTCCTTTCTTTAATGGAATTCTGGGGCTGCTCGGAGCTATTTCGTTTTGGCCGTTATCAGTTTACTTTCCATTGAGGATGTATGGAGTTCAAGTTATGATCAGAAGATGGAGTTTTCGTTGGATATGCTTTCAGGCCTTGAGCTTTGTTTGTTTGATTGTTAGTCTTGTGTCTGCATTAGGTTCTGTTGCAAGTATGTTAGAGAGTCTTAAGAAAGCTAAGCTATTTCATATTAACTTGTAATTTTTTGTTTTCTTTCTTTGATTTGGTGGAGTTTATGTTGTTGTTCTTATTTCTTAAGTATAATGCAACTTTTTTTTATACAATTTTCGGGTTTGAACGTGCAAATTCATCTTTTGTTAATACTGATTTGGTACCGGGTTTACAAATAAGTTAAGATTGTCACGCCATAATATGAGAGATGATTTCAATCGAAAACCAAAACTTATTTCTGATGTAGTGGAAGTAATAGCATGATATTCGGCCTCCTTAGAGGACTAAGAGCGTGTTTGTTTATCTATTTTTCATTTCGTATTTGTTTTTTCACTTTGAAAGGCAGCGTTTTAGGTGTTTGGTTAGACTTCTCATGTTTGCCTTTTTAACGCTGAAAAGCAGCTTTTTACAAAAGCATAGGATATCGGCTAGCCTTTTCCAAAAGCAAAAGCAAACACGAACAACAAACAACAAGTAACCAAACGGATTCTAAGACAATGTCTGCTATTTCTATGAATATCACAATATTAAGCACCGTCACAAAAATACTAAATAACCATTTATTGATTTCCGATCATCTTTGTATCCTCTCCAATCCCAATCTAGAATAAAGTGGAGTTGAGTTAGGTTCTGTTTTTCTATTGTTGAAAAAAACTGAACTGAACTCAATTGAATGCTACTGAACTGAATAATACTGAATTTAACTGAATGATACTGAACTGAATGGTATTGAATTTAACTGAATGTTACTGAACTGAACTGAATGTTACTGAACTTAACCGAACTTAACAATAACGATGATATTAGACTTTAAAATAATTTTAATAATAGTATTAGACTTTTTTTTTAAATAAAACACTTTTTAATTATTAGAATCGGAAGAAAAAACAATATTGAGATAGGATGGTGGACATGCCCACACACCACGAACATACTGAGAATTAACCGCCTTAACTAAGAGATGAGCGGCCGAATTCGCTGGACGTTTTATGTAAGAGACTGAACAATTGTCTAACTCTTTTAAGATATTAACACAAGACAAAATGACCTCAAAACCAAGTTGTTTACAAATTTCTGAAATGCGTTCTGAGTTAACCATTGTCTGTATAAGAAACACTAAATGGGCATGTGGACCTGCACCAGATCCTTTAGAACACTAATTGTCCATGGGTTGTCCAGCCCATGGCAATTCTAGCTTATAAGACTCATAACCTCAGGCTGGCCTGAACTCCAGGACCCGTCCATCTCCATTTTTTGATAGGATATCAGATTCTACTTCCATACTTATATTCTCCATGAGTGGCCTTTTTGGATCGTGAATAAGTCCGTCTTCAATAGATGGATTCTGACTCTCTTTATTGTTTGAACTATCAATTTGGGAGGGGTCACCACTTGTTATTCTTGCTCCTAAACTCTTGCTGTAATTGTAATTGAGGCTCTACCATCTAGGCTTGAGTTTCTTGCATTTTTTGTAGTGTGGTGAGTAACATCTTATTAGAATATGTCGTGAAGTTTTGAGTTGTATCGTGTTTCTTGACTGAATCATCCTTGAGATCACGGATTGCGAGGTATTGCTCATCATTGTTCAATATCTTTTTCTCTCCCCTAACGTGAGATATACTATATTTTTTTTGAGGAATGGATTTTTTTGAACTAGTGTCCTCAGACAATTATCTGTTCATATTTTTTTAAAATGTTTCAAATTGTTCGGACTGAAAATCTAGAAGTTACAAAATGGGTTCAACACTCACCGCACTAAATGTTGGGTTTGGTCCACCTAATGAGTTGACTTTTTTAACTGCTTATTAACATGCGTTAGAATGGACAGTAGAAGATATCTATCATGGGCTTGTGGATTCCTAAAGTTGAATGGACTTTAGAAAGCCAATTGAACCTCTATTTAGACTTGTTGGGAAACCAGTATTATATTAGTATTATTTATAAAAAAAATTATGTAACATTGAATGACTAATTTTAAACCTCAAAAAGTGGTGAAGATCTCTTTGGAAATAACAATTTTATTCACTTCTTCTTTATCTAACTTGCAAATTTATTCCACTTTAATTCAACATTATAGAATTGCAATTGAATGCATTCAATTCTCGTGGTATGAATCCAAATCCCATACGTACGGATAATGAATTGAATATCATTTTATATGAATGATCACCAACTTCATCCCTCCTGCAATTTCTTTTTCTAATATATAAATAAATATAAAAATCATTTTCTTGGCGGAATTGCCACATATGAAATTGAGCACAATTTTGCAAAGAAATAGCCCACTTCTTTCTCGAGAAGAGATGGGAAACATGCTCAAGCAAGAAAAAGTTTGATTCAACGGGAGAATAAGAGGCAAAAATTGGAACAAAAATATCATTTGATTCGTCGATCCTCAAAAAAAGGTTCATTAAAAAAAAAAAAGAAGAAAAGCTTTCAAATTTCATGACATCTTTAGGGTTTAAAAAACAAAAACAAACGTAAAAGAACATTTTAAATAATTTATTCAATAACTCAACACCTTTAACACATTCAAATAATGTCAATAAATTATTATCCAAATAATTTATTAAAAAAAACACTACTATTTAGTAGTATGAAACTAGTAAAACTCTCTTTCTAAAGAAAACCTAGTTTTTCCTTCCTCCTCCCTCATTTTTTTTTATATTTACTTGTACTATTATGCATTTTCACTTTATTTTAAATTCATCTCTTATCGGAATTTTTTTTTTATTTACATCTGTTATTAATAAATTTTTTCATTTATTAAAAGTTCAACACGAGCGAAAGTGATCTAACCGAACAATTCATTATCAATGCAACGTAAATTATTATATCTATAAATCCGTTAATTTGAAATAATTTCATTAATAAAATCAGTTTTAATAAAGAAAAGTGGAAACAAAATTGTGCAAGTATAATTTAGTGGTAGAATTGGAAACAAATACGAAAAGTGAATTTAAAATGTACTTATTGAACAAGTAAAATAATGAAGTATGCAATGAAGTCCAGATTCAGATTCACTGTAAAAAGCTAAAACCAACAGCAAAAACAGTAGAAAAGAGTGAGCTGAGAAAGGGGGTAAAAATAACAGACGGCAAACATTCAGGATTTCCTGTTGCGGTTTGTCATATATTTATATTTATATATATCACATCATATTTTCATATTTATCTCTACTTTTTCATATTCTTTTTCCATAAAACCTTGAGATTCTCACAAATCTCTCTTCTCTCTATTCTCTCGTTTTGCCCTAATTGAAATGGATGTGGAAGGAGACGCAGGTGTAGAAGATGATGGACGCATAAGAACAGGTTCTATTCTATTCTTCATTGTTCATTATTGAATAAGAAATGGTAATTGAGTGAGATTAGTTCCTTAATTAATTATAATCATGTTTGGTTTGAACAGGAAATTTGGGAACAGCAACAGCACATGCATTTACAGCAGCAGTAGGAGCAGGGATATTAGCATTGCCATGGAGTATGGCTCAATTGGGCTGGATATTGGGTTGCATAGTTCTAATTTCGTTTGCGTTGATCACTTATTTCACTGCTATTCTATTAGCTGATTGCTATAGAACTCCTGACCCTGTTCATGGCAAAAGAAACTACACTTATATTACTGCTGTCAGATCTCTTTTAGGTATCATTTCTTTATCTACTTTATTACTATTATTATTGTCAAAAGCCTTTGGACGACCTCAATTTATGGGAAATTTTAGGGGACCGCCTACTCCCAAGGACCCTCCACTCATTTTACACTCCTCTTAAATAGCGTTTATGTATGTGTTCGTATCCCTTTTTGTTTGAAAGCTATGCTTATGAAGGTAATGTTAACATTCAGTATCCATGTCCGTATCTATATCCGTTTCCGTGTACATGTAACATTGTCTTTGATTTACTAAAATATCTTTGATAACATCAGTAAAAGATTTAGGTTTTTTATGCTTTCATAACTAGCCAATATAGAATATTTTAACAAACTCTTTCATGCTTAGGATTGGGTTGAACATTTGAAACATAATTTTTCAATGTACTTAACTTGAATTTTTCAATGGTTAAAGTGATCTATTGCTTACTAAAGTGGTTAGACTCCTAAACTTGCTTAAAATTGTACACGTTTTAACTTGTCTAAATTTCTCTTGGTCTGCCATGTGAACTTAATGGGTTATTGAGACATATTGATGAGACATATTTGTAATGATCTTAGAATCAGCTAGGTCAACATTGAGTTAGATATTATGTCAATAAATTTAATATAATCTTTTACTGTATATAAGTTCTAACTTTTAGTGATGGTTTTGGAATATGCAGGTCCAACAAATGAAATACTTTGTGCTATAATGCAGTATGCATTGCTATGGGGCACCATGATTGGATACACTGTTACAACAGCCATTAGTGTAGCGTAAGTTAATTACAATAACAGTTTAATTAAGTAATTAATTAACAAATAGTGCCTAATTTACAATTGATTTTGTTTCTTAATTAGGGCTGTGAGGAGAACAACATGTTTTCATGCCAATGGACAACATGCAAAATGTGGAGTCTCAGGAAATATATACATGCTTGTATTTGGAGTGATTCAAATAGTTCTATCTCAATTTCCTAATTTGGAAAAAGTAGCATTCCTTTCAGTATTTGCATCTGCAACATCTTTTGCTTATGCAATTATTGCATTAGGTCTTTCCATTGCAAAACTCTTTTCAAACCATCATGTTAAAGGAACTCTCATGGTAGCTTACTCAGATGTTCCTGAAGCTGCATCTGCTAAAGTTTGGCATGTTTTTCAAGCTCTTGGAAACATCGCTCTTGCCTATACTTTCTCCATGATATTACTCGAAATTCAGGTAATTAATTGTGTCCGGTTAGACGATGATCAAGGCCACGAAAAAGGTCAGGTTGATCTTAATTTTGTTTGTGACAATGCAGGATACATTAAAATCAAGCCCTCCGGAGAATAAAGTAATGAAGAAAGCAACTATGTTTGCCATAGGTGGAACAACTATGTTTTACATAACTTTGGGATGCATGGGCTATGCAGCTTTTGGAACCAATGTTGCTGGAAATATTCTTGCTGGATTTTATCATCCATATTGGCTTGTGGTCATTGCCAACCTTTGTGTAATTCTACATATAGTCGGAGCTTATCAGGTTTCTTCCTCCACTAATTATTTAACGTTTTCTGAGAAGTGCTCATATATTCTTTGATGTCAGAAATGGTAAAATGATATCCTCAATATTTCCGACATGTAGCAATTTTGAGTTCAGACAGTGACGAAGTGCGAAATAAAAACACATCTCATATTGGCATTAGGTTGGAATCCAAATTATTTTTCATTCTATCCAAGCCAAAACAACTTCGTTTTGTTTTCGACTAGGACCAAAAAAAATAATAAGATACACAACAATTTGCGGACAGATCTGTACTATGCCAAATCCTCATGTGGTGTCGAGACTTTTCCGAGACATCAGACAACCAACCAATACCAAAGGGGTTTTATCCCTTATATGCGTAAGTCCCACCAATGCATATGTCCCCTGTATATTAACCCTCGACCTAGAAAGGGACACGCACTATAAGCTATCGCAGAACCCAAAGTGTTCATAGCGTGTGTCCCTTTATAGGAATGTCGTGGTACAGGGGATAACCCCCTCCCCGTCCCGGTATTGGTTGGAGATTTGACATAGTCCAGATCTGTCCACGTGACACTCAGCAGCCCACAGATAAAGATATGGAGAGAGGTGCACCAGTACCTTTGTGCCCCCTACCACCACTTGTGGGCTCAAGTACCTTTGGGCCCAAAGAAAAAAGTTTTACATACTTTGGGACGAATTTGAACTTATCCTAATTTATAATAGTTTGATGCAGTGGTTGAATAATATGATTCACATGGCTTTAATTCAATTGATCTAATTCTATCTCAAAATTATTCTCATCAGGTATTTGGGCAACCAATTTTTGCTATCAATGAGAAGTTTCTGACAACAAGATTCCCAGCATCAACATTCACAACTATTTACACTATTAAACTGCCCTGCACAAAGAAATCCATCTATAGCTTTACACTAAGTAAGCTACTGCTTCGTCCTCTTTTTGTCGTTGTGACAACTTTATTAGCAATGATGTTTCCTTTCTTCAATGGAATTCTGGGTCTGCTAGGAGCTATAGCCTTTTGGCCATTAACAGTTCAATTCCCACTAAGAATGTATACAGAGCAGTTCAAGATCAAAAAATGGAGTTGTCGTTGGATATGTTTTCAACTCTTAAGCTTTGTTAGTTTAATTGTCACTCTTGTGTCAGGTATAGGTTCAGTTGCAAGTATGTTAGATAGTTTAAAGAAAGCAAAGCTGTTTCATATTAATTTGTAATAGTTATTCTTAGTTTGTTTTTGGTAGACCTTATATTCAGTTTTCAGCTTGCTGACATTTTTTTTATAGAATGAAATTTCATATTTGGTTTACCATAATGTATGAAAGTTCTATATTTGCAATTTAAATACTTCTCAGATGAAAACATAGTATATTGTTCAAATTTGTTCCAATTTTATGTAGTAAGTGATTGCAGATCTTAGATTGTTTATCTGGCATTGCTTGCATAAATATATAAATTTGGCACAAAGCATCCTTATCATTCAAAAAACAGATAATCACCAGCGAAAATAGAGTTGGAAGAATCTGAATATAAGCTAATCTCTATTTACAGTGTTAGAAGAAAATCGTACTAATATAATAGGTTCTAAATAACGGCAGCTTTCGTGCGTTCAAACAGTTTGCATGATTCAGCAGGACAGACAAAATCTAAACCACAGCAATTCAATCTTAACTAAGAAGTGCATTACTTTCAAATCATTTTTCTTTCTTTTGCTGAAAGTAGAGCTTGTAAAATGAGAAAAAAATCTACATTTTCCATGTCAACAGAGTTAAAAACAAGTTTCTGGGTTTTGTTCAGCCCGTGTATACTAGAGTGACTTCAAAAAAGGTAAGCCTTGCTACAATTCTGGAACTACACCGGCACCCGCTTGCCCCGGTTCCGTTCAAAGAACTGCACAAAAGATGAATAACTGAATACTATACAGAGAAACAATCTAACATATACTAGCATCATGAACATTATCTTATAAGAATCATAAAGCCCAACTGACTTTTACGTTTCCTGGAAAAACAGAACACAGCTCTGGTTACAAAATTGAGAAAAAATCAGTACTGATAATACTATTGTTAATAGTAAATTCAGATTAAATGGAGCTGTTTAAACTAAAACCAGAAGCTACAAGATAAGGTAAGATCATTCGTCATTCTCTACAATATGGCAAGAACATTGTATAGACCTTAGCATGTTTTCACGTATCTTTCAATTTGAAATTTCTATTTACACATTTTAAATAACTACGAGCTAAGTTAACTCCAGCTACAGGATATTTTTTGTCAGCACAATTCAACCCTAGCCTACTCCCGCAATGATTAGCTACAAAATCATGCATGCTGCAAAACTTATTTAACTAAAACTGCACTAAATGTTCCAGGATCATCTCATGAATGCAGTTCTAACTTCTGATATGATCTGCTAGATTTTCATCGATGTTAGAGCTTCATGCGTTTGCAAGAGCCACAGCATCACCAAACTGAATGATGAAAAGAGAATGCATCCTTTCCAGTTTATTTTTCACATTTTTTGCCATTGTATGTACATCATGCAGCTCTAAGGAAACTTCAGAATTTTTTTGAAGCTCGTTTCCACATCAGCAGATATCACCATATGTCAGGGATACTCTTCAATAACCAAAAAGAATGATTTATAAATTACCCCCGATGTTTCTTCATGCAAGATGCATCTAAAATCCATTTCATACTGATATTTTGTATCATTAGTTCACACTTGCATGAACTGAAGTATAACAACCCCAAATTATGTTTCATCACATCCCACCAATCACCATATTTTATACATTCCCATCCACCTTTGTCCCCTTAGATTTTTCTATCCCATTCCTATACAGACGGCTAGTGATTACCTACTATTGATATATTTCTAAGAAATCCCTAAGCTAATACGTTATCTATGAAACTGTAAACTACCATGTAAATAGAGAGAAATACATGGTGTACCATGTAATCTGAAAGATTACATTAACTAATTTAAGTTAAGAGGAATACACATATATATGCAACACATTCCTAAAATCACTGCTTAACTCAAGGACGACTCGTTCCTACAATCAAGGAGCTAAACAAGGGTAGGTAATCAAGGGATGTTGACAGGTATAACACTGATTTACAGTTGTTCTTTTTCTGTAACACTCCTCAAGCTGGAGCATATATATTGATCATGCTCAGCTTGGCTACAGTACAGATATAGGTAACAACTTGCAGGTCTCCTCCCATGGAAATTCCTCTCCGGTTGCGACTGATTGTTTTGCCGGAACTGAACAGCGGAGGCAGAAACTCAAAACATAGCATCAAAACAATATCACTCAAAGAAACTCAAGGTTCTTTAGGATATAAGATGTAATCTTGGAAACACTATCCAGAAGAACAAATCGGACAGGCGGATCGATGGAGAGAAAACAGTGGAAACAACAAGACTCTTCGGAAACAGACAAGCAGAATCCAATTACTTCGCGGAAGTGACTGCCATCAACGTCAATACAAAGAAGGAGATTCCCCGACTTGCGATATGCCAGAAATTTCCATTTGAAAATCTCGAGAAAGAAGAATACTGCTACAATTTTTTTTTTCTTTTTAAGAATGTCCCAGATGCAAATTATAGTAAAAATTTAGAAGTGATTGGCAGCCCCCACAAAGTTAAATTTCCAAAGAGTGGACCAGAAGCACCCATAAATCAAAATCCAAACTAATGGAATTACCACATGGACAAGCAGCACCCACCCAATCAAAATCGAATATAGTGGAAGTAGCACCCGTAAAATCAAAATCAAAATAGAGAAAGTAGCACCAACATCAATCCACCGCTATCAAGGATGAAGGCGAACTTGTCGAAATGCACACTAAAACCGAAAAAAAAAAGAAGACAACAAGAAAAATAAACCTCAAGAATATGTTGGAAAGCATCCAGTAAAACCCAATACAGCAAAAACCATTGAAATTTGAAAAGATACGCAGACAGAGGGAGAAAGAAGGAGAAGGAGACGATGCTGGAGAAAGAAGCAGCTCCAGCAGGGGACGTTGCACGCGCTCTCAAACAGAAACTCAGAACACTGCCTCTGCAAGGCAGAAAACGAAAACAATTTCAAGACTGAAACCCAGAAACTCGAGTGGGCTATGGTACCATGTAAATAGAGAGAAATACATGGGGTACCATATAAGCTGAAAGATTACATGAATATTTTAAGTTAAGAGGAATACACATATATACAACACATTCCTAAAGTAAAATCACTCCTTAAAACAAGGATGGCGGATTCCTACAATCAAGAGCTAAACAGGGGGAGGTAATGGAGGGAACAGATATTACATTGATTTACAGTTGGTCTATTTCTGTAACAGAAAACAAAAACAAATATTCTAATGAAATTACAAGCCAGAGCATATTAATATCAACCGATCATTGTGATCTGAAAGGCTCTTCTACAAGCCAATAGCATCTGAATCATTTCCTCTAGTTCTACCCAGCCAGATTATCAAAAGAGAAAAAGAGAAAATAACAAGCAGCCTGCAGACTATCCAGTGCACTTGCCCAAGCAATGACAATTCACAATTACTCACCTTTGTCAAATACAATGTTTATACCAGATTGACCAGTAGAGTCATCAATATATATACACATAACTAAGGCCACCTACAGGCAATTGATCTCCTATTTGTTCACTACATGGTACTTAGTAATCTGATGTGAACTAATTTAACTCAAAAATGAGCTTCAGTTGGTTAAAGAAGAAACAGTAGTAATAGTGAGCTAATAAGCTTCACCAAAAAATTGAGGCAAAATAAAATAAAGAGATTAATTTTATGATGAAAGGATATGTGTTATCCTTCTAGTTCTGATGTGTTTTTTGAAACAATACTTCCTCAAAATTTACTTTATTATCTTTTGTTTTCATCACAAGGCCTATATCTAGAAATCTACAAAGTAATCTAAAAAGCTTATCTCCCATGCAATTATAAGCAATCTCTAACAAGAATAGCAACTCTTCAGTGCAATACAATCAAAATGGAGGGTTAGCGTCACTCCAAAAATTTAGTCACAGGAGATGCATTGGGAAAATATAATCTATAACGGACATCGAAAAATAAAGTTTGCACTTCAAGGATAAAAAAAGATTGAGCTAAAGAATATACATACGGATCTCAAAAATGGTTGTTGGAAAATCCAGCCAAGAATAGGTATCTTCTGCACAAAGACTGACAAGGTTGGCCAAAAACCACTGCAAAAATCTCCATCAGCAACTCCCAACAATTCAAAACAAATACATTACTGTGAAACAATGCTTATTAGTCTTAGCATACCTGAAAAGTATTATGAAGCCATATGCCTCCAATATCATCCCTATTATTGGCCATCCTATAACAATTAAAAAGAAGCCAACCCCGAATGAAATGGATCCCTGTACATTAATTAACAAAGCTTAATGTAAAATACATATAGCATTGCAAAATTGAAAACAAATTGCATAAACTGGCTAAAATAAATTGTACCTTAAAATTTTGGCGTTTCATGAAAAACTGCAAAGTGGACTTCAGTCCAATGGTTAGACTAACCCCTGAGAGGAACAGGATCTGATTGAATACAACACACAAAGAAGTAAACTTAATACAATAATCATGATAATATTAACCAAAACATGATAGGTAATTGAAGAATAATACAAAGGATTTACATTTCCCATAGCAAGTAATCCCTTGTCAAAGAAGAAGATCACTCCTAGAAATGAGAAAAATACTCCGAATCCTGTCAGGCCTAGCCCAATCTCTGTTCCATTTTACATTCATCCCATATTAGAATTAGATAAAGCAAGAAAAAGAATATGAATGTCTAAAATTTTAAGATACAGTTTAGTTTATAGGAAATCTCATGCTAGAATTAATCAATATAGTACAATCCCACAAAAGTTCAAAAAGAAAAAAGTTTGGGATTGCAGTAACAAAATGCAAACTTCCTTTCTTTTAACAGAATGTAATATCTCTGTTTGCGCCTTTCTCTACCATTTGGTATAAATATTTGATCTGGGTTGAAAACGTTAGGAGTAAAATTGATCTCGTTAGGGGTAAATTTTTACCATTTCGTATGTCAAGGGTAAATCTGCACTTCTCAAAAAACGATAGAGGAAAATTTAGACCTTATCCCTTGATACTAATAACTCATGAACAGGTTCTGTTTAACCGTTTTCTGTTACTAGAGGAAACCTAAGGCAACACCGTTAAGGCTTGTACATGGTTTGTGAATTAGTTTTAGAGTTTGGTATGATAAGAAGCAAGACATCAACATATAAACAATATTTTAGTAGAGATGGAACTTTTTCGGAAATTATATGACAGTGGCTCAATGGCCAACAATAGAATGTGGCCAGTGAATAGCAATTATATTTTATTGAACAGGTTATGTTCAACAGTTTTCTAAAACTAGAGGAAACCTAAGGCAACACTGTTAAGGCTTTCATATGGTTTGTCGATCTCCCTTTCAAGTAAGAGAATTTTAGAGTTTGGTATGATAAGAAGCAACACATCAACATACAAAGGGTACTTTAGTAGAGACTGCACTTTTTTGGAACTTTACATCAGTGGCTCAATGACCAATAAGAGAATGTGGCCAGTGAATAGCAATTATATTTTCTAGCACAGCCTTAATTGCACCTAACTGGGCACAAAAGCCGAAATTACTTCAGGAAGAAATCATAAGAAGAAAAGCACATAAAAAGGCCAACCACATGATAAACAAGAGCTCACGTAAATTCTAATGCACACACAACACAAGAGCCTCTCAAAGATGCACAAGAACAAACAGTAACTGATGCTTTCAGTAATTCCTTGAGTATCCATTATGCACCAAATAATACCGTTAAAATTGGGGGGGGGGAAGGTGTTCAATCAAAATCCAGGACCAACTGCTCATGATTCATTGCATTCTTCATCAGGTGTTCAACCTAAATTATGAGAGGATGGTAAGTTCCCCAGAAATAAGATTTAACTCAAGAGAAGAGTCTAAATTGATCATCTTCAAGTCTAGCTCCTGCTCTCCATATTTCCAATTATTCTAGTCATGCAACTTATCAACAATCTTAGTGAATGAGGCAAAATTAATTCAAATCATTGCATTTCCTTCTCCAATCTATCATGTACGTTCGAGTTCAATTCTCTGTCCCCGCATTCTGAAACTTTAATATTTTACAAACGAAACTCATCTCCAGATTTCTCAGCAAAATAAAGCATTCATATCCAAAAACTAGCAAGAAGAAGGAAATGATTGCAATGCGATTAAAGATAAGAACTGAATAAAAACATAGCCAATGTTTGCTTACTTTTCCGATCATTCATTTCAAAGGAAACCATTTCTGTGGAGATTCTTCACCTTCACTGAACCAAGAAAATTCAAACGAAATTAGACAAATCAGCAAAATTCAGTTCAAACGGAATCAAACAAGAGAACTAGAACTCAGATTTGCAGATTCAGCACAAATAACCTCTCTAGTACTAGTAGTAGAACGAACAACAAACGGATAGCAAATCGAAAAAGTGAGGCAGATAAATAAGGGAAAAAAAATCAGAGAGAGTGAAAGAGGTAAAGCTTTTATAAATCAATAGTTCTGATGCCAACAGTTTCCCTTATATTTCTCAGTAATCAAACAGAACATTAGTGCAATCAATCGGAGAGAGAGAAGACCTGCGCCGGAGTGTGATGTGCAGAGGGAGAGAAGGGAGTGCGAGAAATGGGTAACTACAGATAAAACGATGTGGGAAATGGGAATTGTATTTTGTACGGACAATTTGAAGTTCTCTAAATCTGTATGTTTACCGGTAGCAGAAGATGTTGGTCGTCGGGCTGGGATTTTCAATTTAGAACTCGAAAATTACATAAGTAATTAAAAAATCTTTTTTTTTATGGAAAATAAATCTGTGATACTTTGAAAATAGTTTTAACTAAACTAGCTTATGATCGGTGCAATGAATTCAATTTTTTTTTCCTTAAACTAACATAACCCAATTGATCAACCCAATTTGAAAATGTTCATGATCTCCCCATGTTTGTTTGTTTAGGAAATGAGTCACTAAACTAAAAAATTAAAAAACAAAATTAGAAAAATGTTTTATTCTTTTAAAAATAGTAGTAACCCATCACTTCTTCTTATATTTCGATGTTGTAGTCAAATATCGAAAATATTTTATTATCAAATACAAAAAAAAATATCTAATATTTTTCAAAATACGATTCCACGAACAAACACGATATAAAGTTCAACAAAAAAATACATCATTATATTAGAAGGGGGTTTAGTGTGAGAGCCAAATATCTAAACAATAGAAAGAGATATCTAATTTGTTAGTCCTCTAGAAAAGATATATGATAGTATCAAACAAAACCTGACAAAAAAATTACAAATAAGATCCTTGAATCGATTAAAAAAAAAAAAAAAACTCTTGATTCTGATTTTTGGAAATAAATCCACTTAGAAAGCCATGAAAACAAACTCATAATGCATGCTCAAACTAAACAAGATCAATTCTAGAGACACGCTCAGAATCAAAACTGAAATGCTTGGCAAAACACGTAACATTAAAAATATATTTCATCCAAAGATTAGGTGGATGTGACCAAAGGTAGAGCACGTGTACTAAAGAAGCGGCAAAAAAAAGAAAACATTGGTGTTGTTGATGAAGTTGGAGTCTATATTTTTATCTTTCCCTTTCCCCCGTTCTACTACCTTCTACACTTCTGACATACCTAGTCCTAGCTAGAGTTGCTTCTCAAGACTTTTCCTCGTATTGAGGTCACTAGATCTGCTCACACCGTGAAAGCCGTCATTCTGACTGAAGAGTTGTAGATATGAGAAGGTAAAGATGAAAAAAATTGATGAAGAAGTGCACTTAAAGTGCATGAAATCCACCTTCAAGGACACTAATGGAGAAACAATAGAGAATGATAGCAATATCAATTTAAAAGAAAATACAAACAATATAATAGAACGAATAATATTATTAAATTATAATTACATAAATATAAATGTGATTACAAGAAATCTTTAAATCTTTGGTTGAACATAAAGCATGGAAAAAGAAATTGAGGCCTGATAATGTCCATCTCCTTACAACATATTATCCCGTAATTGGAAAATGTGCCCATGATACAACAGTTGCATTGAGCAAACTTTAACCATGTGCGTTTTTCTCATCTCCATTTTTTCCCAAGCGGAAGGTTCAACTCTCAAATTTCTTTTTGATATTCAATTTGAATGCATGCTTACTTTGATTCCTTGGCTTGAATTGCTTAAATCACTTTATCCATTTCAAAGTCTCATATAGGAGCTGCCTTACAAGAATGCAAACTCCACCAACTGTAAGAATTGACACAACATTGAATATATGGGCTCTAGTTTCTGAGCTTAGGTTCAATCCTCCGAAATAAGAGTTTAGGATTGATTAACTTCATAAAAGGATTAGTAACTTTAACTTAAAAAAAATCTACAATTGCTTGCATAATCAAATTGAGTCCTTAAGAGCACATTTGTTAGAATTAATCTTACAACATTCTAGATGTATAATTGCTTGCATAATCAAATTGAGTCCTTAAGAGCACATTTGTTAGAATTAATCTTACCACATTCTAACTTATTCATGCTCGAATTAAGCATGTTAATGTTTATCTCCTATAGATAAGAATAGGAGTAAGATAACTTAGAATACCAATTTTCACTTTTTGAGTCGTCTAAATAACTTTGATAACGTGTTAGTTCAATACTTGTTATAACGTAATTTTCGTGGATTTGACACCCAGTCTTTGCCGAAATTTATTACTTAATAATGATGTAAGGCAACTTTTGACTGATTCCCGAAGCTAGGTAACTATCAAAATTCCATTGTTTCTGTAGTCAAATTGTGTTTTGACCTTTTTGATTGATTTTAGTTAATAATCTTTGAGGAGAGATACCTCAATTCAAACTTTTTTTTTTCTCTACAGCACGTTTACGAACAAATAAGAATTAATGTGAAATAATTATTATGTAGTTTATTTGAAGCAAAAATCATGTATGATATATAAATTGTTTAATGCTTTATAACAATTTCAATAAATTTCAATTGAGTTTCATCCAATTTCATTCCTTTTCACTCAATTGCACAAGAAGTGAAATTGGAAGAAATTCATGTAAAATTGCATCATAACCTTTTGACATTCATGTGAAACTTGATAAATTTTTGTTTCTTAATTGTTTCAATCATTCTCTTATGATTTTCATCCGATTCCATCCACTTTCACTCAATTTCACAAAAGGTAAAACTAGGTAAAATTCATATGAAATTATAATATAACCTTTTTAAACTCATGTGAAACTTGATAAAATATTGGTGTTAATGAATCTCAATTGTTTTAATCGTTTTTCATGTGTTTTATCTGATTTCATCTACTCTCATTCAATTCCAAAAGGGATGAAATCAGGTGAAATCGGGTGAAATTTGATGAAATTCATGTGAAATTGCATTGTAACCTTTTGAACCTTACGTGAAACTTGATAAAAAAAAATGGTGTTAACATTGTTTATTTATTTCAATCATTTTCAAATGAGTTTCATCTACTTTCACTCATTTTCAAAAGGGCTAAAATTTGATGAAATTCATATTACATTGCGCTATGACGCATGTTATTCAATAATTATAATTTTCACATGAGTTTCATCTTATTTCACCCGCTTTTCACTCAATTTCTGCAGAGATGAAATTAGGTGGAATTCATGTGAAATTGAATGAAACTAGATGAATTAATTCAAATAAAAATTCTACTTTATTTGTTGTTTTGTCTTGTTTATGTTTTTGCAATTGATGAATACTTTCTCACCATGAGTGCGTTCTATTTGAACTTGTTTTTTTTTTCTGATTTTGTGTTGAAACTTACATTGGAATTGAAATGCAAATATCAGAGTTCAGATTGCAGAGATCCGTCTGCAAATGTTTTTTTTTTCATTTGCAATTTTTCGAGTGTTTGCAGAGAGTTAGATTTCCATTGCGGAAGAAATTTGATATGAATTTCGTTCATAATCGCTTATATAGTGTTTTCCATAATGTAGGAATGTTGGTTTTAATTTTCTATTAGTTTAAACATTTTTAGCTTGTTTGGAGAAAATAGAAAATATATAGTTAGTTTTATGGCATTTACGTGAAATCCCCATTCATAAATCCCTGAATTTCAACTATATCCCCAAATTAATTTAGACCCAACTATACCCAACCCATAACATAGCACCACCAAGGCAAGAATTATCCCACACATGGAAAAATCATGATAGCAAAATAAAAACAGAAGGACCAAAATATATATTTACAAATATTGGAACATGGAGCGTCTCAATATGTTTGATTTGTGACTTAGCTACTTCATAATCTTTATTCAAATCCTGTAACTAATATAACATATGCAAAAGTACTTGCAATTGTTGCAAAAACACACAAAATATAATTTATGACGAGATGGTATATATGTTAAAAATGGAGGACTAGATGGAAAAAAATCAATGAGAAGCAACCTTGTTTTTCATCCAGGAGACAAAGCTGTTGACATGAGGTAGGTATGTATCAGAATTATAGAAACGCAACAACTTATCATCCATCTCAACTTTTCTCATCTCCTGCAATTTGAAGTCATAAGCATAACATGAGCCATCTTCATCCCTCTTGAATATTAAGTCTCCACTCATTCTCAAACCGAAAACCGGAAACATGTCGATAACACTTCCTGAACATATGCTATAGTGCTTCGTCCATGTATCCCCGCTGCATAAACTCTTCAACTTCCAAATATCTATGTTTAATTCTTCATGGGCGACGAAACATAACAAACCGCCCATTTCGAGAATCCTATCATAGGTTCTACAGCTCTGTGGGAGTGGTACGGTGTGAAACTTGTCATTCTCCACTTCCATAGACACTATGTAATCGTTATGATCAATTTGAGGAATCCAGTGTAAAGCTTCAATTGCTGAAACTGGTTTGTACCCGAACCACCCAAAAAGTCCAAAAGCAGGTCCATTCACTGGCCTCCAACATCTCGTCCCAATGTTTAACGTTTCGCAGCTGACATGCCCCAATTCGTCACGAAACAAATGAACCACCTTGTATTCTCCAGTAGCATCACTGAATACAAATCCGTAAGATTCGTCGTGAGGAGGATATATAGTACCTGGAGGTAGCGCAAGAAGCTTCCTCGTAATGGGATTCATCACTATCAGTCCTCCTTTCTTCAACTTATTGTCAAGCAAAATTAGACCATTGCATGTTGCTCTAATATGCCCCTGGCAGCTCACATTATACTCACCTATCTTGCTCTTTCCATCTTCAAATTTAACAAAGTGGATACTGAATTTTGGTCCGGTGATGGTAGGTTTCCATAAGAGGGGGACTGGTTCCAAACCTGATTCACCCAAACTGGCTTCAACTGAAAAATTATTTTGTTGCTTTGGTTGCTTGGACGTTGAAGAAAAAGGGTATGAGCTTTCATTTGGAACTGGTTTAAGAAATATCAACACAGATTCAGAACAACGAAGGCGTTCATCAATGAAAACAGGGCTGTTAATTATGTTGTACCATGTCTTGCAAACAAATCTTGAACTTGGAAGTGACTCAAGAGGAACCCGAATGAGGATATTTGAGATGCAATCTTTATCAAGAAAAGGGACTTGTTGTTTCTTTTCCTCTTCTTCCACCTTTATGGATAGAGCTCTCTCCTGCATAGATTTCCAGAACGCCAAATTCCTTTTTCCTAACGATTTGTCCATTCTGTCACCTCATTAGCACTGCATTTAATACAACGAAATCAATAGTAGTGAATATGAAATTTTGTTGTTCTGATAAGAGAAGAAATGTCCATTGGACAAGTATATGAAAGAGGATATCACTACGTGAGCTGGGAGTATGCAGGATTACTATCTTCTACAGTCTAATGAACACTAAAAAAATCTACGAATCCATTATGGTCAAACAATCTATTGCTATTTGAGGTGAATGCAAGTCCCAGACTCCCTGATCTTTATTTATATAGAGTATTATAAGGGAGGTTCAATCAGGTTATAGATGTTTACATTTTTTATAATCAGATATGCTTCAATTGCATGACAAAGATTGTTAATTTTGGACTCTAGCAGATATATAGAAATGAAGTACACCATTGACTCTAAACTGCAAGTCTTCTATACATTTTAAGTCGTAAGCCTATGGACATGCTAGTTCCTTTTCCCTTTCTTCATCAACTGAATGAGCAAAATAAAAACTTGTAGGGAAAATTCTTAAAATTTCTCTTCTGGTCAATGTGTGATGCAAATCTTGACATCCAAGAACTTATGAATTTAGAGTCTGAAATTTGGTCTACCTTTCTTATAATCTCTACTTGTAGTTATTAGTTATTGCTTTATAAATGCATAAACATCTTCCATAGGAACCATAATTTCTTTACCCTTTATTAGCAACAGAAGAAACCCAAAAACTCAAAATTTAGTGTTCACACGATACCACGTCGACAGTCTGGTCCCAAAAATAGTCTGTAAGTTCAACTTCCCTGTCTGTTTTTCGAACCCCTATCACTATCCCTTTGCAAACAATTAAGAATCTCCATCTATTTGATAGTTTCAGCTTCAGATAATCCCCAATATTAGCACTGAACCTTAATATGCTTACTGTTTGTGTAAATTTGCTCATTTTTTGTGTGTTAAATGAACCAAATTTTGGTTTGGAAAAAGGACAATTACCAGTGTGACGCAGTTAACTATATGTCCATTGGATCAAACTTTTGGGCAAACTCTGAAAAAAATGTCAAAGCTTCTGCCAAATGGCCTACAATTTCATTCTATTTCTACTGAGATATCACAGCAAAATGACTCAGCACTGGGTTAGATGAGGTTTTTCCAATCCTTAGTAAATGAGAGGGTATAAATTTCTTTCATTTTAACTAGGACTTTACAGCAAAATGAGTGGTTCAACTAGACGATTGGCTAATGATCATGCAGGCTAAGCCTAAATAAGCTCCCTAACACAGAAATCAAGAACGGTAAAGAAAATCCATTTCAACGAATAAAACAAACAGACCAAGTAGAGATCATCGGGAAACCAAATTAACGGAATCAACAATGTAAATCATACCATTAAAAAAAAGTCACAATTAGTTAGCATCGAAGAAAGAAAAATGAAAATAGTGGCATATTATATACCTGAAAAGGGGATTTTCAGCTCCGAGAAAGAAAGGCGTGGTTTCTCCTCAATCAGGGAGCTCGAATGAGCGAATTGCCGGGGAAGACTCAGAGAGACTTGTATTGAGATGGTTTATATTGAAAAACAGCGGTTGACCTGAAGTAGAATTCGCCTACTACTATGTCACTAGTTACAATTTACAAAGAAAAAGAAAAAGGAAAAAACAAAGAAATTTGGAATTATTTTATTCCTGAGCAATTATTCTCTGCTCCGCCCTCCATTCTGCTACGTGTGTTCCATCTATATATATTTTTTTGGTTCGTAGGTGTATCCACCGTCGACAGCAGTGAATATATATAATATAAAACAGTCAATTTTTATTGATTAAAAATAATATTAATAAATTATTTTTTTTTCTTCAATTTTTTAATTTAATATATACAAATATCCAATCCAATTTTAAAGTGAATCTATATTGATTGTTATATCCGTATTAGTTTATCGCTTAATCTAACATGTGCTATAAGGCACAGGTTTATCTACCATAAGGCACACGTGTAGGATATTAATTATGCTATGAAAAAAAGAAAAAATAAGATCCTAGAGATATTAATTATGCTATGAAATAGGTATTAGTTACTTTTCCTTTTTGGCGGCAAACCTTCAAAATTCCACCAATATATATAGGGTAATTAATTTATTAGTCCCCATATTTTGAAAAAATATACTGTTTAGTTCTTATATTTTTAAAAACACACTATTTAGCCATTGTATTTTCAAAACACACTGTTTAGTTCATGTGTTTTAAAAAAAACACATTGTTTAGTCTTTGTATTTTCAAAAACACACGGTAACATACTGTTTAGTCCTTGTATTTTCAAAACACACTGTTTAGTTCCTGTGTTTTAAAAAACACATTGTTTAGTCCTTTTATTTTCAAAAACACACGGTAAGGTTCCTAACCTTTTTCTCGATGAACTGTTTAGTCTTTCCGTCTGTTTGTTAAATTTTTTACCGTTTAGGAAAACGGTAGGGACTAAACAGTTCACCAAGAAAAACGTTAAGGTCATCGAGAAAAATGTTAGGGACCTTACTGTGTGTTTTTTAAAACAGATGGACTAAACAGTGTGTTTTTTAAAACACAGAAACTAAACAGCATGTTTTGTCAAAATATAGGGACTAATAAATTAATTACCCTTATATGTATGAGTTTTTTTTTAAATTCTAATGAGTGAGTTAATTATGTTTTATTAATTGCATATGATTACCTAAAAAAACTAAACTTCTTTTGAAAAAAAAATATATTAATTATGTCTTATCCTATGCCTTATGGCATAGGTTAGCCGGACCGTTAGTTTATATTCCAAATTTTAAATTTCATCGTTCAGAAAGATATATTAAATAAAATTATATTTGATATTTGATAAAAGGTGTTTCATTAAAATGTGAATTCTTATTATTTTATCCAAACATTCACGAAATGTTAATTATTAAAAAAATTAGATAAAATATAGATATATTTATTTAAATAAAATATAGGTATATATATTAAATCCCAACTTCAAGATAGGTATAAGAATTGATTATATGAATAATATTAAATAAAATATAGATATGTTCGTTTATATTAAATATAGGTATAAGAATTGCTTATATTAATAATATTAAATAAATTATAGGGTGGTAACTTACAATTCTTTCAACAACTTTTAAATCTATATATAATATAAAACAGTAACGATGGAACTGAGGTGTCACTTCCTCCTTTTTTAGTAATAAAAAATTTAATATATTAATTTTAATTTTATTATATATATTTATCTATAAAAAGATTATTTTATCCGTACTATATCTAAGAGTTCTACAAAATTTAAATTAATCCATAAAATCTCTCTAATTCTCTACACATCTATATATAATATAAAACAGTAACGATGGAACTGAGGTGTCACTTCTTCCTTTTTTAGTGATAAAAAATTTAATATATTAATTTTAATTTTATTATGTATATTTATCTATAAAAAGATTATTTTATCCCATATATCTAAGAGTACTACAGAATTTAAATTAATCCCTAAAATCTCTCTAATTCTCTACATATCTATATATAATATAAAACAGTAACGATGGAACTGAGGTGTTACTTCCTCCTTTTTTACTGATAAAAAATTTAATATATTAATTTTAATTTTATTATATATATTTATCTATAAAAAGATTATTGTATCCGTACTATATCTAAGAGTTCTACAGAATTTAAATTAATCCCTAAAATCTCTCTAATTCTCTACACATCTATATCTATATATAATATAAAACAGTAACGATCTAACTAAGGTGTCACTTCCTCCTTTTTTAGTGATAAAAAATTTAATATATTAATTTTAATTTTATTATATATATTTATCTATAAAAAGATTATTGTATCCGTACTATATCTAAGAGTTCTACAGAATTTAAATTAATCCCTAAAATCTCTCTAATTCTCTACACATCTATATATAATATAAAACAGTAACGATGGAACTGAGGTGTCACTTCCTCCTTTTTTAGTGATAAAAAATTTAATATATTAATTTTAATTTTATTATATATATTTATCTATAAAAAGATTATTGTATCCGTACTATATCTAAGAGTTCTACAGAATTTAAATTAATGCCTAAAATCTCTCTAATTCTCTACACATCTATATATAATATAAAACAATAACGATGGAACTGAGGTGTCACTTCCTCCTTTTTTAGTGATAAAAAATTTAATATATTAATTTTAATTTTATTATGTATATTTATCTATAAAAAGATTATTTTATCCCATATATCTAAGAGTACTACAGAATTTAAATTAATCCCTAAAATCTCTCTAATTCTCTACATATCTATATATAATATAAAACAATAACGATGGAACTGAGGTGTCACTTTCTCTTTTTTTAGTGATAAAAAATTTAATATATTAATTTTAATTTTATTATGTATATTTATCTATAAAAAGATTATTTTATCCCATATATCTAAGAGTACTACAGAATTTAAATTAATCCCTAAAATCTCTCTAATTCTCTACATATCTATATATAATATAAAACAGTAACGATGGAACTGAGGTGTCACTTCCTCCTTTTTTACTGATAAAAAATATAATATAATATATAATATATTAGTTTTTATTTTATTATTATATTTATCTATAAAAATATTATTTAAAGTAAATGTGAAAATCAAATAATAATATTTAATTTATATAACACATTTATGTCATTAATTGTAATTATTAGATTGTATTTTTATTAATATTTATATATTAAGATGAATCCGTGCATCGCACGGGCCAAAAACTAGTTAGTATCTAATTGTAAATTATTTCAAAAAATTTAAATAACAATCTTCTATATAGATTAATTAAAAAAAATATACCATTTTTTAGTAATATATTTATTTTAATGCTAGATTTCTGCAGATTTTTTAGTGTAAGTGTTTATTTTATGAATTTGATACACTTTGAAACACAAATAAACTCTAATTCTAATTTTTAGTTACTTGATAATTAAAATTATTATAATTATACATTACATTACCTCTCTCCGATCTCCACTTCTCAATTCACTCGATCAAACTCAAATATCTATCTTCCTTCCGTTAATCATAAATTTATAATTATTAAAACTAATCAGAAGTTAAGTAGTAACCAATTGTGATTTTAAAATGTGTGGCAATTGAAATGGGAGATGTGTTAGAGGATTATTTTAGGGTTTGATTAATGATTATTTTGAGCATACATGTGAAGCATTGTTTATTTCATGTTTTGTGACCACCTAGAAAATCTCCTAAAATAATCTTATCATGGATAGTTACAAGGTTATTTTTGACAAAGTAAATTCAATATACGTGGCAATATGGGTGGTACATGGATAACTCATGTGGACTGCTATACGTCGCCTCTATTTTACTTATCGTCGCATTCTATTGGACATTTATGCCCTTTTCATTTTTCATTCAAAAAAACTCAAATTCTCTCAAATATCAAAGGATTTCCAAAAACCCGAAGAACAACACGAAGCAAAATCATGTCTCCGAAAAAAAAAAGGAAAAGGCCAAACACATGAACAGGTTAGTTTCGTTTGTTTAGTTTTTTTTTTCAATAATTTCGAATTCAACGAGTTCCGTCTCCGGATCGGAGACGGAACTCGTTGAACATTGCCTAAACGGGTAGGCAACCCAGTTCGGCCCTAGGCCTAATCGGGTGGCTTACCAGTTTCTCCTAGAGAGAAACTTGTGGGCCACCCGTTTCTCCTAGAGAAACGGGCTGCCCACAAGTTTCTCTCTAGGAGAAACTGCTAGGCCACCCATTTCTCCTAGAGAGAAACGGGTCAGCCACCAGTTTCTCCTAGAGAGAAACTGGTAGGCCACCCGATTCGGCCTAGGGCCGAACCGGGTTGCCTACCCGTTTAAGCCAATTTTTTTTTTTAATATCTGTCGTGGACTCCCGTAGGCCAACCCGAGATAGAAAAAAATATGATATCAATTCATTTAAACGTACAATTAATTTTTTGATGTTTAATTTTAGGTATTAATTTTTCGGAAACGTAGATTTCATTTAGATAAATTACCGTATTGAACCCGAGATAGGAAAAAAATATTATATCAATTCATTTAAACGTATAATTAATTTATTGTTGTTTAATTTTAGGTATTAATTTTTCGGAAACGTAGATTTCATTTAGATAAATTACCGTATTGAACCCGAGATAGGAAAAAAATATTATATCAATTCATTTAAACGTATAATTAATTTATTGTTGTTTAATTTTAGGTATTAATTTTTCGGGAACGTAGATTTCATTTAGATACACTACCGTATTGAACCCGAGATAGAAAAAATTATAATATCAATTCATTTAAACATATAATTAATTTATTGTTGTTTAATTTTAGGTATTAATTTTTCGGAAACGTAGATTTCATTTAGATACACTACCGTATTGAACCCGAGATAGAAAAAATTATTATATCAATTCATTTAAACGTATAATTAATTTATTGTTGTTTAATTTTAGGTATTAATTTATCGAAAACGTAGATTTCATTTAGATAAATTAATGTATTGAACCCGAGATAGAAAAAATTATAATATCAATTCATTTAAACGTATAATTAATTTGATTTCCTGGTTATTTTTCAGACTTCAAGGGATGATGACGGTGGTCCGGACCTCGGCATACAACTAGCCGTGTTGTGACTGCATCCGCTCGGAGGCTTCGAATACATATGAGGACGATTGAGGAAGCATTACGGGCGCAGGAAGATGCTGAGCGTGGTGCAGTTCAGCAGCCGAGTGCTGAGAGTTTTGGAGTTCAGCATCAGGATGTTGCTGATGATCAGATGGACATAGCTGGATCAGTGCCTCCTCGACTAGGTCATTTGGCCCCCTATGTGTATGTCACGAGGGGTCAGGATGGACGTTTTATTGCTGTTGGGTCATCGTCATCCGATAAATAATTTGAATTATTTATTCTGCTTTATTAATTTTATATAGTTAATTTTTATTAATATTTCAATAGTTAAACTGTAATACGGTTAATATAATTTCAGCGGGTACATCCAAGCGCTTGAGGGATGCTCGTGATGACGATTGGGTAGTTAAGGAAGAGGTCCCCGGGGGTCCTGTTGATGGTTCTGTGATTCCCAGTTTCCTGGGACATGTAGCAGTTCGTATCTGGAGAGGGCATGAGAGGTGCGTCCTCAGTTGTCAAACGAGATCAGGGTACTGCAGTACGCTGGTGAAATGGTTCAATTCAACTTCTGAGCAGACACAAACGCTACTACAAGCATCTGCATTGGCACATCTACCATCTATCATGTACCCTCACATCAGCGCGGCTCTGATATCTGCTTTTGTAGAGCGTTGGCAGCCGGACACGGCATCATTTCACATGCCTTTTGGTGAGATGACCATTATGCTACATGATGTGTGGCAGATTTTGCATATCCCAGTGCAGGGCAATATGGTGACTGCTGACTTGGGTACGGATGAGCTTCAGGAGGCTGTTTGCGATTTGTTCGGGGTGTCTGGCGATGAGTTGCTGATGAGCCATTACCAGTCTGGTGGTATACGTGCCAGTTCCATCGTCGATTTATATAGTGTAGGACAGGTTCCAGAGACTGAGGCGATTGGTTGGATGTGGCTTATGTTGGGATCCACGTTGTTTGTAGATAAGAGTGGTAACCAGATCCGGCCCGCGTGTTTACTGGAGGTGCAGGATGGGGCAGATACAGTGAGCGGATACTCATGGGGCTCGGCTGCACTAGCATAGCTATATCGGTACTTAGGTATTGCTAGTAGAGGAGACTGCAGCCAGATGACGGGTTGTCTGACTCTTCTTTAGGCATGGATTTACGAGTACTTCCCGTGCTTCAGGCCTCATAGGGAGGGATTACCAGATGACCCCGACGTACCTAGGGCTTCCATGTGGCCATCTTATGTTACGGATAAGACAGAGGATCGGGTGATAGCATTTCGACGCCGGCTTGATAGGTTGACTCCTCTATAACGTTGACCTCGTGAACATTTCAAGAGCTTCTGCTTTCCGCCATGTTTGAAGGATGAAATTACTAGCTCGAATCCATTCGCAATTGCAATGCTTTTAGCCCATACAATAGCGTCAGAGTTTATAGGAAACACAGTATCCGTTTGGAAATAGACATTGTAATCAATCCCGTCGCCATATTCATTTTCTAATGGCACCTAAAATTAAATGCATATTATATTAGCTATAAATATTTTAACACGTACAAAGTACGTAAATTCCAGGTGAAATACAATTAATATTACCATTCTAAAAATCAGTTGTTATGATACAAAACACGTAAACGTAATATTTCTAATTTATAATAATCTTAAACATTATTAACGCTTCAATAAATATATACATTGCGGATAAAAATTCATTAAAGGTTAACGTAAACTCCAGCCATACCTATATTAATTTATGAATAAAACTAGATAAATTTACGTAAATGATAATTATTAATGTATCATTTATAATAATTATGATTTGCATACTAAGCTATTCAAATTAATAAATTATAGTGTATCAAAACATTAAATATTGTCCCGTATATAGTCTGAAATTGACAATTCAAAAAATTAAAAAGTATATCTTAAATTCATAATTTATATAATTTAAGCACAATTTTTATTAATATTTATTTATCAAAATAAAAAAAACATTAATTAAACCCGTTTTCCCCTAAAGAAAAACGGGTGGTGGACCCGTTTTTCCCTAGGAAAAACGGGTGGTGGACCCGATTTACTCTATGGAAAACGGGTCCAGAACCCGTTTTTCTCTAGGGGAAACGGGTTCCTCACCTGTTTTCCCTAGAGGAAAACGAGTGGCCAACCCGTTTTCCCCAAGGGAAAACGGGTTCGGACCCTAGTTTCCCCTGGGAGAAAACCAGACCCGTTTTCCCTACAGGAAAACGGGTAGGCCACAAGTTTTCCCCTAGGGAAAACGAGTGAGGAACCCGTTTTCCCTAGGGAAAACGACTCCTGGACCCGTTTTTCCCTAGAGTAAAACGGGTCCGACACCCGTTTTTTCTAGGGAAAAACGAGTCCACCACCCGTTTAAGCAAAATTCAACCAAAAAAAAATCGTTTTGATTTCAATTCGTTAAATTTCAAGTGTTTTAGGATTACTTGCTTACCTCGTCTTCGAAATCGTCCTTCTCCGGAGTTTTCGAATCCATTTTTTCGCAAATCAACGACTAGCCATGAGATAGAGAGAATATGAGATTTTCCAATGAAAAATGAGAAGGGCGATATTGTCCAACAGGGTGCGACAATAAGCGAAATGGGGACGACGAATAGCAAAACCCTAACTCATTGGTATCACAATTTTTTTACTTTTTAATGTTGGTTATCTTTTTGTTTTTCTTTAAAGAATCTAATTATTTTTTTAAAGAATCTAATTATTAAAAGGAAATCTAGCAATTAAAATTGTGGGTTGCTATATACCGTCTCTATTTTTCTACTCACCACTCCATTTTTACCATTTTTGCCCTCCTCTCATTTTTTTCAAAATTAAGAGTTTGAACTCCCCCCCCCCCTCACTTTTCAAACTCCTCCCCCCACTTTTTAAACTCTTCCCTTTTTCTTTCCTCATTTGAACATTACAACCCGAACACGTCATGGCAGGTCGTGGAGGCAGATGAAAAGGCGTGATCCGTCCCCCGGTAAGTTTCTAGACTTAAAATTAATTTTTTTTAATTTTTTTTGCTTTGGCAGGTTATTGACCCGCCATTATTGAAGGACGGGCGGGCCGTTTGGCCCGCCCTTTATGTATTAGTGATGGGTCACGGACCCGCCACGGCCAAAATCCATAGGATTTTGGCCTTGGCGGGCTGAACGGCCCGCCCCTATTCTAGGGATGGCGGGTGCCGAACCCGCCAGCTATTTTGATTATCGAATATTTTGTTCGCCACAACACGGAACCCGCAATTACCATCACCGTCGACATCGAGATAGGATTCAATATACGGCTTAATTAATTCAATGAGTTTGTCTGAATTCGGGTAATCTGAAATATCATATGATGTCACATCGGTACCTATAGTAATATAATTTTTTACAGTTTATAGACAATAAGTGGATGGAAAAAATAAAGAAAAACACATGAGTATGTAAATTAAAAATAAAAGTAAAAATTACCAGTAGAGCGGATCGAAGAGCTACGTCCACGACTCCTAGACGAACTGGTAGACCGAGCACATCCACGACGATTGTCACGGTACTCTTACGCACTCGGCATATGTTTGGTTGATAAACTCCCATTCGGTCGTCCTCGGACATCAATTTTTACTTCCGGTTCACAATATCCAGCTTCGTCCGGGTGAAGTTGATCATGAATCAATTGAGAAATGTTGCGCATAAAAGTTGGGTCGCTTTTATCGACTTCATCAACAAGAGAGTGAAAGTATGCCCGATCCTCAGTCCCATCAGCATAGTCGACATTATCAGTAGTGTCAGAATTACCATAGACAAATGTCTTCCAGAATATGTGTATCATCGAAATACTAACTGGTTTACGTCCGAGCTTCAATCTGCTAAGCTCGCATGCACACGGGATCTGCTGAGAGGTTCTCAAAATGCAGCCACAACGTTCTGTTGGTCCCTGGTAATTAGTTCTAAGGGGAGGTTAGGAACTAATATAACTTTTTCGTGTTTTAATTGAGCTGACTGGATGTTATTTTGAGAGTTTATTAACTCAGCCTTTGGTCAGCTTGGTGAGATATATCACAGGACAGCTTTAGTCAGATGTTGACCAAAGTTGTTTCCTTGAGAGTTAGGAATTGACACTCTTGGAGGTCAGCTTCTAACTCAGCAGAACTTACTTACTCAGGATCAGCTTAGGCAATTTATATGCTGAGTAAATAAAGCAAACAACACATGCAATTATAAGAGAGAGTTTAGAGATTACTCAGTATCACTTATCCTGGTTCGGCCTCTCTGCCTACGTCCAGTCCCCAGAGTCCTCTGAGCTTTTTGAATCCAATACTGAGCTCTTTAAAGGTAGAGCACAAACCAATTACAAGGCAGTTGAATATGCAAGAGTACCTTCCTCTATTCGTCTACTCAACTCCTACTAAGTGCTACAACCCAGCACATAGATTTCTCTACCACTGAAATGCTTACTACCAAGCACTCAGCTTTACACTCTCAATATTCCTATTGATCACAGACTTGTTCTTTTTAACTAAAGAACACTTTAGATGATTACAACTCAATCTAGCATTTACACATAGAACAGTTGATGTAAGATCCTTTTTGTATTTGAGTGCTTTTAAACTTTCTCTCTTGTATTTTTCTTTTGATGCTTGCATGCAATTTCCAGTTTTTCGATTGTCCTTTTATAGAAGGAAATCTGTAGATTTGATCGTTTGAAATGTTTTGACCGTTAATGTCAAAACGGCTCTTTTGGGGAACAATTTCTGGATAGCTTCAGACTGCACCGCCATTCCTTTTCTCTGTTTTCTTCAGGCGTCAGGTTTGTCTTCTAGCGTCTGGTTTGTCTGTTTACGTCAGTTGTCTTTTTCCAATAATCCATCGTCCCATGACTCTTGGAATGAGTCTTTTAGGTGTCTTCGAGGTTCCAATTATTGGTGCAGAAGATTGGCAGACTTCGTCTTTTAGTGAACGGATCCTTCATGCTGTCCTGACTGTTACTCAGCTTCATTTGTTCTTTTTGAATGTTCGTCGTTCATGCTGAGTTTCTTCAAGGTCAGCTCCATTTTGTTTAACCGCTCCTGAAGAAGTCTTCAACTTTAGTCAGCTTCGATTTTCTTCTGAATTATACCCCACTCATCTTCTATTTTGTCATGCTGAGTTCCGTTCTACTCAGCTTCGCTTGTGCTGGCTTTTGTCCTGTCTTTACTTTATATTTTTGTGCACTCAATATTTAACAAACATATTAGTACAATTAAATCAAAGCATCTAAATTTAATTGCCTCTTAATCATGGATGATTTTGTCAAATCAAAATCTTGTGGAAAGGTGTTTCAACACGTTCATCCACTTCATGACTCAACTTTTTCATACGCAAATATTCACTTCCAAGCAACTCCAAACAGTGGTGGAACACTTTACATGACAGGTGGCTGAATGGAAATCCGGAGTACAATACATGTTTACGCTGTCTTCTTGAAGACTCAAGACTACCACTAATATGAATAAAATTGTATTAACAATCAAAATATATCCTAATAAATGCAAATATAATGGTAACAGTAGCAAAATAGAATAAATGTATACCTGATCTTGATTACTTGCAATTCAATCTCGTTGTGAACCTTCGCCCAAACTGTATCGAGGGCTCCAGTGGAGGAATTCAGCCATTTCTTTAAAGAAGAATGTTCATTCTCCACTCTGCATGTAGTTGTGTTTCCAAAATGAAGGAAATTTTTCGTCCACGCAACAACGAACTTCTCCTTGTGGCATAACCATGTCTTCTCAACATAAGATATCACATGACCATACATTCTCATTTGATCTTTCATCTTCGCCACATTAATGTCAAATTCATCTACTGTTAGAGAATTAATTATTTTCTTCCATCTTCCATTCTTAAAACCATGTGCAAATTTCATGTCTTCGCCCATAAGTTTGTAGACCCTATTTTCTACATCCTTGTTGATATGCCAGGTACATAACATGTGTGCAGAATCTGGAAATACCTCACTAACAGGCGTCATCAATCCCAACTCTCTATCAGTCAAAATAACAGTCGGGTTAACATCAAACCCGATCAAATTTCTCAACCGCTCCATGACCCAACGATAGCTCAACTCGGTCTCATCCTTCATAATAGCATAAGCTATCTTGAAGTTTTCGTTACATGGAGTCATCCCAACAATTCAAAGAATGGCATTCTATACTTGTTGGTTTTGTACGTTGAATCCATTCCAACATACCAGTAATATGTTCGAAATAACTTAACAGAAGATGGATGTGCCATAAATACATGAGTTAACATACCTGTTTCTGGATCAGCAACACTAGAATGAGAATAATTATTCTCCACGGCAAGATGGAAAAACTAACTAATCATATCTCTACCCTCAAACTCATCCTTCCTCAATCAGTCTCTGTAATTATATACATGCTTTATTGTTGGATTGTCTCCGGGATGTTGTGTACGAAGTGCCATCATAATAGCACACGTCTTTGCTTGATACGAACTCATTTCACGCATAATTTGTTTCGATGCGGGACTGAGTTCGCTCATCTGTCGGTGTCCTTGTGGATAAACACACAATTCATGATTATGCTTACCCTTCTCTCCGGCATAAACAATGATCTCCCAACCCGAAAAATCTTTCAATTGTTTGACTTTAATCCGGAAAGGACACCCACACGCCTTAGTTTTAGTTTTCCTACATGAATCATCTTCTAAAGGATTCGTATTTCCTCTATATCGTTCACCACGTGAACATCTTAGAAGCTTTTCTATTCCGTCGTGTTTGTGCAAAGAAATAACAATCTCGAAACCATTTTTTCTTGCCACGGCTTTAGCCCACTGAATCGCTTCTATACTTGTATGGAAAAATACGCTTGTAATGAAACATGGACTATAATCAATCCCGTCACCAATCCAAACGTTGTCCGATTCCTGAAATTAAAAAAAAATCATGAATATTTGAACTAAACGAGAAAAAATAGGCCAAATACGGCTAAAACAACGGCTTTCGGAGCCGTTGTATTTGGCTTGGGCGGGTCCAAGACTCGCCCCTAGTCATTGACAAACGGGTCAAATGACCCGCTGTCTTTAAGCGTTGGTGGGTCACAGACCTGCCTGTCTGTAAGACATGGCGGGTCCGTGACCCGCTAGTATCTACATAATGTCCGTCCGCACACGAGTAATGGCGGGTCCAAGACCCACCATTACTATGTTGATGGCGGGTTCCGGACCCGCCATCAACAAAAAAAAATAGAAATTTTTTCAATTTTTTCTTAAAAAATTAAATATTTAAAGATTTAGGTTCGATTTTTACGTCATTTGGGAAGAAATCTTCGTACTCCGAGGTTCTCGGATCCATTTTCCGTTACTTTTTGTTTTTTTTGGAAGAGAGGGAAAAAGTTTCAATTTTTTAGGCAAAACACGGTGGGCAAAAATGGTAAAAACAGGACGATAGTGGGAAAATAGGGGCAGATTTTTAAAATTTTAAATTTAATTGCTAGATTCTTTATACAAATTTTTTACATTTTAATATTGGTTATATATACATATTTCTAATAGATTAATTAATCTCTAAATCATGTCATTATCAAAATATGAGGAATCGAAAGGAGAAAAACATATCATGTTTGCACCTGAAATAGGAGACCTAGGCAGTGGAAAATAAAAAAAAGAGACGGGGAGGGGGAGAAGTTTAAATTTAAATATAAATATAAATATAGTGATAAGTGATACCTATATAAAAAGACTGAAAATAGTTTTAAAAACAATAGGACTCAATGACATCGTTCAAGAAGATAAAATAACAAATATAATAATTCTAAAGATTTGATAAGATTACATCTCTGGTAACTTTTTAAGAAAATTACACATAAGCTAATTGTTTTAGGTTGTGACATGTGGACTAATATAATAATAGTATTAAAATTAGTATATGAGCAATACCTTAAGGATTTAAGTTACGATTTTAAACTTAATTGTCTTTCAAGATGTAGTGCCGTTTGTTTCCATTTTTCAGAACTACTTTTTACCTTTGAAGTCTAATTATGAGACAAAAAGTGTTTAGTAAAATTTCGAAACAACTGTTTTTTAGTCAAAGATAAACTAATATCTGAAGGAAAATAGGCAAACGTTTGGCAGCGGAAATATAAAATTTTTTACCTATTTCCTTTTCCCAAGATCCGTTAATCGTTATTTCATATAAGGACGGATTGAACATAAATACCTTTATGACGATCAATCTACCGTTGCAAACGAAGTGCCCACAACTTCGAAAGAGATGAAAATTGTCTACCAATCTGCCCCTACCCTAACAGACCTTCCAGACCTCCGAACGACAATCCCAACGGTGGAAACATGGAAGAATATGTCTAGAAGCTCTTGTCCAAAAATCGTGACAATCCGACGCTTCAATCTCCAGGAATCCGCGAAATCGTGAACTGACCTGATCTAGGAGGAGCAAAACGAATTTCTCATTTTGTATGTGTTTTCTACATTCATGAACATAACAAAACATATAAGTAAACGATTAGAACTCAACCAAGCAATAGCAATCAATATAGATTGCCTCTAATTAATCAACACAAGATCAGGGATAAAAAGAAAGAGATGAAATCAATTGATTCGGAAGCAAGCGGTGGAATTCTGTCCTCTACTGTAGGGTCGAAATTCTCAGTCTGTAGGGAGACTAGGTCAGCCGAAATTTACAGCTAAAGGGGGTTTATATAGCCTCTTCCATCTAAACCCTAGTCAGATAGAATTAGGTTACTGAATAAGAATTTAATTCGGAATAAAACTCTTATTGTTATTATCTGTAATTATATCTAAATATAAAGATAATAATAACTTATTAATAGGATAATAATAGAAGCAATTTAATCTCATTAAACCTCCTAACTTATTTATCCTATAATTAATTTAATTCACAATCATAATCTGATTATAATTGTTTAAAAATAAATTAATTCCTTTATGTATTTAACACATAAATTCGCCTCCCTCATGTTACTGGGCCTTAATGGACTCAGTTGGGCTTCCGTCAATTAATTAACATATGTTTCTTTTTTGGGTTCCAAGTCTTATGTGTGACCCATTAGGTTCTTATTGCTTCTAGCCTTATACAACTATTAAATTAATTTTCTCAGAATTATATTTAATCTTTGTATAACGGAATGAGTACGCGAACTGTGATTGGCAGATCCGAAACATTCCCCCAGAGCTATAAGAAGACAGGTTGATTCCGTCGTTGACCTTTCCGTATTAGTTACAGTATAATTCGATCCTTCATCAACTACATCCTTGAACTGAATCTTATGACTATGGATAATGTCAAGTCATATATAGCGAGACGTTCGTTTTACTTGTACAGACCGAGTTAACTCCAATTAGATAGGTTAAGTGAAATCTGCATTTCAAGTCTTAAGCTATCACCTTGCAAGGATTTAGAGTTAAGTCTTCCACAAGCGATCATTGGACGTATCTCCCATTTATCAGGAGTGACAAATGCTCAATCCAATGTATAACTATCCTGCAATCACTTTCTGTGACACCCAACGTCTGACGTTCACACCCCAGAGTCATCTCTGTTATGGATCGTGTTACAACAGGATTAAAGCATCACATTCCATAATCCAGAATCACTAATTAACATTCCTTTGAGTCTTAGGATTACTTATACCTATTAATACCAATGAGATGAACAGGTGACAAGGATAAATCTACCCATCCTGTCATCTCAAATCGGGTCCCCAATCCTAATGAACTCTTTTCATTGGATCCATGTAACTGTCCAGATATCTGCATATCTGAAGCTTGTGAGATCAGTTCTCTGTCTTAACAGAAAACATTGTTACATGCAAGTCTCAACAGTGTTATGTCAATCCCTATTCAAAACATATCAATTGACTTGGGGTGGTTTTAAGTTTATTAGTTTATTATAATGTTTCGTCTCACTTCATGCTTGTATGAACACTTTATAATCACTTTAAATAAACTTAGGGATTTGCTTTTATTAGACTTATTTAGTTCTTTAAAAGAGGTTGCCTTTATATGGTTATGAAACCATATCTTATTAAAACAAATGACATAAAGAACAATTCATTTACATTAGGTTTATATCCTGGAACAATTGTCTATATGACACTAAACCCCAACAATATCTGCTGTCTATCCGTAACAGCAATAGCAAACAGGAACAACTGAAACAAACGGGTCTGTAATGTGAGGATCTAAACAATTTTAGAAAGTTAAAAGACTTTAAGTGAATTTTTTTTTATTCCGAAAGACTTAATTGATTTTTTTAAAGTAAAGGTAGACACAAATTTCGACTTTTTTTTTATCAGAAAGAAATCTCTTTATTAAAACAGAACAAGATTACATTTATCAGTTTGACAGAGTCCTAAAATCTGGGGAGGAGCTTCCTCAATCCAAATTAGAGGATTCTTATGAATTCTAGCCAGTTTCGCCAATGCGTGAGCCACAACATTTCCATTTCTTTTAACATGCGAGAAATGTACTTCGTGAAAGTCATTTATTCGATAGAAAGCATCCTCAAGCAGCATTCTTCACGCACCAGCAGTCTCCCCCTCTCTCGCCATTGATGCTGCAATATTTGCATTGTCCATTTCCACGACAATCCGCTGCCAGCCTCCATCTCTCGCGAGCTCTAGACCCTTTAGTACGGCCTGTAATTCTGCTATTTCCACACTCATCGACAGCCCTGTTGGAATCGCAGTAGTTAACAAAACTTCTCCATCCCCGTCTCGTATGACCACCCCTATGTTGAAACACCTTTCCACAGGATTTTGATTTGACAAAATTAATTAAGTGAAATTAAATATTTTATAACACATTAAGTTTAAAATGCTTTGATTTATTGTTACTAATGTGTTTGTTCAATGTTGAGTTTATAATTGTTATAAGACATAAAGATCATAAGGCCTAAGCCCTATATGGAAGTCAAAGCCCAAGTCAAACAAGCCCAAGATCACTCAGCCCGCGTATTTCAAAACGCTACCGTTGAGTATTGAAACGGAGCTCACCAATGAAGGATCGAGAAGATCCACGTAGACAACTTCGGCATGAAGCTGCTGAGCTGTCTCGACAAAACGTACAAGACAGCAGCTGACCACAAAGCAGCTTCCAGACAAAGTATTTCCTCCTTTGGTAAAGAACAGAAGATGCAGGAAGCTGTCTGTTTGACATTACCCGATTTGGAGGAACATACTGTCACACTGATCGAAGAACAGAAGATGCTGGAATCTGATTGGCCAAGAGAACTGCTGACAGACTGAGTGAAAACGACCTGTAGTCGTTTCCCTCCAACGGTTATTTCGAAATTCGAAATAACCAGAAGCTCTCACAGCTCTCTATAAATAGAGCATTCAGAATCCACATTCAACAGAGAACTTTGAGCAAAAGCCGTTACGCTGACCAAACGTGTACAAAAGTTCTCCATCAAAAGCAAAGCAAATTCTTACACTACAAGCTTATTCATTTGTGTAAAAGTCTAGAGTGATTGATCCTCGATCATCTAAGGTGTTCTAGCAATTGTTGTTTAGGACAAATCTTAATCATTTCTAGGAATAGAAAGGAGAGGCTGAGTACTCGGTTTTAAGTACTCAGCAGAGAGATTAGGATTGAGTAGAAGTATAGAGGAAGGTACTCTTGTCATACTCAATTGCTGATATTGTAAAAGGTTTGAGGCTCTACCTTTAAAGAGCTCAGTAGAGGATTTGAAATCTCGGAAGTGTTCCGGGGACAGGACGTAGGCTTAGAAGAAGCCGAACCTGGATAAATCTGCTGAGTGAAGTATTTCTAAACATTAACTCCTTATTTATATTGCTTGCTTAAAACAAACTAAAACTGACCAAGTAAAAGAGGTCAAGCTGAGTTGTGCGCTGCCAACGAATTAGTTCAGGAATAGACTCCAAGTGCTATTTCCTGACCTAAGCAACGAAACTAACCTAGTCACTAATTGACTAAGCCAGTGTCTTGTCGATTGATCAGCGCCGCTGTTATATAATCTTTTCTCAGAGAAAAGAAATCTGCCCTAATCATTTTAAAAGGTAGAATAGTTCCTAACCCCCCTTTGGAACTATACTTGCAACCTTACAAGGGACCAACAAGTGGTATCAGAGCTTAAAAGCTCATTACTAAAGGTCTAACAACCTTGAGTTGATCCACACCATGGGTGAAAATAGCACTCGGTTTCTCCCTGGAAACCAGACAACTCAGATATTATCTGAGGGGCTGTCCATTACTAGGTCTCCCCTATTCTTCGGGTCAAACTATACTTTTTGGAAGAATAGGATGAAGAACTTCATTCAAGCTACAAACATGAGTGCCTGGCTATCTATAGTCCAAGGCCCGTTTGTACCTGTGAAAGTTGTTGCTGGCCAGTCAGTTGTTAAAGCTGAGATTGAATGGACAGAGGATGATCTCAAGAAGCTTCAAAACCATGCTTCGGCTATTAATATGCTTCACTGTGCGCTCGATGCTGCAGAATATAACAAAATCTCAGGTTGTGAGTCGGCACAAGAGATCTGGAAGAAGCTGGAAGTCACCTACGAGGGAACAAACAAAGTAAAAGAATCCAAGGTGAATCAGCAGATGAGACTGTACGAGCTGTTCGAGATGAACAATGATGAGGGCATTTCAGACATGAACGCAAGGTTCACCAACATCATTAATGAGCTCAAGAGACTTGGGAAAATCTTCACTGAGGAAGAACAAGTCAAAAAGATACTCAGGAGTCTTCCAAAAGACTGGCAAGTAAAGAAGACAGCAGTTGAGGAAGCTCAGGATTTAACCACCTACAAATATGACGAACTCATCGGTTCATTGCTGACCCATGAGATATCCATGAAAAACTTTGAGGTGAAGGAAAAATCTGATGACAAGAAGCAGAAGTCACTTGTCATGAAGGCTGACTCCACTGACGGGAGTTCAACTGATGATGAGGAGATGGCCATGTTCACAAGAAAGATGAAGAGGTTGTTCAGGAAGAACGACAAATATTCTAAAAAGCCTTACAAAAGGTTTGATAAGTATAAAGCTGACTCAAGCGACAACAAATACAGAAAGGACAGCTCAAAGCCCATTACATGCTTTGAGTGCCATCAAGCTGGCCATATTAAGTCGAACTGCCCCACGCTGAGGAAAGACAAGAAGAGTGGGAAGAAGGCAATGGTGGCTACTTGGAGTGACAGTGATGAATCTTCATCAACAGAAACTGAGGCCACCGAGTCAGCAAAGATATGCTTTATGGCTAACGAACTTGCTGAGCCATGCGTCTCTGAGCATGCTGACCCATCCATCGCATCAGATGATGAAGAGCAATCAAATGAGGTAATTTCTCTTCCCCAACTCAGAAACGATATGGTTAATGCCCTGAGTGATCTCTATACACTTGTTAAGAAGTGTAATAAAAAGGTTAGAGCACTCAGCAGGCGCTGTGACGAAGTGGAAGAGGTCAAACTGAGTGACCTCAGATACCTTCTTCAGGACAATTCGACTCTGCATGATAACATGAAGATCATGCATGAGTATATGTCTGAAGTCCAGTCAGCTTCAAAGAAACTGAGGAAGGACGTCACAACCATCCAGAACCAACTAAAGGTTCCTAAGAAAAATAACATTCCTCTGAGAACTCAGTACCAAGGTACTCAGCAGAGATGGAAGTCAGGACCCAAAAAGAATTGGGTACCTAAAAGTAACTAGTTACAATGCAGGTAAGCCTGAGATGTGCCGAGAAGTAAAAAATGTGGTATATTGACAGCGCATGCTCAAGGCATATGACGGGTGATGAAACTCAATTCATCACGTTTGAACGTAAACGAGGAGGAAGTGTAAGTTTTGGAGACAACAAGAAGGGTAAGATAGTAGGCTCAGGAACCATCGGAGGTAATCCTACTATTGAATCTGTCTCCCTAGTCAGCGGACTCAAATATAACTTACTCAGCGTAGCTCAGCTATGTGACAATGGGAGAAAAGTTATATTTGATGCTACTGGATGTAAAATATACGAGGGTAAAACTAATGAGTTAATCTTAACTGCCCCTCGGATAGACAATGTCTTCATGCTGAACCTTGAAAAGAAGTTTTCAAAAACTGTATGCTTAGTCACAAAGGAAGAAAATTCCTGGCTATGGCACAGGAGACTTGGTCATGTAAGCATGGACCTCCTGGCCAAATTAGCAAGAAAGCAATTGGTTGAGGGACTGCCTGAACTTAAATTTCAAAAAGATCAACTATGCCATGATTGCCAAGCTGGAAAACAAACCAAACAATCTTTTCATAGTAAAAACATTGTCTCAACTAAACGTCCGTTAGAGTTACTACACTTGGATCTCTTTGGTCCAGTCCAGCCGCTGAGTCTGGGTGGAAGGAGATTTTCCTTGGTCATTGTAGATGACTTCTCTCGGTATACGTGGGTTATCTTGCTGACCAGCAAGGATGAGACCTTTGAGACATTTTCAAACTTGGTTAGAAAAATTGAAAATGAGAAAGACCTAAAATTAGCTCATATCCGTAGTGATAACAGTGGAGAATTCAAAAACCAAAAGTTTGTTGAATTCTGTGAAGCCAGCGACATTGACCACAACTTCTCTGCTCCTAGAACGCCTCAGCAAAATGGGGTTGTTGAAAGGAAGAACAGAACTCTGGTTGAGATTGCCAGGACAATGCTGGATGAGCATAGGCTTCCAAAGTATTTTTGGGGAGAAGCTGTTAACACAGCATGCTATATTCTGAATAGGGCTCTAGTTAGACCTATACTTAAGAAAACCCCCTATGAACTTTGGAAAGGACGAAAGCCCAACATTGGATACTTTCGTGCCTTTGGCTGTAGATGTTTTATTTTAAATACCAAAGATAGCTTAGCCAAATTTGATTCAAAAGCTGATGAGGCTATCTTTCTAGGCTACTCAACAAACAGCAAAGCATACAGAGTTTTTAATAAGAGAACCCAAGTATTAGAAGAGTCTATACATGTGCAATTCGATGAAACTGACCCTGCAGGAAGATACCAGCCGCTGATAGAAGATGAACCAAACTCAGCACCTGCTGATCAAGAACCAGCTACTGAGTCCTTCACAAAACGGCTGACCAAGAGTAAGAGTGAACCTAAGATTACTTTCACTAACCCATCTACTTCTGCAGAGAATGTTGAAACACAAATAGAACAAGACACGAATCTACCCAAGGAGATAAGAGTCCCAAGAGGGCATTCAGAAAATGCAATTCTTGACTCAGCTGGAAATACGCTGATGACAAGGAATCAACTAAGGAAGTATCTCGGCAATGTAGCTTTCGTCTCAGTTCAGGAGCCGAAGAACTTTGCCGAAGCTGAGCATGACGAATTCTGGATGAATGCCATGCAAGAGGAACTCAACCAATTCAGGAGGAATAATGTATGGGAGCTAGTGCCACATCCAATGAGCCAAAAGACCATTGGAACGAGATGGGTCTTCAGGAACAAGCTGGATGAACAAGGAAACGTAGTCAGAAACAAGGCAAGACTTGTAGCTCAGGGCTACAGTCAGCAAGAAGGTATTGACTATGGTGAGACCTTTGCCCCAGTGGCAAGGCTAGAAGCAATTAGGATTTTATGTGCATATGCATCTTACATGAATTTTAAACTGTTTCAAATGGATGTTAAGAGTGCATTTCTTAATGGAGTAATAAACGAGGAGGTCTATGTAAATCAGCCTCCAGGGTTTGAGGATCCTAAGTTCCCAAACCACGTTTACAAACTCAAAAAGGCTCTATATGGTCTCAAGCAAGCACCACGTGCTTGGTATGAGAGGCTGACCAACTTCTTACTGACTAGAAATTATGCCAAAGGTCAAGCTGATACAACCTTATTCATTAAGAGAAAGGGTAAAGATACCCTGCTGGCACAAATATATGTAGATGACATCATATTTGGTGCTACTAATGAATCTATGTGCAAGGAATTTAGCAAGCAAATGCAGACTGAATTCGAAATGTCAATGATGGGAGAACTCAACTTCTTCCTTGGACTTCAAATTAAACAAGGAAAGAATGGCATATTCATCAGTCAAGCTAAATATGCCAAGGAGATATTGAAGAAATATGAACTAGAACATTGTAAGCCAATATCCACTCCTATGGGCACTGACACTGTCCTCTGTGCTGATGAGAATGGTAAGTCAGTAGACAGCAAGTTGTACCGAGGTATGATTGGCTCTTTACTTTACTTAACAGCAAGTAGGCTGGACATTCAGTTCTCAGTATGTTATTGTGCTAGATATCAGGCTAACCCTAAGGAATCCCATTACATAGCTGTAAAAAGGATCCTTAGATATTTGCAAAGCTCAGTAAATGCAGGTTTGTGGTATCCAAATACTCATGACTTTACACTCATTGGATACACTAACGCTGACTATGGACGGGACAAGCTCGAAAGAAAAAGCACCTCTGGAGGATGCCATTTCCTAGGAAGCTGTCTTGTATTTTGGTTCAGTAAGAAGCAGGCGTCAGTAGCCCTGTCCACAACTGAAGCTGAGTACATTACTGTTGGAAGCTGTGTTGCTCAAGTCCTATGGATTAAGCAACAGCTTGAAGATTATGGTGTTCAAACAAAGACAATTGAAGTTAAATGCGACAACAAAAGTGCAATTGACCTCTCAAAGAACCCAATCCAGCACAGCAGGATGAAGCATGTCAGCATAAGACATCACTTTATCAGAGATTATGTACTCAAGGAAGAAATCAAGCTGACTTATGTACCAACCGATGAGCAGCTCGCTGATATCTTTACAAAGCCTCTAGCACGAGAGCAATTCAGCATACTGAGAGAAGCCATTGGTATGTTTAATCCACTGTCTTAAATTCCTAAGTAAAAATGTGATATGATGCATGCTGAATGAATGTTAACATGCTGAGTGTTTTAAAGAGTATCTGTCAAAATCACATGCCCAGAAATAAATGCACACTGTGTGAGTTATCTCATGCCGAGTAACTAACCTCTATAACTATCCGTTGAACAAAACTGACTACTCAGAATATGAAACGTTTATATCAACAAACGCTGAGTAAAAGTAATTATTAGCATTTAATGCCACCACACGCGTAATGACACATGTACTGCGCATGCGCCAAATACGTCTTAAAGTGTCATAAATGTCAGATTTTCTGCCGATTGGACAACCCAAGGGCAAAACCGACCAAAATTCAAATGGAAATCCAAGTTAAAAATCTATAAATAGTGGATATTAACCCACTACCTTCTCTTCATGCGCACTGAACTTTAGAAAGCTTCAGAATTTTCCTTAAGCACTTAAGAGCTTCAGAACTTTAAAAAAATATCCTTAAACAAAAGTACCTTCTCTCCAACCCTCAAATCCACTGATCAGGCTGGTCCTTCAACTAGCATGGTAAGAAGGATGATCAAGGTACACTCTTGGGCCAAGAATCAAGAAGTACTAAGGAGTCGATACTTTCACTTTGGTTTCGTCTCTTCTGAGAAACCATTCTGTGAATGGATCAAAAAGAACAAATGGAAAGGTCTCTTCTCTCTTTCTGGACAAACCTATCCCACGATAGTGAGAGAATTCTACTCCAACATGCACGTTGATGCAGATGACTCTGACTACTTAGAGACCACAGTTAAAGGTCAAAAGATAGTGATAACTCCTGAATATCTAGCAACACTGCTAGATATACCAAATACAGGGATCCAGTTCAGGACAACAAAGGAGCCAATACCAAAAGCCATCGCAGAAAAGATGAAGGGGTTCTGTAAACCCAGAGACTACAAAGGAGAAGTACCCAGCACCTGCATGGGCAAAAATCAGAAGATGGTCCACTTCATGCTGACCAACTTCATCTTTCCTAAACTCAGCTCACCCTCATCCGCCTCCAACTTTGAACAATGCTTCATCTGGCACATGCTGACCAGCACTCCATTCAATCTTCCTGTCTTTTTGGTCGGAGCTTTTCAACGAAGTGGACGGAAGCTCCGTTTGGGTTCTCTCATCACAAAGATAACACAGGAGCAAGTGGAGGAAGCTGACTCTGACAGGACAGCCGGTGAAAATGCTCAAGCTGATCAAGCTACTACTGAGTCAGTCGATGGAGTTGAACAACATCAAGAACAAACTGACCAGCAACCTGCCGATCAGAACATACAAGGCTCTCCATCCCAAGCTGATGAGAATCAAGCTAATCTTCCCCATGTACAAAAGCCCAGAAGAAGAAGACTGGTAAAGGCCAGCATCTTAGACCAACCAGTCAGCGCACCGGTACATGATCCTTCCAAGGTAAATATGACCTTCTTTAGGAAGCCAGTTCCTTCTGCACCAACTCCTCAGCCTTCCCAGGCCTTAGAAAAACAAGCCTCTGTTTCTACACAGGAACATGCCGAACAACCTAACCCTGTAAATCCAACAATCCACACCGAGCAAACTCAAGAAGAAAACATAGCACCCGTCAGCTCTGAACCTATCCAACTTGACCATTCCACTGAAGCTGACCCTGCTCACCAAATATCTGGACAACAAACACTTGAGCAGAACCCAACACTAACTCCAGTCCCTGACCCAACAACCTCTTCTTTACCTGGTCAAACTGATATCTCTCAGGCCACAACCAATGTTACTGAGTCTAGTCAAAGAATCATTGACTCAGTGCAGGCCCTGATTCGAGACATTCAACACTCAACTCCTCCTGCTGCTGCCATTTCTCCCATTGAGTCTACTCAGCCCTCTCAAGTAACTCAACTTCTCAATGAAGTTAAGGAACTTAAAGACCTGCTAAGTATTCTCCTATCTTCGCAAGCACAGCACGCTAGGCAGGATTCGATTGCTAAACTGGCCGAGATCCAGCTGACCACTGTTCAATGCCTCGCTACTCTATCTACCCAGATCCAGAACCTGTCAGCTGTGAATCCCAATCTCGCCACTTCTTCTGAGTTAAAGATGTTGTTTGCTCAGCTTCACACTGAACAGAACAAGACCAATGCTCAGCTTGCAAACACATCTCAATGCTCGATGGAGCAACTAAGTGAGGCAGTTCGTCTACTAAACCTTCACAAAGAGGAAATGGACACCGATCAACTCAAACAGGATCAAATACTGACCAATTCCCAGAAGATTTTTGACCATGTAAGACACAATAATCTTCAGCGCGAGCACTATGATACTTCACTTCTCAAAACCTTCCACAACTCCTTTGCTGCGCTGACAGACACAATCACATGGCTGGGAAAAGGCCAAGCCTATGTGCTCAGTATGCTTAGCGCTGCTGCCATTGGTATTAATCCTGAAGTCCTCGGCAACGGTGCTCCTATTTTCGATGGGTTAGACGAAAGTGCTGATCGTTTAAAGACCTTCTCTGCTGAGCTCACCAGAGCTGTTCTTTTGGACTCCTTCAAGTTGCCTCCACCTGGTGCTGGCAAAATGGGGGAGAAGAAAGATCAGCGAAGAACTCAAGCTGAAGGCAGTCAGCAAAAGAAGAAGAAATAGATAGCTCATTTAAACATAGTCTATACTTAGTTATTTCCTTCTTCTTATGTATGCTGACTATTCTATGTTATCTAATATAATACTTGCATTATCAATCCAACTTGTGTTACTTATCCTACCATGCTAAGGCTCTGTTCTTTATCACTGAAAAAAACTGAACTGAACTGAACTGAACTGAACTGAACTGAATGCTGCTGAACTGAACTGAACTGAACTGAATGATACTGAATACTGAACTGAACTGAATTTAACTGAATGCTACTGAACTTAACTGAATGATACCGAACTTAACCGAATTTAATCGAACGTAACAATAATGATGATATTAGACTTTAAAATAATTTAATGATAATATTGGACATTAATAAGCTTATAATAATAATAATAATAATAATATTTCTACCAAAAAAAATAATATCAATAATAAATAAACATATTATTAAAGATTAAACTAAATTAAATATCAAATAAAATCTAGGTTCGATAAAATCCTATGACATTAAATAAAAATGAGTCTAATTTAAATTAAAAATATAAATTACATACAAACACAAATTTATATATAATTTAAAGCCTATGAAATTAAATACAAATTTTTATATGAATACAAACTCTTAATGTAAACGTATTAATATAATATTTATTTACTTTTCGCAAAATTTATAAATAAGTTGCACCAAATAATTATAATTATAATAAATAATAATAATGTATATAATGACAAAGCATAAATTATATATAAATATAATTATAATGAAAATAGATAAATTAATATATAATAAATTATAATAATTATAATAAATTGCTGAAATTATAAATAAATAATGATAATAATAATAAATTATATATAAATAATAATAATATATAATAATTATAATAAATAATGATAAATTATTGAATACTGAAACTGAATACTGAAACTGAATACTGAACTGAACTAAACTGAACTGAACTGAACTGAACTGAACTGATTACTACTGAACTGAACTGAACTGAACTGAACTAAACTGATTGTTACTGAAATTAAGTAATAAAGAACAAGGCCTAAGTATTATGAATGCATCTTCTAAGTACAAATTAAACTCAGTAAATGAGTAGAATACCTATTAAATGCATGCTGCGTAGAAATTAATGGTTGAACCTGTCTAAACTAAACCATTGAACAAATAAATTACTCAGCGCTCTGTCACTATACATTACTTCCGCTGTATACTGAGTAAAATAGAATATGTCCCATAAGCTGACCTATACCTGAAAACTGATCTTAGACTTATTCAATTAAACCTTAGAATGTTTAGAATAAAACTAAGTCAGTAGCTCAGCCCTGACGGGGGAGTTCACTTAATCAAAAAGGTCAACTATCATGGGGGAGCTCAACGCTGAGTTCCTTACTGATTAGTTTTGCCAACATCAAAATGGGGGAGTTTGTTGAAACACATTTCCACAGGATTTTGATTTGACAAAATTAATTAAGTGAAATTAAATATTCTATAACACATTAAGTTTAAAATGCTTTGATTTATTGTTACTAATGTGTTTGTTCAATGTTGAGTTTATAATTGTTATAAGACATAAAGATCATAAGGCCCAAGCCCTATATGGAAGTCAAAGCCCAAGTCAAACAAGCCCAAGATCACTCAGCCCGCGTATTTCAAAACGCTGCCGTTGAGTATTGAAACGGAGCTCACCAATGAAGGATCGAGAAGATCCACGTAGACAACTTCGGCATGAAGCTGCTGAGCTGTCTCGACAAAACGTACAAGACAGCAGCTGACCACAAAGCAGCTTCCAGACAAAGTATTTCCTCCTTTGGTAAAGAACAGAAGATGCAGGAAGCTGTCTGTTTGACATTACCCGATTTGGAGGAACATACTGTCACACTGACCGAAGAACAGAAGATGCTGGAATCTGATTGGCCAAGAGAACTGCTGACAGACTGAGTGAAAACGACCTGTAGCCGTTTCCCTCCAACGGTTATTTCGAAATTCGAAATAACAAGAAGCTCTCACAGCTCTCTATAAATAGAGCATTCAGAATCCACATTCAACAGAGAACATTGAGCAAAAGTCGTTACGCTGACCAAACGTGTACAAAAGTTCTCCATCAAAAGCAAAGCAAATTCTTACACTACAAGCTTATTCATTTGTGTAAAAGTCTAGAGTGATTGATCCTCAATCATCTAAGGTGTTCTAGCAATTGTTGTTTAGGACAAATCTTAATCATTTCTAGGAATAGAAAGGAGAGGCTGAGTACTCGGTTTTAAGTACTCAGCGGAGAGATTAGGATTGAGTAGAAGTATAGAGGAAGGTACTCTTGTCATACTCAATTGCTGATATTATAAAAGGTTTGAGGCTCTACCTTTAAAGAGCTCAGTAGAGGATTTGAAATCTCGGAAGTGTTCCGGGGATAGGACGTAGGCTTAGAAGAAGCCGAACCTGGATAAATCTGCTGAGTGAAGTATTTCTAAACCTTAACTCCTTATTTATATTGCTTGCTTAAAACAAACTAAAACTGACCAAGTAAAAGAGGTCAAGCTGAGTTGTGCGCTGCCAACGAATTAGTTCAGGAATAGACTCCAAGTGCTATTTCTTGACCTAAGCAACGAAACTGACCTAGTCACTAGTTGACTAAGCCAGTGTCTTGTCGATTGATCAGCGTCGCTGTCATATAATCTTTTCTCAGAGAAAAGAAATCTGCCCTAATCATTTTAAAAGGTAGAATAGTTCCTAACCCCCCTTCTGAACTATACTTGCAACCTTACAAGGGACCAACACCCTATTCCTCCTTGCGCTCCATCTACCCATAATGCATCCATGTTCACTTTTACCATTGTCGCTGGTGGTGCTACCCATTTTGTCAATTCCGTTTGATTCCCTATTGTTCTGTCTCCCGGGTTAGAGATCTGGGTATCGGTCTGGTTTTTTGCTGTCTGCCATTCCGTTTGAATTGCTTCTGCACGATCAACGATCTCTTCTTCCACAAACTCATTGGCCTTGTGAATAAGCTGGTTTCGTCTGAACCAAATTAACCACACCACATCCCCAATTCTGCTCATCTCTCTGTTATTCATAAAGGTACTCATCCACTCAACCCAGTTCCTCATTCCTGATTGCCTCATTTTCCATCTCCCGTCATTGCCAAAAAAATCCTTCCATATTCATTTAACTGCAGGGCAGACCACAATTGCGTGGTATCCCGATTCCTCTTCCCCTTCGCAATGTGGACAGCATCCCGGGGCTTGTATCCCCCTTCTTCTGAGCTGCTGATAACTCGGCATAATTTCTCTCACAGCACGCCAAACAAAGAGCTTTATTTTAACCGGCAATTCGAGCTTCCATATCCAATTCCATCCTTCATTGCTTCTACTCGATCTCGAAGCTCTTCCCTCCTCACTATCATGCATCTTCTCAGTCAGGTGGTAGGCTGACTTGACAGTGAAATTTCCAGCTCTGGATTCTGGCCAATATATTTCATCCCGTGGTAGTCAATGACTGATAGGTAATTTCTGAATTTCATTGGCTTCATCTAGGCTAAAGCTAGATCGCAGTCTCTCAACATTCCATTGTTTTGTGATTGGATCAATGAGATTGTCTACAGTTGAAAATTGAACTTGTTATAGCTTTGTCAGCAGTTTCATTATATTCAGGCTAGGCACCCAATTCGAATTCCAGATATCCACACTTCTCCCATTTCCAACTCTCCAACACATCCCCCGATTAACCAGAGTCCGTGCTTTGATTAAACCTTTCCACATATATCTATCATTACTCCTGCATCCACCTCCATAATCTCAGTATGGGGGAAATACTTACCCTTAAAAACCCTTGAGCAAAGTGTATCTGGGTTTATTAACATTTTACATACCTGCTTAGCAACCATAGCCAGATTAAATGACTCAAACCACCTAAATCCCATTCCTCCCTCCTTTCTTGCCTTGCATAGAACATCCCAAGTTAGCTAATGGATGACCTTTTTTCCTTGGTGCCGCCCCACCAAAATCTCCCTATCAGATTCTGCACTTCTCTGCAGAAAGAGTGTGGTACAATAAAGTATGACAGAAGGTATTGAGGGATAGATTGTGCAACTGCCTTGATGATCACTTTTTTCCCACCCTGTGATAGCAATCGCTCGCCCCATCCCTGTATCCTCTTACTCAGGCGCTCAAGTAGGAACTGGAACACAGCTTTTTTTAGATCTCCCAATGCTAGTGGGCATTCCTAAGTATTTGGGAAATTCTCCCACCTTGTTTATGCCCAGAAGCTGAGTGAACATATTCCGCCTATCTTGTGTCACCCCTCCACTAAATGAGATATCTGATTTCTCATAATTCACCATCTGTTCCGATGCCCTCTCATAATCCTCAAGAATAGCTCGTACCACCATTCCTTCATTCATGGTTGCTCTCCCAAAAATGAGTAAATCGTCTGCAAAGAGCAAGTGACTCACTATCGGGTATTCACGCCCCACCTTCACACCCCGCAACTTTCCACATTGCACTTCCTTACTAATTCTGGCTGATAGCCCCTCTGCACAAAATACAAACAGATAGGGCGAGAGGGGATCAACCTGTCTAATTCCCCTCTCAGGTTTAACAAATCCCCTAGGAGATGCATTTATGACAAACGAAAAGGTTGCAGATTTAACACATCCCATGATCAAGTTCACAAATCGATTCGGATAACCAAGTTTAAGCATAATTTTCTCAAGATAGTCCCACTTAATATGGTCATATGCTTTACTCATGTCTAATTTGAAGGCAACAGTACCCTTTTTACCTTTGAGTCTTTTTTTCATAGAGTGGAAAATCTCAAAGGCAATAAGGGTATTATCAGTGATTGCTCTGCCAGGTACAAATGCACTCTATGTTTCACAAATGACAGTATTTAGAGTTACCTTTAGCCGATTTGCAAGAGTCTTGGAGATAACTTTGTACAGAACATTGCATAAGCTGATAGGGTGAAGCTCCTGCACTCTTGTCAGGTTCTGCACCTTTGGTATTAAAGCCACATGAGTATGGTTCAGATTATCTGGCAGTATTCCATTATTGAAGTAGTTCAAAGCCATCTCAACTACATTTGTGCCCACAATACTCCAGTGATTCTGATAAAATAGTGCAGGCATCCCATCAGGCCCTGGTGCTTTCTCTAGGTGAATCTGGAAAAGCGCCACTTTTATTTCTGCTGCTGAAAACGGTTGGTTAAGCCCTTCCATTTGTTTTGGTGTGATAGAATTGTGGGTATTGCCCAGGAACTCGTTGATTCCTTGCATCTGTCCTGCAGAAAAAATATTCCCAAAATATGCCTCAACAATATCACCCATTGCTTCCTCCGATTCAGTCCATTCTCCAGCGAAGCCGTTTAATTCTATTGCTACTCCTCCTAATTGACGCCTGGGCATGGAAGAAAGTGGAGTTTTTATCTCCTTCGCGTAACCAAGCGATGCAAGCCCTTTGCCGCCACATCACCTCCTCCCTCAACTACATTTCCGCTAGCTCCTCTGTTAAATTCCACTATCTTTCTAGGTTCAGTCCAGACCTCTCTTTATTCTGCAGCATTAATATCTCATTTGTTAGATTCCGAATCTTAGTCTGAACATTACCAAAGAATTTGCGGTTCCATGTTTGTAGCCTCCTTACGCATTCCTCCACCTTCTGGCCTACATCCCTGTTGTTTTGACCCGCATTCCATGCACCCTCTACAATCTCCCGACATGCCGGTTCCCTCATCCACATACGTTCAAAACGGAACTGCTTAAACCTTTTTTCTTCAATTCTTCGTACTCCCTCGGTATTCAAGAGAATCAGGCAGTGATCGGATCCATATCGCGTAAGGTGTTGCACGCTGAAGTTTGGGAAAAGAATCTCCCATTCCAGTTCTCCCAGAAAGCGGTCAAGTCTCTCGAATATCGCATCTTCACCCTTTCGTCCATTGGTCCATGTGAATCGTGGCCCCTCATAGCCAAAATCCCGAAGATTACATTCCTGGACGCAATTAGTAAAAGCCGACATCTTCTCCTACTCCTTTTCTCGACCTCCAGACTTTTCTGATGGGTACATAATCTCATTAAGATCTCCGAACACAAGTAGGGGGTACTAATGGAGTTCTGACAAGTGCCTGAGTAACTCCCCATGTACGAAATTTATTGCCCTCATCGGGCCAGCCATAGCATCCCACTCCACGCCAGTTTATTTCATTTTCATTGTTCCGTATAAAGAAGTAGACGCACTGATCCCCATAGTTTTGTATTTCCAATGCAATTTCCTTTTTCTATGCTAATAAAAGACCTCCGTGTCTCCCATTAGGTTGAATACAGAAGCATTCATATTCATGGAACGTTCGTCTAAAGCCTTCAAGTTCACCATTATACAACATCTCTATTAAGAAGAGGATGTCGGGGCAGCAGTTCCTCAATTGTGCTTGAGGGATCGAAATGCACGGGGGTTGCCCAGACCCCGTACATTCCAGCTGAAAATTTTCATAATGCGGGGTGGGTCGCTCCTCGACCACCACCCTTTCATCAATCTCCTGTAAGTTTATTTTCTGCCTCTTTCCCTCATCCACTGGAGTCATCTCAATATCATCATCCTACTGGACTTCCGCCCCCCTTTTTCCCTTACTAAATTCTTCAATCTGAATTTCCTCTTCCCATGTTCCCTTTATCGGTCAGATCCTGTTTTATTGTCATTGTGTCCCATCTCAAAAACAAGAGCTATTTTTTCCCCTTTTCCAAGGTATGTTCAAGAGTGTCTACTTCACGGATCATTAGTTTCTCTGTTGCATGCACTACCTCTATTTCCCCTTCCTCTTGAACCTGGTCAGCTGATTCCCCAACTTCAGGGGTCCTGGAGTTGATCGAATTCTGATGAAATAGTTGCCTTCATGCACTCTGTCTGCTACTGCCTCCTGATTCAGACGGACTGCGTATACCCTTTCCCTTTGTCTTATCTCTAAAACCGCAGTTGAAGGACCGGAGTTTGATAGGCGATGCCCGGAGCTCTGGCCCGTAGGGCCATTCCTCCTCTACTACTTCCTCATGTTCATTCTCACAATCATCACTTACGTGCCCTATCAGGCCACACAGGTAGCAATAATTCGGTAACTTTTCATATTTGCATTTGATCCACATTGTTTTTCCATCCCCACTTTTTACCTTGATACCGCGCTTTAGGGGTTTCCGGATATCCACATTGACACGAACTCGGATATACGTTGCCCAATTGGCTAGACTTGCTCCATCAACCAATTTGGTTTCCCCTGCAATGCTGGCTATTTTCATTACAGCTTTCATTCCTCAGCAATTGAGTGGTAAGTCAATCAACCTCACCCAAAAATCTCAGCCATGAAGATCAATTCCCGATAGCTGGTTGCTGCTATCAATATTCGCCAAAATTACCAGCTGACGATCGTAGTGCCATGGTGATTCTGCGAGCACTCGTTCCTTATCCCTTCCCGATTCAAAGTCAATCATAAAGGTTTCATTACCGCATTCGTTCATCTAAAAACCTTTGTTTGTGCGCTAGATGGATGCGAAGGCATTTGCCATCGATTTCAGGTTTAGGGGCTTAGATGACACAAGCCGCCCCAACAGTTTGAGTTTAGCGACGGGATCTTCACACACCTCGTCCTCTCCCAGCTCAACCTCAGCTTCCTCCCCTTCTGTCAATCGTAATCGTTGCCAGGCGGCCTCCAATTCCTCTGCCATTCCTACTTCGACTGTCAAGGAGACAATCAAACTACAGACTCAACTGCCAACATGGCCAGATCAGCCAGAAATCCTGAGAAACCCTAGCGGCAGCTAGGGCAACCAGACGAGAACCTCATACGGGGCTTGATGACACAAATTTCGACTTTAAACCTTGGGACCAAGTTAATTTAATATATTATAATATCTTAAAATAAATAAATTTAAAAAACACCTTTGCTAAATTTTAATATTACAAATAAAATTTAGGATATTACGCTCAAAAGTAGTTTTTTAATTTTTTTTTATAGTTATGTATTTCATTTTAATTGGAAATATTATAAATCCATTAAAATATTTTTAGTTTTGTCAAATAGTAGTAAGTAGACATTAAATTACTTATATAATTATTAATTAAAATAGAATCAACAAAGAATGGAAAGAGATATGTAATTTTACGATTCAACTTTTACCAAATGAATCTTTTTCCCCCTTTTGATGTCAAGGATTTCACAAAACATAAATTGGAATTGGAGTAATGATTTAATGGAGTTTAAGAAAGGAGTATCAAATAACTAGAGTTTTGCTATTTACCGTCCTCAAATTACTTATTACCGCTCCCATTTGGACAATTTTGCTCTGTGCATAAAAATTTTGCAAAATTGAAAAAAAAAGTTGAGAGAAATTTTCAAAATTTGGCCTAAACGGATGGTGTGTTCCCTCCGATCCATGGTGGGGGCGGATGCGGCATCCGCCCCCACCATGGAGGGAACGGATGGCGCATTCGCCCCCACCATGGGTCGGGGGGAATGCGCCATCCGTTTCCACTATGGGTCGGGCGGATGCCGCATCCGTTTAGGCCAAATTTTGATAAATGTAAAATTTTCTAATTTTTAGTGACGAAATTTATGACGAAAAATGTCAAATTCTCCTATTTTTTGTGCCAAAAAATGCAAAATCGTTATGAAAAATATGTATTATTTTCATGAGTTCTTTGATAAAAAAAATGTAAATTTTAATGTTTCCGACTCGTAATCATCCATTTTCGGGATTTGGGTTATCACACATCAATTATTTTCATAATTTCAATTGTTGTTGTTCGGGTTTATGATTTTGAAGAGAGAATTTTCAGTTTTTGATCAAAATTATGAGAAGGGTAAAAAAGTCTAATGGGAACGGTGATAAGTAATTTGGGAGCGATATTTAGCAGCTCACAATAAGAGCATCTCCAACAGACTCTTAGTTCACTCCCTAAAAATAATATAAAAAATTGACTCTTAGTGATTTAAGAGTTACTAATACATATCATCTCCAACAATACTCTTTATGTTCACTCTCTATTTATTATTTTATTATTAAAGTTATTAACTTTTGTTATATTCACCAATAGTGAAAGGAGAGAGACAAATCAATAATTAATTATTGTTCTATCTACCAATAGTGAAAGGAGAGAGAATCCTCAATAGTAAATTATTAATAAAAAATAAGTTAAGAGTCACTAAGATGTGGAGAGATGCTCTCTATTAATAGAGAGGATGAAGAGGCTCTTAGCTATTTGAGGAGCCACTAAGAGGCTGTTGGAGTTGATTTTTAACACTCCCTCCTCAAATTTTAACTTAAGAGCTAATTTAAGAAGCTGTTGGAGATGCTCTAACTATTATAATTAGAGTTAATGATTTAAGGAGTTTAAAAATTGAAAAACCACTATGAATGGGTTTGTGAATACCATTCCAGACATAGGAGTTTATTTTATTTTTTTATAATTGTTATAATTATTTTTTAAATTTTATTTGAGTTTCCTCTATTTAATCATTTTTTTATTGTAATGGTTAAATTAATTGATTTTAATTCTTATATTTTATTAATAGAGACACATACATATATAGAAATTGTTGTTAAAAACACAACTCTGATTTATTACCTTATTTGAACCAAAGAGGCACAAATGGAATTAATAAGGTATATCATTTTCTTTGTGAACTGAAACAAACAAATAAGAGAATTCAAAGTTATTTCATCCCTTTTTCATGTTTCCATTTCTTGATTCCATTCCATTACACCTACACGAATCAAACACCCCCTAAAGCTAATTCTACACTTCTTTTAAAACGTTGGAGTTAAATTTAATCTCCATCCCCTAAATAAATTATATGGTAATAGTTCCATCTGGCGAAGAGTTAAATAATGACGTTCTAAATGTCTCCTAATATTCGATAATATACCAAAGAGCAATAAAACATACACATCATCCTCAAACTTAATTCTCATTCCAACAAGTTGATTCATAATTCCTTGAAAAACATTCAAGTGACACGCCGAAAGAATCTCATCCCGATACTTCAAATTCATCATCTATTCGATAAGGATAACATGTATTCTCCATTTTTTAAATATGTAATTGCTCATTCCATAATTCTCTTGTATGTCCTTTTTGTTGAAGCACGCCGGTATGTCCTATTAATATCGCTCGTAATATTATCATCTTCTCAAAGATTTAGCTATAAAATACAAAAGATAATTTACGGTCTCTTTAATTTGGTGTCTCCTTCCATATATTTCTAAAATAATAAAAAATTAATATTTATTTAAAAGAAAAGGTAGATAATTTATTAGTCCTCTATTTTTTACTTAACACATTATTTAGTCCTCTTATTTTGAAAAACACTTTATAAGATCTTTATCTTTTATCAATATTAATCATTTGGTCTTTCTGATATTCAGCATAAACAGACAGACAGAAAATAACAGAGTAACATTATGGTTTTGTATCTACTGTGGCTGTCCTGAAAGCTAAGATATGTTTGGTTAAAAAATCTAAAAATACTAGATAGAAAGACTAAATAGTTAATATTAACAGAATATAGAGACTTTATAATTTGTTTTTTTAAATAGGAGACTAAACGGTGTAACAAGAACTAATAAATTATTTATCCTAAAAGAAAATAGGGTAAAGTTCAAATAAAACCCCCGTAGTTTCACTAATTTTCAGATAAAGGACTGTGGTTTACTTTTTGTCAAAACGATGACTGAGGTTTTCAACTTTAGCAAAATAAGGACTTTTTCGATTGATACTATTAAAATCACTCTTAACAACTTCAAAAATGACATATTTTAAGAATTACTAATATTCTAAGCAACTTTAATTCTTCAACTTTTTTATTTCGAGATTATTTAGATGATGTTTGGTAAAGAGAGAGAAAGTTAATGTTTAGAGAGAGAAAGTTCCAAAACAGATGATTTTCTAAAATCGAAAATGTAGTTCCATAGAAAATATGACATTGAACAACTTTAATTCTTGAAAATTTTCATTTTCAGGTCGTTAAAGATAGTTTTAATAGCATTATTAAAAGTGTGAAACCTCAATCGTCGTTTTGACAAAAAGTAAACCACAATCCTTTATCTGAAAATTAGTGAAACCACAAGAGTTTTATTTGAACTTTCCCCAAGAAAATATTATATGAACTAAAAGATCCCGGGTAAATTACACTCATGGCCACTGAACTATACCCATGTTCACATTGTGGCCGTTAAACTTCATTTCTTCCTGGTATGTCCACTAAACTTTACACTTTGTTATATCGGTGACCACTGTGACTGTTGACCAATGTTTTTTTACCTTTGACTCTCCCTTTTTACATGTTTTCTTTCTCCTTTCCTACTTCTAAATCCTAAAATACCCATTTTACCCATCTCCTCTTCCATCTTCATTATCTCAATCTCTCTCTAAAACCAGAACTCTCATTTCTCCCTCTAACTCTCTGATTTTATGCCAAGCTCTGATGATCCTATCAGCAAGAGCTTCAGTAACGTAAGAAGCAATTCTCTGCATTGTATCCCCATCAGCAGAAGCTAATTGAGAGATCTGATCAAGTGCGATTTCCGTGTTTTCGAGGATTCCAGAAGCTACATGGTTACCACAAGTAAGCAATAAATGAATCAAATACAAACCCCTCTCCTCTGATTTGAGCTCTCTAAGCCATGGATATGGGTGATCCCATACTAGGTGATGATAATGACATCATAGAGAAAACTTGAAGTGGCGATGATGATGTTACAGATGATGATCCATTACCTTGAAACATTGAATTCAACACTACTAAATAAATAATCAATCAACCTAAAATCTATGAAATTGAAACCTAATTAATTAGGGAAAATCACTCTAGGATTCACAGAAAAGAACCAAAAATTACAAGATTTAGGGTTTTGGAGATAGAGATAGAGATGAATGGGTAAGATAGTATTTTAGGATTTAGAAGTAGTGAAGGAGGGAGAACAGGTAAAAAGAGAGAGTCAAAGGTAAAAAACGTTGGTCAACGGTCATAGTGGCTACCGATGTAACAAAGTGTAAAGTTCAGTGGCCATACCGGGAAGAATTGAAGTTCAATGACCACAATATGAAAATAGGTATAGTTCAATGGCCATGGGTGTAATTTACCCAAAAGATAGAGAATTATTACTAGGGACAATTATAAAACTAGCACCTTTTAAGGTGTTAGTTTTCTTTTCTAACTCCTTTTGAAAAACTCACCAAAACTAACACATTTCATTAACTAAATTCCAACATTGCCCTCCTCTCTAACACTCCGCTCCCCGCTCTTTAACATTCGAACTTCCATCTCTCTAACCTAACACCCCGCTATCCCTCTCTCTAACTTTTCGGCGATTCATTGCCCGATTATGTACATTTCATCCGACGAATCTCTGTTACTTCGAGTGGACATGGCGAGAACATGAAGCTCAGACAACGAATCGAATTCAGAAGGAAGGACGAAAAAGATGGTAAATAACTTGACTTTACATTTGCGATTCTCTCTTGTATTGTATGTACATTTGTTGGGTTTGAGAAGGAATCTTTCGTTTCGTTTCGTTTCGTTTACTTCTTCTGGTGTTAGGGTTTATGTGGGTTCGTCTGGTGTTAGGATGTCATTCGGTTTGGTCGAAATGCGTCGATATGTATGTTCTATCGGCAACCTAATTGTAGATAATACATAGAGATAGACAGCCTAATTGTCGATAGAACATAGATACCGACGACCTAATTGTCGATAGAACATACATATCGACGACCTAATTGTCGATACAACATAGATACCGATGACCTAATTGTCGATAACTCTCTTATTTTAGCCTATGTTAGCTCATTCTAGCTCAACGTTATAATTAGCTTAATTGTATGTTACCTGATGATATATCTACAATAAATTTGAGCATGATCGTGGACACAAGAGGAAGAGAGATGAGCATGGCTCTTCTTCGAAGAAGAAAGCCAAGGAGGACTCTGAATATAAATACAAAAAAGCATTTGGAACGGAAAGCGTCATCACAGTTAGGTGTAACCTAGAAGCAGTAACATATAAAGGAGTTTTTAACACCAAACCAAGTAAATCTATTTAGGAAGAGTTGCTTCGGGCAGTATTTGGATATGACCAATACAGTATTTGCAGGAGTCCTCTGTCATACCCTTTTAACAAGGGAGATCATATGTGAAGACCTCAAACCCAGGGAGCTTTGCTTCAAAGTTAGAGGTGTTGAGTTGAGATTTGGGGATTGGGAGTTTGGACTCCTAAGTGGGTTACGGTTTAGAGACATGGAAGCATTTACCGAAAGGTTTAGTGCGCTAAATAAGCCATATAGATTTAGAAAGAAGTTTTTTTCACGCAACCCTACACCAACCTTTAAAGACGTGGACACAATTATGAATCAAACTGTTTGGAAGAATGAATTTGATCAGGATGCAGTTTCATTTGCCATGTTGTACTTTGTCATTAGTTGTGTGTTGGATAACACTGCCAACAACACAAGCTCTTCCTTGGGTTTTGGAACTTGCTGAATTTCCAACATTGTTTAACGAGTTCCCGTGGGGTGTTTTGGCCTGAGATGTGACCTATAGGTCTCTTGTCAATGGGATGATTGGTGGAAAAGGCCGAATTGATCAGTTACGTGCTTATAGTCGTGGTTTGAGGAATAACCGTGTCTCATTCAACCTATATTGTTTTGCACACGTATTTCAGGTATGATGTGTGTATATTCTATATACTAGAAATGTTAGTAATAGGCATAAATAATGAATTGGAACTTTGTTGCAGGCTTGGTTGTTCGAAGTATGGGATGCCACCCACGGATGGTATGAGAAGAAAGGCACTCGCATCCCACGATGGCTACGATGGAAAAAGACGGGTAGCGCTAAATTGCCCAAAGTTCTAGCCATTTTTGAAGTAAGTTGACCAATCATTGTGCCTATATGTGTCACTATTGTGATATACATCTGATTGACTTGTTTATTTGTACATGTGTATTTTTAGCCGGGTATAGAACCAAATGCCACGAAACTTACAGCTGAAGATAGGGAGAAAGAAAGCTCATGGTATCAACATCTAGTAAACCATGTGGATGGTCTGCCGTGTAATTATGACCAACGGTTTACCGGTTTGGAAAAGGGGCAAGAGGAGGAAAAGGATGAAGGCATGGAAGAGGAGGGACAGGAGGAATTGGGTACATATGAAGGAGGAGAGGTTGATGTAGAGGATGACAGTGAATCTGAGACTGATAATGATGAAAATGCCTTCATTGTCTCTCCTAGAGTACCTGTCCAGAAGAAGAAACAATCTGGTCTGGAACGACTACTGAGGAGGATGTTTGCTGAGCATGAGAAGAAAATGAATGACAAGTTTACTGAGCAAGAGAAGATAATAACTGAACAGTTTGGTCAGCAAGAGAGGAAAATGAATGAACATTTGTCTGCCTTTGTAAATAGATTGTCCGTTGTAGAATGTGATGTGCAGGAACTGAAGTCACAATGGGTTGTGGAACATGGGATGTATGAGGGGGAGGTGCATATGTATGAGAGTGAGAGGGAGAGTGAGAAGAAAGAGATGGATGAGCATGCAAAGGAGATGGAGGAGAATGAGAAGAAAGAGCATGAGGAGAAGGAGAGGAATAGGGAGAGAGAGGAGAAGGAGAAGGAAGAGCAAGAGGAGAGGGAGAAGAAAGAACAGGAGGAGAGGGAGAAGAATAGGGAGAGGGAGAGGGAGGAGAATGAGAAGAAAGAGCAGGAGGAGAGGGAGAGGGTGGATAGGGAGGAGAAGGAGAAGAGGAGAGGGAGAAGAAAGAGCAGGATGAGAATAAAGAGTAGGAGGAGAGGGAGAAGAAAGAGAAACAACATAAGGAGATGGAATTTGTTCCTACAACTTCTGTTATAATGATTGATGTAAGTTTGTTTTTAATGTTTAACCCGATGCTTTTAACATAGAATAATGATATAATCTATGTTTCTACTTGGTGTTTTAACAGGATGAGAGCCATGACGGCCATGATGCTGACATAGATCATGGACAGCTTACTCTTCTGGTTAACCAGGTTGTCCAATCATCTTTACCTACGCGTGAAGACAAAGGAGAAATAGAAGATTTGACTATTGAGGTTAAACATGAGGAGGAAGGGAATGGAAAAAGAGGAGGAAGAGGAAGAAAATGGGGTGTAAGGGATGCAGGAGGAAGGGATGGAAGAGGAGGAAGAAGAGGGGGAGGAAGGGATGGAAAAAGTAAAGAGGAACTTGAAGTGAAAGGGAGACCCAAACGAGAAAGGAAACTTGGGAAAGACCTCCAGTCACCATTCATTGATCCTCGGATGAATTATCATTTTGCTGATGATGATGATCAGTATCCGGTAGAACAACACGATGGTCGCGATCGTATAAAAGGACACCTCCTACAGGCCTATGATGACTGGAAGAAGAATACGCCTCGTGATCTGTTGAGGCAGTTAGATGGAACCGAATGCGGACAGACTGTATCGTGGTTTGAAGAAGCAGAATTAACTGGAAAGTACATAGACAGCCAAGTAAGATACTATTCACTTTGTATGTTTTGGTGTATATTATTCAATTCGATGCATCGATATACCATTCATATCGACGCATCATTCAATTGGAAAAGGCATTTTTGTCTGTGCATCGATGGAAAATGCATTTTTGTCTGTGCATCGATATTATTCAGCTTGATGGAAAATGCATTGATAGCCATTTGGGTCCTTACTAATATGTGTCTGTACCTATTTTTGGATGTGTTACAGCTCGTAAATGCATTTTTGTATGTCAAAACAGGTTGCATCAACGTTCAACGAAGCGTGAATTCTATCTCTCAAAGTTTGATAATCAGTTGGCGTTGAAAAATGGAGCACCTTCGATTGACCACCAACGTATATCATTGTGTCCATGGGCCCTTCTTTTTTCCATTCTCCATCCCACGAAAGCATACACAGATAAGTATTCGGGGTAGACATATTTCTGCATTATCATAAAAACAGAAGTAAATTATATATTATTTGTAAATTAACGAAGAAAGCTACCGAAACATATCATGGTATACACATTTCAAACTATAAGATCCGTCGATATACGTCAATATAACATATATATCGACACTTATCGGCACATATCGACATATAAGACTAACTCCTCTATCGATATTTGACATATATCTACGATGTATTCTCGTGATAGCTGTCGATATTGATCATATATCGACAGATATCGACGGAAGATCAAGAGACGTTTTTCTAGAATGATCTGTTAATGAGCATTAAATGCAGTTAATGATCACTTTGACTTTCACTCTTTTTCGAATATCACTCAATCAATTAAATATGAGTCTTGTCTATTGAGATTCCCCATGAACATTACGGTTCTTTCTCCTATAAATATACGCTTTGTTTGTTCATAGTTTATTCATTCTAGTAAACTCTTAAACACTCTAGAGCCAAAAATGGAAGCGCCACCTCCACCACCTCCTCTGCTTGAATTCGAAGCACCAATAGCTTCATTCAGCGATTCGTTCCGTGAAGGGGACACGGACGAAATAATCCGCTTCATGCGGGGCATGGCGAACACTATGTCTTTCGCTGCAAATGCCATTACTGACCATCTGGAGTCAGTTAAGGAAAAAAACAGGCGGCTGAAGAGGATAATTAGGCGCCTCAAAAGGCAGTTGGAGAAGTCCAAGATGGTCTACGCTGACGCCCTTTTGGGTCCTGAGTATCTGAATGTTTAGTTTATGTATTTTTTTGTTTTTAATGTTTATGTATTTTTGTTATTATGTGTTTTGTGTTTGTGTCTCTTTTGTTTATGTGTTCTGTGTTTGTCTGTTATGTTTTATACACTTTTTTATTGTGTTTTTGTTCGTTTTTTGATGTTTTATGTACTTTTTTTCTTTATTATAATATAAAAATATTGTTCTTATCTATGTTTTATGTGTTTTGTGTTTGAATCTTATGATTTAGAATAGAAAATCACATTTAACTGAGGTCGATATATGTCGATAGTCATCAGCTATCGACGCAGATATGTATGTCGATATTCATAAGATATCGACAGATATCGACCATTTCTGGAAAAAATCGCAGAGTGATGTTCCAAACCAAATGCATCTTCCTACAACAATGTCACTGTTTTTAGGGATTCGCACGACCAGGAATAACATGAAAAGGCAACTGCAACAATATATATTGGGTTTTAGAGAAACAAAATGCTACATCTTAACCATGAATGGACGAAGCTTTAAATATTGTAAATAAATTAAAAACTTACGTGATTGTATAAAATCTTGAAGCACAAACTGTGGGTTGGATTGATTGTTGTTCGTAGTCTGTAAATTGATTTGTTCTTTAGAGGGAGAGAGCGCGTGCGAGAAAAAGAGAAAGAGGGGAGAAGACAACGTTATAATAAAGTTAGAGAGGAGAGCAAGATTGAAATTTAATTAATCAAATGTGTTATTTTTGGTGAGTTTTTCAAAAGAAATGAGAAAAGAAAACTAACCCCGCTAGTTTTGTAATTGTCCCTTATTATTATTATTATTATTTTTCTTGTACAAGGGGCATAGAAAATAACATCAAATTGGGCAAGTTTAGATGGCTATTTTAGGATATTTCAAAAGTCCAAGCAGCTGACACTTTTACATCATCAAGCAACGTGGGGCTACCTTGCCATTAGCATGAATTAAAACGTATCTGATCACCTTCAACTGATTTGAACGCTAAAAAGTAACATTCTTACAGGACTATAATTGCAGAGCAGAGCAGAGCAGAGCAGGCCCCATTTTTGAAAGACCCAGTCCAGTGGAGTGGGACTTTTGCCCCAATCTGCTGTTTCAGCCATTTCTTCAACCTCTTTCTCCTCGGGTCTCCTTTCTGCTTTTGCTTTTCCTTTGAAGGTAATTTTATTGCATTCTAAACTCTGTAGAATCTGTGAATTTCATCGCGGCTGTTTCAGGTAGTTCAATTAGAAGAGTGTAAATGGCAGACGACAATGAGAAGAAAGTCACCCGCGTTCTATTTTGTGGACCGCATTTCCCTGCTTCCCATAATTACACTAAAGAATACTTGAAAGACCATCCTTGTATACAGGTAATTTTACTTTTCTCCATTTCACAATTACACTCCACGGTAGTGATTTTTATGTATTGAACTGTTCGATTTCAAGTTGCCTTAGGTTGATTGTGTTCCCCTTAGTGACGTTCCTGATGTTATAGAGAATTACGATATATGTGTTACCAAAACCATGCGGATTGATTCTAGTATCATATCTCGTGCTTCCAAAATGAAGCTTATGATGCAATTTGGTGTTGGTCTTGAAGGTATTTGCTAGTTTCCTTACTTTATATCATCATTTTTCAGCATTTTTGTTGCTTAGTTGATTTATTGTTTTGTTTTGATAAGCTCAATTTCCTTCCTTGAAACTCTTGTATACACACACAGGTATTGATATTGACGCGGCTACAAAATGTGGAATCAAAGTTGCTAGAATTCCTGGTGATGTGACCGGAAATGCAGCTTCTTGTGCTGAAATGGCTATCTATTTGATGTTAGGCCTCCTTCGGAAGCAGGTTGGTTTATTTGATCTAGTCAAGTATAAGGCTTTGAGATTCACTTTTGCTTATTTGGTGGTTGTATCTTCAATTACAATAAACTATGAAATCAGGTATGTATGTACTTCTTTTCAACTTTCAAATTACTGCACATTGTGCTATGCCAATTGACAGAAGGAAAACAATGAAACTTCAAAATGCATTGTTGGCATTCAACGTCAAAAGAATCAGCTTCTCAGCACTATAGTTTACTATTTAAGCTCAGAGAAAATTATGCCAATTAGCTGTTATGGCATGAATAAAGATATGTTAGGATGAACATGTGGTATTATCAATAATTCTGTTTTGATAGAGACCGGGCCACTGTATTTGTGCTTATCATGTTTTCTGGTTTCTATGTCATCATGTTTCCTCACCTCTACATCTTGGTTTCATTAGTAGGAGGCAACATGTTCACAATTTATGATTCCAGACTGCAGGTTTAAAACATTTTGTCTACTACTATTAAGTAGGTTTGTACTTTGTTTGAGTTGTCTTTTGCCTTTGTCCATCTAGGCATCATGTCCATGTTCTTTCATATACATGGGCTTCAGAGTACTATCATTATTAAGTTTTCACTGTTTCCTTGAATTCTAGGACCAACCTTTTATGTTATGCTAACTTGTAGTATGGTTGCAGAATGAGCTTCAAGTCTCTGTGAAGCAGAAGAAGCTTGGTGAACCAATTGGTGAAACACTACTTGGCAAGACAGTAAGTATAGCTTTGTTAACTTTTTGATGGAATAGTTCTCTTTGTTTATGTTCTTAAGCATTTGCACATGATCAATTCATAAAAATCACTACTTGGCAATACAGCAAGTATATACTGTCCTCATTTTTATGGAACAATCTTCTCTGTTTTTGCTCTTAAGCATTTGCACATAAACTGAAAAATGTATCTTGCTTTCTCCGTTTGATAACGGTAGGAATATTAGTGAATATACAAGGTCTTATACTGTTCTCACTACATTAGTATATGTGAAAGAACTTAGTAATTGTTGAATTGTCAACTAGTTATACAAAAAATTGGAATTCATGCGCGCTCTTAGTTTGAGCATTCAAATCGAAATCCAAAGTAAGGAGTTCCTTCTTAATAGCCATAGAGGATCTACAGATCCATGTTAATTTAATCTTTGTGTGAATTTAGTAGACAGGAAGAACTTAATTACTGCACTGCCTTTTGTTTTAATTGAGATGGTGAGAGGAAATGCTGATTTTAATGTGTGAAAAGGATTAGAAACCTTGTTATATTTCTGTGCATCTATCAAATAAATAATTGTCTTGGAAAAATTAATTGTCGTTGAGATTCATTTACAGTCCAATTTGTTTTCCCACTATTCCATATCTTGTTTTATGTTTAAGGTATTATTATCACCTTTCATGTACAGGTATTCATTTTGGGATTTGGAAACATAGGGATTGAGTTGGCAAAGCGCTTGCAACCTTTTGGTGTAAAAATTATTGCTACGAAAAGGAATTGGAGATCAGAATTACAAGTTTCTCACCAACCAAATGGTATATAACTAATCACTGTAACATATCCATTTCTGATGGATTTTTCTTTATTGAATTCTCTTATACCTACAGGTCCTGTTCAGAATCGTGTCGTTGAGGATATGGTTGATGAGAAGGGCCATCATGGAGATATTTATGAGTTTGCTGGCAAAGCTGATATTGTGGTTTCCTGCTTGAGCATGAACATAGAAACAGTGAGAATATTTTCCTCCCATGCTTTCAAATTTTATCATCTTATTGGCTTCTCTAGATGCATTTTTTATGTGTTTTAGAACATGTGCAGGACTGATAAATTATGCTCATTTCTAAGGCTGACACAATGAACTATTGATCAAACATTGTTATATTGAGTGCATGGCCAAAAAATTATATCATCATTATACTATAGTTCGTTGAAGCTCTTTCTTATACTTGTTGGTTAAAAGCCTCAACAAAATACACTTATTGTTATTGACATCGGTTATAGTTTTGTCTATCTTATTTCTTCTACATCTTTGTGTTTATATACAAATATATAAATAGCATGTAGTCAACTTTACATTGAAATCAGATCTTGTAAGGGTGTTTTATTAGTGTGTGGTTCAAAGCATGCAATGTTACAGGTTGTATTGTAATTGAGCTGATTACTGTGTTCAATTTAATGCTAAAGTATAAATTAATAAACAACTGGACAGTGAGGTTTGTATATGATGCTGGTGTCTTATATTTCGGCTGGGCCTTTTTTTGTTTCTCTTTCTCAAAATTTGGATTTTGAGGTTTATAGAAGAATGTTTTCGTGTTTATGACCTTATCAGTTAACATATTATCACATCCTGCTTATTTTAAATGTTATAGGTTCTAGTTTTGTCCATCTTTTCTATCTATTTCTTTTCATTTCAAAACAAGTGGATACAAATGAGCTTCATTTATTTACATTGATTCTGGAAATTGTAATGTTGTTTTAGGTCTGTGGTTCATAGCAATCAAATTTTGGAGATTAAGATTTGAATAAATCATTGTCTCTTGTTTGTTTTCTTTCTTTTTCTTTTTATCTTTTTAACTCTAGCAATATGATATAAAAAGGAATATGTTCTGGGATTTTTGAATTCCGGTTATTAAAATAGTATATAAGCTTATAATGTTGTTCTCTGAAGATGTTTTTTGAAAGTTATGATGTTGGTGACACGATATAAAGCTGGAAACTACCTTTTTACCTTCTTACTGTTGTACTATTCTATTGTTTTTTCATGTCTCTATGCTATAAGATTTATTATCTAACCCTTAATTTTTTGTATATTTACTTTCAGGCAGGTATTGTGAACAAATCATTCATCTCTTCGATGAGAAAGGTTTGTTTTGTATGAGCTACTCAGATGTCCTTTTCATTTTTGTGTGAAAAAACGTGAACGTATATGTCCTTTTTGTTTCTAATGTGGACTCTTCTGCCCTTTAAAATTTGGATGCTTCTCTTAATGATGCATCAATTAGATAAAATAGAAGGGAGTACGACTCTGTTCTTTTTGACTGAATTTAAGTAAACTGAATTGAATGCTACTGAATGATACTGAACATAACTGAACTTTACAATAGTGATAATATTAGACTTTAATATAATTTTAATGATAATATTTTAAATTAATAAGCTTATAATAATAATAATAATGGTTCTAATAATAATAATAATAAAAATAATAAATAAATATACTATGCCTTGGGAGGTCATGGGTTCGAATCACATCCGGGTCTGGTGGGGATTTTTCTTTCTTCTTTAATGTAAGCGCATTGCGCAAATTTTTTTTTTTTAAAAAAAAATATACTATTAAAGATAAAACTAAATTAATACTTGAACTATTATTGAATATCAAATAAAAGCTCGGCTCGACTAGGCTTGATAAAAGCTCTGGAATAATATTGAATTATAATTGTAATAAAAAATGATAAATTAATATGTAATAAATTATAAATTATTGATAAATAATTATAATTATAATAAATAATGATGAATTATATATAAATAATACTAAATTATAAATTATATATATATTATAAACAATAGTAATAAATTATATATAAATAATTATAATTATAATAATATGATAAATTACTGAATGCTGAACTGAATGCTACTAAACTGATATTACTTATACTGAAATTAAGTGACAAAGAACAGGGTCTACCTTCTGTTAAATGATTTATTTAGTAAATTACTTTGATGTTATAATTGAATGAAATGGGAGGTCATATGTTAGAATACTTAATTAGAGTAGTGCAGTTTTCTTTTTCTTTTTTTGTGAGTTAATTTGGTATGTTTTCTGCATGCTAATATGCGAACACATGTAAATGAAGGGAGACCAATTTTCATTGGAACATTTTCCTAGTTTTGTGTGTTACAGCAAGGATTGCAGTGGGGATTTAGATGTTTGAGATTAAGGCTTAGTTGAGTTGATTATTTGGGTAGATGTTAAATGTTCTAAAAAGGTTGTTTGGTTCTTGTGTTGGGTGCATTGTCTAGTGGACTTCTTTTATATCATGGTGGAATGTCTTATCTCGTACAACTTATATGCCAAAAATGAAGTTTCATTAGCAGTGATGGTAACAATGGGAAATCATGTGGGCTCTGTCATTTTTCTTTTCTTGGAATTATAGAGCTGAACAATTAGATAGGGACTAAATTCCTTAGCTCTTCATAATTTCATGGAAGCGCAATGCTGTGTTTCTTGTATAGAGTTCTGCAATTATCAGTCAACCTTGAATTTTCTATCAGTCGGATGCTCATCATATGTTTCGGGGAACCAATCAATCCACAAATCTTTTTTTTTTCAATGTTTAAGGTGATAAAGATTATGAAAACTTGTGCATCCTATTTCAGTATCCTTCCTGAAACTCCTATAAGAACTAAGAGGTGGCTTATCTTGCTTTATAGATCTTATTGCTTGGTGCTTGAATGTCAAGTTGCAGCACACATTCTTAAGAAAATTACACTTTTCGTAACATTTGGATTTCATTAGACATATGTGCCAATGTCTTAATTTGAAATCATCACTTTAGTGCTGGAAAAGATGCACAATTGTATTGCATCTTATAGCTCAAGGGTTGCTCTAGTATCGTCTAGAAAGACGACCTGATGAAGGAATACCCTGCATGCATGCATTGATATTGAATAGAAAAATACATTGAACTGGTCACAAATACTGTAAATCACTTTGTTCTGCACCCTTTGTAAATCCCATATTTGTTGCCTGTTTGAAATAAGGACATGTTGGGTTAAGAAATGTTGGAAGCACTCTCTTAAATTACATGGGAGGTTGTTCTAAAAACAAATAAGCTCTTTTGTGTGTCAGGGATGAAGGGTGCTCATTACTTGTTAAGATGAGTAAAATAATAATTGTTGCAATTAAGAGGTTTAAAATTGTGATTGTGGTGAAGGATGCAACTTGTATTAAGTTCTTGCAATCCAATTGATGCTTTTCTTTGCTATGTTGTACCACGTTGAATGAACAATTATTTTTGTCAACTATAGGATACTTGTGACTTGCTATCTTAATATAACTTTGATGTCTTTTCTCAGGGTGCTCTTTTGGTAAATATTGCTCGAGGAGGTCTCCTTGATTACGAGGCTGTTGTAGATCACCTTAAGTCTGGCCATTTGGGGGGGTTGGGCATCGATGTTGCTTGGACTGAGCCATTTGATCCTGATGATCCAGTGTTGATGTTTGATAATGTCTTAATCACTCCACATGTTGCAGGGGTAACAGAACATTCTTACAGATCCATGGCTAAGGTATGAATCTTGAAAATTCTTCCTTATGAGGAAACAACGAATGACTTTGTTCCGGCCTATGGCTTAAGCATACTTTGGAATACTTGAGCTGTCAACTTATTGATATAATATGATATGACTCCAATTTTAATGTGGTATTATTTTCCAGTTTTTAACCTGTCAAAGATGTTAAAACTCTACATTAATGGTCTTATATTTCTTATGAAAAGGGCTATAACTTTAAGGTGTTGAAGTTGAAACTTAATGGTGACATGACATGGAAATGTATTTCTAACAAAATAAGCCCAACCTCAGAAGGAATATTATCCAATTTTTGTGCAACCTCAGAAGTAGAAGGCTAATCCAGTACCACCTGTAAATTGTAATACATGAACATACAGAAGGATTAAGAACTCTCTATCCTAGCAAGGGAATACAATCAACAATATATTTTATGAGCAGTCTAAGCTATTCAATTATTAATTTATTCTGTAGACACAGGATTGAACATATTATTAGCATTTAGTTCAATAAGATGTGAAATCTCTTGCTTTTCTTTTATGTTTCATTTCGTTTGATCACAGCACAAAACAAAATTTTCCCCATTTATTGTTATGATGTTATCAGAAACAATTTAATGTTGCTTGTTTATGGAACACTTGAACATTTTGAGTCATGGATTAGAAAATTCGTGCAGCATGATGTGTGCTAAATGTTGGTTATACTATTACAGGTTGTTGGAGATGTTGCACTTCAATTCCATGCCGGCTCCCCTTGGACTGGGATAGAGATTGTGAACTGATTCTCTAGATACCCTTTATAATTGGATTTTCATTCACTCATCCTCATCCCTTCAGTCTTAACCCACTAAAGATCAGTACGCAACAATATATTATACAGATCAGTAGGCAACCATACATCATACAGTGCCTGGAGAAGGTGACCAATTTCACTCTCTCCTGAATTTGGCAGAGAATCGTGTCGAGTTTGATGGGGAGAAATTTATTTCTATCTTCACTACCTGGGGATGGATGCATTTGGTCAATTTTCTTCAATTGTATGTTGAAACTTTCCACTATTCCAGCTTGATTGTATGAGATGGATGCCTGTGTTCATATTGTGAATATTCGTAAAAGCGCTGATGTAAGTGTCAATGGACAGTTGTTATTAGTGAGGGGATGAGTATGTGATGTAATGAATAAAATCCGTTGTGATTCCAGAGAGATAGGAAGATTCTCAGATAGCTAAGTAACTGTGCCAAAGTCTTTCAGGACAGCAATTGCTTCCTTAACATTGCATCTTTTACCTCCCCTCCCTCAGTTTTGCTTCCCCTTCTCCGAGTCTGCTACTTCTATTCCAAACCCTTTCAACTGCCTTTCAGTCGGGTAGATTTATAAGGAGGCGCTTATATGTAGTGAAAGAAAATGAGACAAAAAAGAAAAAATTGCGACAAATGAATACGTGTTAGTGGTAAATGAACTACCGAAGTAATTCAAATACCAACTGTGTCAATTGACTCACAAAATGAAAGTAAATACGAACTTATACAAATAATGCAGTCTAGAATAAAGAAATCAACCTCATCTTGTCTACAATTCTTTCAACCGTTTGAAGCAAGGCTCCTCTTCCTCATCACAACTTCTTTCACTGCATCTCTTCAACTTGCAACCCCCTTCTACCATCATTCCCATACCAATATCTTCACACTCAACCCCTGAATTTTCACAATATCCCGAATTGGAGATATCATCATAAACTAAACGGGTTCCACATTTTCTTACTTCCACACCTGGAGCAGAGGACTCAAATGAAACTCTAAGAGAGTGGCAATTGTTCAGCCAATTTTGTTTACCAAATCCGATCCGGGAATGAAACCCCATCCAAAGGTGATCACTCTCAAAATATGGAAGTCTGTAGATGAGAAATTTGAAGCTAGGCCTCGTCACAGATTTCCCAATCGCTTCCAACTTGCAGTAAATGGCAATGTCTGAAGCTGGATTGTCACTGAGGAAATGACTAGTTATAAGAACAGTGCATACAGCCAGTCCTTTAAACTTTTCATTGTACCAATCTGGAGACAACTGGATGGTAACTGACGGGCCCATCTTTTGTTCACAGAACCAGTCTGGAATTTCCGTCCCAGGAACAATAACATCAAACCTATGGCCTGAATGCGGGGAGGCATCCTGCACAGAAAAATTACCATGATGAGAGAGAGCTTGAGGGAAAGAGAAAGGAGGAGTTAGTAAGGAAAGAGAAAGGAGGAGTTAGTAAGGATCATGGAAGGACCTGGAGCTGACTCATTGGCAGAGACTGCAAATGGCTTCTTAAGAATTCAAATGCCGTACTCCCACTGCTTTGATTCACAGCAAGTTTAAAGCAATTAGTAAAGTAGAAGATTGGCCACATCCATGCATCTGCAATTGCTTCTGGACTTGACAGAGTGTCTAGAGAGTTGCAATTATTCGCAGATATTTCATGTATTGTTGCTGGAAGCTTTCGCAGAGCCTTAAGACTCTTGCATTCGTCTAAAAAGAGATACCGCAGCTGAGGAAGTTGGCTGATGCTTGCTGGCATATTGACGAAATTATTTTTGCCAATATTCAATATCTCCAGTGAGGATAGGTAGTGAAAGTCTTCAGGGATCATTTCCTCTGAAAGGTTGCAGTCACTGAGGTCTAATTCTTTTAGAGAATGCAAACCTTTTAAAGAAGGAAATGATAAACCAACAAAGCCATGTCTTTTCCACAAATAATTCAGCGACCAACGAGATGCTATCGGTTTATTTCCACAGAAGGATAATGTTTTCAGATTTCCCAATAATCGAATGCTGGATGGGGGTTGTCTTATAGCAGTTTCACCTAAATCCAGCTTCTCTAATTTCTTAAGATCCCCCAAGCTCTCAGGTAAATGATCAAGCTTTAAGCAGCCAAATAGATCGAGATTTTTAAGAGATCCCCAAAATTTGATCTCGCTTGGAAGACTCCCAAGGTTTTTACAATTTCTCAAACTCAAGAAAACCAGCCCAGTCAGATTCTTCATTGAAAGAGGAAGTTCAGCTATGGAAGTTCCATCTAATGTAACGGTTGATAAGTGTTCCATACTGCCTACAATCTCTGGAAACTTTCCAAGTTTTGTGCAGCCAGAAAGAAGTAATTTATTCAGAGATTCCAATTCAATGCTTTTCGGAAGGCTCTTGAGGCTGTTACAGTCCTTTAGATTCAAAAGAGTAAGCTTTTTGAGAGCTCCAATGGATGGATGAACCTTAGAGAGGAAAGTACAACCTTCAAGAATCAACGTCTCAAGATTTGGTACTCCTGTGAAGTCCGGGGTTTCAGTCAGGCACTGGGAATGACTGAGATCAATGAATTGCAACTCTTTCAGCTCCTGTTAAATAGGCACAAAAAGAAATGAGCAGACCAAATTAGCTGCCCAGACCTCCTAAATCATTCCAACAAAAAAAAAAAAAAAACACAAAGAAACACCCATACCAGGATTCCTTTCCAAAGCTGTGTAATGGAGCTGTGTGGCATCTCGATCATAATAATCTTCTTAGGATTAAAGTTTGAAGGCAAACATTTCAGGGGATACCCTTCCCAACTGAGACACTTCAGTTGGTAATATAAACATTCAAACTCACCGGAGAGATGTATTTTTCGGTCTCCATAGGCACCATGGACATCAAGCAGCCTTAGATTCTTCATCTTCATGAATGCCTCAACACTGAACTTCTTCTCATCCAATTTCGACAAGTCAATGACCATGCATTCAACATCTTCTGTCCCCTAATATCCAAAAGATGAAACTGAGTGACACTAGATAAGATCTCATTGAGATTATAAAATAGATGCATACATGAAGGTTGCTTCTTAGCAAGGGTTGTGGAGCTTCTCATCCATGCATGGTTTATGTTTTAATTGTTTTTTAAGAATTAAAATTCTATTCAGAACTATATTTACACATTTTTATGAATTAGAAACAGCATAAACCTCACTTACCGATTCTTGCATCAATACTTGGAGAGCATCCTCATGATCCCAAAGTCGGCTACGTTTGCCAGGATCTTTCAGCGATTGTTGGCGCACAATCTCCCGACCCATGTCTTGTAGCAAATCATGCATTCCTACAGTGTTATCCAACATAGTTACCAGAGAATGATCAATAAGCTCACCCATTCCACTTTCTGGAAAAAACCCAAAGCTATTTAAAAGTTTTGCTACATAATCTTTGTCATGTCCTCGGAAATAACATGCTATATCAAGAAACATAGACTTATTTGAGTCACTAAGTCCATCGAAACTTATTTTAAGGGTTTGCTGAATATCCTTGTTAAAATGTTTTTCTAGTCTGTTAAGTGAAGCAATCCATTCTCTCTCACTCCTACCATATAGGGAAGAACCCAAAACTTTAAGTGCCAAAGGGAGACCTTTACAATAATCAATAGCAAGCATGGAGAGCTTCGTAAACTCTTCTGTACGATATTTCTGTTTAAAGGCATACCGGCTTAGGAGCTCAAGTGCATGTTCCTCATTTAGATCCCTTACCTCATACACAAAATCCACTGAATGGCTAACTAGCAAGTGTCTATCTCTAGTTGTTATAATGATTCTACTTCCAGGGCCAAACCAATGAAGCCCTGGTAAAAGTTCTAGTTGTTTTGAACTACTGACATCATCAAGAACAACAAGAACCTTCTTACGGTGGAGCCTAGCCTTAATTGGACCAGGATTTGTTTTTAGCTTGTGTATGTTCAGGTTGTCATCATCTAACAGGATAGAAAAGAGTTCTTGTCGCAGACTATCAAGTCCCATTTTCTCTGATTCTTCCCTGACATTTGCAAGGAAGCAGCAGCTATCAAATAGAGCAGATATGCGGTTATATACAACCCCAGCAATTGTGGTCTTTCCAATACCACCCATTCCCCAAATTCCTACAATGCGAGCATCTGAAAATCCGATATTTAATAGCCTTTCCACTTCTTCTAAGGAGGATTCTATTCCAATCAGGCCCTCAGTATCACTTGATGGTGTATGATTTAATTTCTTCAATATTTCATCAACAATTTCATTAATCAGTTTGGAATCAGGCCTGCCACATACAACAGAAATTGGTTGTAAACTGGAATATCAACAAAGAAATAAAATTTAGATAATAGATATTAACTCATTTCGCTAATCGACAACAGACATTTCATTTTTTGCTACATTGAATAGTGAATTTGTCCTTCTCAGTAAATCAGAATATTTAAATCAGAGTAAAGAGGAAAAAGGGCTATCTTTTAACTATTAGTAAAGTTTAGGAAGATGAGACGTTTTTATCAAATATTATGGTCATTCTAGCTATGGATATGTATCTCTGTACATACAAGGGATTGTTATTAATCAAATCACATTGGCATGCATCATATCTACAAAAGCAATCATAAAAAAAAAAAAAAGGGCGGCCCGGTCGCATTACGCGTCCCCGCTGAGCGAGGGTCCGGGGAGGGGTCCCACCACAAGGGTGTATTGGGGGCAAGCCTTCCCTTGCCAATTTAATTGGCAAGAGGCCGCTCCTAAGACTCGAACCCGTGACCTCTGGTCACACGACAACAACGTTTTACCGTTGCGCCAAGGCTCGCCCTCTTACAAAAGCAATCATAATGGCAGAAAAAAGGAAGTGTGAATTACATCACCTAATATAACAAGATTTTGCATCATACCATAGAATCCATATATATAAAGAAATGCAGACAACAAAGCAGTAAACTAAAATCCTGAAGGGATTTCAGACTTCAGAGGAAAGAGTTATAGTTCTTCACCCCTTTTTGGTCAAAGAAAGGTGAAAATAGAAAGACAAAATAATTTATAGTTCAGAAGATTGCTATGTACAGATACTTAATTATGGATATTAATTTAAAACATTAAGACATCAATTATTCCTACAATGATATATTCAAACATTAAGCATTTTGCATCACGCAAGTACAGTGTAGGTTGCAGCTCGATAAGGTTGGCACCTATAAGGGAACCATCCATTGTTTGTGTCAAGATGGTCTCACAAACGGAAGGGGTGTGAGCTCTATGGAAGGGTCTGAAGGGATTGAGTCCTTTCGCGATGCACCTGACACTCAAATACTCTCTGCGAATGGGGTCGAATTTGGTGTTTCAGGGGGCTTTTAGGGACTCCGAGACTGGTCAGATAGTAATTGTGGGAGACTTATGGCGGGAGAAAAAGAGGCATGTTTTAAAGACAAGGGGGTGCTGTATTGAAACTAGAAAGATAAGAGTTCTTGCTTGAGCTTAATTTAACTCAGTAATTTCGCCTTTTTTTGCCCAGCAAGATTTTATTCAGTGGATAATGAATTCTACTATTTTTTCCCCATTTTTATACAGGATCTACAGCTTATGTGTTCCTTAGTAAGGAAAGGTATTTCGCAGAAATATATTGACATTATAAAGGATATGTATAAGGGAGCTTGCACGAGTGTATGTACCAGTGTTGGAAAGACCGAAGAGTTCCCTAGTAAGATTGGAGTGCATCAAGGTTTCGCACTTAGCCCATTTCTTTTTGCCATCGTTATGGATGAATTAAGGAGTTCACTTCAACATGGTATGCCATGGTGCATGTTGTTTGCAGATGTATGGAGAGGAAGTTGGAACTATGGAGACAAACTTTGGAATCTAGAGGCTTTAAATTGCATTGCAACACATAAGCTGCTAAAGAGCTGCCTTTTTTTTATTGGGTTGTTTCTGCTAAAGATATATTCAACACTAATTAATCCTCCAAGCTGCTAAAAAGCTGTTTTTATTTTCCTTGAAAAATAACTGCTAAAAAAAACTCCCAAAACAAAAATTACCTAAAAACAGCGGAGTCAAATCCTGATAAATTGGCAGCATCCTTCAAAGCAGCTTTCCATTTCTTGACCAAACGCATATCTCCCTTAGCTTGCTCCTTTGCTCTATCAAATCCTTTCCCAAAAACCCCAGTTTGGTCCTCCACTTCAGAAGGATCTACCCTGTAGAAAACAGGCAAAGCGATCTGCCCATGAGCTTTCTTGCATTCCATTATATGCACAAGCTCATCTAAACACCATGGTGAATCAGCGTAATTCTCTGAGAACACAATTACCGAAATCATCGATCCTTCAATTGCTTTTATCAGCTCCGGAGTGATCTCTTCTCCTCTATCAAGTTTGTTATCAATGAAGGTCTCAATTCCCTTTTGATACAAATCTTTATAAAAATAATTAGTAAAATTATCACGGGTGTCTTTACCCCTGAAACTAATGAACACGTCATACTTCCATTCAGATGGAGTGGAAGAAGACGAAGAAGAAGAAGAAGCCGCCATAAGCGCAGAGATTGTTAAAGCTACAGATTAACGCGGTTTTATTCTCGCCATAATCCGCCAGGAAGCATCAAAATTCGGTAAATCAAACAAATGAAGAATTGGAGGATCGGAAACAGAAGAAGCAGAGAAAAGCAAAATTAAAAGCACTCCTCACCGCGTGAGCAGTGGAAGAAGGAAGAAAATAATAGAAATTGACAACACAAAGAAGTAGAGAGAAACAGAGCGGAAATGGTGAACGGAATATACAGTAAAGTCAACACTGAGCCAAGCAATTGCTTCCTTCAATTTTTGTCCAAGCTCCGTGACTTTAATTTTTTAGCCTCCTCACAATAAATAAATACATAAAAAAAAATGTCAAAGCTTTTATTAAACCCCTAATCCATTAGAAGTTTAAGGATTAAGTTTCCATATAATTATATTTTGTAGATTGAATCTTTGAATTTGTATAATTTTAAGGATTAAGTACGTAATATTAATTTTCAAACACTGAGTTCTTCTACTAGCCTTCGTACTCAATTTAAGCTAGATTATTAGTGAATCATTCAATATGTTGAAAATAAAAAACCACAAAATTAGTGATGCAGGCATCTTTCCACTGGCCACGATCCCGAGGCCAAGAGGACGAGGAGCTTAGTGTCAAAGCTAACAAGGGTTATGGAGAGCCATCCAAGGAGGAGGGAAGCAGCAGTAGTCATCAAGACACGCGGAGCGTGTCTATCACTATGCGGAGCGTGCCGAACCCAATCCGGGAAGAGAGTCCCGAAGGTCATCCACGCGGGGCGTGCTTCCTCATACACGGAGCGCAGATCAGACGTCCGGAAATAATGCTACCCAGGAGGTCAACTACACGGGGCGTGTCTCCGAGGCGCGGAGCGTGGAGCGAGCTTTCGAAGTGAGTTCTGGCCAGGAGGACAGGTACGTGGGGCGTACTTCCGGGGACGCCACGTGTGAAACCCGTTGACGAAGAGCCCCAAGTTCAGGAGCTCCAACACACGGGGCGTGATTACAGGGACGCCACGCGTGAAGCCCATCCTCGAAGAGCCTCGAAGTTCAGAAGCTTAAACACGCGGGGCGTAACAAGGTCCACGCGGAGCGTGCCCCATCTGGAGAAGACTTCCTCACCAAGTTCTTCATGCTATGGACCACTTCTTATTTACAGGACTGCCATCCCTTTATACTTACTCCCAATTTTACCCCTAGCTTTACTCTTTCCATTAATTATGTAGGTTATCCTTTTATGTAATTTGTCCTAGGGTTTTAGATGATATAAATTCATCTCTTTCTATTGTAATCTTCAACTTTTTATCAATCAAATATAATTCTTCTTCAAGAAGTTTTGTTAAGGTTCTACCTTCAACAATGGGGATTTTATTATTCCTATGGATTTAGTCCATGAAATTGGGATTCACTCCTTCTAGTTTAGCTAGAGAAGAACATCTTTGTTAGTTTACGATTAAAACTAACACGTCACGATTTCAGTGAAATCCATGCTGCATCAGTTGGTATCAGAGCCGATCGTTTTCCTTGAACGGAGACTTCTTTCGACTATGGTTCAACCAAATTTATCTCCAAGCTATGAAAAAACCATCAACAAGGGGTTGGAAACCTTCAACAATGGGTTGGAAAACCTCAAAGCCATGGTAATGAGGTATCATGAGAGTTGTAAGGAGGATTATCGGGTGATAGACGAGCTCACGAGGGATCTTAAGACATTTGTGAAGAGCCTCAAGCAAGAATGCCGAAATAACTCCCAACCCGCCCTAGAAGTTCCTCTTGAAGATCCATCACCAATCTTTTCTCCTTTACACATTGAAAAGGTAAATCCTAAACTTCCAATTTCTCATATTGAAGTTGCGGATAGTCCTATTGCTATGAAGAGATTGGATGTTTGTGATGTTATTTGTAGTGTTGAAATGGGTTTAGATTCTCATTGTGGATTATTTGATAATGATGATGTGAATGAGAATGTGGATTCATGTGTGAATGAGGAGGAAGGAGTTCTTGTAGGTGAGGATGTTGAGGAAACCCGTGTTGCAAGGGATGCTCCCCATGTGTTTGATAAAATACCCCTTAAGAATAACTTTACTTGTGTGTGTGAGGAAAGTGGGGGTATTACTCTTGAGGAAGAGGAGAGTGACCTTGGGCTTATTAATCTCTTTGGGAAGAATGATGAAATTCCATTATGTGTGGAGATTGATGGCTATGGAGATGGGAGAGATGTTGGTGGTTCAACCATGTTGGGTGGTTACATGTCTTGTGATTCAAGCGGCTTGGCACGTGAGTTGGTCGGCTTGAACTATAGGGAGAAGTGGAAGGAAACGAAAGGTCGTGGGAAAAGACGGATCGTGGATGAAGAGGGAAATGAATTTGAGCATGATCATGAAGAAGAGGAGTTAGTAGATGAGATTGATGAAGAGGAGAACCAATCCGAGAATGAGCTAGTAAGACATGGGGAATGTGATTATTATGAAGGCGAATTCGAGGATGAGGTTGAAGAAAGAGAGCACGCTTCCGAAGGTGAAATATGTGAAGATGGTGAACTTTGTCATAGTGCATATGAGTTTGATTATGATGAAGATGGTAGAGTTTACCATGGGGAGAATGAACGTCGATGCATTGAGTGGGACCAATGTGGGACCGCTTATGAGAAAGACGGAGATGGGGTCTACTATGATAAGAGTGAGCGTCGGTGTGTTGAGTGGGATCGACACGGGGCTCCGTATGAAGATGATGAGTGTAGATTCCATTGTGATGATGAGTTGGAGGATGTTGACCGGTCCTATAACGAAGATATTTATGAGCATGATGGAGGTAGGGTCCATTATGACGATGAGTTGGAAAATGTAGAGTGGAACCGAAATGAAGATGCTTATGATGATGAAGAAAATCGGTTCCAAGATGAGGATGAGACGAGAAGTGTTGAGTGGAACCAAGATGAAGACACTTATGAAGTTGATGATGATGGCAATGAGCACAATGTGTATTTGGTGACTAGGGTGCCAATGCCTAGTGGAGAGGAGCCTAGTTAACGTCATCAATTATTTAGAACTCGATGCTTAGTTCTTGAGAATAAATGTGAGATGGTGATCGACGGAGGAAGCCAAGTGAATATCATTAGTCGGTCCACCATGAGCAAGTTTGGGTCGGTTCCCGAGCCACATCCTAGACCTTACCGCCTTGGTTGGGTCAACGAGGTGGAAAAGCTTCAAGTTACTCATTGGTGTAAAGTTCCTTTCACTATTGGAGCTTATGAGGATGAAGCTATGTGTGATGTTGTGGAGATGGGTGCTTGTGATGTGCTACTTGGTAGGCCATGGCAATTTGATTGTGATGCCTCACATGCGGGAAGAAGCAACACCTACACCATACGCAAAGACGGAATCCGATATGTCCTTACACCTTTGAAGAATTCTCCTAGTAAGAGAATGGAGACCGTTTTGGAAGATTGTCCAACTCGGGGGTTGAACGTGAATAGGTGCATTGGTGGAACGGATAAGACATTGAATCATCTTGACTTGGGTTCCATGGATGAGTTAGCTAGCCACTCTCCTAATAAAGTCAAATCCAAAGAGGAGAATGAGGTTGAGAGGAGGAAGACCACCTTGGAAGCTTATCCAACTTGGAAGTTGAGTGAGAATGGATGCCTTGGTGGCACGGAAGAAATGTCGGTTCGCAATGACTTGGGTTTGGTGGATGGTTTGCCTAATCTTTCTCTTAATGAAGCTAAGACTAAGGAAGAGAATGCGATTGAGAAGGGAAAGAGCAAAGTTGGAAGTGAGGAAGTCCAGTCGATGTCCGAGGGGGACAAGCACATGTCTTTCAACGAGCCACCTAAAGGGTTTTCTAAAGGGCTTCCACTTTTGAGAAAGCTACCACGAGACATAGCTTGGGATCCGGGAGATAGTGCACCTAGATCTACATATGGTGAATTGAGCTCTAGAGAGGAGGATGAAGGTTGCTCTATGAATCCTATTGATAGCACCGAGATGCCTAGCACATGCCACATGCAAAAGAATCGAGTCACTTATTGGGTAAAATCTGAACTTATTCTTTTGTGCTTTGTTGAAATATATGTGTTGGAAGCTTGGTTGTGTATGTTGAGGGAGAACCTTTCCTATGAGGAGCCCATGAGGGGTGATCTTGTCATGAGGAATGGGAGTTTTATGTTGAGGGAGGATCTTTCCTATGATGAGTCCATGAGAGATGATCTTGTTGCGAGGAATGTAGACTCTATGTTGAGTGAGAGCCCTCCCTATGATAAGCCTATGAGAGGAAAGCTTGTTGTGAGGGATGTGAACTTTATATTGAGGGAGAACATTTCCTATGATGGGACCATGAGGGTTGGTCTTGTTGTGGGTTTTGGTGATTGTTTGTTGAGGGGGAATGGCTTCCCATGGAACCTAGAGAAGATGGAAGGAAGTCAAGACTTGGTAAACTCGGAACTCGTTATTTGGTGCTTAATTGACATGGATGTGTGGGGGTATATGTGGTGCTTGTTGTGGGAGCATCAACCCTATGAGGAGTCAATGAGAAGTAAGCTTGTGGTGAAGAGAGCGGGTTTTATGAAGTCTTTGATGAATGGGGATAGCCGCCCGAGGGATAGTGAGAAGGTAGAAGAAATTCAAGACTTGGAGAATAATGGCCAAGTTAGTAACGTGGCAAGTCTTGAAGTTCCGGGACTGTTAACCCAAGGTGAGAGAAGAGCTAAGCTAAGTGGGCTTGAGTTCACTATGGTGTGGATTGACAAGTGTCGCCGGGATATTCCGTTTGATATGGGCCATGGGCAAGGAGAGATTGGGCATGATAGCCGAACTAGTGGAATGAGTGATAACCAAGTCCGGACATATTCAATTCAAAGTCATGTTTGGGTTATGAAGGGTACTCAAGGGATCGCTCCAACTTGGGTTGATATATGGCACCGGGACATGTCATTGGAGGTTGGCTATAAGCGAGTGGAGGTTGAGCCTAGTATCCGGGTTGATGGCGTGAGGTATATTGAGGTCCGGGCATATTCGACTCAGGACCATGTTGGGATTTTGAAAGGTGCTTATGGGATGGATCTTAGTTGGGTTGATACGTGTCGTCGGGGCATTCCATTCGAGGTAGGTCATGAGTGGAAGAAGGTTGTGTTGATTCCTCAAGTTCATAATGGGGAGATCAAAAGGATTCGTGGGTGGTCCTTTCAACGAAGTGAGGGGCGTTGGAAGATCATCCAAGCATTTATTGGGAAGTGGTTTGACAAGCTTTGTCAAGACATACCATTCGATGTTGGTAGAGCATCCGATATTGGTGGAGATTGGGAGATGAGCACCACGGAAGATGAAGTCCGGGGTGAGGCACTTGTGGAGATATGGGGAAAAGCTCATGAGGAGAAGGTGATTCCGGCAACATTTGGAGTGGATTCCTTGAATTCATCTCGAACAACACCGTTCGATTTGAGGGCTTGGGTCCGTTCACAACGAACACATCTCATCAATACGTGGCAAGCAACTTGGGGTCAAGTTCTTTTTAAGAGGGAGTGTATGATGCGGGCATCTTTCCACTGGCCACCATCCCGAGGCCAAGAGGACGAGGAGCTTAGTGTCAAAGCTAACAAGGGCTATGGAGAGCCATCCAAGGAGGGGGGAAGCAGCAGTAGTCATCAAGACACGCGGAGCGTGTCTATCACTATGCGGAGCGTGCCGAACCCAATCCGGGAAGAGAGTCCCGAAGGTCATCCACGCGGGGCGTGCTTCCTCATACACGGAGCGCAGATCAGACGTCCGGAAATAATGCTACCCAGGAGGTCAACTACACGGGGCGTGTCTCCGAGGCGCGGAGCGTGGAGCGAGCTTTCGAAGTGAGTTCTGGCCAGGAGGACAGGTACGTGGGGCGTACTTCCGGGGACGCCACACGTGAAACCCGTCGACGAAGAGCCCCACGTTTAGGAGCTCCAACACGCGGGGCGTGTTAAAATTATAAAATTTTAATAGTTTAATCATATATTTTGTAAATTTTTTACAAAAAAATACAAAAATAAACATTGTGGTTTGACCGAGTTTTAAATACAATCCCTGAGATTTAAGTGGTTCATTCCGTTAGAAAAAACGAGAAAAATCACTTAGCACCGATAAAATACTAAAAGCTTGTTTGGTTCTGAGATATGGAGGGAATAAGATAGTTATTCAAATTCCTATTCCAACATTTGATTTAATTTTCTTTTAATGAAATAGATATTTCATTAATGTGTATTCTTACAAATGAATGAATAAATATTCGTTGATTCATATGAATAATTATTCCTAATCAATATCATAGTTCATTTTCAAAATTACTATCTAGCTAATTTTTTAAATCCTATAAATTTTGGTAAATTTATAATTTATATCCTAAAAGAACGTGAAAAATGGAAAAAAGTTGAAAAATGCAAAAAATATAAAAACTCAAAAAACGTGAACAAATGCGAAAAACGAAAAAAATACGAAAACGTGAATAATACAAAAAAGTGATAAAATACGAAAAATACAAAATGCGAAAAATGCGAAAACACGAAAACGCAATAAACATGAAAATGGGAATTCTGCTAGAAAATTGTCGAAATGTGACGGAAAATTCCGTCAGACATCGCCTGATTCTGAGCACTGAATACGCTTAGTGACAGATTTTAAGACAGAACAAAACCGTGGTTATATTGATCGACGTAGATTTCACATACGTTTTTTTAAATGTAAAACCTACATTAATGTTATTTTGCACGTAGACCCTAAATTAATACTTCACTAAAAACCTTAGAACTATTTTGATAAGTTATTTTTTTTTATTTTAACATTAATAAAGGGTTTGTTAGGTTAATCAAAATAATAAAAATAAAATAAAAAGATTATTTTATTTTTAATTTAATAGTATAAAAAAATTAATTAGAAAAAAAACTTGGGACCAAAAAACGTTTGGTCTTTAAGGAAGTCACGTTGGAAAACTTAGTGGTTGAAGGGGATGCTTACTTTGTTAACTTTTTCAACATGAGTTTACTACTAAACATATCATTAGAGACTAATTGTAGTCATTAATTAACGACTCATTATATTTGAGGGAAAATTACAAAACTGGATCAAATAGGAGACCCATTTACATATTAAACCCATTTACTAATTCTACTACATATCTAGACTGATTTTGTGTGACTTTCCAAAAATACCTCTGACCTTTCCACTTCCACCACTTGCGAATTGCTGCTCCCTCTATCTCCTTGGTTATGCGAAAAGTTGCTCCAGCATTAATGATTTCAAGACTTTTGATCTTCCTTTCTTCCTTTAAATTGCACGAAATCTGCACCATTTAGTCAAAATCATAATGAATTTCTCTTTTTCATCTCTTCATCTCTTGATTCTGCAACTTCCCAACCCTAGAAAATGAGTAAATGGTTTTTCATTTTCCTATTCGTTGCTTGGTTTCTTTCTTCTTGTTACCATCAAAGAAATGGTTTTTCTACGTTATTTCCTTCGTTCTTCCCATGTTATCATATTGTTATTGTCGCTTTTGGGGGTGAAAGGGGCGAAAAATGTAAGTATCTGTTTGTTTTTTCTGCGTTTTTTCATGAATTCACTTCGCAATCGATGGTTTCGCTAAGCTTTGCGAAGAGAACGAGCCTGGAAAGTGATAATCTACTTCGTGAATTGATGATTTCGCGAAGTTCTGCGAAGAGAAAGAGTCTGAAACGTATGGATCTACCTCGCGAATCGATTAGTTCGCGAAGTCTGCGAATAGATCCTCACGTTTCAGACCTCGCAGACTTCGCAAAAGCAGCGATATGCGACGTAGATAGTCACATTTCAGACCTCGCAGACTTCGCGAAAAAATTGATATGCGAAGTAAAATCACCTCTTCCCCTGCACATTTACATTCGCATGCTTCGTTAATTTTCATTTCGCGAAGCCAAAATCGTCTTTTTTCCTAACTAACACGGTTAATTTTTTTTGTAGATGGTTGAATACGTAACATCCCTTTCTGGAAGGCGGCGTACTGGGCTGCAGGGGAGATGATTTTCCTTCCTGTATAGGGATGAACTTCCCCAAGATTGACACATTCACTCCTGAAATGATTCGTTAGGAGAGGTTGTGTCAATCTCGGGGTGCACCATGGGACACGTCCATCCTATGGTGCCAATCTTCAAAGTGGACCTAACTTAATTCGTTTCAAAATTGGTACCGGATTAGTTAGTTTCACTTTGAAATGATTAGTTAGTAGAGTTCATTGTGGCAATCTCATTGTGAATTTTGATAATGTTATGATTTGAATGTTGTTATTGTAGCAATCTTGTTATAAATTTTGATAATGTTATGATTTTAATGTTCGAATCTGTTGTTGTTTGCCAATTTTTGTTATATACCACTTCGCGTATTAGCTTCAAATCATATCCAGCACTCGCATATGCGAACTAAATTCATCAAGCAAAACAAACTTCAGCTTCGCAGGCTTCGCATATGCGAACTAAATTCATTAAGTAAATTAAAACATTAACTTCGCAGGCTTCGCATATGGGTGAATATGCGAAGTCAGACGGGATGGGGCGAGCTCCGCGTAAATATTGAGGGTATTTTTGGAAAGTCACACAAAATCAGTCTAGATATATAGTAGAATTAGTAAATGGGTTTAATATGTAAATGGGCCTCCCATTTGACCCAGTTTTGTAATTTTCCCTATATTTGATCATTAAAAGCGGTCCTTAACTTTGTTTTTTCTTGTAGTGGTTGGAATTAGTTTTAGGATAGTTTCAACATAATTTTCAACCTGGGTTCCTTCCTTGACGAAAAGTTGTTCTTTTAAGTTGACGATGGAAATCGTTGTGTGTGTACTATCTCATGCCTTCCACTATTCAGTCAAATAAATATTAAGAAAATAGACTAAAATTATAATTTATCAAGGGTCGAATTGTAAATTATACAATGATTAGGAAGAACCGGCCACAACCGTAGCCACAACACCAGCAACCAGTTCGACATAAGCAAGCTCACCCAGTTCAAGTTCGAGCCCGTCCTCAAGTGATGAAGACAGTTCAGATGAACATCCGCCTGGAAAGAAAAAAAAATCATACCTATTAAAGATCTTTATGATGTAACGAGAAATCTCAATGATGAATTAACTCTTTATTGTCATTTTGTTAATGATGAACTGACAGATCCAGAAGAAGCAATGAAAGATGAAAAATGGAGAAAAGCATAGAAGAGGAGATTCATTCAATCGAGAAAAATAAAATATGGGAGCTAACATCACTTCCGGCCGGTCAAAAACCCATTGGAGTTAAATGAGTGTTCAAAGCAAAGAAATATGCAAATTGTGAAAATGTCCGACATAAAGCAAGATTGGTGGCGAAAGGGTTCAGTCAACGACCCGAAATTGACTACAATGAAGTTTTTGCTCCTGTTGCCAAAATGGAGAGTATCAGACTGGTAATTTCTGTAGATGCTCAACAGGATGGAGAATCCATCAAATGGACGTGAAATCCACATTTTTCAACGAATATTTGGAAGAGGAAATTTATATCCAGCAACCACCTGGGTAAGTTGTAAAAGGTCAAGAAAATAAAGTGCTAAAATTAAAAAAGGCACTTTATGGTCTCAAGCAAGCATCACGAGCCTGGAACAGTCGCATTGACAAATATTTTCAAGAAAATGGGTTTATCAAATTCCCATATGAATATGCCATGTATGCAAAAGTGAAAAATAGAGATATGTTACTTGTTTGTTTGTATGTGGATGATCTCATTTTTACAGGGAACAATCCTAAGATGTTTGAGGAGTGCAGGAAGACAATGGCTCGTGAGTTCGAGATGACTGACATTGGTCTAATGTCATATTATCTTGGCATTAAAGTGAATCAGAATGACGACGAAATTTTTATTTCTCAAAGTGGTTTTGCAAAGGAGATCTTAAAGAAGTTCAAGATGGAAAATTGTAATTCCATCAGCACGCCAGTAGAATGTGGGATCAAGTTGATAAAAAGTGAAGGTGGAGACAGAGTCAACCCGACATTATTCTGAAGCTTGGTCGGAAGTCTTAGATACTTGACATGTATGAGACCGGATATTCTCTATGCAGTCGGCTTAGTAAGTCGATACATGGAAGCCCCAACGGTGTCACATTGGAACGCAACAAAAAGAATTATCCGTTACGTGAAAAGTACAACTAATTTGCGATTACTTTTTTCAAAAACTAACGATTTCAAATTAGTTGGATACTGTGATAGTGATTGGGTCGGTGACAAGGATGGACGAAAAAGTACAACTGGATTTGTATTTTTTCTAGGTGATACTGCATTTACATGGAGTTCGAAGAAGCATGCAATTGTGATGTTGTCAACCTGTGAAGTTGAATATGTTATTGCAACCTCATGTGGCTGTCATGCAATTTAGCTCCGGAAATTGCTAAAAGAATTTTAGATGAGTCAAAATGATCCAACGGGGATTTTTATCGATAATAAGTCTGCACTGACATTAGCGAAAAATCCAGTGTTTCATGATCGGAGTAAACACATTGACACGAGGTACCATTTTATTCGGGAATGCATTGAACAAAAGGAGGTGGTACTGAAGTACGTGAAGACAAAAGATCAGATTGCAAATATCTTCACGAAACCATTAAAGAACGACGTGTTCAGTTAACCGAGAGCTCAATTGGGAGTCGCAAGGAATTAAGTTTAAGGGGGCATACTCAAATATTAAACTTAATTTTTAATTCATAAAAAAAAGAAAAAAAAAGAAAAAAAGGATAATGCATCACGTGAATGCATAAATAATTGTAAGGTTTTATTATGCATTGATGACTAGTGGAGAATTTCCGATAGGTTTTCGTCTTTGTGGGGGCGTCGTTGGGTTCGACGGGGGGAAGCTCCGATGCCAAAGTCAGTATAGAAGAACAAGAGAGCAAACTGAATTGACAAAGGGTAAGTGAATATGTACCTTGATGGCTCGAGCTACTAGCTATATATAGTCATGAAGTTGTAACCTTTAGTAACTAGAAAGTCTCCATTAATGCTCCATTAATGGCGGTTACTGATTCCCTTTAAGCATATCCGTTTAGGAAATTGATTGCTTATTAATGGTCTTTTAGTGCGGGATCGGCTCAGCTGTTTTAATAGCAGATTGGGCGGTTATGGCGATTCGCCTCTCAGGTTCACCCACGGATCTCTTGTGGTGAGATATTGGTGATCCGCCTGTCGGATCCCTTTGCTCAATACGCCGTGATACGCCGGTATCAGGTGATCAACACGTGGCTGTTTTAGGCGAATATCCTTTATGATCCTTGGGATAATATCACAATGTTATCATGCATAAATAATTGTAAGCATGGGTAGTCAAAATGTATGTGTAGTAAAAAATATATGGGTAGTCATAACATATGATTTATTGTGTATCAATTTTGTGTGACTCTATAAATTGAGTCTATTGTAATGTGTTTGTGTATTATTTTTTAGGGCAATAATAAGTTGAATTGTTTTTTTTCTTTGTGCTTGTGCTTCTTCATTCATAAAAGGATAAAAACTGTAGCTATTTTCTTTTTCACTGGTCCAGTCCCAAACTGCTTCTTTGTCAATGGTGACATCTCTGCTGATGTCGATTTTCTGAGTTTGAGGATCGAACATTTTGTACCATTTTGAATGTTCTGAATAGCGCACAAACAAGTATTTCTTGCTTTTACCATCTAGCTTCTTGTGTTCTTCATCCGATATATGGACATGAGCAACACTACCAAAAACATGCAAATGAGAAATACTGGGCTTTATTCCGCTCCATGCTTCTTGTGGAGTTTGATCCCAAACATTGGCAGTTAGCGATATGTTCAACAGGTAGGCAACACAGTCTACTGCTTCGGTCCATAACTCCTTTGGCAAACTTTTGCTTTTTAACATGCTCCTTACCATGTTGAGCACTATTCTGTTCTTTCTTTCGACTATGCCATTTTGCTGAGGTGATCTGGGGACTGAAAGGAAATGACGGATTCCATGCTCTTCACAAAATTGCTTGAAAGAGATGGACATATATTCACCGGATCTGAGTGCCTTAATAAAATAGCCACTTTCTTTCTCCACTTGGACTTTAAATTTTTTAAATGTCTCAAAAACTTCTATTTTTTCCTTCAAAAAATACACCCAATTTTTTCTACTATAATCATCAATAAAAAGTAGAAAATATTTATTTTTACCCAGAGACTGTGGAGTGATCGGTCCACACACGTCTGTGTGAACTAGCTCAAGCGGCGCTTTTGCTCTTGACATGGACTCCTTTGGAAAACTAGTTCTGAATTGTTTTCTAATAAGACATCCTTCACACAGTTGATGAGGCTGGTCAATATGAGGCAATCCATTTACCATCTGCTTATGTCCCAACAGCTTCAGTCCTCCAAAATTGAAATGCCCGTACCGTAGATGCCAAAGCTAGGGGGGACTTTGCACACAAGCTTTCAAATATTTGGCCACGTCCGTCTGAATGTTAATTGTGAACATTCTGTTTTTCATCATGGGTACTCGTGCAATCAATTCTATTTTCTCATTCAACAGGAGTAGTCGTTGGTCCGCCATATGAACTTCATAATTTTTCTCCAGTAACTGTCCCAAACTCAAAATATTGTTTTTCATGTTAGGAATATAATAAACATTATCAATAAACTAGGGGTAAATTTCATACATTGTATACAACGTTTACACAATTTCACACTTTGGTGTACAACCTTCATTTTGTCTCAGTAATATGTACGACCTTATAGGTGACCTCCCACTATGGTGTATGGCCGGTTAAAATGACCGGTCAACGGCAGTCAACTCGCCACATCATCAATTTTCATCCTAATCCTTAGTAAAAGTGGGACCCACTAAAAATTTAATTACTAAAATACTCTTAAATGAGTTTCTTCCTAAATAGAAAGATATACCCCTCTCTCTCTCCATTCATTTCCTGCAAATGCTTTCTCTCTCTATCTTTCCCTTTATCTCTCTAACTTCACTCTCTATTATTCTACCAAATTATAGAAAAAAGGACAGATGGAGGAGAAAAAAATAGTAAATTCAAAACCAATTTGTTTTCTTTTATTAATAGTAGTATCTTGCGCATCGTGAACTTGAACTTGAAGTTGAACACGGTGAATTTCTTTGGCGTGCGTGTTTTGGTGAATCACTTTAAATTCAGTTTGAGAACTTAATTAGTTTTCGTATGAAGAATTTAAATACTTCTCATCTACTACTTAACCTCAAAATCCTCCTCTTCTGATCTTTAATCTTCAATTTCTGCAATAAAATCAGATCACAACTATGGCAGACAAGGTATTTGATTTTTTTTTGTGGGTTCTTTCCTTTTTGGACTTATTTTATGAAATTGAATTTTTTGTCCAGAAAGTTACAATAATGGTGATAAAGGTGGACCTTGGGTGTGATAAATCCAACAAGAAAATAAGAAAACACTATGCAAAACCCTTATTGAGTTCTTTTTTTTAATTGTAATTTGTGGATCTTTAGGAATTTGAAATTAAAGAACGGCCTAAACCCAAACCACCGCCATCGGAGAAACCAAAAGAACTAGAAAAACCCAAAGAGCCGGAGAAGCCTAAAAGGTTGTAATTATTGAACCTCTTAAAAGAAAGCTGCAAAACCAAACCCACCTGAACCATGGTTTGGGTTACAGAATTAACGAACTGCCACTACAACAAAATCAATTTTTAGTGGGGAAAATTTAGTGGGAGAAACTAATTCGCCACTGAATATGAGGCGTTTGTGGCGAAACTCGTCTTCACCATAAAAAGTGATTTTTTAATGGGGAAGTTGAAAACCGCCACAATAATTAATGCATTAGTGGAGGATTCATATATTCGCCATAAATAAAGCATTATATTATGGGGAATTTTGGATTCGCCACAAAAAGAAATATATTTTGTGGGAAATTTAATATTTTCCCCACAAAAGTTTGTGAAAAATGAGCGACAATTTTAACCGCCTAAACAAACGAAATATATTTTAAATACTTAAATGGGTTAAGGTGCAAAAATACCCCTAACGTTTTGGGTGAGGAGCGATTTTACCCTTAATGTCTAAAATGGTGCAATTTTACCTCTAATGTTTGTAGCCAAGAGCAATTTTACCTCTAACGTTGATAAATTGGGTCAATTTGAGAAATAATTCATCAAACTGTCTTTTCGGTTATGAATCTTGTCGTCTACATTTCACACATGCGTTATTTTCTCAGTAACAAATCACAAACATATGTTGGGATGTGAAAAAAATAAGAAAAAAATATTAAAAATATACTGTCTTTTGTACGAATTAGACAAAAAAAATTCAAAAAATTCACCGAACTTATAAATATTAATCTCCAATTTTATTATTAAATTAAAAAAAACATTATATCCTTTTTTTAGAACAAATTGATGTGCAATTGGTGCAAAATAAAGAAAAAAAATGACTGTATTTTATAATAGTGTCTGAAATTGATCCAATTTATCAACGTTAGGGTAAAATTGCACCATTTTAGACATTAGGGGTAAAACTGCTCCTGACCCAAAACGTTAGGGGTATTTTTGTACCTTAACCCTACTTAAATGATATATATATATATATATATTTATATATTTAATATAATCTTATAGAAACGTGATTATTTCTCTCTTTCTCTCCATTGTAACCTAATTCATCTTTCTCTCTTCGGCAGTCTCCTGCGCCGCTTCTCTGTCTCAATACGATCGCTCTCGTTTTCTTCGTCACTTTCAACGGCGACAAACACCACTTTCTCTTACCATCTAAAGGGATGCTATCGTTCAATGGTGATTCTGCATCTGCCTTCCTCCGATTTCACTGGCAGTTCTCCTTCAAATGGCAGCGGCTTCTGTTCTGTGCGATTTTCCTTGAAGAATTCTTCCTATCAAACCTATAATCGTTCTATCCGAGCTTCAAAATCCACCTTCAACAAGGTAAATCGCTTTATTGTTTAGCAAACCTAAAGTTTTGATTTACTCTCGAATTCTCTGTCTATTTTAAAGTTATGGAGTTCCTAACACTCCTCTTTCAGTTTGCTTAATGGGTCATTTTGTTGCTTGCTCAAATGATCTCTTTTTCGGATTTGGAGCCCGAGGTTCTCTTTATCTATTTTGATTTCAGAATCAAACAAATGGCTTGGTTACTTGAGAAATTGATGACTTTTTTCCCTCTGGTTGCTGTGATGAATTTAGCTTTAAGTAGGGATCCTATTTTGGTTTGCTCTGTTTGCCTTTTGTGTTGCTGGATTGATTTAACTGTTTTTTTATAAGTCATTATTGACACTTTGAGGTTGTTTGGAATCCCCTTGGTGAATTAGCTTGAGGTTTTCATGACTTTATGTTCTGCACCGTGATGGATTTTTGTCACTCTAGAATTTATGTGATTGTGTTTGGATGTAATTATATCCCGTGGGTTCATTTATTATGGCTCTAGTTCAAAATGATTGGTTAAACTATGTACAAGAAATTTTTGAATTGAAATGGTAAGTGTAGGTGATGAAGAAGAATGACTCTTATTTCTTAATCCCTGAAACAAACTTTAGGGGTTTTGAGAGTTTGAATCTAATGGTTTTAGCATTCAATTCTATTGAAATAGCAATTAGTTTGCTTTGAACCTATGTGAGTAATTTCATTAGTTTTTGTTCTATGGTCATGCCCCTAAACCAATGCCTCTTTGTTGAAAAATAAGATTGTGAACCCCTTGCCATATTGTCTTGTAGAGGCCGTATTGAGATTCCTAGATGAGAAGACTAAATCTCTTGTGTTGAGTTACTTGACAAAACTCAGTATCACTCTATAATACCCATCAATGTCATGACTTTCCATTCTTAATATATAAAAACCATCAACAATTGTTCATCTCCTCCAATTGTAATTAAATTGATGCAGTTTCATTAAGAAAGATTAATGGCTGCAACGTTTAAGCACGGAGATGAAGTTAGAGTTAGAGATGAGTTTGCAAGATCAATAAGCAGAGTTTGCAAGATCAATAAGCAGGTCTATGAGTAGGAATTTATCAGCTTCAAGAAACAGGAAAAGTTGGGGTTCAGGTAGAAGCAGTATAAGAGAAGTATGGGGTAATCAAGGAGATGTGTTTGGACGGAGTGAAAGAGATGAAGAAGACCTCAAATGGGCAGCAATAGAGAGGCTTCCAACTTATGATAGGCTAAGGAAAGGGATTTTGAAGCAGGTTTTAGATAATGGAATTGTTGATTATCAAGAGATTGATGTTACTAATCTTGGTATGCAAGATAAGAAACAACTTTTGGAGACTATCCTTCAAGTTGTTGAAGAGGATAATGAGAAGTTTCTGCTTCGACTTAGGGAAAGAACTGATAGGTTGCTTCAACTACTCTCATCATTTTTCTTTCAAACATTTTTGTCATTAACTCTGTTTGAAATACTGATCAATTTTAAATCAATGAGGATAAAATTTGCATTTTTAGTACTAAACATTTTTTAGGTGCAATTTTGCCCACATGGTTATGCTCTTAGTTCAGTTTTACCCTTTAATTTAAGAACTTTTGTCATTGATATGTTCAAAGTTGAGATGAATTATTCGTTGGTACTTTTGATCATGATTCACTTTAAAAGAGGCAAAACTGAAATAAGATGAATGTGAAATTGCACTCTCATAAACATTCAAAAACGTTACATGTACTTTTGACTCTTAATGCTTTAATTTTATTTTAAATGAGTTCTGAATTTATGTTTTGAATTTGTTGATATTGACAGGGTAGGAATTGAGATTCCTAAGATTGAAGTTAGATTTGAGCATGTATCAGTAGAAGGGGATGCCTATGTTGGAACAAGAGCACTTCCTACTTTGGTGAATGCATCTTTGAATACAATATTAGAGGTACTTGTTATTTCATTATAGTTTAAATTGAACATATTTTCTTGTTTCACCAATTAGGTTGTATTTTCTTATTTCACCAATTATTGACACGTAGCTCTGTAATTTTTTTAAGGCATAATACTCATTAACATTACTTTTCAGGTAGCTTGGTCTCCATTTATTTGTAGAGGGAATTTGTGAATATGATCATGGAGTTGAGGTGTTGTGTTTCAATTGGTAACACATCTTGAACCACCACCGTTTGTGAGAGGTGAAATCCGGCCAAAGTTCTCCGAGCATGAGGTGGAGAAAAATAGTGTTTTTGCGCTTGGACTTCTTGTAGTTAAAACTAATTAGATACTTAAAGTGCAAGTATTTTGTATTGAAATTTTCAATTTTAAGTAAAGCAGTGCTTTAGTTGTTGATTACTATCATAATTTATGTTATATATACATTTACAATTTTTCATGATAATCCTGCTATCATTTCGAATACCATTTCAAATAAAATGTATTAAGAAAATATAAATAATTATTGCTCAAATTGTTTTTTTGCATATTTATAAAATTAATACGGGTTACTGATCTGAATACAAAATAAATTAATATTGGCTATTGCTGACAGATCAAAATTAATTCGCCACAACGAAGTTACTTTTTATGGGAAAAATTTGGCCACAAAAACATATCTTTTTTGGCATAATTTTTGCCATAATAGATGTACCTTTTGTGGCGAACATGTGTTTTGTGGCGAGATTGATTTCCCCACTAAATATTAGCTATTTGTGTTGAATTCATTTTTTGCCATTATAGGTTTTAGTGGCGCACTTATTATGGCAAACTCAATATTTGCCACTAAAACCTATAGTGGCGAAAATTCGATATTTTGTGGGGAAAAAATTCCCCACAGAAAAGCTATTTTCTTGTAGTGTGCAAATAGAAATATCATCGCTGCTATGCATTGCAAATAAATGGTCAAGTTTATTCTGCTAAATTACTGGGAAAAGGACAGATGGTTTGTTGCAAAATCTAAATTATTTTTAATGTTAGATCTAGAAATTGAGTCGTTCATGCAAGCTCTTGATGATGAGGATGTTCAGATGGAAGATTTAACAAAAAGAATTGAAGAAGGGTCTGCAGCAAAAGAATTTAGATATTGAAAACCTGCAAAAGAATTTAGATATTGAAAACCTTGAATTGAAGAAGGTTGTGCAGCAAAAATTTGAGAGGGAGAGGAATTAGAAAGAGAAAAGAAAAGATAGAGAGAGAAAGGATTTACAGAAAATAAACTAAGGAGAGAGAGAGAGTATAGCTTTTCTATTTAGGAAGAAATTCAATTAAGGGTATTTTAGTAATTTAAGTTTTGTTGGGTCCCACTTTTATTAATAAGTAGGATGAAAATTGATGATGTGGCGAGTTGACTGTCGTTGACCGGTCATTTTAACCGGCCATACACCATAATGGGAGGTCACCTATAAAGTCGTACATATTACTGAGACAAAATAAAGGTTATACATCAAAGTGTGAAATATGGTAAACGTTGTACACCATGTGTGAAATTTACCCATAAACTGGTGAGCGCCATTTTTTAGCCAAATAAGAATGGTTCCTTTTCTTGTAATAGGAAGCTTGGAGGAATCTCCAAATACAACATTACCGCGAACGGATTCATAGAGCTCCATGAACATCTTCTTGTCACAACACATATGGTTACTTGCCGTATTTTCAAGATACCATATATTATTTTCGCGATTTTCTTCGTCTTCGTAGGTAAGCAACATTGTGCAAGTTACTTTCTCATCTTGAATATTATAACACTGAATATTGGACTTGTTCCATCCTTCATTCGGCCTCCAGTTTCCTATTCCTTGACCGCGTCATCGGCCTCTTCCTCTGCCTCTAGTGAATTGAGTGTTTCTGTCATTATTGTTGCTGTCGTTTTCATTTTTGCCTTGACTTTTGCCACGTCCTCGTCCTCTACCATTTCCTTCTCGACCTCTTCTGCGTCCTCTGCTGGACTGACTACTTTCGCCATTTTTAAACACAATCTTCGTTGCTGAGACTTGTTTTATAGAATCTTCTCTTCGTTTCTCAAACCGCTCCTCGCGTGCTTGTAGTGACCCTACAACTTCATCAATGGACATTTCGCTGATGTCTCTAGACTCCTCCATAGCCACCACTACGTAATCAAATTTTGGTAGTAGTGATCTCATAATTTTTTCAACAATTCTGGACTCTTCAATTTTTTCTCTATACTGCCGCATCTGATTTACGACAGATTTTACTCGGGATGAGTAATCACTAATGGCCTTCGTCTCTTTCATCCTCATCATCTCAAATTCTCCTCTCATCATATACAAACGAACCTTTTTAAATTTCTCCTCCCCTTGAAGAGAAACTCATAGGATTTCACACGCTTGTTTGGCGGTGGTAGCTTCGACTACTTTCTCGAACATTAATTCATCCAAACCTTGATGGATAAGAGTAAGCGCCTTTTGATCGCTTTTACGATTTTTCAGCAGAGTATCTTTTTCTGCCTGTGGCAACGCTGCCTCGTTGGCTGGGACTGCGTAGCCTTTTTCAACAATGTCCCAGACATCTTGACATCCGAGTAACACCTTCATTCGAATACACCAACTTGAATAATTGGTTTTGGTGAGCTGAGGATATTGATAAGGAAGTTTGGGACCGTCTGACATTTTTTATAGGATCTGTTTTACAAAAGACTGACTCTCGTAATGTGGCTCTGATACCACTTTGTTGAGAAAATAGACTAAAATTTTAATTTGTCAATGGTCAAATTGTAAATTATACTAGCACAAGCACAAAGGAAAAAAAATTTAACTTATTATTGCCCTAAAAAATAATACACACATTACAATAGACTCAATTTATAGAGTCACACAAAATTGATACACAATAAATCATATATTTTGACTAACCATATATTTTTGACTATCCATACATTTTGACTGCCCATGCCCATGCTTACAATTATTTATGAATAATAAAACCTTATAATTATTTATGCATTCACGTGATGCATTATCCTTTTTTTTCTTTTTTTTATGAATTAAAAATTAAGTTTAATATTTAAACAATAAAGAAATGAACGGAGAAATCATTAGAGAAAGAAAGAAGAAAAAAGGAAGCGATGGAAGATGGAAGATGGAAAAACGACAAAAAGGGGAAGAGGCAGCAGAAACAAGAGAGAGCGAAAAGGGAGTTGGAATGAAATGGAAAGAAAGAATAAGGAAACTCTAAAATATTGGTGGAAAATGACAGAAGTGGACATGATCCATGCAACATCGTTTTTCTATTCTTGTGCTAAGTACATAAATGCTCATATCATGTGTTATTGGTCAATGATACTTTAGGGTAAAATCAGAAATTGAAAATTTACTGTTTTAATTTAATTTAATTTTGTTAATGTTAATTCTATAAGATTTTTATAAATTATATGTTAATGTTAAAAAATTAAAATTATTATATGGATTCGAATCTAGGCACTTCTAGTTATACTCCATGATGCTTACCACTAAACCAATTACTTTTTCTTTTTTTTTGTATATTATGGTGCGCACTGCTTAATATACTAATGCCCTTGTATCTTCTATTGTTTAATATTTGACGCATACACTTATTAATATCGATTAAATGTGCATAATAATAAATTATTAATAGAAAAAAAGAAATGTGCATAATAATGAATTATTAATAATAATAAAAAAAGAAATGTGCATAATAAGGAATTATTAATAGAAAAATAAATCAAAGAACATGCACCAATTTCTTATTTATTTAATTCCTCTATATTTTTGTAATTTATGTTTTAAAATGTTAAGGACGATGTTCTAAACTTTATAATTTATGTTCTAAAAATCAAGTATAATGTTTTAAAAAAAAATCAGTAAATATATGGACCATTTTTGCATTTGTTCTATAATATAATTTATAACTCATATTCCAAATAACATAACGTATGTTCTAAAAAACATAACTTATGTTCTAAAGTTTATAGTTTGTGTTCAAAAAATTAAGTATAATGTTCTAAAAAAATCAGTAGATATCTGGATCATTTTTGCATTTGTTCTATAATATAATTTATAACTCATGTTCGAAAAAACATAACGCATATTCTAAAAAACATAACGTATGTTCTAAAAAATATGTCGTATGTTCTAAACTTCATAGTTCGTGTTTTAAAAGTTAAAATATATGTTCTAACGTATGTTTTAAAATATATATTTTCTTATATAAATAAAATATTAATATGAAATTTTATTAAAATATATAATATATTTTTACCTAAAAAATATTATATGGATCATTTTTGCATTTGTTCTATAATATAATTTATAACTCATATTCTAAATAACATAAACGTGGGTTAGGTTATGCTTACTTTGTTTTTTACAAAGTAAGGATTACTTTGTTTTTTCCACCATTGGATGGTGATGAACTTTGACAAAGTAAACTCATCAAAAGGTATAAAAAACAAAGTAAAACTTACTATGTTCTAAAGTTTATAGTTTGTGTTCTAAAAATTAAGTGTAATGTTCTAAAAAAATCAGTAGATATCTGGATCATTTTTGCATTTGTTTTATAATATAATTTATAACTCATGTTCGAAAAAACATAACGCATGTTCTAAAAAACATAACGTATGTTCTAAAAAATATGCCGTATGTTCTAAACTTCATAGTTCGTGTTTTAAAAGTTAAAATATATGTTCTAACGTATGTTTTAAAAATATATTTTTTTATATAAATAAAATATTAATATGAAATTTTGTTAAAATATATAATATATTTTTATTTAAAAAATATAGTATTGGATTTTTTTTAGCATCAGATGCACTTAATAATATATAAATAAGAATTGTATAATGAACAAACTAAAGTAGCGTATTTTTATTTAAAAATTATAGTGTTAGATTTTTTCAGCATCATAAGCACTTAATAATATATAAATAAAAGAATTGTATAATGAACAAACTAAAGCAAGTGTATTTTTATTTAAAAAATATAGTATTGGATTTTTTTTAGTATCAGAGCCACATAATAATATATAAATAAAGGAATTATATAATAAACAAACTAAATAAGTGGTCCAGCGGTCCAGCGTTAGATGGCGCGCGCGTGTCACTCCTTCTATGCCCTAGTTCCAGGTTTGAATCCCTCCACCCTCATTTTCTTATTTAATCTTTAATTAAAGGTACTAAAACTACGTCGTTTCATCTTGTCCTCACCTAAGGGAGGGTTCTCACTTGATCCTTCCCATATATATATATATAGGGGTGAGATCCAATATGACAAGGGGTTAGAGTGTGAGGATAGAGAAAATTGTTTTATTTCTTTTCTTTAAAATACATTTTTACGACATTTCTAACCTCGTTTTTCGAAAATTTTAATACTATTAGACTCGTCTAAATTAGAAGGCCATTTTAAGATCCCCGAAGCTCAAGTAAAAAAAATTCCGGTGAACGGAATCCGAGTGGGCGTTTTTTCTGGCGAAACAAAAAGTACCCAGAAAATTCTCAAAAAATTTCAGAAAATGTAACAAGTTATTCTGAGAAACTTTAATTCTTGGGACGAAGCGAGATTTCTCACGGTTTAGTCCCAATAAAACTTGTTCCTTAATTTTATCCATTTTACATTCTTCAACAATTTGTTGGGTCAAAACCGTAAAGAATCTCATTTTGAGCCAAGAATTAAAGTTTCTTAAAATGATGTTTTACATGTTTTGAAATTTTTTGATAATTTTTTGGGCACGTTTTTTGTCCTAATTACATTGTTCCGACAGTGTCCGAAATTATTCCAAATCAGTCTACCATTTGTTCCAACATAATACTTATATTGTTCCAACAGAATAAATCAGCGTACCAATTTTTTCAATAAAATAGTTCTATTATTCCAGCATAATACTTATATTGTTCCAACATAATACTTATATTGTTCCAACAGAATTGTTATATTGTTCCAACAAAATATTGCAACACATAGTGCTGAAAGGTAAGACTAAAAAGTGTCCAAAAAATTATCAAAAAATTCTAAAATATGTAAAATATCATTTTAAGAAACTTTAATTCTTGGCTCAAAATGAGATTTCTTACAGTTTTGATCGAATAAATTGTTGAAGCATGCAAAATGGATAAAATTAAGAAAATTGTTTTATTGGGACTAAACCATAAGAAATCATGCTTCAACCCACGAATTAAAGTTTCTCAAACTAATGTTTTACATTTTTTGGAATTTTTTGAAAATTTTCCAGGTACTTTCTGTTTTCTCACCGGAAAACGCACACCTAATCGCCGGATTCCGTTGATTTTGGACTAAACCGTAAGGAATCTCACTTTGAGTCAAGAATTAAAGTTTCTCAGAATAATATTTTACATTTTTTAAAATTTTTGAAAATTTTCTGGATATTATTTTTTCACAAAAAAACAAATCGCCGGATTCTATTCACCGGAATTTTTTTTACCTAAGCTTCTAGGATCTTAAAATGACCGTCTAATTAAGACGAATCCAACGATATAAAAGTTTTTGAAAAACGAGGTTGGAAAAATCGGGAAAATGCATTTTAAAGAAAAGAAATAAAGCAATTTTCTCTTTCCTTTTATTTACAAATTTGCCATCTTCCTCTGATTAATTGCGAAATTTGTCTTTATCACACAATAATGTTTGTCACACCATAAGAAATGTGTCACACCTTATCTCTCCTATATATATATATATATATGGTTTTTTTAGGTTTTTTTTTAAAATCAGTTTTATTTAATATTTTAGATAAAGTAAATATAAAACTACTTTTGCATTGTGACGAATGGATAAAAACGTCATCACACTATAACAGAATAATTTCCGTCACGCATGACCGCGAAAATTCTCCCACCAATTCATTGTGACGGAAAATTTAATTTCCGTCTCAAATTTCCTTCTCAACCTTCGACGGAACTCTTAATGACAGAAATCCGCTATAAATTTAAGAGGGAAATATTTCCGTCACAATATTCCGTCAGTTTGAAAATTTCCTTGTAATGGAAAAATGCAAAAAAAAACATAAGAAAATGAGAAATGTATTAAAAAGTGAATGACGTGAAAAAGTAACAAAAATACAAAACAACACGAAAATGTAAAAAGACAAAAAAAACAAAAAACACAAAAGCGTGAAAACGAGAAAACGAAAAAAACACGAAAATATGAATAACACGAAAACATAAAAAAATGAAAAATTCAAAAATGTGAACAAACGTGAAAAACACACAAAAAAATACGGAAAACACGAAAACGTGAAAACGTGAAAAAATGTTACAAACGTATTTTTTCATGTTTTCATGTTTTTAACATTATTTTTTTTCACATTTTTGTGTTTTAGGCCCCGTTTGTTTGGGGAAAAATATTGTGTTCTGGAAAATTTTATGCAGGGAAAATATTGTGCAGGAAAATAAAATATTTTTCTGTGTTTGGTTACAACACTGGAAAATATTTTCCAACAACTAAATATAGATTTTTTGTATTTTTTATTTTCGATTGTATATATAAAACACAAAAAAGAGATTCACATGTATTAAGCACAAATTAAACACCAAAGGAAGTAGCAAAAAAATGGAATAGAAATGTAGAAAACACGAAAACGTTAAAAAATGTGAAAAGATGTGGAAAACACGAAAACCTAAAAAAACGTGAAAAGATGTGAAAAACACGAAAGCCTAAAAAAATATGGAAAACAGAAAAACATTAAAAAACACACAAGAAAACGTGAAAATTTGTTAAAGACACAAAAATTGAAAAAATACGAAAATCACGAAAAGTAAAAAATATATTAAAAAATGAAAACATGGAAAAAAGTGGAAAAATACGAAAATGTGAAAAAAAATTAATGTTAAAAACAAAAAAAAACGTTTTTACACATTTTCATATTTTTGGCATTTTTTGTACGTTTTCTTGTGTTATTAACGTTATTGTGTTTTTTTTGCATTTGTCTTCATTTTTTCGTGTTTTCACGTTTAGTTTTTCGGGTTTTCCCTTTTTCACGTTTTCTTTTTTCACGTTTTTTATTTTTACATTTTGTTACTTTTTCATCTTATTCACGTTTTTTTCATGTTTTTGTGTTTTTTACATTTTCGTGTTTTGTTTGTATTTTTCGTCTTTTCATGTTTATCGCGTTTTTCATGTATTGTCACGTTTTTTTGTTTTAGCATTTTCCGCAATTTCGTGTTTTTCGTATTTTTTTAAGTTTTCGTATTTTTTGTATTTTTTACATTTTTGTATGTTTCGTGTTTTATTACTTTTTCGCATTTTTCATATTTTGTGATTTTTCAAGTGTTTGCTTTTTTTTGCGTTTTATCATTTTTCGCGTTTTCGTATTTTTCATGTTTTTGTATATTTCGTGTTTTGTCACTTTTTCGCGTTGTTCATGTTTTGTGATTTCAAGTGTTTGTTTTTTTTGCGTTTTTGCGTTTTTCGTGTTTGTTCACATTTTCATGTTTTGACGGGGGTTTTTTCATATTCTCGTGTTTTGTAATATTTTTATATTGTTCATGTTTTTTCGTATTTCATATTTTTCGTATTTTTACATTTTTTAACGTTTTTCCCATTTTTTCTAAATGCGTGTGTTTTTGGGAAAATGTTTTACCATTTTGAAAATGGTAAAACATTTTCCCATATTTCTTACTTCATTTTCCATTGACTTACCACTTATTTTCCTTTGACTTATTTTCCTGCCCAAACAAACACTGGAAAATTGGAAAAATATTTTCCTGCAGAATATTTTCCCCCAAACAAACGGGGCCTTAATGTTTTCGTGGTTTTCGCTTTTTTTTTTCAAGTTTTTGTATTTTTCACGTTTTCGTGTTTTTCCATTATTTTTCATGTTTTTAACATTTTTTTACGTTTTTGTGTTTTCGCAATTTTTTCACTTTTTGTGTTTTTCACGTTTTTTAATGTTCGTTTTTTCGCGTATTTACACATCTTCGTGTTTTTAAGATTTTTTTACGTTTTTTGCGTTTTTTTCACGTTTTCCTGTTTCCACATTTTTTCGTGTTTTCCATATTTTTCATGTTTTCCCGTTTTTCGAATTTTCATGATTTTTTTTGTACATTTTGTTTCTGTTTCTGTGTTTTTATAGTTTGTTATATGTATCCATGTTTTACTATTTTTCGTGTTTTCACAGTTTTGTACGTTTTTTTTTTGCATTTTAGTGTTTTGCATATTTTTTTTTTGTTTTTTTGCATTTTTTTTTGTGTTAATCTGTTTATGGCCCTGTTTGGGAATTAGATGTTAGCTGTTAGCTGATTACATTAGTTGTTAGCTGTTAGATGATTACATTAGTTGATTTGACTAGCTGTTTGTGTAGACCTGTTTGGTAAAAAATGGCTGATTGATAATAGCGGTTTGTGCAAAAAGACGAATAAGGGCATTTCTTTTTTTAATACATAAAATAATTAGGGTTAAAGAAGTCCATTAATTTTAATATTGCAAAACGCTAATTGAAAAAGCTCCTAAAAGGAGGTTTTTCTAAATTAGCGTTTTCATCCCAAAACTCTCTCCCAAACCTCTCTCCACCAAACACTCCAATCTGCGGTTTCAGTGGTCAAACTGCTAAAGTTGGTCAAAACCGCTCTTTTTATCCCAAAACGCTCTTTACCAAACATGGTCTATATATTTTTCTCGTTTTCACCCTTTTCCACATTTATTTAGTTTTATTTTTTGTTTCCACATTTTAATGTTTTTTTTTCTGTGTTTTCATATTTTTTTTGTTTTTCGTATTTTTTACCATTTTTCATATTTCCTCTGAACTAATATATATTTGAATAATTTATTGTCCTAACTAAAAAGTTATACTTGAAGGTAAGGATGTTCTTTTTAGTTGTGAAACTAGTTATTCTAACTTATTTCATTCTTTTAACCAAACATAGGAATAATTATTCCAAAAGAATAGTTATTTTATTCTCTCCTAAGGAATAACTATCCTAAGGAATAACTATTTTATTCTATTCCATTTCGTGAACCAAACGAGACCTAAAGACATGTCTGTTTCATGGAATAGAGGACGAATAAAATAGTTATCCCTAGGGAATCTTTATTTCACCATTTGGCTTATTGTTTTTTCATGGAATAGTTATTCTATGGAATTTATATTTCAGAATTGGTGGAATAAGAATTACTTAACTTAAGTTAGGAATAGCTATTTCACAACTAATATTTTCTTTAATTCCAAAATTACCCCCTCTCATATTTATTGATCATTTGTTTCAAATTTCATGTGAAAAACGGTAAAATAAATACGAAAAACGGTAAAAACAGAAAAATGTGAGAATGGTAAAAACGTGAAAAATGGTACAAACATGAAAAAGTGAGGTAATAATTAAAAGGGTTAATTACAAATAACTACCATGTGGTTTGACAATTTGTAGACCTTTACCTATGGTATTTTTTTTTTTTTTGCAAACGCAACCCTTTGGTTTGCAAAATTTTGCATTTGAGTTCACTTTCTCAGACTTTGGTCGATAACGACTTCGAAATGAAAATTTTCAAGAGTTAAATGATATTTTAAGCAACTTTAATTCTTCAACTTTTTAGGTTTGAGTTTATTTAGGTGGTGTTTTTTATGAGAGAGAAAGATAATGTTTAGAGAGAGAAAACTCTAGAAATGATGATTTTGAAAATTAAGAATATGGTTCCATAGTAAATATGATACTAAACAAGTTTAATTCTTGAAAATTTTCATTTTGAGATCGTTATCGGCCAAATTTGGCAATGTAAAAAAATCATGTAAAATTTTGCAACACAATGTTGTGTTTGAAAAAAAAGTACTACAGGTACCGGTCTGCAAATCGACCAAACCACAGGATAGTTATTTATAATTAACCCTAATTAAAATTCACATTTCACGTTTTTCCGCTTTTTTTTGCATTTTACGTATTTTTACTATTTTGACACTTATTTTTGTTTTTTCGAGTTTAATCGTTTTCGTGTTTTCATATTTTTCTGTTTTTACCTCATAGAAAATATCAAACCCAAAGTTACTCTTCCCTTCTTCAAGATCAATACTCCCACCAGAATATAAGTGAAGTTATGTCTAGGGCGCATTTTGTTAAATACATATAGATCACCCTTTCCAACACGAGATTCTCCAATATTACCACACAAAAAATCAACCTCCCCACTGTCATAACATACTAAAACTCCTTCCACTAATAAAAGAATTCAAATTCTCATTTATAATCTCATTACCCACAAACTCAAAATGAGAATTTAAATCATCAGTAACAACACAAACTTCCAACTTCTCACTAGTAATTTGATTACCCATAACTTCAACATGAGAAATTGAAAAATTAGGATTTACCTCTTTAAGTGTGCAACAGAGGAAAGATTAGTGATGATTCGTTAAGAGGCATCATTGGATCTTCTTCTCTATTTGGTTGTCTGAAGAATCGCTCACAATCTCTTCTCATCTCTTGTATGAAACTTTTCACTTCTTGTCAGAGGCTACTAATTTCTCTATCAAAAAACTCCATGGATGTTCTTTAAATGTGCTGGAATCAAGTGCTCGAAAAAGTCCCGGGTTCGAAAACGATTAAGGCTCTGATACCATCTGATGTAGATCAGATATGTTATAATAGTTTTAGTGATACAGATTGAAAGCGATAAATGAAGGTTTTAATCGTAAACCAACAAAGAGGTTCTTCTCTAGCTAAACTAGAAGGAGTGAATCCCAATAACAAGGTATAAACCTTAAGTTCTCAAAGAGAAATGATGTTTGATTGATAAAAGTTGTTACATCCTTACAAAATGAGGGTTTAAATACCTCTTACTAATAATAATAAAAGATAAGGACTACCCCTACTAGGGTTCCGATAAGGCTATCCATTAAAGGGTAAAATGGGTGATACGCCCCGACAATCAGTACAATGGTACAGGTACGGATTGTCAGGGTTGTTGGTGAATTACTTCGAGAGGAAGTAAACATAGAGATCCGCCCAAGGTAGATGTTGATACGCCTCTTGGCGTACTCCTAGATCCGCCCCGCTTGTATGTCCTGGGGATCCGCCCTCTTAGGTACAACCTCCGTGGGTCTGATGTTTGAGGATCCGCCAAAGCGCGCGTAATCAGTGATCCCAGTTAGGATGTCCGCATCATTCTCTCATTCTTTAAAATACCTCGGCACTGATCCGCCCTGATTGGACTCCAAAGTACCATCCGGCTTCCATGGGCTAAGGTCACGGATGTTGAATGCTGGTGAGATTTACCAAGCCAATTCGGCAGTGCTATATGACAGGCATTGGCATTGACCTTTTTAGTGATCTTATATGGCCCGTATTTCCTAGGCCGAAGCTTGCTACTTGGGGCGTTGGCGAGTCTCTCTTTGCCCAAATATACCATAACCTCATCCCCAACTTCAAACTGTAGGTCCCTGCGGTGCTCATCCGCCTTAGCCTTTAATTTCTGGTTTCTCTCCTCAAGAGTCTCTCTTACCTCTTGGTGCATCTGTACGTAATCCTTGGCCAGCTGGTTGGCAGTCACGTTTCCTTTAGGAAGATGGGCTATATCAAGGACGTGATTCGGGGTCTTTGTATATACCACCTCAAATGGGGATCTTCCGATCCCCGAATGTACAGAGCCGTTGTAGGCGAACTCAGCTTGGGCTAAAACCACATCCCACATCCTGGGTTTATCCTTACATTTGCTACGCAGTAGGTTTCCCAAAGTTCTATTGACCACCTCGGTCTGTCCGTCGGTTTGAGGGTGGGCGGTGGTACTAAACTTCAGAGACGTATCAAACAGAGCCCACAACGTCCGCCAGAAGTGACTGAGGAACTTCGTATCACGATCTGAGACAATGCTCTTAGGTACGCCATGTAGCCTGACAATCTCTTTGAAGAATAGCTTAGCAGTCGCTGAGGCATCATTAGTCTTGCGACATGGTATGAAGTGGGCCATCTTCGAAAACCGATCAACCACGACAAAGATGGAATCCATGCCTCTCTGAGTCCTGGGTAACCCTAGGACGAAGTCCATGGACAGATCCTCCCATATGGTCTCTGGCACCGGCAAAGGTAACTGCAATCCGGTATTTGTAGTACGTCCCTTGGCGGTCTGGCAAATGTAGCATCGTTCTACTAAGTAGGCAATATCTCTCCTCATCTTAGGCCAGAAATAACGGGAACTCACTGCTTCATATGTCTTGTCTTGCCCAAAATGTCCTCCAAGGGATCCGCCATGTAGATCACGAATAACCTTCTCGCGGATGGAAGTGCAGGGTAGACAAAATTGGTTGCCCCTCATGAGATACTCATCCATCAGGTGATACGCCCCATCCCCATGCTGGTGTTGACACTTCTCCCAGATACTGCCAAAGTCAGGATCCGCCAAGTATTCTCCTCTGATGTGTTCAAAACAATCGGTCTCCAGGTTGACTGTTTTTATTAGTGACACCCTTCGACTCAAGGCGTCCGCCACCTTGTTCTGTTTTCCAGCCTTATGGATAAGCTTATAGGGGAACTTATCTATGAAGGCGGACCACCGGGCATGCATGGAGCTTCGAAATTGCTTCTGACTTCCCAGGTACTTGAGAGCTTGGTGGTCAGTGTAGAGGATGAATTCTTTCCCCACCAAGTAATGTTCCCACACTTTCAATGCCCTCACTACAGCATAAAACTCTTGATCATACGTGGCCCACTTTTTCCGTGCCTCACAGAGCTTCTCACTAAAATATGCATCAAGACTCCACCAATCCCCACTCCACTGGCATCACACTCAACTTCGAACAGTTTATCAAAATTGGGATACGCCAGCACTGGCGCTGTACTCAGCTTTTCCTTGATCAGGGCGAAGCTCTTCTCTTGGGCATCCGCCCACTCGAACCCCCTTCCCTTCTTCAAACATTCTGTCAACGGGGACACTATGGCACTGAAGTTCTTAATGAATCGGCGATAAAATGTTGCTAGACCATGAAAACTTCTGATATCCCCCACATTCCTCGGAGTGGGCCATTCCCGGATGGCTCTTACCTTCTCCCCATCAACTTGGACCCCATCGCCACTAATCACGAACCCAAGGAAAACCAGGCTCTCCATGACGAAGTCACACTTCTTAGTGTTGGCGTATAACTGGTGTTTCCTTAACAGGTTAAACACTACCTGTAAATGCTCCACATGTTCCACCAAGGTCTCGCTATGAATCATGATGTCATCAAAATACACAACTACAAATTTTCCAATCACCGGGCAAAGCACTTGATTCATCAGCCTCATAAATGTACTGGGGGCATTAGTCATCCCGAATGGCATTACTAACCACTCATACAATCCATCTCTAGTCTTGAAAGCCGTCTTCCACTCATCCCCAGATCGAATTCGTATCTGATGATAGCCACTCCTGAGATCAATCTTGGAGAAAACTCGGGATCCGCCAAGTTGGTCTAGTATATCATCCAACCTTGGAATAGGGAATTTATACTTGATAGTGATCTTGTGAATAGCCCTGCTGTCCACACACATCCGCCAAGATCCATCCTTCTTGGGCGTAAGTAGGGCTGGGACGGCGCATGAACTCATACTTTCCCTAACGTATCCCATTTCAATGAGCTCTTCCACTTTCTGCCTCATGATGTCATTTTCCTTTGGACTCATTCGATAATGGGGAAGGCTTGGCAAACTAGCCCCGGGCACAAGATCAATATGATGCTGGATGTCCCTCAAAGGTGGTAACCCACTCGGCAGTTCGTCAGGGAACAGATCTTGATATTCGCCAAGTAGGCGGGTCACTTCATTCGGCATCTCCTTTTCGCCCCTTCGGGCGGATTCGTGATTCGCCTTAACCATTACTACATACACCATCTGGCTCTCTTCACATTCGCTGACAAACGATTTGTGTGTAGGACAGACTACCAAGGTAGACTTCTCGTCGGCCTTTGGCTCTCTCATCATTGGCGTAAGTACGAACTTTACCCCATTCTTCACAAATCTGTAAGTGTTCTCTCTTCCTGCGTGGGTGGCATCGTTATCAAACTGCCAGGGTCGGCCCAACAATAGGTGGCAGGCATCCATATCGACCACATCATAACAGACTTCATCACTGTAATCACCAATCGCAATAGGTACCCTGCATCTCTGGGTCACCCTAAGTTCACCCACGTTTTTGATCCAGCCCACCCTATAGGGGTCGGGATGCGCCTCCGCCAACAACACGAATTTCTGAACGGCGCTGTTGCTCACAATGTTCTCTTGGCTCCCACTATCTATTATCACATTGCATCGCCCACCTTTCACAAGACAGCGGGTCCTGAATAGGCGGTGCCTCTGATCTCCCTCTACCCGGCTGGAGACTAACAAACGCCGTACCACATGAATGGCGTATCTCTCTTCATCCGCCTCATCATCATCCTCTCCCAAGGGTTCACAAAATACTTCATCCCCTTCATCATAGTCATCTTCATACCTCTCCACCATGTTGGCGCTTCTCCTCCTAGGACATTCGTTGGATCTATGGCCTGGCTCATTGCACCGAAAACATTTAAAAGGCGCTGGCCTCGCATACGGATTGTTGCTCTTAGGTGGTATAGGTGCTTCCTTGTATGGCCTAGTATCTCCGACAGATCCCCTTCCCACACTGTTAACCTTGGCCCCACTGGCACTCGCCACCTGCTTGCCTTTGTCATAAGACTTCGCGTTATCTCTTCCTCCAGGCGTATACTCAGTAGTGGCGGATCTCCTGGATCTTCCGGTTAGTTGAGACTCAGCCTTGAGGGCTAAATTCCTGGCATCTTGTACCCGAACCACCATCTGTGTGCCAATACGATCCTGGATGTTGTATCTCAACCCTTCTAGATACCTAGAGGTCTTTTGGCTTTCAGTTTCAGACAAGTTGGCTCTCGCCGAAAGCCTCAAGAACTCTGAAGTATACTCATGGACACTTCGGGTCCCTTGAGAGCATCCTCTGTAGGAGCTGTAAATATACTGCTCATAATCCGGCGGTAAGAACCGCTCCCTCAACATCGCCTTCATCCGTAGCCAAGATCTAATCGGATCTCTGCCCCCTCTTCTTCTTTCTTCCCTCATTTGATCCCACCAAACTGATGCGCCACCCTTCAGGCGATACGCCACCAGCCTTACTTTCCTCTCATCAGGAATCCCAGCATACTCAAAGAAACGTTCCACTTCCGATAACCAGTCTAAGAATCCCTCTATATCCAGTTCGCCTCCAAAAGACGGTAAGTCTATTTTTAGCTTAAAGGCATCATCTCTATCAAAGTTTCCTAGACCTGGGTATACTCTAGCAACATCCACACGTCTGTTGTCAACAGGCCCAACATCCCTCATAGTTCTAACGGTATTATCATCCCCAATACCCTCAAAGTCATCACTATCATTATCCGCATTATGCACAAAGATATAGTTGGGTCTTCTTACCTCAGGATCCCTAGGACCCATTTGTGGAAGCTGCGGTTCAGGGACTCCTTCCTTTCTCTGGGTTGATCCTCCCGCGGTTGGTCGGATTATAGCCAGAACCTCCAGTTTGAAGTTTTCTAGGGAGGTGGCTAGCTCCAGGAACCGTTGGTCGGTTTGCCTCTACCGCTCATGGCTGGCTTGGATCTGCTCCGCGAGGTGCTCCTTCAGCTCCTCATATCTCCGGTCACTGGTTTCCATGGAATCTTGCGGTTGTCGGGGTTGAACCATTGCCAAAAGAAGTTTCGGGTCAGGAAACGATCGGCTCTGATACCAACTGATACAGATTGAAAGCGATAAATGGAAGTTTTAATCGTAAACCAATAAAGAGGTTCTTCTCTAGCTAAACTAGAAGGAGTGAATCCCAATAACAAGGTATAAACCTTAAGTTCTCAAAGAGAAATGATGTTTGATTGATAAAAGTTGTTACATCCTTACAAAATGAGGGTTTAAATACCTCTTACTAATAATAATAAAAGACAAGGACTACCCCTACTAGGGTTCCGATAAGGCTATCCATAAAAGGGTAAAATGGGTGATACGCCCCGACAATCAGTACAATGGTACAGGTACGGATTGTCAGGGTTGTTGGTGAATTACTTCGGGAGGAAGTAAACCTAGAGATCCGCCCAGGGTAGATGTTGATATGCCTCCTGGCGTACTCCTAGATCCGCCCCGCTTGTATGTCCTGGGGATCCGCCCTCTTAGGTACAACCTCCGTGGGTCTGATGTTTGAGGATCCGCCAAAGCGCGCGTGATCAGTGATCCCAGTTAGGATGTCCGCATCATTTAATCGCAAATTAACAAAGAGATTCTCAAGCTAAACTTGAAAAAGTAGCGAAACTCCAAAATTCACAAACTAAGAATTAGAAATCCCCGGGTTAATAAAGAGATGAACCTTGAACTCTAAAACATAAATTGCATTTTTTTATTGATAAAAATTCATACTAACTTAACAAGAAACAACAAATTTAAACATGAACTAAGAAGATAAGAAAAATGTTGACCACATCACATATCATCACTAAGGCCAGTATAAAAAAGACAAGTAAACATCTCCATCTCATTCTTCTCCATAACCACACCAATCTCAACTCCACCATTCCCATCTTTAGTCTCAGCCATAGAAACAATATTTGATCCACTCTTATCTATGGATACAATTTCCACTTTCTCTGGTTTTCCCCATCCAAAATCTGTTCCATACATCCCAAATTGAGGTGATCCAGCTACTCCAATTTCTTCAATTGCACCTTCACTCTCAATAATCTTCAGACCACCCAATTGCTCTTCCATTTCTTTCACTATATCCATCCCTACTTTCTTCAATTCCTTTATCTTCTCGCTAAGCTTCTCTGCAACAAACCCAATTCCATTCTCTCCTATTATGGATTCTGCTTCTGCCAATGTACAATACCCTCTAGTACAGTTCCCAAAATAGTTATTCGACAATGGAGGCTCCAATCGAGCTCTGCAATTCGCTGGAAATGTAAAAGCTACCTTTCTTTTCCTCTCAATCTTTTTTGCTTTCCCAATTGACACCACAATATAAGCATATGAAACAACAAATGTTGATAATTGTATTTCCTTTGCATCTTGAGAGAAACAAGAACGAACCTTATGCTTGAGTTTGTCTATCTCTTCACGAGATAACTCGAAAGTCGATCGAACTAAGTTTGTGGAATCTCTTGTGACTCGCATTAGCTTTAAGCTTTTAGGGCTTGAATCTAAACCTGGAAATTTAGCTTCAGACCAGGTCTTCAAATAAATCATATCAAGTCCAATCGGATCATGAATTGTCCGATCAAATACCGGACTGAGCTCAACCGGTAAAACCCCTTCTTTATTGCATATATAACCCCATGATTTCATAAACATGGCTACACTTTTTCCATCGGAGACCCCGTGGTGTGAAGAGATACCGATTGAAAAACCTTGATTAGGGAAGAAGGTAATTTGAATGGCCGTGATTGCAGCTTTTGAGTCGGAAACAGATAGGTCAGGGACATAAGGATGTAATTCAGCCGCTTCCCTAATTTGATTTTGACAAAGATGGTTAAAATCGGAGTTAGACTCTCCAAATAGGAGTGAGATTCCATCATTTGGAGAGTAGAGAATGAAGGGTTTGGGAGCATCTTCAGGCCATGTGATGTTGCCTGCAAGAGGAAGATAGTGGACTAGGGTAAGGGAGAGGGAGTGTTTAAGTTTAGGAAGTATCACCGAGTTGAAACAGGTACGAGTTGACTCATCTTGGCTGAGTTTGTAGAAAAATATTCGCTGGGTAGGGAAGTATTTCAGTAATAAGATATCAAAATAGGTGAGAGGGAGAGACAACTCGGTAGCAGAATCGTCATTTGGAGTAACTTGAGAAACCTCAACTATCTTCACTGATGGAACTTTTTCCATGGGATTATAGTGATAATGCTAATGCTAATGCTAATGCTAATGGAGGTTGGACACAGTGATATTTATATATCCATTTTTCACACTTTTAGTACTCGTTTTGTTATTTGCTGTTAAAATTTACTGTTGGAAAATTTACGAACTTATTTGATAATTATTTGACTATAATATTAGAGTTTACAAACAAATTTGTTGATCAACGGATTTAATTGATGTTTGAAATGTCAAATGTGATGATTCAATATCTAACGAATCAAATAATAGTAAACCAGTTTGTTTAAAATTTGTGTTAATTGCGAGTAAAATTGATTTTATTTAGAAATGTTAATTGTGAAATTATATAATTTTGGCTTAATACATTATTTGTCTTTTGAACTTGTTCAAAAAGTTTGATTGGTTTACTGAACTTTCAAAATGTCCTGATAGCTAGCCCCTTCAACTTGCATAAAATGTCCAGTTAGCTCCCTGAACTTGCACAAAATGTAATCAATCGCTTACTCGGTTGCAAAAATAAAAGAAAAGAAAATTACATGCGGAAGATGTATTGCACGGGTCTTAAAAAAAGTAAAACGACCAAGATCGGGGTATGCGGTTCTAATATTAGAGATGACAATTTTCATAGTTGAGCAAGTAATAACTTCTTTTTTAGTCTTTTTTGAATTATGTAACAACTTGCATAAAATGCGTGGAATATATCTTCCGTATTTAACTTATTTTTTTTCAACCGAGTGATCAATTGATTACATTTTACACAAGTTCAGAGGTTTAACTAAACATTTTAGGCAAAAAGCATATTTAAGCCCCTGAACTTTACTTGTTTTAAGGATCAAGCCCTGATCAATTATTTTTCCATATTGAACCCCTGATCATTGATTTTATTATGGATTTGGCCCTTATTTAACTTTTCTGTCGAGTTTGGACTGCATACATCGTTAGAGCGATTCGGCTTGTTGACATGGACAAATAAAAAAAAAGATTTCTTTGACTAGGAGAGGTAAAAAATTAAAAATTAAAACGAAACTATAGAAATTAATTTTCAGTATATTCTTCCAAACTCGATTTTCTTCTTTCTCATTTTGTGATTTTCAACATTAGAATTGCCAAATCGATCTTCTCATCTCCTAAACTCGACAAAAAAGTTAAATAAGGGCCAAATCCATAACAAAATCAATGATCAGGGGTTCAATATGGAAAAATAATTGATCAGAGGCTTGATCCTTAAAACAGGTAAAGTTCAGGGGCTTAAATATGCTTTTTGCCAACATTTTATATAAGTTGATGAGGCTATTGGAATACTTTGAAAATTCAGGGCCAATTAAACTTTTTGGATAAGTTGAGGGGGAAAATGATGTATTAAGTCTGCAATTTTATATGCTTGGGGTCAATCTGTAATTATTAAAAAATAATAGCAAATTTGGATTTTATTCCTGATTTTTTGTTTTCTGACATTACCTTATATGCATGATTTTAGCAGTAATACTTACCTTATATTATGGTGTCCGTTAGAAACAAGTAATATGGTAGGTGTCATATTAGCCTTTATCCTATTGGTCATTTTCACTTTTTATCATGTTCCCTGTGCAGTCCTTTTGCATGAAAATTGTTTTGTCATCTTCACCTTTTATCCTATAATGTTTTCATTTAGATAGTCTTATATGTATGGTTGTAAATCAGCCAAGTGGTTTGGTGTTCAACTCAATAAAAGCTCGATTGTATTCGATTATAAATGAGTTAAGTTTGAGCATAATAAAGCTTGGTGAGAAAGCTTACGAGCAGACTTGATTATAGGTTTATGAATACACTTATGAACAAGTTCGATTATAATGTTTGACTGTAATTTTAATAATAATATTTTCATAAATTGAAAATATAAAACAACGTACTTTTGTGCAAAAGTAAGTTTGTAGGTTTCAAAACAATGTAGTTTTGTGTTAAGAGAATTTTAAATCAATATAATTAATGAGTTATTCGTGACCGAAGTTCATGAACTGAATTAATGAGCTGCTCGTGAGCAAAGCTCGTGAACAAGATCGTTAGCAAGCTCGCGCATAGTTCGTAAGCAACTCACAAACAGAATATTAAGCTCGAGCTCGTCAGTTTTATGACGAGCCGAGACTGACCATGCCAAAGTTTAGCTCGGCTCGACTCGATTACAACCCTATTTAAACGCAGAACTGGCCTGATGAGTCAAATTAGGGGCAGACCCCTCAACTAATGGGGTCTAAATTAATGATAAGTTTTAAATTTGCCATTGTCATTTTTTTAGAATTCTAAATTCACCTCTAACATATAAAATGGTAAAAATTTCTCTTAACATTTCTAAGTATGATCAATTTTACTTTTATCAGAAAGGAAATTTGAACAAATTGATTTACCGTAATTTAACTTACTATTTAACTGTTACATCAGATCTTCTAAACATCAACTATGTTTAAAATGTTTACAAATAGTTACAAAAAGAATGCCAAAATGTTCAAATACCAAGTCTGCAATATATAAATTAATCACACAAAAAACTGCATAAAATATTTATTACATTATTAATACAGTTACAAACGACCTGACAAAATACACAAAACTATTTCTGTCAGTTAAAAGTAAAATTTATCATGCTTGGAAACATTGGCGGCCAAAATTTACGATTTAATATGTTAGGGATCAATCACCACTTCTCCCGAAATGATAAAGGCAAAGTTAGATTTTATCCTTATAATATAAAAGCAATTACTGATTTTGAAAACAACGTACAAAATTTTGCTTCCACTTCATCTCCTAAACTCTAATTGTCAAAATTTATAAAGTAACATGTAAAAGTTTCCGTTAAATTCATATTTTTTTCTTATTTGAATTTTATCTTTGTTCTCTATCGGTGCGTTTGTTAGAAAGGATATGTGAGGTGGGATAAGGATAAAACAACGAGATGATTTATCTCATGTTTGGTTGAGAGATATGAGGTAGAGTGATAAGTCTCTTATCTCACTAAAGTTATACATAGAGTGAGATGGTATATGACATGAGAATAAGTTATTTAGATGAAAAATCTAATTTGTTCTTCAAATTTTATTATTTATTCCATTTATTGTGTTTTGGAAATTTTGAAGAGTATTCCAAATATTTTTTAAGTTAATTTTAATCTTTGACTTTGGAAAACTTAAGTCTATCCATATATTGTTATAGTATCAATGTGGAATGAAATTAATTAAATTTAGGATTAATTTTAAATATAACCCCTGTGGTTTCATGTTTTGGCAAATAAATACTTGTGGTTTGATTTCGAACAAATAAATACATGTGCACAACAATTTATTTGAAATTAACTCTTATTGACTAAATTATTCTCGTCCACGTCATCATATAGACGACGTCTTCACCGTTTCCGCGTTTTTGAAAAACGAAGCATACCACATGTATTTATTTGCTCGAAATCAAACCACAGATATTTATTTGCCAAAACTTGAAAACACATGAGTTATATTTGAAATTAACCCTTAAATTTAATCTATCATCTTAAATATATTAGTATTCCATTTTTTGTGTTTTGAAAATTTAATAAAGTCTTCTAAGTATTTTTCAAGTTGGGATGATAGATTAAATTTAGGAAAAATTACAAAAATAAATCATGTGGTTTGGACCATTTTCAAATATAAACTATGTGGTTTAAAAGTTGATAAACATATACTTTGAGGTTGATTCCGTTAGCAAACACAGTCCAAACTGACTAACGGTGTTAAAAAAATCAAATGACAGTCAAAGTCCTTTATTTATTTTATAATTTAGTCTCTTTATTATCTAATTATTACAAACAAATCTCAAAATAAAAAATAAAAATCAAACTCACCATCTCTTCCATCTTTTTTTAATCTCTCTTCTTTCTCTCTTCAACTAACAATGGTGAAAATGTCAAATAACTAAAAAACCACGTCATAAACTGTGAAAATATATTTGAAAATGAGTGTAAGTTATTGAAATTGAGTGAAATGTATTTCGCATTTCCAGTTATGCGATCGCATTTGATCATTTGCGAATCGCATTTTGAAAAAATTCGATATGGTATTCTGGCTAACAGTGATCACATTTATAATATTTGTATCGCATATGCGATACAATATGACCTGTACAGTGATCGCATTTTGGCTAGCTACGGTATCACATATGCGAAATGGTAACCTAAGTAAATAGTGTTCGTATTTTTTCGGATCATATCGCATTTTGCGATTTGCAATCCGTGAACCCTTAATCGATAACTGTTATATGCGACACAAATTTGAATGGGATAAATCTAACATATTCTGTTTTCTTTATAAAAAAACTAACCTGATGTTTGGAGACAAATGTTGAACTGATTTGGAGCAAATGTTGAAGCTTGCAAGTGTTTGAAGACCAATGTTAATACTTGAGAGTGATTTGGCAAGATTGATTAGAAGATGAAATGGACTTGATTCTTGCAAGTGTTTTTTATATGGCATTACACTCGTTTGGATTCCCAAACTAACGCTTCAAAGTCAATTAGGACCATAAACTATCAAAATCATCAATCAGGTCCCTAAACTAAGCAAAAATCATCATTTGAGTCCCCATCCTATCCTGAAATCAGAAAGTGTGACTATTTGATATAGACTATAATAATCTATGTGTTGATTCAAATGAGTTCGGAGAAGAAGGTCCGAAACGGTTCAACCAAATGATTTTGAGATGTCAATTAATGATTTTTGTTTAAAATGAGAACTCAATTGATGATTTTTTGTTAGTTCAGGGACCTAATTGATGATTTTGATAGTTTATAGTCTTAATTGACTTTGAAACTTTAGTTTGGGAATCCAAATGGGTATTATGCCTTGTTATAGTAAAGGTATTTTTGGAAAATAGGTAATGAAATAGTCTATTTAGGTAGCATGTAAAGAAATGAGTCTAAATTTGTAAATGAGCTTCTCCAAAAGTCTAGTTTTGTAATTTTTCATAAAAAACCACTTAATGATTTAAATTAGGGAAAATTATAAAACTGGATCAAATGGGAGGTCCATTTACATATTTAACCTATTTACTCAACTTATTATATATCTAGACTTTATTTTTGTGACTTTCCCAAAATACCCAAATCTTTCATCTTCTCCTTCTATTTCCTCTTCCAAATGCACGATTTCCCTTCCCCTTCCCCTTCCCAATCTTCCTTTTCCCCTGCACCAAATTCAATTCTCTAAGGATTGAATTTGGAGCTTTAACGATTGAATCTTGCTAATTAATGAGTCCCACTCGCGAAGCCACCGCTATTGTTTCCGGAGCCATCGCTACTCTTGTTTCTTCCCGGAAAATTAGATGGCTTTCTCGTTTCTTCCATTACCTCGATCGCTATTTCATTGCTCGAAGATCACTTCCAGCCCTTAATGAAGTTGGACTTACTTGCTTCCGTGATCTGGTTTACCAAGAGTTAAATGGTAAAGTGAGGGATGCAGTAATTTCTCTGATTAACCAGGAGCGTGAGGGAGAGCAGATTGACAGAGCTTTGTTAAAGAATGTCTTGGATATATTCGTCGAAATTGGAATGGGCCAAATGGATTACTATGAGAATGACTTTGAAGCAGCCATGCTTAAAGATACAACATCTTATTATTCTCGGAAGGCATCAAACTGGATTCTGGATGCCATGCATTGCTTAGAGATTCTCACTTCGCTTTGCATATTGTGCAATATGCGAAGTATGTGAATTAGTATATTGCGAATTTGCGAAGTAAAAGTTATTATGTTAATTAGCATATTATGAATTTACGAAATAAAAGTCATATATGCGAAGTCAGGCGGAATGAGAAAGAAAAAAACTAAGAAATTCGTAATGTGAAGGGTATTTTTAGAAAGTCATAAAAATATAGTTTAAATAGGTAATAGATTGAGTAAATAGGCTAAATATGTAAATGAGTCTCATCCAATTTTGTAATTTTTTTTTTTAAACGGGGAGGAAGAGTTAAATCTAGGGACAATTACAAAACTAGCATCTTTTTGGGGGTTAGTTTTCATTTCTAACACACTTTCAAAATCTCACCAAAACTAACACATTTCATTAACTAATTTCCAACCTTACCCTCATCTCTAACACTCCGCTCCCGCTCTTCAATATTCGAACTTCCATCACTCTAACCTAACACCCCTCTATTCATATCTCTAACTTTCCGGCGATTCATTGGCCGATTCTGTACATTTCATCCGGCGAATCTCTGTTACTTGGAGTTGACATGGCGAGAACACAAAACTCAGACAACGAATCGAACTCAGAAGGAAGAACGAAAAAGAGGGTAAATAACTTGACTTTACATTTGCGTTTCTCTCTTCTATTGCATGTACATTTGTTGTGTTTGAGAAGGAACATTTCGTTTCGTTTCGTTTCGTTTACTGCTTCTGGTGTTAGGGTTTTTTCTGGGTTCGTCTGGTGTTAGGAAGTCATTCGGTTTGGTTGAAATTCGTCGATGTGTATGTTCATCGGCAACCTAATTGTAGATAGCACATATTCATAGACAGCCTAATGGCCGATAGAACATCCATAACGATGATATACTGCCGTTATAATATTCATATCGTCGATCAGTTTGCCGATAGAACGTTCATATCGTCATTATAATGCCGATAGAACATTCATATCGACGTTATATTGCCGATAGAACATTAATATCGACGTTATATTGCCGATAGAATATTCATATCGACGTTATATTGCCGATAACTCTCTTATTCTAGCATACGCTAGCTCATTCTAGGTCAACGTTATAATTAGCTTGATTTTATGTTCCCTGATGATATGTCTACAACATTTTTCAGCATGATCGTGTAGACAAGAGGAAGAGAGATGAGCATGCCTCTCCGTCGAAGAAGAAAGCCAAGAAGAAACCTGCATATAAATACAAAAAAGCATTTGGAACGAAAAGCGTCATCACGGTTAGGTGTAACCTACAAGCAGCAGAACAAATAAAGGGGTTGTTGACATCAGACCAACTAAATCTATTTAGGAAGAGTTCCTTCGGCCAGTACTTGGAAATGACCAATACAGTATTTGCAGGAGTCCTATGCCACACCGTTTTAACAAGGGAGATCATACGTGAAGACCTCAAACCCAGGGAGCTTTGCTTCAGAGTTAGAGGTGTTGAGTTAAGATTTGGGGATTGGGAGTTTGGACTCCTAAGTGGGTTACGGTTTGGGGACATGGAAGCATTTCTGGAAAGGTTCAGTGGGATAAAGAAGCCATATAGATTTAGGAATAAGTTTTTTCCAGGCATCCCTACACCATCCTATAAAGACATGGAAACAATTATGGTGCAAACTGTTTGGAAGGATCAGTCTGACCAGGATGCAGTTTCATTTGCCATGTTGTATTTTGCCATTGGCTGTGTGTTGGATAACACTCGGGAAAAAAAAGTTCTTCGTTGGGTGTTGGAACTTGCTGAATTTCCAAGATTGTTTAACGAGTTCCCGTGGGGTGTTTGTGGCTGGGATGTGACCTACAGGTCTCTTGTTAATGGAATAGATGGTGGAAAAGACCGAATTGATCAATTGATCGCTTATAGGGAGAATTTAAGGATTAACCGTGTCTCATACAACCTATATGGTTTTGCATACGTATTTCAGGTATGATGTGTGTATATTCTGTATACTAGAAATGTTGGTCATAGGCATAAATAATGAATTGGACCTTTGTTGCAGGCTTGGTTGTTGGAAGTATGGGATGCCACCCGGACATGGTATGAGAAGAAAGGCACTCGCATCCCACGATGGCTACGATGGAAAAAGACCGCTATCGCTAAATTGCCCAAAGTCCTAACCATTTTTGAAGTAAGTTGACCAAGCATTGTGCCTATATGTGTCACTATTGTGCTATACATCTGACTGATTTGTTTATTTGTACATTTGTATTGTATTTTTAGTCGGGTGTGAAACCAAATGCCACAAAACTTACAGCTGAAGACACCGAGAAAGAAAGCTCATGGTATGATCATCTAGTAAACCATGTGGATGGTCTGCATTGTAATTATGACCATGTCTTTACCGATTTGGAAAAGGTGCAAGAGGAGGAAAAAGGGCAAGAGGCTGCAAAGGGGAAGGAGGTGGAAGAAGAGGGGAAAGAGGAGCAAGAGGATGAAGGTATGGAAAAGGAGGAACAGGAGGGATTGGGTACATATGAAGGCGGATATGTTGATGTAGAGGATGGCAGTGAATCTGATACTGATAATGATGAAAATGCCTTCATTGTCTCACCTAGAGTACCTGTCCAGAAGAAGAAACACTCTGGTATTGAACGAGTACTGAGGAGGATGTTTGATGAGCACGAGAAGAAGATGAATGCCAAGTTTGATGAGCAGGAGAAGATGATAACTGAACACTTTGGTCAGCAAGATAGGAAACTGAATACCCTTGTAAATAGATTGTCCGTTGTAGAACGTGATGTGCAGGAACTGAAGTCACAACGCGACGTTGATATGTATGATATGGGGATTGGAGGACAAGGTCTGGATGACCAAACTGTTCAGGAGGAGAGGGAGAATAGAGAAACTGAGGAGAAGATAGACCAAGAGGAGAAGGAGAATAAAGATCAGGAGGAGAAGGAGAAGAAAGAGCATGAGGAGAGGGCTAAGAAAGAACATATGGAAAGGGAGAAGAAGCAGCAGGAGGAGATGGAGAAGAAAGAGCAGGAGGAGAAGGAGAAGAAAGATCATGAGGAGAGGGCTAAAAAAGAACAGGATGAAAGGGAGAAGCAGCAGAAGGAGATGGAGAAGAAAGAGCAGGAGGAGAGGGAGAAGAAAGAGCAGGAGGAGAAGGAGAATAAAGATCATGAGGAGAGGGTTAAGAAAGAACAGGAGGAAAGAGAGAAGAAACATCAAGAGGAGAGGGCTAAGAAAGAACATGAGGAAAGGGAGAAGAAGCAGCAGGAGGAGATGGCTAAGAAAGAACAGGAGGAAAGAGAGAAGAAGCAGCAGGAGAGGGAAATTGTTATGCTGATTGATGTAAGTTTGTTTTTAACGTTTAAGGTGGTGCTTTTAACTGAATTCACAATGACATAATATGTGTCTCTATTTGGTGTTTTAACAGGATGAGAGCCATGACGGCCATGATGCTGAGATCGATCATGGACAACTTACTCTTCTGGTTAACCAAGTTGTCCAATCGTCTTTACCTATACGTGAAGACAAAGGAGAAATAGAAGATTTGACTATCGAGGTTAAACATGAGGAGGAAGGGCAGGGTAATAGAGGAGGAAGAGGAGTAGGAGGAAGAGGAGGTAGAAGAGGATGAGGGAGAGGGAGAGGAGGGGGGGTAAGGGATGCAAGAGGAAGGGATGGAGTGGGAGGAAGAGGGACAAGAGGAGGAAGAAGAGGGAGAGGTAGAGGAAGGGATGTAAACATCAAGGAGGAAGACGTGAAAGGTAGACCCCAGCGAGAAAAGAAACGTGGGAAAGACGTTAAGTCACCATTCACTGATCCTCGGATGGAATATCACTTTGATGATGATGATGATGCAAAGTACCCCGTGGAACAACACGATGGTCGCGATCGTATAAAAGGACACCTTCTAGAATCATATGACGACTGGAAGAAGAGTACCCCTCGCGATCAGCTGAGGACGTTAGGTGGAACCGATTGGGGTCAGACTGTATCGTGGTTTGAAGAGGCAGAGATAACTGGAAAGTATATAGACAGTCAAGTAAGATATTGGTCACTTTCCAAGTTGTTGGTTTATATTCTTCACTATGTATGTGTTGTGTTTGAACTTATTTGTGCATGTGTGTTGCAGCTTGTAAATGCATTTTTGTGGTTATTAAACGGTAAATACGTCCATCAAAGTCAGGATTGGGCTGCCATCAACTCAAATTTCTTTGGCTTTATGGAGTTTGCAAATATGACCAAGAATTATGACAAACCCGGCAAATGGGGACATTCCAATGTGTTTGTGCAACGAATCAATGGGATGAAAGAGTTTCACAGTCGGCCCTGGTATGAGGTTAAACATGTGCTAATACCCATCAATTATAAAGGAGAACACTGGTTACTCGGTGTGTTCTACGTGGAAGAAATGAGGATAGAGTTCTATGATAGTTTGGAGTCAAATGCATCCAAAGAATCAATGGACAAATGGCTTGAACCCCGTTTTCGTATCATGACAAGAGCAATGGAAGAGGCCGAGTTTTGGAAGAAAAGTGGGCGGCCTGATAACAGCAATAGATTGATAAAGTGGGAGAGGGCTCGCGGGTGCCCACAACAGCTGCGCAAATCCAATGATTGTGGTCTCTTCCTATGCTTGTTTGCTCAGCATTATGTTGAAAAAGGGCCATTATGTACGGATTATGGATTCTCTGGGTTTGATGGACGTTTCTATAGGCTGCAGGTGTGCTTGGAACTCTTCAACCAAAGATTGTTGAACCAGAATGATCTTATTCCAATGCCTAATTTGCTTGGCTTGTAATCTATTTTAACATGTAAACGTTTGTTGGTAACTTATAAATGTATATTATTGGTGACATCTTCTTGTTGTACAAGGCCGATATGGAAACATATCGGCGATTACGTATGGACATATGGGGTCATAGAAGGCGTGGACATAGCCGATATGGAAACATATCAGCGTGTACAATGTCAATATGGAAACATATCAGCGATTACGTAGGGACATATGGGGTCATGGAAGGCGTGGACATATCCGATATGGAAACATATCGGCGTGTACAATGTCGATATGGAAACATATCGGCGATTACGTAGGGACATATGGGGTCATGGAAGGCGTGGACATATCCGATATGGAAACATATCGGCGTGTACAATGTCGATATGGAAACATATCGGCGATTATCAATACTCATTATCAATACACAAATTATGAATACAAAGTAACAATACATAAGATAGAGTACACTATTTATCAATACTCATTATCAATACTCATTATCAATACTCATTATCAATACACAAATTATGAATACAAAGTAACAATACATAAGATAGAGTACACTATTTGCCAGCAGAGTTTTTAGAACAGCTTGCTTCACTCGATATTGTTGGTGGAAGCCGAGATGGAACTCGTAACATACTAGTACAAGTCGCTCGATTATGACCAGTTTGCTCGCATCTGGTGCACCTTATCGGAGTTACCTCCTCGCCCCTTGACGGTATTCGGCTTTGATTTCTCGGACGTCCCACTCTAGGCGCAACCTTTTTAGGAGGAAGCACCCGCCTAGGAGGATCACAAACTTTCCATTCAGACTGGTGGCCTAGTGGATGTATGGGTTCATGGTACGATAATCGTACAGTCTCATTTTTGTAGTATCGATGCACCCACGCATATGCATTCTCTAATCGATGCATGGATGCAATCTTACATACATGTCTGCATGGAAATTGTGACAATTGCCATTTCCTACACGTGCATGTTCCCGCGCGCAGATTCACTATCCCACCCTTACCTCGATCGCCGATTTCAAAATTGTGTGCATCAATGGGCTTATATGAACACTGAACGGACTTATTGACATGTTTATGCATCTTCTCGTTATAAAATGTGGACAAATATGTCTCCCGTTCCCCTGCAAAAACATTTTCAATACGTGAGTACATAAGAACTATTACTATTATACCATGGACGAGGTCCTAATATCATACCTGCTTTTGTGCGCCTCTCATGAAACCATGCTTGGAGGATTGTCCTTATATACTCAACCAACAATGTGATCGGTAGCCGTCTACCATCTCCCATTCTTGCGTTGAATGATTCGGATATGTTTGTCGTCATAATGTTATACCGACGTGCGCAGAAGTACGCACGTGTCCATTTCTCTCGACGAGCTTCCTCTAGATAGTCCGCTGCCCCCGGACTTATACTACGAAGTCTGGCGAATCTTTCCTGGAAATCAGAGGTCCGCCATGCTTTTACAACTTGCCAATACGCTATGTCTAACTTTTTCCCGCCCCCAAACTTAGCCTTCACATTCTGTTTCAAATGCTGAGCACAACTTCCATGTACCGCATTTGGATACACCATATTGACTGCATAATCAATGCTCTTGTTCCTATCTGATATTATGACAAGGTCTTCAACTTCACCAATACATTCTTTCAACCTGGTGAAGAAATAAGCCCATGATTCATTACATTCATTCGGCCCAATTCCGAATGCAAGAGGGTAAATTTGATTATTACCATCCTTTCCAACCGCAACATAAAGTACCCCGCCATACTTAACCTTTAAGTGTGTTCCATCTACACATATAACGGGGCGAATATGTGCCTTAAAACCCCGGATTGAAGCACCAATGGCCATGAAGAAGAATTTGAAATTATTTTCATCGTCAGTTTCAATATGTGTCACCGTACCTGGATTAACAAATTTCAGTGTCTCACAATAATCAGGTAACAACATGTACGATTCTTCAGGTGTACCACTCGCGCTATCTACCGCCCAACATCTTGCTCTCCAAGCTTGCATGTAAGATAGATTGATTGAAAATAATTTTTCAATCTCCCAAATGATGTGACTTGGACGGTACACCCGATTCTCCATATCTAACTTCTCACTAAGTATGATACCTGCTACTCGTTTCCCCGCTTGCCTGTGATGTGGCAATAGTTGTCCACCCCTATCACAAGTGTGACTGTCCATACTGTCAATTCTCCGAAGTATGAACATATATGAACCGAGTATGACTCCACCTCTAGCCCGCCACTTGCATGTGTCAACATGCTTGCATCGGACCTCAAACAAGGACTTAGTTGATCTGTGCACCTTCCATTCGAACATATTATCAATTGAATATCTCCCAAGTGCATCTTGCAGTTCTCGTTTGCTTTTGAACATATCATGCGCCTTCAACCCATCACCCCCGGAAGATCCTGTACTTTTGATCGGAATGCCTACATCCTCTGGTACTTGTGGAACAAAATGAAATGGATCCGTTCTCCTCCTCATTCTTGTATCATCATCAATCTCATGCAAACTTGGTTGAACATTATCAATCGATGGTTCTGAAACGGATCTTTGGCGATGATCGTTATCATATACGTGATCATCATTGTCAAATCCATTGTAGTCGTTATCGTATCCATGGTCATCGTTATCACATCCATTACCATATCCTTGATCATCCCCGTGCACTACATTATCATACCCACAATTGTGATCCAATGTAATATCGTCTAGCCCAAGAGGAGATTGGGTATATGGATTTATGACATGTTTTGCCGGACCACGAGTCTCAATTTCTATGTTAGGCACACAATAACTTATTCTGGTTGCCTCTGCTTCAGCAACATTTTGTGGACTGAATTCACCAACAGTTGGTCGTCTTACTTCTGCACCAATTGGACGTTTTACTTCCGCAACTTTTTGACGCCTCACTTCAGCAACCATTGGTCGCCTTACTTCCGCAACACTTGTTCGAGAAGTCATAGTCACATATAATGGCATCACATCGGGTTTATTCCATCTACAAAACTCAACGAAACCAGCTATATCACTGTCATCCATAATTTGTGCTAATCGTCCAAAAAGTTTATTTGGACCGTATGTTGTGTGCATTGCCATTTGTATGTCAAAACAGGTTGCATCAACATTCAGGGAAGCGTGAATTCTATCTCTCAAAGTTTGGTAATCAGTTGGGGTTGAAAAATGGAGCACCTTAGATTGACCACCAACGTATATCATAGTGTCCATTGGCCCCTCTTTTTTCCATTCTCCATCCCATGAAACCATACACAGACAAATATTCGGGGTGGACATATTTCTGCATTACCATAAACACATAAGTAAATTAAATGTTATATTATTGTAACTAAACGAAGAAAGTTAACGAAAATTATATATTATTGGTATTCACACTTCAAACTATGAGATATGCCGATATATGTCAATGCAACTTGCATATAGACACATATCGGCGCATATACATCGATACGGCTCATATATCGACATATATCGACGGAATCTGAATAGCCGTTTTTCTAGAATGATCTGTTAAGCGGTGCCTTAAATGCATGTAATGATGACTTTGACTATCAGGCTAAGCATTAAATACGTCGATATATGCCGATACAACATAGATTTCGACACCTATCGGCACGTATCTGCAAAGTATTGTCGGTTTGAATGTCGATACGGATTATATATCGACGTATATCGACGGAATATGAATAGACGTTTTTCTGGAATACTCTATTAGTGAGCATTAAATGCAGGTAATGATTAATTTGACTTTCACTCTTCTTCGAATGTCACTCTTATTCGAATATCACCCTATAGTCTGTTGAGATTCCCCATGCATATTACAATTCCTTCATCTATAAATAGACTCATTACCTGTTCATACTTTATTATTCATTCTAGTAAACTCTTCAGTTCTCAAGTTTATCCAAAAATAATGGCAGCGTCACCACAGTCGCCACCACCACCACCACCACCACCTCATCTATGCCTGAGTTCGAAGAACTCATGGCTTCTTTCATCCTCTCGTTCCGTGAAGGAGACACGGACGAAATCGTCAGGTTCATGAGGGGCATGGCACAAACCATGTCTTGGGCTGCAGAAGAGACCTCTGACCTTCTGGAGTCAGTCATGGCCCAAAACAGGCGGCTCAGGAGGACAGTAAGGCGCCTCAAGCGGGACTTGGAGAAGTCCAAGAAGGACTACGCTGAGGTGTTAATGGGTCCTGAGTATCAATAATTGTGTTTTTTTTGTTTTGTTTTTAATGTTTACGTACTTATATTAGTTGTTCTGTGTTTGTTTCTTTTTTTTGTTTATGTGTTTTGTGTTTGTTACTCTGTTTTTTTCGTTTTTTAATGTTTTATGTATTTCTTTCCTTTTTAATATATAATATAAAAATTATGCTTATGTTTTATGTGCTTTGTGTTTGAATTTTATGATTTAGAATGGAAAATCACACATCTCTGAATGTCGATATGAATCTTGTATCGACATTCATATCGACAGTATCGACATTCATATCGACATTCATATCGACACTGTCGAGAAAATCGCAGATTGAAGTTCCAAATCAAATGCATCTTCTTACAATTGATGTCACTCATTTTAGGGTTTCGCACGAACAGGAATAGCATGAATAGACGACAACAACGATATACATTGGGTTTCAAAGAAACAAACCGATACATCAACAATGAATAGGACGAAGCTTTAAATATTGTAAATTCATGAAAAACTTACATGATTGTGTATAAAAATCTTGAAGCACACACTGTGGGTTGGATTGATTGTTGATCGTTAGCTGTAAATTGATCCCGTTCTTTAGAGAGAGAGAGACAGAGAGAGAGAGAGAGCGCGCGGGACGAAAAGAGAAAAATGGGGGGAAGACAACGTTATTAAAAGGTTAGAGATGAGGGTAAGGTTGGAAATTAGTTAATGAAATGTGTTAGTTTTGGTGAGATTTTGAAAGTGTGTTACAAATAAAAACTAACCCCCAAAAATGTGCTAGTTTTGTAATTGTCCCTTAAATCTAAAGCATAGAAGGAGAAGATTTTAGTTATTTTAGAAATTTTACTGATCCTACTGTTAAATTCTCAATGATTTCACTATTTTTTTTTTAAGAATGATTTTACTACAGAGTGTAACATATAATTATTCAATATATACTTAAATTAAAAATTTAATTAATTAATATAACATATAATTATCAAATAAAAATATTATTAAATATAGAGATGAGGTACTAAAATATGTCTATGGTTTTTGAGGAAGTATCAATTTAGGTTTTACGTACAAAATAACACTAATATAAGCTTAACGTTTAAAAAAAGTATCAATTTAGGCATCGAGAATGGATTGGACACGTCATTCCTATTACTCTGCTAAGTTCTGATTTTCCCCTCTACAATTGACAGAATTTAATGGAGTAATAACAATGACGTATCTTGTTCCGTTATCGAAACCTAAATTGATACACTTTTTTAAATATTAAGCTTATATTATTACTATTTTGTACGTGAAACCTAAATTGATACTTTCCAAGAACTATAGACCTATTTTTTTTTTTTTTTGTAAGATAACCCTTAAATACATAACCTTTATATATTCAAAGGTTAGACGTATAAAAAATCCATTAAAGTTTTAAGTATTTTTTTTTTTGAATCAAGTTTTAAGTATTGAATATATGGTTATTTACTCTTTTTTTTTTTTTTAGGATTTACCATTAAATTTTAATTTTCACATATATTAATCCTCCATTAACTGCTAACTATAATCCGTTAGTATCATAAACTTCGGGGGCGTTTGGTTCACAAAGGATAAGGAAAAAGGAATCAAGAAAGGGAAACTAAAAGAAAGGAAAGGAATAAACATTAATTCCCTTATATGTTTGGATATGTTTAAGAAATGGAATGGAGTAAAGAGAATCCAATTCCCTAAAGGGTCCAGGGTAATGTGCTTAACCTAAAGTGGAGTAAACCCATAATCTAAAATGGGTAAAGGGAATGAGTTTTTTTTAAACAAACAAGAACAAATGGAATGAAACCCTCCCATTCTCATTCCTAAAAACTCCGAACCAAACGTCCCTTAATACAAAAAAAGTTATAAAGATAAAAAAGTTAAATATGATTTTTTCCTATAATAATTAGTACGTAGCTGAAAAATATCAGTAAGTATCCTATATTTTTATGGAAAAATCTAATTTGTAGTATTAAAGTGTTACTTTTTTGGACTCAATATTAAAGTGTTACTTTTTAAAAAGGGTTTTTTTAATATCTATGAATTGTAGCAACGCTTAAATTTACAGGAAATTATTTAAATCCCAATTCAGATTATCTCAATAAAAACAATGTTATTAAAAAAAAAAAAATTATCATTTGGCTTCTAAACTTATCCAAAAAGTTTGATTGGCCTACTAAATTTTTAAAGTGTTCTAATAGTTCCCTGAACTTATATAAAATGTTCAATTAATCCCCTAAATTTGTGTAAAATGTAATCAATTGATTACTCGGTTGCAAAAAAGTAAGTTAAATATAGATGATATATTCTATGTGTCTTAGAATGTTATTTCATAATTCAATAATAGAGTAAAAATAAAGTTATTACTTATTCAACTATAAACCTTATATCATCTAATATTACAACTACAATTTCTCGATTTTGATTGTTTTACTTTTTTAAGACGCATGTAATTTATTTTCCGCGTTTAACTTAATTTTTTACAATTGAGTGATCAATTAATTACATTTTATGCAAGTTCAGAGAACTATTGAGATACTTTGAGAATTCAGAACGTCAATCAAACTTTTTAAATAAGTTCACAAGGCAAATGATATATTAAGCAAAAAACAGCAAATAATTATATATTGTAGATAAATATAAAAAATTATCTACCAAATAAACCTTTAAAACAAAGACATAGGTAATTTTCCTCCGTAAAAAGGAAAGTCAATAGATCCATCCTATCCAATTTTTACAGTAAGATGGTTGGCTGTTCACGGACTAGCTATACCTACCGGTTTTTTTTGAGGTCAATATCAGCAATGCAGTTCCTCTAATGATAAATCTAATCCCAATTAATTATAGACTATGACACAATACCCGAACGAACAAAATGTTGAATTGAATCGTACCGGTCTTTACTGGGAATTATTACTCATTTTTGTACTTGCTGTTTTATTTTCTAATTATTTCTTCAATTAAAATTAATAAAGGAAAAAAGAGAGTAGAATAATAAATTCTTAATACATTTTTATTCTGAACTTGTCCAAAATATTTGATTGACTCTTTAAATCTATATGTTATCTTATTAGTTCTATAAACTGGTTTAAAGTATCATGATTAAATCCCCAAATCTATAAAAACACTATAAAAATTTATAAAATAGAAATTTAATTTGTTTTAAAGATTTAAAATTATAAATTAGACTTTTGTTTTTTAAGTTTTGAATTTTTTGTACAAATTAGACAAATTGCAATTTATATCACTTTAAACAAGTTCATGATACAAATGGATTACTATATGCAAGTTCAATGAACTAATAAGTCACTTTAAATAAATTCGGGTGGTCAATAGATTATTTTAAACAAATTGAGAGGACTAACGAGATACTATATAAATTTAAGGGTACAATCAAATATTTTGGACAAATTCAAGGGCTTTTGATGTATTAAGCCAAAAGAAAAAGACGGAGATAATTTCCCCCAAAAATAAATCCAATCCAAACAAGGAAACACAAAATGCGATTCGACCTGGATACAGAGACCTGATGCTATGAACATTGAAAACTAGAGAAATTGAATAGGACTCCCTCAATCCTCCTTTGTCCTTTCTGTTGCTTCCACTACACTCATTTAAGCTACCCACCGTAAAGACACAGGGAGACGAAGTTATCATACGTAACTCCAGCTCCGCCTAAGGTAAATAGTTTTCTGAATTGAATTTACAAAATTTTCGAATTCAGGAACTTCATAATTCAACAATTTCACTCAATATTACGATTCCGGCGACTTCAACCGGTTTTCTCTTTTTGATTTCACTCTGTAATTATTAAAATCAAAAGCTTTCAGTTGTTGGTGATCTTTTCGGTTTGGAGGTGCTGAATTGAGCTTCAATCAGTTTATTTACTTATTAAATTATTATTTTGAGTGTAATTGATGAACTTTTTGTATTAATTTATCGTCTTTCTCAACTCATGATAAAATATAATCGTTTTGCTCTTTGTCTTGGAGATTTCTTTTGAATTTTCATGTGATTTTGTTTACTAGGGTGTAACAAGTTGCAAAGGAGAGTGGTTTATTGATGAAAAAGTAAACTATGAACAAAAGAGCCTCTTGTTGTGGCATTTGTGAGAATTCAAATCGCTCGGCTGTTTGCCCTGTTTGTGTCAATTACAGGTAATTTGCCTCTTGATATCCCCATATTAGCATGGGATCATTTAGTCAATTGCTTCTTGATGGTTTTTGTATTTTTTTTTTTGGTCCTGTCCAGATTATATGAGTACAATACTGTATTGAAATCACTGAAGAGTCGTAGGGATTCCTTGTTTTCACGGTTAAGTGAAGTTCTTGTGGCAAAGGTTTGGTTTTATTGCTTTCTGAACATTTGTAGGAGCTGCTATTTGTGATAAAAATCTATTATTTCGTGCAAATTGCTGGACATTAAAAAGCAATCAGGTTATAGTAATATGCACAATGCTGATCAGGGGAAGGCAGATGATCAATTAAATTGGAGAGTGCTTCAAAATGAAAAGCTTACAACTTTGAGGGAGAAGCTCCGTCGTAACAAGGAGCAATTAGTTCAAGGTCGGGCTCCATTTTATTTCTAATCAACCTGATTTAGATGGAATTGGGTTTTTCATTTTTCCATCTTATTAAATCATTTAGACATTTGCAGGGAAGGCTAAGATTGACAAAATATCTTGTGATCTGAATGTCAAATATGCGGTGCTAGAATCAGCTAATAGTGTGGTATTGACCATTTGCACTTTTTTGATATTCATATTTTAGCTTATTAACTATCATAAGCAGCATAGCTTTTGTTTCCAGCCTTTTGGCAATCATTTCATATCTTATTCATGGTTTATTGTCTTGCAGTTAGAAAAAAACCGGGTGGAGCAATTGGAGAAGTTCTTTCCAAACCTTGTTTGTACTCAGCGTTTAGGGCATGTGAGCAGTATTATTGAATTCTTTTATTAACAGATCATGCTTTGTTTACTTATCTAGTTATTTTGGGTTTTGCATGCAAATGTATTGCTAAAAGTATTTTCTTTACTGCAGATGGCTATTACCTCTGAACTACTACATAAGCAATCAGTCATCATAAAGCAAATATGCAAATTATTTCCCCAACGTAGGGTAAGCATGAATAATGAATGTGTATAATTTCTTCAAGAAATTGAAATAGCTGAGTATATGTATTTTTCAATTGCTCTCCATATATTTTGATGACGTTTATTATGTTCAAAGGATTCCCTATGATGATATTAGACTATGTTTTACACTAGCTTTCAGCCTATCACATACCTCCTACTTTAATCCTGGCCTGGAACCAGCTTGGCCTCAAGAATTCCATGAAGCCAATCCCATTTAGTTGGAATTATAACTTGGTTATTGTTGTTGTTGAATCTTTTGATAAAGTTGACAGTAGTATGACACCATTTAATTTGGTGTCATGAGCATGCATTTTTTATGGACTGTTTCTTATGGAGCTGAATTTTATGGAATAAAATATCCTGTGATGGAATGTGTTAAAAATAGAAGACATGAAAATAACTTATATTGATAAAATAAGAAATCATTACTGACAATAACATGGCTCAGACAATTTGTTGGGATGAGCTTCTTGGATTTGCTTATCATAAATAGAGGATACAATAAGGTTAATGGTAGAGAAACTTAGGTAACTTTATCATCATTTGGTATTCTTTCATTAACAAAAAAAAAAGTGTATTTTCCTTGTCAATATGGGATGAAGGGTCCTAGTTTGTTTTTATATAAGTTATTATTTTTTTAACGACTGCAGTTACAGTTGTCATTTTTATATGATGTCTCGGGTGTGTGTCTTGCATTTGAGTGTGTATGTTTTAAAATGTGGGAGCTGTGTTTTTTGCTGTCTCCTTGAATCTAGTGGGTGTTCTGCAGGTGATTATAGAAGGAGAAAGAAAAGATGGTTCTAGTGGCCCCTATGATCAAGTATGCAATGCACGTTTACCAAGAGGACTTGACCCCCATTCTGTTCCATCGGAGGAGCTTGCTGCATCATTGGGGTAATTTCTTTCCCCTTTGTTTTAAGGGTATTGGACATGTTCCCCCTTATATCGACGGATACATGATCCTTTCATGTGAAACTTTTTGTGCCTGAACGTTATGAGTTCCTGTAATTTTCTGTGGTCTTATGCTTAAAGATTCTGTTGATACTAACTAGTACTCTCCATGGTTTGTAAGCAGATATATGGTGCAACTTCTAAATCTTGTTGTTCGTAATTTGGCCGCCCCTGCACTTCATAACTCAGGATTTGCGGTAAGCACTGTGGCAACACCATTATATGGTTACTTATTTTCCCTAGAGACTGTTATTTCTCCCTTCCTTTCTCATTTTTCTTACTCATTTTTTTTTTTTTTGTGATCATACTGTTCTCTTTGCTGAACTTCTGAATTTTTTGATACTGGTAATTGGTAAAAGTTGAAAGTCTTTTGGCATTTCTTAAAAGACAACGTCAAACTTTCTAGATTGATTTTAAGTCCTATTTGATGTTCTTTTGAATGAGTTTTACAAAAATTCTAGTGGTAAAGGATTGTGGCTTCATGAGGATGACATGTGGGCTTCTGCAACACTTGCATATACACATTGTCATTTACATAATGCATTGGGAATTGATATGTTTATAAGATTATGCCAAGCAACTAATCAATGCGCCTTCCTTTTTGAAACGTTCTGAAGGAGATGGGTCTGAAAATAAGAGTGTTCCACCGTTGAGACATGAAGAGATGGAACGAAGGGTTAGGAACACACTGGAGGGATTTTAGTGTATAAGATAATTAGGTTTAACCATGGAACATGTATCCGCTGTAGGGAAGCATTGGGTCCATCGTCCTAAGTATTGGGAGTTCTAGTGGAAGTAAAAATGAATAGGCACTGAAATACACGCAAATAAAGGAAATTTACTAAATCTTTTTTTTCCCCAAAACTTTTCTTAGCTCTTCACATGTTGATATAAATGTATCTCTGGATTTCTCATTTGTGTATATTTTCGAGTGTATTTTCTTTCTTTTCGTTGCAATATGAAAGTCCACTGTTTCTTGAAATGATGTTTACGAATTAATTAATATTACCAAAGTAGTTTTTCAATAGTAGTAGGACATCATTTTATTGGTCTTAATATAAAATGTAAATGGTCTAATTTTTTCTTGTCAGGGTTCATGCTCTAGAATATGGCAGCGTGACTCTTATTGGAATGCCTATCCTTCTTCTAAAAGGTATTTTGGCCAAGGATTTTATTCGCTGTACTGTTTCTTATTTTCAGTTGCTGCATTTTGATATGCCTTCAATGTTTTCTCTCTGTTGGGTGCTTTGTACAGTGAATATCCCCTATTTATTCCTCGCCAAAACTATTGCTCGACTAGTGTTGAAAATTCATGGACTGATAGAAGCACGAGTAATTTCGGTGTTGCCTCAATGGAATCTGAGAAAAGGGTCCACCTGGATTCTTCTCGGAGTAGTAGCTTTAGTTATTCTTCTGCCTCTCCACATTCTGTTGAAACACATAAAGATCTGCAGAAAGGGATTGCACTTCTTAAGAAAAGTGTGGCATGTGTAACAGCTTATGGTTATAACTTGCTATGTTTAGATGTGCCTTCTGAAGCATCCACTTTTGAAGCATTTGCAAAATTATTGGCCATGCTATCCTCCTCCAAGGAAATTCGTTCTGTTTTTTCCTTGAAAATGGCTTGTTCGAGGTGAGTTGTTTTTGCATCATTAATTCAATTCTAGCATGCAAGATGTTTACAATTAACTGTCAGTCACTTCATAGTTTCTGTGCATGAGCAATCAAAAGGACAAATTATTGTTTAACTTGTAGACAATCAACATTTTTTAGTGATCCAAAATAGAAGGTAGCTTAAATTTTTGCAAGCTTATTTCCCCAATATTACCTGTTAAATAATTTTGTTCTATTTAGCACCTAATGTTGGGAACATTCAGATTCATCATTGAGCCAATTGAGTTGCATCGATAATATTTTTGTATGATCAATTCTTTATTATGCATAAACTTTTCAGTGCATCAGAGGTCCATATCAGGATGAATGTATGACATCGAAAATATTTATTCATGATCAATCCTTTATTATGCATAAACTTTTCAATGCGCAAGAGATCCATATCAAGATGAATGTACTTTTAGAAACGTAATTTGTGTGCCACTTAGGATTGAGCATAGGTCAGCGGTTCGGATCAGAAATGAACTCAACCAAACAATCAATTGGTCGAATCTTGGCTCCACTCTTTCTTAAAAAATACAGTAGTTTGTGAAACTAATTCATTTCTGTTATATTTATCTGCTTTCCTTCTTTTAGCACTTAAATGTGCCTCTTTGAAGAGTTTGCGGAAGCCTAGGTGATGTATTATCTGAAACTGATGGTTGAGCTGGAACATGTTATTTAATTTCTTAGACTGCTCTTCTATCTTTTAGCCATGTAACTTTATCAAATGTATTTTGTTTCACGATTTGTTGTTTGCACCGTCTCGAATATGGGGTTACATAGGACTTTTCTAGATTATCCTTTACCATATTCCCTATAAAAATTATTATTATTATTATTATTATATATATATATGATCTACCAGAGGGCGAGCCTTGGCGCAACGGTAAACGTTGTTGTCGTGTGACCAAGAGGTCACGGGTTCGAGTCTTAGGAGCGGCCTCTTGCCAAAATAAATTGGCAGGGGAAGGCTTGCCCCCAGTACACTCTTGTGGTGGGACCCCTCCCCGGACCCTCGCTCAGCGGGGACGCGTAGTGCGACCGGGCCGCCCTTTATATATATGATCTACCATTCCTGATTAATTCTTTTATCTCTTCCGAATTTCAGGTCATGCAAACAAGTTCAGAAGTTAAACAAATCTGTGTGGGATGTGAATTCTACCATATCATCAAGCACATTGCTGGATAGCGCACATGCCCTGCATCTTACAGTATGCCCTAAACCTTGGCTTCTTGAAATTCTTATGGAATTATAAGTGATGTTTTTACTCATTAATTTAAGGATGACTTTGTTCATGCTACTTTCTGATCTATGATTGTTATTTGAGATTTTGTTGTTTTTCTGAATGCCTTCTGATAGAAACAGAAACAGAAAGATGGAACAAATAGAGAAATAGAATTGTATTGATAAGCTTGAACACTGAAATTGACAGAAATAGGAAGATAAACTGGGGTGAGGAAGGCCTCAACTCCCAGAGAAATAGGAAGATAAGCTTCTCATCAAGTCACGATTCACAAAATGAGGATTTCGATTCATGAATCGAATCTTGATTTGACAACTATGATATTGACTAACTAAACACACACTTAAACACACACTCTTCTTGTAACTAGCTCTCAGTAGCTGCAAATCACATATCCTTAATTCCCTTATCACCCTTTATTGCCATTAGCATATTCTCTCACCTTCTCAGTCTTTTTTTTTATTATTTTTTATTTATTGTTTCACTTTTTTCTTCATTTCCAGATGATGTTTGGTTTGACTGCCTCCATGGGAAATCTATTTCTATAATTTCCTATTTATAGTTTATTTTGTCAACCATGAATAGCATTTAAATTTTTTACATCCAATTCAACCAACATACATGCTGTTATCAGGAATGGATTAATAATTTCATTATGACTACAAACATGATTGCCTAGCAACAAAATAGTAAACCCTAATTTGCCTCTTTTATTCTGTCACAATAGATGAGACTGTAATTAATGCTTCGTACTAGTTATTTGTCCCCTGATGTATATTCATGCTCGTTCATTTTGGAATGATCTTTATGTTATTTCATTGCTTTTTATTTTATTTTATTTTCTTAAACTGCTATTTATTGGTCTTGCTTTTCCTAATTGCATTCATACTTGTGTTACCCTGCAGAAAAACATAATTGACAATAACCTCCCAAATTCAACTTCCAGTTTTCTTTATGCCACTGAATTATCTGATAATGGAAAAATTGAAAGCCTTATTGATGGATGGGATCTTGTAGAACATCCCACCTTTCCTCCTCCGCCGTCTCAAAATGAGGATATTGAGCATTGGACTCGAGCCATGATTATTGATGCCAGGAAAAAGTAAACTGCTGTGTTTATAGTCTTCAATTTTTTGGTAAGTGATGAGCAGATAGTCTTTCTTTCCTTCTGTTCAAAACTCAGACTTGCTTTTATGAAGTCATGAGTATAATAAATATTAGGGTAAAGTTCAAATAAAACCCCAGTGGTTTCACTAATTTTCAGATAAAAGGTTATGGTTTACTTTTTGTCAAAACAAGGATTGAGGTTTCAAACTTGGATTAATGCTATTAAAACCATCTTTAACGATCTGAAAATGAAAATTTTCAAGAATTAAAGTTGTTCAATGTCATATTTTCTATAGAACTGCATTTTCGATTTTCGAAAATCATTATTTTTGGAACTTTCTCTCTAAACATTAACTTTCTCTCTCTTTACCAAACATCATCTAAACAATCTCAAAATAAAAAAGTTGAAGAATTAAAGTTAAAATATTAGTAGTTCTTAAAATATGTCATTTTTGAAGTTGTCAAAGGTGATTTTAATAGTATCAATCGAAAAAGTACTTATTTTGTTAAAGTTAAAAACCTCAATCATCGTTTTGACAAAAAGTAAACCATAATCCTTTATCTGAAAATTAGTGAAAACCACGGGGGTTTTATTTGAACTTTACCCTAAATATTAACTATGCTCCTTCTTGAACTTGCATATATTTTCTAATTTATTTTGCGGTAGTTACGGTCCTCCGTCTTTGCTGACAGCTCAATTTATAATGGATAGGTTGAAAGAAGAAACAAGTGATGGATAGATCTTGGACTTGTATTCATATGGACTTCTGTCTGGCTTTATATGTAAATAGAGAAAAAGGTTGATAGTCATTTGCAGTGTACATATGCTCTGATTCAGGTTAAATTATTATTAATATTATTATTTATTATTCTTTTTCCCCCTTTGGTTTATGAATTGTTCTTGATTTTAATATGAAACCTTACCTTAGCATTTGCTCTCTCTGACTGAATTTAGTTGGTTTTATATATGTAAATGAACTGGATTGCTTTAAAAACATATGTTGCTTAACTGAATATATATGTTGGTCTTCGTACTAGGTTCTGGTATCTTATCTGAGCTTCATTTTGGTTATAGTTTTTGTGTTTATATATACGTTATAATTTGGCTACTGAGTTTTGCAATTGGGTCGTTGCGATTACGGGTTGCACGACATAACAATGACAGGAGACTGACCGGGCGGGGTCGAGTGATCAAGACCTCAGGGGTTTAGGGGTCCTTCTACTGCTGCGACTATTGGCAAAATTAAATTATTGTGACTGTTGATGACGACTTGTAAAAGGAAATTTGTTCAAATAGCGTTGTGAACAAACTCATTTACTAGCTCGCGAAAGAAGATGAGATTGAGATGGATTTAAGAAATTTTTTACTTAATAGAATGTGATGGTTTAGGGTTTAAATCATATCCTGGCTGCTTTTGAAGAGTGTGAGGTCCTATAAAACTAGTAACAAAGGTGATATATAAAAAATAATGAAGATAAAACTAACATAATAAAGAAACACATAACTAACGTAATAAAGGAACATATAAATTGGAAAAAAAAATCATAGATAAATCATAGAATTATCTGAAGCTTTGGCATTTCAAGAAGTCTTTAGTTGGATCTCAAATAGTAGTGGAATTGAGATTCAATAGTGATATAAGCTACCAGCAATCACCATCTTCATCTTTGCCATAGTTCCCCCCTCTATTTTAGGATCATCTTCCTCTGCAAAAGTAGGATCAGAGCTCACATCTGGGTATAAAAAAGGAATATCCTCACTTTTCGAGAAATCAACTATATCATTGAAGATCTCAAACTTTGGAAGTTCTTCATCAATCTTCATAGGCCTTACTTTCCCCATGTGGGCGTAAACTCCTTTCATAATTTCGATTTATTCTTTATCTTTCTAAGGTCATTCATCTAATGTCATTCATGATTGTATTTTTTTTTACTTAGAAATATAAGCAAATTGTTCTATCTCATTTATTAAACGTTCAGCGAAAATGGTAGTTCATTTCTGTGCATAGTGTGCGACTGTTCTTAACGATATTCTTTTATTAGATTTGATTTAATAAAGTTTGTTATTTAAAAAAATGGAGAATTGAAATATCTTATGTTATAATTTTACACCAAATAATATACTCCATCCGTTTCATATTACACATCGTTTTCATGATATGATCATTGAACTTCAAAACATAACATAAAAGTCACCGAATTTTATACTAAATTATATCCATAATCACTATTACCATTGACCATGTATCATGACCTTTGGCTTCTTTTTTAACACGTGATTATTATAAAAGGTAGTAAAGAGACTGTAAAAAAGAAAAAAGATAAAAGAGCAAGAGGAGAGAGAATTTAAGGGTTAAAAAGAGAAGACCAATATAATAATATATGGTCAATAGTAATAGTTTCCATTAATGTAGTTTAAAGTTGAGTGATTTTTATGGTAAGTTTTGAAAGTGATTATACCGTGAAAATTAGGAAAGTTTAGTGACTAAGGGTGTAATTTACCCCAAATAAATATTTTTTTTATGTTTGAGAAAATAGATATAGTTTTCATTCATAGTAAAAATAATAGGAAAAATAAATCTGGATATAAATAATTAAAAAATTACAATAAAAAGTTATATTAAAGAAGCTTAAATTTACATCTTCAATATCATTGACGGTGACAGAACAATAGTAAACAGTGATTTCATAATCTAGATCTGATTTGACACACGATAAACATATTTTGGGGGTGTTTGTTTCAGCTTTTCGAATGTGCGTTTAGCGTTTCACTTTAAACTGCAGGAAATATAACGTTTGGTTAGGTTTATATAACCGCAGCGTTTATCATTTTTTCTGAAAACTGCAACGTTTTGGAGCGTTTCACGAAAAGCTCATATTTGGAGCTTTTCATAAACAGCTGTTTGCAGTTATTTGTTATTGACAAAATTATCCTTTTTATTTCCATAAAATATGTTTATTCTTTAACATTATTTATATTTTTAAAACATAATTACCGAAAAAACAAGATTTCGTTGCGTTTAATAAATTTTTTATTTTTTATATAGATTATTTTTTATTAGTTTGTGTAACACATTTTTTATTTTATAATAGGATAAGGTGCAAAAATACCCCTAACATTTATAGCTAGGAGCAATTTTACCCCTTACCGTCTAAAATGGTGCAATTATACCCCTAATATTGGCAACCAAAAAGCAATTTTACCCCTAACATTGACAAGTTGGGTCGATTTGATAAGCGTTATGGGTAAAATTGCACCATTTTAGACGTTAAGAGTAAAATTATTCCTAGTTCTAAACGTGATGGACACTTTTTCACATTTTTCCTTTTGTAATTTCATCGTTAATTAATTTAAAACATGTCCATTTTAGACATTTTAAATCCTAACAGCAATAGTTCAACATAATTTTACCAAACACTAGTAATTAAACAGCTAATAACAAACAACTAACAGTAACAGCTAACCGCTTACTGTAACTACAAACAGTTAACAGCAACCGCAACAGCTATTAGCTAATAGCTGAACCAAACAGACCCTTCATCTAGAACTGATTTCATAATCTTTTTTACCAGTAATGATTTCATGATTTTTCAATGTATGTGATGATAAATAAAATTCTTCTGTTTTTCAATGAAGAAAAATATAATACCTCTCTAGGGTGATATACCACAACAACCCATAAAGGAGAAAGAACGAAAAAAAAAAAACCAGGCTTAATACATCATTGGCCTCCTGAACTTCTCTAAAAAGTTTGATTGGCCCCTTGAACTTTCAAAGTGTCCTAATAGCCCACTGAACTTGTATAAAATGTTCAGTTAGCCTCTAAACTTGCGTAAAATGTAATCAATTGATCATTCGGTTGCAAAAAAAAAAAAAAATTAAATGTGGAAGATGTATTCAAGATGTCTTAGAATATTATTACATAATTCAAGAATAGAGTAAAAATGAAGTTATATTACTTGCTCAACTATAAACATTGTATTCTCTAATATTACAACCGCAATACTCTGATCTTGATTGTTTTATTTTTTTAAGAAGTGTGCAATACATTTTTCGCATTTAACTTACTTTTTACAACCGAGTGATCAATTGATCACATTTTATGCAAGTTCAGGAGGCTAACTAAACATTTTATGCAAGTTCAGAGAGCTATCGAGACACTTTAAAAATTCAGAGGGCCAATTAATCTTTTTGGACAAGTTCAAGGGACAAATGATGTATTAAACCAAAAAACTATAAATAATAAAAAAAACTACCAAACCTATCCCAACAAAACAATAAGAAAGAAGCAAAACAAAACAAATAAAAGATTTATCTTAAGAACCTAAAAATCTAAATATAAAAAAAAAAAAAAAAACAGAAGTTTCTTAGCAGCTAAATTTAGAACGCTAAGAATAAATAATAAAATGAAAACCTGATACCGTTTTCTGTTATAGCTAATCAATGGTTTTTAGAGCATATATACAAGACAAAATTGAAGTGCCTCATTCAAGTCTTCAATTCGGTTCCTTACACAACACCGACAATTTTGTTGAATACAGATCTCCTCCCCCAATATTTATGGAAAGGTCATTCAACTCATTAACTCTATATACAACAGCAAAACAATAAAAAAAATATATATATAAAAAATACCATATGAATTATTCCATCGTGTTATAGATATTTTGCGAGTAACACTAATTTTCAATCTTGTCACGTGTGGTTAGTGTGCGGACGTGCCAGAGAAGATTATTTCTCAATTATTAAAGACGGTTAAGTTTATGGAATTTGCGCGCCAAAACTTGAAATCTAAACGAGGCGACTGGCGAGAGACGCAAGGATTGAAAAAGTCCCTGTTGGGTCTCTCACGCCGTTATAGAAACTTTGCGAGATAAATTATTTTTATTTAAGCTAATGCGGGTAAATTAAAGACGAAAAAATAAAGGAAATTAAAGTGCGAAATTGACACGAGATTTTAGAAAAATTGGTATTTTATTGATATAAATCAAGGTTTAAATACATGTGTTCAAAGTAAGCATACAAAAAAAGAAATTAATTACCAATGAAAATTTTCTATACTCGGAAAAGCAAACATATAGCTAATTCAATTGAATTGGAAAAGCAAATCAAATACAAGGAATTGAAATGCAAATAATAATAATAATAATAATTTGGAATTCAACGACAAACTCGGAACCACAATAGCTATCTCGGCTAGACGTTGAATTTTGGTGTCGGTTTGAGGTTCTCGGAGCACCGCGGTTGATTGGCACGAGCGGAATTGATCTTGGCAATTTCTGACTTATGGTAGGTAACAATGGGGCAGATTTAACCTTCAACTTCGGGGGAACCGTATGAGTGCTTACGAACACGGAATCAAGTGAATCAAAAGGCTAAATCTAACTTTAGGATGTCAAAAACATATGTTTAGAAGGGATCGAAGGCTGAAACGAATTTTAAACAGACGAAAATAGGCCTAGAAAATCACTGGACGAATCTGGAAAAACTGGAAACAGAATGTTTAAAGAATTTGAGGTGTAAAGATTGGCTTGTAAATAGAGTTTCTCGACACGGAATTGGGAAAATAAATATACTAGATTGAACCTCAGGACGTCAGGAACAACTTTGTTGAAGGGATTGAAAGCAAAAAATGACTTTAAATGGACGAAATCGGGCTTTGAAAATAATTGGACGAATCTGAAAAATTAATTTGGAAACAGAATTCTAGCTAAGGATTGAGCAAACTAAAGGCTTAGGAATGCTAGATTGAATTGAAAAAACTTGAAATGAGGCTATTAGAACTTGAATTAAAGTTAAAGGCAAGCTAAAAGAAGGAATTAAAGCTAAGAAAAATGAAGAACAAAAAGGAAGAACTCAAGAACTAAGAACTTAAAAGGAAAGCATTGGAAAGAACCTTTAAGAATGGGTTTTTGTTGTGTTGAGTGAGTGATTTTTTATGAGAGTGAGATGGTCTATTTATAGTTTTTTGGAAGGGCAATTAGTGCCATTTTTTCACCCCACTTCCCTTATATTTCTCTGAGGATTTCACCACAAAATGACACCTAATCAACCACTTAAACTTCCATCAACTAATTCCTAACTTCCCTCAACCTCTTCCAACTTCCACCAACTAACATGCCACATCACTTAGCTAAATTAAGGTTAGGAAGAGATTTAAGGATGGTCATAGGTGTGAGGAAGGGTTAGGTTTCGTGGGTCAGCTTTGGGTGCGGTCTCGCCGAGACCTACCAAAATATATTTTTTTATTATTTTGTTTTTATTATTTTTGTTTCCTTTTATTTTTCTTATATAATTTTATTTCAATAAACTTTCATTAAAATTTATACTCTATTTACATATTTTTACATATATATTTACATAAATAAATAAAATTTATTTATTGGGCCAACAAATCTCCTCTTCTATAAATTGACTAAAATTTAAAATTTGTATACAAAATGGAAACTATACCTTAAAATTAAACACAATCTTTCTATACATATGAAAATAAAATTTATTTATTTTGGGCCAACACATCCGTTTTATACTTTTATAATATTTGTCCTTCTCGAGAAATTGTTTGGTTTAAAACACTGTTGGGTCTTTGACCTATCCAAAATTTAGTTATTTGGTCCATGATCTATTATTTTATTACATTTGGCTCATGATCTATGCCAATTTGTGAAATTTCATCCAATTTATATTAAAACTTAACTGAATCGTTATCTTATTGATAAATAACAATATTTTGACACTTGAATTTAAAATATTTTAGTTTAGAATTTTTTTTTCTTTTTTTAATCTAATTAATTATTCTACATAATGTGGCAACAAAAACTTTAAGAAATATCACGTGTCAAGTTCAAGTATCAAAATATCGTTATTCGTCAATGAGATAACGATTCCATTAAAGGGGCGTTTGGTTTAAACTTCGGAATCGGAATCGGAATTGGAATCGGAATGTGGCGGAATCAGAATCGGAATGATTATTTCTTAATTTTGTTTGGTTCAATTTGGAATCGGAATCTAATTCCTTTTGAAAATGTTTGGTTGTTTAATTATCGGAATAAATATAATATTTATTAAAAATAATTTATTATATCAACATTATAAAATAATTCATCAAATCATAATAAATATAACTTCAATAAAACAACAAATTATTATAAAACCCATTGAAATATTATTCATGAATTTTGTTTAAATGTTAGCGTTATGAAATTACAAAAGAAAATAATAAATTAAATTTTTTTTATAGAAAAAACATGTATAATCATCTCATGTTTAAAGGATTTAATATATAAAACTCCAATTTTTTTTTTTTTTTTTAATACAGTAGTGGTGCCGTGTTGCTTGATTCCGGTTGGAATCAAAACTGATTAATGGGAATCACTCATTCCATTATTGTAGGGAGTTACATTCCTATTCCACTTGTTAATTAGCCTATCCAAACGATAGCAAAGGTAATAACATATTTCCATCCCCATTCCACAACATATATTTTATGAACCAAACACTTACTTTCTAAGTATTCATACAAATAGGGTGAAATTTCACTAATTGGGATAAGTCAGGGGGCAAATGTGACCAAATAATAGGTCAATGGCCAAATGAAAAGAATTTAGATAGATCAAGGGTCAAATAATACTTTAAGCCAATTTTTTTTTTTGACGTTTTAATTCAATCAATGTATATTAATGATGTTTTACCAAATATATAATCAATTTATATTAATAATGTTTTACCAAATATATCCCTAATTAAGTTGTTTTTTTATTTAGAAATATATAAGCGCATCCGGATGGGTTGAGGATTTTTCTTTCTTCTTTAATGTAAGCGCATTGTGCGCAAAATTTTAAAAAAAAAAACAATGTTAAAAAAAATATAAGAATAACAAAATCTTTAAGTTAACATTAATTATATTTTTTAATTCTTATACTTTAATTTTAAAAACAAATATTATACAACATAAAGAATAGTTATTTTGTGACTTCAAAGATGATAGTAATAGTGTTTTACTGAAATCATGCAATGAAATTGCGGTGAGGGGAACAAAATATTTGGTATAGAATTCAATTTGATGTTACCCTTTTCCCATCCATTAATACTCGAAAGAGATGCAATACCAATTTCTTAGTTAACTTTACATCAAAATCCACCTTCTGATAGTTGGAAAATAATTTCCTAAAATAGGCTTTTTTAAATGATTTTTAGAAATAGCTTTCATTAGGACGATGAGATCCACGAAATGGATGTTGTGGATTCCATAGTTGTTTTTGGGCTTAATATATCATTTTGTCTTTCTAAATTTGTCCAAACAATTTGATTGACCTTCGTAACTTTTAAAGTATCTCGATAGCTTTTTGAACTTGCATGAAATGTTCAGTTAGTCATCTGAAGTTGTGTAAAATATAATCAACTGATTATTCGGTTGTAAAAACGTAAGTGGAATATGGAAAATGTATTGCACATGCCTGGAAAAAAAGTAAAACGATCAAGAGCGGGGGGTATGCGGTTCTAATATTAGAGAAACAAATTTTATAGTTGAATAAGTAAGAATATTAGAATATGTACTTGTAACTGATAACCTTTAATTGTCTTAAGGGTAGTATAGACCTTTAACTCATTTGTATTTTTAGTGCTCAGGTTGTAACTGATATATAATGCAGAGTTTCTCCTTTTCATTAAATAAGAGATTCTATTCATCCCCATTGTTCTTTACATCACAATATGGTATCAGAGTCTGATGGTTAAGATCATCATGCTTCATCAATGGTAAAAGCCAGTTATCTGAGTGCTTTGCAAAGAGGAATGGAAGAAATCTCAGAGATCGAAGAATCTACCGAAGAAACTGATTCATTGAACGATTCATCTTCAGAATCATCGATTAATTCAATTAATTCATCGAAAGTGAACATGAATCGCAACAATGAAAACAAAGATAGTGAAAAGGATGGATCGACATCTTCAATGCTCGATAGGTATGGATTTGCTCACCATACTGATAATCCAAGCCTGGTGTTAGTTCCGGTTCTTCTCACTGGAGCAAATTACATTTCATGGTGTAATATCATGACGAAAGCATTACGAGCCAAGCAGAAGCTCGATTACATCCTCAAGGATGATTTTGAGTCCGAGAAGGATACGCAAGAGCATGATCGATGGGAGGAGGTAGATAGCTTGGTCTATTCCTGGATTATTAATAGCATTTCGAAGGATTATGCTGAAGGATTTCTATATGCAACAACTGCTCGTGGTTTATGGATCCAGATCAAACAACAGTTCGGCGAGAATGATGGAATCACTTTCTTCCACTTGAAGCAAGAAGTTAATTCAACTGTTGAAGGTAATCTCTCTGTTACTGCTTATTTTACAAAACAGAGAAAGATCTGGGATGAGATGTCAACACTTAGGCCCTTGCCTTCGTGTACCTGTGGAGAAGCTAGAACTGTGATTCAACAATTTTGTGATGAAGATCAATTGCTACTTTTCTTAACTGGTTTGAGTGAAAGGTCTATACTACCCTTAAGATCAATTAAAGGTTATCAGTTACAAGTATATATTTTAATACAGCTATGCTCTATGCTATTGAAAATTGAAACTTAAGACTTAATACAATAGTATTGGAATTTGTAGGAACAATTAATGCAATTTATTTTTTTAAAATTTTTAGTTTAGTTACATGTTAGTTTATTTCTTATTTTTCTATTTGTAATCTTGGTATTTTAGGAGTTTTGACTACTATTGCAACCAAAATTGAATTAGTTTTTTTTTTATTTTTTAAGGTAATCATAATATCCTAGTTAAATTAGAATATTTTTTATTTCTTGATTACTTAGTTTTAAATTTTTATTCTTATCCTATAAAAAAATTTATTCTTATATTATTTTGATAAAAAAAATTTCTTTATGTGGCTTTCAACTTTCGCTATTAGTATAATTTTTATTAATATTATTAACATTTTAGTTTTACACTTTTACTATGGTAGAAGGTTAAAATAAAAATAAAAACTATAGTATTTTGTGAACTCTGGTTGAATCCTGATTCAACTCCCGTTGAACCATAAACCTTTAATCTTTTAGTTTTTTGACTAGTCCGATTTTGACAACCATGGCTAATTTTCGGAAATGATCTCTAGATTAATAGTCTGAGAGACTCTTGTTGAATAACCATTCTAATTTTTTTAAACATTTAAAATTATTAATAGATTTCTAAAATAAATTTTATTTGTTTAATAATTTCTTGAATGAAAAAAATCGCTGCTAGTGGAAAATAATCGAGTGTGGACGTGCACGTTTCATTATAATATTATGGATTATTTATCAAATTATGATATGTATTTTAGACAAAATCATAGCGTTGACTTCACAGCTTCCTCCACACATTTTATTAAACATACATTTTTCTTATTAGCATATGTTAAAAATTATTGCATCAACCTTGTTACCTTTTATTCTTTTATTTATTGAATTAGAGTATTCTAAAATTTCACTACATGCACACTGTAATTTTTTCTTTCTCGGAATTATAATTAATTACTAATTAGAGTTTGCATGCATGGGTGAAAAAAAATGTATGCAGAAATGTGAAAAAAAAACTGAATTGAAATGAATGGTACTGAAACTAAAATAATAATATAATCCTTTAAAAATAGTAATAATTAAAATAAAAATCTTATAAATATAATAATAGTTTTAATAATAAAAAATAATTATAATGATAATAAGTAATAATAAATTATTGAATCGGACTGATTTGATACTGAAATTAAGTAACAAAGAACATGACTATAGAAGATCCGAGATCTGTTTACTGATTATTATGACTTTTTATTATTAATATATTCTTCATAGTTAGATTAGATGCCTCATCATCATCATGGTGTTTCTTTCTTGACTTCTCGTGTGGTAGGTGATTACTAACTATATAATACAATTTATTTATTACATATAATCAACATGAATCTCTCTCTCGAGATATATATGTAATAATGTATCTATACTTTAATACTATGAAACATTATGATATATCTCCCATCATGACCTTAAATAAAAAGAAAAAAAAAAGTTGGAGCTATAGGGGATTGAATTTTTCACATTTTATGTACATTTGCTTAGTTAGAAAGCAAGCATACGTGTTTATTGGGGGAATTGAGACTTTTACTAATTTTTCCATCATCTTCTTCTTCTTTTCCTTTTTCTTGTAACTGTTTAATCTATTATTTCTTGTTTGATGTTACGTTTAGATACGTTATGCATTTTTCAAGTAAGTTTTCGCCTTTTTTTAAACTTAATTTTGTGATTCCAAATAAGACCTTGTTTAATAACCACCTTAATCACTCAAATTATAATATTAAGCATTTATATAATTTAAGTGCGTTTGATAATGGTTGTTTTTTCACTACTTAAATTAGTTAATTAAATTAAAAACCACTTATTTTAATAAGTTAAATAACTTAACATTTTAAGTTAAACATCACCAACTAATATTTTTATAAAAGTTACGTCATTCAATACTTTCACCACTTATAATATTCAACACTTAAAATTCAGTATTTATTTTTTTAAAATTTAATTTTCAATTTTATTAAACAACATCTAAGTCTTTGCGATTTGTTGTTAAAGCATTTTCTTGGAACTTAGACTTGCACTTTTATTTTGATGATATTTTTTATCTATGATTTGGGAAATTTGTAGCCGGACTATGAATGAAATTACTTTTATTGTGTTCTTGAATATTGAATTTCCATATTTTTATTTTATTTTGACATATTTTTATTTTAGTCCTGATGTTGCTTTTTCTGAAGTTCAGAATATCATAATGACATGAAAATTAAATCTTTTTTTTTTTGTATTAAGTTTTAATTTACGCTTTCACGTTGTGTGTTTCATATGATTGAATAGGGAGTTGTTACATATATACAAAAAGAGGTCACACTAAAGAAAAGATGGTAGTATATTGAAAAACTCTAATATGCTGTTTGCACCATAATTTAATTTTTTGGTTTTTATATATTTTTAATTTATTAATTGGCCTAATTTATGTCTAAATAGAATTTTTCAAGAATGAACATCGGGGTAAACCAATCTCCTAAGGTGAACCCCAGAGTAAACTTAAGGTAAATCAAAGGGACATCAGAAGGTCAGTTAATATTTTAACGTGTATTTTGTGAGCCAATTAGAATGCAGGAAAGTTAGAAAGCGTCGTAAGCAATCCATCGTGAAAGTCAAAGTGAAACAGTTATTGAAGACGTGGTTTGAATGTGGAGAACGTGACTTGTGGAAGCAAGCATGAAGTTACCTCTAACATCTATAAAAGGAAGGAATCACGATGAAACAACCCCAATTCAACAACTCAAAAACTCAACAGACACAAGCCAAAACTCTAGCAATTTATCTCTAGACTTCAACACTTTTACAATTCTCAATTGTTTCTTTAGTTTCAATTTCCAGATCCAAGGCCCATTTATTTCCCCGTACAATTTTTATTTTATTTGTTGTTCAACCATTTCTGTAAGGTCGGTATCGTTTTGATAATCGAATCTTTGGAATTTTACGGTCTTTTTATTCCATTCAATCGTTTGATAATTAGAAGTTATTTAGGCGCACTCAATTTTATTCCATAGTTCGAGAATACTATAATTCTCTGGCACGCCCGTATTTTTTCCACGAAAGAGCCAAACAAAAATTGGCACGCCCAGTGGGACTCAATCACAATGCCGCCGAATCGAAGGGGAGGTCATGGTAACAGGCAATGTTCCACAGATGGTGGGACGAATCGAAGGGGAAAAGGTTACTAGCCCCAGAGGAGAATCATGGATCTCTACAGAGATCCAAAATTCACCATTCTTGGAGAGGCGTTTCAGTTCCATCGAGAAGAATATGGAAGCTCTGCGGAGTGACATAGATTTGAAGATGGATAAAATACTCCAGAAGCTGTCAAAACCAGGGGTAATCAAGAATGGAGAAAACCATGTTCCTCAAGGTTCCCCAGATTCCAATGGGGGACGTGGGGTGTCCGGCGCTGAGAAGTATCAAATTCCACCCTTGAGGGACGAAGTTGTCTTGCAGAAGGCCGCTAGTTCAGCAGGCCGAGAAAATACTGGTAAGTCACCAGTTTCTCAATATTTTGGAAACACTAATCCTACCTCCCACACAGCTTCATATCATGAGGAGGTAGGAGGCCACCATATCACTAGGGACATGGGGGGGCAACTATAGAGGCAATGGAAGGAACACTGGATTTCTTCATATGCCTTACGGTCACCATCAGAATGGCATGCCTCAACAAGTTCCAGCATTCAATATGGAGGTTGTGAGAGAAGTTGTCCAAGAGCTGTATGGGCCTGGCCTTCGTCAAGTTGGCCGTCCTGAGTTCCACAAGCCTTACCCTCATGTGATTGACATGGAGAATCCTTACCCAAGGGGATACAGAGTACCTGACTTCTCCCTATTCTCTGGGGAAGATGGTTTGTCAACTTTGGAGCACGTAGCAAGGTTCACGATTCAGTGTGGAGAACTTGCCAACTACCCTAATTTCAATCATCTCAAGTTGAGGCTCTTCCCAAATTCTCTGACGGGACCAGCCTTCACTTGGTATGCTACTCTCCCTAGGGACTCCATCCATGGTTGGCACGATATGGAGAGGCAATTTCACACTCAATTCTTCAGAGCAGAGCCAGAAGTATGTGTTGCAGAACTTTCTAGGCTTACTCAGAAGGGAGGTGAAAGAGCAGACCAGTTCATTTCTCGTTTCAAAAGGATGAGGAACAGATGCAATGTCTATCTCCCAGAGGTGGAGTACGTGAAGATGGCCCAGAGGGGACTTGACATCGAGCTGAGGAAGAAGTTCCAAGGAATGGAGTTCAGATACTTTTATGAGTTAGCTGCCAAGGTGACGGAGTACGAAGATCTGTTGAGGGAAGAGAGTCACAGAAAGAAGAGTGCCATGGGAACTTATTGCCAAGAAATATACCATGAGGTTGCAGTAGCAGATCTTAAAAGTACAAGGACTCATGTTTGCCCCTTACTCCACTCCACCGGAGGACATGATGCAGCAAAGAAATCTTTTAATGATAAACCTCCGCAATTCAGCTTTGATGTGTCCAAGAGTGATGCTCTTTTTGACTTTCTCTTAAAATAGAAGTTTATTACTTTGCCTGCAGGTCATAAAATGCCAACAAAAGAAGAAACCAAAGGGAAGACATATTGCAAGTATCATGATTCCTGGAATCATGCAACCAACAATTGTTGGGGTTTCAAGAATGCAGTTCAGGAAAGAATCAACAAGGGAATTCTTAAGTTCCCAGAGAAGAAAGAAGCAATGTTGGTTGATGAAGATCCTTTTCCACTGGTGGTGACTATGAACATGGTGGCAGTAGATATGCGAGATGTCCTCAATAGGAAGAAAGAAGACCTTCGTTTGAGACTTACAGAGTCCAAGAAGGAGAAAGGCAGAAGTTACCATACTTGGATCCCTAAGGAGTATCTCAGAGGTCCTGATGAACTTCAAGCTAACATCAGGGAGCAAGGGGGTCAGAAGTCAAAAATTCGAGTAGAAGTGAAGAGCATCGGAGGGAATCACTATGAAAGAAGAGTTCATACTGAGAGGAATCAAAAACCTCTAAAAAGTGAATTTCACCGAGAGAAGCATTCTCCAATTACCGATCAGAGGAGACCTCGTTTTGTGGTGCCTCAGGCAGAAAATTCTGGTAAGTGGCCCGTGGTGCGCCATAAAAAGTTCCCCCAACCTCTTACAAGAACACAAAAGAGAAGGATGCAACATAAGAGGGCAGCTGTTGAAAGACACCATGATGAGAAAGAGGAAGTAGGCAAACCGGATGAAAAAGAAGAAGTGAAAGCTGGTGAACCAGAACCAATAGTTTCAGAGGAGGAGCCGGAGGAAATCATTCAAAATGTGCGAATAGGTGACATGGTGATACCCATCAGGTGTGCAACGGCATCAGTGACATTGCCAGCTGATTTCCTAGGAAATTCAAAGGATCATCATGCTGAAGAGGAGAAGAGTTCACCTATTCCTGAGAAGAGAGATTCATTCACCAGTGGGGTCTCAATTCAATCAAGTGGCCCAGGAGAACCAAAAAGAGTAGTTTTTGAGAAACCTACAGATAACATGACCAAACACATCAGGCCTCTTTACATCAAGGCACATCTAAATGGCAAGCCAGTATCAAAGGTGTTGATCGATAATAGCTCTGCAGTGAATATCATGCCATTTAGAATGATGAAGACCTTGGGTAAGTCAATAGAAGATCTAATTGCCACAGAGGTTATGGTGTCAGCTTTCACAGGGGAAACCACCAAAACCTTAGGAGTTCTTCTAGTAGATATTACTGTGGGAAGCAACACATCTATGGCAGCATTCTTCGTTGTTGATTCAACAGCAAGTTATCAAATCTTGCTTGGGAGAGACTGGATTCATGCCAATTGGTGTGTGCCATCCTCACTCCATCAATTCTTGCTTTTTTGGAAAGGAAATGAAGTAGAAGTTGTCTGGGCAGATGGGAAACCATTTACAACTCAAGCTGATTCCGTGGAGGCAAGGTACTATGATGGAGCTGTGGGTCCAATAGAGTTCAGGGGTGAAAGCAAGAGAGGAGGACCCAAAAGTATCACTTGGAAGAAGCAATGTCAGAACAAAGGGAAAGCTATCCTCCAACCATCAGCCATCGTTCCATCCAAAGCTTGGGGAGCGTTGGGAGAACCGATCATCGAAGAAATCGATGATTAGTAAGCATAATGAGAAGGAAATGGCAGTAGCTGCCGCTGCCATACAAAAAGCCCAAGTGCAGCAGGTGTTGGAGGAATTACAGAAGGAAGAAGGTCTGGAGGCCCTGGGTGCTGAAGTAATCTATGAAGAAGAGCCTCTGGAAGAAGAAAGTGAAAACGTCATCCAGATAGATGAGTTGAAACCAGCTCCTTCACCACTAGAGGATGATAGATCATTAGCTAGAGATCCATTGGAGGAAGTGAACTTGGGAACTTGTGAGATCCCAAGATGTACATACATCAGTAGTCTTTTAGATCCACACATCAAAGAGAGACTCATTGCATTGTTGCAAGAATACAAGGATTGCTTTGCATGGGAGTATCATGAGATGCCTGGACTCAGTAGAAAGTTGGTGGAGCATCGTCTGCCAATGAAGCCAGAATTCAAACCTTATAAACAACCTCCCAGAAGAATGTCCAAAGAGGTAGAATTGAAGGTGAAGGAAGAAATTGAAAAGTTGCTGAAAGCTGGATTCATAAGACCCATCAGGTATGCTCAATGGTTATCTAATGTTGTACCGGTGGTAAAGAAGAATGGCAAGCTACGAGTTTGTGTGGACTTCAGAGACCTTAATACAGCAACTCCGAAGGATGTGTATGTGATGCCCATGGTAGACATGTTGGTGGATGCAGTAGCTAACAATGAGCTTTTATCTTTTTTAGATTGTGTGGCAGGATATAATCAAATTGCCATTGCTGAAGAAGATACTTCAAAGACCGCCTTTCGATGTCCAGGTGCTATTGGGACATTTGAGTGGCTGGTCATGCCTTTTGGCTTAAAGAATGCAGGTGCTACTTACCAAAGAGCCATGAATGCCATTTTCCATGATATGATTGGAAAAAATCTGGAGGTTTACATTGATGACATCGTCATAAAGTCCAAAAAAGAAATGGAGCACATAGATCATTTGAGATATGGTTTTCAAAGGATGAGGGAGCATCAACTGAAACTTAATCCTCTCAAGTGTGCTTTTGGGGTGAAAGCTGGAAACTTCCTTGGGTTCCTGGTGCACCAAAGAGGCGTGGAGATAGATCAGAACAAAGCCAAGGCGATCATGGAGTCCAAATCCCCTTAAACAAAAAAGGAGCTTCAGCGGTTCTTGGGGCAAGTGAATTATCTCAGGAGGTTCATCTCCAACTTGGCTGGAAAATCTAAGACATTTTCTGATTTGCTGCGGTTAAAGAAGGAAGATGAATTTAAATGGGAGGAACACCATCAGCAAGCCTTCCAGAGTATCAAAGAGTATCTATGCCAACCTCCTGTACTTATGCCTCCAAGGCCAGGTGTACCTCTGAAACTTTATCTATCTGCCGCTCATGATTCCATTGGATGCTTGTTAGCACAAAACAATTCCAAAGGGTATGAGCAGGCAATATATTATTTGAGTAGATTCTTGAATGCAACTGAGGTAAAATATTCACCAATTGAGAAACTTTGCCTTACATTGTATTTTGCTTGTACCAAACTGCGGCATTATATGATTGGGGCAAGGGTGTTGGTAGTATCTCAGACTGACTTGATCAAGTACATGTTGAATAAGCCGCTCATAACTGGGAGGATTGGAAAGTGGTCACTGGCTTTGGCAGAGTTTACTCTGGTGTACTATCCTCAAAAATCAGTGAAGGGGCAAGCACTTGCAGATTTCCTTGCAGATCACCCTTGTCTTGATGTGAAGGATGAAATAGATCAAGATCTACCAATCTTCAGTGTTGAAAAATCCCGCTGGATTTTGAAATTTGATGGATCTAGCACCGAGACATCTGTATGAGCAGGAGTAGTCATTATATCCCCCATGGGAACCAAAACAACAATGTCTTTCAACCTGGATTTCAAATGTACGAACAATCAGGCTGAATATGAAGCTGCGGTCATTGGCCTAGAGATCTTGAGGGAGTTAGGAGCAGATGAAGTCTTGATCCAAGGGGATTCCCAACTCGTGCTGAGGCAACTATCAGGAGAATACAAATGCACTAGTCTCAGCTTGGCTCCATATTATATAGCCGCTGTTCAACTACTGTAGGAATTCAATGACTTTTCTTTTCTTCATATTCCAAGAGAGATGAACTGGGAGGCTAATGAGCTAGCTCAAATAGCCTCTGGTTTGAAAATGTCGGAAGAACTCACCCATAAGTTGATAATGATCAAGAAGCTCAGACATCCTTCCATCATGGAGAGGGGAATTCAAGTGGAGACATTCAATACAGATGTCAATCTAGCTAGTGACTGGAGGAGTCCCATCAAGGAGTATTTGTCGAACCTAGGAAGACGAGTACCTTATTCCCTCAAGATTAGAGCATTGAACTTCTTGTTGATGGAAGGTGACTTGTACCGCAAAAATATAGATGGACTTTTGCTGAAATGCTTAGGATTTCCAGACAGCATGGAAGTTATAAAACAAGTCCACGAAGGAGTATGTGGAGCTCATCAGGCAGGCATCAAGATGAAGTGGCTCATCAGGAGACATGGGTACTTCTGGCCATCTATGCTGAAGGATTGTATGTCTTATGCAAAAGGATGCCGCCAATGTCAAAGATATGGGCAGATTCAAAGAGTTCCTGCAGATGAGATGTACGCAGTCGTCAAGCCATGGCCCTTCAAAGGATGGGCAATTGATTTGATAGGTAAAATTTATCCTGCATCATCAAAAGGGCACAGCTTTATGATCGTGGCAACAGACTACTTCACAAAATGGGTGGAAGCCTTACCAATGAAGAAAGTGGACCAGAGAGATGTTGTGAAGTTCATCAAGGAGAACATCATTCACAGGTACGGGATCCCTCAGTCAATTACCACAGACCAAGGAACCATGTTCACCGGAGATGACATGAAGGACTTCATGGAAGATTATGGAATCAAGTTGTTGCACTCTACTCCTCATTATCCACAAGCTAATGGTCAAGCTGAGGCCTCCAACAAAGTTCTCATCAGCATCCTTGAAAAGATGATCGAAGATAATCCCAGGGAATGGCACGTCTTACTTTCAGAAACTTTATGGGCATACAGAACATCAAAAAGGAGTGCCACAGGCGTCAGTCCTTTCTCATTAACATATGGACATGATGCCGTGCTTCCTATGGAGGTAGTAGTACCGTCCCTGAGAGTAGCCAGACAAAATGAACTCACTCCAGCAGAATACACAGAAGCTATGATGATGGAACTTGAAGGATCTGATGAAGCTAGAATGCAAGCACTTGATCGAATGATCGCCCAGAAAAAGAAAGTAACCAAAGCATACAATAAGAGAGTGAAGAAAAAGACCTTTGAAGAAGGAAACATGGTTTGGAAACTCATCTTACCAGTTGGGACTAAAGATAGAGCATATGGAAAATGGTCTCCAAATTGGGAAGGACCATTCAAAGTCTTCCAAGTTCTAAAAGGAAACTCTTATTGGTTAGCCAGCTTGCAAGGGGAGCCACATAAGAGGTTCATCAATGGAAAGTACCTCAAGAAATTCTATCCCACCCTTTGGGAACTGAGGGAGCATCAGCCATAGGATATAGGCAATATGTATTTGATGTAACGCAAAGCAATTTCAATTTGAAAATTGTAAAGCTGGCTTATAGCCGCTATTTTGTTGCAATAAAATAATAGCAGGCCTCAAGGCCGCAATTTATTCATCAAGCGATGTCTATCAAGTCTATCTAACAAAGAAATCTCTCTGAGGAGAATTTACCTTTCCCTTGATGGAATCATGTTGATTTTCTCCATTGAATTGATTGATTAGGCTTCTGCTTCTTGTCACCGGCAACCCATTGTCAGAATAAGGATTGGTAGTGCACTGATGTCCACAACAGCTTCATTGAAAACTTGAATTGGGGATGCAATCACAAGCAACTTGTTGGCACCTTGATTAAAGGAAACCGATCAATGATTGATCCGGCCTCTAATCCTTCTCACCATGAAACTTTTTGTCAGAACAGGTACTGGTTGTGCACTTATGTCCAGAGGCCTCTCTACTTCTTGGCACCGACAAGCTCATCGTCAGAATAGGGATTGGTAGTGCACTGATGTCTACAACGGCTTCATTGACAAGTTCTCTTTCTCCATTGAATCGATTGATTCAGCTTCTGCCTCTTGGCACCGGCAAACCCATCGTCACAGTCAGAATAGGGATCGATAGTGCACCGATCTACACAGCAAGCTCATTGACAGATTTGTTCATACTTGTTCATACTCCAATCCAACGTGCAAGCAAGCTGAATGATGGAATCTTCATCAACAATACTTGGTAGTGCAACACGGACAACTTGGCAGCATTGTGATTAAAGGAAACCGATCAATGATTGATTCAGCCTCTAATCGTTGGCACCGACAAACCCATCGTCAGAATGAGGATTGAACTTGTTGGCACCTTGATTAAGGGAAACCGATCAATAATTGATCCGACCTTTAATCCTTGAGGCCTTCAAATCCTTCGTCAAAAGAGAAATCGGTTGTGCAATCACGAAGAACTTGTTAGCACCGTGATTAAAGGAAACCGATCAATGATTATCAATGATTGATCCGGCCTTTAATCCTTGCTACCGGTAAGCGTATCGTCACAACAGGAACTGATTCGGTTCAAGAAGATGCAACAGACAAAATAGTTCTTCAATCTGCAGAGCATTAAAAAAAAAAAGGTCAGTTAATATTTTAACTTGTTTGCACCATAATTTAATTTTTTGGCTTTTATATATTTTTAATTTATTAATTGGCCTAACTTATGTCTAAATAGATTTTTTCAAGAATGAACATCGGGGTAAACCAATCTCCTAAGGTGAACCCCAGAGTAAACTTAAGGTAAATCAAAGAGACATCAGAAGGTCAGTTAATATTTTAACGTGTATTTTGTGAGCCAATTAGAATGCAGGAAAGTTAGAAAGCGTCGCAATCCATCGTGAAAGTCAAAGTGAAACAGTTATTCAAGACGTGGTTTGAATGTGGAGAACGTGACTTGTGGAAGCAAGCATGAAGTTACCTCTAACATCTATAAAAGGAAGGAATCACGATGAAACAACCCCAATTCAACAACTCAAAAACTCAACAGACACAAGCCAAAACTCTAGCAATTTATCTCTAGACTTCAACACTTTTACGATTCTCAATTGTTTCTTTAGTTTCAATTTCCAGATCCAAGGTCCATTTATTTCCCCGTACAATTTTTATTTTATTTGTTGTTCAACCATTTCTGTAAGGTCGGTATCGTTTTGATAATCGAATCTTTGGAATTTTACGGTCTCTTTATTCCATTCTATCGTTTGATAATTAGAAGTTATTTAGGCGCACTCAATTTTATTCCATAGTTCGAGAATACTATAATTCTCTGGTACGCCCGCATTTTTTCCACGAAAGAGCCAAACATATGCCTATACAAAATAGATAGACTCTTAATTAGAATTGTATCTATAGTTATTTTATAAAGCCAAACAGTTGCGGACGCATGATAAAATTACGTTAAAATTTTAAAAGAAACTGTTGATTAGGAGTAAGAGAATCTTTCACACACTGTATTAAAATGTATTCTTTCGGCTGGTTGGAAGACCAAGACCCCACCATAATGTACCGTCCGCTCTTGAAGCTAAATATGATTATTATTATTATTAGTACAAAATTTATTAAACTTTGTTATGCATAAACATATGAAGAAAATAAAAGTGTAGTGAGTGTGGTTAATAATAATAATGACATTAATGGTGATCACTTGGTTTGAGTTGCTTCAGGCTTAATCATTGATCATTAATGTCTTTCAACTTTATAATTATAAGATTATCCCAACAACCAGACACTAAGCAATATTAAAATTGGATTAGTTTTGTATATAATTAACCTAGCTATATCAAATTTTATATATTAATTTAAATTACTTATATTGTTAACAAACATTTATGTCCTAATAACATATTGTAAATAAAACTATATATGTGTTTGTGACTAGGGTCAACTCCCTTTTCCTATATATCTATATCTATATGATGATATAATTAATGCTAATCTATCACTATGGCTAGTGTAGGTGTCATCTACCTTTTGATATACTAACTAAAATCCTAAATAATATACTCAGATATCACTCCTCCTCAAATTGATAGTTTGTCCAACCATTAATTTGCTTCGTAACTGGAGGAATCAAACCTTCAAAAGTGGTTTAGTGAGAACATTAGATGTTTGATCTAACATAGGAATATAGCATACGTGAATTTTCTTTTTAGTAACTTTGTTTCGGAGAAATTGAAAATCAAGTTCCAAGCGTTTGGAATCATCAAGAAAAAATGGATTCATTGTCAAGTATATGTTGCTCTTAAATTATCACTCCGTAATCTTGTACTCCAAGGCAAAGAATAACCAATTTGATGCATAAGCATGCGAAACCAAGTAACTTCCAATGCAAGAGATGTGAGTGCTCGATACTCCACTTCCATCGACTAGCGAGAAACAGTTCATTTTTTCCTTGAACGCAATGAAACAAGGTTCGATCCTACAAACACAGTATAGCCAAAGATGGATTTGTGATCATCAAGATCACCATCCCAATCTGTATCAGCCATTTATTTCAAAAAACCACCCTTTACATAACCGAAGATCGTGAGTCAGTGTTGAGCGAAGGTAAGAAAGTATTCATTTTACTACCTTTCAATGCCCAAGAGTTGGTTGGTGCATAAAGTGATTGACTATAGGATACATCCGGTCTAGTGATAGTGACATATTGAAGGCCTCCAACAATGCTTGGAGAAAGACTCAGATTTTCAAAAGTTCACCTTTTAGAATACTGAGTTTAATGATGGTATAAGAGGGAGTAATTCCTTAACATCACTCATGTTTGATTTGGCAAGGAGATTATGTATGTACTTATGTGGATTTAGAGTAAGAAAGTTAGAATGGCAATGGGCCTCTAAACCAGAAAAGTGTACTAGACAACCAAGATCTTTAATAGCAAACTTGGTTTGTAACCGAGCAATCAACAAAGAAATACTTGCTTTGTTATTTCCCGTGACAAGTATGTCATCAGCATATAGTAAGTAATAGATTTAAACAATCTTGGCTCAAAGAAAGTAAAGTGAGGAATCAGCCTTTGTGCAAGTAAAACCAAGATCAAGCAAAGCCAATGTGAGACATTGATACCACATACGAGGAGCTTGTTTGAGGCCATACAAGCTTTTTTGAAGCCGACAAACATGTGTAGGAAACTAAGGATATACAAACATTGGGGGTTTCTCCATGAAGATAAATTCATCAAGGTTTCCATGAAGAAAGGAATTCAACACGTCAAATTGAGTGATAAACCAACCCTGAGACACTGTAATGGGAAATAACAACCGTATAATAGTTTGTTTGATCATATGACTATAACTTGTTCAAAGTCAAGGTCAAGAAGTTGATGTGATCCCTTAGCAACAAGCCTTGCTTTATAACAATCACTAGATCCATGCGGACATAATTTAGTACGAAAAGCCCATCGACATCTAATAATATTCGATGCACATGAAGACATTACCAATTCCCAAGTACCATTTTCAATTAAAGCATTATACTCGAGCCTCATTGTTTCACGCCAGTGAGAGTGTTTCAGAGTTTTAGTATAACAACCCGGAGCAGAAAGAACAACTTCTGTGTGCCCTTTAGATTTCAGGTTCCTAGTTGGACTTTGAGTGGTCATTTTGTGTATTTTATTGCTTGAGGATGGGTTGTGTTTGGGTGGTTCATTTATTTTTTTTAGTACGACAGTGCATGAGATAGGATTCTTTGAGGAGAAGCCAACTTGTATTGGAATGGTGATAGGAGTGGGATGTGAGGGTTGGGCAGTTTCTATAATTTGTGTAGTTGATGTTAGGTGTTTAAGTCATGTAGGAAGGCTGGGAAAGGGGCTAGATACGAGCTAGGAACTAGCAAGGACATCAAGAGTTGTAGGCGCTGTTTGGGAAGTATAGTGCTACATGGGTAGAACTAAGTTGCCGAATAGGAGCAGTAGGGCATGTCAGTGCAGGGACAGTATGCGTTGTAAACATAAGCATTAGAGGTAGAATTAGGTTTGTAGGACATAAGTAGCAGGGTACTTCGTAATAGAAACAATATTTTACTGCATAACAGAGGCAGTTTGTAAGTAGTTTTCTGGTAGTGAGTTTATAGGCGCGAGACACTACAAGAAATATGATTTTTTGTGGGGAAAAAATTATGGGGAAATATAAGTGGATGGAAGGACTATATTTAGTTGATTCACAAGACAACTCACGAGCTAACTCTAGGTACTGAAACACATGTACATTGAAAATAACATGGTGTGAGACAAGACGTTATTAGTGAGTAAATCATAGCATTTATACCCTTTGTTTACTATACTAAACACTAGAAAGAAGCACTTTCTAGAGCGAGGATGAAACTTATTTGGATTTTAAGAAAGTAGCCACAGATAACACAAACATCCAAAGGTACGATACATAGAATAATCATGTGATGATGCAAATAACTTTTCATGTATTGTATAATATTCAAGAGTTGGACCGACAATCGGTTAATAACAAAAAGAGAACAATCAAATGCATAAGTCCAAATCTGATATGGTAAATGTGAGTAATATAGAAGAGATAATCTAGTTTCAACAACATATGTTTTCTTTCTGCACATCCATTTTGTTTTGGTATGTAAAGACATGAGATACGTTGAACTATGCCATTAGAAGACAAATGTTCAGTTAAAGCTTGAAATTCACCACCACAATCCGCCTGAAAGGCTTTAATTGGTCGATTAAAGTGTTTTTAAACGAGAGTTTTGAATTTGATAAAGGCACTTAGCACTTTCGATTTGAATCGCACAAAATACAACTAAGAAAATTTACAGTAATAATCATGGAATAAGACATAGTAACGGTATTTATCATGTGACTCAACCAGTGCAGGACCACACATATTGGAACAGATTAAATATAAAGGTCCGGAAGCAACAAAATCAGATTTTGCAAATGGAATGAGACATGCCTTCCTAACATACACAAACTTGAATTTTTATTATCTTTAACAAAGGAAATATTATTCAGTTCAAGAGTACGTTTAACAATAAGAAATTTGGAATGTCTTAAACGAGCATGCCTAACGGAAATGAAATAAATCTTGAACTTAATGCAAGGAGGACGATGGGAGAGACACGATATAAAGGTCATTCTCATTGTTTCCTTAATGAATCACCTTCCTGCTCTTCAAATCCTTCAAAACAAAATTATTAGCGAAAAATGTTAATAGAGATAGGATTAAAACAAGTTTAAAAAAAAAGACATAGATAATAAATTATTCACCATTTGTAGAACATGTAATATATTACCAAATTTCAAGGGAAAATTATAAACATGAAATTGAGAAGAACCAACATGAGAAATAAGGATTGTTTTGCTATTACCTACGGTAACTTCCTTTGGGCCACATATTCAGAATGAACATGTAAATTTTCAAGATTATCAGTTAGATGGTGAGTCACACCGGAATCAACCAACTAGTCAGTAGAGGTTTTGTTGGTATAGTAGCAAGTTTTGAAGAATGTCGAATGTAATTATGTTGTTTCGGCTATATTTAGGTGATGGAGATTGTTCGATAAAAAATGACCATTACCTTTGTCAAAAGGTAAATAAATCAAAATACATTTTGTGAAAAGCTTGAAATTAACTTCTTCTTTTTTTCAAACGTTGTTGCTTGCTCTAGAAAATCTAACATTGGTAGTTTTGTAAACTTAAACAAACACTTTTTTTTAATTGTTTAGTGTAAAACTGATAAACGCTGATATGAAAAGCTAAACCAAAAACATTACCATGAGATGTTTGTTTTAGTTTTTTTAGAGCAGCTTTTAACATTTTACTACAAACTACATGAAATATAGTAGACCTGGCAATTATCGTGTTCGAGTCGTGTTCGTGTCGTGTCATTTCGGGTTCGTGTCAAAAAGAGTAAACTCAAACCCAACCCAAAAACTTTCGTGTCAAAGTCGTGTTAACCTATTCGGGTTAGTGTCGATTTCGTGTCGTGTTTTCGGGTTACATGTAATTTTGTTATGCGTATATATTAATAATAACTCTTAAAAATAGAAGAAGATTTGGTACTGTTTTTAAACATTTTATATCATTTTTAGATTAGTATGCTAACAATAATTATCGAAAAGTTCGATAATATCATGTTAGAGGGTTATGTAATGTGTTTATAACAATTTAGGAAATTCAAATTAATATTTGCAATTAATAATTATAATTTTATTATCTTTATTAATAAAGTGACATAAAAAAACATGAGAGAATATAACAATAATTTTCAATATCCGTGTCATTTCGTGTCGTTTTCGGGTTCACATATCAACACTAACCCAACCCAAAAATTAGCGTGTCAGTTTCGTGTCAACCCAAAAATGATCCATTACCTATTAAGCTCAACACTAACACTAAAAATCCGTGTCGTGTTCGTGTCGTGTAATCGGGTCGTGTGTCATTTTGCCACCTCTAAAATATAGTGTTTGGTTTAGGTTTATTAAATACCAGCTTTTAATTTTTTTATATAGAAACAATAGCGTTTCAGAGTTTTCACGTTCAATTTTGGAGGTTTATGTGAAAAACTATTTGTATTTATTTAATTTTGATAAAAATTATTTTTCTTATTTCAATAAATATGTTTATTTTTTTAACATTATTCATATCTCTGTAATATTATTGAAAAAAAACTATGTTTTGCTCTATGTATTTAATAAAAAAATTATTATTTTTATTTAGTTATTTAGGTTATTTTTATAATCTATGCATTATATTTTTATAATTTATTTGATGATAATTGTAAAAGATTGTCCATATTAGTTATTTTACATATTAACATCTAACATCATAATTAAAACATTATAATTATCATAATTTTATTAAACATTAATAACTAATCAACTAATAACAATAACAAAACAACTAGATGTTACCAACAAAAAAAAACTCACAACAACGGCAACTATCAGCTAACAACTAAATTAAACTTGTCTTAAATTTATTATTAATATGAAGATGAACAGTTTAAAAATTGCATGACCAGTTTATATATATATATATATATATATATGAAAAATTAAAATATTTGGATTTTTAATTGAATAAGATATTTGGATATAATTTAACAAATAAATAATACATTATATGTAAGGCTATAATCGAATCGAGCTAAACCGAGCTTTGATCTGCTCAGGTTCGGCTCGCTAGAAAATTAACGAGCTCGAGCTCAACATTCTGTTCATGAGTTGTTCGTGAGTTTGTTAACGAGCTTTGCTCTCGAATAGCTCATTAATTTAATTTATGAATTTCTTCTGCGAACAACTCATTAAATATATTGATATGAATTTTTTTTAACAACAAACTACATGGTTTTGAAACCTATAAAATTAAATTTTACATAAAACTACGTTGTTTTACATTCCCTATATAGAAATATTATTATTAACATAGTAATCGAACCATTTACGAGTGTGTTCTTGAAAATTATAATCGAGCTTGCTAATGAGTTTGTTTATAAATCTATAATTGAGTCTGTAAACGAGCTTCCGAACCGAGTTTCTATAGAGTAATTGAGAAGAAGTGATTTGTTTATTGATTGAATGAATGTATATAAAGAATACAAAGACTTGAGATATACATCAAGTAACACAAAAATATTTATAGGGTATTAATAGGATAATACCAAACTATTAACAACAATATAAAAGGATAAATATGCTAACTAAATACAACTCAATCCTTATCACGCCCCTTCAAAACGGTCGGCCAAGAGGAGAGACCGATTTTGCGAACCAAGGAAACAAATGTAGAACGAGGAAGTGGCTTTGTAAGAGCATCTGCGAGCTGATCGGCATTAGATATATGGGCCACCCGAAGAGTTCGAGATTGCACATTTTCGTGAACGAAATGATAATCTAACGCAAGATGTTTCATTTTTTAATGAAAAACTGGATTAGCACTGACATAAGTGGCACCAGCATTGTCGCAGTAGATAACAGGAGAAATGGATGATGTATAAGCTGAGGTCTTGAAAGAGATTGCAGAGCCAAAGAAGTTCAGCAGTGGCACTGGCCACGACGCGATATTCAGCCTCAGTAGAAGAGCGAACCATTGTGCGTTGCTTCCTTGACGTCCATGAGATGGGATTTTTGCCAAGATACACAATATAGGCAGTAGTGGAGATGTAATCATCCTTATCACAAGCCCAATCCGCATCTGAAAAGGCATGAATGGTGAGTGGGGAATCCTTATGAAGAACCAATCATGTAGTTTGAGTGCCCCCCTGTTGAGCGATTTCCGCAAGTGCACGGTATACGCTTGTAGTAATAAAAGATATCGATCCCACAGGGAACGTTTTTTAACAAAACTTATTTACAATCGGTTAAATTTACTTTTAAGGTTTATAATATGGAAAAATCGTTTAATCGGTTTTGGTTTTGAAATTGCTAGAATGAGAATTAGATTAGAATGTGAAGATGTTAGAAAATATCTGATTAAAAATGAATTTGCAAAACAGGAACGTTTTAGTACTTTAGAAAAGTAAACAAGTATTTTTGTTTGCATTAAGCAAAGAAAACAACTTTAAACTTTGTACGAATTATAAAGATGAAATAAATGACGGAACCTCTAATTAATAGGCTTTGAACGCGACAAAACCCTTATCCGGGATAATTGCCCTTAATCAAATTAAAACTCTACCGAGATAATAATTTGCTTAAGTGTTCAACAAAGTTTCCTTGTAAAGATTTTGAATTGAACTACGTTTTAATGAAAACACCAGCAGTCACTTTAGTGGATTGGTTACCATAAGTGCTGCATAAAGATCTATCAAATAGAACAGACTTTATTAGATGAAATATAAATTGATACAAGTTTACAGAGAACATGGAGCATTGAATTCTTCGACGGCGTGTAAGTGAACGGGTTGTCAATCCTTTCCTTGGGTTTCGTTAGAGTTTGTCAAGCTCAGGGACGAATCCTCTACTCAATCTTCTCGCTGAATCTTCGTAATAGAGACTGGGTCGGTCCACTACCAAAATGTAAACTAAACTAGAACAATGTCTAAACGCTACTGAATTTGTTATTATTTTGTTAACAATGTGTGTACATCATATTGCTTTTGAACAGAATCGAAATCTAACTTCTGAATCACTTGATTCGGAATTTCTGCATAAATTCTACACTAATCTCTCTCTTCTACACATATCATTATATCATTATTATTATTATCTTCAACTCTCCATCAACTCTTTATTTATAGATGTTGAAGAGTCTTGATTGAAGTGTCGTGTCCGTTGTGAAGGATCGTGTCCGCTACGAAAGGACGTCTTTATCCACCCGAACGATCGCGTTTCGTCGAAAACGAAAGTGTGTAACTAGGCTTCTAAAATCTCCTGCTCGTACCGAGAATTATTAAATTCTCTACCGAGAATGGGGGAGCATCAATTGTACTTCGGACAAAGGGAAGAAAGGCTGAAGGACGCGTGTCGCGACCGTGAATGGGGGGGCCGCGGTCGCGGCACGGAGCTTTTTCGGTTTTTTGGCTCTTGTTCGTGTCTTCGACTTGGCGTTATTAATTTTCGTCGTATTCGACTCCTTTTGTAGGACTTTTCTTCTAGTTTTGAGCTCTTTTTACTCTTATTTGGATTTTACCAAATATTTATGTACCTTGCACGAAAGAAACATATTCGAGAGTAAAAGTATTATAAATAGGTATGAATAGCATAAATTCGTAGCAATATTGATGTAATTATTGATGATATTTTAGGTATATTTTGGGCTTAACACCCCCAAATAACGAAGAAGTCGTTTTAAGGCTTGCGTATGATCTTCAGTTGACCGATGCATGTATTGAGCTAATTTATTGACCGAGAAAGCAATATCCGGTCGAGTCAAACTGAGATACTGTAGACTACCAAGCAGAGCAAGTTATTCAATTAGATCTTGGAGTGTTGTTCCGGCTAACGTTAAAGGAGGATGAGTGGCTTGAGGAGTAGCAACGAGTTTAGCATCATTCATGTTAGCCCTGCATAAAATGTCAGAAATATATTTTCTTTGACTCAAGAATAGTCCATCAGGATGAGGAAGAACTTTAACTCCAAGAAAATATGATAATTGGCCTAAGTCTTTTAGAGAAAAACAAGCTGAAATGTTGGTGATGAATGTCTCAAGAAATTGTGTAGAATTACTAGTAACAATAATGTGGTCAACATAGACCAGTAAATAAAGGGTGAGCGTAGAGTAAATAAGGATGAATCTGATATGGAGTTTCTAAATCCTAAATCAAATAAGAACTGCCTTAATTCTGTAATTCTGTGTACCAAGCCCTTAGTGCTTGTTTGAGACCATATAGTGCTTTGTTTAATTTACACACATAATTTGGATGCATAGTATCATTGAATCCAGGTGGTTGAGCGGTGTAAACTTCCTTCGTGAGAGTTCCCTACAAAAAAGCATTGTTAATGTCCAATTGGCGCAAAGACTAACCTTGGCTAACCGCAAGAGAGAGTATTAAACGGACAGTAGTCGGTTTAACGATAGGACTGAATGTCTCATTATAGTCTAGCCCTGGTCTTTGATTGAAACTCATGCCACAAGACGAGCTTTATACTGTGTGATTTTACCATTTGAGTCACGTTTGATTCGGAAAACCCATTTACAGCCTACAACATTTTTAGAAATAGATGGTGGTACAAGCTGCCAGGTTTTATTACGAATGAGGGCAGTAAATTCCTCCTTCATGGCTTTCCACCACAGTGGACTCTTAAGAGCCTGAGCCACGATTTTGGGAATGGTTTCAGAATCAGTGACTTGAGTAAGAAGGTTAAGTTTTTGTATAGGCTTACGAATATTATTTTGATGCCTGGTTATCATAGTAGGGACAGGTCGTGGTGGGGAAAAGAGGGAGATGAGGATGGGGTGGTTGAGGATGATGTAGAGGGTGAGTGAGACGCCTCAAAGGAATGGGAAGAAACAACAAGATCAGCGGCAGAATGGTGCAGTGGAGTTGGGATGGCAGAATGGTGCAGAGGAGGAGAGGGAGCTGTTAACGTGGTTATAGATAGGAGACACCATTGTTCAAGTAAATTTAAAAGAGAGTGAGATGTAGAAGCAAGATCAGAATAAGGAAATTTGTGTTCAACAAAATGAACGTGTCGAGAGGTGTAGACCTTATTTGATTGGGGATCAAGACAGTAATAGGCACTCTGAGTGGAGGAATACCCTATAAAGACACAAGGGATGAACTTGGGCTCTAATTTATGGGAGGTATAAGGTTTGAGTCAAGGATAACAGAGACAGCCGGAACTTTTCAGCTTTTGATAGTTAGGCGGTTTTCTAAATAGTTTAAGATGCGGAGAAGCATTTTTTAATATAGGAGTGGGGGAGGCGATTAATAAGATACACTGATGTGGAACAAGCATTAGTCCAATATTCTAGTGGCATAGAGGCATGAGTGATTAAAGTGAGACATGTTTCGACAATGTGTCGATGATGTCTCTCGGAATAGCCATTATGTTGAAGGGTGTGAGGAGGAGTATTGAGCCTGGATATGCCATTGATGGCGAGGTACCCATTAAGAGTTGCATGCTCACCACCATTGTCAGAATATAAAGTAGTGATAGGAAGTTGGAAAAACTTTTCAACTAAAGCTTTGTAACGAGTAAATACGACACTTGTATCTGATTTTCTTTTTAGTGGATAAAGCCAAATATATTTGGTGTAGTGATCTACAAAAATTAAATGGTATTTGAATCCATCATGTGAATAAATGGGTGTTGTCCAAAGATCAGTCTATATGTATTGTAAAGGTGTAGTGGAAGTTATAGATGAGATAGAAAAAGGAAGCTGGTGACTTTTATTGCAAGAACATGAATTACAATCTAAAGTTGAGATACTAGGAACATTGAAATTATTTTGTGAGACAAAATGCCAAAAAACTTTAAGAGACGGATGCCCCAATCGATGATACCAATCAAGGGAATTAATTTTGGTGCTTGTGAAGACTTGAGGTGTAGTAGACTGAATTTAATAGATACCAGATTTAACTGGACCCTGGAAGAGAGAAATCCTTGTTTTGAGATCCTTCACACAAAAAGAGTGAGGTAAGAATTCTATGGACGCATTATTGTCAAGAAAAAATTGAGAAATAGAGATAATATTGCGAGACATTGAGGGTATAAATAGAACATTATTTAGGTAAAGAGAAGAAGAAGAACATGAAAGATTAAATGAACCAGTGTGAGAAATTTTTAAACTTGTACCATCACCAATGATCAGTTCCTCAGTGCCATCATAGGGAGCATGTAGAGCCAAATTGTTTAGATCAATAGTAACATGGTGAGAGGCACCACTGTCAAGCAGCCATATTGATGAAGGCGTGGAAGAAGGTATGTAGACTGCATGTGCTTGTGGTCGAGCATGATTAGAAATAGAAGGAGCCCGATTGAAATGAGTGAAGGTAGGCGGTGTGACATTTGGACATTGGTGAGAAAATTTGGGGCACTTAGACACAACATGCCCTTGTTCGCGACACCATTGGCAATTACCCAAAAAAGGACGAGGTTGCCTGGAAAAATTATTGCTGGGAGTTGGAAGATTGCCGGAGGCTTGTGGATGACCAGGATGGCGATATTGTGGACGAGTAGCAGCCACAAAGGCAGTGGTAGGAAGAGGAGAGGAACGTTGGTTCTGCTGAATAGTCAGTTCTCGGTTAATCAATCTTTCATGCAATTCTTCGAAGGAGATTGGGGTATCACTTGCATTGACAAATTCAATGACCGAGTTGTATGGGGTATCAAGACCATGTAATACTCGATCAATAATATCTTCATGCTCAACAGTTTTACCATGGGTAGCTAGTTGATTCACACACGCCTTAATTGCCTGCATATATGTAGAAACAGTTTGATTTCCTTTTGAGATTTGATTGAATTGATCTTTCAATTGTTTGATATGGCCTTTGCTAGGCTTGGCATATGTCTTTTCAAGAATGTCCCAGATATCCTTGGTGGTTTTGGCTTGAGAGATGAGCGGAATGAGGGATTGAGAAATTTTACCGACTAAGGAACCAAACAATAGTTTGTCCTGTTGATTCGAAAAGTGAATAGCTGGAGTGGATTCCTCAACACCGTTAGAAGCAATGGTAGGAGAGGGAGAGGGAAAAGTGCCATCAATAAATTTGTAGAGATCATGTCCAATGAGTATGGCTTGAATTTGCATCTTTCAAGAGAGGTAATTTGTAGAACTTAGTTGAATGGTGGTGGGAATATGAATAAAGGTAAATGGTTTAGTTGAATCATCAGTGTTTGGGATTTGAGAGGATGAGTTAGGGTTTGTCATTGAGGATGTGTTAGGGAAGGAAGACGATTTTGAGGAAGACGATTTTTTAAAGAGGGAAAGAGGATCAAAAGTCTCTGATATCATATAGAGTAATTGAGAAGAAGTGATTTGTTTGTTGATTGAAATTAAATATATAAAGAATACAAAGACTTGAGATATACATCAAGTAACAGAAAGATATTTCAGGGTATTAATAGGATAATACCAAACTAGTAACAAGAATATAACAAGATAAATATGCTAACAATATAATAAGATAAGTATGCTAACTAAATACAACTCAATCCTTATCAGTTTCGTCGTGCTCAATCTCGATTCGTATATAAATCGAACTGAATATGATGACTTTTTATCGAGTCGAATACCGAAACTCCACTCATGAGAGCTCTAATTATATGTTTCTCCCCATGGAACCCTACTCCAAAGATGATGATTCCGAGAAAGTGAGAAAATACAATAGTGGTCTATGGCATAATTTGTTCCTAGCACTCTACCACCGGCTTTTGGATTAAATTAATTTATTATGTTTCTATCTTAATTATGATGTTCTTCGTATCAGACCATTAAACAATTAATTATTTAGTTTGTGGATCTCTTTCTTAGAAATCGAACTGTTGATAAAATGAAGTCTAAAAAAGAATAGTGGTAGCATTAAAAGTTAGTTGGTAGGAAATAAAGATTTGAGACCAAAAAAATCAGTTTGATCATGCTACTGTGACAAAATATATATTATAGATTTAGGCTATTAATTCAAACATCATTTCACTGCCCAGATATTTTCTGCATTGACAACCTACCTACATATACATATAGTAAAAGAAAATTCAACATATAATGAATAATTTCAATTTATTTTTTAAATGGTCAATTTGGTAGATTTTAATACTAACCCAAGTCTTTTCCAGATCAAATGCATGTGACCAATTAAATATAAATGCAGCCCACATTTAAATATTTAATACCCATCAATTTAATAAGCTAATATATATTGCATCTATTGGGTTTTGGAAAGATCGTACGTTATGATCATTAGCAATTTAATGAAATTTAATTACTCAATAATTTCACTCTCTTGCTCTTTCAGGCAAAATGTATTAGATTCAGAAATAGTTACAATAGTAATTATTGTACTAAAATAAAAGTAAAAATAAAAATATTAGAAATTGGCAGCAGCTCAAGTACCTACTATTTCATCCCAATAATGGAAGAGTCAGAAAAAGGGAAATTTAATCTTAATATTTTAAAGGAAGTATGTATTATATGAAATAGTGTAAATTTAATTTTAATATTTTTATCTAAAATAAATTTTAGTAGTATGCTATAAAAAAAATTAGAAAACTGATTTAACTGGTATTCAACTGTTACGTCAGACCTTGTAAATATCAATTATATCTAGTCTAACAAAATTACAAAAATTCTATTAAAATGTTAAAAAAAACTAAGATCCTATTTGGTTGTTAACTGGTTACCTTTTTTATTAGCTGTTTTGACTAGTTGATTGTGTAAATTTATTTGGTAAAACTTAGCCTAATAGATGTTTGTGTAAAATGACAAATATAAAAACATAATAAAACTTTTATTTGGGGTTAAAGATTAGTAATTAAGAGTAAGATTGTGCCTCAAGAGAGATGAAGCAATAAACTAATTGAAAAAGCTTCTAAATCATAATTAGTTTTTTTGAATCTAATAAGCTCTTTCAAACCTCTATTCACCAAATATTACTCTAACGTGGCTCAAACCTCTAATTTTATCTCAAATAATTGTTTACCAAACGGGACCTAAATCTGTTACATATAAGTTAAATCACAATTTTTTTTGTCAAACTATCTAAAATATTTACTATGTTATTACAGTAAAACCTCTATATAGAAATAACATCTATTTTGTTATAAAAAAAACTCGGTCTCAACTTGCCAATAACCTCTATTACCAAACTCTATTTAGTAATAACCTCTCAATTGTTATACAAATAGCTCAGTCCCAAGTGCATTCCTATATAGAGGTTTTACTGTAATATAGTTACAAAAAAAAAACCAACAAAAAATGTATAAAACAACATCAATTTATAGACAAACTTGTTTGGAAGGTCAGATACGACTGTTAAATAAAAGTCAAACGAGTATTTTCATATTTATAACATCATTGGATTAAAATTAATTTCACTTAAAAAACGTTAGGTTTAAATTTACACTAATTCATATCAATTATAGCTAAATCTGACATTGTCCCATTTAGAAAATATAAAGTATATCATATTTTTATACTCTTTAATAAACAAAAGCTATACTAATTTTTTTATAAAATTGAAGCTGTCAATGTCTAGTGACTAGTGTGGTCCGTGATGTTTGTTTCCACATGGCCAAATGTAAGCTTCACTCCATATTCTCTCATTCCATCACATGAGATACAGCAAAGATGATCATAACATTACATAGCACAAAACTTCCATCATATAAGTTAAAAATACCAATTAATCAAAAATTAAAAGTCTATCATCATTTATGTAAATTAACAAAGCATATATAGAGTCTGCCAAATCTTGAATCTTTTCAACTTATATATTACAATAACTTAAAATATGCTTCTATGGACATACTTGCCCTCTTGCATACCCAAAAAAAAAAAAACACCAAAAAGCAGAAAAAACACCAAACTAAAATACCTTTTCTAGAAGAACATGAACATAAATCCCAGAAAATCATCACAATTGGTTCTGCAGATGATGATTATTAGCTCCAATTAAACTGTAAGAAGTTTTTGATCTTGGAAGATGTACAATTGACTCAGAAACACCACAACTTCTTTTACAAGAAGTGTAAAGATTTATAAACCCAAATCTATCACTAATGCTCCTTGAAACTTTTCCACTAACCATATGGCCCTCTTCCTTTGAACATTCAACTAAAGCAGCAAAAAAAGGATCCATACCCAAACTTTCATTACAAATTCCTTTTTGGATTCCAATTTCTTCCAAATTTAATCTCTTTGACACTTGTGGAGGCAAAGGAAGTACCTTTGATAGTGGTGACTGATCCCTCTTCTTCTTACAGTACATTTTTGGAATTCCAGGCAAATGTTCCCACGAAAACGGGACACCCGAAAATCGGAGCGGGGTAGCCGGACTAGATGGGAATTCGTCCGGGAAATTGGACGAGGAGCATGATGAGAAGGAAGATGATGAGGAGATCGATGAGGTTCGCCGGGATCGGGTGGCCGGAAATGTTGTGTCACATTCTTTAGTAACATTTTGGGCACGGTCAATGTGATGAGGAAGGGGATACATATTTCTTGGAGAGTGTTTTTTGAAGTTTTTGTTTATTTTTGGTTATGGGTATTATATAGAGAGAGTGGGAGTGTTTAATTAATAAGTGTCATTATTATTATATAAGAACATAGAAGGTTATAAAAGATAGAACGGTCCCACACCATTGATGTGTGATAAATGGAAGAGAAAAGGACATAAGGAGGAAATGGGAAATTAAAATAGAAGGTAGTGGTGATAAGACAACCTTCTTTCTTCTTTTGTATTATTATTATCAAAGTAGTTACTAGTTAATTTTTGAAGACTTATATAGACAAAATGAATCCATATCGAATCTAACCTTTTTTAAATCTATTTTGTTGGGGGTATTCATGTTACACTAAAATTACCTACTGTAATGGAGCCGAGCCGAGTCGAGCTTTGATCTGTTCAAGCTCGGCTCAACTTACTAGAAAATAAATGAGCTCGAACTGAGCTTCGAGCTTGTTTCGAGCCCAAAATTCTGTTTGAATTTGGTTCATAGTAAATTGTTAATTATATTTTTAAAGTTTGCTCACAAATAACTCTTTAATTGTATATATAAACAAGATCACAAGTAAAGTTTGTGAATAAATAAACAAGATACTTACAAATAGTTCGTCTATTACTAATTTATTATATTTGTGAACGAACTCATCTAATAGCAAATGAAATAATATTAAGGGCCCGTTTGTTTTACCTACTGTTTGTTGTTGCTGTTTGCTATTACGGTTTGCTATTTGCTGTTGCCGTTTTCTGTTTACTGTTGCTATTTGCTGTTACGGTTTGCTGTTAGAAAAAGTTGATTTTCCAAAAAACATAGATTCTCCGTTTTTGTAAAAGGCTGCTTTTCAGATGTAAAAGGCAAACATGAGGTCATTAACCAAACGTCTAATGTTGCTTTTCAGATGTAAAAGGTAAACATCAGATCACTAACCAAACACCTAAAACTCTCCATTTTGAAATGAAAAGGCAAACTGAAGCATGAAAATGAGCAAACAAATACCCCATAAGTTTACATATTTATAATCTAACACAAAACTATATAGTTTTCTGCAAAATTAAAATTTGTTCATAAATATTGTAATCGAGCTGCTCATGTGCTTTTGAGCCGAGTTTTGGTCCACTCAAGCTCGGTTCGTTTATGAACCAAGCCAATAAATCGTGCTGATGAACGGCTTGTTTACAAATCGAACCGAGCTTTTATCGAGTCAACCACTGAATCGCTCATCAGCCTGTACATATAGCTTTTTATGAAAAAGTTAATCGAATCTAAACTTTTTTAAATCTATTTTGTTGGGTAACTGCTTTCAATTGCATTCTCCTCAACTGTAACATATTTTTTTGCTATTTTGTCCTTTTTAAGGCAGGAGCCACCATATAGTACCAATTTTTTTTTTTTTATAACCGCTTGGTAATTATCTAACATCATCCCCCTAGTGAGTACAATTCGCCTCTCTTGATTTGGCATTAATGCTAATGAATAGGGCAATCATAAGCATATATAAACTTTTCAACAAGCTTCTCTTCAGATTGATTTTTTTTTTTTTTAAATCCTCTTCATATTTCTGCTGAAACATCCTAATATCTTCCTCATGTTTTTTTTATTGATCTCTTCCTCCCATTTAAGAGGGAGTAGAATGAAGAGTGGAAGAGAGAGGGATGATTGATAAATAAGGGTAGATGAGCGAGGTGTCAATGAGGGATTGGATGATTTATAAGAGAGAATAAAAATTAAATGACAATAAATAAATGGCCTAATATACAAATAACCACTAAGCCCTTGTTTGGGAGGAAGTTAATGGGAGTAAATGGAAGTAATGGAATGTTAAGTATTGAGTTAACCTTGTTTGGGAGTTATTTTTTGAGAGTAAACGGAGGTTAATGGGGTTAAATGTTTACTTGCTCTAACCTCCAAACTCTAACCTCCAAATTGGGGGTTAATGGGAGTAACGTAAACTTTTTTAAAATTTCTTGTCTCTGCAGAGTAAATTTAACTTTCCTTCACCTCCATATTTAAACTCTCAAACAAGGTTAAACATTTAACCTCATTTACATCCTATAAACTCCCAAACAAGGTTAATTGTTAACTTTCCGTTCCATCACTTCCCTTCCCTTTCCATTACCTCATTTAACTCTCCCCTTCATTAACCTCCAAACTCCCAAACAAAGGCTAAATGTTGCAACTCCCCCCAACTTTCAATTGTAACAACTTACCTCTCAAACTTGTCCAATTGTAAAACATAACCCCTCAAACTTGTCAAATTGTAAAACATAACCTCAAATTGTGAATTTTTTTTTTTTTGTATATTTGCCTTCTTTTTTAGTATATGTTGCTACGTGCAATCGTTTCGATTGTTAAGTCTAACTAAAATTTGGATTTTCGGTTTTATATGAACTCAATTGTTAGGTTTAATTGGAGTTAAATTAATTTTCCAATTTCAGAACATGGTAAAGTCCACTTATTTTTTAAATTTGGTTTATCTAACTTATATATGGATTGAATTTTTTTATTTTTATACATTTTGGTACGAATAGATATAAAGTTTTACACAATAATTGTTCATTGAAGTTTGAGACATATTGAAGAAAATAATTGAAGAGGTACTGAAACATTATACTTATAATGAAGTTGATTTTATTATAAATCATATTTTATCATTATTACTATTTTAAGTTCCTTTCTCATTTTTTAGTCACATGGATTCTATATTATTATTATCAAGAAGTTATGTTTTTTTTTTTTGCTCAATCCTTTAGATACAGAGATGATAAGCGTCTAATACACTGGATAAGATGTTTATTCTTGAAGCAGTTTGGATTATGCTAGATATGAATTTAAAATGAAGGTAAATAAAAATAATTTTTGATGCTCAAAATCTTAAAATGTACATTAATTATGAGATATTGAGACATTTGCTTTTGCACTTTGGCTTTTATAGTTATTAACCATTATATTGTGGTTTGTATAAAATTGTTAGTATTTCAAGAGTTTTTATTAGTAATTTTTATGTAAGAAATTTCTCTGATGAACCAATGTATCAAGTTGGTATTTTTTTTTAAATAGAACAAAAAGACATTCCTACAGTAAAGTTTTATGTGTATCATAAATGATAATAAGTTAAATTGTAATATCTTTATATATTCACTTTAATCTTCAATTCTTAAAATTTATTAATTGTAATTTTATTTATTTCAAATAAAAATTATTTAATTGGATCGTCATATCATTTTCATTTATTGTCTCTTGATATATAACTTTTTAAGTAGATTGATATTGATGCGTTTGTGATATAGAGATATGTCATATGTAGTCTCACATTACTTTTAGAATCAAATAATAATCATTCGTTTTAATTTTTTATTCATGGATTTGATACTTCTCCTAATAAAAATCATAATTATTGTTCATTTGATCTTGGATTTTACAGGACTGTGACTGCATTCATTGTATTTTTGCTCACTTGGTGGCATTTACAGCCGGTCCCAAGCCTGGTCAAAGGAGGAGGGTTGCGGTAGGTTTGTGGCGGCCAGTGTAAAACTTAGCCACATCTTATGACATGAACCATAATATGAATATCGTGGGGGTGTTCCCTACTCAGCAATGCGCTGCACTTCTTAGACCCAGGTGTAGTGAAAAATATGCAAGGGTTGCTAGGTCGTCGCCCCGAAGCGGCGCGCCACCCCAGGACCCGGGGGTGGTGTCAAATATGCAAGGTTTGCGGGTAAATAAGCTAGTCCACGGTAATGGTAATGGTAGGGGTAGGGGTAATAGGTTACGCTTTGGGACATGGAACATAGGCTCTTTGACAGGAAAATTAGCTGAAATTGTAGATGTTATGAAGAGGAGGAGAATAAATATAATGTGCCCACAAGAAACCAAGTGGGTTGGAGCCAAGGCTAGAGAGATAGCTCATTGGGGTTATAAACTGTGGTACTCATGAAAGGATAAGGGTAGAAATGGAGTAGGTATTCTTATTGATAGGGAGTATATTGATGATGTAGTAGCGGTGTCTAGGAAAAGCGATAGAATTATGAGTGTTAAGCTTGTGATAGGCGATGTGGTTGTGAATGTCATAAGCGCATATGCGCCGCAAATAGGATTATATGTCTCTATAAGACAAGCTTTTTGGGAGGACTTAGAGGAAGTGGTGCAACATGTTCCTAGCGATGAAAAGATGGTACTAGGTGGTGATCTCAATGGACACGTAAGTTCTAGGCGAGATAGGTTTGAGAGTGTTCATGGAGGGTATGGTTTTGGAGATAAAAATGAAGCAGGAAAGGATATCTTGGAATTCACATTAGCTTATGACTTGAGTATTATGAACACATGGTTTATGAAAAGAATGAAGGAAAATAGGCAAACGTTTGGCAGCGGAAATATAAATTTTTTAACCTATTTCCTTTAAACCAAGATCCGTTAATCGTTATTTCATATAGAGAGGGATAGAAGGAAATACCTTTCTGAAGAACTATCTACTGTTGCTAGCGAAGTGCCCTCAACTCTAGATCCGAGTTCACGAGCACAAGACAAAACACAAGATCAAATCAATTAGAATTTCAACCAATGAATAGCAACCAAAATAGATTGCCTCTAACAAATCAACACAAGATCAAAGATAAAGAGAAAGAGATTAAATCAATAGAATGGAAGCGAGCGGGGCAATTTCTTCATCTACAATAGACTGGTCGAAATTCTCTCTCTATTATGGATTAACCAAGTACACCTACAAAGGGGGGATATATATAGCCTCTTATATCTAAACTTTAGTTAGATAGAATTAGGTTACTTCTTTTGAGTTTTATTCTAAAATAAAACTTCATATATATTATCTATGGTTTTTAGATAACTTCTTTAGAGTTTTATTCCAAAATAAAAACTTCATAAATATTATCTACAGTTTTAGATAACTTCTTTACAGTTTTATTCTAAAATAAAAACTTCATAAATATTATCTATAGTTTTAGATAACTTCTTTACAGTTTTATTCTAAAATAAAAACTTCATAAATATTATCTAAAGTTATATCTAAATATAAAGATAATATTAGGTTGTTTGGTAACTTTTTTTTTTTTAATCTTAAATCTTCTAACTTAATTATTCCATAATTAATTTATCCACAATTATAATCTAATCATAATTGATTAAAATAAATTAATTCTCACATGTATATATATATAATACATGTATTTCCCCTTTTCATTATTTGGGCCTTTATATTGGGCTTCCATCTATTAATTAACATCCATTCTTCTTTTGGTTCCAAGTCTTATGTGTGACCCATTAAGTTCTTATTGCTTCTAGCCGTATACAACTATTAAATTAATTTTCTCAGAATTATATTTAATCTTTGTATAACGGAATGAGTGCGCGAACTGTGATTGGCAGATCCGAAACATTCCCCCAGAGCTATAAGAAGACAGGTTGATTCCGTCGTTGACCTTTCCGTATTAGTTACAGTATAATTCGATCCTTTGTCAACTACATCATAGAACTGAATCTTATGACTATGGGCAATGTCAAGTCACATATAGCGAGACGTTCGTTTTACTTGTACAGGCCGAGTTAACTCCAATTAGATAGGTTAAGTGAAATCTGCATTTCAAGTCTTAAGCTAATTTTGAAAAAACTGGTTTCGTAAGATTTTTCAATTAGTTTTTTATTACATCTCTTTTGAATAATATTTTTACCCCTAATTGCTATCATTTAACCTCAAATAAATGTTTTACCATGTATTTATTTATCATTTTTTTTGAAAGAATATGAAAACAACTATTAGTAATCAGCTAGCTTTTACCAAACAAGTTTACACAATCAACTAGTCAAATCGATAACAAAAAAAGGTAATCAACTAACAGCTAATAGCTAATTACCAAACAGGACCTGGACCCTCTTTGTTAAAGAGTTTTTGGGCTAAAATTAGAGGTTTGAGCCACTTTATAGGGTTTGACTAGTTAAACCTTTAATAGTGGTTTTTGGTGAAGAAATGTTTGAAAGAGCTTATTTGGTCCAAAAAACTAATTTTGAAAAAGTTCATTTTTTGAGTTTTTTCAATTAGCTTATTGCTTCATTTTTTAAGGGTATTGCTAAATACCGCCCCTAAATTACGGTTCACCGCACTGTTTTGACCATTTTACCCTTGTCATTTTTTTTCCCCAAAACCTTCAAAACTCTCTCTATTTTTCTCTCCCGAGCACAAATCCCGGATTTGACAAAAATGGATCAAAGCATTCCCGAAGACAATGTGTTCGAACACGAGGTAAGATTACGGTTATTAAAAAAGTTATTTAGGTTTTTTATTATTATTTTGGTTTTGACCTGGGCGGGTTGCGATTACCACCCGTTCCTTAGGCCGAACGGATGAACTACCCGTTCCATTGGAACGGGCAGTACGCGCTGCCCGTTCAGGCCAAAATGGGCAGAAATTGCCCCGAATTAATTTCGAACAGGAGAAATAGCCCCGAAGTATTTTTTTGTAATTTTAATGTCAATTTTTCGTATATTCAGGTACCGATAGAAGATTGGAACCCCGATAACATTGATTATAGTTCGCGTTTCATAACGGATACCGTTTTCCCCTCCGGTCAGGATGCTATTGATTGGGCAAAAAAGATAGCTATTCAGAATGGGTTTGAGATTGTAATATCTTCGCACAAAAATGGGGGAAAACAGAAGTTGTTGCGCTGTTCACGGGGTGAACGATATAGAGGTCTTGTGAAAAATGATGAAGATCCTGCAATTAGGAAAAGTAAAACTAAAGCGTGCCGCTGCAAATTTCAGATTAAAGCCTATCAACATGCAGACCTTTCGGGATGGGGGATAAAGGCTAAGGCTGGGTTAACTGGAATGCATAACCATACAATGCGTATGTATCCAGAGGGAAGTCGGCAAATGAGCGGACTCAGTATTGCATCTAAACAAATTGTGCGTGATATGACTTCAGCTCAAGCAAAGCCTTGTGCTATTTTAGCATCAATTAAAGAAAAACACCCAGAGGACAACTCAGTAATTAAACACATATATAATTACAGGGACAAAATAAGGAGGGACGCGTTTGAAGGTAGAGACCTGGCTAGTCAATTCTACCATATTGCTGTGGAGAACAAATATGTCAATTACACACAGGCTGATTCAGGTGTGATAACGCATGTGTTCATGGCACATCCAGAGTCAGTTGATATGTTCAGGACTTACCACTGGTACATCGGCATTGATTCAACGTACAAAACAAACAAGTACAAAATGCCGTTTGTTGAGATTGTTGGGATGACGCCATGCAATAATAGCTTCAAGATAGCGTATGCTATTGTTAAAGACGAGACTGAAGGGAGCTACCGTTGGATTTTGCAAAGGCTGAAGATTTTGCTTGGGGATGATCTGAACCCGACCGTTGTTGTTAGTGACAGGGAGCTTGGGTTATTAAAGCCGATACAAGAAGTTTTTCCACAAGCAGCGCACTTGCTATGCACTTGGCATATAAATAAGGATGTGGAAGATCGTGTGTATAGAATCATTGGAGATAAAGGCCTTGCCTCTAAATTCAAGAATGGCAAATGGAGAACAATATTAGAATCATTAACCATTGAGGAGTACGAGACCAATCTTATGATGATGAAGGAAAAGATGAGCAGGTTCAAAGGAGTTATCTCGTATGTTGAGGAGACGTGGTTGGTGCATAAGGAGAAGTTTGTTGTTGCTTGGACAAAGGAGTTCCTACATTTTGGCAACACAACTACTTGTCGAGTGGAGAGCGAACATGCTAGTCTAAAGTAATGGCTCAATACGGCAACTGGGTCCCTTGACACGGTATGGCAGAAGGTTCACAAGCAGATTGAATCACAAGCAACCAATATAAGGTATTTCCAATTTCTTCTACTGCGATTTTGGAATTTGCATTTATAGTTGTATCATTTCACTAACTAATAATAATTTTGTCTTCGTATCAGGTACATGCTTGAACAGTCCCGGCTTCGTCAAGCAGTCACTTTCGCCGGACGCCCATTAAGCCAACTTGTATTCAAAGTCTCTCATTATTGTCTGCAGTTGTTGAATCAAGAGTTAGAGCGTATGAGAGGGTTGAGCCATGAAGTGTACGTGCGTTGCGGTTGTGTATTGAGAACATCGCATCAGATACCATGTGCATGTGAGCTGAAACGAGCTTGTGATCTGGAACAAATGATCAGTTCTGAGAGTGTTCACGTGTTTTGGAGAACACTTTTAATCAATCATGGTGACACTGATGAAAATGACGGGCGTAATGATTTGAACGAGGAGCAGCGATATTTTAAGTCCTTAGTGGACCAAGTCTCTAAAGCCGACCCATCCATAATGCGTAATATTTCAATGTTTATCCATGATCAACTACACCCTGATCAAGCTCAGTACACCGAACCCGATGTCAAAATTAACGTGCGGGGATGACCTAAGGTGAGCAAATCCACAAAACGTATGCCGAGTTCTTGGGAATACAATGAAACTCGTCGTGGACGGGCTCGTTCTACTAGTTCATCTAGGAGTCGTGGTAGAAGTGGCAGAATTAGCTCGTCATCCTCGGTACATAATGCTGCCTCATCAGGTAATGTTTATCTGATAAACCTAACTTTTTTTATAACTGTTTTTCAATATAGAGTTGTTTTACACCAATATACATGAATGCAGATGGAAAAACGTATTATGGTTCTGAATTCGTACATTCTGATAAAATAGTTGGCATAATTAAACCATACGTCGAATCATACTACGACGTTGTAGGTGATGGAAATTGTGGTTTCCGTACGGTAGCAACTTACATTTTTGGTGACGAAGAAGCGTGGCAGACAGTTAGGCATCACATTCGAAATGAAGTAATTGCTAACCTTTGTCTGTATCAAAGAGTGTTTGTTGATACTGTTGATGCAGCTCTTCGTAGAGTAAGTTGGGACGGTGCAGGTTGTACGCCAGATTATTGGATGATCGTTTGGGATGACTTGTGGCCGGTTGCTACAATGTACAATTCTGCTATCATGTTATTTGGCTTCTCAGGTGGGGACACATTAGCATTGTGTGGTACTATCTTACCATTGTATGCCGCATCCACTTCTACAAGACCATCACGTGAGATTTGTATAGCTCATTTAGGGAATCACTGCCAGCACTACATACGTTTAAATTTATCGCCTAACTTTCCGGTGCCCCCTATAGTACACTGGTGGTTTGTGCACCGAGGCCAAAGCGTTGTAGGATGGGAGCGCTTCTATCAGGATAGGGTGACACAGTGGACCAGATTGGCCCAACTTAGGGGATATTAGTATTTGATATTGTGTGTGGTTCTGTAATGTTATAGGTTGAATTCTGATTAATTATGTGTGGTTCTGTAATATTACAGGTGAATTCTGATGAATTATGTATGGTTCTGTAATGTTACAGGTGAATTCTAATGAATTCTGTATGGTTCTGTAATGTTACAGGTGAATTCTGTATGGTTCTATAATGTTATAGGTGAATTCTGATGAATTCTGTATGGCTCTGTAATGTTACAGGTGAATTCTGTATGGTTCTGTAATGTTACAGGTGAATTCTGATGAATTCTGTATGGTTCTATAATGTTACAGGTGAATTCTGTATGGTTCTGTAATGTTACAGGTGAATTCTGATCAATTCTAATCAATTCTGATTAATATATTCGAACATGTGGTATTCCAACAGCTATATTCCAACGGCTATATTCTCCATCTATAAAATTAAACAATCTTTCTACTTCAGTTATCCACATTTACTCTTTAAATTCATTTCAACGAAAACTCTCAAACATAAATGGCTTCATCTGATTTTACCAATGAGTTCCCTAATTTTCCTCCCGAGAAAAGCATAGTATCAACTTTGAATAAGTCTGATTGCACGACGAAGATGCTTGATTACCAATACTACGCAATCCGTGTATATGGAGAGACATTTGTAAGTCCAACAATGTTCCATCCTGAAACTCCATTTATGTTTTGCTTCAAGCTTCCGTCTGCTGGTGAGTTTCCAATATACTCACTACACATGCTATGGTTCTTATGTTATATGTATTACATGCCTTTTGAATTTGCTCTAGAGGAATGGTTGAACACTTTGAATGAAGGAAATATTCCTAGTCATATTCAAACATTTCTGAAGTGGTTTATGCCTATTGATGACTGGAAAGCTATGTTCGCCAGACTACTGCGTGATAATCAGAGGGGAATTATCCCTAAAAAAAATTTCAACTCCATCATCTTTTTAAGATGGACAGAGTCTGAAATTTCTCATGAGCTTCATCGAACTTATCCTTACTCGATCGTGAAAAATTGGGATCGCTATAAATTAGAGGTTCGAGTACTACAGAGTATCAGCGCTTCAAAGAACGATTACCTGCCAGGATGAGCTTGGCCAAGAAATAGAGGAAATGCTCCATGGAACATTTTTCCTGTGGATTATGAGACGAATATTGCAGAGGAGAAAGAGATATACCTTGCAATACAGTCAGGTGTACCAGCGACATCTTCACCAAACATTGACGAGTACGAAGAAGATAGTGACTAATGTCTTTTTTTTCTATTTATGTCGTTGTAATGTATTTTTTCAGTTTATGTCGTTGTAATGTATTTTTTCAGTTTATGCCATTTATGTCGTTCTAATGTATTCTTAAATTTGCAATAATAACAAAACGTACCACAAAAAAAACCAAATTCTGTCATAATAGTACTAAAATATCAATCCACCAAATTCAGTCAAAACAGTACTAAAATACTTCAAAATACAGTCATAACTCACTTGGCCAAATGCCAAGCACCCATAATCTGCTCTAACGACTGCCTATATACAATCGCAGCATCCTCGTCCAGCTGACTCATGTGATCCAACACAGTTTCACCCCAGCCAGATAATCGACTAACCCACTGTAAAAAGTAAGGAACAAAAAACAAGGTTAATATCACTTCACATTTCAGTAAATATCATTTCACATTACTAGACCAGTAAAGAAAAACCAAAAATAACTTACAATCTCACTGTTCGAGCGAGTATAAACAGTCGGTCCGGGTGCAACAATCTCCGGAAGTAGACGAGGGTGTGAGTGACGGGTGTACCAATGCATGTACTGATCCTCACAATCTGATGGAGTATGTGTTGGAGTGAATACATACAGTATAAGGACGGACGACTGGGGAAAAGAGTCCCAAATACCCTGCACCATCACAGTTGGCACCTCTACACGATACTTCAAACTGGTCCACGGGCGAACAGCCTTAGAAGGCTGCAATATCGGTCTAGGAATGGTCTGCACATGTCCAAGCTGTCGAAGGCATCGCCCCGGCATGTACGGCTCGATCATATCCCGATACCGTATCCATCCAGAATATAGAGTGCTCGGGGTCTCAGTAATGGCATCAGGGCCATACGGCATCCACATGACCTACAGATGTATAAAATTACACTAACACATACAAGTATTTATAATTATATAGCAAGTATACCTCATCTGCTGTCAACACATCAAGCCGGGCACGAAATGCTCTCAGCCGCTCATCGCTCTTCTCCATCGATATAGATGGCCACAACGAAGCCCTAGGAAGATCCGGGTCAACTGTAACTGCCTCTCGATATGGCCTGAAGCAAGGAAAATACTCATAAATCCAGGACTGGAGCAATGTCATACAACCCATCATCTGCCCGCAATCTCCTCTGGTAGCAATACCAAGATGACGGTATAGATATGCTAGTGCAGCTGATCCCCAAGAAAGTCAAACGGCTCCAGCCGCCGAGTCCTGCACCTCTAACAGATAAGAAGGTCGGATGCGGTCACCACTCTTGTCTACGAACAAGGTGGAACCGAGCATCAGCCACGTCCAAGCTATAGCCTGGGTCTCAGGAATCCGATCACCTTCATAGTGCTCCATGACGGAAGCGGCTCGTATACCACCAGAAGCATAATGACGAGCATCTAACTGAACCCGAGTCATCCCAAACAAATCCATCACGCACTCCTTAAGCTCATCAACAGTCGCATCAGCAATCACTATGGCACCATCTACGGGGATGCGCAATATCTCCCACACATCATGCATCAAAATGGTCATCTCGCCAAATGGCATGTGAAATGATGACGTGTCTGGCTGCCACCGCTCTACAAATGCCGTGATCAGAGCAGCATCTATGTGACTGTGCATAATACCAGGTAAATGGAACATGCCAGATGACTCGATACGCGACTGAATCGTCCTTGAAGAACCACTGTACCATAATTTCAGCTTCGAGCAATACCCTGATCTGGTATGACACCTAAGGATGCCCCTATCCTGACCGGCCCAGATAGCACATGCAATATGTCCCAAAAAGCTCAGGATCACAGCACCATCAAATGGACCCCCGGGGACGGGGTCCTTCACAACCCAGTCATCCTCTACACCCCTCGATCGCTTGCTGCTACCTGAAATTACAGCAAACGGTTTACATTATATTTTTGGTATATTTTTCAATAATCACAATTAACACAAATACAAATAAACACATTTTTAAATTTCTCTTACCAGAAGAAGATGCTGCGGTAGAAGAAAATCGTCCGTCTCGACCCCTCGTCACGACGCCACGATCTATGGGGATAGTATTAGCACTAGGATGATGCATAGAAGCATCCCCGTCCATGTCTATATCAGCCGCCTCATCCTGTCCCTCAGCACGCTCCGCCTTTGCAGCATGTGCCCTCCGGACGTCCGCCATGAACCGATGCTGCTCCGCCCGGTCCCGCCGAGCAGATGCAGTAACAGGACGTGAAGACGTGCGTCTAGGGTCAGATCCCTCCTGATCCTGTAATATTATTTATTTAGTATATTCAATTTAACATAATTTTTTTTTATATATGTTCGGGTCTGCCTACGCCCGGTCCGTACAATTTTTAAAAAAAAAATCAAAATTTGCCCCTTTTTGGCCTGGACGGGTGGCTTACACCACTTGCCCTATGGTCCAAATGGGTGCGGCGCACCAGTCGGCCTTAGGGCCGACCAGTGCGCCGCAAACGTTTGGCCCTTAGGCCAAACGGGTGGCGCATGCGCTCCACCATAAGGTGGAGCGCACGTCTTGTACGCGTTCCACCTTAGGTGGAACGCGTACGACGAGCGATCCACCGCATGGTGGAGCGCATGCGCCGCGCGTTCCACCTTACGGTGGAGCGCGTGCGCCGTGCGATCCACCATACGGTGGATCGCTCGTCCCGCACCATCTCCACCTACGGTGGAACGCATAGTTCATGCGTTCCACCGTAGGTGGAGATGGTGCGGGTCGCCCGCCTAGCTGAAATTCTTGAATTTTAATCCCGATTTTCAGCCCGATTTCTCACGAATTCGTTACATTTTTTTATGGAAATACTTACCGTAATACCCATGTATCCTTTGCCGATGCCTCCTCTTCGTGCCATCTCGTTTTAGGTCGGTTTTTTTGAGAATGGAAAATAAGTTGAGAGGATTTGGAATTTTCAAAACTTATGTTTGAAATAATGAGAAGGGCAAAAGGGTCAATACAGGGCGGTGAACCGGAATTTAAGGGCGGTATATAGTCGCCCACTTTTTTAAGGACATTTTTACCCTTAATTATTACTCTTTAACCCCAAATAAATGATTTATTATATCCTTATTTGTCATTTACCTAAACAGCTATTAACAATCAGCTAAGTTTTAGCAAACAAGTTTCGACTGATTCTTTAGTCAATTTGCGAGTTCGACTATATTGACTCAATGTTCAAATTTTTATGAAAGATTCAAGTGATTATTTTATCAAGAAACAATCAATTTCAATAATTTTTGTGCTATTGTGCAAATTATAGGCTTCTTGTTTTAACAATTATTAGATTTCTTTATTAATTTTGAAATTATACTTACATATTTATTTTTTAATTAATTTAAAGTATGTTATATTAATAATTTTACATATTAACAAAACAGCTAATCATAATTTTGTCCAAAAAAAATTAATAGTTGTTCGTCATCGTATTAAGATAGTCTGTGGCAGGGCTTGCCCTGGACACTGTTTTGTGGGGTGTCTCCCCAGTGTCCAAGAATTTAAGAAATACCAAATAAAATCACAGCAGCAGGTTTTATTAATATTATTTCTTTAACCCCACTAAATTTTAAAGTAACAACTCATCCTAATGGTATGTCATTCTAGTTTCTTACTAATCCTACATGACACATAATTTGTTACAAACTTTATAATCTACCACTAAAGATGCTCTTACAAATTTACCATTCTTTTAGGCTTCTTTTACTTTTACGGGCTGTGCAATTTTCTCACTCTCTCTATTTTATTCCTCCTTCTCCGACTCCGTGTTGTTTTCTCTAGCTTTTCTCTCCGTTTTTCTTCCTCCTTCTCTGCTTGTTTGTGTTCTTTTGTCCTGCTGGTGTGATTTGGGTTTTTCTTCGATTTGGTAAGAAATCTCTTAACCTATTTATTTATGGATAGTTACACAATAATCACTTTTTAATAAATAAATACAAGTTTCAACAATTTGTAAAACTAATTTTTAGTTTGCCAGATCTCTCAAAAGTATACATTTCCTGTATTTTAATCTCAACTGTTTTTTTTTTAACAAAAGCAAAATAAAAAGTTGATTATTTGATAAGAGTATGAATTTCTTGTGTTTATTGACAAAAAACCAAAAACACTTTACATAACTGTAAAATAATATTCAAACTTGAATTATCATGTAATTTTCTCATTTATTTATTTTGAATGTTAAATAACGGAATTACTCTATTAGAATTATTGTGTTCTTGTGCTGCTGTGATTTTGTTTTTTTTATTGCTATTTGGTGAGAAATCTTTTAAATATAGCAATTACTAATTTAGGGTTTTTTTAGCAATAACTAATTTGAGGTTTTTTTAATAGGAATCATAATTTATATTAACAGGTTCATAGCAATTACTGATTTGGGGTAATTAATAAAATTTATTTCATTAAGTTTTTCATATTATATAGGTCTAATACATAAATAACTCCTTGGACTTGTCCAAATATTGTAACTGCCTCCCCGAACTTTCAATTGTAATAACTTACCCTTCAAACTTGTCCAATTGTAAAACATAACCCCTCAAACTTGTCCAATTATAAAACATAACCCCAAATTGCTGACATGGACTGAAATTGAAGCAACATGTAAAATACAAAAGCTGCAACACTCGTGGAGTGTGATAATCAGATCTTTGGCGTGATACGAATCCGGGAAAACGTTTTTACGGTTGCTTCAAGTACGGGTAAAAAAATTCCAAATTTGGGGTCGTGTTTTACAATTGGACAAGTTTAAGGGGTAAGTTATTACAATTGAAAGTTGGAGGGGGCAGTTGCAACATTTGGACAAGTTCAGGAGGTTATTTGTGTATTAAGCCTATTATATATTGCTAAGTATTTCAATTCAAATATTTATAGTATTTTATTTCATCCTAAGTCATATTTCCTCAAGTATTTCAATTTAATTCAAATCTTTATAAATTATTAGTTTTACTCTTCATTTACAATTCCACAAGCAATCCTTGGACGTATCTCCCATTTATCAAGAGTGACAAATGCTCAATCCAATGTATAACTATCCTGCAATTACTTCCTGTGATACCCAACGTCTGCCGTACACACCCCAGAGTCATCCCTGTTATGGATCGTGTTACAACAGGATCAAAGTATCACATTCCATAATCCAAAATCACTAATTAACATTCCTTTGAGTCTTAGGATTACTTATACCTATTAATACCAATGAGATGAACAGGTGACAATGATAAATCTACCCATCCTATTATCTCAAGTCGGGTCCCCAATCCTAATGAACTCCATTCATTGGATCCATGTAACTGTCCAGATATCTGCATATATGATGCTTGTGAGATCAGCTCTCTATCTCGACAGAAAACATTGTTACATGCAAGTCTCAACAGTGTTATGTCAATCACTATTCAAAACATATCACTTTACTTGGGGTGGCTTTAAGTTTATTAGTTTATTATAATGTTTCGTCTCACTTCATGCTTGTATGAACACTTTATAATCACTTTAAATAAACTCAGGGATTTCCTTTTATTAGACTTATTTAGTTCTTTAAATGAGGTTGCCTTTATACAGTTATGAAACCATATCTTATTAAAACAAATGATATAAAGAACAATTCATTTACATTAGGTTTATATCCTGGAACAATTGTCTATAGGACACTAAACCCCAACAAAGAACATCCCACTTAGTGACTTATCGGAGTGGCGGTAATGCGAGCCAAATTGACTTCTTCCTAGTAAGGAGTGCTTGGAGAAAAAGTTATATTGATTGTAAGGTGATCCCTGGTGAGAGTACGACAACCCAACATAGAGTAGTGGTGCTTGATTTTCGAAGTAGGAGATATATGAGAAAACGAACACCACAAGTGGAGACTAAGATTAAGTGGTGGAAACTGCAAGGGGAGAATCAACAAAAACTTGTGGATGAGATGGCCAAAAAAGATATTTGGACTTTTAATATGGATTTAGATATAGATTTGATATGGACTAAGATGGAGCATAGTATAAGGGAGGTAGCGAAGGAAGTTCTAGGGGAATCTAAAGGTAGCATGCCACCGGGTAAGGACACATCTTGGTGGACAGAAGAAGTACGACAAGCAGTAAAGAGTAAGCGAGAATCCTATAAAATATTAGGGAAGTGCGGGAGTGATGAGAACTACGAAAAGTACAAAGAGGCTAAAAGGGAAGTAAAGAAGGTCATACGAGATGCTTGAGCAAGGTGAATCGGGATCTGTACACAAGATTGGATATAAAGGAAGGGGAAAGAGACATATATAGAATTGCTCGGATGAGAGATAGGAAGACGCGAGATCTAGGAAAAGTTAAATGTGCGAAGGATGTAGACCAAAAAGTCCTAGTTGGAGATAAGGATATCAAGGAACGATGGAGGTCCTATTTGATAACTTATTTAATGGAGATCGCGGACAAGAGGTTGGAGATATAAGTATCCCTCACGATATGATAAATCGTGAATGCATACGGAGAATTCAAAAGGGTGAAGTCAAAATGGCATTAAATAAGATGAGATTGAAGAAAGCAGTAGGACCTGATGGCATCCCTATTGAGATTTGGAGATGTTTGGGAGAAAGAGGAATCGAATGGTTGACGACGTTCTTCAATAAAATTTGGAGAAACAATAAGATGCCATCCGAATGGAGGAAAAGTATCCTAATCCCGTTGTATAAGAACAAAGGCGATGTCCAAGATTGTGCCAACTATCGAGGAATCAAATTAATGAGTCATACTATGAAACTGTGGGAGCGAGTGATCGAACAAAGGCTAAGGAGGACAGTGAAGATCTTGGAAAACCAGTTTGGCTTTATGCCGGGAAGATCAACTATGGAAGCCATCCATCTAATGCGACAATTAATGGAGCACTATCGAAATAAGATGAAAGACTTGCATATGGTTTTCATCGACTTGGAGAAGGCATATGATAAGGTACCAAGGGAAGTATTTTGGTGGGCCTTAATAAGGAAAGACATTTCGCGGAAATATGTTGACATTATAAAGGACATGTATGAGGGAGCATGCACGAGTGTACGCACTAGTGTTGGGAAGACTGAAGAGTTCCCTATTACAATTGGAGTGCATCAAGGTTCTGCACTAAGCCCATTTCTTTTTGCCATCGTTATGGATGAACTAACGAGTTCACTCTAAGATGGTATACCATGGTGCATGTTGTTTGCAGATGATATTGTGTTGGTTGATGAGACGAAAGAAGACGTGGAGAGGAAGTTGGAACTATGGAGGCAAACTTTAGAATCTAGAGGCTTTAAGCTGAGCCGAAGTAAGACAGAATATTTGGAGTGTAAGTTTAGCGGCGATAGGAGTAGGGAGGCAGGGACAATCACCCTAGATGGGAGAGTTGTTCAGGCATCAGATTGCTTTCGGTATTTAGGATCTATTATCCAAACGGATGGAGAAGTAGATGAAGATGTTGCTCATAGGATTAAATCTGGTTGGGTGAAGTGGAAGAGTGCTACGGGTTTCCTTTGTGACCCCGATATGCCAAATAGATTGAAGGGAAAATTTTACCGCACGGCAATCAGACCAGCATTGTTGTATGGTACGGAATGTTGGGCAGTGAAACACTGTCACACTCATAAGATGTTGGTGGCGGAGATGCGTATGTTGAGATGGATGTGTGGTCATACGAGAAAGGATCAGGTGAGTAATGAAATAATTAGGATAAAAGTAGGGGTTACATCTATTGAGAATAAAATGAGGGAAAACCGACTAAGGTGGTTTGGCCATGTAAGACGAAGAGCGCTTGACGCGCCGGTTAGGAGGACTGAAGAGTGGCAAAGGGATGTAGTGGTGAGGGGTAGGGGAAGACCTAAGCAAACTTGGAGGAGGGTGATCGAGAGTGATATGAGTTTATTGGGAATTGAGGAAAATATGGTAGTGGATAGGAAAGAGTGGAAGGAGAGAATTTGTATCGCTGACACGACTTGATTTCACGATTTTATATGATGGTTCATGTTAGCCGGTCCCGAATCATTTCGGGACTAAGGCTTTGTTGTTGTTGTTGTTGTTGTTTGATAGTATTCGTTTATAAGAATAAACGTGATGCATGTTATAAATTTTTTAAATTTAAAATATGAGTATTTTATTGTTATAACAATTTTATTTTTTGACGTGTACTTTTTATTTTTTATATATTATATTGAAAATAGTGTTAAAAAATAATAAAAAAATTTTATAACAATCTAGACATTATTATTAAAATAATAATAATAAATAACCAGTTATCAAAATAATTAAATATATTATATGATCCACACATCACGCGAATCATCTACTAGTAAAATGTTACTAATGAAGTTTTTCAACTAGCGTAATATAGAGAACATGCAAAATTAAAGATATTCGGCTAATGTTACCTAATTTGTTGGATACTACCAAAATAATATTTGGCTAATAAAGCAAAGGCCTTATAATGAAGTGAAAAATAACTGGAAAAATTACACAGAAATTTATCTTTTATTAACTATTTACAACTATGTCAAGTCATAATTTTGGATTATGTCAAACTAGTAAAATCAGTACTTTTAATATATTTTAAGGATTAAAATTTATAAATTAGAAATCTAGAATATATTTTCTAGGGTTTATAATTCATGAATTGGGGTCTAGAATTTTTAAATTATAGTGTAAAATTATAATATATATAAAATAATGATATATTAAGAATTAAGTTTGGTGATATGACTTAATTGTAATTTTGTACTTAATTATTTAATGGGTGAAATACATGAATATCATAATAGAGTACAAAATTATAACTAAGTCATATCACCAAATTTAATTTTTTTTTTTTTTTGAAGGCAAAGTGAAATTCATAACTTAAGCTGAGTCAGCAACAATAGTTTCCTGCAACCAAACCGGAGCAGAAAAAGAAACGAACTCGCTAGCATTGGACAGGGCATGTCGTGCAACGACATGAGCTCCCTTGTTCGCTAAGCGTGGAGAAAAAGACACTTTATAATCGTGTCGACAACTTAACAAAGACTTACAATCCTGGATAACAGACCCATAAACTGACATGTCTAGATCAGCCGAATTGACACTATTAACCACAATCAGCGAGTCACTTTCAAACAACACATTAATACAATTGAGGTAGGCACACCAAAGTATTGCCTCACGTAGAGCTAAAGCTTCAGCTTCCCTGGTATCATCAATAAAAGGGACTAGGCGGCTACGACAAGCCATAAAGGATCCATCAGAGGATCTAAGTAAAGCTCCCACCCCACTACGAGACTCAGCTTTAAAAGAGGCCGCGTCACAATTGCATTTGACAAAGCCAAGAGAGGGGCGAGACCAACTAGCATGTCGTACCTGTATCGTAGTAGGCCGCATCGTGTGCTGGTGTCGACGGGTTGCAGGACTATTCAATGCACTTGTGTCGTCATTTATGGCGGCGGGTGGCCGGCGCTGCGCAGAAAGGTGGGCAGGGATCGCGGCAATCGCCTGAGAGGTTGTGCTCGGATGATTTTGTGCACTAACGGCATCGGCATGGGCTGCTGTGGACGTGGACGGGTGACGGGCAGCAACAGGAGGGATCTTTAACTGGGCCTGGCGCCAAGCTACAAGGTAGTTATTTGCAAGAGAGACTGTCGTTGCTGGTAATTGGACTTTGCTCTCCCAGACTATTTGATTCCTTTGGTTCCAAATGGCCCAGAGCGTCATTGCCACCTTGGTTATAATGTCTTGATCATTGGACAAGAGTACCTGCAAAATAGAACTCGTTAGATAATCAGGTTGGAATACATCCGTATTGATCCCGGATAGGTTCCAACACTCTTGAGCGTATACGCAATCCACAAAGAGGTGATGGTCATGTTCAGTGTCAGAGTGACAGAATGGGCACTGCGTTGGAATTGACAGCCCCCTTCCTGCCAATCTATGCCTAGTTGCCACACATCCCGAGGCTAGCTTCCAAACAAACATTCTAACCCTCGGAGGCACATGCATCTTCCAAATCCCACTCCACCCCTCCTCCTGATTCGCTCCATCATAACCATCACAAAGAGCTCTATACCCTGATTTACTTGTGTACATGCCATTTTTGGTAAAGTTCCACATTGGTCCATCTTCAACTTCTCTGATAGGCAACAACATCCTACACACAATTCTTAATATGTCATTATTCTCTATATATTATAATTTTACACTATAATTTAAAAATTCTAGACTTCAATTCATAAATCATAAACTCTAGAAAATATATTCTAGACTTCTAATTTATAAATTCTAATCCTTAAAATATATTAAAAGTACTGATTTTACTAGTTTGACATAATCCAAAATTATGATTTGACATAGTTGTAAATAGTTTTTAAAAAATGAATTTCTATATAATTTTCCCTTATCTAATTATGATATTCATGTATTTGACTCAAAATAACTTGGGAGAAGCCTATTAGATAATTTTACAATTCCATTAGATATTCCCAAAGAATGTGAGATTAAAAACACAAGGTAATCCTCCCATCTATAATTTCTACAACTCAAAGTGCATTTATTGCAGGAAGATCTATATCCGACAACATTATAGTGGCATATGAAACAATCCATAAGTTAAGAGGGCTAAGACAAGGGAAATACGGGACCGTTGCTATGAAGTTAGACATGAGTAAACCATATGATCGGATTGAATGGGGCTTTCTGGAGAATATGCTTATCAAGATGGGGTTTAACGGAAGTTGGATACAATGGATTATGATTATGGTAACTACTGTCTCATATAAAATCGTGCAGGAAGGCAGGGAGATTGGACCTATTATCCCTAAACGGGGACTGAGGCAAGGAGACCCTTTATCTCCTTTCTTATTCTTAATTTGTTCTGAAGGATTATCTGCATTATTATCAGCTAAGGAACATGCTGGTTTAATTCATGGTGCTGAGGTAGCTAGAAATGCCCCAAAAATCTCACTTATTCTTTGCAGATGACAGCTATCTGTTTTTTCGAGCCAATAAGAGAGAGGCAAGGGTGGTTCAAGACTGTTTAAGGTGCTATGAACAAGCTTCGGGTCAGTGCGTGAATTTCCAAAAGTCTTCGGTATTTTTTAGCGGCAATTCGTCAATAGAAGATCGGTCAGATGTATGCAACGAACTTGGGGTTGCTGAAGTTGAGGATATGGGATTCTATTTGGGGGCACCAATTGTTGTTGGAAGAAGTAAGATGCAAGCATTCAGTTTCTTAAAAGATAGAATTTGGAAGCGGATCAATAATTGGAAGGAGAAATATTTATCCCGTGCAGGGAAGGAAATCCTCATCAAAGCTGTGTTGCAATCTATTCCAACTTATGTCATGAGCATATTCCTCATGCCTATGGAGTTCTGTAATGATATTAACAATATGCTAAATAGGTTCTGGTGGAATTCATCCTCCTCAACATCAAATGGAATCCACTGGAAGGCATGGGATAAACTTTGTTGGCCGAAAGCTAACGGAGGATTGGGCTTCCGGGACATCCATAAATTTAATCTCGCTCTTCTAGCAAAACAAAGTTAGCGCCTTGTTACGAATCCGGATTCTCTGATAGCAAGAACTCTAAAAGAAAGGTATTTTCCTAATGTTGATTTTTTACAGGCTACCCTCGGGCATAACCCTTCCTTCGTGTGGCGTAGCATCATTGCGGGTCGAGGGATCTTGATCAACGGATTAAGGAGGAAAATAGGCAATGGAGAATCCAGTTCCATTTGGAACAGTCCTTGGCTGCCGGACGATCCGAACCCTTTCCCAATAAGCTCGGCTGTAACGACTTTGCCCTCAGGACTTGTCAAAGACCTTATGGATGATCAAGGAAATTGGAAGCATGAGGTTATTAACAGCTCGTTTTGCCCACGGGATGCCAAACTCATTTATTCCATACCGGCCAGGCGTATGCGTGTTGAAGATGGTTGGTTCTGGCCATTTGATAAATCTGGTGCTTATACAGTTAGGAGCGGATATTTTCGAGCAAGGGGACTCACACCGTCGAATCAAATAAATCCGAACGGAATAAATTGGAAGCTGATATGGAATTTGAAGGTTGCCCCGAAAGTCAAGAACTGTTTATGGCGAATTTTTACCAACTTTCTGCCAACTTTGAATAATCTTGCAATTCGTCATAGCTCGCTACCTAACTGCTGTCCAGTTTGCGGAGCTTTCGGGGAAAACGAGTTTCACGTGTTCATAGGGTGTCCTCGAGCTGCTCAGGTATGGAAATTATTGTTCAAAGACAATCGGTTGGATCTAATCACGAATTTTATCCATTGGTTTACAAATATCCTTGGTGATGTGACGATGGATTGTAACCTTATTGCGATAATCTGTTGGCAACTATGGAGGGCACGAAACGAAAAAGTTTGGAATGATAAAATTCGAACGCCTGAGGAAATATTTCAAACCGCCACTGCTGAACTGACGGCTTGGGAGGCAGCGCAAAGACATCACCCTGATCAACAAAATCAATACACGAGTGCTTTGTGTAAATGGAAGAAACCGGTTGCAGGCTGCTACATCTGTAATGTCGATGCAGGGGTAAATGGGTTAAATAATTTCTGCTCTTTTGGTTTCCTTTTACGCGACTATCAGGGGCGATGCTTTGCGGCAAGCATGGGTTACCTTGCTGAGATAACGGATCCACCTTTGGCTGAGGCAATGGCAATCCGCGAAGCGCTATCATGGATCAAGAATTATAACTTAAGCCATGTTGAAGTTCAGTCCGACTGCCTGATGGTGGTACGGGCTATTCAGCTCCAAAAAAGTCAATTATCTTATTTATCTGATGTGATACGTGAGTGTTGTGATTTGTTGCGAGATTTGAACTCCTGTTCGATCTCTTTTATTAAACGATCAGCGAATTTAGCAGCTCATAGCCTAGCTAAAGCTGTTACTTCTAGTTCTGTTCGTGGTGAGTGGGTCTGTCCACCACCGTTTATTATTGATGTGTTATCTTCTGATTTAAGTTAATAAAAGTTGTTGTTTATTTCAAAAAAAAAAAAAACACAAGGGTCAATTACATGAATATCATAATTAACTATAAAATTACAACTAATCATATCATCAAATTTAATTCTTAATATGTTATTATTTTCTATATATTATGATTTTATACCATAATTTAAAATTTCTAGAATCCAATTCATAAATCATAAACCCTAAAAAATATATTCTAGACTCCTGATTTATAATTTCTAATCTTTAAAATATATTAAAACTATTTTTTTTGGTAGAAAAGGAAAGGAAAGCAAAGCAAAACAAGCAACTACACCGGGATTAGCCTAGGAAAGCTAACCCCAATCCTATCCTCTAAAAGAAGAGGAGAAAGAGCGATAGGGGGAACGGTAAGGGTAGAAACACCTAACACCCCCTCATGGCCTGTCGCCGCCAAGTGATCTGCAACACGGTTCTGCTCCCGGAAAATGTGGCTGAACTCAAGGATATCAAATGAGGGGTTAAGCCTCTTAATAGCTTTAATAAGGTTGCGGCTATGAAGACCCGTGTCATGACTACCTAAAATCATATTGATGGTCTCCAAGTTATCTGACTCCACAGAAAGCCTCTTAACACCCAGCCTAATCGCCAACTGGATCCCAGAGAGAATGCCCCAGAGCTCCGCAGAGAAGGAAGAACCCAAACCCAAAAACTATTGATTTTACTAGTTTGATATAATCTAATTATGATTTGATATAGTTATAAATAGTTTATAAAAGATGAATTTCTGTGTAATTTTCCCAAAACAAAACCCTATTTCAACAAACATAATGAACTAAAACTGATAGTATCCTAAAAAAAAATGTATGTAAACATGAGTTACCATCTAGATTGGTTTAAGTTTAGTTGTTGATGCATCTTTCATATGAGGAAGATAAATCTTGGGTTGGGTTAGTTTTACCGTTAAAAAAAAAAAATTATAGGTATGTTTATGTTAAACCGAACTTTTTCTTTTGCATATATACACATGTCATTATTTGACTGATCCAAAACTAATTTTTACTTATCACTGTAAGACTTCTTAAAATTAATATTTGTTAGAACTATAAAAGTAAAATTAAACCGTTTTGAATAAACTTAGAAAATTTTATCATATATTAATCAAGTTGGATTTGGTAAAATTTAATGAATTACCTGAATCGTAATTTGTGGGAAGCAGGAGGTGACCATCCATAGGGATAGTTCCAATGACCGACGGGAGAGATCATCCATGGTAGGGTGGGTTTGACGGTCGGCCCCCTTGTCTCTACCCCTGCATTCATGTATCCATAACCATCCCTTAGGACTGTTACTTATCTAGGTCTCGAACCCCGGCGCCACTTACTCTAGATTGGTTGTTACAGACCCATCAGCTTCCGCTTGATTTTTTTCTCAAACCAATATGTCATACGTGGTGAGTCAGCTCTAACACCATATCAAGAAACCATTTGAGCGAAAAGCTTAAGTATATAATCAAGACCGAACAATAGCTTTTAAGGCTTTTTACATGAAAATCATAATTAGTTATAAAATGACAATTAAATTATACTATCAAAATTAATTCTCAATATGTCACTATTTTCTATATATCACAAATAAGTTATACTTTAATTTAAAAACTTTAGACTTTAGCTCATAAATCCTAAACCTTAAAAAATATAGTCTAGACCTTTTTTTATAAACCCTAATTCTTAAAATATATTAAAAATAATTATTTATTTAGTTTGACATAATTCAAATTATTACTTAACATAATTCTAGAAATTCACTTTTAAAAAATTATCTATAATTATATCAAATCATAATTTTGAATTATATCAAACTAATAAAATCACTATTTTTAAGGATCAGGGTTCATAAATTCGGATCTAAAATATATTGTCTAGGGTTCAGAATTTATGACTTGAATTTTAGAATTTTTAAATATACTTTATTTATCATATATAAAAAATAATAACATATTAGAAATTAAATTTGATAATATGATTTAGTTGTAATTTAGATTAACGTACAAATGCCGTTGAGAAATGCATTCGACTTTGGTATTTTAATATGAAATGTAGGCCAGAGTAGAGAGATATGATTTTATAGCCCAACAACATTAGTCAGCTTCACAAAAGGCTTATATAACCAATTAGGGCCGCCTTTCATATCCACTCCAATATTCCTGGAAATTTACATAGAAATCTCCGATTATAAAATCTATATATAATATAAAACAGTAACTGCGAAACTGAGATTTCATTAACTCTTTTTTTACTGATAAAAAATATAATATATTAATTTTAATTATATTATTATATTTATCTATAAAAAGATTATTTAAAGTAAATGTGAAAATAAAATAATAATATTTAATTTATATAGCACCTTCGTATCATTAATTCTAATTATTAGATTATATTTTTGTTAATATTTATATGTTAAGATGAATCTTTACATCGCACAGGCCAAAAACTAGTTACAATTAAATCATACTACAAAAATTATTTCTTAATATATCACTACTTTCTATATATATTATAAATAAAATATATTTTTATATCCCAATTTATAAATTCTAAACTCAACTTATAAATTCTAAATCTTAAAAAATAGTATATCAATGAATTATTGAACCGAGATGGATTTGAACCAACATAGACATATTGCCAACGAATTAATAGTCTGACTCCATTAACCACTTAGGTATCGCCCAAGAAGAACCAATTCCAGATTTTATTTTTATTTTTATTTTATAAATAATAATAATAATCCACAATCCACTTTCTTTCGTAATACCCTACTCACTGCCTTCTTAAAAGAGAGATGTCCTTACCCTCAATTTACAAATCTTAGTCCTTAAAATATATTAAAAATAATAATTTATTTGGTTTGATATAATTCATATTATTACTTACTTGACATAATTATAGATAATTTCTTAAAATTGAATTTCTCTGTAAAGTTTTCTATAATTATTTTTTACTTTTATTTAAGAAATAATTACAATAATAAGAAACAAATTCTTTTTTTTTTTTTGAGAAAAATCGACTATTATTACGAAACAGAAATATTTTTAATACAAAGAGTCTCGTCTACGTAACTAGGAGCAACAACAACAACACTAAATAAATTAGCATTAGAACCAGAATGACGAGCCATTGAATGGGCCGCTCGGTTCACTAATCTAGAGACAAAAGCCACATAACAACTTGGGCGGATAAGTAATATGTCTTGAATTTCTTGTAAAACAACTCTGAACTCTGTAATGTCATGGACCTTTGTTGACATGCAATCCACCACCTTCTTAGCATCAGTTTCGAACTGAACATTCTGAAATTGGAGTGAAATTACACAGAGTATCGCGTCACAGAGAGCCAACACCTCAGCTAGCGAAGCATGAATGTTGCCTACGACAAACGAGCTACAACACGTAATAAAAGTATGACACAACTCCTGCCGAAACTATTCTCTTAGTGGAAAACGATCACATCGATATTGCACTCAATATAACCCGCAGTTGGCTTCTACCATTGAGCCGTCATTTTTCCCATGCACACCGAACCTTATATATTTAATAAGAAGAAATATTAAATATATAAATATATTTATATTTTATTAAAATTAACTAAAAGTATAATCAAACACGTAAAAATTTAACAATTCTCTATACTGAAAAATTATGCCATGTTATTACAATTTCAATAGTTAATATATAAATTAAATCTCAGGAAAGGAGTTATTTTTTCGAAATTGAAAGCTTTCCTCATCTCATGAACATTTTTTAAAATTTCTGTAATAATTTTGAAACATATATTTATTCAAACATGTAAGTTTTATATAATTACATATGATAAATTAAATTTTAATTAATAATTATATTCATAAATTGAAAATTCAATTTGAATATAGTTTTATGTTTTTGAAACTTATTATAGTATATGCAATATAGTAACTAATTTTAGTTATACAGTTAAAATTAAAACTTTTGATCTTTATTCTTAAATTAGCAAGTATAAAAGTTCGAATCATGTAATATTTGCTTAATATATATTTATCAAAATAGTTAATAATAATAATAGGGCGTTTGGTTCGTGTAATGGTAACAGAATGGAATCGGAAAAGGGAAACAAGAGGAAAGGAATGAAATGATCCTGAATTCTCTTGTTTGTTTGTTTCGGTTCCAAAAATGAATCATATACCTCTAATTCTCTTTGTGACTGTTTGGTTCAAATGAAATAATAAGCTATAATTGTGGATTGTTTTTAACAATAATTTTTTACATACATGTCTGCATTAATAAATTAATTACATGTAAATATAAGAATTAAAATCAGTTACTTCAACTATTAAAATCAAAAGATGATGAAACGGAAGAAACTCAATAAAACTATTCAAAGAAGATGTATAAACATTATATTTTAAAAATAAAATAATCATTTTAAAATAATTAAAAATAAATACTAAAACTGAATAATATGATAAAAGAAAAAAAATTGGCCAAAATTAATTTAAGGGTAAAAAAGTAAAAATAAATAAATACAAGGATTAATAGTGAAATTACACTAGGGATAAAAAAAAAGTATAAATAATATAAGGATGAAAAGGAAAATCAAAAAGTAAAATTTGATCAAAAAAATTTGAGGAAAAAAATTAAAAATATACAAATATAAAGATAAAAAGTGAAATTAATTTAGGGATAAAAATAAATAAATATATGGATTAAAACAAAAATTAAAAAAGAAAATAAATATTAAAGTAGAATTTTATAAAAATGATAGAGGTTCAAGATAATAAATGAGGAAAATGGAATAGAAACCTGCAACAAATGCTCCTAATAATAATGGTATCTTGGAAGAGGAGGAAATGAAAATGGGATGTGAGAAATATTGATAGAGGGCAAGTACTTAGTTTAGTGACCACTTTCACATGTTGGGATCAATTTTATGCTCAAATGTCTCTCTCACTCACTCACATGCTCTTTCACACATCAAATACAAATACAAAAAGTGCACTCCAAATCAATTTTAGACATTTAGTGGCTGACTTGTAACTTTCTTTACTAATTAGTCCTTTGTTTTTAAGTTTGATTTTTGTACGGATTTAGAAAATTACAATTTATATCACTTTAAACAAGTTTAAGGGATAAATGGATCACTATAAGCAAGTTCAAAACGCCAATAGATCGTTTTAAACAAATTCAAATGGTCAATAAGTTATTTTAAGCAAGTTAACGGGTGCTAACAAGACTATAAGTTTAGGGGGCAATCAAGCTTTCTGGACAAGTTCAGGAGAGCTTTTAATGTATATATTAAGCCTTCTTTATATACTATAAACTTTATGTACTCATTCCCGGTCATAAAAGGTGGGAATACAAACAGCTCCCATGTTGGTTTCAAATTTAAAATGCATATTTTTTTTATTATATAATATCTAATTAAATTATTTTTATTATTTATTATCTCAAAAATAAAGTGAATGTTATCTTATCCTGGAAATATCTAGAGTCTACTAATATAAGAGTTTTATAGAGCCTAATTTGTATTATTATTATTATATATGTGATAATTATTTTGAAATAGAAAGAGTATTAAATTTATTTAATCAATATCCATTACAAGAATTTCTAATAAATTGTAGAATATCTAATTAAATTATTTTTATTATATTTATTAGGTCAAAATTCAAGTTAAAGTATTATGGCGTTTCATTTTATAAATTTATTATTGTTATATAAAAACATTAAGATATATGATTGGACATTAACTATTAACTTGAGCTTTTAGTTCAATTGGTTCCATGACATGGTATCATAACTTCTAGACCAAATGATTGAGGATGGTTCTGGCAACCTCATCAATTTATGGAATTAACACATAAAGAGATGCGTCTGTGTTATATATACTGTAAGCCTAAAAGGCATTTACATGTGGGGTATGTCATAGATTAATATAAGATATATGATCGAGCCTTAACTATTAGTTTGAACTTTTAGTTCAATTGGTTTCATGACAAATTTTTTATTTAGCACAGCCCTCAAAAATGTTTAAGACCGAGTACTCATTTCTATGATCATACAAAACTATAGATTCAATGAAGATTTAAAATAAAAATTACAAATCATTGTCAAAAATCGATAAAAAAAATTTTAATGTAACGTGTGAACTCTTAACTTTAAATTCATAAAAAAAATATCAATTCTTGTTAAACTAATCAAATTTTTTTAGCGCATTATCGAATATTTTATAATCATTTAAAACTTTTGAAAGCGAGTTTGAGAAAAAAAAAAAGTAAAAAATATTGAAAAAAATTAGGTACTAATTCAGTTGCCAAATTTTGACATCAATTTGATACCATCAGCTTTAATTTAAAAAATAAATTACAAATCTATACTATATATAATAGCGGAAGCAGAGAGAAATGAGTAGAACTGTTTGAGAGGCATTTTTGATGAGTTGTCAACGTAGTAAAAAATCAAAATTAAAAAGATTTAATTAATTAAAAATAACAGATTTATATTTATAATATATGAAACAATTACTAGCCCATTAATTAAAATAATAAAAGAAAGTAAGAGTTACGGAAAGATGAAAAAACACAAAGCAAAAGAAATCCAAAAGTCACAAATAAATTTCTATATAAAGCATGATAGATAGTATTCCACCATTATATTCATTGGCCATGATAAACAGTATTATATTTCTTAAGGTAATTATTCAATTTTTTTGTATACGTCCTAGTTATTTTGTTCTCAATTGTGTTATTGTTTTATTTTTATTAAACAATATTTGCTATAGTTTCATCTTTCAGATCCATTTCTGTCGTTACCCAGGTTCTATACCTCTCGCTACCTTATCTATATTTTCTTTTTCATAGATTGTAATTCTTTTATATCGTAAATATAATATTTAATTTTAATTGTAGTTTAATTGAATTTTTGGTTTTTCATTGTATTCTAATATATTTCTTAATTAATCTTTTATTTTATTATTATTGTTTCACAAAATTCCAGTTATAAAAAAAATATGAAAATGTATTAAAATTACTAAAAAGTACAAATCATTGAATTTTGTAAAAATAAATAAATCATTCACTCTTAATTAAAATTCTATAAAAAAATTAATCAATTGTTTTCAAAATTAATTTAATTTGAATTATCAATAATATATATATATATATATATATATTAATTTTAAATACACATAATATAAAAAAAAAATCATAGCATGATATAAAATTACTTAAAAGTAAATATGTCAATTTATTTATTTATCTAAATTATATAAAAGTTTTCATATCCCGTGCATCGCACGGATTTTCGACTAGTATTAGATTAATTTATAAAAAAATCGACAACTTAAAACTAAGTTAATTTGAACTAATTGATCCTCTCAAGTTTGAGGGTATTCCAAACTCAATGTATAAACTAATTTTACAATTGATATTGCAGGACTCTCCGGGTGGAAGCCCAATACAAGTAAAGGAGCCAAACCAGAAAAGTTCAATAGATTAAGGGCCCGTTTGGCTTGTCTGCTGTTTGTTGTTGTTATTTATTGTTTGCTGTTACAGTTTGCTATTTGTTGTTACTGTTGGAAAAGTAGAGATCCCCTGGGTTTGTAAAAAGTTATTTTTCATATATGAAAAGGCAAACAACAGCTGCTAACATCTAAAACTCTACTTTTCAATATAAAAAGGCAAACATGCGGTTTAGAAGTAGTAAACAAACACCCCCTAATACACTCAACGAAGGGTATTTAGTACATCTGGCAATTATCGTATTCGAGTCGTGTTCGTGTCGTGTCATTTTGGGTTCGTATTAAAAAATGTAAACTCAAACCCAACCCAAAAACTTTCGTGTCACAATCGTGTTAACCTGTTCGGATTAGTATCGATTTCATGTCGTGTTTTCGAATTACATGTAATCAATGTTATACAACTCGAACCGGCCGATTGGACCGGTTGAACCGAGAACCGGCCAGATCTCCGGTCCGAATTGCACTGGTTTGTTGCAAATGCAACAAACCGAAAAGAACCGGATCCAGCGATTTGACCGGTAACCGGTGTGACCCCGGTTTGAACTTTCACGTGCACAACACTTGTTTTCCTTCAACCTTTGGTATGAAACTTTATTTTGGGTTGTTTACATAGAAGTCATTTGTAATAATATTAGTATTTAATCAATATTGATAAACTAATCTTTAATATATCAAAACCATTAAAACTTATTCTACAAATGTCAACCGGTTAACTGATTTTTTTTTTAGAAAATAATTACTCATTTTCTAATTCATATAAAAGTGTGGGGGTTGAATTTGACAAAATGAAAAGAGGATTACTCCAATTGATAATATTAAAAAATAAGGCGGATATAATTCTAAATATTTTTTAAAATCTGTAATTCTATCTAAATTTGTCATAATACTAACCGTGGATTTGTTTTCCTCCTCCTTCCGAGGTGGGATACTTATTTTAACAATAGCAAATCTTATACCATCTAAAATGGTGTTTTGTATTCCCAATTGCTTTCTCTTATGTTTATATTGCTGAGTTGAAAGCGGTAATTTTTGCAGTTGACTAGTTTGGGAGAAGAACTGGCACAAACTTTGGATTGAATCTGACTCTTTGTTAGTGGTCAATAAATTAAAGTCACATTCTACCAACGTTCCTTGGTCTGTCCATCAAGACTGGTTGAAATGTCTACAACAGTGCTCGCAGATATCCGTCATGATTACCCACATATACAGAGTCGGGTTGCTGATGCTTTAGCATGCTTCGGCATCTCCTCCTCCTCCGGCATTACGTGGTGGCAATTGGCTCCGCATTTCTGCCACTCACTGCTTTTTAATGATATCTGTAATGTTGGTCACTTTAGATTTCACTGATTTATTTGTTTTTTGTTTTTTTGTTTGTTACTTTGTTTTTCTGTTTCTCCCCTGTGTTACATTATTTTATTTTATTTTTAATAATATCGGGTTTTCAGTGCGTGCTCTTGGGGTGTCAACCTAGTTGGGATTCCAGGATCATTGCTACTGTATCGTCTCAACCTCTATAAAAAAAATATGTCCTTTCCTCATTAATTTTTTTTTTTTTAAGAATTCTTGACTTCTTATTATGTATACGTTATAAAAACAATTTCAAATTAATTATGCCATGCCATGGGTATGTATTTGTTATATATAATTTACAAAAAAATATTTTCAAATTAGTTATATATATATATATATATATATATATATTATTTATTTATTACATCATCCGGTCTAACCAATTTGAGCCATCTGATCCGACCAAGTGACATTTGACCTAATCATAAATTCGGTTTGGTGTCCGGTCCAGTTCTGATAACATTGCATGTAATTATGTTATGTTTATATATTAATAATAACTTTTAAAAATATAAGAAGATATGACTTTATGTCATATTTAGATTAGTATTTTAACTTTAACTATTGAAAAGTTCGCTAATATCATGTTAGAGGTCATATAATGTGTTTATAACAATTTAGGAGGTTCAAATTATATTTGCAAGTAAAAAATTGTAATTTTATTATCTTTATTAATAAAATGACATATAAAAACATAAGAAAATATAACAATAATTTTAAATATTCATGTCATTTCGTGTTGTTTTCGGATTAGCATATCAACACTAACCCAACCCAAAAATTTATGTGTCAGTTTCGTGTCAATCCAAAAATGACGCATTACCTACTAAACTCATATACTAAAATTGCTTATTGATTTTGTGTCATATAACATGATCATGTGTACTTTTGTCACCCCTAATATTTAGGTATTTCTACATTATCCATGCTTATATATGGGAAGGAGTTATTTTTGTATGATATCTTTATTAAATTTAGGGATAAAGATGAAATTTAATCTAATGTTTTAAGAGAAAGCAAATTTAACCTTAACATATGAATTAGTGTAAATTTAAATCTAACATTTCTAAATAAGATCATTTTTCAAGATATATTTAAATTAATAATTCAAATTAACTAGCTAAATGGTTACTAAAAGTATTTAAAAGACTTCTTAAATCGCAAGGAGTTTTTTTTTTTTTTTTAATCGAGACTCGTGAACATTTTGAACTTCTATAATAATGTTTTAATCTATATTTATTTAAATATGCAAGTTTTGGTTTTTTAATCTATATTCATGTTTTGGGGATTTTTTCCAGTTTTTCGCAAGAAAATTTGCTCATTGTTACTTTGTTTTGGTTTTTTGTATATTAAATAAGTTTTTTTTATTAATCTAATCTATATATATATATAATATAAAACAGTAACGATAGAGCTGAGGTGTCACTTCCTCATTTTTTACTGATAAAAAATATAATATAATATATAATATATTAACTTTAGTTATATTATTATATTTATTTATAAAAAGATTATTTTATCCGTACTATATCTAAGAGTTCTACAGAATTTAAATTAATCCCTAAAATCTCTCTAATTCTCTGCATATGTATATCTAAAAGTTCTATATAATTTAAATTAATCCCTAAAATTTCTCTAATTCTCTGCATATCTATATATAATATAAAACAGTAACGATGAAGCTGAAGTTTCACTTCATTATTTTTTATTGATAAAAAATATAATATAATATATAATATATTAATTTTAATTATATTATTATATTTAAAAAAGATTATTTAAATTAAATGTGAAAATAAAATAATAATATTTAATTCATATAGCACACCTTTATATCATTAATTGTAATTATTAAATTATATTTTTGTTAATATTTATTTATTAAGATGAATCAGTGAATCGCACGGGTCAAAAACTAGTATTATAGTAGGTTTGATAGTTTCTCTTTTTTTTAAGTATTTTCTTCTTTTTTTTGTATTTTTCCATATGTGGATGGTCGTAGTCTTTCTCCCTATACGAGTGATTGTGGTTTGTCCCTCTATATGAATGTTATCATATTTATCTTCATAGAAAAACATAAGAGTTTTATCTACTATCACATTAATCTTGCTCATTAAAAGTTTATAAAGTTATTGCTGAAGAAAAAAATTCTAAAGTCGATTCTGGATAAAGTTTGTTTCTTGTCATTGTGCCAAAAACAGTTTCAAGCACTGTTTACCATTTTTTTTATCACGATCTATACTATTTAATATGCAGATTTAAACTCATTTGATGTATTTTTGGATTATAATTTTTCAATTACTTATGTCGAGATGTAGCATTTTTTTATAAATAAAATAACTATTTATTTTCCAATATATATATAACAAAAGAGTAAAAATTCATTAATAATAATAATAATAATAATAAAATCTCAAACATCCTATCCTAAGAGAGGGGGAAATGGATATGGGAATGAAAAATGAAAATGGGATAAATGTTCATGAACTGAAACTGAAGATCGGCAACAAATTTAGTGACGCAAAAAGAAAAAAAGGTGTCCAGGATATCCTCCACACTCACATGTTGGATCATTTTTATTTTGGATATATATGTAATCTTATGTCTCACCCACATGCTCATGCATCCTCTTTCGCACTATACGTCGTCTGCACCAAATTACCAATTCAGAAAATTATATATAGATATATAAATAAAATCAATTTATACAATAAGAGTCCGTTTGGTATCACGTAATACAATGCAATGTAATCAAATTTGTAATGTAATCAAATTTGCAATGTAATGGAATGGAATAGTAATTCTATTACCATGTTTGGTTGATAAATTAAAAAACAACTAGTTTTTGACCCGTGCGATGCACGGATTCATCTTAATATATAAATATTAACAAAAATATAATTAATAATTACAATTAATGATATAAAAAAAGAGGAAGTGACACCTCAGCTCCATCGTTACTGTTTTATATTATATATAGATATGCAAAGAAATAGAGAGATTTTAGGGACTAATTTAAATTATGTAGAACTTTTAGATATAGATATGCAGAGAATTAGAGAGATTTTAGAGATTAATTTAAATTCTGTAGAACTCTTGGATATAGTACGGATAAAATAATCTTTTTATAAATAAATAAGAATAATATAACTAAAGTTAATATATTATATTTTTTATTATATTTTTTATTAGTAAAAAAGGAGGAAGTGACACCTCAGCTCCATCGTTACTGTTTTATATTATATATAGAATATAGATATGCAGAGAATTAGAGGGATTTTAGGGATTAATTTAAATTATGTAGAACTTTTAGATATAGATATGCAGAGACTTAGAGAGATTTTATTGATTAATTTAAATTATGTAGAACTTTTAGATATAGATATGCAGAGAATTAGAGAGATTTTAGGGATTAATTTAAATTATGTAGATCTCTTAGATATAGTACAGATAAAATAATCTTTTTACAAATAAATATAATAATATAACTAAAGTTAATATATTATATTTTTTATTATATTTTTTATCAGTAAAAAAGGAGGAAGTGACACCTCAGCTCCATCGTTACTGTTTTATATTATATATAGATATGCAGAGAATTAGAGAGATTTTAGGGATTAATTTAAATTCTGTAGAACTCTTAGATATAATACGGATAAAATAATCTTTTGATAAATAAATATAATAATATAACTAAAGTTAATATATTATATTTTTTATTATATTTTTTATCAGTAAAAAAGGAGGAAGTGACACCTCAGCTCCATCGTTACTGTTTTATATAGAATATAGATATGCAGAGAATTAGAGAAATTTTAGGGATTAATTTAAATTATGTAGAACTTTTAGATATAGATATGCAGGAAATTAGAGATATTTTAGGGATTAATTTAAATTATATATAACTTTTAGATATAGATATGCAGATAATTAGAGAGATTTTAGGGATTAATTTAAATTATGTAGATCTCTTAGATATAGTACAGATAAAATAATCTTTTTATAAATAAATATAATAATATAACTAAAGTTAATATATTATATTTTATATTATATTTTTTATCAGTAAAAAAGGAGGAAGTGACACCTCAGCTCCATCGTTACTGTTTTATATTATATATAGATATATAGATATGCAGAGAATTAGAGAGATTTTAGGGAGTAATTTTAATTATGTAGAACTTTTAGATATAGATATGCAGGGAATTAGAGATATTTTAGGGATTAATTTAAATTATGTATAACTTTTAGATATAGATATGCAGAGAATTAGAGAGATTTTAGGGATTAATTTAAATTATGTAGATCTCTTAGATATAGTACAGATAAAATAATCTTTTTACAAATAAATATAATAATATAACTAAAGTTAATATATTATATTTTATATTATATTTTTTATCAATAAAAAAGGAGGAAGTGACACCTCAGCTCCATCGTTACTGTTTTATATTATATATATAGATATGCAGAGAATTAGAGAGATTTTAGGGACTAATTTAAATTATGTAGAACTTTTAGATATATATATGCAGAGAATTAGAGAGATTTTAGGGATTAATTTAAATTATGTAGAACTCTTAGATATAGTACGGATAAAATAATCTTTTTATAAATAAATATAATAATATAACTAAAGTTAATATATTATATTTTATATTATATTTTTTATCAGTAAAAAAGGAGGAAGTGAAACCCCAGCTCCATCATTACTGTTTTATATTATATATAGATTTTTTATCAGTAAAAAAGGAGGAAGTGACACCTCAGCTCCATCGTTACTGTTTTATATTATATATAGATATGCAAAGAATTAGAGAGATTTTAGGGACTAATTTAAATTATGTAGAACTTTTAGATATAGATATGCAGAGAATTAGAGAGATTTTAAGGATTAATTTAAATTATGTAGAACGTTTAGATATAGATATGCAGAGAATTAGAGAGATTTTAGGGATTAATTTAAATTCTGTAGAACTCTTAGATATAGTACGGATAAAATAATTTTTTTATAAATAAATATAATAATATAACTAAAGTTAATATATTATATTTTTTATTATATTTTTTATCAGTAAAAAAGGAGGAAGTGACACCTCAGCTCCGTCGTTACTGTTTTATATTATACATAGATTATTACAATTAATGATATAAAAAAAGAGGAAGTGACACCTCAGCTCCATCGTTACTGTTTTATATTATATATAGATATGCAAAGAAATAGAGAGATTTTAGGGACTAATTTAAATTATGTAGAACTTTTAGATATAGATATGCAGAGAATTAGAGAGATTTTAGAGATTAATTTAAATTCTGTAGAACTCTTGGATATAGTACGGATAAAATAATCTTTTTATAAATAAATATAATAATATAACTAAAGTTAATATATTATATTTTTAATTATATTTTTTATTAGTAAAAAGGAGGAAGTGACACCTCAGCTCCATCGTTACTGTTTTATATTATATATAGAATATAGATATGCAGAGAATTAGAGGGATTTTAGGGATTAATTTAAATTATGTAGAACTTTTAGATATAGATATGCAGAGACTTAGAGAGATTTTATGGATTAATTTAAATTATGTAGAACTTTTAGATATAGATATGCAGAGAATTAGAGAGATTTTAGGGATTAATTTAAATTATGTAGATCTCTTAGATATAGTACAGATAAAATAATCTTTTTACAAATAAATATAATAATATAACTAAAGTTAATATATTATATTTTTTATTATATTTTTTATCAGTAAAAAAGGAGGAAGTGACACCTCAGCTCCATCGTTACTGTTTTATATTATATATAGATATGCAGAGAATTAGAGAGATTTTAGGGATTAATTTAAATTCTGTAGAACTCTTAGATATAATACGGATAAAATAATCTTTTGATAAATAAATATAATAATATAACTAAAGTTAATATATTATATTTTTTATTATATTTTTTATCAGTAAAAAAGGAGGAAGTGACACCTCAGCTCCATCGTTACTGTTTTATATAGAATATAGATATGCAGAGAATTAGAGAGATTTTAGGGATTAATTTAAATTATGTAGAACTTTTAGATATAGATATGCAGGAAATTAGAGATATTTTAGGGATTAATTTAAATTATATATAACTTTTAGATATAGATATGCAGATAATTAGAGAGATTTTAGGGATTAATTTAAATTATGTAGATCTCTTAGATATAGTACAGATAAAATAATCTTTTTATAAATAAATATAATAATATAACTAAAGTTAATATATTATATTTTATATTATATTTTTTATCAGTAAAAAAGGAGGAAGTGACACCTCAGTTCCATCGTTACTGTTTTATATTATATATAGATATATAGATATGCAGAGAATTAGAGAGATTTTAGGGAGTAATTTTAATTATGTAGAACTTTTAGATATAGATATGCAGGGAATTAGAGATATTTTAGGGATTAATTTAAATTATGTATAACTTTTAGATATAGATATGCAGAGAATTAGAGAGATTTTAGGGATTAATTTAAATTATGTAGATCTCTTAGATATAGTACAGATAAAATAATCTTTTTACAAATAAATATAATAATATAACTAAAGTTAATATATTATATTTTATATTATATTTTTTATCAATAAAAAAGGAGGAAGTGACACCTCAGCTCCATCGTTACTGTTTTATATAGAATATAGATATGCAGAGAATTAGAGAGATTTTAGGGATTAATTTAAATTATGTAGAACTTTTAGATATAGATATGCAGGAAATTAGAGATATTTTAGGGATTAATTTAAATTATATATAACTTTTAGATATAGATATGCAGATAATTAGAGAGATTTTAGGGATTAATTTAAATTATGTAGATCTCTTAGATATAGTACAGATAAAATAATCTTTTTATAAATAAATATAATAATATAACTAAAGTTAATATATTATATTTTATATTATATTTTTTATCAGTAAAAAAGGAGGAAGTGACACCTCAGTTCCATCGTTACTGTTTTATATTATATATAGATATATAGATATGCAGAGAATTAGAGAGATTTTAGGGAGTAATTTTAATTATGTAGAACTTTTAGATATAGATATGCAGGGAATTAGAGATATTTTAGGGATTAATTTAAATTATGTATAACTTTTAGATATAGATATGCAGAGAATTAGAGAGATTTTAGGGATTAATTTAAATTATGTAGATCTCTTAGATATAGTACAGATAAAATAATCTTTTTACAAATAAATATAATAATATAACTAAAGTTAATATATTATATTTTATATTATATTTTTTATCAATAAAAAAGGAGGAAGTGACACCTCAGCTCCATCGTTACTGTTTTATATTATATATAGATAGATTATAAAATGTAATTACCGTTACAATACTTATATTTGTTTAATTAAATATAATTATAAAATTTTATATACATAATTAAAATCAACTAAAAACATGAAAAATGAGAAAACACGAAAAATATGAATTGCAAACTCTCGTGTTTTTGCGCTTTTTCCGTTTTTTCCATTTTTGGGGTTTTTCATTTTTTCGTGTTTTTCAATTTTCATGTTTTTTATTTCCATTTTTCATGTTTTTCTAATATTTTTGTTTTATCATTTAATCAGAACTGAGTATAATAAATATTAATAATAAAAATACAAGAGTTAGTCGTAATGACGATTCATGCATATTCTTTATGTAATGGTCATTACATCAATTTGTAAAGAAAAATTGAATGATGTATTTATGATTCCATTACAACAAAAGTAATATGGCTAAACATGGTAATGAGTCTCTATTGTAATAGGCATTCCATTACAACATTCATTACGACGTACCAAACGGAGCCTAAGGATCAATGACATTACTACGAGAAAAATGGGTGTGGAAAAAAATTGATAACTATTTGATAAATACACAGTTAAAAAAAATAAAAATATATATATGTATATTTTGTTATATTGAAAATTACTGTTATTTTTATCAAATAATAATAATAATAATAGTTTGTAAGAGCTATTTTTTCCAAAACCTACAAATTATAACTTTCGATGAAAGTAATTTTACGAGCTTTCATAATTTTTAAAGAAAACAATTGTATATTTATTTATTTTTTGAATAAAACAAAAAAAACTGCTTTTAAGATTTGAGAAAGCAAACCCGCAATGCTAAACTGGCTTGTGGAAGAGATGTAAGTTTCTTTTAGGCTTAATGTTTCATCTGCCTCCTGAATTTGTCTAAAAAGTTTGTTTGACCGTTGTAGGTGTCGCGGCCTCGCCCAGAAGACCCGGGGGGTGGACACCATTGACGACAGATGCTGTGATTGGCGCCGAAAGAAACCAATCGCGGAATCAAGCTGCTCGGCAAGGCCGGAGCTCGGAGTATAGAAGAGTCGCCACCCACGAATGGGAAATGAACACCGATCCCTTGCGGGAGACCGGTGATGGTTCGGGAAATTTAGGTACGAGCCGAGAAGGCTAGCTCCTTTCCGGAGAAAGGCTACTAGGCACCCCGACATCGCCCGGTTCTGAACCACCGGCCTCCTACTTAGCATATTAGGCGCTAACGAACTAATCGCATATTTCTTTAAGTTTAAAATTCATTTGAAACCTTTTCTTTCTTGTTTTGAAAACCGTTTTAAGCATATATTATTGAAACCCATTTAGTAAAGAATCACCCATTTGCATGAATTTAGAGTATGTAGAAGAAGGAGGGAGGTAGAAGAATTGAAGAATTACAACATGAAATGTACTTTGAGCTACACATTAAGTCTAAACTAATCTTCACTCCCCAAAAACGTGTTTATTTACATGGTCCGTGCCTTAATCGTCATTGGAACGCTTTAGGCACGTTTCAAAACCCTGTTGGCTAACTTGCTTATTACTAGGGATGGCAACGGGTAGTGTACCCGCGGGTACCCGGCACTACCCGACCCTAATGGAACTACCCGTACCCTGTATAAAAGGGTATGGGAAGGGTATGGGATCAAAATAGTTACCCGTTAGGGTAATGGGACGGGTATGGGAATACCCCCCAGGGTACCCGGTACCCGTTACCCGTCATAAATTTTTTTATATATTAAAAAAATTATTGTTTTTTAGATGTAATATTTGAGATTTTAAACCCCAACCTTTTGTTTTTCAACCATTGAGTGATACCACTAAGCTACTTATTCTTATTGATTAAGGTTCAATTTGTTCAATTTTTAGATAAATGATTTATTAAATTTATACTTTGTTAAATTTGTAATATTTTTTATTTTATTTATTGATTTTTAACGGGTAAGGGTACCCGTGGGTACCCGCGGATTAAATGGGAATGGTATGGGATGCAAAAAATATACCCGTTAGGGTAATGGGACGGGTACGGGTAATTAAAAAATAAACGGGTAAGGGTCTGGGATTGGCACTACCCGCGGGTACCCTACCCGTTGCCATCCCTACTTATTACTCGAATCGCCATTGGAACAACTCGAGTGCTTGAAAACATGAAAGATGTACATTCAACCGAAAACATGATTAAGCATACAAGTCCATTTTATTTTTGTATAAAAACCGTTTAAAGCACAAAACGATTCAAAACTCTATCGTTTACAAGAAAACGATTTTAATTACAAGGTTCGCTTAATCCGTCGTTGGAACGGATTAAGGTTTCAAAACATGACGTTTAGAAAACCATTAGGAACCGAAAAGAAGTTAAAAACTCCTATTTACATTTTGAAAGTCTTCAAATGCCTTTAATTTATATAATCTAATTGAAATCTTTTTTATGGCTCATTTTTTCCATTTTCACTCACTTTAATCCTTACTTGGACATAATTACAACAATGAATAAATTAAATTCAAAAAAACCCCACCATAATACTTTTGAAATATATATACATTTTGGTAAAAAAATGGTATTTATACCTATAGATTAAAAATGAGGTAAATAAGAGATACATATACTATGATAGTTAATAAGTAAAAATCATATTGAAAACAATACTTTAATTAAAAACAAGTAAAAACAATGAACAAGGTTCATAAAAAATAAAAAAATAACTTTTAATCCCAAAATAACTATTATGATAAATATATAAAAAATAACCCTCCCCAAATATACATTAAATACAAATAATAAAAAATACCATTTAATGACCTAAAAGTATCTATTAATTAATTATCCCCGGCAAGCTAGTAACTGATCCAGATATTATATCGGATTGATCCCTCGGTTGGTCACTGACGAAGATAACGGCTCTCTTCTCAGACGGCCTGATGCCACCGAAATCAAAGTCGCAGTTATGGTAATGGATGGCTCTAGCGCACCGGGTCCGGATGGCTTCACAGGGGCGCAAAGTTCAACAGTGCATTGCGGTTGCGTCGGAAGGGGTGAATTGTATTAATAAGCGCTGTTTTGGAGGAAATATGGCGTTTAAGGTCGACATCAAGAAAGCTTTTGACACACTGGACTGGAATTTCCTGCTTGAGGGTCCAAGGGGTTACTTTGCCTGTTCCCAGGGGGTTCGCCAGGGTGATCCATTATCCCCCCATCCTCTTTGGAATTGCGGAGGATTATCTAAGCCGGCTTATCTCAAGCTCAGTGTTGGATGGATTACTGTCGCCTATGCAATATACATCTTGAGGCCCTATGTGATCAGATTTCTGCAAAATTTGCAAATTGGATGGGTTCTTCCCTCTCTATGGCTGGGCGGCTTACACTAGTTAACTTCGTGATTACAGGCTCGCTTACTCACTCCTTCTCGGTTTATAAATGGCCACAAGGGCTCCTGAAAAAGGCTCTCTGCACAGATGCAGAATTTTGTCTGGAGTGGCAGTATACTCTCAAGGAAACTTGTTACGGTGCCATGGTCTATTTGTCATAAACCGTTGCATTCTGGTGGCCTTGGTATTAAAGAATTAGCTAGGTTTAACACTGATTTGCTAGGAAAACTGGCTTGGGGGTTGGTAGCGGAGAACTCTCCATGGCTGAGGCTGCTTCGCTGAAGATTCCTCTACCCGGCTGGCATACTAAAAGCTCAGGTGGCAATGTCGACAGTATGGCACTCGATTAAGCCAGCTTACAGGCTACTACGGGATCATAGTGCATGGTTTATCGGGGTAGATTCTAACCTAAATTTCTGAACGTCGGAATGGATCAACCCAACTATTGCAAGCAGGCTAGACATCCCGCAGTCTTTGCAACGAGGGCTGACTCAACGGGTTGATGAGTTCTTGATAGGGGATCACTGGGAGAATCTGGATCAATTGCCGGATGAAATTATGGCTACGATTGAACAGGTTGGACAGATAGGCTCAGTTGATGAGTGCATATGGAAGCCGGCGGATAAAGGGATTTTCACTTTGAAGCTCTTCTATAGGTGGATGGGAGAAGAAACACCTGCGGATCCTGTGTTTCGTTTCTTATGAAATAAATTCGTTCCGCCGGCTCATTCGTTCTGCGCTTGGAGAGCGTTCTAGGGTTATCTTCCGACTCATGACATGCTACAGAAGCGGGGTATACCAGTGGTTTCCCAGTGTTGTTTTTGTGAAGAAAAATTGGAAATGTTACAGCACATCCTGGTCGAGTGAAAATTTGCCAAAGCACTTTGGGGAAGCGTTTCATCACTATTCGAGAGACGCTTACACATCGATGGTACATACAGGGAAATGGTTAAGTGGGCAGCGAAGCAAAGGTTCAGTTCGCAAATTAAGGTACTCTGGATTAGTTCAGTCATTCATTTGTCTTGGGTGATTTGGTATCTCCGTAATGAATGTGTATTCAATGACAACCCGCCTAACATTCATCACGCCTTAAAACTGCTTTGGAACAACATAAGCAGGCCTGATCATTTCCGTATTGGTAACGTTTGGAACTCTACTACGAAACTAGAAATTCTGTTCCATTTGAACATTATCCCGCGCTGCTCGCGTGCTCCGAGAGTAATCGTTGTACGATGGATGCCACCACCGACGGGTTGGATCAAGGCTAACTACGATGCCTCGGTCTCAGGCTCTTCTACTGGCTGTGGCAGAGTATTCAGGAATGAGTTTAGACAGGTTCTGGGTTGTTTTGCTGCTACTGTGGCAGATCTGCTAGTATACTTGGCGGAATTACGAGCTGCACTATCGGCAATTAGATTAGCAGGTACTCGAGGTTGGCGTAATATCTGGTTAGAAAGCGATTCCACCTACGTAGTCTCTTTATTCAGGAATCCGACACAGGCGGTTCCATGGATTTTTTAGGAGGATTGGAATAATTGTCAACAACTTATATCTGGGATAAGGTTTGTGGTTACCCATACGCTGCGGGAGGGTAATTGCGTCGCCGACGCATTGGCCAATCACGCTAGACTTGGTCACTCAAATACGTGGTGGGGTGAATACCCTTCTTTTTGTAACAGCCTAGTCTTAGCTGACTTGATAGGTAGAGACAATTTTCGGTTCTCTTAACGCCTATATGGCGGAATCTTTTTGTATTCTTTCATTTTTTATTTATTTATTAATTCATTCGGGTCCTTGGTCTTGGGTTCTAGGGGTGCCAGCATAGTTGGGATGTCCAGAATTCGGGTCTCAATCCCCCGCTTCCAATAAAAAATAACTAATATAACTTGAATATACCAAAAAACTATATATCTATATATATATATATATATATATATATATATATATATATATATATATATATATATATATATATACATGTGATTTTACAAACCTAAGTTAATACAAACAATGTTTAAATAGGAAATAAATAGACTTATGATAAGTAATTATTAGTTATATACCCTAAAAATAATTTTAATAAATATATTACATAACCATACATATATATATATAAAGGACCAAATATCAAAAAGTTAAGAAAAAGGGCTTAAAAGGGCATTTTTTAAGTTTCAGCAGCTTTACCGACGGAACATCCGTCGCTAAACTGCTCTGAGTGACAGAAAAGACAGATTTACAGAAACAGTCCTTATACTTTCCATATTTATTAAAAAGCTTTAGATATACTCTATTCTATCATTTTGGTCCCCGAACTACCCAAATCGGGTCATAGTCTATACGGAGCCTCCCAAAACGATATTTTTATTTCAAAACGTTAGTTAGGAAACACACTTTTAAATTCTATATTTACAACGTTTTAGTCCCGAACTACCCTTAAACCGGGTCACGGTTCGTATTGAGACTCAAAACGAGGTTTTCTATTTTAAAACAAAACCAAATGTTTATTTAATACGAGACGGAAATTAAATAAATACAAAAGAATAAATAAAGGTGAAATAAATAACTAGAATTATAAATAAAATAAATAAATAAACAAAAATATAAATAAAATAAATAAACGAAATAAATAAATTAAATGAGTCTAGTCCTCAGATAATACCTCAAGATCGGTATTTGACAGCTGGTGTCGGTTGATTCCACGAGTTATGGTTTTTGGTGTTTTTGTCAAATATTTAACTTTTGGAAATTTTCAATTTTTTAGGAAAAAAAATATTTTCTCCCAAAAATTTACTATCTCTCTCTAAAAATATTTTTTCTAGAAAGAGATTCTCCAAAAAATCCCCCCTCCAAATGCATGGGGATCTGTGCCTTTTATAGGCACGGATCCCAAGGTTGAGCGTACATGTCCGAAGGCGTCGGGCATGTACGCTCAACCTATGTTGAGCGTCGCCCACCCCTCATCGGGCGACGCTCAACATACGTTGGGCTACGCCCAACACTCGTTGGGCGTCGCCCAACGTAGGTTGGGCGCACGCCCTAGTTGGGCGTACGATTAACGCTTGTTGGGCAATGCCCCCCGTGCATTGGGCGTTCATCCAACGAGTTGGGCGATGCCCAACGAGCGTCGGGCGTGCGTTAAACGCCCGTCGGACGAGCGTTTGACGCGCCGAGCTCCGCATCTAGCACGCGAGGGACAATGCTCGCCTTCTGGGAGCGATGTTCGTCATCCGTCGATCGACATCCGACTTCCGGGGTCTTCTCGTCCACCGACACACCGGTGAACATACCTGACGTCATCCGGGAGATACCGAATTTGCTAGTGGGACTCACAATTGCCGGCTCTCAGAGATTCTTCTTGATTTAAATTTTCAAACTAATGGAATCAACCGCTTTGACCGTCTTATCGTGGGATTTCGTCACAGGTCCTCCGAATCGGTGTCTACAGTTGCCCATACTTTCCTATTTTGACAGTAATGTGTGTGCTTTTTCGAAAACCATTTTCATAAATACAACACATGCAATGTGAAACATATTAAAGTAAAAGACACATATAGAGTGGGAGGAGAAATGCATGACCTCCACGTCGTGGGTCTTCAACTTGTCCCCAGTCCTTGCATCGGCTGCGAGCGTTGATCTCTCTGCGTGATTCCTTGTCCCCAGTCTCTAAATCGACCATCCAACCCTAGTCTCTAAATCGACCGCAGATATATAGCTCTTTCTAGCGACCCTAGTCTCTAAATCGGCCGCAGGTATATAGCTCTTTCTAGAGACCCTAGTCTCTAAATCGACCGCAGGCATATAGCTCTTTCTAGCGACCCTAGTCTCTAAATCGACCGCATGTATATAGCTCTTTCTAGCGACCCTAGTCTCTAAATCGACCGCAGGTATATTGCTCTTTCTAGTGACCCTAGTCTCTAAATCGACCGCAGGTATATAGCTCTTTCTAGCGACCATAGTCTCTAAATCGACCGCATGTATATAGCTCTTTCTAGCGACCCTAGTCTAAATCGACCGCAGGTATATATCTTGTTTAGGTCTCTAAATTGACCCTAAAGCGAGTGCTCACATGAGTGATTTTGAATTTTGACTTACCGCCGTTGGTATTTTGACTGAAGTTACTGTTTCGTGTACTGAAATCGTTGAGAGGAATGACCTTACCCTTTCGTCCGGAGTCTTTTTGGGCTAAAAATTATTTTTCTATTGACTATCGTCTGTATATTGACTGGCGCCACTGTTCTGTAAATTTTTACTATCGTCTAGAGTCGTCTCCCTTAATAACAGTCACTACTTAGCAAAAACGCAGGCTGAAACGGACTGTGGATCGGAGATTTGTGCACCTGGTAATTATTTATTTACTTTTCACCTTTATGTCACATCGTACCTTTTCTCTTATTACAAAAATGCCATTTTTTACCCTTATAAAAGGGTGATGGGGGTCAATTTTAACCCCACACCTTCTCTCTCTTCTTCTCTCTTTCTTTCACTATCATTTGAGTTCTTTGCGATGACGTCAACGAAGTATGATGGTACGAAGGGTATGAAGGCGGCTTTCGAGGATCTACTGCACATTGTTCCTTTCCAAAACCCGGACTCCCACCTTAGTAGGACCAACCAAAATCAGGTAATTGCCTCTTTTGTCTATTTTTGCAAGGACTCTTAGGCTTTAGCAAACCCGCTTGAACATTATTTGCATGTCAACATTTAAAATGCTTGAGAATCCTTTAGCTAGAAAACGCGAATCTTATGCATTGTGAATATCCTTCGTGATTATGAATTTCATTCATGATTAGTGGAAAAATTTTCTCCTTTGTGTTTTTTTTCTTTTTTAAATTTTTTTTCGAAATCATGAATTTTATGCATGTGAATAGTAAAAACGTGAATAGTGTACATGAATAGTCACAATGCGAATAGTGCATGTGAATAGTAAAAACGTGAATAGTGCATGTGAATAGTAAAAACGTGAATAGTAAAAAGATATATTGAATTAAATAACCCCCAAAAGATAAACACCACAATTGGTTTAAATTTGCCGCAAATGCGAGGAAGAATATAACCCCAAAGAATAACGAATTTTTAGTTAAATTTTACGTGAATGCACGTGAAAATAGAACTTTAACGAATAACGAACTTAGCTAAAATTCTACGTGAATGAATGTGAGAACAAAACCTTAAAGAATGACTAACCAAGTTAAACCCTACGTGGATGCATGTGAGAATAAAACTTTAACAACAAATAACGATAGAACCATAACGAACGACGAACTAAGTGAATGTACGTGAGAATAAAACTTTAAAGAGTAACGAACTTCATCAAATTCTACGCTTATTTGGACCATTCTTTCTCAGAGTATTGCCATATCTGGGTCTACCGAGGGCATTCTTCACTGGATTGCGTTGCTTCCTGCGACGGTGAGGGATCGCATGCGGGAGTTAGGTTTTGAGTCCTTCATCTTGGCCTTACCGCGGGCCAATGTCGTGTGTGATAGGCAGGCCCAACGGGCACTATGCGAGAGGTGGGTGGACTCCACCCATACGTTCCATCTTCCATTCGGAGAGATGACCATCTCACCCCGAGATTTCTCCTTATTGACCAGGTTACGGGGTAACGCTGTGCCGATACCTTTCCATTTTGACATGGTTCGTCCCTTTGTCGACCCCGATGAGATTGTCGTTTTGCTTGGTCCCGGGGTTCATTTGAGCGAGGGCTCCACTCCTTTGAGATTCGTTACCACCTTTCGACTATTGAGCAGACGGGACTTTTGTATGACGGATGACGTGGACCAGGTTACCCGTAGCTTCCTCCTTTATACGCTGGGTGAGACGATCTTCCGTACTCAGAGTGGGGGTGTGCACGCGGGGCTTGTTGGGGTTTAGTGTCCTATAGACAATTGTTCTAGGATATGAACTAAATGTAAATGAACTGTTCTTTATATCATTTGTTTTAATAAGATATGGTTTCATAACTATATAAAGGCAACCTCTTTTAAGAACTAAATAAGTCTAATAAAAGGAAATCTCTAAGTTTGTTTAAAGTGATTATAAAGTGTTCATACAAGCATGAAGTGAGACAAAACTTTATAATAAACTAATAAACTTAAAACCACCCCAAGTCAAGTAATATGTTTAGAAATAGGATTGACATATCACTGCTGAGACTTGCATGTAACAATGTTTTCTGTCGAGACAGAGAGCTGATCTCACAAGCTTCAGATATGCAGATATCTGGACAGTTACATGGATCCGATGAAAGGGAGTTCATTAGGATTGGGGACCCGACTTGAGATAACAGGATGGGTAGATTTATCCTTGTCACCTGTTCATCTCATTGGTATTAATAGGTATAAGTAATCCTAAGACTCAAAGGAATGTTAATTAGTGATTCTGGATTATGGAATATGATGCTTTGATCCTGTTGTAACACGATCCATAACAGAGATGACTCTAAGGTGTGAACGGCAGACGTTGGGTATCATAGGAAGTAATTGCAGGATAGTTATACATTTGATTGAGCATTTCACTCCCGATAAATGGGAGATACGTCCAAGGATCGCTTGTGGAAGACTTGACTCTAAATCCTTGCAAGGTGGTAGCTTAAGACTTGAAATGCAGATTTCACTTAACCTATCTAATTGGAGTTAACTCGGCCTGTACAAGTAAAACGAACGTCTCGCTATATGTGACTTGACATTATCCATAGTCATAAGATTCAGTTCAAGGATGTAGTTGATGAAGGATCGAATTATAATGTAACTAATACGGAAAGGTCAACGACAGAATCAACCTGTCTTCTTATAGCACTGGGGGAATGTTTCGGATCTGCCAATCACATTTCGCGTACTCATTCCGTAATGCAAAGATTAAATATAATTCTGAGAAAATTAATTTAATGGTTGCATACGGCTAGAAGCAATAAGAACCTAATGGGTCACACATAAGACTTGGAGCCCAAAAGAGAAACAGATGTTAATTAATTGATGGAAGCCCAACTGAGTCCACTAAGGCCCAGTACATAAGGGGGGCGATTTTATGTATATAAAATACATAAATAATTAATTTGATTTTTTAACAATTCTAATTAGATTATGATTGTGAATTAAATTAATTAAAGGATAAATAAGTTAGGAGGTTTAATGAGATTAAATTTCTTCTATTATTATCATGTCAGGTTATTATTATTATCTTTATATAATTATAGATAATAACTAATAAGAATTTTATTCCGAATTAAATTCTTATTCAGTAACCTAATTCTATCTAACTAGGGTTTAGATACAAGAGAGTATATATACCCCCCATATAGTAGAATTCGGCCAGCCCTAGCCAATTGAAGAGAGAGAATTTCGATCCCCTTGTTGAGGACGAGATCATCTACCGCTTCCTTCCGTTTCAATTGATTATTCATCTCTTTCTCTTATTCCTTGATCTTGTGTTGATTTATTAGAGGCAATCTACTTTGGTTGCTTTCATATGGTTGAGTTCTAATCATATTTTGAATTGTGTTTTTGTCTTGTGCTCGGGAACTCGGAGTAAGAGTTGTGGGCACTACGATTGCAACGGTAGATAGTTCATCGAAAGGTATTTCCTTCTATCCTTCTTTATATGAAATAACGATTAACGGATCTTGGGTTAATGGAAAAAGGTTAAAAATTTTATATTTCTGCTGCCAAAGGATAGCCTATTTTCCTTCAGTGGTATTAGAGCCTGCGTTAAATCCGTTATTTCATATATGAAAATTAAAAGGTATTTTAATCAGATTGAATAAATATTTATAGTTAGATTAATTAACGAAACCGTTTTGATTAATTAATTCTAAAGATAAATAATTTTTAATTAATTGTTAATTAAAATAGATTATGCATATGTTCCGAATGATATTTTGGTTGATAATCATTATAACAAAACTATTGGTTTTATAGTTAGATTGATAAAAGTTAGTTTTGTTAATTCTAAAGATAAAACAAAATCTTTAATAGATTTTTCTTATTTTCTGAAAAACGATTTGAAACCGTTTTGAAACTGATATATATATATATATATATATATATATATATATATATATATATATATATATATATATTTGTTATATTTAAAAAAAAAATTGGAACAACAGTCCGGGTTGCGCCGCGAGGCAGCAGCCCGAACTGCTGTTCGCGGTTGCTGCCTCGCGGCAGCAACCCTGTGCGGCTGGACGTCGCTGCCGTAAGGCAGCGGCGGCCAGCCGCGGCGCTGTTGCCAGACGGCAGCGGCGCCACTGCCTTGGGCCTCCCCTTTTGTGGACCCGACACGAGCCCACTCCTATTTGTTTTAAAATTGTTTTAAAATAAAATTGAGTTTTAAATATAGTTATATATATATATATATGTTTCAGAAATTAATAGTTTTCTGTTTTTGATTATCGGATAAAAGAATTTATTTAAAAGTTTGTTTTACCTATTTGTAAATCAAAAGTAATAAATGAATTAAATCAAAATAACCGGGATATGCATAGATAAGGTTCCGTATAGTTGTATTAATCTAATGTGATTAAATACAGAAGATACGAAACTAATAGAATTAAAATTGGATGAAAGTTAATTTGATAAGTTAATGCGATTAACCTAAATATTACATAAATATTTTATGTAATCAACCAATTAAATTTATTTAATTGAGTCTATGTATGTTTGGAGTTATGGACATATTTGGACCCTCTATTTAGTCTTTTGGTATTTTTGAAATAGGGCATGCGAGTCCTGCCTATCTACTATCTATTGTAATTTCTCCTCTCATCTAATTCCCTTCAAGATAATTGAAGTTTTCTTTAGTAGTATAGAAATTAATATGTAATTTTAAGGCGCCATGGAGAAGACGGAGGACCTAAAGAGAAATATGTAATAGTTAGTATTTCCCTAGGTTTGGCCTTTTATTCCGTTTCTGGCTCAACGGAATAATTTAGATAATATGTCCATAACGCCAATGTATGTGTCTGATGTATGCTAAAGCATATCAAGACTAGGTTAGATTATGAGACTTAAAATAAAAATCTCTCACTAATTAAAAGTTAAGTAAATAAGTAAGTTATTAAAATCGGTTGCCCCTCCCTAATATTATAATTTAGCCGGCAGTACTGGGGGCCTTTGGGTTATTGAGTAAACTCAAGCTCGGGGTCTTATGGTAACACCTGAATTATTGAAAAATCGTTTTTCATGAATATGGGGTAATACTTAAATTAGATTATGATAATTGGATGGGTAAACTCATGTTATCATAAACTGATGGGCAATATGGTTGGGATTAATATGAATAGCATATTAGTTACTAATGTGGTTAGTAACCCAATAACCTAGGAATCACATTAAAGATGTGATTGATTGCATGAATCTACCTAACAAATGAGACTAGCTTGTTGAGTAAACTCAAGGTGAAATCTCAGGAGTTAGGATCCTAGCTCACTAAAGGATTTGTGAAATTCTTCGAATTAATATGGAGGGCTATTAATTTGGCAAAATAGTGGGAGCAATTTAAAATAAATTAAAAGGCCTATAATTTTAGATTGATGTACTTTAAAGCAAATGAATAACATACCTTTACTCTCTCTCACTCTCAGGTTAAATTAAAACACTCCTAAAATCATGACTAAAACCAATCTGCAAAATATACTTACCGATAACAAGTTGAACGGTTCAAACTTCACCGACTGGTATCGCAACCTCAAAATCGTTTTGAAGTTCGATAAGATAGGGTATGTACTTGTTACGTCGATACCCCCTAACCCGGCAGATGATGCTCCCATCGAAGAGATCGATGCTTACCATAAGCACAAGGCTGATGACGATCATGCGGGATGCATCATACTTGCATCGATGACACCGGAATTGCAAATGCAACATGAGGAAATGGATGCCTATTCCATCATCATGCACCTAAAGGAGTTGTTTGGGAAACAGACTAGGTGCGAACGCTACGAGATATCAAAATTGTTATATCGTTGCAGGATGCAAGAGGGCACATCTGTGATAACACATTGTGTCAAGATGATTGGCTATATTCCCAAGCTTTCTAATATTGGATTCGCGATGGATAACGAACTAAGTGTGGACTTAATTCTTCAATCCCTCCCAGAGAGTTATTCACAGTTCATTATGAATTACCAGATGAATGACTTACAAACCTCTCTTGAAGAGCTTGCAAACACGCTCAAGTCAGTTGAGCCCAATATGAAGAAAGACAAGGCAATACCGGCTCTTGTCATAGAGGGATCAAAGAAGAGGAAAGGGAATTTTCCCAATCCTAAACATTCCAAGAAAGGCAAGAGGGCCATGCCCACTAGAGCTAAGGGGAAGTAAGTGAAGAAGCCCAAAGGAGAGTGCCACTTCTGTGGTAAAGATGGGCATTGGAGAAGGAACTGCAAGGAGTACCTAGCCTCCCTCAAGAAGGGAAAAGACGGTGCTTCAACATCTGGTATGTTTTATATTGAAATAAATACAATTTCACAGTCTGAATCTTTGGTACTTGATACCGGATGTGGATCTCATATTTGTACGAATATGCAGGAACTAAATCGGACTAAGGAATTGAAGAAAGGAAGCATAAATTTACGAGTAGGAAATGGAGCAAGAGTTGCCGCCCTCGCTGTTGGAGATTATGCTTTAAGTTTGCCCTCTGGGCTTGTAATAGAATTAAGGAACTATTTGTATGTTCCAGAAATGTCCAGTAACATTATTTCTATTAGCCGTCTTGTTGACGACGGTTTTCATATTTCAATAAAAGACAAACATTGCGAGTTTTATAGAGATGGGATTTTCTATTTTTCAGGAATATCACAAAATGGGATTTATGTGCTAGATGACAAAATTTCTATATTCGCGATTGATACCAAAAGACATAAGCTAGATAATTCGACTTACTTGTGGCATTGTCGTTTAGGCCATATAAACAAAAGACGCATGCTTAAGCTACATCAAGATGGGCTTATAGATTCAATTGATTCTGAATCATTGGAAACATGCGAAGCATGTTTAAAAGGTAAAATGACAAAGACACCCTTTAGCAATAAAGGTGAGCGTGTATCAGACACTCTAGGATTAATACATTCGGATGTATGCGGTCCTATGTCAGTCCAAGCAAGAGGAGGATTCAGATACTTCATAAGCTTCATAGACGACCATACCAGATATGGTTATGTTTACTTGATGAAGCACAAATCCGAAGCTTTTGAGAAATTCAAATGCTTCAAGAATGAAGTAGAAAATCAATTAGGAAAGAAAATAAAGATACTTCGATCTGATCGAGGTGGTGAATATCTTTCGGATGATTTCCTGAATTATCTAACTGAATGTGGGATATGCTCACAATGGACACCTCCCTACACACCACAACACAATGGTGTATCCGAGAGGAGGAACCGTACCTTACTAGATATGGTACGATCTATGATGAGCATAGCATTACTTCCAAAGACATTCTGGGGCTATGCCTTAGAAACTTCCCTCTTCACCATAAATTGAGTACCAACTAAATCCGCCAGTTCCACACCATATGAATTGTTCGTTGGTAGGAAACCCACATTCTCATTCATGAGAGTATGGGGTTGTTCAGCGTTTGTCAAATGCGTAGCGTCAGACAAACTAGATTCTAAATCTGATAAATGTTTCTTCATTGGATACCCTAAGGAAACTATAGGGTATTACTTCTATCATCCAGATGATCAGAAAGTAATAGTATCCAAGCACGCAACCTTCTTGGAGAAAGAGTTTCTCGAAGAAACAGAAAATGGAAGCATGATTGAACTTGATGAAGTTCAAGAAGAAGAAACACCGACTGAAACAACAGAGGCGGTTGAGGAACCCGAAGCAGTCCCATTGGATGAGACTCAAGTGCCACCTACTCGTAGATCACAAAGAGTTCGTGAACTCCCAGTTAGATATGGTTTTCTAGTGGGAGATGATGATGAGGTTCCCGTGTTATACGACGAACCCGAAAACTACGAAGAGGCTCTTACCAGTCCAGATTCTAAAGCATGGCTCGAGGCCATGGATTCTGAAATGGATTCCATATACACCAACCAAGTGTGGACTTTGGTTGATCCACCCGAAGGGATAAAACCCATTGGGTGCAGGTGGATCTTCAAGAAGAAGACTGACATGGATGGAAAGGTTAGTACCTACAAAGCTAGGTTAGTAGCGAAAGGATATCGTCAGAAGCAAGGAATTGATTATGACGAAACTTTCTCTCCTGTAGCCATGTCCAAATCAATCAGAATAATGCTTGCTATTGCCGCTCACTACGATTACGAGATTTGGCAAATGGATGTGAAAACAGCTTTCCTAAGCGGAAACCTGCTTGAGGATGTATATATGATGCAGCCTGAAGGTTTCATATCAAAGGATGCAAACAAGGTTTGCAAACTACAGAGATCCATTTATGGACTCAAGCAAACATCGAGAAGTTGGAACAAGCGTTTTGACGAAACCATAAAACAATTTGGTTTCGAACAAAATTGCGAAGAAGCTTGCATTTACAAGAAGGCAAGTGGGAGCTCAGTTGCATTTCTCATATTATATGTGGACGATATATTACTAATGGGAAATGACATAGCTCTACTACAGTCGGTGAAAGTATGGTTATCCGGTAACTTCTCCATGAAAGACCTTGGTGAAGCAGCTTATATACTTGGTATAAAGATTTACAGAGATAGATCAAGAAGACTGCTTGGTCTTTCACAGGCTACATACATTGAAAAGGTGCTAAAGCGGTTTAGCATGCTTGAATCGAAGCGAGGTAACTTACCCATGGTACATGGAGTAAAGTTAAGCAATCATCAATGTCCTAAAACCGAAGATGATAAGAAATGCATGGCTGTAATCCCATACGCCAGTGCAATCGGTTCGATTATGTATGCTATGCTTTGCACCAGACCTGACGTAGCGTTCGCGTTAAGCATAACGAGTCATTATCAAGGTAATCTGGGAGACGAGCATTGGAATGCCGTCAAGAACATTCTTAAGTACTTGAGAAGGACTAAAGACATGTTCCTAGTGTACGGAGAAGGGGATCTGAAAATAGAAGGATTTTCAGATGCCAGCCATCTCACAGATGAGAACGATTTTAGATCCCAATCAGGATACCTGTTTATCTTGAATGGGGGCGCGGTCAGTTGGAAGAGTTCCAAGCAGGGAAGCATAGCTTTCCCTACGACCGAGTTAGAGTACATCTGTTAGACGAGGTGTCGCGGCCTAATCTCCCGGGCGGACCGGGGGGTGGACAACCTCATGGCGACGTAAGCGGTGATTGGCGCCGAAAGCAACCAATTGTGGAATCAAGCTGCTCGGCAGGACCGGAGCTCGGAGATATGGAAGAGTCGCCACCCACGAATGGGAAAATGAACACCGATCCCTTGCGGGAGACCGGTGTGGGTTCGGGAAACTTAGGTACGAGACGAGAAGGCTAGCTCCTTTCCGAAGAAAGGCTACTAGGCACCCCGACATCGCCCGGTTATGAACCACCGGCCTCCTACTCAGCATGTTAGGCGATAACGGACTAATCGTATACTTCTTTAAGTTTAAAATTCATTTGAAACCCTTTTCTTTCTCTTTTTAGAAACCGTTTTGAGCATATATTATTGAAAAGCCACATCAGTAAAGAATCACCCATTTATGTTTATACATACACAGAGAGGGGGAAGAAAGAAGTGATTTATTTACACCCGTATTAAATGTGATGTTGTGTGTTCATTCTACATTAACTTATTTTCCCCAAAACGAGTTCATTTACATGGTTCGCACCTTAATCGCCGTTGGAACGATTTAGGTGCGTTTTAAAACCTCGTTTGATGAAATTTACCCGAATCGCCGTTGGAACGACTCGAGTATTTGAAAACGTTTGAGATAAAAGCCTTTTAATGAGAAAACATGGTTTAAACATACAAGTCAATTTTATTTTGTACAAATTCTTTGAGAAAATGATTCAAAACTCTATTATTCACAAAGAAAACGATTTTAATTACAATGATCATTTAACCCACCTTTGGAACGGATTAAGGTTTTAAAACGTGGTGTTTTGAGAAACGATTTGGAATATTAACAAGAATGACTCTATTTATTTACATTAGAAATCTAAAAACTCATTAGTTTAAATAATTCAATTGAAAACTCTCTTTTTGTGATTTATTTTCCCCACTTATTTAATGGACTCTTTACTAATTATAATTACCATAATAAACCCATTTAAACCACCATCCATACTCAAACAAAGTCCACTTGAAACATGGACCCATGATTAAGCCCAAAAGGATAAAGAAAGCAATTCTAACATATATATATATATATTTAAATCAAAAATAGAATATGAAAATAAAAGTTAATACAAAAGGAACTATATGTATATAAAAATAATAGGTACAATATATCTATACTTTGAAAATGTGAAAATAGTAAGTAAATCCTATAACTAAGAAAATAACATTTACCCAAAAATAATTTCATTCAATAATCAAGATAACCCAAAACTATATATATGTATACATAACTAATATAGTTTTAAATATAAAAAATGACACATACTAATATTTATCCATTATTTCTCAAAATATCAAGTAACTAATATTCAAAACATAGCCTAAATCAATAAAAAGGAAATACATATATATATACTTATACTCATATTGTAAAATAGAATAAAAATGATATACAAATATTCTAAAATAAATATATATGCTAAAGTTCTAAAATAATTTAAAAAACATATATTACGTAATTATACATATATATACTAAGGATCAAAAGCTTAAAAGTTAAGAAAAAGGGATTGAAATGGTATTTTTTACATTTTGGCAGATTTACCGACGGAAAATCCGTTGGTAAACAGTATTTAGTGACAGAATTGGTAAATTACAGCAGCACTCCTAAATGTTTCCAGATTTATTCAACAGCTTTAAATTAAATCTAATTCAATCGTTTTGGATTTCCGAACTACCAAAAATGGATCATAGTCGAAAACGGAAGTTCCTAAAACGACGTTTTTATTTTAAAACATTATTTGGAAATTTCTTTTAAATTAAAATGTTATAATTACAACGTTTTTGATACCCGAACTACCTTTTTTATCGGATCACGGTTCGTATTGGGAAATCAAAACGAGGTTTTTTATTATAAAACAAAACCGAATTTTATTCAACATGAAGCGAAAATTAAAGAAATACGCTAATTAAATAAAATGTGACAAAATAAATAAATGAATAAAAACTATAGTATATAAAAAAAATAAATAGGGGAAGAGAATAAATTAAATAAAATAAAGACTCTAGTCCTCGGATAATACCTTGAATTCGGTATCTGACAGTCGAAGCCGATTGATTCCACGAACCGCGAGCTTCCGTTTTTTATGAAAAATTTAGTAAAAATTGAACTTAGGGAATTTGGAGATTTTCAATTTTTAGGAAAAAAAATGTTTTCTCCTAAAAAAATCAACTTCTTCTCTCTAGAAAAAATATTCTAGTGTGAGAAGCTCTCCCTTCCTCCCTTCTTTTCTTTTTTTTTTCTCTTTTGCATGGGGATCCATGCCTTTTATAGGCAAACGGGTCCCCGGACCAATGGGCGACCATTGGGGTTGGGCGGCCGCCCAACCTAGTGTTGGGCTACCGCCCAACCTTGTTGGGCGATCGCCCAACAATCGTTGGGCGAGCGCCCAACGCTAGGTTGGGCGCCCGCGCCCAACCTCCGTCGGGCGTTCGTCCGACGTGGTTGGACGGCCGCCCGACGACCCTCGGGGCGTGCCTCGAGCCATCGGGCGTGCGCACCCCGCGGCCGCCGACCGCGCGTCCCGCACCGCCGGACGCTCACACGTCGCGGCCGCCGAACGCGCGCTTCGCGCTACCGGGCACGTGCGCTCAGCGGCCCACGAGAGCGCGCCCCGTGCCACCGGACCCGGACATTGCTCGGACGTCGAGAGCGTGCCACTTGCGGTGCGTCCGACGGACGCCGAGCGCACGTCCCGCGCCGCCGAGCGGGCGTTCGACCATTGTCGTCCGCGTGCCGGATGCCGCTAAGCACCCGCGCCGTGCCGCTAATTTTCCTTCGCTTATTATTCTTTATATATTTTTTGTTTTTCAAAACTTCCGGAATCAATCACTTCAACCGTCTTATTTTCAGGTTTTCGTCACAGGTCCTCCGACTCAGTGTCTACAGTTGCCCCTACTTTTCTATTTTGACAGTGATGTGTGTGTTTCGAAAACGTTTTTTTTTTGCTAACGTAACACATGCAATGTAAAACATATAAAAGTAAAAGACACGTAAAGAGTAGGAGGGAGCATACCTGACCTTCACGCTGCGCGCTCTGGTGTCGTTCTCTGATTCCTTCCATCCTCGCCTCTGAATCGTCCGTCGGTGGATGTTTTTCTCTCGGAATCTAGCGTACGTTGACTATGGGTAAGAATGGCTCGAAAGCAACCTCGGTCGTGGACCGTAGGTAAGATGGCTAAAAAGCTACCTCGGTCGTGAACCGTAGGTAAGATGGCTAAAAAGCTACCTCGGTCGTGAACCGTAGGTAAGATGGCTAAAAAGCTACCTCGGTCGTGAACCGTAGGTAAGATGGCTAAAAAGCTACCTTGGTCGTGAACCGTAGGTAAGATGGCTAAAAGGCTACCTCGGTCGTGAACCGTAGGTAAGATGGTTAAAAAGCTACCTCGGTCGTGAACCGTAGGTAAGATGGCTAAGGAGCTACCTCGGTCGTGAACCGCAGGTAAGATGGCTAAGGAGCTACCTCGGTCGTGAACCGTAGGTAAGATGGCTAAAAAGCTACCTCGGTCGTGAACCGCAGGTAAGATGGCTAAAGAGCTACCTCGGTCGTGAACCGTAGGTAAGATGGCTAAAGAGCTACATCGGTCGTGAACCGTAGGTAAGATGGCTAAAAAGCTACCTCGGTCGTGAACCGTAGGTAAGATGGCTAAAAAGCTACCTCGGTCGTGAACCGTAGGTAAGATGGCTAAGAAGCTACCTCGGTCGTGAACCGTAGGTAAGATGGCTCAAGGGCAGCAAAGTTCTTTCTAACAATTCTGAATTCTTTTAAAACACCATTGTCTGGAGCTAGTGTCTCGGAGGTTTAATGGGAACGTGTTTTGGTCTGGAATGATATAGACTAACGATTGTTTTTCTGTTGACTGTCGTCTGTACTTTGACTGGTGTCACTGTTCTGTAAAAATTGGCTGTTGTCTGGAGTTCATATCTTGACAGTATTGGTTGCTGTCTGAGAGAAATGCAGGCGGAAACGGACTGCAAATCGGAGGTCTGTGCATCTAGTAATTAATTATTTACTTTTTACCTTTATGTCAAATCGTACTTTTTTCACTATTTACGGGAATGCCATTCCCTTTTCCTATATAAGGTGCTGGGGTTTCATTTCAACCCCACACCTTCTCTCCCCTCTTTCTCTCACTAGACTTCAGTTTGGATTATTCTCGGGATGGATTTAGATGAATGGGATGGCACTAGAGGCATGGACGAGGTTTACATAAACCTGGATAGAGTGGATACCTTTCACGACCCTACGACGCATTTGAGCAGGACACGCTGCAACGAAGTAAGTAATTTCTCACTTTTATTCGATTCAAACTCTAGGCTTTAGCATTCCTATACGAACATGATTTGCATGCTAACCCTTAGACTGCCTTAGAGGACTTTAGCTAGAAAACGTGAATTCCTTTATTTACAAGTAACACCTGTTTATCTTTGTAAGAATGCGCGCTATATGCATGTGAATAGTGACACTATGAATTTATGCATGCTAACAGTAAAAACGACGTGAATAGTGAAGACGTGAATAGTGCACGTGAATAGTGAAAACGTGAATAGTGCAAATGAATAGTAAAAACGTGAATAGTAAAGACTTAGCTAATGCACGTGAATAGTGCACGTGAATAGTGAAAACACGAATAGTGCACGTGAATAGTGAAAACGTGAATAGTAAAAACTTAGCTAATGCGCGTGAATAGTAAAAATGTGAATAGTGCACGTGAATAGTAAAAACTTAACTAATGCACGTGAATAGTAAAGCCTAATCTATGCTCCTCGTCACCGCAGACGAGGGTGGATCAAAGAATTGACTAAACCTTACGTGAATGACCCTACAGGAGAGGTTTTTACAGAAAATTGGTCCTAACTGACCGGATGTCTCTAGGTTAGAAAATGAAAGAATACCTAGTCTTAACGCGTTCTTATCAATTGCATGCTTTAGGAGCTGTATTTAAATTTCCTTATCTTGTTCCTTTTTAGTTCATTGAGATTTCGGGGACCACCGCCGAGGTTCATTCGTGGTATGATAGGCTAGGCGCCGCGGCGAGAGCCCGTGTGCGTGAGTTGGGCTTCGAGCCCTTTATTACAGCGCTGCCCCGCACCAACGGGGTATGCGATCCTTTTGGCCTACGGGCCTTGTGTGAGCGGTGGGTTGATTCGACCCACACCTTCCACCTTTCCTTTGGGGAGATGACTATCTCGCCTCGAGATTTTTCGCTATTGATCGGATTGTGAGGGAGCAACACTCCCGTCCCTTTCCATTTTGGTATGATGCGACCGCGGGTCGACCCTGCTAGGCTTGCTGCCTTGATTGGACCGGGAGTTCGTCTATGGGCCAAGTCTACTCCGGTGAAGTTTGTTTCCACCGCGAGCCTCTTGAGTAGACGAGATTTTTGCGAGACTGACGATACCGACTTGGCGGTTCGTAGCTTCTTGGTATATGCTCTGAGTGAGACGATTTTCCGCACGAAGGGCGGGAAGGTACATGCGGGCCTCATTCAGGCGCTCAGCGATTTGGATGCAGCGGCTTCCTACGATTGGGCGGGGGCAGGCTTAGCCTTTCTTTACAAGTTTTTGGATCTGACTTGCCGGAAGCGCAAAGACTTCGGTGGTTATACCTTTGCTCTGCTGGTACGTGACGCCTTCTTGACTTATCCGTCTTATCTTCTTCGCATTTTTGACACCCCTAGTCCTCGTTTTTACCGCAGGTGTGGGCGTATGAGAGACACATCTTACCCAGCCGGTCTCGATCTCGACCGAGAGTACTGAGGCCGCCTTTCATGACTCAGTGGAGGGATTTTGACTTGAGCGCCGAGAGGAGTCGGACAGTGTCGCGGCTTCTGGATCGGATCGACTCGCTGACCCTCACACAGGTAGATTTTGCCTAATCATGCTTGGTTTTTTTGTTTGAGTCTTTCTGACTTTCTCTTTGTGCATTTTTTAGATTAAGTTCCGATGGGACGACCTCGACTTCGGCCCTGGTTATACATATGTATCGATGATCCAGGAGCAGCAGTGTGTGCTCACCGGCCCCTACGTGCGGGCGTGGTATTTAGGGGATCGAGGCATCACCGGAGTTAGGGACGCTCACTAGACGCCGGGTGAGATCCCCGTCTCTATGTTCGCGGTGCGGACCCTGCCACTATCGGTCATTCGTCGGGACCTGACCCGCCGGTATGTTGGTAGAGCGGTGTGGATTCACGCCGGGGGCCGTGAGCCTTACTTGTCTACTTTGCTGAGCGCGAGGGATGCCCCGGCGGCGGCGATGGAGGTGGATCCGGTGGCGGATGTGTTTTCGAGGGAGGCTGTCGCGGCAGTCTTTGGTCAGGAGGAGGTCCCGGTAAGTGATTCCATTCCCTTTTTATTTTACCCCTTTTATTCATGAGATGTTCAGAGGTTTTATGGTGTGTTTTGTTTGCAGGAGGGATCCTGGAGGAGTGCCCACTTATCTGATTTCTTCGATGGCACTCGGGCTCAGACGCCAGTGTGCGAGCAGCCCTACTACGTTGGCGAGTCCTCCAGCGCTGCCCGACCGGAGAGGTCTTCCCTAGGCGTGCCTATACCAGACTATGGGAGAGATTATGCTACGATCTGCTATGACGAGTCTGGGGCACCTTACGCGGGATTTGAGGCGGCCCCTCCTATCTTCTCCTCAAAGGTCCCGTTTGATCCCTCAGACGCTTCTCTGACCATGAGAGAGACTTGTACAGATTACGTGGGGCTGTCTGGTTATCTCCGAGACCGCCTCAGCTTGCGCTGCACCGATCACCTGGTACATATCATTACTGTACTTTAGTGTAGTGAAATGTATGCATGTATGTATGATTTATGTTTTTGCCTATGCTGCCTTTTATCTGTTCTTTTTTTCTTTTTCTGTAGAGTGATCTGCATGCCCACGAGCGGAGACAGAGCGAGCTAGTGCGGGAAGCTGATGCCCGAGTTGGTCATGTGTATCAAGAGAGGAACGACCATTGGTCGGGGATGATGCGACGGGAGACTGAGGGTCGCCTTGCCGTCGAGGAGAGGGCGCGTGATGACTCGATCAGGCGCCTTGCTAAAGAGGAGAGAGCACGAGCTGCTGATGAGAGAGCACGCGCCTCTGATGAGAGAGCGCGAGTTTCTGATGAGAGAGCGCGTGCTGCCGAGGAGGCACTATCTGCGGAGCGGGCCTCACACCTGAAAGATTTTGAGGACTATTGGGACTTCCCTCCTTATTAGGCTCGTTACGTATTGCTTTGTAGCTTTCATTATTGCTTTGTAGCTTTTATTAGAATTTCCCCGATGTATAGTTGATGTATAGGGAGTGGGGTGGATAGTAGGTAGGCTTTTTGTGAAAAGTAGGATAGGAAATGTATAACTCGTGATTCATATTACCATGCATTCAGTAGATTATGATGATTCCAATCATTCTCGTCAAATATATTCATGCCTTTATTTATTTACAAACAACACAAATACTTAGTCTCTTATACATTGTTTTTGCAATTGCTCAAGTCATAACTATTGTTACCAGGATCCGCCTTTCGGTTTTCGGATCCCGGCGATTTTTCTCCTCTCCTTTTACTATCCCGGAATTTTTAAATGAGTGCCCTTTCAGGTTTTCACCCATTGATATTTCCCTTATTGTTGCATAGGTAGCCCTTTGCGGGTTTTCAACCTATCGGGAATTTTTTTTTTTTTTTTTACGAAAAGTATTTCTTAAGCCTATCCAGGTTGGTAGGTTCGGAGAATTCCATGCCGTCCATTGTGGTTAACTTCACCGCTCCTTTGCTTAGTATCTTCTTTACGACGAATGGTCCTTCCCAGTTAGGCCTGAACTTCCCCCTCGGGTCGGTGTGCGTCACACGGATCTGTTTCAGCACCAAATCTCCTTCTTTGATAGGGCTGGTCTTGACTTTTTTATTGAAAGCCTGAGCCATCCTTCTTTGATATAACTGTACATGGTAAAGCGCTTCCATCCTCTTTTGTCAACTAGAGCCAACTGCTCACATCGCTTCTTCGCCCATTCCGCCTTGGGGATTTCTGCCTCCACTGCGATTCTCAACGATCGCTTTTCGATCTCAATCGGCAGGACTGCTTCTGTTCCGTATACCAAGGAGAATGGCGTTGCCCCAGTCGAGGTTCTGATTATCGTGCGATAAGCCCACAACGCGAGTGGGAGGTGCTCATGCCAGTTCCGATGTGATTCCACCGTCTTTACGAGAATCCTTTTAAGGTTCTTATTAGCTGCTTCTACTGCCCCATTAGCTTGTGGACGGTACGGAGAAGATCTGTGATGTTCAATGCCATATTCTCGGAACAGATTCTTTACTTCCCCCTGAAACTGGACCCCATTATCCGTAATCATGTGATGAGGCACTCCAAACCTGGTGATCAAGTGTTTTTCAATGAACTTTCTCATCTGCTTGGATCCCAGTTTGCTAAACGACTCTGCTTCTACCCATTTGGTGAAATAATCGATGGCGACAGCAATAAACTTATGTCCATTTGAAGCGTTAGGCCTTACTTCACCGATGATGTCAATGCCCCAAGCAGCGAATGGCCAAATAGGTGCTAGCACATGTAGTTCCATGGCCGGAAGATGACTGCAATCACCGTGGATTTGACAATCATGGCATTTCTTTGCATACTCGTTACAATCTCTTTCCATGGTGAGCCAATAGAAGCCTTGCCTAATAATTTTCTTAGCTAGTACTGCTCCCCCCATATGGGCTCCACAAATTCCTGAATGTACTGATTCCATTGCCTCGCGGGCTTCTCCCGCATCCAAGCATCTTAGTTGTAACCCATCAATGTGCCTTTTGTAAAGTAAGTCATCGTGGATGACGAACTGATGAGCTAATCTTCTAATCACAGCTTGATCCCTCGGTTCTGACTCTGCCGGATATGTTCCATGCTTCATGAAGTTCACAATATCGAAATACCACGGTTTTTTATCTGCCCCTAACAGCATTACGTCCTCGTAGCATGGTTTGTGAGATCTCCTTAATACCAACGGTTTCGAGGCAAGGTTCCGGGGGTTGTCCCAAACTGACACCAAAGTGGCCAAAGCGTCCGCCGCCTGGTTCTGCGCTCGAGGAATGTGATAGAAACGACACTCCTTGAATCTTTGTGCCAACCCTTCTAGCTGGTCGAGGTACGGACGTAGTCTTTCTTCCCTCACTTCCCAGTTTCCTTGTGCCTGTTCGATGATCAACTTTGAGTCCCCCCAGATTTCGACATATGACGCTCCCAGTGCCGCTAATGACTCTAAGCCATAAATGCACGCTTCATACTCAGCCATATTATTGGTGAGAGGGAAGGATAACTTCTTGGCCATCGCGATCCTTTCTCCTTCCGGTGAGGTAAGTAGTACTCCTACTCCGGCTCCATTCGAATTAACTGCTCCGTCGAAGAACATTTTCCACGGTATAACTTCGATTGCGTTCAAGTGCTCATCGGGGAAATCATAACTTATCTCTTCTTCCTCTGCATTTAGGGGCTGGTTGGCCAGAAATTCTGCCACGGCCCTCCCTTTGATAACCTTCTTCGTCACATATTCAATGTCAGACTCGGACAAAAGTAACAACCATCTGGCTAACTTCCCCGTCAAGGATGGAGTTCGGTATAGATACTTCACGGGGTCCATCCGAGAAATAATTATCATTTTATACGATTGGAAATAGTGTCGCAGTTTCTTTGTCAACCATACTACTGCCACACATGTCTTTTCGATCATGTTGTACTTGAGCTCGTACTCCAGGAACTTCTTACTCAAATAATACACCGCGTGCTCCACACCGGTGTCTCCCTCTTGAGCCAACATTGCCCCAATAGATCGCTCCTCAATCGCTACATAGAGGAGAAGCGGCTTTCCTAGTTTAGGCGGTCTCAGCACTGGCGAATTAGACAAATAGCTTCGGACGCTCTCCAAAGCTTGCTGACACTTATCATTCCAAACAGCGGGTTGGTCTTTCCTTAGCAACTTAAAGATTGGCTCGCAGATTGCGGTGAGTCTTGCTATGAACCGACTGATATACTGAACCTGCCCCAGAAACCCTCTCACTTCCTTCTCATTTCTCGGCGCCGGCATCTCCTGTATAGCCCTCACTTTATCAGGATCCACCTCGATTCCCTTATTTCCGATTACGTAGCCTAAGATTTTCCCCGACGAAACGCCGAAAAAGCACTTCTTCGGGTTTAACCTTAGCTTGAATTCTGCAATTCGGGCTAAAAACTTCTCGAGCGCGGCAAAATTCCCTTCTCTTGTCTCTGATTTGACCATCATATCATCCACGTAGACTTCTACCTCCTTGTGTATCATATCATGGAACAGTGCTGTGGCCATTCTCTGGTAAGTTGCCCCGGTGTTTTTCAAACCAAATGGCATTACCCTGTAACAGTATGTCCCCCACTCAGTTGTGAACGAGGTTTTCGCTTTGTGCTTTTCGGCCATCTGAACTTGCATGTAGCCCATAAAACCGTCCACATTCGTGTGTAATACACTTGACGCTGCGCTGTCGATCAATACGTCGATATGAGGTAATGCGAACTCATCCTTGGGGCATGCCTTGTTAAGATCTCTGTAATCAATGCACATTCTCACTTTGCCGTCCTTCTTTGCGATGGGCACCACATTTGCGACCCAAGGGGGATAGTTGATTACTTCGATGAATCCTGCTTCTAACTGTTTCTTCACCTCCTCTCTGATCTTATCTGCCCATTCTGGTCTCATACGTCGGAGCTTCTGCTTTACGGGCTTCGCTTCGGGGTAAGTTGGAATGCGGTGGGTTACGATTGATTGATCAATTCCAGGCATGTCTTCGTATGTCCAAGCGAATACAATTTTGTATTTTTTTTTATTCTCTCAAATTCTTTTCTCTCTTCAATAGTTAATGCTTGAGCAATTTGTATAAGTTTAGGACTTTCATCCGTACCAAGATTGAAAGTTGACATTTCTATTACATTGATTTCAAATGTAGGCATGTTATATGAATGAGAATGCATGGAATGATCATGATCAACATCAAGCAAGTAAGCAAAATCAGAATTCATTTCATTGATAGCATGGGTGATTACATCATCTGATCCAAACAAAGCAGTAATACAATTTTCATCATCAGGGTTCTCGGGTTTCTCGTGAATTTTGGAGGTACTGGGCTCGTCCACCGCTCCCGCAGTCACTTAGATGGTGATGACCTGCTCCTCGGCATTTAAATCCAGCATCATGATCTCCTCGACAAAGCAGCTCGCCTTTCCTTTGCCCCAGTCGGCAACATCATTGAAGATTTCGAACCCTGGCAGAATCTTCCCTTCCGTGCTAGTCCATGCCTCGGGGGTTCCTGAATATGCCTTCCCATGCCCCTCGCTCACAAAATACTTCCTCAAGCCTACTTTTCCTTCAGCACTCGCATTGGACGGACTCCCCTGCTCATATCCTAAACCTCTCCGGGTTTTCTGACTCTTAAAGTCCGGAAACTCTGGCAGCCCCTGATGGTATGCTCCTAAACCCATTCCCGGGATGAAATCTCCCTTCATCATTTTCACCACATCGGTGGTCATGCTCGACTCGTAAATCTCGGAGACTTGGAATCCGGAGAAAAGTTGAGGCTCAATTCCCAGTGCTGCCACCGAGCTCAATTTCTCAGCTCTAATTGTTACTATTTCCTCCCCGAAGGGGAACTTAATCATTTGGTGGAGCGTGGAGGGCACACCTCCTAACTTATGGAACCAAGGGCGTCCCAACAGCACAGCAAAAGTTACCAGGATATCCAACACCGTGAACTCAGTTTCTTCCTCGTGCGGCCCCACTTTCAACTTGGCCTTGAAGACTCCTTCAATGTGCCTACGACTGTCGTCATATGCTCTAATCACAGTTTCAGAGGCTGTCAGGTCTCCTCTCTCCACTCCCAACTTCGACAAGAGTTTCAACGGACAAACATTAATGGTCGATCCATCATCGACCATCACACAGCTAGTCTTCTTCCCGTTAATTTCCGCTCGGATATACAATGGCTTATTATGAGCCTTCCCCTCTTCTGGGAGATCCTCGTCAGTAAATGTGATCTTAGTCTTCTTTCGGGCCATAATTGCCCCTACTAGCGCTGCCGGCTCAGTATCGGTAACCAAATTCTGCAACTCCTTCATCAGGTTCTCACGATGGTACTTAGAATGGCATAAAACTTCCCAGACCGTAGACTTAGCTTGCGCCTTCTTCAACTGCTCAAGAACTTGGTCATCGGGCTTAGGAGCCGACCCTTCTCCAATCTCAGTCTCTACCATTGGTGCCTTTCCCTCGGCCACACGACCTGATCTCGTCATTACCGCAATTTCCGGCTCATCATCCGATTCGTCCCAAATGTTAATAGGAACCCTTCGATTGGCATCCTCCTCGTCCGAGGAACTCTCCCAAATGTCCACGACCATTAAATCCATGACGTGAGGAACACTCGGATTCAGGAAAAAGGGATTCGCCGATCCGTACAAAGCCCAACCTATCAACTCATCATAGTCACGGAGGGACACCCGACTCATCCTCTTTGCGGCCAACGGAATAGCACCTCGTTGTATGCACATAAGCTGCACCTTATCGCTCATTGTCTCATTACACTGCTCATAACGGTGCCTCCACCTTCTAGCATAATCCACAAAATGTTCCTCGAGGAATTGCCTAATCCTGTCCAGATCATCCAGGGATCCCGTCCATGGAATGTACATTTCATATCTCGCCACAAAGGCATTTCGGAGCGGTATCCAATGACCCATCTCCTCCTCTGATAGACCCTGATGCCACAATAAGGCTTCACCCATCAAGGTTTCCGGAAAATGTTCATGCAACTCACACTGCGGAAATCCGGCGTCATACATATGATTGCGAAATATCCTCGTATACTCCACAGGATCCTGGTATCCACCATACCTAGGCCTTGCTAACACCGCATCAGGTGTTTGGTAAGACGGGGAGTCAGGGGTTTGCTCTGCCAGCATCCATACTGTATACTCCTTGATAAACCTTTTCGTCATTGCTGCCCAATCGGTCTTAACATACATCGGCAGCGACATGTACCACATTAACGGTTCACCCATCAACGAATTACAAAACAAGCTAGTGATCTCTTCTTCTTTAAAACCCAAGGATGCCATAGCCGACAAGTAAAAATGAAGGTGTTCCATAGGATCCTTATTACCATTATACTTGCTAACCCTCGGCAGCGGACGCTTGATAGGTCCAATCTGCATTACGAAGCGCTCTGCGGCCCTGTCCTCGGCTCTTTGGTACTTTTCTAAGAATAAATCTGATAATTGATCCCAATCATGCTTGCAAGAGTCGGGTAATGAGTGGAACCATTCCAAAGGCTCGCCTACCAGCGAATGATGAAACCACTGAGCAATCTCATCTACTCCGAAGGATTCAATAAACATGTTGTGCATATATTCACGCAAGTGCACCTCATGATCTCTTCCTCCACTAAACAAACTCAAATCTGGCACAATAGTCCGAGACGACCCTTCTCCGGTCTCTTCAGCACTATCCTCATCATACGGTGCTCCATCATCTGACCCTTCTTCCATCGGTTCATCCTCTCGTTCCTCACCCAAGAAGGACACATACAGACCTTTTCCCACATTGCTTTTTTCGACGGAGTCCAACAACTCCTCTACATCTTCCTCAAAGGATTCCATTACTACAGTTTCTGTCAAACCAGCTCCGATCACGCTCACCCTATGATTAGGCAATGGATTGCGCCTAACGGAAGGGTTTGCTGATGAAGGATCAGCTATCAAATCTTGGATTTCGTGTTTCAGCCTCTCGCAATTCTCAATCGTATGTCCATAACTGCTGTGGAACTCACAGTACCCTCTAGCCTGAATCTGCGGAGTAGGTTGAGCTTTGTTATACGGGGTAAGGGCTTTCAACAATCCCTTTTTCTGCAGACGCTCGAAAACTTTAGCATAGGTCTGATCGAACTTGGCGAACCGCCTCTTTTCAATAGCATTAAGATCAACCACTTTCACTGCTGCGGATTCCGTACTCGCGCTAGGCCCTCCGGCACTATATCCAGACTTCGTCCACTTGGTATAAGCTTTCTTCGGCTCCCCATCACCTTCGACAGTCAAGGCACAACTATACATCTGATTGAAATCTGTAAACGTCATATACCGCAACTCATTCTTGATATACGGCAACGTGTTGCCAACCACCATTCGGATCTGATCCTGCTCGAGCGGCTTTTGTTTCATCACTGCGGCCTTAGCCCTCCATCTTTTCACAAAATCAGAAAAGGATTCCCCAGCCTGTTGCTTAGTGCTCTCTAATTCTTTCAAAGTGACCTCCAGCATGGTGTTAAAGCTATACTGAGCGATGAACGACTTTGCTAATTCCTTCCAATCCCTCTTTGTTACCATCGGCAATGCATGAAACCATGTGAGGGCAGCCCCCTCTAGATAGGTGTTAAACAGCCCCAGGACTTGATCCTCAGTCAGGATCGTGTGCTTCATCACAGCAACATACTGATTCATGTGAGCGATGGGATCTCCAGTTCCATCGAACTTTTTCATGTCGGGGAGCCGAAATTTCAAAGGCAAAGCTGTTGCCGATAAACAATTCTTCAAGTTATAAAAGTCCTGACTCCCGGAACTTCCTCCGTGCAAGTCCCGCACTTCCTGTGTGATGTGTTGCTTCCACTCCTCTTCCTTAGCTTTCTCTTTCTCTAACTGTTTTCGGATATAATCCTGATAATCCTCCTCATTCCCAAAGCAAGGGCCATCGTTCACCTCATTCTCAGCACGCTTACTACCACTCTTGTTGTCCTTCAGTGCTAACTCAGCTAGCTGGGCCAAGATCGCGGCCAGCTGATCATTGATATTGTTCACAGAATTCTCCAATTCAGCCACTTTCTCGTCGGTCGCAGACATACTGACGGAAGACTGAGTATACCCAGACGAAGATGATTCAGAAGCCACAACTACTGATTCCGAACTGTCTACTCGTAGCTGATCAAACTGTCTGACAAGCCGATTACTCTCGCGAAACCACAACTGCTTAATGATGACGTCTGCGCGAACGGTATCCATTAGTATGTGTCACGTCCGTGACTAAATTTCTAGAATTTATATTTTGATATTAGTATATATAATAATTATTGGGTATATGATATTAATTTGGTGCTATAGGAAAAGTTTGGAGTTAATTTGATGGTTTTAGGAGTAACTGAAAAGTTTAAGGTAATTTTAAAAAGATTATATAAAGATAGAGGATCAAACTGGATTTTTTCCAGATTTGGATATATATATATCAAATTATTTCGTGATGATCATCATCATCACCATCTCAGTTTTCTTTTTCTCATCTTTATCTTTCTCTGCCTCTTCGTCTGTTTCATCGATCCTGAACCGTTTTTCCACTATTTCTTTGATTTACGGATATTCGACTGTCCGAATCACTCGAAATTGGAACCATAGCATCCTTATATATAGATCTAAGTCCTAATCGAAGAGTTTTTGAGTTTCGGCAATGTTTGGAGCGAAACGTCTTAGACAGGATTTAGACGAGAATTGAACGGGTGTATTTTAGCCGAGGTAAGCAACTATCAACTATATTTTGAGTTTTATGTATATAGATATATATCTAATCAAAGAATTTGCAGAAATTGATATTTTAGGGTTTATACAAGTATTTTGGAAATTAGGATTTTTTACGATTTTGCTTTTTATTGTGAAATTATGGTTCAAATGAAGCTATTGACTATGCTTCTATGTGAATTTCAGATTTTACTTGATTATGTTGATTTAAGGCTTAATTTGGTTGATTTATATATATACATATATGTTTTTGGTTTCAATATATATCTATGTTGAACAAAATGAATTTGATGTTTTCTTACGAATTGTGTTTTGATTGAGAAATCTGTTTCGGTTATTGTTGTTATTATTTTGGATTGAAGTCCAAATATGATTTTTATGATATAAAAGGGCTAATCGAAGCCAAATGATTTATGGTTATGAAATAGTTTGGAATTTGATTGTGAAAGGAAATTTGAGCACGTTATGATTTTATGATTTTATATCCATCGAGAGTTATCCGGATCTGTGGTTTTATATTTGAAGACCATGTTCAGTGAGGGACATGGCCTGTGTACACAGTGTGAAGACCTATTGGGTATGGCAGCGAAGTGTTGGGTAAGACCATATGGGATAGGCAATGTTAAGAGACGTCTCGACTATATATGTGGTTATGTATTGATACTTAAGGGGAGAAACTCGAGGATGGATACAACGTTTTAAGTTCATTTGGATTATGTTTTCGATTATGATTGATTTTGATATAAGGTTTTACGTTTGCTTGAATACGATTTGGTTTGATAAAACACTTATTTGATTACAAGTTGGTTTGATAAAACATTTATTTGATTATGAATTGTATTATAATGGATGTGGATAAATTGGAGACTCTTAAGTATTGATTATGATCTTTCTATTTCACGCCCGATGCCGATTGAGGTCGTCTAGGGTCGGGTGTGACAGTTTGGTATCAGAGCTCTAGATTAAAGTCTTCAATTTCAACCTAGTTAATTCCATCGCCATAATCCACATTAAAACTTCAAATATCATTCATATCTTCCTAACATACACCAAATCTCACTTTAATAAATTTAAATCACAATTGATTCCATCAATTGCATATATATCAATTATATTTCACCTATCTCCAAATTCTACAGACTTCAAAAAATCATGTTTGAACCACTAATATGTACGATATTATATTTTTCTTAAACTTCAAATAATTCGAATAATGACTTGCATCAGCATATATTGGTTTTCTCCTTAGTGTGACTTGGAATTGATATTTAAGAGTTTACTAGTTAGCTGACAAATATACGTATCTTAGATTTGAAGTAAGGTTAGGAGACTTTGCAAGGATATGATGAGTTTTGAAGTTAATATATATGTGATTAAGAAAGCGAAAATGTGGAGATTTCAATTAATTGTTTTGGAGGTTGATTATAAATTGGAGATTATGATAGGAGTTTAACAAGTTATGGAATCTTAAGTGCATATCTATTGTTGAACTTTATTGGGATGAGGTTTAGAATTATTGAGAGTTATATAAATGATGTTTAGAGAGATATCGATGTTGGTGATCAATGAGAAGTAAAGTGGGAGAATATATTGGAGTTCATGATTTGATAAGGTTGATAGTAATTGAGGAATATGAATATTTGGTGATAGCTAAGAAATAATCGATAGTAATTGAGAAATATGAATATTTGGTACAATCTAAGAAATAATTTGAAATTTTTCGAGGATTTGATGGTTAGTAAAATATTGGGTGTATGAACATCTAGAGATAATAGAGAATTGTCTATATAGGTGTTGCGGGAGAATCAGATCCGTATCTTAATCTTATGATGCATTTTTCGACCAGATAGAGGCTGAATCGTCATGGAGTCCTAAATGAAACCATCATAATAATAATACGTCTATCTATACTTTTTCACTCCAATCCTGGTGAATATGAACTCCAAGTCATCATCATTAATCAAATATAAACCTTATATCGATAACATATTGAAATACCAAAGTTCTAACCATAATTCTAACAATAAGCAACAACTTCCAATCCCCGCCTACTCGGTCGGTAACCTTCTCTATATCCTGTACTTTCTCACCTAAAAATATTAAAACATTTAAAAACGTGAGAGTATGTATGCATGATTTTATATGCATGATTCGTGGTGTGTGCGTTTATTTATTTTACGGATATATAAGATAAGAAGAACAAACGTTAGTCTAATTACACGTATCACAACATCTCTCTTCCACCCTTATTCCTCCACACACTCGTTGGTCCAGGTCTCTTTCCTAGGATTTTGGTTTGGGGCTCATATTGCGGTCCAGGGGACGCGTGATGCCGTCGATTATTGCGGGAAATTATATCATTCATCAGACAACACAGTTCGTTTTGACGTATCCACGTTTGGTGACTAAGAAATTGACCAAGTTGGATTGTCCTTTCAGAATAACTCGTCTTTTGTCCTTTTGCGAGACGCATTAATTCGGGTTTTGACTTCCTTTGAGCGCATCTCGGTTTTTAAACGTGGTACGAGTTATTCTTCTAGTCCAATCGTTCGTTATTGTCAATGACTCGTTCCCTTTTGTTCGCGTGGGTTCGTGTCTCGATTTTGGATTACAACGGGATCTTTTGGATCTATCGAGAGACGTAACCACGTGTTTATTTAGTGATGGAATCACTTTTGGATTTTATTTTAGGGAACGGACTCATCGCATAACATGTTTGCTCTTAGCGTCGAGGATCCGTTTGCTTATTTTAGCTACGTGAAAAAAAAGACGGCGAGTCTTATTTTGAGCGCACGGTAACCTTTCGGCTAGCAACAGTTCGTTGTTCTTCCCAATCCACGGGATATATCATCTTAGTGTGGTTATAGAAAATCAATGTTTCGTTGAATCGCATGCTTATTTGAAGCGAGGACATCACCGTTCTCTTTCCTTTAGGCACGAATTAAGCAAACACGTACATCGGGCCATATTTCTTGCAGTTTTGGTAACGGTCGAAATGATCGAGTCGTTAGTCAAAACCCGCAGTCTCGTCCATATGGTGCAATTATATGGTTTGGCTTAATTCGGCTTCAAAGTTTTAAACAGGGTATACCCTCATTCGAGGCACGTATTCAACGGCATTAGTTTATTTTCTTTAACTACTCTTGAGATTGACATATATCGTAGACTCGGAATGATTTTGGTCGTTTAGTTCATTTTTCTCTTCTTTATTTTCTTAGTCATCTGTACGGACACATCCATTTCTCTTAAGAACGACACGAGGCATAACGTAAAAGCTCGTCTTTCATTCGGAAGGGACGGGCTACTTGTGCGAAACTTTTCACGTTATGACAGGGTCGTTCCGGACAGAAATGTTCTTCGTTTTCGTTTCGTCTTGATCTCGTTTTATCCCAATTTATTTAAAGAATGTGAATAACGGCTATTGTTAATATAGTCTTTTGTATCGAAATGTAATTATCCTTAACATTAAACCGATTCATACTTAATACGTGCTTACGTCATAACATATTTCCTGAACACGTGCCTTCGTCGGGACACCGAAAGGGACAAGGCGGGTCGCACATGTTCATTCATATGAGATGACTAAGTCGTCTTTAGTTCAAATCGTTTCGATGTTTTTTAGGGTAATTAGTATGTCGATTCATAAGTATATATTAACACATCGTCCCATTTTCTTTACATACTTTAGGATTAGATACGTATCATGGCGATTTGAAAACACGAACTGATTCATTTATCACATCAAAAATAGTAACGGGTAATCCTATGGAAACTTCTAAGGCTACTATATGCTGACACGGCTGACCGCGGGACCTCACAGGACCGCACAGATTCGCCCCTAACGAATGGATGGGGACCCTCTGGCGCCTTACTGTAAGGGGGAACTTACGCTAGCCTCTTTCGAGCGACGAATGGACTCTCGCTAGAGGTTTCGCGAAAATTACACGCCTTCCGGAATCAAATTTCTCGCTTCCCCAGCAGAGTCGCCACTTGTTAGACGAGGTGCCACGGCCTAATCTCCCGGGCGGACCGGGGGGTGGACAACCTCATGGCGACGTAAGCGGTGATTGGCGCCGAAAGCAACCAATCGTGGAATCAAGCTGCTCGGCAGGACCGGAGCTCGGAGATATGGAAGAGTCGCCATCCACGAATGGGAAAATGAACACCGATCCCTTGCGGGAGACCGGTGTGGGTTCGGGAAACTTAGGTACGAGACGAGAAGGCTAGCTCCTTTCCGGAGAAAGGCTACTAGGCACCCCGACATCGCCCGGTTATGAACCACCGGCCTCCTACTCAGCATGTTAGGCGATAACGGACTAATCGTATACTTCTTTAAGTTTAAAATTCATTTGAAACCCTTTTCTTTCTCTTTTTAGAAACCGTTTTGAGCATATATTATTGAAAAGCCACATCAGTAAAGAATCACCCATTTATGTTTATACATACACAGAGAGGGGGAAGAAAGAAGTGATTTATTTACACCCGTATTAAATGTGATGTTGTGTGTTCATTCTACATTAACTTATTTTCCCCAAAACGAGTTCATTTACATGGTTCGCACCTTAATCGCCGTTGGAACGATTTAGGTGCGTTTTAAAACCTCGTTTGATGAAATTTACCCGAATCGCCGTTGGAACGACTCGAGTATTTGAAAACGTTTGAGATAAAAGCCTTTTAATGAGAAAACATGGTTTAAACATACAAGTCAATTTTATTTTGTACAAATTCTTTGAGAAAATGATTCAAAACTCTATTATTCACAAAGAAAACGATTTTAATTACAATGATCATTTAACCCACCTTTGGAACGGATTAAGGTTTTAAAACGTGGTGTTTTGAGAAACGATTTGGAATATTAACAAGAATGACTCTATTTATTTACATTAGAAATCTAAAAACTCATTAGTTTAAATAATTCAATTGAAAACTCTCTTTTTGTGATTTATTTTCCCCACTTATTTAATGGACTCTTTACTAATTATAATTACCATAATAAACCCATTTAAACCACCATCCATACTCAAACAAAGTCCACTTGAAACATGGACCCATGATTAAGCCCAAAAGGATAAAGAAAGCAATTCTAACATATATATATATATATATTTAAATCAAAAATAGAATATGAAAATAAAAGTTAATACAAAAGGAACTATATGTATATAAAAATAATAGGTACAATATATCTATACTTTGAAAATGTGAAAATAGTAAGTAAATCCTATAACTAAGAAAATAACATTTACCCAAAAATAATTTCATTCAATAATCAAGATAACCCAAATATCCCAAAACTATATATATGTATACATAACTAATATAGTTTTAAATATAAAAAATGACACATACTAATATTTATCCATTATTTCTCAAAATATCAAGTAACTAATATTCAAAACATAGCCTAAATCAATAAAAAGGAAATACATATATATATACTTATACTCATATTGTAAAATAGAATAAAAATGATATACAAATATTCTAAAATAAATATATATGCTAAAGTTCTAAAATAATTTAAAAAACATATATTACGTAATTATACATATATATACTAAGGATCAAAAGCTTAAAAGTTAAGAAAAAGGGACTGAAATGGTATTTTTTACATTTTGGCAGATTTACCGACGGAAAATCCGTTGGTAAACAGCATTTAGTGACAGAATTGGTAAATTACAGCAGCACTCCTAAATGTTTCCAGATTTATTCAACAGCTTTAAATTAAATCTAATTCAATCGTTTTGGATTTCCGAACTACCAAAAATGGATCATAGTCGAAAACGGAAGTTCCTAAAACGACGTTTTTATTTTAAAACATTATTTGGAAATTTCTTTTAAATTAAAATGTTATAATTACAACGTTTTTGATACCCGAACTACCTTTTTTATCGGATCACGGTTCGTATTGGGATATCAAAACGAGGTTTTTTATTATAAAACAAAACCGAATTTTATTCAACATGAAGCGAAAATTAAAGAAATACGCTAATTAAATAAAATGTGACAAAATAAATAAATGAATAAAAACTATAGTATATAAAAAAAATAAATAGGGGAAGAGAATAAATTAAATAAAATAAAGACTCTAGTCCTCGGATAATACCTTGAATTCGGTATCTGACAGTCGAAGCCGATTGATTCCACGAACCGCGAGCTTCCGTTTTTTATGAAAAATTTAGTAAAAATTGAACTTAGGGAATTTGGAGATTTTCAATTTTTAGGAAAAAAAATGTTTTCTCCTAAAAAAATCAACTTCTTCTCTCTAGAAAAAATATTCTAGTGTGAGAAGCTCTCCCCTCCTCCCTTCTTTTCTTTTTTTTTCTCTTTTGCATGGGGATCCGTGCCTTTTATAGGCAAACGGGTCCCCGGACCAATGGGCGACGCCCAAAAGAAATTGGGCGTCGCCCATTGGGGTTGGGCGGCCGCCCAACATTTGTTGGGCGGCCGCCCAACAATCGTTGGGCGATCGCCCAACGACGTTGGGCGAGCGCCCAACGCTAGGTTGGGCGCCCGCGCCCAACCTCCGTCAGGCGTTCGCCCGACGTGGTTGGACGCCCGCCCGACGACCCTCGGGGCGTGCCTCGAGCCATCGGGCGTGCGCACCCCGCGGCCGCCGTGCGCGCGTCCCGCGCCGCCGGACGCTCACACGTCGCGGTCGCTAGACGCGCGCTTCGCACTACCGGGCACGTGCGCTCAGCGGCCCACGAGAGCGCGCCCTGTGCCACCGGACCCGGGCATTGCTCGGACGTCGAGAGCGTGCCACTTGCGGTGCGTCCGACGGACGCCGAGCGCACGTCCCGCGCCGCCGAGCGGGCGTTCGACCATTATCGTCCGCGTGTCGGATGCCGCTAAGCACCCGCGTCGTGCCACTAATTTTCCTTCGCTTATTATTCTTTATATATTTTTTGTTTTTCAAAACTTCCGGAATCAATCACTTCAACCGTCTTATTTTCAGGTTTTCGTCACAGGTCCTCCGACTCAGTGTCTACAACATCGCTGCTGCGGAAGCAGCAAAGGAAGAGGTTTGGATTAAGAAGTTCATTACAGAACTTGGTGTGGTGCCTAACATTGTAAATCCCATTACTCTGTACCGTGATAACAATGGAGCCATTGCACAAGCAAAGGAACCACGGTCTCATAATGCATCCAAGCATTACCTAAAGCGATACCACATTGTAAGAGAGATTGTGGCAAGAGGAGATGTGAGAATAGAAAGAGTACCTACTGAGGACAACGTTGCAGATCTATTGACAAAGCCCTTAGCCCAGAAAGTACATGATCGTCATCTAAGTTCTATTGGGATAAGTTGTAGAAACAATTGGCTTTAGTCCAAGTGGGAGTATGTTGGGGTTTAGTGTCCTATAGACAATTGTTCTAGGATATGAACTAAATGTAAATGAACTGCTCTTTATATCATTTGTTTTAATAAGATATGGTTTCATAACTATATAAAGGCAACCTCTTTTAAGAACTAAATAAGTCTAATAAAAGGAAATCCCTAAGTTTGTTTAAAGTGATTATAAAGTGTTCATACAAGCATGAAGTGAGACAAAACTTTATAATAAACTAATAAACTTAAAACCACCCTAAGTCAAGTAATATGTTTAGAAATAGGATTGACATATCACTGCTGAGACTTGCATGTAACAATGTTTTCTGTCGAGACAGAGAGCTGATCTCACAAGCTTCAGATATGCAGATATCTGGACAGTTACATGGATCCGATGAAAGGGAGTTCATTAGGATTGGGGACCCGACTTGAGATAACAGGATGGGTAGATTTATCCTTGTCACATGTTCATCTCATTGGTATTAATAGGTATAAGTAATCCTAAGACTCAAAGGAATGTTAATTAGTGATTCTGGATTCTGGAATGTGATGCTTTGATCCTGTTGTAACACGATCCATAACATAGATGACTCTGGGGTGTGAACGGCAGACGTTGGGTATCATAGGAAGTAATTGCAAGATAGTTATACATTGGATTGAGCATTTGTCACTCCCGATAAATGGGAGATACGTCCAAGGATCGCTTGCTGAAGACTTGACTCTAAATCCTTGCAAGGTGATAGCTTAAGACTTGAAATGCAGATTTCACTTAACCTATCTAATTGGAGTTAACTCGGCCTGTGCAAGTAAAACGAACGTCTCGCTATATGTGACTTGATATTATCCATAGTCATAAGATTCAGTTCAAGGATGTAGTTGATGAATGATCGAATTATACTGTAACTAATACGGAAAGGTCAACGACAGAATCAACCTGTCTTCTTATAGCTCTGGGGGAATGTTTCGGATCTGCCAATCAAATTTCGCGTACTCATTACGTTATGCAAAGATTAAATATAATTCTGAGAAAATTAATTTAATGGTTGCATACGGCTAGAAGCAATAAGAACCTAATGGGTCACACATAAGACTTGGAGCCCAAAAGAGAAACAGATGTTAATTAATTGATGGAAGCCCAACTGAGTCCACTAAGGCCCAGTACATAAGGGGGGGGGGGGGCGATTTTATGTATATAAAATACATAAATAATTAATTTGATTTTTTAACAATTCTAATTAGATTATGATTTTGAATTATTAATTAAAGGATAAATAAGTTAGGAGGTTTAATGAGATTAAATTGCTTCTATTATTATCCTGTCAGGTTATTATTATTATCTTTATATAATTATAGATAATAACTAATAAGAATTTTATTCCGAATTAAATTCTTATTCAGTAACCTAATTCTATCTAACTAGGGTTTATATACAAGAGAGTATATATACACCCCATATAGTAGAATTCGGCCAGCCCTAGCCAATTGAAGAGAGAGAATTTCGACCCCCTTGTTGAAGACGAGATCATCTATCGCTTCCTTCCGTTTCATTTGATTATTCATCTCTTTCTCTTATTCCTTGATCTTGTGTTGATTTATTAGAGGCAATCTACTTTGGTTGCTTTCATACGGTTGAGTTCTAATCATATTTTGAATTGTGTTTTTGTCTTGTGCTCGGGAACTCGGAGTAAGAGTTGTGGGCACTACGATTGCAACGGTAGATAGTTCATCGAAAGGTATTTCCTTCTATCCTTCTTTATATGAAATAACGATTAACAGATCTTGGGTTAATGGAAAAATATTAAAATTTTTATATTTCCGCTGCCAAACAATAGCCTATTTTCCTTCAGCAGTTATCTTGACAACGATTTTGTCAACCTCAGATAACGAACAGACAAAAAAACGCTGATATATGGCCCAAACCCTAGCAAAACTAGTGTCGCAGGCTAAAACCCATGTTAGGGCTTGTTATTAAACCAAACCAACCTTAATACTAACAAGATCTAGCTGTTTATATGTAGTTATAATATCTACTCAAGCTTAAAAGGGACTAAATTATAAATGATGTGATTTTTTGGTCTAAAATGGGTTTAAATATAATTTTTATTTTAAACTTTCGAGTATAATTTTTTTATTATTATTAAGAATCCATTGTTTTTTAATCTTAAAATGTTAGGATCGGCCTTGAATATTATAATTGAGCATTCTCGTGAGCTTTTAAGTCAAATTTTATCGTACACAATTTCGGATCGTTTATAATCAAACCGAACATGATCGATTTTTTTTATATATGTTCAGTTCATTTATAGATGGAGGTGCTCTTAAAAAGGGGGAAAAAAAGTGGAAAAGTCATTTGATTCTCCATAAATAAGCAAAACTATTAGAAATTTTTTTTTATAAAAAGGAAAAGTATTAGAAAAGAAAAAGGAAAATAGAAAGCAAATAGGAATGGAGAGAGATTTGAAGAAAATGAGTGGGGAGTTACGTGGCCAAGGTTAGATCGAAACATGTCACCGTAAATCCTAGTGGGGTACACCAGCACCACTAACAGTGCCACCGTGACGGCCGAATTAGGAAAGCGAGAGGCAGCCGTTAGGGTTGACCAATGGAGAAAAAGTCAAATGGGTCACTGTCAGTAAAGTTGTGGGTGTGACGTTAGCCAAAGTGGGAAAAATGTGATGGTGTCGACGGTGGAAGGTTCAGCCGGAAAGCCAGGATTCCGGGGAGCTTTAGGATAGGAAGACGTGTGATTTTTGAAAACATAATCTGCTGGGGTGTGTATGGTCCACCTAATTCCCTGTTTAGTGTTAAAAGTAACAATAGTATCAATTAAGTGATGCACATGGGAAGTATGTCACATTAAAACAATGAAATAGAAAAACAATATTATAGGCAAAGGGAAATTATCCATCCCTGTCCTAGGAAACTTAAGAGTCATGTTATTTTCTTACATGGGCATACATAAGCCTTGGGAACTCGTATACAGATAAGTATGAGTAAGTAGGACACTTGTGATTCAAGTAACAAACATCCACTCGAACTGGCTTCAAAAACAGCTCATTATAACATCAAATAACTACATGCAATAATTTTTTTTATTTAAATTTATTAAATCTCACGTTACTTGATTGAGACGGTCAATTTTTTTAAGTTGTATTTGAGTTTTAACTATCACTTTGATTTTTTGGTTCAATTCGTATTTATTAATATGAAATACGGTATTAGGATTTTTTAGACCAAACAATTGAGATTTTAAATCATAAAAATCTGATTTATTAGTGTAATTTCAAGAGGAGAGAATCATAAAGGTTATTTTTGGATCTTAATTATATCAATTCAAAATTTTGGTCATTGAAAATAACATCAATGGTTGAGGATATACACACAAAAGATCTAACACTAATTACAGGGCCGGCTCTAGCCTAGAGCCAAAGATTGTAGGATCAATTTTATATATATATAGGGGTCAGATCCAGCGTGACAATGACTTAAGTTGTGACAAGGAGCTTATTGTATGACATAACAAAACTACGTAGTTTTGATGATAATTAAAAAGGGCAAGATGACAAATTGGTAAATAAAATGAAAGAGATGATAGAGAAAATTGTTTTATTTCTTTTCTTTAAAATACATTTTCTTAACATCTCTAACATCGTTTTTCGAAAAATTTTATACTATTAGACTCGTCTAAATTAGACGGTCATTTTAAGATCCCTGAAGCTCAAGTAAAAAAATTTCCGGTGAACGGAATCCGGGTGGGCGTTTTCCGGCGAGAAAAAAAGTGTTCATAAAATTCTCAAACAATTCCAGAAAATGTAAAACATTATTCTAAGAAACTTTAATTCTTGGGTCGAAACAGGATTTCTTACGGTTTAGTCCCAATAAAACTTTTTCCTTAATTTTATCCATTTTACATGCTTCAACAATTTGTTGGGACTATATCGTAAGAAATCCCGCTTCGACCCAAAAATTAAAGTTTCTTACAATAATGTTTTACATTTTTTGGAATTTTTTGAGAATTTTCTGGGAACTTTGTTTCTCGCCAGAAAACGCTAATCCGGATTCCGTTCACCAGAATTTTTTTTACTTGATTTTCAGAGATCTTAAAATGACCGTCTAATTTAGACGAGTCTAATAGTATAAAAATTTTCGAAAAACAAGGTTAGAAATATCGGGAAAATGTATTTTAAAAAAAAAAAGAAATAAAACATTTTTCTGTTGGAACAATGCAAGTATTATGTTGGAACAAATGGTACACTGATTTGGAACAATGTAAGTAGGACAAAAAACGTGTCCAGAAAATTATCAAAAAATTTAAAAACATGTAAAACATCATTTTAAGAAACTTTAATTATTGGCTCAAAGTGAAATTCCTTACAGTTTTGACCCAATAAATTGTTAAAGCATGTAAAATGGATATAATTAAGGAACAAGTTTTATTGGAACTAAACCGTAAGAAATCCCGCTTCGACCCAAGAATTAAAGTTTCTTAGAATAATGTTTTACATTTTTTGGAATTTTTTTAGAATTTTCTGGGCACTTTTTTTCTTGCCAGAAAACGCCCACTCGGATTCTGTTCACCGGAATTTTTTTTACTTGAGCTTCAGGGATCTTAAAATGAGTGTCTAATTTAGACGAGTCTAATAGTATAAAATTTTTTGAAAAACAAGGTTAGAAATGTCAGAAAAATGTATTTTAAAGAAAAGAAATAAAACAATTTTCTGTTGGAACAATATAAGTATTATGTTGGAACAAATGGTACATTGATTTGGAACAACGTAAATAGGATAAAAAACGTATCCAGAAAATTATCAAAAAATTCCAAAACATGTAAAACATTATTTTAAGAAACTTTAATTCTTGGCTCAAAGCGAGATTCCTTACAGTTTTTACCCAACAAATTGTTGAAGCATGTAAAATGGATAAAATTAAGGAAAAAGTTTTATTGGGACTAAACCGTAAGAAATCTCGCTTCGACCCAAGAATTAAAGTTTCTTAGAATAATGTTTTACATGTTATTAAAGTTTTTGAGAATTTTCTGTACACTTTTTTGCTTGCTGGAAAACGCCCACCCGGATTCCGTTCACCGGAATTTTTTTTACTTGAGCTTCATGGATCTTAAAATGACCGTTTAATTAAGACGAGTCTAACGGTATAAAAATTTTTGAAAAATGAGGTTGGAAAAGTCAGGAAAATGCATTTTAAAGAAAAAAAATAAAACAATTTTCTCTTTCCTTTTATTTATAAATTTACCACATCCTTTTAGTTAATTACAAAATTGGTCTTTGTCACACAATAAGGTTTGTCACACCATAAGAGATGTGTCACACCTGATCTCTCATATATATATATATAAAGCAAAAAACAATTTATTTTAAAGTTAATAAGTGTCCTAATGGTTAAACATACAATTCCCAGTAAAAATGTCCTATGTTTGATTCCTTATAAAAGCTGATTTTTTCTCAAAAAAAAAAAAAAATATACAAATATTAAAATTAATTATTTACAAATAATTGTACTTTAAATTATGTCAAACTAATAAAATCATTATTTTTAATATATTTTAAGGATTAAGATTTATAAATTAAGGGTCCATGATATATTTACTAAAGTTTATAATTTATGAATTCGGTCTAATTTTTTTAAATTAGAGTATAAATCATACTTTATTTCTTATATATAAAAAATAATGACATATTGAAAAGTAATTCTGATCATATGATTTAATTGTAATTTTGTAACCAATTGTAATATTCATGTAAAAAGCCCTAAGAATATTCACGTTTTAAAGGATACTGAGGAATGAGACACAAATGTAAAAATATAATAAACTCTCTTATTAATCATAATGATATTACATTGTATTTATATTAATAATTACAATGTTAAATTACTATTCTACCCTTGATAGTTATACATAGGGGTGGGCACGGTTCAGTTAACCGGTTCATTAGGCAAAAAATTAACTGAACCGTTATCAATTGTTTTTTAACTATCCAAACCGAAACCAGTCCATATCAACTGGTTAACCTTACGACCGATTAACCATTAATTTCGGTTAGGTTTTTCGGTTAACGGTTTTTAACCAATTCTCACTAGTTAACCAAAAAACCGAACCATAATATATAGACCACTGAAACAGTAGATAAAAAATGTAGCAGAAAGAGTTCAATGAATCAGAAAAACAAGCAACATACTAATTAATAATTTTACAAACAAATAAAATAGTTCCAAATGAACAAATAGATCTAGGCTTCAGAGATAACAAAAAAAAATTACCGAAAACAATATTATATTAATCAGCTGTATTTAAACAAAACAATTAGTTTTGATTTTGAACAAAACTAGTATACATTTTTTTTTATATAGTACAACACTACTAATATAACTTACTTATATATAATATATTTATATTAATTTGTATATCCATGTATATTATAATATAACTTATATAATATATATATATTAAATATATATTTATTAAACGGTTCGATTAACTGGTAACCGCGGTTTTTGAACACTATAACCCAAAACCGGTACCTGTCTATTCTTTTAACCATTAAGAAAACCAGCAGTTCGGTTAACCGCTTTTTTCGGTTCGGATTACCAGTTTTCAGTTCGGTTACCGGTTTGTCCGATTTTTTTGCCCACCCCTAGTTATACACATTAATAGATACAAATAATTAATATTTTAAATTTAAAAGAGGTCCAATTAATTTTTGAATATAGATTGAGTGTTAGTTTAAGAATTAAGCTCATATTTGACTTCTGTGATATTCAAAATTTTGTCATATAATTTGGTAACATTTTTTCCTTAAAGTATTTCCATATATAAGTGACATTTAACCCATTTTGGATGGCAATTAATCGATTTGTTAAATTTTTTGCCACATGACACAATTTTTGACACGTGATATATACATGTGGCAATTGATTTAATTTTTTACCATATAGATTTAATATGTAGATAAATAATGAATTATTTATTTTCTTATTTATCTACGTATTAAGTCTATATAGAAAAAAAATTATTTGTGAAATTTTTTTAACAAATCGGTTAGTTTTTTTTATCCAAAATGAGTTCAATATCACTTATGGAAATACTTCAAGTGGGTAAATGTTATCAAATGATATCACATTAGCCATATGATAAAAATTTTGGACACCACATGATTTAAATAGGAGTTTAATCCATAATTTAAAGAAATTGTGAAATATCTTTTTGATTTTGGATAAACCATTGTATAGTGAATGTAATAATAAGTACCGTATATAATTATTAATGAAATATTTTTTATGGGTTAATTATAAAAAAGTACCCTGTGGTTTGGCTGATTTGCGATGTGGTACCTGTGGTATTGTTTTTTGCAAACGCAGCCCTGTGGTTTGTAAAATTTTGCATTTGAGTTCATTTTGTCAGAATTTGATCGATAACGAGTTCAAAATGAAAATTTTCAAGAGTCAAATGATATTTTAAACAACTTTAATTCTTCAACCTTTTAGATTTGAGGTCATTTAGGTGTTGTTTTTTTATGAAAGAGAAAACTCTAAAAATGATGATTTTGAAAAATTAAGAATATAGTTTCATAGTAAATATGATACCAAACAAGTTCAATTCTTAAAAAATTTCATTTTGAGATCATTATCGGCCAAATTTGGCAAAGTAAAAAAACATTTAAAATTTTGCAACCATAGGGTTGTGTTTGCAAAAAAAATACCACATGTACCACATCGCAAATCAGCCAAACCACAGAATACTTTTTTGTAATTAACCATTTTTTTTATTTATAATGTATTGAAATATATTTTAAATTTTTTTATAACGAAAAACTAAAATCCATCTTTCTTAAAAATGTTAAAGTTAAACTTGTACAATTTCGTACATTATGGCTAAATGTACATTTCTCTTTAGGGATTAATCCTTCATTTGGGGTAATCTTTATAAAAAAAAATTACCCTATTGAACCTGGTTGGGAAATATTTCCCTAGAATGAGCTATTTCTCAACCAGGTTACAATTTTAAATTGCTTTTAATACTATTTATCCATTACAGCGTCTAGTGGCTAGGAATCCCCTTGGGATTCCTGCCAACTAGTGGGATAGTGGCGTGAACAAATATAAAAAAATAAATTGATTTATTATTTAATAAAAATAAAAAAAAAATTATAAAAATAAAATTAATTTATTATTTTATAAAAATAAAAATAAATATGTAAATTATATTGATATTATTGAATTGGTATAATTTTCGAGCAAGATCAATTTTAATTACACACTACCGAAAATTTAAAAAAAATTGTTTAACTATTATTTAACTACATCGAACCTTCTAAACCAGCTTGTCGATACATTCAAGCAGTTTCATACTTTTTTTTTTGTAACTGTATTAGTAACACAGTAAAATATTTTAGACAGTTTCAAAAAAATAAATTTGCTATATGTAAATTAATCACAATTTTTTTTGAAATTATCTAAAATATTTTACTGTATTTTTAATGCACTAAATATTTTTTGTTATTAATGCACTAAATATTGTTTAAATCGAAGTATAGATTTAACCCTAACGTATGCAATTCTAACTGATAAAATTTCATTGCATTAGCATTCTAGAAGTTTGCTTATTTGCTTAATTGCACTAGGTATACACATAAACAAGTCATCTCATATAAAAATTCAAAGAAGAGGAGATGAAAGATGAAGGTTGCATTCCTTTCATTCAATCCCCATGACTGTAAATACAGTGCTATATATATACAGGTATTAGAAAAACTAGAGACACGCACACAAAAGGTAAAGGTATTACAGCTGTACATCAAACGGTTATTTCTACACAAACAGACAAAAACAAAATAAGTAGCAATTGTGTACATGAGCCATCTGTACACCTAGCCAGCTGTTGGAGTGTCATTTGTATCAGCCCCCCTCAAACTAGGCATGTAGATGTTCAACAGGCCTAGTTTGTCCTTGAGTGTTGTAAATTCTGGTAAGTGCTGGGCTTTGGTAAATAAGTCTGCAAGTTGTCCTTTCGACCTAATAGGAAGTAAGTGAACAATATTTTGTTGCAGTTTTTCACGCACAATGTGACAATCAATGTCAATGTGCTTGGTTCTTTCGTGAAAAACAGGATTGTGCGCTATATGTAGTGCAACTTGATTATCACAAAAAGTATTGCTGGCCCTGCATGTGGGATGATGAAGTCACGCAGCAGATAAATGAGCCATTGAAGCTCGCATACTGATGTGGCCATCGCCCTATATTCAGCTTCTGATGAACTCCTTGATACCGTAGACTGCTTTTTCGACCTCCAAGAGATTAAAGAGTCCCCAAGAAACACGCAGAAGCCAGTTATTGATTTTCTGGTTTCGAGGCACGATGCCCAGTCAGCATCAGTGGATGCTCTAAGTTTAGTTTGCCCAGCTGCTGGGAAAAATAGGCCTTGTCCAGGTGAGTTTTTGAGGTATCTTAACACCCTATGTGCCCTGTGTAGATCATCTTGAGTTGGGGTGTTTAGATGTTGGCTCAATTGGTGCACTATATAACAAATTTCTGGCCTTGAATGTGCGAGATACAATAGTTTCCCAATGAGTTTTCTGTATGCAGGTATATCATGTAGTAGGACTGGTGTAGGTGTTGGTTTGAAGTTAGGGGTGGCTGGTGTTTGGACGGGTTTCGATCCCAGGAATCCCTGATCTTGTAACAGCTCAAGACAATATTTCCTTTGACTAAAGTGGATCCCTTTCGATGTTCTGGCAATTTCGAATCCCAAGAAATATTGCAAAGGGCCAAGGTCCTTAATTTTAAATAAGGAATGTAAGTGAGATTTAACTGATTGTACCTCATCTTTGCAGTTGCTTGCCACCATTAGATCATCTACATAAGCCAAGACTGCTAGGAACTTTCCATTACTAGCTTTAATGAACAAGGATGGATCGGCGGTATCTTGAGTGAAGCCATACTCCTTTAGTGCAGTGCTGAGCTTGTAATTCCACTGCCTCCCTGCCTGTCTTAACCCGTATAAGGATTTGTGGACCCTGCAGACTAGGTTGGAGTGAGAATTAGGAACTGAACAGCCCTGTGGAACCTTCATGTATACCTCTTCACTAATTTCACCATGCAAGTACGCATTGTTGATGTCCAACTGTTCAAGGAACCAATTGTTCATGCTAGTAAGAGCTATAAACATTCTGATAGTGGTAATTTTCGCCACAGGGGCGAAAGTTTCTGTGAAATCTATCCCAGCCTTCTGAGTAAAGCCTTTTGCCACTAAACGGGCTTTGTATCTCTCCACGATACCATCCGCCCTGTGTTTGATTTTGAATATCCATCTGCATCCTATGGGCCACTTTCCTACAGGTAATTGAGTGATAGACCAGGTATCATTTGCAGTTAAGGCGCTTAATTCTGCTTCAATAGCTTGTTGCCAATGAGGGGACTTGATAGCTTCTTCATAGGTTGATGGTTCTCTCTGACACGATATTTGAAGTGAGAAAATCCTTTTGCTGGTACTGAGGTTGTTATAAGAAATGTGCTTGGTTAGATCATGAGGCATTTTGGGAAGTGGTGCAGTTGTGATGGAATTTAGGAGATTATGGTGATAATCTTGTAGGTATTGTGGAGGGTGTCTGTGTCTGGTGGACCTTCTAGGCTGATTTGTATTGGGATTGTTGTGTATTTCTTGAGTGGGATTAGTGTTTGTGGGATCTGCAATGTCAGGTTGAATTGGATCTGTCTCATTAGGAGGCAATGTCTCTGGCAATCCAGGTATCAGAATCTCTAGGGAATCATTATCAATCAGTTCACCGAATACATTTCGTAAGGGGAAGGATGGATTTGGTGGATATTTGTCTTGGTTATAGGGAAAAATTGTTTCGTGGAACTAGACATTTCGTGATACAAAAATTTTCCTGGTCTGCAAGTCCATCACTTTGAAACCCTTAGTGCCAGTTTGATACCCAATGAAGACACACTTGATTGCTCTTGGTGTTAATTTTGTCTTGTCCCTGTTCAAAGTTGCCGCAAAGCAGAGGCATCCAAAGACTCTTAACTCTTGCCAATTTGGGGGCTGATTGTGAAGTAAAGTGTATGGGATGCAATTTTTGGTTGCATTAGTTGGTAGCCTGTTGATCAAATGCACAACATGAGAAGCTGCTAGAGGCCAAAAACTGTTTGGCATTTTGCTTTGAAACAATAACGCTCGAGTGATGTTTAGAATATCCTGGTGCTTGCGCTCCACAACTCCATTTTGCTGTGGAGTTTCAGGACAGCTAGTTTGGTGCAGTATGCCAAATTTGCTATAGAACTCAGGCATATTAAACTCTGCCCCATTATCAGATCTGATAACCTTTATCTGCTTGTTGAATTGAGCTAAAACATATTGATTGAATGTGTAAATTGCATCTCTTGTCTCAGACTTATACTTCATAAAATAAAGCCACACAAATCTGCTATGATCATCAATAACAGTAAGGAAATAATGATTTTCATTGAATGAATGCTTTAAGGGTCCCCATATGTCCAAATGGATCAAATCAAAACAACTATCAGCTCTATTACAACTAAGATTGAAACTATTTCTTTTCTGCTTAGCTAGGTGACAGACATCACAAGATGTGTGTTGAGGAAAATTAGCTAAGGAAGGAAGAAATTGTGACAATATGCCACTTCTTTGAATTGAAGGGTGCCCGAGCCTCATGTGCCAAAGAGTTGAAGTAGAAGCTACTCGTTTGGTGGAAGCAGTCAAATGCTTGGGAAATTGTTTGTCTATGTGATAAAGCCCTCCTCTCAAGCTAGCAGAGCCAATCCTCTGGGAGTTCCCCAGATCCTGTATGACACAGTTTTGTGAGGTGAAGAATAGGCATAAATTTGAATGTTGAGTCAATTTACTACTGGATATGAGATTGTAGTTAAATTGAGGAACATACAAGGCATTTATTAATGTGAATTTTGGATGTAATTTGACATGACCAATGTGAGAGACTGGGACACTTTGGTTATTTAGAAGTTGTATTGAACAATTTGACACAGCTCTATATATGGTAAAAAACTTGAGATCACATACTGATAACATTGTGATATTATCCCAAGGATCAAAAGGGATATTCGCCTAAAGAACGCCACGTGTTAGTCGCCTGATACGAGAATTCCGCGGCGTATCAAGGTAAAGAGGTCTGACGGGCGGATCTCCTAGAACTTGCCAAGAGAGACCCGCAGGCGAACCTGTGAGGCGAATCTCCTTAAGCTCTCAATCCGCCATTAGAACGGCTGGGCTGATCCGACCATAAAGACCATTAATGAGCTATCAATTAGCTAACCGCCAACTTAAGGGTAACCTGTAACCGCCATTAATGGGACATTAATGGAGACTTTCTAGTTATTGGAAGTTACAACTTCATAGCTATATATAGCCTGCGTCTCAGGCTATCAAGGTACACATTCACTTACCCTTTGTCAATTCAGTTTGCTCTCTTGTTCTTCCTTACTGACTTTGGCATCGGAGCTTCCCCCCGTCGAACCCAACGACGCCCCCACAAGGACGAAAGCTGATCGGAATTTCTCCACAAGTCATCAATTGGTGCGGTGAGCGTGGAACTCTTAATCAAATAAAGGGTTTTCGTTCACATTAGGAAAAGATATGACTAATGAAGGCCAGAATCCTTCCTCTGGGATTGAAACGCCCCTGACAACACCCTCGAGCCAACCTGAATCAAGCGCTGGACGCGTTGATCCAAGCACTCCAGCAGCACAAGCTGGAGGGAGCTTATCGCCAGATGCATTCGTTGAAACATGCGCTAGAGCCATAGGAAGAGAGTTTGGCCCTGAAATGGAGAGACGCCTACAGTCATTCATGATCATACCAGAGCTTCAGCGTACCAACCCTACATCATCTCAATGGCAACAGGTTACTGTAGGGCCTGGCGCCCATGATTCCTCATTCTTCCAATTCCAACCCACGGATTCCATGGTGACTACTACTGTAGCTGGTAATAACCCACCACTCATTCGGCAGTTATTTTCTGAAGCCAGTGGAAGTCGAGGGATAAATCTGGGCGGATCAGGCAATCCAAGTCGCCCGCGGTCGAGTCTCCCTGGAGGCGGTTCAGAAGGGCGAAAGCACAAAAAGCGTAGAAAGGAGAAAAGTAGGCGGTCCGAATCGCCTTCGCCTCGGAGACCGAGATCCTCCCGCAAGGGTAGATCGCCCCCATCTACTGGACGTAGACAGCGTAAAAGGCCAGTAGAGACACCACGTTCGAATGGGCCACCACCACCACCACACCAAGAGGCTGATGGACACATTCCTTCAGGAGGCCATGGAGGGGGTAACGGTCAAGCTCCCTCGGGCGGACAGGGTGGAGGAGGTGGAGGTGGAGGAGGAGGCGGACGTGGAAGCGGAGGCGGACGTTCACTATCGGATCCATCTTCTGGATCCAGCTCTTCATCTTCTCCAAGTAGATCTCCACGGAGAGGACGCCCAAGGGCGGGTCCGGAGAATTTCGACGATAGAGTTCGAGCTGCGGTGCTCCGCATGAATGAGGAGAATGCCAGGCATAATCCATTCGCCAATAGAGATTCGCCCTTCACGGCTTGGATCGAGGCGGAGGAAACGGATAGGTATTTTAAAATACCTAATCTCCCTATATACACGGGTGCTGACAATCCGGAGGCCCACGCCAGAAAATATCGAATATTGCTTCACCTTAACCGGGCAACGGAACCAGTGCTATGCAAAATGTTTATCACCACGTTAGGAGGTCCCGCTTATGACTGGTTCCAATCTCTACCTCCTGGATCGATAGACAGTTGAGATCAACTAAGCAGAGAGTTTTGTGCTAAATTCTCCGGATGTATCCCTCTAGTGGTCAAGTCACGGAAGCTTTTCGAATTAAAACAGAAGGCGAACGAATCCCTTTGAGAGTATGTAAACACTTTTAACAAATTGTGTATACAAATTGTCGATGTAGATATCTCCATGGCAGTCGAATCTCTGGTAAAGAACACAACATGTAAGAGTTTACAGGAGGATCTAATACGAAAGAAGCCCAGCAGCATGGCAAAACTGATGGAGCGCTGTAAGGACTTTATGGAGGTGGATGACATTCGCCGCGAGTCACTTTCTCCGCCTAGAAAGGACAAAGGCGAATCTCGCCACCGCGATAGAGAAAAGGACAAGCACCAAGACTCCTCCTCTAGAGGCCGGCGAAGGGGTTCCAAGAACAAATCGGCATTTGTCACGTCCTTCACACCTCTCAATGCCTCTAAGAGCGAAGTGCTCATGTGGATAGAGAACAGCCAGCACAAGCGGAGCATTTCATACCCCGAACCAAAAGGGGGGGAGTACACCAACACTGGTAAAAATCCTAAAAATTATTGTAAATATCAAAGAAAAAATGGCCATGACACAGATGTATGCTGGGAGTTAGCCCGGGAAATAGAACGTCTCATCGAGAGAGGCAAATTGGATCGGTTCATCCAAAATGATGGCAAGAAGGGAGATGGTGATAGATCCAGAGATGACCCGAAGAAGAAAGGAAAAGGGACCATCAATGTCATAGCAGGCGGACCTGGGTACCAACCTGTACTAAAAAAGGCAAAGACCACCGCTCTTGACAGGGCATCACTTAATCGCCCTTTTGCAGATGTAGGTCTAGAGATCTCCCCTCATACGGATGCCTTGGTCATTACTATGATGGTGGAAGGCTGGGAAATGAAAAGAGTGATGATCGATACTGGGAGTTCGTGCAATGTCATCACAAGGGGAGCATTTGCCAAACTAATGGTAGACCCGATCCAGGTGGAAACCACCATAGTGGACATCCTGGGAGTGACAAGACATACCATTCGAACAAAAGGCCAGGTAACATTAGATTGTGAGTTAGCAGATGAAGAACAAGTCTGGAAAGGCGATCTGGAATTCTCCATCCTGGATGGCTAGTTAGCCTATAATGTTATCCTTGGGCGACCCTTTATCTCCGAAGTAGCGGCCCTTATCTCCATACGCCACTTAACTCTTTACATCCCCACGGCCAAGGGAGGTGTAATGATCAGAGGAAGTCAAAAAGTGGCTCAGGAGACGTACTCAGCATCACTAATGATTCGCCCACAGTCTAAAGATAAAGACGAGGAAGAACTAGTCACAATGGCCTTGGGCGAAACGGAGATGTACCTCATGGCGGATGGAAAACAGGTATGAATGGCTAAATGGCTCAAGGGAGAAATTAAAGAAGCAATCACCAAGGTTCTCCATGAGGCAGAAGACGTCTTTGCATGGAAGGATGAGATCCTCCCCGGGATTAGTCCAGATGTGATAACTCACAAACTCAACATCGACAAAGGTGCAGTTTCGGTTGCCCAAAAGCGGAGAAACCATGGCCTAGAAAGGCAGAAGGTGATAGAGGAGGAAATCACCAAGCTCCAGCGGGCGGATGCCATTGAAGAAGTACTTTACACACAATGGCTAGCGAATGTCGTTCTAGTGAAGAAAGCAGGCGGATCATACTGCATGTGTATTGACTTTACAAATCTCAACAAACCTTGTCCAAAAGACAACTACCCTTTGTCGTGTATCGATATCCTCGTAGATGGAACCGCGAGACATGCTATGTACTCCTTCATTGACGTAAAGTCCAGCTATCACCAAATCCCAATGGAGCCTTCAGATAGAATCAAGACGTCGTTCGTGACTCACCAAGCCACTTATTGCTTCAAAGTCATGCCCTTTGGGCTTAAGAACGCAGGTGCAACCTATCAACGGATGATGAACAAGATATTCGCGGAAAGCAAATGTGATAACTACTCCGTCTATGTAGATGATATGATCATCAAGAGCACCACTATGGAAAAACATGCAGATGATGTAAGGGAGGTACTGGGCGTACTCCGACGTCACAATATTAAACTGAACCCGGAGAAATGTACCTTTGGTGCAACGTATGGAAAGTTCTTGGGATTCATGATTAGCGAGAAAGGAGTGAGCCCAAATCCTGACAAGATTAAGGCCGTTCTAGAGATGCAAGCGCCACGAAACATCAGGGAAGTGCAACGCCTTAATGGGCGGATCGTAGCCTTGGGCAGGTTTATCTCCTGTTCAGCCCGTAGATGTCAGCCCTTTTATGAGGTGATCAAGAAACAAAAGGCATTTGAGTGGAATGAGGATTGCGAAAAATCTTTCGAGGGAATCAAACGGTTTCTCACAGAACCGCCCATGATGAGCCGACCCCTGAAAGGTGAGAACCTCTACATGTATGTCTCGGTCATAGATAAAGTTGTTTGCACGGTCATGATAAGGGAAGAGGATGGCCAGAAGTATCCAATTTATTACGTGAGCAAAGTACTAAAGGATGCTGAAACCAGATATTCCAAGCTTGATAAAATGGCGTTGGCAGTTGTCACCACGACAATCCGCCTTAGGCCTTACTTCCAGGCTCATACTGTTATAGTTCGAACGAATATACCAATGAGGAAGGTATTGCAAAAGCCGGAGACTTCAGGGAGATTGATGGAGTGGGCAATCCGCCTTGGAGAATTTGATGTGCGATATGAGAGCAGGTCGGCCTTAAAGAGTCAAGTCTTGGCAGACTTTGTGAATGAATTCACTGAAGAAGGGATGAATCTCCCTAAATCTCAAGTCGAAGAATGGACGATATATACAAATGGAGCCTCCTCAGCCAAAGGAGCTGGTATCGGCATCGTGATCAAAGGCCCCCAATTTATAAAACTCCGATATGCAGCAAAATTGGATTTTATTGCAACCAACAATGCAGCGGAGTACGAGGCCTTAATATTGGGACTGCGTCTGCTGAAAGAAATCACTCCCGAGCAGATCGTGATCTATAGTGACTCCAAGCTGATGGTCAACCAAGTGATCAAAAATTACGAGGTAAAAGATGACGTTTTGGCCAAATACGTTGCTGAAGTTAAAAAATTGCTGGATCACCTTGAAGCCAAAGAAACTAAATGGGAGTTGATCCATGTACCTCACGGATCAAACGCTGAAGCGGATCATCTAGCTAAAATGGCTTCCAGCAAGGAGAACTGGGCGGATCCGCAATGTCCATTCGAAGTCAAGGTAGCTCCGGCATTCGCCTCGGAAGAAGTATCCCTACTCACGACGGTAGAAGGTGATTGGAGGCCTGCCATCCGCCTGTATCTATTCGATGGAGCACTACCTACGGACAAAGAGGAGGCTCGGCGGATAGTCAGGAAAGCGGCTTATTTCTCCATTGTAAATGACTGCCTCTATAGAAAATCTTTTAGCCATCCTTGGTTAAAATGCATTTTGCCTGAAGAGGGACAACACGTCCTCAAGGAGCTGCACGAAGGAGCATGTGGAGCCCATGAGGCATCCGCCTCCATCCTAAAAAAGTCCAGGCTAGCAGGATTTTATTGGCCCACAACAGAACTTGATGCATAGAAACTGGTGGAATCTTGCCATAGTTGTCAGATTCATGCAAATGAATCTCATACTGCCAAACATCTCCAAAGGCCCATCCTTGAAGGTCAACCCTTCGCCTTTTGGGGAATTGACATCATCGGACTATTTCCTCCTACTCGTAGACAAAGGAGGTATGTGGTAGTAGCAGTAGATCACTTCACCAAGTGGGTAGAGGCTGAAGCTGTCTCCTCCATCACTGCTGAACGAATGGTAGAGTTCGTCAAAGATAATATTGTGGGAAGATATGGCGTTCCTCACACAATCATCACCGATAACGGAACGCAATTCAACTGTGGCGAGTTTAAAGCTTTCTGTGAAAAATTGGGCATTTTAAACAGATTCGCCTCCGTATATTACCCACAATCCAACGGTATGACTGAAGTCACGAATTGGACAATCGTGAAAGGAATAAAGAAAAGACTGGGGGAGCATGATAAGAAATGGGCGGATCAGTTAACAAGCGTCTTATGGGCGTATCGTACTACTCCTCGCACAGCCACAGGCGAAACCCCATTCGCCATTTCTCATGGCGTGGAAGCTGTAATCCCAGTCGAGATATTGGTTTCGAATGACAGAGTTGCATTCTATTGCGAGGAGGACAACAGTCGGAGATTAAGAGAAAGTCTTGATCAAGTGGAGGATAAGAGAGACAAGGCATATGTGCGTATGGCGGCTTACAAGCAGCGGATCGCAGCTTATCATGACAAAAACGCCAGACTTGTAGAATTGAATGTGGGAGATCTCGTGCTCCGCAAGGCCGACAAAATCCAATCAAAAGAAGGGAAGGGCAAGCCAGGGCTCACCTGGACTGGTCCATATCGCATAGTGGACAAGATTGGGTTCGCCACATTTAAAATACAGGACATGGATGGAAATACATTGCCACGCACTTGGAATCTCCAAAATCTCTGCAAGTACTTCGCCAGAAAATAGAATGTAAACAAGGTCTTGAGTACTCTTTTTCCTTTAATAAGCTTTTTTCCCATATGGTTTTTCTTATTAAAGGTTTTAATGAGGCTCACATATAAGACCTGCTTGTTGTACTAAAGCATATCTCCTATTAATAAAAAGCAATTGTTCTATTGTCCATATTCTTTTTAAGTATTTTCTTTCAGCAATATAAATATTCCAATCTTAAAAAGAGCGGGAGCATCAAACGCTCTCCACATCAAAAAGTACTGCTATCTCATAGCTACTTTTTCTCCTCAAAGATAGGAGAACGATCTCATGGGCGGATCCATCGGTAGATGATCCCCATTCGAGGTAGAGTTAAAACGTTCCTTGGACGCAAGGTCTTTACACTCTCTTACTCCCTTCCCAAAGAAGGGTTCACAAGTCCTAAAGGCGGATCACTTCACCTCAAAGATAGGTAGCAAGTTGATCCCTAAAGGCAGCTTTACTTCCTCTAAAGGAATAAAACAGCTTCAAACCTTCACAAAGGTTCGCACAATGGAGTATGGCTGGCCACCTACTCCAAAATAAATCCTAAAAGCCTATATATATATATTTACTTACGCAAACGTAAAGGTAAAATAAATAGCAAACATAAGGATTAAAAATTGTACTTAAAGTTTTACAAACAATAAACATTAAGCATCAACAGGAGCATTCTCCTTAACATTGTTCTCGCCAGAAGCACCTGCTTGAGAAGATTCCTTCTCAGCAGCCCCAGATACGCCCACCAAGGAGACCTCCTTTTCCACGGAAGGTGTTCCCCCAGGAAGAAGGGTGCCATCGGTTATCGGCTCCTCACTCGTCTTCGGAGGCACTTCCTCGAGGTCCACTATCTTGACGTTGGTGGAAGGTTTGCTTTCTTCGATGGGTCCCTTCATCCATTTCCGAACATAGTCACGGAGGTAGTCCTTGATGTCTGGAATTTTGTTATATTTGATAACATCATCTGGATCCGGGACGGTGAACTCGGATCTGTGAAATCGATCTCGGGATGCGCCAGCTGGACATACGCCATGATCAGTTCGCCGTAAAAGAAAGCTTGCTCTCCAGCCATGTATTCTGCCTCTCCTAAAGCATTCTCATGCTCCTTGGCACCTGCCTCGATCTTCTCCTTTAGCTTTTTAATCTCGGAATCCTTGAGGGCCATGGCGGACGCGGCGGATGCGATATTCGCGTTGGCATCATCTATTTCTCTCTCCAACCTTTCTATGGTAGCCTTATCTGCCACGCCTTGAAGGAGCTCAGCTTCCATAGCGTGTATGCGAGTATACATCTGTCAAAGACAAACAGTTTTGTCAAAATGAAAGAACAAAGGTACAACTTTTTCTAAAAAGAGATCCTTTCTAGGAAGGGGACCTACCGTAAGAAGCTCTGTCTTTCCCCTTTGAGCATGGATTGATCCTGGAATCTGGTTCTGATTCCTCTGTACCTTGCCCAACTGGCCCAGAGCCTCATCTAGGTCATTAATAACAGATTCATTCTCCAAGGATCCCTGGACACCATACTTGGCAAGCCAGTATCTGCCTAGGTCAGGCTTCACCGTCTGCACCAAGATGTAAGGATCAAAACTTAGATTCTAAACTTAGCGAGCAGATAAAAAAAATAAAAAAATAATAAAGACAACCTACTTGTTCCATCTCCACCACAGGCATGGCGGATTTCATGGCATCCGCCATAAACTTTGGACCACCAGAAGCTGCAGGCTTTCTCCTTTTCAGAGGCGGATCGACCGCTGTATCAGCTAGACGTTTTCCAGCATCCTTTTGAGGATTCGCCGCCTGATCTTTCTTGCGAGCCTCATCCTCCAACAACTTCCTACGCTTCTCTGCAAGAGCGTGATTGGCCTTAGATAAACCCCTGCCAAAGAGAACAATAAAGTGATCAATTTCAAAGAAAGAAAACACAAAATTACCTTGATCAAACTGGGCAATCTTCGAATAAATAAACTTGCCCCCTTCCCGGCGGATCAGGATAATGTCACTCATCATAAAATCTAAGGCATCAGCATATGTCCAGGCCTCCGCCTTGACACTCTTCATGAGCTCCGCCACTACCTCATCACTATCCGTCAGTATACGCATATCTCCCGCCATGTGCAAAGGTCTGGGATTCCAGAAGGTTGGGAAGCCTAGAGATTCGCCCTCGTTTATCTTTATGTAGAAGAATTTTTCGTCCCAGCAATGGACGTTGGACATTTTGCCACTAAATGGCGAATACACTCCAAATTTTGCAAAAGTAAGGAAAGACTCAGACTTTCGCTTCGACGGTTTATGAAAAGCTCTGAAGATACAGGGAGTGTACACTACTCCTAAGTTCGAGGCCAGATAGCAGTCTAAAGCTATGTCTAACCAGCCATTAGGATGTAATTGGCTGATAGTGATATCAAAGTAAGAAAGGATGTCTGCCATCATCTTTGGAAGAGGAAGCCGGAACCCTCTCTCAACATGACTACAGTACACCGACAAGAATCCGCTTGGCGGACAGGAGGGTCGTTGGTGAGCCGCCGCCAACTGAGTCTCATAATTATTTATCCATGGGAAGCGACTTGCCAGATCCGCCAGATCCGCGACACTCATACGAGACGGAGTGGACTCCGCTCGAGGTTTCTTTTTCCTAGGTAGGGCATTATCCCAGAAAAACGCCTAAGGACTACGGCCGGAGCAGTACCGGTGATCAGAGTGGAAAGGTTTTGACTCCTACCTAGACGCGTTCGATCACGATTACACGCCGAGTTGTGTAACTCAGCTAAATCGGAGCTGACCGTACCTTCGGAAGAAAAGGAATTTTCCGATGACGAAGTAGTCCAACTAATTGCAAGCTCAGAGGAAGAAGTCAAATTAAAAAATTCAGAGGTTGATTCGGAGGATGAAGAAGAGCTCCTAAACATTCAGAAAAAATAGAATGAAAAAGATGGACTTACATGAAAGTAAAACCTTCGAAGAACTCTGAAACTCCAGGAAAAGCTCTGGGCAACGAAAGCGCAAAGGAAAATGGAGAAGAAGAACAAATGAGGAAGAAAGAGAAAGAGAAGAAAGAAGAAGACGTTTTCTCTCTCCTCGGTCGGTGTGCCTGCAACACGTGTCACTTCGTGATTGGCATCGAACAGAGTGCTTATTAATACAGGTAATCATGACGGCGCGCAAAGAAGCTCAAAAGCCCTAAAGGACTTTAAGGGAACTTTGGGGAGGCTTCTGATAACATTGTGATATTATCCTAAGGATCAAAAGGGATATTCGCCTAAAGAACGCCACGTGTTAGTCGCCTGATACGAGAATTCCACGGCGTATCAAGGTAAAGAGGTCCGACGGGCGGATCTCCTAGAACTTGCCAAGAGAGACCCGCAGGCGAACCTGTGAGGCGAATGTTCTTAAGCTCTCAATCTGCCATTAGAACGGCTGGGCCGATCCGGCCATAAAGACCATTAATGAGCTATCAATTAGCTAACCGCCAACTTAAGGGTAACCTGTAACCGCCATTAATGGGACATTAATGGAGACTTTCTAGTTACTGGAAGTTACAACTTCATAGCTATATATAGCCTGCGTCTCAGGCTATCAAGGTACACATTCACTTACCCTTTGTCAATTCAGTTTGCTCTCTTGTTCTTCCTTACTGACTTTGGCATCGGAGCTTCCCCCCGTCGAACCCAACGACGCCCCCACAGGGACGGAAGCTGATCGGAGTTTCTCCACAAGTCATCACATACCACATGATCAGTGGCCCCCATATCGATAATCCAACTATTTCTATGTATGAGTGATTGAGTGGATGAGGAAACTTTACCAGAATAAGGTGCATCTGTCTTGTAGTTGCTGTTTGCAGTGGCTATTTGGATGGGATTTCCACTTGATCCTGCTCTAGAATCATTCTTTATTTTTGGTAGTAAGTTGATCAGCTGGTCATACTGAGCTTTAGTGAAGCTGTATCCGCCTTGTTACGGACTGGACTCATGTTCATCTTCAAATTCAGTGAATTGATGGTGTTCATTATGATTCTGGTAATTAGACTGCACCTGATTCGCCCTGTTTTGCTTCAAGTTTGGTTTTGAATTTGTTCCCATGTTCCTGTTGCCATAACCAGGGGGGAAACCATGTTTGCGATAGCAAATGTCTTCAAAGTGGCCTTCCTTATCACAATAAGTGCATATGGGGAGATTGTTTGAGTTCCTCTTTTGGTTAAACCTGCTGTTGTTCTGCTGAAATTTTTGGTATTGTGGTTTTTGGGAACTGGTGTAATTTGCAGCAAAAGCTGTTGGCTCAGGTTTGTTTGAAACAGGAGTTAAAGAGTTCATTTGTCTCTCGTGTTGTATGGTAAGGCTAAAGACTCGATTTAAAGAAGGTAAACTATCCATTAGAAGGATTTGGGAGCAAATGTTCTGATAATCGCTATTCAGGCTCCTCAAATAGGTAATGACTTGGTCAGAGTCAAGGTAGGATCTGAACTTACTAATGGCAGCACAAGAACAAGCAGGGGTGCAAGAGCACTTTGGTAAAGGTCTGTAGTTCAATAACTCATCCCATAATGTTTTCATTTATGTATGATATTCAGAAATCGAGAGGTTACCTTGTTTGAACGATTGGATCTCCTTCTGGAGCTCAGAAATTCTGATGTTGTCACCTTGGGCAAATCGATCCCTAAGATCGTTCCAAACCGAGTGTGCAGATTCAAACCATATAAGACTTTTACCGATTTGAGGAGAGACTGAATGCGCTATCCAGGAAAGAACCATGGTGTTGCACCTTTCCCAGCTCTAGTAATTTGTTGCGCTAACTTCTGGCATCTGGATGGTCCCATCCACGAAGCCATATTTGTTCTTCGAGATTAAGGCTATTCTTAAAGACCTTGACCATTGATGATAGTTGTCTCCAGTTAAAGGAGATGTGACGAGAACCAGCGCCGGATTCTCATTTGCCGATAGGAAGTAAGGACTGGTCTGTGGAATGGCAGCCATTAACGCCGCAGAAGGAAAATAAAATTTCAGAGTTTATGGAACAGCTCTGATACCATCATATAAAAATTCAAAGAAGAGGAGATGAAAGATGAAGGTTGCATTCCTTTCATTCAATCCCCATGATTGTAAATACAGTGCTATATATATACATGTATTAGAAAAACTAGAGACACACACACAAAAGGTAAAGGTATTACAGCTGTACATCAAACGGTTATTTCTACACAAACAGACAAAAACAAAATAAGTAGCAATTGTGTACATGAGCCATCTATACACCTAGCCAGCTGTTGGAGTGTTATTTGTATCATCATCCGTCTTTATTGTAATAACAAATCTGCTACTTATTTGGCTCACAATCCTTCTTTCCATAAACGAGCCAAACATATCAAAACGACTATCATTTTCTCCGAGAGAAGAATCAAGCAGAAATTGCTTGCTTATTGTCTTTTAAGACTCAACAACACTTTGCAGATAAATGAGATGAGACGATGAATATATTATGTTACATGCAAATAGAAAAAAGTTAAAATTTATATACACGTGTAACTAGTTGGGGATTCGGATAGATAATCTTAATTAGGGAACCGGCTTTCTCGGTTCATTGTTGAGATGCATTACACAAATTTTGAAATTATGCTAGAATTATACTTGAATTTTGGGTATAGTTTTTTAAACCGAACATTTGTTCGGTTCTTGAAAAATGAGTTGCGTTGAATATTAGTAGTAAAGAAATGATATTATATTGAGTTTATTGTTATGATATTTTCATTAATAGTCGAAAGTAGAATTATATTATTATGACTTTTGTTTTGTGAGATAAACTTGTTTAGAATATTAGAATATATACTTTTAATTTTTGATAAAAAGTGATAGAGATGGAAACCAATTAATTGTAGGGTTTTCTATAATTGGCAAATGTCACTACATAAAATGATGATATTTGTAGAAAGTGATGTACAAATGTACGAGTGTCATGTTCCAAAGAGGATTATGGGTGTACATGCCCATGATAATGTTTGGAATTTGGCAATCTTAAAATTCGTATTATGAATAATAATGTCTCAACATTTTTAAATTAGTTCATTCTCAGCATCATTAGATAAAGATACTGATTAAAGCTGGAATTTGGTAGCATTCTATCTCAACACACCTCTAAAAATAATAATTGAGTTGCATATTATTTATATAACAATTACTAGAAGAGATATCAAGTTCAATTAATATTCTAATGGAAATGGCCACATACTTTACTAAACCTCAAATATGATTTTATACATAGTGACAAAAACATTTGAGGTCATTTATGTGTTGTTTGGTTAGGAGAGAGAAAGCCTCGGAAATGACAGTTTTGGAAAATAAAAATGTGGTTCCATGGTAAATGTGGTTAAAGTTGCTAAGATTGAATATCATCAATTCTTAGGCTTTTTTATTTATGGTTATCAATGGTTATTTTGATGCGTTAATTGAAGTTTAGTAGTCATAATGTTAGAAAATGTAAAATTGAGTGATTTGTATATTATATTTTGAAGTTTAGTGGTTATATAATGTTAGAAAATGTAAAATTGAGTGATTTGTATTTTACATTTTGAAGTTTAGTGCCCATAATGTTAGAAAATGTAAAATTGAGTGATTTGTATATTATATTTTGAAGTTTAGTGGTCATAATGTTAGAAAATGTAAAATTGAGTGATTTGTATTTTACATTTTGAAGCATAGTGCCCATGATGTTAGAAAATTAAATTTGAGTGATTTGTATATTACATTTTGAAGTTTAGTGTCCAAAACATGAAAATGGATAAAGTTCAGTGAGTGTAATTTATCTTTTTTTTTTTTCAATTAAGTTGTTCACTTTATATTTTTAACTTAATTGATAGTAGGTTTTCTTCATTAGGTTTTGAAATTTTCTTTGAGTTTTTAGTTATTAAAATAAGCTCATTTTTTTACTTTGTTTTGGTTTTTCTTATATATATATAGTTTATGATAGGTTTGCTACTTTCTCTTTTATTTAAATTTTTTTCTTTTTTTTCTTGTATTTCTCCCTATATGGTGGTCGTGGTCTTTTTCCCTATATGGGTGGTTGTGGTTGGACTCTCTATACGGGTGTTAACGTGTTTTCCTTCATGAAAACACAGAAATTTTTTGGCTCATTGAAAGATTGTGAAGTCATTCCCGAAGTTTGTTTACTGCCGTCGTGCTAAAAACAGCGATGTATAGTAAAACCTTTTTTTTTTAAAGCGGAGGACTGGAGGGGGGTTCAGACATCCCAACTATATTGGCACCCCTGAAGGACCACCTACAGAACCCGAAATGAATAAATGAATAAAAAATAAAGTTAATACAGCAGGGGATCCATCAGGTAAAACAATATGTCGCTTGACCTGAGAAGTTGAAAGCTAGTAGGCTATTACAAAAGGGTGGAGGCAAATCCCACCAAGTGTTACCCGTAGAGGAGCGAGCATAGTTGGCTAGTGCGTCTTCTACCTGGTTACCTTCTCGGAAAAGGTGGGTGACAACGATCCTCATCGCGAACATGTTCTGCTGACATTCCGCCCAGTCCGAGCGAAGAGTCCAGGGAATAGCGATACCAGTGTTTCGTAAACAGGCTACTACATAAGTTGAGTCTGATTCAAGCCAAATGGAGTCCCATCCTCTACTGTGAGCTTGATTGATTGATGTATAGTAAAACCTTAATAAATTAATACTCGATAAATTAATAATCTCTTTAAAATAATAATTTCTTCTGGTCCCAACTTGGGTCAGTTCAAAAAATAATCAATTTTAATAAATTAATAAGATAATAATTTTTTTGAACAACTCTTTATAACTACATTGTTTTATTATCTCTATAAATCAATAATTTTTCAAATACATATGTCAAGTATATATAGATACATACACTTAGGATAATTTAGCAAAATATGACTATATAGTACTTTGTTTTTTTTTTTTTTTTTGAAATTTAAATCTAGTTGAATTTCATTTCTAACTATTCTCAATGCATTCAAAAGTTTTTGTGTGCCATTGTCAAATTGGAACAAAAATTATAAAGAGTGGTTGATGCTATAATTGTTTCCTTTCTTGTGACTGGTTCCAAAGGTACCGAATCATCCTCAGCTTCATCCTCATTTGAATTTTAAAATCACTCTATAAATTAATAATTAATAATTTATAATTAATATCTAAATTAATAAAATTTAAGAGGTTTATTACTTTTACTGCTATTTTCGAAAAATGTTAATGTCAACCTTGATTTTTTTTATGCTTTGCGAGTGTGCCAGAAAACCTGATTCCCAAATTGATTTCATGTGTGTTGTGATTTCTGACTTTTAAATAAATAATTGAACGAAAGATTTAAGGACTGAAAAGATTTTTTTTGGATTCCTTATTTTATTATAGAAAGTTTTATTAGTCAAGCAATGACGATTAAAATAAATCAACTCAAGGTTTACTTTTATTGATATATACAATTTTGATTACATGAATGAAAAGAACGAAAGGTAAAAAATGTAATCGAAATGCAACAATTCTTTGTAACATAAATTGTAATAAAATAAACTTGTAACTTAAATGAATCAAATGACCACAAACTTAAAAACTTGATGATTACTTATGGAAGTGAACGGAAATCTTGAACTTGACAAGTTGGAAACTTTGAAATAGAAAGGTGATGAAGCTTGAAGTATTGTGGAAATGCTTGGAGAACAAAGAAGTGTGTGTTTTGGGAAATCAAACTCAGAAAAATAAGAGAAATAAAGCCGAAAAGGAGTTTTTAATATTGGGTTTTGTTATGTTGATGTGTTGTGTTGTGTTTTTTCAATATAGGATTAAATCATTTTTTATAGTTGTTGTTGGTAGAAATCCGTTGAAAGAAAGGTTTCTACTACTCTATTTTGGATGAAAATTTTCTGACACGTTCTTCACTTCTTAAGGAAATAGTATTCCACTTAAAACGTGGATTGAAGTTTGTTAAGGTTGTTGAAAAAAATAAACAATAAGCACGCATTTTTCTTATTGCTAAGACAAAGTTGTAGGAAATGGGATCTTCCACTACTCCAATCTTGTTGAAATTTTTATGGCACGTTCTTCACATTTCGAGCAATTGTTGTTCCACCTTAGAATATGGATTGGAGTTGGTTATGGCTATTGAAAAAAGTAATTCTCAAACAGACATAATTTATGCAGCCTTGTGCATACATTTTAGTAAATTGCCGATTTCTTTTTCAATACTATCTTGTTTTGGCTTCATAAGTAGTTTCTGGACTCGTGAGAATTTAAAGAACTAAGATTTCATCATAAACTATGAAGATTCTTAGGTTTTGTATTCCAAAAAAAAATCAATTTTTCAAAAAAAAAAAAAATTGTGATGTTGAAATTTTTGACTTTTCAATTGACTTATTCATTTTTCCAACTTTTGAAAATATCTTTAAAAAATGATTTTTTTAGAGATAAATAAACACTTTATTAATAAAAATTAGAAAGATTTCTCAATTTGGAAAATATTTTATGGATAATAAATATTAAAAAAAAGGAAGCAACTTATTTTTTTTTTTGAATTATTTATTTTCTTTCTTTTCTTTACATTTTGTTACGCTTAATACATGTATGGGTGGAATGTGATTCTGTTTATGTGGTAAATTTGCTTAGGAAGCGCTCTTTAGTTATTTCATGGGCGTTGCGACAGGATTGGATTACTTGTCTCCGGCATTGTTCTTCTATGGATCTAAATGTTGCTCATATTTTTCGCGAAGGAAATAGAACGGCTGATGCATTGGCTAAATTTGGCGTCACAACAGATTATATTGTTTGGTGGAATTCTGCACCAGCTTTTTGCAATAGATTTATTTCTGATGATATGTATTGTTTAGAACAATTTCGTTTCTCTTAATTTTTCTCCTGTATTTTTTCTCATTTTAATAAAATTCGGGTCTAGGTTTTTGTTTGGTTTTATGAAGATGCCAACCTAGTTGGGATCTTTGCATTCCGATCTTAGCCTGTAACCCAACATTTACTTAAAAAAACGCTTAATACATGAGCAACTCCTTAAACTTGTTCAAAAAGTTTGATGGGCCTTTTGATCTTATATAGTGTCTCATTGGCTCCATAAACTTACTTAAAGTGTAATGATTATGAACCTAAATCTATTAAAGTTCATTTGTTTTAAAGATTTAGAATCGCGAATCAAACCTTTATTTTATAAGTTTTGAATTTTTTAACAGATTTAACCAAATTGAAATATATCTCATTGTAAACAAGTTCAGGAAGCTAATTGATCACCGTAAGCAAGCTCAGAAGGTCAATAGGTCACTTTAAACAAATCAAGATGGTCAAAGTTATTTTAAGCAAGTTGAGAGGGCTAACAAAACACTTTATATGTTTAGGGGGCTAACTGGGACTGAGGTTTTCGTTTTGCTAAAATGATGATCATTTAGTTTGACACTATAAAAATGGCTATTAACGATCTAAAAATGGAAAATTTCAAAAACTAAAGTTGTTTAGTAGCACATTTACTATGAAATCACATTTTTTATCTTCAAAAATCATTATTTTAAGAGATTTCTCTATTTAAACATTCACTTTATCTCTTCTCACCAAATAACACCATTAAAAAGTTGAAGAATTAAAGTTACTTAAAATATCACTAAGTCGTTGAATTTTTCAATTTTGAGATCGTCATCATGTATTTCAATTTTGAGATCCTTGTTAGTAAAGCAAAAAAACCTTATTCATCTTTTACTTGCAAACGAAAATCTCAATCTCTATTTAGACAATTTTTTTTTTGTTTTTTACAAATACCAGTTCGTGAAAGGACAAAGATTATATATATATATAGTTGTTGTCACATATACAAGTAGTATATGCTATTAAGGATATAAATATATTTTGATCCTGCTTGGCATTGTTTTCAAAAATCCTACAAATCCTAAAAACAGCTTTCCCAACTTTTCTAATCAAAAGCAGTATTTGATAAATACAAAACTGCATTTCTAAAATATGGGAAAAGTTTGAAAAATTACTTCTAGAGAAAACTACAATTTGTAATCCTAATTTTCAATATAACTTAATATATATATTATTTTTTATTTTGATTTTTTTTTATCATGCATAATAAGTTTTTTTCCACCACACTTTCCCTCGTAGCAACTCATATTATTTTCTCCCACAACATGTGGTTTTTGCCACAGCAACACAAAAATAGCCGTCATTGATAAAAAAAAAAAAATTAAAAATCATCTGTAATTGGATACAAGCTTATTAAATTTAAGTTTTGGAGCAATTTTAATGGTAATTTTTAAATAAAACCCCTGTGGTTTCACTAAGTTTCAGATAAAGGACTGTGGTTTACTTTTTGTCAAAACGAGGATTGAGGTTTCGCACTTGGATTAATGCTATTAAAACCATCCTTAACGACCTCAAAATGAAAATTTTCAAGAATTAAAGTTGTTCAATGTCATATTTTTTATGGAACTACATTTTCGATTTTCGAAAATCATCTTTTTTAGAACTTTCTTTTTCTAAACATTAACTTTCTTTCTCTTTACCAAACTTCATCTAAACAATCTCAAAATAAAAAAGTTAGAAGAATTAAAGTTGTTTAGAATATTACTAGTTCTTAAAATATGTTATTTTTGAAATCGTCAAGGGTGGTTTTAATAGTATCAATCGAAAAAATCTTTATTTTGCTAAAGTTGAAAACCTCAATCCTCGTTTTGACAAAAAGTAAACTACAATCCTTTATCTGAAAATTAGTAAAACCACAGGGGTTTTATTTAAAGTTTACCATAATTTTAATCCCTGCTTTTAAATTATACTCACTTCATTCCATTATATAAGTCATTCTAATGTATTTAATACAAATTAAAAAATACAAATAATATAAATGAATTTACAATAGCTAACCACTCCTTCCATTTCAAAATAATTATCACATTTGATCAAATTTTCTTATTTCATATTATTTGTCAGGTTTAGTTTTCAAGACAACTTTTTCCTATTTTACCTTTATTAATAAGTTTAAGATTATTTACACTTTTTATCATTTTAAATTTTTAATGTATAAAGAGTGGTTCAATTTAATGAGTGGCACAAAAATTAGAATTGCTAATAAAGAGAGATAAATGATATTTTGGTCTATATTCCATAAATTTAATTCAAACCAATAATGTGTGAATTGGTCAAATGTGATAATTATTTTAAAATTGAGGAAGTAAAAAATTTGTCTATCATATCAATAAATCTTAGAATATTAAAAAATACAAAGACCAAAAAAAAAAATAATAATAATATTGCAGATAAAAATGAGATCGGTGTAAAATTAACATTAGATTGCACGAATACTCACAAAAGTTGCAGCCATTGGCACCACAATTTAGAAAAACACAAATTGCGATTTTACTTTTCTAAATTCAAAGCCTCATAAAAATCCACCTAAAATTAATATGGAGTAGTTGGCATCGTGAATTGTATATATTACAGAATTCTTTTTTATCAAAAAAATTACTAGTATTTCAGAGTAAAAACTAAAACTGAATAAAACACTTTTCACTCCACATGAATGAATTTATAACAAAAACAATTTAGGTATTGGTGAAAAAAATGGATATTGATGAACGCTTGAAAATCATACTACTTCTTAAAAGTTAAATATACGAGACAATTCCCCATTCCCTTTAAGTTACATTTTCAACATTTTTTATGTCATCTACGTAATTACAGGTGTTAATGAGCCGAAACTGAGACCAAATATAGGTAGGCTCGGCCCAAAATTGGGTGAAAGTGAGCTCGATTTAGAGTTCGAGCCTTGTCGAGTTAAAAAGATTGGGTTAGGATTGAGCTCGAAAGAAACAAATAAATGCTCAACTCGGGGATCAGTTCGATACATGATCAACTCGGGGTCGGGCTGTCTGGCCGGTTGCGTAGGGATGCGGGGGATTCGCGTGATGTAGGAATGAGGGCGGCTGATGGGGAGGCGATTAGTGGGAATCAGGGGGGTGCCATGGGTGTTCAGGCAGCGGCTTCCAATTCATCCTCACGAGAGGGGAATGTTAAATTGTCCTGGAAGGATACGGTTTTAGGCGTTATGGAGGAGGAGTCAACCCTTAACGGAGGGATAGGTGATGAAGACTTGGAGGAAATTTTGTCAGACTCGGATATGGAGGATGAGGAACAAGACGATCCTTTGTGCCCAGTGATTCGTTTATCCTCGGCTGATAAACGTTCCCTTCGCTCTAAATGGAAACTGTCCTTAATAGTGACTGTACTAGGGAAAAAATTGGTTTTAATTATTTTGCACAGAGAATCCGTGCTCAGTGGGCCAAAAAAGGGAAAGTCAGTATCACTGACTTGGAAAATGATTATTATGTAATTAAGTTTACACAGGCCGAGGATTATGAAGCTGTTATTAATGGGGGTCCTTATATTATATCTAATCATGTTCTGGCCATAAGGCCTTGGGTCCCTAACTTTAACCCTAGGGATTGCTCGGTTAATAGGATTCTGACTTGGGTGAGATTCCCGGGGCTCCCAATTGAGTATTATAATGAAATATTCCTTAAGAAAATTGCAGGACTTGTTGGTAAAGTCCACCATGTGGACAAAACAACTATTGGAGCTGAAATAGGCAAGTTTGCTAGGGTTTGTATTGACATTGGCCTAGCAAAACCCCTTCTATCTAAATTTTGTTTGCAACATACAATATATCATATTGAGTATGAAGGGATCCATAGTATCTGCTATGAATGTGGGATGTTTGACCATAATTATAAGGGTTGTCCTAAGGTGAGGAGACCAAAGAGGATGTTGTTGAAGTTGCCTTGGCCAGGGAAGAGGGTATCCAAGGGGATGGGAGGAATTTCGGCCCTTCGATGGTTGCCAAGCGATCTGGGAGACGAAGGACGCGCGCTCTTGTGGCCCATAATCTCCCTCCTGACATTAGTAATAATCAGCTCCTGCTCCAGAATGATTATGGAAGGAAGGAGATGTTGAAACACCTTTCCACATGATTTTAATTAAACAAAATTATTTAAGTTAATCCATGATTAAGGGACAATTAAATTTAAGTACTTTGTTTTAATTGTACTAATATGTTTGTTCAATGTTGAGTATAAATATAAATGAAAATAGAAATAAAAAGTAAAACAAGACGAAGTCAGCATGAGAACACAACACAAGCTGAGTGAAGTGCAACTCAGCGTAATAGAAGATAAGTCATCTTCTGAACAGAAGCTTAAAGATCAAGCTAATCAATGAAGCTGAGTGAAACGCAACTCAATATCAAAAGTAGAGAAGTCTTCTTGGGAACTATATCTTGTAGAATGAAGCTGACCATGGAAGCTGAGTAGAAGAGAACTCAGTATCAGAATTGGCAACAATCATAGACAACGGCTATCAAAGTCAAGCTGAGTGATCTTCAGGACAGCGCGAATGATCTGTTTGCTAAAAGACAAGATCCGAAAACTATCTGTACCAATTCAAAAGCTTTGGAATTATGCATGGATACAATTTCGAGATGCATGGGTCAACTATTCGTTAGCTAAAAGACGAACTAGCACAAGAAGATGAAACCTGCAAGAAGAAGACAAGCCTGACGATTACGGAATTCAGACGACAGGATTGGCCTGCAAATCTGAAGCTGACCAGAGCCTTGTCGCAAAAAGGAGCCGTTTGGATTCAACGGACAAATCCAGAATTCAAATGAACAAGTCTTCAGAATACAACTATAAAAGGACAAGTACACTTCTTGGATCCTTTGCCGATTACCAAGAGAACAAAAAGCATACATACAAAGCACATCAAAACAAGAGAAAGATCTTACACCAAACTTCTATTTCTGTGTAAAAGCTAGAGTGATTTTTGTAATCGTCTAAAGTGTTCTTTGTCTGAAAAAGAACAAATTCTGTATCAATTGTAAAATTGAGAGAGTGTGCTGAGTACTCGGTTATAAGTACTAAGTGGTAGAGAAATCTAGGTGTTCGGTTATAACACTTAGTAGGAGTTGAGTAGACGAATAGAGGACGGTACTCTTGCATATCCAACTTCCTTGTAAATGGTTTGCGCTCTACCTTTAAAGAGCTCAGTATTAGATTTAAAAAGCCCGGAGGGATTCTGGGGACTGGACGTAGGCGGAGAAGCCGAACCAGGATAAGTCGTGCTGAGTAATTTCTAACTCTCTTTCAATCTATATCTGTATGTGTTGCTTGCTATATTTACTCAGTATATAAATTGTTTAAGCTGACACTGAGTAAATTAGAGTGCTGAGTTGGAAGCTGACCACAAAAGTGTCATTTCCCAACTCACAAGTAAAACAGTTCTAGTCAGTATCTGACTAAAGCCGTCTTACGCCTCACTCAGCCGCGCTGACCAAAGCTGAGTTGTGAAACTCAAAGAATTGAATTAAGTCAGTGTAATTAAACCCAAAAAGTTACATTAGTTCCTAACCCCCCCCCCCCCTTGGAACTAATCACACGGGACTAACAAGTGGTATTTGATACTGTCCTATGCAAAGATGAGAAAGGTAAATCTGTAGATAGCAAGCTTAAAAACCCATATCAACCCCAATGGGTACTGATACTGTCCTATGCAAAGATGAGAAAGGTAAATCTGTAGATAGCAAGCTGTATCGAGGTATGATTGGCTCTCTACTTTACCTTACTGCTAGTAGACCTGACATTCAGTACTCAGTATGTTATTGTGCAAGATATCAAGCTGACCCCAGGGAATCTCACCTTATAGCTGTAAAATGAATCTTTAGATATTTGCAAAGCTCAGTTAATGCAGGTTTATGGTATCCAACCTCAAATGACTTCACACTCATTGGATACACTGATGCTGACTATAGACGAGATAAGCTTGAACATAAAAGTACCTCGGGAGGATGTCACTTCCTTGGAAGCTGTGTGGTATCTTGGTTCAGCAAGAAGCAGTCATCAGTTGCCTTGTCTACAACTGAAGCTGAGTACGTAGCTGCTGGAAGCTGTGTTGCACAAGTCCTTTGGATTAAACAACAGCTTGAGGATTATGGAGTAAAAACAGAAACAATTGAAGTTAAATGTGACAACAAAAGCGCCATTGACCTATCTAAAAATCCAATCCAACACAGCAGGATGAAGCATGTCAGCATAAGGCATCACTTCATTAGAGATCATGTACTCAAGGGTGAGATCAAGCTGACCTACGTTCCAACAGATGAACAGCTTGCTGATATCTTCACCAAGCCTTTGGCTCGTGAGCAATTCAACATACTAAGGGAAGCTATCGGTATGTCTAATCCTCTTCAATGAAATTCTATGTTTAAATTGAATGATGAGTGATTACCATGCTGAGTAATTTGTGCTAAATTAGTAGCTATTGCATGCTAAGTAACTTACTCAAACTGAGCTAATACGAATATCATAAAATCACTTTATGCTGACTAAACTTACATACTGAGTGATTATCTTAAGCTGAGTTACTAAGCACACGAATAAGTCTCTACGTAAAACTGTCTACTCAGAATTTCAAACGTTTAAAATTCCTAACGCTGAGTAAAGATCCGTTGCACAATTAATGCTAGCATGCGAATTAAATAGCCATCTAGGATGACGTAAGCGCAATAATTAGAAAACACATGCGCCGGTTGTGTCATAAATGCCAGAATCATTATCGGTTGATTATCTCGAGGTCAAACCGCCATTTCAACGATCCAGATCAACTCGATACCTCTATAAATAATGGACGAATTCCCACTTGTGTCTCTTTACATGCAGAAATTCTGGCATTCAATCCCTCTCTCTCTCTCTCAAAACCCAAAACTTCTCAAAAAAAAACTCTAAGAATCATGTTTAACGATTCACAAAATATCTTCGGTGCCGGTTACGACGACAATCGCTCCGATGAAAACCCTCCATCTCCTGCTCAGCAGGAATATAGCGAGACTCACACCAAGTCTCAAGAACATGGTCAGCATGACCAAACTTCGAGCAAGATCCCCCACGCTAACGTTGCAACTTCGTCGAAAAAGAAAGAGAAAAAGGATAAGGGGAAGAAACCGATGGAAAGAACTTACTCTCTAGTCGACAACAGTGTCAGGGGATACAAGGTTGATCACTCCCGATGGTTTTCTAAGGGATTTGTAGACGCTGAGAAACCGTTCTGCGAATGGATCTCTAAAAATGGCTGGGGCGAGCTATTTTCTATTCGAGAAGCTACCTACCCAAAACTGGTAAAGGAATTCTATGCAAATTTATGAGCTACTGATGATGACAGGGACTACATGGTCACCAAGGTCAAGGGAAAGGAAATCTTCGTCAATCCTCCCTATCTCGCTAAATTGCTCAAGCTGACCAATAGCGGAACCAAACTCAGAACAACAAATGACTACACTAAAATTGAATATCCCACTGAGTTTTGCAAACCCGCCGGTCATATAGGGGAAATCGCTAGCACCTCCATGGGTCAGAATCAGAAGATGGCCCATTAAATCCTGACTAACTTTCTCTTCCCCAAGGTCAACTCCACATCTTCATCGTCAAATTTTGAGCAATGCTTTATCTGTCATATGCTGACCTACAAGCCACTCAACATGCCGGTTTTTCTCATTGGTGCTTTCCAACGAAGCACTGGCACTCTTAGGTTGGGCTCACTGATCACCAAAATTCTTAAAGACTACCGAGTAAGTTTAGTAGAAGAAATCAACATCTGGGGAACGGAAATTTCAGTTGGCATACTGTTCGGCTTGGCCTACGACCAACCCATCGTACCCAAGAAAGGTAAGGGGGCCGCGGCTAAGGAAACACATGGCATGCTGACCAGAGAGGGGAAGAAAGTAAAGCAAGCTCGCGCTGATAAGCAAGATAGAAAGAGGAAAGCTATTCAAACCTCTTCCAAAGACATTGATGCTACCCCGAAAAAGATTCGGATTGTGTCCAAAGGAAAGAAAACTGAAGCTGAGCAAGGTCAGGATGGACCCAAGTCAGCAGAAAACCTCAAAAGGCAAGTTGAGCCTGAGGAGGAAAAAGAGGATACTCCCGAGCAGCCTCTGAGAAAGAAGAAGAAGATCTCCTCTGGGTTAAGCCCTATTGATGCACCCCCTCTAGCCTCTGTAATATCTGAAGACTCACACTTTGTGAGAAGCCAAGAGATTGATCTCGATAAAACCCCTACTGACCAAGATGAAGAAGAGTTGGGTGATCTCGGAGGTCAGTTTGATGTTGAGGAGACAATGGCTGCTGAGCATGTACAGACAGTTAACGCTGAGCAGGTTGAAGAACAAATTGAGCCAACAGCGAAGGATCACACTGACCTAGGGGTAAACTCATCTTCTGAATCTCTTGAATCTATTCCTGCTGACCCCTCTCCTCCAAAGGCTAAGAAATTAAAACGGCTTAAGAAAAAGGCTCATAAATCTCCAATCATTGACCTTCTGGATGATTCTCCTCTACGGGATCCCATCACTGACCTCACTATAATGCAATTCAAATTCTTCTCAAATTCCACTGAGCCTTCTCCAAGGAAACTCCCGAAAAATCAAGCCTCTGTTTCTCAAGCTGAGGAACAAGCCGATCCTAAGACTCCAGAAAATCCAATCTTTACCAAGCAAGTGCTTGAAGTTCCTGCTGGTCAAACCACTGAGTCAGTGCAAGAAAAGTCTGCTCGAGTCAGCTTTGAAATTCCTCAATCTTCAACTCCAATTCCAGCTAACACTGAGCCAGTCAATAACTCTGCCGATCATCCTCTTCCAAATCATTCAATACAGAACGCTAACCAGTCAGTTCTTGCTGGTGATCTGAATAAAAGTCCAGCCGCTGACCTCGCTGGCACATCTGCTTCTGGACAACACCAAACACCTCCTCCATCCGACGCTACTCATATTCCGGCATCTGGGCCACAAAATGATGAATCCTACGCGTACTTGCATGCTACTGAGTCTGGATGCCGAATCATCGACTCAGCTCCAGCCCTACTTCAGGATATTCATCAATCCAATGCCGAAGCCGCTGGGTCTGATCATGTTGAGCCAACTCAACTTTCCTCTGTCACTCAGCTCTTGACTGAAATCAAAGGTCTCAAGGATCTTCTGAGTGTCATGACATCTCTCCAATCTCAACAACCCAAGCAGGAATCTATAGTAAAGCTGGTTGAACTCCAGCTGACAATGGTAGACCATATTAACTCTCTCTAGGGTCAACTCAACAACTTGTCAGCTGTGAACTCAATGTATGCAACCTCTGTTGAGGTTCATCAACTTTTCGCCCAGCTAAACACTAGGCAGACAAGAACTCGTGAGTTAATCTCCTCTTCTTCCCAATGTTCCATTGAGCAAATCAGTGAGGCTGTCCACCTACTCAACTTGAGTAAGGAAGAAATGGAAACTGACCAAGTCAAGACAAATGAAATCCTGCAATACTCCCAAACCACTTTCAAACATGTGCGCCACATAAATGCTCAACGTCAGTTCTACGATTTGGCTTTGCTCAAGATGTTTCATCAAGCTTATGCCATGCTGACTGACACTATGACCTGGGTAGGCAAATCCCAAGAATATATTTTGAGTATGCTCAGTGCCTCTGTCAGGATTTCTGGTTCTGTCTTGGACGATGGTGTTCCCGTTTTTGATGGCCTAATGGAAAGCACGAAAAAGCTTAAGGCGTATTCCGTGAGGTTAACTCGTGCTGCTCTCAACGAAACTTTCATTCCTCCTTCGTCCGATGCTGGCAAAACGGGGGAGAAAGAACAAGCTGATAGAACTCAGCACAACTCAATGGGAACAGAAGGAGCATCTGGTAGTCAGCAGCAACAAAAGGGAAAAGGCAAAGTTAATACTACCCAAGTCAATAGGAAGAAATAGTTTGGCTAGATTTGCTAGTTTTTATTCTTGACTTGTGATTTTCTATTATCTGGCATATTTTGTCTTGCTGACTATCTATAAACTTATGCATCTCTTATTCAAAATTGACTAATCTTATATGATGCTTACTTACGTATTGTGGTTTATGCTTATCTGTCTTAATTGAACAAACAAACAAAAGAAAAAGGAATATATACTCAGTACACATTAGACTTGATACATCTGCTCTGATAATGTTTTCCCATAACTCTGATATCAAACTAACCATGTATCAAAACTGAGTAAAAACATATTCCACACATTGACCTCTTCTGAAAGCTGACCTAGGCTCATCTGAATTAGATCTTGGAAGGTCTAAAACTGAACTAAGTCAGTATAAGCATGCCTTAATTTTACTCAATTAAATCTTAGAAGGTTTAGAGTTAAGTTAAGTCAATAGATGCAACCCTTACGGGGGAGTAATTTCAGAAGCATAAAAAGAATTTCAATCATGGGGAATCTCAATGCTGAGTTCCATCAATTAAATATTTTTTCAACATCAAAATGGGGGAGTTTGTTGAAACACCTTTCCACATGATTTTAATTTGAAAAAATTATTTAAGTTAATCCATGATTAAGGGACAATTAAATTTAAGTGCTTTGTTTTAATTGTACTAATATGTTTGTTCAATGTTGAGTATAAATATAAATGAAAATAGAAATAAAAAGTAAAACAGGACGAAGTCAGCATGAGAACATAGCACAAGCTGAGTGAAGTACAACTCAGCGTAATAGAAGATAAGTCATGTTCTGAACAAAAGCTTAAAGATCAAGCTAATTAATGAAGCTGAGTGAAACGCAACTCAATATCAAAAGTAAAGAAGTCTTCTTGGGAACTATATCTTGCACAACGAAGCTGACCATGGAAGCTAAGTAGAAGAGAACTCAGTATCAAAATTGGCAACAATCATAGACAACGGCTATCAAAGTCAAGTTGAGTGATCTTCAGGACAACGCGAATGATCCGTTTGCTAAAAGACAAGATTCGACAACTATCTGCACCAATTCAGAAGCTTTGGAATTATGCATGGATACAATTTCGAGATGCATAGGTCAACTGTTTGTTAGCTAAAAGATGATCTGGCACAAGAAGGCGAAACCTGCAAGAAGAAGACAAGCCTGACGACTGCGGAATTCAAACGACAGGATTGGCCTGCAAATCTGAAGTTGACCAAAGCCTTGTCGCAAAAAGGAGCCGTTTGGATTCAACGGACAAATCCAGAATTCAAATGAACAAGTCTTTAGAATACAACTATAAAAGGACAAGTACACTTCTTGGATCCTTTGCCGATTACCAAGAGAACAAAAAGCATACATACAAAGAACATCAAAACAAGAGAAAGATCTTACACCAAACTTCTATTTCTGTGTAAAAGCTAGAGTGATTTTTGTAATCGTCTAAAGTGTTCTTTGTCTGAAAAAGAACAAATTCTGTATCAATTGTAAAATTGAGAGAGTGTGCTGAGTACTCGGTTATAAGTACTAAGTGGTAGAGAAATCTAGGTGTTCGGTTATAACACTTAGTAGGAGTTGAGTAGACGAATAGAGGATAGTACTCTTGCATATCCAATTGCCTTGTAAACGGTTTGCGCTCTACCTTTAAAGAGCTTAATATTAGATTTAAAAAGCCCGGAGGGATTCTGGGGACTGGACATAGGCGGAGAAGCCGAACCATGATAAGTCGTGCTGAGTAATTTCTAACTCTCTTTCAATCTATATTTGTATGTGTTGCTTGCTATATTTACTCAGTATATAAATTGTTTAAGCTGACACTGAGTAAATCAGAGTGCTGAGTTGGAAGCTGACCATAAAAGTGTCATTTCCCAACTCACAAGTAAAACAGTTCTAGTCAGTATCTGACTAAAGCCGTCTTACGCCTCACTCAGCCGCGCTGACCAAAGCTGAGTTGTGAAACTCAAAGAATTGAATTAAGTCAGTGTAATTAAACCAAAAAAGTTACATTAGTTCCTAACCCCCCCCCCCCCTTGGAACTAATCACACGGGACCAACAGGAGATAGCTAGTCCAAAGAAATGTGATGCTACAAACATTCCCTTGGAGGTATGTTCTGGATCTAGATTTAGGGTTCTTCCCGTGGATGGAGATCCGGACCCTGGACCTACTGATGATATTTCAGAATTGGAGATGCCGGACTTAGAACCTGCAGATCCAGTTGAGAATAATGTGGAGACTGTTAATCCTCTATTTGAAGCCAAAGAAGTATCCCAAAATTGTCCTCAGATTCAAGATCCTCAAGTCTCAGAGTTGAAAAAAGAGGTTAGTTTCTCTAAACTCAGTATTGAGGCTAGAAATGGGAAAACCATAGGGATCAATAAGTTGAATATGAAAAAACTTAAGGGCAGCCATAAGAATAACCAAAATTCTTTTAGTCTCATGGAGAAAAAGGGGCCTGCAGGTTCCTCATCTAGGCTCTTAGGAGCCCCAAATAAATATCTGGTTTAGTTTGGCTGGTCTTGTGTTCGCTTTTCTCTGTTGATGGATTTGTTTGTTTGGAATGTTAGAGGAGCGGCAAGCAATGCTACCCGTGTCCATGTGAAGGATTTGATTAAACAGTTTAACCCGTCGTGTTTTGCTTTACTGGAAACTAAAATCAGTGGAGCTAAAGCTGATGAGGTGGTGAAAGTTTTTAAAAGTTGGAAGTGTGTCAGGTCTGAGGCTACTGGCCGAGCTGGTGGTATTTGGCTGTTTTAGAAGCCTAATCTGGTTCAGTTTATATTGTGAAGATGGATAAACAGTTTATTCATAGTAAAGTTACTTACCCGGGTAATAAACCCCTCTTTATCACTATTGTGTATGCTGATCCTATTCTGACTAATCGTAAGCATCTTTGGGAGGTTTTGTTTTCGTTAAGTACGAGCATGGTGGACGCCTGGTTTATTGCTGGAGATTTTAATGATATTGCTATTATGAGTGTTCAAAGAGGGGGAGGAAACCACTATATCAATAGGTGTCTTAATCATAAAAAGAATATGGATTTGTGTGGGCTAACAGATCTTGGGGCTGCTGGGCACAAGTTTACTTGGAAACATAATAGTACATTTGTTCGTTTGGATAAAGTCTATGCTAATATTGGTGCTCAGAGCAGGTTTCCTGATGCAGCTGTGTTAAATCTTCCCTTCCGTCATTCTGATCATTGTCCTATCCTTGCCAGGTTGGTGAGAGCTCCTCGTCCTAGAGGGGAAAGGCCCTTCAGGTATCTTGTGGCTTGGGATTCTCATCCTGAGTTTAAAAACTTTGTTCATGATAATTGGAAACCCCACTCTAATGTCTTACTGGCTGCGGAAGGATTTAGAAGTAATATAGTGAGCTGGAATAAAAACATCTTTGGCCATATTATCAGGAGGAAACAAAAAATTCTGAGGAGGATGGAAGACATCCAACGTACCTTGGAAATCAGGTTTGATCATAGTTTGAGTTGTCTCCTTAGATCCCTCCAGAATGAGTTGGAAGCTGTGCTGAGACAAGAGGAGTTACTTTGGTTTCAGAAATCGATGAAAACTTGGATTAAAGATGGCGATCATAATACTAGGTATTTCCATCTGTCTACTGTTATCAGAAGGCAGAGAAATCGGATTGAGGCTATCAAAGATCCTAATGGTAATTGGGTTTATGAGGATGAAGAGATCTGGCTCTTGGCTCTCAATTTTTACAAAGATTTATATAAAGAAGACCTGGTGGATTTGGATGGAGCTCTATCTAGGTCTACGTTTCCAACAGTTTCTGAGGATAAGGTTACTGAAGCTTTTCACCCTATTCATCAGAAAGAGATTGGACAGGCTGTGTTTAGCATTGGTGCTACTAAAGTTCCTGGGGTTGATGGGCTCCCGGCCGGCTTTTATCATAAGCATTGGGAAATTGTTAAGGAAGGAATGCTCAGTTTTATTAAAGGGGTTTTTGACGGGACTGAGGATATTAGGCTTGTGAACAAAACTCTTCTGGTCCTGATTCCTAAAGTGGAGAAGCCTTGCTCTTTCTTACAGATGAGACCGATTACTCTATGCAATGTGATTTATAAAGTGGTTACCAAAATAGTGGCTAATAGACTTCGGTGTATTCTTCCAGAGATCATTAGCCAGAATCAAGGTAATTTTGTTCCGGGGAGACAAATGATGGACAATATTGTTATCTCTCAAGAGATGGTCCATTCGATGAAGGTTAAAAAGGGGAAGCGTGGTATTGTGGCCCTGAAGCTGAATCTTGAAAAAGCCTATGATCGGATTAATTGGAATTTTCTTATTAATAGCTTGGAGAAAGCTGGGATTCCGGATAGTTGGAGGAATTTAATTGAGGCTTGTATCTCTTCCCCTGTCTTCCAAGTTTTGATTAATGGGGATTTGTCTAAGGAGTTTACTCCTTCCCGGGGTATCCGTCAAGGGGACCCTATGAGCCCGTTCCTTTTTGTTATTGCTATGGAGAGGCTAACTCATCTTATCCAATATGCTGTTAGCACTGTGAGGCTTCATCCTGTGTCCATTAATAAATTCTGTCCCCCGGTCACTCATTTGTTTTTTGCTGATGATGTGATGATCTTTGTTGAAGGGAGTGAGGAGCAAATTGGTGTGATTATGAATATACTAAATAATTTTTATTCTGCTTCTGGTCAAAAGCTAAACATCCAAAAGTTTAGGATGTTGTGCTCTAATAATATGGACCAAAGGGTCTGTAAGAAGTTGAGTGAGGTTTCTGGTATTCCTCTCACCAAGGCTTTTGGTAACTATCTAGGGGTTCCTCTCCATAGTGATAGGGTTTCGAAAGCTTCTTTTAAAGAGATCTTCGATAAAACCAATATTAAATGTGCGAATTGGAAAGCTAATACCCTTTCTCTTGTTGGCCATCTTACTTTGATCCAATCGGTGAACTGTGCGCCGCCCAATCACTTAATGTAAGCTTGTAAGCTGCCGGAGCCAGTTCTTAATGGCCTTGATCAAATCAATCGTCGGTTCCTATGGGGAAACTCAGAAGAGGGAAAGAAAGTTCATCTGGTTCCGTGGAAGGAAGTTTGCCAACCTAAGAATATGGGGGGTTAGGGATTAGACAAGCCAGGGACAATAATAAAGTCCTGTTAATGAAGCTTCTTTGGAGAATGTGGCAATCCCCGTCTGCCCTTTGGGTTCGGCTTTTGTGTGGTAAATACAAAAAGGATAGGGTTTTTGGAGGCCCTAAAGAGAGAGTTCTTAATTGTTCCTTCCTTTGGAAAGGGTTTAATGCCATGTTCTCCGAATTCTGCTCTAGGATTGGTTGGTCGGTGGGCAATATCAGATCTATTAGCTTTTGGAAGGACACCTGGCTGGGGAATAAACCTTTATTAGAGATGTGTAATTCTCCACCGCCTCTGGATATTCAAAATTGGAGTATTTCTGATGTGGTTGACTCGGAGGGGGATTGGATTTGGTCGAGATTTGAGGCCTTCCTTAACCTGGAAACTCTCCTGAAGATTCGGGGAGTTAAAGTTAGTGGTAAGGAGGAAGATGGGGATATTCATTGTTGGTCCCTTACGAACAACGGGGCTTATTCTTGCAAATCTGCATATGGGGCTTTCTATCTCAATTTGGATCCTCCCCCTTCAGTCGCTTGGAAGAACATTTGGACCTTGAAAGTTCCCTATCGCATAAGGAGCTTCCTGTGGCTTAGAGCAAAAGGTAGGTTGCTTACGAATGTGGAAAGGAAAAGACGCCATTTAGTGGAGGCGGATACTTGTAGCAGATGCAGAACTCAGGCAGAAACTATCTGCCATGTGCTTAGAGATTGTGTGAAGAGTTTGAATGTGTGGAGGGAAATTCTTCCGGTCCATCTTCTCCCTAATTTCTTGGCATATTCTGATCATGATTGGTTTATTGATGGAGTTAGGGGTTTGTTATTGCCTGAGCTTGAGCATGGTGCTATCCTCTTTGCGGTTGTCTGTCACCAGCTGTGGCATTGGAGAAATGCTGATATTTTTTGAGAATGAGCTATTATCTCTCCTAATTTACTTGCTTTTTTCTCTAAAAAAAATCAATACTATTATTAATAGCTTTAGGGAGGATAGTTCATCTAATACTATCCAGAGGAATGTGATTCATCTAGTGGGTTGGAGTAGACCTGGGGAGGGGATAGTAAAGTTGAATACTGATGGCTCGTGTCTTGTGGACGGCAAAATTGCGGCTGGTGGTGTCTTAAGAGACGATGGTGGTGCATGGGTGTCTGGCTTTGCTCAGAATTTAGGAGTGGACTCTTCTTTCAGCGCCGAGCTTTGGGGGATTTTCTCTAGGATTAGGCTTGCCAAGAGTCTGGGTGTGAAAAGACTTCTGGTGGAATCTGATAACCTTGAGGCGGTTAATTTCATCTCTAATAACAAGGCTTTGTGTTTGGGCTTTAGTGAGAGGGATCAAAAGATTATGCCCTTTCTTCGAGTCCATCATCTTTGGACATGTCTTCAGAGAGCAGAACAGGGTTGCTGACCGCCTTGTTGCAGAGGGCCATGTGAGGATGTTGGGGGTCTCAACATTCTCGCTTCCTCCGAACTTCCTCCTTTCTTTACTCTGAGATGATCTTGTAGGGGTTAGCTTTCCTAGGCTTATCCCGGGTTAGTTTGTAGGGTTGTTTTGTTTGTTTTTCTTTTCCTTTTCCTACCAAAAAAAATAATGGAATCCCTTCCCAAGTTTTTAAGCCCAGTTTAAAAAAATTTAGACTGAATTCGTTAATGTTTTGAACCGATCCCAAATTCGAATCCATCTTCTGAACCAAACTTTGACCTGGCCAAAATGGTAAGGATCATTAACACCATAAGAGTGAACGTTGAGGAGTTAAGCCTTTAATTTATAAGAGCAAAGCAAAATATATATCTATACGAAGTTTTTTCTATTAAATAGAGGTATGTGGTTTAAAAGTTTACAAATAAATAAATGTAGTATGTTTTTTTTATAAAACAAAATATTTGAAATTTACACAGTTAAGTTCTAACGACAATTAAAAATATTTTTTTATTTTAAATTATATTTATATATTTTGAAAAAACATACTCCATATTGGAATCACAGCTCTATACAATGAATTTAAATATCAATTTAGTTCATAAACATTCTAATTAGTAAAAAAAACATAAAATGTCTATCATATGATATGGTTTCAATTTAGAAAATTGTATTTTAAATAGATCTATATTTTATCGATATGTAAGAATAATTGGTTTTTTAAGATAAAAATGTCTTTATTTATAATAAGAATTTGACAATGTAAGTTGAAATATATTTTTTTTTAAATAAAAATATCCGCATACATCTATTTATAACATTTTAAACCGCATATATCTCTATTTACATTATTTATTTATTTCAATATTTTTCTCAGTTTATAAGTCTGTTTTTAAGCAAAAATGCCAGATATTATTAATTTTCTAGGAAGTGGATAGACTCAACGTTGTTCTAAATATTTTATTGGCTTAATACATCATTGACCCTTTAAATTTGCTCAAAAAGTTTGATTGTCCTTAAACTTTCAAAATATCCTGATAATCTCTCAATATTTATAAAATATTTAGTTAGAAATGTAATTAATTAATCACTCATTATATAAAAAAAAAGTAAGTTAAATGCGGAAGATGCATTGCACACGTTTTAAAAAATTAAAACGACAAAGGTCGGGATATACGGTTTTAATATTAGATAAGATAAGTTTTAAAGTTGAGCAAGTAAAAACTTTCTTTTTAATCTATTTTGTGAATTATGTAATAACATTTTAAGACTCGTGCAAGACATCTTCCGCATATAGATTACTTTTTTTTTGCAACTGAGTAATTAATTGATTATATTTTATGCAAGTTCAGATGGTTAACTGAGCAATTTATGCAAGTTGAGAGTGTCATTGTGACACTTTGAAAGTTTAGAGTGACAATCACGCTTTTTGGATAAGTTTAGGGGGATAAATAATGTATTAAGCTGATTTGAAAAAAACAAAAGCAGTACATAACCGAATGGGGTTGTTTGGTTTACCTATTGTTTTCTGTTACGGTTTGTTGTTTGAAAAAAATGCTTTTTCAAAAAGCATAGGTTCATTGTTTTTGTAAAAAATTATTTTTCAGGTATAAAATGCAACAAAATCTACCAAACCAAACATCTAAAGCTCTTAATTTTAAAGTGAAAATGTAAATATGAAAAGAAAAATGAGTAACCAAACACTTTTTAAAGGTTGTTTGGGGGATTCTCTCTGGCATAAAGCTTGTCAAGAGTCTGGGTTTGAAGATGTTATCTGTTGAGTCTGATAACCTGGAGGCCATTAAAATGATTTCTGATAATCATGCTATTTGTTTAAATAGTCGAAACTTTATCAAAGCTATTAAAAGGCTATGCTCTTCCTTTGAGTTTATAAAGTTCAGCCATATCTTCAGAGAGCAGAACCGGGTTGCTGATTGCTTGGCGGCGGCTGGTCATGAGGGGATATTGGGCGTCACAACCCTTTCGGATCCTCCTATTTTTCTCTCTTCTCTTCTATTAGAAGATAGGATTGAGGTTAGCTTCCCTAGGCTTATCCCAGATTAGGTTTCTTTGTTTTGGTTTTTGTCCTTTTCTTTTCCTGTTTCTACCAAAAAAAAAAAAGGTTGTTTGGTTACTCGTTTAAAACTCTTTATTTTAAAGTGAAAAGACAAATATGATAAGAAAAAAGAGTAACCTAACGTCCTTTAATCATAATGCAGGTAATCATTTAAAATAATAATAACAATAATAATAATAAAAAATAAACTTTAACAATATAATAAATATTTTGTAAATCAAATAATAATCATATGAACTAAAATTATAATTATAGAAAAATAAATAGAAAACAGAAACTATAAATCTTGAGATGAGAAAATTCAAAAAGTAAACTGATTTTCTTTTTCCACAAAGCTTTCAGGAATATATCAATATATATAATTTATAAAAAAAATAGCTTAAATAAAGATTTGAAACTCTATTTCATTTTATCTTTTTCGGGAAATTAATTTAAAAATATAAAATATTTACAAGATATCCATAAAACAAAATATGCTAAGTGTATTAATGTGTTGTCTAACATCCATGCATATATTAATGTGTTGCCTAACATCCATGCCGATTATGTAATAATATGTTTAGTGGGTTACTAAACCCAGTCCCATTTTCACACTTCCAGCCCCGAAAAAAGACCTAACCGCCCTTTGAACAAAAACTGAAAATTTGAATCCCTCCCAAACTCTCTCAAACTCATTTTCATCCGAATCAAAGAAAAAATATTTACCACTACATAACCGACCACCTCTAAATTGGGGGAGAGAGAGACATGAGTGAAGAAGATAATTGGGATTAGGTTCACAGATTATAGGCAACTAAGTGTGAAATGTTAAATGTTAGTATTACGTTTAAAATGATACAATTTTACTTAATATTGGCAGTCAAGAATAATTTTATTTTTAAAGTTGATAAATTGAGTCAATTAAAGAAATAATTCATCAAATTGTTTTTCGGTTATGAATCTTGTTATCTATACTTCACATGTACATCATTTTATCACGCATTAGTAATAGATAAAAAAAACATAAGATTAGACGTGATTTTTTTTTTAATATACTTCCTTTTGTACGAGTTGGATAAAAAAAATTCTTATATTTTCCCGAATTTATAAATATTAATCTCTATTATTAAATCATAAAATATATGAAATCTTTTTTTAGAACCAATTTATATATAATTGGTATTGAATAAGAAATAAAATATCTGTATTTTATAATAATATCTGAAATTGATACAACTTGCCAACGTTAGAGGTAAAATTGCTTTTTGATGCCAACGTTAAGGGTAAAATTGTATCATTTTAAACATTATGAATAAAATTGCTCCTGGTTGGAAACGTTAGGGATATTTTTTGCACCTTATTTCTATTAAAATATAACGATTGACTTTGACACAAGTAATTATTAATGAAAAATATAAAATCAAGCAAGAAAATATTGTATATTTATATAAATATTTTATTCAAAAGAGTGTAATTTATCATTTTCATTGATCTAAAAATGGAAAAAGGAAAATTGATAAGACGAGTGATCTAACCCGCACTCTACCCTAACACAAAAGTTAGACATTCTAACCACCGAGTTTAATGCTAATAAAATTTGATACGATCAAGACGGATGATCAAACCCACACTCTTCGAGCGAGTGCTTGCTCCAGATAGTTGAGAGAAGAATAGAGAATATTATTATTGCTTACCTTCAATTGAACCAAAACAAGCTATTTATACTAATAAAACTAGGAACTGAATCCTAGTTGGAAAATAATAAAATAATGAATTATAATCAGAAAAGAACGAGATAACTGAATCCTAATTGAAAAGGAATGAAATAATGAATCCTAATCAGAAAAGAACTAGATAACTAATTAAGCAATAAGAACTAATTAAATAGATAATCCTTGTGTCAGGCGGGAACCTTTCGCACACGACGAGACCGACCCTCAACTTCAAGAGTAGCAACGTCAATCCCAGGATCAACAGCTCTAACAAAAATCGTATACTCTCTATTTCCTCCTGAAAGATAGACATGTAGATCCGAATAAATAAAACTATTAATAGGAATTCGACTGGTTAAGTTATTTAAATAATGAAATTCAAATAAATTTGTAATTTTTACACGCATCATTTAATAAGCCGGTTAACCTGAGTTGATCTGGTGAAATCGTTTAAATAATGAAATTCTAATAAATTTGTATTTTTTACCTATGTCATTTAATAAGTCAATTGACTCGAGTTGATCTGGTTAAGTCATTTAAATAATGAATTCAAATAAATTAATAATTTTTAAACGCGCCATTTAATAGCCGTTTGATTCGGGGTACATGGAAACCCCTTTTAAGTAATGAAATTCAAATAAAGTTGTTATTTTTATACACACATTTGATAAGTTGGATGACTTGAGTCGACCTAGTTAAATCGTTTAGTAATAAAATTAAAATAAATCTATAATTTTACACGCATCATTTAATAAGTCGGCCAACTCGAATTAACGTGGTTAAGTAGTTTAAATAATAAAGTTCAAATAAATTTATAATTTTTACACGTTAATAAGATGTTGACTCGAGTCAAATCATCTAAGTAATAAAATTCAAATAAATTTTTAATGTTTACATGTGTCATTTAATACGTGGTTGACTTGAATTGACCTGTTTAACTCGTTTAAATAATAAAATTCAAATAAATTTATAATTTTTACACCCGTCATTTAATAAGCTGGTTTACTCGAGTTGACATGGTTAAGTCATTTAAGCAATAAAATTTAAATAAATTTATAATTTTTACACGCATGATTTAATAAGCCCGTTTACTCGAGTTGACTTGGTTAAGTTATTTAAGTGATAAAATTCAAATAAACATATAATTTTTACACGTGCCATTTAATAAGTCGATTAACCCGAGTTGATATGGTGAATTCTTTTAAGTAATGAAATTCAAATAAATTTATAGTTTTTACACGCATCATAATAAGTCAATTGACTCGAGTTGACCTGGTTAAGTCGTTTAAGTAATGATTTCAAATAAATTAATAATTTTTAAAAGCGTCATTTAATAAGTCGGTTGACTCAGGATGACATGGAAACATTGATTAACTAATGAAATTCAAACAAAGTTGTCATTTTTACACATGCATTGAAATTCGGATGACTCGAGTTGACCTGGTCAAATTGTTTAAGTAATGAAATTGAAATAAATTTGTAATTTTTATATGCATCATTTAATAAACCGGTCAGCTTGAGTTGACGTGGTTAAGTAGTTTAAATATTGAAAATCAAATAAATTTGTATATTTTTACATGTGTCATTTAATAAGCTTGTTGACTCCAGTTGACTTGGTCAAGTCTTTAAGTAATAAAATACAAATAAAATTTTAATGTTTATATGTATCGTTTAATATGTGGTTGACTTTAGTTGACCTAATTAACTCGTTTAAGTAATGAAATTCAAATAAATCTGCAATTCTTACATGCGTCATTTAATAAGCCGGTTTATTTGAGTTGATCTGGTTAAGTCATTTAAGTAATAAAATTTAAATAAATTTGTAATTTTTACACGCATAATTTAATACGTCGGTTTACTCAAGTTAACATGATTAAGTTGTTCAAACACTCATCTTTTCTTTTTTTTAAATATGACGGGTTTGGCAGTTCTTGGGTCATGGGTGCTCTCCCCGCTCAAGTTCTGTCTCGTCCCAATTTCTATAAAAAAAAAGTGATAACTAGGGGTGCCAACCTAGTTAGGATGTCTAGCCACTTAATCGCGTCTCAATCTTTCATGCAAAAAAATTGTTTAAGTGATAAAATTCAAATAAATATATAATTTTACACGTGTCATTTGATAAGCCAGTTTGGAGAGACGTTTTATAGAATTAATAACGACCATTAATTCTATTTAATTCTATTAATGAGATTTAAGGTAAAAAGTGGTGGGAAAAAGGTGATAAATCCTTGATTGACATGTCATCTATTGCCGATGTGGGAGTATAAAGTATCTCTAATGCAAACAACCTCAAAAAATAGTCAAAATTTAACCCATTAACCTAAAATATAATATTTTATTTTTTTTATTATCCACGTCACTTTTGACAAACTTTTTTTAAATGCTTTAAAATGTTAAACAACTCCAAAAGTTAACATCATGGTCCCACAAATCATTATTTTATGTGTAATTTATTTTAATAATAAATATTGTCACATTGAATAATCGAATATTTTAATGTTCAGTTGTATTTTTTATTTAAAAAAAAAGATACAGTAAAAGCGTCAAAAAGTGGCAATATTACCATAAAAAAAGCAAATATTGTCTCTCTAATGCTAGACACTAGTCCAAGCACTCCTTATTAGACATACAATTAGAAAGGGAGGGCGTGGTGGAAAATCTTAGCTTGACACGGCATGTTGAAATATTTAGAGAGTTCTACTTGCATAGATATTTACTAGAAACAAAATATGGTCCACTATATTAATTTTAAACAATAATCAGGTAACAAAGTTATAAACTGTCCCGAACTAATTGTACTTAAAAGTCTTTTTGTGTAGAGTAATATGAGTATAAGATGAATTGATTAATTATTTGTTCTTCCATCGCAGGTAAGGTCGTTGAATTTTCATTTTCTATGTGCCAGTTAAGAAGCAAAAAAATTCAAACAGTTCTAGAAGGTATCAAATCTATCATGGAAATAACAACTTATGATGATGTAAAACGAGATTTAGTGGAAGAAATCTGGTACGTCACACATACCCGTACCGTTTTTGTTATATCGTTTTGGTTATTAAAATTTTAAGGATTTTATAGTGTTTTTATCTTTTAATTTCAGAAATTATAAAATATGATAATTCTCCAATACATCCATATTTTCATTAAATAAGCTAAACAAACTACTATAAATGATAGGTGTGAGTAAATAAGAACAATTATGTTTGTTTAGAAATTGGGTTGACAAATCTATGTTATCTAGTCAAACAGAATTTAAGATTGGCATGTTAGGTCAATAAAGACTTAACAAAACTTAGGACTTCCTTCCTTCCCTCGTTTGCACGGTCACTTCTTTTTATTTTTTCTTTTCTAAATCAAATAAATTATTCATTTCAAATCCAACAATTATTCATCCAACTACACTCTAGTCCCACTTCCTAATTAAACGGGACTAGTTCACTCAGATTAGACTCCCTAATATAATTTCAAATTAGTATTAAAAACCTAAATACAAACACGATATCAAAATATTTTGAGTGAAAAACTTAAATCCAAATATGATATGCTCCTGACACGCTAAACATAATATAAGTTTTTCGTCGTTTAAATATCTAAACATGAAAAATTAACATGGCAGGATCCGAAATATTTGAACAGAACAAAAGATTTCAAATCAGTATAATAATCTAATTAAGGGCCCGTTTGTTTTACCTATTGTTTGCTGTTTACTGTTACGATTTGTTGTTTGCTGTTGAAAAAAGCTGCTTTCCCAAAAAGCAGAGATTTTCTACTTTTGTAAAATGCTGTTTTTCAGGTGTAAAAAGCAAACAGGAGGTCACTAACCAAACACTTAATACTGCTTTTCAATTGTAAAAAGCAAACAGAATGAGCCTAACCAAACATCTAAAACTCGGCCTCTTGAAATGAAAAGGCAAACAAGAGGTAAAAAGTAGGTAAATAAACACCCCTTAAGTGTAATATAAACACACCGATATTAAGTGTTATATAAACACACACAAAAAATCTTTAGATTCATCATCCGGTACAAGCATTCATCAAACTAAGTTTTACATATCCATCAAACAAAATTTAAAACATCAAATTTGAAATTCATATTACAACAAACAGAAAGATCCATAATACTTAAAACAAATATACATTAACTAACAAGTTTAAATTTTAACATTCATAAAAGTTAAAACATGCTATAAGCAAAGCCAATATATGTACTTGAATTGATTTAGAACACCCAACCATTTTAGTAGAATTACTTTTAATTGCTTCTTCCTTCTCCGATCTTCAATCAATTCATCTTTATTAATTTCTATAAATTATAACAAAAAAATATCTATGAAGCTGAAAATGAACAAACAAAGAGATATTAGTAAATGATGAGGAATATGAGCCAAGCCCATCATATCCATAACCAAGTCCATTGTACACATATAAATATAGACCAAGTCCATCATACACAGACTCTAGACTAGCGACATGCTACCTCACAAATTCACTTCATAAAAGAGACCACCAATGCTTCTACTTTAATACATTTTCTCTCTCTCTTTCTCTCTCTCTCTACTTGTTACTAACTAGAGCGTTAGAGTGTTCCCAGATACCTTTTCCAGCGCAAGTACGATTCAAGCTCCGAAGATCATCTGACATCTCCATATCTCCATTAATAAATATTACTTTGATCACTAAATAATCAATCTCTTGTATAAATCAATGCATCAACTGTGTCGGGTTTAAATAAATTCCCATATTAGTCAATTCAAAGATAAAATTATAAACTACATTTTCAAATTAGTGAAAAATGATTTAACACTTTTTAAGTCAAATTAACCACTAAAATTCTATATATATTGGTATTATATAATCGGATCGTTTATAATTTTATCACCTCCAATTCAGATAAATTCAGATAATGTTACGTGAATCCAACTGCGTTGACATGTGGTATGATCAACAAATGACTTTTGAGTTCTCAAAAATTTCAATACCATTAGTAGAAATTGGTGTGGCCGATAATACAATATAGTAATTGAAAGTTTGCACCACTTTGGTTGAAAAGCTGCCAACTGCCTCCAAAACCCGCCACGTTTCTTTTCATGGGTTGGCCTTTCCCTTTTACGTGTCACCCATTCTCTTACCTTCCCCCCTACTTAAATACCCCCTTCCCCTTCTTTCCCTATCCCCTCCACACTCCATCTTTCTCTTTCTCTTTTTCATTCAAATCTTCTCTCAGGCATTTTATCAAACACCTCTCCTACTATTCTTTCTTTTCCTTTTTAATAATGCCGATCTTCGATGGGGACGCCCTGGACGGCTCAGATCAACCCACTGATTTCTCTCGAGATTCACGTTTCCATCTCCCTTCTTCACTCTTGTCTTCTTCCTATCCTATTACTCTCAAGGTATGTATGGATAGATAATTAATTGCATTCTTTTCTCTTTTCTTCAGACTCCGAGTTGACTCAGTTTGACTCCTGCTTTGACTTTTCCTTTTTTTAATTAATAATCCCCAATTTTCATGCAGTTCATCGACGTCTGCTATAGGGTGAAGTTTGAGGAGACGAGCAAATCCAAAGGGAAAGGAGGTAACATCAGAGGAATATTAGGCCACAAAGCAACTCAATCTTCGATTCAAGAACGTACGATCTTGAATGGAATAACCGGAATGGTTTCTCCGGGAGAAATCCTGGCGATTCTAGGTCCGTCAGGGAGTGGAAAATCGACTCTGTTAAACACACTTGCCGGTAGACTCCAAGGAAATGGACTCACCGGAAGCGTATTAGCCAACAACAAAAAACTCAACAAACAAACATTAAAACGCACCGGTTTTGTATCTCAAGACGACATACTTTACCCGCACCTCACCGTCCGTGAAACTCTCGTATTCTGTTCTCTACTCCGCTTACCCACCTCCTTATCTAAGAACGAGAAAACATCGGTAGCTGAGTCAGTGATGAACGAGTTGGGATTAACGAAATGCGAGAATACAATAATAGGGAACAGCTTTATACGTGGGATATCGGGTGGAGAAAGGAAGCGAGTTAGTATAGCTCATGAAATGTTGATTAACCCTAGTTTATTAATCCTTGATGAACCGACGTCGGGTTTGGACTCAACGGCGGCGTATCGGCTTGTTATGACTTTGGGATCGCTGGCGCAGAAAGGGAAGACGGTGGTTACGTCCATGCATCAACCGTCGAGCCGAGTTTATCAAATGTTTGACTCAGTGTTGGTTTTAAGTGAGGGGAAGTGTTTGTATTTTGGGAAAGGAAGTGAAGCTATGAGTTATTTTGAATCAGTTGGTTACTCGCCGTCTTTTCCCATGAATCCTGCTGATTTTCTGCTTGATCTCGCTAATGGTACGTACATCTTTTTTTTTGTCTACATTTAATTATTTGCTGAGTAGTTGTTGAGTTGACTCGTTAACTGTTTACTTTGGTCCATGAAGTTAGGATTTTGCTAAAAATAAAAAGAATTAAATTGGAGTTATATATATCTATCTATATGCTTCTCCATACTTGTTAAATTTAGGATGAAAGTGAATATATAGTATAAAATAGAGAATAGTATGATCTGGTCTGGGGCATGTACAAAAAGTAAAACAGGGTACAGTGACCCACTTGGGGGCATTAAATAATAAGCTGCCATACACTGTTAGCTGTAGAATTGAACTTTAATTATGTCTCATGGATTGTGACTTACCATTCTTAGACTCTGCGCTACTTCTCTATTGTTTCTTTTAACAAAAAATTTAGATAAGTAGGCCTACCCAACCCGAAAACCACTTGTTTCGATAAGAATTTAAAGTGAAATTTACGGAATCGAAATGAAACCGAATTTACAGGAATGTAGTAAAATCTGTGAAATAGAATAATGGTAACGAGTTTGTAGATATGGGAAGGGAAAAGTAGTGTTTTTTTTGTTGGTTTCTTTTCTTTTGCTTTCGGCGAAGTAGACACCACCACTCATAGTCTCCGATGTTTTTGGTTGCGTCTAGTTTTCTCCTCCGATGTTTCATTATTCACCTATCTAATTTTTAAATGTGCTATTTCCCCACGCGCTTATGTTGGGCGTGCCTTATTATCCCCTCAATTTGACTTTTGAAACCACCGCAAAATTAGACAATTTTTTCAGAAGTGCAGTAGTAAGTTTAGGCGCGTGTATATTTAATTTGAAGAGGTGGGTGTGACTAGGGGTGCACGTGGTCGGTTAACCAGTCCATTAAGATTTATTCGGTCGGTTAACCATTTCATCGGTTTTTTAAATATGCTAACCATACACTAGTCCATTAAATTCGGTTAACCACTAATCGGTTAACCAATTATTCGGTCGGTTAACCTTTTATTTCGGTTTCTAACCATTAGTAAAAAATAATAAAAGAATTGAAATGAAAGTTTAGTGCCAAATAAAATTAACTAAAGTATTATAAAGTCTCTAACATTCACTACTAATGAAATCAAAGTTTAATGTTTCAAAATAGCTCATAAATTTTCATCAATTTAAATACTTAGGCATTTGAAGATAAGAAATGCAAATAAATATAATTAGTTAATACAAAGAATATGATAGTGATTTTTTTAGTATGTAGGACAGTGATTAATTTAATGGAACTGAGAAGAGACTTTGGTAAAATTATATATTAGTATTCATATATTTGGGTTATTGTTATTGAAATTATTTACCCCAATTAATTTAGGGAAGTTGTCTCTCGGGTTGGAATAAAAAAAAAAAAATTGATACTTGAAGGGTGAGTTATAATAAAAAGAGTAGGGACACAAGTAGAATTTTCTATTTCAAAACACTAAAACTTCAAATAATAAAAGATCAATGATTAGCTATAAAAAGCTTACAATTGATAATTTGTAACTTAGTTTTTTTTTATATAAAATTGTGTAACTTAGTTAGTATAACTAAAATAACATAATAATAAATTGATAATTGAGGAATTGCATAATATAATTGGTGAAGTGGAGTTGATTAATATTATTAATATAATTGATGAAACTATATATTATATTTTTTATATATTTAATTGAATTCGGTCGGTTTCGGTTAACCGCGGTTTTTGGAACATAAAAACCGTAACCGTAACCATTAACCACTATTTTTAAAATTAAAAACCGTACACTAGTCCATCGGTTTCGGTTAACCTTATTTTCGGTTCGGTTTCGGTTTGGTTTTTCGGTTTTTCGGTTTTCCGGATTATTGTGTGCACCCCTAGATGTGACTTGGGTGTCCATAAATCAGAGAGATGACTTTCTTGTAGATGTAGACACTTATTATTAGAGATAAATATCAAATTTGGGAAAATAGATAAATCTCAATATTTTTAGAAAATAGTAGTTTAGATTTTAGGTACAAAATAATAAAATTCAATGTCAATTCCAACTTTATAGAACTCACATTAGACATTAGTGTCGTTAACTACTTTACACCTAAGTCTCATATCATATTTCCATACGATCCACATGGTATGACATAGCTTAAAAAAACATGTGACTTCTTTCAAAACACTTCCTTGAAAAAACGTGCAATTCTTTTTGGGAATGAAAGAAGATGAGAGTAGAGGGTTTGATCTCGATTTGAGAAGGATAGAGATGGAAATTGTATTTTGGAAAGAAGTTTTTAGAATTAAAGAAGTCATGAACTTTGTATGTTTTTTTTTTGGGGGGTTTCTTGCACGTAGATTAGATCAGAAGTATAACATGACATTTAGGTATGAAGATGTTAACGGTAGAATTATTTGATATCTCAATTTCTATTAGTGAGATAATTGTGTCAGTCAATAAACGTTGAATTTAAAATTATGTTATTTTATATATGAATATTAAATTTATTCTCTCTTAAAACTGTTTGGTTACCTTATTTCTTGGTAGATTTAAAATGTAGACTTTTGGATGTTTAGGTAGAATAAATTAGAGGTTGTGATTGATTTTATAAGGTGTTAGGGGAATATATGCAAATGGTTTTTTCCAAATTTTGGGGCCATGAATTTGATACATGGGACCCAATCTATATAGGACCCTTACAAAACAAACATATATAGTACAGGAGTATGGAAGGTGGACCCTTCCCATCACATCCTATAACATAATAATGAACCTACAAATCAAACCCCTTTAGATTGTGATGCTCTCACTACTCAACAATCAATTACATCAAACTTCTTAATTTTGTGTTACATTTTGTTGACAATGTATGGGAAACCCATGAACACCTTTTTACATTAGAGAAGCTCCAACCTTTTACTATCAGAGATCGGTTCGTTCAAAATTCAGTTCGATTAAAATTTCGATCAAAATTTCGAAACATTAACTAGTGGCTCCAAATTTTTAGATCTCTCAAGCTTGAGCCGAATCCAAATTTTGAGTTCTGTTTCACCCATAGTTATTAAAGGCGCACTAAGGCGCAAGGGGGGTCATGGGGCCTTGGCGCAACGCGCAACTTAAGGCGCGCGCCCGAGCGACTCGAGGCGCACCAAAAAAAATCATAAATTTATAATACTAGTCACAAATAGTCAAATACCAACAATAAAACCATAAAATGCATGAGTTAAGTTCTAGTTAACTACTAAGACATAATGTCTGCTGCGATGTGTAGTAAAAACTTTCGATCTTTGTCTGGCTCTGTTTTTTTTTTATTTTCTGAACTTAAAAAACCCTAAAATACCCTAACCCTAAAACACCCTCAAAACCCTAAAATATCCTCAACCCTAAAATACCTTAAATTATCCTAAGATAGCCAAGGCGCGCGCCTTACTGACCAAGGCGCTAAGGCTGGAGCCTTAGCTCAGGCGTGCCTGGTTTCACCCATTTTCAATTGAGTTTATCCAAACTCAGTTTCAATTAGCTCAGCTCGTTAACATCTCTATTTAGTGGCGGAGGCAGTTGAATGTTTCTGCTCCGACGAAACCATAAGTAGGGTGTTGCAGCTCTTCTCTTCGACCTTCTCCCTCCTCTATTCCTCCCTCCCTTCTTGTGAACCTTTCTTTCTTTCTTTTTTATCTTTTTTTTTTTTTCAATCCTACTTCTTCCTCTGTGTACCGCTCTGTCGTCATTGAAGTCCGCTCCTCTCTCACATGAACTAAAATTAGTCTCTCCTAATTTCAAATCATGGTTCCACCACTACCCCTACCTATAAAAATCTTTTACATTGCTCCTACTTTGTCTTTCATACCTTGTTGGCTTCACATGGTAGTGATTTTTTTTTTTTATATATTAAACCTTACTTCCTCTAATCCAAAATTAGTTTGATTTTGAATTCAATATCTAAGATATGTATTGAACAAACCTTAATTAATTTTGTATCCAATTAGTAAAATCCACTTAAATCCTCCAATCCAATTAGTTTGATTTTGAATTCAAATATCTAAGATACATATTGAACAAACCTTAATTAATCTTGTATCCAATTAGTAGAATCCACTTAAATTTCTTAATTTTGTTTAATCTTCTACTATTTGCTCCAATAAAGGAGACAACTTTGTCACTATATGAACACATAAATAAAATCCATCAATAGCTCTAGAAAATTAAGAAGAAGACGTATTATTCCTCTACATCTTGTATTATTGCCATTAATTATTTGGTTAGGATGGATATTATTATTGGTGGGGGTATGGTATATGTCACTAAACACAAATTCTATACTTAATTAAATGCATATATAGGCTAATTAAGTGCACTTTGACTAGATGTTTTCATACCTTCTTTGTTTAGGTTATGCCTAAATATCCCAATAAAAGATTGTGATTCTTCTAATTCTAATTCATGACGACATTGATCACGTTTGAAACCATATGTTTTTACTAGTTAATTTTATAAGATATGAGCACTTGAAAAGTATTGCATCATATAAATTGTCACACTTGATAATTAATTAGTGTTATTAGCTTAATTAACTATATAATTAATTGTTAGATAAGTGGCTAGCCAAGGAAAAGATTTCAATCTTTCTTTTTTAATTAGATAAAGGTTGAGATATTTGAGTGGAGAATCACAACATTGTTATTGGACAAATTTTTGAAAAAAATAGTCCCACAAAATTTCTTTTTACGTAAAGCTATAAACCATATCTTTTATTGTCTTTTATAAAAATAAATGTGGTTCAATTGTAGTTTCTTTTTAAATTTTTTTTCTACTTTTTATTTTTATTTTTCTTAAAGTGAGTCTCATCTCATCCTTATCCAAACTTTTATTTAACTTACGTGGCATTCATTCTTTTATTGATATAAACACATAATTTCATCTTAATTTGTGCTTCCAAATAAAAGAATAAGCAAACAAATTTTAGATGTACCTATTAATGGATTAGTCAACTTAATGTTGTTGGGTTATTAATTAATATCACAATTTGATGATTAATCTCTTGATTTTTAGATTTATGGGCCATAATTGTGTTTACCAAATTGATTAGACTGCTTAACCTTGATCATTTAAAAAAACGGAAAATTAATAGACTTTTTCTTCCACTCAATAATACATTCTTAACATTCATTGTCAAAATTTCTCTTCATTTGTCATCAATCAATAATTAGAGGACTTGTTGAGAAATTATAGTTATATAATAATCTTGGTTTTTGACTAGCCACTGGTGACGGTTGAATATTAGATAGTGCCCAATTTCTTTGATCCTTAGCTATGCCACTTGGTTCTAATAGTGTTTTTCCTATTCATCCATATCTTTTCATGTTTTTGCATCTTTAAAACAATCTAATATATCACGCATCTAAACTTATCAATTTTATACTCTTTACTCACGTGGCATATGACGTGTTTAGATAAAAGTTTGATTTTGAAATGTCATGTCACCTTTAAAATCTGTCAAATCAATAAATAAGATAGTCGAATATTCAAAATTGATAAATTTAGGTATATGCATGATAGGTTTCTAACTATAAATTTAGAGTTTCAAACTGTAAATAACAGAGATGGTAATTTCGTGACACATGACAAGTTTAGGTGTGCGAGTATAATTTCTTTGATCGTAATGAAACCAGTTGCTGCTATAATTTATTTGATACTCTGATTTAAAACTCGTTAGATAACTTTTAGGTGAATTTTCATCCAATTAAAATTTTAAATTTTTGTGTGTGTACACTAAAACTCAAAATCTCAAAATCGCTAACTTAATCTACTTGAATTGGTACGAATAGTGATTTTCCTATTCATACATGATCTTTACATGTGTTTTGCAGCATAAAGAACTAGTCTTTCTCTCTGTCTCTAGCACTTTTGAATGTACTATATGAGTGGAAAAAGCAACCCATATGAAGAGTTACACTTGGCATAAATCTGGCATTAGCATTTTCTAAAATTTGATCCACATTTAGTCATCAAACCTTATTCTTCCCCACTTTCCACTCTTTAGACAGCCTTTTCCAAATCTTGAACTTGGTATTTCCAGAAGTTTAACACGTGTTGGGTCACTTTACATTTTCCACAAGGAATTTTTATTTTTCTTCCCCCTTAAAAAGTTGCAAAAGTGCATTTTATTTTCCTGTAAAAGAAACACTATAATATATTTGACATTAATTAAAAAATACAGAAAGAAATGAAAGTGGTGCCCAAAACCTAATTAATTGATAAATAGCATAGCACCAACAATATTAGTGGACTCCCACCTTACCACAAACACTGGTCAGCTTTTGTTATTCATTACTTAATTCATTTCTTAATCTATGTGCGTTTCCTACTAATTCTAATTCTAATTTAATTTTGTTTTATCATATACTATAATTTTTTATTCAATTGACGGTCCAATGGTCTGCACGTTACACAAGAGGGGTTTTATTTTTATTTTTCTTGCAATTTAATTGCATAACGTTTCTTTAATTTAGTGATATTTTTTAAGATATTTAAGTATGATGTATGATTTTTTATCCTTGGTTTGATTACTATGCTAATGTATTATATTATTCTATTCTTAAATAGTTGATTAATTATAATTAAAGCTCTTAGTCCCTACCTGTAAAATCATCTAATTAAAGTTCATTATTCCATGCTTCTATGTCCCTAATAGCACATTAGAATCATTTTTTTGTTCTGGCAATGATGCATGAACTTTCATTTGGTTTCCAGCTGCTCAAATTTTATTCTTGATTAAATAAAAATGTGCACAATAATTTTAATCTAGATGTTAGCTTTAATGCTGTTTTTTAATTTTAAATATAATATTTTGGGTATCACTAACATTTAGGAAATTAGCTTTAAGATGCCCTCAACCTTTCACTATGTCTAGGGACTATTCAACCAAAAAGATTTTTTTTTTCCCCCAAAAATTTAAGTTCAATTTGAATAAGTTCTGTTTATTATATGAAATGTTAAGAAATGATTGTTAACGATTTTGATTGATTAAATGCAGGTGTGTGTCACGCAGATGGCGTAAGCGAAAGAGATAAGCCGAACGTAAAGCAAACTCTAGCTGCTTCATACAACAACTTATTAGGTCCAAGAGTGAAAGCTCTATGTATGGAAACGACCATAACTCCAGCAAAAGACAGAGTTGTAATCGAAAGCCATTCTTCGAAACGAACCAGATGTTGTGGCAATGCAATTAGTCTAGCCGTATGGTTCAACCAATTCAGCATTCTTCTTCGAAGAAGCCTCAAAGAACGAAAGCACGAGTCATTCAACACGCTTCGAGTCTTCCAAGTAGTCACAGCTGCATTACTAGCTGGCTTAATGTGGTGGCATTCTGATTACCGGGACATTCAGGACCGATTAGGCCTATTCTTTTTCATGTCAATCTTTTGGGGAGTTTTCCCTTCTTTTAACTCTGTTTTCGCCTTCCCGCAAGAGCGAGCTATCTTTATGAAGGAAAAGGCGTCCGGCATGTACACACTCTCTTCGTATTTCATGTCGCGGATAGTAGGAGATTTGCCAATGGAGCTCATTCTCCCCACTATTTTTCTCACGGTGACATATTGGATGGCGGGATTAAAACCCGATTTAGTTGCATTTCTCTTGACTCTGTTGGTTCTGCTCGGGTACGTGCTGGTCTCCCAAGGGCTCGGTCTTTTTCTAGGCGCGGCAATCATGGATGCAAAACAAGCTTCAACTATAGTGACAGTGACAATGTTAGCATTTGTTCTAACAGGCGGATATTACGTGCATAAGGTACCGTCTTGTATGGCTTGGATTAAGTATATTTCAAGTACATTTTACAGCTATAAGCTGCTGATTAGCGTCCAATACGGCGAAGGGAAGGAGCTTTGGTCGTTGTTGGGTTGCACGCCGGGTGTCCACGGGCACGAGAAAGCGAGTTGCAAGTTTATTGAAGAGGATGTAGGGCAAATTAACCCTGGAGTTTGTATCGGCATTCTTGTGTTCATGTTTTTTGGGTATCGTTTATTAGCTTACCTCGCACTAAGGCGCACTAAAGGTTGAGAGTTTGACAAAAGTTTCTTCTTTTATTTTATTGATAAATGTTAGGGCCTCTAACTGTAATTCTTCAAATCAAGATATGAATTTTACTTCATGGTTAGGTTGTTGTAAAGTTAACACTCTGCAGCAACTAAAATGTAAATGATGAAGCTGAGTTCTTATTAAATGCTAATATTTCAGTTCAAAATCTATTGTATTACTAATCCTCAAAAATTCAAACTATCGTTATAATTTGATTGATTTTACTATATCGGAAGGAAATTTCATGCTAACCGGGTGGGTGCACAATGAATGATGATTAGGACATATACTAATAATCTTTCACCTACATTAGTCTTGACTATGTGTGAGTCTAATTCTTTTAGATCTAATATGAGACTTATATTGGATCTGTGATATTATTTTTAGAGGCAATCCTTTTAATTTGACATCCCCTTGTTCGACTATATCCCGAATAAGATGGAATCTTCCGAGTATGTGTTTGGTCTTTTTGTGTGTCCAAGACACCTTAACTTGTGATATGACGTCGTTGCTGTCACAGAAAAGGTCTATTAGATCTAGCATAGATAAATACTCAGTAATGAACTTCTTGATGCAAACAACTTTTATACACCATTTGATGCTGTAATATACTATACGGTACTACCTCCGTCCAGAATGAACACGTATTGTGACAATGATCTTGGATCACCGACTTCAGATTTGAAGCCAACGTTGGTGTAACTAGTAACAACAAGCTCTTCCTAACCGTTGTGTACTTAGAAACTTTCTGTAGTAGATTAAGCTGCAATATCTATATCTATAGATCCTTATCCCCAGTAGATTTTTGGCTTCACATAGTCTTTCATTTTGAAAGACTTTCTTAACCACTGTTTGACCTTTAACAGTGTTTGGAATGTCGTTCCAATTGTGTAGAATACCGTCTACGTATAAGCAATACTACAATACACTCACTAATTTTCTTATTAACACAAGGCTCATCTTCGTTCCTGATGGAGTCACTGCCTCCTCAAAACGAATATTCCAACTTCGACATGCTTGCTTCAGTCCATAAATGGACTTCTAAAGTTTGCATACCCGATTGGGATACTTAAGATTGACAAAATTATTTTGACATCTGTGCGCAACATCTCATAGTTAAAATATGCAGCTATGACAAGTAGTATCCTTATGGATTTGAGCATAGCAACTAGTGAGAGAGTTTCATCAGAGTCAATATCATGAACTTGTTTGAAATCTTCCACAATAAGTCGCCCTTTGAAGGTGCTATCTGATTTCAACTTAAAGCACCAGTTACAATCAATGGTCTTAGCACCTTTTAGTGGATCAATGAAGTTTCAAACTTGATTATAATACGTTGATTACATTTTAGCCTCTATCGCTCCAAGACATTTGATTGAATCTGGGCTGTTGATTGCTTCCTAGTGGGAAGTCAGCTCGTTTTGATCTACTATTAGAAGACTCTTATTGCCAGACACGAGAAATCCATATCTACCGGAATCCTGACAAATACCGGATCTTCTAGGGTCTTGTGTGATTGGTGTTGGGGCTTTAGGACTTCATTTTCTTTCACCCTTTCCAAAATCAGGTTGTCATTAACCTGTTGAATTCGGCGTGCCTCCTTTTCAGTCGTTTTTTGGATCTCCGTTTTGGGGGAGTGCACATGTGGAAGGAATTTCAATGGAACTGTTCATACGAGTCATTGTTGTGTCAGTCCATGCTCACCACACCAATTTGATGTGGTTGAATCCTAAGAGTCCACATGTCAACCCGTAGTTTCACATAAGCAATGTCAATAGGGGTTATTATACGACGAACTCGCTTCGGTACCTAAGTCAGTTTATGAAAGGATTGGAAATTAATCACAATCAATAAATTAAGTTGTAATGCAAGCTTAATAGAATCAAAATGAACTTGTTAACCTTGAGGTGAGCTTACTCTATTTATATTGATGTCGAACTATAACAGACAATTATGGATTACGGAGCGGGGTGGACCACATGTCTCTTGTTGATAGGAGGAAGTGTATCCAAATATTGGGCTTGATATCCCTCAAGGCCACTTGGACTGTGATTCTCGGGGATCAGATGTGATTATGGTTACGATTGGATCTTTGACTGGGTTTATGAGACTTTCCGAATCAAGCTCATTAATACGCAGTCATATTACTTCATTTCGTTGAGGAGATGCCACATGCTCTCTATTTCTAAGAGTTGGTTCAGGCTTCTGCGACACCACGTGGACAAGTGATATTTGCTAGATAAACTATGCGGTATTCACTTGACAATAAAGCGAGTATGAGACAAGTGGCAAAGTGTTAATATCTAGAAGCTTATACTTTAGATGATAAAATTCAAATTTTACATGAAAAGATCGAGACAAAACTAAATGGTAGGATATTTGAAGGTTAATTGTCTGAGGGCATCTTTAAAAGACTCTTAATTCACACTTTAAAACGAATACAAACAATTGATTCTTAGTCATTTAAGATATTAAAATACATGTCATCTCTAACAATAGATCTCATACTCACACCTTATTTAGTTTTTTATCATTAAAATTATATATACTATATATAATATTGGAAGCAGAGAGAAATGAGGAAAAGTGTTTTAGAAGCATTTTTTATGAGCTGGCAACGTAGTAAAAACAAAATTAATAATATTTAATTAATTAAAAATAACAAAAGGAAAATTGAAAAGTTATATATATATATATATATATATATATATATTTATAATTTATAATAATAATAAATATTTATCAATTACTAACCTATTAATTAAAATAATAAAAAAGTAAGAGTTACATAAAGATGAAAAACAAAAAGCGAAGGAAATCCAAAAGTCACAAAAAAAATCGATATATAAAGCATGATAGATAATATTCCACCATTATTTTCATTGTCCACCGAAAACCAAAGTCTTCATCAACCTTTAATTTTGATTATGTATTATTTTTGTTTTTCATTTTCTTATAATATAGTTTTATAATTGTGTTCTTACTTTTAATAATATAGTTTTATAATTTTGTTCTTACTTCATTAAGAGATTCAAATCTATTTAGAAGCGGTTTCCATTAATAAATTATTTAATAGCATTTTCTTCTAGAATTTTGAAAATTCAATCTTTGATATCTCCAATTGAAGAAATCTGATAGAAATAGACGATGCATGACAACTAAATTCGAAAAACACAAAGGTGTCAAAAATTATAGGAAATTCTTATGTTTCTGAAGGTAATTATTCGATTTTTTTCATGTATAGTAGTTATTTTGTTCTCAATTGTGTTGTTACTTTATTTTTATAAAACAATAGTTGTTATAGATCCATTTTTTATAGATGAAATTTCCTTTCTATCATTACCCAGGTTTTATATCTCTCGCTACCTTATCTATGTTTTCTTTTTTATTTGTTTTTTTTTCAAAATAACTAAAATTAAGATTTTATACATTTGCATTCTTTTTAGTATATGTTGCTAAGTGTAATCGTTTCGATTGTCAACTCTAACTAAAATTTAAATTTTCGGCTTTATATGAACTCAGCTGTTAGGTTTAATTGAAGTTAGATTAATTTTTCAAATTTAGAACCTGGTGAAGTGCACTAATTTTTTTATTAATTTGGGTTTATGTAACTGATATGGATTGTATTTTTTATTATTATTTTTATGCATTTTGGTAAGAATAGATATAAAGTTTCACACAATAGTGATTCATTTAAGTTGGAGACATATTGAAGAAAATAATTAAAGAGGTATTAGAATATTATACTTACAATAAAGTTTATTTCAATTATAAATTATGTTATATCATTATTACTATTCTAAGTTCCTTTCTCATTTTTTAATCATAGATTCTACATTATTATTATTATTATTATTATTATTATTAAGTTAAGCTTTTTTGCCCACTCATCTACATAGAGAGATTGTGAGTGTCCAATTATTTTTGAAAAATTTGGATTACGCTAGACATGAGTTCAAAAAGAAGGTAAATAAAAATAGTTTTTGATACTCAAAATATGAAAAATTCAATTAATTATGGGATATTAAGACAATTGCTTTTGTAACACATACCTTAATTTTTAAAAAGTTTCATTTTGAAGCCAAATTGGCAAGTTCAATAAAAAATGAAAATTTTACAAACCATAAGTTTGCGTTTATAAAGCAAAATACTATAAATATCCATATGCAAATTCATGAAACCAAATATTATCTATTTGTTTTTTTTTACCCTAATAATAATATCAATTAACAAAACTAGATAATAACAAATAGAAAAAAGATAATTAAATTATATATAGATAACAATTTAATATTATGTATTATAATAAAACAGTGATTATAATAAATGTTATTCATATTTGAATATAACAGTGATAACCATGATCTATTAAAATAAAATAAAATACATTAGGAGTTTTAGAGTTAGGATTTGAATATCTTACCGGATAATTTTATTGTAATTTTTTTCTGTTTCCGATCCAGTCTTTGTATTCATTTCAATGGCGAATTCGAATAATCATAATATGATTGATGGGGTGGAGAGAAGTCTGCAGTTGGGGCTTGTGCTTGAAGCAGATGATGTGGTACAAACGGCGCCAATTCAACGTTAGAGCTTTCTTGGGCGTTTTTTTTACGGAGAGGATTATAAGGGCCCAAAAAATGCCGAGCGTTTTGGCTGATATCTGGCAGCCGGCAAAAGGTTTGACGGTGGAACCATTGGGTCCTAATCTGTTTCGGTTTGATCTATATCATCCATGGGAGCGTGAACGGATCTTAAAAGGAGGCCCTTGGACTTATGACCAACATCTTTTAATTATGCATAAACTTGAAGGGGATGTTGTTCGTGGTGATGAAGAACTGATGTATACGGAGATGTGGGTTCAAGTTCATAATTTGCCGAGTGGTTTTATGTCAGAGAGGGTGGCTGTTTTGATTGGCAATACTTTAGGGATTTTCGTTGAATCGGATCCGAACAACTTCAATGGCGTCGACAGATCGTATATGAGGGTTAGGGTTTCTCTTGATGTTCGAAAAAGCTTGTGTGCTTCTATGCCTATCGACAGAGCGGGTGAAACTCCGCAAACCATTACGTTCAAATATGAACGCCTACCTATATTCTGTTTCTTTTGTGGTTGTTTAGGGCATGCTGAGAGATTTTATCTGAAATTGCTTGATGTGCCTGATCCGGCTACTGTCATATGGCCATTCTCGGTCGAATTACGTGCTCTGCCCCACAGGTTGCAGCCCCCACCTCAGTCGAAGTGGCTCTTGACAAAGCCGCCTGAAACTGCTCGTCCGTTGGAAAATATTACGGCCCCGGAAAGTTCTATTGGAGGTATTATGAAACAAGGAGTTGGAACAAAGACAGTGATGAATACTGTTTCCTTGTTTGAAAATAATAAGGGGATGGCCTCAAAGCAAGGAGACAAGAAGGATATCCTTGTTGTAATGGAGTCAAAGAGAAGAAGAAAGGAGGAGGTGGTTGAGAATAAAACCTCTGATATGGTGGTGGATACAACGCCAATAGTGACTGGTTCAAAAAACTTACAGCAGGCGGGATCTGGAGACCAGGCCCGCCGAGGAGAATGAGTACGTTAAGCTGGAACTGTCGAGGTATGGGCAACCCTCGAACAGTTCGTATGTTAAAGAACTTAGTTGCTAGGTTCAAGCCCGACTTTATTTTTCTGATGGAGGTGAAATGTAACCGCGAGAAAGTTGAGGTAATAAAGCGTAGTCTTTCTTATTCTGGTCGCTTTTTCATTGATCCTATTAACCAAGGTGGAGGTTTGGCTTTACTTTGGAAAATTAATGGTTCAGTCAGTTTGTTACGCGCTTCTAGAAATTTTATTGATGTCAAAGTCTATTTACTGGGTTTGCCGGAGTATCGATTACCCGATTTTTATGGTTTTCCTGAGCGTTCTAGAAGGTCAGCTTCTTGGGAGATGATCCAGGATCTGTGTAGTAATCATTCTTTGCCTTGGGTAATTATTGGAGACTTTAATGACATGGCTTTACAGAGTGAGAAGAGTGGTGGTTGGAGACATCCACCTTATTTAATTAATGGTTTTTCTAATGTGATTGAGCAATGTAATCTGTTCGAGGTCCCTATGATTGGGCATGCGTTTACTTGGGAAAAGAGCAGAGGCTATCATAATTTTGTTGAAGAGAAGTTAGATCGGGGATTAGCGTCATCCAGCTGGTTTCAATTGTTTCCTTCGGCCAAAGTTATTAATGAGGAAGCTTCGACCTCTGACCATTCAGCTGTTGTGCTGTGTCCGACCCCTAGTGAAGGGGTGTTTGTTCGCTGGTTCCGATTCGAAGCTGCCTGGACTCAAGAACCTGATTGTCATGAACGGATTGCAAGCTCCTGGAATGTGAATGCCTCAACTGACATTTTGGTTCGGCAGGAGCAGTGCGGGCAGGCGCTGTATCAGTGGGGAGCCGAGTTACGCAGTCGGTTTTCTTCTAAACTTGTGGATTGTCAAGCTGAGATTAAAAGGCTACAGAATCGCGTCGACGGGGCAGGTCAGGCGTTACTTTTAGAAGCTCGGGAAAAGCTGGAAAATATCCTGTACCAACAGGAATTGTATTGGAAGCAAAGAGCAAAAAAATTGTGGCTGGCTGGCGGTGATATGAATTCAAAATTTTTTCATGCAGCTGCTAATAATAGGAGGAAAAAGAATAGCTTTGTGAGGCTTCGTGATGCAGATGGCGAATGGCGCAGCTGGGGTGCAGGTTTGGATTCTGTTATTCTCTCTTACTCTACTCAGCTTTTTACCTCGAATGGTTGTGTTTTGGGGCCTACTATTGAAAATGTGGTTCCGAAGTTGTCTGTGGAAAATTGTGATATACTCTATGGTGATTTTAATGCTGTGGAAATTAAAGAAGCCTTGTTTTCAATGCACCTTGACAAAAGCTCTAGACCTGATGGTTTTAACCCCGGTTTTTATCAGAAATTTTGGGATGTAGTAGGAGGTCATGTTACTGAAGCTTGTTTGTTATGGTTAAATTTTGGAATGTTGCCTGATGAGATTCATGAAACTAATATTGTATTAATCCCTAAGAAATCGAAGCCTGAGATGGTTTCTGACTTGAGACCGATAGCTCTTTGTAATGTGATCTACAAAATTGTTTCTTAAGTCTTAGCTAATCGGTTAAAGAAAGTTCTTTATGTTCTTATATCTCCGTCCCAGAGTTCCTTTGTCCCTGGCAGACTAATCACTGATAATGTTATGCTGGCTTTTGAGGTGAATCACTATCTCCATCAGAGGACTAGAAGGGTTTCAAGTGGTATAGCTGCTCACTACAAGAAAAATGAGTAATAATGAGAATAAAATAATGATAATAACAAAATTTTCATTGAAAAATAAATATAATGAGAAGAAATAATATCATTAAATATTAATTACCAATAATTTTATTTTTTAGATATTTTTTTAGAAATATCCTCATTAAATAAGAAAAAACTAATGAGAATATGAAATATTTTCATTAAAACATATCACCAATGGATATAATAAGAATAAATAATATCATAAATATTAAAATAAAATAAAATATAATTATATTATATTATACTATATATTCTCCAAAAAATTTAGAGCCCAATTTTTTTACTAAAATATTTCATTAAGGCGCCATGGATTCCCCCTAAATTTTTGACTAAAATATTTTAGAAAGGCGCCATCAATTTCACCCAAATTTTCACTAAACCTAAAACAGTACTTCATCCCCGATTCCTCTTCTGGTTTAGGCTTGTTGAAACACCTTTCCACATGATTTTGATTTGACAAAATTATCTAAGTAATGATAAAAATATTCTAACACATTAAATTTAAATGCTTTGATTTATTACACTAATGTGTTTGTTCAATGTTGAGTTTAATTATTTACAAGACATTAAGATTAAAAAGCCCAAAGGCCCTTAAAGTGAAAGTCAAGCCCAAGTCAACACATCAAGACCATTCGGCCCAAGAGTTCAAAACGAAGCCGTATCAAGTAAAACGACGACTCAGCGAAAGAAGGATCGAGAAGCCTTCGAAGCAAAAGCTTCAAGTGGAAGCTGCTGAGTTGGACGACAATGCAGTCTGGACAGCGGCAGACAACGATCAACTTCCAAACAAAGTAATTCTACCTTGGGTAAAATTCAGAGGGCGCAAGAAGCTGTCTCGTGGACTTTGCCTTAAATGTCGAAACATTCTGTTTCAAGGACGAAAAGCTGCCGTGGACAGAAGATGCGTGAATCCTATTGGCCAACGACGCTGAGCACGCCCAGAGTGACAACGACAGGAAGCCGTTTCCTTCCAACGGTTATTTCGAAATTCGAAATGACCAGGTGCCTCAAGTGTCACTATATAAAGGCCATCCATTTGCTTCAATCGATGCAGATCTTCAATTAGTCGAAACGTTGACCAAATTCATACTTGAAGTTTCTGTGAGAAAAGCAAAGAAAATACCTTACACCAATTTCTATATTATTGTGTAAAAGTCTAGAGTGATTTTCAATCATCTAAAGTGTCTTAGCAATTGTTGTTTAGGGCAAACACTTTATCATTTCTAGAAGAATAGAAAGGAGAGGCTGAGTACTCGGTTATAGTACTCAGCGGTAGATATAGGAGTGAGTAGAGGTACAGAGGAAGGTACTCTTGTTATACTCAGCTTCTATCTGTAAAAGGTTTCATGCTCTACCTTTAAATAGCTCAGTAGAGAATTCAAAAAGCTCGAAACGAGTTACGGGGACTGGACGTAGGCGGAGAGGCCGAACCAGGATAAGTCTGTTGAGTAATATCTTTCTAACCCTTAAACTCCTTTAATACATATTGCTTGCTATAAAACTGACTAAGTAAAGAACTCACGCTGAGTTAAGTCTACTAAGAAGCTGAGTTCAGGAATAGACTCTAAGTGCTATTTCCTGACTCAAGTAAAGAAGCAGACTTAGTCACAAGTTGACTAAGCTCGTGTCTCGAATCTACTTAGTGACGCTGTGTAAATCTTTTCATAAGAAAAGAAGTCAGCCTTAACGGACAAAATTTTAAATAGTTCATATCCCCCCCCCTTGGAACTAACTTGTCACGTTATAAGGGACCAACAAATGGTATCAGAGCTTTAAAAGCTCACTGTGCAAGGTTTAACTACCTTGAGCTGATCCCCACTATGGTTGAGAACATCACTCCATTTCTCCCAGGAAATCTGACAACTCAGATTTTACCTAAGGGCCTGTCCATAACTCGGCCTCCTCTATTCTTCGGGTCTAACTATACCTTTTGGAAGAATAGAATGAAAAATTTCATTCGGGCAACAAATATGAGTGCATGGCTATCTATAGTTCAAGGCCCATTTGTTCCTGTTGAAACTATTGATGGCCAAACGGTTGTCAAAGCTGAGACTAGATGGACAGAGGATGGCCTCAAGAAGCTACAAAATCATGCTTCGGCTATAAACATGCTTCACTGTGCTTTAGATGCTGCAGAATACAACAAGATTTCAGGTTGTGAGTCAGCACAGGAGATTTGGAAGAAGCTGGAGGTCACCTATGAAGGAACCAACAAGGTGAAGGAATCCAAGGTCAACCAGCACATGAGGTTGTACGAGCTATTTGAAATGAATGGTGATGAAGGAATCTCTGACATGAACACAAGGTTCACAAACATAATCAACAAGCTCAAGAGACTTAGAAAGATCTTCACTGAGGAAGAGCAAGTCAAGAAGATTTTTAGGAGTCTTCCCAAAAGCTGGCAAGCAAAGAAAACTGCTGTTGAGGAATCTCAAGAATTAACCACCTACAAGTATGATGAACTCATTGGCTCGCTGCTGACCCACGAGATATCAATGAAGAACTTCGAGCTGAAGGAAAAGTCTGAAGACAAGAAGTAAAAGTCTCTTGTCATGAAAGCTGACTCCACTGATGGGAGCTCAACAGACAACGAAGAAATGGCTATGTTCACTAGAAAGATGAAAAGGCTGTTCAGAAAGAATGACAAATATTCTAAGAAGCCTTACAAAAAGTTTGATAAGTACAAAGCTGAGTCCAGCGACAACAAGTACAAGAAGGACAGCTCAAAGCCCATTATATGCTTTGAATGTCATCAAACTGGCCATATCAAGTCAAGCTATCCCACGCTGAGGAAAGAAAGAAAGAACAGCAAGAAGGCAATGGTGGCAACTTGGAGCGACAGTGATGAGTCTTCATCATCAGAAGCTGATGCCACTGAGTCAGCAAAGATTTGTTTCATGGCTGACGAACTTGCTGAGCCATGTGTTTCTGAGCATGCTGACCCCTCCATTGCATCTGACGATGAGGAACAATCAACTGAGGTAATGTCACTACCCTTGCTCAGAAATGAAATGGTTAATGCCCTGAGTGACCTCTACACACTTGTCAAAAAGTGTAATAAAAATGTTAGAGCACTCAGCAGGCAATGTGACGAGGTTGAGGAGGTCAAACTGAGTGACCTTCGATATATTCTCCAGGACACTTCAATTTTGCATAGCAATGTAGAAATTATGCAAAAGTTTGTCTCTGAGGTCCAATCAGATTCTAAGAAACTGAGAAAGGGTGTCATATCAATTCAGAACCAACTTAAGGTTCCGAATAAAACAAATATTCCTCTGAACACTGAGTACCGAAGTACTAGTCAGCAGAGATGGAATCCTCAGCGGAATGTCCAGTGTGACTTCTGTGGGAAGAAAGGACACACTACTAAGGTGTGCTGGCACGCTCAGCACTAGGGTGCTGACCAGTCAGTGCGACATCCTAAACGGAAGGTCAGCTGTGACTTCTGTGGAAAGAATGGACACACTGTCCAAGTATATCGTCATAAAATGAAATATGATGCTTTACCTGTTGAACCTAACAAGCAAGGACCCAAAAACAATTGGGTACCTAAAAGCAACTAGCTATATTGCAGGTAAGCCTGAGGTGTGCTGAGAAGTCAAAGATGTGGTACATTGACAGCGCATGCTCGAGGCATATGACTGGTGATGAAACTCAGTTCATCACATTTGTGCATAAACGAGGAGGAAGTGTAAGTTTTGGAGACAACAAGAAGGGTAAGATAGTAGGGCCAGGAACCATTGGTGGTAATCCTACTATTGAGTCAGTCTCCCTAGTCAGCGGACTCAAATATAACTTACTCAGCGTAGCTCAGCTATGTGACAATGGGAGAAAAGTTATATTTGATGAGACTGGATGTAAAATATTCGAGGGTAAAACAAATGAGTTAATTTTAACTGCCCCTCATATTGATAATGTCTTTATGCTGAAGTTAGAAAAGAAGTTTTCAAAAACTGTATGCTTAGTGTCAAAGTAAGAAAATTTCTGGCTATGGCACAGGAGACTTGGTCATGTAAGCATGGACCTCCTGGCCAAATTAGCAAGAAAGCAATTGGTTGAGGGACTGCCAGAACTTAAATTTGAAAAAGATCAATTATGCCACGCTTGCCAAGCTGGAAAACAAACAAAACAATCTTTTCATAGTAAAAACATTGTCTCAACTAAGCGTCCATTAGAGTTACTACACTTGGATCTCTTCGGTCCAGTCCAGCCGCTGAGCTTGGGTGGAAGAAGATTTTCCTTGGTCATTGTAGATGATTTTTCTCGGTACACTTGGATCATCTTGCTGAGTAGCAAGGATGAAACCTTTGAGACGTTTTCAAATTTAGTAAGAAAACTTGAAAATGATAAAGACCTTAAGTTAGCTCACATCCGAAGTGATAATGGTGGAGAATTCAAGAACCAAAAGTTTGTTGAATTCTGTGAAACCAACGGCACTGACCATAATTTTCTGCTCCTAGAACGCCTCAACAAAATGGGGTTGTTGAAAGGAAAAATAGAACCTTGGTTGAAATAGCTAGGACAATGCTGAGTGAGCATAGGCTTCCAAAGTACTTTTGGGGAGAAGCTGTTAGCACAGCGTGCTACATTCTTAATAGGGCTCTAGTTAGACCTATACTAAAGAAGACCCCCTACGAACTTTGGAAAGGACGAAAGCCCAACATTGGATACTTTCGTGCCTTTGGTTGTAAATGCTTTATCTTGAATACTAAAGACAACCTAGCTAAGTTTGACTCTAAAGCTGATGAAGCTATCTTTTTAGGCTACTCAACAAACAGCAAAGCATATAGAGTTTTCAATAAACGAACTCAGTTCTTAGAAGAGTCAGTACACGTTGAGTTCGATGAAGCTAACCCTGCAGGAAGAGACATGCAGCTGACTGAGGATGATCCACACTCAGCTCCCACTGACCAAGAAACAGCCGCTGAGTCATTGCCTCAAGTGCTGACTAAAGGTAAAAGTGAAACTCAAATTACTTTCACTGACCAATCTACACCTGCAGAGATTGTTGAAACACAACCAGCACAAGACATAAATCTACCGAAGGAGATTAGAATACCAAGAGGTCACTCAGAGAGTGCCATTCTTAATGCCGCTGAGAATACCCTGATGACGAGGAATCAACTCAGGAGATACCTTAGCAACGTAGCATTCGTCTCAATCCAGGAACCGAAGAATTTCGCTGAAGCTGAGTATGATGAATTCTGGATGAATGCAATGCAAGAAGAACTTGATCAGTTCAGAAGAAATGAAGTATGGGACTTAGTGCCAAAACCAAGAAGCCAGAAGACCATAGGAACAAGATGGGTCTTCCGTAACAAGCTGGATGAACAAGGGAACGTGGTCAGAAACAAAGCAAGACTTGTAGCTCAGGGCTACAGTCAGCAAGAAGGCATTGACTACGGTGAGACCTTTGCCCTAGTGGCAAGGCTAGAGGCTATTAGAATTTTATGTGCATATGCAAGCTATATGAACTTTAAACTGTTTCAAATGGATGTTAAGAGTGCATTCCTTAATGGAGTTATAAACGAGGAAGTTTATGTTAATCATCCTCCAGGGTTTGAGGATCCTAAATTCTCAAACCAAGTTTATAAGCTCAAAAAGGCTCTGTATGGTCTCAAGCAAGCACCACGTGCTTGGTATGAGAGGCTGACCAGTTTCCTGCTGACTAGAAATTATGTCAGAGGTAAAGCTGATACAACCTTATTCATTAAGAGGAAGGGTAAAGATACCCTGCTGGCTCAAATATATGTTGATGACATTATTTTTGGTGCCACTAACGAGTCAATGTGCAAGGAATTTAGTAAGCAGATGCAGACTGAGTTTGAAATGTCAATGATGGGAGAACTCAATTTCTTCCTTGGACTTCAAATCAAACAAGGGAAAAATGGCATCTTCATCAGTCAAACTAAGTATGCTAAGGAGATATTGAAGAAGTATGAACTTGAGAATTGTAAGTCAATATCTACCCCAATGGGCACTGAAACTGTCCTCTACGCTGATGAGAATGGTAAGTCAGTAGACAGCAGATTGTACCAAGGTATGATTGGTTCTCTACTTTACTTAACTGCTAGTAGGCCGGACATTCAGTTCTCGGTATGTTATTGCGCTAGATATCAATCTAACCCTAAGGAATCTCATTACATAGCTGTAAAAAGAATCCTTAGATATTTGCAAGGCTCAGTGAATGCAGGTTTGTGGTATCCCAGTACTCATGATTTCACACTTATTGGATACACTGACGCTGACTACGGATGAGACAAGCTTGAACGAAAAAGCACCTCAGGAGGATGCCACTTCCTTGAGAGCTGTCTTGTGTCCTGGTTCAGCAAGAAGCAGGCGTCAGTAGCCCTGTCAACCACTGAAGCTGAGTACGTTTCTGCTGGAAGCTGTGTTGATCAAGTCCTATAGATTAAGCAAAAGCTTGAAGATTTTGGTGTTCGGACTAAAACAATTGAAGTCAAATGCGACAACAAGAGTGCCATTGACTTATCAAAGAACCTAATCCAACACAGCAGGATGAAGCATGTCAGCATAAGACATCACTTCATTAGAGATCACGTACTCAAGGGAGAGATCAAGCTGACCTATGTCCCAATGGATGAGCAGCTTGCTGATATCTTCACAAAGCCACTAGCTCGTGAGCAATTCAACATACTTAGAGAAGCCATTGGTATGTTTAATCCTCTTCAATAAATTCCAAGTATATTATGCATGCTGAGTGAATTACCATGCTAAATGATTTATGCTAAATCAATTACTATCACATGCTGAGTAGATTTACATGCTGAGTGTTTATCTTAAGCTGAGCAACTAAGCATAAGAACTGTTCCCTTGCATAACAATTGTCTACTCAGAATCTTAAACGTTTGAGATCCTTAACACTGAGTAAAGATCCATTGCAAACTTTAATGCAAAGCACGCAAATTAAATAGCCACCTAGGATGACGTATGCGCTATAATTAGAAAACACACGCGTCGTATGTGTCATAAATGCCAGAATCTTTGTCGATTGAGAATCTCGAGGTCAAATTGACAACCCAACGCTTTAGATCAACTCAATACCTCTATAAATAGTGGAGGAATTCCCACTTTTATCTCTTTATGCTTAGAAAACTTTGGCATTCCAATTACTCTCCCTAAAAAAAATCCCAAACTTCCCAAAACTTCTCTGAGAATATGACGAACGTTTCTCTGAACATCTCCGGTGCTGGTTTACCCGACAACCGCTCCGATAAAAACCCCAAATCTTCTACCCAGCGTGACCACGCTAAGGTCACAATGCCGAGCAAGAAAGCTCAAGCTGTCCAAGCCACCTCTTCGAAGGGAAAACAACAACAAAAGGACAAGGGCAAGAAAGTTGTGGAACGCACCTACTCTCAGGTTTTCGAGAGTGTGAAGGGGTGTAAGATTGATCACTCGTGATGGTTTTCAAGGGGATTCGTGGAAGCCGAGCAACCCTTTTATGAGTGGATCAAGAATAATGGTTGGACCGAGCAGTTCTCAGTTCGTGATGCTACTTACCCTGAGTTGGTAAGAGAATTCTAGGCCAACCTAAAGATCACCGATGATGACCGGAACTACCTGGCTTCTAATGTTCGAGGGAAGGACATCTTCATCAACCCTGCATATCTTGCCTCACTGTTCAAACTGAAAAACGAAGGAGCTATACTTCGTAAATCAGGTGACCAAGATAAAACCAACTACGTTCAGACCTTCTGTAAACCTGAGGGTCATGTAGGTGAAATCTCGAGTACCTCCATGGGTCAGCATCAAAAGATGGCCCATTACATACTGACCAATTTCCTTTTCCCAAAAATCAACTGCACCAACTCAGCAACCAATTTTGAGCAGTGTTTTATATGGCACATGCTGACCTACACACTAATAAACATGCCTGTCTTTATAATCGGTGGGTTTCTACGAAGTACAGGAACCCTTAGGTTAGGCTCCTTCATCACCCGAATCCTCAAGGATCACAATGTGGACATGGTTGCGGAAATCCACACTTGGGGAACCAAGATTACAGCTGCTGCCCTATTCGGTTTGGCATATGATCAACCAATTGTGCCGAAGAAAGGAAAAGGGGAAGCTGTCCCGAACGCTAAGGGAGCAGTGACTCGAAAGGGAAGAACGCAAAGAAAGAGGAAAGCAGTGCAAAGCACCTCTAAAGGAGCTACCTCCACACCAAAAAGGCTTAAGGTTGTATGCAGAGGAACTAAGCCTCAGATTCAACAAGGACAGGGTGGATCTAGGTCAGCTGAGAAAAGACCTAGGCAAGCTGAGCCAGAGGTAGAAGAAAGAGAGGTTGATGAGCAACCATTAAGGAAGAAGAAGAAGCTCAATTTTGAGTTAAGACCTATCGATGCACTTCCGACTGATGTCGTCGTTCCTCCTAACTCCCATTATGCACAGAGTCAAGGCATTGATGCTGAGCAACAAATAGATGACCAGGAAGAACAAGACCAATTGGGTGGTCAGTTTTTCGAGGAAGAAGAACTGGATGAACAGTTTGAGGAAGAAGAACTGGATGATGAGTCTGATGAAGAAGAAAGTGGTCAGGATGACACTGAGGAAACAGCTGATGATGAGCACCTTGAACCAATCAACACTGAGTTGGTTAACGAAGAAGAAACTGAGCACACAGCATATGCTCCCGCTACCCACTGACTCTATTGAGTCCATTCCTTATGACCCTACTCCTCCAAAGCTAAAGAGACTGAGGAAGAAGAAGGCATTTCGAGCACCCGTCATTGACCTAATGGGTGACTCACCGCTGAGGGATGAGATCTCTGACCTTACAGATGTACATCTTAGGTTCTTCTCCAACCCTCCTGAGTCTCAACCTGAGCAACAAGAAAATCAAGCCTCTGTTTCTCAGCCGAAGGAACATGCCGACTTAACTGCTTTCCCCAGCCAAAATGATACCGAGCAAGTGCTTGAAGATTCCGCTCCTCAACACGTTGAGCAAGCTAAGGAATTACCTGCTCAGGTGAACACTGAACTTCCTCAACTTCCAACACCTAGTCAGCTTCAGCCTGACCCTGAGGAAGCAACACTTTCTGTCGATCCTCCACTTCCACAACTCAATGTGCAGAATCAAATCCAGCCAGTTTCTACTGACAATCCTAATTCCAGGCCAGTCGCTGATAATGCTGGGCCTTCTAATGATGAGCAGAACCAAACACCGCCTTCATTCGGTTCTACTCCTCCTCCGGCATCTGGGCCAACACATGATGGATCCTTTAGCTACCTAAATACAACTGAGTCTGGTTGAAGAATCATTGACTCAGCTCAAGCTCTTATCCAGGACCTTCATCAATCAAACACCAATGCAGCTGGGTCTACTCATGTTGAGACAACTCAACTTTCGTCTGTCACTCAGCTTCTAACTGAGATCAAAGGTCTGAAGGATCTTCTGAGTGTCATGACTTCATTGCAATCTCAACAGCCCAGGCAGGACTCTATAACAAAGCTAGCCGAACTCCAGCTGACCACGGTAAACCACATGAACTCACTGCAAGGCAGATTCATCAATTGTCAGCTGCGAACTCAGCATATGCCACTTCTGCCGAAGTACATCATCTCTTCAGCCAGCTTCATACTGAGCAAGAGAAAACAAATCACCAACTCTCTTCCTCCTCCCAATGCTCCATTGAGCAAATTAGCGAGGCTGTGCATCTGCTGAACTTAAGCAAGCAAGAGATGGACACTGACCAGCTCAAAACCAACGAGATTCTGAAGTACTCTCGAGTAACTTTCAACCACGTGCGCCATACCAACGCTTAGCATGAGTATTTTGATTCATCTTTGCTAAATATGTTTCATCAAGCTTTTTCAATGCTCACAGACAGCATACACTGGGTTGCAAAGGGTCAAGCATATGTTCTAAGTATGCTGAGTGCTGCTGATGTCAAAATTCCTCGCGCTATTTTGGATGATGGTGTTCCCATTTTTTATGGCATAAATACAAACACACACAAGCTGAAGGCATTCTCTAAACGCCTAACTAAAGCTGTCATTGAAGACACTTTCATTGCTCCTCCTGCTGATGGTGGCAAAACGGAGGAGAAAGTACAAGCTCAAGGAACCCAGCATTCAGAAGAAGCTTCAGGTAGTCACAAAGACAAAAGGGAAAGGGTAAAGCTAAAGAGCATGAAGCACAACTCAACTACAAGAAGAAATAGCTTTAGCTTTACTAAGACTGACTAGATGTCATGTTGTTAAAACTTGTAGTCTTTCCCTTGTGTACTTTTGTTGTGCTGACCCTAAATACAAAACTTTGATGCATCTATCTTTTTAAATTAACCAATCTTATGCGATGCTTACTTATGTTTTGTATTGAATAGTTAATCGCATCTTCACTAAATCAACTGTGCTATTTGTCTACATTGCTTTATGATTGCATGCTGTGTTGATCAAAATGTTGACCGCTTTTACATGTCTTCTTAAACACATTGAACAAAGAAATACTTAACGCTCTCTGATATATAAATCTTCCGCATAAACTGAGTTAAATAGAATATGTTCCATGAGCTGACCTAATTCTGAAAAACTGACCTTAGACTTGTTGGTCCCTAGTAATTAGTTCCAAAGGGGGGGTTAGGAACTAATGTAACTTTTTCGCGTTTAATTAAGCTGACTTAGAGTTATTTTAATAGTTTGATAACTCAGCGTGTTGGTCAGCACGGCCGGTTGATTAGTCAGACAGTTTTAGTACTATGCTGACTAAGACTGCTTGACTCGAGAATTGGGAATTGACACTTGAAAGGTCAGCTTCCAACTTAGCACTCAGATTTACTCAGTTTCAGTTTTAGCAATTTATAAGTTGAGTAAATTTCACAAGCAACACATGCACATATATATATATATATATATATATATATATATATATATATATATATATATTGAGAGAAAGAGTTTAGAAGTTACTCAGCACGACTTATCCTGGTTCGGCCTCTCTGCCTACGTCCAGTCCCCAGTTCCTCCTGGGATTTTCAATCCAATACTGAGCTCTTTCAAGGTAGAGCACAAACCCTTTACGAGGCAGTGAGTATGCAAGAGTACGTCCTCTATTCGTCTACTCAGCTTCTACTAAGTACTACAACCCAGCACTTAGATTTTTCTACCACTGAATACTTACAACCAAGTACTCAGCTCAACACTCTCAATATACTTATTGATTACACACTTGTTCTTTTTCAACTAAAGAACACCTTAGATGATTACAAAACAATCAATCTAGCATTTACACAAAGAATGGAAGATTCAGTGTAAGATCTTTTGTATTTGAGTGCTTTGAAGATTTTCTCTCTTGTATTTTTCTTTTTGATACTTCGGCGAATGATCCAAGAACTACCATTGTCCTTTTATAGATGAAATTCTGAAGATTTGATCATTTGAGATGATTTAGCCGTTAAGTCCAAAACGGCTCTTTTAGCAGACAGCTTCTGGTCAGCTTCAGTCTGTTCCGCCATTCCCTTCCTCTGTTTTCTTCAGGCGTCAGGTTTTGTCTTTTTGCATCAGACTTGTCTTTTTGTGCCAGTTGTCTTTTACCAATAATCCATTGACCCATGATTCTTGGAATTAGTCTTCTTTGTATTTTCGAGGCTTCAATTATTGGTGCAGAAGATTGGCAGACTTTGTCTTTTAGTAAACGGATCCTTCATGCTGTCCTGACTATCACTCAGCTTCATTTGTTATTTTCGAATGTTCAACTTCCATGCTGAGTTCCTTCTTAGTCAGCTCCGTTCTATTTGTATAATTCTGAAGGAGTCTTTTGATTTAGTCAGCTTCGTTCTGGCAACTTTGAAGGAAGCTTCTGATGCTGAGTTCTACTTTACTCAGCTTCTATTCTTTCATTCTGAGTTTCGTTCCACTCAGCTTTGGCTTATGCTGACTTTTGACCTGTCTAACTTTATATATATATTTGCACTCAATATTGAACAAACACATTAGTACAATTAAATCAAAGCATTTAAATTTAATTGCCTCTTAATCATGGATGATTTTGTCAAATCAAAATCTTGTGGAAAGGTGTTTCAACAAACTCCCCCATTTTGATGTTGGCAAAATACATAATTAAGGAACTCAGTTATAAGTTACCCCATGATTGATATTTTTGAAATGACTCCCCCGTAAGGGTTGCACATATTGTCTTAACTTAATTCTAAACCTTCCAAGATTTAATTGAATTATCTTTAGGACATTTGTGTACACTGACTTAGTTTAATGTTGGATTTTTCAAGATCTGAACTTTTTGAATTTAAGTCAGCTTTCAAAAATATTAGAAGTATGTTGTTACTCAGTTTATTACCTAAGTATTTTAGTATTAATGTATACTGAGTATGTTTTACTTCTTAATTTGTTTGTTCAATTTTATCGAATATATTGCGAAAATAGTACTTGGCATAGATTGAACAAGAAAAATAAGGCAAACACATATATGAAGGTTTCTTTGCTAAGTTCTAAACATTTACTAGACTATATCTAGTTCTTCTTCTTCTGGGCTTGGTGGTCAGCTTTAGCTATTCCTTTGCCTTTGTCTTTGCTTCCTGAGGCATTACCTGCAAGCTGAGTTCCTCCTTGACTTGTCTCCCCCGTTTTGCCATCATCGGGTTTATAAATGAATGTGTCAGTGCGAGCATGAGCGGAGAGGTGAGTGGAATAACGCTGGAGCCTCCTAGTACTTTCGCGCAAGCCATCAATTATAGGAACACTGTCATCTTGGACATGGCGAGGAACACGAAGAGAACTGCTAATCATGCTGAGCAGGCATTCATGAGATTTGCTAAGCCAGGTGAGCGAGCTGGTGAGCTAACCGAAGGATTGGTGGTACATCTTGAGTAAGGCAGAGTCATAAAATATGTGCTGGGCATTGTTGATGCGCATTGCCTTCATAATCGCCTGGGAAAAACTCAAGAGTTCACTGTTGGAAACTGGATCAACCTCCATCTGTGCTTTGTTAATGTCTAGTAGGCTGACTGCTTCACTCAGTTGGTCAATTGTACACTGAGAGGAGGAGGATACTAAGTCGCGCGTACTGGTCAGCTCAGTATTAAGCTTGGTAAAGCATTCTTGTAGTTCAGCAGAAGTGGCAAACTCAGCATTGCCAGATGCGCTTGATTTGGTCAGTTCTGCAGTTAACTTAGCAAAATATCCTTGAAGTTCAGCAGAAGTGGCATACCCTGGATTAACTTCTGATGGTTGGTGGATTTTGCCTTCAAGTGAGTTCAGATGGTTCACCATTGTGAGAACCAATTCAGTCAGCTTTGTGATTTGGTCTTGCCTTGGCTGCTGAGTTTGAATGGTGGTTATTACACTTACTAGATCCTTGAGTCCTCGTAGTTCATTGAGAAGCTGAGTGATTCCAGGTAGTTAAGAGGACTCAATATCAGAAGATCTAGCAGCATCAGCTTGAGGAGGGTTCAATTCTTGAAGCAAGGACTGAGCAAAAGCAATGATACGGCGTCCTGACTCAGTAGCATTCAAGTACGTGAATTGAGCAGCATTAGACTCAGAGGCTGGTATTGAGCTTGATGGTGGTGGAGGAGTGGGCTCTTTGCCAGATTGAGTACCTTGATTGGTACCTGGACTTTGATTGACTTCAGGAGCTGAGTCGTCAACATGCTGAGTTGGAGGTGGAGTTTGGATAGTCATGTTGACCTGCTCAACTTGAATGGGTGAAGTTGAGGCAGGATTTGATCCATCTTGAGCAGCTTGGATTGGATCTTCAAGGGTTTTGGCTTGTTCCTCATCCTGAGTAACAGAGGCTTGTTTTTGTACGGGATCTGCTGGAGGTGACTCAGTCTCAGCATCATTCGAGAAATACTGGAACTGGATTTTGGAGAGGTCAGTCTCAATATCTTCAACAGGAAAGTCGTCCATAAGATCAATTTGCTTTTGTGCCTTCTTTTTGAGTCTCCGTCGTGTCGGAGCTTTTGGGGATGAAGGGTCAGCTGGAATACCTTCACTGGACTCAGTAGCAACTGTCTCCTCTTCTATATATGGATTCTCAAGTTGCTCAGCATGATCCTCAACAGCAACACTTTCTTCTTCTTAAACTCTCTGTTCAGCCTCATCCTGAGGTTGCTCAACATTTGTAGGTTTTTCCTGCTCAGTATGAACTTCTTCCTCAGCATGAGTTTCAGCTTCCCTTTCTTTCTCAGCTTGTTGCTCAGCTTCTTTCTCAACTTCTTTTTCTAGGTCAGTTCCATGACCGTCAGAGACAGCCCAATCTAGGGGATCAGCTTCAACTGTCTTTAAGGTATTAACCTTCTTCCTTTTCATCAAGGGGGATTCTAGAGTTTCCTCTTCTTCATCTTCAGGCCCTTCTGGCCTCTTTCTCTTCTCTACTGACTCAGCTTTTTCCTTTGCCTTGTCAGCTTTAACTTTTTCTTGAGACAATAGCCTCACTTTCTTTGGGACAGCATGAATGTCTTTGGAGCAAGTTTCAAGAGCCTTCCTCTTCTTCTTCTTCTTCTCAGGCTGAGCTGTCTTAGGGGACTCAGCATGAGCCTCCACTTCTTTTTCAGGCTCATTTTCAAGCTCAACTTCTAGTTGCTCAGCTTCTTCATTTTCCTCAGCATCTCCAACTTCTTCATAGCCTTTCAAGGGTTGATTGTACAACAATCCATCCAGCAGAACTGCAGTGATTTCACTCCCCAAGCTACTTGTTTCATTTATCGTCTCGATCTGCTTGTCCTTGAGAATTTTTGTGATCAGAGAGCCCAAACGGAGTTTCTTACCACCTCATTGAAGAGCTCCAACTAAGAAGACGGGAAGATTGAGCGGAGTGTAGGTCAGCATGTGCCATATGAAGCACTGCTCAAAGTTAGAGGCAGATGAAGCTGAGCTGAGTTTGGGGAAGATAAAGTTGGTCAGCATGTAGTGGGCCATCTTCTGTTCTTGCCCCATACAGGTGCTGGGTATTTCACCTTTATGATCCTTGGGTTTACAGAACCCCTTGATCTTGTCAAGCTTGTCTTTTAGTACCTTCTCCTTTGTTGTCCTAAATTCTATTCCTTCGTCTGGTAAATTTAGCAAGGTAGCTAGATAGGCAGGGGTTATTGTGATTTTCTGACCTTTGATCGTGGTTTCCAAATAATCGAAATCATCTTCATCAACATATAGATTCGAATAAAATTCCCGTACTAACCTAGGGTAGGTTGTTCCAGAGAGAGAGAAGAGACCAGTCCATTTGTTCTTCTCGATCCAGTCACAGAACGGTTTCTCAAAGGTGACGAATCCTGGAGAGAACCATCTGCATTTCAGAACCTCCAAATTGTTGAACTTTTTATGGACCTTGATCATGTTTCTTTCTATTGGTTTTGATGAACCGGCGGGGTCAGCTTGAGTGGGTTTACCAGAGGTTTGGCCAGATTTAGGGATTTCGTTTTTGTCGGAAGCCATTGTTACAGATGAAGGTTTTTGAGGTTTAGGGAGAGAGAAAGGTTCGATTACAGGAGATCGCAAGCATAAAGAGTGAAGAGTGGGGATCCTTCCACTTTTTATATAGATTTACGGCGGCCCCTATTCATTAACTAGCCGTTTTACCTAGGGACGTTCAACCGACAAAGATTCTGTCATTTATGACATCTTTGGCGCATAGGATTTGCCATTAATGTGCGTCTTCCCAAGGTGCCAGAAGTTACATGTGTAGGTATTTATTTTAAGCGAGTGGGTTTCTTTTTGGTTTTGCTAGAATTCGAAGCATTCGCGATGTTGAGTGCCTAGTTTTTGTTAACATGATTTTTCTCTCTCTAAATAACTCAACATACGTTGATCACTCAGCATGTACATCTACTCAGCATAAGGTGATTACTCAATATTTGTATCTACTCAGTATAATCACACAATGTATATGTCAGCTCAGCATAGGGTGATCATTTCAAACTAGGTGAGTAGAAGTTTCTTATTGTTAATTTACCCAGCATGGCATTTGCACAAACATTCAACTTTTCACTCAACATGGCAATCACTCAACATTCAATTTTTCATATAGATTTATTTAGAGTGGATTTGACATACCGATGGCTTCCCTTAGTGTATTGAATTGTTCTCGTGCCAAGGGCTTAGTGAAGATATCTGCAAGCTGTTCATTTGTTGGCACATAGGTCAGCTTGATCTCATCTTTTAGTACGTGATCTCTGATGAAGTGATGTCTTATGCTAACATGCTTCATCCTGCTGTGTTGGACTGGATTCTTAGATAAATCAATGGCACTCTTGTTGTCACATTTGATCTCTATCGTCTTTGTTTTAACTCCATAATCCTCAAGTTTTTGCTTTATCCATAGGACTTGTGCAACACAGCTTCCAGCAGCCACGTACTCAGCTTCGGTTGTAGACAGGGCTACGGATGATTGCTTCTTGCTGAACCAAGATACTAGACAGCTTCCGAGGAAATGACATCCTCCCGAAGTACTTTTTCGTTCTAGCTTATCTCGTCCATAGTCAGCATCAGTGTATCCGATGAGTGTGAAGTCATTTGAAGTTGGATACCATTGACCTGCATCAACTGAGCTCTGCAAGTATCTAAAAATTCTTTTTACAGCAATTAAGTGAGATTCCCTTAGGTCAGCTTGATATCTTGCACAATAACATACTGAGTACTGTATATCAGGTCTACTAGCTGTGAGATAAAGTAAGGAACCTATCATACCTCGATAGAGTTTACTATCAATTGACTTACTCTTCTCATCTTTGCATAGGACAGTATCAGTACCCATGGGGGTCGATATGGGTTTGCAATCTACCATGTTGAATTTCTTTAACATTTCTTTGATGTACTTGGACTGACTTATAAAGATACCATTCTTACCTTGCTTAATTTGAAGTCCAAGGAAGAAGTTGAGTTCACCCATCATGGACATTTCGAACTCAATTTGCATCTGCTGGCTAAATTCTTTGCACAAAGATTCGTCAGTAGCACCAAATATTATATCATCTACATATATCTGTGCAAGTAGGGTATGTTTACCCTTTTTCTTAATGAACAAGGTTGTGTCAGCTTTTCCTCTGACATAATTCCTGGTCAGCAGGAAGTTGGTCAACCTTTCATACCAAGCTCTTGGAGCTTGCTTCAGGCCATATATGGCCTTCTTGAGTTTATAAACGTGGTTTGGAAATTTTGGATCTTCAAAACCGGGAGGTTGATTAACATATATCTCTTCGTTTATAAAACCATTAAGAAATGCACTTTTAACATCCATTTGATATAGTTTAAAATTCATGAAACTAGCATAGGCACACAATATACGTATAGCTTCTAGCCTAGCAACAGGTGCAAATGTTTCTCCATAGTCTATACCCTCTTGCTGACTATAGCCTTGGGCTACAAGTCGAGCTTTGTTTCTAATCACATTTCCATGCTCATCTAGCTTATTTCTAAAGACCCACTTGGTTCCTATGGGCTTTTGATTCCTAGGTTTAGGTACTAAGTCTCATACCTCATTTCTGGTGAATTGATCAAGTTCTTCTTGCATAGCATTGATCCAATACTCATCTTGCTCAGCATCGGTAAAGTTCTTTGGCTCATGCATTGAGACGAAGGCAACATTGCTAAGGTATTTTCTAAGTTGATCTGTGGTCATCAACTTGTTGTTGGCAGCATCAAGAATGGCCTGTTCTGTGTGTCCTCTTGGGATCTTAATTTCGTTGGGCAATGTTGAGTCGTTTGGAAGAGGTGTTTCTACAATCTCTACAGGAATAGATTGGTCAGCAAATGATATTTCAGTTTCTTGCTTACCTTGGGTCAGCCCTTGTATAGATGACATAAAGGCTTCTGGTTGATCAGCGGAAGCTGAGCTTGGTTCATCTTCTTCGAGCTGAGCTGACTTACCTGTAGGGTCAGTTTCATCGAACTCAACATGTACAGACTCTTCTACAACTTGAGTTCTTTTATTAAATACTCTATATGTTTTACTGTTTGTTGAGTACCCTAAAAAGATCGCTTCGTCAGCTTTAGCATCAAATTTAGCAAGGTTGTCTTTTGTATTGAGTATAAAGCATTTACACCCAAAGGCACGAAAGTATCCAATGTTGGGCTTTCGTCCTTTCCAAACCTCATATGGGGTTTTCTTAAGTATAGGTCTAACTAGAGCCCTATTCAGTATGTAACATGCCGTGTGAACAGCTTCACCCCAGAAGTACTTTGGAAGCCTATTTTCACTCAACATTGTCCTAGCTATTTCGACAATAGTTCTATTTTTCCTTTCAACAACCCCATTTTGTTGAGGTGTTCTAGGAGCGGAGAAATTGCGGTCAATACCGCTGGTTTCACAAAATTCATCAAACTGTTGGTTTTTGAATTCTCCACCATTGTTGCTTCTAATGTGAGCTACTCTTAGGTCTTTGTCATTTTCAAGCTTTTTAATCAATGTGGTAAACATTTCAAAAGTTTCATCCTTGCTACTCAGCAAGATGATCCAAGTGTACCGAGAGAAATCATCTACAATAACCAAGGAAAATTTCTTACCTCCCAAGCTGAGTGGCTGGATGGGTCCGAAAAGATCCAAGTGTAGTAATTCCAATGGTCTTTTGGTTGAGACAATATTTTTGCTATGAAATGACTTTTTAGTTTGTTTGCCTTGCTGACAAGCTTTACACAATTGATTTTTTTCAAACTTTAATTTGGGTAATCCCTCAACTAATTGCTTTCTAGCTAATTTGGCAAGAAGGTCCATGCTGACATGCCCAATTCTTCTATGCTATAGCCAGGAGTTGTCCTCTTTAGACACTAAGCATATGTTTTTAGAAAACTGTTTTTCTAAGTTCAACATGTATACATTTTCTACACGAGGGGCAGTTAAAATCAATTCATTTGTATTTCCCTCGAGTATTTGACACTTAGTATCATCAAATACAACCTTTCTGCCGCTCTTGCAAAGCTGAGCTACACTCAGCAGATTGTATTTGAGACCTTTAACTAAGGAGACAAACTCAATGGTTGGGTTACCTCCGATAGTACCTGAGCCGACTATCTTACCCTTCTTGTTGTCTCCAAAGCTTACGCTTCCACCTCGTTTAAGCTCTAGTGTGATGAACTGAGTTTCATCACCTGTCATGTGTCTTGAACATGCGCTGTCTATATACCAAAGTTTTGATTTCTCCACGCATGTCAAGCTGACTTGCATTTTAAACTATTCGTTTTTAGGTACCCAATTCTTTTTGGGTCCTTTCTTGTTAGTGTAGACAGGTGCAAAGTCATATTTTAACTTGTGACGACATACATTTGAAGTATGGCCACTTTTACCACAAAAGCCACACATAGTTACCCTTTGAGGGTGATGATGAGTGTGGTCAGCATTGTTGTGCTGAGCATGCCAGCATACCTTGGTAGTATGACCTTTCTTACCATAGAAGTCACATTGGACAGTCTGTTTGTTATGCCAGCACACAGCTTTTGTGTGTCCTTTCTTCCCACAACAGCTACAATGAGTAAACTGTTTATGCTGACCAGTACCTGAGTACTCAGCATGGGGTTTATTCTTAGTTGAACCTTTTATTTGGTTTTGTAAAGTTGTGACATACTTTCTAAGTTTCTTTGACTCAGTTTGAACCTCTGTGACAAACTTATGTAAGATTTACATGTTGGTATGTAAATCAGAGTTGTCCTGGAGGAGATATCGGAGGTCACTCAACTTGACCTCTTCAATCTCGTCACATCGCCTGCTGAGTGCCTTAAAATTTTTGTTACACTTCTTAGTTAGTGTATATAAGTCACTCAGGGCATTTACCATTTCGTTTCTAAGCAAAAGTAAGGATGTTACCTCATTGTTGTTTTCCTCCTGATCAGAATCTCCAGAGAGGTCAGCTTGCTCAGACTGAGATTGGTCAGCTCCATCATCTGGCATGAAACATATGTTGGCTGTTTCATTTTGCTCAGCTTCAGATGATGTCGACTCATCACTGTCACTCCACGTGGCCACCATTGCCTTTTTGGTTCCATTCTTATCTTTCTTTAGATTAGGACAGCTTGACTTAATGTGCCCAGTTTGACGGCACTCATAACATGTGACAGGCTTGGAGCTGTCCTTTTTGTATCTGGTGTCACTAGACTCAGCTTTATATCTGTCTCCTCTCTTGTATGGCCGCTTACCATTTCTTTCACTTCTTCTGAACAGCTTTTTCATTTTTCTGGTGAACATGGCCATTTCCTCATCATCAGTTGACTCAGCTTCTGTGGAGTCAGCTTTCATCACTAGTGATTTCTGTTTCTTGTCCTCAGATTTTTCTTTAGCTTCAAAGTTTTTCATTGAAATTTCATGGGTCAGCAAGGAACCGATCAGCTCATCATATTTGTATGTGGTCAGGTCCTGAGCTTCCTCTACAGCTGTCTTCTTAGCTTGCCAGCTTTTGGGAAGACTTCGTAAGATCTTCTTCACTTGTTCTTCTTCAGTGAAATTCTTACCGAGTCTTTTAAGCTCATTTATTATGTTGGTGAACCTGACATTCATTGCTGAGATGTCCTCATTGTCAGTCATCTCGAACAGCTCATACAATCGCATGTGTTGGTTCACTTTGGATTCCTTGACCTTGCTGGTGCCTTCATAAGTTACTTCCAGCTTCTTCCAGATCTCCTGTGCTGACTCACAACCTGAAATCTTATTGTATTCTGCAGCATCTAAAGCACAGTGAAGCATATTGATAGCCGAAGCATTATTTTGTAATTTTCTGAGGTCATCCTCTGTCCACTCAGCCTCACTTTTAACAATTTTCTCATTGTTAACAGTTTTGTATGGGAGAGTTGGGCAGTGATTGTCCCTGCCTCCCTACTCTTACGGCCGCTAAACTTACACTCCAAATATTCTGTCTTACTTCGACTCAACTTAAAGCCTCTAGATTCTAGAGTTTGCCTAATAGATTGAAGGGAAAATTCTACCGGACGGCAATTAGACCAGCATTGTTATATGGTACGGAGTGTTGGGCAGTGAAACACTGCCACATCCATAAGATGTCGGTGGCGGAGATGCGTATGTTGAGATGGATGTGTGGTCACACGAGAAAGGACCGGGTGCGTAATGAAATAATTAGGATAAAAGTAGGGGTCACATCTATTGAGAATAAAATGAGAGAAAACCGATTAAAGTGGTTTGGCCATGTGAGACGTAGAGCGCTTGATGCGCCAGTTAGGAGAACCGAAGAGTGGCAAAGGGATGTAGTGGTGAGGGGTAGGGGAAGACCTAAGCAAACTTGGAGGAGGGTGATCGAGAGTGATATGAGTTTATTGGGAATTGAGGAAAATATGGTAGTGGATAGGACGGAGTGGAGGGAGCGAATCTGTGTCGCTGACACGACTTGATTTTCACGGTTTTATATGATGGTTCATGTTAGCCGACCCCGAATCATTTCGGGACTAAGGCTTTGTTGTTGTTTGTTGTTAACAGTTTTGTATGGCACATGTGGACCTTGAACAATTGCAAGCCATGCACTCATGTTTGTGGCTTGTATAAAGTTCTTCATCCTATTCTTCCAGAATGTATAATTTGACCCAAAGAATAGGGGAGGTCTAGTGATTGATAATCCCTCAGGGAGTATCTGTGTTGTTTGGTTTCCTGGAAGGAACCGAGTGCTATTCTCACCCATTTTTAGGGATCAGCTCAAGATTCTTAGATCTTTGAGTAGAGAGCTTAGGCTCTGATACCACTTGTTGGTCCCTAGTAATTAGTTCCAAAGGGGGGGTTAGGAACTAATATAACTTTTTCGCGTTTAATTAAGCTGACTTAGAGTTATTTTAAGAGTTAGATAACTCAGCGTGTTGGTCAGCACGGCCGGTTGATTAGTCAGACAGTTTTAGTACTATGCTGACTAAGACTGCTTGACTCGAGAATTGGGAATTGACAGCTTCCAACTTAGCACTCAGATTTACTCAGTTTCAGTTTTAGCAATTTATAAGTTGAGTAAATTTCACAAGCAACACATGCACACACACACACACACACACACATATATATATATATATTGAGAGAAAGAGTTTAGAAGTTACTCAGCACGACTTATCCTGGTTCGGCCTCTCTGCCTACGTCCAGTCCCCAGTTCCTCCTGGGATTTTCAATCAATACTGAGCTCTTTCAAGGTAGAGCACAAACCCTTTACAAGGCAGTGAGTATGCAAGAGTACGTCCTCTATTCGTCTACTCAGCTCCTACTAAGTACTACAACCCAGCACTTAGATTTTTCTACCACTGAATACTTACAACCAAGTACTCAGCTCAACACTCTCAATATACTTATTGATTACACACTTGTTCTTTTTCAACTAAAGAACACCTTAGATGATTACAAAACAATCAATCTAGCATTTACACAAAGAATGGAAGATTCAGTGTAAGATCTTTTGTATTTGAGTGCTTTGAAGATTTTCTCTCTTGTATTTTTCTTTTTGATACTTCGGCGAATGATCCAAGAACTACCATTGTCCTTTTATAGATGAAATTCTGAAGATTTGATCATTTGAGATGATTTAGCCGTTAAGTCCAAAACGGCTCTTTTAGCAGACAGCTTCAGGTCAGCTTCAGTCTGTTCCGCCATTCCCTTCCTCTGTTTTCTTCAGGCGTCAGGTTTTGTCTTCTTGCATCAGACTTGTCTTTTTGTGCCAGTTGTCTTTTACCAATAATCCATTGACCCATGATTCTTGGAATTAGTCTTCTTTGTATTTTCGAGGCTTCAATTATTGGTGCAGAAGATTGGCAGACTTTGTCTTTTAGTAAACGGAACCTTCATGCTGTCCTGACTATCACTCAGCTTCATTTGTTATTTTCGAATGTTCAACTTCCATGCTGAGTTCCTTCTTAGTCAGCTCCGTTCTGTTTGTATAATTCTGAAGGAGTCTTTTGATTTAGTCAGCTTCGTTCTGGCAACTTTGAAGGAAGCTTCTGATGCTGAGTTCTACTTTACTCAGCTTCTATTCTTTCATGCTGAGTTTCGTTCCACTCAGCTTTGGCTTATGCTGACTTTTGACCTGTCTAACTTTATATATATTTTTGCACTCAATATTGAACAAACACATTAGTACAATTAAATCAAAGCATTTAAATTTAATTGCCTCTTAATCATGGATGATTTTGTCAAATCAAAATCTTGTGGAAAGGTGTTTCAACAAGACTTACTTGAAATGTTTAAAGTAAATCTAAGTCAGCCGCTCAACCCTTACGGGGGAGTATACTGAGTAAGATAAGGTCAACAATCATGGGGGAGCTCAACATTGAGTTCTTGACTGAATATTTTTGCCAACATCAAAATGGGGGAGTTTGTTGAAACACCTTTCCACAAGATTTTGATTTGACAAAATTATCTAAGTAATGATAAAAATATTCTAACACATTAAATTTAAATGCTTTGATTGATTACACTAATGTGTTTGTTCAATGTTGAGTTTAATTGTTTATAAGACATTAAGATTAAAAAGCCCAAAGGCCCTTAAAGTGAAAGTCAAGCCCAAGTCAACACATCAAGACCATTCGGCCCAAGAGTTCAAAACGAAGCCATATCAAGTAAAACGACAACTCAGCGAAAGAAGGATCGAGAAGCTTTCGAAGCAAAAGCTTCATATGGAAGCTGCTGAGTTGGACGACAATGCAGTCTGGACAGCGGCAGACAACGATCAACTTCCAGACAAAGTAATTCTACTTCGGGTAAAGTTCAGAGGGCGCAGGAAGCTGTCTCGTGGACTTTGCCTTAAATGTCGAAACATTCTGTTTCAAGGACGAAAAGCTGCCGTGGACACAAGATGCGTGAATCCTATTGGCCAACGACGCTGAGCACGCCCAGAATGACAACGACAGGAAGCCGTTTCCCTCCAACGGTTATTTCGAAATTCGAAATGACCAGGCGCCTCAAGTGTCACTATATAAAGGCCATCCATTTGCTTCAATCGATGCAGATCTTCAATTAGTCGAAACGCTGACCAAATTCATACTTGAAGTTTCTATGAGAAAAGCAATGCAAATACCTTACACCAATTTCTATATTATTATGTAAAAGTCTATAGTGATTTTCAATCATCTAAAGTGTCTTAGCAATTGTTGTTTAGGGCAAACACTTTATCATTTCTAGAAGAATAGAAAGGAGAGGCTGAGCACTCGGTTATAGTACTAAGCGGTAGATAGAGGAGTGAGTAGAGGTATAGAGGAAGGTACTCTTGTTATACTCAGCTTTTATCCGTAAAAGGTTTCGTGCTCTATCTTTAAAGAGCTCAGTAGAGAATTCAAAAAGCTCGAAACGAGTTCCGGAGGCGGAAAGGTCGAACCAGGATAAGTCTGCTGAGTAATATCTTTCTAACCCTTAAACTCATTTAATACATATTGCTTGCTATAAAACTGACTAAGTAAAGAATTCACGCTGAGTTAAGTCTACTAAGAAGCTGAGTTCAGGAATAGACTCTAAGTGCTATTTCCAGACTCAAGTAAAGAAGCAGACTTAGTCACAAGTTGACTAAGTTTGTGTCTTGAATCTACTAAGTGACGCTGTGTAAATCTTTTCATAAGAAAAGAAGTCAGCTTTAACGGACAAAATTTTAAATAGTTTCTATGCCCCTTGGAACTAACTTGTCACGTTATAAGGGACCAACAAGTCTATCTTCCCTTTCCTCTCAATCTCAATTCGACCTCTTCATCAGACTTTTCAAATATCTAGTCGGAACAATTTTTCTTTCTCCGCCCTTGTTAGGTTTTGCTCACCTCAGCTACCCTCTTTGCTAAAATCGAAACCCTCTCCTCTTTCTCTCTCAATCTGCGTCCTAGCCTCTCAATCACCCACCTCTCTTCCTCTCTCGATTTTTATCAGACGGTCACCCCTCTCTCTCCACTTCCATCATTTTGAATGTCTCAAACCATCATAAGGATACTAGCGCGGATTGTGTTTTGGAAGGCACCTGATGCGTGCGGACCCCTCACAACCATCAAGGGCCAGATTATGCTTCATTAGGTGAGTTAACTTCTTAATTAAACGGGGTTTCTTTAGGTTTGTGTTAATTTTGAATGAATTTGGTGCCTTTTCTTGTTAATTTGTGAATCAGGTTAGAGTTTCTACTGCTGAAATTAATTACTCATTTTGTTTCAGGAACGAAACTCGACCATGTTTGGGGGGTATGTACTCATAATTTTGGTTGTTTGGGCTTGTTTTATTTGTTCGGTCCCGTGACAAGTTTTGTTCTCCCTTGTTCATTGTGTTAACAAATTGCTTGTTATAACTGAATTTTGGGGTTTTGGCGGTTTAATACAACATTAAGATTGAGCATCTGCATAACTTCTTGAATTTTGTGATTTATGATCTTTGGTTAAGGGTAATGTGTAATTTTAAGACAAAAATTGAAGTTCAAGTTGAGTAATTTCATAAACTTACTGCTAATGTTATGTGTAATCTAAAGACAAAAATTGAAGTTCAAAACAGAAATCGAAAGGAGCAAGTCCATTGCAGGGTCAAAATAAACTTTCAGTATCAAGTTGATCCATTAACGTGCTAATTTTGGTATTTGATTTAAATGACAAGTGTAACATTCTGTTATTTATCACATGATGGCTTATGTTGCATTTAATGAGTAGAGGAAATTAGCATAGGGGCTAGGTCGAGGCATTTCTCTCGATGCTGTTACATAAGGATGTTCCTGACCTTCCTGTTTCTCCTTACGAAGCTGCCTGACCTTCCTGTTTCTCCTTTCTGTCTACTACCATTCGCTTGATAGTGCCAAGCATCAACTTAATTCATACACTAATTTCAATTACCTGATGTAGGAGTCCATGGGAAGAAATCTGCTTGCTTTAAATGTCATTTGGAAGTAGAGGGAGCAAGTAAGGAAATGGTTCTTCTATTACCTCCATTGCTCTTACTCTTCACTTTAGTCAATACAACTTTGTTTCACAACTGCAGACACTTAATCAAACATGGGTATGTCACATGTGAGTCTTTACAAATGCAAAATTTATCATGAATGTCTACTTAGATTAGCAATATGTATCTACACGTCAGGCTTTGTAAGGGGGAGGCAATTAACCCATTGCCAAAGTGGACTAAGCATTGACACAATTCTGAGGAGTTTTGAGCTTCAATTTTGATTTTAGTTTGAGTTCATAACTTTAGATTTTCCGAGTTCAAACCAGTGATGCAAAATTATGTGTTTTTTCCTTAAACAAAAAATCATTATGAAGTAGCCATTTGATTTTGGTAAAATTTAATTTCAATTTGCATTTTTAACATCTCTTACGTTTTCATGTTAAAATTGAATTTTAGTTGGATTGGAGGATGATTGTATAAAGCTATAAATTTGTACTGTCTCCTTACTGCAATTTTAATTAGTTTAACTTTAGTTGCTTCTTTGATATGTTTACTCTTTCACTCATTTGATTTTTATCGTCCTTATTATGAAAGTTAAATTGTTTTTACTCTTGCTTCTTTTTTGGATCAGAGTGTTGAAATCTAATTATATGGGGTTCAACTGATGATCTAGGTCCAAGCTATGTGACTTCTGTGAAACACGGGGTAGTGTAACACTACAGAAGACTTGACTTCACTCTATAGATATGATTTTGCATATCATGGGATAGTGTACTTGCGATATTGTTGCAGGGAGCTGTATAAGTAATGGAAAAGTACTTTATCAGGATGAGCCATGTAATTATGCAAATTCCTTTCTTGTTTGGATGTGTTGCTTGCTATTTGTGAATCATGGCTTGACACCCCTTACTGAAACCTAAATCCTAAACATCACTACCCATAGGTCTGTGACCTTGTCTCTGACCTCGATTGCAATTAGGGGAAAAAGGTGAACAGAGAGAGCACTCCCTTCCTTTTTTTCCGCTTTTGTTCGACTGGCTTTTATCCTTGTAATAATATTTTGGTAATAACATGTGATGTGATGAATTTAATTTGGCAAATTGGCTATCAAAAGGGTCACAATTGTGTTTACTACAGTGTTTTGTTGTTTGTCTATGATTTCTGCAGTTATTGTCTTAATGATTTGATAGTGTCCATGCTAGGTAATGGAAGTTGAATCAATAATTTCACCTCGCGTTGTTGAGATAGTATTTATTAGTATTTTCATTTTTTATTACCTTGTTCAAATGCTTATTTTTCTATTTTCGTTCGTTGTCTATGAATTTGGAGAAATTAATATCTGATGCATGACTAGGGAAGGTTTTGTTTTGGTTTAAGTTGAGAGGATTACTTGAGTAAATCCAGTTAAGGGATGCGTTTTGATTTTTTTTTTTAATTTTTTTATGTGATAAATATCTATTTGGTCCAAATATTCCAATTAGAATGTCAGGAATACATGTGAGGAAATATCAGTCAGTTCTACTAGTTTTCTATTCATGACGGGATAATGATTTAGGCTCACTGTTCAAAAGCATGAAATCTCCTAGATTTCAGTTATGTGTGCACCTTACCCAAGTAAATTAAAGCTCACGAGGTTATGCACCCAATTTTTCTCGTGTGGTCCTATGTTTAGCATTTGGGTGTATCATGTTCTGTTACATACTTAAGTTATATAATAATTTCACGGCCTCTTATGTTTAAATTTGATCTGAAATTCCGAAGACTGTTTTTGTCTATTTTACAGGGTTCTTGTGCCACGTTTCCAGTGAGGCCTTTATCATGGACCAATGGGTTCAAATTGAAGAATCATGTATCAACAATTCATGTGTCTGGAAGGACCAGATAGGCGTTCTCCTGTAAAGCGTAATATTCGTTCAAGGTTAGAAATGATGGATGAACCATTCAGTTTGTTTTTAACCATATGCAAATGGCTTGGGTTTAGGGATTTGTTGTCCCTTTAATGACTATGTGCAGGAGAAAAAAGGTTCAAACCTCAATTGTTTTGTGATATATCTTGCTGATTTTAATTTTGGATCAATTATTTTCTTAGACGATGCTCTATAAGTGAAGCTCTGCTACTGATTTGCATGTCCTCTGACTTCTTATTTCCTTGTTATCTAATGGATGCTAGATGTTAGGAACTATTTTTGAATTATTTCATTAGTATAGGAGCTTGTACTCATGGACCCCAGATGAAAAATTTCAAAATTTTATCATTCACAAGTAGTGCGTAAAATGATGAATCAGAAACTTTCTTTGGTGTTATTGGATATTGTATTGTTGTGAGGTAAAGGAGTAAAACATCATCTAGAGCAGAGCAGAACAACCACTTTGTCCTAGATTGGTGTCATAGGATGCATAGTTTCACCACCCTCTGTTACATTTCCTTTGCTTAGAGCTTCGAATATATTATCTTGGGTTTTTAAATAACTCTGGCAATTCATGATGACTGAAGTTTCTTCATTTTACTCTTCAGGGGCTTGTGTGTCATTGGAGGTGGGTGTAAGAAGTTGAAAATCTTACTCTAGTGATTGTTATTTCCTCAGTGACAAGGGTTTGGAAGCAATTTCCATTGGTTACAGAGAACTGACCCATCCCCAAGTTAATGGTGGCCACAACATCGGAATGCTTAGACTTGAGGCGATTGGAGAATTTTGTTCGTACTCTGTTTCTCTCTCTGTTTTTTTTTTTCTTGCTTTGTTTTTTTTAGCAGCCTTCTTCTTTTCACCGTTTCAATATCCAAAAACTGTTCTACTAATTTATGTGCAATCACCATCTTCACACTGTTCGTTTACTGTCATGACTGAAGCTTTTGACTGGTTGCAAGAGCCTTACTGAGTTGGCTTTATTTATATCGCCAAAGGATTAAAATCAGGCAATGTGCTGCAATCAAGCAATGCCTTACTAAGTCTCTTTTCTTTCCAATGATATTTTTACATATTTAAGTCCTATACACATATATAATACAAGGCATTTGATTAAGGGAAGTTGTTTTTTGACATTACGTCTTGAATTGTTCTTGGATCGTTCTAAAAATGTATGAAAGATAGCAAAACTTTCAAATTGTTACTTATGGCTACTGTTAAAAGCTAAAACTAAAAGTCATGGTTATTTCTAGATACCACTTACTTTGGTTTGTTGCCATTCAGTGTGTGTGCCTTTTTTTATTATGTTATTTCAGATTATTCTTAGATCTTGTGTTGCGATTGCTGCCACAAATTACTGTGCTATCTGATAATCGTGAAGAAGCAGGTGCAATTGAGGGATAACGTGTTGAGAGCTTAATTGTATTCTTTACGTGCAGATTAGCAGTTTGCTTAATAGAATCAGAGTTTCAATTTGATATAGCAGAACTTAATTATATTTGTGTTTTTTTTAAAATACTGTTCAATTTGTTGGAATTGATAATGATAGTTTAGGTGGAGAATCAGAGGTCTTACTTGATCCTAATGGCTCAGTGTGGATTAAACTGTTTCACTTAACATGATTTCTATTAGTGTTTGGTAATTCATCCTTTAGAGTACGACCTCTGGTTTTCCTTTAACAGGAATTGATACATGTATTATCTATTTTCATTTTGTTTGGCAAATGGTACAAGAATGATCAAATCAAAAGAGAGAGTTAGTTGGTTTATTTTGTCATGACATAAAATTTGTACAATATGTTGAGTTAGGGATAATATGCGGGATGAACGATTATATAAAGCATAGAGATGGAGTTTGTGTGTTTTTCTACATCAAGTGTACATGATGATGGGCAACTACTGGTGGGATGAATGATGTTAGTGTCATGATTACGTAACTTTTATAATGTCTACATGTTTTCTATTTTTATGGTCTGAACATGTCACGATAGCTTGCTTGCCCTTAAAATATTGTCTTTTTTTTCTTAAGCAATTGACAGATTTTATGTTGCAGAAGTAGACCTTCCATGGGAGTATCTTCACTTTCAAGGTAGAAATTAAGCTAAATGTATAGTTTTATCTACATATTAATTAATGAAATTTGACATGTTCGCTGCATGTATAGTTTATAGAGACTTGAAGCCAGAAAATATTTCAACATCTAAGGTATATTCTATTGGCTGCTTATGAATGGATAAAATTGCACAACCTGCTACTTCAGATACTTGATTCTATATATTGATCTGTGATTGTAAAGCTTCCTCTGTGTTTGTTTTTGTTTCCTCTATGATTGGAAAACTTCTTTATTTTTTTGGGTCGAATGGGTTCAGCGAACTCGAAAGCAGAGAAAAATGAAGCTTTGTGTCTGTTCAAAGAAGAGAGGAGATTCAAGGATGAGAGGTTTCAAGGATGATTGAGGCTAATATAAGGGTTGGATACTCTAACCCATATGGTAATTTCTTTAGCCTTTCCTTTTTTAAACAACCTCATATTCTACCATTGCACATGGTTATTCTTCTTTTTAATAACTCTGATTCTTGCAGTCAGTTCATCTGCCTCAGCATTTCTTACAGCTCTCAGAATTTGCTGTCACCGAAACTCTTCACTTGTTTCTCATGGTAAGCTTTTGTTCATCACAACTCACGTTGTTTAACTTGTCAAATGCTAATCAGATGTGATGTTGTTCGATTGCTAAACAAAGTGAAACTTTATGTTCTCCAATTTTTTAGGACCGCGGAGCATGTTGAGAAGTTCATTACTTGGAAGCGAACAACATCATCAAGGTCAAAGTCGTCGAAAAATCCACTTGCCTCAGCCATAAGAGATGATGTCTCCGACTGTTATAGCGATTTTGTTGAAGAGTTCTGCATGATTGCCGGAAGCCATTCCTCAACCATTGATAGGCTATATGCCTGGGAAAGAAAACTATATGATGAAGTCAAGGTATTTTATAACATCTCTTTACTTGTAAGAAATGTAATATATTGATGTGCAGTCTAAAAGAAAATGGGGTACTGGACTCACTACTTGCTTCACAATGGGAAAATGTCCATTTATGAATGATAATGTTTACAAGTACTTTTATGAATAAAAAGCATATTCATGTGCAACAAAACATGCATGATCTATATTTGTAAATCTTTGGTGAACTGACCTTTTTAAATATATTGTCATGCACACACAAATAGAGAAATATTTGATTAGGTATTCATATTTGTAAATCTTTGGTGAACTGACCTTTTTAAAAGCTTCATATAGCATGTATATTGCCAGATTGTTAAAAGATACAAAATTGTTGTTCGCCCTGTTGGAGTTACTTGGAAGGATGTTCGTAGCGATGGTTGTGGATTCCCCATGACTATTTTTGGTATATTTGTGTTTCTAATTTCTTGATTTATTTGTGTTAATCTTACTAGTTTGAAGTTGTAAAGCACAAAAAATGATTAATTCCTGGTTATGACATTAATTTTATGTCTTTATAGAGTGCCCAAAAAACAGGACCATTTCTGTTTACAGAGCAGGACCAGTTTTGGACTGGTATACCAGTTTTAGAACATGTTTAATTGAATACTTTCATAATGCAAAGAATGCACACTTTTCTGCAAAGATAGCTTATATAATTGCAATTTAGACTTAGAGGCATCTCTATTAGATTGTTGCAAGTGAGAGAGTTTTCATTACTACAAGGAATTTATAGTGACTTATTTCTCTGACTAAGCTTGATGTTTAAATCCAATTCCAATATTCAAGTTAATTCATATATTTTTTTTCCAGTCTTTCTTGTTTAGGTGTTTAGTATTTATAATTTATTTCCTTGCATTTGTACATAATTCATAATTACTCTGGCATAAAGGAGGCTCTTGGTCCGTGGCTTAGGTAAAATCTATAAGATTTGCAATTAGGGGAAAAAGGTGAAACTACAAATTTGTGTTGTTTTTGCTTGATCAGATTTTGTGGAAATGCAATTCAGAGCTCCCTTCAATCCAAAATTTTATTGATTTTATTATTTACAATTTTAGTTCAAATAATATCATTAATGAGGAGAAATATCATTATAAAAACTTGAAACACTTTAATGAGAAGATTTTTAATCATTTTAAACATTTTTTTGAGATGATTTTTTTTTATCATTATAAACATTTTAATGAGAAGATTTTAAATCATTATAAATACTTTGATGAGAATATTTGCTTATCCTTAAAAAATATTTTAATAAGGATAAAATTATTATCATTGTATTTTAATGAGAAGATTTTAAATCATTATAAATACTTTGATGAGAATATTTGCTTATCCTTAAAAAATATTTTAATAAGGATAAAATTATTATCATTGTATGTTTATAATGAGGATAACACTTTATCCTTGTTAATGCTTTTAGTAAGGGACCCCAGTAATGAGAAGTGCCATGAGAGTAATTATTCTCGTTAAAAATGCTTTCGTGAGGATATTTAGACTTTTAATGAGAATATCTCCCTTTGTTAAAAGCCTTTTTTTTTTGTAGTGGCTCTTAAGCTTGATATGTCTAAAACATATGACAGGATGGAATGGAGATTTCTTCAGGAGATGTTATTGAAACTTGGTTTCCCATCGAGCTTTGTTAACCTATTAATGCAATGCGTTACAAATGTTAAATATAGGGTTGTCCATGGGAAGCATGTTGTGGGCCCTATTGTTCCACAGAGGGGGCTCCGTCAAGGGGATCTACTGTCACCATATCTTTTTATTATCTGTGCGGAGGGTCTTTCTCTCTACTTATCTCGGCTGGAGTTAGAGGGTCGGATCCAAGGTTGTGTTGTTGCGGACCAAGGGCCAACAATCTCTCATCTGTTCTTCGCTGATGATAGTTACTTCTTTTTCGGAGCCAATCGATCAAAAGCTTCAGCAATTAAACAAGCTCTAAATGACTATGAGTGTGCTTCTGGATAGAAAATAAATTTATCAAAATCCTCTATATCCTTCAGTCGAAACTGCCCAGATGGTGGGTGTCCAGATGGTGGGTGTGCAGAAATTAGTAATATCTTGGGGGTTTCCACTGTAGCCCTCCCGGATAAGTCCCTAGGTCTACCTTCGGTGGTGGGAAGGAATAGGTCACATGTTTTTGGCTTTGCTGAGGACATGGTGCGGTCTAGATTGAAGAGTTGGAAAGCCAGATTTCTATCAAGAGCAGGAAAGGAGATTATAATCAAATCAGTAGTGCAAGTCTTCCTACTTATGCTATGAGTCTCTTCCTTTTTTCTATGAATATCTGTGATGACCTAGAGAAGTTGATGAATTCTTTTTGGTGGGGATCAGATGGTTCGGGTAAAAGTAGTTTACATTGGAAATCGTGGAATAAGCTGTGTTGCCCTAAAAAAGCTGGTGGTATGGGCTTCAGAAAATTGCATAATTTCAACTTAGCTTTATTGGCTAAACAAGGTTGGCGTCTTAGCTCAAATCCTGAGTCTCTTGTGGCACGAGTTTTTAAGGCTCTTTATTATCCGAATTGCTATTTTCTTGATGCATCGTTATCTGATGGGCCTAGCTTCATCTGGCGTAGTATTATGGGTGCTCAAGAATTGTTAAAGTCAGGTATTCGTAGGTTTGTAGGGGCGGGTGGTGAGGTCCGGATTTGGGATGACCCGTGACTCCCTGACGATCATTTTCCATATATTGAAAGTGAAAAATTGGATGGGTTAGGGGTGGAAGTGGCGGCTGATCTTATAGAGGAGGGTCGACGGTCTTGGGATGTTGGGTTAGTTTCGGGCATTTTTGCTCCTCGGGATGCAGAACTTATTCTCCGTATCCCCTTATCTAATCGGGTTGATCATGATGTGTGGTATTGGAAGGATGACCGACGGGGCAACTATACAGTTAAAAGTGGGTACCGAAAGCTTATGTCTGGATTTGGAACAAATTGGTTCATTGATTCTCCAGTATAGAATAAAGTTTGGAATCTTAAAGTGCCCCCTAAAGTTAAGAACCTTCTTTGGCGGGTTCTTGCTAACTGTTTCCTTTCTAAAGTCGCGCTGAAAGCCCGAAGGGTTCCTATCTCAGATTTATGTGAGCTCTGTCATGGGGCGGTGGAAGATTCTTATCATATTTTTCTCAAATGTACTATGGCTCGAGCTATTTGGACTATTTTGCCTATTAGGGATGTGGGAACCCAATTTCAGAACATTTTTTATTATTGGGGTTGGATCTTCTCTAAACCGGTGAGCTTGTTGAGCTTGTAGCGGTTTTATGGTGGATTTTTTGGTGTTATAGAAATGACATTGTGTGGAATCAGAAGGATTCACAAGCCTTGATCCTGTATCATTCGGCCAGTTCCTTTCTACAAGCCTGGAAGAAAGCGCAGGCGTCGGTTTCTCCTTCAGGCAGTTCGGCTGTGCCAAGCCCGACGGTGTTGCAGCGTCCTCCAACAGGCTTCCTAAAACTGAATGTGGATGGTGCGTCATTTGCGGACGAGAATGTGGCTAGGTTTGGGTGTGTTGTTCGGGATGAGTTGGGCCGGTTTGTTGCGGCTAAAAATGGAACCTTCCAGAATTATCAAGATGCATCGTTCATTGAAGCGCTATCGGTCCGTGAAGCTCTCAGTTGGATCAAAGACCGCGGATGGAAGGATGTAATCATTGAATCAGATTCTTTGATCGTGGTACAGTCTATGGCCCGCCCGTTAGAAGTTTCATCTCCTTTTAACGCCTTAGCCAATGATTATCATTTTTCACTGAACGAGTCTTTTAATTGCTCTATTCGTTTTGTCTGTCGTTCTGCAAACTCTGTTGCTCATTTGTTAGCTAGAAGTAGTATTTTACCTTTACATCGGGGTGAGTGGTTTTCTGTACCCCTGATTTTATTTGTAATATGCTTCTTCTTGATTCTTAATATATGCTCTTTTGGTTGTAAAAAAAAAAAACATTAAAATTATTATGATATTATTATTATTGTGATTTATAAAAAATATAATATAATATCTAATATATTAATTTTAATTATATTATTTTATTTATTTATAAAAATATTGTTTGTGGTGAACTTCTAACCAGTTTGAAAGTATACGATGAGGTCATGAGTTCAAATTACATGGAATGAGATGAGATTTTTCTTTCTTATTTAATCGCATTGTACACAAATTAAAAAAAAAAATTATAAAAAAATTATTTATATAAAAATAAAATAATATAATTTAAATAATAATTTTTTGTATCATTAATTTTAATTTTTATAGATTATAATTTTTTTTAATATTTATATGCGGATAGCTTTTTACATGAAAATAATCCTTCCTTCCTTTATGGGGTTCTCTGATATTGACTGGTTCTCTGAAGGCGTTAATGGGAATTTGTTGGCCAGTATGGAGCACGGGGCTATTCTCTTCGCTATTATTTGTCACCAAATGTGGAAATGGAGGAATGAAGAGTTATTTGCTGAGAAGACTGTCTTTATTCCTGACCTCCGGTTTTACTTCTCGAAAAAACTCTCTGTTATTACAAAGAGTTTTGAAGGAGAGCCCCTGGTTCACCCCTTCCCGGTTAAAGAGGTCCAGTTAGTTGGTTGGAGGAAGCACATGGAAGGGGTTGTCAAGTTGAATACGGATGGCTCCTGCCTTAGTAATGGCAGAATTGCTGCTGGTGGAGTTCTTCGAGATGCTGGTGGTGCCTGGCTGGCTGGGTTTACCCATAACTTAGGTACGGGATCCTCCTTTATTGCGGAGCTCTAGGGGATCTTGTCTGGCATTAAACTCGCCATTCGCATGGGTGTTAACAGACTTTCGGTGGAGTCTGACAATTTGGAGGCTATCAACAGGATTTCGGATAGACAGGTTGTTTGTCTTAAGAGTCAGAATCTCATTAAAGCCATCTTGAGGCTTCGTCCTGCCTTCGATTCTCTTACCTTCTCCCATATTTATAGGGAGCAAAACCGCGTGGCGGATCGCTTGGCAGCTGCTGAGCATGGGGAGATGTTAGGTGTTTCTACCCTTTCCGTTCCTCCTTCTTTTCTGTTACCTTCTCTTCTTGAGGATAGGATTGGGGTCAGTCTTCCTAGACTGATCCCGAGTTAGGTTTTTGTTTATTTGTTTTTTTTCTTCCCTTCTTACCAAAAAAAAAATATAAAGTGAAATACGTGGGCTTATTCATAGAGCGGAAAGGGATAAGGCTAGGCCCGTTCAGTTCAGTTGCAGTCCCATGGGTTTACGCTTGGAAAATAGTACCTGAAAGGAGTTACCATGGCTTCCAGTGAGTTCCAGAAGGAAATCGAAGAAGAAGAAGAAGAAGAAGAAGAACAAGAAGAGCCTGATCAACATTCAACAAAAGAAAAATCAAAACTAACAGTCTGTAATTTTGAATTGTAGCACAAACTTCAACTGCATGGAGAAACCATCACCTCCATCATCGCCATCAAGCTCCACCAATGGCTCCATGGAGCCAAAATGCATTGGGAGATTGGAAATTGTTAAACCTAAACCAGTTGGTTTTCTCTGCGGTTCTATTCCTGTCCCCACTGATAATTCCTTCCATGCCTTCAATTCCGCTCTCATACCTTCTCGCGAGACGTAAGTTTTTAATTTCTGATTCCCTGTGCTTGTGTTAGTATAGATATGTGCTTAATTTGTATATTTGGTTGAGCAGGGTCAGTGCACCTAGATACCGAATGCTTCCGACGGAGACGGATTTGAACACTCTTCCTGTTGTTGCCAACTTGCCGGAGAAGGTTCTTCCCATTTCTGCTGTACAGTCTAGGTCAACTGGAGGTATGCTTTGGTTTTAGTTTTAGTTTAGAACGAAATATGAAGTTGTGGTGTGAATTTGTAGTGTTTATTGACAAGCATTAGGTTTCAGATGTTGTTGAAGAGAATGACTGTCAAATTGGGAATGTGATGAAATTGGTTTGGTCAATGTTTGAAATGTATTTCATTTCTTAAGTAGAATCGATGTTAGACATCTATTATAAAGATTTTGTAACTGTAGAAAAATGCTTCATTGCCTTCCATGGTGTATTAGAAAAATGTCTGCGTCTGTGTGTTTGCATAAGATTGAATTTGGTTTGTTTGCATACCTAAGATCATAAGAATAAACTGTACAGTTCATCCTTTTATTTGCTTAAGACTTAATCACACTATGTCCAAACAGCTTGCTTGTTGCTACAATACAAGAACAATTATTCCTATTTGGACTGGGAAATTGACAACTGGGAATTTTGATGTAGAAACTGAGTTTTGAAGTTCAACTTAAAAACTAGATGCCACACTAAAGTTCCATTGCTAAGTTGAAGAATTGCAATGTAAGTGTCATGAGACAAATTCATTTGTTATCAAATTGTTGTAAAAATATTTATTTCTTTACTACTATTATTCTGAGAAATATGGGAATTGAAGAGGTTGGGTGTTGAAACCATGATCCCCCTCCACTTTATGGAGAGCCTCCCACTTGAGCTGCACTCAGTTTATAACGAATTTTAGGCATGCATCATATATGAAACCTTAACTATTTTCGTGCAGCTTATACCGAAAAAACCAGATTGTAGGGGGTAGCAATTTAGCTCTTAATTGAGTTTAGTCAAGTAGGTATACCGACTTTTCAAAGTTAAGACCTTTTTCTTTTCTTTTTTATTCTTATTATTGTTATTTAAGGTAGAATAAATGTGCCCTACTTGAACAAGATTGTTTTGATTTTTTTTCTTCTATTTCTTCTATTTTGTTATATTTTTTTATAGGGAAAAGTACAAAAATACACCATGTGGTTTGGCCAATTTTCAAACATAAAGTATGAGGTTTAAAAGTTTGCAAACTGGTACATTGAGGTTCAAACCATTAGTAAAGCCAGTCAAAAATACTAACGGCATTAAAAAATTGATGATTTGTCAACTTTGATCAAAAGGTCAAAGGACAATTTTATCATTTCTAATTTCATGGCTATTGCTTCTTCCTCCCATCACCCACTACATCAACAAACTTTCTGCCAAAATTCACTCGTCTTTCTCCATTAGTTCGTCATTTTCATCAGCTTCTAAAATAGCTGCATTAGAACTGGAATTTGGCAGCGAAAAGACAAAGTTGGTGAAGAAGCAAATAGATAAGCTTCTTTTGGTTAAAAATGGTTGTGAATCACTTGAAGAAGCTTTGCAACATATAAGCTGTCTTTTGACGATGATGACGATGAAGATAGGAAGGATAAAATATTACAGAAAACAAGAAGATGATGACTATGAAGATTAAGACAGGAAGGAATTTGCTGTTGAGAGGAAGGCTCATAGTTATTAAAGGCGTGCCTTTGGCGCATGGTGCACTAGGTTAGTTCCGTGACACCTGCTGTGGCGCGCGCTTGGTGTGCCATTTTGCGGGCAATTGCCAAAGGCGCGCCTTGGTGACATAGGGGCTGTTTTATGGTTTTTTTGACAGTTACATATCTGGAACACGTGTTCTGAAGCGTCCCAAATGAGGAAAAAAAACAAATATTAAAAAGAAAGAGAGAGATACACATTTGAATCAAGAGTTTGATGATGCTTTAGATAAGTGTGGTAGTGATGATGAGGAGTGATGAATTTATATCAGGAGCATAGTTGTTAGAATCGTACCAGTCGTGAGTCGACTCGTACGATTCGATCCGATTCTGTTCGATTAAGAGTCGTATCTATGGTACGACTTGAAATCATAAAGAATCGGACGATTCAGTCGATTCATGAACTCCATTAAAAAAACTGTTTTTAATTTTTAAAGAGTAAAAAGCGAGTGTGCAGAACTAAAACTAATTAAGAAGTTACGGAGTACAAGTAGGAGACTCTTTAGACTTTACAAATTCCAACTCTTTCTTTCCTTCTGTTTCTCTGTTTCTTTTCTTTTCGTTTTCTCTTCCATTTCTTTTGTCCTTTTCAATTGTACTTATCTATTCTTTTCGTTCTCTTCAACTTTCTGTTTTCTTTTTGTGCATTAGATTTGAATTTTAAATTGAGTGCTTGGTTGATAGCTTGATATAATTTCTATTTGGATATTAAAATTGCATTTTTAGACTAATATTTAAAGTTAAAAATGGTTAATATTTTATTTTTTATAATATTTTGTTCGATTCGCGAGTCCCGATTCACAAAATGAGGATTTCGAGTCACTAATCGAATCTCGATTTAACAACTTTGATCAGGAGTAGAACTTAGGATTTAGTATTCAACTTTAGCTTTCCGATATGGGGTAGAATTTATTTATGCTTAAGAATATTGTCATAATTTAGTATTCATTGCATTTTTATGTTAGTTTTATAGTTTTATAATTTTTGTTTTTGTAAGTGTGCCTTGTCTCGCTATGGCATGCGCCATGCGCCAAGGCTCTAGGACCCCTAGCACCTTAGTGCGCCATGCGCCAAGGCTCTAGGACCCCTAGCGCCTTAGTGCGCCATGCGCCTTTAATGAAGGCTGTTGTTGTTGTTGCCATTGCTTCAATTTCTGGTGTTTTTTTTTTGGTGGGAAATTTTGAGGTAGTTGATAATCTGCAAGTCTTTGAAGAGGATAAGGTTGCTGGATTTCTGTAATCTAATCCACAATTTGAGAATAAACCGTCTAAACTGTTTATCTGGCGAAGAAGCTGTAAAGAAAGCAGCAACAGAAAACTGGAGGCGAGAAGGGGAAATTGCAGAATTGCTAGAAAGACAGGGGCCGAAAGTTTTTTGATGTAGCGGGTGATGAGAGGAAGAAGCCATAGCCATGAAATCAGAAATGACAAAATTGTCCTTTGACCTTTTGACTAAAATTGATAAATCATCATTTTGTTTAGGCCTAATGGCTCTCCCAACCCTTTTAACTTGTCCAAATTGGTCATTTTACCCCTCAAACTCATCGAATGTCCTATTTACCCCCTTAACTCCATAAAAATGGTATTTCTCACTCCCTCAACTTGTCCATTTACCCCCTCAACTCCATAAAAGTGGTATTTCTCACCCTTACAATCCATTATCGAGGCCTAAATTGATATAATTTTTTAAACGTTAAACCTATATTGGTGCTATTTTATACGTAGAACCTAAATTGATACTTCCCTAAAAACTATGGGCCTATTTTGGTACCTTATCCCTACATATAATGTGTTTAACTTGTTTATATTAATGTTCTTTGTTATTTGTATCATTTATTCATTCTCTCTTTCCAACTTTTTTGGTTAGTTAAATTTTGATTATTGTAATACAATATTATTGTAATAAACACATGAAAGATCAATATAATTATCAAATTAAAACAAAATAAAAAGTTGATATTAAAAAATATATATTTTCAAACTCATTTGAAGAAGTCCTATTAATTTTGCACTATAAAGGGGTAAGAAATACCACTTTTATAGAGTTAAGGGGGTAAATAGGATCATAAGGGGTGAGAGATACCACTTTTATGGAGTTAAGGGGGTAAATAGGATATTCGATGAATTGTGGAGGGGTAAATTGACCAATTTGGACAAGTTAAGAGGGTGAGAAATACCATTAATATAGGTAAGGGGGTAAATAGGACATTCGATGAGTTGGAGGGGTAAAATGATCAATTTGGACAAGTTAAAGGGGCTGGAGGAGTATTAGACCCTTTTTTTAGTATTTTTGTCTGTCTTTGCTAACGGTTTGAGTCTCAAGGTATCAGTTTGCAAACTTCTAAACCACTTAGTTTATGTTTGAAAATGGTCCAAACCACAAGGTTTAGTTCTGTACTTCCCCTTTTTTATATCGAGCCCGCTAACGGGCGCCCCGGGCGCTAGATAAGAAATATGTTTTATTATTTTTTATATAACACATATTAAATGATTTGCATTGTAATTAATCAAACTCTATGCATTAAATATGGTTGTAATTGGGTAGTCTATTTAATGGTAATTTAGCTGTCATTTATACCACTTCTTCTTCTTCTTCTTCTTCTTGTCTCTCTCTCTCTCTAGAAATCTAACGTTTACTTTTCTCTAATATCAGTTCTTTTTTTCTTCTTCTTTAATTAATTTAGTTATCATTCAAATCATGCACTTGTGCTCTAAAAAATTAGAAACCAAGTATTAAAATTAGAGGAAATTAGTGAAGAATTGGAGATTGTGTAAATAATAACCCAAAAATTTGGATCATGAGTTTCTTCTGCGTTGTACTGGAATTGAAGTATGTAATGAATTTTCCAAATTTGGATCGTGCCCCATGAACGCAACTATGTTTTCATTGGATGGGAGGACACTCAAATCAAGCATTTTGCTTTCAAAAATTAGAAAATCTAGTAGGGGAATTAATTTAATTAATTTTGGCACAATTTATTAGATATATATTGTATTTATGGTAATTATCCTATATTTAGCATAAATATAGGATAATTACCATAAATACAATATATATCTAACACAATTATTTAAGCTTTTGTCTTTGATTAATTAATTTGTGTTAAACCACTTAATGCATATTATATAAGAAATAATAAAATATATTTCTTATCAAGCGCCCCGGGGGCGTCCGTTAGCTTTTGCCTTTTTATATTAGAACAAGTAGGTATATCGACAAATGTATTTCTTATATTTTCTTCCTTATCTTGATGTTGCAACATTTGAAATTATAGATTTGTGCTGATATGTTGCAGAGCTACCTTGGGAAGGAGATGCTATTTCATCAAATCTTACTAGGAAATGCGAAGCCCTAGCTGTATCTGGCTTGGCTGAATATGGGGATGAGATAGATGTGATAGCTCCTGCTGACATTCTGAAGCAGATATTCAAAATGCCATATTCTAAGGGTCGATTATCACTTGCAGTTCGTCGAGTCGGACAGACTCTTGTTCTAAATACTGGGTTTGTGTCTCTATTAACTTCACTTTCATTACTTATCCTGTAAATCTTTCAATATCTTGAATATTTTATTTCGCACAGGCCTGATGTGGAAGAGGGAGAAAAGCTGGTTAGGCGACACAAAAACCAATCAAAATGTGCAGACCAGTCTTTATTTTTGAATTTTGCAATGCATTCTGTGAGAATGGAGGCTTGTGATTGCCCACCTATGCACCATTCTACATCAGAGGAGCAATCAAACTCATCTGTGCTTCCTGGGGCTTGCACATCCCATTTTGTGGGGCAGAGTGATAACCCTTCTGTAAATGAAGACTACAACCATTTTTCAGAGTATCCGCAGGTTAAACCAGATGGCTATTTTTGGGAAAGTAAAAAGAATAAGAAAAATAAGGACCATCATCCTGTCAAAAAGGCTTCACATGTTGGTGAAAAGCCCAGAAGCTCTGTACAAGAATCTGAAAAGCATAAAAGAATCAGTAATGATGGGTTCCTAAGGGTTTTATTTTGGCAATTTCACAATTTCCGCATGCTTTTAGGCAGTGACTTACTTCTATTCAGCAATGAAAAATATGTTGCTGTAAGCTTGCATTTGTGGGATGTAACACGACAGGTTAGGAGATAATGAACTTCTTTTACTTTCTGTTGCCTTTATGTGTAGAAATTTTATAGAGTATTTCCCCTATTCTAATAGGTCACTCCTCTAACATGGCTTGAGGCCTGGCTTGACAATGTTATGGCAAGTGTACCTGAGTTGGCCATCTGTTATCATCAAAATGGCGTTGTTCAGGGTTATGAGCTTCTTAAAACAGATGATATATTTCTTTTAAAAGGCATTTCTGAAGATGGCACTCCAGCTTTTCATCCCCATGTTGTGCAGCAAAATGGTCTTACTGTTTTGAGGTTCCTCCAGGAAAACTGCAAGCAAGATCCTGGTGCTTACTGGGTATACATAATTTCAATTTTATTTAATGTGTTGTAATTTTTTTCTTAAAATATCTTTTTTTCTGAAATTCATTAGTGAACAGTTCTTTTCTGTTTTCTCTATTTTGTTTTCAGCTTTATAAAAGTGCTGGGGAAGATGTGATTCAGCTTTTTGATCTTTCTATCATTCCCAAGAGCCATACAGCCAATAGCTGTGATGATAGCTCAAGCCCCCTGCCTTCTTTATTACATAGAGGGAGAAGCAATTCCTTGTTTTCACTGGGAACTCTCCTTTATCGTATTGCTCACAGGCTCTCCCTTTCTGTGGTATGGAATAAACAAGACTCTAGTGCCAATACCCTAATGCATTGTTGTGACGTCTTACTGATTGTTAGTCTTTCTCTACAGGCATCTAATAATAGGGCTAAGTGTGTAAGATTCTTCAGAAAATGTTTGGAATTCCTGGACGAGCCAGATCATCTGGTATGGATAAATTAGTTGTTCCTCTTCTTTCTCTCTCTCTTGGTTTTTATATTTTTTGAAGTTTCTTTTTTCCTCTCTCTTCATGCTTGGATGTGGATCTGATACTAGCGATCAAACAGGTGGTACGTGCATTCGCTCATGAGCAATACGCGAGACTCCTTTTGACTCATGATGAAGAGCTGGAATTAACTTTTCCATCTGAATCATTTCCTATAGAATGTGAAGTTACTGTTCCAATAGAGTCCTTGGACTCTTCTTCTAGTTTCTCTGAGTCAGTTGCTTATGAAAATCTCTCCTCATCAGTTCCAGAAAGCAGATTGAGTGAAGATGGAAAAAGCTCTACTATTATATCAGAAGCTTCAGTAAAGATGACTTTGGAGGCAAATGTATCTGATTCCAGAAAGTTAATACCATCTTGTAAAACAGAATCAAATGATTTGGAACGACCTCTGCCTAGTTCCACTGGAGATGAAAAGTCTGCAGTGTCAAAAATGCCCCCAGCATCCCCCTGTGTGGTTCAAACTGTAGCTGATCCTATCTCTTCTAAATTAGCTGCAGTACATCATGTTTCTCAAGCTATTAAGTCTCTTAGATGGATGCGCCAGCTACAAGGTACTGAAGTGGAGTTGCTTGATGAAGTAAGTGGTTTTCACGGTAGACCACATTCATCTATAAACTTTTCCCTTTGTGCATGTGGTGATGTTGACTGTATTGAAGTTTGTGATATCCGAGAATGGTTACCAACATCAAAAATCGATCACAAATTGTGGAAACTTGTTCTCCTGCTTGGAGAATCTTATTTGGCACTTGGACAAGCTTATAAGGAGGATAACCAGTTGCATCAAACTCTGAAAGTAGTAGAACTAGCATGTACGGTTTATGGATCAATGCCACAGCATTTGGAGGATACAAGGTTTCTTTCTTCAATGGTTAAATATTCACCTGGAATAAAATGCATTGATAAAAAAAAGAAAGCAATAGCATACATTGGTGATGCAGAAGAAGTAAAACCCAGTTTCATTGATGATTCTCTTGCCTTGGAGCGAATCTCTTCCACATCCCTCTTCTGGGCTAAGGCATGGACTCTGGTTGGAGATGTTTATGTTGAGTTTCATTTCATAAAGAATAAAGAAGACAGTACACAATCAGACCCAAACTCTTCTGCCAAAGAATTGAGAATGTCTTCTGAGGTTGTGAAGGAAGTTCAAAGATTAAAGACGAAGCTGGGTAAGTATATTCAGAATTGCAGTTCATGTTCCTTAGTGAATTGCAGCTGCCAGAGTGATAGGGCTAGCAGTGGTAGCAGTGCCAGCAGCAGCAGTGGAAATAAACACTCTGTAGTCCATGGAAGGAAGCATGGTAAAAGATCTCATGCGAAGAGTGCCACTTACCCACCTAAAACAGAATCTGATAGTGGCTTCACACATCACAGTTTGCAGAAAAGGAGTCCCAGTGATGAAGATGGATTTCAGTCGTTGGCAGCTACTAATTCTAACAATGGAGGTGGGGTTAGTCAGGAGCATGAAGATGGATTTACAGTGCCATGTCAAAGTGAAACCACATCAAAAGATGAACCTAAAATGAGGAGTGGCGGTATATTTAGGTATCTTAGGGACCCCATTGTTGGTGATGCAGAACAAAATCTTTCTACTTCTCTAAGTTGTTATGATGAAGCTAGAGATGCATTGGTTGGACTTCCATCAGGCTCAGCAGAAGTGGAGTCGATAATTAAAAAGATAGGGTGGGTTTGTAATGAACTGGGTCGAGATAGGCTTGAAAGAAAGGAGTTGACTAATGCTGAACATGCATTTGCCGATGCCATAACTGCATTTAGAGAAGTTTCTGATCACTATAACATAATACTAATCAATTGTAACTTGGGCCATGGTAGGCGGGCATTGGCTGAAGAGTTAATAGCAAAATATGAGAATCTTAAATCACATGCTGTATTCCAGGATGCTTGCAAGCAAGCTCTGGAAACTGCAAAAACAGAATATCGTGAATCACTTGGATATTATGGGGCAGCAAAGTCGGAACTGAATGCTATTACAAAAGAGGATAACTTAGTGTCAAACAGCTTGAAAAATGAAGTATATACTCAATATGCTCACACATATCTGAGGCTTGGCATGCTCTTGGCAAGAGAAGATGTGACTGCAGAAGTTTATGAGCATAGAGCTTTGGAAGATAAAACAGCTGTTCGCATAAGACCTGGTGAAAGGAGAAATAGGAAAGAACTGAGAAAGCATGAGATTTCAGCCAATGATGCCATCAGGGAGGCATTGTCTGTGTATGAATCTCTTGGTGATTTACGGAAACAGGAAGCTGCATTTGCATACTTTCAGCTTGCTTCCTACCAAAGGGATTCTTGTTTGAAATTTTTGGAGTCAGATCATAAGAAAAGCAACTTCTCTAAAAGTGAAAATAGTATTTTGCATCGGGTAAAGCAATATGCTTCCTTGGCTGAGAGAAACTGGCAAAAAGCAATGGAATTTTACGGCCCCACCACACATCCCTCCATGTATCTAACTATTTTGACACACAGATCAGCTCTCTCGTTGAGCCTCTCTAGGGCCTTGCACTCATACGCGGTAAGTTCTTTGACAGTTGGACCTATCTTTTCTTTAATAGCAATGTGTCTATATATATCCAAGTTTACGTTTTTGCTTTGATAGCAGGCATATAATTGATATATTCCAATTTGAGGGTCAAAGTCTGAATTTTTCAGATAGACATATGTTGATTTTCTTTAGAATGTTTATACTCAAGTAGTACTCAAATGTAGCTATAATTCAGCAATTATCCAATTAACTACTTCCTTACAAAAGATGCTGTGATCTGGAACTTATTTTGCATTTATAGTTTTAAAAGTTGGCATGGCAGTGTGTATTGAAGGAAACTGTTTATTTGATCTATTGTTCCAGATACTTGAATCATCCTTATCCCGCATGCTTGAAGGACGCTATATATCAGAAACAATTTCGGATTCATTTGCAAGTGATTATCCAGAGATACATGGCAGATTTTGGGATCATTTGCAGACACTTTTAAAGAAAATGTTGACCTCAATAGTTTCAGCAAATACAGATAGATCTTCAGCTGCTGTACAGTTGAGTTCATCATCTAACAAGCCTGATACTGGGAAGCTGAAGGAGCTCTATAAGATGTCCTTGAAATCCACAGATTTCAGTCAGTTGCATGCTATGAATGCATTATGGACATCGTAAACTCAGGCGTCCCTTCTGGCTTCATGATTCGATCGTCTTATCTGCCCCCTGCTCCCTGCTATGTTGTATGTACATTACTCACTGCATAATCAGCATATATTGCATTCTTGGAAACTATCTGCTTCCTGCTATGTTGTATGTACACCACTCACTGCATAATTGACGTATATTGCATTCTTGTAAGACAGCTCCGAGGGGTTAAGGTACAAATTTTACTTCAACCTAAAACATCATGTTTATAGGGTTAACAAAATTTGTTAGATCTATAGGGTTAACAAATTTTCTTCTAAGGATCTAACGAATTGTTGATTGTCCGCATGTTGCGATTTACTGTAACTTTAGAAACAACAAAAAACCTGTGAGGATACAAACTGATGGTCCGGGAACCACTGAAATATTCGGGGATGGAGATGGGGATGGAAAACATTTTTGCGCCAAAGCTAAAATGGGGATGGGGGTACTGCCCCGAACCATGGGGGTTTTTGAAAACTCCCCAGAAGGATCCTAAAATATATTTTAATTATATAATATTAGTTTCAGCAATTAGTAGGAGGGATAATGAAAATTAAAAAATTTAATTCTAAATAAGTAAAAGACTAAAATGACCCTTTGACTTTTTAATTTGCCACCTTATCTATTTCTAATATCGTTAGTATTTGTTGACTGTTTTTAATGAACCACGGATATCTCTTTGTAAACTATTGAATTATATAGTTTTATGTTTGAAAATAATTCAAACTACATGGTTTATTTTTGTATTTTTAGAACTTGTATCATGTATTTTCAAACATTTTCAGCCTTTTTCACAACAACTTTTCAGTTTTTTTCACGACACTTTTTTTTTTTTCTGCGGTAGGGTTCTGTTGGCCATATCAATACCAAATTGACACATGATTGGTTTTCCTTCATGCGATCTCCCTTCATTGAAGGAATTTTAAACTTTGTCTAAAATTTTAAACTCGAAAATTCGTTCCAATTTTTTCTATCTAGATCACTTAGGCATTTTTTTTTTGCCTCTTAGACATATTTTGGTGGTCTAGGCCATCCGGAGATGCATGGACGCCGGCCATAACAACAAATAGTTCTTTTTTTCTTTATTATAATTCACTTTTGAATATTGTCGAAAAGTTTTTGGTGAATTATGTTTATTATTTTCTGATGTTTTTCTATTTAATTGCATTTTTTACTTATTTCCAAGATATGTATTAAAATGTTAAAGATATCGTTTCATAGTTTTTGGTGAGTTATATTAATTATAAATATTATTTTTTATTTGTTTGAGTTGTTTTAATAATATTGTTGTTCAAATTTTGTTGTTGTCGACACCTGTATATGTACACCTATATATGTTTTTCTATATTAAATTATTTTATATTATTATATTATAAATACATATTTTAATTGTGTTTATAGAATAATTTTTTATTAATAAACAAAAAAATAAAAAAATACAAATTCGATTAGTCTCAAATGGTTTCATTGTAATCCTCGAGAATCGTGTCTGTCCGCTTAGCGCTTAAACCATGTTTATAGGAGAAGAAGAGAGATTTAAACTTTGCTTCAATTATAGTAGAAGTCTTCCAACATAGGATTCAAATTTGATCTTTTTAAATGCATTAACAATACATTGGCCACTTTGGAGAAGCAGAAGCTTAATTAATTCAAGCAGATATGGACAAGTAACTCAACAAGAGAGCTTAAAAAATGACAAAAACCAAATAATTATGCAAAATTTAGAAAGAATGACTTTTATTACCCCCATTCTTTTCAAAATAAATATTACATTTCATCAAATTACACATACTAAAAAATGTTTAATTTGTATTAAATATATAAAAAAGGGACGAAAATACCTTCACTCATTAATTAAAATAAGGATAAAATAATAAAGGCATAATACCCATTTGGGTCCTCAAACTAAAACTCTTGAAAGTTAATTAGGACCTTAAACTATCAAATTCATCAACCAGGTCCCTAAACTAAGTAAAAATCATCAATTGAATCTTCATCCTAAGCAAAAATCATCAGTTGATTACTCATCGAAAATCATTCGGTTGAACAGTTTCAGACTCTATTCTCCAAATCCATTTTGAGCCAACACAGAGATCATTACAGTCGATGTCAAATAGTCACAGTTTCTAATTTTAGGATAGTATAAGAACTTAATTGATGATTTTTGCTTGATTTAGAAACTTAATTGATGATTTTGATAGTTTAAGGTATTATTGGACTTTGAATTTTAATTTAGGAGCTAAAATAAGTGTTTTGCCTTAATAAAAGTAACATAGAAAAATAATATTTACAAAAACTAAACCTCATAAATAATATGAAATAGGAAAATTTTGATCATTATTGACTACCATATTTGTTGTTTTATGTTCATTACGAATTATGGTTGTTTAGTAAACTAGGGAAACAGGCTAATAATAATAATAATAATAATAATACATAAACAGACCCCTCTACTCTAGGGATGGCAACAGGTAGGGTACCTGCGGGTAGTGCCAATCCTAAACCCTTACCCTTTTATTTTTTAATTACCCGTACCCGTCCCATTACCCTAACGGGTATACTTTTTGCATCCCATACCCGTCCCATTTAATTCACGGGTACCCGCGGGTACCCTTACCCGTTAAGAATCAATAAATAAAACAAAAAATATTACAAATTCAACAAAGTACAAATTTAATAAATCATAGATCTAAAGATTGAATAAATTAAACCTAAATAAATAAGAATAAAGTAACTTAGTTCTATCACTCAATGGATGAACAACAAAAGGTTGGGGTACAAATCTCACATTTTACATACAATAAGCAATAATATTTTTTCATATATAAAAGATTTATGGCGGGTAACGGGTACTGGGTACCCTGGGGGTATTCCCATACCCGTCGCATTACCCTAACGGGTAATGATTTTGATCCCATACCCGTCCCATACCCTTTTATACAAGGTACGGGTAGTCCCATTAGGGTCGGGTAGTGTCGGGTACCCGCGGGTACAGTACCCGTTGCCATCCCTACTCTACTCGTCAATATTTTTGGCATTTCAAACTTTTACAATAATCTTTTAGGTTTAATAAATCAGTTGCCTCTAAACTTATCTAATAAAAAATTTGATTGCCTCCTAAACTTATATAGTGTATTATTAGGTCCCTAAATTTGCTTAAAATGTCATGTTCAAATCCCTAAATCTAGCAACCCTTTAAAAGTCTAAAAAGTAGAAAGTTCATTTGTTTTAATGATTTAGAATCGCGAATTAGACCTTTATTTTTTATGTTTTGAATTTTTTTACAGATTTAGCCAAATTAAAATGTATATCACTTTAAACAAGTTTAGAAAACTAACTTGTAAGTTAAAGGGGCAATAAGTCACTTTAAACAAATTGAGATGACCAATAAGTTATTTTAAACAAGTTGATGAGCTAACAAGATACTTTATAAGTTTAGAGGACCAATGAAGTTTTGAAAAGAAGTTGTATGAGATCTTGATGTAAAAAGCCAACCTTTTACACACCTCATCTTAACATATATGTTACTCTTTCAACCTTAACTTACATCTTTCCTTTTAATATAGGCACTTCTAAATCAGACTACTAATAATGAATGAATGTTCTCTTCGTAGATGTTGTAAGTATGATTCCTTTCTTGTTGGATATATAGTTAATCACTTCCAAATTGTGAGACTCAACCAATAAGTTAGAAATGCTAGGCAGCTGCAAGATCAAGACCCATGAATAAACTCTAGAACTTAGAGTCAAGGAAAGATCACATATTAACCCATCGGCTCAAAGGATGGCTTGGTGTTGTTTATAGTAGCGTGCTACTTTCTCTGACAGAATTTAACCTTTATTGAAGCGTTTTCTGATCTGCCTTTTCGACATGTTAATGTCATTCTTGATAGCCTCTAGTGGTTTCATGCTAGTTTTAGCAGCCTCCATAATGTGTTGACCTTAAGAGGATTCTTGACGTATTCTTAAAACACAACAATCTAGACTTCTAAACATTGAGGTTTTGGCATGAAGCAGAGCAAAAGAATTCAGTATATCTCTAATGACCCGATCCGGAGTGGATGGCGTCGGTGTAGAAGGCCTGAGCAAGGAGTGGCTCTAAGGGATGGCGATGGGGGAAGGAATGAACTGAATCTCACATCGGTAAGGGGGAGAGAGTGACTGAAGCTTATTAGTATAAGATGAGAATCCAATACACGAAGACACGTTTTAAAACCGTCAGGCCCAAGGTGTTGGATTTGGGCCAGAGCGGACAATATCTATATGGTATTGGAACAGGGTGGTACAATATCTATCAGCACAAGCCATTAAAGTCATTTTGTGACAGATTTTTTTTTGTGTGGAGAAACGTTTCCCCACAGAATGTCAAAAATTCGCCATTAAAGTCATTTTGTGACGAAAAATATTTCGCCACATGATCGCCACTATTAGACCGACATTAAAGGTAATTGGATGAAAATATTATTCGTCATAATATACAATTATGGCGAAACATTTGTTCGCCACAAAAAGCATTATTTTCTGTGGTGATTTCTGTTTTCGCCACGCTAGACCTACTTTTTATGGCGAGCATTATCCCCATTAACGTATACAAATCCACCTACTTTGTGACGGTATGAACAGAATTTTGTGGGAACATTTCCCCACTAATCGTCATACTGTTCTGTGGGGATTTCTCTTCGCCACAAATAATAATGTGTTTCGTGGAGAACATTTTTTCCCACTATTGCTACTTATCTGTGGGAAAATATGAATATCCCCACAATTCCAAGTTTTATATGCGAAAAATAAAATTCCCTCAAAAACTCAAATATCCTCACTATTATATTTATTTTTATTATTTGATTTATGTAGATATTTATTATATGTATTAAGAATGTAAATGAATTTAAATAAAATTTCAAAACAAGAGTAATATAGAGGAATAAAACTAATAAATATATATAATTAATAATAAAATTATATTAGTTACAAAAAATTGAATACACCTTTACGAAATGAGCCAAACAATATTGTGCAATTCAAGCAAGTTAATAACATCCGGACAATTACAAAATAATATATATGACTAAGTCAATTATAAGTGAAAGAAAAATAAAAGAAAATTAATCATTCGGCGATACATGATCACAATTTCATTTTCTTGCTGTGTTCAATTGCCTATTAAAAGTGAAAGAAAAATAATAAAAAAAAATAATTATAATCTCATCAACTTTAAAAGGTAGATTTGGTTGTGGCTAAACCTACAAATAATTTCAAGGAATGCTTCATTATCTAAACTGTGAATTTGTTATGGATGATGAATTAACTATCTCGGAACACAACCATACTTGGGAACTTAAATCTTTACCTAAAGGAAAAAAAGCCATTTCACTGAGTTTTTCGTATCAAACGTAAACTCGATGGTTCTATTTATCGATACAAGGCTCATTCATGGCTATAAATAAATTGAAAGCATTGATTATATCGAGGGTTTTTCACTTGTTGCTAACGTCATAAATGTACGTCTGGTGATTACTATTAAGACCTGACCTATTCATCAAATTGATATAAATAATGTGTACCTTTATGGTTTTGTGGGTGAAGATATCTATCTTTAACCTCGAGAAGGTTATTTTAAAGCCTTATCGGATCAAGTATGTAAATTATGCAAGTCCCTTTATGACCTTAAACAAGCGATCACCAATGGAATAAAGAATTCACTTCTCATGTTCTAGCATTTTGGTTTTAAACATGCCTCTTCCGATCATTGCCTTTTCACCTATATCACTTTTGATGTTTTCCTCATCCTTATACTTTGTGTTGATGACATTCTTCTTACCGATAACTCCGAGGATGCTATTCAAGGTGCAAACAACATATGCATTCTCTTTTTACTATTAAGTATCTTGGTCTTGTTAAGTATTTTTCAGTTTTGAACTTGCTCGTTATCCTGGTGAAATTTTCCTTTCTCAACTAAAGTAAATTTCTGACATACTTTCTAATACTGGTTTAACCTTCGCCAATCCTTGCCTTTGTTCGATGTAAACTTGTTTTAATTTTGATCCAGAGTTTGGTACACTTTTAGCCTATTTGGATCAACATCCTCGTTTAATAGGGCGTCTTTTATATTTAATTTTACTCGTCCTGATATTGGCTTCGCTGTTTAACAACTTAGTTAATTCATGCAAAATCCTCGCTCTCACCATCTCGATGTTTTTTATTATCTTCTTCTATATCTGAAAAGCACTCTTTTTTTTATAACGCTTCTAGTATTTTTTGACTCTCTGTTTATTGTGATGCTAATTGGACCGTTGTAGGAAAATTCGACGATCCATTAGTGGTTGTTGCATTTTTTACCTCTTTATTTTCCTTGAAAGCTAAAAAACAACCCACGTTTAGTAGATCCTCCATCAAAGTTGAATATCGAAGCATGACTTGTATTATTTGTAAACTTATATGGATTTCTTACCTAATACACGAATTTCAAGTTCATATTTCCTTACCTATTACATTTTACTGTGATGATAAAACTGCTATTTGTAATGATTTTAATCCAGTCTTCTATGAACGCATCATACATCTCGATATCAACTGTCATATAGTCCATGAATACCTCCAATCAGACTTCCTCTCCACCTTCACAATTCGACCAAGCTCCAACTTGTTAGTCTTGTCACAAAACCGCTCTCTGCTTATTCTCTCTGCTTTTTTTTTCGAAGATGGATCTCGCTTTTTCTCAACCTCCATCTTGAAGAGGGAGTATATAATTTTAAAGCATTATTATAATTTTAATTGTATAGTCTTTAATAGTCTATAAATAAATCTCATCGTGGCCATTAATAAAAGGATTAAGAATTATTTAAAATTATTTTCTCTCAAAATCCAAAATGCATTGCGTGGAAAAAAATCAAATCCATGTAAGATTTCATGTTTGATAATCTAACAAATTGCTTAACATCACTTATTTATTTTTTTCCCCAAAAAAAAACACTTATTTATTTTAAGTTTGTTTCACGATTACAATTCTTCAACAACTTAACTTATATGAAGATGAGAGAAAAACATATTAATGTCCAATGGAGAGGAAGATGAGTTAAACAATGTTTCTTTAAAGGGGAATTTGGAGTTATTTCATCTTCACGGCTGTTCAACGGATATGAGTCATGTCATCTAACAAGTTTGGTTTTGTCTTGTCATTTGACAAGTTTCTTATTTTGTTTTCAATTCTTGCATCAAAAGTTCTTTTTCCATCTATAGCATCATCAAATAATCACTTTGGAGAATGCATTCTAATTAAGATGAGAGATTTTCAAGGAAATCTCGGTCCTCAGCTAGCCGAAGTCATGGCTATCAAAGAAGCTTTAAGTTGGATTAAGATATATCGTTCCAGTGAGAAAATTCAAATTCAAGCAGATTGTCTCGTCATAGCCAAGACAATTCAAATGAGTTTAGAAGGTCCTTCGTATTTAGTTGACATTATTTCTGTTTGTATTCATTTATCATGAGATTTAGAGTTGTGCTCTCTCTCCTTTATTAAGCATTCACTGAATTCGGCTATCCATGTTTAGCAAAAGCGGTCAATTTTGTGTCTGTTCGGGGTGAGTGGGCATGTCCACCACCATTTCTTAATAATATTCTTTCATCTGATTTAAGTTAATAAAACTTGACATTATTTAAAAAAAAAAACTTATATTGTTAAGTGAAAAATTACTTATTTTTTATTAGTTAAAATATTTAACTTATATCAACTAATATTTTTATTTTAATTTTGGTACATCTTTCAAGGTAAATCACTATGTTGATTTATCCTATTTGCTTCTTTGTAAGCTTTTTGTGGGTGTTCTTCACCAACCCCTTACCTCCTTTTTATCTTCTTTTCTAGTAAAAGAAAAAAAGTCTCTTTTATTTTCGCAATCACCAAACAATCTCAGAGACTTGATAAACAATAAATTATTAATAATAAGAGTAGACTTGAGGGGCCATAGGTGTAATTTACTCCAAAATTTTCCAACGAGAAAACTCTAAAATCTATGAAGGGTATTTCGGTATTTATCGATTGGGACAATTGTGTCGTATGGCCGTTAAATATCTTTTTAAGCAAATAATTTGTGTGTAATTGTATAAATTGGGAACAATTTCATAATCATAATTGGATATGCGGAGAACCCAATTCTCATCGTTGTCATCTTTGATTTCGCTCCTTCTACTGATTTTCCTTTCCAAAATGGCTGAATCTGTTCCTGTAAATCCGCCGGCTGATTCGTCCTCAGCCGCCGTTCATATTGTCTACACTGAGAGGCCAACGGATGAAGAGCCTGAGGCTTATCATCTACGCACCCTTTCATCTCTGCTCGGCAGGTGATTTCATCGTTTTTCCTCTTTTCTCGTCAATTTTAATAGAATTTTAATAGATTTCATCGTTTTCCCTCTTTTCTCGTTTGCCTTTATTGATTCTAACTTTTTCTTTTTCTTAATTGAAGCGATGAGGCTGCCAAGGATGCTTTGGTTTACAGCTACAAGACCGCTGCCAGTGGTTTCTCAGCCAAGCTCACCCCTGAACAGGTTGAGCGACTCTCAAGTAAGCATTTCCTGTTCTTCTTCGTTATTTTTAATCTGGGAATTTTGAATTATACGATGTATTCTGCTAGAAAATTAGTGGAATTTGGGGTTTTGTGGAAATTATATTATTAGGAATTTAGCAGAAAAAGGAAGAGAACATAAAAAGTTGATTTCATTTCCTTGTATTGTGAATTTGTGATGGACGGGACATGATTAATTTTATATTGGAATTCAAGTTATATAGGGTTTGTGTCTTCAAGTGTTTGATCATCCTCCAAATCTTTGGTGGAATTAGGAATTTTGGATGAGCTGATTTTGAAGGGTTTTGGAAATTGAAATTCCATGAGGAATAGAATTGGAAATGTATAAAGAAAGCATATAGGAATAGGAGGATTCGAAATTCACTTGTATTTCAATGGCAATCTATCTTATTTTCATTTCATTTGTTTATCCTTTGATATAATTAAGATTGGGAATTTTGGGGATCAAAATGATCAAAAGGTTATATAAATTTTGTTGTGTTGTTGCAGGAGAACCAGGTGTTCTTCAAGTTGTTCCCAGCATGACATATCAGCTGCATCCAGCCAAGCCTGGCGTTGGGCGTATTCATTAAATTGCATGTGAAAGAAAGCTCAATATGACTGAATAAATGTAGTATTATACTTTGTATGTATGAACAAGTCTGTGTTGTGTTGTGTTTTGATGTTTTCAGTGCAGTGTATTGTGTGCTTAAAGCTAATTTGGATCTTTTATTTGTGATTCTCTTCTCTGTACTACTCAGTGTGCAAGATTGCTTGCATATGAGACTGTATGAGGATTGATTGGTGCTTTCAGATTTCTTCTTTAACCATGTTTGCTGTCCATGAGAAGGCTCCACTTTAGGTGAAGAGTTATTCTAGATTTACTTTTTCCAGTGAACAGGGCAAGAGGCCCTTCATAAAGGGTCCATTTTCTTTAATAATATTATTATTACTATTTTATTATTATATTTACCTAAAAAATGTGTGAAGTGTATTTCAACTTTAATAAAAAAAAAGTTATGTATAATACTAAAAGATATTGCTTTTTTTTATTAATAATAATTAAAGATTTAGTTGTGTTATATATATATATATATATATTACGAGGAAGGGCTAAAGCCCAAAATGAACGAAAAAACAAACCTAAAAACGAACAACTCTAGGAAAAACGGAACCACATGAATCAGTAAAAATTAAATCATGGATGTTAGGTGGTATGTCACACTCATGATAACCAAAGAAATAAGTTTCTATAAAATTTGTCATCGAGTCAGCAGCTTTATTGCCTCCTCGATAAGTATGCTTCACTACCACCTCTTGATCCCGAAGATGACACCACTCATTAACCAACCAAAAGAGCCCAGTAGGGGAAGAATACTTAACGGTAAAAAATCGGACAATAGTGAGGGAATCGATTTCAATGAATCCACTCCACGCCTGAAACCATGTTTCCAGACCAATGCCAACCCAAATTAGAAACTCCAAAGCTCAGAAAGCACCACACTACAAGTCCTTGAGTTAACAACAAAACCAACTGATGAGAAATATCGTCCCATGGCCTAAAGCCCATCGATTCCAAACTCTTTCCTGCTCATATAAAGGGAAAGCCCAACAAAGGAAAGGTTCACTTGGCCAAATACCCAATGATACATTAGTCATTAAACCCATTGACCGACCTCTATAAATAAATAAAAACTTCATTAATTACCTCTAACACAACCATCATTTATTATCTGTTAAATGACACATACTCTGAACCCATTTCGTCATCAACAACCAACAAAAGGCGGCTTTTAAAACGACATGTGGTACTAACACACTTTGATCTACAAACAACACAATAATAATGGGACATGCCGATAAATCACACCAACCCACCGTGCCCAACTATCCCTATCAGAACCTCACATCCAATGGTTCTAACGCCACAAGTTGGGAGGACTAATTCATGAGGAATATGGGGCCATGGTCCAAGCCCACCGATTCCAAACCCTTTTCTACTCATACAAAAGGAAAGCCAACGGAGAAAAGGTTCGTTTAGCCAAATGTCTAAAGGTATGTTAGATTTAACTCATTGTCCAACCTCTATAAATAGGAAGACTTTATTAATGGTAAAGAATCCTAATTCTTTCTCTCATACTCTCATTAATTATTTGTCTTTGTCATATATTCTTTATGTTAATGTAAACGTCATAGTATTCTCAGAGACTGATCTCTACGTAAGAGGGGAATGGTAGAAGACATTGATTGTAAATCCCATAACTCTATTACCAACTAACCATTGCCCTTGCTATCTCGGATAACTCCTCCGGCAGAATCGAAATTTGTGCTACCTTTGCACGCATCGTCACAATTCACTTTGAGCTACTTATGGAAGTGCCCGACTCAGACCAAGCAGAGAGGGTGTTTCCAATCTCCCTTACAGCATTATCCTGGAGAGCAGCCCAACAAGTTCAGTCCAAATTCTTGCTATCTAGTCCCCCAGGAGATGAGCCATCAAAAGACAATAACAGGAATACCAGAGACAGGTTTAGAGCTACTTCAATCCAAAATCAGGGTAAACAGATTGGTCAGGAGAGGAAAGGGGATCAGCCACCCTTGAACATGATCAATGATGAACTTATCCTATCTGAGGCTAAACGAAGAAGACAAGAAGATCCAGCAATAGGGAAGGAGAACATGATGGAAGGGATACAGGGGGCAAAGACGGCCACAGGTAGTACCAAAGGATCTGATCAACCATAAACCGGTCATAAGGGAGGTCCTGGTGTCCAGGGCCACCCAAGCCAATGAGTACACTGAGCTGGAACTGTCGAGGGGCGGGCAATCCTCGTACAGTTCAGATGTTAGTGGATATAGTGTCCAAATTCAAGCCTAATTTTGTGTTTTTAATTGAAGTAAAGTGCAACAAGGAGAAAGTAGAAGTAATTAAGAAAAAACTAGGTTTTGCTGGTGTCTTTTATGTTGATTCGGTTCGTACAGGAGGAGGATTAGCCCTATTTTGGAGGTCCAACAATACAATTCAGCTTCTCCATTTCTCTCGGAATTATATTGATGGTATTGTTACTTTGCCAGGAAGGGCACCTTGGCGGCTGACAGGTTACTATGGGTATCCGGAAAGAACCCGGAGGAAGGAATCATGGGTGATGATCAAATGGTTAGCATCGCTATCTACGCTATCGTGGCCCATAATTGGGGATTTTAATGATATCAGAGCTCATAGAGAAAAGAGAGGGGGCAACCATCATAACCCTGCACTTTGTAGAGGTTTCAATCAAGCAATTGACTAATCTGGTTTAACAGAAGTTGGTATGGTGGGAAGTGAATTTACATGGGAAAGGGGTCGTGCGTCGGGGAACTTGATTGAGGAAAAACTGGACAGAGCCCTAGCAAGTGCAAGTTGGCATACGCGGTTTGGTGAGGCAATGGTTATAAATGAAGAGGTATCGGGTTCAGATCACACAACTATCTTTCTATCTCTATGGTAGGGCAGAACAATCCGGAGACATGACTTCCGCTTTGAGAATTCATGGGTAAAGGAGGTGGATTGTAAAGCAAAAATAGAAGACGGATGGCAGAACGACAGGCCGGGTCAGCTAACGGCAAGGCTAAAACGATGTGGTGAGAAGCTGCTTCAGTGGGGAGACATGCTCAGGAATCAATTCAAAATTAACTCAATGAGTGCAGGTCCACGATAAGAGACTAAAGAACAGAAGTGATATGGCGTCTCAACAAGCTCTGCTAACAGTAAAAAAATGAACTCGATGAGATTCTTCAACAACGGGAAACCTACTGGAAACAAAGGGCGAAGCAACAATGGCTTAAGGATCGAGATTCTAATTCCAAGTTCTTCCATCTGGCAGCCACAACAAGGAGGAAAAAGAACTTACTTGGTCGCCTGAAGGGCACGGACGGAACCTGGCATGATTGGGATAGCGGCTTAAATCAGGTACTGGTAGACTATTATCAAAATATTTTTACATCTGAACCAGGCCAAGACGACGCCATATTGGACAATATCACTAGCAAGTTGACAAGGGAGGATAATGAAGAACTTATAATGCAGTTTACAACAGAAGAAGTGAAAGAAGCAGTCTTCTTAATGCACCCGGATAAAAGTCCCGGGCTGGATGGGTTCAACCCTTGTTTCTATCAAAAGTTCTGGAATGTGGTTGGAGAAAAAGTGACAGAATCATGTTTAAATTGTCTTAACACTGGGTCCTTCCCTGAAGAAATTCATGAAACAACCTTGGTTCTTATCCCAAAGAAATCAATTCCAGAGTATGCTTCTGACCTTCGACCAATAGCATTGTGCAATGTGATATACAAAATTCTGTCAAAGATGCTAGCAAACAGACTTAAAATAGTTCTCCCAAAAATCATATCTGAGCAGTAGAGTGCTTTCATCCCGGGTAGATTGATAACAGACAATGTAATGTTGGCTTTTGAAGTAAACCACTTTCTACACAGGAAAACTCAAGGCAAAAAAGGTTTTTCTTCTCTCAAGCTCGACATGGCAAAGGCATATGACAAAGTAGATTGGCTCTTTCTGGAGAAAATGATGTTGAAATTGGGCTTCACACCTCAGTGGATTCATCTAGTAATGCAATGTGTATCTAAAGCCAGTTATCATATTATTAACGGCTCTCATGTTGTAGGTCCTATCTTGCCGCAAAGGGGACTCAGACAGGGAGATCCAATCTCACCGTATCTCTTTCTGATAATGTGTAAAGGGTCTTTCAGCGCCATTGGCGACCCTTGAAGCTAGGGGGATTATTCATGGGTGCTCGGTGGCAGCAGGGGCCCCGTCAATCTCCCACCTATTTTTCGCTGACGACTGCTATCTGTTTTTCAGGGCCTCAGAATAGGAATGTGATGCTATCAAACAATGTTTATGGCAATACGAACAGGCATCTGGACAGAAAATCAACTTCGACAAATCGTCAATTCATTTCAGCAGAAACATCCATCCTGAAATAAGTATCCAATTGGTAGCCAGACTAGGCGTGGGGGTGGTAGAACGGCCAGGGAAGTACTTAGGCCTCCATTCACTAATAGGAAGGAACAAAAAGGAGATATTTGGCTACTTGGAGGATATGTTCAGAAGCAGAGTCAACAGTTGGAAAGTAAAATATCTGTCTAAAGCCGGCAAAGAAGTCCTAATCAAATCCGTTCTGCAATCTCTCCCATCAAGTCCTAATCATGCTTGGGACCAAGCACTTCTTGCAGATCTTTTTTCAACCAGAGACAGATTGCTGATAGAAAGAGTAAGGCTCACAGATAGAAAGGTCAGGGACAGATGGTGGTGGAACAAGGAGAGAGGAGGCGGCTATATAGTACGAAGTGGATACAGACATTTACAGTCTACTCTTCACAACAGCTCAATCCAAGTGGAAGAGAAGATGTGGGGAAGCCTGTGGACGCTACGAACTCCACCAAAAATCCGACACCTAGTCTGGAGGGCGCTAGCTGGGTATTTACCAACCCGCGAAGCATTAATCAGAAAATGTGTGGAAATTCCCTGCGAGTGCCCGAGGTGCGGAGGGCAAAGAGAGACGACTTACCACGCGTTAGTCGAGTGTCCAGAGGCGAGGCAAATGTGGTTGTTTACCCCAATAGGGGATATTAGCTTACGGTTTTCGTTTTTGCAGGATTTTTGGAGATTTATCAAACGGGAGCATGATACCCGTAACCTGGAGATGGCGGCAACGGTGTGCTGGGCTATATGGAAAGATAGAAACGCCAAAGTTTGGGATAACCGATCAGTCCTCCCATCGGTTTCATTCAGCAACGCCACAGCTTACCTAAGTCGATGGAAGCAAGCGCAATGTATAGCAGCCCGTTCGGAACAGCAATTGCCAAACATTTTATGGCAAAAACCGACACAACATAGCCTGAAACTAAACGTCGATGCAGCGGTTTTTGCGGAAAATAACAGGTCCGGTTTCGGCTTTATTTTGAGAGACCATAAAGGAGGATTTTGTGTAGCAGGAACCGGTCTAACAGACAGCACACGGGATCCCCTTATAGCGGAGGGAATGAGCTGCAAGGAGGCCTTGAGCTGGTTAAAAGGGACAAGCTATTCAAATGTTCATTTGGAGATGGATTCGCAGCTTTTGGTACTGGCGTTAAACAGTTCCACGGAGTTAGTTTCCTCATTTGACATTTTGGTAGATGATTGTAAAGCTCTAATCAATTAGCTAAATGTGTTATCGGTTTAAGAGGTCTGCGAACCGAGGAGCCCATGTGTTAGCAAGGGCTGCCGATTCTGTGTCCGACCAAGAGGAGTGGAGATCCAATCCACCCCAATTTATTTATACTGTACTGTCCCCTGATATTGAATAAATGGAACTTTTATTTAAAAAAAAAAATAAATAGATTCAAGAAATTGGATGAAATAAATTTCAAATTAAGCGCCACGTGGTTAATGGATCTCATAATACCAAGTCAAATCAAATGCCTAATAAATCATAGAAAAAGTTTACAATATGCCTAAATTTGTGCTTCACCAATATAAATAAAATAAAAAATACAAACGGCAAGAGAGCATATGCTCAGGCAAGTAAAAAGGATCCAAACAACACTCCTCATAACATATATATCATCTACTTTATTAGTATTATTATAATCACAGTTTCCTCATATTTCTTTCAAATAATTTCTACTGAAAAAAGATGCAGAGAATGGGAATTTATTCACTGTGTTGTTTGATTTTAGTGAGTTTTGTTATAAAAATGGGTGAATCTGAACCTGATTTGTCAGCTAAAGTTCATATAGTCCACACCGAGAAGCCACAGGATGACGAGGAGCATGAGGCTTTTCATCTCCGTACTCTTGCCGACGCCCTCGGCAGGTATATTTCACCCTTTCTTTTTTACTCTTTTCATTCTCTATTTTCTCGGCAGCCCCATCCCCATCCCGATCCTCATCCTTTTTTCTATAAACATTGAAGCGATGATGCGGCCAAGAATTCTATGCTTTATAGCTACAACGCGGCTGCCTGTGGCTTCTCAGCCAAGCTCACCCCTGACCAGGTTCAACAACTCTCTGGTAACCATCTCCTTCTTTCTCCCTAAACTTTTCAATTAAATCAATTTTAAATAGAGGTTATTTTAATAGGTCAGAAATTAATATAAAATATATGATTGGAGGCGTGAATTTTTAGTTCAATAGGTTCATAACATTGTATTAGAGTATCTTATACCAAACAGTAATTTGTGGAATTAAAAACACCTGATATAATGAATCTGTGTTGTACACGCTGTAAGTATAAAAGATATTATGTGGAGATTGTGTCGGAAATTAATATAAGATACATGATTGATTGAGATTTAGGAGAATATGCAAATATGATAAATTTTATGTTGATGGTGTTATTGCAGGAAAACCAGGCATTATTCAAATTGTTGCCAGCTCGACATATCATCTGCACGGAAAGTCTGGAAAGAATAAGATTAGACGACCTGGTGGGGTTCGATACTGAAGTTGCACGCAGAGCCTATCTATATCACTTAATAAAATTTCTTAATTACTACGCTCTTTCTGTACTGCTTTATGTTTTTCCTGCAAGTGTAAGCTCAATTATTTATTAATGAAAAGATGGGAATTAATGACATAGTATTACAATAAAAAAAAACCCCGAATATCGTAATCGCCATATCTCTGTCGGCAAAATGGTTAACTAACGAAATGATGGCAACAATAGTGTTTTAGATTTTTCGACAATCTTTTGACGGAATATTCTGACGATTTTCGATGGAAATTTATACGGTTTTGTTTCTGCTAGAATACCATTCCAATACTTTATATGTAGTAAATTTATAGCCTCATTCTAGAGAAGAGTATAATTTATAACATCATTTGTTCATTCCTCGTTTCAATCTAGAGGCGAGCTCCTCCATAAATGCATGATAAAAGAAGCGTATAATTTATAACTCGAACATCTTATTGTAAAATAGCTTATATATGAATACCGTAAAGTGAAAGTAACATGATTTAATCTATGGTGAAACAACCTAGTTTACATATTGTGAGCTGTCGGACGCTCATGGATAGCTTTCCCCAGGAGTTGGATTGTGTTGCTTCTGTAGGGTTTTTCTTTCGATGTTATTTTTTAGGAGAATCTTATCGTGTAGTTCTATACTTATTGAATACCTTGAAATTCTTAGTTTTTAAAAGATAGAGTCATCACCCGATTCCAACGAATTGGGTAAGATTTGGTAAAGCTGGCCCTGGGAGAGTACTATGGGTGACAACGGTCCGTGGCAGGGATGGAAATGCATTTTTTCTGTCCCTAATATTTACAGGGACGGCTTAGGGGAATCCCCATAAAATGATTCGGAGATTTTTTCATCCCCATCCCCTTACCATGCGAATCCCACGGATAACAGAAAATCGTCATACCCAATAAAATAATAACATTAATTTAAAAATCTACTTAATTTATATATCAAAACCACACTACACACCAATCGTTGGTTGGCGCAGTGGTAGCATGGGGCTGCCCTTGGTAGGGCGGTCTCAGGATCAATCCCCCCCAACGGCGACTGGGAGGGGTTTAAATACCGTAATCCTTAGACCCGCCCCGAATCCGGATTAGTCGGCCAATGTGGTTCGGAGTACCGGATGGTTTAACAAAAAAAAAAACCACACTACACCAGTTTTAACCGGTTTCTGTTTTATAACCCGTAAAATGGTTATAAATCAGTAACCATTAACCTAAATACTGGTTACAGAGTAACCATTAACCTAAATACTTTATTCACTGTTACTTTTTATTTTCACATACCTTGTGTTGTGGTATCAATCATAACATGATGCATTCAATTAAAACTTTAATAATCCCAAATCAAACATGTCATAATTTCAATTAAATATTTGAATCGTTAGAAATTAGAATTTGTATATACTTTATGCACCTAGAACAACCATTTTCTAGAAAATTAATAACTTTTGGTAAAGAGATAAGTTCAACCAACAGATTATTACATTTTCGTTTATAGTTGAATTGTATATATTCACTAATACTTGATGTTTTCTTCTATTCAATTCAGTACTCTCCCTCCATACTCTAATTAATTAATATTAGGATAGCTTAATAGGTTTGTAAAAAATAATATTATTCAAGTGATATTTAAAATTAATAAGTTTATTTAGGGATCTTTACAAATATTTTTCGGGAATCTCTACGGAAATTTATACGATAACTGAGCGGGGATCCTACGGGGCGGATATAGCAATCCCCATCTCGATCACCATTTAGGTTTCGAGGACAAAATTTTCCCCGTCTCAATCCTCATCCCTAATTTTTACGGTTATTCCATGTCTCCGTCGGTTCAAATACTCATAATTTTCGGATAATCTTTTTCCTGTTGCCATCCCTAGGGACTACCCTACCTTCCAAAGAAGGTTCATGGATAATTACCTACTTTCTAATGGTTAAACGTATTTAAACTTTAGTGAATGGATTTTTCTATGGAAAAATTACAAAACTAGGTCAAATGGGAGGCCCATTTACATATTTAACCCATTTACTCAACCTATTACATATCTAGACTCATTTTGTGTGACTTTTCAAAAATACCCCCAATATTTACGCGCGGCTCGCCCCATCCCGTCTGACTTCGCATATTCCATACTATGCGAAGTCTGCGAAGTAAATGTTTGGGTTTGCTTGATGAATTTAGTTCGCATATGCGAAGCCTGGATGTGTTTTGAAGCTAATTCGCGAAGTGGTATATAACAAAAAAGGGCAAACAACAACGGATTCTAACATTCAAATCATAACATTATCAAAATTTACAACAAGATTGCCACAATGAACTCTATTAACTAATCATTTCAAAGTGAAACTAACTAATCCGGTACCAAGATTACGCATCCGCTTCAAAATTGGCACCATGGGATGGACGTGTCCCATGGTGCACCCCGAGATTGACACAACCTCTCCTAACGAATCATTTCAGGAGTCAATGTGTCAATCTTGGGGAAGTTCATCCCTATACAGGAAGGAAAATCATCTTCCCTGCAGCCCAGTACGCCGCCTTCCAGAAAGGGATGTTACGTATTCAACCATCTACAGAAAAAATTAACCGTGTTAGTTATGAAAAAGGACGATTTTGGATTCGCGAAATGAAAATTAGCGAAGCATGCGAATGTAAATGTGCATGGGAAGAGGTGATTTTACTTCGTATAACGATTTTTTCGCGAAGTCTGCGAGGTCTGAAATGTGACTATCTACGTCGCATATCGATGCTTTCGCGAAGTCTGCGAGGTCTGAAACGTAAGGATCTATTCGCAGACTTCGCGAACTAATAGATTCGCGAGGTAGATCCATACGTTTCAGACTCTTTCTCTTCGCAGAACGTCGCGAATTCATCGATTCACGAAGTAGATCATCAAGTTTCAGGCTCGTTCTCTTCGCAGATCTCCGTGAATTCATCGACTACGCGAAGTGAATTCATGGAAAACGCAGAAAAAACTGCAGATACTTACATTTTTCGCTCTTAACAATATGATAAACTGGGAAGAACGACGAAAATAACGTAGAATAACCATTTCTGGAATGGTAACAAGAAGAAAGAAACCAATTAACGAACATGAAGATGAAGAACCATGGCTTCGTTTTCTAGGGTTAGGAAGTTGCAGAATCAAGAGATGAAAAGAGAACTTCATTGTGATTTGGAAACATGGTGCAGATTTCATGCAATTTAAAGGCAAATAGGAAGATCAAAAGTCTTCAAATCATTAATGGAGGAGCCAAACCGTTTTCGCGCACCAAGGAGAACAGGGGAGAGAAACCGATAGAGTGAGGGGAAGTGGGAAGGGTAGGGGTATTACGGGAAAGTCACATAAAAACAGTCTAGATATGTAATAGGTTGAGTAAATGGGTTAAATATGTAAATGGGCCTCCCATTTGACCTAGTTTTGTAATTTTCCCTTTTTCTATATTTCTAAGTTGATTTACAGTAATATACATCTATATGCTAATATAGTGTGCACCAGGGCGGATTTAGGAGGGTCAAAGGGGCATTTGCCCCCCACCCCCCTCATCCGTAAAAAAAAAATAAAAAAAAAAATTTCAAAACGACGTCATTTTGGTTGGAACCAAAACGACGTCGTTTTGATTTAAGGTTTTTAATTAACAAATAACAGCAGCATCGCTGCATCCGCGATATTATATCGCTTCTTCTCTCTCGCCCCTGCTATCTCTCGCCTTCTTCCCTTCTCCTCTCCCACACAAACGCGGCGACCACTCCTCCTCCTCTCCTCCTCCGTCCGACGATGCGCTCCCCTGCCTCCGGCCGGTCGGTGTCCACCACCATCATCTCCAACCTGCGGCTGCCTCTTCCAGGTTAGTTTAACTTCTTTTTCTCCTTTAATTTAAATTTTAGGTTAAATTCATTTTAGGTTAATGGATTGATAATTTGTTTGTTCTTAATTTTAGGTTAATGGATATTGATTGATAGATTGTTATTAATTTTAGGTTATTCTTAATTTTAGGTTAATAGATTGAAATGGTTGAATTAATTTGGCATTATTGATTGAATTGATTTGGTATTTATTGAATTGAATTGAATTGATTTGGTATTATTGATTGAATTGATTTGGTATTATTTAATTGAATTGATTGGCTGAATGACTGTTTGGTAGTATTTAGCTCGAAGGATATCTTCATCAACATTGATAATGAAGATATTTTGGATCGTTTTCAAGCTATGACAGATCGTAGATGTCAATTGTCACCTTCTAATCGTCGATTTACTTAGCATTAGAAGTTTTTTTTTTTTAAGACATTTTGTATCGAATAGCAATTATGTACTAAAGTATATTTTTTTTCAATTAATGTTATTATCTAAAAAAAATTTACATAGAGTTTTGCCCCCCTCCCTCAATTCCTGGATTCGCCACTGAGTGTGCATGTACTTGTGAAGATATAAAAAAATGTTTTATTTGAAATAATTAGAAAGGGTTTTATTTTAAAATACTTAAATAGTCTACATGGTAGATGAATTGGTCCACATATACCGTTTTAAAGGCGTTTTAAAAATATCGATGATTCAATTCCAATCTTACCATTCGAGGGTCCTGTAATTAATTTGACTTGAGAACAAACAGCACCATAATATTCATTGCTTTGAAGAATCTTCTGGTTCTTCAATGAATATCTACGTCCATTTTCTATAATTTTTCTCATCATTATAGAACTAAGATGACCTAGTCTGTCATGCCAAATCTTATAAGTATTTGAATCGGTGAACTTCTGCTTTACAATGATTTGCTTCAATCATATTAATGAATGTGAAGTATAAACCAAAAGATAAAGTATTAAATTTTTCCTAACATATATTTCTTCCCTGAAATTATATTTGTACATAAAGACATTCTTGATTTCCTTCACTTAAGTTACAGTCTCAATATGATATCCATTTCTGCAAATATTTTTGGAACTTAGCAAATTTATGTGAGATTTTAAGGAAAATAATGCATTATTTATAATAAACTTTGTTCCTCTTGGTAGGATTATATTGGCTCTACCGGATCCTTCAATTAATTTTGTGTTACCAGATATTGTAGCAATGACTCATTCACCATTTCTTAAAGAAGAAAAATATTTTGCATCTTTAAGAATAGTATGTATAGTGACACTATCCACAATACATATATTTGCTTCATTTATCTTGAAATTAATTAATACCGGGGAAGAATTCATGTTCTTCATTGAAGAAAATAAGAATATATTATTATTGATTCAAAATGAAAATTACATAAATAAGCCTGCCGCTCTCTAGGTTTTCGACCTTGCTGCCTCACCTTTCCTTCATCAGCCATCAGCCGCCGACTCCCTATTCCCCTTTTCTTCTTCTCCTCCTTCTTCGGCCAAATATCAGTTTTCCCCTCCTTTTCTTTTTCTTCCGACTTCTCACAGTAAGGTTCAAGTTGTTTCTATCTAGTTGAGGAGGAAGAAGGAAGCTTGTCTTCCTTCTTCCTCCTCCCCTGTGTTTTTTTCTGTTTTGTTTTTCTAGTGTACTAGTTGTGTTTTCTGTTGGTTTGCCAGTTTATTTTGCTTGGATCTGATATATTTCATCTGATCTCTGGATCCGGTTGAAGTGCATCGGTTGGTTAAGATCTTTGCTTTTGTAGCTGCTTCTGTTGTAGCAAGTGCAGAAAAGGTAGATATTATCTGTAGATCACTGGATCTACGGGATTGCAAAAGAAGGAACGTAGATCCGAAGTTTCAGAATGGTTCAAAAGATAAAGATTGGACTACAGTTGCTCCGCTGCGAATCTGGGGTTACGATAAATATATGATTCAGTGGTTTTCTATGTTAGTTGTACCTTTTATGGCCTGTTTTGCTATTTTTAGTCTTTTTTTTCCCGTGTGGATCATGTATTAGGCTTAGCCTATATGTATGTGAGGTTTTACTCCTTACTCTTTTCACGTTGTACTAGCAATCGTATTATCTAATGAAATTTTAGCATTCCTATATAAAAAAAAAATTACATAAAGAAAAATACAATACATAAATAAAATTACAAGTAAAACACATGACATTAATTATTTTTTTCGGTGGGTGCAGTAGAGAAGAAATCTGTCATATCCAAATGAAATATATTAATTGGGACATCTCCATCAAAGACACACTTAGTTTCAATATTTGTGTCTTGCTTCTTCATCGATGCTTGATAAAGTAAAATCAAATGCTTTGCCGTATGACATGTACGTGACCAATGAGCAGTCATTTTTTCACTTCTGGTAGGAATTTGTATTTTTATTATTATAACTACAATAGTTATAACCACAACCATGTCCACCATGACCATATCCACGACATGTCCACGACCGTGACCACGGTCGCGACCATGTCCACGGTTATTATTTTCATTATTGTATGATGTTGCATTCACTTTCAGAAATGCGGTCGATCCGATAGGACGAGACTCATGATTTTTTTATTAAGAGCTCATTATTTTGTTCTGTTACAAGTAGATAAGAAATTAACTCATAATTTTTTTTTTGAATCATTTCTCTCTATATTGTTGTCGCAGAAGCACATATGCATCAAAAGTAGAGAAAGTTTTCTCTAGGCTTAATACATCATTTGCCCCATGAACTTGTCCAAAAAGCTTGATTAGCCCTCTGAACTTTCAAAGTGTCCTGATAGCCTCATCAACTTGCATAAAATGTTCAGTTAGCCCTCTGAACTTGCACAAAATATAATCTATTGATCACTCGGTTGCAAAAAAAAGTAAGTTAAATGCGGAAGATATATTGCACTTGTCTTAAAAAAAAGTAAAACGATCAAAATCGCAGTATGTAGTTCTAATATTAGAGAAGACAAGTTGTATAGTTGAGCAAGTAATAACTTCCTTTTTAATCTATTTTTGAATTATGTAATAACATTCAAAGATGCGTGGAATACATATTCTGCATTTGACTTACTTTTTTACAACCGAGTTATCAATTGATTACATTTTACACAAGTTCAAGGGCCTAAATGAAGGGCTATCGGGACACTTTGAAAGTTCAGGACACCAATCAAACTTTTTGGACAAGTTCATGAGGCAAATGCTGTATTAAGCCTTTTCTTTAATATAAGTTCATCGGTAACATCATCTCCACACAATGTTAATTTCGATGTAATTTTAAAAAGTGCAGAATTATATTATGTTATTGATTTAAAATCTTACAACCAAGCATAACGAGTTCTTGGTAATATGACCAACTTCTGGTTGTCATATCTTTCCTTTAAATTTTTTCAAAGAACATATGAATCTTTTACAATCAGATATTCTGATTTTAGCCCTTCGTCAAGATGATGACGGAGAAAAATCATCGCTTTTATACGATTTTGCAAATTGGCATCATTTGGTTCTTTGATAGTATCTCTGAGACCCTTGGCCTCCAAATGGATTTCCGCATCCAACACCCATGTAAGATAATTATTCCCGAAAATGTCAAGTACCACAAATTCAACATTTGTAAGATTTGACATGTCTAAAATATGATACAAACAATTGTATTAAAACATAAAATTATAATATGTAACAATTAAAAATTAATTGAGAACTTACTTGAGATTAATTGGAAGAACAAATTTGTATGAAATTAATCGATCGAGCAAAATTGTGCTGATAACGTATCATAAAATTATCGAATTATAGTGTGATTATAACCATAGTTATATGTACATTAATATATATGCATATATATAGATTAATATATTATAATAAAGAACTTAGATTGAGACAAAATAATAAGTATGTGTATTACAAATGAGGAGATAAGCTTATTAGAAGACAAATGTTGCAAGTTATTTGAAGACAAATGTTAATGCTTGAGCTTATAAAACAAAAATGTTAATGTTCGAGAGTGATTTGGAGAGAGTGATTGGGAAATAAAATTGATTTGATGCTTACAAGTGTTTATTATATATATACTAAAAGTATTTTTGAAAAATATATAAGAGTAACTTTAATGGGTATTACAAGTTTGTTACTTGTAACACCCATCCATTAGACACCTTGTAATATTGGTGTTACAATTTGTGGTGAGTTGCAAACTGAAGCAACACACTAAATGGATCCCACTCTGGCACTATCTCTTAATTTTCAGAATCCCTGCATTCTTTTTTATTAAAAAATTAAGTAAATAATTATTAATTGAATAATATATATAATTATATGATAAGTGGGCTCTAGTGTAGTAACGAAGAAATAAGAAATATAGTGGGATGTCTCTTGTGGGTGTTTCTAATAGTGAGGTGACACAAAATTTGTAACGTACTAAGTTACAACCACTATACATGCTCTAATAGAAATATCTATTTAGGTAGCATGTAATATTGTGCACATTCATTAATAATTATTAACATTTAATTATAATTATTCATAATAATTTGGGTAAATAATTATAAAGTCTCTATGTTTTTATCTAATATTCTACTTACTCCTTGTGCTTTTAGAAATAATTATGTAGTCCCTCATTTTTTGTTTTTGTTAACTCCTTAGTCCTTATGCTTGGGTCAATGGTCAAACTATACTAAATAAATTTTAAAATATCAAAATTACCCTTTTTTATGTTTTTTTTTGTGGAAACAGGAAAGGAAAAAAACAAACAAAGAAAACCTAACTCGGGATCAACCTGGGAAAGTTGACCCTGATCCTATCTTCTAAAAGAAGAGACGAGAGAAAGGAAGGAGGCTCAGTAAGGGTAGTGACGCCCAACAACCCTGAATGACCAGCCGCCACCAAGCGATCAGCAACCCGATTTTGCTCTCTAAAGATGTGGCTGAACTTAATGAACTCAAAGGAGGAGCAAAGCCTTTTAATAGCTCTGATAAGGTTACGGCTATTCCGACAAATAGCATGATTGTCTGAAATCATATTGATGGCCTCCATGTTATCAGATTCAACAGATAACATCTTCAAACCCAGATTCTTGGCAAGCTTGATACCAGAGAGAATACCCCAAAGCTCAGCAGAAAAGAAAGAGCCCAACCCAAGATTCTGGGTAAACCCAGACAGCCAGGCGCCCCCCGCATCTCTAAGAACACCTCCGGCAGCAATCTTCCCATCATTGAGGCAGGAGCCATCTGTATTTAACTTAACCACCCCTTCTCTTGGCCTGCTCCAACCAAGGAGGTGGACAGCTTTTTTCTGGGTAGAGCAAGCAAGGGAATCCCCTTTGAAACTCTCAGTAATAACAGAGAGTTTTTTCGAGAAGAACTCCACCAAGTTAGGAATAAAAACCGTTTTATTACCAAAAATCTCCTCATTCCTCCATTTCCAAATTTGGTGACTGATGATAGCAAAGAAAATGTCACCATGCTCCATGTTAGCCAGTAAATTCCCACTAACACCCTCAGAGAACCAGTCATGCTCTGAGTGGGCAAGGAAGGAGGGAAGAATATGGTGTGGGAGGATTTTTTTCCACACCTCTTTACTCTTAGAACAGTCCCTAAGAGCATGGCACAAGGTTTCAACATGTCCTCTGCATCTACTGCAAGCTCCTGAAGCCACTAAATGCCTTCTGTGCCTATCAGAGTTAGTAAGCAACCTGTCCTTAACCCCTAGCCACAGGAAGCTCCTAATATGGTAAGGGACTCTGAGGGCCCAAATGGATTTCCAAGTATCAGAGAGATGGTCAGACCCGTTGGGAGAAAAGGCTTCAAAGGCCGATTTGCAGGAATAAACACCATTGTTAGTTAGGGCCCAGCAGTGCCTATCCTTGTCCTCCTCTTGATTACTAATCTTCACCCCCTAATCCTAAGGAGAGTATCCAGGTTAAAGAAAGTATCAAACTTGGACCAAATCCAGTCCTCCTCGGAGTCCACCACATCGGCAATCCTCCAATTACGGATAGTAATAGGCGGAGGGGATCTACACACATCTAATAACGGTTTGTCTCCTAACCAGGTATCATTCCAGAAACTGATTGAATTGCCATTACCCACCTCCAGGCCAACCCCCAAGCAGAATTCTACAAACACATCGCTAAGCCCTTTCCAGAGGAAAGAACAATTGGCAACTCTCTCCTTAGGGCCCCCAAAGATTTTGTCTTTTCGGTACTTACCACAGAGAAGACGAACCCAAAGAGAGGAAGGGCATTGCCACATTCTCCAGAGGAGCTTTATTAATAAGACTTTGTTATTATCCTTCGCTTGTCTTATTCCAAGACCCCCCAACTTTTTTGGCTGGCAGACCTCCTTCCAATGGACAAGGTGAATCTTTTTCCCCTCCCCAGACTCTCCCCAAAGGAACCGCCGGTTAATCTTGTCAAGCTCATCAAGAACTGGCTCCGGCAATCTGCAGGCTTGCATGATATGATTAGGAGCTGCGCAGTTGACCGACTGAATAAGGGTTAGACGGCCAGTCAGGGAAAGAGAATTGGCTTTCCAACTAGCACACATCCCATTAGCTTTATCCAGAGTCTCCTTAAACGAGGCTTTGGAGACTCTGTCACTATGGAGAGGGATCCCAAGGTACTTACCCAAAGAGTGGGTAAGAGGAATACCAGAAAGATCACTAAGCTTTTTACAAACTCCTTTATCCATATTTTTAGAGCAAAGCATCTGAGACTTTTGGATGTTAATCTTTTGGCCAGAAGCAGCACAGAAGCAATTAAGGATATCCATAACCACACCAACTTGCTCCTCATTCCCTTCCACAAATATCATCACATCGTCAGCGAAGAACAAATGGGTAATAGGAGGGCAAAACTTGTTGATGGACACATGGTGGAGGCTCCCCTTGCTCACAGCTTCTTGAATCAGGTGAGACAACCTCTCCATAGCAATGACAAAAAGGAAGGGGCTCATAGGATCCCCTTGAAGGATTCCCCTGGAGGGAGAGAACTCATCAGACATATCACCATTGATCAAGACCTGAAAGATAGGAGAAGAGATACAGTCCTCGATCAATCTCCTCCAGCTATCCGGGATACCAACTTTCTTCAAACTATCCAGAAGAAAACTCCAGTTTAAACGGTCATAAGCTTTCTCCAGATCCAGCTTGAGAGCCACAATCCTTTTCTTACCCTTCTTCATCTTCATGGAGTGAACCATCTCCTATGCAATGACCACATTATCCATCATTTGCCTGCCAAGAACAAAACTGCCTTGATTCTGGCTGATAATCTCAGGAAGAATACGCCGGAGTCTATTAGCCACAATTTTAGTGATAGCTTTATACAACACATTGCAAAGACTAATCGGCCTCATTTGTAAAAAGGAGGAAGGTTTATCCACTTTAGGGATAAGAACCAGGAGGGTTTTATTAACCAGCCTAATATCGTTGGACCCACCAAAAACACCTTTAACAAAACTGTAAATTCCTTCTTTCACAGTATCCCAGTGTTTATGGTAAAAGCAAGCAGGAATACCATCGATCCCCGAGGCCTTGGTCGCTCAAATGCTAGAGAAGGCCAGATCAATTTCTTTCTGGTCAATAAGGTGGAAAGCATCCTTAATAGTATCCTCCTCCAATCTAGGAAAGGACGTACCAGAAAGAGCTTTATCCAGATCCACCACATCTTCTTTAAAAAGGTCTTTATAGAAGTCAAGGGCCAGGCGACGAATATCTTCATCCTCATAGACCCAATCACCATTGGAATCCTTAATAGCGTCGATACGATTCCTCTGCCTCCTAATAATAGTAGAAAGGTGGAAAAACCTGGTATTCCGGTCCCCATCCTTAATCCAAGCCTTTCTAGATTTCTGGAACCAAAGAAGCTCTTCCTGTCTAAGCACAGCTTCTAATTCGTTCTGGAGAGATCTAAGATGACAGTTCAGACTGTGGTCAAAGCGGGTCTCCAAACTGCGTTGAATGCCTTCAATTCTTCTCAAAAGTTTATCTTTCCTTCTGACAATGTGGCCAAAGATGTTTTTATTCCATCCCACCACATTTTTCCTAAATCCCTCAGCGGCAAGGAGAACATTAGAATGAGGCTGCCAATTGTCTTTAACAAAATTTTTGAACTCAGGATGGGACTCCCAGGTAACCAGATACCTAAAAGGTCTATTCCCTTTAGGCCGATGACATTTCACCAGCTTAACGAGGATAGGAAAATGGTCAGAATGACGGAACGGGAGATTTAGCACGTTAACCTTGGGGAAACCATAAATCGCAGCCACATTCGCATAAACTTTGTCCAACCTAACAAACACGCTATTCCTTTTCCAAGTAAACTTATGACCAGCGGCTCCCAGGTCAGACAGCCTGCATAAATCCATATTCTGCTTGTGATTGAGACACCGGTTAACATAATGATTACCCCCCCTTCTGATCACTCATAAGGGCAATATCGTTGAAGTCCCCAGCCACCATCCATGCATCCACCATGCTAATACTTATAGAATACAGTATCTCCCACAGCCTCTTACGATTAGCCAAAACAGGATCGGCATAAACAAAGGTGACAAAGGCAGGTTTATTACCAGGGTAGCAAACCTTACTATGAATGAATTGTTTATCCATACTGATAATATCAATTTTAACACGACCTGGCTTCCAAAAAAGCCAGATCCCCCCTGCCCGACCAGTAGCTTCAGATCTGACACAACTCCAATTCTTAAACTTTTTAACCACCTCATCTGCTTTAGCACCACTAACCTTGGTTTCAAGAAGAGCAAAGCAAGAGGGGTTAAATTGTTTAATTAGATCATTAACATGGATGCGGGTAGCCTTGCTAGCTGCACCCCTAACATTCCAAACAAAAAAGTCCATCAGATCGGAAGACTACTGACCCCAGGCACACACCCTAGATTAGGTATTTATTCGGGGCTCCTGAGAGCCTTGAAGAGGTACCAGCAGGCCCCCTTTTATCCCAAGAATCCAAAGACTTTTGGTTCTTTTTAGGGTTAGCCTTGGGTTTCTTCATATTCAACTTATTGACTCCCATAGATTTTCCAATTGGGACCTCAACCAAAGTTTTCAAATTACTAACCTCATTAGTCATCCCATTTCCTGTTGAGCCAATGATTTGGGAGCTCCCATTGGCAACAGCTTTGGAGACGAAAAGAGGATTGACATATTCACCTAGGATGGTGGCTGGCTCGGCGGATTCAAGGCCTGGCATACTTAACTCCATATGATCATTAGATAAGTCAGAGTCCTGTCCATCCTCTTTAGCCAGGACACCAAACCTAGACCCAGATGCGGATGCTGATTCAGCACTAGCACCAATCCTGATATCCGGGGGCCTGACCTTGATCTCAGGAGCAATTTGGAGAGATTGCATCTCCTTGCTGATATCGGGAGTATGATTCCGAACAACATTTGCACGTGGCTTCCTTCTGACCGACCTTTTGGCCAGCATCCATGGCCCAAAATTCCTCCCTTCACCTTGACTCTCCTCAGTTCTAACAATGTTCGTCACCACCTCCTCAACCACATTCCTTCTTCTAGGACAACCATCGTAAGTATGGCCAAACATGCCACACTCATAGCATATATTGTGAATACCTTCATATTCAATATGAAAGACCTTATTCTGAACGCAGAACTTAGACAGAAGAGGCTTAGCAAGATCAATGTCAATACAAACCCTGGCAAACTTGCCTCTCACTGCCCCAACGGTAGTTTTGTCTACATGGTGAACTTTCCCAACAAGTCCACCAATTTTATTAAGAAATCTCTCGCTATAATACTCAATAGGCAATCCTGGGAATCTAACCCAAGTGAGGATCCTATTGACAGAGCTGTCATGAGGATTAAAGTTTGGAACCCAAGGCCTTAAAGCCAAAACATGATTGGAAATTATATAAGGACCTCCGTTAACAACGACATTAAAATCCTCCGCCTTTGTGAATTTGATGACATAATAGTCATTTTCCAGGTCCGTAATGGTAACCTTCCCTTTCTTAGCCCATTGAGCCTGGATCCTTTGGGCAAAGTAATTAAAGCTAGTTTCCACTTGGATCTAAGGATTCGCTTGTCTTCAGAGGACAGACGGATCACCGGACACAGCGGGTCCTCTTGCTCTCCATCCTCGACATCAGAGTCGGAATAGATGTCCTCAGACTCATCCTCGATAGTGTCCTCCTCCATCATGGGTTCCTCATCAACCATCCCCAAAACCTTGTCTCTCTAGGAGGAATTCCCCTAATCTTTCTTAAAAATAAGATTTTCTCTAGTGGCCACAAATTGATTCAGACCCGGATTAGCACAAGCATCAGGTGACACAGCCTGGACCAACGCTTGGCATTCCAATACCGCTGCCGGAACACCCGTGGCAGCAGCGGCAACCCCCTCCGAAGCCTTGCCTTCCGCAGCACCTGGCGCCCCCCAACCAGCACTAGGGCGCCGCATGCCCAAACTCCCGGCAGCAGCGTCCTCAGCGCAAGGGTGTCGCACGCCCAAGCACCCGTCACCAGAAACCCCAACCGGCAGCACCGAAACCTTCGACGACTCCTGCGCTCCAGGCGGGACTGCGAGCAACGCACTGCCCCAACAAGCCCAAGCGCCGCATCAAGGACATCGCGATCCCAAGCCCCTCCTGCTCCCCGATCCCCTATCCCGGCGCCGCTGCCTCCTGGATCCATCCCATCGATCCCTTGCCGAGCCGCCCGACCCCTCTCCCGGGAGCGCTCCCTCACCCGCTCACCACTCACCCTCCTCTCCCTAGAAACCCCCACCAAACTCGCATCAACCCCCTGCCGATACCCCTTCCGACGCCAGATCCGCAGGCCGTCCCTCACCAGCCGCCCGATCTGCCTCCTCCAGCTCCGATCTGCCCCCATCGCCGCCCCCCTCCATAGCCCTCCTAGCCCTAGGTTTTTCTCTCCCTTTTTTTATGTTTTAATAATAAAACATCTATTTTTCCTATTTTATATTTTTTTCTCTTTTTTCTACATAATCACAATCTCTCCAATATAAACTCCAATATAAAGTAATTGATTTATTAATTTTTATACAATTATAAAATTTTAATTTAATAACGTAAAATTTATTGACTAAAAAAATAAATGAAAAATATTTTAAAAATTATTAAAATAGGAGTAAGACTATCATTGTAAAAAAAATTATAATTCTAATAAATTTTACGAATGAAGAAAACGAATATGATTTTTAAAAAATTTATAATAATATTTAATGTTAGTTTAAAGATATTATATTAAAAATAAAGAAAAAAAATAATTACAATTTAAGAAAATTAATAATACATTTTTTCAAGTATATTAATTTCGGTGTACATGTAGTTTAAAAACTTCAATAAACTTATTAGATTAAATTTGAAACTAAAAGATAAATTTTGTTATGTATATAACTAGGGGTAATTTTGGACTTTCATTTACAAAACAAATAGAAGAATTAAAGAATTGATTAAGATAAAACTTAAGAACCTTATAATAATATGATGGACCTACTAACGTATTAAGTAGAAACATAAAGACCTTATAATTATTTACCCTAATAATTTCATTATTAATTAAGTATTACCTCACATATTTTAAAAAGGTTTAATATATGGACAGCTCAAAAGTTGTTTCAAAAAATTGATTGGTCCTAACTTTATAAAATATCTTTTTAACATTCTCAACTTATTGTTTCAAAAAAAAAAAAATCATTCTCAACTTGTTTAAAATTTAAAATAATATGTTTGTCTTTTAGATTTTTTTAAAGTGGCACATTGGTTTTGGAACTTGCTTAGAGCATCTCCAACTTGCTTAAATTGACTCTTAAGTTAAAATTTGAAGACAGCCTCTTAGTGGTTCCTCGAATCACTAAGAGCCTCTCCATCCTCTCTATTAATAGAGAGCCTCTCTCTACCTCTTAGTGCCTCCTAACTTTATTGTTTATTAATAATTTATTATTGATGTGTCTCTCTCCTCACACTATTGGTAATGTAACAATAAAGAATAATTTTAATAATAAAATAATAAATAAGGAGTGAATATAAAGAGCATTGTTGGAGATGATATATCTTAGCCACTCTTAAATCACTAAGAGTCAATTATTTATATTATTTATAGAGAGCTCACTAAGAGTCTCTTGGAGATGCTCTTATCCATTATTCATTTTAATTTATCTAAATTTATTAAAAAATTCAAAACTTAAAAAATAAAGATCTAATTTATGATTTAAAATCTTTTAAAAATAAATTAACTTTTTACTATTTTTTTTACATCTTTATAAATTTAAAAACTTAATCATAACATTTTAAATACATTTAAAAGACTAATAAATAAGTTTAGAAATTAATCAAGTTTTTTAAACGTGGTGAAGCTCTTAGCCCAGTGGTTGAGAGCTTACCTATGACTAGGGAAGTCATGGGTTAGAATCACATCCGGATCTGGGGGGCGCAAATTTAAAAAAAAAAAAATCAAGTTTTTAAACAAATTAAAAGAAAACTGATTAGTTTTTTTATTATTATTAAAATACTAAATTTCATTGGATAAGATTAGTATCAAAATAAACATTTTATATTTAATTGATGTTTGACCAATAAAAATCCAATATGGCACTTAAGTTCAAATAATAGTAAATTAATTTGTTCGATTTATTTTGTTAAGGTAAAATAAAAAATTAACATTTCATAATTAGACTTAAAAATTTGGGGAAATCAGTACCTTATCCTATTATTAAACAAAAAAATAAGAAAACAAATCTCAGATTAACATGGCGCTTGCATTTGCCATTAACAAAGAATAAGAGCAGGAAACAATTTCAAGAATTCCTCAAAACCGAAAAAATATACAAAAATTCAGCTGAGATCCAAATCACCAGATGAATGAAACTACAGGATCATCATCAAAACCAAGGTCTGCACGTTCTGTTCTTCCATATCAGACCCCAAGACTACGGGACCATTACCTGATTGGCAAGAAATTGGGCCAAGGCCAATTCGGCACAACCTATCTCTGTACCAACAAGGCCACAAACAAACAATACGCCTGCAAATCAATCCCTAAGCGGAAGCTTCTTTGCAAAGAAGATTATGAAGATGTATGGAGGGAGATCCAAATCATGCATCACCTCTCTGAACATCCAAATGTGGTTCAAATCAAAGGTACCTATGAGGATTCTATGTTTGTTCATTTGGTTATGGAGCTTTGCGCCGGTGGAGAGCTTTTTGATAAGATCGTAGCCAAAGGCCATTATAGCGAGAAGGAGGCTGCTAAATTGATCAAGACCATTGTTGGTGTCGTTGAGGCTTGCCATTCTTTAGGGGTTATGCATAGGGATCTTAAGCCTGAGAATTTCTTGTTTGATGTTCCTGAAGATGATGCTCATCTTAAGACTACGGATTTTGGGCTCTCTATCTTTTATAAGCCAGGTTTGTTTTTTCTTCTCTTTTTGAATTCCTTTCTCGTTAATTAGATTGGTCCTCGTGTTTGTTGATTGTTAGGTATGCTAGATTCGGACAGATACGATTATGATCGATTAGAAAAATATATTGTATTTGGGCATTTCTTGCTTTTGTGCTTTGCATGTGACTTTTCTTTTCTCCTGCCTGTGCATTGGGATCCGATTGGTTATTTAGACATTTGTGGGGTTGAGCTGTTCTGTGCTTTCATTCTGGATATTCTTCCTACGTGTTTATGTTCTTGTTTTCCTTTAAATGATTCTAATCTGCTATTTTGCATTTGGAGCATTTCTGCTTTTGTCGAATAAGAAGTTCAGTTGGTATTTTATTTCATTCCTTTCGTCCTTTTTTTTTAAAAAAAAATTATAAGGATTTTCCATGGCTAAGAATGTTGATTTCATTCTTTGTATATATTTAATTCTATTATATTGTTATAATTAACCAGTTTCTTCAACAGTTGTAAGAATCTGTGAATGCAATCAACTATATATGTTTGTTGTATGCTTTAAAATTGTGTGAATCAGTATATAAGATGCGAAACGCGAAATTCATTCAACAAATGATACTGTTGTTTTATTTATTTTGCAAAATAAATGATTTCACATCTATCTTGTTCCAAATACGATTTAAGGTGTCAGAATTGCTAGCATTTCTGAGGATGCTTAAGTGATTATTTCCCTGTAAAAGTCATTTCTTCTAGTGGTTGAAAATATCTTGATGTCTGGGAAAATGGAACTTCATTTTCCTTATATATTTCACTTTTCAATGACTCAATTGTTGGATACTTTTCTCTTCAGGACAACGGTTTTCGGACGTAGTTGGAAGTCCATATTATGTTGCACCTGAGGTTTTGCTCAAGCATTATGGACCTGAAATAGATGTCTGGAGTGCAGGAGTTATACTTTACATCTTGTTAACTGGAGTTCCTCCTTTCTGGGCAGGTAATGACCTTTATCATTGATTTTTATCTCTCTCAGCAGTTCACAGATGCATCTACATTTCTATCCTTTATCTTAGTTTTTTTTTCTCCATGTGAAGTTTATTTTCTTCTCCCCTATTGCAGAAAATGAATCAGGAATTTTCAAACTGATCTTGAGAGGCAAGTTGGATTTTGAATCTGAGCCATGGCCCACTATCTCAGATAGTGCAAAAGATTTGATTCGAAAGATGCTTGAGCGGGATCCAAGAACAAGGATTTCTGCTCATGAAGTATTATGTTAGTTCTTTCATTATTATTATGATCAAATTAGTTCTATAGGTACTATAGTACGGATCTTTATAAACTGTTATGAATTGATACTGACGAAATTTGTTTGTCTTAGGTCACCCGTGGATCGTGGATGACAGAATGGCCCCTGATAAACCTCTGGATTCTGCAGTCTTGTCACGTCTGAAGAAATTCTCGGCAATGAATAAACTTAAAAAGATGGCTTTGCGCGTATGTTTTTATCCATATTTTTCGTATTATATTCTTGAATTAAAGTGTATTTTGCAATAGTTATTTGATATCAATTTATGGATAGAGCTACTGAGTTACTTCAAGTATAATTGGATAAACTTACATGAGAATGAGAATATATGATATAGAAATAATGACATTACTTGTTGTAGGAGTAGAGTAATAGCGTTTAAATGAAGTTTTTCTTCTAGAAGTTGGATTGGAAAAAGAAAATCAATTTGATTGACTAAGATTTTTTCTGTGAATATAATATTTAACATATGTAATTTGTTTATTTTATAGTTTTTGTCATACCAAAATGATTAGATTTTTACATTTCAAACACTATCTCCCTACTGCATTTACTTTATATATTTACTCTTTCTATGGAAGTAAACATTTGGTCCATTATCCACTAAGTTGTTGCAATGAGAAAATCCTTTTAACAGGTCATAGCAGAAAGGCTGTCTGAGGAAGAGATCGGTGGTTTGAAAGAGTTGTTTAAAATGATTGATACAGACAACAGTGGGACAATTACATTTGAGGAACTTAAAGAGGGTCTGAAGAGAGTTGGTTCTCAGTTGATGGAATCTGAAATCAAGGCTCTAATGGAGGCGGTAAAATAAAAATATTTTTTCAGTTGTGACTAGTAACTGAAGATGACTTTTTTTATTCTGCTACTTGATTAATTTCAATGACTTTTTGTTCTCACATGGGGAACATCTACAGGCGGATATAGACAATAGTGGATCAATAGACTATGGTGAATTTATTGCTGCTACTTTGCACTTAAATAAAATGGAGAGGGAAGAGAATTTGCATGCAGCCTTCGGCTATTTTGACAAAGATGGGAGTGGTTACATAACAGTCGATGAGCTTCAACAGGCTTGCAAAGACTTCGGCCTAGATGATCTTCATCTGGATGACATGATCAATGAAATTGACCAGGATAATGTAAGTCTCTTCACGGTCATATCAAGTGATTTCCTTATTCTTTAATTCCTTTAGCTTTGTGATTTTGTATCGATGTATATAGTGGTAAAGGATGCTTTCCGCGGACCTAATTTGTCATGTATATAGTGGTATTCATGTTGATGACACTTGCCATTCTGTTGAGAAAAACGAAGCTACTTTAGGGAACAATTTTCGCCATAGTTTATAAAGAAACGATGTTGCTTAATACATTAATATATGTTTCTGTATAATATTAGAGGTTGGAAATTGAGTTTTGATTGCTGTAATCCAGTTGTTATTTGTTTCTCCATTTGAGAGAATCCTTATGGTTATGTGAATGGTATTTTCCAGGATGGACGAATCGACTATGCGGAGTTCACTGCAATGATGAGAACAGGAGATGAAGCAGGAGTTGGAATAAGCAGAACTATGAGAAGCAATCTCAACTTTCATTTAGGTGATGCTTTGGGAATTAAGGATCCAGAAAGTAGTGATAAACCAACTGATTGAATTCTTGTGTAGTTAAGCAATTTGCTGTACGAGGGAAAAAAAAAAAAGGTGCAGCTAAGTTATCAAAAAGTCTCATTTTTGGGTTTTTTTTTTTTTTTTTTTTTTTTAGTTTGGTAGGATTTTGTTGGTCTTAGTTTTGGTGAGAATAGTTTTTTATAAAGCTGATACTAACCCTACTGTTTGACAGTAAGAATGCAGCTATGCCAAGATTCTCTTAACTGCTGAAAACTTGGGCCTTTTCTCACATTTTGCTTTAGTTGATTTCTATTTAAGGTATATTGAACATACGCATGTATTACTAGAGATGACAAGCTTTTGGAATAACATCAATTTTTCTTCAATGTTTGAGACATTAACTTTTCAAGATTGAAAGAGCACTTAAGAAACATGGGTTCTTCATATAGTTCTTGCTTTCCTCTCTTTGTTGTTTGTTGATACCACGACTCCAACCCGAAACACAAACACCTCTGCTTTGTCAATGTCTTCATCACTGTTGGAACAAATATAATTCCCAGAACCAGATTCCGACAATTAACATCGTCTACTCATCACATTCACAGCATCCGGCATCATTGATTTATTGCAGAACATGGACACAGCAACTTGATAGAGATTACTCATAGATGGATAATCACTATGAAATGAACTAGTGGGGTGAATTCTATTCCAGAAAGACAATAGAACAGTAACCTTACAAAATAGACTTAATGGCTAAGCAAAATAAACCCAGGGACACAGTCCACAAGACTAAATGAGTAGTACTGGCTACAGATCATGATTTCGTCTTCTCAATCATGATTTCGTCTTCTCAAGTTGCTCCCTTCGCACCTCTGGCTTCCCACTAAACCAACCACTGTTTGACCTATTCTCCTTCGTTACTGTATGTGTTGCTAGCGCATGGGTCAGCTGTAAAGATTCGGCAATGTTAACTTTGAATCTGATTGGCAGCGACGGTTGCACTGAACGCGATTGATATGCCACCTCCCCAATTCGTTTTATGATCTGAAACGGACCATAAAACCTTGCTGCCATTTTCTGATTAATTCTCATTGCCACGGATTTCTATCGGTGTGGTCGAAACTTTAAGTATGCCCAGTCTTCCTTCTCAAATATCACTTCTCGTCGACTCTGATCCACTCTCGACTTCATTGCCTGTTGTGCCTTGTTCAAATTGAACTTCAACTGAACTAAAGCAAGTGTTCTATCCTCCAACTCCCTTGCAACTATCTCGACCCTCACTTCTCCGGGTACAAACTGAAACGAGGTTAGGGGTTTACGCCCGTAAACTACCTCGAATGGGGTCATGACGTCTGATGTGTGGTATTAAACCAAAATTCAGCCTATTGTATCCAATCTGCCCAAGTTTGTGGCTATTCTACTACAAAACATCTCAAATATGCCTCCAAACATCTGTTTGTAACTTCAGTCTACCCATCAGTCTCTGGATAATAAGCGGATGACAGTTGCAATTTCGTCCCTTGTAGTTTAAACAACTCTAACTAGCACAAGCTCATAAAAATAGGTTCGCGGTCGCTAACAATTGCATTAGGGATGCTACAAAAGTTGAACAACTTCCTTTGTAAATAATTATGCTACTGATTTAGCCGAATATAGATGCCTTAAAGTAAGAAAGTGGGCATACTTGCTCAGCCTGTCCACCACAACCAAAATCGAATAAAACCCCTTAGACTTGGGTAATCCTGTGATAAAATCCATTGGTAATTCAGTCCACACCACTTTTGGAATTTCTAACGGTTGCAATAGCCCCACTAGTGTCAGAGCGGAAGCCTTGACCCATTGGCAAGTCTTACTCATCCCTACCCAATAGACATTTGCAGTCACATGTTTGTAAGTCTGATAGAACCCAAAATGGCCCCCAATTGGATACCAATGAAACTCACGTAGCAAGGAGGGAATTAATTGGATACCAATGAAACTCATGTAGTAAGGAGGGAATTAAGGGAGAATTGGATGAAATGACTAACCTGATTTTGTACAAAATAACGCCTCCCTACAATTTAAACACCGACTTGGACGACGGTTCCTTGAGGAGGGCTTCTCTTATCTTGATTAATTATGGATCAGTTTCCGCCTTTTTAAGAAGTTGCAACCCGTCTTCCTATTTAGAATCTGAATTTATCCATTAGAGTTCACCATACTCCTCACGTCGTGATAATGCATCAGCGGATGCATTTAGTTTACCAAGTTTATAAAAAGTGTCAAACTCATAACCTATAAACTTTGTTACCCAATTCTGTTGGTCATGTGTTGTTATGCGCTGATTTAGGAGATGTATTAAAATATTTTGGCCAGAGAACACCCGAAACTTTCTGCCCAGCAAAAAAGGTCGCTAGTGTTGGATAGCAAGAGCCAAGCCCATGGTTTCCTTGTCATAGGCGGACTTTGCCAAGTTTCTATCCCATAGAGTGTTGCTAAAATATGTTATCAGTCTTGCTTGTTGCATTAAAAATGTGCCCGCTCCTCGCATGGACACATCACATTCGATGTTGAAAAGTTCATCAAAGTTTGGTAAGGCGAGGACCAATGCTTGAGTAATTGCCCTTTTTATGGACTCGAAGGCTGTTCGAGCATCCTCATTCCACTCAAAACCATTTTGTTTTGTGAGGCTAGTTAAGGGCCTCACAATTTTACAATAGTCGGTGATAAATTTCCTATAATACCCTATTAACCCGAGGAATCCATGCACGCCCTTCATCGTTCTCGGGACTGGCCAGTCAACAATTGTTTGAATCTTCATGGGATCCATTTAAACTCCTTCGCCATTGATCACATGACCCAAATATTCCATGGTTCTCATCCCAAATTGACACTTCTTCCGATTAGCCACAAACTGATGTGTTTCGAGGACTTTTAAGACTACTTATATATGCTTCATATGCTCCTCCTAAGTATTGTTGAAAATCAATATATCATCGAAGAAAACAAGCACGAACTCCTAAAGAAACGGCCTAAAGATGCCACTCATTGTTGCTAGAAATATAGTCGGAGCATTCATCCATCCGAACGACATGACGAGATACTTGTAGTCACCGTTGTGTGTTCAGAAGGCCATTTTCTCAATGTCGTTGCTCTTAATTCGTATTTGATAGTAACCCGGTTTGAGGTCTATTTTGGAGAAATAGCGAGTCCTATGTAATTCTTCTAACAAATCATCAACAATTGGAATCAGGTACTTGTCTGGGATGGTCACCTTGTTGGGGGCCTGATAATCCACACACAAATGCCATATAGCGTCCTTCTTCTTCACCAAGAGGATCGGGCTTGAATAAGCATTATTGAGGTTCCAAATTATGGCCTGAGCTAGCATACTTGTGATTTGTCCTTAAATTTCATCTTTGTGGTAATGGGGGAAGAGGTAAGGATGGACACGAATAAGTTCACTCCCTAGGACTAAGGAGATGGTATGGGATGTCTTTCTTAGAGGAGGCAGGCCCTTGGTTCTCCAAACCCTGACTAAAATTTGTCCATCAATTCATTCAATTTTTTTCCTCTGTTTTTCTTCCCCTTTTGCCACATATTTCTGCTCTATTTTCTATTGCCTTTTTCTCATCTTCATCTTCCTTTAACCATAATTGTAAAGCGGGTGGCTCCCGACGACTTATACTCGAACCCGCAATCTCCACTAACTGCCCACTCCTTCCAAAATTTCATGCTTCCTAACTTCCAATCTTTGCAGGCTTCTCCGAACGTTCAAAGCCACTCAATTTCGAGGATCAAATTCAAATTCTCCATATCTGGTACTAGAGCTTTCATATGACAGTCAAAGTCACCCGTACCAATTTTGAGCTTCGGACATTGTTGAGATACCTTAACTCGATACCCATCCCCCAAATGGATAGTCATCCCTCTTCCTTATTCCCATTGTAAACCCGGAGACTTCACCAACCATTGAGATATAAAGTTAAGAGTCACTCCACTCTCGACCAAGATTGATATGGAGATTCCAGAAATTGTACCTGTGAATTTGAGCGTCTTCAAGTCTTCATCAGCACTACTAGCCATTCCATTCCATTCCAAGACTTGAAAATTGTCATTCCCCTCTCCTTCATTGCCTTCTTCTCTGTTAATGGCTTCTTCCACGACTATTTCACCCTATTCATTTACCTCTTCATCCTTTGAGAACAACAAAACCCTCAATATGGCTTCTGCACAGCAATGTTGCGGGGAGTTAGGTTGTGCGCATATGAAGTAAAAGCCTTTCTCTTTCTATCATCCAACTATGTTTGGGTGCATATGTTTGGTTCCCCTGTTGTGTACAGTTGAGGAGTTTTATGCTATCAAAGATGAAGAAGAATTTAATCTCACATTCCCACTTCTTGCCCCACCCGAATTATTTCTTTCATGCCCAAGCCATCTTTCTCTTCCCGTTTTGAATTATTAGGCATATTTACATTAAAGCCTCTCCACTATATCACGTGAGCAGCCACACCATTCTCTTTCATTCCTGAATTAAAACCTAGGTTAGCAATGCCGCCTCTTTTCTCTTTCAAGATGGTGGAGTCTGCTGTCCGAGCAAGTTTTATGGCTTCTAAACGAGTCATTTGATGGTGCATCCTCACTTTGCTATGGATTTCTTCTTTTAACCTATAATTCCCTCGCATGATATCTCATACAAGCACGTACTTACAAGTCTCAATCATTTTCATTATAAAACTAAGTCTTTTAGTTTCATTTTTTTTCTTAAATTATTTTCATTACTGTTCACAAATTCTTTTACCACATAATTATTTTTATCTCAATTAACTTAATGTATATCAACTTCAATCACATATAAACATTTTGTCACTAAATATATGTTATCTTTTACATATTATACATAGGAAAGACTTTGCAATTTATAACACATATTCAAGTCATTATCCTACATATCACAAAATAAAATACATCAAAATACTCAAAAATGCATAGGCCAGAATGGATTGTCACTATCGGTGCGACCCTAAACGAAAAGAACTCCACCTATCCTGTAAACATTTTTTGGCAAGGAATGAGCTGCTTATTCAATAAACATATTACAAATATATGTATACAAAAGTAATGTAAAGAACATAAATAAAAAAATATATCATCCTTATCGAGTTAGCATTATTATACGGGTAAAGTACGAAAAAAATGCTCGTGGTTTGCCTTATTTGCAAATAGAGGTACGTGGTTTAAAAGTTTACAAATAGAGGTATGTGGTTTGTTTTTTTTACAAAACAAAGTATATAAAATTAAAATTTTAAGTAATTGATGACAATAAGAATGTTTTTTGATTTTTTTTTTCAATTACATTTATATATTGACAAAACATAGATCCAAAAATCAAATTGCAACTATGTAAAATGACTTAAATATCAATTTAGTTCGTAAACTGTCAGATTAGTAAAAAACGTGAAATTCCATCATATTTTTTATTTTTTCGATTTAGGAAGTTGTTTTTTCGGAGGTTGTGTTTTGCTGATATGTAAGAACAATTTTTTTGAAGATAAAAATGTATTTAGTTGTAATTAGAACTTAAATGTGTAATTGTAATACTTTGTTTTCTAAATAAAATATACCACAAACCTTTATTTGTAAACTTTTAAACCACATGCCTCTATTTGCAAATTGGGCAAACCACAGATATTTTTTTCGTACTTTTCCCTTATTATACATACATAAAACAAAGTCACTCACTTAATTCACTTATTACGATAATCATTATTTGATTAATATAGGCCCTACTTTACTTAAATGACATGTGTAAAATGGTCTTTGACCCAATATGTATCCTGGCTCACTAATGCGAAATACAATCATTTATACTATGGAGGAGTTGAACTCAACCCATGTAGTCTGCTACGCATATAACTCAATATATGTTCTTTCGGCTCACTGATTCGAATAACACTCTCAAGTAGGATCATTTCACATATCCATATAAGCAAGCTCGAGTTCTTTTCTTATCCAACCATTATTCAGTTCAAATATATGCATAAGGCTCAACATGCCATATTTCAGTTCATAACATCATAATTTACTCAATCATATAAATCTCACACTTAACAAGTCATAAGCCACAATACATTTACACACATATATAAGCAATATGCTTACCGTTGCACTCGACTTGATCTATTCTATATGATCGGGTGTGTAGTTTAATTTAACTGTGACATCGAACTTTCCAAAACCCAATTATATCTAAAATGTTTTCGGTGTTAATAACATAATTAAAAACCAACCTCCAAAAAACTACTAACAACTAAGTCTGTCATATCTATAAGTTAATCAAAATAAAAAACTATCGAAGTGTTTAAAATGTTTATTATATTACTAACACGGTTATAAACGACTAAACAAAATATATAAAATTGTTTCAGTTTATTGACAATTTATTTGAAGCTTCAATATGACAATCAAATTTGGGGTTGTTCGTTTTAAAACAGAACCGAACATGATATTTTGGTATAGTTATATTTCGGTTTTACATATTATTCAATTCATTGTTAATGTCAATTATATTTCGGTGCGGTTCAGTTTTGAACTGATACACATGACAAAACATGTTTATTCAAATTTCATGTTAGATAAGGGTAAATCTCACCTTACTTGGAAACATTAATGATAAATTTATACAATTTGATATGGTAGGGGTAAATTTGTAATTCCTAAAATTATAGGGTTAAATTTGGACCTTATCCCAATGTACTATGAAATATTATGACATATTAGATATTAATCTGGGAATGCGGATACAGTGATCCGAGCCCTTGCTGACGAGGTCTGATACTCTAAACGTTCGTCTCTGCGCCGGGAAGGGTCCCTGTGGACACTCCGACGATCAAGACAGTTAGTAGCTCAAGAGCGTCTATTAATCAAAATGAATGAGAGTTAGAAAGAGTTACCCGCCTCTTACTTCCCAGATGAGCTGTGTATTTATAGAGGGTGCTCGGGCTTTGGGGCCCCCTGGGCCTTGGGGGCCTTCTAGGCCTTGGGGCCCTTATTCATATCCCGAATCATGTAGTCCCCCCGCCGAAGAGCCAAGTCGAGTATTTAATGCGAGAAGATTCAAGATTTGCAACTGTTTCTTGTCTTGATAAATGGTGGAAAACTGTAAGAAGAGTTCGTTGGATTAATTGAAGAAACCTTTGGGACTACTGCATGCGTTTTTTGTTTGTAGCGCCGCATTAATTGCGTCTGTAATTAAATCCCCCGCATGCGCCGTAAATATTTCTTGAAAATATGCGCGGTGCCGGCGCCTTTTACCCTTCTGCTATAAATGTTAGAAAGGGTAAGTAGAAAACTTCTTATTTCTTCCTCAAACTTTCTTTGGGAGAGTATTTGCCGTTGTTTTTTATTGCTGTGGGTTCTGCCTTCCTCCTACGATCGTGCCGGCCCACCCTCTTTTGTTCGTGCTCCGTATATTTGGTGGTCTTTTGACTATCGTTGTTCTTCGGGAGATTCCTCGCGTCAGTTTGTCGTAACTTTTTTCTAAGGTTAGTCGTATAATTTCTTGGCTTTGGCTTTGTGTTTTTCTTTGTTTTATTTCATCTTTTCTGGGGAGGGGTATTATGTCAGAGGGTTCTTCACGGGGAGCCCTAAGCAGACTGCCGCCGGTTACCCCTGGTGACTTCACACTTCGTGACGCTTCGCGGACGCGAACAGTATCGCGAAAAAGGTGAGCGGAAAAAGAGAGTGAAACTAGCGGAGTGGCTGGTGAGATGAAGAAAAGAAAGAAAATCGTCGCTCGTCCACCGCCTACCGTTGATCGTCCTATCGGAGGCGTTGCTGCCGGTGTTCTAGAGGTGGTAGTGGTTGTGCCGGAGGGTCTGATTACCGCGGAGTGGCCCCTTGCCGCGATTTACGATGAAATGCGCGAGAGGGTGTGGACTCGATCTTTTGAGACTTCTAATATCGACGGTAAGCGCTTTGAGAGAGCCGAGCGTCCTAAGAGACCGGAATCCCTTTCAGTGGAGGATGTGTATAGTATAATCATCTCAACGGACCTACCGGTGATATCTGCGGTATATCGACTCGGGGAACCCTATGAATTAGTTGCGCTGGGCGAAGAAAATCGAGCTCACTCTGCGGGTGGCGCAAATGAGCTCATCGTTTACGAGGAGCAGTTTGAATCGGGGATGCGGCTGCCGCTCCTTCCCTTTTTTGTAGAAGTGCTGAAGGAATACGATCTGTGCCCCGGGCAAATACATCCGAACGGATGGAGAATGATGGTCGCCTTCTACTCTTTGTGTCGATCTGCCGGGTATCGAGCAACAGGTTTGGTTTTTCGCGACTTTTTTAAACCAAACAAGGGGCATCGATCTCAACATGTTACTTTCTCCCACCAGAAGTTCAAAGTGATCGGTGGTTTGAAAGATAAAGTATCTGAATACCAGCACCGCTATTTCTTGGTGAGGAAGCTCGACGGAGATTTTCCTTTTAGGGTGGTATGGAATGAAGACCCCATGGATTCCAGGCGATGGCTGAAAACTCGCCCGAAGCTGCCATCCGAGGAGAATCTGGTGAAATATTTGAAAGATCTCCCGTTAGATAAGGATCATAAGCAGGATGTAGATGAGTTAGTTCGTCATTTCCTGGCCGCCGGTTATTACATCTGGAATCAATGGCAGATGGCTCAACTTTCGGGGTGGTCGGTTGCGGATTTTGAGAAATGGAAACGGGGATATAACTTCAAGGCTGGAGAATTGGCGGAACTGGAGGCGATCTCGGTGAATGTTGCCGTTGTAGGTGAGGGGCTGGGGTTTTAACTTGCTTTGTGAATTATGTTGCACATAATGCTCTATTGTGTATTCGAAATGCCTTAGTGTACTTTTTCCTTCTGTATTTGCAGGTCCAGGAGATCCCCGCGTCAGCATGGACTTTGACCCCAACGAATTCAATGTTGGTCTGGAGACCGCTGATGAGGCGTTCGGAGGAGCTTCGGGTTCATTGGCTTCATTTTCCTCGCTCGAGGATGTGAACCAAGTGGTGCAGAGTATGGGAGGGGTTCTTGATGCGCGAGAAGATGCTGACGGAATAGTCGACATTCCGCAAGGAAAGCCCGTGAATGATCCAGCTGCCAAGGAGCTCGAGGGCGATGTGGAGGTGATCATCATTGAAGAGGAAAAAGGCGGGAGTCTGAATCGTGGGGTGCTTGCTCGAAAGCGAAAAAGGGATACGGGGAAATCTGTTTATGAAACTGGGGCCGGGGAAGAGCCTGCCGGGAAAAATGCAGCTGGGGCCAGCGAGAGTGCTAGGAAAACCTGTACTGATGGCGGGACCGAGCTGTCTGCTGACGTGCCGGATCGGGTAGGAGATCATCCGGAAATGGTTAAGAGGATGGAAACGAAAATCTCCAAGTTCAGGGACTATGTCATGAATTTATCGGTGCACTCTGATATGATGACCTCCGATCTAGCTCGGGCGATGGCTCGTGTTGCCAGGGTTCTTGGGGAGCACCAGCGGATGGAGGGGGTTTCAAAAATGAACCTGGGCCTGGAAACCTTATCGGCCCTTGGTGTGGTGGGTTTTCCTATCCGCACTATTTGCCTAGATTTATCTTTCATGATTTTCGTCTTTAACTTGTGTTATTTTATGTAGGCTATCCAGAATGCAACCAGGGTTTTTGACATGTGCGTTAATGATGATCAAGTCTTTCGTGATATGGAAAACGCTCTGTGGAGATCTGTTGGCGATCTAGAGGACGCAAATAAGAGATTGGTAGCTGCGGGGGAGCTTCTGGAATGTCGTAGGGCCGAGATTACCGTTCTGTCCGAGAAACTGAAAGTAGAGACGACCGGTCGAGTGGAGCTCTCCAAGAGGTTGACACAGGATGTCGAGGAGATTTATGCGTACAGGGTGTTGCTCAGGATGGCTGTTGGGTGGACTCGCCGAGTGGTGGAGAATCTGAAGGAGAAAATGGGACAGGCGACAGTGCTGTCCACGGAGAACGACTCCCTTAGGCGACAACTGGAAGTTGCACGGAAGGAGGCTGCTGATCTTCATGCTCTCACTGGTCAGCGCGAGGAGAAACTCATAAAGCTGGATCGTATGTTGCTGATCACCGCTGCTTACTCCGCAGGGTATGAGGTTCCTCCGGAGGTGATCTTTGCTCCGAATGTGTACGACAAAGCTGCCCAGGCGAAGGCTGTCGAATTTTGTGGTCGTTTCAAGAAGTAGTAGTAGGTAGTTGTACTTTGCTCATTCGCTTTTGCTTTCAAAGATGTAATGATGACCCGTACAATCTGAATCTTTTTTGTGATATTGTGGTATTTTAATTATGTATTCTGCATGTTGATTTGATTGGAGTTCATTGTGATGTCTTTCACGTCCTTTCTCCGTCTTGCTATAAGTAGGAGCCGGATTTTTTTTGTGGACTTGCAATTTCTCTTTCGTCTTTTTCTTTTCTTCCTTAACCAATCTTCTCGGAGAAATGTCGCTTCGGGACGTTGTCGATCTAGCCCGCGTGTTGGAAGTGCAAAAGGCAATATCAGCGATGCCACATCCCTACGTCTATTGTCCTCCATCTGAGGATCGCGATCTGGAAAGGAAGGCTAGGTATTCGTCCCCTGTTTGGATGAACCGGGACTGGGCCTCTCAACGAAGGAAAGTGGAGAGTGAGAACTCCGTTCCCTATACTGGATCTGTCACCGATTCCTGTGAGGTAGCTATTAGCGCGCTCTCTTCGACAGAAAAGAAAATATGGTCTCATGAGGGCATTGGGTATCTCCAGCCCGATAAGACCGTCGCTTCGGTGCTCAATCCGCATCCTTCCTGGATAAAAAGGCTTCTAGCTGATGAGATGGAAAGGGTGATAAACTTGCCTCATGAGACGGAGTACCGGTGAGTAGGGAGCCATGCTTCACCGACGCGTCCGTATGGATCGACGTTCGTCGATCCCATCAAACCTCGAAGTGTGGTTTTCTTAGAGTTCGCGAGGCAGGGTAGTCTTGGTCCCGTTCCTGCTAATCCTAATCACCGTGTGACACATGTGGGCAAAGCCTGTTTATACCATAGACAGAACGACCATAATACCGATGAGTGTGTGCACTGGAGAGCGATGCATCAAGATTTGATGGACGAGGAAGCTATCCCGAACCCTGATTGTCCTTGATCTACCTGAATGTGTTGGGTTTGTGTGTGCGTTTGTTGCAGCCATAGGTATATTTGTAATGGCTCTTTGTAGCAGGAGTGATCTTGTTGTAGGGGTTTGATAATTCTAGTTGACCTTGTTTATGTAGTTTGTGAGTTTATCTGAATCTATCCGCTTTGTTTGCGAAGATTTCCAAAAATTTTTATGCCGACGGGAAAATAGATGATCGTTATTGATATAGGGAACGTCGGATGACTTTGCAAACGTTCGAGGTGCTCGAGAAGCCTTATGACAACACTTGAATGTTATGTGGAGATGCTCTAATGATAACATTCGGGTGTTATATTTGGATGCTCGAGGAGTCTTAGGATATCGTTTGTATGTTAAATGGAGCGAAGAACGTGATAGAGTTTTGCTTGCTCAAAATTGTTAACAATATGGGATTGTTAGACGATGTAGGAGGCGTTCGATATGATCGAAGAGCCTGATGATAACATTTGAATGTTTTGTTGGCGGAGAACGCGATAGAGTTTTGCTCGCTCAAAATTATTAACAATATGGGATTGTTAGACGATGTAGGAGGCGTTCGATATGATCGAAGAGCCTGATGATAACATTTGAATGTTTTGTTGGCGGAGAACGCGACAGAGTTCTGCTCGCTCAAAATTATTAACAATATGGGATTGTTAGACGATGTAGGAGGCGTTCGATATGATCGAAGAGCCTGATGATAACATTTGAATGTTTTGTTGGCGGAGAACGCGACAGAGTTCTGCTCGCTCAAAATTATTAACAATATGGGATTGTTAGACGATGTAGGAGGCGTTCGATATGATCGAAGAGCCTGATGATAACATGTGAATGTTTTGTTGGCGGAGAACGCGACAGAGTTCTGCTCGCTCAAAATTATTAACAATATGGGATTGTTAGATGATATAGGAGGCGTTCGATATGATCGAAGAGCCTGATGATAACATTTGAATGTTTTGTTGGCGGAGAACGCGACAGAGTTCTGCTTGCTCAAAATCGTTAACAATATGGGATTGTTAGACGAAAAGACGAAAATATCTTTATTAATCATAATTCTCGTGTACAAGCTATTGATAATATTTTTTTAACGTTTGGATATTCCAGCTATTGTCGTAGACCGTCCCATCTAAAGAGGCGATCTTGTAAGCGCCATTATGGAGAACAGTGTCGATCTTGTACGGCCCCTCCCATGATTGGCCGAGCTTTCCTTGAGCTAAAAGGGATTGCGCAGCTGCGGCGTCTCTGAGCACAAGGTCTCCGACTTGAAAAGTGAAGGGGCGAACTCTTCTATCGTGATAGCGCGCGATGTTCTGCTTATGGGCCATGATATGCAATAGAGCATTAAGGCACTCCTCCTCTAGTCTGTCGCTGGCGTCCCTAAGCTCCGCGCTGTTGTCGACTTCTTCGAAACTGGTTTGTCGGGGGGAGCGAAAGATGACTTCGGATGGTGCCATTGCTTCTGCCCCATAAGCGAGGAAAAAAGGAGTGCGTCCTATTCCTGTATGAGGGGTGGTGCGGTATGACCATAGGATTGCCGTAATGTGATCGGGCCATGCCCTGCCTTGGTCGGATAATCGCACTTTGATTCCTCGAAGGAGCGTTCGGTTGCTTACATCCGTGAGGCCGTTGCTCTGAGGGTGAGCCACCGATGTGTACCGTCCTTTGATGCCCCAGTCAGCGCAAAAATCGCGAAACTGACTACAGTCGAACTACTTCCCATTGTCAGTGATAAAGGAGTGAGGGACCCCAAATCGGTATATGATTGTTCGCTTGAGGAAACTGATGACGTTGTCGGCGGTTATCTTGGCAATTGCTTCAGCTTCGATCCATTTGGTAAAGTGATCGACCGCCACGACAACGAAATGCTTTTGTGCCAAAGCCATCGGGAAAGGGCCGAGCAGGTCGATGCCCCATACCGCGAATGGCCAAGGTGTGATGATACCTTTGAATGGAGCTGTCGGGGCGTGATGAGTATTGGCGTGTAGTTGACATGCCTGACAACTGCGGACTAGACGCATTGCGTCGGAATCCATGGTCTGCCAGTAGAGCCCCTGGAGCCGGGCCTTCTTCGCAATTGTTTGGGCGCCCTGATGCGAGCTACAGACGCCCTGGTGAATTTCCTTAAGACAGTGATCCCCCTCTTCCTCGGATACACAGCGCAACCAGGGATGCGTGGCGGATTTGCGATATAGTAAGCCATCATGCAATGCATAACGCCAAGAATGCCGGACCATGAGGGATGCCGCTGTCCGATCTGTGGGGAGTGTCCCATTCTGAAGATATCTGATAATTGGACTTCTCCATCCTCCTACCGCAGCGTCTGCTGAGTCGATCTGCAGCGAGGTCTCGATGCGAATGGCCGGGGCGCCTGCAATTTCGATTAAGGTGAGCGGGTCATTGGACCGTTCGCCTACTGTAAGAGCGGCGATAGCGTCTGCCTCCTCATTCTCCTCTCGTGGTACTAGCACTAGGTCAAGGGTTACTCCTTTTGTCCTGAGGTCATTGATCAGGGATGTGGCGAGGGCCAGGTACTGGCACATTGTTGGGTCCTTTTCCTTGTAAGTGCCGCTGACATGGCTGACGATAAGCTTTGAGTCCGAGCATATCGTTAGCCGTTCATTCACTATTGTTTTTGACAGTCGAAGAGCGGCGATCAAGGCTTCATATTCGGCCTGATTATTAGTGGTCGAGAAATCGAGTCGGACGGCGTACCGCATGTGGAGATTGCCGGGTCCTTGAATGGCTATGCCAGCGCCTGCTCGTCCTGGAGCGTAGGACCCATCTATGCTCATAGTCCAGATATCGCCAGCGCGAGCCGTCGCTGTTGTAGGTTTGGTGATAGAACAGCTGGTGAATTCGATGATAAAATCGGACAGTGCCCGAGCCTTGATCGTCGTGCGGGGCTCAAAACGTACATCAAACTGGGAGAGCCGAACGGACCAGTTGGTGATACGATCGGAAACCTCTGGTCTCTGGACGGCCTTTTTTAGCGGATAATTGGTTCTGACCACAACCGTATGCGCTTGGAAATATGGTCTCAAATGTTCTGAAGCTTGAGTGATAGTGAATAGAGCTTTTTCAACCTCGGAGTATCGGATCTCAGCTCCCTTCAGCACTTTGCTCAGAAAGTAGATTGGAAAAAGCTCCGTCCCCTCTTTTTGAGTCAAAACGACCCCTACTATTTCATCCGTGATGGTGAAGTATAAGTGAATGTCCTGCTCTGGTTTTGGCACCGAGAGCAGTGGGGGTGTTGCGAGGAAAATTTTTATGGCGTTGAATGCGGCCTGGCAATCCGTAGACCACCTAAAGGGATGCTCCTTCTTGATTGCTTTGTAAAAGGGGAGACAACGCTGCGCCGAGCAGGAGATGAAACGTCCCAAAGCGATGATCCTTCCATTGAGTCTTTGAACCCCTTACAGGTCGCGCGGTGGTTCCATTGTTAGAATTGCCTCGATTTTTGCAGGGTTAGGCTCGATGCCCTTCTCTGATACCACGCAACCCATAAACTTACCACTGCGAATTCCGAAGAAACATTTTTCCGGGTTTAGCTTGAGGTTATAGGCTCTGAAAATTTTAAACACTTCCGCTAAATCTTGCGGATGGTCGCCCTCTTCAGTGCTTAGGACTACCATGTCGTCGATATATACTTGTACCGTCTTGCCAATGAGATGGGCGAACATCTTATCCACCAAGCGTTGGTACGTGGCCCCCGCATTCTTTAACCCGAAAGGCATGACATTGTAACAATATGTGCCCTCGTGCGTAATGAAAGAAGTTTTCTCGGCGTCGGCTGGGTCCAAAGGGATCTGCTGGAAACTAGCGATGGCATCAAACTGAGACAAGATCTTGCGATCGGCAGTTTGATCAAGGAGTTGATCTATATTAGGCAGCGGATAAGAATCCTTGGGGCAAGCTTTATTGAGATTCGTAAAATCTACACACATGCGGTACTTTCCGCTGGCTTTCTTTACAAGTACAACATTAGAAAGCCAGTCCGGATAGTTGACCTCGCGGATAAACTTTACAGCTAGGAGTTTGTCAATTTCTGCCTTTACTGCTGCCTGCTTGTCCTTTGCCTGCACTCGCATCCTCTGCTTCACAGGTTCGACAGAGGAGTCGATGCTCAGTTTGTGCATTGCTTGATCAGGTGAGACCCCCGTGATGTCCTCGGTGCACCAGGCGAACACATCCGAATGCTCTGTCAGGACAGCCTTGATCTCTTCGGCCAACGGGGAAGCGAGTCTCGTCCCTATTTTCACTATCTTGTTATCCCCGAGGATACAGTCATCGACTGGCTCGATGGGCACGGGATTGTAACCCCTCATGTCCATCAGACCATCCTCCAGGTAGAGCGCTGTTCGAGGCTGAGTCGCCTCCCACTGCAACCTTTTGGCCAGCATACGATCTCCCTGGATGGTGATCCTTCCACGCGGAAGGGGTAAAGTCAAGCATAGTCCGAAGATATCCACCGTGGCCTTCAGGGTGGCCAGAAGAGGCCTTCCGATGATGGCATTATAGGCCAGGGAGATATCGACCACCACCCACTCTGCGGTATCCTCGATTTCCTCGACCCTTTCGGTGAAGATAGTTGGTAATGTGATAACTCCTTTCACCGGTACTTCGATCTCTGAGAGGCCAACCAAAGGGAAAGTCCCGGCTCTGAGGGCAGTGCGAGTATTCTTCATTGCGCGGAGTGCTGCCTAGGTGAGCAAGTTCACCGAACTCCCTGTGTCTACCAGCACTCGGTGTGTCTTAAAACCTGCGATGCTGATGGTGACAATAAGAGCCTCCGAATGGCTGGTCCGGAGTGGCGGTTGCACCGTTAGTGTCTGTCCGACCGCCTTCCTTTTACGGGAGCTCTCGGGTGGGGTGGAAAGTGCTGGCGCTCCTTCCCTGATGATGTGTATTTCCCCATGGTACCTTGGCCTTTTTGGCTCCTCTGCTCGTCCCGCTTCCCGCTACTTCGGGCTTTGCTCCCTTTGCCTGCTCGCCTTTGGTGGAACGCCCTGCTTCGTGATCCGCTCAATCTCCTTTTGTAGTTGATAGCAGTTCTCCGTGGAATGTCCGGAGGATCTGTGATACTTGCAGTACTCCTTTTCTGCCCGGGTTTTACCCTTGTCGATGGCCAGAACTTGGTGTGTGAATCGGCAAGGTTGACTCTAAACAGTGTAATGCACCTCCTTGCCCCGGGATCGATCTCCCCTACGCTCCAAGTTGGCGCGCTCGGTCCGGGCCGAAAAAGGCATCGGGGCCTCCTTACGGACTCGGGCCTCCTCACGTGGCTCCGGGAACGGCCTGCCTTTATCCTGTTTGTGCGTGTCGCCTTTAGCCTTGTCCTTTTCTGTCTCCTCGTAGCCGGCGGGCCGGTCACAGTCATCGTATCTGACAAATGGCTGTGCCATGGTCATCAGCTCTTCGAAAGATCTCGGCATCTTTCGGAAACATTTCTGCTTCAGAGGCTCGCAAGTGGTCCCTTTTGCCAAGGCGTCATGGGCCACCTCCAGGTTGAGGCCTTTAACTTGTGAGGCCATGTGATGAAACCTTGAGAGGAAATTGTGTAGAGACTCGGTTGTTCGCTGCTTGAGCCCGTTTAGGTCCGAACTGATCTTCCTGACCTTCGCTGCTGCAGCAAACCGTGAGAGGAAAAGATCTTTTAGGAGATCAAAAGAATCAATTGATTCCGAGGCAAGTCCTCGATACCATTCCTGCGCGCTTGATGAGAGGGTGGTGGGGAAGACCTTGCACATGATGTCCTCATCCTTCGAGTATAAATTGATGGTGCTCATGAATGATGCCACATGGTCGTTGGGATCCTCGGTCCCTGAATATTGGGTCAGTCGAGGAGCTTTCCAGTCGCGCGGGAACCTCGTCTCGATGATCCTTTGCACTAGCGGTGTTTTGCTGGAGGTGATGCTTCCTCCCATCACGCCCCCGAGGGCCCTTTTGTCGAGAAAACATTGAATCTTTAGTTCCAATAAGTCTTCGCTATTCGCGACTGCAGTCCCCTCTCACCGCGCCTCGCCCTCACTGGTCGCAACGGCCCCGGCTCCTCTTCCCGCGATGACCACCGGCCCTGCAGCCTGCTCTGGCAAAGTTCCCTCTTTCTGCATTTCTGCCGCCTCTTTAAGGTATTGACAGATTTTGGCGTTCTCCTCCTGCAAACCTCTTTACTGGTCTATGATCTTCATCTGAGCCGCTGTGTGTACGACCTGGGTAGTTTGAAAACCTTGGATCGCGCTGAGGAGTTGAGTGGTGTTGAAGGTCTCCTCTTCTTCAGGGCTTACTTCCTCCATCAATGGCCCAAGGTTTTTGGGGGAGATTGGAATGTTTGGGATCGCGCCTTCGGCGTGCGTCATGGAGCTGGTCGCTCCAGTTTCGGGTACTGCAGTTAGGGCAGAGTCAGTAGGGGTCTGCATTTTGTTTGAAGCTCTGAAGTCACTTGTAATCCACGATCACCGCACCAAATAATCTGGGAATGCGGATACAGTGATCCGAGCCCTTGCTGACGAGGTCTGATACTCTGAACGTTCGTCTCTGCGCCGGGAAGGGTCCCTGTGGACACTCCGACGATCAAGACAGTTAGTAGCTCAAGAGCGTCTATTAATCAAAATGAGTGAGAGTTAGAAAGAGTTACCCGCCTCTTACTTCCCAGATGAGCTGTGTATTTATAGAGGGTGCTCGGGCCTTGGGGCCTTTTGGGCCTTGGGGCCCTTCTGGGCCTTGGGGCCCTTATTCATATCCCGAATCAGATATTAAGAAATGAATATGGTAGAAAAAATACTCCTAACAATGACAAGCAAGAGTAGTTTTTACCACAAACATTTTAAATGGTACAATTTTTACCCGTAACGTTGACAAGTCATGTTAATTTATGTTAGTGATATTTTAGCAATTTGAACATATGTGGATTTGGTGCGAGCATGTTAGAGAAGTTAATTCTCAAAATGTAATTAATGTTTTTAGAAAATCAGTGAATTAATGTGCCTAAAACTTGAATTCTAAAAATGAAGCAATTGAGCGAAGGATTCAAGGACTGAAAATAAAATAGAATCCTCTTGGGTTTGCAGTTTCACTTGTAAAAGGCTAGCTTAAGAAATTTCTATGGAAATGAAAATCAACACCAAGAAAATCTATTAGGTCTTGCTTGGTTCAGCTGTTAACTGATAGTTGTTGTTGTAGTTAGTTGTTTGCCGTTGTTGTTGGCTTTTTTTTAGCTGATTAATTATTAGTGTTTGGTAAAATTGTGATGAATTGTTGGTGTTAGTATGTAAAATATCCAATATGTACATATTTTAATTATTGGAATTTTCTAATTTGAAGTTATCATTGGTCAAAATTGACAATGACAATCTAAAAGTTCTAAATTTTGCTAATGGCGAGGACCCTAATCTTCTTTTTAAAAAAAAACCCCATAAGTACCCATTTGTAAATCGAAGAAACAACATAGTTATATTTAGAATTTGCCTAATAAAAAATGCAATCCAAATTAATAAAAATAAGAGAAAAGCACAAAAATAAACCATGTGGTTTGGGTCACTTTCAAATATAAACTATGTGGTTTAAAAGTTTGAAAACTGGTACCTTGTAGTTCATCCCGCTAGCAAAGGCAGTCTAAACTGACTAATATTTTTAAAAAATTCAAAAGTCAAATGGTAAAGAATTATTTTTCTCTTTATATTTATTTCTTTTATAAATTAACCCCTTTATTATCTAATTATCACAAACAAACCCCCAAAAAAATCAAAATATCAAATTCACCATCTTCTCCTTCTCTCACATCTCTCTTTAATTTATCACACTCTAAACGCACTCACTCTCCCTCTCTATTTTCTCACTTTAAAAATACATGCAAAAACAGATTTTACACTTATAGATATCAACCGAACTTTCAATTGCATCCTTACCCGAGGTTGTAGCTTCATCTCCCGATTCACTGTAATAAGCTAATTATTTATTATTGGGAATACTATAAGAATGGTGGGTACCATCATTAATTTCTAAATTATTAAGAACCATTTGCAACTCCTGCCACAACCTTTACGAGATATCTAGAGAAGGTTTTCGTTGTTTCCTTAGCCGAAATGTCCTAGAAGTTGATCTACCTCTATTTTCTGCAGTGGTTTTATGTTTGTCATCATGATGGAGTCGAACCTCTTGGTGTTTCGATTCATGTCCTAAATTCCTCCAACAATTCAATGTTGAATGCCCAACGTATTTATAAATGGAGCATAATTCCAAGAGCTTTTCATACTCAAAAAAGGCTCATTGCATCAATGAAACAGTATCTACCCACAAAAAAACTTATTTTGCAATACTTTAGATATATCAACATCATAAGAACCGGCGTATAGTATCTACCCATAACTTATTTTTCAATTATTTAGATATATCAACATCATAAAAACTCGATTTACAGGTATGTTTAGAGAGAGAAAATATATAGAGGGAGTGTGTGTGTGAGTGTGTTTAGAGAAAGAATGAAAATAAATTAAAGAGAGATGTGAGAGGAGAAGGGGATGGTGAATTTGATAATTTGTTTTTGTTTTGGGGTTTGTTTGTGACAATAAGATAATAAAGGAATTAATTTATAAAATAAATAAATAAAAAGATAAAAATAGCTCTTTACCATTTGACTTTTGATTTTTTTTAACACTATTAGTCAGTTTGGACTGTATTTGCTAACGGAATGAACCACAAGGTACCACTTTTGCAAACTTTTAAGCCACGTAGTTTATGTTTCAAAATGACTCAAACCACATTGTTTATTTTTGTACTTTTAAACCAAGTGGCATCCTAAGACAATGTTAAGTGATTGTGACTTTGCATTTAAACCGACTTTTTCCAAGAAAAGGTTTAGGCCCTCACAGGCGTGTTTGTTGATCATAGAATCTATAAATACCCATTATGTGATAAGGTGTTTGATTCAGTCCAAACACTTGGTGGGCACAAAAAGGTGCACTTTTCTTACTTTGGCAATAATGTTAATAAAGTTACGGCTTAATACAAGTCCGATGATAATCTGTTGGATCTCAATTTACTACTCTTGAAGAAGAAGATGAAGAAGATGATGATGAACTTGAATTAAGTCAAGTATATCAACTACATCAAAATGGGTATAAAGTTATTTCTTTTGATATAGAACTTCAGAATTAATGAATTAAAGCTAGCTTTTTCCAATAGTCTTTTGTGCATAAATCTATTGACTTCTTAATTTTAGTTTTGATTACGGTTTGAAACAATAATCTATTAGAATTTGAATTTGTTTTCTCAAATGCTTCCATACTCTTGAGAAATTGTTCTTTGAACCAGTAAATGGGGATAAGAAGATATTAATTGGGGTTGATTCGGTTTGATGAGAGAAAAATAAATAAATTAAAGATATATATGAGAGAAGGAGGAGATGGTGAGTGAGTTAATTTAGAAAACAAATAAATATAAAGACAAAAATAACTCTTTGTCTTTTGTCTTTGACTGTCATTTGACTTTTTTTTTAACACCGTTAATCAGTTTTGACTATGTTTACTAACAGACCAACCTCAAAATACCTATTTATCAACTTTTAAACCACGTAGTTTATGTTTGAAAATGTCTCAAACCACATGGTTTATTTTTGTACTTTTCCCTAAAAAAATACAACCCACATTAATAAAAATAATCTAAATACTAAATAAAAACTAAAAATACAAATAAAATGACAAACTAATCGTTGAGATGTGAATGAGATGTCAAAAGTTGTTGACGAACAGCTTCAGAAATAGTCCAGTGAGTATTAACCACAATGAATGGACTAGAATGGGAGTCAATATTTTAGGAGGAGAGTGAATGAAATTCGCCACTTAGCAAATAACAATTTCGAACAAACCAATATTAAATAGAAAATAAGTTTTGAGAGTTGGAATCGAACTAAAACAGAAGTTGTAAAAGATTATTTTGATCAAATTAAGGGTTGGAATCCGAAATTGGATATGAGGGAAGATTTTGGTATGCTATTTGCTAGAAAAGGGGGGGTTTGGTGTGACCAAAATAAATTTGTGAAAGTAGTCTGGTCCGAGTTGTTATGCGATAAGAACTGATTTGGGAAATAATTGAAAACACTATTTTGGGTTGAAATGATCGATTAGAATTGATGCGAAATAATTATTAGAAATAGTCTGTAGAGAGAGGACAACTAAAAATAAGGTTTTATATGTTTCGGTTTATCAATTGAGCTTTAAGAGCTAAACGAGGAGACGATAATGGCAAATTTCAACATGTAAGAAATTAGATCAAATTCAAGTTTAGGATATGTATTTAGGGGCTTGATAGTGAGGAATAAAAACTAGGATTCGAAAACATGTACAATAGAAAAACGTGAAAAATATGAAAAACGAGAAAAACACGAAAACAATAAGAAAATGAAAAAATGGGAAAATGAGAAATGGTAAAAGTATGAAAAATGTGAAAAAGAGAGATTTTTCAATAGTCATTGGCCAATCTTAGAGTCGAAAATGTAGCGGAGATGAGTATAACTAAAAGAGGAAGGGGAAGCTAACAAGCGCCTTAATAGACAAGACTTCATTGCTTGCTCTATCGAACACCACATCGTCTAGACTTTAACTGACTTTAACCGACTTTAATTGACTTTAATTGACTTCATAGAAACATAAAGGAAGCAACAAAATTAGAACAAAAATTTCCAAAATAAAATCAAAATTACATTGGGCTTGACTGGATGAAGGGTATGAAAGGGTAAATAAAGGATGAGTAGAGAAAGGTATGGAAAGGTAACGAAGGGGAAGGAAGGGTAATTTCTAACCCTTCCAAACCCACCAATTTGGGGCGTTGAAAATTGGATGGAATTTCTTAAAAAAAACCTTCAAAACCCCTCCAAACCCTTACCTTTCTATTTTTTTTTTTGTGTTCCAAACATGGATTTGTAAACTCTTACTAACCCTTCCCCCTTCCAAACAAGGGTTTCTATCAACCCTTACTAACCCTTCCCTTATTAACCCCTCTAAAACCCCCATCCAATCAAGCCCAATTAATCTCAAATTCAACATTAAAAACTACTTTGAAAGGAAATGTGATAAAATCAGTACATATAACTTCCCAAACCTTGGAATAACAAAAAAATCTTAGATGTACAAACATGATCATCAATAGTTCTTGCTTTCTTAGACATTCTCTATTTCACATCTAATTTGTTTCCATTTTCAAATTCCAACAACATCTGATTAATCAAACCCCTAACTGTCATATTCAGACTCAAATAATTTGTAAGAACATCACTTGCTCCACACACACATTTTAACTTAGAATTGATCAGATGATCTCTAATACATTTATCATAGAAACTCTCCAAGCAACATTTGCTACTCATCACATCATCCTTCATAGCTTTCTTGCATAAAGAGCACAAAACTCTGGTTGGACATTAACAGATTCTGATTTCTTAGTAGACATCAGCCTTTTAATTTTTTTCTTCAAACGTAACCTCGTTGGGTTTGGTGTAGCAGGCCTGACATATACATTCTTGACATCGTAATTTGGGTCGCCATTAGTTAGGCAGTTTTGAACAAAATGGCATTGCATTCCACATCTTTTACATACATACCTGAATGATGGTAGTTTCTTTGACAGTAGGCTGAAATGAGGACACTGTTGAAACACCTTTCCACATGATTTTGATTTGACAAAATTATTTAAGTTAATCCCATGATTAAGACAATTAAATTTAAGTGCTTTGATTTAATTGTACTAATTTTTTTGTTCAATGTTGAGTAAGTTAACTAACAAGAACATGAACTGAGAGTCTATAAAAGAAAGACAGAACAAAGTCAGCATAAGCAAATCACACAGCAGAAGCTGAGTGGAACACAACTCAGCGTTACAATAGAAATGTCTTCTTCAGGAAAGCTTGAAGGCTAAGCTACAAAGTCAAGATGAGAAATATTCAAGACGTCGCTAAGTCAAGCTGAGTGATAATCAAGTCAGTGTCCAATTATCCGTCAACTTGTGAGACAAAGTCTGACACATTTCAGAAGCCTCGAAAATCTATTTCAAGGACCTTTTTGAGACGTATGGACCATCTGGCATTTGGCAAGAAGACAAGCCTGGCGCTAGAAGACGAACCTGGCGCAAGAAGATGAAACTGGCAAACTTGGCGCCTGCTAAAAACAGACGACAAGATTGGCCTGCAATTCTGGAAGCTGGCCTATCAATGACGAAAGAAAACCATTTACTCCAACGGATATGTCTGAATTCAAATCATTGAAGCTTCAGAATTCACTATAAATGGAAAATTTCATCACTTGGATCATTGCCAAAAATACAAGAGAGAAATAGACAAGCAAAATCTTCACTAAGTTAAAAGATCCAAAAGAGAAGCTGTCTGATTAGAAAAAGCAAGTTCTTACACCCAATTCCAATCATTGTGTAAAAGTATAGAGTGAATTGTATTCATCTAAAGTGTTTTTTGTTTTGTGAGAACAATCTTGTATCAATTGTAAAGGTTAGAAGAGTGAAGCTGAGTACTCGGTTATAGTACTCAGTGGTTAGAGAAAATCTGAGCACTCGATTATAGTGTTCAGTGGTAGATAGGATTGAGTAGACGAATAGAGGATGGTACTCTTGCATACTCAGTTGCTATTGTAAAAGGTTTGTGCTCTACCTTTAAAGAGCTCAGTAGAGGATTGAAAAAGCTCGGAAGGATTCCGGGGACTGGACGTAGGCGGTGAGGCCGAACCAGGATAAGTCTGCTGAGTAATCTCTAACCCTTTCTCTTGATATATATATGTATGTGTTGCTTGCTGAAATTGCTCAATAAATAATTTGTATAAGCCGACACTGAGTAATCAAAGTGTTCCAAGTATTGACCTTCTTCGGAAGCTAACCTTAGGCTCTTTTCGATTAAATCTTAGAAGGTTTAGAATTGAACTAAGTCAGTGACTCAAGTCTTAGATTCACTCAATTAGATCTTAGAAGGTTTAGAGTTGAACTAAGTCAAAAAGATGCAACCCTTACGGGGGAGTAATCTCAGAAGAATAAAAAGGTCATCAATCATGAGGGATGCTCAACACTGAGTTCCTTGATTAAATACTTTTGCCAACATCAAAATGGGGGAGTTTGTTGAAACACCTTTCCACATGATTTTGATTTGACAAAATTATTTAAGTTAATCCAATGATTAAGACAATTAAATTTAAGTGCTTTGATTTAATTGTACTAATGTGTTTGTTCAATGTTGAGTAAGTTAACTAACAAGAACAGGAACTGAGAGTCTATAAAAGAAAGACAGAACAAAGTCAGCATAAACAAATCACACAGCAGAAGCTGAGTGGAACACAACTCAGCGTTACAACAGAAATGTCTTCTTCATGAAAGCTTGAAGGTGAAGCTGCGAAGTTAAGCTGAGCAATATTCAAGACGCCGCTATGTCAAGTTGAGTGATAATCAAGTCAGTGTCAAATTATCCGTCAACTTGTGAGACAAAGTCTGACACATTTTAGAAGCCTCGAAAATCTATTTCAAGGACATTTTCGAGACGCATGGACCATCTGGCGTTTGGTAAGAAGACAAGCCTGACGCTAGAAGACGAACCTGGTGCAAGAAGACGAAACTGGCAAACCTGGCGCCTGCTAAAAATAGACGACAGGATTGGCCTGCAATTCTAGAAGCTGGCCTATCAATGACGAAAGAAAACCGTTTACTCCAATGGATATGTCTGAATTCAAATCATTGAAGCTTCAGAATTCACTATAAATGGAAAATTTCATCACTTGGATCATTGCCAAAAATACAAGAGAGAAACAGACAAGCAAAATCTCCACTATGTTAAAAGATCCAAAAGAGAAGCTGTCTGATTAGAAAAAGCAAGTTCTTACACCCAATTCCAATCATTGTGTAAAAGTATAGAGTGAATTGTATTCATCTAAAGTGTTTTTCGTTTTGTGAGAACAATCTTGTATCAATTGTAAAGGTTAGAAGAGTGAAGCTGAGTACTCGGTTATAGTACTCAGTGGTAGAGAAAATCTGAGCACTCGGTTATAGTGTTCAGTGGTAGATAGGATTGAGTAGACGAATAGAGGACGGTACTCTTGCATACTCAGTTGCTATTGTAAAAGGTTTGTGCTCTACCTTTAAAGAGCTCAGTAGAGGATTGAAAAAGCTCGGAAGGATTCTGGAGACTAGACGTATGTGGTGAGGCCGAACCAGGATAAGTCTGCTGAGTAATCTCTAACCCTTTCTCTTGATATATATATGTATGTGTTGCTTGCTGAAATTGCTCAATAAATAATTTGTATAAGCCGACACTGAGTAATCAAAGTGTTCCAAGTATTGACCTTCTTCAGAAGCTAACCTTAGGCTCTTTTCGATTAAATCTTAGAAGGTTTAGAATTGAACTAAGTCAGTGACTCAAGTCTTAGATTCACTCAATTAGATCTTAGAAGGTTTAGAGTTGAACTAAGTCAAAAAGATGCAACCCTTACGGGGGAGTAATCTCAGAAGAATAAAAAGGTCATCAATCATGAGGGATGCTCAACACTGAGTTCCTTGATTAAATACTTTTGCCAACATCAAAATGGGGGAGTTTGTTGAAACACCTTTCCACATGATTTTGATTTGACAAAATTATTTAAGTTAATCCAATGATTAAGACAATTAAATTTAAGTGCTTTGATTTAATTGTACTAATGTGTTTGTTCAATGTTGAGTAAGTTAACTAACAAGAACAGGAACTGAGAGTCTATAAAAGAAAGACAGAACAAAGTCAGCATAAACAAATCACACGGCAGAAGCTGAGTGGAACACAACTCAGAGTTACAACAGAAATGTCTTCTTCATGAAAGCTTGAAGGTGAAGCTGCGAAGTTAAGCTGAGCAATATTCAAGACGTCGCTATGTCAAGTTGAGTGATAATCAAGTCAGTGTCAAATTATCCGTCAACTTGTGAGACAAAGTCTGACACATTTCAGAAGCCTCGAAAATCTATTTCAAGGACATTTTCGAGACGCATGGACCATCTGGCGTTTGGCAAGAAGACAAGCCTGGCGCTAGAAGACGAACCTGGTGCAAGAAGACGAAACTGGCAAACCTGGCGCCTGCTAAAAATAGACGACAAGATTGGCCTGCAATTCTGGAAGCTGGCCTATCAATGATGAAAGAAAACCGTTTACTCCAATGGATATGTCTGAATTCAAATCATTTAAGCTTCAGAATTCACTATAAATGGACAATTTCATCACTTGGATCATTGCCAAAAATACAAGAGAGAAACAGACAAGGAAAATCTTCACTAAGTTAAAAGATCCAAAAGAGAAGCTGCCTGATTAGAAAAAGCAAGTTCTTACACCCAATTCCAATCATTGTGTAAAAGTCTAGAGTGAATTGTATTCATCTAAAGTGTTCTTCGTTTTGTGAGAACAATCTTGTATCAATTGTAAAGGTTAGAAGAGTGAAGCTGAGTACTCGGTTATAGTACTCAGTGGTAGAGAAAATCTGAGCACTCGGTTATAGTGTTCAGTGGTAGATAGGATTGAGTAGACGAATAGAGGACGGTACTCTTGCATGCTCAGTTGCTATTGTAAAAGGTTTGTGCTCTGCCTTTAAAGAGCTCAGTAGAGGATTGAAAAAGCTCGGAAGGATTCTGGGGACTGGATGTAGGCGGTGAGGCCAAACTAGGATATGTCTGCTGAGTAATCTCTAACCCTTTCTCTTGATATATATATATATGTATGTGTTGCTTGCTTAAATTGCTCAGTAAATAATTTGTATAAGCTGACACTGAGTAATCAAAGTGCTGAGTTGGAAGCTGACCTAAAGTGTTACTTCCCAACTCACAATCGAAATAGCTCTAATTAGTATCTGATTAGAGCTGTCTCACATCTCACTCAGCCTTGCTGACCAAAAGTTGAGTTAAACTGTCAAACATTTAATTAAGTCAGCATTATTAAGCGAAAAAGTTACATTAGTTCCTAACCCCCTCTTGGAACTAATCGTACTACGTTACACAGGACCAACAAGTGGTATCAGAGCACAGTAGCTCACTATTCAAGATAATACTATCTTGAGCTGATCCCTGTAAATGGCTGAGAACATCACTCATTTCCTTCCAGGAAATCAAACAACACAGATACTCCCTGAGGGATTATCTATTAGTCGGCCTCCTCTGTTCTTTGGATCTAACTATACATTTTGGAAGAACAAAATGAAAAACTTCATTCAGGCAACAAACATGAGTGCATGGCTGGCTATAGTCCAAGGCCCGTTTGTTCCCTATGAAACCATTGATAGAGTAAAATCTGTCAAGAGTGAGTCTAAGTGGTCAGAAGATGACCTTAAAAAATTACAAAATAATGCTTCGGCTATCAATATGCTTCACTGTGCGTTAGATGCTGCAGAGTACAATAAGATTTCAGGTTGTAAGTCAGCACAAGAAATCTAGAAGAAGCTGGAGGTGACCTATGAAGGAACTAGCAAGGTCAATGAGTCCAAAGTGAATCAGCATATGCGGCTATACGAGCTGTTCGAGATGAATGATAATGAAGACATCTCTGAAATGAATGCAAGATTCACTAACATCATAAATGAGCTTAAGAGACTCGGCAAGAACTTCACAGAAGAAGAACAAGTGAAGAAAATCTTGAGAAGTCTCCCCAAGAGCTGGCAAGCTAAGAAGACAGTTGTGGAAGAAGCTCAGGACCTGACCACGTACAAATATGATGAGCTCATTGGATCTCTACTGACCCATGAGATCTCCATGAAGAACTTTGAGGCTAAAGAAAAAACTGAGGACAAGAAGCAAAAATCTCTTATCATGAAAGCCGACTCAACTGAAGCTGAGTCATCAGATGATGAGGAGATGGCCATGTTGTTGGAAATTAGGCTAAGGTATAGCAGCAGAAATATAAATTTTTTAACCTATTTCCATTTAACCACAAGATCCGTTAACCGTTATTTCATATAAAGAAGGATAAGAAGAAATACCTTTTAGAAGTTCTATCTACCGTTGCAAACGAAGTGCCCACAACTTCAAAGGAGATAGAAACTGTCTACCAATCTGCCCCTATCCGAAACAGACCTTCCAGACCTCCGAACGACAATCCCATCGGTGGAAACGTGGAAGAATATGTCTAGAAGCTCCTGTCCAACAATTGCGACGATCTGACGGTTCAATCTCCCGGAATCCGCGAAATCGCGAACTGACCTGATGTAGGAGTAGTAAAACGAATTTCTCCCTTTTGTTTGTTTTTCTTCTTCGAGTTCCCAAACACGAAATAAAACACGGGAAGATTAATTTAGAATCAACCGTTGAATAGCAACCAAAGTAGATTGCCTCTAATTAATCAACACAAGATCAAGGATAAAAGAAATAGATGAAAATCAATTGATCAAACGAAGCCGTAAAGAAATCTCGTCCTCGAACTAGGGGTGTCGAATTTTCTCTCTCTTGGACTAGGTGAATTTCGAAAATCACAAGTAGGGTATGGCTTGCTTGGGTTTCGAAAATCTCAAGGGAAGGGTATTTATAATCTCTTGTATCTAATCCCTAGTTAGATAGAATTAGGTTACTGAATAGGAATTCCATTCGGAATAGAATTCCTAATTATTATCTCACTATATATCTAATATATTAAGGATAATAATAATAACCTTATTGGATAATAATAGGAGCATATTAATCTAATTAAATCTCCTAACTTAATTATCTCTTAATTAATTTAATTCATATTCCTAATCTAATTAGGATTAACAAAATCAAATTAATTATTCATGTATATTACTACATGAATTTCGACCCCCTTATGTCCATGGGCCTTATTGGGCTCAATTGGGCTTCTATCAATTAATTAACATCTATCTCTCTTTTAGGTTCCAAGTCTTATGTGTGATCCATTAGGTTCTTATTGCTTCTAGCCGTATGCAACGTTATTAAATTAATTTTCAAAGAATTATATTTAATCTTTGCATAACGGAATGATGTACAGAGTATGTGATTAGCAAGTCCGTAATCATTCCCCCAGAGCTATAAGAAGATAGATTGATTCTGTCGTTAACCTTTCCGTATTAGTTACAGTATAATTCGATCCTTTATCAACTACATCCTTGAACTGAATCTTATGACTATGGGTGATGTCAAGTCACATATAGCGAGACGTTCGTTTTACTTGTACAGGCCGAGTCAACTCAAAAAGATAGGTTAAGTGAAATCTGTATTTCTTACTCTTAAGCTATCACCTTGCAAGGATTTAGAGTCGAGTCTTCCACAAGCGATCCATGGATGTATCTCCCATTTATCGGGAGTGATAAATGCTCAATCCAATATATAACGACTCCGCAATCACTTCCTGTGATACCCAACATCTACTGTTCACACCCCAGAGTCATCTCTGTTAAGGATCGTGTTACACCAGAGTCAAAGCATCACATTCCGTAATCCAGAATACCAATTAATATTCCTTTGAGTCTGAGGATTAGTTATACCTATTAATACCAATGAGATGAACAGGTGACAAGGATGAATCTACCCATCCTGTTATCTCAAATCGGATCCCCAATCCTAATGAACAACTTTTCATCGGATCTATGTAACTGTCCATATATCTGTATATATGAAGCTTGTGAGATCAGCTTTCTGTCGGACAGAAGACATTGTTACATACAAGTCTCAATAGTGATATGTCAATCCTAAACATATCACTTGACTTGGGGTGGTTTTAAGTTTATCAGTTTACTATAAAGTTTTGTCTCACCTCATGCTTGTATGAACACTTTATAATCACTTTAAATAAACTTACGGATTTCCTTTTATTAGACTTTATTTAGTGCTTAAAAGGGATTGCCTTTATATAGTTATAAAACATATATCTCATTAAAACAAATGATATAAAGAACAATTCATTTATATTAAGTTTGTATCCTAGAACAATTGTCTATAGGACACTAAACCCCAACACATGTTTACCAGGAAAATGAAGAAGCTGTTCAAGAAAAATGACAAGTACAGCAAAAGGCCATTCAAAAGAAGCGATAAATACAAAGCTGAGTCCAGTGATAGCAGACACAAGAAGGACAGCTCAAAGCCTGTCACTTGTTTTGATTGCCATCAAGCCGGGCACATTAAATCAAGCTGTCCTACCTTAAAGAAAGACAAGAAGGGAAGCAGAAAGGCAATGGTGGCCACATGGAGTGATAGTGATGAGTCAACCTCGTCAGAAGCTGATGCCACCGAGTCAGCAAATATCTGTTTCATGGCTGACGAAGCTGTTGACCATTGTCTCTCTGAACAAGCTGACCTCTCTAAAGAATCTGATCATGAGGAACATACAACTGAGGTAATGTCTCTACCCTTGCTCAGAAATGAAATGATTAATGCCCTGGGTGATCTCTATACACTGATCAAAAAGTGTAATAAGAAAATAAGAGCACTCAGCAGGCGATGTGATGAGATCGAGGAGGTTAAACTCAGTGACCTTCGACATCTCCTTCAGGACAACACTAGGCAAGATGAGAATCTAAAAATCATGCATAGGTTTGTCTCTGAAGTCCAATCAGATTCCAAGAAACTGAGGAAGGACATCACATTAATACAGAATCAGCTGAATACATCGGCTAAGAAGAGGTTCCATCGAAAAGCTGAGTACTCAGGTACTAGTCAGCGAAGATGGAATACTCAGCAGAATGTCCAATGTGACTTCTGCGGAGAGAAAGGACATACCACAAAGGTATGCTGGCATGCTCAGCACAATCGTGCTGACCAAAAATGGAAATACCCTCAAAGGGTAGTTTATTGTGACTTTTGTGGAAAAGATGGCCACACAATAAATGTATGCCATCACAAAGTTAAATATGATGCTTCACTTGCTGACTCTAACAAACGAGGACCCAAAAAGAATTGGGTACCTAAAGATAACTAGTTACATTGCAGGTGAGCTTGAGGTGCGTGGAGAAGTCAAAGCTATGGTACATTAACAGCGCATGCTTGAGGCATATGACTGGTGATGAAACTCAGTTCATCACACTTGTGCATAAACGAGGAGGAAATGTAAGTTTTGGAGACAACAAAAAGGGTAAGATAGTAGGGTCAGGTACTGTTGGTGGTAATCCTACTATTGAGTCAGTCTCTCTAGTCAGGGGTCTTAAATATAACCTATTGAGTGTAGCTCAGCTGTGTGACAGCGGTAGAAAGGTTGTATTTGATGCCACTGAGTGTAGGATACTCGAGGGAAAAACAAATGAGTTGATTTTAACTGCCCCTCGTGTTGAAAATGTTTTCATGCTGAACTTAGAAAAGAAGTTTTCAAAAAATATATGCTTAGTGTCAAAGAAAGATAATTCCTGGCTATGGCATAGGAGACTTGGTCATGTAAGCATGGACCTCCTAGCCAAATTAGCAAGAAAGCAACTAGTTGAGGGATTACCCAAACTCAGATTTGAGAAGGATCAATTATGCAATGCTTGTCAGTAAGGTAAACAAGCCAAAATGTCTTTTCAAAGTAAAAATGTAGTCTCAACCAAGCACCCATTAGAGTTACTACACTTGGATCTTTTCGGAGGTGGTAAGAGATTTTCCTTGGTCATTGTAGATGACTTTTCTCGGTATACTTCGGTTATCCTGCTGAGTAGCAAGGATGAAGCCTTTGAGATGTTCTCAACACTGATTAGAAAACTGGAAAATGATAAAGACCTAAAATTAGCTCACATCCGAAGTGATAATGGCGGAGAATTCAAAAATCAATAGTTTGATGAATTCTGTGAAGTCAGCGGCATTGACCACAATTTTTCTGCTCCTAGAACTCCTCAACAGAATGGGGTAGTTGAGAGGAAGAACAGAACCTTAGTTGAAATAGCTAGGACAATGTTGAGTGAGAATAGGCTTCCAAAGTATTTCTGGGGTGAAGCTGTCAACACAGCTTGCTATATACTCAACAGGGCTCTAGTTAGACCTATAGTTAAGAAAACCCCCTATGAACTTTGGAAAGGACGAAAACCCAACATTGGATATTTTTGTGCCTTTGGTTGCAAATGTTTTATTTTAAATACTAAAGACAACCTTGCTAAGTTTGATTCTAAAGCTGATAAAGCTATCTTTCTAGGGTACTCAACAAACAGCAAAGCATATAGGGAACTCAGGTCGTAGAAGAGTCTGTACATATTGAGTTCGATGAAACTGACCATGCATGGAAGATAAGTCAGCCTATTGAAGATGACCCATACTCAGCTTCCGCTGACCAAAATGGAGCCACTGAGTCACAACCTCAAGGGCTGACCAATGGTAAGAACGAACCTGAAATTATCTTTGCTGACCAATATAATCCTGCAGAGATTATTGAAACACCAACTCCTGAAAACTCAACACTGCCGAAAGAGATCAAGATTCCAAGAGGACATTCAGAGAAGTCCATTCTTGATGCGGCTGAGAACACCCTGATGACCAGAAATCAACTCAAGAGATATCTCAGTAATGTTGCGTTCGTCTCAGTTCATAAACCGAAGAACTTCTCAGAAGCTGAGCATGACGAATTCTGGATAAATGCTATGCAAGAGGAACTTGATCAATTCAAGAGAAACGAAGTATGGGATTTAGTGCCTAAATCGAAGAATCAAAAGATCATAGGAACAAAATGGGTATTTCGCAATAAGCTAGATGAATAGGGAAACGTAGTCAGGAACAAAGCCAGACTTGTAGCTCAAGGTTATAATCAGCAGGAAGGTATTGACTATGGTGAGACCTTTGCAGCCGTAGCTAGATTAGAAGCAATAAGAATATTATGTGCATATGCTAGCTTTATGAATTTTAAATTGTTCCAAATGGATGTTAAAAGTGCATTTCTTAATGGAGTTATAAATGAAGAGGTTTATGTTAGTCAGCCTCTAGGGTATGAGGATCCAAAATTCCCAAATCATGTTTATAAACTCAAAAAGGATTTGTACGGCCTAAAGCAAGCACCACATGCTTGGTACGAAAGACTGACCAGTTTTCTGCTGACCAGAAACTATGTCAGAGGAAAAGCTGACACAACCTTATTCATTAAGAAAAAGGGTAAAGATACCCTGTTGGCACAAATATATGTAGATGATATCATTTTTGGTGCTACTAATGAATCTATGTGCAAGGAATTTAGCAAACAGATGCAGACTGAGTTTGAAATGTCAATGATGGGAGAACTCAACTTCTTCCTTGGACTTCAAATCAATCAAGGTAAGAATGGCATCTTCATTAGCCAGACCAAATATGCTAAGGAGATATTGAAGAAATTTGATATGGAAGGATGTAAACCAATATCTACCCCCATGGGTACTGACACTATGCTTTGTGCTGATGAAAAAGGTAAGTCAGTAGATAGCAAATTGTATCGAGGTATGATCGGCTCTCTACTCTATCTAACGGCAAGTCGGCCAGATATTCAGTACTTAGTATGTTACTGCGCAAGATATCAAGCTGACCCTAAGGAATCTCATTACATAGCTGTAAAAAGAATCCTTAGATATTTGCAAAGCTCAGTGAATGCATGTTTATGGTATCCAAAAACAAACGATTTCACACTCGTTGGATACACTGACGATGACTATCGACGAGACAAGCTTGAGCGGAAAAGCACTTCAGGAGGATGTCACTTCCTTGGAAGATATCTGATGTCTTGGTTCAGTAAGAAGCAGTCGTCAGTTGCCTTGTCAACAACTGAAGCTGAGTACATTGCTGCTGAAAGCTGTGTTGCACAAGTCCTATGGATCAAACAACAGCTGGATGATTATGGAGTTCAAACAAAAACAATCAAAGTTAAATGTGACAACAAAAGTGCCATTGACTTATCCAAAAATCCAATCCAACACAGCAGGATGAAGCATGTCAGCATAAGGCATCACTTCATCAGAGATCATGTACTCAATGGTGAGATCAAGCTGACCTATGTCCCAACGGATGAACATCTTGCATATATCTTCATGAAGCCATTGGCTCGTGAGCAGTTCAACATACTAAGGGAAGCTATTGGTATGTCTAATCCTCTTCAATAAATTTTTGAGCTAAATGAATATTTGAGTGATTATAATATGTCGAGTAATCATTACATGTTGAGTAACTATCATATGTTGAGTAAAAATGAATGTTATAAAATCACTATATGTTGAGTCTCTATATATGTTGAGTGATTACTAAATGCTGAGTTACTTCACATGATATGAATCCCTTCTACAATTACCTACGCACTCAGAACTCCAAACGTTTAGTATCTTAGATGCTGAGTCGAACAACTCGCATAATTAATGCTAGCACACGTATTTTGGTAGCCACCTAGGATGACGTAAGCGTAATGATTAGAAAACCATGCGCCAAATGTGTCATTAATGCCAGAGATAACTGTCGTTGATCTCTTCGAGAACGAACCGCCATTTCGACCTATCAGATCGACGCGCTCCGCCTATAAATATTGGACGAATTCCCACTAACTGAAGGAAAATAGGCTAACATATAGCAGCGGAAATATAAAATTTTTAACCTATTTCCATTAACCTCAAGATCCGTTAATCGTTATTTCATATAAAGAGGGATAAAAGAAATACCTTTCAGAAGTTCTATCTACCGTTGCAAACGAAGTGCCCACAACTCTTACTTCGAGTTCCCGAGCACAAAACAAAACAATAGAAGATCAAGTTAGAATCAATCGTTTATAACAACCAAAGTAGATTGTCTCTAATTAATCAACACAAGATCAAGGATAAAGAGAAAGAGATGAAAATCAATTGAACGGAAGGAAGTGGTGGATAATCTCGTCCTTATGGTGTGGGTCGAAATTCTCTCTCCCGGTTGCTCTTAGTGTGTTTTGAAAATCACTATGTAGGGGGGTATTTATAATCTCTTGTATGCAATCCCTAGTTAGATAGAATTAGGTTACTGAATAAGAATTTAATTCGGAATAGAATTCTTAATTATTATCTATTAATATATCTAAATATATATATATATATATATATATATATATATATATATATAATAGTAACCTTATTGGATAATAATAGGAGTAATTTTAATCTCATTAAAACTCCTAATTTAATTATCCTTTTATTAATTTAATTCATAATCCTAATCTAATTAGGATTGATAAAATCAAATTAATTATTTATGTATTAATACATAAATTTCGCCCCCCCCTTTAGTTACTGGGCCCTATTGGGCTCAGTTGGGCTTCCATCAATTAATTAACATCTGTTTCTCTTTTGGGTTCCAAGTCTTATATGTGACCCATTAGGTTCTTATTGCTTCTAGCCGTATGCAACTATTAAATTAATTTTCAACGAATTATATTTAATCTTTGCATAACGGAATGATGTACGCAAAATGTGATTGGCAAGTCCGTAATCATTCCCCCAGAGCTATAAGAAGACAGGTTGATTCTGTCGTTTGACCTTTCCGTATTAGTTACAGTATAATTCGATCCTTTATCAACTACATCCTTGAATTGAATCTTATGACTATGGATAATGTCAAGGCACATATAGCGAGACGTTCGTTTTACTTGTACAGGCCGAGTCAACTCCAATTAGATAGGTTAAGAGAAATCTGCATTTCAATCTTAAGCTATCACCTTGCAAGGATTTAGAGTCAAGTCTTCCACAAGCGATCCATGGACATATCTCCCATTTATCGGGAGTGATAAATGCTCAATCCAATGTATAACTATCCTGCAATTACTTCCTGTGATACCCAACGTCTGTTGTTCACACCCCAGAGTCATCTCTGTTAAGGATCGTGTTACAACAGGATCAAAGCGTCACATTCCGTAATCCAGAATTACTAATTAACATTCCTTTGAGTCTGAGGATTACTTATACCTATTAATACCAATGAGATGAACAGGTGACAAGGATGAATCTACCCATCCTGTTATCTCAAGTCGGGTCCACAATCCTAATGAACTTCTTTTCATTGGATCCATGTAACTGTCCAGATATCTGTATATATGAAGCTTGTGAGATCAGCTTTCTGTCGGGACAGAAGACATTGTTACATGCAAGTCTCAACAGTGATATGTCAATCCTGAACATATTACTTGACTTGGGGTGGTTTTATGTTTATTAGTTTATTATAAAGTTTCGTCTCACTTCATGCTTGTATGAACACTTTATAATCACTTTAAACAAACTTACGGATTTCCTTTTATTAGACTTTATTTAGTTCTTAAAAGGGATTGCCTTTATATAGTTATGAAAACATATCTCATTAAAACAAACGATATAAAGAACACTTCATTTACATTAAGTTCGTATCCTAGAACAATTGTCTATAGGACACTAAACCCCAACATACTCCCACTTGGACTAAAGCCAATTGTTTCTACAACTTATCCCAGTAGAAGTTAGATGACGATCATGTACTTTCTGGGTTAAGGGCTTTGTCAACGGATCTGCAACATTGTCCCCGGTAGGTACTCTCTCTATTCTCACATCTCCTCTTGCCACAATTTCTCTTATAATGTGGTATCGCTTTAGGTAATGCTTGGATGCATTATGAGACCGTGGTTCCTTTGCTTGCGCAATTGCTCCATTGTTATCATAGTACAGTGTAATGGGATTTACAATGTCAGGCACCACACCAAGTTCAGTAATGAACTTCCTAATCCAAACCACTTCCTTTGCTGCTTCCGCAGCAGTGATATACTCTGACTCGGTCGTAGAGAAAGCTACGCTTCCTTGCTTGGAACTCTTCCAGCTGACCGCGCCCCCATTCAAGATAAACAGGTATCCTGATTGGGATTTAAAATCATTCTCATCTGTGAGATGACTTGCATCTGAAAATCCTTCTATTTTCAGATCCCCTTCTCCGTACACTAGGAACATATCTTTAGTTCTTCCCAAGTACTTAAGAATGTTTTTTACGGCAATCCAGTGCTCGTCTCCCGGATTACCTTGGTAACATCTCGTTATACTTAACGCGAACACTACGTCAGGTCTAGTGCATAGCATAGCATACATAATCGAACCGATTGCGCTGGCGTACGGGACTACAGCCATGCGCTTCTTATCATCATCGGTTTTAGGACATTGATGATTGTTTAACTTTACTCCATATATCATGGGTAAGTTACCTCGTTTCGATTCAAGCATGATAAACCGCTTTAGCACCTTTTCGATGTATGTAGCCTGTGAAAGACTAAGCAGTCTTCTTGATCTATCTCTGTAGATCTTTATACCAATTATATAAGCTGCTTCACCAAGGTCTTTCATTGAGAAGTTACCAGATAACCATACTTTTACCGACTGTAGTAGAGCTACGTCATTTCCCATTAATAATATATCGTCCACATATAATATCAGAAATGCAACTGAGCTCCCACTTGCTTTCTTGTAAATGCAAGCTTCTTCGCAATTTTGTTCGAAACCAAATTGTTTTATGGTTTCGTCAAAACGTTTGTTCCAGCTTCTTGTTGCTTGCTTGAGTCCATAAATGGATCTCTGAAGTTTGCAAACCTTGTTTGCATCATTTGATATGAAACCTTCAGGTTGCATCATATATACATCCTCAATCAGGTTTCCGTTTAGGAAAGCTATTTTGACATCCATTTGCCAAATCTCGTAATCGTAGTGAGCGGCAATAGCGAGCATTATTCTAATTGATTTGGACATAGCCACAGGAGAGAAAGTTTCGTCATAATCAATTCCTTGTTTCTGACGATATCCTTTCGGTACTAACCTAGCTTTGTAAGTGCTAACATTTCCATCCATGTCAGTCTTCTTTTTGAAGATCCACCTGCACCCAATGGGTTTTATCCCTTCGGGTGGATCAACCAAAGTCCACACTTGGTTGGTGTACATGGAATCCATCTTAGAATCTGGACTGTTAAGAGCCTCTTCGTAATTTTCGGGTTCGTCGTCTAACACGGGAACCTCATCATCATCTCCCACTAGAAAACCATATCTAATAGGGAGTTCATGAACTCTTTGTGATCAATGAAGGGTTTGTTGAAACACCGTTCCACATAATTTTGATTTGACAAAGTTGTTTAAGTATAATTAAAAACATATTCTAAACACACTAAGTTTAAATGCTTTGATTTATTCTACTAATGTGTTTGTTCAATGTTGAGTTAAATTGTTTATAAGATACAAAGTTTAAAAGGCCCAAAGCCCAATACGGAAGTCAAAGCCCAAGTCAAACAGTTTATGGCAACTCGGCCCGCGTATGTCAAAACGTTGTCGTTATGGACAAAACGCAACTCAGCGGAAGAAGGATCTAGAAGACCTTCGTGGAACAACTTCGGGATGAAGCTGCTGAGTTGATTCGACAAAGCGTACAAGACAGCAGCTGGCTAAGGAAAACTTCCAGACAAAGTGTTTCTACTTTGGGTAAAGTTTAGAAGACACAGTATGTTGTCTAGTTGACATTACCATAAATGGAGAGACATTCTGCCGAGCTGACCAAAAGCTGACCGAAGACAGAAGATACTCAAATCTGATTGGCCGAGAGTTCTGAGCAAGTCAGGATGACAATGACAGGAAGCCGTTTCCCTCCAACGGTTATTTCGAAATTCAAAATGACCGATGCCTCAGACGTCTCTATAAATAGTGCCATCAGTTTCTTCATTCAACATAGAACTTGATCAAGCCATTACGCTGACCAAATTTCTACGCAAGTTCTGCAAGCAAAAAGCAAAGCAATCTTACACTAAATTTCATATCTTTTGTGTAAAAGTCTAGAGTGATTATTCAATCATCTAAGGTGTCTTAGCAATCATTGTTTAGGACAAACACTTATCATTTCTAGAGATTAGAAAGGAGAGGCTGAGTACTCGGTTATAGTACTCAGCGAGAGATTAGGATTGAGTAGAGGTATAGAGGAAGGTACTCTTGTTATACTCAGTTGCTAAGATTGTAAAAGGTTTGATGCTATACCGTTAAAGAGCTCAGTAGAGAATTTGAAATCTTAGAACGTGTTCCGGGGACAGGACGTAGGCTTGGAGGCCGAACCTGGATAAATCTGCTGAGTAACATATTTCTAACCTTAAACTCCTTTATATATTTATTGCTTGCTTAAACAAAAACTGACCAAGTAAAGAGGTCAAGCTGAGTTGTGCGCATTGAATATCTGAGCTCAGGAATAGACTCTAAGTGCTATCTCCTGACTCAAGTAAAGAAACTGACCTAGTCACTAGTTGACTAAGCTAGTATTTTGCTATTCACTCAGCGCCGCTGTCCAAACCTTTTTCTCACGAAAAAGAAGTCTGCCCTAGCTTAAATTTTTTAAATAGTTCCTAACCCCCCCTTGGAACTATACTTGTAACGTTATAAGGGACCAACAAGTGGTATCAGAGCTTAAAAGCTCACTGTAAAAGGTTTAACCATCTTGAGCTGATCCCCACTATGGGCGAAAACAGCACTCGGTTTCTCCCAGGAAACCAAACAACTCAGATCTTACCTGAGGGGCTGTCCATTACTCGGCCTCCCCTATTCTTTGGGTCTAACTACACCTTCTGGAAGAATAGGATGAAAAATTTCATTCAGGCTACAAATATGAGTGCCTGGCTATCCATAGTCCAAGGTCCATTTGTACCTGTCGAAGTTGTGGCTGGCCAAACAGTTGCTAAAGCTGAGGCCAAATGGACAGAGGATGATTTCAAGAAGCTACAAAATCATGCTTCGGCTATAAATATGCTTCACTGTGCGCTCGATGCTACAGAATATAATAAAATCTTAGGTTGTGAGTCGGCGTAAGAGATTTGGAAGAAGCTGGAGGTCACCTACGAAGGAACCAATAAAGTAAAGGAGTCCAAGGTGAACCAGCAGATGAGACTGTACAAGCTGTTCGAAATGAACAATGATGAGGGTATATCTGACATGAATGCAAGGTTTACCAACATCATCAATGAGCTCAAGAGACTTGGGAAGATCTTCACTGAGGAAGAACAAGTCAAAAAGATACTCAGGAGTCTTCCTAAAGACTGGCAAGCAAAGAAGACCGCTGTTGAGGAAGCTCAGGACTTAACCACCTACAAATATGACGAACTCATCGGCTCGTTGCTGACCCATGAGATATCAATGAAAAACTTCGAGGTGAAGGAAAAGTCTGAAGACAAGAAGCAGAAATCTCTTGTCATGAAAGCTGACTCCACTGATGGGAGCTCAACAGATGATGAAGAGATGGCTATGTTCACAAGGAAGATGAAGAGGCTGTTCAGGAAAAATGACAAATATTCTAAGAAGCCTTACAGAAAGTTTGATAAGTATAAAGCTGAGTCCAGCGACAGCAAATACAAGAAAGACAACTTAAAGCCCATTACATGCTTTGAATGTCATCAAACTGGCCATATAAAGTCAAGCTGCCCCACGCTGAGGAAAGATAAGAAGAACGGCAAAAAGGCAATGGTGGCTACATGGAGCGACAGTGATGAGTCTTCATCAACAGAAGCTGAGGCCACCGAGTCAGCGAAGATATGCTTCATGGCTGACGAACTTGCTGAGCCATGCGTCTCTGAGCATGCTGACCCCTCCATTGCATCTGACGGTGAGGAGCAATCAAATGAGGTAATATCACTTTCCCAGCTCAGAAACGAAATGGGTAATGCCCTGAGTGATCTCTATACACTTGTCAAAAAGTGTAATAAGAAAATTAGAGCACTCAGCAGGCGCTGTGACGAGGTTGAAGAGGTCAAGCTAAGTGACCTCAGATACCTTCTTCAGGACAACTCAGCTTTGCATGATAACATGAAAATCATACATGAGTCTGTCTCTGAAGTCCAATCAGATTCAAAGAAACTGAGAAAGGACGTCACAAATATCCAGAACCAACTAAAGGTTCAAAACAAAAGGAATATTCCTCTGAATGCTCAGTACCGAAGTACTGGTCAGCAGAGATGGAATCCCCAGCGGAATGTCCAGTGTGACTTCTGTGGGAAGAAAGGACACACCACTAAGGTGTGCTGGCACGCTCAGTACTGGGTTGCTGACCAGTTAGTGATAAATCCTAAACGGAAGGTCAGCTGTGACTTCTGTGGAAAGAATGGCCATACTGTCCATGTATGCCGCCATAAAATAAAATATGATGCTTTACCTGTTGAACCTAACAAGCAAGGACCCAAAAAGAATTGGGTACCTAAAAGTAACTAGTTACAATGCAGGTAAGCCTGAGGTGTGCTGAGAAGTCAAAGATGTGGTATATTGACAGCGCATGCTCGAGGCACATGACTGGTGATGAAACTCAGTTCATCACATTTGAGCGTAAACGAGGAGGAAGCGTAAGTTTTGGAGACAAAAAAAAGGGTAAGATAGTAGGGTCAGGAACCATCGGAGGTAATCCTACTATTGAGTCAGTCTCCCTAGTCAGCAGACTCAAATATAACTTACTCAGTGTAGCTCAGCCATGTGATAATGGGAGAAAAGTTATATTTGATGCTACTGGATGTAAAATATACGAGGGAAAAACAAATGAGTTAATTTTAACTGCCCCTCGGATTGATAATGTCTTTATGCTAGACTTAGAGAAAAAGGTTTCAAAAACTGTATGCTTAGTTTCAAAGTAAGAAAATTCCTGGCTATGGCACAGGAGACTTGGTCATGTAAGCATGGACCTCCTGGCCAAATTAGCAAGAAAGCAATTGGTTGAGGGACTGCCTGAACTTAGATTTGAAAAAGATCAATTATGCCACGCTTGCCAAGCTGGAAAACAAACCAAACAATCTTTTCATAGCAAAAACATTGTCTCAACTAAGCGTCCGTTAGAATTACTACACTTGGATCTCTTCGGTCCAGTCCAGCCGCTGAGTCTGGGTGGAAGAAGATTTTCCTTGGTCATTGTAGATGACTTCTCTCGGTACACTTGGGTCATCTTGCTGAGTAGAAAAGATGAGACCTTTGAGACATTTTCAAATTTGGTTAGAAAACTTGAAAATGATAAAGACCTAAAACTAGCTCACATCCGAAGTGATAATGGTGGAGAATTCAAAAACCAACAGTTTGTTGAATTCTGTGAAGCCAGCGGCATTGACCATAACTTTTTTGCTCCTAGAACGCCTCAACAAAATGGGGTTGTTGAAAGGAAGAACAGAACACTGGTTGAAATAGCCAGGACAATGTTGAGTGAGCATAGGCTTCCAAAGTATTTTTGGGGAGAAGCTGTTAACACAGCGTGCTATATTCTTAATAGGGCTCTTGTTAGACCTATACTAAAGAAAACCCCCTACGAGATTTGGAAAGGACGAAAGCCCAACATTGGATACTTTCGTGCCTTTGGCTGTAAATGTTTTATTTTAAACACTAAAGATAGCCTAGCTAAATTTGACTCAAAAGCTGATGAAGCTATCTTTTTAGGCTACTCAACAAACAGCAAAGCATACAGAGTTTTCAATAAACGAACTCAAGTTTTAGAAGAGTCAGTACATGTTGAGTTCGACGAAACTAACCCTGCAGGAAGATATCTGTCGCTGACCGAGGATGATCCACACTCAGTACCTGCTGATCAAGATACAGCCGCTGAGTCATTCCCTCAAGGGCTGATCAAAGGTAAAAGTGAACCAAATATTGTTTTCACTGACCAGTCTTCACCTACAGAGATTGTTGAAACACAGACAGCACAAGACATCAATCTACCCAAAGAGATAAGGATTCCAAGAGGGCACTCAGAGAGTGCAATCCTTGATGCCGCTGAGAATACCCTGATGACAAGAAACCAACTCAGGAGGTACCTCAGCAATGTAGCCTTCGTCTTAGTTCAGGAACCTAAGAACTTCGCTGATGCTGAGGAAGATGAATTCTGGATGAGCGCAATGCAAGAGGAACTCGACCAATTCAGAAGAAACGATGTATGGGAGCTAGTGCCACATCCAAGGAGTCAGAAGACCATTGGAACAAGATGGGTCTTCCGCAACAAGCTGGATGAGCAAGGAAACATAGTCAGGAACAAAGCAAGGCTGGTAGCTCAGGGCTACAGTCAGCAAGAAGGTATTGACTACGGTGAGACCTTTGCCCCAGTGGCAAGGCTAGAGGCTATTAGGATTTTATGTGCATATGCATCTTATATGAACTTTAAACTGTTTCAAATGGATGTTAAGAGTGCATTCCTTAATGGAGTTATAAACGAGGAAGTTTATGTTAATCAACCTCCAGGGTTTGAGGATCCTAAATTCCCAAACCATGTTTATAAGCTCAAAAAGGCTCTGTACGGCCTCAAGCAAGCACCACGTGCTTGGTATGAGAGGCTGACCAGTTTCCTACTGACTAGAAACTATGTCAGGGGAAAAGCTGATACAACCTTATTCATTAAGAGAAAGGGTAAAGATACCCTGCTGGCTCAAATATATGTTGATGATATTATTTTCGGTTCTACTAATGAGTCAATGTGCAAGGAATTTAGCAAGCAAATGCAGACTGAGTTTGAAATGTCGATGATGGGAGAACTCAACTTCTTCCTTGGACTTCAAATCAAACAAGGAAAGAATGGCATCTTCATCAGTCAAGCTAAATATGCCAAGGAGATATTGAAGAAATATGATCTTGAAAATTGCAAGCCAATATCCACTCCTATGGGCACTGACACTGTCCTCTGCGCTGACGAGAATGGTAAGTCAGTAGACAGCAAATTGTATCGAGGTATGATAGGCTCTCTACTTTACTTAACAGCCAGTAGACTGGACATTCAGTTCTCAGTATGCTATTGTGCTAGATATCAATCTAACCCAAAGGAATCTCATTACATAGCTGTAAAAAGAATCCTTAGATATTTACAAAGCTTAGTGAACGCAGGTTTATGGTATCCCAACACTCATGGCTTTACACTCGTTGGATACACTGACGCTGACTATGGTCGAGACAAGCTAGAACGGAAAAGCACCTCTGGAGGATGTCATTTCTTAGGAAGCTGTCTTGTATCCTGGTTCAGCAAAAAGCAGGCGTCAGTAGCCTTGTCTACCACTGAAGCTGAGTATATTGCTGCTGGTCACTGTGTTGCTCAAGTCCTATGGATTAAGCAACAGCTTGAAGACTATGGTGTTCAAACAAAGACAATTGAGGTCAAATGCAACAACAAAAGTGCAATTGATCTATCAAAGAACCCAATTCAACATAGCAGGATGAAGCATGTCAGCATAAGACATCACTTCATTAGAGACCATGTACTCAAGGGTGAGATAAAGCTGACCTATGTCCCAACGGATGAGCAGCTTGCGGATATCTTCACAAAGCCACTGGCTCGTGAACAGTTCAGCATACTGAGAGAAGCCATTGGTATGTTTAATCCTCTTCAGTAAATTCTTGTTCTAAAATGTAAATTTACGCTGAGTGAATTACTATGCTGAATGAGTTATGCAAATGCATGCTGAGTGATTGTTTTGCTGAGTACTTAACATATCAATACTGAGTAAATATGCACACCGAGTAGTAATTTCAAACTGAGAAATCATCCTTTCATATACTACTGACCACTCAAAATATAAAACGCTTAGTATTCTAAATGCTGAGTGTTAGATCCGTTGCATTAAATGCAAAAGCACGCGAATAGCCACCTAGGATGACGTATGCGCCGAATGTGTCATAAAAGCCAGGATCTTTGTCGGTTGACAATCCCAAGGCAAAACTGACACATGGATTCGATAAGATCCACACTTCATCGCTATAAATAATGGGTAAATCCCCATTCTTTATTTTCTTTACACTTACCGAATTCTTTGGCAAAGCATTCTCTCTCTCTCTCTAAGACTCGTAAAGCTTCCCAATCCTCTTTCTGAAATAATGACTAGAGTTTCCGTCAACATCTCCGGTGCCGATCACCCTAAGACCAGCTCCGATGAACCCTCTAGGCAAACTTCTGTGCCTGAAACCACCAAGGTCACTACGCCGAGCAAAGGCAAAACTGGGCAAGCTACCTCCTCCAAAGGAAAATCGACCAAAATTAGAACCTATACCAAGGTATTTGATAACATTAGCGAATGGAAAGTAGACTTCTCGCGATGGGTTTCTGAGGCCTTCGTGACATCCGAACAACCCTTCTGCGAATGGATATCACAAAATGGATGGACCGAGCTGTTCTCCACTAGGGATCATACCTATCCTGACCTAGTAAGGGAGTTCTACCACAATCTCTTAGTCGCTGACGATAACCAGGACTACTTAACAACAGTGGTAAAGGGGAAAACGATTTTCATCAATCCCACCTATTTGGCGAATTTGCTAAAGTTGAAAAATGAGGGAGCAAAACTGAGAAGAACTGGAGATCAGGATGACACTAACTACGAAGTCAACTTTTGCAAGCCCCCTGGCCATTCTGGAGAAGTCTCAAGTTCATCCATGGGTCAGCACCAAAAGATGGCTCATTACCTGCTGACTTACTTTATTTACTCAAAGATAAACTGCACCAGCTCAGCGACAAATTTCGAGCAATGCTTTATATGGCATATGCTGATATATACGCCTATCAACATGCCAGTATTCTTGATTGCTGGGTTCATAAGGAGCACTGGAACTCTCAGGCTGGGATCGCTCATCACCAGGATCCTCATTGATCATCAAATAGACCTAACTGATGAAGTTAAAGCTAGAGGATCTGAAATAATAGCTGCTTCACTGAGGGCTTTGAAGTTCAATCAGCCACTAAAGAAAGGAAAAGTTGCTGCTGAACAACAAGCTGAGGAAACAGCTCCAAAGCAAAGCCAAAGGACAAAGGCTCCAGCTGCCTGCAAGAGGAAAGTTGTTGTGGCCTCTTCTAAGAAGGCTGAGCCTCAGACCAAGAAGTCAAAGTCAGCTGATGAACCAGGTCAGGAAAGACCTAAGTCAGCTGAGAAAAGGAGCAGGCAAGAAGAGCCTGAAATTAAGGAAAGAACAAATGCTGATGAGCAACCTCAAAAGAAGCAGAAGTCTTCTACACTGACTCCTATTGATGCTATCCCTACTGACGTCGTTGTGCCTGGTGATTCACACTACACACAGTGTCTAGGAAATGTAGCTGAGCATCAAGAAGATGAAGTGAATCTGGACGATCAGTTCATTGCACAAGTTGAGGAAGAGTTAGATGGCGATAGTGAAGAAGATGAAGAACAAGAAGAAGCAAGCGGTCAGGACGACGCTGAGGACACTGAGGAAACAACTAGTGAGGTTGATGCTGAGCCAACCAATACTGGGTTGACTGCTGGAGATGAACAAGAACCTGACCAACACAATGTTGATCAAGGACAAGAACAAGCTGACCAGCTTAATGCTGATCAAGAGGAAACTTCTCCCTCTCACTCAGGAGAATCTATACAAGCTGACACTCCTCCTCCTCGCAGAAGAAGATTGGTTAAGGCAAGTCAGAAGACAATCAGTGACCTTCCTATTCAACCACCAATTGTCCCTGACTTTGTTATCCAGAAGCCGACCCAAGACCCTTCTAAACTCAAGCTGAAATTTTTCAGAAAACAACCATCTACTACTCCATCGGCTTCCCTTGAAAAGCAAGCCTCTGTTTCTTCACCAAAGGAACATGCCGACTTGAATGCTTCCGCCAACTCAACAAGTCAAGTTGAGTCAATTCCTGTAAATGCTGTCAATGCAAGCATTGTGCTGACCCACAACATTCCTACACCAGTCAGCACAGACAGCATTAGAATTACCTCTTCTCTAATCAACACCTCTGTCGATCAATCAGTTCTACCTGAAACTCAAGTGCAGATTGGAAACACACTTCCACTCACTAACCACATCATTCCTTTGACTCCTCTTCCCACCGGTCATACTGAGGAAACAAGGCAAGCAAATGAAGGCTCTCTTAACTACTTGCATGCCACCGAGTCTGGAAAAAGAATCATCGACTCGGTGCAAACATTGATCAAAGACCTTCATCAATCCACTCAACCTGCTGCTGGGTCTTCTACTACCGAGACAACTCGGCTCTCCCATGTAACTCAGCTTTTCAACGAAGTTAAGGGATTCAAGGACTTGCTGAGTGTCATCGTTACCTTTCAAGCACAGCAAGCTAAGCAGGATTCCATCTCAAAGCTGGTTGAGATCCAGCTGACAATAGTTCAACATCTCAACGCTCTTCAACAACAAGTTCAGACTTTGTCAACTGCGAACACACGCTATGCTACTTCTGATGAAGTTAAAATGCTCTTTGCTCAGCTTCACACCGAGAAAATCAAAACAAACGAGCAAATGGTCTCTTATTCTCAGTGCTCAGTGGAGCAAATTGGTGAGGCCGTTCGATTGCTGAACTTGAACAAGCAAGAGATGGACACTGACGCCATGAAACAAAATAAAATGATGTCTATCACCAGGCAAACCTTCAACCACATACGTCACAGCAATATTCAGTGTCAATACTACGACACATCCTTATTGAAGACTTTTCATCAAGTCGTTGCTGGTCTGACCGATGCACTTACCTGGGTAGGAAAATCTCAAGCTTTCATCGTAAGCATGATCAGCGCTGCTGAACTTAATATACCCTCTGAGGTCTCAGATAATGGCGTTGCTATTTTCGATGGTGTCAATGAAAGCGCCGATAGACTTAAGGCGCTGTCCACAGAACTGACCAGAGCAGTCTTAACCGACGCTTTCAGGATTCCTCCTCCCGATGCTGACAAAACGGGGGAGAAAGAACAAACAAGAACACAGCATGAGTCTAGTCAGTCCAAACAGAAGAGAAAGAAATAGATATAGGCTAGCTCAGTATAGGCTAAGTATGTAGTCTCTATGCTTGTCTTGTTCTTTTGTTTGTAAATGATGACTACCTATATTAATATCAATACTTGCATCTTTTATTAAAACCCTGAGTTATGAATTATTTTTATATACGATGCTGTGTATTAAGTTATTATGTATCTTCAATTACATCAACTATGTTTAATGCCTATAAAACTTGTTGATTGTACCCAATGTTGATAACATGTTTGACATTGACTTGTATGTTTATAAAACATTGTCTTATAAAACTCATTGAACAACAAATTACTCAGCGCTCTCTGAATGTTAAATCTTCCGCTTAAACACCGAGTAAAATAGAATATGTTCCATGAGCTGACCTATATCTGAAAACTGACCTTAGACTTACTCGATTAAACCTTTAAATGTTTAGAGTAAAACTAAGTCAGTAGCTCAACCCTTACGGGGGAGTTTGCTAAGTATATTAGGTCAACTATCATGGGGGAGCTCAATATTGAGTTCCTCGCTGAATAGTTTTGCCAACATCAAAATGGGGGAGTTTGTTGAAACACCGTTCCACATAATTTTGATTTGACAAAGTTGTTTAAGTATAATTAAAAACATATTCTAAACACACTAAGTTTAAATGCTTTGATTTATTCTACTAATGTGTTTGTTCAATGTTGAGTTAAATTGTTTATAAGATACAAAGTTTAAAAGGCCCAAAGCCCAATACGGAAGTCAAAGCCCAAGTCAAACAGTTTATGGCTACTCGGCCCGCGTATGTCAAAAATGTTGTCATTATGGACAAAACGCAACTCAGCGGAAGAAGGATCTAGAAGACCTTCGTGGAACAACTTCGGGACGAAGCTGCTGAGTTGATTCGACAAAGCGTACAAGACAGCAGCTGGCTAAGGAAAACTTCCAGACAAAGTGTTTCTACTTTGGGTAAAGTTCAGAAGACACAGTATGCTGTCTAGTTGACATTACCATAAATGGAGAGACATTTTGCCGAGCTGACCAAAAGCTGACCGAAGACAGAAGATACTCAAATCTGATTGGCCGAGAGTTCTGATCAAGTCAGGATGACAACGACAGGAAGCCGTTTCCCTCCAACGGTTATTTCGAAATTCGAAATGACCGATGCCTTAGACGTCTCTATAAATAGTGCCATCAGTTGCTTCATTCAACATAGAACTTGATCAAGCCATTACGCTGACCAAATTTCTACGCAAGTTCTGCAAGCAAAAAGTAAAGCAATCTTACACTAAATTTCATATCTTTTGTGTAAAAGTCTAGAGTGATTATTCAATCATCTAAGGTGTCTTAGAAATCATTGTTTAGGACAAACACTTATCATTTCTAGAGATTAGAAAGGAGAGGCTGAGTACTCGGTTATAGTACTCAGCGAGAGATTAGGATTGAGTAGAGGTATAGAGGAAGGTACTCTTGTTATACTCAGTTGCTAAGATTGTAAAAGGTTTGATGCTCTACCGTTAAAGAGCTCAGTAGAGAATTCGAAATCTCGGAACGTGTTCCGGGGACAGGACATAGGCTTGGAGGCCGAACCTGGATAAATCTGCTGAGTAACATATTTCTAACCTTAAACTCCTTTATATATTTATTGCTTGCTTAAACAAAAACTGACCAAGTAAAGAGGTCAAGCTGAGTTGTGCGCATTGAATATCTGAGCTCAGGAATAGACTCTAAGTGCTATCTCCTGACTCAAGTAAAGAAACTGACCTAGTCACTAGTTGACTAAGCCAGTATCTTGCTATTCACTCAGCGCCACTGTCCAAACCTTTTTCTCACGAAAAAGAAGTCTGCCCTAGCTTAAAATTTTTAAATAGTTCCTAACCCCCCCTTGGAACTATACTTGTAACGTTATAAGGGACCAACAGGGTTGGCACTTGTGTTTCAGTCGGTGTTTCTTGTTCTTGAACTTCATCAAGTTCAATCATGCTTCCCTTTTTTGTTTCTTCGAGAAACTCTTTCTCTAAGAAGGTTGCATGCTTGGATACTATTACTTTCTGATCATCTGGATGATAGAAGTAATACCGCATAGTTTCCTTAGGGTATCCAATGAAGAAACACTTATCAAATTTAGAATCTAGTTTGTCTGACGCTATGCGTTTGACATATGCTGAACAACCCCATACTCTCATGAATGAGAACACGAGTTTCCTACCAATGAACAATTCATATGGTGTGGAATTAGCGGATTTAGTTGGTACTCGATTTAGGGTGAAGAGGGCGGTTTCTAAAGCATAGCCCCAGAATGTCTTTGGAAGTAATGCTATGCTCATCATGGATCGTACCATATCTAGTAAGGTACGGTTCCTCCTCTCGGATACACCATTGTGTTGTGGTGTATAGGGAGGTGTCCATTATGAGCATATCCAACATTCAGTTAGATAATTCAGAAAATCATCTGAAAGATATTCGCCACCTCGATCGGATCGAAGTGTCTTTATTTTCTTTCCTAATTGATTTTCTACTTCATTCTTGAAGCATTTGAATTTCTCAAAAGCTTCAGACTTGTGCTTCATCAAGTAGATATAACCATATCGGGTATGGTCATCTATGAAGCTTATGAAGTATCTGAATCCTCCTCTTACTTGGACTGACATAGGACCGCATACATCTGAATGAATGAGTCCTAGAGTGTCTGATACACGTTCACCTTTATTGCTAAAGGGTGTCTTTGTCATTTTACCTTTTAAACATGCTTCGCATGTTTCCAATGATTTAGGATCAATTGAATTTATAAGCCCATCTTGATGTAGCTTAAGCATGCGTCTTTTGTTTATATGGCCTAAACGACAATGCCACAAGTAAGTTGAATTATCTAGCTTATGTCTTTTGGTATCAATTGCGAAAACATAAATTTTGTCATCTAGCACATAAATCCCATTTTGTGATATTCCTGAAAAATAGAAAATCCCATCTCTATAAAAATTGCAATGTTTGTCTTTTATTGAAATATGAAAACCGTCGTCAACAAGACAGCTCATAGAAATAATGTTGCGAGACATTTCTAGAACATACAAACAGTTTCCTAATTCTATTACAAGCCCAGAGGGCAAATTTAAAGCATAATCTCCAATGGCGAGGGCGGCAACTCTTGCTCCATTTCCTACTCACAAATTTATGCTTCCTTTCTTCAGTTCCCTAGTCCGATTTAGTTCCTGCATATTTGTACAAATATGAGATCCACATCCGGTATCAAGTACCCAAGTGATAACATTGGGATATTATCCAAAGGATCAAAGGAGATATTCGCCTAGAACCGCCGCGTATTGATCACCTGATACCGGAATGGTATGGCGTATCGAGCAAGATGATCCGACAGGCGGATCACCAAGGCTTCTCCACAAGAGATCCGCAATCAAACCTATGTGGCGACCCGCCATGACCTCCCAATCCGCTAGCGGAACAGCTGAGCCGATCCCGCAATAAAGACCATTAATGAGCTATTAATAAGCTAACGGGCATACTTAAAGGAAACTAGTAACCGCCATTAATGAAGCATTAATGGAGACTTTCTAGTTACTAGAGGTTACAACTTCATGACTATATATAGCCTGCATCTCAGGCTATCAAGGCACACATTCATACAATCTTAGAAACCCTACTTTGTCAATTCAGTTTACTCTTTCATAACTTATACTGACTTTGGCATCGGAGCTTCCCCCCATCGAACCCAACGACGCCCCCACAAGGACGGAAGCTAATCGAAAATTCTCCACTAGTCATCACCAATATTCAGACTGTGAAACTGTATTTATTTCAATATAAAACATACCTGATGTTGAAGCACCGCCTTTTCCCTTCTTGAGGGAGGCTAGGTACTCCTTGCAGTTCCTTCTCCAATGCCCGTCTTTACCACAGAAGTGGCACTCTCCTTTGGGCTTCTTCACTTCCTTTCCCTTAGCTCTAGTGGGCATGGCTCCCTTGCCTTTCTTGGGATATTTAGGATTGGGAAAATTCCCCTTCCTCTTCTTTGATCCCTCTATGACAAGAGCCGGTATTGCCTTGTCTTTCTTCATATTGGGCTCAACTGACTTGAGCATATTTGCAAGCTCTTCAAGAGAGGTTTGCAAGTCATGTTGGAAATAGGGCTAAGGTATAGCAGCGGAAATATAAAAATTTTAGCCTACTTCCTTTTAACCATAGGACCCGTTAATCGTTATTTCATATAAAGAGGGATAAGAAGATATACCTTTCGATGATCAATCTACCGTTGCAAACGAAGTGCCCACAACTTCAAAGGAGATGTAAACTGTTTACCAATCTGCCCCTATTCGAAATAGACCTTCCAGACCTCCGAACGACGATCCCTTCGGTGGAAACGTGGAAGAATGTGTCTAGAAGCTACTGTCCAAAAATCGCGACGATCCGACGGTTCAATCTCCGGGAATCCTCGAAATAGTGAACTGACCTGATGTAGGCGAAGAATAACGAATTTCTCCCTTTTGATTGTTTTTCTTCTTTCGTGAACACGGTGAGGTTAAATTAGAATAAACCCTTATGAGATGTAACCAAAATAGATTACCTCTAATTAACCAACACAAGATCAAGGAGAAAGAGGGATGAATTAGATTAATCAATCGATGGAATGCCGAATGAATTCTTGTCCACGAACTTGGGGATGGAATTCACTTTCTCTCTCTAGCTAGTAGATTTCGAAAATCACAAGGGGTGGGGCTAGAGTGTGTCTCGAAATTCACTAGGTAAGGGGTATATATATTATCTTGTCTCTAAACCCTAGTTAGATAGGATTAGGTTACTTAATAGCAATCCAATTCGGAATAGGATTTCTAATTATTATCTTACTATATATCTAATATAATTAGGATAATAATAAGTAACCTAGTTAGATAATAATAGGAGGACATTAATCCAATTAATAACTCCTAACTTGATTATCTCTTAATTAATTTAATTTCACAATCCTAATCCAATTAGGAAGAGTGGAATAAATTAATTCCCTTCCTTTAATACATATAATTTCGACCCCCCTTATCCATGGGCCTTACTGGGCTCAACTGGGCTTCCATCTATTAATCAGATCCATCTCTCTTTTGTTTTCAAGTCTTATGTGTGATCCATTAGGTCCTTACTACTTCTGGCCGTATGCAATTATTAAATTAATTTCTCCAAGAATTATATTTAGTCCTTGCATAACGGAATGATGAACAGAGCATGTTATCGGCATGTCCGTAATCATTCCCCCAGAGTCCGTTAAGAAGACAGGTTGATTCTGCCGTTAACCCTTCCGTATTAGTTACAGTATAATTCGATCCTTTATCAACTACATCCTTGAACTGAATCTTATGACTATGGATGATGTCAAGTCATATATAGCGAGACGTTCGTTTTACTTGTACAGGCCGAGTCAACTCAAATAGATAGGTTAAGTGAAATCTGTATTTCTACTCTTAAGCTATCACCTTGCAAGGATTTAGAGTCGAGTCTTCCACAAGCGATCCTTGGACGTATCTCCCATTCGTCGGGAGTGATAAATGCTCAATCCAATGTATAACTACCCTGACATTACCTCCTGTGACACCCAACCTTTGCAGTTCACACCCCAGAGTCATCTCTGTTAAGGATCGTGGGACCACGCGATCAAAGTCTCACATTCAGTAATTCAGGATGACCAATTAACATTCCTTTGAGTCTGAGGATTATTTATACCTATTAATACCAATGAGATGAACAGGTGACAAGGACGAATCTACCCATCCTGTTATCTCAAATCGGATCCCCAATCCTAATGAACGACGTTTCATCGGATCTATGTAACTGTCCAGATATCTATATATATGAAGCTTGTGAGATCAGCTTTCTGTCGGACAGAAGACATTGTTACATACAAGTCTCAACAGTGATATGTCAATCCTAAACATCTCACTTGACTTGGGGTGGTTTTAAGTTTATTAGTTTATTATAAAGTCTTATCTCACTTCATGCTTGTATGAACACTTTATAATCACTTTAAACAAACTTACGGATTTCCTTTTATTAGACTTTATTTAGTGCTGTAAAAGGGTTTGCCTTTATATTGTTATTAAACATATATCTTATTAAAACAAATGATATAAAGAACAATTCATTTACAATAAGTTTGTATCCTGCAACAATTGTCTATAGGACACTAAACCCCAACATACTCCCACTTGGACTAAAGCCAATTGTTTCTAAAACTTATCCCAGTAGAAGTTAAATGGCGATCATGTACTTTCTGGGCTAATGGCTTTGTCAATGGATCTGCAACGTTGTCCTCGGTAGGTACTCTTTCTATTCTCACATCTCCTCTAGCCACAATCTCTCTAATGATGTGGTATCGCTTTAGGTAGTGCTTGGATGCATTATGAGACCGTGGTTCCTTTGCTTGCGCAATGGCTCCATTGTTATCACTGTACAGAGTAATGGGATTGACAATGTCAGGCACCACACCTAGTTCTGTAATGAACTTTCTAATCCAAACTGCTTCCTTTGCCGCTTCCGCAGCAGCGGTGTACTCTGACTCGGTCGTAGAGAAAGCCACGCTTCCCTGCTTGGAACTCTTCCAACTGACCGCACCCCCATTCAAGATAAACAGGTATCCTGATTGGGATTTAAAATCATTCTCATCTGTGAGATGACTAGCGTCTGAAAATCCTTCAATTTTCAGATCTCCTTCTCCGTACACTAGGAACATATCTTTGGTCCTTCTCAAGTACTTAAGAATGTTCTTGACGGAAATCCAATGCTCGTCTCCCGGATTCCCTTGGTAACGACTCGTTACTGATAACGCGAACGCTACGTCAGGTCTAGTGCATAGCATAGCATACATAATCGAACCGATCACGCTGGCATACGGGACTACAGCCATGCGTCGTTTGTCATCATCAGTTTTAGGACATTGATGATTGTTTAACTTCACTCCATGTACCATGGGTAAGTTACCTCGTTTCGATTCAAGCATGCTAAACCGATTTAGCACCTTTTCAATGTATGTAGCCTGTGAAAGACCAAGCAGTCTACGCGATCTATCTCTATAGATCTTTATACTAAGTATATAGGCTACTTCACCAAGGTCTTTCATTGAGAAGTTACCGGATAACCATATTTTCACTGACTGTAAAAGAGCAATGTCATTTCCCATTAACAGTATATCGTCCACATATAGTATGAGAAATGCTATAGAGCTCCCACTTGATTTCTTGTAAATGCAAGCTTCTTCGCAATTTTGTTCGAAACCAAATTGTTTTATGGTTTCGTCAAAACGCTTATTCCAGCTTCTAGATGCTTGCTTGAGTCCATAAATGGATCTCTGAAGTTTGCAAACTTTATTTGCATCCTTTGATATGAAACCTTCAGGTTGCATTATGCATACATCCTCAAGCAGGTTTCCGTTTAGGAAAGCTGTTTTCACATCCATTTGCCAAATCTCATAATCAAAATGAGCGGCAATTGCAAGCATGATTCTGATTGATTTGGACATAGCAACGGGAGAGAAGGTTTCGTCATAATCAACGCATTGTTTTTGACGATATCCTTTCGCTACCAACCTAGCCTTGTAGGTGCTAACCTTTCCATCCATGTCAGTCTTCCTTTTGAAGATCCACCTGCACCCGATGGGTTTTATTCCTTCGGGTGGATCAACCAAAGTCCACACTTGGTTAGTATACATGGAATCCATTTCAGAATCCATGGCCTCAAGCCATGCTTTAGAATCTGGACTAGTAAGAGCCTCTTCGTAGTTTTCGGGTTCGTCGTCTAGCACGGGAACCTCGTCATCATCTCCCACTAGAAAACCATATCTAACTGGGAGTTCACGAACTCTTCATGATCTACGAATAGGTGCCACTGGAGTCTCATCTAATGGGACTTCTTCGGGTACTTCAACCGCTTCTGTTGTTTCAGCCGGCGTCTCTTCCTCTTGAACTTCGTTGAGTTCAATCACGCTTCCCTTTTGTGTTTCTTCGAGAAACTCTTTCTCTAAGAAGGTTGTGTATCTGGATACTATTACTTTCTGATCATCTGGATGATAGAAGTAATACCCTACGGTTTCTTTGGGATATCCAATGAAGAAACATTTATCAGATTTAGAATCTAATTTGTCGGACGCAATGCGTTTGACATATGCCGAACAACCCCATACTCTCATAAATGAGAACACAGGTTTCCTACCAACGAACAATTCATACGGTGTGGAACTAGCGGATTTAGTTGGTACTCGATTTAGGGTGAAGAGGGCAGTTTCTAAGGCATAGCCCCAGAACATCTTTGGAAGTAAGGCCATGCTCATCATGGACCGTACCATATCTAATAGGGTACGGTTTCTCCTCTCGGATACACCATTGTGTTGTGGTGTATAGGGAGGTGTCCATTGCGAGCATATCCCACATTCAGTTAGATAATTCAAAAAATTATCAGAAAGATATTCGCCACCTCGATCGGATCGAAGCGTCTTTATTTTCTTTCCTAATTGATTTTCTACTTCATTCTTGAAGCATTTGAACTTGTCAAAAGCTTCTGACTTGTGCTTCATCAAGTAGACATAACCATATCGAGTATGGTCATCTATGAAGCTAATGAAGTATCTGAATCCTCCTCTTGCTTGGACTGACATAGGACCACATACATCCGAATGAATGAGTCCTAGAGTGTCTGATACACGCTCACCTTTATTGCTAAAGGGTGTCTTTGTCATTTTACCTTTTAAACATGATTCGCATGTTTCCAATGATTCCGAATCAATTGAATCTATAAGCCCATCTGAATGAAGCTTTAGCATGCGTCTCTTGTTTATATGGCCTAAACGACAATGCCACAAGTAAGTTGAATTATCTAGTTTATGTCTTTTGGTATCAATTGCAAAAACAGGAGTACCAAAAGACATAAACTAGATAATTCAACTTACCTTTTAAACATGATTCGCATGTTTCCAATGATTCCGAATCAATTGAATCTATAAGCCCATCTGAATGAAGCTTTAGCATGCGTCTCTTGTTTATATGGCCTAAACGACAATGCCACAAGTAAGTTGAATTATCTAGTTTATGTCTTTTGGTATCAATTGCAAAAACAGGAGTTTTATCATCTAACACATAAATCCCATTTTGTGATATTCCTGAAAAATAAAAGATCGAATCTTTATAAAAATTGCAACTGTTGTTCTTTATTGAAATATGAAAACCGTCGTCAACAAGACGGCTAATAGAAATAATGTTACGAGACATCTCAGGAACGTATAAACAATTCCTTAATTCTATTACAAGCCCAGAGGGCAAAAGTAAAACATAATCTCCAATTGCGATGGCGGCAACTCGTGCTCCATTTCCCACTCGCAAGTTTATGCTTCCTTTCTTAAGTTCCCTAGTCTGTTTTAGCTCATGCATATTTGTACAAATATGAGATCCACATCCGGTATCAAGTACCCAAGATTCAGACAATGAAACTGTATTTATTTCAATATAGAACATACCAGATGTAGAAGCATCGCCCTTTCCCTTCTTGAGGGTGGCTAGATACTCCTTGCAGTTTCTCTTCCAATGCCCATCTTTACCATAGAAGTGGCACTCTCCTTTGGGCTTCTTCACTTCCTTTCCCTTGGACACAGCTTTCTTACCTTTCTTGGGATGTTTAGGATTGGGAAAATTCCCTTTCCTCTTCTTTGATCCCTCAATTACAAGAGCCGGTATGGCCTTGTCTTTCTTCATATTGGGCTCAACTGACTTGAGCATGTTTGCAAGCTCTTCAAGAGAAGTTTGCAAGTCATTCATCTGATAGTTCATGATAAACTGTGAATAACTCTCTGGGAGGGATTGAAGAATCAAGTCTATACTTAATTCGTTGTCCATCACAAATCCAATACTAGAAAGTTTGGTAATGTAGCCAATCATCTTAACACAATGTGTCATGACTGATGTGCCCTCTTGCATCCGGCAACGATATAGCAATTTGGATATCTCATAGCGTTCGCACCTGGTCTGTTTCCCAAACAGTTCCTTTAGGTGCATGATGACGGAATAGGCATCCATCTCCTCATGTTGCCTTTGTAATTTCGACATCATCGATGCAAGTATGATGCAACCGGCATGATCATCATCAGCCTTGTGCTTCTGGTAAACATCAATTTCCTCGATGGGAGCATCATCTTCCGGGATAGGGGGTATCGGTGTATCAAGTACATACCCAATTTTCTCGAACTTCAAAACAATTTTGAGGTTACGAAACCAGTCGGTGAAGTTTGAACCATTCAACTTGTTATCGGTAAGAATGTTTTGCAGATTGGTTTTAGTCATGATTTTAAGAGTATATGTTTAAACAAAAACCTGAGAGTGAGAAAGAGTAAACGTATGTTATTCATTTGTTTTAAAGTGTAACAATCTAAAATTATAGGCCTTTTAATTTATTTCAGATTGCTCCCACTATTTTTCCAAATTAATAACCCTCCATATTAATTCGAAGAATTTCACAAATCCTTTAGTGAGCTAGGATCCTAACTCCTGAGATTTCGCCTTAACTTTAGCCAACAAACTAGTCTCATTCATTAGGTAGATTCATTCAATCAATCACATCTCGAATGTGACTCCTAGGTTATTGGGTTACTAACCACATTAGTAACTAATATGTCATTCATATTAATCCCAACCATTTTGCCCATTAGTGTATGAACAACATGACTTTTGCCAACCAATTGTCATACTCTAATTTAAGTATTACCCCATATTCATGAAAGAACTATTTTCGATAATCCAGGTGTTACCATAAGACCCCGAGCTTGACTTTTGCCAACAACCCAAAGGCCCCCAGTACTGCCGGCTGAATTATAATATTAGGGAGGGGCAACCGATTTTAATAACTTATTTATTTACTTAACTTTTTAATGAGGGATTTTTATTTAAGTCTCATAATCTAACTTAGTCTTGATTTGCTTTAGCATACATCAGACATACATTCACACATACATTGGCGTTATGGACATATCATCTAAATTATTCCGTCGAGCCAGAGACGGAATAAAAAGGCAAACCTAAGGAAATACTAACTATTACATATTTCTCTTTAGGTCCTCCGTCTTCTCCATGGCGCCTTGAAAATTACACATTAATTTTCTATACTACTAAAGAAAACTTCAATTGAAAATTGAACGGAATAGATGAGAAGAGAAATTACAATAGATAGTAGAAAGGCAGGACGCGCAGGCCCTATTTCAAAAATACCAAAAGAATAAAAGAGGGTCCAAATATGTCCATAACTCCAAACATGCAAAGACTCAATTAAATAAATTTAATTGGTTGATTACATAACTTATTTATGTAATATTTATGTTAATCAAATTAACTCATCAAATTAATTCCCATCTAATTTTACTTCTAACCGTTTTGCATCTTTATATTAATTCTTAGATTAATATAACCATACAAAACTTCAATTATGCATGTCCCAATTATTTTGATTTCAATTCATTTAACGCTTTGATTTACAACTTGGTAAAAACAAACTTTTAAATGAATTTTCATTCGATAATCAAAACAGAAAACTATTAATTTCCGAAACATGTATATATATATTTTATATTCAAAACTAATTTTAAATTTCATATATATATCAGATTTTCAATACGGTTGAAAAGCGATTTTCAGAAATAGGAAAAACTACAATAGCTTTCCATTTTATCTTTAGAATCAATAAAACTAATTTTATTAATCTAACCATAAAACTAATAGATTTTGTTATAATGATTGTCAACCGAAATAATTAGGAACATACGCATAATCTATTTCACTTATTTATCTTTAGAATTAATTAACCAAACAATTTGTTAATTAATCCTAACCATAAATATTCATTCAATCCTATTGAAAGCTTCTAAATTTCATATATGAAATAACGGATTTAACGATGTCTCTGATACCACTGTTGGAAATAGGGCTAAGGTATAGCAGCGGAAATATAAAAATTTTAGCCTACTTCCTTTTAACCATAGGATCCGTTAATTGTTATTTCATATAAAGAGGGATAAGAAGATATACCTTTCGATGATCAATCTACCGTTGCAAACGAAGTGCCCACAACTTCAAAGGAGATGTAAACTGTTTACCAATCTGCCCCTATTCGAAATAGACCTTCCAGACCTCCAAACGACGATCCCTTCGGTGGAAACGTGGAAGAATGTGTCTAGAAGCTACTGTCCAAAAATCGCGACGATCCGACGGTTTAATCTCCGGGAATCCTCGAAATAGTGAACTGATCTGATGCAGGCGAAGAAAAACGAATTTCTCCCTTTTGATTGTTTTTCTTCTTTCGTGAACACGGTGAGGTTAAATTAGAATCAACCCTTATGAGATGTAACCAAAATAGATTACCTCTAATTAACCAACACAAGATCAAGGAGAAAGAGGGATGAATTAGATTAATCAATCGATGGAATGCCGAATGAATTCTTGTCCACGAACTTGGGGATGGAATTCACTTTCTCTCTCTAGCTAGTAGATTTCGAAAATCACAAGGGGTGGTGGGGCTAGAGTGTGTCTCAAAATTCACTAGGTAAGGGGTATATATATTATCTTGTCTCTAAACCCTAGTTAGATAGGATTAGGTTACTTAATAGCAATCCAATTCGGAATAGGATTTCTAATTATTATCTTACTATATATCTAATATAATTAGGATAATAATAAGTAACCTAGTTAGATAATAATAGGAGGACATTAATCCAATTAATAACTCCTAACTTGATTATCTCTTAATTAATTTAATTTCACAATCCTAATCCAATTAGGAAGAGTGGAATAAATTAATTCCCTTCCTTTAATACATATAATTTCGACCCCCCTTATCCATGGGCCTTACTGGGCTCAACTGGGCTTCCATCTATTAATCAGATCAATCTCTCTTTTGTTTCCAAGTCTTATGTGTGATCCATTAGGTCCTTACTACTTCTGGCCGTATGCAACTATTAAATTAATTTCTCCAAGAATTATATTTAATCCTTGCATAACGGAATGATGAACAGAGCATGTTATCGGCATGTCCGTAATTATTCTCCCAGAGTCCGTTAAGAAGACAGGTTGATTCTGCCGTTAACCCTTCCGTATTAGTTACAGTATAATTCGATCCTTTATCAACTACATCCTTGAACTGAATCTTATGACTATGGATGATGTCAAGTCATATATAGCGAGACGTTCGTTTTACTTGTACAGGCCGAGTCAACTCAAATAGATAGGTTAAGTGAAATCTGTATTTCTACTCTTAAGCTATCACCTTGCAAGGATTTAGAGTCGAGTCTTCCACAAGCGATCCTTGGACGTATCTCCCATTCGTCGGGAGTGATAAATGCTCAATCTAATGTATAACTACCCTGACATTACCTCCTGTGACACCCAACCTTTGCAGTTCACACCCCAGAGTCATCTCTATTAAGGATCGTGGGACCACGCGATCAAAGTCTCACATTCAGTAATTCAGGATGACCAATTAAGATTCCTTTGAGTCTGAGGATTATTTATACCTATTAATACCAATGAGATGAACAGGTGACAAGGACGAATCTACCCATTCTGTTATCTCAAATCGGATCCCCAATCCTAATGAACGACGTTTCATCGGATCTATGTAACTGTCCAGATATCTATATATGTGAAGCTTGTGAGATCAGCTTTCTGTCGGACAGAAGACATTGTTACATACAAGTCTCAACAGTGATATGTCAATCCTAAACATCTCACTTGACTTGGGGAGGTTTTAAGTTTATTAGTTTATTATAAAGTCTTGTCTCACTTCATGCTTGTATGAACACTTTATAATCACTTTAAACAAACTTACGGATTTCCTTTTATTAGACTTTATTTAGTGCTGTAAAAGGGTTTGCCTTTATATAGTTATTAAACATATATCTTATTAAAACAAATGATATAAAGAACAATTCATTTACAATAAGTTTGTATCCTGCAACAATTGTCTATAGGACACTAAACCCCAACAAGTCATTCATCTGGTAGTTCATGATGAACTGTGAATAACTCTCTGGGAGGGATTGAAGAATTAAGTCTATGCTTAGTTCGTTATCCATCGCGAATCCAATACTAGAAAGTTTGGTAATATAGCCAATCATCTTGACACAATGTGTCATCACAGATGTGCCCTCTTGTATCCTGCAACGATATAGCAACTTGGATATCTCGTAGCGGTCGCACCTAGTCTGTTTCCCAAACAGCTCCTTAAGGTGCATGATGATGGAATATGCATCCATTTCCTCATGTTGCCTTTGCAATTCCGGTGTCATCGATGCAAGTATGATGCATCCCGCATGATCGTCATCAGCTTTGTGCTTCTGGTAAGCATCAATTTCTTTGATGGGAGCCTCATCAGCAGGGATAGGGGGTATCGATGTATCAAGTACATATCCTATCTTCTCGAACTTCAAAACAATTTTGAGGTTACGAAACCAGTCGGTGAAGTTTGAACCGTTCAACTTGTTATCAGTAAGAATGTTTTGCAGATTGGTTTTAGTCATGATTTTAAGAGTGTTTAATTAAACCTGAGAGTGAGAAAGAGTAAACTTATGTTATTCATTTGCTTTAAAGTATATCAATCTAAAATTATGGGCCTTTTAGTTTATTTTAGATTGCTCCCACTATTTTGCCAAATTAATAGCCCTCCATATTAATTCGAAGAATTTCACAAATCCTTTAGTGAGCTAGGATCCTAACTCCTGAGATTTCGCCTTGAGTTTACTCAACAAGCTAGTCTCATTCGTTAGGTAGATTCATATAATCAATCACATCTTTAATGTGATTCCTAGGTTATTGGGTTACTAACCACATTAGTAACTAATATGCTATTCATATTAATCCCAACCATATTGCCCATTAGTTTATGAAAGCATGAGTTTACTCATCCAATTATCATAATCTTTTTTTTGGTAGGAAAAAGAAAACAAAAGCAAATAAAACAAAAACTAACCCGGGATTAACCTGGAAAAGCTAACCCCCACCATATCCTCCAGAAGGATCGAGGAGAGAAAGGTCGGAGGAGAAGGATAATTAGTGACTCCCAAACTTCCTTCATGACCTGCAGCCGCCAGACGATCCGCCACCCTGTTCTGCTCTCTAAAGATATGACAGAAAGTGATAGAAGCAAAGGAAAGGCAGAGCCTCTTAATCCCTTTAATAAGATTCTTGCCTTTCATCCCAATAGCTAAATTGCTAGAAATTAACCTGATAGCTTCGTGATTATCAGATTCAACACTCAGATTAACAATCCCCATACTGCTGGCCAGTGCAATACCAGAATAAATACCCCACAACTCGGCTAAGAAGGAAGACCCTATGCCAAGATTATGCGAGAACCCAGAAATCCAAGCACCCCCATCATCTCTCAAGACTCCACCAGCAGCAATATTACCATTAGCAAGACAAGATCCATCTGTATTGAGCTTTATCAACCCTTCTCGAGGTCTTCTCCAGCAAAGAAAGTGAGTAGACTTCCTTTGAACATAACGATCAAAAGAATCTTCCAAAAAACTATTAATAACCTGGTAGACCTTTTTAGCAAAAAAGTCCACCAAGTCAGGGATATTAATAGAAACAGATTCAAAAATCTCCTTATTCCTCCAATCCCAGATTTGGTGACATACAATTGAAAAGAAGATTTCTCCATGGTCTAGATTAGAAAGCAATTTCCCACTGACCCCATCCTCAAACCAATCCAGATTAGAATAAGGGAAGAACATATCAATCATATTACTGGGGAGAATTTTCCTCCAAATACCTCTACTTTTCTCACAGTCCCTCAGAGCATGACAAATAGTTTCTTCATGCCCTCTACATCTGCTACAATCTCCCGACTCCACCAAATGGCGTCTTTTCCTATCTGAATTAGTAAGAAGCCTGTTCTTGATCCCAAGCCATAAGAAACTTCTAACTCTGTATGGAACTTTTATCAATCTAACTATAAAACTAATAGATTTTGTTATAATGATCATCAACCGAAATAATTAGGAACATATGCATAAACTATTTTAATTAACAATTAATTAAAACTTATTTATCTTTAGAACTAATTAATCAAAACAGTTTTGTTAATTAACCTAACTATAAATATTTATTCAACCTGATTGAAAAACTTCTAAATTTTCATATATGCAATAACAGATTTAACGCAGGCTCTGATACCAATGAAGGAAAATAGGGTAACGTATAGCTGCGGAAATATAAAAATTTTAACCTATTTCCATTAACCCCAAGATCCGTTAATCGTTATTTCATATAAAGAGGGATAAAAGAAATACCTTTCAGAACTTCTATCTACCGTTGCAAACGAAGTGCCCACAACTCTTACTTCGAGTTCCCGAGCACAAAACAAAACAATAGAAGATCAAGTTAGAATCAACCGTTTATAACAACCAAAGTAGATTGTCTCTAATTAATCAACACAAGATCAAGGATAAAGAGAAAGAGATGAAAATCAATTGAACGGAAGGAAGCGGTGGATAATCTCATCCTTATGGTGTGGGTCGAAATTCTCTCTTCCGGTTGCTCTTAGTGTGTTTTGAAAATCACTATGTAGGGGGGTATTTATAATCTCTTGTATCCAATCCCTAGTTAGATAGAATTAGGTTACTGAATAAGAATTTAATTTGGAATAGAATTCTTAATTATTATCTATTAATATATCTAAATATATATATATATATATATATATATATATATATATATAATAATAATAATAGTAACCTTATTGGATAATAATAGGAGTAATTTTAATCTCATTAAAACTCCTAATTTAATTATCCTTTTATTAATTTAATTCATAATCCTAATCTAATTAGGATTGATAAAATCAAATTAATTATTTATGTATTAATACATAAATTTCGCCCCCCTCCCCCCTTAGTTACTGGGCCCTATTGGGCTCAGTTGGGCTTCCATCAATTAATTAACATCTGTTTCTCTTTTGGGTTCCAAGTCTTATGTGTGACCCATTAGGTTCTTATTGCTTCTAGCCGTATGCAACTATTAAATTAATTTTCAAAGAATTATATTTAATCTTTGCATAACGGAATGATGTACGCAAAATGTGATTGGCAAGTCTGTAATCATTCCCCCAGAGCTATAAGAAGACAGGTTGATTCTGTCGTTTGACCTTTCCGTATTAGTTACAGTATAATTCGATCCTTTATCAACTACATCCTTGAACTGAATCTTATGACTATGGATAATGTCAAGTCACATATAGCGAGACGTTCGTTTTACTTGTATAGGCCGAGTCAACTCCAATTAGATAGGTTAAGAGAAATCTGAATTTCAATCTTAAGCTATCACCTTGCAAGGATTTAAAGTCAAGTCTTCCACAAGCGATCCATGGACATATATCCCATTTATTGGGAGTGATAAATGCTCAATCCAATGTATAACTATCCTGCAATTACTTCCTGTGATACCCAACGTCTGCTGTTCACACCCCAGAGTCATCTCTGTTAAGGATCGTGTTACAACAGGATCAAAGCGTCACATTCCGTAATCCAGAATTACTAATTAACATTCCTTTGAGTCTGAGGATTACTTATACCTATTAATACCAATGAGATGAACAGGTGACAAGGATGAATCTACCCATCCTGTTATCTCAAGTCGGGTCCCCAATCCTAATGAACTTCTTTTCATTGGATCCATGTAACTGTCCAGATATCTGTATATATGAAGCTTGTGAGATCAGCTTTCTGTCGGGACAGAAGACATTGTTACATGCAAGTCTCAATAGTGATATGTCAATCCTGAACATATTACTTGACTTGGGGTGGTTTTATGTTTATTAGTTTATTATAAAGTTTCGTCTCACTTCATGCTTGTATGAACACTTTATAATCACTTTAAACAAACTTACGGATTTCCTTTTATTAGACTTTATTTAGTTCTTAAAAGGGATTGCCTTTATATAGTTATGAAAACATATCTCATTAAAACAAACGATATAAAGAACACTTCATTTACATTAATTTCGTATCCTAGAACAATTGTCTATAGGACATTAAACCCCAACACTAACTCCTCTTTACGCTTGAATCATTTCACACTCGATCTCTCTCTCGATTCCCAAATCTTCTAACTCTCTCAAAAATCCTCAAGAACACCATGTCGAGCGATTCCCAGAACAACTCCGGTGAGAACTACGACGACAACCGCTCAGACATTAATCCTGCCTCTCCTGCTGAGCAGGAATATAACGAGACTTCCTCAGAGTCTCAGGAACAAACTCATGGTCAGCATGACCAAGCTATGCCCGAGGTCAGTGTTAAGCTCTAAATATACCTAAAATATCATTAGTATTTACATCAGTTTTGCTACGAATTCGCACTATTTATACATGTTTAGCGTACTTTTACTTCCGAATAGGTTTCTTTCTTGCAAGGTACCTAAATATTTGGTAAAATCCAAATAGGAACGAAAAGAGCTTAAAAACAGAAGGAGTCAAAGACGATGAGAATCAAACGCACCAAAACAAGGACGAGGACAAAGTCAGACAGAGGAAATCACTCCATGTCGCGACCGAGAATCCTCCATTCTCAGTCACGACACGCGTCGCCAGCTTCTCCCCCTTATCATTTCAAAGGCTTAATTTATGCTCCCCTATTCTCGGTCGAGAATTTGGACTCTCGGTAAGAGCAGAAATTATGGAAAGGATATACGTACACGTTCGTTCACAAAGCAACGCGTTCATTCGATTGGATAAGAACGCCTCTTCGTAGCAGACACGTCCCTTAAACCCGACTCTTCAACATCTATAAATAAAGAGTTGATTTCAGAGTTGGAGATATAGAAAATTGAAGAGAAGATTAGTATAGAATTAATGCAGAAATTCTGAGTCAAGCGATTCAGAGTTAGAAGTTCGATTATGTAAAAAGCAATATGATGTACACACATTGTTTATTAAATAATTACAAACACAGTAGCATTTAGATTTGTTCATATTAGTTTACATTTTGGTAGTCGATAGACCAATCGCTATTCCGAAGATTCGGCGAGAAGATTTAGTAGAGGATCCGTCCCTGAGTTTGACAAACTCTAAACGAGGTTCCAGGAAAGGATTGACAACCCGTTCGCTTGAAAGTCGTTGAAAGTTTCCATGCTTCTTGTTCTCTGTAAACTTGTATCAAATTCACATTTCATCTCATAAAGTTCATTCTATTCGATAGATTTTTATGTAGCACTTTGGTAAATGATCCGAAGTGAGTTCTGGTGCTTTCATTAAAACGTAGTTGAATTCAAAATCTTTACAAGGAAACTTTGTTGAACACTTAGATGAATTGATATCTCGGAAGAGTATTAATTTGGTTAAGGAAGCAATTTAACCAGTCAGGGGATTGTTGCGTTCAAAGCCTTTTAATTAGAGGAATTTATGTTATTTCATTTTTATAATTTATACAAAGTTTAAAGTTGTTTTCTTTGCTTAATGCAAACAAATACATTTATTTACTTTTCTAAAGAACTAAACGTTTCTGTCTTGTATGTTCACCCTTAAATCAGAAGTGATTTCAAACATTCGACATACTCTAGTCTAATTCTTATTCTAGCAATTTCAAAACCAAATCCAATTAAACGATTTTACTCATTATAAACCTTAAAAGTAAATCTAACCGATTCAAAATAAGTTTTCATTAAAAAGCGTTTCCTGTGGGTTCGATATCTTTTATTACTACAAGCGTATACCGTGCACTTGCGGAAATCGCTCAACAAGTTTTTGGCGCCGTTGCCGAGGAGCGCCAAAATTTTTGACAAAAATTTAGATTTTTCATGTTATATTTCGAATCTAGGTTTATTCATACTTATTCAGACTTTTATATTTCATTTATTTCAAATTACTAACATATTTTTCAAATTCTGTTTTGAAGATAGTTTCGGTTCGTGCAAGATTTCAGGCTCATGCGCAGCTCTCGAAGTTCGGGCACGCCACCAAACCTATTACACCCAGAAATTGAAATAACCCTTAAAAAGAACAAGAAAAACAAGAAAAATAAAAACAAAACTCCAATAGAAACCAGAGATACCGAGCCAGAAATTATGGCTACACTTATGGATTACGCTAGGCCAGGAGTGGCCGGTGTAACAAACAACATAATTAGACCCCAAATAAATGCAAACCAATTTGAAATTAAGCCACCATTGCTTAATATGTTACAAAATAACGTAACATTTCACGGGTTGCCTAACGAAAATCCTAACACCCATTTAACAAATTTCTTAGAAATTTGTGACACTTTTAAAATAACAGATATGACTGCCGAAGCAATCAAACTTCGCCTTTTTTCTTTTACTTTGAAGGATTGAGCCAAAGAATGGTTAACTTCCATGCCAGCCGCAACATTTGCGACTTGGGAGCAATTAGCCCAAGCATTTTTATCAAAATATTTTCCTTTAGCAAAAACCGCAAGAGTCATAAAAGAGTTAACATCTTTTTCTCAAAATGATAATGAAACTCTTTATGAGGCTTGGGAACGTTTTAAAGAACTTCAACGTTTATGCCCACACCACCAATTGCCCACTGAACTTTTAATGCAAACATTTTATAATGGATTAAATCCTACAACTAAAGGTTCACTCGATGCTATGTCTGGAGGGTTATTCATGAAAAAAACATCAGCCCAAGCAAGAGAACTTTTGGAGGAAATGGCAATCAACAGTAGTATGTGGCCTGCGGAGCGTGGACATATACCAGTGGCGAAACCATCATCCTCAACTACATCATCGGTTAAGGGTATAGTGAATCTTGATCCAGTTGCGATGTTACAAGCCCAATTTTCTGCCTTATCGCACAAAATAGATAGGTTTATGGCACCGTGCGATCCTAGTGGTAATACAATCCAAACGGACGTGGATTATGAAGGTATGAGCGAGATTGTACAGGTGAATTTTGTCCAAGGGCAAAACCAAACTAATAACCCTTATTCCAATACTTATAATCCTGGATGGAGAAATCATCCTAACTTTAACTGGAGAGATAATAATAATAATACGAATGCTAATCAAAATCGTACCAATAATTATCAAAATCAATCAAGAAATACGATTAGCATTTTATCTTCTAAAATCGACAAATTTATAGATGATATGAGTGGAAAAATAAGTAATCATGACGATGGTTTTAAATAGATCGAGAATAAATTCGATCAGCTTATTAAAAACCAATCATCTAGCATCCATAATTTGGAGGTTCAAATTGGACAACTTGCTAAATCAATTCCATCTCGCAAAGAGGGAAGTCTTCCCAGCCATACGGAGGAAAATCCGAAAGAGCATGTAAAGGCTATCACTCTTCGTTTAGGAAAAAACTACTTAGGTCCGGAAATGCCCGGAGATTCAACTTTACTAGGAACTGATTTACCAAAATCCAAGGAAGGTACATTAAACCAAAAAAATACACCAATTGACTCAAGTACAAAAACTTTTGTACCCAAACCACCTTTTCCACACAAGGTCCGAAATAAGGACTATGACAAACAACTTTTAACATTTTTAGATAAACTTAAAAATTTGCATATCAATTTGACGTTTATGGATGCGACTACGCAAATTCCCAATTATGGTAAGTTTTTAAATGATTTAATTTCAAAAAAAATTAGTTGGGAAGGAATTTCATCCATTTCACTAACTGAAGATTGTAGTTCAATAGTGTCAAGTAATTTGCCCACTAAACTCAAGGATCCCGGATGTTTCACCATTCCGTGTAAGTTGGGAGATATCGAATTCCCAAGTTGTCTTTGTGATTTAGGGGCGAGTATAAACTTAATGCCATTATCTATTTTTAATAAATTAGGTTTAGAAGAAGATATCAAACGTACCAATATGGTTTTGCAATTAGCGGATCAAACCACTAAAAGACCATATGGTATAATTGAGGATGTTCTAGTTAAAGTCGACAAATTTATTTTTCCTACCGATTTCGTTATATTAGATTTTGCATATGATGTTCATTGTCCACTAATTTTTGGTAGACCGTTTATGAACACGGGTGTTAGACGAGATGCCGCGGCCTAATCTCCCGGGCGGACCGGGGGGTGGACACCTCATGGCGATGTAAGCGGTGATTGGTGCCGAAAGCAACCAATCATGGAATCAAGCTGCTCGGCAGGATCGGAGCTCGGAGTATGGAAGAGTCGTCACCCACGAATGGGAAAATGAACACCAATTCCTTGCGGGAGACCGGTGAGGGTTCGGAAAACTTAGGTACGAGCCGAGAAGGCTAGCTCCTTTCCGGAGAAAGGCTACTAGGCACCCCGACATCGCCCGGTTATGAACCACCGGCCTCCTACTCAGCGTGTTAGGCGATAACGGACTAATCGCATATTTCTTTAAGTTTAAAATTCATTTGAAACCTTTTCTTTCTCGTTTTGAAAACCGTTTTGAGCATATATTATGGAAAGCCATTTTGGTAAAGAATCACCCATTTACATCAGTTCAAAATACATAGGAGAGAGGGGGAGAAGAAAGAATTGATTTGTTTACAGTGTGATTTATGCTTCGTATTACATACTAACTCTAAACTAAGCTCACTTCCCAAAAACGAGTTTATTTACATGGTTCGTACCTTAATCGCCGTTGGAACGATTTAGGTACGTTTCAAAACCCCGTTTAATGACGTTCACTCGAATCGCCGTTGGAACGACTCAAGCGTTTGAAAAGGTTGAGATAAAAGCCTTAATAAGAAAACGTGGTTAAGCATACAAGTCAATTTATTTTGTTCAAAAACCATTTAGTTAGGAAAACAATTCAAAAACTCTATTATTTACAATTAAAAGCAATTTTAATTACAAGGTTCACTTAATCCGTCGTTGGAACGAATTAAGGTTTTAAAACGTGATGTTTTAAGAAATGGTTTAAAATGTCAAGAAAACGTTACTTACACTTTTAGGAATATCTAGAAAACTTTAAGTTTAAATAAGCAAATTAAACTCTTTTTGTGATTTTACTTTCCCCTTTTCACTCAATTAACCTTTAACATTATCATAATTACAACAATGAACCAATTAGATCAAAATTCCTCAATTGAAAACCAATTTAAAACCATGTCCCCAAATGCCAAAAAGAATAAGGAAGAATATGTACATATATACATATATATATTTTTAGATAAAAATAATGATATACATATAACTTTGAAAACCAAGCAAAGAATACCCTATAGTATAGCTAAGTATATGTATAATAATGAAAATAACACTAAGTATGATATATTATAATCAAAACATGTAAAAATGATGAGGCAAGTTCATAAATAAGAAAATAACCTTTGATTCAAAAACAATATTTACATCATAACCCAAAAACCAATTAATCACCCCAAAAGTCACAAAAACTATACATATATACTTATATAATTTACAAAACCAAATCAATATAAATTAAATTTCTAACATAACACAAATAGACATATAATATGTAGATAATAATTATATAAACCAAAAATATATTTATCAAGTATTTTACATAATTAAATAGAGATATACTTAAGAAGAAATGCCAAAAAGATAAGAAAAAGACTCAAAAAATGGGTATTTAAGGTTCCAGCAGCTTTACCGACGGAAAATCCGTCGGTAAACAGCCTTTAGTGACAGAAAACGTAAAATTACAGAAACAGTCCATAACTTTCCAGATTTATTCAAAAGCTTTAGATTAGATCTATTCTATCGTTTTGGACTTCCGAACTACCAAAAATGGATCATAGTTTATAACGGAAGTTCCTAAAACGACGTTTTTATTTTAAAAAGTTATTTTGAAATATTCTTAAAATTTATAATTACAACGTTTTTAATACCCGAACTACCTTTGAATCGGATCACGGTTCATATTGGGATATTAAAACGAGGTTTTTATTTTAAAACAAAACCGAACGTTTATCTAATACGAGACGAAAATTAAATAAATACGAAAAATTAAATAAAACATGATAAATAAATAAATAACTAAATAAATAAAATTATAACATAAAAATAAATAAATAAAGGAAATAAATTAAATAAAATAAAACGAGTCTAGTCCTCGGATAATACCTCAAGATCGGTATCTGACAGTCGAAGTCGGTTGATTCCACGAATCGTGCTTTTCTGGTGTTTTTTGTATTTTTGGTAAAATTTTAACTTTTAGGAAATTCAGAATTTTTAGGAAAAAAAATGTTTTTTCCCAAAAAAATAACTTTCTCTCTCTAAAAAATGTCTTAGAGTGCTAAAGTCTCCAAAAAATCCTCTCCTGTTGCATGGGGATCCATGCCTTAAATAGGCACGGGTCCCGAAAAAATATGGGCGACGCCCAAATAAAATTGGGCGTCGCCCAAGGCTGGTTGGGCGAACGCCCAACTATCGTTGGGCGTACGCCCAACCTCGGTTGGGCGCGCGCCCAACTGACGTTCGGTGTTCGCCTAACGAGCGTTGGGCGCTCGCCCAGCGGCTGCCGGGCGCACTCGCCCAGCGGCCACCGGGCGTGCGTCCCGCGCTGTCGGGTGCGCGCGCCCATCGGTCGTCGAGCACGCGCTCCGCGCTGCCGGGCGTGTGCGCCCAACGGACATCGAGCGTACGTCCCGCGCTGCCGGGCGTGCGTCCAACTGTCGTCGGACACGCGTCGGCTGCCGCTAGGCGCTCGCACCACGTCACTGAGCACTTACGAGCCGTCCACTTGACGACCGCGACTCCCACTGACTTCTTCCCTCTTTATTATATATTTTTGCTTTTAAAAACTTGCGGAACCAACCGCTTCAACCGTCTTGTTACAGGTTTTCGTCACAGGTCCTCCGACTCGGTGCTTACAGTTGCCCCTACTTTCCTATTTTGACAGTGATGTGTGTGTTTTGAAAACGTTTTTTTTTTGCTAACGCAACACATGCAATGTAAAACATATAAAAGTAAAAGACACGTAAAGAGTAGGAGGAAGAATACCTGACCTTTGCGCTGCGCGTTCCGGCGTCGTTCTCGATTCTTTCCGTCCTTGCCTTTGAATCGACCGCCGTCGGATGTTCTTCTTACGGACCTTAGCCTAAGTTGACTGTGGGTAAAAATGGCTCAAAAGCAACCCTGGTGCACGACCGCGAGTAAAATGGCTCAAAAGCGACCCCGGCCTACGACCGGAGGGTAAATGGCTCAAAAGCAACCCTGGTCTACGACCGTGGGTAGAATGGCTCAAAAGCAACCCCGGTCTACGACCGGGGGGTAAAATGGCTCAAAAGCAACCCTGGTCCACGACCGCGGGTAAAATGGCTCAAAAGCAACCCTGGTCCACGACCGCGGGTAAAATGTTTCAAAAGTGACCCCGGTTCACGACCGGGGGTAAAATGGCTCAAAAGCAACCCTGGTCCATGACCGTGGGTAAAATGGCTCAAAAGCAACCCTGGTCCACGACCGCGGGTAAAATGGCTCAAAAGCAACCACGGTCTACGACCGTGGGTAAAATGGCTTAATAGCGAAAGGTTCTTTCTAACAATTCTGAATTCTAAAACACTGTTGTCTGTGTTTTCACTGGAGCTACTGTTTCGGGTATTTTGAGCGGTTTGATAGGAACGTCCTTTTCGTCCGGAATGATTCAAACTAACAATTATTTTCCTATTGACTGTTGTCTGTATTTTGACTGGCACCACTGTTTTGTAAAAGTTGGCTGTCGTCTGGAGTCCTATCTTGATATTACTGGTCACTGCCTGGCAGAAACGTAGGCTGAAACGGACTGCAAATCGGAGGTCTGTGCACCTGGTAAATAATTATTTACTTTTTACCTTTATGTCACATCGTACCTTTTTCACTATTTACGGGAATGTCATTCCCTTTCTTTATATAAGGTGGTGGGGTTTCATTTCAACCACACACCTTCTCTCTCTTCTCTCTCTCTCTCTCTAACTCCTGATTTGGATTATTCTCGGGATGGATTTGGATAAACATGATGGCACGAAGGGCATGGATGCGGGTTTTGTGAACCTCACTACAGTGGCCCCTTTCCAGGATCCTATCTCACATCTGAGCCGGACCCGCTCTAACCAGGTAAGTACTTTCTTACTTCCTCGTCTTTTGACTAGATTTCTAGGCTTTAGTAACCCTACTTTGAACATGATTTGCATGCTAAACTCTAGGTTGCTTTAGAAGACTTTAACTAGAAAACATGAATTTCTTTGTCCGCAAGTAACACTTTATTTATCTTTTGAAAGAATGTGAATTACATGCACGTGAATAGTAAACATTCGAACAATGCATGCCAACAGTAAAAACATGAATAGCACGTGAATAGTAAAACGTGAATAGTGCACGTGACTAGTAAAAATGTGAATAGTGCACGTGAATAGTAAAAACATGAATAATGCCCGTGAATAGTAAAAACATGAATAATGCACGTGAATAGTAAAAATGTGAATAACGCACGAATTAAATGTTAAAATTGTATCGATCTTTTTGCCAATGCGGGCGAGAGTAGATCAAAGAATAATGAATTAATCAAATCGTATACAAACAACCCTAAGAACGAGATTCCACAAAATGACGGTCCTAATTGACAAAGTGTCTCTAGGTTGGATTTGACCGAAAGAATAGCTAGATTAACGAGCTTTTATTAGACGCAAGCCTAGGAATAACACTTAAACTTACTTGTTCCGTCCTTTCCAGATTATCGGTATTTCTGGGACCACGGAGGACATTCATGTGTGGTATTCCATGCTTAGCGCAGCGGCGAAGGCCCATGTGCGAGAGTTAGGCTTCGAGCCCTTCATTTTAGCATTGCCGCACGCCAACGGGGTGTGTGACCGCTTCGGCCTGCGCGCCCTATGCGAGAGATGGGTTGACTCGACCCACACCTTCCACCTCTCGTTCGGGGAGATGACGATCTCGCCCCGCGACTTCTCCTTTCTGACCGGATTATGGGGGAGTGGTACTCCGGTTCCCTTCTCCTTTGATATGGTGCGTCCACGGGTTGACCATGCCAGGTTGGCTGCTCTGATCGGACCAGGAGTCTATACGGGTGTCAAGTCCACCCCAGCGAAGTGCATCACCACTTCTGGGCTTTTGAGTCGTAGGGACTTTTATGGGACAGACGACACTGATCTGGCTGTCCGCAGCTTCTTTTTATATGCTTTAGGTGAGACGATCTTCCGCACCAAGAGCGGGACGATACACGCGGGTCTTATTCAGGCCTTCAGCGATTTGGACGCCGTGTCGTCTTACGATTGGGCAGGAGCGGGCTTGGCTTACTTGTACAAATTTTTGGATCTGACTTGCCGGAAGCGCAAGGACTTCGGCGGTTATACTTTTGCTCTCCTGGTACGTGGTTCGTCCTTAACTTGCTTTTTTTTTATCCTTTTCGCGATTTCTGTCCGTAACCCTTGTTTCTACAAGCAGGTTTGGGCCTATGAGAGGCGGATTCTTCCATGCGAGCGTCGGCGCAGGCCGCGGGTAGTTAGGCCCCCACTTATGGCTCGGTGGAGCGAGTTTGGTCTAGGCACCGAGGAGAGGCGGACAGTGACGCAGTTCCTAGATTGGATCGATTCGCGGACCTTGGGGCAGGTAAATGTCTTCTAACTACACTAGATTTTCGTTTGATCAGCCTTGACTTTTTCTTTTTGTTTTCAGATTCGATTCGGGTGGGATGACCTCGACTTTGGTCCTGATTACGCATATGTCACCCGCATCCAGGGGCAGCAGTGCGTTCTTACCGGCCCCTGCGTGTGGGCGTGGTACTTGGGCGATCGGGGTATCACCGGGGTTAGCGCCTCACACTGGACACCTGGCGAGATTCCCGCCTCCATGTTTGCTGTGCGGACCATGCCCTTATCGGTTATTCGTCGTGATTTGACCCGCCGCTTTGCCCCTAGAGATGTTTGGGACCATACCGGGGGCCGCGCTCTCTATTTATCGACACTATTGACCGCGAGGGATGCCCCTGAGGTTGCGATAGAGGTGGACCCTGTGGCGGACGTGTTTTCGGCGGAGGCTGTCGCTGCAGTCTTTGGTCGAGAGGAGGTTCCGGTGAGTGGTTCGACCTATTTATTTTTATTTACGAGATAGTTGGTGGTATTTATTGTGCCTTTGCTTGCAGGAGGGTTCCTGGAGGAGTGCCCATATGTCAGATTTTTTCGATGGTGTCCGGGCTCAGACGTCTACGAGCGAGCCGGCACATTGTGCCGGCGAGTCCTCTGGCGCCGCTCGACCAGAGTGGTCCCCTTTAGGCGTACCTATCCCCGACTTTGGGAGGGATTTCTCGACATTTTGCTATGATGAGTCCGGAGTGGCCTATGCCGGTGTCGAGATGGCTCCTCCTGCTTTCACGTCGAAGATACCGTTTGATCCCTCAGACGCCCTCCATACTTCGAGGGAGACATGCACCGACTATGTAGGGCTATCTGGTTACCTCAGAGATAGACTCAGCTTGCGTTGCGCCAGCCACCCGGTATGTATCTTTATTTCATTTTAGTGTAGTGGAATGTATGCACATATGTATGTATGACTTCTATTCTCGTCTGTATTTCTTTTTTTTTATATCTGTTTTTTTTTTCCTTTTTTTTACAGAGTGATCTCCGTGCACATGAGCTGAGACGGAGCGAAGCGCTGCGGGAGGCCGATGCCAGGGTCGGCCAGGTGTATCGGGAGAGGAACGATCATTGGTGTATGGTGATGCGAGCTGAGACCGAGGGACGTCTTGCTGTCGAGGTGAGGATGCGGGAGGAGACTACGGGACGCCTTGCCGCCGAGGAGAGAGCGCGAGAGGAGACCGCGGGGCGCCTTGCCGTCGAGGAGAGACTTCGAGTTGTCGAGGAGACCCTATCTTCGGAGCGGGCGTCTCATCTGAGGGACTTTAAGGCTCACTGGAATTTCCCTCCTTATTAAGCTTATTATGTACAGCTTCGTAGCTTTTTATTAGAATTGCCCCGATGTATAGCTTGTGTATAGGGAGAGGGGTGGATAGTATGTAGGCTTTTTATTGTGAAAAGAAAGGTAAGAAATGTATAACTCATGATTCATATTACCATGCATTCAGTAGATTATAACGATTCCAATCATTCTCTTCAAATATATTCATGCCTTTATTTATTTACAAACAACAGAAATACTTAGCCGCTTATACATTATTTTTGTAATTGCTCAAGATATAACTACCGTTACCAGGACCTGCCTTTTTTCGGTTTTCAGATCCTGGTGATTTTTCATCTCTCCTTTTACTATCCCGGAATTTTCAAATGAGTGCCCTTTCGGGTTTTCACCCATTGGGATGTCCCTTATTGTTGCATAGGCCGCCCTTTGCGGGTTTTCAACCTATCGGGAATTTTCTTTCTTTTTTTTTCTTTTACGAAAAGTATTTCTTAAGCCTATCCAGATTGGTAGGTTCGGAGAACTCCATGCCATCCATAGTAGTTAACTTCACCGCTCCTTTGCTTAGTATCCTCTTCACGAAGAACGGCCCTTCCCAGTTTGGCCTAAACTTGCCCCTCGGGTCGGTGTGCGTCACACGGATCTGTTTTAGCACCATATCCCCTTCTTTGATAGGGCTGGCCTTGACCTTTTTGTTGAAGGCTCGGGCCATCCTTCGCTGATATAACTGTACATGGTAAAGGGCCTCCATCCTTTTCTCGTCCACCAATGCTAACTGCTCATATCGCTTCTTCACCCATTCCGTCTCGGGAATCTCTACTTCTACTGCGATTCTCAACGATCGTTTTTCAATCTCAATTGGCAGGACTGATTCTGCCCCATACACTAAGGAGAACGGCGTTGCCCCAGTTGATGTTCTAACCGTCTTGCGATAAGCCCATAAAGCGAGCGGAAGCTGCTCGTGCCAATTCCGGTGCGATTCTACTGTCTTTACGAGAATCCTTTTAAGGTTCTTATTAGCGGCTTCTACTACGCCATTAGCCTGTGGACGATACGGAGAAGACCTGTGATGTTCAATACCATATTCTCGGAAGAGACTTCTCACTTCTCCTTGAAACTGGACCCCATTATCTGTGATTATATGATGAGGCACTCCGAACCTGGTGATCAAGTGCTTTTCAATGAACTTCCTCATCTGTTCAGACCCCAACTTGCTAAATGATTCTGCCTCTACCCACTTGGTGAAATAATCAATAGCGACTGCAATGAATTTGTGCCCGTTCGAAGCATTAGGCCTCACTTCTCCGATGATATCATGCCCCAAGCCGCAAACGGCCAAATGGGTGCCAATACGTGCAGTTCCATAGCTGGTAAATGATTATAATCTCCGTGGATTTGACAATCATGGCATTTCTTCGCATATTCGTTACAATCTCTTTCCATAGTGAGCCAATAGAAGCCTTGCCTTATGATTTTCTTTGCCAATACCGCCCCTCCCATATGGGCCCCGCAAATTCCTGAGTGTACTGACTCCATTACCTCACGGGCTTCTCCCTCATCCAAGCACCTCAATTGTAAACCATCGACGTGTCTTTTGTAAAGCAAGTCATTATGGATGACAAATTGCTGAGCTAACCTTCTGATCACAGCCTGATCCCTAAGTTCTGATTCTGCCGGGTATGTTCCACTTTGCATGAAGTTTACGATATCGAAATACCAAGGCTTTTCATCTGCCCCCAACAGCATTACATCTTTATACCACGGTTTGTGGGACCTCCTCAGCACCAAAGGCTTCGAGGCAAGATTCCGAGGGTTATCCCATACTGACACCAAAGTGGCCAAAGCATCCGCTGCCTGGTTCTGTGCTCGAGGAATGTGATAAAAACGACACTCGCTGAATCTCTGCGCCAATCCCTCCAACTGGTCTAGGTATGGACGCAACCTTTCTTCCTTTACTTCCCAGTTTCTCTGTGCTTGTTCGATAATCAATTTTGAGTCGCCCCAGATTTCAACATATGATGCTCCCAGTGCTTCTAACGACTCTAACCCGTAGATGCACGCTTCATACTCGGCCATATTATCGGTTAGAGGGAAGGATAACTTCTTTGCCATTGGGACCCTTTCTCCTTCTGGTGAGATAAGTAGCACTCCTACCCCGGCTCCATTTGAGTTAACCGCTCCATCGAAGAACATTTTCCACGGTATGACTTCTATTGCGTTCAAGTGCTCATCGGGGAAATCATAGTTTATCTCTTCCTCTTCCGCACTTAGAGGCTGATTGGCCAGAAATTCCGCTACGGCTCTCCCTTTAATAACCTTTTTCGTTACATATTCGATGTCAAATTCGGACAAGAGCAACAACCATCGGGCTAGCTTCCCTGTTAGAGACGGAGTTCGGTACAGATACTTCACGGGATCCATCCGGGAAATAATGATCACTTTGTAAGATTGAAAATAGTGCCGCAGTTTCTTTGTTAGCCATACTACTGCCACACACGTCTTTTCGATCATGTTATACTTAAGCTCGTATTCCAGGAACTTCTTACTCAGATAATACACCGCGTGCTCCACACCGGTGTCCCCTTCTTGGGCCAGCATTGCCCCAATAGATCGCTCCTCGATTGCTACATAGAGGAGCATCGATTTTCCAAGTTTAGGCGGTCTTAAAACCGGTGGATTAGACAAATAGTTCCGGACACACTCCAATGCTTGCTGGCACTTATCATTCCAAACCGTGGGTTGATCTTTCCGTAGCAGCTTAAAAATCGGCTCGCAGATCACAGTGAGTCGTGCTATGAACCGACTGATATAATGAACCTGCCCCAGGAATCCTCTCACTTCTTTCTCATTCTTTGGCGCCGGCATTTCTGGTATGGCCTTTACTTTGTCGGGATCTACCTCAATTCCCTTGTTTTCGATTATATAGCCTAAGATTTTCCCCGACGAAACGCCGAAGAAGCACTTCTTCGGGTTTAACCTTAGTTTGAATTCTGCAATTCGGGCCAAAAACTTCTCAAGTGCAGCGAAATGCCCCTCTCTTGTCTCCGACTTGACCATCATGTCATCCACATAAACCTCTACCTCTTTGTGTATCATTTCATGGAATAGTGCTGTAGCCATTCGCTGGTAAGTTGCCCCGGCATTTTTCAAACCAAACGGCATCACTCTATAGCAGTATGTTCCCCACTCAGTTGTGAACGAGGTTTTCGCTTTGTGTTTCTCAACCATCTGAACTTGCATGTAGCCCATGAAACCGTCCACATTCGTGTGTAAGACGCTCGATGCTGCACTGTCGATTAACACGTCAATATGAGGTAATGCGAATTCATCTTTGGGGCACGCCTTGTTAAGATCTCTATAATCGACGCACATTCTTACTTTGCCGTCCTTCTTTGCGATGGGCACTACATTTGCGACCCAAGGGGGATAGTCGATTACTTCGATGAACCCTGCTTCTAACTGCTTCTTCACTTCTTCTCTGATCTTATCTGCCCATTCCGGTCTCATGCGTCGGAGTTTCTGCTTCACGGGCTTCGCGTCGGGGTATGTTGGAATACGGCGAGTTACGATTGATTGATCAATTCCTGGCATGTCTTCGTATGTCCAAGCAAACACTATTTCGTATTTTTTTATTATTCTCTCAAATTCTTTCCTCTCTTCAATAGTTAATTCTTGAGCAATTTGTATAAGTTTAGGATTTTCATCCGTGCCAAGATTGAAAGTTGACATTTCTATTGTATTGATTTCAAATGTAGGCATGTTATATGAATGAGAATGCATGGAATGATCACGATCAACATCAAGCAAGTAAGCAAAATCAGAATTCATTTCATTGATAGTGTTGGCGAGTACATCATCGGATTCAAATAAAGCAGTAATACAATTTTCATCGTCAGGGTTTTCGGGTTTCTCATAAGCTTTGGGGGTACTGGGTTCATCCACCGCTCCCACAGTGGCCTCAATAGTGATGACCTGCTCCTCGGCGTTCAAATCTAACATCATGATCTCCTCGATGAAGCAGCTTGCCTTTCCTTTGCCCCAGTCGATAACATCATTGAAGATCTCAAAACCTGGCAGAATCTTTCCTTCGGTGCTAGTCCATGACTCGGGAGTCCCTGAATAAACCTTTCCGTGCCCCTCATTCACAAAATACTTCCTTAGGCCCACCTTTCCTTCACCACTTGTGTTGGACGGACCTCCCAGCTCATATCCTAAACCCCTCCGGGTTTTCTGACTCTTGAAATCCGGAAATTCTGGCAACCCTTGATGGTGTGCTCCCAAGCCCATACCGGGGATGAAACCCCCCTTCATCATCTTTACCACATCGGTGGTCATGCTAGACTCATAGATCCCAGAAACTTGGAATCCGGAGAAAAGCTGAGGCTCAATTCCCAATGCCGCCACTGAACTCAATTTCTCAGCTCTGATTGTCACTATTCCCTCCCCGAAGGGGAATTTGATCATTTGATGGAGCGTGGAGGGCACACCTCCCAACTTGTGGAACCATGGACGTCCCAACAACACGACAAACATCACCGGTATATCCATCACAGTGAATTCAGTCTCCTCTTCATGCGGCCCTACTTTCAGCTTAGCCTTAAAAACTCCTTCAATGTGCCTACGGCTATCATCATAGGCCCTGATCACTGTTTTCGAGGCCGTCAGGTCTCCTCTTTCTACTCCCAAGTTAGACAAGAGCTTCAGCGGGCAAACATTAATGGCCGATCCATCATCGACCATCACACAGCTAGTCTTCTTCCCATTAATTTCAGCTCGGATGTACAAAGGCTTGTTGTGGGCCTTCCCCTCTTCTGGGAGATCTTCGTCAGTAAACGTGATTTCGGTCTTCTTCCGGGCCATAATTGCCCCTACTAACGCTGCCGGCTCAGTATCGGTAGAGATAACCAAATTCTGCAGCTCTTTCATCAGATTTTCACGGTGGTATTTGGAATGGCATAGGACTTCCCACACCGTAGACTTAGCTTGTGTTTTCTTCAACTGCTCGAGGACTTGGTCATCTGGCTTGGGAGCCGATCCTTCCCCTATCTCAGTCTCCACCATAGGTGCCTTTCCCTCGGCCACTCGACCTGATCTTGTCATGACGGTGATTTCCGGCTCATCCTCAGATTCATCCCAAATATTGATAGGAATCCTCCGATCAGTATCCTCCTCATCCGAGGAACTTTCCCAAATGTCCACAATCATCAGATCCATTACGTGAGGAACGTTTGAATTCAAATAAAAGGGATCCGCTGATCCATACAAAGCCCAGCCTACCAAATCATCATAATCCCTGAGGGATACTCTACTCATCCTCCTCGCCACCAACGGAATCGCGCCTCTCTGTATGCACATGAGCTGCACCTTATCACTCATCGTTTTATGACACTACTCATAGCGATGCCTCCACCTCCTAACATAATCCACGAATGGTTCCTCGGGGAATTGCCTGATCCTATCCAGATCCTCCAGGGATCCCGTCCATGGAACATACATCTCATATCTCGCCACAAAAGCATTCCTAAGAGGTATCCAATGACCCATTTCCTCTTCTGATAGGCCTTGGTGCCACAGCAAGGCTTCTCCTATGAGGGTTTCCGGGAAATGTTCATGTATTCGCATTGAGGGAACCCGGCGTCATACATATGGTTGCGGAATAACCTCGCATGCTCAACAGGATCTTGGTATCCACCATACCTAGGCATTGCCAACACTGCCTCGGGTGTTTCATAAGACGGCGAGTCCGGGGTTTGCTCCGCCAGCATCCATATCGTATACTCTTTGATAAACCTCTTCGTCATTGCCGCCCAATCGGTCTTGACATGCATCGGAAGTGACATATACCACATTAATGGCTCACCCATCAGCGAATTACAGAACAAGCTGGTGATCTCTCCTTCATTAAAACCCAAAGGCCCCATGGCCGACAAGTAGAAGTGAAGATGTTCCATCGGATCCTTGTTGCCGTTATACTTACTGACCCTCGGTAACGGACGCTTGATAGGCCCAATCTGCATCGCAAAGCACTCTGCGGCCCTGTCCTTAGCTCTCTGGTACTTTTCTAGGAATAAATCTGACAACCGCTCCCAATCATGCTTACAAGAGTCGGGTAACGAGTGGAACCACCCCAAAGGCTCGCCTATTAGCGAATGGTGGAACCACTGAGCAATCTCGTCCACTCCGAAGGATTCAACAAACATATCGTGCATATATTCACGCAAGTGCACATCGGGATCCTCTCGACCACTAAACAGACCCAATTCTGGCACAATAGTCCGAGATGGCCCTTCCCCAGTCTCTTCGGCACTATCTTCATCATACGGTGCTCCACCGTCCAAACCTTCATCCATCGGGTCACCTTCCTGTTCCTCGCCAAGGAAGGACACATATAGACCATTTCCTATATTGCCTTTTTCATCGGAGTCCAGCAACTCCTCTTAATTTTCCTCGAAGGATTTCATCACTACACTTTCTTTCAGACCGAATCTGATCATGCTCACCCTATGATTAGGCAATGGATTACGCCTAGTGGAAGGGTTTGCTGATGAAGGATCAGCTATCTTTTTCTCCTCAATCAAATCTTGGATCTCGTGCTTCAACCTCTCACAGTTCTCAATAGTATGCCCATAACTGCTGTGGAATTCGCAGTATCCCCTAGCTTGTATCTGCGGAGAAGGTGGAGCTTTGTTATAAGGAGTAAGAGCTTTCAGCAACCCCTTTTTCTGCAATCGTTCGAAAACTTTTGCGTAGGTCTGGTCAAATTTGGCGAACTGCCTCTTTTCGATAGCATTAAGATCAAGCACTTTCACTGCTGCAGATTCTGCACTCGCACTTGGCCCTCCGGCACTATATCCAGACTTCGTCCACTTGGTATACACCTTTTTCGGTTCTCCATCCCCCTCAACTGTCAAGGCGCAACTATACATTTGGTTGAAATCGGTAAAAGGCATGTACCGCAGCTCATTCTTAATATACGGCAATGTGTTACCGACTACCATTCGGATCTGATCCTGCTCAAGCGGCTTCTGCTTCATAACCGCGGCCTTGGCCCTCCATCTTCTTACAAAATCGGAAAAAGATTCCCCAGTCTGCTGCTTAGTGCTCTCAAGCTCCTTCAAAGTGACCTCAAGCATGGTGTTGAAGCTATACTGAGCGATGAATGACTTCGCTAAATCTTTCCAATCCCTCTTCATCACCATCGGCAACGCATGAAACCATGTGAGGGAAGCCCCCTCCAGATAAGTGTTAAACAGCCCCAGGACTTGATCCTCAGTCAGGATCGTGTGTTTCATCACAGCAACATACTGATTCATGTGGGCAGTGGGATCCCCAGTTCCATCGAACTTTTTCATGTCAGGGAGCCGGAATTTCAAAGGCAAAGCAGTTGCCGATAAACAATTCTTCAAGTTATAAAAGTCCTGACTCCCGGAGCTTCCCCCACGCAGATCCTGCACCTCCTGAGTGATGTGCTGCTTCCACTCCTCTTCCTTAGCCTTCTCTTTCTCAAGCTGTTTCTGGATATAATCCTGATAGTCATCCTCGTTCTCGAAGCGGGGACCAGTGTTTACCTCATTCTCAGCACGCTTACTACCACTCTTGTTATCCTTCAATGCCAGCTCAGCTAGCTGGGCCAAAATTGCGGCCAACTGATCGTTAATGTTGTTCACAGAGTTTTCCAATTCGGCCACCTTTTCATCGGTCGCAGACATACTGGCTGAAGACTGAGTATACTCGGACGAAGATGATTCAGAAGCCACAACTGCCGATTCAGAACTGTCAATCTGTAGCTGATCAAACTGCCTGACTAACCGGTTACTCTCGCAAAACCACAACCGCTTAATGATGAAGTCTGCGCGAACGGTCATCCATTAGTATGTATGCATGATTTTATATGCATGATTCGTGGTGTGTGCGTTTATTTATTTACGGATATATAAGATAAGAAGAACAAACGTCAGTCTAATTACACGTATCACAACATCTCTCTTCCACCCTTATTCCTCCACACACTCGATGGTCCAAGTCTCTTTCCTAGGATTTTGGTTTGGGGCTCACATTGCGGTCCAGGGGACGCATGATGCCGTCGATTATTGCAGAAAAGTAAATCATTCATCAGACAATACAGTTCATTTTTTATGCATCAGCGTTTGGTGACTAAGATATCGACCAAGTTGGATTGTCTTTTCGGAATAACTCGTCTTTTGTCATTTTGCGAGATGCATTAGTTCGGGTTTTGACTCCCTTTGAATGCATCTCAGATTTTAGACGTGGTACGAGTTATTCTTTCAGTTCAATCGTTCGTTATTGACAATGACTCGTTCCCTTTTATTCGCGTGGGTTCGTGTCTCGATTTTTGGATTACGACGGGATCTTTTGGATCTATCGAGAGACGTAACCACGTGTTTATTTAGTGATGAAAGCACTTTTAAGGAACGGACTCATCGCGTAACGGGTTTGTTTTTAGCGTTAAGAATCTGTTTGCTCGTCTACATGAAAAGACGGCGAGTCTTATTCGAGCGTACGATAATCTTTCGGCTAATAACAACTCTTTATTTCTTCCAATTTACGGGATATATCACCCTAGCGTGGTTATAGAAAATCAACGTTTCGTTTAATCGCATGCTTATTCGAAGCAGGGACATTACCGTTCTTTTTCATTTAGGCGCGAGTTAAGCAAACGCGCAGATCGGGCCATATTTCTTGTAGTTTTGGTAACGGTCGAAATGATCGAGCCATTAGTCAAACCCACAGTCTCGTCCATATGGTGCAATCATGCGGTTTAGCTTAATTCGGCTTTATGATTTTAAACGGCGTACATACCGGCTCGAGGCACGTATTTAACGGCATTGGTTTATTTTCTTTAACTTCCCTCGGGATGGATATATATCGTAGATGCAGAATGACTTTGGTCGTTTGTTTATTTTTGCTTTTCTTTTATTTTCTTAGTCATTTTTTGCGGATACGTCCATTTCTCTTTAGAACAACGCAAGGCATAACGTATGAGCTCGTCTTTTATTCGGAAGGGACGGGCCACGTTTGCGAAACTCTTTACGTTACAACGGGGTCGTTTAAAACAGAAATGTTCTTCGTTTTCGTTTCGTCATGATTTCGCTTTATCCCAACGTATTTAAAGAATGCGAATGACGGCTATCGTTAATATAGTCTTTTGAATCGAGATATAACTATCCTTGATATCAAAACGATTCGTACTAATACGTGCTTACGTCATAACGTATTTCCTGAACATGTGCCTTCTTCGGGACACGGAAAGGGACCAGGCGGGTCGCACAAGTTCATTCATACGAGACGACTAAGTCGTCTTTAGTTCGAATTGTTTCGATGTTTCGGGGTAGTTTGTATATCGGTTTAAGAGTATATATTAACATATCGTTTCATTTTCTTTACATATTCTAGGATTAGACACGTATCATGGCAATTTGAAAACACGAACTGATTCATTTATCACATCAAAAATGGTAACGGGTAATCCTATGGCAACTTCTAAGGCTACTATATGCTGACACGGCTGATCGCGGGACCTCACAGGACCGCACAAATTCGCCCCTAACGAATGGATGGGGACCCTTTGGCGCCTTACTGTAAGGGGGAACTTACACTAGCCTCTTTCGAGCGACGAATGGACTCTCGCTAGAGGTTTCGCGGAAATTACCCAAAAGGTTTGCAATAATGCTTATGAATGCATACGAAAAGAAATAATACGATCCGTCCCTGTTAAGGGCTTAATACACGCCTTCCGGAATCAAATTTCTCTCTTCCCCAGCAGAGTCGCCACTTGTTAGACGAGGTGCCACGGCCTAATCTCCTGGGCGGACTGGGGGGTGGACACCTCATGGCGACGTAAGCGGTGATTGGCGCCGAAAGCAACCAATCGTGGAATCAAGCTGCTCGGCAGGACCGGAGCTCGGAGTATGGAAGAGTCGCCACCCACGAATGGGAAAATAAACACCGATCCCTTGCGGGAGACCGGTGAGGGTTCGGGAAACTTAGGTACGAGCCGAGAAGGCTAGCTCCTTTCCAGAGAAAGGCTACTAGGCACCCCGACATCGCCCGGTTATGAACCACCGGCCTCCTACTCAGCGTGTTAGGCGATAACGGACTAATCGCATATTTCTTTAAGTTTAAAATTCATTTGAAACCTTTTCTTTCTCGTTTTGAAAACCGTTTTGAGCATATATTATGGAAAGCCATTTTGGTAAAGAATCACCCATTTACATCAGTTCAAAATACATAGGAGAGAGAGGGGGAGAAGAAAGAATTGATTTGTTTACAGTGTGATTTATGCTTCGTATTACATACTAACTCTAAACTAAGCTCACTTCCCAAAAACGAGTTTATTTACATGGTTCGTACCTTAATCGTCGTTGGAACGATTTAGGTACGTTTCAAAACCCCGTTTAATGACGTTCACTCGAATCGCCGTTGGAACGACTTGAGCGTTTGAAAAGGTTGAGATAAAAGCCTTAATAAGAAAACGTGGTTAAGCATACAAGTCAATTTATTTTGTTTAAAAACCATTTAGTTAGGAAAACAATTCAAAAACTCTATTATTTACAATTAAAAGCAATTTTAATTACAAGGTTCACTTAATCCGTCGTTGGAACGAATTAAGGTTTTAAAACGTGATGTTTTAAGAAATGGTTTAAAATGTCAAGAAAACGTTACTTACACTTTTAGGAATATCTAGAAAACTTTAAGTTTAAATAAGCAAATTAAACTCTTTTTGTGATTTTACTTTCCCCTTTTCACTCAATTAACATTTAACATTATCATAATTACAACAATGAACTAATTAAATCAAAATTCCTCAATTAAAAACCAATTTAAAACCATGTCCCCAAATGCCAAAAAGAATAAGGAAGAATATGTACATATATACATATATATATTTTTAGATAAAAATAATGATATACATATAACTTTGAAAACCAAGCAAAGAATACCCTATAGTATAGCTAAGTATATGTATAATAATGAAAATAACACTAAGTATGATATATTATAATCAAAACATGTAAAAATGATGAGGCAAGTTCATAAATAAAAAAATAACCTTTGATTCAAAAACAATATTTACATCATAACCCAAAAACCAATTAATCACCCTAAAAGTCACAAAAACTATACATATATACTTATATAATTTACAAAACCAAATCAATATAAATTAAATTTCTAACATAACACAAATAGACATATAATATGTAGATAATAATTATATAAACCAAAAATATATTTATCAAGTATTTTACATAATTAAATAGAGATATATTTAAGAAGAAATGCCAAAAAGATAAGAAAAATACTCAAAAAATGGGTATTTAAGGTTCCAGCAGCTTTACCGATGGAAATCCGTCGGTAAACAGCCTTTAGTGACAGAAAACGTAAAATTACAGAAACAGTCCACAACTTTCCAGATTTATTCAAAAGCTTTAGATTAGATCTGTTCTATCGTTTTGGACTTCCGAACTACCAAAATTGGATCATAGTTTATAACGGAAGTTCCTAAAACGACGTTTTTATTTTAAAACGTTATTTTGAAATATTCTTAAAATTTATAATTACAACGTTTTTAATACCCGAACTACCTTTGAATCGGATCACGGTTCGTATTGGGATATTAAAACGAGGTTTTTATTTTAAAACAAAACCGAACATTTATCTAATACGAGATGAAAATTAAATAAATACGAAAAATTAAATAAAACGTGATAAATAAATAAATAACTAAATAAATAAAATTATAACATAAAAATAAATAAATAAAGGAAATAAATTAAATAAAATAAAATGAGTCTAGTCCTAGGATAATACCTCAAGATCGGTATCTGACAGTCGAAGTCGGTTGATTCCACGAATCGTGCTTTTCCGGTGTTTTTTGTATTTTTGGTAAAATTTTAACTTTTAGGAAATTCGGAATTTTTAGGAAAAAAAATGTTTTTTCCCAAAAAAATAACTTTCTCTCTCTAAAAAATGTCTTAGAGTGCTAAAGTCTCCAAAAAATCCTCTCCTATTGCATGGGGATCCGTGCCTTAAATAGGCACGAGTCCCGAAAAAATATGGGCGACGCCCAAATAAAATTGGGCGTCGCCCAAGGCTGGTTGGGCGAACGCCCAACTTTCGTTGGGCGGATGCCCAACATTAGTTGGGCGAACGCCCAACATGGTTGGGCGTACGCCCAACCTCGGTTGGGCGCGCGCCCAACCAGCGTTGGGCGCGCGCGCCCAAATGACGTTGGGCGTCCGCCCAACGAGCGTTGGGCGTCCGCCCAACGTCGCTGGGCGCTCGCCCAGCGGCTGCCGGGCGCACTCGCCCAGCGGCCGCCGGGCGTGCATCCCGCGCTGTCGGGCGCGCGCGCCCTCGATCGTCGAGCGCGCGCTCCGCGCTGCCGGGCGTGTGCGCCCAACGGATGTCGAGCGTACGCCCCGCGCTGTCGGGCGTGCGTCCAACTGTCGTCGGACATGCGTCGGATGCCGCTAGGCGCTCGCACCACGTCGCTGAGCACTTGCGAGCCGTCCACTTGACGACCGCGACTCCCACTAACTTCTTCCCTCTTTATTATATATTTTTGCTTTTAAAAACGTCCGGAACCAACCGCTTCAACCGTCTTGTTACAGGTTTTCGTCACAGGTCCTCCGACTCGGTGTCTACAACGGGACGTGCTCTAGTTGATGTGTCGGAAGGGAAAGTAGTTTTAAGAATAGGAGAAGATAAGATCGAGTTTGATATGAACAAAGCAATGAAATATCCTATGGAGGATTTCGCTTGTATGAAACTTGATTTAGTTGAAGAATGTGTTGATGACATTATTCAAAAAGAAAAAGTAATAGAACCTATAATGGGAGAGGAATTAGAAGATAAAGACCCAGAGCCTTTGATTCGAGAAGATGGACCAGTTCCGCCTTCAATTATAATACCACCTAAATTAGAACTTAAAGAATTACCAAACCATTTGAATAATGTCTAACAAAGGGAGTCGATTCTCTACCTATAATTATCTCTAACAAATTAACGCATATTCAAGAAGAAAAATTGAAGGAAGTTGTTAGAAACAGAATAGGAAGTATGAGATGGCAAATTTCAGATTTAAAAGGAATAAATCCTAGTATTGTAATGCACAGAATTCACTTAGAAGAAGATAAGCCACCTAAAGCGGATAGGCAAAGACGCTTAAATCCAAATATGAAAGAAGTAGTAAAAAATGAGATTACTAAACTTTTAGACAATGGCATCATTTATCCTATTTCGGATAGTGAATGGGTTAGTCCAATCCATTATGTACCTAAAAAGGGAGGCATAACTGTAGTAAGGAATGACGAAGGTGAATTGATACCTACGCGAACCACCACTGGTTGGAGGGTTTGTATAGATTATAGGAACCTTAACAAAGCAACCAGGAAAGACCATTTTCCTCTACCTTTCATTGATCAAATGATCGAAAGGATAGCTGGTCATGCTTTCTATTGTTTTCTAGATGGTTACTCTGGATTCTTTCAAATATATATTTACCCGGATGAGCAAGATAAAACAACATTCACATGTCCTTATGGAACATTTGCATATAGGAGAATGCCTTTTGGTCTATGTAATGCACCAACAACATTTCAACGTTGTATGACTGCAATTTTTAATGATTTCATTGAAGATATCATGGAAGTTTTTATGGATGATTTTTCCGTTTATGGAGATTCTTTCGATGCATGTTTACAGAACTTGGATAAAGTTTTGTCTAGATGTGAAGAAACGAATTTAGTGTTAAATTGGGAAAAATGTCATTTTATGGTTGACGAGGGAATTGTTTTAGGTTATAAAATATCTGAAAAAGGATTAGAAGTGGATAGAGCAAAAACTTCAGTGATAAAAAGTTACCCCCTCCAACTACTGTTAAGGGAGTACGGTCATTTTTAGGACATGCAGGTTTTTACAGGAGATTTATTAAAAACTTCTCTGTAATTTCCAAACCACTTACTAATTTACTCATGCGTTGGTTGCCCCCCTTCTTTTTTAGTCTGGAATATTCATATTGCTACAAGAAAATACTTAAAAAAGAATTGATAGGACAAAAGTTGCTTTTTATTGAATGGCGATGCGCCTTATTACAGCAAGCGGGTCTTACATGTGAGCCTCATTAAAACAGAGGCGAACCTGTTTTGAATGCCCAACCTTTCACAGAAAGCTTTGAACTCTCCACAATTGAATTGCGTTCCATTGTCAGTGATAATTGTGTGGGGAACCCCGTACCTTCCAATGATATTATCCTTGACGAACTCCACCATTCGTTCAGCATTTATAGAGGAGACAGCTTCGGCCTCTACCCATTTAGTAAAATGATCCACAGTCGCCACCACATACTTCCTCTGTCTTTTAGTTGGAGGAAAAGGACCAACGATATCAATCCCCCAAACTGCAAAGGGTCGTCCTTCGATGATGGGCCTTTGAAGGTGCTTAGCTGTGTGAGATTCTTTTGCATGAATCTGACAATTATGACAAGACTCTACTAGCTTTTGGGCATCAAGTTCCGCCGTGGGCCAATAAAATCCTGCTAACCTGGACTTCTTCAAAATGGAGGCAGATGCCTCATGGGCTCCACAAGTGCCTTCATGCAACTCTTTGAGGACCTGTTGTCCCTCTTCCGTCATGATGCATTTCAACCAGGGGTGCCCAAAAGACTTTCTGTATAGGCAATCATTTATCATGGAGAAATAGGCTACTTTCCTTACCGTCCATTGAGCTTCTTCTTTGTCCTGAGGCAAAGTTCCATCTATCAGGTACTGGCGGATCGGTGATCTCCAATCACTTTCGACGGATGCAAGTAAGGATATTGTTTCTGAGGTGAAAGCCGGTGCTATCTTGACCTCGAACGGGCACTGTAGATCCGCACAATGCTCCTTGCTTGAAGCCATTTTAGCTAGGTGATCGGCCTCTGTGTTAGATCCTCGAGGCACATGGATCATCTCCCACTTGGTTTCTTTGACTTCGAGGTGGTTCAACAATTTTTTAACCTCTTCCACGTATTTGGCTAGGATTTCATCTTTCACCTCAAAATTTTTGATTACCTGGTTGACCATTAACTTGGAATCACTATAGATCACGATCCGCTCGGGAGTGATCTCCTTTAACAGGCGTAGTCCCAATATTAAGGCCTCGTACTCCGCTGCATTGTTGGTTGCGAGGAAGTCCAATTTTGCAGCGTAATGCAATTTTATATATTGGGGCCCTTTGATCACGATGCCTATACCTGCGCCTTCAGCCGAAGAAGCCCCATCTGTATACATCATCCATTCTTCGACCTTAGATTTGGGGAGATTCATGCCTTCTTCAGTGAATTCATTCACAAAGTCTGCCAAGACTTGACTTTTCAGGGCGGATCGACTTTCGTAACGAACATCAAATTCTCCTAAGCGGATTGCCCACTCCATCAATCTCCCTGAAGTTTCTGGTTTTTGCAATACTTTTCTCATGGGTATGCTTGTGCGGACTATAACAGCATGAGCCTAAAAATAGGGCCTGAGACGTATTGAGGTGGTGACAACGGCCAGCGCCATTTTATCCAATTTTGAGTATCGGGTTTCGGCATCCTTTAACACTTTGCTCACGTAGTAGATAGGATACTGTTGTCCATCCTCTTCCCTTATCATGACTGTGCAAACAGCTTTATCTGTAACTGAGACATACATGTAAAGATTCTCACCTTTCAAGGGCCGGCTCATCAGAGGTGGTTCCGTGAGAAATCGCTTGATCCCTTCGAAAGTTTGCTTACAATCTTCATTCCATTCGAATGCCTTTTGTTTTTTGATCACCTCATAGAAGGGTTGACATCTACGAGCTGAACATGAGATGAACCTGCCCAAGGCCACAATACGCCCATTTAAATGTTGTACTTCTCTAATATTCTGTGGTGTTTTCATATCCATGACAGCTTTAACTTTGTCTGGATTTGGGCTCACCCCCTTCTGGCTGATCATGAATCCCAGGAATTTTCCATATGTCGCCCCAAAGGTGCATTTCTCTGGATTCAGTTTAATGTTGTGATGTTGGAGCATGTCCAGGACCTCCTTTATATCATTCGCATACTTTTCCACAGTGGAACTCTTGATGATCATATCATCCACGTAGACAGAAAAGTTATCACCTTTGCTTCCTTCGAATATTTTGTTCATCATCCGTTGATAGGTTGCGCCTGCATTTTTAAGCCCAAAGGGCATGACCTTGAAGCAATAGGTTGCTTGGTGAGTCACGAACGAAGTCTTGATCCTGTCGGAAGGTTCCATCGGGATCTAGTGATAACTCGACTTCACATCAGTGAAGGAATACATGGCGTGTCCCGCGGTTCCATCTACTAGAATATCAATACACGGCAGAGGGTAGTTGTCTTTGGGACAAGCTTTATTGAGATCTGTGAAGTCAATACACATGCGGTATGATCCGCCTGCTTTTTTGACTAGTACCACATTCGCCAACCATGATCGTCATCAGCCTTGTGCTTCTGATAAGCATCAATTTCCTCGATGGGAGCATCATCTTCAGGGACAGGGGGTATCGATGTATCAAGTACATACCCAATTTTCTCGAACTTCAAAACAATTTTGAGGTTGTGAAACCAGTCGGTGAAGTTTGAACCATTCAGTTTGTTATCGGTAAGAATGTTTTGCAGATTGGTTTTAGTCATGATTTTAAGAGTGTGTTTAAACAAAACCTGAGAGTGAGAAAGAGTAGACGTATGTCATTCATTTGCTTTAAAGTATAACAATCTAAAGTTATAGGCCTTTAATTTATTTCAGATTTCTCCCACTATTTTGCCAAATTAATAGCCCTCCATATTAATTAGAAGAATTTCACAAATCCTTTAGTGAGCTAGGATCCTAACTCCTGAGATTTCGCCTTGAGTTTGCTCAACAAGCTAGTCTCATTTGTTAGGTAGATTCATGTAATCAATCACATCTCGAATGTGACTCCTAGGTTATTGGGTTACTAACCACATTAGTAACTAACATGTTATTCACATTAATCCCAACCATATTGCCCATTAGTTTATGACAACATGAGTTTGCTCATCCAATTATCATAATCTAATTTAAGTATTACCTCATATTCATGAAAGAATAACTTTCAATAATTCAGGTGTTACTATAAGACCCCGAGCTTGAGTTTGCTCAACAACCCAAAGGCCCCCAGTACTGCCGGCTGAATTATAATATTAGGGAGGGGCAACCGATTTTAATAACTTGCTTATTTACTTAACTTTTTAACGAGGGATTTTATTTAGGTCTCATAATCTAACTTAGTCTTGATTTGCTTTAGCATACATCAGACATACATACATTCACATACATTGGCGTTATGGACATATCATCTAAATTATTCCGTCGAGCCAGAGACGGAATAAAAGGCCAAACCTAAGGAAATACTAACTATTACATATTTCTCTTTAGGTCCTCCGTCTTCTCCATGGCGCCTTGAAATTACATATTAATTTCTATACTACTATAAGAAAACTTCAATTGAATTGAAGGGAATCAGATGAGAGGAGAAATTACAATAGATAGTAGAAAGGCAGGACGCGCAGGCCCTATTTCAAAAATACCAAAAGACTAAAAGAGGGTCCAAATATGTCCATAACTCCAAACATGCATAGACTCAATTAAATAAATTTAATTGGTTGATTACATAACCGACTTATGTAATATTTAGGTTAATCACATTAACTCGTCAAATTAACTTTCATCCAATTTTACTTCTAATCGTTTTGTATCTTTATATTAATCCTTAGATTAATATAACCATATAAAACGTCGATTATGCATGTCCCAATTATTTTGATTTCAATTCATTTAACACTTTGATTTACAACTTGGTAAAAACAAACTTTTAAACGAATTTTTCATTCGATAATCAAAACAGAAAACTATTAATTTCCGAAACACATATATATAAATAAATAAATTATATTCAAGCCAATTTTTACAATTATAATCAAGTGAGATTCGGGCCGGGGCCCGAAACTGGGCTGCTGCCGTTTGGCAGCAGCCCCGCGGCTGTGCACGCGGCTGCTGCCGCGAGGCAGCAGCCGCGCGACAGCGGCTGGTCGCGCAGTGAGGCGCGACCCGAGCCGCTGTCGTATTTTTTTTTATAAAATATATATATATATATATCAGATTTTAAAACGGTTTTTAAAAACGATTTTCAGAAATAGGAAAAACTACAATAGATTTCCGTTTTATCATTTAGAATTAATAAAACTAATTTTATTAACCTAACTATAAAACTAATAGATTTTGTTACAATGATTATCAACGAAATAATTAGGAACATACGCATAATCAATTTTAATTAACAATTAACTAAAATTTATTTATCTTTAGAATTAATTAATGAAACAATTTGTTAATTAATCCTAACCATAAATATGTATTCAATCCTATTGAAAACTTCTAAATTTTCATATATGAAATAACGGATTTAACGATGGCTCTGATACCACTGAAGGAAATTAAGGCTAAGGTATAGCAGCGGAAATATAAAAATTTTAGCCTACTTCCTTTTAACCATAGGACCCGTTAATCGTTATTTCATATAAAGAGGGATAAGAAGGAATACCTTTCGATGAACAATCTACCGTTGTTAAAGAAGCGCCCACAAATCTTCTCCGAGATTCCAACCACAAAGTATAATACGGTGAGGTTAAGATGGAATCAACCCTTATGAGATGCAACCAAATTAGATTGCCTCTAATTAACCAACACAAGATCAAAGAGAGAAAAGGGATGGATGAGATTAATCAATTGACGGAAGCCGTATGAATTCTTGTCCACGAACTAGGGGATGCGAATTCACTCTCTCTTACTTAATGTAGGTTTCGAAAATCACAATAAGGGGAGGGGATTAGCTTGGTCGAAATTCTCATAGGGAGGGGGTATATATAGTCGCTTGTATCTAAACCCTAGTTAGATAGGAATAGGTTACTTAATAGGAATTCCATTCGGAATAGGATTCCTAATTATCAAATACATTTAGGATAATAATAAATAACCTAATTGGATAATAATAGGAGTATATTAATCTAATTAAAACTCCTAAGTTAATTATCTCTTAATTAATTTAATTCACAAACCTAATCAAATTAGGATTAATGGAATTAAAATAATTCCTTATTTACTATATATAAATTTCGGCCCCCTCTATATAAATGGGCCTTACTGGGCTCAATTGGGCTTCCATCTATTAATCATATCCATCTCTCTTTTGGTTCCAAGTCTTATGTGTGATCCATTAGGTTCTTACTACTTCTAGCCGTATGCAACTATTAAATTAATTTCTTCAAGAATTATATTTAATCCTTGCATAACGGAATGATGTACTGAGTATGTTATAGGCAAGTCTGTAATCATTCCCCCAGAGTCCGTTAAGAAGACAGGATGATTCTGTCGTTAACCCTTCCGTATTAGTTACAGTATAATTCGATCCTTTATCAACTATATCCTTGAACTGAATCTTATGACTATGGGTGATGTCAAGTCACATATAGCGAGACGTTCATTTTACTTGTACAGGCCGAGTCAACTCAAATAGATAGGTTAAGTGAAATCTGTATTTCTACTCTTAAGCTATCACCTTGCAAGGATTTAGAGTCGAGTCTTCCACAAGCGATCCTTGGATATATCTCCCATTAATCGGGAGTGATAAATGCTCAATCCAATGTATAACTACCCTAACATTACTTCCTGTGACACCCAACCTTTGCAGTTCACACCCTAGAGTCATCTCTGTTAAGGATCGTGGGACCACAGGATCAAAGTCTCACATTCAGTAATTCAGGATGACCAATTAACATTCCTTTGAGTCTGAGGATTACTTATACCTATTAATACCAATGAGATGAACAGGTGAAAAGGATGAATCTACCCATCCTGTTATCTCAAATCGGATCCCCAATCCTAATGAACGACGTTTCATCGGATCTATGTAACTGTCCAGATATCTATATATATGAAGCTTGTGAGATCAGCATTCTGTCGGACAGAAGACATTGTTACATACAAGTCTCAACAGTGATATATCAATCCTAAACATATCACTTGACTTGGGGTGGTTTTAAGTTTATTAGTTTATTATAAAGTTTTGTCTCACTTCATGCTTGTATGAACACTTTATAATCACTTTAAACAAACTTACGGATTTCCTTTTATTAGACTTTATATAGTGCTTAAAAGGGATTGCCTTTATATAGTTATAAAACATATATCTCATTAAAACAAATGATATAAAGAACAATTCATTTACATTAAGTTTGTATCCTGCAACAATTGACTATAGGACACCAAACCCCAACATACTCCCACTTGGACTAAAGCCAATTGTTTCTAAAACTTATCCCAGTAGAAGTTAAATGACGATCATGTACTTTCTGGGTTAAAGGCTTTGTCAACGGATCTGCAACGTTGTCCTCTGTAGGTACTCTTTCTATTCTCACATCTCCTCTAGCCACAATCTCTCTAATGATGTGGTATCGTTTTAGGTAGTGCTTGGATGCATTATGAGACCGTGGTTCCTTTGCTTGCGCAATGGCTCCATTGTTATCACAGTACAGAGTAATGGGATTAACAATGTCAGGCACCACTCCTAGTTCTCTAATGAACTTTCTAATCCAAACTGCTTCCTTTGCTGCTTCCGCAGCAGCGATGTACTCTGACTCGGTCGTAGAGAAAGCTACACTTCCCTGCTTGGAACTTTTCCAACTGACCGCGCCCCCATTCAAGATAAACAGGTATCCTGATTGGGATTTAAAATCATTCTCATCTGTGAGATGACTAGCGTCTGAAAATCCTTCAATTTTCAGATCTCCTTCTCCGTACACTAGGAACATATCTTTAGTCCTTCTCAAGTACTTAAGAATGTTCTTGACGGCAATCCAATGCTCGTCTCCCGGATTCCCTTGGTAACGACTCGTTACAGATAACGCGAACGCTACGTCAGGTCTAGTGCATAGCATAGCATACATAATCGAACCGATCGCGCTGGCATACGGGACTACAGCCATGCGTCGTTTGTCATCATCAGTTTTAGGACATTGATGATTGTTTAACTTTACTCCATGTACCATGGGTAAGTTACCTTGTTTCGATTCAAGCATGCTAAACCGATTTAGCACCTTTTCAATGTATGTAGCCTGTGAAAGACTAAGCAGTCTACGCGATCTATCCCTGTAGATCTTTATACCAAGTATATAGGCTGCTTCACTAAGGTCTTTCATTGAGAAGTTACCGAATAACCATACTTTCACCGATTGTAATAGAGCAATGTCATTTCCCATTAACAGTATATCGTCCACATATAGTATGAGAAATGCTATAGAGCTCCCACTTGCTTTCTTGTAAATGCAAGCTTCTTCGCAATTTTGTTCGAAACCAAATTGTTTTATGGTTTCGTCAAAACGCTTGTTCCAGCTTCTAGATGCTTGCTTGAGTCCATAAATGGATCTCTGAAGTTTGCAAACTTTATTTGCATCCTTTGATATGAAACCTTCAGGCTGCATCATGTATACATCCTCAAGCAGATTTCCATTTAGGAAAGCCGTTTTCACATCCATTTGCCAAATCTCATAATCAAAATGAGCGGCAATTGCAAGCATGATTCTGATTGATTTGGACATAGCAACAGGAGAGAAGGTTTCATCATAATCAACACCTTGTTTCTGACGATATCCTTTCGCTACCAACCTAGCCTTGTAGGTGCTAATCTTTCCATCCATGTCAGTCTTCTTTTTGAAGATCCACCTGCACCCAATGGGAATTATCCCTTCGGGTGGATCAACCAAAGTCCACACTTGGTTAGTATACATGGAATCCATTTCAGAATCCATGGCCTCAAGCCATGCTTTAGAATCTGGACTAGTAAGAGTCTCTTTGTAGTTTTCGGGTTCGTCGTCTAATACGGGAACCTCGTTATCATCTCCCACTAGAAAACCATATCTAACTGGGAGTTCACGAACTCTTCGTGATCTACGAATAGGTGCCACTGGAGTCTCATCTAATGGGACTTCTTCGGGTACCTCAACCGCCTCTGTTGTTTCAGTCGGTGTTTCTTCCTCTTGAACTTCGTCGAGTTCAATCATGCTTCCCTTTTGTGTTTCTTCGAGAAACTCTTTCTCTAAAAAGGTTGCGTGCTTGGATACTATTACTTTCTGATCATCTAGATGATAGAAGTAATACCCTATGGTTTCCCTGGGATATCCAATGAAGAAACATTTATCAGATTTAGAATCTAGTTTGTCGGACGCAATGCGTTTGACATATGCTGAACAACCCCATACTCGCATAAACGAGAACACGGGTTTCCTACCAACGAACAATTCATATGGTGTGGAACTAGCGGATTTAGTTGGTACTCGGTTTAGGGTGAAGAGGGCAGTTTCTAAGGCATAGCCCCAGAACGTCTTTGGAAGTAAGGCCATGCTCATCATGGATCGTACCATATCTAATAGGGCACGGTTTCTCCTCTCGGATACACCATTGTGTTGTGGTGTATAGGGAGGTGTCCATTGTGAGCATATCCCACATTCAGTTAGATAATTCAGAAAATCATCAGAAAGATATTCGCCACCACGATCAGATCGAAGCGTCTTTATTTTTTTTCCTAATTGATTTTCCACTTCATTCTTGAAGCATTTGAACTTGTCAAAGGCTTCTGATTTGTGCCTCATCAAGTAGATATAGCCATATCGAGTATGGTCATCTATGAAGCTAATGAAGTATCTGAATCCTCCTCTTGCTTGGACTGACATAGGACCACATACATCTGAATGAATGAGTCCTAGAGTGTCTGATACACGCTCACCTTTATTGCTAAAGGGTGTCTTTGTCATTTTACCTTTTAAACATGATTCGCATGTTTCCAATGATTCGGAATCGATTGGATCTATAAGCCCATCTGAATGTAGCTTTAGCATGCGTCTCTTGTTTATATGGCCTAAACGACAATGCCACAAGTAAGTTGAATTATCTATCTTATGTCTTTTGGTATCAATTGCAAAAACAGGAGTTTTATCATCTAACACATAAATCCCATTTTGTGATATTCCTGAGGAATAAAAGATCGAATCTTTATAAAAATTGCAACTATTGTTCTTTATTGAAATATGAAAATCGTCGTCAACAAGACGGCTAATAGAAATAATGTTACGAGACATCTCAGGAACGTATAAACAATTCCTTAATTCTATTACAAGCCCAGAGGGCAAAGGTAAAGCATAATCTCCAATTGCGAGAGCGGCAACTCTTGCTCCATTTCCAACTCGCAAGTTTATGCTTCCTTTCTTTAGTTCCTTAGTCTGATTTAGTTCCTGCATATTTGTACAAATATGAGATCCACATCCGGTATCAAGTACCCAAGATCCAGACAGTGAAACTGTATTTATTTCAATATAAAACATACCAGATGTAGAAGCACCGCCTTTTCCCTTCTTGAGGGTGGCTAGATACTCCTTGCAGTTTCTCTTCCAATGCCCGTCTTTACCACAGAAGTGGCATTCTCCTTTGGGCTTCTTCACTTCCTTTCCCTTGGACACAGCTTTCTTACCTTTCTTGGGATGTTTAGGATTGGGAAAATTCCCTTTCCTTTTCTTCGATCCCTCAATTACAAGAGCCGATATGGTCTTGTCTTTCTTCATATTGGGCTCAACTGACTTGAGCATGTTTGCAAGCTCTTCAAGAGAGGTTTGCAAGTCATTCATCTGATAGTTCATAATGAACTGTGAATAACTTTCTGGGAGGGATTGAAGAATTAAGTCAACACTTAATTCGTTATCCATCGCAAATCCAATACTAGAAAGTTTGGTAATGTAGCCAATCATCTTGACACAATGTGTCATGACTGATGTGCCCTCTTGCATCCTGCAACGATATAACAGCTTGGATATCTCGTAGCGTTCGCACCTGGTTTGTTTCCCAAACAATTCCTTTTGGTGCATGATGATGGAATAGGCATTCATTTCTTCATGTTGCCTTTGTAATTCCGATGTCATCGATGCAAGTATGATGCATCCGACATGATCGTCATCAGCCTTGTGCTTCTGATAAGCATCAATTTCCTCGATGGGAGCATCATCTTCAGGGACAGGGGGTATCGATGTATCAAGTACATACCCAATTTTCTCGAACTTCAAAACAATTTTGAGGTTGTGAAACCAGTCGGTGAAGTTTGAACCATTCAGTTTGTTATCGGTAAGAATGTTTTGCAGATTGGTGTTAGTCATGATTTTAAGAGTGTGTTTAAACAAAACCTGAGAGTGAGAAAGAGTAGACGTATGTCATTCATTTGCTTTAAAGTATAACAATCTAAAGTTATATGCCTTTTAATTTACTTCAGATTGCTCCCACTATTTTGCCAAATTAATAGCCCTCCATATTAATTCGAAGAATTTCACAAATCCTTTAGTGAGCTAGGATCCTAACTCTTGAGATTTCGCCTTGAGTTTGCTCAACAAGCTAGTCTCATTTGTTAGGTAGATTTATGTAATCAATCACATCTCGAATGTGACTCCTAGGTTATTGGGTTACTAACCACATTAGTAACTAACATGTTATTCACATTAATCCCAACCATATTGCCCATTAGTTTATGACAACATGAGTTTGCTCATCCAATTATCATAATCTAATTTAAGTATTACCCCATATTCATGAAAGAATAACTTTCGATAATTCAGGTGTTACCATAAGACCCCGAGCTTGAGTTTGCTCAACAACCCAAAGGCCCCCAGTACTGCCGGCTGAATTATAATATTAGGGAGGGGCAACCGATTTTAATAACTTGCTTATTTACTTAACTTTTTAACGAGGGATTTTATTTAGGTCTCATAATCTAACTTAGTCTTGATTTGCTTTAGCATACATCAGACATACATACATTCACATACATTGGCGTTATGGACATATCATCTAAATTATTCCGTCGAGCCAGAGACGGAATAAAAGGCCAAACCTAAGGAAATACTAACTATTACATATTTCTCTTTAGGTCCTCCGTCTTCTCCATGGCGCCTTGAAATTACATATTAATTTATATACTACTATAAGAAAACTTCAATTGAATTGAAGGGAATCAGATGAGAGGAGAAATTACAATAGATAGTAGAAAGGCAGGACGCGCAGACCCTATTTCAAAAATACCAAAAGACTAAAAGAGGGTCCAAATATGTCCATAACTCCAAACATGCATAGACTCAATTAAATAAATTTAATTGGTTGATTACATAACCGACTTATGTAATATTTAGGTTAATCACATTAACTCGTCAAATTAACTTTCATCCAATTTTACTTCTAATCGTTTTGTATCTTTATATTAATCCTTAGATTAATATAACCATATAAAACGTCGATTATGCATGTCCCAATTATTTTGATTTCAATTCATTTAACACTTTGATTTACAACTTGGTAAAAACAAACTTTTAAACGAATTTTTCATTCGATAATCAAAACAGAAAACTATTAATTTCCGAAACATATATATATAAATAAATTATATTCAAGCCAATTTTAACAATTATAATCAAGTGGGATTCGGGCCGGGGCCCGAAACTGGGCTGCTGCCGTTTGGCAGCAGCCCCGCGGCTGCGCACGCGGCTGGTCGCGCCGTGAGGCGCGACCCGAGCCGCTGTCGTATTTTTTTTATATAATATATATATATATATATATATATATATCAGATTTTAAAACGGTTTTTAAAAACGATTTTCAGAAATAGGAAAAACTACAATAGATTTCCGTTTTATCATTTAGAATTAATAAAACTAATTTTATTAACCTAACTATAAAACTAATAGATTTTGTTACAATGATTATCAACGAAATAATTAGGAACATACGCATAATCAATTTTAATTAACAATTAACTAAAATTTATTTATCTTTAGAATTAATTAATGAAACAATTTGTTAATTAATCCTAACCATAAATATTTATTCAATCCTATTGAAAACTTCTAAATTTTCATATATGAAATAACGGATTTAACGATGGCTCTGATACCACTGAAGGAAATTAAGGCTAAGGTATAGCAGCGGAAATATAAAAATTTTAGCCTACTTCCTTTTAACTATAGGATCCGTTAATCGTTATTTCATATAAAGAGGGATAAGAAGGAATACCTTTCGATGAACAATCTACCGTTGTTAAAGAAGCGCCCACAAATCTTCTCCGAGATTCCAACCACAAAGTATAATACGGTGAGGTTAAGATGGAATCAACCCTTATGAGATGCAACCAAATTAGATTGCCTCAAATTAACCAACACAAGATCAAAGAGAAAAAAGGGATGGATGAGATTAATCAATTGACGGAAGCCGTATGAATTCTTGTCCACGAACTAGGGGATGCGAATTCACTCTCTCTTACTTAATGTAGGTTTCGAAAATCACAATAAGGGGAGGGGATTAGCTTGGTCGAAATTCTCATAGGGAGGGGGTATATACAGTCGCTTGTATCTAAACCCTAGTTAGATAGGAATAGGTTACTTAATAGGAATTCCATTCGGAATAGGATTCCTAATTATTATCTTATAATATATCAAATACATTTAGGATAATAATAAATAACCTAATTGGATAATAATAGGAGTATATTAATCTAATTAAAACTCCTAAGTTAATTATCTCTTAATTAATTTAATTCACAAACCTAATCAAATTAGGATTAATGGAATTAAAATAATTCCTTATTTACTATATATAAATTTCGGCCCCCTCTATATAAATGGGCCTTACTGGGCTCAATTGGGCTTCCATCTATTAATCATATCCATCTCTCTTTTGGTTCCAAGTCTTATGTGTGATCCATTAGGTTCTTACTACTTCTGGCCGTATGCAACTATTAAATTAATTTCTTCAAGAATTATATTTAATCCTTGCATAACGGAATGATGTACTGAGTATGTTATAGGCAAGTCTGTAATCATTCCCCCAGAGTCCGTTAAGAAGACAGGTTGATTCTGTCGTTAACCCTTCCGTATTAGTTACAGTATAATTCGATCCTTTATCAACTATATCCTTGAACTGAATCTTATGACTATGGGTGATGTCAAGTCACATATAGCGAGACGTTCGTTTTACTTGTACAGGCCGAGTCAACTCAAATAGATAGGTTAAGTGAAATCTGTATTTCTACTCTTAAGCTATCACCTTGCAAGGATTTAGAGTCGAGTCTTCCACAAGCGATCCTTGGATATATCTCCCATTAATCGGAAGTGATAAATGCTCAATCCAATGTATAACTACCCTGACATTACTTCCTGTGACACCCAACCTTTGCAGTTCACATCCTAGAGTCATCTCTGTTAAGGATCGTGGGACCACAGGATCAAAGTCTCACATTCAGTAATTCAGGATGACCAATTAACATTCCTTTGAGTCTGAGGATTACTTATACCTATTAATACCAATGAGATGAACAGGTGACAAGGACGAATCTACCCATCCTGTTATCTCAAATCGGATCCCCAATCCTAATGAACGACGTTTCATCGGATCTATGTAACTGTCCAGATATCTATATATATGAAGCTTGTGAGATCAGCTTTCTGTCGGACAGAAGACATTGTTACATACAAGTTTCAACAGTGATATATCAATCCTAAACATATCACTTGACTTGGGGTGGTTTTAAGTTTATTAGTTTATTATAAAGTTTTGTCTCACTTTATGCTTGTATGAACACTTTATAATCACTTTAAACAAACTTACGAATTTCCTTTTATTAGACTTTATATAGTGCTTAAAAGGGATTGCCTTTATATAGTTATAAAACATATATCTCATTAAAACAAATGATATAAAGAACAATTCATTTACATTAAGTTTGTATCCTGCAACAATTGACTATAGGACACCAAACCCCAATAGGAGATACTGACTCCCTACGGATGTCATCCACTTCTATGAAGTCCTTGCATCTTTCTATCAACTCTCTCTGCCATATCTCTGGGTTTCTTTCTGATCAGATCTTCCTGCAAGCTTTTACATGTGGTGTTTTTTACTAGATCTTCCACCGCCATGGAGACATCCACATCAACAATTTGTATACACAATTTGTTGAAATTATCCACATATTCCCGGAGGGGTTCATTCGCTTTCTGCTTCAATTCAAAGAGCTTCCGCGATTTGATCACTAGAGGGATGCAACCGGCGAATTTTTCACAAAATTCCCTGCTTAACTGATCCCAACTGTCTATTGATCCTGGAGGTAAAGATTGGAACCAATCATAAGATGGTCCTCCTAGCATGGTGATAAACATCCGGCATAACACCGATTCACTGGCTCGATTAAGGCTAAGCAACATGCGGTACTTTCTGGCATGAGCTTCAGGGTTGTCCGCACCTGCATAGATTGGGATATTGGGAATTTTAAAGTGCCTTTTCGTTTCCTCAGCTTTAATCCACGCAGTAAAGGGCGAATCTCGATTGGCGAATGGATTATGCCAAACATTCTCTTCATTCTGGCGGCGCACCTCGTCTCTAATTAGATCCGCTATATTTCCGAGATTCTCCCTGGGACGTCCTCTACGTGGAGATCTACTCGGAGAAGATGAGGAACTGGAGTTAGATGAAGGATCCAATGGCGAATCACTTCCTCCACGTCCTCCTGGTGGAGCCTGCCCATTAGCTCCCTGATTCGGAGGCGGGTGTTGCCTATCTTGACGGGGTACCTCAACTGGCCGCTTACTCCTTCTTCGCTCTGGGGGTGGAGGAGATCTACCTCGCTGGGAGGATCTAGGTTTTTAGCGCGATGGAGATTTAGATCGCCTCCTAACATCCGTCTTCTTACGCTTTTTGTGTCTTCGACCCTCTGGTCCGCCCTCTGGGGGATTCGGCCTCGCGCTATTAAGAGCTCGAGACCCGCCAATGTTAATCCTTGGGTTTGCAGATCCCCCAGGAAAAGTTTGATCATTCCTCCGACTCCCTTCCGCTCCATCAAAAAACAGTCACCGATTTAGTGGTGGGTCATTGGCTGCCACGGAAGTAATCACCGTGGAATCCGCAGGTTGAGAATGAAAAAATGAAGAATCATGAGCGTTTGGTCCTATAGCTATATTTTTCCATTGGGGTGCCGTAGGAGTTGGTGCCATACGTCGAAGCGAGGGAATTAACATGTACAACCTTAAGCGGCTCTCCATCTCAGGACCAAACTCTCTTCCTATGGATCCCGCACATACTTCAAGAAATGAGTCAGGTGACATACTTCCCTCACCATGCACCGTAGGAGCTTCAGAATCAATGCGACCAGTGTTCGTAACAGGATTGGTTGATGGTGTTACCGATGGTGTTTCAATCCCTGTTGAGGGATTAGACCCTCCACTCGTCATGTCTTACAATGTGAACGAAACCCTTATTTGGTTAGGGTTCCACGATCACCGCACCAATTGATGACTGGTGGAGAATTTCTGACTAGCTTCCATCCCTGTGGGGGCGTCGTTGGGTTCGATGGGGGGAAGCTCCGATGCCAAAGTCAGTATAATGAATAGAGGAATAAACTGAATTAACAAAGTAGAGTTTCTAGGATTGTGTGAATGTACCTTGATAGCTTGGGATGCAAGCTATATATAGTCATGTAGTTGTAACCCTCGGTAACTAGAGAGTCTCCATTAATGCTCCATTAATGGTGGTTACAGGTTTCCTTTAAGTATGTCCGTTTAGCTCATTAATGACTCATTTACTGCCTTTATTGAAGAGTCGGCTCAGCTGCTTAGCTGGCGGATCGAAGGGTGATGGCGAATCTCACGTAGGTTTGACTACGGATTCCGTATGGCGGAGGCTCGGTGATCCGCTCCTCGGATGTCTTGTTTGATACGCCATTGCCTTCTTAGACCGTTCCAATACGTGGTCGTTTTGGTAAATATCTCCTTTGATCCTTTGGATAATATCCCGATGTTATCAATTTCATTGAAGATATCATGGAAGTTTTTATGGATGATTTTTCCGTTTATGGAGATTCTTTCGATGCATGTTTACAGAACTTGGATAAAGTTTTGTCTAGATGTGAAGAAACGAATTTAATGTTAAATTGGGAAAAATGTCATTTTATGGTTGACGAGGGAATTGTTTTAGGTCATAAAATATCTGAAAAAGGATTAGAAGTGGATAGAGCAAAAACTTCAGTGATAGAAAAGTTACCCCCTCCAACTACTGTTAAGGGAGTACGACCATTTTTAGGACATGCAGGTTTTTACAGGAGATTTATTAAAAACTTCTCTGTAATTTCCAAACCACTTACTAATTTACTCATGAAAGACTCAACCTTTGATTTCAATGAAGCTTGTGTTACAGCTTTCGAAACATTGAAAACAGCTTTAGTCAGTGCACCCATTATTGCTAAACCCGATTGGGATTTACCTTTTGAAATCATGTGTGATGCAAGTGACTTAGCGGTCGGATGTGTTTTAGGTCAAAGGAAGGACAAGAAACTTCATGTTATTTATTATGCATGTCACACCCGACCCTGTACCTCCTCAATCGGCATCGGGCGTGATATAGAAAGATCACAATCAACACCTAATAGTCTCCAAATTATCCAAATATAATAACAATCATACTTTTCAAGAATTCCTCTTAGATATATTATGAAATAAACCCATATTTCTACTACATTAGTCATTCAAGAAGCTCAACATATTTACCAACTCTCCATCATATTACAATTGAAATACTAAGGTTCTAATAATAATTCTAACAATAGGCAATAACTTCCAATCCTCGCCTAATCAGTCGGTAATCTTCTCTATATCTTGTACCTTCACCTAAAAACATTAAAACATTTAAAACGGTGAGACAAAAATCTCAGTAAGCAATTATCAACTACATAAAGTACTTATACTCAAAATAGCTATATATATATTTTTTAATTTTCAAAATTCATATCCTTAAAAATGAACACTTTATGGATTAAACCATAATAAAATACTCAAAGTTGTACTTTTAACCAAATATGCATTTTCAAATATCATAAGCTTGCTATCATTTCTCAAAATACCACACATAGTCAAAACGTAAATCACTGTATTAAAACACTTAATATAAAACTCATATCCAAAATAGCTATATATATTTTATTTGTTTAAAATCTCAACTATACAAAATAAATAGGTTCGTAATTAACCATTTACTCAAATCAATCGTAAATCAATAAATACTTCATAAATCGTATTTCGATAAATATTTCATAAACTGTATATCGATAAATACTTCATAAACTGTATCTTAATAAAAGCTCCATCAACTGTATCTCAATAGATACCTCACAAATCGTATGTCAATAATTACTTCACAAATCGTATATCATAAATATTTCGCAAATCGTATCCATCTGAGAGATAACCCTCGTATGTATCAATCCCCATAATATAATAGAATCGAGATATCTCATAATTTTGCCTAACCCTGCATGGTCTTACTCAACACTTCTTTGCCATGCCCTATTAGGTCTTAACTGTGTACACGGGCCGTATTTCTCACTAAATACGGACTTTAATTAAAGCCACCTATCCGGATTACTCTTGATGGATACTAAAAATATTATAATTTCATAATATAATTTAAAATCGAAAATATATATATGTAAATATATATATATATATATAAAACTCATAAATCAACATCATAAAGTTTTCTCAATATCTTTACTCAATCAATTTCCAAAATATCAAATCATACTTTATTATTGAACTAAAATCATCAATAAATAATTTAAAAATATACTTTATTTCAATAAATCATAAATTCATCAAAATTGCAACTTTAACAATCTTTAATTAAAACTAAAATTTACTTTGAGAAATAAATTTATAGAAAATCACTTAATATATAAATATACCCTTGTTCATAAATCAATTATCAATAAAGTTTCTCAACAAACTTTTCTTTGAATTTTAACTCTTCAAAATATCAACTCTTACACAAATATTAATCAAATATACTAAGTTCATCAAAACCAAACTTTAATCATATATACATAAACATATATTATAGGTTGAAATTGACATGCAAATACATATATAATTACTTGAACTTAACTTTAAGCTCATGTTAACAACTAAATCATAAAAACTCCAATTAATCAAATGCATATCAAAAATCACCACAAAAATTTAATTTCTGGAAAATATAGAGTTATACATACATATATATACATAAAAACTCAAAAGGGTAGTTGATAATTACTTACTTTAGCACTAATTGAGAGAAAACACATCAAAACCTCAATTTCATCACCATAATCGGTCTAGGTTGAACCCCATGATAGAAATCTCCAAATCAAAATCACACCGACCACAATGTGTATTAGGATGTCTAGAACCTACTGTAAAAAAATTAGCTCGATCCAACGGTTCAATCTCTAGATATCAAGGTTTGATCAAAGCTATGTGATTTGAGTTAATGGAGAGAAAAATGAAGGAGATGAAGAAATCATAATCTCAATTTTTTGATTTTCTTTTCTCAACTACCTTGTTATCCGAAATAGATGTTTGGGAATGTGAATTTGATGTTCCCAATAAGGGAAAAACTCCATTTTGGTCCCTTCTAAATTAACTTCTTTCAAAACTTACTCTAAACTTTTAATTTTACACTTAAAGCATGAAAATAATCTCCAAACTATATCCATAATACTCAATTAATTCTCCAATCAATAAATAAATATAATGTAACATAATATTAAGGTATAATAACTAAAATTAGGGACACGGATGTGATAATTCTCCCCACCTTAAAGAATTTCGTCCTCGAAATTCATATTCTAATTATCTTAATTTTACTCCTCAAACAGTCTTCATGATCACAAAGTTACTTAAAATTACTAAGATTGGCCATAATCATCATGAGACCACAAATTCGAATGTTTCCCTCCATTAACTTCACCATTTATCAATATCAACATCTCCGTAACAATTACTTATATATAACTCTTGGTAACTCTGAACTTCAACCTAGTTAATTCCATCACCAACAAATCCACAATAAAACTTCAAATATCCATTGTTCAATTTATATAATATGATACACTTTATATTCATATCCTCCAAGCCTTAAACCAAATCTCACTTTCATAGATTTAAATCACAATTGATTTCATTCATCGCATATATATCAAATATATTTCACCTATCTCCAAATTCTATAGACTTTAAAAAAAACACTTCTGAACCACTAATATGTACGATACTGTATTTTTCTTAAACTTCAAATAATCCGAATCAATGATTTGCATCAATATATAATCTTATTTCATCGTAATAATAATACCTATATCTATAAAAAAAAATTCACTTCAATCATGATTTATATCATAATCCTCAATCATCATCGCCAATCAAATATAAACCTTATTATTATATGATAACTTGTCGGATTTAATTCGATGGTCCTCGTCGTAGTTACCTGCAAAACAAAACCGGAGACAGGATCTCCGGGAAAACTCTCCGACGATCAAGTCAGTTTTATGTGGAAGGCTAGTAGATTGATAATAGTATTGATGGGAAAAATGTCAACTTACCTCCCCCATTTGCTTTCATGTCTCTTTTATAAGTATCTCTAGGTAACCGCCGAGGGCGGTTACTCTTTCTATGCCACGTCCCTTACGTGGCCACCAACGTGGTTTCGTTTGTTTGAGTGGGAGGTTTAATGCCCTGTTAGGATTTCGGGGCGGTTATCCGCTTTACCCGCTTTCTTTATTAGGAGCCCATTTGATCTGGAACCATGGGCCTAAGTATAGGTTGGGCCCGTGTTTATGATTCGGCCCGGTTTGGCTTCGCGGATCATCACATGCCTCCCCCTTAGTTTGGCAAGAGCCATTTAGGGTCTTTTCATATGTTATAGGCAACTCTTCGTCTTTGTCTGGATATTCAAAATTCGAAAGTGGTTCTTTCGTTCTCCGTCATTTCCTCTCCGGCATCAACATCTTTGCGTTCGTTCTTCTCTGTATTCTTTCTCACATGTAAGTTTTCCTCTTCTGTAACTTGCAGCTCGTTCAACTATTTCTTATTTCTGTTCGTTCCCTTCCCTGATATGTCGAACCCTGAACTTGATTTCGCACCTTTCGACGAAAATTACGATCGCGAGGTGTCTCACGAGGTCGAGGAGATGGTTGATGAAGTTTCAACTAGCTCTCCTAGGTCGAACTCTCATCCCGCCGATTTTCTCCATTTGGCGAATACAACTGATGAGGGCCTAGGTTTCGACCCCAAGAAGTTGATTCCACCACTCGTCCCAACTCCCCGTTTATTACCGAAAAAGGATAGGTCCGGAAGCTTAGTTTGTCGCGAGACGATTGACGACTTGCGGGAGCAGTATCCTTGGCTTCAAGGCCTAGAGACAAGCATTCCCGGGGAAAATAGAGGGCCTGGCGACTACCCAAAGGGGTACTTTACCATTTTTGTCGCCCAGATTATCTACGGTTTCACGTATCCGCTGGCGGATGAGATTGCTTCCATCCTTGGTGGTTATGGAATCGCACCTGGACAACTGCATCCCAATGGATGGGCCGACTTAACCCTAGATAAGTTTCTGGCGGATTGTCTGGAGGTTCCCCTCTCGCTCAAGATTTTCTCCAAGCTTCATCATTTCAAGAGTTCAGGGGAGTACTTTACTTTCATCCGACAGAGCGGTTACTACGGCTTTGATGAGAAGTCGAACAAAATCCGTGAGTGGGATAAGTCCTATTTCTTCATTAAGTTCCATGAAGGGAATCCAAACTTTCTGCGCTGCTGGGGCCGACCCAATGTAAAGAGTTTGAACTTTGGTTATCCCAGCCAGGAAGAATCCGCTATTATAAAGTTCTTGAAGAGTACTCCTCCCTTTGTATGGACATATGATCAGGCATTCCATATGCTAAGAAGCCGAGTAGCGATTGCCTACCGCGAGGGAGATCGCGTTGTCTATATCCCTTATCGCGTTTTTGTACAAGGTACTATTAACTTATTTCCAAGTTGATGATTTCTTTTAACCCTTTGCAGGGGTGATCCTTTATCTCAACTCGCTGCAGATCGGGAAGCGAAAGCCCTGGCAAGAAGGAAGAAGCGGATGGCGGGAACAACTTCTGTTGCGGGGGCGAATTCTCCTGTGGGGGCGACTTCTGTTGAGGCAGCTTCCCCCACAATTGCTTCTGTTTCACAGGGCCCCGCTTCTGTTTTTGAGGAGCTTCCCTTAAATAGGAAGCGGAAGAGTAATGTGGATGTGGAGTCTTCTCGCCCTAGGAAGAAGAATACCTCCGTATCCTTGCCTGTCGTTGGTACATCTACATCCACTCCATCCAAAGCCAAGGGCGGTACCCCATTTCATGAGGTATAATAATTTATTCGATCTTCTTGCGTTATTTATTTTCTCTTATCAGTTTTCGCTGTTCTCCTGACCCTTCCCCTTGTGTATCCATAGCCGATTCCTGATATCAGCGGATGGTGGACCAGAACCTTTGGTAAAGTCGTGAGCTTTTCCTGTAGGGACATTGTTTCTTCCATATGCAATGTCCTTGGGCGACTTCCCTCTGCTTCTCGCGTGCGCGAACAGGTGCCGCTTCCGACTGCCATGGAGGGGATTGAGAAGCGTGCTATAGAGGTATATTGCTTTCTACTCATGTTCCATGCCTCAAATGCATGTCTCCATTCGCTCTTTTTATTCATGTATCGTCCTATATGCAGATTATCAATTTCACGGAGGGTGCTCTCTGCAGGGATGCTGAATGAGCTAGAGAGCTGGAAAGCCTTGGCACTGAATTGGCGACTCAGAAGTCGCTTTTTGATGATGTCCAAGGCAAAGTAAAGGCCCTTGAAGGTGCTTGTCAGAAGGCCATCAGCGAGAAGGAGGAAGCTCTCAAATCCCTTCAGGCTAAGTCCGATGAGCTTCAGAAGGTTATTGATGATCTGAATTCGTCCAAGGAAGCTTTGGAGATGCAAAAGAGGAGGGCCGAGGAGATCACCGCTGAAGATGGTGCTCGCATCTATTGGTATGGAGAGCGGATTCATGCGGCCTATGAGCATGGACATCCAGATTATGTACTTAATCGCCCCAAGGTTCCCATTCCTGAAAAGGATTTAGCTGAAAAATGGGACAAGTTGGAGGCCGAGGATGCCGATATGGATGAGGTACTTCTCCTAGATTGGCAGAGTTTTCATGACTCTCCAATTAGCTGTGAGATCCCAAATCAGAACGTAGAAGGAGGGGTACCACAAGATGTTTCTCACGTTGAACAAGAGGTACCTCGCTCCGATGCGGTTACTGATTTGACTGTTGGGGATTCGCTTGAAGCAGATCACCCCACAGGAGAAGATGAAGGAGCCGCTGAAGGCGAAGGGGGCAATAGAGGCGAAGGAGAAGAAACTGTAGTATAATTTTATTTATATCCGAACTGTTGTATGTAACAAACTGCCAGTATATATATCAACCGAGCGACTTTGCCGCCGCTTTTACATATATGCGCAATTATTGTTTTATTCTTCTTCACTTTAATGTCGGTTATTTTCGTATTCGACCCTTGCCTCTTGCCGACTTCATACTTGTAATTTGTCATAGTTAGTTTTGTTTTCATTAGGGTGGCCAGACCCTTTTTGCAATTTTTTTTTTTTTTTGAGTACTCATTTATTCGCTTAATTTTATGCCTTATAATTTTTCAAATAATCATAAGGTTAACCATAAGGTTTTGCGAGTGATGCGTAATCATGCATCCGCCTTTCTTTTGTAGGCAACACATTTATGTGTTTAAGGTTAACCATAAGGTTTTGCGAATGATGCGTAATCATGTATCCGCCTTTCTTTTGTAGGCAACACATTTATGTGTTTGTATTAGCAGTTTGAAAAGGACCTGCATTCAGCCGTAGCATATAGAATAATTGTAACCAATGAACCTCTTTATTGATAAAGAAAAAAGACTTCTCGTTACATGGGTACCTAAACTGTGTGGGATCAAAGCCTCATTAAAACCTTTTATCAGAAAACCCAGTGGGAAAAAACTCATAAAAGGAAAAAGAGTACTCGTCATTTCCCTGAACTACTCGGCCTGTTTATATAGGCGTAGATTCTCTAGATTCGAGGTGCGCGGGAGCTTTTTGCCGCTCATTTCTTCTATTTCAAAAGTTGATGGTCCCAACTTCTTGGATACCCTGTAAGGCCCGATCCAGTTGACGCCTAATTTTCCTTTGCCTTCTCTGGACTGTATTTTATCTGCTTTTTTCAAGACCAAGTCGCTCTCATTGATTATCACCTTTCGCACCCTTCTGTCATGATACTTCTTGATTCTATTGCGATATACTGCCATTCGCATGTAAGCTTTTTCCCTTCGTTCTTCAATAGAATCCAATGCATCTCTAATGTTGATAGGATTTTGGGTGTCGCAGTAATAAATTACCCGATCTGTAGGCGATTTGATTTCAATAGGTAGGACTGCTTCGGCTCCATAAACCAGCGAGAAAGGTGTTTCGCCTGTTGCTGCCTTTACAGAGGTTCTGTATGCCCATAACATATGAGGTATCTCATCCGCCCAACCTGTTTTCTTATCACCTAGTCGCTTCTTGATTCCCTGAATCATGGCCCTGTTGGTAACCTCTGTCATACCATTCGACTGGGGATGATTTACGGAAGAAAAATGATTCTTGATCCCCATGCTTTCGCAATATGCTTTGAACTTGACACAGTTGAACTGGGTGCCATTGTCGGTTATAAGCGTTTGTGGGATTCCAAACCGCATGATAATGTTCTCTCGTAAGAACTCGATCATTCGCTCAGGTGTTTGAGCGGTTACTGCCTCCGCTTCTACCCATTTGCTGAAGTGGTCAACTGCGACTATCAAGTACTTCCTTTTCTTTGTTGTTTCTGGGAACGGACCCACTATATCGATTCCCCATGTCGCGAATGGCCACGCCGTCATTATAGTGACTCGTTCGGCTCCGGGAACATGCTTTTCATTTGCATGGATTTGACAGCTGTGACATTCCGCTACCATCTTCTGGGAATCCTCCACCACCTTTGGCCAATAATAACCCATCAATTTGACTTTTCTTGCCAACGCCGCGGATGCTTCATGTGCGCCACAAATTCCTTCATGGAGTTCTCACAGCACGTAGTCTCCTTCATTGCGGCTAATACATTTCAACCATGGACATGTATATGATTTTCGGTATAAAGTTCCATCCCGAATTGAGTATCTTGCTGACTGCCCGAGTAGCTTTCTAGCTAAACTTTTATCAACCGGAAAATCTCCATGTTCTAGATAGTGGCGGATGGGCATCCGCCAATCTTCATCGTCCTCTAGCTCTTCGATGACCATAATCTGATCGGCTTCGAATGCTGGTGACGACCTTATTTCCAAATTACATGCCTTTTGACTCCATGGGTCTCTACTCGCTGCTGCCTTTGCCAACTCATCAGCCTTTGTGTTCTGGCCTCTTGGAACATGCACCATCTCCCAGACGACTCCTTTATGTGTTAACTCCTGCGTCAATCTGCCGACAACCTGATGGTACTTGACCAGATCCTCCTGTTTCACCAGATAATTTTTTGTGATCTGATTTATCATAAGCTTAGAGTCGTTGTAGATTACCACTCTTTCCGGCATAAGTTCATTAAGCAACTTCAATCCGCATATCATTGCTTCATACTCCACGGCATTGTTGGTAGTTTTGAATGTTAACCGTGCCGCATAGTACAGGCGAATAACATCTGGACCCTTGATGGCGACTCCTACTCCAGCTCCATCTGTGGATAATGCCCCATCTGTGAACATACTCCACTCTTCTTTTTGTGCCTTTGGACATTCGTCTTCATCCCATGTGAACTCATTCACAAAATCGGCAAGTACTTGACTTTTTAGAGCTGGTCTTCCTTCGTAGCGAATATCGAACTCTCCCAAGCGAATTGACCACTCCATTAATCGGCCGGATGCGTCAGGTTTCTGTAGTACCTTTCGCATTGGAATTCCAGTTCTCACAATGATAGTATGCGCCTGAAAGTATGGCTTTAACCTAGCCGCCGTGGTTATCACCGCGAGGGCCATTTTGTCTAACCTCGAATATCGAAGTTCTGCGTCCTTCAAGACTTTACTCACGTAATACACCGGATATTGTTGCCCTTCTTCTTCTCGTACCATTACGGTGCATATCGCCGTGCTGGTGATAGATACATAAAGAAATAAATCTTCTCCATCCTCTGGCCTGCTCATTAAGGGCGGATAACATAGTAGTCGTTTTATCCCCTCGAATGCTTCTTGACAATCTGGTGTCCATTCAAAGGACTTAGATTTTTTGATGGCATTGTAGAAAGGTAGACATCTTCTAGCCGAGCATGATATGAACCGCCCTAATGCCACCAATCACCCATTGAGTCGCTGTACTTCTCTTATATTCCTCGGTGTCTTCATCTCCATGACTGCTTTAACCTTCTCAGGATTCGCCTCAACTCCCTTGCCACTAACAATGAAACCCAGGAACTTCCCCGCTCTTGCTCCAAACGTGCATTTCTCTGGGTTCAATTTGAGGCCATATTTGATCAGCACTTCCAGGATTTCTTTAATATCCTGCGGGTGGTCTTGCATCTTCTTGCTTTTAATGATCATGTCATCTACATAAATCGAGAAGTTCTCGCCTGATTTGTCTGAAAATATTTTGTTCATCATCCGTTGATAGGTTGCTCCAGCATTTTTCAGTCCAAAGGGCATCACCTTGAAGCAATAAGTTGCCTGATGAGTTATGAATGACGTCTTGATCTCATCCGCCTTCTCCATTGGTATCTGGTGGTAACTGGATTTCACATGAACGATAAAGCTTCAAATCCCGCAGTCCCATCTACCAATATATCAATGTTAGGTAGCGGATACATATCCTTCGGACAAGCTTTATTCAGATCTTTGAAGTCTACGCACATTCTGTACGTTCCATTTGGCTTTTTGACTAGCACCACATTGGCTAGCCACTCCGGATAGGTGACTTCTCGAATTGCATCTGATTTTAGCAAATCCGCCACTGCTTTTTCAATCGCCTTCTGCCTCTCTGGAGCATGTCCTCTCTTTTTCTGTCGCACTGGGGTTGCACTTTTGTCCACATTCAAACGATGTGTCGCTATTTCTGGGCTTATCCCCTTCAGCACTTCATTTGGAGCGGCGAATGCCGACTCGCACTGGATCAACACATCGGTAATGGCTTTCTTCGTTTCCTCTGGAAGTCCTGCCGCTATCCGTACATTCTTGTCATTTGAGATGGCGAATAGTTCTGTTTCTCCTAACGCTTCAGCCGGCAACTTCTCATCAACTTTATCCTCTTCATCTGGCTTTGGTTCAAGTGACAATGTATAAGCTTGTTGAGATATAAGTTGATCTCCCTCAACAACGACTCGCCCTTGGTGTGTTGGCAAATGCAATGTCAAATGCTTCATTGAAATGAGCGACTCCGTTTTTGATAGGAACGGATGCCCCAGGATTATATTATAAGCCAATGGGAGATCAACAATTGCGAATTCCAGATCACCTCGCCATTTTAGATTTTTATCGCCCATTTCCGTCTCCAACACCACCTGTCCACTTGTTTGAGATGATTGACCTCCAAAACCAGTTACATCCATGAATGTATGTTCTACTCGCTCGTCGTTAATTCCTAATTTGTTGAATGCAGTTCGAGTAATAACATTGCAAGAACTGCCTGTATTGATAAGGACCCGCTTAACATCCCATCCTTCAATGGCCACCGTAATCACCAACGCATCTGCATGCGGCTCCGTGATTCGCGCAAATAAGTAATTGAGGGCATCCTCCCTACTCGTGTTGCTTTTTCGCTGTTCATGGCGAGCCCTTTTTGTTGGAGGCTCATAGATCCCGCCTGCTATCACGTTAATCACTCCTTTTTTCTGCTTCTTTTCTGGTCTTACCTCTACCTCACGCGGAAGTGTTACCTTTTCATCCATCGTTTCTTTTCCAACGAATTGACTCAGTTTGCCTCTCTCAATCAGCTTTTCAATCTCCCTCTTCAGTTCGTAGCAATCGTTCGTGTCATGCCCGTTCAATCTGTGGAACCTGCAATATTTGTTAGGATATCGCCCCAAACTAGTTCGACCTTTCGTCTCAGGAAACTGCACATCTTTCTTCAGGGGGTTTTTTTCAATCCAAAGTAACACCTCATGGCGAGTCGTATTCAATGGCGTTTGATATCCTCCTCCCTGGAAGGAGCGATCGCCCTTTCGAACAAAATTACCCTTGGACTGGGTTTGATGTTGATGGCGCCGATTGTCCGAAGCGGATCTAGTGGCATCTCTTTCTCGCCGGGTTTGTGCTCTATGTTCCCTGTTGACATCATCCACTTCCATGAACTCCTTTGCTATCTTCATGAGTTCGGCCACTGTGCGTGGCTTGTTGCGGATGATTTCCTCCCGCATGCTCCAATCTGTGGTTCCATCCGCCATTATGTTGCGGATGCTCACGATATCCGGGTTCTGTAGCCGCACCAGAATATCATTGAAGGCTACAACAAATTCCCTTAGGGAATTGTAATTTCTCTGTTTGATCTCTTTCAGCTGTCTATCTGTCACATCTGCTGCTTTACAGCCTACGAACTTTGCATAGAAATCACGACTGTATTGAGTCCAGTTGTGAATAGATTCAGTAGGTAGAGACCGAAACCAATCGGATGCTGCACCACCCAAAGTGGTCGAGAACAATCGGCAAATTATGCTTTCGCTTGCTCCTGCAACATCCATCAACTCCCTATAGTTTCTGACATGTGCCTCAGGGTCAGAATTTGGATCCCCATAGTATTTAGGTATCGCCGGCGCTTTTATTCTGTGATCTGGAATAAACTCCCGCAACGATGGGGCAAAAGGCGAATCACTCTGCACCACTGCTCTCGCCCTAGGTGTGTACCCCATTCGCTCCATCATGCTTCGCAGTTGATCCTCCAATTCAGTATTGGGTTCCCGCCGAACTTCTTCCATCCGCTGCTGGTGAATTCTGGGTGACATCCACCCGCCATACTGTGTCGACATTTGTTCTCGCTATGGGTCTAACCGCTGTCCAGTTAGAGGATCAAAGTTCCAAGTGTGCTTCCGCCCAGACATATTCATTCCAGACGTCATCAACTCTGAATGTCTATGGACAAAGGGCTCCGTTTGTTGTAGCGAAAGAATTCCTTGCCTTCCCGACATCGGCTGGGATGTTTGCCAGGTCGGATGGATCGTCATAATAGGATCTTGGTGCGAGTAGTTGCCTGGATGGCTGTGTGGGTTCATGCGACTACTCTGACCCATCCGATTTGTCTCTCGAGATGGCTGCGGAAGCGCAGATATGGCAGGAATAGTCGGTGATTGTGTCGAGATGACAACGGGTTCTTGAGGAGCAGCCGCTACGGCGGTATTGTGATCAACGATTGCAGTTAACAAACTAATCATTCGATCTCCAGCCGCTTGGCTCATATTCGAAGCCAAGACTTGTCCTGCCATCTGTATGAAATCGCTATTGGACATCTCCCTCTCGGTTTGCACTTGGACCTCCAATAATGGACTCAACTATCCCGAAGGATTCGACGAGCTGGGTACCACAGGTTGTGTACTCGCAGGCTGCGAATTCACAGTCCGTGGACCCCTTGAGTTCATACTAGTTGATCTGGTTGTAACTCCGGTCGTTCGTGATGGTTCTGACATGTTCTTTATGTACCTTTACCCAGATGTTGGTAAAAAAGGTCCACGTTCACCGCACCAATGATAACTTGTCGGATTTAATTCGATGGTCCTCGTTGTAGTTACCTGCAAAACAAAACCGGAGACAGGATCTCCGGGAAAACTCTCCGACGATCAAGTCAGTTTTATGTGGAATGCTAGTAGATTGATAATAGTATTGATGGGAAAAATGTCAACTTACCTCCCCCATTTGCTTTCATGTCTCTTTTATAAGTATCTCTAGGTAACCGCCGAGGGCGGTTACTCTTTCTATGCCACGTCCCTTACGTGGCCACCAACGTGGTTTCGTTTGTTTGAGTGGGAGGTTTAATGCCCTGTTAGGATTTCGGGGCGGTTATCCGCTTTACCCGCTTCCTTTATTAGGAGCCCATTTGATCTGGAACCATGGGCCTAAGTATAGGTTGGGCCCGTGTTTATGATTCGGCCCGGTTTGGCTTCGCGGATCATCATTATAATACAATTTCTTATCAATAAGGCTCATTTCATAAAATCTTAATATTCATGTCACTCTTAAAATTTTCTATTTATTTCCTCAATTTCAATGGAACTACCATGCTATTCTTTTTATAATCACCACTATATATATCATTTATCAATCTAAATAAACTTTAATCTTTTCTCCAAACCATATAACCAATGAATACAGAGTACCTAAATTACGACAATCAATGTTTTTTTTTCTTATCCAAACTCCAAATGATACCTTTACATATATAGAAGTCAATAAAATTTATAATGTCATCCAATTTTCTTATTCGACCTATAAACTCTTAATTTGATCATTATATAAACTTGCACTATAATCCTCCAAACTTCAAATAAGAATAACTTGACTATAATGAAAGTACTATATAAATTTAAATGTCAAAATATTTATCCTCAACTGTGCTTAAGATCACAAAATTTTCTCCTCAACATTCATATCCTAATTATTTGCTCAAACAATATTTATTTTCATATATTAATCATCAAATCATGAACTCTAAGATTTTCTCTCACTTTATTTATCATTGATCACCAATATCAGTATTTCTCTAAACATCATTTATATATATATATAACTCTTATTAATTCCAAACCTCAACCCAATGAAGTTCACCAATAAAATAATAATTTAAATTTCACATCTCACTTGTTCAACTTAATATTCTACAATACACTAAATTCGTAATACAATCTCTCAATTATTAATCAACCTCGAAAACAATTAATTGTAATCTCCACATTTTCTCTTTCTTAATCACATATCCATTAGCTTCAATTCATCATTTTATCATTTTCTCAATTTCTTGTACTCCTAAGAACACAAACTCATCAAACCATTTCAAAGTCTCATAATCCTTATTTCAATCTAATAAACTCTCAACTTGATGTATGTAACTCATGTTACCAAATATTCGATAACTTACTAACTTTCATACACCCAAATACTATTAACCATCAAATCTTATTTTTACAACTCACTAACTAGTTACTAAATCCTCAAGAAATTCCAAATTATTTCTTAACTATCACCAAATATCCATATTCCTCAATTACTATCAACCTTAGGTCCGAAGAATTTAACCTAGAGCTCTGATACCAAACTGTCACACCCGACCCTGAACCTCCTCAATCGGCATCGGGCGTGATATAGAAAGATCACAATCAACACCTAATAGTCTCCAAATTATCCAAATATAATAACAATCATACTTTTCAAGAATTCCTCTTAGATATATTATGAAATAAACCCATATTTCTACTACATTAGTCATTCAAGAACCTCAACATATTTACCAACTCTCCATCATATTACAATTGAAATACTAAGGTTCTAATAATAATTCTAACAATAGGCAATAACTTCCAATCCTCGCCTAATCAGTCGGTAATCTTCTCTATATCTTGTACCTTCACCTAAAAACATTAAAACATTTAAAACGGTGAGACAAAAATCTCAGTAAGCAATTATCAACTACATAAAGTACTTATACTCAAAATAGCTATATATATATTTTTTAATTTTCAAAATTCATATCCTTAAAAATGAACACTTTATGGATTAAACCATAATAAAATACTCAAAGTTGTACTTTTAACCAAATATGCATTTTCAAATATCCACTACAAGAAAATGGAATTTTGGGTACAAATAGTTAGAGACAATTGAATTATATTGTCCTCAAATTATATTGTTAAATTTGTAAGGAAGACAAATGATAATATAGTGTCCAATTCTTTGTAACCTGAGAATAGGAGACAAATATAAATTGAAGAGTGTTTATATAAAAATATATCTCCATTAACTGTCCCAAAATAATCAGCGGGAACAACTCCCCCCAAAAACAAAATCAAAGAAATTCAGTAAAATAAAAATTCTTCAAATTGAAAATCCCTCTCTCGTAGACACAAGTTCTCCACCGCCTCTCTCTCTCCCCCTCTCGGTGCGATCAAACTCGTCTCGCTCCCTCAATCCAAGCTCGCTCTCTCCCTGTTTCCCTTCCCCTGACCCTTCTATCTTCTTCCCTTCTTCTCTAGTCTACCGGTAGGCACACCTCTACTGGTATCTCTGGTGACTAACGATAGAAGCTGTGTGTGAATGGAGCAACAGGTTTTTGAACAACAGGTTTTTGTTTTTTAATTTTATGAATTGATTTTTTTAGGGTTTTGAACAATTTTGGGTCAATCGCATGTTAGGGTTTTTGTTTTAATTTGAAGAATTGATTTCCTGATGTTATTAGCAAAGATTTGACAGAATCACAGAACCAGCCTTATAAAAACGTTAATTTTTTTTGTTTGTGTTTATCTAATTGTCTTTAAGTCAGTTATCAAATGATAGTGAGACATGTTTGAACCACTAGCTATGTGATTCTACTAAATATTACAATCTGAATTTCTTATATTCTTTTGTATGGGAATTTAATTTGGAAAGCTAAGGTCTTGGATGCTCTCACCCCAACTAAGGTTTTATAAACTAGTAAATCTAATAAAATTGTTATCAATTGAAAATGTTAATGGATCACTAGAACACCATGTTTTATTCAACTAAATGGAAATGAAATAAACATATAAAGCTAAAGAAAGAAGCAAAATATTTTGGTGATATTGATATAGTTCCATACATAGATAATTATGCCCTTATTGTGTTGAAGATAGTTGCTATCTGTGAATATAGGGTGAGTGATTGGGCTATGTGGGTCATTGTTGGTTCATCTTGTTTCTTGTTTGTTAAATATTCAGACTTGTTCTTTGGACAATTGTATTTCTAGCATCTGGCTAACTAGAGTTGTATATATTGCCCTTCTTTTGTTTTACTAGTTTCACGATGTTGCTTCGAAGTATTTTATGAAGTGCGACTGCAAGTAACACTTTCAGGAATCCCGCGGAGATAGGAACCACGATTTGGGTATTTTTCATTCTTCTAAAAGTTCATTTAGTTTATTCCTTTTGTTGTATGTTGAGTTACTCAGGACTATTTGTTAACCTTCTTTCATGGCCAACATTTGATTAATATCCTAATTGGTGTTTGATTTTTATATTCAATTAGAGGTCTCTATCCAAATTATTTATGCACAGATAAGGATGAATATGAGTATAGAGATTGGAAATTTCACATGCTATTTGAGTGTTTATTTCTGATACTATGGCTATTATGTTAAGGTTAACTAGTTATAAGAGTTCCAGTAGCAAAAACTGAACCAAAAGGTGTACAATTTTATTGTTATTTTATGGCCATTGGATGATTCTCTTTCTAGTCTGCATGAATCCGAGCTAGCCCCTCATGTCAGTTTTCCTTTTCTTGTTTGGATTCCTATCTATATATATATATATATATGCTAATTAATGCTTTCGTGTTTGCTGCTTTCCATAGGTTACTTAGTTCAGTTTCCTTCTTTTCATTTATAGACTAGTATGTGATGCATTTTATGGTCTTAAAATGTCATTGAATTCGTTGTGATGATGTTTGGTTTTAATTGATACATTTTGATGTTGATACGTGCTAGTTTTATTTACTAATTTGAAGTCGTGGACTAATTTCATGAGTAATCATGTTTGTGATGGTTGTTATAGAACTTCCATAGTCTATTGGATTTGATGATTTTGGATAAACACCTGATACTAGAAAAATGCATCAATCAGTATCAAGTGGACCTCCTGCATTGCCAGGGAAGCCTATTTGAAAGCAGCTTCAAATATGCTATTGTTGACAGGAAAACATTATCCATCAGATTGATGTATTGAATCCACAAGTATGCTATTGTGCTCCTTCATCTTTGGAATCTGATAGGCCAATTTGTGTATTGCACTCCACTTAAAATGTTGATACATGTCGCTTTAATATACTAATTTGAAAGTGTTTTGTGATTATTCTTATAGAGCTCCAGAGTCTATTAGACTTGATGAACATATTGTGATTTACAGTTAGAATGGGAAAATTTGATGTCAATTTAGAATACTAATAATAACTAGTGGAATTGAAATGTGGAATTACAAAGATAATATAAATGGATTTAATTTTGTTCAAAACTGCTTGCAGGCCATTTCAGGGATTGAAGTAATTGTAAAATCAACGAAAATTGGCGGCATTCGTAGATTTATCATCCCAACATCACAAGGTGCTTTTGCTCGGCTCTACGGCATCGTTGAGGCTGCCCTTGATGCTACTATTGAAGTAATTATCCCCTCTTCCTCTTCCTTTTCTTTTTTTTCTTGGTTGTTGCTGCAAGATTTCAGTGGACTACAAAAGTACTAGTTCTCAATTCTGAAATTGGAAATTATTGTAGAAGTCAGAGTTGGCAGTAGCGGAGAAAAATGAGAAGAAAATTGGTATTGCTATAAAGGCTAAGATACGAACAATAAAGGCTCGATTGCTGGAGGAAATTCCCAAATTATAGAGACTTGCCTTCAAAAAGGTCTGCCATATAGCTTTCTTTTCTTTTTCCCCCTAGTTTTCTGACATTTTCTGTTTGGATGTGGTCCTAAATTTGATTGCTCCCGGCAAGTTTTTAAATCCCCGGAGAAGAAGAAAACGAAGCAGCTAATTAGTTTAAATTTCTCTATTCTAGGTCAAAGGGCTTTCAATAGAATAACAAGGCTCGTAGCGATTTAGTTTCTGCATTAAAAGACAGGATTGAAGCAATACCAGATGAAAGTACGGGGCCAGTTAAACAAACTAGTGATTGGGCACCTTTCACTTCTCATGCTGGAATCAAATTTGACTCCACTTATGGTAATTTATCAATCTGTCTTGAAGTTGACTGTTGAAGTATACCCTCATGAATATGATACTCACGATGATTCTCCAATTGTTTTATTAATGAATATTTCCAGCTATCTGAAGAGTTGGACTGATTTAGGCAGGAGTATAAGACACGTAGAGTGAAACAGGCAAGCTTGTGCATTTATTTATCTTAGAACTATGCTTTAGACTATGTTTTACTGTCATATGTTAAAATACAACAATCTGCCATAGTTTAGTTGGAGCATATCAGTGAAATTAGTGTGAACTTCTTTTCTTGGTGGCGACATAACATTAGTTGTTCATCAATATAATATATATCTGACTTCATGCAGGATCAAGGCTTAGATGTCATAGCAGAAGGGTTAGACACTCTGAAAAACATGGCTCATGACGTGAATGAGGTTTGACAGTGTAGCTTGATGTTTGGAGTTCTAACAATTATTAAATGTTCTAGTTCTTTTTTGTTAGCTGGTTGTTAATTTGTCTTCAGGAAATGGACAGACGAGCCATTGGTGGATGAAATGGATGACAAGGTAATTCACTATTTCTTCCTTGTTTTTCTTAATGATTACACTGCTGGTATAGTAGTATCCATTGTGAATCTTTAGTAGCCTGTAATTGACATTGGTTATTCAAGCATGCATCTTGTTAAATATTGTAAATATATTGATGAATGAGTAGAATTCTATATAGCAAGATGTAGGATTATTATATTTCAATACCGAAATTTCATCTATTAGGATCAATTGAGTTTTGATTTTAGATGCTAGTCATAGGCACTTACATTGTCAACTTTATACAGTTGTATAATACTTTGACATCAAGCTCTTATGTCACTTATCTAGGAAGATATCTAATGAAAATGTTCTTAGCAGCTGTGAGATTTGGAAGTAGCTCTCTTCAATCCAAATATTCATATATCTTTTAGCTTTTTTTTTTTGGTGTCAAAACGCCTAATAATAATTTTTAGGATAAATGTTGTCCCTTTTCCATAGGGATGACATTTGTCCCTTAATGAAGAGACAAAATTTGTCTCCTTTACATGGGGACGACAGTCGCCCCTTCTTTTGGGGACAAAAAAATTGTCCTCTAAAAGTAGGGACAAAAACCGTCTCCTATACACGGGACGGAAATCGTCCCTAAAAATAAGGACGATAATCGTCTCTTAGAATGTGGACGATAATTGTCCCAAAAAATGGAGACGACAATCGTCTCTAAAAAAATGGGGACGAGTCATCATTTTTGTCTCCTATAGAATAGGGTACGCTCGCATAGGGGATGGAACAAGGGGACGAAAAAAATTGTCTCCAAAAGAATAGGGGACCTTTTTTCTGATTTTTGGGGACAATTTTAACAGTCCCCAATAGTCAATTTTTTTGTAGTGATCATAAGCTTGCTATCATTTCTCAAAATACCACACATAGTCAAAACGTAAATCACTGTATTAAAACACTTAATATAAAACTCATATCCAAAATAGCTATATATTTTTTATTTGTTTAAAATCTCAAATATACAAAATAAATAGGTTCGTAATTAACCATTTACTCAAATCAACCGTAAATCAATAAATACTTCATAAATCGTATTTCGATAAATATTTCATAAACTGTATATCGATAAATACTTCATAAACTGTATCTTAATAAAAGCTCCATCAACTGTATCTCAATAGATACCTCACAAATCGTATGTCAATAATTACTTCACAAATCGTATATCATAAATATTTCGCAAATCGTATCCATTTGAGAGATAATCCCCGTATGTATCAATCCCCACAATATAATAGAATCGAGATATCTCATAATTTTGCCTAACCCTTCATGGTCTTACTCAATACTTCTTTGCCATGCCCTATTAGGTCTTAACTGTGTACACAGGCTGTATTTCTCACTAAATACGGACTTTAATTAAAGCCACCTATCCGGATTGCTCTTGATGGATACTAAAAATATTATAATTTCATAATATAATTTAAAATCGAAAATATATATATGTAAATATATATATATATAAAACTCATAAATCAACATCATAAAGTTTTCTCAATATCTTTACTCAATCAATTTCCAAAATATCAAATCATACTTTATTATTGAACTAAAATCATCAATAAATAATTTAAAAATATACTTTATTTCAATAAATCATAAATTCATCAAAATTGCAACTTTAACAATCTTTAATTAAAACTAAAATTTACTTTGAGAAATAAATTTATAGAAAATCACTTAATATATAAATATACCCTTGTTCATAAATCAATTATCAATAAAGTTTCTCAACAAACTTTTCTTTGAATTTTAACTCTTCAAAATATCAAATCTTACACAAATATTAATCAAATATACTAAGTTCATCAAAACCAAACTTTAATCATATATACATAAACATATATTATAGGTTGAAATTGACATGCAAATACATATATAATTACTTGAACTTAACTTTAAGCTCATGTTAACAACTAAATCATAAAAACTCCAATTAATCAAATGCATGTCAAAAATCACCACAAAAATTTAATTTCTGGAAAATATAGAGTTATACATACATATATATACATAAAAACTCAAAAGGGTAGTTGATAATTACTTACTTTAGCACTAATTGAGAGAAAACACATCAAAACCTCAATTTCATCACCATAATCTGTCTAGGTCGAACCCCATGATAGTAATCTCCAAATCAAAATCACACCGACCACAATGTGTATTAGGATGTCTAGAACTTACTGTAAAAAAATTTAGCTCGATCCAACGGTTCAATCTCTAGATATCAAGGTTTGATCAAAGCTAGGTGATTTGAGTTAATGGAGAGAAAAATGAAGAAGATGAAGAAATCATAATCTCAATTTTTTGATTTTCTTTTCCCAACTACCTTGTTATCCGAAATAGATGTTTGGGAATGTGAATTTGATGTTCCCAATAAGGGAAAAACTCCATTTTGGTCCCTTCTAAATTAACTTCTTTCAAAACTTACTCTAAACTTTTAATTTTACACTTAAAGCATGAAAATAATCTCCAAACTATATCCATAATACTCAATTAATTCTCCAATCAATAAATAAATATAATGTAACATAATATTAAGGTATAATAACTAAAATTAGGGACACGGATGTGATAATGCAAGTCACATATTGTCAGGTGCACAATTAAATTACACCACGACCGAGAAGGAAATGCTAGTGGTAGTTTTTGCATGTGATAAGTTTAGATCATACATGCTAGGATCTAAATTTATTATTTATACCGATCACGCAGCTTTAAGGTATTTATTTGCTAAAAAAGATGCAAAACCGCGTCTGATTAGATGGGTTTTATTGTTACAAGAATTTGATATAGAAATTAAAGACAAAAAAGGCAGTAGAAAACCTTGTCGCCGATCATCTATCAAGACTCGCAGATGAAAACGGTCCTATAGGTGAGACTATCGGTATATGAGATGATTTCCCTGATGAATATCTCTATCAAATAAAAAGTGTCATGTCGCCATGGTATGCGGATATAGCAAATTATCTCGCATCCAACGTTGTTCCGGAAGGATTAAATTTCCAACAAAAGAAGAAATTCTTTTTTGACATTAAACAGTATTTTTGGGAAGATCCTTTCTTGTTCAGAACTTGTGGTGATGGAATGATTAGGAGATGCGTTAGTGAAAATGAATACGGGCCTATAATGTCAGAATGCCATATGGAGGGCATAAAGGGCGTTAGTAAAACAGTAGCCATGATATTAGAATGTGGATTCTTTTGGCCTACGTTGTTTAAAGACGTCCGTTCATTTATTATTCGTTGTGACAAATGCCAAAGAACAGGGAATTTAGGAAGGAAAGATGAGATGCCTCTTGATAAGTCTCCAATTCAACGTTCAAATGTCCATTTTAGTGCTAGGTTATTTAATTAATTTGGTGTTATTTTGGGTATTATTGCTTGTTTTGGTTTGATTTGCCTCCACATGACTTAAATGATTAAAAGGAGCAGAATTGGGATTAATTGAAGAAACTTTGGACCAGAAAGGAATTTGGTGCTGAATTAAAGGAGCTGAAACGAGAATGGAGTTAGTCTTGCCCAAGACTAAGGACCTCCGAATGTGCTGGTGTTCAAATTGACCAGGACCTTTTCCTACTCGAAAAAGAAGGCATAAAATCAGGGATTTGAAATTTGTAAAAGAGGTTGCTGATTTAGATAGATATTATTTGGTTACCTAACTTTTAGGAGTGGGTTTTCTCTATAAATAGAAGATGAACAAAAACTTCTTCTCTTAGGTTCTTTTTAGGTTTTATTTTTCAGTATTATTTTGTTCTCTCTTTGAAACAGAAACATGTGTTCTTCCATGGCTATTCGTAGCTAAACTTCTATATTCGGTTAAGGGTTAATTCAAATGAGGTTTTTCTTCATTATCGTGAGACTGTTGTGCTTTAATTATTCTTATTAATCTACCGTTTATTTGTTCATTGTATTTAGGGATTTATTCTCAATTGATTAAACAATCTTCGAATGATAACTGTAGATCGTTCTTTGAATTGGATTGTCATACGGCTGAATTGGTAAAGTTAGAGTTTTACCTAAATGAACCAATCATGGTAGCAATCGATAATATAAATTGAGTTAGTTTTGTATTTGAAAGAATAGATTCAGATTTGACAACCTGAGATTGTCTTTCATGTGACATTAATACAAAATTAATTAGGTTTATTTGAGTCGAATGAACAAGTAATTTAGTTTCTGAATCGTCTACGCTGAGTGTCGGTTGGCTAAGGTCGGGTTTTTCTAATTCATCAGGCTGTCAATAGATTAAATCTTGACCGCTAAGGCATGATTATTTATTGATTAGGAACTGGTTATACGCGCGTGCTTGACCAGTTTAATATTAAGGAAGAATACTCCAAACCGATCCGGTATGTGTATAAGACTTTATTTTATCTGTCTGTGATCGATACTGAGTGAATTACCTACCTGCGAACCCCCTTGATCGGATTTCTCCAAAACGTTGTTTACAAATCATATTTACTCTTGCTAATTTTATTTTATTTAAAATTCTCAATTGGTTAAATCTCACAAATCAAAACCCCCTGTTTATTTACTTTGTTTATTTATCAAGTCATTATTGTTTTGAGTCAGTAATATTCCCTTGGGTTCGACCTTTGCTTACCCTTGTTACAAATCCATATTTCGGTCAAGTAAAGTATTAATTATTTTTGGTGGATTCGACACCCATCACCTCTCACAAACATATTAGAAGTTGAAGTCTTAGACATGTGGGGAATAGATTTCATGGGACCTTTTCCCCCTTCTTTTGGTAAAACTTACATATTAGTAGCCGTAGATTATGTTTCAAAGTTGGTTGAAGCAATTGCAACCCCGACGAATGATTCTAAGGTTGTTGTTAGGTTTCTTGAAGATATATTTTGTAGTTTTGGTTACCCTAGAGTCATTATAAGTGATGGAGGTACCCATTTCATAAACCGAAGTTTTGACGCGCTTATGAGAAAATATGGAGTACACCACCGCGTATCAACGCCATACCATCCTCAATCGAATGGTCAGGCAGAGATATCAAATAGAGAACTCAAATGGATTTTAGAGAAAACAGTTTCGTCTTCAAGAAAAGATTGGTCTTATAAACTTAACAATGTGTTATGGGCATACCGTACTGCATTTAAAACACCAATAGGAATGACGCCATACCGATTAGTATATGGGAAAGCATGTCATTTACCAGTCGAATTAGAGCATAAAGCCTATTAGGCTATTCGAAAACTTAGCTTTGATTTACAATAAGCAGGTAAGAAACGTTTGCTCAACTTAAACGAGTTGGATGAGTTACGTCACCTATCTTACGAAAATGCAAAAATATATAAAGAAAAAGTGAAGAAATGGCACGACACCAAGATTAAAGTCAAAAGCTTTAACATTGGGGATAAGGTGCTGTTATTTAATTCACGGCTCCGTTTATTTCCAGGTAAACTTAGGTCCAAATGGACAGGACCATATTTAGTCATTAAAACGTTCGACTATGGATCTTTAGAACTTGAGGGACCTAACGGAGTTCGCTTCAAGGTTAACGGTAATAGATGCAAAATTTATTACGAAAATGTTCCAATTAAGGAGATTTCGTTCATAACACAATTTCCTGAAGATTAATTCGTTTAAATTTCGTATACTTTTTTCTTTGTTTTGTTTTGTTTTGCTTTAGATTTGTTAGTTTAAATTTTTCGTTTTTAGTTTAAATTTTGTTTATATTTTTACACATGTCAATTTATGCTTTTTAAATTTTTCGTTTTTAGTTTTAAATTATTAGAATACTTTATATTAAGATTTAGATGCATGAAAATATGTTTCAGTCATGTTTTTTTTAATTTTCGGTCAAATAGTTCGAATTAGAAGAGATTCAGTGATTCTCAGCCGAGAATTTGGAATTCTCAGTTGAGAATTCACATCTTCAGAATTATCAAACAGGTAAGGAAATTTCTGAACTTACCGAGAATTTATATTCTCGGCCGAGAATCAGAAATATAGGGTTTCGACGCCTGATTTCCATAAGGAAATCAGCATGTCGCGACCGAGAATTGGGATTCTCGATCGCGACACGGGTGTTTTCTGCACCATCAGACCTGTTTCTTCTTCATCCTACAGACACAGCTTTTCAAACTCGAAAAATTGAGTTTCTTCAACTTTTAGAGGTATGAATTTATGCCTTTTCACATCAAAACACCACCTCTTTTCGTCCTATGATTCCTATAAATTACTCTTAGAGGTTCAGATTTCTGTTACAACATTTTCTTTTCATCTCTGTCAGAACAAAATTCTGATTCTCTCAAACCACCATATTCAACTAAGTTACAGAAACATTTCTTTTCGTTCCTCACAAAACCATGACTACCAAATACAAATCCCCTAAGAAAATTGCTGCTTCAAGCAATAAGCGTCCCGACTTATCAAAACGTTATGGTGCGCCATTTCCTATCTTCAACCATGACGAAGGCAGGCGCTACTATAGGCTTCGTTACAAGTTTTTCGTCGGTATGCTGTATATGGACGAGTTCTTAAATAAACAACTCGGAATAAGCGATGACATGACTCACTATTTGGAAAGATTGGGATGGACTAAATTCGCCAACATGCGGTTTCCTATAATTGGAGACTGGATTCTCGAGTTTTTCTGTACGGTTCGTTTTGTGAATAAACAAAGAGTGCGTCTTAGTTTTCGTCGCGATGGCAAAATCTTTACTTTTGGTTATCCTGAGTTACATGCCTGGTTTGGTTTTCCCCCAAGGGATACAATCAAACGTCATCCCGGTAAAGATATGACATCTATAGATATATGGCGAATGCTAACTGGATTTTGGCGTTTCAATCCTCGACTCGCCTACAACCAATCCTTTCACTCCAACTCGATGCTGTATCTACACAAATTCCTGTGTCACAGTCTTTTTGGTCGCACATTTAGCAGTGTGGTCAAAGACACCGATTTATATGTCCTTGGAGATATATTCTAGGGCAATACAGTCGATACCTCCAAGATTCTGATGGAAGGTCTTGTTGCCACTTCTCGATCCAAGGATAAAAAAGATTGGTTTCGGTAATATAATATGCGAAATAATTCTCGGGACCAAGGGAACCATTTCTATCCCTTAGAGCGATGCTGAATCATTTCCGACTTTGGACTATGAGTTCTTGGAATATGAAGGCCTAGTGAAGCGTGTTTTTAGAGCAGGCCCGCATTTTCTTTCTGCACCAGAACGTCAAGCTTTTGTGCAATTGAAAATAGATCGCTATAGGGCTAGAGAAATCCTGATTAATAGGGATGAGTATATAGAATAGTTTAGGTTTAATTGGTTTTTCATTTTATCAATATTAGTGTGTTTGGTGTTTTATGTTTTGTATCATTTTGTACATATTTTGATTCAATAAAAACTTCTATTCATTTGATTAAAATTCTTATTTTGATCTTGGTTTATCTATACTCAATCAATTTTATATTGAATATATTTAATCAAAGTTGCTTATAATCAGATAATAATGGACTAATATGATTTTTACTAATAAATATGTCCATAATTTCACATTAATCCATTCTTATTCTGTCTCAATTAATTAAGAATTAATAATATATGAGTTTGTATTTATTTTTCATTAATATAGAATCATTTAACTTACATAAATAAATACACATTAATGTTTCATTAAATTCTCCTTAAAGGATTTATCTTTCATTATTTTTCCAATTAATAAGGACAAACCTTTGGTTTTCCTTATCATTTAATGCTTTTCATTTATGTTTTTAAGTACAGGTACAATTTTTAATAAGGTTCAAGACGTAATTATTCAGAAAAATACACGAACAGAGTGAAATTGCGCGAAAACAAGTCACCAAGGACCGATTCTCGACTGAGAATTCTATATTCTCGGTAACTTTAACAAAAACGGGCCAAATTTCAGAGAGAAATTCCTCTGAATTTGTCGTGTCACGACCGAGAATCAGGATTCTCGGTCGCGACACGCGACCTGTATGCACACTAATTCCAGATTTTTGACATAATTTTGAGCATATTCCTATTCCTACTCTACCTATACTTCACTCTATTTCACCCTATATATACCTATTCCTTACACAAACCTCACATCACCTCACTTTTTATCCAATCCCCTTCTCTAAACTCTTCCCAATACATAACTTTTACTCTTCCCCATTTATTCATTACCCTTTCAAATCACTTAACCCTTTCAACTATCATACCCATTCATTCATTACCCTTACTATTCCTAACTCATCTTCAACCTTTGGCTATTCTCTCTACCTTTCTTTTTCTTTGTTTTCCAAACCCTAAATACCTAAATCATGCCTAGAAAAAAATTGTTGGTCACAAGCCACAAGTTACGGATGCTAATCGCCTCCGTGTCTATTGTGGAGCTCCTTTTGACATCAACTCGGAGGAAGAGGCAAGTAGATACACTCATTTTTCAAGCCCGAAGCGTGAGTTTGTGGGTATGCCATTCCTTGACTTTGATACGGTAAGGGATTTAAACTTTTCTACTAGGATTAATGCCTTTTTGGACACTTTGGGTTGGCAAACCTTTGCCTCTATGCGTTTTCCTAGTATTATTGAGTACATAGTGGAGTTCTTGGTCACTTTGGAAATTGATAAGAAAAAGACTTCAATTCGTTTCCGCAATAATAGTGTCACTTACACTATTAATTATGAAGCCATGGGAAACATGTTTGGTTTTCCTATTACTGATTTCCATGACAAGCCTCGTGATTTTGATAATGATGCTATTTGGCATACTCTTTCGGGGCAATCTTATTTCAATTGCAAGAACACATCTAGCAAAATGATTAGGGATAATTGTTTGCTCTATTTTCACAAGTTCTTGAGTTTTTCTTTGTTGGGCCAGGTTGAGAGCTCAAAGATTCAAGTTCAAGATTTATTTGTTTTTGATAGCTTGTTTAAAGGATTGAGGGTTGATAGCATAGGGATGCTATTTGATAATGTGTTTCGTGCTTCGAGGGCTCACAACATTCAAGTCCCTCTTGGAAATTTTATTACCGTAATTGTTTTGGGTGCCCGTGGAGAGTTAGAAGATTATGACATGTCTACCTACTATGGATATGTTCCGCTTTTGAACCTCTCCGCTCTTGAACGAGCACATTTGTTGCTTACTTCGGTTCCTCCGGTTTTTGTATCTTATGAATCCCGTATTGCTCATCTTCGTGGCACTATAGGTGGCGGAGCTTCTAGTTCTCAATTTGCAGGTACCGAAGAGGGCGAAGCGGAGGAAGAAGAGGAGAATGAACCACAAGCACAACCACAACCCCAAGCACCTCAAGATGATGATCTGGTTGATTTGAGGCGCATTTTGAACCAAATCAATGAAAACAATCGTAATATGAATTTGCGGATTGATGATTTGGTGGAAAACAATATGGTTATCAATGACAACCTCAACAGCTTAAGGAGGGAGCACAAATCTACTCGTCGTCGGATGCTTTCCTTTTTCCGTCGTCAAAATATCGAAACCTCCCCATCTCCGACGGATTCGCCTCCACATGCTTAAGTTTTATCACCTCTTTTATTCCTTTCCTTATCTTGTTATGTTGTTTTACCTTTTCAATTTGGTACAATTTTATTTTTATTATGTTTGGTACAATTTTTAATTTTATATTGGATGCTTTTCATTTGTTTACGTTCTCTTTTATTTCGTATGATTTATTTCGTGCTCCTTTTTCATGTTATATCAAATTTTGCACCAATGAGGACATGGTCCAGTTTAAGTGTGTGAGGAGATATACATATATCGTTTATACACGTACGAATAAATGCAACGAGTATGAACACTTGTCATCCGTTTTACTATAAAAACATATTAATATTTATAAACAATATTTTCAAATGCAACACTTGTTTTATGCAAATGCAACATATATTGCAACACAATTTATTTAAACATTATTTTTCATAACTTTACATTTTCATATGTTTAAAGAATATATTTAACTTATGATTATTTTTAGGTTATCATTATTATTAGAAATAAATATTTCTATATGGGCAATATTATTTTTTTTCAAATTTCACAAATCTTCAATACGATTTTAAAGTAAAATTGTCTCGTGAATGATATTAAATAAATAAATTCTTTATTTCAATCTCTATTTTATATCATGCAATTCATGATACAATAAATCTTATTTTAAATTTTCAATTAGGTTTATAGGCATCAAATTGAACTAACAATTTTTAGCTCAGTTTGATTTCGTCTTACATTAACACCAATTGAAGTTTTTAAGGAAACTTTAGCCATTATCACAATCGAGGTATAAAAGGGAAGAAAATTAAGTACCGTTTACTTTTGGCCACGATTGCGACCACCCTTATCACAGTCGAGGTATGGAAGGAACGTTTAAAAGCAAAAATAAAGCGTGATTAAGTTTAAAGTAACGATTGCGTCCACCCATGGCATGGTCGGTACCTCTTAAGCGAACACAAAGCAAATAAAAAGCATATAAAGTTGCGATCGAGACCACCCTTATCTCGGGCGTAACTAGCAAATAAAATTAACCTAAGTACTTATTTAAATTTAATATATCTTATATATTAGTTTAGTTTTGGGAAAGGAAATTTTGTGTTTTGAAATGCCTTGAGACGAAAGACTCAATAAGATGCGTGCTTATATCGTCCCAAATACTTCAGTTTTAAAATAAAGATATAAGACGAATGATGTATCGTATTTATACTAGATAGTTTGATATTTTGCGTATAAATTTGCCATGCGAAGTTAATCTTTTCGGCTTAACTAATTTAAAAAGTAATACAGAGGTATATGTTTTTATTTTTATAAAGAGATTAGTTAAAGAATAAATTCAGTGAAATTTTGCTCGGGACTAGCAAAAGATTAAGTGTGGAGATTTGTTAAGCCCAAAATATACCTAAAATATCATTAGTATTTACATCAGTTTTGCTACGAATTCGCACTATTTATACATATTTAGCGTACTTTTACTTCCGAATATGTTTCTTTCTTGCAAGGTACCTAAATATTTGGTAAAATCCAAATAGGAACGAAAAGAGCTTAAAAACAGAAGAAAAACCCTACAAAAGGAGTCAAAGACGATGAGAATCAAACGCATCGAAACAAGGACGAGGACAAAGTCAGAGACAGAGGAAATCACTCCGTGTCGCGACCGAGAATCCTCCATTCTCAGTCGCGACACGCGTCGCCAGCTTCTCCCCCTTATCATTTCGAAGGCTTAATTTATGCTCCCCTATTCTCGGCTGAGAATTTGGATTCTCGGTAAGAGCAGAAATTATGGAAAGGATATACGTACACGTTCGTTCACAAAGAAACGCGTTCGTTCGATTGGATAAGAACGCCTCTTCATAGCAGACACGTCCCTTAAACCCGACTCTTCAACATCTATAAATAAAGAGTTGATTTCAGAGTTGGAGATATAGAAATTGAAGAGAAGATTAGTATAAAATTAGTGCAGAAATTCTGAGTCAAGCGATTCAGAGTTAGAAGTTGGATTCTGTAAAAAGAAATATGATGTACACACATTGTTTATTAAATAATTACAAACACAGTAGCATTTAGATTTGTTCATATTAGTTTACATTTTGGTAGTCGATAGACCAATCGCTATTCCGAAGATTCGGCCAGAAGATTTAGTAGAGGATCCGTCCCTGAGTCTGACAAACTCTAAACGAGGTTCAAGGAAAGGATTGACAACTCGTTCGCCTGAAAGTCGTCGAAAGTTTCCATGCTTCTTGTTCTCTGTAAACTTGTATCAAATTCACATTTCATCTAATAAAGTTCATTCTATTCGATAGATTTTTATGTAGCACTTTGGTAAATGATCCAAAGTGAGTTCTGGTGTTTTCATTAAAACGTAGTTGAATTCAAAATCTTTACAAGGAAACTTTGTTGAACACTTAGACGAATTGATATCTCAGAAGAGTATTAATTTGGTTAAGGAAGCAATCTAACCAGTCAGGGGATTGTTGCCTTCAAAGCCTTTTAATTAGAGGAATTTATGTTATTTCATTTTTATAATTTATACAAAGTTTAAAGTTGTTTTCTTTGCTTAATGCAAACAAATACATTTATTTACTTTTCTAAAGAACTAAACGTTTTTGTCTTGTATATTCACCCTTAAATCAGAAGTGATTTCTAACATTCGACATACTTTAGTCTAATTCTTATTCTAGCAATTTCAAAACCAAATCCAATTAAACGATTTTACTCATTATAAACCTTAAAAGTAAATCTAACCGATTCAAAATAAGTTTTCATTAAAAAGCGTTCCCTGTGGGTTTGATATCTTTTATTACTACAAGCGTATACCGTGCACTTGCGGAAATTGCTCAACAGTCAGCATCCTCGGTGAAAACCCTCAAACTGACCAAACGACTCCTTCAAAGAAGAAGAAGAAAAACAAACAACCTAAAGAAAGAAAGTTTTTCAGGGTTTTCAATAGCATAAAAGGCCTAAACGTATATCATTTCCCGATGGTTTTTCGGGAGCTTCATCAATAAAGAAAAACCCTTTTGTGACTGGATTTCTAAAAATGGGTGGACCGACCTCTTTTCACTACCTGCAACTACTTACCCGCAACTGGTGAAGGAGTTCTATGCAAATCTAAAGGTTGCTGAGGATGATGATGACTATTTGGTCACCAAGGTCAAGAATAAGGAAATCACCATCACCCGCTCTTACCTTGCTATCCTGCTAAAGCTTAAAGCAGAAGGTGCTGAGCTGCGATGCACGAATGATTATAAACGGGTCAAGTACGTTGTTGAATTCTGTAAACCCAAAAACCACAAAGGAGAAATCGCCAGTACCAGCATGGGTCAGCCTAAAAAACAGGCTCATTACATCCTGACCAACTTTCTCTTTCCTAAGGTCAACTCCTCCTCCTCAGCTTCAAACTTTGAGCAGTGCTTTATCTGGCACATGCTGAACTACAAGCCACTCAATATGCTCGTCTTTCTTATTGGGGCTTTCCTATGCAGCACCGGGATCCTTCAGATGGGTTCTCTCATCACCAAAATTCTTCAGGATCACCAGGTCAGCTTCAAAGGAGAAATTGACATCAAAGGCACAGAGATCACCTCAGCAATACTATTCGGGCTAGCTCATAGTCTTCCTATCAAACCTAAGAAAGGTAAAGGTGCTATGGTTGAAGAAGCACCGGCTGAGGATAATGTAGTTGAAGAAACAGATGTTGAGCTAACCAAGAAAGGAAAGAAGGTTATGGTTGAAGAAGCACCTACTGAGCGAAAGGAAAGAAAAAGAAAAGCTGACCAATCCTCAACCCCACTAGCCAAATATATTAACCAAACTGTGAAGAAGATCAGGCTAGCAGTAACAGAGAAGAAAGCTGCTCCTGTTGAGCAAGCTTAAGGGCAACCTGAGTCAGCTGACAAACAGAAAAAGCGAGCTGATCCTGAGGAAAGTGAGGAGACACTTGAACAGCCGCTTAAGAGGAAGAAAACCTCTGGGTTGAAGCCATTAGATGCTAACCCACTTGACTTTATAGTATCAAAGGATTCACACTTCGTGCGAAGTCAAGAAATTGATTTGGAAAAGACTCCTTGTGATCAGGAGGAAGAATAGGCTCAAGCTGATAAGGTGGGTTCTGCTGAGCCAAGTAACATAGTTGCTGCTGAGCCAGCTAAAGAGCAAAGAGTTGAGTCTCTAGTGAAGGACAAGGCTGTGGAGCACCTTTATGCCGACATTGGACTTGACTCCTCTTTCGATTCCCCAGATTCCATCGCTGCTGACCCTTCTCCTCCAACCAAAACTCAAAAGGGCAATGCGGACAAGCGTTTCAAACGCAAAGCTCAAAATCCCAGCATGATAGATCTGCTGGATGAATCACCACTGAGGGACCCAATCATAGACTTAACAGGGCTCCAATTCCAGTTCTTTACAGACATCACTGAGCCTACTCCAGACCAAGTAAAGGAAAAACAAGCCTCTGTTTCTCAAACTGAGGAACAAGCCGACCCTAAAATCTCTAAGGGTTAAACTTTTGCCGACACCTTTGCTCCACCTTCCACTGAGCAAGTGCTCGAAGTTCCAGCTGCTCAACACACCGAGTCAGCAAAGGAAAATCCACCTGCTAAAGACAGTGTTGAGTTGCCTCCACCTCTAAGTTCTACTCAACTCCAGACTGACCCTGAGTAGGTTAATAAAACTGTCGAGCAATCACTTCCATCATCCACTAAGCAGATAATGAATCAGTCAGCTCCCGCTACTGACTTCTATAAAACAAGTGCAGCTACTGACCAAGCTGGCACTTCGTCTTTTGGGCAGCACCAAAACACTCCACCACCTGCCGCTAACCAGAAAGTGGCCCCTGAGACTATGCAAAACATGTCTGATGATTTGTACAACTTCGTAAATGCCTCTGAGTCAGGCTGGCGAATCATTAACTCAGCACATATGCTCCTCCAGGCAATAGATCAGTCTCACGCCGATGCTGCTGGGTCCGCTCCTGCTGAGTCTACTCAATTTTCATCCGTCATGCAACTTTTGACCGAACTTAAAGGTCTTAAGGAGCTGATGAGTGTTATGACCTCCTTGGTCTCTCAGTAGCCCAAGCAAGAACTCATGGTCAAGCTGGCTGAACTTCAGCTGATGATGGTAAATCACATGGGCTCCATCGAAGGAAAACTTAATGCCTTATCAGCTGCGAACTCAACATCTGCAACCTCTGCTGAGCTCACTCAACAGTTCACCAAGCTGACCTCTGAGCTAGCTGGAGCTCGTGAACTTATCTCCTCCACCTCTCAATGCTCCATTGAACAGATTGGTGAAGCAATTCGCCTACTCAACCTAAGCAAAGAGGAAATGGACACTGATCAGGTGAAGACCAATGACATACTGCACTGTGCCCGCTCAACACTTGCGCATGTTCGGCACATTAATACTCAGCGTCATTCGTATGATTCTGCACTACTCAGGATGTATTATCAATCCTATGAACGAATGACAGACTCCATTACTTGGATAGGGAAATCTCTTGAGTTTTTACTCAGTATGCTCAGTGCAAACATTAAAATCCCCGCTTCAAATATGGCCGATGGCATGCAGGTCTTTAAGGGTCTTAGAGAAAGTACGGGTCACATGCAACACTATTCATCCATACTGACTTGTTCTGTTCAACAAGGGCAGTTCTATGCTCCTCCCCTTTAATCTAATGATGCTGGCAAAACGGGGGAGAAAGATCAAACTAAGCAAGCTACTGGAACTCATCAGAAAATGGGGGAAAAAGATAAAGCTAAGCAGTCAGCTGTCGGAACTCAGCATATGCCTCTTGGCTCAACTTCTACTGTCCCGAGCACTGACGCGGCCTCAGCGGTTTGCGATGAGGCCGATCTAAGGGATAAGTGTACCCTATCGTTATCAAGTAATAAAATTCTGGAAAGTCCAGGTATCTGATAGGGGTATTTTACCCCTATCTTTTAGCGTGATTTACGGGTTGATTTTGGATAAAATAAATAAGTTTAATTACAAAAATAAAGTGTTTTGATAAAATAAAGAAATAAAAATAAATCTCGTACTTTCAGTTAATTTTCTGTGCTTTTGATTAGTTTAGGAAATAAAAATGTCAAGCTAACTCGGCTCGCAAGATTTGTATTTCAGGTACCAGCAAGTAGCAAAAATCTACTCAAATACGCGGGCGTATCATCCTTTACGCGGGGCGTGAAACATGTTGTCAGCAATAATTGCCTTATCCGCAGGCGCCATGTGGAATTGACTCAGCATACGCGGGGCGTATGCCACCCTACGCGGGGCGTATGACACATATCGGAAATAATTGGCCTAATCCTGAAAGTCAGACTGCACTGTCTCCCTGAGTCAACTCTTCGTACGCGGGGCATATAACCATACACGCAAGGCGTACCAGGCAATTCCTCAATGATAAAAACTCAGAGACTCTTTTACGCGGGGCGTACTTCAGCTACGCACGGCGTACTTCAGCTACGCACGGCGTAAAAGCTCCAATTCAAGCAATAAAACTTCAGAGACTCAAACACGCGGGGCGTACTTTAGCTACGGAGGGCGTGCTTGAGACAACAAGACACGGAATTGGTCCACATGCAGGAGATTTCTGACGGAATGGGCACTTACGCGGGGCATAGACCACCTCACGCGGGGCGTATCATGGGATTTCTGCACCAAATAATGTTGCTCCATACTTGTACTTTGTGAAGTTACAACATTGCCCTTGCTTGATGTCTATAAATAGGAAGCTCTTGAACTTCATTTAACACCAAGAAACAATTACACACTAGAGAGCAAACTATACTTGTTTTGATTATTGTTGTAGTATAGATTCAGTTTTTGTATCTAAACTCTCCACCTCGAGAGCTTGTTCGGTTGTTCCAGCATTTCATCGAAGCTCTGCTCCACCATTCGTCACCAAGCTCGAGAGTTCCACCTCCACGACCTAGGAGACGGCTTTGAGTCCGGTTAGCTAGTTTCAAGGGCGGATTCTCCCCTTTTACGTGCTAATTAGCTTGTACTCTTCCTATGTACTAGGCTTGGTTGTATTCCATTTATATACATTTCATATTTATAATTTCATGATTTATAATCTCTATTTCCCTTTACGTGTTAGTGTTTGCTACTTGTTTTGATATTGATAATTGATTATTATGTAGGAGAACGCGATTTCCGACGCCATTCGGGCTATCCTTAGGGAGTTATATAGGTGTTGCCCTACCGGAAGTGACAAACCGGAAACCGTAGGAATTGACAAGCCACGGAACTTACGGGCCCTAGTTTCTAATTCCCCCGCATTAGACACGCCTTGACTAGGAATCACGTAGTCTAAGTGCTTCACGGATCGGTCCTACTACACTTAGTCATCTTTGCAAGAGTAAACTATTATCCGTATACATTTAGAGTCGTTATTTATCGTGGTTATAACTTATCGATATTCATCCCACTTCATAGGGTTTTAGCTACACAAATCTGAGTCGCCAATAGTTAGGGATGGTGTGTAGTTGTGTCTTACTTTACCCCAAAGTAATCGCCGCTTAAATAACATACGAAACCGAGTCGTCTAATACTTGTAATTATAAATCCCGTGGATTCGATACCCGGTCTTGACCGGATTATTACTTGATACGATGGGGTACACTTGCCCCTAAGTATTCGTAGCGTCTAGTAGAGTTAAGAGCAATTTATAAAGATCACATCCATAGATATAGAGTCCGCACTCATAATATATACATTTCGTCGTAGAAACTCTACCACTAGGCGTCGCGCTATCAAGTTTTTGGCGCCGTTGCCGGGGATTTATAATCTCCTACAATATTAGACAAAAACGTTTTATTGTTAGTTTAAGCATTCTTTTTGTATAAATTGTTTATATATACTTTGACTAACATTATTCTTTCTTGTTGATAATCTTTTATACTTCTTTTTACTTTATACACACCCGATCGAAAAGTGATTCTCTTATTCCTATTGATCTCGAAATTGAACGTACTCTTTGTAGGATTCGAAAAGAGAGAATGGCAAATCTCAACAATGAAGCTAACCAGCCCGATATCAACCAAAGGGTGCTGGAACAACCCGTGAATAACGACCGTAATGGTGAAGGCAACGACACGCGTTTGATGTTGGAGATTCTTGCTCCACATCGCCCTCAAATCCGCCACGGAATCGTTGCCCCCACCATTCCAGCCGACACATTTGAAATAAAGACTAGCATGATCCAATTAATTCAACAACTCGGTCAATTCGGAGGGGAACCCCATAAAAACCCTAACGAACACCTTGATAAATTTCTTATGTGTGCCGAAACTTCACGGCAAAATGATGTTCCGGTTGAGGCCGTCCAACTAAAACTATTTCCTTTTTCTTTGACAGGGCAGGCGTTGGAATGGTTGCACTCGTTAGAGGCGGGATCGATCACATCGTGGAAGGAACTCGAGAAAGAGTTCCTATCTTACTACTTCCCGCCCTCTAAAACGGTTAAGTTGAGAAAAGATATCACTTCCTTTCGGCAACTTGGATATGAGGCCCTCCACTCAGCTTGGGCTAGGTTCCGAAAGTTGCTTCGAAGCTGTCCCCATCACGATATCCCTAAGCATGATCTAGTAAGTACTTTTTTATCATGGTTTAACACCTACTAATCGTGCAACCGTTGATTCTGCCGCATGTGGGGATTTGTTTCGCAAATCGGCAAGCAAGGTGTATGAGCTTATTCACGAATTAGCTAGGAAAAGCATCCAATGGCAAGAAGATCAGCTTGCCGGACCCTCGCAACATCAAACCTTTGCCGTAGAGGACGAGGCTTCCACAATCTTCATGATCGAAATGAATAAGAAGCTAGACGCTTTAATGGCGCAAATGAGCCTCCAAAATTCAGCACAAGTCCTAGTGTGCTCTCACTGTGGTGGTGCCCACCAAGGTAAGGATTGTCAAGCCGGAAGCCTTTTTGCCGGTGACGCCGAAAGCGTAAGTTATGTAGGGGGACAACAAAGGTATAATTCTCATTATAACTCCTATCCTAACACGCATGCTTATCACCACCATAACAATAATAATAACGGAAAGAGGCTTCAACACATTCCATCTTATGATAACAAGCAGAATGTGTTGAAGCCCCCATCCGAACTCCATGGTAAATTTGTGGAACAAGGGTTGGGCCAATTCCCTCATGTCCAAGAAGGGCAAAAATCACAACCTCCTAGCAATGCACAAGGCGCAATGGTAATTGATCTCCTTAAAGAAATATCTTCCTGTCTTGCTAACAATGAAGCATTTTGCAGGGACTTGGGATAGCAAGTGGCCCAATTAAGTCGCCAACGACAAGGGAGACAACATGGGTCTCCCCCGATTAACACCGAACAAAACCCGAGACCAAAAGATTGGGAGACCGCACAAGCAATAACTCTCCGTAGTGGTAAGGGTTTGGAACCACCGGTTCTAAAGGCGACTCCACCCGCTCCACAGGTAAGTGATGAATCGAAAGTGGTAAGCAACCTCGGTTCGGATCCAAAACCCGCGACTTCCTTAGATAAGAATAAAAATGTGTGTGATCCAATTGGAGCTTACGTACCGAAGCTCCCTTTTCCACAACGACTTAAAAAGGAAAAATTGGACCACCAATACGGCAAGTTTTTGGAAATTTTTAAGAAACTTCACATTAACATTCCACTTGCGGAAGCATTGGAGCAAATGCCCACATATGCAAAGTTTCTTAAAGAAATCCTCGCCAAAAAGAGGAAGTTGGATTATAATGAGACGGTAGCGCTCACGGAGGAATGCTCCGCGGTTATAACAAACAAACTCCCACCTAAACTCAAGGATTTGGGTAGTTTTTCTATCCCTTGCATGATTGGTAATGTTAAGTTTAGAAGAGCTTTATGTGATTTGGGTGCTAGCATCAATCTAATGCCTTTATCTGTATTTAGGAAGCTCGGCTTGGGAGAACCTAAGCCTACCAATATGACGCTCCAGCTGGCCGATAGATCCATTGCCCGGCCAAAAGGAATTGTGGAGGATGTCTTAGTGAAAGTGGACAAGTTCATTTTCCCCAACGATTTTGTAGTGCTCGATATGGCGGAAGACGATTCGGTACCAATCCTCCTAGGACGACCATTCCTTGCAACAGGTAGGACTCTCATTGATGTCCACGAAGGTAAGCTCATCCTACGGTTGCAAGACGAAGAGGTAGAATTTAACGTGTATAACTCCATGAAATTTCCATCTAATACCATGGCGGATTGTAATTTTTTAAATTCCGTGGACTCTATTGATCTTTTTGTTGAAGAATTTTGTGATAGGTCGTCTGCGGGAACCTCTTTGGAAATAGATGGTATTGAGCATTTGGATGAGGAGCCATTGAACAAGCCGTTTGAATACTCCTCTGAAATAGAACAATGTCTGTTGGCAAGGAGCCGGTTCGAGGGTTTAGACCGGGATAGCAAAGCAAAGCCAAAGACCTCTCTTGAGGAACCTCCAACTTTGGAACTTAAACCCTTGCCTCCTAATTTAAAATACGTATTTTTGCAACCTCCTAATTTCTTACCGGTTGTTATTTCTTCGCTTTTGACAGCGGAAATGGAGGAAGCGTTAATTACGGTGTTATAAAAACATAAAGGCGCATTTGGGTGGACCATTCATGATATAAAAGGGATCAACCCCACCATTTGCACACACCACATCTTTATGGAGGATAAAGTCAAGCCCTCCGTGCAGCCGCAACGACGGCTTAACCCCAATATGAAAGAGGTAGTGAAGGCCGAGGTAATCAAACTCCTCGATGCAGGTATAATCTTTCCTATCTCCGATAGTCCATGGGTTAGCCCGGTCCAATGTGTTCCTAAAAAGGGGGGCACAACGGTGACGGAAAATGATCAGGGAGAATTAATCCCCACACAAAAAGTAACCGGGTGACGAGTATGCATTGATTATAGAAAACTTAACGAAGCCACCTGAAAAGATCATTTTCCCTTGCCGTTCATCGACCAAATGTTGGAAAGAATGGCGGGTCATAAATTCTTTTGCACCCTTGATGGCTTATCCGGTTATATGCAAATTACCATCGATCCTTCGGATCAAGAAAAGACGACATTCACTTGTCTGTATGGGACATTTGCATATAGGCGAATGTCGTTTGGGCTTTGTAACGCCCCCGCCACCTTTCAAAGGTGCATGACGGCCATATTCTCCGAAATGATTGAGGATTTCATGGAAGTCTTCATGGACGATTTTTCTGTTTTTGGGTCGTCCTTTGAGATTTGTTTAGGTAATCTTGATAAAGTCCTCCAACGTTGCGAAGACACTAACCTTGCGCTCAGTTGGGAAAAATGTCAATTTATGGTTCAAGATTGCATTGTTTTGGGACACAAGGTGTCCGGGGAGGGGATCGAGGTCGATCCGGCCAAGATTGAGGTAATTGAAAAACTACCTCCACCAATCAACGTTAAGGGAATTCGGAGTTTCTTGGGTCATGCGGGGTTCTATAGACGATTCATCAAGGATTTCTCTAAGATAGCAACCCCCTTGACCCAACTCCTTGCAAAGGATGTGGAATTTAGTTTTTCCCCTGAATGTTTACTTGCATTTAATACGCTAAAGGAAAAACTAGTTAATGCACCTATCATGGTGAAACCCGATTGGAGCCTCCCCTTTGAACTAATGTGTGTTGCGAGTGATTTGGCTGTAGGTGCTTGTTTGGGCCAACGGGTGGATAAACTCTTTCGCCCTATCTATTATGCGAGCAAAACGCTCAATGAGGCCCAACAAAACTATTCCATCACGGAAAAGGAGATGCTTGCCGTTGTTTTTGCTTTCGATAAATTTAGGTCATATCTTGTATTATCCAAAATTATCGTATACACTGACCACGCAGCTCTCAAGCACTTGATGACTAAGCAGGACGCCAAACCACGCTTGATACGGTGGATCCTACTCCTACAAGAATTCGACATCGAGATCAAAGATAAAAAAGGAGTGGAGAATGTTGTGGCCGACCATCTCTCTCGCTTACAAAGCGAGCAAGGCGAATCTCCGGAAGCTATTGAGATTAAGGAGACCTTTCCCGACGAAGCACTCTACGCGGTAACATCTTTACCTTGGTATGCCGATATGGCAAACTACAAAGCCGGTAATATTCTTCCCCCGCACCTTACATATGAGCAGCGTAAGAAATTCTTTCACGATGCTAAGCACTATTTTTAGGAAGAACCCTATCTGTTCAAATCTTGTGCCGATAACATTATTCGTAGGTGTATACCGGAAGAAGAGGTTAATCATGTGCTACATATGTGTCATACCCAAGAGCCGGGGGGCCACTTTGGCCCTAGTCGGACTATGGAAAAGTCTTGCAATGTGGGTTTTATTGGCCTACTTTGTCCAAAGATTCCCAAGACTTCGTCAAATCATGTGACGCTTGTCAAAGGAGCGGGAACATTTCCCGAAAACATGAAATGCTCCAACAAGGAATCCTAGTCTGCGAACTTTTTGACGTATAGGGGATAGACTTTATGGGACCTTTTCCTAAGTCGCATAACAATGCTTACATTCTTGTAGCGGTTGACTATGTCTCCAAATGGGTAGAGGTCGTTGCCTTACCTTCAAACGATTCTAAGGCGGTAGGGAAATTCATAAAGAAAAACATTTTTACTCGGTTCGGGACCCCTCGAACTATCATTAGCGATGGGGGTTCCCACTTTTGCAACCGATAATTCGATCAACTCTTACTTAAATATGGGGTTGCACACCGAGTCTCTACACCCTACCACCCGCAAACTAGTGGGCAAGTTGAGGTTTCTAACCGAGAGCTAAAACGCATTTTAGAAAAAACGGTTAACTCCTCTAGGACAGACTGGAGCTTGAAGCTCGATGATGCTCTTTGGGCTTACCGCACGGCGTTTAAGACGCCTATCGGGATGTCCCCTTATCGTCTAGTTTTTGGAAAATCGTGTCATTTGCCCGTAGAATTAGAACATAAAGCATATTGGGCGCTGAAATTTTTAAATTTCGATGTGTAGGCTACAGGAGAACACCGCCTCCTCCAACTCAATACTCTTGATGAACTTCGCTTAGGGTCGTACGAAAATGCCAAACTTTACAAAGAACGTACAAAACGGTGGCACGACAAGCACATTCAAGTTCAGGAGTTCAACAAGGGGGATCAAGTTCTCCTCTACAATTCTCGCCTCCGGTTATTCCCCAGAAAATTAAAAAGTCGGTGGTCGGGACCATACACCGTAATCAATGTGCACTCCTCCGGAGCAATTGAAATCCAAGGTCCCGACAATGCAACCCTCCGGGTCAATGGCCACCGTCTAAAGATATACCGCGGCGGTGTTTTTGCACAACAAGACGAAACCACACTCCTCGCCACACCGTGAGCTTGCGCATCACCAAGGAAAGTCGAGCTACTCCGACTATAAATGTAGCGCTGGTTTGATGCTCTCAAACCCTATCTATATCCATTTTTTTTCATTTCGCTTCACTGCCACGGAAAGCCAAATCCCAATTATAATCGGACATAATACGCGGGGCGTCTCTTTATGCACACCCCGCGTCTTTGTGCCTCTGATCCAAAATAATGCAAAGGACACCTTTCACGCAGGGCATACCACCTATTACGCCCCGCGTATGAGTCCCTTTCCGTGGCTCCCCAAGTTCAGAAACTCAAACACGCGGGGCGCCCTGTTCCTGCGCCCCGCGTATTTGAGTCTCTGACTCAAAAAGCAATAAAAACGCTGCCCTACGCGGGGCGCCCCCCTGGACATGCCTCGCGTAGGGCCCCTGACCACTAAGGGTCTTCTTTTCCTTCCTTACCTTTATTTTTGTTTTTGTTTTGATTTCTTTTTCCGACGCCCTTGGAACAGGCGTCATTTTAAATAACGCGGAGGGCCGTGCAACCCCGCACCCTTAGTTTGGTTTGCACTACCAAAAACAAAAATAAAAAAATTTTAATAACAACAAAAAAAAGTTAAACTAATTTATTGACTCTTTTAAATTTTCCCGACACGCTATCCCTCCTTCGGAAATTGACTAAAGTTCCATTATTTGTCGTCAAAAATAAAAGCGTCGGAACATAAAGGAATGATTCAATTAAGAAATTTTAGTCTTGGTTTTGAAATTAGGGAATTTGTACAAAGCTTAGGTTAGTACTAAACTAAGGCATTGAGTCTTAACCCAAATGTTATCTTCATAATAAACTTTAAAAAGGAAATAAAAACGGGATAGTTGAGAATTTAGCGAAGACTTGATAGTACACAATTTAAACCCGAATCTTTGTGAGGTATTTTTGAGCCTAAAAGAGTTCGTACGAGAACTCTAATTCTTTCACAATTTTTCGAGAGCTTTGACTTCACTCGACTCATAGAATTTGCATCCAATACCGGGTTAAGTACACTTATTTTTGGTAAAAAGGTAATAGATGATAAACCGAACCCACTTAGGCTAATTTTTCTTAATTTATTTTTCTCGTTTTCATTGAACATTAGGAAACCCCTTCGAGCCTATTAACCAACCTTTTTGTTAACACCCTTTTAAACATTTAACCCTTTTTTCTCTTGTTCAAATACCGACATAATCAAGTTGCACCCGAATTACCCGAAATAAGTCACGGCCTTAGCAAATGAGCACCATAAGTTTTCAAAATATTGTTTTTGTGCCTCTATCAAAACAAAGGATACGATAAAAATAAAAAGGCATTCTCAAGCTCCACCCGAGCAATTTTGAAGTATATTTTGTAAAATTCGCCAAGGCCGAAATAAACAAAAATACGGTGCAATCACAAAACGGTATTTTTGAGCTCGAGTTTCTTTAAACTAACCACTAAAGAAGCCACCCACATTACAACCCCCCTCCGGGTTCATTTTTAATGTTGCCTAACCATATTTTAGGAGGAAAAACCCGGATGAAAATGCAAATTCAACATGATCTCGAGTAAGTGCAAAGAAGAGTGCTAAAACACCGACCCACCTAAAATTGAGCGTAAGAGCGAAATCCCTTGGTGAGGTACTATCGGGTTCTCAAAAGATAATCAACCCCCGTTAATATTGCCTATTAATCTTGATCATGGAGGTTTCAAACAAGTTTTGTACTCAATTGTTTGCGTAGGTACTTACCGAAACCTTTGAAATAAAACCATAACTTTGAAATCACGCACTTGGAAAAACCAACCTTCGGTTTGTTTCTTAATTTTCTCAATCCCTTGTCTTTCGATTTCTTTTACTTGAGGACAAGTAAAACTTTAACGTCCGAGGAGGTTTGATAGGGGTATTTTACCCCTATCTTTTAGCGTGATTTACGGGTTGATTTTGGATAAAATAAATAAGTTTAATTACAAAAATAAAGTGTTTTGATAAAATAAAGAAATAAAAATAAATCTCGTACTTTTAGTTAATTTTCCGTGCTTTTGATTAGTTTAGGAAATAAAAACGTCAAGCTAACTCGGCTCGCAAGATTTGTATTTCAGGTACGAGCAAGGAGAAAAAATCTACTCAAATACGCAGGACGTATCATCCTTTACGCGGGGCGTGAAACATGTTGTCAGCAATAATTGCCTTATCCGCAGGCGCCATGTGGAATTGACTCAGCATACGTGGGGCGTATGCCACCCTACGCGGGGCGTATGACACATGTCGGAAATAATTGGCCTAATCCTGAAAGTCAGACTGCACTGTCTCCCTGAGTCAACTCTTCGTACGCGGGGCGTATAACCATACACGCGAGGCGTACCAGGCAATTCCTCAATGATAAAAACTCAGAGACTCTTTTACGCGGGGCGTACTTCAGCTACGCACGGCGTAAAAGCTCCAATTCAAGCAATAAAACTTCAGAGACTCAAACATGCGGGGCGTACTTTAGCTACGCATGGCGTGCTTGAGACAACAAGACACGGAATTGGTCCACATGCAGGAGATTTCTGACGGAATGGGCACTTACGCGGGGCGTATCATGGGATTTCTGCACCAAATAATGTTGCTCCATACTTGTACTTTGTGAAGTTACAACATTGCCCTTACTTGATGTCTATAAATAGGAAGCTCTTGAACTTCATTTAACACCAAGAAACAATTACACACTAGAGAGAAAACTATACTTGTTTTAATTATTGTTGTAGTATAGATTCAGTTTTTGTAGCTAAACTCTCCACCTCGAGAGCTTGTTCGGTTATTCCGGAATTTCATCGAAGCTCCGCTCCACCATTCGTCACCAAGCTCGAGAGTTCCACCTCCACGACCTAGGAGACGGCTTTGAGTCCGATTAGCTAGTTTCAAGGGCGGATTCTCCCCTTTTACGTGCTAATTAGCTTGTACTCTTCCTATGTACTAGGCTTGGTTGTATTCCATTTATATACATTTCATATTTATAATTTCATGATTTATAATCTCTATTTCCCTTTACGTGTTAGTGTTTGCTACTTGTTTTGATATTGATAATTGATTATTGTGTAGGAGAACGCGATTTTCGACGCCATTCGAGCTATCCTTAGGGAGTTATATAGGTGTTGCCCTACCGGAAGTGACAAACAGGAAACCGTAGGAATTGACAAGCCACGGAACTTACGGGCCCTAGTTTCTAATTCCCCCGCATTAGACACGCATTGACTAGGAATCACGTAGTCTAAGTGCTTCACGGGTCGGTCCTACTACACTTAGTCATCTTTGCAAGAGTAAACTATTATCCGTATACATTTAGAGTCGTTATTTATCGTGGTTATAACTTATCGATATTCATCCCACTTCATAGGGTTTTAGCTACACAAATCTGAGTCGCCAATAGTTAGGCATAGTGTGTAGTTGTGTCTTACTTTACCCCAAAGTAATCGCCGCTTAAATAACATACGAAACCGAGTCGTCTAATACTTGTAATTATAAATCCCATGGATTCGATACCCGGTCTTGACCGGATTATTACTTGATACGATGGGGTACACTTGCCCCTAAGTAGTCGTAGCGTCTAGTAGAGTTAAGAGCAATTTATAAAGATCACATCCATAGATATAGAGTCCGCACTCAAAATATATACATTTCGTCGTAGAAACTCTACCACTAGGCGTCGCGCTATCAGTATCGTCCACAAGATTTATTTCTGCAAGTATCAAGCTACTTGGTTTCAGGTGTTATCTAGGCTTTGGGGGTTTTGAGTTTGGTTTTGCTTAAGTTAATCTACTCCTAGGTTGAATTATACTACTCCTAGCTAAGTTATCTGATTCTAACTAAGTTATTCTACGCCTAATTAAGTTACTCTACCCCTAATTAAGTTAAACTACTCCTAGGTGATCTTTTACCAATGCAATTATCCGAAGGAACATGAAGGGATACGATGATAATGAAAATAGATTGTTTAGACAACGGAATTAAAACCTAATCTAAGTCACTTGTGTCCGAGGCGATTAACCCTACCTATCCTCCTGAGGTCCCTAGTTCGTGATTCCCTTGTAAGGCCGAAACTAGCTCTAAGGCTCAGCAATTTGGGCTTAATCTTCTATAGGGTCGTCAATCCTATAGGCACTGACTAGGTCAGATTCAGCTCGCAATATGTGACAACTTAATTTTGGGATTATCGAATGAGTTAAACCAATCAGACAAAGCGTAAGACAAAGATTAAAGCAATAAAACAATTGAATAAACAAAACTATAATATATATCAAAGATGAAAAGTATTGTCACGAAGATACAATGAGCCTAGGATTCATAACATGGATCAGAGGCTAGACAGAATCTAAAAGAAGAAAAATCCCTTTCAGGGAACCTGTCTACCAATGCAGGCGTCTTCCTAGGACTTAAGGATGGAGCTTGAGCAATCCTCGGTGAGCGGAGCTTCGGAGGTGTCTTCAATGGAGGTTTGAAGGATATGGAGGAGGTGGAGAGGATTTCTCAAGGTGAAAGCTAAGAAAATTACAAAGATAAAAGATATCTAATTTACAATGGAAAAGTTCTATTTATAGTTGTAGCTCGGGCCCTCTTTTTGACCTATTTCGTGTCCTTATGCAGGTGGGAAGTCGTGGGACCGGTCGTGGAGTCGTGGGGGCAAAACTGTTATTTTTGACCAATTCCCGCAGGTCAGCTCGCCGAGCAGCGCGCCCTGCTCGACGAGCTGGCCCTGCGTGGCCAGCTCGCGGTGAGCTGGCCCCTAGCTCACCCGAGCAGGCCCCTGGAGGCTTCCTCGATGAGCTGGACTTGCCAGCTCGCCCGAGCTGGCCTATAAAGGCCAGCTCATCGCGAGTTGGCATGGCCAGCTCGCAGCTCGCCCGAGTAGGCCCCTGGCGGCCTGCTCGGCGAGCTGGCCTAAAAAGGCCAGTCCGGCGAGCGGTTTTGCCCTGCACGCTTCCGCACGATTGCTCGATATCCCATGATGTAACTTTTGCCCGAACTTATCGCTGCGCATGCACGAAAACTCCAAATAGCATTAGTCTCAAGGCTAAATTGACCCGCCAATCGCTCATTTTGAGCAAACGCTCCGTTTGGTGCGACTTTTGGCGGATCAATTAGCTATAAAAGATAACGAAATTATAACATACATGCCATTTTGGCCTTATTTGCCTAAAATGATCAGAAAATGAGCCTAAACAATGAAAAGTTAATAAAATATTTCCAATTCTTAACTGACTCACACAAAAGCATATAAATGCGAGAATTGCTCGCTTATTCATGAAACAACACTAAATACCGTCCTAAAACCGTACCCAAAGATAAGGGTTTTTGACCCCTATCAAGCACCCAAACTCAACAACAACAAACAGCCAAGCCGAGCCAAACCAAACCCAAGTCTAATCAAGTTCAAGTCAATATCAAGAAATAGAACTAGCAATAGTCTATAGTCTTAGCTTGTAACTTGTGTTTTTATGGCATGTTTTTGTTAAGCTGAGTATATCTAAATATATAAGCATCCTTTCTACAAACTGTCTTTTTATATGTAATTCTTATATGCTGTGTTTATATGCTGATCTGTCTTATGAAACTACTCATTGAACAACATCTTAAAAAACTTGTGAACATAAAAATTGAACAAGTAAACGTTACTCAGTATTCCTCAACTCTGATAAACCCAACTCTGATACCTGGACTTAACGGAATATCTCTGATACCTAAAAATATCTAAGTATCAAAACTGAGTAATGAAAAAATGTTCCAAGTATTGACCTTCTTCGGAAGCTAATCTTAGGCTCTTTTCGATTAAATCTTAGAAGGTTTAGAATTGAACTAAGTCAGTGACTCAAGTCTTAGATTCACTCAATTAGATCTTAGAAGGTTTAGAGTTGAACTAAGTCAAAAAGATGCAACCCTTACGGGGGAGTAATCTCAGAAGAATAAAAAGGTCATCAATCATGAGGGATGCTCAACACTAAGTTCCTTGATTAAATACTTTTGCCAACATCAAAATGGAGGAGTTTGTTGAAACACCTTTCCACATGATTTTGATTTGACAAAATTATTTAAGTTAATCCAATGATTAAGATAATTAAATTTAAGTGCTTTGATTTAATTGTACTAATGTGTTTGTTCAATATTGAGTAAGTTAACTAACAAGAACAGGAACTGAAAGTCTATAAAAGAAAGACAGAACAAAGTCAGCATAAACAAATCACACAGCAGAAGCTGAGTGGAACACAACTCAGCGTTACAACAGAAATGTCTTCTTCATGAAAGCTTGAAGGCGAAGCTGCGAAGTCAAGTTGAGCAATATTCAAGACGCCGCTAAGTCAAGCTGAGTGATAATCAAGTCAGTGTCCAGTTATCCGTCAACTTGTGAGACAAAGGCTGACACATTTCAGAAGCCTCGAAAATCTATTTCAAGGACCTTTTCGAGACGCATGGACCATCTGGCGTTTGGCAAGAAGACAAGCCTGGCGCTAGAAGACGAACCTGGCGCAAGAAGATGAAACTGGCAAACCTGGCACCTGCTAAAAACAGACGACAGGATTGGCCTGCAATTCTGGAAGCTGGCCTATCAATGACGAAAGAAAACCGTTTACTCCAATGGATATGTCTGAATTCAAATCATTGAAGCTTCAGAATTCACTATAAATGGACAATTTCATCACTTGGATCATTGCCGAAAATACAAGAGAGAAACAGACAAGCAAAATCTTCACTAAGTTAAAAGATCCAAAAGAGAAGCTGTCTGATTAAAAAAAGCAAGTCCTTACACCCAATTCCAATCATTGTGTAAAAGTCTAGAGTGAATTATATTCATCTAAAGTGTTCTTCGTTTTGTGAGAACAATCTTGTTGTAAAGGTTAGAAGAGTGAAGCTGAGTACTCGGTTATAGTACTCAGTGGTAGAGAAAATCTGAGCAGTCGGTTATAGTGTTCAGTGGTAGATAGGATTGAGTAGACGAATAGAGGACGGTACTCTTGCATACTCAGTTGCTAATGTAAAAGGTTTGTGCTCTACCTTTAAAGAGCTCAGTAGAGGATTGAAAAAGCTCGGAAGGATTCCGGGGACTGGACGTAGGTTGTGAGGCCGAACCAGGATAAGTTTGCTGAGTAATCTCTAACCCTATATATATATATATATATATATGTGTGTGTGTGTGTGTGTGTGTGTGTGTGTGTGTGTGTGTGTGTGCTGCTTGCTTAAATTGCTCAGTAAATAATTTGTATAAACCGACACTGAGTAATCAAAGTGCTGAGTTGGAAGCTGACCTAAAGTGTTACTTCCCAACTCACAATCGAAATAGCTCTACTCAGTATCTGATTAAAGCTGTCTCACATCTCACTCAGCCTTGCTGACCTAAAGTTGAGTTAAACTGTCAAACATTTAATTAAGTCAGCATTATTAAGCGAAAAGTTACATTAGTTCCTAACCCCCCTGGAACTAATCGTACTACGTTACACGGGACCAACAGACACAGCAAATTTATTTAGACGAAATTGGAACCAGTCTAGGGCTGGAGGATTCACTAAAGATTTAATCTTTTAATCTTCTTCTTCGAGAATGGGAGACATTGAATGGAGGATTTTTGCAGTATTCTTAGAATAGTTTCCATAATTCTAAAACAAAATTTATAATATACTGAAACAAACCCTAGTCCTTATTTGGAACTTTTCCCAATTTACTATGACATATTAGATATTAAGAAATGGATAAGGTACATAAGGTACAAAAAAAAAAAAAAAATACTCCTAATGTTGATAAGCAAGAGTAATTTTGCCACTAATATTTTAAATGATGCAACTTTTACCTTTAATGTCGACAAGTTATATCAATTTGAGAAATCATTAACCAAAAACTCTTCTTAGTCATTAATCTCATTATCTCCATTGCACATAAATATATAACAAATATATGTAGATACATGAAAAAATTTATCCTATATCTGGATGTGTTGGATAAAACAAATCTAAATATTTGATCAAGTTTAATGGTATTCTATTTTTAAAGATATTTTAAAATAAAATAAAAACAGAAAAAGAATTGAATCAAAAGAAAATCGTTTTATCAACAAAGAAGTTCATTGCCAAAAATAATTTTACTGTTTTGCCCTTCACTAGTTTTTTTTTTTGTGATAATTTAATAATAAGTTTTCAAAACTTTCATAATCTTTTGTGATAAGAAAAATTTGGTTACAAATGAAGAATAATATACCATTAATGTTTTAAAAGAAATTAAGAATATTAAATTAATTATATGCTAAAAATTATATGTCAATATGTGAATATCGAATATAAGATGATACAATAACTTTTTTTTTCATGAAAATGTATATGTAATTTCATAGATAAGAAAAATGGAAGTATAATAAAAAAATATAAGGAATAAAACTTTATACAAGTACAATTTATATGTTTAATATAAGATTCGCTTAGGTAAAAAAAAAACTACAAAAAACAAAACAAGTCATTAAACGTATAACTAAAACAACAACAGATGAAACATATAGTTCTCGAAACTTCAAATTCACATAGAAGTACCTGAAATCCAATCTTTATCATTTAAACAATTTTTGAACATTCAGATTAAATCATACAACGTTTAAGTTCATACTATGTGCAACTATATAATTTTAACTGACAATCAAGTATATGCTAAATTTTTATTATTTAATTATGGATTAATACATCATTTGTCCTATGAACTTGTCCAAAAAGTTTGATTGCCCCTGAACTTTCAAAGTGTCCAATTAGCCCCTCACACTACAAAAAAAAGGCTTTTACCGACGGAGTTTGTTCATTGCATCTACGATTTTAACTCTCTATATTTTTTTACCGGCGGGTTTGGTAACCGTTGCAAGAGTATTGCAATTGCCACTGTTGCTACACTACGACGGTTTTTCTCAGGTGTCGAGGTAAGGTTCTTTTAGGGACATTTTTCTAAATGCGGTTTACACCGACCGCCTCTATACAAATTTTCAAGAACTTACAAGAAAAGTGTTACTGCTGAAAATTCGTCGGTAATTCGTTGACAATTCATCAATAAAGCTTCATAATTTTACCGTCGATCATTTTTGTCGCTAAATTTTTTTAAGAATGATTTGCTGTTGTTTATATTTTATCGATGAAACTAAATTTCTAGTCAATAATGATAAAAAAAAATGAAAATTTCAGATTATAATGTCAATATTTTATCATTGGTAGCAAATAAATTATAACAATATATTGTCATTAAAAAACTATAAGTACAATCAACAATCTATTTAAGAAGTGCAATTAACAGCTATGTGCTCATTTCGACAATAATATTGTCAAAAATTAGAACTAAACTTAACACTCTCATTACTATAATTAGAAATACATGTTTAAGAATGTCATTAGAAATCAACCTCAGTTTGTTTGTTCAAGAAAAAGTGACTATAATCATAGAACAACTTCAACAGTGGCTAGAATCGGGCATATGAAATTTGAAAAGAGAAACGGTATAAACTTACATTCAACATTGTCATGACTACTAGAGGTATAAAAGGACCTCTTAGGAGCGGTAGAAGTTGTGGAGCCTTTGTGAAGAGCATTCTGAAGACTATATTGCATCGACAAGGTCGCCATTTTCGCAACTTTCTAAACTCTTCGTGATGGCAAGCCATAGAGCCACTAGAGTTGAGAGAACCAACGAGAAACTCGTCTATCAGAGTTGAAAGTAGGAAATGAGAAGGGTGAAGAAGATGAAGGTTTGGAGGGACATGGTAGAAGAGAAGTCGATAAGAAGATGAAAAAGAGGGGTGAACGAGAGAATGATATGGAATGGGCTGATTAGGGTTAGGGGATAGTTTTTAAGTGGGCTGGATTTCACAAAAGCTTAGCCCAAAAATGAAAAAAAAAATCTCAAAGTAAAATAGAATTTTATAGATGCATTTAAATAAATTGTTACTACAATAGTGTTGACAAACACTAGTTTTTTTAGTGTCAACTTGCATAAAATGTCCAATTAACCCCATGAATTTATGTAAAATGTAATCAATTAACCGCTAAGTTGCAAAAAAGTAAGTTAAATTAATGGGAAATATATATTGCACGCGTCTTGAAAAAAAAGTAAAACGATCAAGGTCGGGGTGTGCAGCTCTAATAGTAGAGAAGACAAGTTTTACAGTTGAGTAAGTATGAACTTCCTTTTTAATCTATCTTGTGAATTATGTAATAGCATTCTAAGGTGCCTGCAACACATCTTCCGCATACAACTTACTTTTTTCAACTAGGTAATTAATTGCTTACATTTTACGCAAATTCAAGGGACTAACTGAACATTTTATACAAGTTAATGAGCTATTGAGACATTTTGAAAGTTTAGAGGGTCAATCAACCTTTTTGGACAAGTTCAGGGGCAAGTAATGTATGCAGCCTTTATTTGATTAATAACATTTTATGCAAGTTTAAGAGGCTAATAGAACATTTTATGCAAATTGAAGGACTATCAGAACACTTTAAAAGTTAAGAAGATCAATCAAACTTTCTGGACAAGTTTCAGATACCAAATCATTAAGCATTTATTTTATCTTTCTACTTAGGCCTAATAGATCACCAGCTCCCTAAACTTGTCCAAAATAGTAGATTGGCTCCCTGGACTTTGCAAGTGTCTTACCAGTTCCATAAACTTGTTTATTTCATATCACCAGCTCTCTAAACTTGTCCATAAAAGTAGATTAACTTTCTGAACTTTGCAAGTGTCACACCAACTCCTCAAACTTGCTTAATAATTTTTTGTATTTAGTTGTTACAGAATAAGATACTTTAGTCAGTTGGTGAGACACTTGCAAAGTTCAATAGGCTAATATACTTTTATGGACAAGTTTAGGGAGATGATGATATGGAATAAGTAAGTTTAGGGAGCTGGTGAGACACTTGTAAAGTTCAAGGAGTCAATCTACTATTTTAGATAAGTTCAGAAAGCTGTTGTATTAGAATTTTGCTTATTGAAAAAATAAATAGTAGGAAGTGCAAATTTGAGAAATAGGAGGATAGAATTGTAAAAGAATCTAATAGTGGATAGGATAAGCCCACGGCCCATGCTCCTTCCTTGAAACACATGCGCAAGAGAGTGAGCATCAGTTTCTAACAATGGCTTCCTCCTCTGCTACACTCTCTCTCTGCTCTTCTTTCACTGCTCAATGCAGAGTTTCACTTCATCAAAATTCACACTTTCTTTCTAAGCCTAACTTTGGGTCTCTCTCCACATGTCACAATTTCACCTCTTCTCCTCTCTTATCCACAAGACCTTCATTTTCGCTCATTCCTAAATCATCTGAATCCGAAGCTACCGTCCTCGAGGTTGAGGCTGACGCGCCCGAGTCTCAGCCTGAACCTCTATCCGAACCTGCTCCTGTAATTGAGGTTGCCAATGATGAGCCCAAACGTGAAGATGTTTTTGCTGTCGTTATGGTGAGTAATCAATCGAAGCAAAAGTTCTTCTTTCGTTTGGAAGCTACCCGGTCCAATTTATATTTCCCATTCTTGTAATTTGTGCTTCTGCTATAATGTTATGATTATTCTAATTCCCATTATATGAGGGATATATATGAATTTGCCTGATTTTCCTTTTGCGTTTTTAATTCTTGCAGATAGGGTCGCGCCAGTATATTGTCATCCCAGGTCGGTTTCTTTATGTTCAGAGGTTGAAAGGTGCAAATGTTAATGATAAGGTATGAGTTTTAAATTAGGGATTTTGACTACTTTATTTTACGGGCATGGTTATTGCAGTATCAATAATGTGATATATGGTACTTGTTCTGTGCAACTGCTTTCTTAAGTGTTAATTGATTTTTTTATGCAAAGTACTACTGGATATGTTGAACATTGCCTCTACTTACTTTCTGGATTCTGTTATCTCATTTTCAACCATTTGGAAAATCAAATTTTAGCCTTAAGACCCTTAGCTATCTTTTATCTTGCTGCCATTTTAGAATTGGAATTCATAGAGATATGAAGATAACTTAAAACTAAAACAGTAAATTAAGGATTCATATCAAAAGTATATACTAGATCTGTAAGGGGAGGCTGTGACAGATCTAGTATATACTTTTGATATGACTAGTTCGCTAAGCCAAACTAGCAATGCCACAGAAAGGTGACCCACATCTAGTAACGAGGTTGCCTAACCTAACATGATGACAAGCTTATATTGTTTCTGGGCGCTACATAAAGTGTCTTTCTTGCTCGGTGATCAGTCAATGCCACCTCTTCCCCGAGAAACTATAAATGATTCACCCGGAAAAAAAACATTGTAGATGCTGAGGGAGCTAAAGATAGAGTAAGAGCCTGGATGTTCCGGGGCGATATGCACATAGCCGCTAGGAAGAAAGATGTGGAACTCTTTTCTCCTAGAAATTTTAATGCATAGCCAATTTCCTTCAAAGAAATTAAGAGTTCCAAGACACTAATTAATGCTAGAAATGGATTAATAGCAGGCACACTATAGCTAGGTCTATGTGAAGTCCTAGTGAATCGCATAGGAAGGAGATTTTTTTACCCTAAATTCCATCCCTAGTATATCTACTAGTTGCCTTAGACACTTAGAGCTTGATTTAATTTAAGAGTTTGAAATTGAATAATTTAATACATCCTTAAACAAAAAAGAATTTAGCATCTATTACATTTTGTAGGTTCATCTCCTTTGCTATCGACTTATTGCTCTGTTTTTTACCTCTGATGTCTGTTGTTTCCTTGGTTAAAATGTGTGATGTTTGTATTCATGTCAAGGTTGCATTGAACAAAGTTCTACTTGTGGGAACAAGAGAAAAAACCTATATTGGGAAACCAGTGGTGACCAACGCTGTTGTTCATGCTGTTGTTGAAGAACAGGTAGTTTCATTACCTCCTTTGTGCATTATTTTGTTCAAATTACTTCCAACTATTTACTATGTGTAGAGAACTTAATACTGATATATTCCTGATGCAGGGATTGAACCCTAAAGTTATTGTCTTCAAGTATAAGAAGAAGAAGAACTATCGGAGAAATATTGGTCACCGACAGGTATAGCTGTTATTCTTATAACTATTTCATTTGCTGAATTTTACTTGCATACTTGCTGAAAAGAAACAATTGCTCAAATGGAAGTACAGTCATTGTGTATTGTAATGATTGTCCTTTTACCATTATGTGCCTCATTAGACATGGTAAAGGGAGCTTTTGGAGCTACTATTTTTTGTTCTTTTATTGATAAAGGTTAAAATACATCTTAATCTTTTAGTCCAATAACAGTGAAGGTAGAAAGTAAAATTGTGCTTTTGTATGGATGGAAAATGGTTGATCAGGAGTTTGAAGGTCCTATTTTGATTCTTGCTAATATATAGAAATGGAAGTAAACAAAATTACACTATCCAGCCATTGTCAACCCTATGCATATTCCATGATTAGCCAAGATTCTGACTATTAATTTTCCTTGTCACCCTTTTTCTCTTTTTGATGTCCCTTTATCCATTTCAAAATCAATAAACCTTTTGCTGGAGCTTTTCATCCAGTTCAGCCGTCCTAATGTCTGTTTTTCCTTTTCAAGATACTCGGAGCATATCCAGGTGATCAAAATTGGATATCGTTTTTGCTCTTCTTAGAAAGGGGCTAGAAAATAGAAACCTTAGAAATTTCCTTTCAGAATGTTTTAGTGGTGTTACTTTCTGTAAGTGCTCAAAGTTGAAACAATATCTCAATGCAGCTTCATGCGTCCTTTCATACATTTCTTCTCTTGAATCCTCTTCTTTGACTGCATAGAAATCAACTAACTTGTCAATAAATAGCTATTTCTTAAATGTCTTTGAAAATAAAGTTAAGTTTGCTCAGTTGTAAAGATCATGGTTTTAAGTCATGGAAGCAGCCTCTTTTGCAAAAGACTAGGGTAAAAACAGAAAAATGTTATTTTCTCTCTTCAACTTGGCTCACGGGATTAATTTGTCCTCAAATGAACTTTGGGTATCAATTTAGTCCACAACTTAATATTTTTGTCCAAATAGTTCAAATATGACATATATAATTTTTGGCGCATCAACTTCTAATGATGACACTTGTCATTTTGGATTAATTTGACAAAAAAATGCTAATTTGAATGACCAAATTGGTAACCAAAGTTCATTTTGAGGCAAATTGACCCTGCGAGCTAAGTTGAATAGCTAAACCGACCATTTATCCGGGTAAAAACTGCGTGCTTTAAATGATTCTTCCCAACTGTGAGAAGCAGTAAGTCTTGTGCATTCAGGGATAACCCTATATATACTTGTGGAGTTTTAACATGGTCATAACTGATTATGCAATGCAGCCAAATACACGAATAAAGATAACGGGAATTACAGGCTACGAAGAATATCCTGCAGCAACCATTGACACTGCCTTTGACCCATAGAATTCTTTTTTTCTAGTGTATTCAAAGTTCATGTTCAATTTCTTTTTCTATTTATGGTCGTTCCCTGTTGTATGTGATTTCCTTTACAGGGTAGTGTTTACTGTTTAGATTGAATCTTGAATTTTGATGATGAATTCTGAAATTTAGTTGCAATTAAATGAATTGTAGGATCTGTATTCCCCTCTTTGACATTTTAGTTAAATTTGGTTGCTATTATTTTATTAAAATTGAAGAATAAACAATGATTTGTAGTCTGTTCTCTTGTTTTATATTTTCTTCACTTGTTTTCAATTAACTTTAGAAACATGAATTTGAAAGGGTTGTAATTGTTGTTACTTTGTGTTGAACTATATATATGTTATTTATAGAGAGAATTTGTGGTACATTATTTGACCTAGACTTGTTACATCATTCTGTTTGCGACTTTGTAGAAATTGGTTTATTGAATATGATAATACTTCTAATGTTAGTGTTGGAACTTAAATCAGTTTCCACATATTGTTCTTTTGCGAGAATTTATATCTCCATTATTAATTATGATGAGGCCTTGACAAATGTAAGCATATGCCCCCGGACTTGTGCTGGAGCCTCCTATAGAGTCTCTTTATGTAGATGTTGTACGCATTGTTCTAAATCCAATATTTTACACCTTACGGTTTTAAAATGTGTCTTTATGTATTAGATTTCCATCTTACTAATAAGCTATAGTCACGCTCTTTTCATTTCGATGTGAGATTCAGTTAATTCCTGCACCATCATCATCTCCTAGGGCCGATGTGCTTTCTATCTCTGCGACGTCCACTCTGAACCGGGTCGTTACATCTTCAACTTCTAGACTCATTTATTAGACTTCAATAAAATAAAATTTGAGAAGTTTGTGGTCAAATCCAACTCCAAGAGGTTTTTAGTTACTAATCAAAATTCATTTAATCCTGAGGATGGATCTTTTATAGAAGAGATAGGTGCTTACATGAAGCACAAGGATCGTGATGACACGGCTGTTTGTATTATGTTAGTATCAATGCAAGCGGACTTGCAAAAGCCTGAAGGAGCTGTTTGAGAAATCGACTAAAGAGTGACTGATATGAGATATCAAAAATCCTATTTCACTCCAAAATGCAAGAGAGTTTTTTTTGTTGTGGCACACTGTGTCAAGATGATCGAGTACATAAAGAAGCTCAGTGACATCGGTTTTGTCATGGATCACGTGTATGAGTGAAGCTTTTCTGAACTGGTTAGGAATGGGCACCACTACCCCAACCCCGATCCAGCCATGTTCTATCGATTATGTCTCCTTTCTAACAGTTGTACCTTGTCTTGGCACATAAATTGCCTTCATTTAGGACTTTTTGCTATTCCTAATCCTCTCACTAGGCCCCTCTTCCTTCTCATGGATTCACTTTGCTAATGATGAAACAATGGTGGTCCACAATTAGAAGCTTATACGAATAAATTTTGAGGGAATACATGATCTTCTTGCCACTCTATTAAAGAAGCACATCCTGATACGATTAACTCTAACCAACAAAAGAAAAAGAAAATTACCATAGTTCTTAGTTTATGCTTAACGATTGTCGGAGATTAATATAAGATATATGATTGGGCCTTAACTATCAGCTCGAGCTTTTAGTTCAATCGGTTCCTTGACAACGATTGATTCCCGGATGGATTGAACCTTTCTCTGAGCATCAGCAATCTTCAAGACACGGTAAAAAAAAACAAGACAATTATTGGATAATATACATTGAATAAAATTTAGAGGAAATTACACTTGAAAAGCAGATTTGGAATTTTTTTTAAGTCTTGTATTTCTGGTCTTTGTCTTTTATCATCACAATATGTTTTTAATTGCAAATATCAAAAATCCATTACAATATTTTTAATTTTGTCAAATGACAATTAGTAGATATTAAATTACTTATGGAAACAAAAATATGCATTTTCAGTTTCTCATATTCAACTTTTTTACGACATGAATCTTTTTTCTTTCTTTTGGTGTCAACAATTCCATAAACATGAATTTGAGTTAAATGATGAATGGATTTATGAATTTAAGAAAAGAATTTGAAATTGAAAAACAACTATGAATGGATTTGTGAATTTCATTTCCATATAGGAGTTTTTTTTAAATTGTCATAATTATTTTAAACACTTTAATAATAATTATGCCTTTCTTTAAACGATTGTGGTCATATATGGTAATAAATTTTAGAGAAAAGTACACAAATAAATCATGTAGTTTTGGTCATTTTCAAACATAAATTATGTGGTTTAAAAGTTTGTAAACTGATACATTGTGGTTTGTTCCGTTAGTAAAGACAATCTAAACTGACTAACGGTGTTAAAAAATATCAGAAGTCAAATGGTAAAGAGCTATTTTGGTCGTTATATTTATTTATTTTATAAATTAACTCTCTTATTATTTACTTATCACAAACAAACCTCAAAACAAAAATAAAATATCAAATTCAACATTTCCTCCTTCTCACATCTCTCTAAATTCATGTAGTAAAATCCTTAAATTCTATTTAGTTAACTCTTTAACCTTTTAATTTTAATTACTTAATGAATTAATTATGATTATGCGAAGAAAAAATGAAATAGGAAATTTTATGTAAGAAAATATGGAAATAAAAAAATGGTTTTGTTTAACGTCTTTTTTTATTTCTGTCTGAACGTGCCAGAAATTGTATAGAAAAACCCCAAAATATTGTCAAATCTAACTTGTATAAAAAAGGATCGTGTAAAAACTTAAAGGACATAAAAAAAAAAAGCTTAAAGATCGCAGCTAAATCTACAAGACTGATATTAACTGTATTGAAATGATGTCAAGAAATGTAAATTGAATTGACTAATCTTAAATCAAACAATTGAAATGACAGGAGAAATTAAGAACTTACTATAAATGATGAACGAAGTAGTAAAATAACTAAGTTGCATCAAGTAAAAATCTACATGTCTATTGAAGAATTCTGGATTTTGTCTAGTTTTTGTGTGATTGTTTGTGTGTCATCTTCTTTCCATGAAATCTCTTTTAAATCTACTCCCAAAGGCATATAACCGCTTTATTCCCCACTACTCCTGAGCTTAAGCCGTTTTCCAACTGCTGGATACTCCCTGATTTCACGTGTGCTCCATAATCAGTAAGAAGGTTCCAACTTTTCATAAGAAAGATCTGTGATTCGCTAAGGTATAACTGACAAATAAGAAAGTTCCTAACTGCTCCCTTTCTCTATAACCGCCCAACAAGGAAGTTCTCAGCTACTCTTCTCAGTGGCGGAGCCAGGAGTGAACGTTCAGGGGGGCTGAACTATATGAAGTTTTTTTTTCAATAACCATTAAAAACTTTGATTCTTACTGAAACTGTGTTTATATACAAAAGTTGTTTCGATTTTTTTTCCTAGAATATTTTCATTAATAATTGCTTGACAAGAGTTTAAGTTGTGACAATGAGCTTATTGTGTGATATAACAAAACTACGTAGTTTTGATGATAATTAAAAAGGGCAAGGTGGCAAATAAAATGAAAGAGATGATAGAGAAAATTGTTTTATTTCTTTTCTTTAAAATACATTTTCCCGACATCTCTAACATCGTTTTTCGAAAATTTTTATACTATTAGACTCGTCTAAATTAGACGGTCATTTTAAGATCCCTGAAACTCAAGTAAAAAAAATTCCGGTGAACGGAATCCGGGTGGGCGTTTTCCGGTGAAAAAAAAAGTGTCCAGAAAATTCTCAAAAAATTTCAGAAAATGTAAAACATTATTCTAAGAAACTTTAATTCTTGGTTCGAAACAGGATTTCTTACGGTTTAGTCCCAATAAAACTTTTTCCTTAATTTTATCCATTTTACATGCTTCAACAATTTGTTGGGACTATACCGTAAGAAATCCCGCTTCGACCCAAGAATTAAAGTTTCTTAGAATAATGTTTTACATTTTTTGGAATTTTTTAAAAAATTTCTGGGCACTTTGTTTCTTGCCAGAAAACGCCCACCCGGATTCCGTTCACCGGAATTTTTTTTACTTGAGCTTCAGGGATCTTAAAATGACCGTCTAATTTAGACGAGTCTAATAGTATAAAATTTTTTGAAAAATAAGGTTAGAAATGTCGGGAAAATGCATTTTAAAGAAAAGAAATAAAACATTTTTCTGTTGGAACAATACAAGTATTATGTTGGAACAAATGGTACACTGATTTGGAACAATGTAAGTAGGACAAAAAACGTAACTAGAAAATTATCAAAAAATTCAAAAACATGTAAAACATCATTTTAAGAAACTTTAATTCTTGGCTCAAAGTGAAATTCCTTACAGTTTTGACCCAATAAATTGTTGAAGCATGTAAAATGGATAAAATTAAGGAACAAGTTTTATTGGGACTAAATCGTAAGAAATCCCGCTTCGACCTAAGAATTAAAGTTTCTTAGAATAATGTTTTACATTTTTTAAAATTTTTTTAGAATTTTCTGGGCACTTTTTTTTCTTGCCAGAAAACGCCCACTTGGATTCCGTTCACCGGAATTTTTTTTACTTGAGCTTCAGGGATCTTAAAATGACTGTCTAATTTAGACGAGTCTAATAGTATAAAATTTTTCGAAAAATGAGGTTAGAAATGTCAGAAAAATGTATTTTAAAGAAAAGAAATAAAACAATTTTCTGTTGGAACAATATAAGTATTATGTTGGAACAAATGGTACATTGATTTGGAACAACGTAGTAGGACAAAAAACGTGTCCAGAAAATTATCAAAAAATTTCAAAACATATAAAACATTATTTTAAGAAACTTTAATTCTTGGCTCAAAGCGAGATTCCTTACAGTTTTTACCCAACAAATTGTTGAAGCATGTAAAATGGATAAAATTAAGGAAAAAGTTTTATTGGGGCTAAACCGTAAGAAATCTCGCTTTGACCCAATAATTAAAGTTTCTTAGAATAATGTTTTGCATTTTTGGAAATTTTTTGAGAATTTTCTGGACACTTTTTTGCTTGCCGGAAAACGCCCACCCGGATTCCGTTCACCGGAATTTTTTTTACTTGAGCTTCATGGATCTTAAAATGGCCGTTTAATTAAGACGAGTCCAACGGTATAAAAAATTTTTAAAAACGAGGTTGGACAAGTTGGAAAAATGCATTTTAAAGAAAAAAAATAAAACAATTTTCTCTTTCCTTTTATTTACAAATTTGCCACCTCCTTTTGGTTAATTACAAAATTGGTCCTTGTCACACAATAAGGCTTGTCACACCATAAGAAATGTGTCACACCTGATCTCATCTCTATATATATATATATATATATATATATATATATATATATATATAAGCAATTCAAAACAAAAAAAAACACAATACAAAGTAAAAGATTAAAAAAAAAACATCTCTGCCACTTTAAAAAAGAAATATCTTTTTTTTTGTAACAAAGGAGGGTCGAGCCTAGAGCAAATAGAAAGAAAACTAAAAGTTGATATTCCAGAGTGTGGAACGTCCAAACCGATCCGCACTCAGAATATCCTGGAGGCCTATAGGAGGCACATCACACTCGTGACGACCCAAAGAACAAGATCTTGCGAAGTTCGCCATCCAGTCAGCAACCTTATTACCTTCTCTAAACACATGAACCAACCTAACCTCCCAACACCTCAAACGAAGCTCCTGACACTTCTTATTTAACCAGGCGTACGGATGGTGCACTTCGCTCAACCCTAGTATGACATCAAGAAGGGCTTTTGAGTCCATTCCATAATTACTTTCCTATACCCCTTATTCCAAGCCAGCTTCATGCCTAAGTAAATGCCTCAAAGTTCAACAAGCATGGTCGTACAGACACCAAGATTAACCAAGAAACCACATTTCCAATCTTCCTGATAATCACGGATCAGGCCTCCTGCTGAGGCATACCCGGGATTCCCTTTGCTATTGCCATCAGAATTAATCTCCACCCATCCAGGTTCAGGGGGAAGCCAACTTATCCAGATTAGGCTCTTATCTGACCCGCCTTTAACAGTAAGCAAAGCTTGCGCCTATTTGAGCTCCACAGCTCGGTCGGCAATGAACAAAGCCTTGTTATCCGGGGGTCTCTTGTTCGAAAATATTTTCTCATTCCTCCATTTCCAGATCCACCAAACTCCTTGGGCAAAGATACTCAACCACGGCGCTCCCCTAATAACCGTCTCCTGGTTCAGGTTGGTCTGTAGCCAATCCGCCTCACTAATTCGAAAGAACAAGTAAATGCTTCGACTTGGGACCAACTCGTACCAGACAGCCTTTGCTTCCCTACAGTCACGTAAAACATGGATCTGTGTCACGTCCGTGTGCTTAATTTTTTTTATTTATTATACCCCGAACCCTAAGTTATATTATATTCGTTTTAAGATTAGTCGATTAATTGGGTGTTACGAGTATAGTTTTGAGGGTAATTGCACATTTTTATAACAATTATAAGTTTAGGGTAAGTTTTAAAAAAAATTAGATTTTTGGAGGACCAAAGTGAATAGTTATCCACTCAAATCAAGGCCTATATATAGGATAAATTCAGAATTATTAATCATTTTGATTAAAACACTACCTTCTACATTGTTCTTTCTCCATTTTCTCTCATTTCTCCTCCACCTTCAACCACCACCAAAAACAGGGCAGCTCCACCGTTTTGGATGTTGCCAGAGATCTAACCGTCCAAATCACCTCAAATCGCAACTGGAGACTCTATACACATAGAAGCAACTTCTGACCGGAGGGATTTTGATTTGGAGTAGTGTACAAAGAATACGGGCTAGGCAGATTCGGGACAGATTTAGGGTTTTGGTGGTGTTGTTCTCAAATTTAGGCTAAGGTAAGTAACTATCAACTAGTTTTGGTTTGCATGTATAAATATATGTATATTGAGCTATAAATTTCATGAATTTGTCTCCTAAGGGTTTCCTAGAAATGATTTGAGTATTGGTTGTTGATTTGAGTTTGTGTTCAAGTTTGAAGAAAATGAGTTCACAATGGTAATTTTTGGACTATTTTGATTCATACCTAGATGTTGAATTAGTTTTATTAAGAGTTTGATTATGATTTAGTTCAATTGATGTTGAAATTGGTTTCCCTAAGGGTTTAAGTGCTATTTGGGTTCAATTGATGTTGATTGAATTTCATTAAGAGTTTGAATGTTATTTTGGTTCAATTAATGTTCAATTGGATTTGTTTAAGGGTTTTAATGTTATTTTGGTTTAATTAGTGTTCAATTGGATTTCTTTAAGGGTTTTAATGATATTTTGGTTAATTAGTGTTAAATTAGATTTCTTCAGGGGTTCAATTGCTATTTTGGTTCAGTAAATGTTGGATTTCGATTTATTGATGATTGTAGTAAAGTTTGATCCATTTGATGAGAAAATGTATACAATTGAAGTTTGGTTGGATTTTGGGTAAAGTTTGTATCCATCAGGAGTAGTCCGGACGGATGGTTTGATATTTGAAGACCATGTTCAGTGAGGAACATGGCATGTGTACACTAGGGCTGGGCGCGGATCCTAGAGATACTGGACCGGACCGAATATCCGAGGAAAAAACTCCGAAATTGGACCGGACCGTTGACTTTTTAAGGAGAACCGAACTGGATTGGACCGTTGACTTTTCGTCAAAGAACTGGACCGAACTGGACCGAAATTTATCCAGGACCGGACCGATAACCGGATTGGATTGGATTGGATTGGACCGAACTGAAATAACCGAAAATTTAGCAATAATAAATTTATATTTCATACATTAACTTTATATAAAGAGAAATATTATATAATATATAGTTATATATTTTGTAAGGTTTGGTAAACTAATTACAATAATATAAATTTATAATTTATTATTAAGGTATAACATTATATATAGTCATATAAATTATCCTGATTAATTCCCGTTTATAAAATGAAATAAAAAATATTTACCTAAAATATAGACATAGAGAATCGAACACCTATCCAAATGGAACATTGTTAATCGCCTTAACCATACCAATTCTACTTCTTATTAACCATTTAATTTAATTAAGTAACAAATATTAGAAGTTTTAAATATTAAAATTTTTAAACATTTTATAAAATAGAATCACGTGCTTCTTTTACCCATTCTCTCTGCTTCGGTTTTTTTCTAGGGTTCTATCTCCTCCACTACACTCCATCACTGCTACCACCTCGCACACCGCCACCTCCACCTTGCACAGCGCCACCTCCACCTTTTACCGATCTAAACTCTAGTAAGTTTTCTAAACTCTGGACTTTTATATTTCAATTTCTAAACTCTGTGTTGTGTACATTGTGTAGATTTGAAGTTTTATATGTTCTGTGTTATATTTGAAGTTTTATATGTTAGGGTATTAGATATAGTTCTTAATTAATTCACAGAAGCTTCCTCTAATGGAAAATCAATTAGGAAAATTTTCTTCACCTGGTTTTTCAGCCATGAAAAATTTTCTAGACAGCCACTCCCACCTTTCCCATCTCATCACCTTTTGTTCAATCGGGTATTATAGGGTCTTATAGCTGAAAAACCTTTGCTTAATCTGCCAAGTGAGGACAACATCAATCTGTGACTGAGATACCGACATTGATGAATTGAACCTATAGAAATGCAGATATCATTGCCTACCCCATCCGTCCTTAGTCAGATAACTAAGAATCAAAGAAATTTGATCATCCAAATCTTCTGTGAATAATTAGAAAGTGGACAACTTCTCTATTAAAAGCAGATTGTTGATCACTTGTTCAGAATTCATAATTGTCAATGACATCTTATTCTTCAAGTGATTGTGAAATATCACTGAAGAAAAGAATAGAGATTACAATAAATATCATGAAAATCCTCAATTGGATATCTAAGGTTTTTTTAACCGAATCAAATGTACTTAGCATATTTTTTTTCCTTTTACTTTTTGCTAGTGTGTTGATTAATTTTCTTGAAGTGAAAGCTAATTAATTTAACATTTGTTGATTCACTAATATGGTAAATTTTATATGTTTAGGTTGATGTTTGGCTTTTACTACCTTTGCTTTGGAAAACAAGGAATTTGTTGTGTTAAGAAGATTCAATTACAAATTGGGATGATGATTAGAGAGATCTTGCTAATGAAGTGTTGTCTTTTTTGAATTAAAGGTTGTTTGTTTTTATAGATTTGTTATTTTGTAACTTTGATTTTGTGGGTTTTTTTAGCCTTGTTGTCTACCGTAACTTTTAATACTTTGATTTTGTGGGGTTTTTTTAGCCTTGTTGTCTACTGTAACTTTTAATGAATGTTGTTTACTTCCTAAAAAAAATATCATTTATTTCAAGTTATGTAAGATAATAAAATTTTATATTTTATTATCTTGTAAATTAAATTTTTAATTTATTTTTTAGGACTTAAACTATTAGATATTTATCCGAATCACCGAAAAATTATATTGGATTGGACCGGAACCGAATCTCCGAATCCCCGAATTGGACTGGACTGAAATTTTGGGGCAATTCAATTCTGGAGATTTATTCTTTCAATCCAATCCTGGAGATTTCCTTTTATTAATCTCCGAATTTCAATCCAATACTGGAGATTCATGAATCCCCGACTTGGACCGAACTGTGCCCAGTCCTAGTGTACACAATCAAAAGACCTAGTCGGGTATTGGTAGCGAAGTGTTGGGTAAGACCAATACGGGATTAGGCATGGTTACAGAGACGTCTCGATTATGTTTGCGTGTTGTGGATTGGTTTACGAGGGGATACTCGGTGATGGATACGATGTTGAATTTGATTCGAACTTTGGTTTTTAGTAAACGTTTATATAAGAATCATTACATTTTGATTAAGTTTGATTTGAGATTATTGATTAAACTTCTGTTTTAATTCGATATTGTTTACAAGTTAATAAGTTTAAGGTTTGGTTTGGTTAAATGTTTTCACAAATGTATACATATAGTTATTTTACGTAAAAACTAGTTTCTATAGTTGATAGTTGCTTACTGAGATTTTTGTCTCATATTTTCAAATGTTTTAATGTTTTTAGGCGAAGAAGTACGATGTACTAAGGGAAGTGTTCGATACTAGGGCGAGGATTGGATACGGCCACGATTGTTCAAGTCGTCTTCTAGGGTATTGCATACCATTTTATACATGTAGACATAGGTTTGCTTTGTGCTTGTAAATGTTTAGGCACCCGAGTTGCCAATTTTGAACGGATAAAGAAGTTGTGGTATGCTGATATTTTGGTCTGAATGTCCAACTATGGTGTTAATTTATGAGATTAAGCAAATTAAAAGTTAACATGTTAGAATTGGAGTAATTTTCTATGTTTCGAACTCGTTTTGGTAAAACGCACGAGAAAAGGATTCGTAATTGGAAATTATAAATGATTTTTGACCTTTTTCAAATGTAAAAGTATATGTAGAAAATGTTTTTAAGTTCAAACATGGTTTGTAATTCTTAACATTTGATTGTGAGATGTTACTTTCGACTCGTTCACGTCTGTGGTAATGTCTCACTGTCATATCTGATTCTATTTTGGATCGGGTTTGACATTTTGGTATCAGAGCATAGGTTGGTCCATATGTATATGTGTATAGGTATATATGTGTCAAGTATATAATTTACTAAAGTGTATATATCATATATTAAGAATGTAATTGTAATAGTTTGTTCATCATATAGATGCGTCCAAGACGACAACGTGGCCGACCATCTCTAAATAGGGGTAGAGGTAGAAATGCCGAAAGAAGAGAATTAGGACGGGGTTCCGTGAACACAGAGGATAGTGTAGCCTTTGATGCTAGAGTTCCACCTGTTAATCCTCCACCAATACCACCCGAACCTGAACATCGCGTACCACATGTGGCTCCACAAGCCGCAATGCCACAAGTTGCACAAATTCTACAGCTTGAACCCTGAACCTTGGTTGAAGCTTTAGTAACTATGATGGAAACTGTTAGGCATGAAATTGACTACTGTAGACACCGAGTCGGAGGACCTGTGATGAAAACCTGAAAACAAGACGGTTGAAGCGATTGATTCCGGAAGTTTTGAAAAACAAAAAATATATAACGAATGATAAGTACATAATAAGGAAGAAAGAGTTATGGCGGGTCGCTGTTGCTAATGGGGTGGCTCGCGAATGCTTAACGGCATGGTGCGAGCGCTTAGCGGCATACGACGCGCGGTCGACGACAGTCGGACGCCCGCTAGACGGCGCGGGGCGCGCGCTCGACGTCCGTCGGATGCACGCATCCAACCACAAGTGGCACGCGCTCGACGTCCGAGCGATGCACGGGCCCGGTGGCGCGGAGCGCGCTCTCGTCGGCCACGGGGCGTGTGTGCCCGGCAGCGAGGAACGCGCGTTCGACGGCCGCGACGCGTGGGCGCCCGACGACACGGAACACACGCTCGACGGCCGCAGGGCGTGCGCGCCCGACGGCGCGAGACGCGCCCCGGCGGCCGTTGGGCGAGCACCCACCGATGTCGGGCGAACGCCCAACGGCGGTTGGGCGATCGCCCAACATGCCTTGGGCGGCCGCCCAACCCCCTTGGGCGACGCCCGATTCTTTTTGGGCGTCGCCCATTCCGCCGGGGATCCGTTTGCCTATAAAAGGCACGGATCCCCATGCATTTGGGGGGAGGGAAATTTTTGGAGCTTTCTCACTCTAAACATTTTTAGAGAGAGAAAGTCAATTTTTTGGAGAAAATGTTTTTTTTCCCAAAAAAATCCAAATTTTCCAAAGTTAAATTTTTACTAAAAAAACGGAAAATCACGACTCGTGGAATCAATCGGCTTCAACTGTCAGATACCGAATTTAAGGTATTATCCGAGGACTAGACTCTTTTATTTTATTTAATTTATTTTCTTCTTCTATTTATTTTTTATGTTATAGTTTTTATTTATTTAGTTATTCATTTATTTTATCACGTTTTATTTAATTAGCGTATTTATTTAATTCTCGTCTCGTGTTGAATAAAATTCGGTTTTGTTTTAAAATAAAAAACCTCGTTTTGATATCCCAATACGAACCGTGATCCGATAAAAAGGTAGTTCGGGTATTGAAAACGTTGTAATTATAAGTTTTAATTCAAAGAACTTCCAAATAACGTTTTAAAATAAAAACGTCATTTTAGAAATTTCTGTTATTGACTATGATCCATTTTTGGTAGTTCGGAAATCCAAAACGATTGAATTAGATTTAATTTAAAGCTTTTGAATAAATCTGGAAATAATTGGAGTGCTGCTGTAATTTGCCGTTTCTGTCACTAATTGCTGTTTACCGATGGATTTTCCGTCGGTAAATCTGCCAGAATGTAAAAAATACCATTTTAGTCCATTTTTCTTAACTTTCAAGCTTTTAATCCTTTATACATATATGTATAGTTATGTAATATATGTTTTCAAATTATTTTAGACATTTAGTATGTATAATTATTTAGGATATTTTTTATATCACTTTTCATTCTATTTTTAATTATAAGTATATGTATATATATATATTCTCTTTTTCATTCATTTGAGTTATATTAGATTTTATTTTAAATGTTATTTACTTGGGCATTTTGGGGGATAATTAGTAGATATTGGGGTGAATATATATTATTTTTGACATTTAAAACTATATTAGTTATGTATATATATAGTTTTGGGATATTTTGGGCTATATCAATTATTATTAAGAAAAACTATTTTGGGGATAAATGTTATTTTCTTATTTAAGAGTTTTAGTTACTATTTTCACATTTTTAAAGTATAAATGTATTATATCTAGTATTTTCATACATGTATTATATAGTTCCTTTTTTATTAACTTTCATTCTCATATTCTCTTTTTGATTTAAATGTATATATATATGCTTAAATTGTTTTCTTTATTCCTTTAGCCCATCCATAGGCCCGGGTTTCAAATGGGCTTTATTTGAGTGTGAATCTTGGTTTAAATGGGTTTATTATTATAATCATAATAGGTAAAGAGTCCATTAAGTAAGAGGGGAAAATAAATCACAAAAAGAGAGTTTTCAATTTAATCATTTACACTAATGAATTTTTAGAGGTTCCTAATGTAAATAAATGGAATTATTTTTGTTAATATTTCTAAATTGGTTCCAAAACATCACGTTTTAAAACCTTAATCCGTTCCAAAGGCGGATTAAGCGAACATTGTAATTAAAATCGTTTTCTTTGTGAATAATAGAGTTTTTGAATCATTTTCTAAAAGGGTTTGTACAAAATAAAATTGACTTGTATGTTTAATCATGTTTTCCTATTAAAAGGTTTTTATCCTAACGTTTTCAAACACTCGAGTCGTTCCAACGGCGATTCGGGTGAACTTCATGAAGCGGGGTTTTAAAACGCTCCTAAATCGTTCCAACGGCGATTAAGGTGCGAACCATGTAAAGGAACTCGTTTTGGGGAAATGAGTTAGCATAGAGTAAACACACAACATGACATTTAAATAAAGTCGTAAACCACTTCTTTCTTCCCCCTTCTCTGTGTATGTATAATATAAATGGGTGATTCTTTACTAATGTGGCTTTCCAATAATATATGCTCAAAACGGTTTCTAAAAAGAGAAAGAAAAGGTTTCAAATGAATTTTAAACTTAAAGAAGTATACGATTAGTCCGTTATCGCCTAACATGCTGAGTAGGAGGCCGGTGGTTCATAACCGGGCGATGTCGGGGTGCCTAGTAGCCTTTCTCCGGAAAGGAGCTAGCCTTCTCGGCTCGTACCTAAGTTTCCCGAACCCACACCGGTCTCCCGCAAGGGATCGGTGTTCATTTTCCCATTCGTGGGTGGCGACTCTTCCATATCTCCGAGCTCCGGTCCTGCCGAGCAGCTTGATTCCACGATTGGTTGCTTTCGGCGCCAATCACCGCTTACGTCGCCATGAGGTTGTCCACCCCCCGGTCCGCCCGGGAGATTAGGACGCGGCACCTCGTCTAACAACTACACTTTAACGTATTAATTATAATAAATTAAGGGTGTTTTTATGTTTTATTACAAGAAAGAAGGTCTTATAGGTGCTTTTGTGCAGATAAGGAAAGTTTGATCCATTCTTTAATCCAGCGGTCAAATGCCGGAACTTCTGATGATGGACAGCGACATGACGGGAAGTAGGTATGGCAGTAGCTGTAGGTAGAAAGGCGGACAAGTGCAGTCAGAAAGCAACAAGATGAAAGGAAAGCTCGACCCTTGAGTGTTCAAGGGTCAAAAGGATCTTCACTACTTTTAGCATTTTAGTTTAATGAACAATTGACTTGGGATTGTAATATTTTGGATCAGATACTTTTGGTACCGTATTAACCCTGGCCTTTCCTTTTAAATAGATAGAGTAAGGAAAGGAAAGGGCTCGCACTTTTTATTAAAAAAAAATATAGACTTTGGCCGGAAGAAAGAAAGCTCCATAGATGGAGTTTCACAGCTTTGAACCAGCAGATTGCTCACTCGCCTGTATGAGTGAGTAGTCCTTTTGAATAGGCTCGGACAGTTTGGGCCGGTGATGTAAGTTTCCTAAGTCTATTAATGAATGAATGGTGTTCTTCTATGAAGTGTTTGATGAGGCTTTATATTTCAGTGCTTATGCATATATGCTTGTGTTAGATGAATGATAGGACACTGCTTTCATCTTCACTGAACTCTCTATCAAACATCCAACCCCGATGCAGACATGTTAGGTGGTTGTATCAAGGGTTTTCTCATTTGAAATGTTGCTTCGATCTTAATGCAAGAAAGAACAAACCTTTAAGACGTTGTTGGTTTTAGTAAGTCTTAGAATCTTAAAAACACACGAGAGTTGACTTAAGTGAGCATTAAAGCAGAAACCTTGTCTTCATTTGCATCATTCATGACTGATTAGGCTGTTTAGGAACTTAAGGTAACCTGTTTTGTTGTGCTTAGCCTGTTCTACTTTTCCTTTATCATTATCAAATCTAATCTTATTACACTAAATCTCTTAACAAGTATTGATGTTAACACGTCACATCATTTCTCAACTAAAAGAAGTCACACACACGAACACCTTGTTCTGTAACGTTTTTCTAGTAAGCTTTGGTCCTCAATCCCTGTGGAGACGATACTTCACTTATCACTTTATTACTTGTATCTAGTGCACTTGCTAGAGTCTATTTTGAGGACAACAAGTTTTTGGCGCCGTTCCCGGGGATTGAAAGCAACAAATTTTATATGAAATTTTCTGTGAAACAAGGTGTTTTTAATCTGTTTGCTAACTAGTGCAGCCAGAAAGAGTTCTCTATCTGTTTATGCATAGAGCTGGACCTCCTATTTTTCCTATCGATCTCGAATTAGAGAGAGCGTGTAGACGAAACCGAGCGGGAGCTCGACGTGCAAGACAAAGAGAGCGACAAAGAGAAATAAGGATGGCTGGAAGGGTACCGCCCGAACAACCAGTCCAACCAAATCAGGAAGAAGAAGGAGAAAATAACAACCCTCCAGTTATGAGAATTAGAGACTATTCGAGACCAACCATGGAAGGACATTCGTCGTGCATCGTGTTGCCCAACGAAGGAAACAACATGTTTGAGGTGAAAGCATCTATGATACAAATGTTGCAGGCAGCAGTATAGTTCAATGGATACCAGTCGGAAGATCCAAACGGGCATATCTAGGAGTTCATCCCACTGTGCAACACTTTCAGATCAAACCGAGGAGTTTCCGACGATGTGATCAGGCTAAAGCTGTTCCCTTTTTCTCTCAAAGATAAAGCAAAGAATTGGTTGAAAAACTTGCAACCAGGGATGATCACCACTTGGGAAGAAATGGCCAGTGCATTTCTAATGAAATATTTTCCACCAAGACAGGCCATTAAACTCAGAAACGAGGTATCCCATTTCGTGCAAGAAGAGGATGAATCCTTAGCTGAGGCATGGGAAAGGTACAAGGAACTACTAAGAAGGATACCCAATCATGGCATCCCCATGTGGATGCAAGTGCAGAACTTTTACAATGAAGTCACCAACATTTATAAAATCCAGATCGAATCCATTGCCAATGGAAACCCTGAAGATCTTGAACCACAAGCCTTGTATGACCTTATTGAGAGAGTAGTGAGCACAAGCTATAACTGGCACTCCGCCAGAAGTGAAGGAAAAAGAACGGGGAACGATGATGTTGTGTCAAAACTAACCAGCCAAGTGGAACAACTTGCAAGACAGCTCGGCAAGATAAATGTATCATCAATTCACAATGAACCCCCGTTCAATGACATATGTGATTTTTATGGAGGGTGTAATTTCAACATCAACTGCCCTGGAGTTAAACAAGGGAAAGGTGAACATGGAGAATGTGATTATGTCGGGTATAATCAAAGAAATCCACCAAATCCATACTCAAACACCTACAACCCAGCAACAAGAAATCACCCGAATTTCGGATGGACATGGAAGCCTAATCAGCAGGAACAACCAAGGTATCAGCAACAACAGGGAGGACACTACCAGAGGCAACCTCAGCAGCACTATAAACAACCTGTTCCACCCAAGGAAGAAATAGAACCAGACATGAAGACAATGATGATGCAGTTCATGAAGCAGACAAAGCATCAATTAAAAATCTAGAGACACAGGTCCATCAGCTCGCTGCGTCTACGTCAAAAGGAAAAGGGATACTGCCAAGTAACACAGAGCCAAACCCCAAAGGCGATGTCATGGCTATTACTCTGAGATCTGGTAAGCAAACTAAACCAAATGTACCTACTGATGAAAATGCTGAATGTGCAGGAACATCCGAAAATGCTGAAGGCGAGCAGAAACAAACTGTTTCTAGTGAAGAAGAACCAGTCGGGGTAGAATCAACCAGTGATCAAGACCAGGAGGAACAGGGAAAGAAGTACAAACCACCTCCACCTTATGTTCCACCTGTACCTTATCCGACGAGGTTAATAAACAAGAAGCTGGAAGAATAGAATTCAAAGGTGCTAGACACCTTGAGGAAGTTGCATATCAACATTCCCTTCATGGAAGCACTCGCCCAGATGCCGTCATATGCAAAATTCCTGAAAGATATATTGTCAAACAAGAAGAAGTTGGAAAACATCTCAATGATCCAACTAAACAGGGATTGTTCTTCAATACTCCAGAACAAGCAGCAACTTCCGAAAAAGCTAAAAGATCCAGGGAGTTTTTCTATTCCTTGTTCGATTGGCAAGTTAAATATTGAAAATGCACTATATGACCTAGGAGCTAGCATAAACCTTATGCTATATTCTGTGTATGCGAAACTAGGACTAGGAGAACCACAACCAACCAGAATGTCTATTCAGTTGGCTAATTGGTTAGTATGTTACCCTAGGGGACTTGTGGAAGATGTACTGGTTAAAGTAGGGAAATTCATTTTGCCAGTTGATTTTATCATAATGGACATAGATGAGGACCTGCATGTTCCTATTATCCTAGGTAGACCGTTCTTAGCAACGGGTAAAGCATTGATAGATGTGGGAGAGGGACAACTATTTTTGAGAATTAATGGGGAGGAAATCATATTCAAAATGAATGAGGCGATGAGACGAGCTAACACTAGTGATGACACATGTTGTTTCTTAGATGATTTTCAAAGTCTTTCCACTTGGCAGGAACAGGACACTCTGGAGACTCTCTTGGGAGAAGAGGTGAACTTATGTGAAGGAATGGGCTGTTCCATTGAATCCAACTTGCCTACACCTCCTCTAGATCCTACTGTTCCCACTCATTAAGAACCACTTGAAATACCCACTGTGCCATTGTCTAAACCCGAACTAAAACCTTTACCCTCACACCTGGAGTATGCCTTCCTGGAACCACCCAGCAGAAGCCCAGTGATTATATCTTCAAAGTTAACTCCTGATCAGAAAGCTCAACTCATGGAGGTACTGTGAAGAAACAAGGATGCAATCGCATGGAAAATTGATGATATAAAAGGTATTAGCCCAATAGTCTGTGTCTACAGAATTTTGATGGAGAAGGATCATAAGCCATCTATCAAGCCACAGTGCAGACTAAACCCCCACATGAAGGAGGTCATGCGAAAAGAGGTGATCAAGTTGTTGGATGTCGGAATTATTTACCCAATTTCCGATAGTTTGTGGACAAGCCCTGTTCATGTTGTGCCGAAAAAAGGAGGAACCACAGTGGTTCTCAATGAGAAAGATGAGTTGGTCCCCACGAGAACCATAACAGGATGGCGTGTTTGTGTGGATTACTGGAAGCTCAATGAAGCCACAAGGAAGGATCACTTCCCTTTGCCCTTCATTGATCAGATGTTAGAACGGTTAGCAGGGTATGCATTTTATTTCTTCCTTGACGAATATTCGGGGTACAATCAGATTGCAATCCACAGTGAAGATCAAGAGAAGACAACTTTCACATGTCCTTATGAGACATATGCCTACAGGCGCATGCCATTTGGATTATGCAACGCCCCAGCCACGTTTTAAAGATGCATGATGTCTATATTTCATGATATGATGGAGCGGACAGTGGAGATCTTCATGGACGACTTCTCTGTTTATGGAAACTCTTTTGGGAACTGTCTGAACAACCTCGAGGCTGTGCTTGTGCGATGCAAGGAGACCCACTTAGTCTTGAATTGGGAAAAATGCCACTTCATGGTTACTAGTGGAATCGTTCTCGGGCATAAAATTTCTGAAAAAGGGATGGAAGTAGAGAAAGATAAGGTGGAAGTGATAGAGAAACTGGCTGTTCCAACTAATGTAAAGGATGTCAGAAGTTTCCTTGGACACGCCGGGTTCTACCGAAGATTTATCAAAGATTTCTCAAAGATCGCACTACCTTTGTCAGCTTTCTACATAAAGATGCAGAATTCTCATTTGATATAAGTTGTCTGAATGCTTTTGAATTGTTGAAAAGCAAGCTGATCAACTCGCCCATACTGGTAGGACCCGACTGGGAACAACCGTTTGAGATTGTTGGAATTTAGTGTCCTAAATACAATTGTTTTGGATATTAATATTAATGAATAAATTGTTTATTTGGTCATTTGTTTAAGCAGATATATAGCATTAATATGTAACTATATATAAAGGTACAAATCTTTCGCAAAGGAAGCAATCCTAAGTTTATTCAAGTAGTTATAAAGTGTTCATACAAGCATGAAGTGATACTATACTTTATAATAGACTGATAGACTTAAAGTGAACCCAAGTTAAGTAATATGTTATTGGGATTGGCATATTGCTGTTGAGACTTGCATGTAACAGTATTTTCTGTCGAGACAGAAAGCTAATCTCACAAGCTTTAGATATTCTGATATCTAGACAGTTACATGGATCTGATGAAGGAGTTCATTAGGATTGGGACCCGACTTGAGATAACAGAATGGAGTGATTTATCTAATGTGTCAACTGTTCATCTCATCGGTATTAGTAGGTATAAGTAATCCTCAGACTCAAACATTCATTAATTAGTAATTCTGGATTGCGGAGTCTGATACTTTGATTCTGTGCGAGCACGATCCAATAGGTGAGAGCCTAGGGTGTGTGAGAGCAGGGTTGGGTATCACGCGAAGTAATTATAGAATGGTTAATGTCAGATTGAGCATTAGTCACTCCTGATAAGGGAGATATATCCAAAGGGCCGCTTGTGGTGATGAATTGACTGAAATCCTTGCAAGGTGATACAGTTAAGAGTAGAAATAAACATTTCACTTAACTTATCTTTCAGAGTGAATTCAACCTGTACAAGTAAAACCGGACTCTTCGTTATATGTAACCTTGACACATTCCATGGTTATAAGGAATTGACCGATAGGATATAGTTGATGAAGGATCGTATTATACTGTACCTAATACAGAAAAGTTAATGTCAGTTATCAACCTGACTTCTTAATTGCTCTGGGGGAATATCATAGGTTCTGCTAGTAACAGCTCTCGACGGTATTCCGTTATATATATGTTGGAATTAATCGTGATGAATAATTTCAAATGATATATACGGCTAGTGGCAATAAAGAACCTAATGGGTCGCATATGGGACTTGGAACCGGAGGATGAAAATGTAATTAGTGGGACATACACATATGGGCCAAAATTTACATTAATTTAAGGATAAATTAATTTAATTAATAATTATAATTTGATTATGGTTATGGTTATCAATTAAATTAAAAGATTATCTGATAATATTAATTATAAGTTTTATGTGATTGAAACTCTATTTTTTTTTTTTTTTTTTGGTAGAAAAGGAAAAGAAAAACGAATAACAACAAACTACCCAGGAATTAGCCTAGGGAAGCTAACCCCAATCCTATCTTCTAAGAGAAGATGAGAGATGAAACTAGGGGAAACAGGAAGGGTAGTAACGCCTAACGTCCCTTCATGGCCCGCCGCCGCCAAGCGATCAGCAACACAATTCTGCTCTCTAAAAATGTGTCTGAACTCTACGAACTCAAAGGAGGAGCAAAGCCTTATAATAGCTTTGATGAGGTTGCGACTGTTAAGACCCATAGAATGATTCTCAGAAATCATTTTGATTGCTTCCAAATTATCAGACTCCACAGAGAGCCGCTTAACACCCAGCCTTTTAGCAAGATTGATTCCAGTAAGAATAGCCCAGAGCTCCGCAGAAAAGGAAGAACCCAACCCTAAATTCTGGGAGAACCCAGAAAGCCAGACGCCCCCTACATCTCTAAGCACACCTCCAGCCGCAATCTTACCGTTACTGAGGCAGGAACCATCAGTATTCAGCTTCACAACCCCCTCTCTTGGCCTGCTCCATCCCACGAGATGGACATCACAACACTGAGAGGCTCTGGCAAGGGACTCTCCTTTGAAACTATCGATAATAGAGAAAAGTTTTTTCGAGAAGAAATCAGCTAAGTTTGTCATAAAAACAGTTTTATCTCCAAAAATCTCCTCGTTTCTCCATTTCCAAACTTGGTGACAGATAATAGCAAAGAAAATGTCACCATGCTCCATGTATGGAAGCAACTTTCCTCTAACACCATCAGAGAACCAGTCGACCTCAGAATGTGCCATGAAGGAAGAGAAAATATGGTGTGGGAGAATTTTCCTCCAAACCTCTTTACTATTAGAGCAATCTCTAAGAGCATGGCACAAAGTCTCAACATGGCCTCTGCATCTACTGCAAGCTCCAGAATCAGCCAAGTGCCTTCTGTGCCTATCCGAATTAGTAAGAAGCCTGTCCTTAACGCCCAGCCACAGGAAACTCCTAATACGGAAAGGAACTTTAAGGGTCCAAATCGACTTCCACACATCCGAGGGAGGATCAGATCTAAAGAGAGAGAAAGCTTCAAAGGCCGATTTGCAAGAACAAACTCCATTGTTAGTCAGCGCCCAACAGTGCCTATCCAAGTCTTCCTCTTGATTACTCACCTTCACTCCCCGCATTCTAAGGAGAGTCTCAAGGCTAAAGAAAGTATCAAACTTTGACCAGATCCAGTCCCCTTCCGAGTCAACCATATCGGCAATCCTCCAGTTGCGTATATCACTAGGCGGGGGGGAAGAACACACCTCAATTAACGGTTTATCCCCAATCCAGTTATCAAACCAGAAACTAATGGACTTACCATTCCCCACCTCCAGGCCAACTCCCAAGCAGAACTCATCAAACACAGCACTAAGTCCTTTCCAGAGGAAGGAACAATTAGCAACTCTCTCTTTCGGACCCCCGAAGATTTTGTCTTTCCGATACTTACCACAAAGGAGGCGAACCCAAAGAGAGGAAGGGTTTTGCCACATACGCCAAAGGAGTTTCATTAATAAAACTTTATTATTGTCCTTTGCTTTCCTAATACCCAGACCCCCAAAATCTTTAGGCTGGCAAACCTCACTCCAAGGCACAAGATGGATCTTCCTGCCCTCCGCAGCTTCCCCCCACAGGAACCTACGGTTAATCTTGTCAAGATCATTAAGCACAGGATCCGGAAGCTTACAAGCCTGCATGATGTGATTGGGAGCAGCACAATTAACAGATTGAATTAACGTGAGGCGGCCAGCGAGAGACAGAGTCTTGGCTTTCCAAATGGCACACTTCGAATTAGCTTTATCCAAAGTCTCTTTGAAGGAGCCTTTAGACACACGCTCACTATGGAGGGGAACGCCCAGATACTTCCCAAGAGAATCAGTAAGAGGAATACCTGAGAGATCACTTAATCTCTTACAGACTCTCTGATTCATATTCTTAGAGCACATCATCCTAGATTTCTGGATATTAAGCTTCTGCCCAGAGGCCGAACAAAAACAATCCAGAATATCCATAATGACTCTCAACTGCTCCTCATTACCCTCAAGAAAGATAAGGACATCATCTGCAAAGAATAAGTGAGTCACCTGGGGACAGAAGCTGTTGATCGCCACAGGGTGGAAACTCCCATTATCAATCGCATCCTGAATCAGGTGAGAGAGCCTCTCCATAGCAATAACAAAAAGGAAAGGGCTCATAGGATCCCCCTGACGGATTCCTCTGCCCGGGGAAAATTCCTCCGACATATCCCCATTGACCATAACTTGAAACACAGGAGAAGAAATACATACCTTAATTAAACTTCTCCAACTGTCCGGGATTCTAGCTCTCTCAAGGCTCTCCATCAAGAAATCCCAATTAATTCGATCATAGGCCTTCTCTAAATCCAGCTTCAGAGCCACAATGCCTTTCCTCCCCTTCCTAATCTTCATCGTGTGGACCATCTCTTGGGCGATCACCACATTATCCATCATTTGTCTACCAGGCACAAAGCTACCCTGATTCTGACAAATGATCGCAGGAAGAATGCCACAGATTCTATTAGCCACAATCTTTGTAACAGTTTTGTAAAGAACATTACAAAGACTGATAGGTCTCATATGCAAAAAGGAAGAAGGCTTATCAATCTTAGGAATCAGAACCAGGAGGGTTCTATTAACCAGCTCAATATCCTTCGAACCACTGAACACCCCCAAGACAAAATTATAGATGCCTTCCTTCACTACATCCCAATGCTTATGGTAAAAGCCCGCCGGAAGACCATCAATCTCAGGAGCTTTAGAAGCCCCAATGCTGAAGATAGCTTGGTCAATCTCTTTTCGGGAAATAGGTTGAAAGGCCTCCTGACTACAATCCTCACTGATTAAAGGAAATGTAGCAATAGAGTGAGCCCTCTCCAAAAGAACAGGTTCCTCTTTGAACAGCTCTCTGTAGAAATCCAGGGCTAAGTTCCGAATAACCTCATCTTCATAAACCCAATCACCATTAGAATCCTTAATGGCCTCAATTCTATTTCTCTGCCTTCTGATCAGGGTAGAGAGATGGAAGTATTTGGTATTACGATCCCCATCTTTAATCCAGGACTTCCGAGACTTCTGGAACCAAAGGAACTCCTCCTGCCTAAGCACAGCCTCCAGCTCCTTCTGAAGGGTTCTGAGGAGGCCCTCAAGGCTATGATCAAACCTCCCCTCCAACCTGCGTTGAATGCCCTCCATCCTCTTTAATAACTTGTTCTTCCTTCTGATAATATGCCCAAACACATTCCTATTCCACCCCTGCACCTTATTCCTGAACCCTTCAGCAGCTTGCAGTACATACGAATGAGGTCTCCAACTCTCATGAACGAACTCTTTAAACTTAGGATGGGACTCCCAAGCCAACTGATACCGGAACGGTCTCTTTAAACTTAGGATTGAAACTCTATTTAATTATTCCTAACATTAATTAATTATTAATTTGATTAATAATAATTATCTAGATATAATTAGTTATTATTTAGATAATAGTAAAGTGTTTATTTAATTATCTAATTAGGAATCCTATTCCGTATAGGATTCCAATTATTTAATTACCTAACACAACTGGGATTAGGGTTAAGAAAAGTCTATAAATAGACTTTCCTAACCCCTAAATTTTGACACACATAAAATAAGAGAGGAGGAAGCGTTCCGTCTTTCGTCTCGGCTAATTTACTTTATTTCTTACTCCCTCTTTGATCTCGCATCGATTTTTGTTAGAGGCAATCATTGCGATTGCTATTCATTGAAGGTTGATCACTGATTATCTTTTGGTTTTGTGTTGAATCAAATGTTAGTAGTTCATGAGTTGATAATAGCAAGTTGTGGGCACTTCGTTTGCAATGGTAGATAGTTCATCAATAAAGGTATTACTATCTATCCCTCTTTATATGAAATAACAATTAACAGATCTTGGAAAAGGGAAATAGATAAAATAGATAAAATTTTATTATTCCGCTATGCCTAGGCTTGTCTATTTTCCTACATAGGTATCAGAGCCTATGTTAATCTGTTATTTCACATATGTAAATAAAAGAGTTTTTCAATCAGATTGAATAGATTTATTGTTAGGATAAATTAATTAATCGATTAGTTCAATTAACCTAACGATAAATAAGTTTTGATTACTTGTTAATTAAAACTGATTATGCATAGTTCCTGATTATTTCGGTTGATAATTGGTTTTAAACAAAATCTAAAAGTTTTATAGTTAGATAATTAAAACGTTTTGTTTTATTAAATCTAAAAGATAAAACTATTCTAATATTCTGAAAATTGTTTTGAAACTGTTTTAGAACAATTATATATATTTATATTTTAAAAAAATATATATTGATAGCAGTTCGGGGTCGCTGCCGCGAGGCGGCAACCCCGAACCGCGCTGCCTTTACGGCAGCAGCGTCTATCCGCTAGCTGCTGCCCTACGGCAGCAGCTATGCCAAGGGTCGGGCCGATTAAATCGGCTCGGCCCAATTGTTGGTACCGGATTTTAAAATTGTTTTAAAATAACCCGTTTTAAATATATATATATATATATGTTTCAGAATATAGTAATTTGTTTTGATTATCAAAATCAATTTATTTAAAAGTTTATTTTACCTAAATATTTGATATAAGTAATTCAAAGCATTAAATGAATTATTCAAATTAATTAGGATATGCATAATTGAAATTGGATGAAAATTAATTTAAGTTGTTAATTTGATTAACTTAAATATTACATAAATAGTTTGTGTAATCAACCAATTAAATTTAATTTAATTGAGTCTATGCATGTTTGGCATTATGAACATATTAGACCCTCTTTAATTGTTATTTAGTCTTTTGGTAGTTAAATAGGACCTGCGTGTCCTGCCTTCTCTTACTCTCTATTGTATTTCTCTTCTCATCCAAATCCTTTCAAGTAAATTGAAGTTTTCTTTGAAATTGAATATTGTTGTAATTCAAGGCGCCAAGGAGAAGACGGAGGACCCAAAGAGAAATATGTAATAGTTGGTATTTCCCTAGGACGACCCTTTATTCCGTTTCTGGCTCAACGGAATAAACTTAGAGATATGTCCATAATTGTCAATGTTGAATATATGCGTGGGAAGATACGGTGTTCCGCATACCATTATCACTGATAATGGAACGCAATTCAACTGTAGCGAGTTCAAAACTTTCTGTGAAGGGTTGGGCATTCTGAACAGATTTGCCTCCGTTTATTATCCCCAGTCCAACGGAATGACCGAAGTCACGAACCGGACGATCGTAAAAGGGATAAAGAAGAGATTGGGAGAGCATGATAAGAAGTGGGCGGATCAGCTAACGAGCGTTTTATGGGCTTATCGTACCACTCCTAGGACGGCCACAGGAGAAACACCGTTCGCCCTTTCTTATGGTGTAGAGGCTGTGATACCAGTCGAAATACAGGTCCCAAGCGATAGAATGGCCTTTTATTGTGAGGAGGACAACGGCAAAAGGCTAAGGGAAAGTCTGGATCGGGTAGGAGATCGAAGAGACCAAGCCTATGTACGCATGGCGGCGTATAAACAGCGGATCGCCGCTTACCATGATAAAAATGCCAAGCTTGTGGATCTGAATGTAGGCGATCTCGTGCTCCGAAAGGCCGACAAAATCCAGTCTCGAGAAGGCAAGGGCAAGTTAGGACTCAACTGGACGGGTCCGTATCAGATAGTGGAAAAGATTGGATTCGCCACATTTAAAATTCAGGACATGGAGGGCAACACATTGCCGCGCACATGGAACCTCCAAAATCTCCGCAAATATTTTGTCAGAAAATAAAGTGTACACACGGTCTTGAGTACTCTTTTTCCTTTAGTAAGTTTTTTCCCATGTGGTTTTTCTTACTAAAGGTTTTAACGAGGCTCACCTATAAGACCTGCTTGCTGTAATAAAGCATTTCTCCCATTAATAAACATCATTTGTTCTATTATCTGTGTTCTTTTTAAAGTTTATTGCAGCAATATCAATATTCCAGTCTTAAAAAGAAGGGGGGCATCCAACGCTCTCCGCATTAACAAAGTATCGCTATCTCATAGCTACTTTTTCTCCTTAGATATAAGAGAATCTATCTTATAGGCGGATCCATCTCTGAGAGGGTCCCAATCTTCGATAGAGTTAAAACGATCCTTGGACGCAAGGTCTTACACTCTCTTACATATCCTTCCCAAAAAAGGATTCACAAGTCCTACGGGCGGATCACTTCACCTCAAAGACAGGTAGCAAGTTGATCCCCTAGGCAGCTTTACTTCCTTCAAATGGAATAAAACAGCTTCTAACCTTCACAAAGGTCCATGCAATGGAGTATGGCTGGCCACCTACTCCAAAATAAATCCTATATGCCTATATATTTACTTATGCAAACGTAATAGTAAAATAAATAGCTGCCATACAGGATTAAACAAATTGTACTTAAAGGATTTTTACAAATCACAAATAAACAACTAAGTAATAATAGGAGCATCCTCCTCTACACTATCCTTGCTTACGGCACTAGCTTGGGAAACCTCCTTCTCCAAAGCCTCGGATACGCCAGCCAAAGGTACCTCCTTCTCCACGAAAGATGCGGGACCAAGAGGAAGGGCGTTATCAGTGATCGGTTCTTCACCCGCCTTGGGGGGCACTTCCTCAAGCTCCACTAGCGGGACATTAGGGGAAGGTTTGCTTTCTTCCATGGGTCCCTTCATCCATCTCCGGACATATTCGCGGAGGTATTCCTTAGCGTCTGACATTTTGTCATATTTGGCTACGTCCTCTGGGTCGGGGACGGCGAACTGCGGATCTATAAAGTTAATCTCGGGATGCGCCAAGGAAAAGTACGCCATGAGCAGCTCGCCATAATAGAAGGCTTGTTCGCCCGCCATATATTCAACTTCTCCTAGGGCATCCTCATGGTTCTTAGCGTCTGTCACAATCTTTTCCTTTAGCTTCTCAATCTCCGCATCTCTAAGGACTAAGGCGGCTGTGGCAGATGCAAGGTTCGCATTAGCAGAAGCGATGTTCGCATTGGCTTCCGCAACCTCTTTCTCCAATTTTCAATGGTTGCCTTATCCGCCACACCTTGAAGGAGCTCGGCCTCCATAGCACGTATGCGAGTATACATCTGTCAAAAACAAACAGTTTCGTTAAAAAGAAAAGAGCAAAGAATCAACTTTTTCTACAAAAAGAAATCTTTTCTAGGGGACTCACCATAAGGAGATCAGTTTTCCCCTTTTGCGTATGAATAGAACCATGAATTTGGTTCTGAGTCCTTTGCACTTCGCCCACCTGACCCAGGGCCTCATCCAAGTCGTTTATGATGGATTCATTCTCAAAAGATCCTTGAGCGCCATATTTAGCGGACCAGTATCTGCCTATATCAGGCTTCGCCATCTGCACAAACACTCAAGGGTCAAAACTCAAGTCAAAAGCTTGATGAACAGATAAAAATAAAAGGCAACTTACTGGTTCCATCTCCCCAACGGGCATGGCGGACTTCATGGCATCCGCCATAAGCTTAAAACCTCCAGAAGCTGCAGGTTTCCTCCTTTTTAGTGGCGGCTCAACCACTGTTTCTGCTGGGCGTTTTCCAGTATCCTTTGGAGGTTTTGCTGCTTGATCTTTCCTACACGCCTCAGCCTCTAGGAACTTCCTACGTTTCTTTGCAATAGCGTGATTGGCCTTAGATAAACCCCTGCCAAAGAAAACAGTAAAGTAATCAAGGTTCAAGACGAAATGAGGGTTACCTTGATCAAATTGAGTAATCTTCGAGTAAATGAACTGTTCCCCCTCTCGGCGAATCAACGGAATATCGCTCATCATGAAGGCTAAAGCGTCTGCGTATGTCCATGCATCCGCCTTGATCTTCTTCATGAGCTCTGCCACCTCTTCATCACTATCGGTCAATATTCGCATATCGCCCGCCATGTGCAAAGGCTTGGGATTCCAAAACGAGGGAAAACCCAACGATTCGCCCTCTTTTATCTTCACATAGAAGAATTTCTCATCCCAGCAATGGACATTGGACATTTTGTCACTAAATGGCGAATATACTCCGACTTTGGCGAAAGTGAGATAGGATTCGTACTTTCGTTTCGAGGGCTTATGGAAAGCTCTAAAGATACGGCCCGTATATACCACTCCTAAATTTGAAGCGAGGTAGCAGTCTAAAGCAATATCCAACCAACCGTTGGGATGCAGTTGGCTGGCCGTAATATCAAAGTAGGAGAGGATGTCCGCCATCATCTTTGGGATAGGAAGTCGGAACCCTCTCTCCACATGACTGCAATATACAGTTATAAAACCGTTAGGCGGACAGGAGGGTCGTTGATGGGATGCAGCTAATTGAGTCTCATAATTATTGATCCAGGGGAAGCGATTCACCAGATCCACTAGATCCGCGGCACTCATACGAGACGGAGTAGACTCCGCTCGAGGGTTCTTTTTCCTAGGTTGGATTGAAGAAGAGGCCATTGTCCCCGGAAAACACCTGGACTTAACGGCCGGAGCGGTACCGGAGTCAGAGGTAGAAAGAACTTGATTCCTAGTGGAACGAGTTTGGTAGCGATTACGCGCCGAGTTATAAGACCCAGCTAACTCAGAACTAATGGGGTCCTCAGAGGAAGATGAGTTCTCCGATGACGAAGTGGTCCAACTAAAATCAACTACTATTTCAGGGGAAGGGGTCGAATTAAAAAGCTCCGAAGTTGATCTAGAAGATGAAGAAGAACTCCTAAACATTCAGAACAAATCAAGTAAGAAAAGGTGAACTTACATGAAATCGAAAAGCTTTGAACTCTGAAATTCCCACGAAAAGCTTCGAGCAGTAAAGAAGAAAGTGAAGACGAAATGGAGAAGAAAGAGAAAGCAAGGGAGAAAGAAGGACGTCTTCTCTTTCCTAGGACAGTGCGCCCGTTACACGTGTCACACTTCGATTGGCATCAAACAGAGTGCGCATTAATGCAGGTGTTCCTGACGGCGCGAAGAAGCTCAAAAGCCCTAAAGGACTTTAAGGGACTTTAAGGGACTTTTGGAGGGGCTTCTGATAACATTGAGATATTATCCCAAGGACCAAAAGGGATATTCACCTTGAGAACGCCGCAAGGAGAACCGGATGGCGGATCTCCACGGTCCAATTCAGTGAGATCCGCTGGCGAACCTACGAGGCGAATCTCCTCCTTCACCTGATTCACCACAGTAACGGCTAACCGCCGACTCGGCCATAAAGACCATTAATGAGCTATCAATTAGCAAACCGCCAGGTTAAAGGTAACATGTAACCGCCATTAATGGAGCATTAATGGAGACCTTCTAGTTGCTGAAGGTTACGACTTCCTAGCTATATATAGCCTGCATCCCTAGGCTATCGAGGTACACATTCTTACATCCTTTGTCAATTCGGTTTGTTCCCTTGATTCATCTTACTGACTTTGGCATCGGAGCTTCCCCCGTCGAACCCAACGACGCCCCCCACAGGGACAGAAGTTGATCAGAATTACTCTGCTTGTTATCATGGACATATCTCCCATTTATCAGGAGTGATAAATGCTCAATCCAATGTATAACGATCCCGCAATCACTTCCTGTGATACCCAACGTCTGCTGCTCACACCCCAGAGTCATCTCTGTTAAGGATCGTGTTACAACAGGATCAAAGCGTCACATTCAGTAATCCAGAATGACCAATTAACATTCCTTTGAGTCTGAGGAAAATTTATATGGTGTGGAATTAGCGGATTTAGTTGGTACTCGATTTAGGGTGAAGAGGGCGGTTTCTAAGGCATAGCCCCAGAATGTCTTTGGAAGTAATGCTATGCTCATCATGGATCGTACCATATCTAGTAAGGTACGGTTCCTCCTCTCGGATACACCATTGTGTTGTGGTGTATAGGGAGGTGTCCATTATGAGCATATCCAACATTCAGTTAGATAATTCAGAAAATCATCTGAAAGATATTCGCCACCTCGATCGGATCGAAGTGTCTTTATTTTCTTTCCTAATTGATTTTCTACTTCATTCTTGAAGCATTTGAATTTCTCAAAAGCTTCAGACTTGTGCTTCATCAAGTAGATATAACCATATCGGGTATGGTCGTCTATGAAGCTTATGAAGTATCTGAATCCTCCTCTTGCTTGGACTGACATAGGACCGCATACATCTTAATGAATGAGTCCTAGAGTGTCTGATATACGTTCACCTTTATTGCTAAAGGGTGTCTTTGTCATTTTACCTTTTAAACATGCTTCGCATATTTCCAATGATTCAGGATCAATTGAATTTATAAGCCCATCTTGATGTAGCTTAAGCATGCGTCTTTTGTTTATATGGCCTAAACGAAAATGCCACAAGTAAGTTGAATTATCTAGCTTATGTCTTTTGGTATCAATTGCGAAAACAGAAATTTTGTCATCTAACACATAAATCCCATTTTGTGATATTCCTGAAAAATAGAAAATCGAATCTCTATAAAAGTCGCAATGTTTGTCTTTTATTGAAATATGAAAACCATCGTCAATAAGACGGCTAATAGAAATAATGTTACGAGACATTTGAGGAACGCACAAACAATTCCTTAATTCTATTACAAGCCCAGAGGGAAAATTTAAAACATAATCTCTAATTGCGAGGGCGGCAACTCTTGCTCCATTTCCTACTCGTAAGTTTATGCTTCCTTTCTTCAATTCCCTAGTCTGATTTAGTTCATGCATATTTGTACAAATATGAGATCTGCATTCGGTATCAAGTACCCAAGATTCAGACTGTGAAATTGTATTTATTTCAATATAAAACATACCAGATGTTGAGGTCCCGGCTTCTCCCTTCTTGAGGGTAGCTAGGTACAGTAAACAATTTCTCCTCCAATGCCCCACTTCACCACAATAGTGGCACTTGCCTTTGGACTTCTTTGCTTCCTTTCCCTTTGTTTCGGTGAGCATGGCCTCCTTGCCTTTCTTAGGATGGTTTGGATCGGGAGAGATCCCTTTCCTCTTCTTTGATCCTTCAATAGCAAGGCCTGGTATCTCCTCGTTTTCTTTTATATTAGGCTCGACTGTCTCGAGCATATTTGCAAGCTCTTCAAGAGAGGTTTGCAAGCCACTCGCTTGGTAGTTCATGATGAACTGTGAGTAACTCTCGGGGAGGGACTGAAGAAGTAAGTTCTCACTTAGTTCACGGTCCATCGCATCTCCAATACTAGAAAACTTGGTGATAAGGCTAATCATCTTGGCACAATGCGCCATTACAGATGTGCCCACCTGCATCTTGCATCTATATAACTGCTTTGTTATTTCGAAGCGTTCGCACCGAGTTTGATTCACAAATAACTCTTTTAGGTGCTTGACCATGGAATAGGCATCCATATCTGCATGCTGCCTTTGTAATTCCGGTGTCATAGATGCAAGTATGATGTCTTGATAGGGGTCAAAAACCCATATCTTTGGGTACGGTTTTAGGACGGGTTTTAGCATTATTTAGTTAATAAGCGAGCATTTCTCGCATTTAAATGCTTTTGTGTGAGTTAGTTAGGAATTGGAAACGTTTTATTTATTTTTCGTTGTTTAGGCTCGTTTTATGACCAATTTAGGCAATTACGGCCAAAATAGCATGCATAGTATAATTCTGTTATCTTTTGAAGCTAATTGGTCCGTCAAAAGTCGCACCAAACGAAGCGTTTGCTCAAAATAAGCGATTGGCGGGTCAATTTAGCCTTTGGACTAATGTTATCTGGAGTTTCTGTACATGCGCAGGTATAAGTTCGGACGAAAAAGGCATCGACGGCAGTCGGCTAGCACACGGGGGCATACCGGGCAAGAATGCTCGACGAGCGGGCCTCCGTAGGCCATGCCTGCTCGCCGAGCAGGCCACCAGAGGCCTGCTCGGGCGAGCAGGATGCCTGCTCACCGAGCAGGCCGCCAGAGGCCTGCTCGCCAAGCAGGGCACTGCTCGTCGCGAGTAGCGCCTGCTCGCCGAGCAGCTCGCCCTGCTCGGCGAGCAGACCTGCGGGAATTGGTCAAAAAGACCAATTCCGCCCCCACGATGCCACGACGGACCCCACGACTTCCTACCTGCATAAGGACACGAAAATAGGTCAAAAAGAGGGCCGAGCCACGCCTATAAATAGAGTTTTTCCAATGTAAATTAGGATCTTTCATTTTTTGTAAATTATCTTAGCTTTCCCCTTGTAATTCCTCTCCATCTCCTCCATCTTCTTCAAACCTCCATTGAAGCTCCTTCAAAGCTTTTCTCGAGGAATTATCAAGGTTCGTCCTTAAGATTAGGTCGTCGGCTGCAGAGTAAACAGGTTCCCTGAAAGGGATTTTTGTATCTCCTTTTATCTTTCCTTGTTTGTACTCTTTGATACAGTTGCCGAACTTAGCTTATTGTATCTTGTGACATTTATCTTCGCCTTTAATAATAATTTAGCTCTTGTTTTGTTCTATGATTATTTGTCTAATCTCTGTCTTACGCTTTATTCAATTGGTTTAACTCATTCAAAAGCCCCAAAATCTAGTAGGCACATATTGCGAGCTGAATCTGACCTATTCAGAGCCTAGGAGATTGACGACCTCTTAGTTGATTAAGCGCCAATTTACTGAGCCTTAGACCTAGTTTCGGCCTTAGGGAATCACGCGCTAGGAACTTCAGGAGGGTAAGTAGGGTTAATCGCCTTGAATACAAGTGACTCAGATTAGGTTTTTAATCAATAGACCTAATAATCTATCTTCATTATTATCGTTCATACCATGTTCCTTCGGATAATTGCATTAGTGAAAGATCAATTAGGAGTAGTTTAACTTAATTAGGGGTAGAGTAACTTAATTAGGCATAGAATAACTTAGTTAGAATCAGATAACTTAGCTAGGATTAGTATAATTCAACCTAGGAGTAGATTAACTTAAACAAACAAACTCAAAACCCCCTAAGCCTAGATAACACCTGAAACCGAGTAGCTCGATACTTGCAGAAATAAATCCTGTGGACGATAACCTGGACTTAACTAGAAATTTATTACTTGATAACGACGGGGTACACTTATCCCTTAGTGAGTCTTCATCCCAACTTAGGTGAGGGCGCATCAAGTTTTTGGCGCCGTTGCCGGGGATTTATTTCTTCTGCAATATCGAACCAAAGGTCGATTTGTTAGTTTAGGCATTCCTTTGTGAATATCTCTGTGAATATCATCTATACTTGTTTATCTATATTTGTTTATAACCGTTAATACTTGTTTATATTTATACTTGTTCATATTTATACCTGTTTATACATATACTTGCTTATACATACACTTGTTTATATACGATTCTTTTTGTGAATATCCTTGTTTATATCGTTTATACTTGTTTATACATATACCTGTTTATACATACACTTGTTTATATACGATTCTTTTTGTGAATATCCTTGTTTATATCGTTTATACTTGTTTATACATAATTCTTTATACTTATTCTCTATACTTGTTGATATGTAATCTTTATAGCTTCTATACTTGTTCATATCTTTTGTATTTGTTCATAACTATATACTTTTACTTATCAACTTTTATGCTAGAACTTCACTTTTTCTCAGCATTCTCTGATCAATGAATTGGCAAGAAAGAGTCGAGTGGCAAGCTCAAAAGTTTACTATCCCATCAAGACAATACGTTCATGCCCTGGAGAATGAGGCTTCCAATCCCTCCATGGCCGAGTTAAATAAGAAAATGGATATCTTGATGGCGAAACTGAGCCTCAACACCAATGAAAGTGTAAGTTTTGTGGGTAATCACCAAAGGTATAATTCTAACCCCAATTCTTACAGCTTTTATGGTAGTGATTGGAGGAGACCTCAACACTCAAATCTGTCCTACGGGAACCCTAACATGTTGAGGCCTCCAAATAGGTTTGTTAATGAGCATAGGGAAAACGAATTGGGAATGTTCCCTTATGAACAAGCAAGCCAAGTTCCTCCACAACCCTCTAGCTCACGAGATGAGGTGCTGTCCCTTTTGAAAGGAATATCAGCCCGACTTACAATCAATGAGGAGGTTTGCAAGGACTTGAGCAACCAATTGGCTCAAATAAACCATGAGATGCAAGAGCACTCCCGAGATGCCCTCCCAAGCATAAAGGAAAACATAGAAATCCCACAAAGGGAATCAGCTCAAGCCATCTCTTTGAGGAATGACGAAAAGGTAGCACCAAGTCCATTGTCACATGCATCACTCAAGGTAAGTGAAGAACCGGAAGCGGTAAGCAACCCCGGTTCAAAATCTGAAATTCTAAATCATGTGATAGAAACAAATGATCAAATCGAAGCTTGTGTGTATCAACTACCTTTTCCTCAAAAGTTCGAAAAGTTTGGATTTACTCCTTGTTCAGAAGTTTTCATTCTCTTTGACCTACCAAGAGAATCCAAAAGGGAGCAAACCAAACTTTTTCATAATATGTTTAAATTCGACCTCCTGCTTTCATTAAACTTATTAGAGGCTCTTAATCCGTTTTGTAGGTACGGGTTATTTCTCAAGGAGTTCGAGTTCCTAACGCGAGTAGAAGCTTACACCTAGGAAGGAACTCCATGTCGAGCTAACCGACTATAAAGTAGCGCTTCTTGGGAGGCAACCCAAGTTTGGATTAAACTTTTTCTAGGTTTGTTTTTCTTTTTAATTCAATTATAGATTTCTGTTTTTAACTTTGGTTAGTAAGTTGTCTTCTCCACCCTAACTTTTTGCACATGCGCTTGATGGTTTTAGATGCAATGTTGGAACTTATTGCATATTTTAAGTGTGAGGAGGAGGGGTAGACAAACTTACAAAAATTTGTATAATTTTTAAATTTTTGTGGCGTCGTGTCTAGTTTAGTTTAGTTTAGCGTTTTCGGGTTTTATTTATGTTTTTGCATGTTTAGGACCTAAAACCGTGAACCTCCTTCGAATCTAAACTTCGTGATTTGTCCTTGAGGGCTGAGAACCGAATCTAAGATTGCATGACAACTAGTTTAGGTGTAGGACACAACCCTTGTATCTGTAAAAGCATGAGCTTAAGTTTGCATTTAGACCCTACTTTTGAAGAAATGCTAAAATCATTACTTATGTAGATAACTTAAGAATTGAAGGCATGTGATGTTGAACTTGAGTTTGGGGAAAACTCGTAAACACAAAATTGAAACCCAAAGAATTGTGAGTTGAATTTGAGCCTAAGAGCGAACATCAAAAAGCTCTTTTTCTTGACATTTTTGTGTGAATGCTTTGACTTGTGGAAAGATTACAGATTTTGCACCTAATACTGTGTTGAACCTACATGCAATGATTTGAAATGATAAACGATGAATCAGCCTCATTAGAATTAACCCTTTTTCTTTACCTTATTTTCTCTTTTTCATCCACTCTATGAAGCCCTTTTGAGCCTATATTTTTGTAGTTTATAGATTTTTCTTTCGTTCTAACCTATTTTTGCAAACCACAACTTGGTTTGCTACTTAACCCAAAATTTTTGCAAAGCTCAAATTGAGCCTTTGTTTTCTTCTAGCGCTTTATCTTTGTTTATGGCATCAAAGTAGCAAGCCAAAAGGCTAAGAAGTGAATGAGCATTACTATCCAAAAGGAAAAGAAAAACAGAAAAAGAAAAGAAAAGAAAAGAGACGAACAAAAAGGGGAGAACTTCGTTCCCCAGTTCTTAAAATCAAAACGTCTCAAAGAAAAAAAAAGAAAAAGAAAAAAAAAATTATGAATAAAAAGCTCGGTCACTTCATATTTACTAAAGCCATTTGAACTTTGTTTTTCTAGCGCTAGAACTATTAACCCTTGTTGTACCTTTAACCCTCTAACCACATTACAACCCAAATTCGAGGCTGTTTTTGATATCATCGGAGTCATATAGCATAGTAGAGGAACTCGGATGAACGTGCAAAATCAACGTAATCCTAAGCAAGAACATAAGCCGAGAGTAAACACTTTAGCCACCAAAATTGTGTGAATTGAGTGAACTACCTATGGTGAGGTGTTTTACTTAGCGATCCCCTCAAACTCGTTTAATTGAACATGTGTCCTTTTGCTTAAAACTATGGCCTATGATAATTGAAATGCGGCTTTTGGATATCGTGTCTCTACTTTGTATTTCCGAATGCATGTAATTACAGATGCTCGAAATTGTATCAAGCACCTAGTCAAACCGGGAGGTTTCTAGCTTGCTTGTGATTGCAGGTTTAGTTTTTTTAGTTTACTTGGGGACAAGTAAAGTTTTAAGTGCGAGGAGGTTTGATAGGGGTCAAAAACCCCTATCTTTGGGTACGGTTTTAGGACGGGTTTTAGCATTATTTAGTTAATAAGCGAGCATTTCTCGCATTTAAATGCTTTTGTATGAGTTAGTTAGGAATTGGAAACGTTTTATTTATTTTTCGTTGTTTAGGCTCATTTTATGACCAATTTAGGCAATTACGGCCAAAATAGCATGCATAGTATAATTCCGTTATCTTGTGAAGCTAATTGGTCCGTCAAAAGTCGCACCAAACGAAGCGTTTGCTCAAAATAAGCGATTGGCGGGTCAATTTAGCCTTTGGACTAATGTTATCTGGAGTTTCTATACATGCGCAGGTATAAGTTCGGACGAAAAAGGCATCGACGGCAGTCGGCAAGCACACGGGGGCATACCGGGCAAGAATGCTCGACGAGCGGGCCTCCGTAGGCCATGCCTGCTCGCCGAGCAGGCCATGTCTGCTCGCCGAGCAGGCCACTAGAGGCCTGCTCGCCGAGCAGGCCACCAGAGGCCTGCTCGGGCGAGCAGGATGCCTGCTCGCCGAGCAGGGCGCTGCTCGTCGCGAGTAGCGCCTGCTCGCCGAGCAGCTCGCCCTGCTCGGCGAGCAGACCTGCGGGAATTGGTCAAAAAGACCAATTCCGCCCCCACGATGCCACGACGGACCCCACGACTTCCTACCTGCATAAGGACACGAAAATAGGTCAAAAAGAGGGCCGAGCCACGCCTATAAATAGAGTTTTTCCAATGTAAATTAGGATCTTTCATTTTTTGTAAATTATCTTAGCTTTCCCCTTGTAATTCCTCTCCATCTCCTCCATCTTCTTCAAACCTCCATTGAAGCTCCTTCAAAGCTTTTCTCGAGGAATTATCAAGGTTCGTCCTTAAGATTAGGTCGCCGGCTGCAGAGTAAACAGGTTCCCTGAAAGGGATTTTTGTATCTCCTTTTATCTTTCCTTGTTTGTACTCTTTGATACAGTTGCCGAACTTAGCTTATTGTATCTTGTGACATTTATCTTCGCCTTTAATAATAATTTAGCTCTTGTTTTGTTCTATGATTATTTGTCTAATCTCTGTCTTACGCTTTATTCAATTGGTTTAACTCATTCAAAAGCCCCAAAATCTAGTAGGCACATATTGCGAGCTAAATCTGACCTAGTCAGAGCCTAGGAGATTGACGACCTCTTAGTTGATTAAGCGCCAATTTACTGAGCCTTAGACCTAGTTTCGGCCTTAGGGAATCACGCGCTAGGAACTTCAGGAGGGTAAGTAGGGTTAATCGCCTTGAATACAAGTGACTCAGATTAGGTTTTTAATCAATAGACCTAATAATCTATCTTCATTATTATCGTTCATACCATGTTCCTTCGGATAATTGCATTAGTGAAAGATCAATTAGGAGTAGTTTAACTTAATTATGGGTAGAGTAACTTAATTAGGCATAGAATAACTTAGTTAGAATCAGATAACTTAGCTAGGATTAGTATAATTCAACCTAGGAGTAGATTAACTTAAACAAACAAACTCAAAACCCCCTAAGCCTAGATAACACCTGAAACCGAGTAGCTCGATACTTGCAGAAATAAATCCTGTGGACGATAACCTGGACTTAACCAGAAATTTATTACTTGATAACGACGGGGTACACTTATCCCTTAGTGAGTCTTCATCCCAACTTAGGTGAGGGCGCATCATGTCTCCCGCTTGATCGTCATCAGCCTTATGCTTCAAGTAAGCATAAAATTCTTGGTAGGGAGCACCATCCATTGGGTAAGGGGGTATCGGTGTATCAAGTACATACCCTTTCTTCTCAAACTTCAAAAGAATTTTGAGGTTACGAAACCAGTCGGTGAAGTTTGAACCGTTCAACTTGCTATCGGTAAGAATGTTTTGCAGATTGGTGTTAGTCATGATTTTAAGAGTGTTTAATTAAACCTGAGAGTGAGAAAGAGTAAATGTACGTTATTCATTTGCTTTAAAGTATATCAATCTAAAACTATAGGCCTTTTAGTTTATTTTAGACTGCTCCCACTATTTTTCCAAATTAATAGCCCTCCATATTAATTCGAAGAATTTCACAAATCCTTTAGTGAGATAGGATCCTAACTCCTGAGATTTCGCCTTGAGTTTGCTCAACAAGCTAGTCTCATTCGTTAGGTAGATTCATGTAATCAATCACATCTTTAATGTGATTCCTAGGTTATTGGGTTACTAACCACATTAGTAACTAATATGCTATTCATATTAATCCCAACCATATTGCCCATTAGTTTATGACAACATGAGTTTGCTCATCCAATTATCATAATCTAATTTAAGTATTACCCCATATTCATGAAAAATGTTTTTCGATAATCCAGGTGTTACCGTAAGACCCCGAGCTTGAGTTTGCTCAACAACCCAAAGGCCCCCAATACAGCCGGCTGAATTATAATATTAGGGAGGGGCAACCGATTTTAATAACTTGCTTATTTACTTAACTTTTAATGAGGGATTTTATTTTAGGTCTCATAATCTAACTTAGTCTTGATTTGCTTTAGCATACATCAGACACATACATTGGCGTTATGGACATATTATCTAAATTATTTCGTCGAGCCAGAGACGGAATAAAAGGCCAAACCTAGGGAAATACTAACTATTACATATTTTTCTTTAGGTCCTCCGTCTTCTCCATGGCGCCTTGAAATTACATATTAATTTCTATTCTACTAAAGAAAACTTCAATTGAATTGAAGGGAATTAGATGAGAGGAGAAATTACAATAGATAGTAGAAAGGCAGGACTCGCAGGCCCTATTTTAAAAATACCAAAAGACTAAAAGAGGGTCCAAATATGTCCATAACTCCAAACATGCATAGACTCAATTAAATAAATTTAATTGGTTGATTACATAAGTATTTTATGTAATATTTAGGTTAATCACATTAACTCATCAAATTAACTTTCATCCAATTTTACTTCTAACAGTTTCATATCTTCTATACAAAACTTTAATTATGCACGTCCCAATTATTTTGATTTCAATTCATTTAATATTTTGATTTACAAATAGGTAAAACAAACTTTTAAATAATTTTTCATTCGATAATCAAAACAGAAAACTATTAATTTCTGAAACATATATATATATATATATATATATATATATATATATATATATTCAAAACTGATTTTAAACGATTTAAAAACAAGTGGGTCTCGGGCCGGCCCCGAGGTTGGGCTGCTGCCAATGATCCGCCGCTGCCTTGCGGCGGCGGCGGCCAGGCGCCAGGCACCACGCGCGGTTGCTGCTGCACGGCAGCAACCGCGCGACAGCAGTCGGGTCGCGCCTTAAGGCGCGACCCGTGCTGCTGTAATTTTTTTTATATAATTATGAATATATATATATATATATCAGTTTTAAAATGGTTTTAAAACAATTTTCAGAAACTAGGAAAAACTATTATAGATTTTCCGTTTTATCTTTTAGAATAAATAAAACTGAGTTTATCAATCTAACCATAAAACTAATAGATTTTATCATAATGATTATCAACCAAAATTATTAGGAACATGTGCATAATTTAATTTAATTAACAATTAATTAAAACTTATTTATCTTTTAGAACTAATTAATCAAAACAGTTTTGTTAATTAACCTAACTATAAATATTTATTCAACCTGATTGAAAAACTACTAAATTTTCATATATGAAATAACGGATTTAACGCATGCTCTGATATCACTGAAGGAAAATAGGCTAACGTATAGCACCAGAAATATAAAAAATTTAACCTATTTCCATTAACCCCAAGATCCGTTAATCATTATTTCATATAAAGAGGGATAAAAGAAATACCTTTCAGAAGTTATATCTACCGTTGCAAACGAAGTGCCCACAACTCTTACTTCGAGTTCCCGAGCACAAAACAAAACAATGGAAGATCAAGTTAGAATCAACCGTTTAAAACAACCAAAGTAGATTGTCTCTAATTAATCAACACAAGATCAAGGATAAAGAGAAAGAGATGAAAATCAATTGAACGGAAGGAAGCGGTGGAAAATCTCGTCCTCGAGCTAGGGGTCGAAATTCTCTCTCTATTTTCTTAGGGTTGGATTTCGAAAATCCTATAGGGGGTATTTATAATCTTTCTTGTATCTAATCCTTAGTTAGATAGAATTAGGTTATTGAATAAGAATTCAATTCGGAATAGAATTCTTAATTATTATCTATTGATATATCTAAATATAAAAGATAATGATAATAATCTTATTGGATAATAATAGGAGTAATATAATCTAATTAAAACTCCTAATTTATTTATCCTTTAATTAATTTAATTCATAATCCTAATCTAATTAGGATTAATTAAAATCAAACTAATCATTTATGCATCACCATGCATAAAATCGCCCCCCTTGAGTAATTGGGCCTTATTGGGCTCAATTGGGCTTCCATTAATTAATTAACATCTGTCTCTCTTTTGGGTTCCAAGTCTTATGTGTGACCCATTAGGTTCTTATTGCTTCTAGCCGTATGCAACTATTAAATTAATTTTCAAAGAATTATATTTAATCTTTTGCATAACGGAATGATGTACAAAGTATGTGATTAGCAAGTCCGTAATCATTCCCCTAGAGCTATAAGAAGACAGGTTGATTCTGTCGTTGACCTTTCCGTATTAGTTACGGTATAATTCGATCCTTTATCAACTACGTCCTTGAATTGAATCTTATGACTATGGGTAATGTCAAGTCACATATAGCGAGACATTCGTTTTACTTGTTCTGGCCGAGTCAAGTCCAATTAGATAGGTTAAGAGAAATTCGTATTTCAATCTTAAGCTATCACCTTGCAAGGATTTAGAGTCAAGTCTTCCACAAGCGATCCATGGACATATCTCCCATTTATCGGGAGTGATAAATGCTCAATCCAATGTATAACGATCCCGCAATCACTTCTTCTGATACCCAACGTCTGCTGTTCACACCCCAGAGTCATCTCTGTTAAGGATCGTGTTACAACAGGATCAAAGGGTCACATTCAGTAATCCAGAATGACCAATTAACATTCCTTTGAGTCTGAGGATTATTTATACCTATTAATACAAATGAGATGAACATGTGACAAGGATGAATCTACCCATCCTGTTATCTCAAGTCGGGTCCCCAATCCTAATGAACTACTTTTCATCGGATCCATGTAACTGTCCAGATATCTATATATATGAAGCTTATGAGATCAGCTTTCTGTCGGACAGAAGACATTGTTACATGCAAGTCTCAACAGTGATATGTCAATCCTGAACATATTACTTGACTTGGGGTGGTTTTAAGTTTATTAGTTTATTACAAAGTTTCATCTCACTTCATGCTTGTATGAACACTTTATAATCACTTTAAACAAACTTACGGATTTCCTTTTATTAGACTTTATTTAGTTCTTAAAAGGGGATTGCCTTTATATAGTTATAAAACATATATCTCATTAAAACAAATGATATAAAGAACACTTCATTTACATTAAGTTTGTATCCTAGAACAATTGTCTTATAGGACACTAAACCCGAACAACTTTCACTAGTGGTACTGTTTTATTCCGTAACACTTTTTCCTCTCTAGCCAAGATTGCTACTGGTTCTTCTTTATAAGTCAAATCCTCTGAAAGTTCGATTGATTTCTATCCACAGTTCGCTCCCCGTTTCCCAAGGATCACTCTTCAACACAAATTTATTTATTTCTCCTACTTCAAACACGTAAAAATGTAAAACTAGACCCATAAGGTAGGGTAAAAGTTTTACGCATTTACTTGCACAGGAATTACCAAAATTACGGACCATCATATGACACAAAATTGATCTTAACTTGACTAAACAACGCTAAATATTATTTGACAAGACTGGAAATGTAAACTATTTAAAATGCAATATTACTTGTGCTACAATTGGTGTTTGTAGCGAACACCCTGTTTTTGCTTCTATTGGCTTGGGGGGTCCTGGAAGTGGACTGTGTCAACCTTCCTTGTGTGGTCATTCTCGAGATAGGGTTTTAATCTTTGCCCGTTCACCTTGAAAGGTTCATGACCCTCTTTGCCAATTTCGACTGCTCTATGTCCAAACACCTTGTTTACCAGATACGACCCCGACCATCTTGATTTCAGCTTTTCAGGGAACAGCCTGAGTCTCGAATTGTACAAAAGAACTCTCTGTCCTTCGTGAAACGTCTTCGTATGGATTTTTCTATCGTGCCACACCTTGGTCTTGTCCTTGTAATTTACTGCGTTTTCATACGAAAACAGCCTGAATTCTTCCATGTCACAGAGTTGCAGTCTTCTTTGGTCTCCCACAGCATGTTGCTCAAAATTCAAGAAGGTTAATGCCCAAAAGGCCCTATGTTCCATTTCAACCGGCAAATGACAGGACTTGCCTTACAATAATCTAAACGGGGACATTCCAATGGGTGTCTTATATGCGATCCTATACGCCCAAAGAGCACCATCAAGCTTGTTTGCCCAGTCTCTCCTAGAATTGCCAACAGTTTTCTCTAAAATTCTTTTGATTTTTCGATTCGAAATCTCAACCTGTCCACTAGTTTGTGGATGGTAAGGTGTGGCAATTCTATGAGAGACTCCAAGCTTGCCCATCAGCTTCTCAAATTTAGCATTGCAAAAGTGGGTTCCTTGATCACTAATGACCGCTCGTGGGACACCGAATCGGGCAAATAGCCTTTTCAGGAATTTTACAACCACACGGGCGTCATTGGTGGGACTAGCCATCGCTTCCACCCACTTGCTTACATAATCGACAGCCACTAAGATATATTTATGCCCAAAAGATGTAGGGAATGGTCCCATAAAATCTATTCCCCATATATCAAAAATCTCACAAACAACTATGTTGTTTAGGGGCATGGCATTTCTAGCCGAAATGTTACCTGTTCGTTGGCACTCATTGCAAGTGCGAACAAACAAGTTTGCATCTTTAAAAAGTGTTGGCCAGAAAAAACCTGATTGAAGTACTTTGGCTGCAGTCCTACTGGCGCTATGATGTCCTCCTGCTTCTTTGTCATGACAATGGCTCAGAACAGCCTGTCCTTCCTCGTGAGAGATGCACCTGCGAATAATTTGGTCGGTGCATAGCCTGAAGAGATAGGGCTCTTCCTAAAAATAATATTTAATTTCTGCATAGAACTTCCTCCTTTGGTTAGTGGACAGGTTATGAGGTTTAAGTGAACTGGCCAGGTAATTGGCGATGTCTGCAAACTATGGAGCAGGCTGTACGGTATACAGACGCTCGTCTGGAAAATTCTCCAAAATCTCTGGTTGTTCCTGGTTGCCTTGGTGAGAAATTCTTGACAAATGATCAGCTGCTACATTTTCCGTTCCCTTCTTATCCTTAATTTCGAGATCGAACTCTTGAAGCAAGAGTAACCACCGTATCAATCGTGGCTTTGCATCCTTCTTTGTGAACAAGTAGCGTAGTGCAGCATGGTCTGTGTGAACAATGACTTTTGACAGAACCAAATACGGGTGAAATTTGTCGAAAGCATACACTACAGCCAGGAGCTCTTTCTCGGTAGTGGTATAGTTCCGTTGGGTCTTGGTTAATGTTTTGCTTGCATAATAGATAGGCCTGAACTTCTTCTCAATCCTCTGCCCAAGAATAGCTCCCACACATGTATCGCTAGCATCACACATCATCTCTGTAGGAAAATATACAAGCCTAGGCATAGCGGAATAATAAAATTTTATCTATTTCCCTTTTCCAAGATCTGTTAATTGTTATTTCATATAAAGAAGGATAGATAGTAATACCTTTATTGATGAACTATCTACCGTTGCAAACGAAGTGCCCACAACTTGCTATTATCAACTCGTGAACCACTAACATTTGATTCAACACAAAACCAAAAGATAATCAGTGATCAACCTTCAATGAATAGCAATCGCAATGATTGCCTCTAACAGAAATCGATACGAGATCAAAGAGGGAGTAAGAAATAAAGTAAATTAGCCGAGATGAAAGACGGAACGATTCCTCCTCTCCTATTTTATGTGTGTCGAAATTTAGGGGTTAGGGAAGTCTATTTATAGACTTTTCTTAACCCTAATCCCAGTTGTGTTAGGTAATTAAATAATTGGAATCTTATACGGAATAGGATTCCTAATTTTTTTTTTTTGGTAAGAAAGGAAAGGAAAAAAACAAAACCAACAAAAAACCTACACCGGGATCAGTCTAGGAAGGCTGACTCCAATCCTATCCTCTAGGAGAGAAGGCAAAAGAAAAGAAGGAGGAACAGGTAGGGTAGAAACACCTAACATTCTCCCATGCCCAGTAGCTGCTAAGCGATCCGCCACGCGGTTTTGCTCCCTAAAAATATGGGAGAAATTAAGATACTCAAAGGCAGGACGAAGCCTCAAAATAGCTTTGATGAGATTCTGGCTCTTCAGACAAACAGTCTGGCTATCTGAAATCCTGTTAATAGCCTCCAAATTATCAGATTCCACCGAGAGCTTTTTAACACCCATGCGAATGGCGAGTTTAATACCTGACAAGATACCCCAGAGCTCCGCAGAAAAGGAGGAGCCCGTCCCCAAGTTATGGGTAAACCCCGCCATCCAATTGCCACCAGCATCCTGAAGAACTCCTCCAGCAGCAATTCTGCCATTGCTAAGACAGGAGCCATCAGTATTCAACTTAGCAAACCCTTCTCTAGGCTTACTCCAGCCAACTAGCAGGATCTCTTTATCCGGGGAGGGGTGAACAAGGGAATCTCTTTCAAAGCTTTTAGTAATAACAAAGAGCTTCTTCGAGAACAAAAACAGTAAATCAGGAATAAGGACAGCCTTACCCGCAAATAATTCTTCATTCCTCCACTTCCAGATTTGGTGACAAGTAATAGCAAAGAGGATGGCACCGTGCTCCATGTTGGCCAGCAAGTTCCCCTTGGCTCCTTGAGAGAACCAGTCCCCTTCAGAAAAGGCCATGAAGGAAGGGAGGATGTGATGAGGGAGGATCCCTTCCCAGATCTTCTTACTATTTGGGCAATCCCTCAAGGCATGGCACAAGGTTTCCACATTGCCTCTGCATCTACTACAGGCACTAGACTCAGTCAAGTGCCTTCTGTGCCTATCCGCATTCGTAAGGAGCCTGTCTTTGATACCCAGCCAAAGGAAGCTCCTGATACGGTAAGGGATCTTGAGGGACCATATGGACTTCCAAATCTCCAAGGGAGGATCAGCCCTATTAGGGGTAAAAGCTTCATAGGCCGATTTACAAGAATAAGTACCATTATTCGTCAAGGCCCAACAATGTCTATCCTTATCCTCCTCTTGATTGCTAATCTTCACTCCTCTAATGTTAAGAAGGGTCTCCAGACTAAAGAAAGAGTCGAACTTTGACCAGATCCAGTCTCCCTCCGAGTCCACCACATCAGCAATTTTCCAGGAAAGGAGATCAGCCGACGGAGGGGCATTACACACATCAATCAGCGGTTTATCACCAATCCAGGTGTCATACCAGAAGCTAATAGATCTACCATTACCCACCTCCAGGCCAATCCCCGTACAGAATTCAACAAACACGGCACTGAGCCCTTTCCAGAGGAAGGAACAGCTAACAACCCTCTCCTTCGGGCCACCAAAGATTCTATCTTTCCGATACTTCCCGCACAAGAGACGGACCCAAAGAGAGGAGGGGCATTGCCACATTCTCCAAAGAAGTTTCATTAACAGGACTTTATTATTGTCCTTTGCCTGCCTAATACCAAGACCCCCCTGTTTTTAGGCTGGCAAGCTTCCTTCCACGGGACCAGGTGAACCTTTCTCCCATCTCTAGACTCACCCCACAGGAAACGCCGATTTATCTTATCCAGGTCACTAAGGACAGGCTCAGGAAGCTTACAGGCCTGCATGATGTGGTTCGGAGCAGCGCAGTTAACTGACTGGATCAAGGTAAGGCGACCTGCAAGGGAAAGAGAATTAGCTTTCCAGCTAGCACACAAACCATTAGTTTTGTCCAAAATATCCTTGAAAGAGGCTTTGGAAACCCTGTCACTGTGAAGAGGAACCCCAAGATACTTCCCCAAAGAGTTCGTCAGAGGTATGCCAGAGAGCTCACTCAGTCTTCTGCACAAGCTATTGTCCATATTTTTGGAACAAAGCATACGGGACTTTTGGATGTTAACCTTCTGGCCAGAAGCCTCGCAAAAACAATCAAGGATATCCATAACTGTTTTAATTTGCTCCTCATTACCCTCAACGAAAAGCATGACGTCATCAGCAAAGAGTAAATGGGTAATAGGGGGGCAATGTCTGTTGATAGAAACAGGGTGGAGAGTCCCTTTGCACACCGCCTCTTGGATCAGGTGAGACAGTCTTTCCATGGCAATAACAAAGAGGAAGGGACTCATAGGATCTCCTTGACGAATTCCTCTGGAGGGAGAAAACTCATCCGACATGTCCCCATTGATCATGACCTGGAAAACAGGAGAGGAGATACACTTCTCAATCAAAATCCTCCAGTTCTCCGGGATGCCAGCTTTGGCTAAACTATCCAGAAGAAAGCTCCAGTTCAATCTATCATAGGCTTTCTCCAGATCCAGTTTGAGGGCCACAATCCCTTTCTTACCTTTCTTAATCTTCATAGAATGGACAACCTCCTGGGCAATAACAACGTTATCCATTAATTGTCTACCAGGAACAAAGCTCCCTTGGTTCTGGCTAATTATATCCGGAAGGATCTTCCGGATTCTATTAGCCACAATCTTAGTAATAGCTTTATACAAAACATTACAAAGACTGATGGGTCTCATCTGGAGGAAGGAGGAAGGCTTAACAACCTTAGGAATCAAGACAATGAGGGTTTTATTAACCGACCTGATATCGTTAGAGCCACCAAAAACACCTAACACAAAACTGTATATGCCCTCCTTAACAGTATCCCAGTGTTTATGATAGAAACTAGCGGGGATACCATCAATCCCAGGAGCCTTAGTGGACCCTATGCTAGAGAAGGCCAGATCAATCTCTTTAAGGTCAATAGGATGGAAAGCATCTTTAATAGCCTCCTCCCCCAAACGAGGAAAGGAAATACCAGAGTGGCCACTCTCCAAGTCCACAGCTTCCTCTCTAAACAGGTCCTTGTAGAAATCAAGGGCTGAGCGACGAATGTCTTCCTCCTCAAAAATCCACTCGCCACTAGCGTCCTTGATAGCATCAATCCTATTCCTCTGTCTCCTAATGATCGTAGAGAGATGAAAAAACCTGGTATTCCGATCCCCGTCTTGAATCCAGGCCTTCCTAGACTTCTGGAACCAAAGAAGCTCTTCCTGTCTAAGCACAGCTTCCAACTCGTTCTGGAGAGCTCTAAGGTGACCATTTAAGCTATGGTCGAAACGAGCCTCCAAGCAACGCTGAACGCCTTCCATCCTCCTCAAGAGTTTATTCTTCCTCCTGATAATATGGCCAAAGATGTCTTTATTCCAAACAATCACCTTCCTTCTGAATTCCTCAGCAGCGAGGAGAACATCAGAGTGGGGATGCCAATTGGTTTTCACAAAATTCCTAAAGTCGGGATGAGAATCCCAAGCCACAAGATATCTAAAGGGTCTGTTACCTTTCAGCCGGTTACCTTTGACCAAATTAATGAGGATAGGGCAATGGTCAGAGTGACGGAAGGGGAGATTCAACACCTTGACCTCAGGAAACCTACAGATAGCCGCAACATTAGCATACACCTTATCCAACCTCACAAACAAGCTATTTCTTTTCCAGGTAAATTTGTGGCCAGCAGCACCCAGGTCTGAAAGCCCACACAGATCCATACTACGCTTGTGGTTAAGGCACCGGTTCACATAATGATTACCCCCTCCTCTCTGATCACTTAAAAGGGCAATATCATTAAAATCCCCGGCCACCAGCCAAGCCTCCACCATGTTAGAGCTAATAGAATGAAGGATCTCCCACAACCTTGTACGATTAGAAAGAACAGGATCGGCATAAACAAAGGTAACAAAGAAATGTTTATTACCAGGGTAGCACACCTTACTATGAATGAACTGACAGTCCATACTAACAATATCAATATTAACAAGACCTGACTTCTAAAAGAGCCAAATCCCCCCAGCCCGGCCAGTAGCCTCCGATCTGACACAATTCCAATTCTTAAACTTTCTAACCACCTCGTCTGCTTTGGCTCCACTGACCTTGGTCTCTAGAAGAACAAAACAAGAGGGGTTAAACTGTTTAATAAGATCATTAACATGAATGCGGGTTGCCTTGCTCGTCGCACCTCTAACATTCCAAACAAAGAAATCCATCAGAAAGGAAGACTACTAACACAAGCCCAAACCCTAGATCAGGTATTTATTCGGGGCTCCTGAGAGCCTAGAGGAAGTCCCAGAAGGTCCCCTTTTAGCCCAAGAGTCTAACCCATTAAGGTTCTTCTTAGGTTTCACTTTAAGTTTCTTCATGTTCATCTTACTCACTCCTATAGCTTTTCCAATAGGAGCATCCACAGGAGGATTCAGAGAAACAGCCTTACTACTCGACCCTTCCCCTGTAGAAAGGTGAGACTGGGAGCTCCCTTTATCCTTAGCATCAGAGACAAAGAGGGGATTAATAGATTTACCCCGACTAGAAACAGGCTCGACCGATTCCAGACCAGGCATGCTCAAATCAATCTGTTCATTGGAAGGGTCCGATTCCCGACCTTCCTCCAGGGACAAGACACCGAACCTAGACCCCGAGCCAGAAGCTGAGACCACACCAGCCTCACTCCTCTTCTTGATATCCGGGGGTCTGACCTTGATCTCAGGGGCAATTTGGAGCGTAGTCATCTTCCGACTAATATCTGGCGGATGAATAGAACTAACATTAGCACTTGGCTTCCTTCTCACTGACCTCTTGGCCAGCATCCATGGCCCAAAACTCCTTTCTTCCCCCTGACTTTTCTCAGCTCCACCTATGATAGGTTGCATCAACTCCTCCGCCTCCTTCCTCTTCTTAGGACATCCCTCAAATGTATGGCCAAACATACCACATTCAAAACAGATATTATGTATACCTTCATATTCAATATGAAAAACCTTATTCTGAATACAGAATTGAGAAAGAAGAGGCTTAGCAAGATCAATATCAATACAGACCCTAGCAAACTTGCCTCTTACTGCCCCAATGGTAGTCTTATCGACATGGTGGACCTTACCAACCAGGCTACCAATCTTGTTCAGGAATCTATCACTATAGTATTTAAGAGGAATGCCTGGGAACCTAACCCAAGTAAGGATTCTGTTAACAGAGCAGTCATGGGGGTCAAAATTTGGGACCCAAGGTCTCAGAGCCAAAACATGATTGGAGATAATATACGGTCCACCATTGACCACCGCATTGTAATCCTCAGCCCTTGTGAATCTAATGACATAATAGTCATTATCAAGGTCAGTGATGGTAACCTTCCCTTTCTTAGCCCATTGAGCCTGAATCCTCTGGGCAAAGTAGTTGAAACTGATTCTTTTCCCCAAAACAGTGACAATTAATGCCAATTTCCACTTGGATCTCATGACCCGCTTGTCTTCTGAGGAAAGACGGATCCTAGGACACAAAGGGTTCTCAGACTGACCATCCTCAGAATCGGAATCGGAGAGAAAATCCCCATCATCGTTCTCAAAAGTATCCTCCTCCATCATGGGTTCCTCCTCCACCACCCCTAACAACTTATCCCTCCAAGAGGGAGCTCCCCCATCCTTTTGATAACCTTGGGCATGCTGGCCCTGAGTAACCCGAGTGCCTGGGGATAAAACACCTTCCATAGTTTATCCCGGAAGTAAAAGACTTAAGTCCCCCGGCACAAATGCCTGCGCGGCCTGCGCTGCCTGCGTGGCCTGCGCGGCAAGCACGGCCAGCGCGGCCTGCGCAAGCCGCAAAGAATACCCTGCTTGCGCGGCCGGCACTCCCAGAGCACCAAGCGCAGGACGCGTCCCCCCCATCACAACGTTCTGCTCAACCCCACGGTCCACAGCCGAAAACATCGGACCTTCTCCTTCCCCAACGCCAGACGCGGCAGCCGCAGAACCCTCCCTTCCTTGATCCAGATCGGCCACCCCAACCACCGAAACAGGCACCGAATTAACCAGATCCGCCTCCCCACCATCAGCCCACTCCGATCTACTACGATCCCTGGACCGATCCCTCGGTCTTTCGTTACTCCGCCGTCTACCCCGAGGAGATCCCTCCGATCTCCCATCATCAGCCGCCCAAGCCTCCTCCTGTACCAGATCTGCACCCAGCCCGCGCCCCGCAACCGGACTCGCCAGATCCAACACCGGCCTTCCGCCCGCCTTCACCGACCAATCCACCCTTCCCTTTGCAGTCGCCTTCGTCATCGCCACAGAGAGAGAGAGAGAGAAAAGGAAAAAGACTCGTATTTGGAGGAGTCTATTTTATTAGATATAACTAATTGAGAGAGAGAGAGAGAGAAAAAAAAATTGAGTTATAAAATTGATCATGTGTTTTAGAGAGAGAAGAGAGATCTGAAAGAGAGGAGATAGATCTAAAAGAGAGAGAAAGATCTAAAAGAGAGAAATAGATCTGAGAGAGAGAATATAGATCTCAAAATTCTCCATCTTCATAAAAATTCTTCACCATATCAACAGATCTGAGAGAGAGAAGATAGATCTGAAAAAGAGAAGATAGATCTAATAGGATTCCTAATTAGATAAATAAATAAACACTTTACTATTATCTAAATAATAACTAATTATATCTAGATAATTATTATTAATCAAATTAATAATTAATTAATGTTAGGGATAATTAAATAGAGTTTCAATCACATAAAACTTCTAATTAATATTATCAAATAATCTTTTAATTTAATTGATAACCATAATCAAATTATAATTATTAATCAAATTAATTTATCCCTAAATTAATGTAAATTTGGGCCCATATGTGTATGTCCCACTAATTACATTTTCGTCCTCTGGTTCCAAGTCCCATATGCGACCCATTAGGTTCTTTATTGCCACTAGCCGTATATATCATTTGAAATTATTCATCACGATTAATTCCAACATATATATAACGGAATACCGTCGAGAGCTGTTACTAGCAGAACCTATGATATTCCCCCAGAGCAATTAAGAAGTCAGGTTGATAACTGACATTAACCTTTCTGTATTAGGTGCAGTATAATACGATCCTTCATCAACTATATCCTGTCGGTCAATTCCTTATAACCATGGAATGTGTCAAGGTTACATATAACGAAGAGTCCGGTTTTACTTGTACAGGTTGAATTCACTCTGAAAGATAAGTTAAGTGAAATGTTTATTTCTACTTTTAACTGTATCACCTTGCAAGGATTTCAGTCAATTCACCACAAGCGGCCCTTTGGATATATCTCCCATTTATCGGGAGTGATGAATGCTCAATCTGACATTAACCATTCTGTAATTACTTCGCGTGATACCCAACCCTGCTCTCACACACCCTAGGCTCTCACCTATTGGATCGTGCTCGCACAGAATCAAAGTATCAGACTCCGCAATCCAGAATTACTAATTAATGAATGTTTGAGTCTGAGGATTAGTTATACCTACTAATACCGATGAGATGAACAGTTGACACATTAGATAAATCACTCCATTCTGTTATCTCAAGTCGGGTCCCAATCCTAATGAACTCCTTCATCAGATCCATGTAACTGTCTAGATATCAGAATATCTAAAGCTTGTGAGATCATCTTTCTGTCTCGACAGAAAACACTGTTACATGCAAGTCTCAACAGCAATATGCTAATCCCAATAACATATTACTTGACTTGGGTTCACTTTAAGTCTATCAGTCTATTATAAAGTATAGTCTCACTTCATGCTTGTACGAACACTTTATAACTACTTGAATAAACTTAGGATTACTTCCTTTGCGAAAGATTTGTGCCTTTATATATAGTTACATATTAATGCTATATATCTGATTAAACAAATGACCAAATAAACAATTTATTCATTAATATTAATATCCAAAACAATTGTATTTAGGACACTAAATTCCAACATTCTCCCACTTGGACTAAACCCAATTGTTTTTGAAACTAATACCAGAAGAACTAAGATGTTTATCGTGAGCTCTTTGTGGTAACGGCTTGGTCAATGGATCTGCAACATTGTCCTCAGTGGGCACCTTTTCTATTCTCACATCTCCTCTGGCTATGATCTCCCTAATGAGATGATATCGCTTGAGATAATGTTTGGATGAATTATGAGACTGTGGTTCCTTTGCTTGTGCAATGGCTCCACTGTTATCACAGTACAGAGTAATGGGATTTACAATGTCAGGCACCACTCCTAGTTTTGTTATGAACTTTCTAATCCAAACAGCCTCCTTTGCCGCTTCTGCAGCTGCGATGTACTCTGATTCAGTCGACGAGAAAGCAACACTTCCTTGTTTGGAACTCTTCCAACTAACTGAACCTCCATTCAGGATAAACTGGTATCCTGATTGGGATCTGTAATCATTTTCATCAGTCAGATGACTAGCATCTGAATATCCTTCAATTTTCAATTCTCCTTGTCTATATACGAGGAACATGTCTTTAGTTCTTCTAAGATACTTAAGAATGTTCTTGACATCAATCCAGTGATCAAATCCTGGATTCCCTTGATATCAGCTCATCATACTCAATGTGAATGCCACATCAGGTCTAGTGCAAAGCATAACATACATGATCGAACCAACCGCGCTAGAGTAAGGAATTACAGCCATACGATTCTTGTCACTGTCCGTTTTAGGACACTGACCATTTGATAACTTGACACCATGGACCATTGGTAAGTTACCTCTTTTCGATTCATGCATGTCAAAACATTTTAGCACTTTGTCAATATATGTAGATCGGGATAGTCCGAGAAGTCTCCTTGATCTATCGCGATAGATCTTGATCCCTAAGATGTAGACTGCTTCTCCCAAGTCTTTCATGGAGAAATTACCCGATAACCAAACTTTTACTATTTGCAACATTGCCACATCGTTTCCCATAAGTAGTATATCATCAACATATAGTACTAGGAAAACGACTGAGCTCCCACTTGTCTTCTTGTAAACACAAGCCTCTTCTGAGTTTTGTTCGAAACCAAATTGTTTTATGGTTTCATCAAAACGCTTGTTCCAGCTCTTAGATGCTTGCTTGAGTCCATAAATGGACCTTTGAAGTTTGCAAACTTTGGTTGCATCCTTCGATGTGAAACCTTCAGGTTGCATCATGTATACATCCTCAAGTAGGTTTCCATTTAGGAAAGCTGTTTTCACATCCATTTGCCAAATCTCATAATCAAAATGAGTGGCAATTGCAAGTAATATTCTGATGGATTTGAACATGGCTACTGGAGAGAAAGTCTCGTCATAGTCAATACCTTGTTTTTGACGATATCCTTTCGCTACTAACCTTTCCATCCATGTCAGTCTTCTTCTTGAAGATCCACCTACACCCAATGGGTTTTATCCCTTCGGGTGGATCAACCAAAGTCCACACTTGGTTAGTATACATGGAGTCCATTTCAGAATTCATGGCTTCAAGCCATGCTTTAGATTCTGGACTAGCAAGAGCTTCTTCGTAGGTTTCGGGTTCATCGTCTAACACGGGAACCAGTTCGTCATCTCCCACTAGAAAACCATATCTAACTGGGAGTTCACGAATTCTTTGAGACCTACGAGTGGGATATGACACTTGTGTTTCATCTAGTGAAACAGGTTTGGGTTCAACTTCTTCCGCGTTTTCAACATGTGATTCCTCTTGAACTTCTTCAAGTCCAATGGCGCTTCCATTTTGTGTTTCTTCCAGAAACTCTTTCTCTAGAAACATTGCGTGTTTGGATACTATTACCTTTTGGTCATCTGGATGATAAAAGTAATATCCCATAGTTTCCTTTGGGTATCCAATTAAGAAACACTTGTCAGATTTGGGATCTAATTTATCTGACACAATACGTTTGACGTATGCTGAACATCCCCATATTCTTATGAAAGAGAAGATGGGTTTTCTACCAAAGAACAGTTCGAATGGCGTGGAACTGGCGGATTTGGTTGGAACTCGGTTTAAGGTAAATAGGGCAGTTTCTAAGGCATAGCCCCATAATGATTTTGGAAGAGCAGTGGTGCTCATCATGGATCATACCATATCTAGTAAGGTGCGATTTCTCCTTTCTGATACACCATTGTGTTGTGGTGTATAAGGAGGTGTCCATTGTGAGCATATTCCACATTCATTTAGATAACTCATAAATTCTTCAGAAAGATATTCTCCACCTCGATCAGATCGAAGTATTTTGATAGTCTTTCCTGTTTGATTCTCAACTTCATTCTTAAAGCATTTGAATTTCTCAAAAGCTTCTAACTTGTGTTTCATCAAATAGATATAACCATATCTAGTATGATCATCTATGAAACTAATGAAGTATCTGAATCCTCCTCTTGCTTGGACTGACATAGGACCACATAAATCTGAATGTATCAATCCTAGAGTGTCTGATACATGCTGACCTTTATTGCTAAAGGGTTTCTTTGTCATTTTTCCTTTTAAACATGACTCACATGTTCCCATCGATTCACAATTAATTGAGTCTATAAGCCCATCTTGATGTAGCTTAAGCATGCGTCTCTGGTTTATATGGCCTAAACGACAATGCCACAAGTAAGTTGAGTTATCTAATCTAAGTCTTTTGGTATCAATTGTGAAAGCAGAAACTTTATCATTCAAAACATAGATCCCATTTAATGATATTCCTGAAAAATAGAAAATACTATTTCTATAAAATTCACAACCATTGTTCTTAATTGAAACATGAAAGCCATCTTCTACTAGACAGCTAATAGAAATAATGTTACGAGACATATCCGGAACATACAAACAGTTCCTTAACACTACTACAAGTCCTGATGGTAGATGTAGATCATAGTTTCCAATTGCGAGTGCGGCAACCCTTGCACCATTTCCAACTCGCAAGTTTATGTCTCCTTTCTTCAATTCTCTAGTCTGTTTTAATTCCTGCATATTCATACAAATATAAGATCCACATCCGGTATCTAATACCCAAGATTCAGACTATGAAATTGAGTTAATTTCAATATAGAACATACCAGAAGTTGAAGCACCGTTCATTCCCTTCTTGAGAGAAGCTAGGTACTCATTAAAATTTCTCCTCCAATGCCCATCTTTACCACAGAAGTGGCATTCCCCTTTGGGCTTCTTGACTTGCTTTCCTTTGGCTTGGGCTGGCTTGCCTCCCTTGTTCTTATTGGGATATTTTGGATTGGGAAAATTCCCCTTCCTCTTCTTTGATCCCTCAATCACAAGAGCGGGTACCACTTTATCTTTCTTCACATTTGTCTCAACTGTCTTGAGCATATTGGAGAGCTCTTCAAGAGAGGTCTTTAAGTCATTCATTTGGTAGTTCATGGTGAACTGTGAATAACTTTCTGGGAGGGATGTAAGAAGTAAGTCGACACTTAGCTCATGATCCATCGCGAAGCCAATACTAGAAAGTTTGGTAATATAGCCAATCATCTTGACACAATGTGTCATAACAGATGTGCCCTCTTACATCTTGCAGTGAAATAGCAGTTTTGATATCTCAAAACGTTCACAGCGAGTCTGTTTCCCGAACAGCTCTTTTAAGTGCATGACAATAGAATAGGCATCCATTTCCTCATGTTGCCTTTGTAGATCTGGTGTCATCGATGCAAGTATGATGCACCCAGCGTGTTCATCATCGGATTTATGCTTCTGGTAGGCATCAATCTCTTCAATGGGTGCATCATCAGCCGGAAGAGCGGGTATCGATGTATCGAGTACATACCATATCTTTTCGAACTTCAAAACAATTTTGAGGTTACGAAACCAGTCGACGAAGTTTGAACCATTCAACTTGTTATCAGTAAGGATATTTCTTAGATCGGTTTTCGACATGATTGTTTTTAGAGTACGAAAATTAATAACCTGAGAGTGAGAAAAAGGTGACGGATGTTATTCATTTGTTTAATTCACTTACAATTTAAATACGTTGGACTTTTATGTTTTTAAATTGCTCCCACTATTTTACCAAATTAATAACCCTCTATATTAATTCGAAGGATATTCACAATTCTTTTAGTGACATTAATGGTACCCTTTCCCTTCTTCTTTGGGTCCTCTTTGGATCTATCGCCATCCCCTTTCTTGCCATCATTTTGGATGAACCGATCCAATTTACCTCTCTCAATGAGACGCTCGATTTCCCGAGCTAACTCCCAACATGCATCGGTGTCATGGCCATTTTTCCTGTGATATTTACAATAATTTTTAGGATTTTTACCAGTATTGGTGTACTCCCCCCCTTTCGGTTCGGGGTATGAAATGCTCCGTTTGTGTTGACTGTTCTCGATCCACATAAGGACTTCACTTTTAGAAGCGTTGAGAGGTGTGAAAGAGGTGACAAACGTTGATTTGTTCTTAGAACCCCTTTGCCTGCTTCTAGAGGAAGAATCCTGATGCTTGTCTTTGTCTCTATCTCGATGGTGAGATTCGCCCTTGTCCCTTTTAGGCGATGACAGTGATCCTCGGCGAATGTCATCCACCTCGATAAAGTCTTTACAACGTTCCATCAATTCGGCCATACTGGTGGGTTTCTTTCGAATTAGATCTTCCTGCAAGCTCTTACAAGTGGTGTTTCTCACAAAACATTCCACTGCTACGGAGATATCCACATCAACAATTTGTATGCACAATTGGTTAAAAGTGTCTACATACTCCCGAAGGGATTTGTTTGCCTTCTGCTTTAACTCAAAAAACTTCCCTGATTTAACCACTAGAGGAATACAGCCGGCGAATTTAGCGCAAAATTCCCTGCTCAATTGATCAAAACTGTTTATCGAGCCTGGAGGTAGAGATTAAAACCACCCATAGGCTGGACCACCTAGCGTGGTGACAAACATCTTGCAGAGCACCGGCTCGGTGGCACGATTGAGTTTAAGCAGTATTCGGTATTTTCTGACGTGAGCTTCCGGATTGTCAACACCTGTGTATATAGCGAGATTAGGTATTTCAAAAGCTCTATCTGTTTCCTCCGCCTCAATCCAAGCTGCGAAAGGCGAATCCCTATTGGCGAACGGATTATGCCTGGCATTTTCCTCATTCATACGGAGTACCAGAGCTCTAACTCTATCATCAAAATTCTCCGGATCCGCCCTTGGGCGACCCCTTCATGGAGATCTGCTTAGAGAGGAAGAAGAACTTGACCCAGATGATGGATCTGATGGCGAACGCCCTCCTCCGCTTCCGCGTCCGCCTCCTCCTCCGCTATTACCTCCTCCGCCCCCCCACCTGGGGGAGCTTGCCCACTACCCCCTCCATGGCTTCCAGATGGGATGTGACCAACAGTTCCTGGGGGTGGCGGCGGTGGTGGTCCACTCAAATGGGGTGTCTCTCTTGGCCTTTTACTCCGTCTACGACCAGTAGATGGGGGCGATCGGCCACGACGGGAGGATTTCAGTCGTCGAGGCGAAGGTGATTTAGACCGCCTACCTTTCTCCTTTCTATGTTTTTTGTGTGTTCGCCCTTCGGATCCGCCAAAGGAGAGATTTGTCCGTGGGCGCCTCGGGATTTTGGACCCACCCAGATTTAACCCAGGATCCGTAGATCCGCCCGGAAGGGTTGAATCGTTTCTTTGACTTCCTTCTGCGCCATTAGGGAATAACTCCCGATTGATGTGACGTTCTCCACCTGCTGCCGTGGTAGTTACCATAGAATCCGTGTTGTGAGCTTGGAGAAATGAAGAACTTTGGGCGCCCGGTCCAAAGTTTAATAAGGGCCAAGATGATACAGTCGATGTGGACGCCATGCTCCAATGCGGAGGAAGGGTCATAAATGACCGCAGGCGATTTCCTGTCTCGGGCCCAAACCGTTCTCCGATTGCTTGTGCACACATATTGATGAAAGCATCTGGGTTCATACTACTTTTCGACGTGCGTTGCAGGAGTAGTTGAATCTGTGCGGCCAGCACTAGATGGTGTAACTAATGGTGTTTCAATCCCTGAAGAAGGATTCTGGTCTCCAGTTGTCATAGTTTTTTAATATGAACGAAAAACCCTTTGTTCGATCAAGGATTCCACGCTCACTGCACCAATTGATAACAAGCAGGGTAATTCTGATCAACTTCCGTCCCTGTGGGGGGCGTCGTTGGGTTCGACGGAGGAAGCTCCGATGCCAAAGTCAGTAAGATGAATCAAGGGAACAAACCGAATTGACAAAGGATGTAAGAATGTGTACCTCGATAGCCTAGGGATGTAGGCTATATATAGCTAGGAAGTCGTAACCTTCAGCAACTAGAAGGTCTCCATTAATGCTCCATTAATGGCGGTTACAGGTTACCTTTAACCTGGCGGTTAGCTAATTGATAGCTCATTAATGGTCTTTATGGCCGAGTCGGCGGTTAGCCGTTACTGTGGTGAATCAGGTGAAGGAGGAGATTCGCCTCGTAGGTTCGCCAGCGGATCTCACTGAATTGGACCGTGGAGATCCGCCATCCGGTTCTCCTTGCGGCGTTCTCAAGGTGAATATCCCTTTTAGTACTTGGGATAATATCTCAATGTTATCAGTCCATGGATCGCTTGTGGAAGACTTGACTCTAAATCCTTGCAAGGTGATAGCTTAAGATTGAAATACGTATTTCTCTTACCCTATCTAATTGGAGTTGACTCGGCCAGAACAAGTAAAACGAATGTCTCGCTATATGTGACTTGACATTACCCATAGTCATAAGATTCAGTTCAAGGACGTAGTTGATAAAGGATCGAATTATACCGTAACTAATACGGAAAGGTCAACGACAGAATCAACCTGTCTTCTTATAGCTCTAGGGGAATGATTACGGACTTGCTAATCACATACTTTGTACATCATTCCGTTATGCAAAAGATTAAATATAATTCTTTGAAAATTAATTTAATAGTTGCATACGGCTAGAAGCAATAAGAACCTAATGGGTCACACATAAACTTGGAACCCAAAAGAGAGACAGATGTTAATTAATTAATGGAAGCCCAATTGAGCCCAATAAGGCCCAATTACTCAAGGGGGGCGATTTTATGCATGGTGATGCATAAATAATTAGTTTGATTTTAATTAATCCTAATTAGATTAGGATTATGAATTAAATTAATTAAAGGATAAATAAATTAGGAGTTTTAATTAGATTATATTACTCCTACTATTATCCAATAAGATTATTATCATTATCTTTTATATTTAGATATATTAATAGATAATAATTAAGAATTCTATTCCGAATTGAATTCTTATTCAATAACCTAATTCTATCTAACTAAGGATTAGATACAAGAAAGATTATAAATACCCCTTATAGGATTTTCGAAATCCAACCCTAAGAAAATAGAGAGAGAATTTCGACCCCTAGCTCGAGGACGAGATTTTCCACCGCTTCCTTCCGTTCAATTGATTTTCATCTATTTCTCTTTATCCTTGATCTTGTGTTGATTAATTAGAGACAATCTATTTTGGTTGTTTTAAACGGTTGATTCTAACTTGATCTTCCATTGTTTTGTTTTATGCTCGGGAACTCGAAGTAAGAGTTGTGGGCACTTCGTTTGCAACGGTAGATAGAACTTCTGAAAGGTATTTCTTTTATCCCTCTTTATATGAAATAACGATTAACGGATCTTGGGGTTAATGGAAATAGGTTAAAAATTTTATATTTCCACTATTATACGTTAGCCTATTTTCCTTCAAAAGTATTATGGCACAGACATTCTCGGGAGGAAGCAACCTGGGAAAGAGAAGCGGATATGAAACACCAATACCCTCATTTGTTCACTTCTTCGGGTAAGTAAAATTTCGAGGACGAAATTCTCTAAGGTGGGGAGAATTGTCACATCCATGTCCTTAATTTTTTTTATTTATTATACCCCGAACCCTAAGTTATATTATATCCGTTTTAGGATTAGTCGATTAATTGGGTGTTACGAGTATAGTTTTGAGGGTAATTACACATTTTTATAACAATTATAAGTTTAGGGTAAGTTTTAAAAAAAATTAGATCTTTAGAGGACCAAAGTGAATAATTATCCACTCAAATCAAGGCCTATATATAGGATAAATTCAGAATTATTGATCATTTTGATCAAAACACTACCTTCTACATTGTTCTTTCTCCATTTTCTCTCCTTTCTCCTCCACCTTTAACCACCACCAAAAACAGGGCAACTCCACCGTTTTGGGTGTTGCTGGAGATCTAACCGTCCAAATCACCTCAAATCTTAACTGGAGACTCTATACACATAGAAGCAACTTCTGACTGGAGGGATTTTGATTCGGAGTAGTGTACAAAGAATACGGGCTAGGCAGATTTGGGAAAGATTTAGGGTTTTAGTGGTGTTGTTCTCAAATTTAGGCTAAAGTAAGTAACTATCAACTAGTTTTGGTTTGCATGTATATATATATGTATATTGAGCTATAAATTTCATGAATTTGGCTCCTAAGGGTTTTCCTAGAAATGATTTGAGTTTGTGTTCAAGTTTGAAGAAAATGAGTTCACAATGGTAATTTTTGGACTATTTTGATTCATACCTTGATGTTGAATTGTTTTTCTTAAGAGTTTGATTATGATTTAGTTCAATTGATGTTGAAATTGGTTTCCCTAAGGGTTTAAGTGTTATTTGGGTTCAATTGATGTTGATTGAATTTCATTAAGAGTTTGAATGTTATTTTGGTTCAATTAGTGTTCAATTGGATTTGTTTAAGGGTTTTAATGTTATTTTGGTTCAATTAGTGTTCAATTGGATTTCTTTAAGGGTTTTAATGATATTTTGGTCAATTAGTGTTAAATTGGATTTCTTCAGGGGTTCAATTGCTATTTTGGTTTAGTAAATGTTGGATTTCGATTTATTGATGATTGTAGTAAAGTTTGATCCATTTGATGAGAAAATGTATAAATTAAAGTTTGGTTGGATTTTGGGTAAAGTTTATATCCATCAGGAGTAGTCCGGACGGGTGGTTTGATATTTGAAGACTATGTTCAGTGAGGAACATGGTCTATGTACACTGTCAAAAGACCTAGTCGGGTATTGGCAACGAAGTGTTGGGTAAGACCAATACGGGATTAGGTATGGTTACGGAGACATCTCGATTATGTTTGCGTGTTGTGGATTGGTTTACGAGGGGATACTCAGTGATGGATACGATGTTGAATTTGATTCGAACTTTGTTTTTTAGTAAACGTTTATATAAGAATCATTACATTTTGATTAAGTTTGATTTGAGATTATTGATTAAACTTCCGTTTTAATTCGATGTTGTTTACAAGTTAATAAGTTTAAGGTTTGGTTTGGTTAAATGTTTTCACAAATGTATACGTATAGCTATTTTACGTAAAAACTAGTTTCTATAGTTGATAGTTGCTTACTGAGATTTTTGTCTCATATTTTCAAATGTTTTAATGTTTTTAGACGAAGAAGTACGAGGTACTGAGGAAAGTGTTCGATACTAGGGTGAGGATTGGATACGGCCACAACTGTCCAAGTCGTCTTCTAGGGTATTGTATACCATTTTGTACATGTAGACATAGGTTTGCTTTGTGCTTGTGATTGTTTAGGCACCCGAGTTGCCAATTTTGAACGGATAAAGAAGTTGTGGTATGCTGATATTTTGGTCTGAATGTCCAACTATGGTGTTAATTTATGAGATTAGGCAAATTAAAAGTTAACATGTTAGAATTGGAGTAATTGGAAATTATAAATGATTTTCGACCTTTTTCAAATGTAAAAGTATATGTAGAAAATGTTTTTAAGTTCAAACATGATTTGTAATTCTTAACATTTGATTGTGAGATGTTACTTCCGACTCGTTCACGTCTGTGGTAATGTCTCACTGTCATATCCGATTCTATTTTGGATCGGGTTTGACAATCAGGGTCTCTACCTCCCCGCAAACCAGACACACCGGAGAAGCAGCCAAGTGCCGTTTCCAACGGAGCTTGTTACAGAGAATAATAAAATAATATAGTACACAAGCCCATTAAGCAATATTAAAATAATAATATAGTACACAAAAACAGTTTTATTGTTTATCTTCTTCCTCTTCTTGGCATCTTCTCCGTCTCCGTCTGTGTTAATTCTTTTTTTTTCCGGCACCTCTCGCTCAATCTTCTCTCAGCCCCCATCAGCTTCATCTCTTCCATGGCTGGAGGGGCTCCTAGCCATGGCAGACCAGGGGCGGAATCACGCTAGAAAAACCTCTATTTGGGGTTTGCTAGCGGCCGGAGGGTCGGCTGACCCTCCCCGCCCCCTCTGGCTCCGCCCTTGACTCTTCTCCACTAACCCACTTTCCACTCCACTAACTTATTTCCAACACTTCCATGAAATATGATGCTGTAACTTATATATTAGATTGGCTAATTACCCAATTGAGTCAGCATAATTGATAAATTACTAAATCGGCACAATACTTCTAATGTTTCGCATATTTTGACGAAAAAGATACAATTGGTGAGAGAATATCAAATTCCATCTAAATTAAATGGTACAATTGCTGCTCACTATATGTTAACTTGTTTAAATTGGTCGATTGAATCTCTCAACTTTTTTTTAATTGGCCTATTACTCTAATGAATTTGCTTACAATATTTTTTTAAGTAAAGGCAGGAAAATCAGGGAAAAGGGAATCGATCTCGTCCCAACTAGGTTGGCACCAGAACCGAAACCCCATCACTAACTAACCATATATTATTAAATAAATGAAAATATAAAAGAATTACAAAGAAAGAGTATATGAATGAAAAAATGAATATCAACCAAAATGAAAGGAAACAATAAACTAATAAAATCTCATATATGAAGTTTTGCTAATGTCATTAAAGACTTGCATCGAACAAAACGACGGAGGTACACTCCACCACCGATCCAACGAAACTGATGCCCCGACACGTGATAAACAATCAGTGGTCGTTTTTCCCTCACGGAAACATGAGTAATAACCACCTCACAGGTACAAATGATGTCTAAATAGAGCAGCCAATCAACCATCAAGTTCCATAGAACCTTGGTTTTCTTTTGTTTCAACAAATTCACCGTTACCAGAGAGTCTGATTCGATCCAAAGAGGGAACCAACGCTTTAATGGCGTAGATCATTGCCCATAATTCCACGTTGAGGGCGTCACATGGAGCCAATTTTAGTGCAAAACAACTCTGGGGAAAACCACGTGACGTCCTAAATATCCTGCCTCCACCTGCACTATCCAAAGTCATTTACTTGTCTGTATTTACCACATCACCTCCTAAGAGTGTATGAGTTGACGCTGTCGACCTTGAATCCTGAAGTTTCTCAAAATCGGCAAATCCCTATCCATATTCATGAACCCAGTTTTTGTGAAGTCCGTGTCCCGGATGCCCTTCCAAACAATATGCAATGTGCATGAGATGTTCATAGGCACAACATTAAATATACAATCATTTCTAGATTTCCATATAGCCCATGTCGCATGAGTTACGACGCTCCTCCACAAATGTCCGACTTGGGTGCTAAAACAAAGATCAGCAGCCCGAGTGAGAAGGTTAAGTTATTGGAGTGCCAAGAATAGTGCGAAAAGAAGACTCAACTGCTCGCCATACCGGCTAAGCAAAACGACAAGTGACAAGAAGACGATCAAGGGTTTCCGGGGCCATTTCACAAGGATTACAACGTGATGCAAAAGAGAAATCGCGAAGGTGCAGCTGATCTTGAGTTGTTAACTTTCAGTGAATTGTCTCCCAACAAATCATAGAGCGTGATGGCAGTGCGAAATCCCCCCAAATGAAATCATGCCAATAAACTTTCTGTCCGCAGTCCTGGATAGCCTCGAAAGCACTTTTGACAGTGATTTTACTGTTTCGTGAGGGAATCCAGCAACAAGTATCACCTCGGGCCGGCGAGATGGATATTTTTTGGATTTCCGATGCAATCTCCTCATTTACTGGTAAGTCAATCTAACCCGAGGCATCCCTGTACCGGCGGACAATTTCATTCCTGAGCTTGCTTACAATGATTTATTGGTATTCTAAACTTGCTTAAAGTGTATCCATTTTAAATTGTCTAAAATCTATTTTTGTTCTGTTGGTGTATTTTGAGAGGTGATCCTATTTGTCAAATAGCTGTTAGCTGATTAATTTTTTGGTTAGCTGATTTGGCTAGCTGATTGCGTAAATTTGTTTAGTAAAACTTAGCCGATTACTAATAGTTATTTATGTAAAAGGACAAATAAACATACGGTAAAACCTTTATTTGAAGTTAAAAAAAAAGCTAACCGAACCAGCTTTTTCAAAATTAGTTTTTTTTAACCCAATAAACCTTTTCAAACATCTTTTCTCTCGAAACACTCATATTACAAATTTGACTAATTAAAACTTTTAAATGGCTCAACACCAGTTTACACAAGTTTAGAAGTAAATAGAATGTTTTTAAAATATACTAGGTTGAATTAATTCGGGATATAAAAGTTAGAACTAGCTGTGTCTTTGAATGTTAGGGGGCATATTTTAGTCCATATCCCAATTAGAGGGAGAGAACAGCACTTCTCTAGTCTTCGTATACGTAGACTCTCTCACTCGAGTGACATTTCTCTTCTCGCCTCCATTGCAGGTACGCTCTCCTCTCCTCATCTCAAACCTATCTTCTGTTTTGCCAATCTCTAATTATCATTGATCCATTTGTATCTCTACTCTTATTTTGCTGATTCCATTGCAGGAATGGCCAGAAGTCTAGGTGGATTTCTGGTGCTGCTTATCGTAGCATTGGTTTCTTCTTCCATTACTGCTTCGATCTTTCAACCGATCTCTGATTCTCACCGATCTGTTGCTTTGGAGCTCTTTGCACCAATCGACGGGTCCTTTCCAAGGTTCTTAATCCCTACTCCTCGGTTGCTTGGATACTTTTTGAATCAATTAGATTAATTATGTTTTTATTTAATTGTTGTATATGGCAAGCGTTGGAACAGTTCCATGGAGAAACAGTGGTGTGCTTCGTTTGTGCATTTTGTTTGATCTGAGTTTTAAATTTGAGATGTGGATGGAAGTTTCTGTGCGTAACCTGCTTAATTTTTTTTTATGACTGCTTGCGATCTATCTCTCTCTCTGCTTTTGGTGGCTATTTATTATTGTAACTTCTACCACTTAAGTATCTGTTATACGGAAATCCTGGTTTAATGTACATGTGGGTTCTGCCTGTCTGGTTACTGGACAAGAAGAAAACTTGATCTTGTGATCTTTGTTCATACTTATAGGTGATGTTTGGTACACTGGTTACTGTTCTATAATGAAGTTTAATCTATTATCATATAATTTCTCCAGTTTGCTCTAATTCTGCCATTTTTCATTATAATAAGGAAACAATGATCTAACTAGATGATGTCATTTATCAACAGCTTAGAAGAAACATACGAGGCTCTTCGGACATTTGAGGTTCTTGGAATAGATAAAAAAGCTGAGATAAGTGGGACTGCATGTAAATCTGTACTGGAAACCCTTGGTTCCTCATCTTCAACTCTGAAGAACTCATTCCATGCATTAAAAGTCAATGGAATGCTAAAATGCGAGATCAATGAGGAAGTTCTTGAGGTATTTATTTGATTTATCTCTTACTTGGCTAGGTGTGACCTATTTATTGAATAGTTAAAGAAGAATGTTCTAGTTCGATTTCTGATCGTGGGATTTACATTCTTTTAAAGGGCATTGTTTCAAAACTTCAAGCTGCAGTCAGCAGTGCAAGTACATTGCTTGACTTCTACTATTCAATTGGCGGTTTGGCACTTATTAAGGTAAGTAATGTATTGCAATACTAATTATTATAGTTATCCTAGGGTTGAGTCGAATTAGCTGGTTGGCGAAGAAGTGATTTGATTTTGATGATTTTTATTTCTTTGTCTGCATGGGAACATGAGTTTTTTTTTTTTTCAAACATGTTACGCTAAAGGGGTAAATTTGGTAGGTTTGAGGTCATAATACCCTTAGTATAAAATATTTATTTTGAATTGCGGTCTTGTATCATTTCTTGTACTTATTATAAGCTTTTACTAAAATTCATGGTTTATTTATTGTTTTTATCTGTAGGATCAAATTTCTAGAGATGTTTATCTTGGAGATGCTGAAGGAATTTTTCGCTCAATCAAGGTTGGTATTATATGCATTATTTGTGCAGTAAGGACCATCAGGACTACTTGTGCCTCTGTGGAACTAGTTTCTGATGTGGCAAGATTTGGGTTGGGGGAAATTCTTTTTTAGGTTGGGTACATGTCCCTACTCAGTGTTCTGACCAATTGTAGGTTGCCAAATCAAGAAATGGGTTTTACATTAATAAGTGTGTTTTGATTTATAAATAATAGAGTTTTATGTGAATTGAAGTTCTTATGTTAGCATACACTAATTTATGAGAATTAACTGTATATTATGTTATATCTTTTGTCACAGTTTTTTGTTTTAACAAATTATTGCAGGCTTTGAGTCAGAGTGATGGAAGATGGCGCTACAGTTCTAGTAATCCTGAATCCAGTACTTTTGCTGCAGGTAATGAGTTAATGGTTGTTTAAAAGCCACTAATAACATAATTTTACAACCCGTTTGCCTTTTCTTTTTTTCCAACTTAGAGGGGATACGCTATTGTTGCTTTCTGATTCCCTTGTAAACTGCATAGCTATTTGAAAGTTCTTAGATCATTCCCAAAATTTGGCAAAATGTAGCTATTTGTGTGTTTGCAAATGGTGATGGACACCGATGGACAACTTCGGAAATTCCATAGTAGAAATTTACATAAAAAGTAGAAAATTGTAGGCATTATATATATCTTTCAATGAACAAATCCTTAGTGCAATACTGAAGTCAGCTCTTGGATGTGGCATGCTGACTCAATTATTTCTGATCATCTTTTCAGGTTTAGCACTTGAAGCTCTTGCCGGAGTGGTCTCGTTATCGTCATCCGAGATTGATCAGAATCTGGTAATTGGGGATGTGTTTTAGCTTTTGCTTACAGCACTTTGAACTATTGTCAAGTGTTGAAAAACTATTTCAATGTTTGTTTTGTGGAAATGAAGCCAGTTCTGGTTGCTTTACTTATCAATATCGGAGTAGTTGCGTTCAAGTGGCTTTTATGATAGTATTTTTCTTCTTGTAAATGCTATAATGCTATTTAGATTTACTTTAATGATAAATATCTTTGCAGTGAGAATAACAAATGGAGTTGTTGTTTGTAAAGTTTTTACTGTTTCGTATTACATGCTTAATGCTTTCCTATTGTGGATCTCAGTGAGACATATTCAAAGCAAAAAATGTCAGCCCATCATATTCTTTCTGAACGAGCTTTTGTTTTAGGCATCCAAATAATTTTTTTAATCTCTTCATGAACTTCTCTTCCTAAAAGATGGTTTTGGCTCTTGCTTACATAACCACCAATATATCCAATGCTAAGTATTTTCTTTTAAGATTGTCTTTTACAATTTGCATATGTTCATTCCATTTCTGATCTACCCAGTTAGAAATACTTCCATGCGAACCTTCTCATTGTTATCGCAGTCTGTAAATTTCGTTGAATTTGGTTTGTTGCTTTAGTTTGGTTGTTTTTATATGTAATGAATTTGTCTAACAATTGCTTACTGCTAGCAGATTGGTACAACTAAAAATGATATACTGAAGCTGCTTGACAGCATTGAGAAGTATGGTACGTTCATAGCTTTCTGCTACTAGATGTACCTCTGTTAATGTCTTATCTTAGAACTTGTGAATAACTGGTCGTACACCATCAAATTGCAATTTTAGAATAAACTTTTGCTGGAAAACATAAGAATATGAATTTATGTAACAACCTATTAGAGCATCAGTAGCTTGCATTGTCACTTTGAAATTGCAATTTTAGAATAATTTTTTGCTGGAAAACGAAAAAATATGAATTTATGTAACATCCTATTAGAGCTTCAGTAGCTTGCATTGTCACTTTCACACTGATGCATTAAGAGGGATGGTGGGATTGTATGATTTTGGGAATCTGTTACTCTGCTTTTCAGTAATATTCTCATTATTTATTTAGATTTTTAATACTGTTTCTAGAGCTGGAGGTTTTTTTCTTTCAATCTTGGATAAAAGAGCAAATTGGCATAGGGTGTTTAAGTTTGTGTTGTTTGGGTGGGGTTTTCTTAAATACAATATGGTATCTTGTTCAAACTTTATTCGCAGCTTTGGTTGTACCTCACTGATTTAAAAGATCCTATGATAAGACATTTGGCCTGGTTGTAATATTTTATTTAATATTATTCTGAAACATGCTTACTTAGCTTTATCTCATTGTAGATGATGGCGCATTTTACTTTGATGAGAAACTGGTTGATGCACATGAACATCATGGCCCAATTTCAACTACATCATCTGTTGTTAGAGGATTGGCAGCTTTCGCAGCTGTTGCCCCAGGAAGTTTAAATGTCAGTTACAATTAAATGCACTGGTGTTCCTTTTGACTAGTTTTCTTTGGTAAATCTATCTAATGTTTGTTTGGCTTTTCAGCTGAAAAGCAACAAAATTGTTGGTTTGGCAAAGTTTTTCCTGAGCATTGATATTCCTGGTGATGCTAAAGACTTATTTAACCAAGTAGACTCACTGGCTTTCTTGGAGAGCAATAGGCAAGTCTTTAATTGCTGTAAACACTGGTGTGATTCATTTGTTTTATGTGGGGGTATATTTTATAATTGAGCTACGATCATGGCTATATGCCTAATGGAGGGATTTTCGAAATATAAGATGTAACCAATTCCATCTAAGGAATGCAGCTTTCTGTAAAAAAAGGAAAAAAAATCAGAAACAGCAAGAATTTGGAAGATATATATATATATATATATATATATATATATATATATATTTGAAGGTTTTCCTTAAACATATACTGATATAGCTTTTATATCCTCCTGAAGCTTTTTTTTAATCCATGTTCTCAGTGTTTCTGACAAAATCTGATAGTAGCTTATTTTCTTCTTTGAAATTATGATGCTAAACTTTTTCTTCGTGGTGCAGGGTTTCCATTCCTTTGATTCTATCACCTCCAGCAACTGTTCTTTCATTGACCAAGAAGGATGCAATTAAGGTATATCTTCACCCATAATAGAAATTTTGTGCTTTGACCTTTTGATTTTATTCATTTTCATAAAGCTGTTCGTTTGGAAGAAACTTCCCAGGCCTCTCATTTTTAGAACTGAACTGGGTTCTTTCTCTTTACATGATTTCTATTTGATTAATTTAGTCTTATTAGTGATCAGTTTTCCTTATAAATACTCTGACTTGCATAGCTGAAGTTTTTATGCATGTCTTCTATATTATTATTATTATATATGCTGCACTAGTTGCTACGCAGCTCAACTATATTTGTTATTATTTATTTCCTTACAAATTTCCAGGTTAAGGTGAATACTGTGCTTGGTGCGAATGGACCTCCTCTGACAGTAAACCTTGCACAAGTTTTAAGTTCTGGTGCAAAGGGTGCATCCATAACTGAGAACCAGGTGTGTTAGTGATTCAGTTGGCAGTTGTTGGGTGTATTTTAGTTCTCATATCTTTTTTTATTTTATTTTTAACTTCTATATATTATCCTGTCAATTGGATTTATTTTCTTTCAACTATGTTGCTTTCTTGTATTTTATGGCACAGGAACTCAAGTATGACCCTGAAAGTGCAGTCTATTTCTTGGATGCTTTCCCAGAGAGTATTGATGTTGGAAGTTACATTTTTGTTTATGAGGTAGTCTTGCTCGCTTCTGATGCATACAATGCCACTTTGATCTCTTACAATACATATAATATGACCATCCTAAATTCTTTTAGGTGGTGTTTCATGATCCCGAGCATAAAAAAGTTTATGCCACGGAGAGCCAAACTCGAGTTCCAATGTTTGTCACTGGAGTTGTCAAAATTGACAATGCTGAAGTTGAAGTACTTGATAGTGATCTTGGGACTGTTGAGGTCAAAACAAAGTATGTTTATATTAGTTTGACTATGTTGACTAAGATGCTTTATGCCTGTTAGATGTTGTCTATTGGATGCTGTTCATTGTGGCCCGTGAAACATTTTCCATAGTTTCATTTTTACCGATTGTGGTTGTTTCACTCAATTCTATATGATTGTACACTTCAATATTTGTAGGCTCGATTTAACTGGAGAAAATCTTGTATCATTATCTGCAAACCATCTCCAAAAGCTGCGCCTCTCATTTCAGTTGACAACTCCTCTTGGTCACTCTTTCAAGCCACATCAGGTTTACAGATATATCTTCAACTTGTGTTGCATCAGCTTGTGTTACAATTTTGTATGGAGTTAGTTGAGAATTTCTTGTCTCTGCAGGCAATTCTTAAGTTGAGACATGAGTCCAAGGTTGAGCATGTCTTTTTGGTTGGAAACTCTGGAAAGAAGTTTGAGATAATTCTTGTAAGCTATTCTTATATCTTCTTTCTTCTGTTTTGGTCTCTTTATCTCTCTATGCAGTTTTTTAGCTCATGACTGCTGCATGAAGTAAATAATTAGTTTTGAGTTCATGAACCTCTGTCTAACAACTTATGCAACTTAACTACCAGAGTTTAAAGTTACTATTCCAAATTTACTTTGGAATCCAGACGTCTTAGGGTGTACACGATGAAAATGTCTCTTTACTTGCAGTTGAGGGCCTTAAGGCTGAAGTTTTTCTTGCTTCATATTGTATTCAAGGGCTTTTCAAATTATTTCTGTACACCACTTTGGTTACTCGATGACAAACATATTCTATTTCCGAGAAAATGACATTTTCCCCCATATTTTGCAATTTTTTCATGTAGGATTTTCTTGGATTGGTTGAGAAATTTTTTTATCTGTCGGGTAAATATGACATTCAGCTTACGGTTGGCGATGCTTCCATGGTTAGTTTCCTTTTATTACCATGGTTATTTTAATAATATTTGTGATGCCCTTGTTCAAAGTATAAACATAATACACTCACATGTGATACGACCTGCCCCATGCTGTTCATCTATTTGTGTTCTTCAGGAGAATTCGTTCTTTAAGGCCATTGGTGATGTTGACCTAGATCTACCAGAACGACCTGAGAAAGCACCACGTCCGCCAACACAGCCAGTTGAACCATACTCAAGATATGGTCCAAAAGCAGAGATAAACCACATCTTTAGGGTACCAGAAAAGCGTCCACCTCAGCAACTCTCTCTTGCATTTTTGGGTCTTACATTCCTCCCATTGATTGGATTTTTACTTGGGGTAAGTGTTATGTTAAACTTTGGAAGAAACGTTGCAACCAAGTGAGCTTTTTGGTGTTATTCCTTTTTACATGCATATGATTTTAATAGATTTGACTAAGGCTTCTAGTCATTATTGGTTAGACTTTCTATGACACGCAACTTATTTCTGCTGTCTGATATGTTCTTTAGTAAGGCCTTGTTTGATAAAGCACTTAATTGCTTAAATTAAAATGTTAAGCACTTATTTAATTTAAGTGCGTTTGATAACCATTGTTTTTCCTCCACTTAAATTAGTTAATTAAGTTAAAAACCACTTATTTTGATAAGTCAAAATATTTAACTTATCATTTTAAGTTAAACATTATCAACTCATACATTTTTAAAAATTAAATCATTCAATAAGTTCAGCACTTATAATATTCAGCACTTAAAATTCAGTACTTATTTTTTCAGCACTTAATTTTCAGTTTTATCAAACAGCACCTAAAAGTGAAATTTTCCAAAGATTGTTTAAGAAACTCTCTGAAATATCTTTTGACCTGTTCTTCCTTGAGTGCATGTGAATATTGTTCTATTGAATGATGTTCTGGGCCAAACGACCTTCTAGTCTATAACAGTATCTGCATAAACACGCATTCAACTTAGTGTGAAAGGTCAATAGTCTGATGGCAAACTTTTGAGAATTGGAGTTTCAAGGCTCTAGTGTGTATTAAACTTTCCTTCTTTTGTGAATTTAATATTAACACTTCTTTTTTACTCCAGCTATTACGTTTAGGGGTGAACCTGAAGAACTTCCCTTCTTCAGCAGTACCTGCCATATTTGCTGGCCTCTTCCATTTTGGAATTGCAGCAGTTCTTTTGCTCTATGTGCTTTTCTGGGTGAAGGTCAGTTTTCAACTTGCTTAATCTATATACTTGTTGGATAGCGCACAGTTGATTTGTGTACTTGGATGTGCGCTATCTTCCTGTCAAGTTCTACCCAACTCATTTTATAATCTTGCTGCATTATTTTTCATAAGATGGCATTCAATTAATCTCCATTTCTGAGCAGGAGATTCAATTACTCTTGACCTAGTTGTATTGACATTATATAATGTTGTTTGTGGGCACAGTTGGATCTTTTCACAACACTGAAAATGGTTGGTTTTTTGGGAGTTTTCCTGATGTTCGTTGGACACAGAAACCTCTCCCACCTTGCTTCAACATCATCCAAGTTGAAATCTGCATGAAGCTCATTAAAATAACGTTACAGTTTCAGAAGCTTAGCTAGGAAAGGAGGAGAAATCTTCCACCGGTTGAAATCATTATTAGACATTTTAACTCAATTTTGTAGGCAGGCTTGCTTGAATTACGTACTCTCTGCTAAGGTTTTTAGTATACATTTGTTGATAAAAGAGAAAATATATTTATATTTATGCACTTCAACTTTCTTATCTACTGGTTTTTGTACTATTCATTATTATTGCTTCTTCAGCCATCCAGATGAAGCAAGTGTAGCAGCTTTAAATTAATCTGAACATTCTTCTTTTCATTCAACTCGACTGCTGGATTAATTACACAATAAAATATTTTTTGTGTTTTATAAAACTGGAAAATGTTTTTTGATGTTTGTCTTAAAAAAATATTTATATAATGTTAATATTTATTTTTAATTAAATTTTTTATTATAATATGGGAAAATTTAAAATTTTTGTTATAAAGGTAAAAAACAGAAAAATAAAAAAATCCTGTAGAGTGGAAAAAATAAAAGAAAAAATCGAGCAAATAATTCAATTTTCCGTTTTTTTTTGTTGTTATTTCACAAATTTCATAATTTTGTCATGTTTTTTTTTAATCTGTTTATACTTTTTTTTTTGTTTCCTACGTTTTCATGGTATTTTTTACTTATGTTCTTTTCTTCGTTTTTAATGTTTTTCGTCTTCAATTTTTTACAAATTGTTATGTACGGTAAAAAATGTCGTAATGCTAGTAAAGCTAAAATGAGATATGATAGTGTAAAAATATGTTAAGGTGAGTTGATTTTGTATTGACCGGTCAATTTTTTATTTTTATGGAGGTCAAATTACACTTTAGTAGGAGGTCACCAAATATAAAATTGAAAGTTTGTACATCAAAGTGTGAAATGAGGTAAAGGTTGTACACCATGGATGAAATTTAACATTTGCACGTTAGATAAAGGATGATGGGATTTTTTCAATCGAGTGATCGGTGGGTGAAGCAACGTCTAGCTCGGGGGTGGTACCAGGGAATACAAAATCAAAAAATCTGAATACTTAGAAATGAATTCTAAGTGAATTTATATAGAAAATTAAGCCTTAGTGGATAAATTGTAAATACATTACATTTAAATTACAGTTAAATTTTTTGTAAAACAAGATGACACGACGTGTTGGACATTTGACACAACGTATTGGCTAATTGCATCTACGACACTAAGGACTGTTGGGCTTTAGCACGATGTTTCATAGCGTTGACACACTGTGTTAGGCTCTGTTCTTTATCGCTGAAAAAAACTGAACTGAACTGAACTGAACTGAACTGAACTGAATTGAATTGAACTGAACTGAACTGAACTGAACTGAATACTGCTGAATACTGAACTGAATTTAACTGAATACTACTGAATACTGAACTTAACTGAATGCTACTGAACTTAACTGAATGCTACCGAACTTAACCGAACTTAACAATAATGATGATATTAGACTTTAAAATAATTTTCATGATAATATTGGACATTAATGAACTTATAATAATAATAATGGTTCTAATAAATTTAATAATATCAATAATAAATAAATATATTATTAAAGATAAAACTAAATTGAATATCAAATAAAAGCCCGAGATGATAAAATATTGGCTCGATAAAAGCCTATGAAATTAAATAAAAATAAGTCTAATTTAAATTAAAAATACAAATTACATACAAACACAAATTTATATATAATTTAAAGCCTATGAAATTAAATACAAATCTTCATATGAATACAAACTCTTAACTTTTTATTTTAATTAAGGGTTAAAGTGCAAAAATAACGTTTTGGGTCAGAAGTAATTTTACCTCTAACGTCTAAAATAGTGGAATTTTATCCCTAACATTGATAAATTGGATAAATTTGAGAAATAATTCATAATATGGATGCAATTCCTAATTTTTAAATATGGATGCATACTTTAGTTTTATTTTTTTTTATTAAACCATATATACTTTAATAAACTATCATTTCTTGCTTTTATCTAATTTATAGATAATGATAAACTATAAATAATAATAATAATAATAATAATAATAAATAATGATAAATTATAGATAAATAATAATTATTATAATAAATTATATATAAATAATGATAATATAATAAATAATGATAAATTACTGAATACTGAAACTGAATGCTGAAACTGGATGCTGAAACTGAATGCTGAACTGAACTGAACTGAACTGAATTGAACTGAACTGAACTGATTGTTACTGAAATTAAGTGATGAAGAACAGGGCCTTAGAGAAATTGAGATTGAGGCATTAGGCACTAGTCTTGGGCATGACATGTCGCAATGCTTGACACACCGTGTTGAAGCATTTCACACAAATCCTTCTCCAAATGTTGGCTTAACACGTCAAGTTGGCAAAGCTGTCACGCCATGTTGACTGGTCAAGCAAGTGATATTTGGGTAGATTTCGACAATCCCTCTTCAAGAACTTCCCTCAATCAAATGTAGTTTAAAAACTTGAATTTCAAAAATAAATATCAAATAACTAATTTGCTAACAATTTCATTTTATTTAAAAACTAAAATTGAAGGAATTAAATACATAAGGACAAAGGAAATCGAAATCCTCAGTCAGAAAGTTGACTAAAATTAATTACTAGAACTGAAACTATATGAAATTGACTGAAATTAAATAAAATTAAATCTCAAAAGCTAGAAAATCAACACAAAGTACAAAATAAGGACAATGCATGCATTTGATTCAAATTATTAAGAAAAATAACTTAAATTAAGCTAAAGGATCCCAAAAACGTACTAAATAATAAGGATGCTACATCTCTATCAAAAGGTCTGTCATTTCAAAAGGTAATAATGAAATGTGTAACAAACTGTGTAACAACCTATAAATATAAAACGACGATATACTTCCGGGCTTAAATTCAAACATGATGATTCTCGGGAGCGATTAACATTGAAAATTTCAGGCCATTGTTCTGGAAATTTTTTATTCAAAATTATTGCAAATTTTATTGTTGACCACCTTGCAGCTGTTGTAGCTAAAATTATCATTCCAAATCAATTTGGGTTTATTTGCGGTAGGAGCATTCATAATTGTGTTGCTAATGCTTTGGAAAGAGTTTTATGGTTACTAATGAAAGATTTTTGGAGGGAATATGTCTTGAAGATTGATATTAGATGGACATTTGATGCTATAAATTGGAATTTCATTCTTGAGATTATAAATGCTTTTGGGTTTTCATTGCAGTTTAGAGATAGGACGTTCAATATCTTTAGCTCTTATCGTATTTTAGTAATGATTAACGGATCTCCTATGGGCCCATATCTTGTTTCATTTAGTAGAGGACTTATCAGATTTCCTAGAAATTGGAGGAACGAGTTGTTCAACGTATAGCCAATATAGGTTTGTCATTTTGTTTTGGCTTTTCATTATCATTTTTATATTCTTTCTTTTTTTATTATAATACTTTGACTCGGAGCAGAAATTAAGATTATGAAGTGTCATCTTAGTTGGGATGTTATGAGTTCTTTTTCCCGTCCCACATGTGTAAAATTTTATTTTATTGCATTTGATTATTACTTTTTTTTTATTAAAAGTATCTAATTTTATTTTGTTTGAAACTTGTTCAGAAAATTTTCACATTGTATATTTTGTATCTCAAGTTTTTATTATACTATATTTGATTTTTGTTATTATGTCGACTGTTACTTTTCAATTTAAAGTTATTATTGATTTTTCGATTTTGTTTTTCTATTTTTGTATATTGTTCATCGTTTGAGATCAGTGTCATGGCAGTTTTGCATATTTCTTTTATAGTGTTAATTTCAAATAAATACTCGTGTTTCACATTTTTTTTATATCGGTACCTGCGGTTAGTACAAAATTTATTTTCCAAAATTGGCCTATAACGACCTCAAAATGGAAATTTTTAAAAATTAAAATTGTTTACTATCATATTTACTGTGGAACCACATTTTTTATTTTTCAAAATCATCATTTTTGCTCTCTCTAAACATTAACTTTCTCTCTCATAAAAAACCTAAAAAGTTGAAGAATTAAAGTTGTTTAAAATATCATTTAATTTTTAAAAAGTTTCATTTTGAGGTTGTTATCGGTCAAATTTAGAAAAATGAAAATTTTACCAACCACATGGACCGATCTACAAAAAAAAAAATGTGAAACCACATGTTGTTATTTGAAATAAACCCTTTTTTTATTTACTGCTAGATTTTTAATTTTTTTATTTTATTTGTAATTTTGAAAGTAAAATTGTTATTGGTTTATGTATTAGCTTGGATTTGCAATGCTTTTGTTTAGAGGTTGAAGGTGAAAATTTAGTATTTTCTGTTTATCTGTTATGCACAAATCTAGTACTTTTAGAATAAACCCCATCTAAACTTTGGTTAGAGTCGAAAATTTCACATAATGCAAACCTAAAAGAGGAAAAAAAAAAATCACAAATTGAATGAAATGTCAATATTTCTTACCAATTCAGAACCACAAAAGACAGCTGCAATTCAAATTTTATCATTGAAATCATTCGAGATAAACAAATATATATATTAATCCTACTAAGCTCAAAAAGATCTAATACACTATATTTTCCATGGCTTGTTGAGATAACCTCATGCGCTCGTGCTAAACTCGGAAATGAACAAATGAAAAGAAGTATGGATGATAGATGCAAATCAAATGGAAAAGAAATCCAATAAGAGATGAATTCCAAATAAAATAAAAAGACACGCAAAAATACAAAAACACATAACACGGAACGTATGGGCATAAAAATATAGGTAGGAGGAGGCTTTTTAAAAACAAAGAAAGCCAGCATACATTATAAAGTTTCACAAAATATTTACATTTCAATCAAATTTAATGAAGAAGACGATAATTAAACTAATTATGAAAGTAAAACAATAATTATTTTCAAGAGTGATTTGATAACCTTTTCTATTGCGAGAGGATGGATCTATAAGAATTCACCTATCCCAATAACAAAAAAAAAAAAACCTGACTTGAATGATCCTGTATTAAGAGCTAAATTGGCTAAAAGAATGGGTCATAATTATTACGGGGAAACTGCATGACCAAATGATCTTTTATATATTTTTCCGGTAGTAATTTTAGGTACTATTGCATGTAATGTAGGATTAGAGGTTCTAGAACCATCAATGATTGGTGAACCTGCGGATCCATTTGCAACTCCTTTGGAAACATTACCTGAATGGTATTTCTTTCCCGTATTCAGAGACCAATAACGGTCTGTCATTCAAATAATATCACGTCAACAATTAGACTGACATGGCATCATCATCATTTGCACTGACCCCGTCCCATTTTAGAAATATAAATTTCGGCTAATTATTGTTTTACTTGACATGTCGGCATCCTAGTAAAAACAAAAAGTTTTAACAATTGTGTTTCTTCAGGCAGCAATAGAAAAAACAAGTAATCTGAGTGAATCCAAAAGGAAAACAAATGTATATATAGTAATATTAAGCACTACAACACTACAGTTGTTACAACAGTACAATCTACAAATGCCGTCATGAAGATTCAGTCAAAAGTTTGAGGCTTGTTAAGACAGCTTAGCTTCCTAGAACATATTCTTCACTCCCATTTACCTAATAATATCCATTTTATTGGGAGATCTTTCAATTAACATTTTATATTAGAACTATATTATGTATATCTTCAAAACGGAAAACCAAAAAATATTATATCTATTTTCTCATAAGAGATCTAATCACAACAGTAGTCGGTGATCAGCCTCTGATACAGCTTTGCATTCGTTCGTAGATCGTGCAATTCGCTTGTGGTCGAGATCTTTATCGTGCTGCAAAATAGGGGAGGCCTCACCAACAAAATCTTCACTCGTATATTCGCTTTCTTTTCAGGAGTGTCGGAAATATGATGATCGCCCCAATAAAGAAGAGCATTAACAATGTTTTAAAATCATAAAGCTCCTTCACTGACCTCAGATCCCCAAGTGCAAGGCCAGCCTGATGACAAAAAAAAAAAAAAAAAACAGTGCTCATAATCGGACAGCATGGTGAAAAATTAAGGCATCCAAATCCGGAGCCAAATGCACCAAAACTAAAATAGAGAGGCTAAAATGATAAATATGCCAAGTACAAGGGGCAAAGGTGCCAAAATTGAAATACAAGGGCTAAAATGACAAAACTATGTTAAGCATAGGGACCAAAATTTGACTTTTCCCAGTTCAAATCTTATCACTTTATCAGCTTGCATCAAGAATCAAGAACAAAGGCTAAAACCACATCACAGAGATCTCGTTACGCATGAAAGCAATATAGAAAACAAGACAGTCAAGCTCGCAAGTGAATGAGACAACAAGAAACAAAGCGAACATAATTAGCATTAAGTGGCAACTAATATACGTTGATGCACCTCAATTGAGGCAACTAAAGTGTTTTAAGTTTTAACATCTTACTATTATGTTAAATATTCCACCTTTCCTTCATTCTCTATTTCTTGTGCTATTTTCCAACCTCATTTTTTCTCTCTCTTCATTTAAATTCCAAATATCTTTCCATATGTTACGACTCATAAACAACAATATCTAAGAAATAAGACATGTTTCTGCCATTGTCATTTGGCAATTTGGTAGAGTGATGATAATTCAGAAAAACCTTGTAATATCATGCTAGCTACAATAGGATTCTGATGAGCTTTCCTTACTATTACTACTACCAACTAGTCCTAGTAATCCCAAACTCCAAAGACATAAACTAACAATTACATGCATCAGAAGGATTGTCATAAACGACACAAGGGACACTTACATATCAAGCAGTTGAGAAATGAGCAAAGATTCCTCAATTGAAATAAATTAAAACTTCCAGATAGGATATAATCATATAATACAGGAACATATATGGAAAGAAATGAAAACTTCATACATGGCGTCATAACCAAAGGGTCATAACTTATAAGAACAGAGAACTTACCCTGACAGTAATATAAGATGCAGGTATCAGCCCCAGCAAAGTAGCCAAAAAGAAGATATGAAATGGTATGTCAACAATTGGAGATGCCAAATTGATGAAGAGGTTAGGCAATGTTGGAGTTACTCTCAAAAAGAGCATATAATTCAGCAACCTTTCCCTACGTTTAGCTATCTGAAATCGAGTAAAAATAGAGAAAGAAAGAAAGAAAGAAAGAAAGAAGCAGATTAGAACAACATTAAAGGAGGCGGAAAGAAGTACAGTACAACTGATTGATGTAAAATAGTTTGATAATGTCAGGGAAATAATACCTCAGCCTGGAAAAGTCTCAGCTTTTCAGGCCAGAGCCAATTAACTATAGGCCTGCCAATCAACTTGGATAAGAAATAGCAAGAAGAGGCTCCAGCTGTGGCATTGAAGACAACTAATAGAAGCCCTTTAATAACACCAAAAAGAGCTCCAGCTAGCAATGACATGAAAATTGTACCAGGGATCATAAAGGTCTGCATGAAGATATAAGTAGAGCAGTAACCCAGGATGAACTCTGATGGATAATCTTTTGCATATGTTCCAAGAAGATCTCTGAAACAAAGTATAATCATTGTAGCTCGCCATAAGTAAAATTCAGCTGAAACAAGAGTACAAATTACCTAATAGTTAAAATGCTAGCCACTAATTACAATTAGTATGAAGATTTTAAGACAAAACCAAGGTAACTATAAAAGGAAGATGTGCACTAATTGAGGTTGACTTTATTTGAAAGGGCCTCTCTACTCGTTCAAGTTAGGTCGCGTTTCTTATGTAGCAGACTTTAATTGGAAAAGGGGTCACCTTAAGAGTGTTTGATCAACATATTCTAACCAATTAATCAGATCCACCTATCAAAAAATAAAAGGAAGAAATGTCGTACATGGATGGAAAAAAAGACATCGTAGCAAAACCAGTAAACATACAGATTTTGCACTATAGAAAATTAGAAATATATTGGGATTCTACCTATGTTGTATGGAAACTCTTCTTCAATAGGGTTTCCGCGTTTCGCGTCCATTTCCGTTTCCGTTTCTTTTCCATTTCCATTACGGTTTCCTAGCTACATGTTTTTAGAAATAACATTTCCCATGTCCATTTTTGGTTCCGTGCAACATAGGATTCTACAAATAGATTAAACCCAATTATACTTTCGTGAATCAATGCAATAAATTACATGACAATTTTTGCCAACTGTAATGCAAGATCAGATTACAAGCAAATATAACTAAGAAATGGCATAAAACAATCCAATTTCTACATCTCACGATATGCAATCATCGAGATAATTATCCATCTAATCTATTTACACAATCCTCTCAAACAGCATTGCATATCTAATCCAACATACCTTTGTTACTTCAACAAAAATATAATATTTTACCACAATACCTCATGGTCAAAGGTCAATATTTTGACAAACCAGCAAATGTTTTAGCAGACTCAGAAAAGGAATCAACAAAACTAATTTTTAATATCCAGTTGAAAATTCCCATAAAACTACACTATAAGCACTATAAAATCAAAGTTGATGCAATCCAGCTATCTCATAAACCATAAATAATCTCCGTATCTCAGCTTGGCAAATTAAGACGGCTCCAAGAACCAAAACAATCCAGTAATTTGTACAATAACAACTGGAAAAGTATGTAAGAGAAAAAGAGGGAATAACATACTTGAGCATGCGAAGATCTGAAATTGTGCGAGGCAGCTTAAGCTTGGCGTAGACAGAAGGGGGCATTGTCAAATAAATGCAACACAGACCGGTGGAGAAAAAAAGGAAGACCGCGAGAATGGTTGCCAATTCCCATCTGGTGAATGGAAATCTCTCCGACTTGGGTTTCTTGGAGGAGGGCGAATCATCCTCTTTTGCCTCTTCTTCGTCCCTCATTATTAGCCTATTGCTTCCCGGTTCACCGATCAGATTCCTGGCCGCTGCCATCGAATCCTACTACCGATTCCGACTCTAGTTTTCTCCGAGTTGAACGAAATTGCTAACCATTGACGTAATTAGACCCAATCTCAATTTGAATCTACTTGACGAGAAATTTTATAAGTACATAAATAAAATATCCCTTTTTAATAATATAGATTTAAAAGATTTTTGAATTTTTTGACCTTCTCATGAAGGAATAAATTAAACCCTAGAAGGCGAGAGGAGAGCGGTTATAGGCTTTTTAGCAGGGAGAAAGAAGAAAGCAAGCAGCTTGAGTGAAATTTTTTTCCTCTTTTAAATGAATTTTTTTTTTTCAATTTTTCTTCTGTGTTTGACTAATTAAACCCAGCTCCAAATTCCCATCCCTAGCCTCGTGAAATGATGAAAATGCCCTTTCATGGGTTTTGAGGAGGGGAATTTCTATTTTTTTTTTGCCAATCCGACACGTGGGCGTGTGGATATCACGCCTCACCGCGTGGTCGGACGTGATAGCCCCACGCCTCACCGCAAGGTCGGACAGTTGGCTATCACGTCCGACCACGCGGTGAGGCGTGTGTCTATCACGTCCGACCACGCGGTGAGGCGTGATATCCACACGCCCGTGTGTCGGATTGGCAAAAAAAAAGCTTTTTAACCCCGTAAATAGTTCGTTAAACCAGTAAATAGACCGTTAAATCCGTAAATAGGCCGTTAAGCCCGTAACTACAGAATTGTACTTAACAAATAAAATTTAAAAACATAAAAATTAAAATAAACATTAATAAACATAAACATTTATAAACGTAAAAGAGTAAATATAATATCTACAACAAAAAGTGTTAAAATGTATGAATTTCTACAACAAAAATTCAGCTCGCCCGACGCCACGCATCCATAAACTCATCCATCTCCCTCTTAATGCGTGGAACATCCTCGTCAGATCGGTGGGTAGCTGATAGTTGGGTGACACGCCACAACCAGCTAACCCACTGCAAAAAAAATAAAATAATAAATAAATATTAACAATTAAACACATATAAACTAATACTAAATAATAATATTAAATAATAATAAACTTACAAATTCGCTGTTGGCGCGAGCATGCTGTACCGGTCCAGCCTGTGGTGCATGAAGGAGATGGGGATGCGAATGTCGTCTATACCAGTCCATATAAGCAGGATCACAGGCAGTGGGATCGTATCCAACTGGTCGGCATCTCCTCCGATCAATGCCCCGAGCCAATGGAAATCTCCGCCAGGTATCCTCAACTGTGACTAAGGAATGCGTGAGCTTATACGCTATAGATCTCCATGGTCGTACTGCTTTATCAGGTCTAATACGCTCAGCTGGGATAGGCTGAGTATATCCAACCTGTCGCAGCGCTCGATCGGGCATATACGGCTCGACGATGTCTCTACACCGTATCCAATCGGCGTATGACACTCGAAGCCGATCATCATCGGGGACAGGACCATAAGGCAACCACGTCACCTGAAAAAAAATAATACTCAATAAAAAATAATAATATACTATAAATAATACTTACATTAATTCTAAAATTTTATACAATACCTCTGCCGCCGTCATACGGTCCAGCTGCCCGCGTATGGTATCTAGGCGGGTGGTCGTCTTGCCTGGTACCCCGACCTCCCATCTCAGTGCACGGACATGGTCGGCTGGGATCAAGTGAGCTCCTCTATGCGGCCGGAACACCGGAAAATACTCGTATATCCATGCCTGCAGTAGGGTCAAACATCCGCATATACCTGAACAGTCTCCTCTACTCGCTATCCCTAGTTGCCGGTACAACATGGCTAGTGTAGCAGACCCCCATGATAGTCCAGCTACCCCGCTGACACCGCTGTAAACCTCAGCAAAATGGGCCGGCCTAATCCTATCTCCACTCTTGTCGACAAACAGAGTGGATCCAAGCATAAGCCACATCCACGCTGTGGCCCGAGTAGCGTCATCCCTACCCTCGGTGAGAAGCCCCTATACAGCCCCAACAAATACACCTCCACCACCCCATAAATGTCGGGTCGGTAACAGAAGCTCAGCCTGACTCACCCCAAACATCATCATGCACATGGCATGAAGCCCGTCAGTAGGGGGAGACTCGGACACCATCGGACCGTCGATCGGGATCCGAAGAATCTGCCACACATCATGCAACTGGATAGTCATCTCCCCGAACGGCATGTGGAAGGAGTTCGTATCAGGCTGCCACCGCTCCACGAACGCAGTCAACAGCGGAGTGTCGAGGTTCGTAAACATGGCATGTGGAAGGTGAGACAAATCAGTCCTCTCGATCATCTCCCTCAGCTGTAAAATGACACATATACAATTTATACAATTACTGAATGTTTTTTATGTTTATAGTTAAAAATACAAATTACAATAAATGTTGACACACTATATTATTCTTACCTCGGGTGACGCACCAGAAAACCACTGACACAAATCTCGGCATGCTGATGATCTGTTGTAGCATGTCAGAAACGACTGAATCTCTCCTCCCAACATCCGTGAGGCAACATGTCCTAGAAAACTAGGAATCACGGAACCATCAACGGGACCACCATCAACCGGTGCAGTAACTAGTCAGCTCTCGTCCTCACTAGCTTTGGGACGTTTGCTTGTCCCTGAAAATTATAAAATTATATTAAAATATCCTAAATTATACTAAATTATACTAAAATTATACTAAATTATAAAATTATAATAAATTATACTAAAATATACTAAATTATACTAAAATACTAAAATATACTAAAATTATACTAAAATATACCTAAATTATACTAAAATTATACTAAAATAATAAATTATATTAAAATATCCTAAAATATACTAAATTATACTAAAATATACTAAAATATACTAAAATTATACTAAAATATACTAAAATATACTAAAATTATACTAAATTATACTAAAATATACCTAAATTATATTAAAGTTATACTAAAATTATAAATATACTAAAATATACTAATATACTAAAATATACTAATATACTAAAATTGTACTAAAATTATAAAAAATACATGTACTCGCAAAACGACCTCCTACGCGCTGGGTCGGCTGTCTCCCCGGGGTCGGCTGCTCATCGCTCTCCTCAACCTTGCGATCATGTGCAACTGCAGACTATCGCACTGCCCGGGCTGCCACATCCAGGTAGTCCTGAAAAGAATCGCTATCAGGCTCTCTGTCATCAAAATCGGTCGCCCCCTCCGATCCATCAATATCGGGCTGCTCCACAATCGATCCCCTCCTCAACTGGTCCGTCGCAGCCCCTCTCCGCCTACGACCGGAAATATCAATACCACGCAATCTCGTATGCCGTGGTGTATCATCCTCGTCGTCCATATCTAGACGACGAGCAGATGACGGGATGGATTTCCCACCCTTAGTAGGTCGATACGTCTACAAAAAAAATTACACTAAATTAATAAAATTGTAAATAATGTAAATTATACTAAATTTATAAAATTATACTAAAATACTACTAAATTAATACAATTGTAAATAATTGTAATTATACTATAATTATAAAATTATAATAAATTATACTAAAGTTATACTCAATTTATACTAAATTATACTAAATTTATAAAATTACCCTAAATTAATAAAATTGTAAAAATCATGCTAATACTATACTAAATTTATACTAAAATTAAACTAAAATTATAAAATTACACTAAATTACTAAAATTTTAAATAATATAAATTTTTATAAAAAAAACAACGTGGGCGTAAGGGAATCACGCTCGAACCACTGGTCGGGCGTATGAACATCATGCCATATCAGTGGTTCGGGCGTATGAGTATCACGCCCTACCACTGGTGCGGGCATGTGGCTATCACGCCCGCACCACTGGTCGGACGTGATACTCATACGTCCGAACCGCAGATCGGGCGTGATTCTCATACGCCCGACTGCGATTCCGGCGAATTTATAAAAACCTCCCACAGATTCATTTCGATCTAAAAATCAACGAAATAAAGCGGTAAATCTTACAATTTTAGCTTTTCCTTTACGGTTTCTGTCACCATCCATGATTCGGTTCACTAATTTGTCCGAATTTGAGCAAAAATCGTATAGGGTTCTTGAGAGGTTTTGAGTTTTTTCAAATTTAGTGCAAAGGGTAGTTCGGTCTATTCACGGGGCTAGAAGTATAAATTAGTAGCTAGGTTTAGTAACCCACTTAATTAATTTAGGCTTAATACCTTGTGCAAGGTTAGTTGCACGCGCAAAAATAAAATGATCAAGATCGGGATATAGTGTTCCAATATTAATTGAGTAAATAAGAACTTCATTTTTAATATGTTTTAATTTATTTTGTGAATTATGTAATAATATTTAAAACACATAGAACACACTTTCCACATGCAGTTTACTTTTTTTTTGAATTCAAGTGATCAATTGATTATATTTTAAGCAAGTTGAGAGAGCTAACATGATATTTTAAGAAAGTTGAGAGAGCTATTTAAACACTTTAAAAGTTCAGGAGGTCAATCAAACATTTTAGACAAATTCGAAAAGAAAATGTATATTAAGCGATTAATTTAATTCCAAGCAGATTGCACATAATAAAAGTGAAACTATTCCTTTCTAAAAAAAAGTGAAACTATTGAAAGCAAGTAAATTTGACTTTTTTAAAATCCTTTTAGTTGGGCGAAATTTTTAACAACGAATCAGTTCACGGTTATTTGGGTTGATGCGCTCAGTAAAACTTTTGCTTTACCTAGGCATAAGGGGTGGACGTTCTCCCCACTATTTTCTTTCGGAAACATTGGAACATTCTCAAGTCTAAAGTTCGTAAATACGTTTTGGGAGTGTTTAATGGGGTGGAAGATATTTCAAAGGCCAATGAGACTCTTCTCGTATTAATTCTTACAGTTCAGAATCATGCATCTTTTGCTTATATGAGACCTATTAGCATGTATAACGTGATTTATAAAGTGGTGGCTAAAATTATAGCTAAAAGGAATCTTGATTTGTTGCCTGAGTTGATCAGTCTCAACCAAGATAGCTTTATTTCGGGTAGGCAAATGGTGAATAACATTGTCATTGCTTAGGAGATAGTTCACTCTACAAGGGTTAAAAAATTTAGAAATTTATTGCTCTTAAGCTTGATTTAGAAAAAGCTTATGTCCGGTTAGATTAGACTTTTCCTATTGATACCATCCATCAGATGGACTTCCCTACTAGCTGGTGTCACATCATTCAGTCTTGCGTGTTGTGGTGAATGAGAACACTAGATTAGCAACAATGTAGATAGCTTCTTAGTTATCACATCTCAAAAGAATTAGAAAATAAGGTTTAATTGTGAATTCTCCGAACAAATAAGACAACCATTTTAGCTCATATGAAGTTGTGGCATGGCCCGATACTCTACCTCGTCAGAGCTCTTCCTGCAAGTTCCTTGCTTCTTAGATTTCCAAGACACCAAGCAATCACCAATAAACATATATTAGCCCATAATTGATTTTCTTGTAATTTTGAAGCGACCCCAATCTGAATCACAGAACCCCTCAACTAGCAGCAAATTAGACTGAGCAGAGTAAAATAAAACAACAATTATTGTACCTTTAAAATAACCATGGTTATCAAAACCGGACTGGTCAAAAAATTGGAAGGGACAAAGGGTCAAGGGTTAGAGGTCTAACCAGAAGTCAAAAAGCTATAAAAAGTAATATTTTTTCACATTTAATTTTATAACATAATAAAATACTGATAAAAAATATACTTTTTTTTGGATCAAAGAAAAAATATACTACTTTTATAAAATATATAAACATTCAATATAAAAATATAATAGTTAAAAAAATATGTTGAGTAATATTTATTAATGTGTAAATATAATAAAATAGTAGGATATTAGATAATAGTTAGACTTTATTAATGTCCAGAGATACAATAATTTTTACATAATATTTACGGAAACCTCAAAAATAATTAATTGTAATGTAATAAATATTAATTGTTAAATATGTTATATATCTTAATTGCTATCTTGTACCATAAATTGAACATTAGCCTGGTGGAGAAGCATATTTCCTTTTGGCTAGAGGTTGGTGTTCGAATCCTCTAGGCTACAAAAATCTTTATTTTTTTAATTAAAGACTAAAAATATCTCTTAGTTGGACCCATTTGACCCATGAACCCGTGACCGGTTTTCCAGGTTAGAGGTTCAACCAGCCGGTTGGCCGGGTTTCCATACGGTTTTGAAATATTTAAAATCGAGCCATCTCCGAACCAATATGACTACCGGGTCCGGTTCAACCGGGTTGAACCGATCGGGCCAGGCCGGGTCTAATAACCATGAAAATAACAAACTACATGTTTGGTTATTGCCATATGCAACACAATAGGACTTGACTGAGTTGCTAAGTTATAAAGGTGTGTTGAATCTGCATAAGGAGGTAATTAAATGTCAAATTGTACTCCTAACGGAATTGGATTAAGTGCATTTTTTACCTTCTTTAAACTTATATCACTGATCAAATCTCGCATATATTTAGCTTGAGAGATAAGCAAACCCTATGATGGCCTTGCCAATTCAATACCTAGAAAGAACTTTGCTTCTCCCAAATTCTTAATAGTGAACGTTGCATCCAGTTTCTTCTCTACTTCATTGATCAACCTTAGAGATGTTCCTGTTATCAAAACATCATCTACATAGACTATCAATTCTAGAAAAATACCATGAGGTTGTTTAGTAAACAAACTATAATCACATGGTGATTTTTGAAACTCCAACAGCAATAATTTTTCAGTGAAGGCTTTGTTCCATTAACTTTATCCTTGCTTTAGTCGATATAATGACTTATTCAGCTTGCAAAAGATACCTTTATTTCCTTCTTCATATCCTTCAGGTTGTACCATGTACAATTCTTCTTATATATATTAGTGAATATATGCATTATTTATGTCTATATGCTTAATTGACCATCCTTGAGCAATAACAACTGCCACAAAGACCCTGATAGTAGTAACTTTTGTAATAGGGGAATAAATTCAAGGCAATTTATGCTGAAAGTTTGATCATACCCTCTTGCTACCAACCTTGCTTTATATTTGTCCATAGATCTATCAACTGCATGCTTTATCTTGAAAATCCACCTGCTAGTAATAGATCTCTTCCCTTGAGGTAGTTCTACCGGTAGTTTGCCCTGGTATAGGAGTGCTCTTGCAACATTTAGGATGTTTTGATACTTTTTTACGACAATCCCATTTTGTTGTGGGGTTTCAACACAACTAGTTTGATGAATGATGACATTTTGTGCATAAAAATGTGGCATGTTAAATTCTGGCATATTGTGTGTTCTTATAGGTTTGATTTTGCCTTTAAATTGTGTCTGGACATATATCTTAAATACTTGTATTGCTTCTCTAGTTTCGGACTTGTATTGCATGAGATATAATCAAATAAAACGACTATATAATCATCAACCACAGTTAGAAAATAGTGCTTTCCATTAAAGGAATTAGAGATAGGTCCACAAATATCCATATGGATTAAATCAAAGGAGATACATCCATATTCAAGCTAATAGAATAACTTTTTTTTTCTTTGTTTGGATAAATGACATACATCACAAACAGAATGGTGCTTAATAACTAGGATATTTGGTTGAATTTTATACATGACATTGCTTCTGAGGTAGGATGGGTGACCTAGATGCATGTGCCACAAGATTATGTTAGTGTTGATGGAAGCTTGGTTTGACAAATGGTCTGTGTATGAACTATCCAAGTGGTACAATCCTCCAATCATCCTAGCAGATCCAATCTCTTGATATGTCTGCAGGTCCTATATTAGGCAAGTATGGGAGGTAAAATATAAGCACGAATTCGACTGTGATGCTAGTGTGCTGCTAGATATAAGGTTGTAGTGAAATTTTAGCACGCACATGGCATTATATATGACTGGTTTATCACTTAATTTGACTATTCCTATATGTGTAACATGGACTATTTAATTATTTGGAAATTACACTAAAAATGTGTTTGTTGTTTTATAGTCGTTAAAATGATTTAAATTGCATATGATGTGGTCAGTGGCACCAGTATCAATGATCCAACAATTATTAGCAATGTTATCTTTAGAATAGGATGAGATTTTACCAATGTATGATGTGTTCACCCTGCGATGGTTATTGGCTGAGGCAATCTGCTTCCTTTTTGAGCTTTCCCCTTCCAGCTTTGGTGGGAGAAGTGTCATGAGTTCACTGTATTGTGCCCTGGTTAGTGTGACTGAGTCCATGTTGTTCTGATGATCCTCTAGTAAACATGAATCATTTCTTCATTGTCTATGGCTTATAGGCTCACTTTATTTTCTCTTGTATATCTCTGCCTGTTGTTTCTGTTCCCATATCCTGGTGGAAAACCATGTTTCCGATAGCAGATGTCCTCCGAATGACCTATCTTTCCACAATATGTGCAAGTTGGTAATTTTCCCAACCTTTTGGTGTTCTGGTTGTTATAGTTGTTGCCCTGATTGGTGTATGTGTTAGGTTTGGATGAATGATTTTGTGTATTAGGGGCTTTGTGTTGAGTGTTTCTGTATGCAACAAAAGTAGCTGGTTCATGTGTGTTATTTAGTACTGAGTTTGTTTGGTGTTCATATTGTTGGGTGGTGAGGTTGAAAATCTTATTTAGATTTGGCATTGGTTCCATTAATAAGATCTAAGAGCACACAAGAGTGAATGTAGAATTCAAACCCCTAAAAAAGGTAATAACTTGGTCTGATTCTTGATAGGTTCTTATGGTTGCAATATCATTGCAAGCACATCTAGGAATACATGTGCATTTAGGAAGAGGTCGAAAATGTTGTAGCTCATCCCATAATATTTTCATTTGGGTATAGTAATCAGAAATGGATAAGTTACCTTGTTTGAATGATTGGATTTCTTTTGCAGTCGTGAAATTCTAATGTTATCTCACTAGGAAAAACGCTCATTTAAATCATCTTATAGTGATTTTGCAGTGTCAATCTAGGCAATGCTATTTCTAATTTGAGGTGAAACAGCATGTTGCATCCAGAACAGAACCATAATGTTGCAACACTGCCAGTTTGCAGAATGTGGGCTTAAGGGTGAGCAAAACCGAACCAAAAACCGCACAAACCAAACCGAAAAAACCAAACCGAACCGATTTATATTTTGGTTCGGTTTGGTTTTCAATAAATAAGAAATTCGGTTTCTGGTTCGGTTCAGTTTTGTTTGATTTAAAACCGAACAAAACCGAACCGAATATAATAACATATTGTTTTATAACTTTATGAATAATACTCTAAATTATATATATTACAAAGGAAAAAACATTGAAAACTAAAAACCCAAATGAAGCATCCTGACCATTAGAACTTTTAAAACATAATTGAAGCTGTTCAAAAAAAACATAATTGAAATTTTAAATTCCAACACTTCATCTCTGTGGCAAAAACAGATGAGATAATAAAATATATTATTAAAGCCTAATTGCTTTATAAAAGGAAAAAGAAAAACAAATTCGAAACCTAAAAATTTATCTCTATGAAATCCAATTAATAAGATTTCATTAATAACTCAAAGTGGAAATTGAATGTCATACATGAAAAACTCATACTAGTACTTTCCTTCCTTTCACAACCCAACCTTCATCTTCTCCTTCTCTTCCTCGCCTTCATCTTTTCCTTCTCTGTGGTCGCTAATTCCGTAGAATAAAAACAGACCCAAGGAAGAAAGAGATTTAACTAAAATTTAAAGATACACTTGATGTTCGGTTCCTACCTAAACCAAACCGAACCGAACCGAATTGATTCGGGTTCAGTCTGAACCGAACCAAAGTTTAATTTGGTTCGGTTTGGTTTATAAAAACAGACCTAATTTGGTTCGGTTCTTTTTGGGTTTGGTTCAGTTTTTAGACTGAACCGGACCATGCTCACCCCTATGTGGGCTTCTGGTGTAGGCTTCTCAAGCAATCCACCAATGAATATATATTTGTGCTTCGACATTAAGGTTATCCACATCATTATAACCCATTGATGATAGTTTGTGTTGAAGCACATTTTCACAATGATTTTGATTTGATAAAATTATTAAATCCCATTAATAAAATATTTCAACACATTAAATTTAAATGCTTTGATTTATTTGTTACTAATGTGTTTGTTCAAGTGTTGAGTATTTAATTCACAAGTATTGGAAGACATTAAGACCAATACCCAAAGCCCATGAAGACAAGTCAAAGCCCAAGCAACAGATCCAAGCTTATGGATCACTCAACCCAACAAGAAGAAGGATCCAGAAGGCTTGCTAACTGCTTCACAATGAAGCTGCTGAGTTGAACAAACAAAAGACAAGGAGAAGTTGACTCAACCAACTTGTAGACAAAACTAATCCAATTAAGGAAAAGTTCAGATGCAACAGAAAGCTATCGAGTAGACTTTGCCACAAATGGAGAGACAAACTGACGCTTACTGACCAAAAGCATCTGACCACTGATCAACACAGAAAAGGCAATGTTCTTATTGGCTGAAGACACTGCGAACTAAGGAGCGAAAGGGACAGCAGAGCCGTTTCCCTCCAACGGTTATTTCGAAATTCGAAATCACTAAAGGTTCAAGTGTCACTATAAATAGGCCCTTCATTTGCTTCATTCGATGCAGATCTTCACCAAGTCGAACCGCTGAGCAAATTCCTACTTGAAGTTTCTGTACAAAAAGCAAAGAAAATCTTACACCAATTCCAATCTTTGTGTAAACGTTTAAACTAGATCTTACGAGTGTTCTTTGTTAATAGAACAAAATTATCAATTCTTAAATTGTAAGGAGACTCTGAGTTGCTGAGTAATTAGCATTCAGAGGAAGCTAGTGCTGAGTGTAGGTAGATATAGAGGAAGGTACTCTGTAACTACTCTTGGTACTGAGTATAGGTTTATAGAGGAAGGTACTTTGTAACTCTATTGTAAGAGGTTTGTGCTCTACCTAAAAGATCTCAGTAGTGGATTAAAGCTCAGAAGGATTCCGGGGACTGGATGTAGGCATGAGGCCGAACCAGGATAAATCTGCTGAGTAACATTCTCTAACCCTCAACTCCTTATATGTTTGCTTTACATTGTGCCTAGTAAAACGCTTAACTAAAGTAACGCTGAGTTGTGCTTATTGGTACTAAGCTCAGGAATAGACTCCTTAATGCTATCTCCTGACTCAGCGGTAGAAGCAGCCTTAGTCTTTGATTAACTAAAGTTGCCTCTGACCTCACTCAATATCAAGTGCTAAGTATTAAAAGAAAAATCTTAAATGATATAAGAAGTAAGTCAGCCTTTAAAGGATAAATTTTTTGAATAGTTCCTTATCCCCCCTCTTAGGAACTAATCCTTATATCACAAGGGACCAACAGTTTGGTCCCGCTAGAATGACAGTAAGAAGGGTCAGATAAGGGCTCTTATTTGAAGTAAGAAAATAAGGACTGGTGGAGTTTAGTGCTACTTACGCCATTTAAAAAAAATGAAAAGTAGTAAAGCAGAAATTGGGAAGGAAAAGCTGATGATGATGAAGGAAGAAAAAGATTGTCTTTTTTCTTTATACGGAATGAGTGTATCTCTTTGATACCATGATAAAGTAGACAATTTATGAGACAATATATATTTTATTAATTCATTATGAATTTTACATTCTGTATTTAGGAATATATATATATATATATATATATATATATATATATATATATATATATATATATTCCTAAATACAGAATAGTTTGGGTATTACTTAGGCAAACAACAAAGGTAATGACAGTTGTACAAAGCAATAAGACAAAAAAGATTGTACAGTTTGTTATTCCTTAGGGTAATATAGTCATTTCCTCATAGGGAGGAAAGTGATCGTTGGGTTGCTCATGTGGCTCTGCATTCTTTTCGCTGGATCGATGACCTAACATGATATATTAATTTGATTTTTTGAGGAAGGTTGAATTGGATTTTGACTATGACATAAGTGTATATATAATAGAGGAAAGTTTTTCTAAGAAATTATGTACGAAGAAACATGGGATTTCTTTATTTTTGGAATTATATAATTGTTTGTTGTTTTACATCTGGACCATTCTAAACTGCATTAAGCCTTTTTGGTACTAATATCATGCTAAATGATGTCAAATGCATGATGTCAGCACCATCCTCATTACGGCTCAAGTTCAAAGTAATGAAGGCCTAAAACGATGCTTATGGCGATCCGTGACCCAATTCAGCAGCCCAGGTATGTCCATAGCAACCCAAGCCCAAAGAAAGGCAGCCCAACGCGTCTACAGGATTCAAACCTTCAGACCCAAAGGAAATCTTCCAAAATCCATTGCGACAAAGGATTCCTCTCAGTATTCGAACTCCTTAAGGGATTGGAAATCCTGGCTCCATAAGGATTTCTAAGGAGGTGACAATTTTAAACCTAATCGAACACTATAAATAGACAGGTATAGACACAAGGTTCGGTATGTTGACTACTATCTCAAACTAGTTCATACCTTTCCATTTGGTCCAATCATAAACCGACTTAGGCATCGGAACGGGTTTGCTGGACTCCGACTTTGTCTGACCTGCATACCGTTTTATAGAATCACTACGACGTAAAATTATCATCAGGGCTTGGACACGTCAGCCAAATCAGGTAACAATTATCAGGTACCATTGTGCAGATAAAATGGATTCGCTTAACCAAACTATGTAAAATAATGATAATGATGGCCCTTGACCAAACCATGTAAAATATGGCCCGTTGGTTTTTTTTTTAATGAAGGCCCATTGGTTTTACTTCTGAACATATGCCAAAATTTCAAGTTAGCATTATCTCATTAAATGATATTCACTAAATTTGACTTGCAAAGTGTAATAAGGTGTTCACTTTATTAATTTTTTTTTTTTTTTTTTTTTTTTTTTTGTGATTTTCACCACTGTTCGAAACGAAGGCCGCCTGGACCGCCTAAGCCCAGCTCAGGTGCTCGAAATCGAGAATCCGTCCCGATTTTCTACAATTAGTCTCTTTAGGCGTTTTATTGACTCCTATGCGATTTTCAACCGCTTGGACTCCGCCTATACCGCCTAAACGACAATGAATAAAAGCATTTTTAATTGTGAATTTTTTTTCTTTATTATAATGCACTTTTAAGTTGTTTTAATGATATTGTTGTTGAAATGTTGATGTTTGCACAATTTTAGAGATATATATTTTTAATGTAAATGTTTTTCTATATTAAATAATTTTATATTAGTATTTTTAGATAGTATAATACATACTTTGATTGAATTTATACAATAATTTGTTGAATAATAAATAAATAATACAAAAATAAAAATCCGATTAATCCCTATTAATCTCCGACTAATCCCTGATTAATCTTCGAGGACCCTGTCCGCCCCACTAACGCCTAACGTTTTTTACAACCTTGATGTTCACTAATTAGTTTACATTGGATTTACATCCGCATATATGGTTATTTATTTATTTTTTGATAAAAATAAGTTGATTAAATAATATTATATTATATGATCTGTATAATGCACGGTCTTGGACTAAGCAATTAAGGGAAGAATGAAATTGATTGAGTAATTTTGGAATTTATTTTACCTGTATTTTTCGTATGAATTTCGAATTTCATCCTCATAACATTTTGCAAGAAAAATATATTTTGCTGAAAAATGTTGTTAGATGATAATCTCCATAATATCTTGCAGTGAGATATTTTTGGCAGACATGCCCATCCTGCCATTTGCTGATATTTCAAGGTCCAATTGTTTGGTCCAAAAAGCTCTGGTTCCATTTTATCAAAACCAATTAAATTAAAAGCTAGTTATTAGTAATAATCAAAACTAAAGGAATACTTATTTTTAGATCTACAGAAGAAAAAAAAACAACATAATGGCAGGAGTGAAGAAATGACGGCTCTACCAATCCCGAAAAACAAAAAACATAAACAGCAAAGGAATCATCGATCATCATAAAAGTACAAAACACAATCTTGCAAGAATTATAAAGAGAAATAACGGCTAGAGAAACAGTATGATTAGTAGATAATAAAACATCATTAATAAAAAAGAGACAAGATTACAAGTACATATACAATTAATTATATATATGTAATAAAAAGATCGAAAAGGTGAACTAAAAAGCTTCACCCTCTTCACTAAAACTTGATAATATTCTGTTATGAGTCAGGAAAGCAACCAAGAAAGTGATTGACATTGTTGTTATAAGTTTGAGGTAGAGATGTCAAATTTGGAGTGGAGAAATCATTGAGTTGAGATCCAAGTAAAGTGTCCAAATTTTTCCAGTCAATGAACTGGGTTTTATTATTGCTGTCTTCATCATAATCTGTTGCAAAACTTGTTGAAGGGCTATCTAAGTGAGGGAGATCATGAATCAACTGATTATTATTGTCAAAAAATGTGTTGTCTGAAAGTAAATCTGGTTCCGAGGAAAAAGGGTGTTGAAAATTAGTTGGGTTGAGAGTGGTAATTGAGTCTGAGAAATGAGGAGGTCTAGAAAAAGAATGGTTGATGTTGTTGGGGTTATAATAATTAGGATGATTCCATGCTTCAAAACCTGGTCTTTGATTTGGTATTGGTTTCTTGAATGCTCTGCAGACAACCCATCCTTCTTCCTGCATTTACAATATTCTAATTAATTAGATAATGTATTAGACTCAAGTTCAATTTTAGTATATGCCTATATATATATTTCTAGAGATAAAATTGAGGTAAATTTATTTAAACATATGTTTTTTCTTTCTACCAAAAAAAAAAAAAAACATATGTTTTTTCTACACAATAGAGCAGGGTTAAGAATGGTACCATAATCCCGGTGGAAAATTTTAAAGTACTCCCAGAGTAATACTCCTTACCAATCAATTTATGTCACATATAAATATATTAAATCCATAATTAAGCCTCTAAATTTTTATGGTTTTAAGAATTAAGACTGATAATAAAAATAGGAATTCCTAGTTGTACCTCGGGAAAACTGACTTCTTTCTTTTACTTTTGTGATTTATTTTTTGAGATTAAGTCACTAAACATTAATTTTCATACGAATTGAGCTCCTCACTAACAATTCTATTAGCTAAACCGTTAGTGGATGATTCAATTGGTGAAAAAATTAAAGATCATGTACTAAAAACCTTAATCATATGTTTGTTTATTTAATTATGTTATTATGTTTTAAAGATATATAAATAAATAAAAATTTCAGTTTTTTTTTCTTTCTAAATTTATAATACATATATGTCCATCTATTAAAGAAATTAAAAAGAAAAACAAAAGATTCATAAAAATGGTTTTGCATTTTTTAGTTTAAACTATACTATTTGAGTTTATAATTAACTTTATAATTGCACTTCCAAACTAATATATTGAAATGGTTAATAAAAAATATATAGGTAAAATTGCTGATACGAATTGCGACATATATAAGTATCTTATATTAGTTAACTTATAGTAAATTGAATATATGCTTTTTTATTATTAGTATTATTATATGCCAAAAAAAATCATATTAATCACCATGATCTTACACACATTGAACTCTTCACTAACAGTTTGGTTAATAGAACTGTTAGTGAAGAGGCCAATCCTTAAAATCATGAAAGTTTAGGTGCTTAATTTTGATTTTAACCGTATAAAAATAAACATTTAAAAATTCATATAAATATATTATTTTAAAAATCTACATGGAGAATCTCCATGGATATAGTGGGGATGGGATGAAGATTCCCGTGAGTTGCAGATAAATAGATATCCTGATCCGGGTTTTTTTCTCATCCCTACTTCATGAGAAAAATAAATTAAGATTCACCGTCCTTGTTAGAACGAATGCCCATCAAAGAATGGACAATCCCCACTATATTTGCAAGTATACTAGAGCCTATATTGACTAATATGAATACATATATTTGTTTTCTTGTGGTTAAGATAGAAAAAACATGCCTGAGGGGGTGCATGCTCGGAAGTTTGGAGTCGATATTCATGCATTATCCAATCAGATTTCCTTCCATTAGGTGCCCGACCCTTATAGAAAACTAAGGTCTTCCTCATCCCTATTATTTTGTTCTTTGATAGTACGGCCTTATCCCTTCCAGTTGCCTTCCAGAATCCAGCAGCTGTAGCTCTATTTGTTCTTGTTCCTGTCGGATACTTCCTGTCCTTATGGCTGAAGAAGTACCATTCTGTTTGCTCATCATACCCTAGCTTACATCTTCCTGTCATATTAAAATAATACCATTCTATTTCCACCAATTGCACATTTATCATATTAAAATAATAATAGTAAAATAAGACCTAATTCAGTCAACTTTCTTTTAGGTCCATTCCCACTACATATTGACTCTTTTTACTTTATATCAGTCACTATACCATAATAGCATGCATCAAGACCTTCTGCTACTCATATCACATGAATTTCATATATATGGGAGTCTCAACAAAAACAAAAATATATGGTAGATATGTCCCTAACCTAACAAATAGTCAAATTTTGTCATCAACATTTCCAAAGTGAAGTGATTTTAGATTTAGACAATAACAAAGTAAGCTTTTAACGGCTTGGAACGTAAAAAAAAAAAAAAAAAAACCCAGTCCCTGTGGGTGGATTGGGTTTAAATCTTTAATTTTTTGGAACCTCTAAGAAAAAAAATTCATAGTCCTTCTTCTGTTGGGGTCAGGTTCAAAATGGTGGAATGTATCATAGATTAATATAAGATCTACAATTGTGCCTTAACTATCACTGAACTTTTAGTTTAATTGGTTGCATAGCATGACATTAGAGCTTCTAAGATCAAATGGTCCAAAGGGTTTGAGTCCTGTCATGCATAGTTTTCATTCCTATTTATACAGAAAAGAGTAAATTGAAGAATCATTTCTGCTAAATACTTTATTTTATACAATATCAAGGATAAAATAACCTCTCCTATTATATTAATTAACCATAGCAAAGAGATATAAAGTGCAAGTTTAAATCTTTTTTATTACCTTGAATATCCCATGGCTCAATTTTGTAAAGATCAATGTCAGCAATAACATCTAAATCAAATTTGAGTGAATTAATCTTCCTCTTGAGGTAATAACCTACAAGTTCTTCCTCAGTTGGATGAAACCTAAATCCTGGTGGCACACAACACTCTAAATCCATTGATGGAATTAATCCTGAAACCACAAAAAAACAAAAGAATAAATAGTAAGGAGAGAGAAGTGATTTTATCCATTTCAGTATTGAATAAATATAAATGAACCCATTAATTAGTTTAGTAAATAATAGAAAAGAGAAGCTTAAAGGCTCCTTTTAGCGTAGGACTAAAATCAAAGGAAAGTATCATATCATATATGACTCTTCACTGTACTGAAGTTCCATATAGTATAGGCTAGGCTAGGCTAGGCTGCTATTATAGTTATAGTCATCATTTGGCATCAAAAATATTCGAATCCCACAGAAATTGGGTGATCATAATTACTTGAGTGGGTCCTCTAAATGTAAATGGTCCTGGATATGTTGAGCTACATATAGATAAATGAAAAATGGCAGACCATCATAAGTGGAATGCACCCACCATAAATATTGAACAAGAGGTATATAAGAAGTAAGATATATATAGTTGCATGAAATGAAGTTGTAGTTGTGTGGAAAGTATTTTAGCCGAAAAGCTTGACTTTGCTGTCACAAGCATGTTATATTTGCCTTTGCCTTTGAGTGCAGTGCACTCTCCCTTTTCTTTTGTATTTGGTGGTCTATATACGTTTTCACACACCCACCACTCTACTATTTCACACTTCTCCTATACTAATCTTCTGTTGGATTTTAATTTTCAATGACAATCAATCATAATACCTATATAATCTAAATCAATTAAGCTTCACTTCAATGTGGATAATGGACTTCAATGTGGTAATGGGGGCAGGGATAAACTGAATCACCTATCGAAAAATGGAGAGATAGTGACTTGGGCTTGTTAGTAAAGTGAGAATCCAATACATGTAGACGTATTATAAAGCCGTGATGTCCAAGGTATTGGATTTGGACCAAAACTGACAGTATCTATATGTTTTGGACTAGAGTGTTACATTAACTATTGGCTTAAGGGACTGGTCGCGTGGTAAAGATAATAATAAAAGCTACTATTAGACTTTTTAATTATGGGTATTTGAAATGGTATCAGAGCCACATAGGTAGATCAAGTGGTCTAGGGGATGAATCTTGGCAACCTCGTTTCTTGTCGTATATGTTTCAAGCCTAAAACTCAACTGCATGAGGATCTATCGAAAGAGATAAGGATAAAGCTATTCATTGCATTCATGGTCTAGCAAAAGAAGAGAAAAGAAAAAGAAATTGAACATTAATAATAGAAGAAACCATGCATATGAAACAGATAATGCAGCAGCAGCATGAATGATATGATATATACTCACAGAAAAAAAGAGATGAAATGGTGTTGTTGGATGGAATTAAGTGATGAGAGGAAGATGAGAAAGAAAGTATATATATAAAAGTAGAAAGATGGTATAGTAAATATTGAATATGTTGTATGAGATATATATATATGAAATCTAAAAGTAGAGAAATATAGAATAGAATTAGAGATTGATTGCGCGTGGGGTGGCAGATGGATGAAAGCCTTGTTTGGACGGCGTGACACCAAATATTCACGCCACCCCCACACCGCTATTTTACACCCTAAGTTTTTTATTTCTTCATTTTTTATATACTTTAACTGCTTACTTCTCTTTTGTTTTTTTGTGTTTTTCACAAAGGCTTCTTTCTTTTAGAATAGTTGGGGTTCATTCCCAAAAACCAGCTCCTTTTGTCATTTGGTGTGCCGCCCCTTTGCCATTTGGCACCAATACCTGTTTGACACTTGTATTCCATGCTTATCTGTCACTGTCAAAGTTGCTTCCTAATCATTATTTGTTCTCCTCCAAACCAATGCTTAATCTCCACTGTGTCCTTTTCTTCTGCACCCTGCAGCTTTCTTTACTTCTTTCTTTTTTGTTTCTATGCTAATTAATTTCAAGTCTTCTTCTAGATCTAAGTATTTACTTGTCTGTTTAATCAAAAAAAGTATTTACTTGTCTGTACTTTATTAATTAATTTCAAGTCATGCCAAATCGAGATAGTCCCGCTATGAAAAAATTCTACTATGTTTTCGGTTCATCGAATTTTACCAATAAAAATATAAGATTATTCATACACTTTCTTTCTTTAAATCAATGATTTTCGAATGAGATTTTCTCTTTTTTTTTTTTTAATTAATAGGATCGATTATATCAATTCATTGCAGAAGCTCTCCGCACGTGTTCAGAGTCTCTGTTTACATGTGCCTCAAACATCAGTTACATCAAATATCCTACAACCTTAGAAGAACATCTTTAATAGGACACGTTTGGAAGAATTTTTGGTAAGATGGAGAAAGGTGCTTTTTTTTCAAGTGTTTTGTACTAGAGACAATAGGTGTTTGTTTTTTTAGATCAATATTTCCACTTTTTATCACTCTTGCTATCCTTTTTCAATAAAAAAAAAATATAATTAAACATTAAAATATCATATTATTTAATATAATAATATTTATAATTAGAATAAATTATACATAAAATAATTATTTATGAGACCGATGGAGATAATTTTTGGAATTGCTTGCATTTAAAATGCTCTAAATAAAAGATGAGGTTATGCACTCAAGGTACAACATTTGTAAGCTCTAAAATTTAATAATATTTTATCTTAGACCTCAAAACTCAAACTATGCTAACTTAGAAATCGAAATAGTGTTGGGACCCTGACGCCCCTTTGATCATTTTTCCGTCTTTATCATATATTATCTTCATAGCAGTGTGCACATAGACCTGAATGACCAAATGAATTTTTATTAAATCTAAGTCATAGGATGTTTTGGATTTCGACTTTAGAATTCTAATAAGCCTAAATCTAAGAGTGAATAACTAAATAATACGAGCACTTCTATGGTGGATCGGGTCCAATCGACCCGGCCAATAAAATGCATGCGATCAAAATCTATTATCGCATTATCTCAAAATCACAAGATTTTCCCTAAAATTTCCCAAATATATATATATATATATATATATATATATATATATTAAATGGATGGTTACAGTAGCGAGTTCTTCCAACCGCAGAGCTAGGTAACAAAAGATTTATTTGGTATTTTGTAGTTTACGTTGTCCAAGTTGTACATCATTTCTTTTTTATTTCTTTTTGGATCTATGTATTCCCTTTTATTTTTAATACCTCCAAGTTATCATTGCAGTTTTATTCTTATATTTTTAACAATATCCGCTACATTATTTTATACATAACTGCTTCAAACTTTATTTCATTAAAAAAATAACTGAGAGACTGACATTCCATCTGTTACAAATAATACATAAAAATGTAACAACAAAAAAAAAATACATAAGAAAATTATTCCTTGTCTTTTAACTTGAAATTTGAGGTTAAATGATCATATAATCTGATATGGGAGCCTCTAAATTCATATCTCATAAGTTCAAATCTTAGTATATGGAGTATCATTTATTGTTTCAAAATTCTTTGTAAAATGAACCTATATTAATTTATAGGTTTCAAATCAAGCCCAAAAAAGCATCCGAGCTCGCAACGCCATTAATGTTGTACATAAACCAATTCAATTGAAGCGTGTATATTACAAATTTATCTTACCATATGTTTTTAATTTCAATAATGAGTTGTCAGAATTCAATCTCTCAATCACTTAGTTTAATAGACTCGATATCATGTCAAAGACTATATATTTTATCTCAAGCAAGAGAATTACTGGGAAATAGGAATTTAGTTGAAGGGTGTGTCAAAAATAACTGAGAAAAGTTCAAAATGGAAAATATGTGGTTTATGTTTTGCCACTTTAAGGACTATTGTGGACTTTTTTTCTGGTAGCAAAATGGTTGTAACAAATAAAATGGGGGACATTTTTATCTAATCACTTTTAGCTTCATATATACTATTTTGTTATCTTTGCAAAACCAAAAAAAAACTAAACCACCTTAACTCGTCATTGCATCGGAAAATTTTGCTGATTGGGTGTTGCTATTTATCGCCCCTAAATTACTTATCACCGCTCTCAATTGGACAATTTTACCATTTTTATAAAAAAAAAATCAAACTGAAAAATTCGAATTTAAAAAAAAAAACATGAAATTTGGCCTAGGCGGATCAGGCACCCACCCAACCCATTGGCTGGGTGGGTGCTGGATCCGCCCAGCCCATTGTTCCATTTTTAGTGATGAAAATGTAAAATTTTTTACTTTTTGGTGACGAAAAATGCAAAATCATCACAAAAAACATGCATTATTTTTATGATTTTTTTACTAAAAAACGTAACTTTTAATATTTATAACTTGTAATCATCCATTTCCGGAATTTAGGTTGTCACACATTAATTATTTTCGAAATTTTAATTATTATTGTTTGGATTTGTGATTTTGGAGAAAGATTTTTTAGTTTTGAATCAAAATTATGAGAAGTGTAAAAATGTCCGAATGAAGACAGTAACCAGTAAAAAGGGAACGGTATTTAGCAATTTACTATATATATTATATTCGCTATTATCTTGAAATTTGTTATCTCGTACACTAATTTTTAAAAAATTAATTACATAAGAGAATATTTATTCTATAAAAATCACTTTTGTTACATCGTCACTGTCAAAAATTTCATTCATCTTTAAGAGTATTATTACTAAGAAATTTTTTTAGGCTTAATACATCATTTGCCTCCCGAACTTGTTCAAAAAGTTTGATTGGCCCCTTGAACTTTCAAAGTGTTCCGATAGCCCCATGAACTTGCATAAAATATTTAGTTAGCCTCTTGAATTTGCGTAAAATGTAATCAATTGATCACTCGGTTGTAAAAAAGTAAGTTAAATGCGGTAGATATATTCCATGAGTATTAAAACAAGTAAAACGACCAAAATCGGAGTATATGATTCTAATATTAGAGAAGACAAGTTGTATAATTGAGCAAGCAATAACTTCTTTTTTAACCTATTTTTTAATTAGGTAATAACATTCTAAGATGCATGAAATACATCTTCGGCATTTAACTTACTTTTTTACGACCGAGTGATCAAGTGATTACATTTTATGCAAGTTCAGATGGCTAACTGAACATTTTATACAAGTTTAAAAGGCTATCGAAACATTTTGAAAATTCAGAGGACCAATCTAGCTTTTTTGATAAATTCAGGGAGCAAATGAAAATCACGTGTATTATTTCTTCTAAAAATTCAATAATTTCTCAAAGTGTGAAAGCGCACTTTTTTTTTTCTTAAATCCCGAAATATATAATATATAAATACCATTGTTATGCCCTAACTACATATGTTTTAAACTTTGGCAAAAAGCATATTTAAGCCTTTGAACTTTACATGTTTTAAGGATCAAGCCCCTGATCAATTATTTTTCCACATTCAACCCCTGATCATTGATTTGTTATGGATTTAGCCCTTATTTAACTTTTTTGTCGAGTTTAGGAGATGAGAAGATCGATTTGACAATTCTAATGTTGAAAATCACAAAATGAGAGAGAAGAAAATCGAGTTTGAAAGAATATACTGAAAATTAATTTCTATAATTTCGTTTTAATTTTTGATTTTTTATCTCTCCTAGTCAAAGAAATCTTTTTTTTATTTGTCCATGTCAACAAGCCGAATCGCTCTAACGATGTATGCAGTCCAAACTCGACAGAAAAGTTAAATAAGGGCCAAATCCATAACAAAATCAATGATCAGGGGTTCAATGTGGAAAAATAATTGATCAGGGGCTTGATCCTTAAAACATGTAAAGTTCAGGGGTTTAAATATGCTTTTTGCCTTAAACTTTTTAGGTTGAATAGTTATCATTGACACCATCAAATTAAGCTAATTAATAAACATAGGTTTAAGTAAAAAAAAAAAACATAGGTTGTATTCCTACAAACAAAAAGAAAAATAAGTGTAAAAATACTTCTAACGTCTATAATGGTGCAATTTTATTTTTAAAATTGATAATGAAGCTCAATTTTATCCTTTTTAAACTCTTATGAAAAGGTATACATCGTTGGCTTAACACGAGATGAAATATCCCAAAATGTTGGATTTACCATTGAGTTTTTGGACATCATTTATCTTTTTTAGTGGGGCCATGTCTATAATGGCTTGGATCTTATCCACATTTGCTATCTTTCCACGAAAGGCGATTTGGGAAGTAACCTTCCCCCTTAGACTCCTTCTAGCTGCTTTCCTTGTAGGATGAAGAAACTAACCTAGAGCAGTTACTTCGGGGCTTGCGAGCGCTTCGCTTCTTTTCTATAGACCTTCTCTTAAAGCCTTCTAGATTGGAACATGGTGATACGTCTCTCCTACGAAGATAGCTATAGGCAATATCCGGTATAGCATATAACAAAATCCTTAAGTTTTATAAGTTTGATGGCATGTTCCGCGACATCCTTTTTTTACAACTATGTCATTATAACTGCATTTTTATTTGCAGAATCTTAGAAAGTTCTAATGTTGTAGATCAACTGTTTGGTGATTGTATCCATGATGGGATCAAGTGAGCCCAAACATTTCTGGATACATCTGTCGAGGTCAGGGGTGATTTGAAAGAGTCCTAGAGGGTTGCTACGGACGTCTATGGGGGTTCTGGGCTCATGGATTTGTCACAAGGGTGATGGATCCATTGCTTTCTCAAGATGATCCATGGATGTGTTTTGTTCGATCCACATTTATTGCACAAATTTGATACTAGTAAATCTGATTGTGATGTTCTAACGTCAGTTAGAGCTCTCTTTGTGCATGAGGTAAGACAGAAAAGAGGATCTAAGAAGGGTCGGAAACCGACGACCAACTAGTTGGAAAACGAGAATGAAAAATGCATTTTCGCCCCGTCCCGCCCTATTTACATCCCTAACTACAAGGAGTATATACATGTAGTAAAGAAACTTATCTATATAGTTATAAATAATTGAAATTTCATATCGCAAAAATTATATGGCATGCACATTTGTTGGCAATGCCGGAACATGGCAATTGGCCATTGGAGGAGCATATCAATGGCCTACATATATTTAACTTATTGTATAATTAGATAGAGACTACCATAACCAAATGGTTCAATTATATAATATAGTTGGAATTTAACTTAAGTCTTTCCAAAATTTACCGACAAATCATATTTGTTCCCTTCATTGATGTGTGACAATCACAACTAACTTGATGTGTGACAACCTTGAAAGTATAAGATAAAATTTATTTCATTGTATTTGGCTCTTTCATTAATTTTACCCCTTTTATTTTTATTTTTATTTTGAGACATATTTATTATTTTCTGCCTTTTTGTTTTTCTTTTTATAAGTTTAACTATTTATAAGAATTTGGTTCTTGACAAACAATTTTATTCATGATGTATCATACACATCATTACTTGAGTACAAAAAACGATTTGACTGCGTGCCAACATGCATCATTTACTATTACTAATAAAAACATGTGTTATAAAATTTCACTTGACTTTCCTTTTCTTTTTTATCTATAGAAATATTACCTAAATTTTCTACGGTTAATATATATGATTCCTTTGTTATTGGGACTTTGGCAGTTGCCTTATTTATTTTAAAGGTAAACCCGTCATATCTATAAGCTCACTGCATCAATGATAACAACTAAGTAAAATTTCTTTTGAAGATTTGGATGATTTTGTGAAGCTTCGATTAGGAGCTCCTTCTGTATTATTGCAAGACAAAAACAGAGATTGGTCGGATCACGGTGATGGAAGCTCTAATCAGTATTGCTTAAAGAGTAAAACGTATATAATGTGTATCATATATATCTTTTGAAAGAGTGGAACCCTTTATATAGTAGTGATGAGCCATATTTTGAACATATAGCTCTGATGTTAATATATTTAAGAAAAATTCTTTTAAGAGGCAGGATTTCGTGAATTTAGAAGAAAAACGCATGTATTCAAAATTTCTAATTAAAATAGAAATGAAACACTCTAATTAGAAAAAAAAATATCTTTAAAGAGCGAATATTAAAATCCAACAAAGGTAGAGAAGATCCGGTTGAAAACTATCTAAACCGAATCTCCACGTCTCGCCAATTGAAATATTCACTTTTGTTAACAAGTTTTAATAGAAAGAAAAACAGAAAACACATGAACTAATTAAATTTAGTATGAAGATAATTGAACCTTTATGATATATATGTGAAAAGAGATTCATTTTCAAGCAGCGAATCGAAAACTAGATACTATCCAAACACTTTTTACACGCCACAATTAATAAACGCCTACTACTTTTATTTTTCCAATAATAATAATAATATTGTCATTATTATTTTTATTAAAGTTGTTTGCTCTCTTATTAATTAATTTGGAATTAGTATTATTATTTTTTTTTTTCTATAAGCTTTTCAAAATGGAATGATGCGAAAATTTGTCTGTTTTTAAATCAAAATCATTTAATTAATTAGCTACTTATCTATTGTAATCATTAGTTCAAAAGACAATTACAACAAATGAATTACAATTTTTTTTGTTTCATAAATAATTTACCAGGTGAAGGGATATCTTCAATCTATAATATATAAGAGAAAACCAGAGATTTACAAAAGGGTTTTACATATTGTTCCATCTAAGAAATCCAAATACTGATGCGGAGCATTTCCGACACGGGCCAAGGGAAGGAACCCACTTGTACCAAAGCCATCGACACGCCTCCAAACCTTGAAAATCCCCAAATTTGTGTCATTTCAGCCCGACACGCCGTGTCAATAAGTGACACGCCGTGTCGAGCTCTCTAGAAGCTCCTGCCCGAAATTGGGCAGTTGACACGCCGTGTCACCCCTGTGACACGCCGTGTCACCTGCTAATGGGCAGATTCCAAATTTGTTTTCAGCGACGACGAATTTCCTTTCAGCGACAGAATGTGACTTTCAGCGACGACGAATCAGCTTTTCAGCATTAGAAGAAGACAAACAAGATTAGAGGACAAAGGGGGACCATGGCTACCCTAATCTCTTACACATCTTATTTACCATTATGCCATTTTTACTTTATTATTTATCCTATTAGTTTTAATTACCTAAGTGCCATTTTGGCATTTCATTCCTATCTTACCCTTATCCCTCTTAGTTAATTGTAACCCTAGTTAGGACATTTATGTCTTTTAGATTTCCCTAAAGAGTGCTATATAATGCCTCTTATTTGTAAGAATCATAACTTTTAATAATATAATTTTATCTCCTTCTTCTTGAAGCTTTGTGTTAAGGTTTTCAACCTTCAACCATGGGGGATTTCATTATTCCTACGGTTTAGTCCGTAAAACCCGGGATTAACTCCTACAAGTTTAGCTTGTGAAGAACCTCTTTGTTAGTTTAAGATTAAAACTAACACGTCCCGAGACCGATCCGTATCATTTGGTATCAGAGCCGATCGTTTTCCTAAACGGAGACTTCTTTCGACAATGATCCAATGGAGTTTTACCACCAAAAGCCTTGAAGATTGTGAAGCCAAAGAAACCGCCCACAAGAAATGGGAAAGCCTCAAAGCCACTATGAGAAGCTTTCAAGATTGTCTAGCCAAGGCAAGGGAGCAAGAGCTTGAGTATGCCGAAATGGTGAGAAAGAGAAGAGAGGAGTGGGAGCAAGAAGAGTTGGAAAGGCTACAAAGAGGAAACCGGAATAAACGAAGGCGACAACGTCGAGCTCAACGAAAAAGAGATGAGGAAACCTCTCTTTTGCATCCTCAAGGTTCATCCCAAACTTTTCCTCCATTATACAAGAAAGAGGTAAACACAACATTGTCAAATTCTCATTTGGAAGTTATGGATGAATTTATTTCTAGTGAGGGGTTGGATGTTGGTGATGTTATTTGTGAATTAGATTCTCATTTTGGGTTATTTGATAATGATGTTGTGAATGAGAATGTGGATTTATATGTGGATGAGGAGGAAGGAATCTTTGTAGGTGAAGAAATTGGGGGAAACTATGTAGCAATTGATGCTCCCCAAGTGTTTGATGAAATGCCTCTTAAGCATAGCTACATATGTATGCTTAAGGACATTGAGGATATTTGCCTTGAAGAGGGGGAGAAGGAGTTTGGGCTTATTAATGTTGGAAATTAGGCTAAGGTATAGCAGCGGAAATATAAAATTTTAACCTATTTCCATAAACCACAAAATCCGTTAACCGTTATTTCATATAAAGAGGGATAAGAAGAATTACCTCTTGATGATCAATCTACCGTTGTTAATGAAGTGCCCACAACTCTTCTCTGAGTTTCCCAACATGAAATAAAACACGGGATGATTAATTTGGAATCAGCTGTTGAATAGCAACCAAAGTAGATTGCCTCTAACTAATCAACACAAGATCAATGATAAAAGAAATAGATGAAAATCAATTGATCAAACGAAGCCGTAGAGAAATCTCGTCCTCGAACTAGGGGTGTCGAATTTTCTCTCTCTTGGACTAGGTAAATTTCGAAAATCACAAGTAGGGTATGGCTTGCTTGGATTTCGAAAATCTCAAGGGAAGGGGTATTTATAATCTCTTGTATCTAATCCCTAGTTAGATAGAATTAGGTTACTGAATAGGAATTCCATTCGGAATAGAATTCCTAATTATTATCTCACTATATATCTAATATATTAAGGATAATAATAATAACCTTATTGGATAATAATAGGAGTATATTAATCTAATTAAAACTCCTAACTTAATTATCTCTTAATTAATTTAATTCATATTCCTAATCTAATTAGGATTAATAAAATCAAATTAATTATTCATGTATATCACTACATGAATTTCGACCCCCTTATGTCCATGGGCCTTATTGGGCTCAATTGGGCTTCTATCAATTAATTAACATCTATCTCTCTTTTAGGTTCCAAGTCTTATGTGTGATCCATTAGGTTCTTATTGCTTCTAGCCGTATGCAACGTTATTAAATTAATTTTCAAAGAATTATATTTAATCTTTGCATAACGGAATGATGTACAGAGTATGTGATTAGCAAGTCCGTAATCATTCCCCCAGTGCTATAAGAAGACAGGTTGATTCTGTCGTTAACCTTTCCGTATTAGTTACAGTATAATTCGATCCTTTATCAACTACATCCTTGAACTGAATCTTATGACTATGGGTGATGTCAAATCACATATAGCGAGACGTTCGTTTTACTTGTACAGGCCGAGTCAACTCAAAAAGATAGGTTAAGTGAAATCTGTATTTCTTACTCTTAAGCTATCACCTTGCAAGGATTTAGAGTCGAGTCTTCCACAAGCGATCCATGGATGTATCTCCCATTTATCGAGAGTGATAAATGCTCAATCCAATATATAACGACTCCGCAATTACTTCCTGTGATACCCAACATCTACTGTTCACACCCCAGAGTCATCTTTGTTAAGGATCGTGTTACACCAGAGTCAAAGCATCACATTCCGTAATCCAGAATACCAATTAATATTCCTTTGAGTTTGAGGATTAGTTATACCTATTAATACCAATGAGATGAATAGGTGACAATGATGAATCTACCCATCATGTTATCTCAAATCGGATCCCCAATCCTAATGAACAACGTTTCATCGGATCTATGTAACTGTCCAGATATCTGTATATATGAAGCCTGTGAGATCAGCTTTCTGTCGGACAGAAGACATTGTTACATACAAGTCTCAACAGTGATATGTCAATCCCAAACATATCACTTGACTTGGGGTGGTTTTAAGTTTATCAGTTTACTATAAAGTTTTGTCTCACTTTATGCTTGTATGAACACTTTATAATCACTTTAAATAAACTTACGGATTTTCTTTTATTAGACTTTATTATATTTCCGCTGCTATACCTTAGCCTAATTTCCAACAGTGGTATCAGAGCCATCGTTAAATCCATTATTTCATATATGAAAATTTAGAAGTTTTCAATAGGATTGAATAAATATTTATAGTTAGGATTAATTAATAAATTGTTTTGATTAATTAATTCTAAAGATAAATAAGTTTTAATTAATTATTAATTAAAACAGATTATGCGTATGTTCCTAATTATTTTGGTTGATAATCATTATAACAAAATCTAGTAGTTTTATAGTTAGATTGATAAAATCAGTTTTATTAATTCTAAAGATAAAACGGAAATCTATAGCAGTTTTTCCTATTTTCTGAAAATCGTTTTAAAACCGTTTTAGAACTGATATATATATGTTTAAAATTAAAAAAAAAAAAATACGACAGCCGCTGTCGCGCGGCTGCTGCCTCGCAGCAGCAGCCGCGTGCGGCGCCTGGCCACCGCTGCCGCAAGGCAGCGGCGGTTCAGCCGCGCTAGGGCTACTGCCTATTGGCAGCAGCCCACTCTCGGGCCCGGCCCGAGGCCCACTTGATTTTAAATTGTTTAAAATCATTTTTATATATTTTAAATACATATGTTTCAGAAATTGATAGTTTTCTGTTTTGATTATCGAATGAAAAATTCGTTTAAAAGTTTGTTTTACCAATTTGTAAATCAAAATGTTAAATGAATTAAAATCAAAATAATTGGGACGTGCATAATTAAAGTTTTGTATAGTTATATTAATCTAAAGATTAATATAAAAGATACGAAACTATTAGAAGTAAAATTGGATGAAAGTTAATTTGATATGTTAATGTGATTAACATAAATATTACATAAGATAGTTATGTAATCAACAAATTAAATTTATTTAATTGAGTCTATGCATGTTTTGAGTTATGGACACATTTGGACCCTCTTTAGTCTTTTGGTATTTTTGAAATAGGGCCTGCGAGTCCTGCCTTTCTACTATCTATTGTAATTTCTCCTCTCATCTGATTCCTTTCAATTCAATTGAAGTTTTCTTTAGTAGTATAGAAATTAATATGTAATTTCAAGGCGTCATGGAGAAGACGGAGGACCTAAAGAGAAATATGTAATAGTTAGTATTTCCTTAGGTTTGCCCTTTTATTCCGTCTCTGGCTCGACGGAATAATTTAGATGATATGTTCATAACGCCAATGTATGTCAATGTATGTGTCTGATGTATGCTAAAGCAAATCAAGACTAAGTTAGATTATGAGACCTAAAATAAAATCCCTCATTAAAAAGTTAAGTAAATAAACAAGTTATTAAAATCGGTTGCCCCTCCCTAATATTATAATTCAGCCGGCAGTGCTGAGGGCCTTTGGGTTGTTGAGTAAACTCAAGCTCGGTTGTTGATATACTTTAAGCAAATGAATGACATACGTTTACTCTTTCTCACTCTCAGGTTTAAATTAAACCCACTCTTATAATCATGACTAACACCGATCTGCGAAACATTATTACCGATAACAAATTGAATGGTTCAAACTTCACCGACTGGTATCGCAACCTCAAAATTGTTTTGAAGTTCGAGAGGAAAGGGTATGTACTTGATACACTGATACCCCCTTACCCAACGGATGATGCTCCCTACCAAGAATTTTATGCTTACTTGAAACATAAATCTGATGACGATCAAACGGGAGACATCATATTTTCATCTTTGACACCGAAAGTAAAAAGGCAACTACATTCAGATATGGATGCCTATTCCATGGTCAAGCACCTAAAAGAGTTATTTGTGAATGAAACTCGGTGCGAGCGCTTCGAAATAACCAAGGAGTTATATAAAAGCAAGATGCAGGTGGGCACATCTGTAATGGCACATTGTGCAAAGATGATCAGCCTTATCACCAAGTTTTCTAGTATTGGAGATGCGATGGACCATGAACTAAGTGAAAACTTACTTCTTCAGTCCCTCCCCGAGAGTTACTCACAGTTCATCATGAACTACCAAATGAGTGGCTTGCAAACCTCTCTTGTAGAGCTTGCGCATATGCTCGAGTCAGTCGAGCCCATTATAAAAGAAAACGAGGAGATACTGGCCCTTGCTATTGAAGGATCGATAAAAAGGAAAGGGATCTCTCCCAATCCAAACCATCTTGATAAAGGCAAGGGGGCTAAGCTCACCAAAACGAAGGGAAAGGAATTAAAGAAGCCCAAAGGAAAGTGCTACTATTGTGGTGACTTGGGGCATTGGAAGAGAAACTGCGTGGAGTACCTGACCTTCCACAAGAAGGAAAATGACGGTACTTCAACATCTGGTATGTTTTATATTGAAATAAATACAGTTTCACCGTCTGAATCTTAGGTATTAGATACCGAATGTGGATCTCATATTTGTACAAATATGCAGGAGCTAAATCAGACTAGGGAACTAAAGAAAGAAAGCATAAACTTGCGAGTAGGAAATGGAGCAAGAGTTGCCGCCCTCGCAATTGGAGATTATGTTTTAAATTTGCCCTCTGGGCTTGTAAAAGAATTAAGGAATTGTTTATACGTTCCTCAAATGTCTCGCAACATTATTTCTATTAGCCGTCTTGTTGACGACGATTTTCATATTTCAATAAAAGACAAGAGTTGCAATTTTTATAAAGATTCGATCTTTTATTTTTCAGGAATTTCACAAAATGGGATTTATGTGTTAGATAACAAAATTCCTGCTTTTGCAATTGATACCAAAAGACATAAGCTAGATTATTCAACTTACTTGTGGCATTGTCGTTTAGGCCACATAAACAAGAGACGCATGCTAAAGCTACATTCAGATGGGCTTATAGATCCAATCGATCCTGAATCATTGGAAACATGCGAATCATGTTTAAAAGTGAAATGACAAAGACACCCTTTAGCAATAAAGGTGAGTGTGTATCAGACACTCTAGGACTCATTCATTCAGATGTATGTGGTCCTATGTCAGTCCAAGCAAGAGGAGGATTCAGATTCTTCATAAGCTTCATAGATGACCATACCCGATATGGTTACATCTACTTGATGAAGCACAAGTCAGAAGCTTTTGAGAAATTCAAATGCTTCAAGAATGAAGTAGAAAATCAATTAGGAAAGAAAATAAAGACGCTTCGATCTGATCGAGGTGGCGAATATCTTTCAAATGATTTTCTGAATTATCTAATTGAATGTGGGATATGCACACCACAACACAATGGTGTGTTCGAGAGGAGAAACCGTACCCTATTAGATATGGTACGATCCATGATGAGCATGGCCTTACTTCCAAAGACGTTCTGGGGCTATGCCTTAGAAACTGCCCACTTCACCCTAAATCGAGTACCAACTAAATCCGCTAGTTCCACACCATATGAATTGTTCGTTGGTAGGAAACCCGTGTTTTCATTTATGAGAGTATGGGGTTGTTCAGCCTTTGTCAAACGCATTGCGTCCGACAAACTAGATTCGAAATCTGATAAATGTTTCTTCATTGGATACCCTAAGGAAACTATGGGATATTACTTCTATCATCTAGATGATCAGAAATTAATCGTATCCAAGCATGCAACCTTCTTAGAGAAAGAGTTTCTCGAAGAAACACAAAAGGGAAGCATGATTAAACTTGACGAAGTTCAAGAAGAAGAAACACCGACTGAAACAACAGAGGCGGATGAGGTACCCGAAGGAGTCCCATTAGATGAGACTCTAGTGCCACCTATTCGTAGATCACAAAGAGTTCGTGAACTCCCAGTTAGATATGGTTTTCTAGTGGGAGATGATAATGAGGTTCCCGTGTTAGACGACGAACCCAAAAACTACGAAGAGGCTCTTACTAGTCCAGATTCTAAAGCATGGCTTGAGGCCATGGATTCTGAAATGGATTCCATGTATACTAACCAAGTGTGGACTTTGGTTGATCCACCCGAAGGGATAATACCCATTGGGTGCAGGTGGATCTTCAAAAAGAAGATAGACATGGATGGAAAGGTTAGCACCTACAAAGCTAGGTTAGTAGCGAAAGGATATCGTCAGAAGCAAGGAATTGATTATGACGAAACTTTCTCTCCTGTGTCTATGTTCGAATCAATCAGAATCATGCTTGCAATTGCCGCTCACTACGATTATGAGATTTGGCAAATGGATGTGAAAACAGCTTTCCTAAACGGAAACCTGCTTGAGGATGTATATATGATGCAGCCTGAAGGTTTCATATCGAAGGATGCAAATAAAGTTTTCAAACTTTAGAGATCCATTTATGGACTCAAGCAAGCATCTAGAAGCTGGAATAAGCGTTTTGACGAAACCATAAAACAATTTGGTTTTGAACAAAATTGCGAAGAAGCTTGCATTTACAAGAAAGCAAGTGGGAGCTCTATAGCATTTCTCATACTATATGTGGACGATATATTATTAATGGAAAATGACGTTGCTCTCTTACAGTCAGTGAAAGTATGGTTATCTGGTAACTTCTCAATGAAAGACCTTGGTGAAGCAGCTTATATACTTGGTATAAAGATCTATAGAGATAGATCGAGAAGACTGCTTGGTCTTTCACAGGCTGCATACATTGAAAAGGTGCTAAATCGGTTTAGCATGCTTAAATCGAAACGAGGTAACTTACCCATGTTACATGGAGTAAAGTTAAACAATCATCAATGTCCTAAAACCAATGATGATAAACGACGCATGGCTGTAGTCCCGTACGCCAGCGCAATCGGTTCGATTATGTATGCTATGCTATGCACTAGACCTGACGTAGCGTTCGCGTTATCTGTAACGATTGGCTTTAGTCCAAGTGGGAGTATGTTGGGGTTTAGTGTCTTATAGACAATTGTTCTAGGATACAAACTTAATGTAAAAGGGATTGCCTTTATATAGTTATAAAACATATATCTCATTAAACAAATGATATAAAGAACAATTCATTTACATTAAGTTTGTATCCTATAACAATTGTCTATAGGACACTAAACCCCAACAATTAATCTCTTTGAGGAGAAAGATGAAATTGGTTTATGTGTGGAGATTGATGGCTATGGTGATGGGAGAGATGTTGGTGGTTCGACCATATCGGGTTGTAGCATGTCTTGTGAGTCGGGTGGCTTGGCACGTGAGTTAGTCGGCTTGAACTATAGGGAGAAGTGGGAGGAAACGAGAGGTCCTAAGAAAATATGGATCATGGATGAAGAGGGAAATGAATTTGAATGCGATCATGACGAAGAAGAGTTAGAAGAGGAGATTGATGGAGAGGAGAACCTATCCGAGAATGAGCTAGAAAGAAATGAGAAACGTGATTACTATGAAGGCGACTTCAAGGATGAGGTTGAAGAGATAAAGAGCGCTTTCGAAGATGAAATACGTGAGGATGGTGAACTTTGTCATAGTGCAAATGAGTTTGATTATGATCAAGATGATAGAGTTTACCATGATGAAGATGAAAATCGACGAATTGAGTGGAACCAATATGGGGCCGCTTATGAAGATGATGAAGATGGGGTCTATTATGATGAGGATGAGCTTCGACATGTTGAGTGGGATCAACATGGGGCTCCTTATGAAGATGAGGAAGAGAGATTCCATTGTGATTATGAGTTGGAGGATGATGGGTGGAGCCAAAATGAGGAGGCCTATGGTGATGATGAGGATGAGGCTTATGAAGGTGATAATGATGATGGTGACCATTATGTATGTTTGATGATGAGGGTGCTAGTGCCTAGTGAGAAAGGAAAGCCACCACATGACATAACATGGGATCCGGGGGATAGTGCACCTAGTCCTACACATAGTGAGTTGAGCTCAATGGAGAAGAATGAAAGTTACTCCATGGTGCCTTTTGTTAGAACCAATATGCCTAACACATGCCATATGCAAAGATCTCAAATCCCTCACTTGGTAAAATCTGAACTTATTCTCTTGTGTTTTGTTGAGATAAATGTGTTGGAGCTTTTGTTGTGTATGTGGAGAGAGAACGTATCCTATGTGGAGTCTATGAGGGGTGATCTTATAGTGAAGAAGGTGAGCTTCATGGATTACTTATTGAAGGGGAATGGCTTCTCGGGAAGTATTGGGAAGATGGAAGAAATTCAAGATTTGTGGAATACTGGCCAAGTTAGCGAAGTGGCAAGTCTTGAAGTTCCGGGATTGTTAACCCAATGTGAGGAGGGAGCTAATATGAGAGCGCTAGAGCTTGCTATGAAGTGGGTTGACAAGTGTCGTCGGGATATTCCATTTGATGTCGGCCATGGGCAAGTAGAGATTGAGCATGGTAGCCGAGCTATATGGAATGGGCCTCTTGAATTCAATTCGAATCGTGCCTTGCTTCGATTTGAGAACTTGGGGTCCACTCAAACCCATTAAGCATGGTCCATACATCATGAGCAACTTGGGGTCAAGTTCCTTTCAAGAGAGAGTGAATGATGCGGAGCATTTCCGACACGGGCCGAGGGAAGGAACCCACTTGTACCAAAGCCATCGACACACCTCCAAACCTTGGAAATCCCCAAATTTGTGTCATTTCAGCCCGACACGCCGTGTCGAGCTCTCTAGAAGCTCCTGCCCGAAATTGGGCAGTTGACACGCCGTGTCACCTGCTAATGGGCAGATTCCAAATTTGTTTTCAGCGACGACGAATTTACTTTCAGCGACAGAATGTGACTTTCAGCGACGACGAATCAGCTTTTCAGCATTAGAAGAAGACAAACAAGATTAGAGGACAAGGGGGGACCATGGCTACCCTAATCTCTTACACATCTTATTTACCATTATTCCATTTTTACTTTATTATTTGTCCTATTAGTTTTAATTACCTAAGTGTCATTTTGGCATTTCATTCCTATCTTACCCTTATCCCTCTTAGTTAATTGTAACCCTAGTTAGGACATTTATGTCTTTTAGATTTCTCTAAAGAGTGCTATATAATGCCTCTTATTTGTAAGAATCATAACTTTTAATCAATATAATTTTATCTTCTTCTTCTTGAAGCTTTGTGTTAAGGTTTTCAACCTTCAACCATGGGGGATTTCATTATTCCTACGGTTTAGTCCGTAAAATCCGGGATTAACTCCTACAAGTTTAGCTTGTGAAGAACCTCTTTGTTAGTTTAAGATTAAAACTAACTCGTCCCGAGACCGATCCGTATCAAATACTAAGTTGAAAAAAAAAAATCCAAACACTAACTTATTTATCTTATCTGTGATCAGGTTGAATTAAAATCATAATATGGATTTTACATATATAATATAATAAAGGGTTAATTTAAAAAAAACACTCTATAGAAAGTATTTTTTTTGAAAACAAACCTTATGATTTTCTCCGTTAGCAAATTAAGGCAAGTTGCTTCATAATTGTAATATTCTAATTCTATAATTCTATAATGTGCAGAACAATAATTACAACAACAACAATTAAGTTTTGAGAAAATTACAAAACTAGGTCAAATGGGAAGCCCATTTACATATTAAACTCATTTACTCAATCTACTATATATCTAGACTGTTTTGTGTAACTTTTCCATAATACCCCCAATCTTTCATCTTCCTCTCCTCTTCCTTACGGTTTCCTCTTCACCCAAAATGGCTCATCCTCCTTCCACAGAGATCTAACCTGCAAAATCCGTTGTTGTTTGACGGCGTTCTCCAGCAACTTCTACTCTGGTGAGAGAAAAGGGAAGCGAACGGCGGTAGAGAAAAAACGAGAGGGCGATTTTAGAGCGAACGACGATGAGAGAAGGTGAACGACGGTAGAAGAAGGTGAACAGTGAGAGCAAAGAAGAGGAAGAATGCGAACAGACGGTAGAAGAAGGTGAACAATGAGAGAAAAGGCGAGGAAGAAGGCGAACAACAGAGAAAATGGAAGAAAGAGGGCGATTTTAGAGCGAACGACAACCTCGTTCCGTGAGGCGGAAGATTGGAAAACGCAGATAAAATGCCTAATTCTATAAATCTCACTGAATTATTGTTGGTGTATTCATCTATGTTCTGATTGTTTTGTTAAATAATGTTAGAATCCGTTGTTATTTGTCATTTTTTGTTATATACCACTTAGCGAATTTTGTTAAAAACACATCCAGACTTCGCATATGCTAACTAAAATCATCAACTAAACCAAACAATCGCTTCGCAGGCTTCGCATATGCTAACCTCTGCGAAGTCAGACGGGAGGAAGACAACCGCGCGTAAATATTGAGGGTATAATGGGAAAGTCACACAAAATCAGTCTAGATATGTAGTAAGTTGAGTAAATGGGTTAAATATGTAAATGGGCTTCCCATTTGACCTAGTTTTGTAATTTTCCCTTAGCTTTTGTTTGGGAGTTTGGAGGTTAATGGATGTGGGAGTTAAAGGAGGTAATGGAAAGGGAAAGGAAGTGATGGAATGGAAAGTTAAAAAATTAACCTTGTTTGGGAGTTTATAGGATGTAAATGAGGTTAAATGTTTAACCTTGTTTGGAAGTTTAAATAGAGAGGGGAAGGAAGGTTAAATTTACTCTGCAGAGACAAGAAATTTTAAAAAAGTTTACGTTTTACTCCCATTAACCCCCAATTTGGAGGTTAGAGTTTGGAGGTTAGAGGAAGTAAACATTTAACCCCATTAACCTCCATTTACTCTCAAGAAATAACTCCTAAACAAGGTTAACTTAATACTTAACCTTCCATTACTCTCATTTACTCCCATTAAGCTCCTCCTAAACAAGGGCTTAAGTTTTTTCTACAAATAAAGGGTTATGGTCTCTATTGCAATGACATTCTAAATGTATAACCACCCATCAAATGTAAATATGCTAGTTGTTTCTAATAACTCTTTAATGCTAATCAATATAATGTGATTTTGATTCACTTCAATCCGTTGTATTATAGTTTCGGATGCGCTTTCCTTTTAGATCTTAATGGATTAATATGAATTTATAATCTTATTATTTGTGGATTTAATTTCAATAAGGCAATCTTCTTTATACAATTCAAGTAGAAATTAATTAATGCTTGGTTATACTTATGCAAAATCTTAGTCTCAAAAAAATAATAATTAAAAAATGGAAAGTCGGTAGATCGCATCAGATTGTGATGATTTTATCAGATTAGGTTCATTATTTGTTTGTTCGTATATACAATAAATAACTGGATAGAAAATAAATCACTTTTATTGGTTTAAATTTAATTTTCCGAAATCATTGATTGGTTTTCTATATATCATTAAGAATTATTAAATTACTTATTCTATTATGACTTGTAAACGTTGGTACAGTCAAATTTCTCACACTATGAATCAATTTAAAATCTACTGATTTTTCATTTGAGTTGTTGGAAGAGTTTCTGAAATTATTTTTATTAAATATTGTTAGTAATATTTTCAAAAAAATTACTAATTTCAATCTTGATTTATCGGTTTTTGCAAACATACTAGGGAAGCTGATTTCTAAACTGATTTTGCGCATTTTACGATTTCTGACTCCTAAAACACATATTGTGCGGACTGAAAATATTTTCCTTGTATTCCTACTTTCACTATAGAAAACTTTACTGCTTCGAGCAATGATGGCTAAAAGTAAATCAATTTAAGGAATTGAATTTTTTTTTTTTTTATGTTGGGAAATTTGATTACAAAAATGGAAAGAGTGGAAAACTGAAAAATGTAATCGAAATATGACAATTCTAAAGAAATTGTAATTGAAAAAAATTGAACTTGAAGCTTGAATAAATTAACACTTAAAAAATGACTACAAATTTAAAAAGTATGAAGATTGGTTGTGGGAATTGATGGAATCTTAGACTAAAGAATTGGAGGTAAATTACATGTGTGATGTACAACCTTTACCCCAAATCACATTTTGATGTACAACCAATATTTTGTCACATTAAAATATGAGAAATCTTGGTGTGATTATAGGAAAGGTTAGAGAATAAAGGAAGCAAGTAATTTGAAAAAATGGCAAATAGATTTCCTCAATTATATGTACAACTATTAGATAAATGTTTGTTTCTCCTTCAATATTGCTCCGTTTTGGTTCCATAAAAATAGTCCCTGAAAAACCTAAGAAAATGCGATTCCACTATAGCTCAACAAAATTCCCACGATTTGTACTTGAAAAATCAAGTTTCCAAAGGAAATGTGATGCTTAAAAATATGCATTTTCAAATTGACTCCAATATTCAAACTCCTAAAAATCCCTTTTAACAAATGCTAATTTATGTTTATAATTTTAAGATAAATAATTACATTTATTTGTCACAAAATAGGCAGGATGATTCCCAAAATGTTCATGGATAATGACGATTTGTATGAAGAGAAAGCAAATTTATTATTATTTCTATGTTTTTTTTTCCTTCTTTTTTATTTATTTCATTTTTACTATATATTATATTTTTTATTTATTCATTTTTACTAGATATTATGTAAATAATTATATAGTTATTATTTATGAATTTTTTAAAATTTATATTATTTTGAATTATTGAATAATATTCATATACCATGTTTATTAATATTATTATTTTATATTAATAAATAACAAATCTACATTACTGTTTTCACATCTCAATCGCAATAACGCTTTATACGTCTATCAAATACTAATTATAAATTAGCTAATAAGTTTATTACAACCGTTAATAGGTAATTGTTGAACCATAGAGTCTTAGTTTAAGAGCATTTCCAACAATCTTTTAAATTGGCTCTTAAGTTAAAATTTGAGGAGGGCGAATGAAAACACAGTTCCAACAGCCTCTTAGTGGCTCCTCAAATCACTAACAGCCTATCCATCTTCTCTATTACTAATAGAGAGCATCTCTCATCCTCTTAGTGTCTCTTAATTCATTTTTTATTAATAATTTATCATTGAAGAGTCTCTCTCCCCATACTATTGGTAAATATAACAATTAATAACTTTAATGATAAAATAATAAATAAAGAGTGAATATAATGAATATTATTGGAGATGATATATCTTAATCACTCTTAAATCACTAAGAGTCAATTATTTATATTATTTGAATATTGTTAGAGATGCTGCTTTTGCTAATCTATATGTGCAGTGTTACCTTCTAGATTGAGAAAAAGTTGGGTTAACTAAGCTTGATAAGGACTTCAAGCATTCTAGAGATTATGATGATAATGACTTTTCTTGTGACTCAACCAAAGTTGTCGCTTTTATTCCTTAAATCCTCTCTTTTTGTCCTTTTGCTAATAACTTATTATCTTAACTTAATTTAATTAAAGACAATATTCATCTTTTGGAGTTGTACTAATTAAATAGCTTCATATCTTTCTGTTTTCTTTGTTTAAAAGCTAGACATGTGAAAAGGTACTTATACCAAATAAATAAATAAAATTTGAACGGATAATTTCGAAGACAGCTAAACTTATTTAAAACTAACTATGTTTACATAAAAATAAAAGTGCTACTCAAGTTTCAGAATTTTATACAGTAGAGGACTGGAATATGTATGTATCTCAATGGTTTAAAAGCATTAAAGACCCGTTTGTTTTATCTATCGTTTTGTTTTTCCAAAAAAAACAGAATTATGTACTTTTCAAATGTAAAAGGTAAAGAGGAGGATACTAATTGAACACTTAAAACTCTCATTTTTTTTAAAAATGCAAAAAGAACATGAAAATGAATAACCAAGTTTGAATACATAGTACACTTTAATTGTCGGGAAATCCATTTATATATCTAAAGAATATCGAACCGGTCTAAAACCAACCAATTGAATTAATTGAAAATAATAATTAATTTCTCCTAAAACATATTATTTGTTTTGTTTTGTTTTTCTGAAAAAGGTACATTTAAGTGTTCTATAGGCCTCTTATAATGCGGTAAACCAATGTACCATTACTTTGAAAAAGGTACATGTAAGTGTTCTATAGGCCTCTTATAATAAGGAATTAATTCGACTTCTTGGCTTGTAGAATCAATTTACCCTAAAATGAAATTTTAAGTAAAATTTAACCTGCAAAACCAAAATTAGATGCTAGATTAATAGTTCATTGTGGAATTTCCAACATTAATGAGACATTACACAATAACAATGCAATTAGTTCCGACATTTAAGTTGAAGGCATTACAACATAAAAATCAAAATTCAAGTATGATTTCCCGATAATGAGAACAGTCGTCTAATTACTAAGCGGGCTTTTCTTTTAAAACAAAAGGAAAAGAAAATCTACATTGTACATAATATTTTGTGTCTGCTGCATTTTCTGGTACATATCTGGGAAAAAAAGAAGTTAGATATCAGATTCTAGGATACATGTTTCTTTTCCATTGAGGTGTATCGTATGCAAGACTGGGTCTGGACACATAACATAAGCATCCACGGATTAAAGGAAGTTCCTCTCAAAGTTTCCTGATGAAAACCTAGAAGACAAACCCTGAACCATGTTATCTGTATCAATTTTTATGCTCTTCCTTCCAGCAACAAGGTCAGCCTCCCGATCCCAAGGCTTCCACGGGTGTTTCCCCGACCACTCTTCCTTCTCTTTCTCCGACTGCTGCTTGGATTTTTTCTTTGAACGTGTTACACTCTCTTCTTGGTGCTTCTGCACTAGAGATTTTGATCTCTTTGCTTTGTTGTATTTATCCACCAAATCTGCATCTGCACCACTCCTTTTCTTCTCCTCTTCATTCGAAGCAAGTGCAGTAGCCTCATTATATGCTTCCAAGTAGCTGCCATATGACACTAACAATTAGCACATCATCCTATCCACAAATGAACAAATATAGTCAATCAACAACCGGTTAAGGTCCAATTTTACCCCTAATGTATTCCAGGGTGCAGTGTTACCCTCAATGCTTTTTTTGGTAATTTACTAACAGATTTTGGTTTGTCTGTAATTTTAATGAAAGAGGGTAAAACTGAACTAGGGCGGTTAGTGTAACATTGCACGTGCCCAGATGAAATACATTAGGTATTTTTTAGCTTTAACTCAAGAGCAATCCAATGACAATGTTATTGTAAATGCAACATAATTCTAACTTCATCTTTGCTTTTTGGGCTCTGTCTACTGGAGTGTCTGTCCAAGCGCTAGTATCGCCACGTCCTTCTTTAGTTCCCTTACTGAATGTTGTAGATTGCATGGGCATACCTCCTGGCTGAGAACAACAACAATGAGAGGTTAGGATTCATCTATTGCATTACAGAGTTCTGCAAGTTCAGTGAATCTCTGTGAAGTGGTGTTTCATAGTTTTCTATATGCAAAGGCCTTACTTTTCTTTCAGGAGGCAGACTTGTCATCCATTCATCTCTTTTTGGTGCTACTTTAACTTCAATTTCGGCCAGGAGCTCATCATCACCCTCCATTGATATACCTGCCAGAAAAACAACTTTCTAAGTTACAGATAATGCACATTGGGGTATGAGCAACTGTCAAAAATTCAGATACTTCAACCTGCAGAAAACTTAAGGTAAGCACAAATTCAAGAATATTCATGACTAACTTGTATTCTTTAGTTAGGAATTGAAGTAATAGAAAGCATAATAACATTATATATTTGCAGGGTTATTACCAACTTTGTAAGGATGTTGGGCGTACTTAGTTTAAATTAAATAGGAAGCAACGATGTAGTTTTCTACATCAAGATGACAACCTCCAATTACAAAATCTTATTTCTATATTTGAGAATTTAAACTTGTAAGAAATGAAAAGTTTTCTTGTAATTGACTAAACATAACTCTTAAAAGCAATACATACTAAAAAATAACATATATCAACAACTATAGATGGAGAGTATTGACAGACAGGAGATGTCAGACAAGAAAAACAAATTCAATTTTTTTCACAAAATATTTAAATCATCTACTGGAGGAAAATTACAAGTGAACAATTTAAAATAAGGAAATATCTAGTCACTTTAACAATCTCCTCTTCTAGTTGAGAATTGAGATAGTTTGACAATCTAGTCTATCAAAAGCCATTGGCACATTTCCAGAACCTCTTAGTCATACTTGATGGCAGATATATCATTTACGTCTGTTGATAAGTAACTTATGTGCTATAGAACTTTCTCAACAAGAGTTCCATCTATCTAAGCACATTATGTTTTACTCAAAATGATCCTTCTGACCTATATCACATAAAACACACAATAATGATACTATTTTCCAGAGTAAAAGGTAAAATATACTTTACCCATAACATTGAATTGAACTTCACTAGCATGGAGAAAAGTGGGATGTGGGATGAGGGTACTGCAAAAATAGAAAGTTTTCTAAATAGTTAATTACATACCTTGTGATTTTCTCCATTGAGCAGCTTCACGCATAGCTTTCAACTCAACCTGCAAAAAATTTTGGCAATTAAGTACATTTAAGAAGCCATGAGGAGACAAATGCTTTGGTACAAGAACAAACCTTAAATGCTTCTTGTTCCTCCTTGAGTTTAATTTGGTCATCCAGCAATTTTCGCTACAAAAAGCAGACAATAATTGGAAAAAGTTGCAAGATCAAATGCCTTTCATGTGCAAATAAGAGTTTCAAGCACATGATCCACAAGAAAAGGAGTGCGAACGTAACATGATCTACAAAGGAACGAACGTAATGTATGAACCAAGATGCATGTCTATTATGCGCTAGCAGCCCATCAAAGTGTATAATCACTAAACTCGTGGGCACAAGAAGCAGAAAGTCAACCGACTTATTTCTCACTATGTATTTGTGTTTTCTAATTCAATAAGCCAGCATGACATGCATGGAGGAAGCTATTGTAAGACTGTCTAGATGAGATATTCAAGGAGCAGGTATCTGTAACATGTTATCTATTCAATAAGGAACAAGGAGACAGTAAAGTTTTTAATCAAATTGATATGAGATCAAAGGCACCAAGAATGATCAGTACAACTCAATGGCCTGGAAAATGAAGTAGCACTATCAAGACTGGATGCATGTGAACCGGGTAATGGAAGTGTTAAACAGAATTGCCGGCCAAGAGGAGGAAATCCAAAAAGAAACCCAGAAAAAGGGAGGACTTCATAACCCGAAATGCAAAACTGGAATTTGTTAGATACGATGGAAGCCAGGTCTATTGCCTTGGCTCAGTCAAAGACTTGCTGCGATAATTTCTTCTGCCCAAAAAACTTCTTTAAGAACAAAAGGTGTATAGGTTGCTCCACATAAGTACATCGTAGAAGTATGGTTTCCTTGAATTGGACAAGGACAGACCTGGTCTCAGTTGGAAAGAATTTAAGTGATTGTGCAACGTTCGGTTAGATCCTTCCATTTAAGGCACAAAACTGGGTGAATTATCTAAACTTCGTCATACCGGGATCGTAGAGGAATATTAGAAGTCTTGAGCAATTGTCTACCCATTGAAGCACTAACTTCAGTGCAGGAAGTGGAGATTTGCCTTAGCAGCCAGAAGGAATGTATTGCTGCTGACATCAAGTTGCATTATTTCCAATATTTGACTAGTGCTATGAGTTTGACACGTTTGTGTAAGCGACGGGGTGGTTGGAGCAACCCTGAAACTTCCGGTACTAAATCAGAAAATTCGTAACTAAGCTCACAAATCTGCCAAGTTCCATAAAACCCAATTCGTAGATGCTCATCTCAGAGATGTACAACTTGCCAAGATTTAGCTATAATTATGATGAAAGATATAGCCTTATTCGGATAGAAGGGGTCAAAGGATCAAAACTGGAGCCCAGGACAGATACAGAATTTGTTGAAGATCAACCCATGATTTCCACCAATGACAACCCGGAATGCAACACCTCCCAAACTATGCATGTGTGTGGTTACCTTGAAGGCCAGCCTCGCTAGTTTTTATTGACTTAGGAATTACAATGCCTTGCGGCTTTATTAAAGAATCACACATGCAGATATTGCTATTGGAAAACTGGAAGAAGGGTTCCACATCACTACCGCCAATGGAAATACCTCCACAGTTCAAATTTTTGTAGTTACCATATAGTAGCTATGGCACCAGAGTAAAAGACATACAGATATATTCTGAAAAACATAAATGCGTCATATCACAGTAATTCAACTCGAGCAATGCAAAAGAAGTCCAGCCAACAAATCTAGAAATCAAAGGCTACCAAAAAGCTTATTCCACTTCAGCACTCGAGCCTTTTTCTCAAGCAGTGGACTGTCGCCAAGTGTTAAGATCACAATTGTTGTTATTTGCCATCCAATGAGAGTAAAGGAGAGACAGAGAGAGCAAATATTAAATTAGTATTCGGAGACCATGTGGATGCAAGTAACTTACTTTATTGGGATCTTGTAAATCTTTAAATGATTTGTTTAATTTGATAAATGCTTGATGCGCTTGAGGATGAGAACACTTGTCTGGATGCACCAAAAGAGACAGCTTCCAGTACCTAGAGAGAATATACCATGGTTCATCAGTAATGAACATTTGTCTCATATTCAAAGCAAAGTCAAGATTGGTATTTGACAAAGACTATAGAAAAGGGGGAAAAATAAAAAGCAAAGAACACATTAAGTTCCCTACCTATGACATCAATTTTGTAAGCATCTCCAAGTACAAGAATCACATAGATGAAATAAGAATAAGCAAGACGAATTCAAAACCATCATATATTCAGTTATAGAGCTCAAAAGTCTTGACAACTTAAAAGTCTGAAAAAATTGATTGCTAGGTCACGTAATCCTAACTTATTTAAGCTTGAAGTGAGACTAATAACAAATCAATTTCTCAATAGAAAAACAAAAAGGAAAAAACATCTCATGTAATAACTTCAAAATATCCTTTTTCGCATTACTTCAATAATGATCAAAGACTTCACCTCTTCTTTATATTTTCTGGAGACATTATGTGATTCACTCCAACAACATCATATGGAGAATCACCTTCAACAGCCATTATTCTTGTGACCTGTCCAAGGAATTAATAACTTAACACAACTAGAAAGAAACATTGACTCAAGAAAAATTATGCCAAAAATAAGGAGAGGGAGAGAGACAACGGACATAAAGAAAGAGTCTTCTTTTTCTCAATATTCATAAAGATTTCATCGACAGCAATAGTAGAGAACACAGAAACCCCAAATTTACTCTCTATCCAAAATTAAGATTTAGGAAGAAAAAATTGTTTTAGAATCTCCAAGACAAGCAGGAAGATAAGTGTGCATGATTCATTATGCTAGCTATAAATTGTTTGAATTTGAATGTATTTAAAATTGTACTACTACACATTATCATTTATACAATGAGATAAAAGACAGTCAAAATATAGAACAACATTCAAAAGAAATAAAAATCAGGAACCTCTTCAAAGCGTTCTGCCTCATTTGCTGTTTCAGCTTCAGCAACCATAGCAGGCGGGGGAGGTCCTATAAACAGCTCATTATCTTCTTCTAACTCAGCTTCTCTGGAATGTTATGTAAGGAAAACCAAACCACCATATCAACAATCAATTAGCTTAAACAAAGAAAAAACTTACACCGAATAGCTTATTGTCATTTTATGACAAAACTGATACATTGCATATCAAAATATATATACTAATGAAACAGATGAATATTTGCGCTTAAATAAAGCATCTTTGAAGTTTCACCAAGTACCTTAGCTCAGTCTGTGCTTCAGTCAATTTTGCTGCAGCAGCAAGTAACTCAGCTGATGGCATTTCAGGGCCAATCGTCCTTGAAATAAATGCAACCAGTCTTCTTGTTATTCATAGAAAAGACATAACATGTTGAAAGAGTAAAGATATGCATAGCAAAGCATACATGATTGCCTGAATTTCAACAATTACTAAATGAAGTTGGGAAAAGAGCATTATGAGGTCCCTGAACTTTTCACTTTTTGTTGATTAAGCGTCTGATTTTTCAATTTTACACATTGATCCTTTGATCAATTATAACCGCACACATTAAGCCCCAACTGACCAGGAAACCCAACGTTGAACATAAGACTCTGTTAACATAACGGCATTCATTTCATGTGCGTCCGAAATTTGCAATTTTTAACACTTCAAAAATAGTTTTTTATGTCTAGAGTGGCTATAGAGAAACTATAAAACCTTATTTCGATTAAAAAAAAAATATACAATTTCAAACATAGATGAAATAAGGAACGCTCTTTTAACTGGATTAGATGTTCACATCTAACTAATTTAGCGAGAAGAGTCTTAATGTGTGTGATATAATTGATTGAGAGTTCATTGTGTGAAATTGAAAGATCAACAGCTCAATCAATAAAAATCGAAAGATCATGGGATTAAATAAACTTCTTTCATGAAGTTTTAGCTATGATATTAAAGACTCGACATCATATCACCCATATAGCATGAATACATACATATTGTTTGATAGATGCATCAACATCAGAATCCAACTTAATGTTCAATTTCCTGACACTAAATGTCAATAAATTCAAAATTGAATATCATTATTACAAAATTCAGCAATTCATATCTTACTGACACTAGCCTAACAAGTCCAAAATAAGTTTGTGAAGTATAGAGGCTACAAGACATCCAAACTACATGACAAAGGCAAAGAAAAATAGCTTTGTCAAGTTCAATTCTAAAACATGTTGATTTAACCTACTAAAATTCTCAAAATTTGAATTGCCAACAAAAGCACACAAAATACTATGTTCAAAGCTTTTCATATACAAAGAGCAAACTAGAGAGAAACAACCAAATAGAATTCACATATAAGAAACATAAAGGGATGCAAACTGGAAGCAGAAAAGATCTCTCTCTCTCTCTCCTTATATATATATATATATATATATATATATATATATATATATATATGTGTGTGTGTGTGTGTTTGTGTGTGTGTGTCAAGTTGAAAGGAATATCCAACTAGATAAACAGATAGCAAACAGTCAAATACAAAGACTAAAATAAGATAGATACCTCATATTTCAAAAGTTTATTGATGAAATGTATATGTCAAAACGTATGAACCAAGATATCAAAAAGGGAAAAAAATTCTCAAAACCTTTTCTTTGGACCAGAAACATCATCTCTTGGAGATGGTACTGGTATGTTATTGTCATCTGAAACCTGTTTACATTCAGCCTCTTTCGGTTCCATATGGATCTGAATTAGGGGTCCAACAAGCTCCAATGTTGAAGGAGAATTAGAAGGCAAAAAAAACGCATCTCCTCTTTCCTTAAGGTTCAAGGACATGAAAAGCTTCTTAAGATGCTTGCTTAGAGACCTTTCAAAGATGCCCTTTATGCTAACAGCTTGACCATCATCAATCATTTTGAGAAGCTGTGCATATGCAAGAGCAAGTGAATTAACTTCAAGAGAAAAAACTACCCTTCATTGTTCACTACCCAGAAGACATAAAGCATATTTACCTGCTTCAGGTCAGATCCAATGTTAGGAAACTCTGTTAACATTCCCTTAACTACATCTTCCGGCTTTAATCCCTGTCCTTGTAGCTCCTCAATGTCATACTCCGACTTGGAGTCAGACCCAGATTCTGAATCATAGCTCGTAGTCTTCCTTGATTTCCGTCTCCTTTTATCTCTTTTTCTATCCTTTCTCTCCCTTCTCTTTCTTCGCTTCTCTTCTCTCTTCTCTTTCTTCCTCTCCTCCTCTCTCCTGGAACTTCCATCCCTCCTTCGTCGGTCTTTCCGCTTCCGGCAGCGTCTTTCTTCCGAGGTTTCAGAATCATCACCCTCAGAGCTTGATGGTGAAGAGGATGTGTCCTCTCTGTGTTTCTTCTTCATTTTGCTGCACAATTTATTTTTATTTTATTTTTTTATATATTGATTATCATTGCAGACAGAAATATACACAACACAACAGAAGAAAGTGGGACCTGGCAAGCTAATATAGCAAAGGTTCGTAAATGGAAAAAAAAAACACATTGATTTTCATTTGCAAACGAAATATCAGTATACTGTCTAGATATTCATATTCCTTTTCAAATTCAAACTAGGGGAAATTCAGAACAAAAGCAAATTGGATTGAAATGGAATTTACCTAAAACAAATGAAAATCAGTGCCTATCATGCAAATTATCTACATATTGTCAGTGGCGAATCCAGGAATTGAGGGAGGGGGCGAAACTCTATGTAAAATTTTTTTAGACAAAATAACATTAATTGAAAAAAATACACTTTAGTACATAATTGCTATTCGATACAAAATGTCTTAAAATTAAAAAAAAAACTTCTAATGATAAGTAGATCGACGATTACGAAGTGGCAATTGACATCTACGATTTGTCATAGCTTGAAAACGATCCAAAATATCTTCATTATCAATGTTGATGAAGATATCCTTCGAGCTAAATACTACCGAACAGTCATTCAGCCAATCATCTGACATTCAGCCAATTCAATTCAAAAATGTCAAATCAATTTAATTAATAATAACAAATCAATTCAATTCAATTCAATAAATTTAAATACCAAATCGATTCAATCAATAATGCCAAATCAATTCAATTCAACCAATTCAATCCATTAACCTAAAATTAAGAATAACCTAAAATAAAATTAATAACAATCTATCAATCAATATCTATTAACCTAAAATTAAAAACAAACAAAACAAACTATCAATATCTATTTTCCTAAAATGATTTTAACCTAAAATTTAAATTAAAGCAGAAAAAGAAGAAGTAAACTAACCTGGCAGGGAGGGACAGCCGCAGCAGCAGATTGGAGATGGGCGGCGGACGGCCGGCCGGAGGCAGGCAGGGAGAAGTCGGACGGAGGAGGAGAGGAGGAGAGGAGGAGAGTGAAGTGCGTTTGTTTGCTGTGAGGAGGAGAGTGGCGCGGAGTCGACTTCAGGTGAGAAAAAGTTTTTATAATTTATCCTGCTCTGCTCCGCGTTTTAGAGCCTTTTCCCCAAAACGACGTCGTTTTGGGGGAAAAAAAAAATTTTCCCCGGGTGAAGGGGGGGGTGGGGGCAAATGCCCCCCCTAAATCCGCCCCTGTCATATTGTATCAGCACGAAGCATGGAGATGGAAATTACTGTGCACGATGGAACAACTTGAAAGAGAGCGATCAGTCGATGGGACAGAGATTCACCAAAGCCCCAAACGCTTCCCCCAACCGATAGAGAGAAAGGGAGAGCTCAGACGGTGTAATGGATCAACTGCGTCTTGGGTGGTGGAGAGCGGTGGACTGGTATGTGACCGGAGAAGATCGCTGCTCAGATTGAAGAACAGAAAATATCGTTTAAAAATAGGAATTGTTCTGAGAAAAAAATTAGGGATTTTTTTTTTTTTTTGATGAAATTAGGGATTGTTAACTTTCGGGCTAATTGGGTGAATAATTCCGAATACAATTGAATTTTGATCGGAAACATATTTTCATACTTATCCTAGCAAAATATTAAAATTGAGGTGTCCGGAATTTTTTTTTTTTTTTTCAAAAGAGGTATCAGGAAATATAATATTTGGTAAATGAAATTTTTTTTTTTTCTTATTACGAATTTGATTTTTTTTTTTAGAGAATACGAATCTGATATTCTTTATTGTTTATTTTTTTCTTAAGACAATATTTTTTTTATTAGTAAGTTAAGGTGTATTTCTACCAAAAAAAAAAAAAAGTAAGTTAAGGTGTATAATATTTATAATTTTAATTTTTAAATAAATAAAATGTGAAAAATGAAAAAATTAAGAAAACATACAAAAAGGAATAAATAATTCATCTTACTTTTTATTCTTTTTTATTTTTTTATTTTTTTTGGTGATTTTTATTGTTTTCTCATTTTTCATATATTTTTTGGTTAATTATACATTTTTGAATATTTTTTGTCTTTTTTAACTATCAAAAAAATATATTATTTTGTTTTTTATATTTTTTGATCTTTTTTCATATTTTTCCGTTTTTATCGTTTTTTATATTTTATACGTTTTTAGCTTTATCATTTTTCATGTTCTATGTTTGTTCATATTTTTCTATTTTTTCGTTTTTACATTTTAAACATTTTTAGTTTTACCATTTTTCTTTTTTTTTTCGTCTATTTTCACATTTTTCTATTGTTTGTTTTTCCCCTTTTTTTTGTTTTTTTTTTGTTTTTCTCGTTTTTTATGTTTTTGCATTTTTCCTTTTTATTGTTTTTCATCTTTTTCGTTTTCACATTTTTCCCATTTTTTCGTTTTCCGCTTTTTTTGTTTTCACGATTTTTTTTGTTTGTTTTTTCGTGTTTCACGTTTTTCACATTTGTATGTTTTTTCATTTTTTTATTTTTTCATAAAATTATTAAATGGGTCAACCCGACTAACCAGTGGCAGAACCAGGATCCAAAATTACCCAAAGCTCAAAATTCACTTAACCATATTGTTTTATTATATTCATTTCTTTTTAACCTTATTAGCATTTATGATTATTTATTCATTTTTAGTTTTTTTTCCTCCCGAAGATGTTATTAGAGCATCTCCAATGGGGTATATTGAACCACTCAATATACCCCATTGTATGATACAAAATGAAAAGCATCAACCGGTTGATCTGTATCAACCGGTTGATAGCTCAACTTTTGCTGCCAAATGGTAGCAAAAGTTGAGCACTAGTTTTATTTTATTTTTTTATTTTTTTTTTTAAATATCAAATGATGTTACCGTTGGAGAAGGCTCTCCAACGGTAACAACATTGTGTTACCGTTGGAGAGCCTTCTCCAACGGTACAAATTGATTTTAATTTTGTTTTTAATATTAAATGTTGTTATTGTTACCTGTAAATTTTTTTTTTTTTTGAAACATTGAATGTTGTTACCGTTGCATACTGATTTTAATTTTTTTTTAATTAATTATATATGTATTAATAATAATTAAATCCATTAAATTGTGAAAAAATTCTATATATACCCATGAATTGTATTAAAAAAATTACAATTCATTTTCTTCTAAAATCCTAACTATCAATTATGGAAAAAAATTTCAATTCTCCACCATCTCCCAATTCAACTCCAAAGAATATTCGAAATGAAAATTATGAATATCCATTTTTCTCTCAAAATATCAACAATTTTCATAATCCCCCAAATTTTCCAAATTTTATGAACTACAACCCGCAACCAAATTTTGGAAATCAAACGAATTTTCCATATCCATATATGCAAAATTTGGGACCGGGTTTTAATCCATACATGCCAAATTTTGGCTCCCCTAATGGATTTTCAAGCCGTTCAAATGTGCAATCCAATTATGAGAGATTATCTCCTGCTGCTCAAGAAATTACACCACATACAGATTCTGGTTATGAGTCTCAAATTCCAACATTTTCTACACAACCGGAGAATGACACTATTGTTCTTGATGAGGAAAATAGTAATCGGGAAAAACGCGCACCATGGAGCATAGAAGATCAAAAAATGCTTGTGAGTGCTTGGCTAACTATTTCAAGTTGCAGTGTTATTGGAAACAGTCAACACTCAAAGACATTTTGGAAGCGAATCACGGATTACTTCAATGAAAATCGCCCATCCGGTTCACAAAGAAAGACTATTTCCGTCAAGTAACAATGGTATTGGATGCTTCCAACTATTAATGAATTCAATCAAATTTAAATAAATTATTGGGAGAACATCATAGTGGTTGGAGTGACGATCAAGTGAAAGAAAATGCAAGATTAGTTTACAAACAAAACAAAAGGAAGGACTTCAGTCTTGAGCATGTTTGGCTTATGGTGAAAGATGATCCGAAATGGAAGGCAACCATTGGTATTGATCGAGCTTCTAAAAAGACTAGACTTGATGAAAGTGGTGTGTACACTTCCTCATCAAATGTAGAGACAGATTTTCAAGTTGATGACCGTGAAATACGTCCTATCGGACAAAAGGCTGCAAAGGCAAAGGTGAAGAGAAAGGAGAAGACGGATAATGAAACAAAATATGTTATGTTTATGACTAGAGTGATTGAGTTAAAGGAAGAAAGGATGCGCAAATTGGACGATTTTAAAGCACAATATGATGTATTTAAGGATCACCAAGTATTGACTGCGGATACCAGCCATATGAACGAAGAGCAGCTCGAGAATCATCGATTTTTATGTGCCGCAATCAAAAACTGATATAAGGAGTAGTAATTTTTATTTTAATGTCATTTTTATTTTTAATGCAATTTCTATTTTAGTGTAATTTTTATTTTTAATGTCATTTTTATTTTTAATGCAATTTCTATTTTGGTGTAATTTTTATTTTTAATGTCATTTTTATTTTTAATGCAATTTCTATTTTGGTGTAATTTTTATTTTTAATGCAATTTCTATTAAAAATATCAAACTTTTAATTAGTCGTTAGAAAACTGGCCGTTAGAAAACTAGCCGTTAAAATAAAAAAAAATAATAATTGGGTAGTTAAATTAATGATAGAAAATAATAATAAAAAATGTGATTTAATAGTGGGTCCATATGATTGAGTGGTTTAAGTGTTTAACCATTGGAGAAAGATAGTATGATGGAATAAAGTTTATTGGGTATGGTCCTACATTGATGATGTGTCATAGACATTGAGTGGTTTAAGTGTTTAACCATTGTGGATGCTCTTAAACAAGTGAAAACAAACAAGTGAAAGCAAGTTTTTTTTAGCTTCTTCTTTTCTGTTAACTTGTGACGATTCATAACAAATTAATAAATTATCTTTTCAATGAAATTCATTTTTACTGTTGTTATTTTAAGTCTGATCTAGCGATATTCTTAAAGTAATATATTTGGTGTTTTCATAAAAACCTTTTTACACAAATCTTATTTCCATAAAAACTTTGTTGTACACTTAAGCAAATTAGGATTTATATTTGGTTATTTGCGAGAACTCGATTGATCAAATATAAAACACTAAATTTGAGTAGGTTTTCAATCTTAGGCCGATCAAGGAAAGATTGTTTGCAGTTCAAAGCCTAGTAATTGAATTAATTGATAAATTATTACACATTGATAATCTAATCAAAGTTATAAGTTGTTTTCTTGCTTTGTGTAAACAAGTCTTGAAAATTACTTGTTCCTAAACGTAATTTCTATAGTTGTAATCTAAACTATTGACAAAATTGGATTCAGAATCTATAACCATTTAATCCATTTAAACTTTTTAACGATTTTTCTATTAACCTCGAGAAAATGAATTTAATCAAAATAATAAGTTTTTTATTTATCAAAACGTTCCTTGTGGGATCGATATCTCTTTATTACTACAAGCGAAAAACGTGCACTTGCGGAAATCGCTCAATAATTCACACTTAGAGTGAGGTAATGGGGCTAGAATACAATGATTTGATTGAAAATGGTACTTGGAAATTAGTGCCTTCTTCGTGTGCTACTAATATAATTGGATGTCGTTGGGTCTTTCAAACTAAACTTTATCCTGATGGGTCAGTTGATCGCTACAAGGCAAGACGAGTTGCAAAAGGACCAGCCCTTAACTTTGAACAAACATACAATTTGATAATCAAATCTAGCGCTATTCGATTATTTCTATTTATTGTTGTCTCTAATGGTTGGATGATCAGTTAGTTGGATGTTTCTAATGCTTTCTTTCATGGTTCTCTTGATGATGTTGTATTTATAAAGCAACCACATGGATTTTTTTTATAGAAATTGGGACGAGACAGAACTTGGGCGGGGTGAGCACCAATGGCCCAAGAATTGACAAACCCGTAATATATAAATGTTGAGCGATTTCCGCAAGTGCACGGTTTCTCTTGTAGTAATAAAAAGATATCGATCCCACAGGGAACGTTTTTCAACAAAAACTTATTTATGTGTAGTTTAAATACGACTTAAGGTTTATAAAAATAGATAATCGTTATTTGAAATTGGTTTTGAGATTGATTGAATAAGAATTAGAATATGTAGAATGTACTCCTTCAATTAAAAGGCTTTGAACCGCAAACAATCCTCCTACGGTCGAGTTAGATTGCTACCTTAACCAAATTAACACTTATTTCTGATAATCCGACTTAACGATCTTATCATCCTTAAGAATGAATTTGCTTAAGTGTTCAATAAAGTTTCCTTGTAAAGATATTGAATTTAACTACATTTTAATGAAAACACCAGAACTCACTTCGGATCTTTTACCAAAGTGCTACATAAAATTATATTGAATCGAATGTGTTGGTCCCGTGTAATTTAATATGATTAGTTCCAAGGGGGGTTAGGAACTAATATAACTTTTTCGCTTAATAATGCTGACTTAATTAAATGTTTGATAATTTAACTCAGCTTTAGGTCAGCAAGGCTGAGTGAAGTATGAGACAGCTTTAATCAGACGCTGACTAGAGCTGTTTCAATTGTGAGTTGGGAGATAACACTTTAGGTCAGCTTCCAACTCAGCACTCTGGTTACTCAGCATCGGCTTATACAAATTATATACTGAGTGATTTAATCAAGCAACACATACATATGTATCAAAGGAAAGGGTTAGAGATTACTCAGCAGTCTTATCCTGGTTCGGCCTCACCGCCTACGTCCAGTCCCCAGAATCCCTCCGGGCTTTTTCAATCCACTATTGAGCTCTTTAAAGGCAGAGCACAAACCGTTTACAAAGCAATTGAGTATGCAAGAGTACCGTCCTCTATTCGTCTACTCAATCCTACTGAGCGATATAACCGAACACTCAGATTTTCTCTACCGCTGAGTACTAAAACCGAGTACTCAGCTTTACTCTTCTAACCTTTACGATTGATACAAAAATTGTTCTCTCTAAATGAAGAACACTTTAGATGAATACAAATTCACTCTAGACTTTTACACAATGATTGGAAATTGGGTGTAAGAACCTGCTTTGTTTTCAGACAGCTTCTATTTTGGATTTTCACTCTTGTGAAGATTTGCTTTTCTGTCTGTATTGGCTTGTATGTGTCGTAAGGATCCAATTGATGAACTTGTCCTTTTATAGTGAATTCTGAAGCTTTAAATCATTTGAATTCCGACATATCCGTTGGGAGTAACGGTCTTCAATCATCATTCATTAGTCAGCTTCCAGAATCGCAGGCCAATCCTGTCGTCTGATTTTAGCAGGCGTCAGGCTTGCCAGTTTCGTCTTCTTCCGCCAGGTTCGTCTTCTAGCACCAGTTTTGTCTTCTTGCCAAATGCTAGTTGATCCATGCGTCTCGAAAAGGTCTCTAGGCGGATTTCTGTGGCTTCTGAATTGTTGCAGACCTGTGTCGGACTTTGTCTTTTAGTTAACGGATCATTGGCGCTGTCCTGACGAATACTCAGCCTGATTGTTCGGCTTTACCTTCAATCTTTTTCTTTATCCATGCTGAGTTACATTTTACTCAGCTTCTTCGGTCGGCTTCGCCTTCAAGCGTTATTCTGAAGAAGACTTTTCTTTTAACAAGGCTGAGTTACATTCTTCCCAGCTTCTGCTGTGTATCTTTGCCCATGCTGACTTCATTCTATCTTTCTTATTGAACACTTAGTTCATGTTCTCGTTAGTAAACTTTACTCAACATTGAACAAACTCATTAGTACAATTAAATCAAAGCACTTAAATTTAATCGTCTTAATCATGGGATTAACTTAAATAATTTTGTCAAATCAAAATCATGTGGAAAGGTGTTTCAACATAATGAACTTTATTAGATGAAATGTGAATTTGATACAAGTTTACAAAGAATAAAAAGCATAGAAGCATTCAAGGGGACTTAGTGAGTCCGGGTTGTCAATCCTTCCTCAAACCTCGTTAGAGTTTGTCAGGCTCCAGGGTCGAATCCACTACTTAATCTTTTCGCTGAATCTTCGGAATAGAGATGGTTCTTCTACTACCAAAATGTAAACTAATCTTCAAACAGATCTTAATCTAAATCTAAATACTACTGTGTTTGTAATTAATTGATAAACAATGTGTGTACATCATATCGTTTTTACAAAATCGAACTTCTAACTCTGAATCGTTTTTTACTCAGAATTTCTGCATAAATTCTGTACTAAATCTTAATTATCTAACTCTCTCCTCACAACTCTGAATCCACTCTTTATTTATAGATGTTGAAGAGTCGTGTCTAGGGGACATGTCTGCTGTGAAGAGACGTTTCTATCCAATCGAACGGACGCGTTTCTTTGAAATCGAACATGTGTATATTGTGCTGACAGAAAATCCGATGTTACCGAGAATGGTAAATCTCTATCGAGATTAGGGGGCAGGTTTTGGTCTTCAAAAACGGAGGAGAAAGAGACGAGGAGGACGCGTGTCGCGACCGAGAATAGGGAATCTCGGTCGCGACACGGATGATTATTCCCCGTCTTGACTTTGTTTCCCCTCTTCGTTTCGGTGCATTTGATTTTCTTCGTCTTTGACTCTTTTCGTAGGGTTTTTCCTTCATTTCTGACCTTTTTCGCTCCTATTTGGATTTTACCAAATATTTAGGTACCTTGCATGAAAGAAACATATTCGGACATAAAAATACTCTAAATAGATATAAACAGCACAAATTCGTAGCAAAACTGATATAAATAATGATGATATTTTAGGTATATTTGGGCTTAACAAATCTCCACACTTAATCTTTTGCTAGTCCCGAGCAAAATTTCACGGAATTTATTCTTTAACTAATCTCTTTATGAAAATAAAACATATATCTCTATATTTACTTTTTAAATTAGTTAAGCCGAAAAGACTAACTTCGCATGGCAAATTTATACGCATAATATCAAACTAACTAGTATAAAGGCGATATATCATTCGTCTGGTATTTTTAATTTTAAATTGAAGTATTCAGGACGATATAAGCACGCATGTTATTGAGTCTTTCGTCTCAAGGCATTTCAAAATACAAAATTTCTTTTCCCAAACCTAAACTATTATATGAAAAGTATGAATTTAAATAAGTACTTAGGTTAATTTATTGGCTTAGTTACGCCCAAGATAAGGGTGGTCTCGATCGTAACTTTATATGCATTTTATTTGTGTTCGCTTAAGAGGTACCGACCATGCCATGGGTGGACGCAATCGTATCGTTAAACTTAAACACGCTTAATTTTAACGTTCCTTCCATACCTCGATTGTGATAAGGGTGGTCGCAATCGTGGCCAAAAGTATCGTTTACTTAATTTTCTTCCCTTTCATACCTCGATTGTGATAAGGTTGGTCTCAAACGTGGCCAAAAGTTAAGAATACGACTAATTGATTTAATTAACATGAGTTATGAAATTAAAATTGTAAATTGGGAAAAAGAAAAATAGAACAGTCATCTTATATTGACTTAAAATTCAACATGTATTATGGCTAAAGTTTCCTTAAAAACTTAAATTGGTGTTAATGTAAGACGAAAATCAAACCGAGCTAAAAATTGTTAGTTCAGTTTAATGCCTATAAACCTAATTGAAAATTTAAAATAAGATTTATTGTATATAAAATAGAGATTAAAAATAAAGAATTTTTACTTAAATACATTCACTCGAGACAATTTTACTTAAAATCGTATCGGAGATTTATGAATAATTTGAAAAATATTGCCCGTATAGAAATGTTATTTTCTATCGATAATGATAACCTAAAAATAATCATAAGCTAAATGTTACTTTTAAAACATTATGAAAATGTTAAGTTTATGAAAATAATGTTTACATTAAAAATATGTCATTTTTGAAAAATTGTGTTGCAATATATGTTGCATTTGCATAAAACAAGCGTTGCTAAAAATTATAAGGTTATGCTAATATGGATGTCATTTTATCTTCATTCGTTTCATTCAATCGTACTAAAATAAAACGATACATGTAATATCTCCTCCCACACTTAATTTGGACCATGTCCTCATTGGTGCAAAAAGTGATAAAACATGAAAAATTATACGAAATAACGTATACGAAAAATTTGGACCATGAAAGAAATTCATCCAACATTAGACATAAAAATAAAATCATTCAACATAAAAGAAAATTAAAAATGTACTAAGCATAATGAAAAAGAGATTGTACCAAACTTAAACTTAAAAACAACAAGATAAATGAGAAAAAAAAGATAAAACCTAATCATGTAATGGTGAATCCGGTGGAGATGGTGAAGGTTCAATATTTTGACGACAGAAGAATGATAGCATCCGACGGCGGGTGGACTTGTTCTCCCTCCTTAAAGTGGTGATATTGTTGTTCATCACATTGTTGTTCTCTACCAAATCATCAATTCTCAAACTCAATTGTCTATTATGTGCATTAATTTGGTTCCATATCCTTCTCAAATCAATAGGGTCATCATCTTGTGGCACTTGTGCTTGTGGTTGGGTATGTGGAACACCATGAGCTTCGTCCTCCGCCTCTTCCTCCTCATCGTCTTCTTCGGTACCTACAAATTGTGAACTCGAGGCTCCTCCTCCCGTATTACCACTAAGATGTGCAATACATGGTTCATACAAAACAAAAACGGGAGGACAGAAACTAATCAATAAGTGGGCTCGGTCAAGGGCCGCAATGTCCAAAAGAGGGATATAGCCATGGTAGGAGGTGATGTCAAAATCCGCTAATTCCCCACGTGCACCCATCACTAAGCTGGTAATAAAATTTCCTAAAGGCACTTGCTTAGTATGTGATTTAGAAGCATGATATAAATTATCAAATAGCATTCCAATGCTATCAACCCTAAGACCTTTCAACAAGCAATCGAGAACAAATAAATCCCGAACCTGAACTTTGGAACTTTCAACTCTTCCAAACAATGAAAAACTCAGTAACTTGTGAAAATAAAACAGACAGTTATCCTGAATCATTTTGCTAGAAGTGTTTTTGGGATTAAAATAGGCTTGTCCCGAAAGTGCATGCCAAATAGTGTCAGAATCAACTTCCCTAGGCTTATCAACAAAATCACTCATTGGAAACCCGAACATATTTCCCATTGCCTCATAATCAATCGTATAGGTGACACTATTGTTCCTAAAAGTGATTAATTTCCTCCGTTTATCATATTGCAAAGTGACCAAAAATTCAATGATAAATTCATCATTATGAGTGAATTTCATGGTAGAGAAAGTATGCCAACCTGGAGTATCGAGTAAACCATTAACCCGAGTAGAGAAAGACAATTCTCTTACTGAATCAAAATGTAGAAAAGGCATGTCGACATACTCCATCTTTGTATTGGAAAAATGAGTAAACTGTTGGCCTTCTTCATCGGAAGCAATATCGAAATAGGCTCTGTAACGGACACGAAGACGATTGGCTTCAGTAGCCTTAGGCTTGTGGCCGGAAACTTTGGTTCAAGGCATGATTGTGGTTTGGTGTTTGAGAATGTAGAAGAAGAGAAAATAGAGAGAAAGGCAAAAACTTGAAAGGGTTTAGTAATGGTATGGTGAATGAGTGAAAGAGAATGTAGAGTGAAAGGGTAATTGATTTGGAATAGGTAATGAATAAATTGGGAAGAGTAAAAGGTGTGTATTGGAAAGAGTTTAAGGAGTTTAATTGGGTAAAATTGGAGGTGATTTGATGTTTGTGTAAGGGGTAGGTATATATAGGGTTAAATATAGGTGTGTATAGGTAGAGTAGGAATAGGAATTGGCTCAAAATTGTGCAAAAATCCGAAATTCCCCCTGCCTACAAGTCGCGACACGGTGTTTTCAGGGAGGAATTCCCTTTCGAAAACGTCCGTCTTCACTGAACTTAACGAGAATTGACAATCTCGGTCGACATTCTACGCCTGGCAACGACAAAATGTGCGTAAAAACTCCGTTTGTGCAATTTTTCTGGGTAAATATGTCTTGTAAATGAATAAATGTGTACCTGAACTTAAAAACACAATTTCAAAACATTAAATACAAGGAAAACCAAAGGTTTATCCTTATTAAATGTGAATAATGAATCATTAAAGGCCTTAATTTGAGTTAATGAACAATTAATGTGCATTAAAACATATAAGTTAAATGAATCATCTTTAATGTAAGTTCATGTAGGTATTAATGTAAGGTTAAAACTTAAACATAAAAACTCAAAAAAATTAATGAATTATGATACAGATTCATATTAGAAGTTATGTGTTTCAGTTCAATAATTTCATACTGATATATGAATAATCATCATTAAAGATTATATAAGTTCATTAGAAAAAGTAACCTTAAATGATTTTATGAAAATGTATTATCATGTTCTTCATTTTAATAACTATTATAAGTCATTAACATTAAATGGATTTCTATAGATTTAGTGGTAATCATATAAAAACTGGAATGAACTGAAATTTTATTTCATAAGCCATATTTACAAAATGAACAAAACATATATACAAAGAAAAATTAAAATTAAACCAAACACAAATTATTTACAAACTATAAAACCTAAATAAACTAAACTAAACTAAATACTCATCCCGTTGAATCGGGATTCGCATGGCCCTATAACGATCAATCTTCGCTTGCACGAAGATCTATCTCTCTTCCGCAAAAAGAAATCGCGGGCCGACCCTAAAGATACGTTTCACGAGGCCCTCACTTTCCAAAAATTCATAATCCATCATTGGAAAGGGTTCAGCATCAGTCCAAGGAACAGAACTTGCTCCTTTGGCCCCGAGAATAATTCCACAGATGATATTGCCAAAACCAATCTTCTTGTCCTTGGAACGAGAAGCAGCAACAAGACCTTCCATCAATATTTTGGAAGAATTGACAGTGTTGCCTTGGAAAATATCACCCAAGACGTACAAATCTATGTCTTGGACAGCACTGCTAAAAGTACGTCCAAACAAATTGTGGCACAAAAACTTGTGCAAATATAACATGGAATTGGAGTTGATGGATTTGTTGTAGGCGAGACATGGATTGAAACGCCAGAAACCGGTTAACATCCTCCAAATGTCTCTGGATGTCATATCTCTGCCAGGATGATAATTGGTTGTATCCCTTGGCAGGAAACCAAACCAGGCATGTAATTCAGGGTAACCGAATACAAAGGTTTCGCCATCTTTGCGAAAACTCAGACGAACCCGACGCTTGTTCACGAAGCGTACTGTACAGAGGAATTTGAGAATCCAGTCTCCAATTATAGGAAACTTCATGTGGGCAAACTTCGAGCAGCCCAAATTCCTCAAGTAGCGATCCATATCTTCGCTAATTCCGAGTTCATCATTTAAGAACTCGTCCATATACAGCATTCCTACAAAGAATGTGTAGCGAAGTTGATAATAACGTCGACCCTCATCATGGTTATGAATGAGAAATGGTGCACCGTAGCGTTTTGATAAGTCAGGACGCTTATTACGTGCAGCAGTGATCTTCTTGGAAGATTGTCGCTTGGAAGTCATGGTTTTGAAATAGGGAAAAGTCTCTGAAAACCTTAAAAGTGTTTGAAATAAGTTTGAGAAGAAAACAGAATTGTGTCTGATAGAGATGAAAAGAATAGTAAAAAGATTTCTGCTCCTCTCTGATTATTTATAGGGACAATAGGACGAATTAATGTGTCTTTTTTATTCGAAAAGGCATCAAATGAGACCTCTTGGACTTAGAAAAACATGATTTTTCGAGTTGAGCAGCAAAGACTGAAAGGAAGAAAGAAGAAAAGAAGGCTGACAGGTGCAGAAAGCACCCGTGTCGCGACCGAGAATGGCTAATCTCGATCGCGACACACCATTTCCCTTTGGGAAATGGGCGCCGTAACCTCGTTCTCCGAATCTCGACCGAGATTTTGTGATCTCCGTAAGATCAGAAAAATTCTTACCTTCCTTAGACAATTCAAAGTTCTGAATCTCAACTGAGATTCCTGAAATCTCAACTGAGATTCCTGAAATCTCAACTGAGATTCCTGAATTTCTTCCAATTCACATTAATTACCTAAAATCTGATTAAAAACATGACTTAATTATATTTTTATGCATTTTAAACTTGATATACACTCATCTAAAAACTGAAAATCATAAAAATGAAATGTGTAAAAATAAATAAAACTAAATAAAACTAAAACCAAAAGCTAAACTTAAACTTAAACAAAAGCTAAACAAGAAAATGTATGAAAATTAACGAATTAATCTTCATAAAATTTTGTGACAAACTTAATTTCCTTAATTGGAGCGTTTTCATAATAAATTTTGCATTTATTACCGTTAACTTTAAAACGAACTCCATTAGGTCCTTCAAGTTCTAAGAATCCATAGTCGAAAGTTTTAACGACTAAAAATGGTCCTGACCACCTAGACTTAAGCTTACCTGGAAATAATCTGAGTCGTGAATTAAACCGCAGCACCTTATCTCCAACATTAAAGCTTTTGACTTTAATTTTGGCATCGTGCCATTTTTTCACTTTCTCTTTATATATTTTTGCATTCTCGTAAGATAAATGACGTAATTCATCCAACTCGTTTAAGTCGAATAAACGTTTCTTACCTGCTTGTTGCAAATCACAATTCAGTGCTCTAATAGCCCAATAAGCTTTATGCTCTAATTCTACTGGTAAATGACAAGTTTTTCCATAGACAAGTCGGTATGGTGTCATTCCTATAGGTGTTTTAAATGTAGTACGGTATGCCCATAATGCATTGTTAAGTTTACTAGACCAATCTCTTCTCGAAGACGAAACTGTTTTCTCTAATATCCACTTGAGTTCTCTATTTGATATCTCCGCTTGACCATTCGATTGAGGATGGTATGGCATAGATACGCGGTGGTGTACTCCATACTTTCTCATAAGCGATTCAAAACTTCGGTTTATAAAATGGGTACCTCCATCACTTATTACGACTCTAGGGACTCGAAATCTACAAAATATATCATCAAGAAACTTAACGACAACCTTAGCATCATTTGTTGGGGTTGCAATTGCTTCAACCCACTTTGAAACATAATCTACGGCTACTAATATGTAAGTTTTACCAAAATAAGGGGGAAAAGGACCCATGAAATCGATCCCCCACACGTCGAAGACTTCAACTTCTAAGGAAAGATGAGATGCCTCTCACAAACATGTTAGAAGTTGAAGTCTTTGACGTGTGGGGGATCGATTTCATGGGTCCTTTTCCCCCTTCTTTTTGTAAAAATTATATATTAGTAGCTGTAGATTATGTTTCAAAGTGGGTTGAAGCAATTGCGACTCGACAAATGATGCTAAGGTTGTCGTTAAGTTTCTTGATGACATATTTTGTAGATTTGGAGTCCCTAGAGTCGTAATAAGTGATGGAGGTACCCATTTCATAAACCGAAGTTTTGAATCGCTTATGAGAAAGTATGGAGTACACCACCGCGTATCTACGCCATACCATCCTCAATCGAATGGTCAAGCGGAGATATCAAATAGACAACTCAAGTGGATATTAGAGAAAACAATTTCATCTTCAAGATGAGACTGGTCTAGTAAACTTAACAATGCGTTATGGGCATACTGTACTGCATTTAAAACACCTATAGGAATGACACCGTACCGACTTATGTATGGAAAAACTTGTCATTTACCAGAAGAATTGGAGCATAAAGCTTATTGGGGTATTAGAGCACTGAATTATGATTTGCAATAAGCAGGTAAGAAACGTTTATCGACTTAAACGAGTTGGATGAATTACGTCATTTATCTTACGAGAATGCAAAAATATATAAAGAGAAAGTGAAAAAATGGCACGATGCCAAAATTAAAGTCAAAAGCTTTAATGTAGGAAATAAGGTGCTGTTGTTTAATTCACGACTCAGATTATTTCCAGGTAAGCTTAAGTCTAGGTGGTCAGGACCATTTTTAGTCGTTAAAACTTTCGACTATGGATCCTTAGAACTTGAGGGACCTAATGGAGTTCGTTTTAAAGTTAACGGTAATAGATGCAAAATTTATTATGAAAACGCTCCAATTAAATAAATTAAGTTTGTAACAAAATTTTATGAAGATTAATTCGTTAATTTTCATACATTTTCTTGTTTAGCTTTTGTTTAATTTTAAGTTTCGCTTTTATTTTTAATTTTTTTTGTTTTATTTATTTTTACACATTTCATTTTTATGATTTTTAGTTTTTAGATGAGTGTATATCAAGTTTAAAATTTATAAAAATATATTTAAGTCATGTTTTTAATTAGTTTTTAGGTAATTAATGTGATTTGGAAAAATTCAGAAATCTCAGTTGAGATTTCAGGGTTCCAAATATTCAAGGGATGGAAGGAGAATTTTCTGATCTTACCGAGATTGGCAATTCTCGACCGAGATCAACACTTCGTGGTTTCGATGCCTGATTTCCGAGTAGAAATCAGCGTGTCGCGACCGAGATTTGCAATTCTCGATCGCGACACGGGCTGTATCAGACCTGTATTTTTTTCTTTCTTCTTCAGTTCATGCACCATTGCTGAATAATTCGAAAAAATGAGTTTCTTCATGTTCAAATGGTGTGAATTTGTACCTTTTCGCAACCAACGGACACATTAATTCATCCTAGTATCATTATAAATAATTAGAGAAGATCAGATTCATTACTTTCCATTTCTTTTCATCTATATTCTGATTTTCTTCTCAATTATTCAAACTTTTCACAAAGTTCAGAGACTTTTTACTCTTACAAAAACCATGACTTCCAAGCGCCAATCTTCCAAGAAGATCACTGCTGCACGTAATAAGTGTCCTGACTTATCAGAACGCTACGGTGCACCATTTTCCATTCATAACCATGATGAGGGACGACGTTATTATCAACTTCGCTACACATTCATTGTAGGCATGCTATATATGGACGAGTTCTTAAATGATGAACTCAGAATTAGCGAAGATATGGATCGTTATTTGAGGAATTTGGGCTGGTCGAAGTTTGCCCACATGAAGTTTCCTATAATTGGAGACTGGATTCTCGAATTCCTCTATACAGTACGCTTCGTGAACAAGCGTCGGGTTCATTTGAGTTTTCGCAAGGATGGCGAAACCTTTACATTCGGTTACCCTGAATTACATGCCTGGTTTGGTTTCCCGCCAAGGGATACAACCAATTATCATCCTGGCAGAGATATGACTTCCAGAGACATTTGGAGGATGTTAACCGATTTCTGGCGTTTCAATCCACGTCTCGCCTACAACAAGTCCATCAACTCCAATTCCATGTTATATCTGCACAGGTTTCTGTGCCACAGTTTATTTGGACGCACTTTTAGCAGTGTTGTCCAAGACACGGACTTGTACGTATTAGGTGATATTTTCCAAGGCAATACCGTCGATTCTTCAAAAATATTGATGGAAGGTCTTGTTACCGCTTCTCGATCCAAGGACAAGAAGATTGGTTTTGGCAATATCATCTGTGGAATAATTCTCGGGGCCAAGGGAACTATTTCTGTTCCTTGGAGCGATGCTGAATCCTTTCCGACATTGGATTGTGAATTTTTGGAAAGTGAGGGCCTCGTGAAATGTATCTTTAGGGTCTGCCCACGATTTCTTTCTGCGGAAGAGAGACAGATCTTCGTGCAGATGAAGATCAATCGTTATAGGGCCATGCGAATCCCGATTCCACGGGATGAGTATTTAGTTTAGTTTAGTTTAATTAGGTTTTATAGTTTGTAAATAATTTGTGCTTGGTTTTATTTTTTTTTCTTTGTACATATGTTTTGTTCATTTTTGTAATTATGAATTATGAAATAAAATTTCAGTTCATTTCTTACTTTCATTTCTTACTTTCATTTTTCATTTTAGTTTATATTTGTTCCAGTTTTTCTATGATTACCACTTAATCTATAGAAATCCCTCTAATATTAATGACTTATAATACTTATTGAAATGAAGAACATAATAATACATTTTTATTTTTTCTAATGAACTTATATGATATTTAATGATGATTATTCATATATCAGTATGAAATTATTGAACTAAAACACATAAATTCTAATATGAATCTGTATCATAATTCATTAATTTGTTTGAGTTTTTATGTTCAAATTTTAACCTTACATTAATACCTACATGAACTTACATTAATTATATTAAAGATGATTCATTTAACTTAATGCACATTAATTGTTCATTATCTCAAATTAAGGCATTTAATGATTCATTATTCACATTTAATAAGGATAAACCTTTGGTTTTCCTTGTATTTAATGTTTTAAAATTGTGTTTTTAAGTTCAGGTACACCTTTCTTCAGTTACAGGACATATTTACTCAGGAAATTGCATAAAAATGGAGTTTTTATGCACATTTTGTCGCTGCCAGGCGCAGAATCTCGACCGAGATTGTCAATTCTTGGTAAGTTCGGCGAAAACATCCAATTTTGAAGGGATTTTCTCCCAAAATTAAGTCTATTCCTATTCCTACTCTGCCTATACACACCTATATTCAACCCTATATATACCTACCCCTTACACAAACATCAAATCACCTCCAATTTTACCCAATTAAACTCCTTAAACTCTTCCCAATACAAAACTTTTACTCTTCCCAATTTATTCATTACATATTCCAAATCAATTACCCTTTCACTCTACCGTCTCTTTCACTCATTTACCATTCCATTACTCAACTCTTTCAAGCTTTTGCCTTTCTCTCTATTTTCTCTTCTTCTATATTCTCAAACACCAAACCACAATCATGCTTAGAACCAAAGTTTCCGGCCACAAACTAAAGGTCACTGAAGCCAATCATCTTCGTGTACGTTACGGAGCTTATTTCGATATTGCTTCCGAGGAAGAAGGCCAACGGTTTACTCATTTTTCCAATTCAAAGATGGAGTATGTCAACATGCCTTTTCTACATTTTGATTCGGTAAGAGAATTGTCTTTCTCTACTCGGGTTAATGGTTTCCTCGATACTCTATATTGGCATACTTTCTCTACTATGAAATTCCCTCATAATGATGAATTTATCATTGAATTTTTGGTCACTTTGAAATATGATAAAAGGAGGCAGTTAATCACTTTTAGGAACAATAGTGTCACTTATACAATTGATTATGAGGCAATGGGTAATATGTTCGAGTTTCCAACGAGTGATTTTGTTGATAAGCCTAAAGAGGTAGATTCACACACAATTTGGCATGCACTTTCGGGCCAAGACTATTTTAATCCCAAAAACACTTCTAGCAAAATGATTCGGGATAACTATCTGTTTTATTTTCACAAGTTTCTGAGTTTTTCATTATTTGGACGAGTTGAAAGTTCCAAAGTTCAGGTTCGGGATTTATTTGTTCTCGATTGCTTATTGAAAGGTCTTCGGGTTGATAGCATTGGAATGCTATTTGATAATCTATATCGTGCTTCAAAGTCACACACTAAGCAAGTGCCTTTAGGAAATTTTATTACCGGCTTAGCGATGGGTGCACGTGGGGAATTAGCGGATTATGACATCACCTCCTACCATGGCTATGTCCCTCTTTTCGACATCGCTGCCCTCGACCGAGCCCACTTATTGATTAGTTTTCGTCCTCCCGTTTTTGTTTCGTATGAATCACGTATTGCACATCTTAGTGGTAATATGGGAGGAGGAGCCTCGAGTTTGCAATTTGTAGGTACCGAAGAAGGCGGTGAGGCGGAGGAAGAAGCTCATGATGTTCCACAAGCACAACCATAAGCACAAGTGCCACATGATGATGATCCTGTTGATTTGAGAAGGATATGGAACCAAATTAATGCACACAATAGATAATTGAATTTGAGAATTGATGATTTGGTTGAGAACAACAATGTGATGAACAACAATATCAACACATTGAGGAGGGAGAACAAGTCCACCCGCTATCAGATGTTATCATTCTTCCGTCGTCAAAATATTGAACATTCACCATCTCCACCAGATTCACCTTTACATGATTAGGTTTTATCTTTTCTTTCTCATTTCACTTGTTGTTTTTAAGTTTATGTTTGGTACAATCTCTTTTAAATTATGCTTGGTACATTTTTCATTTTCTTTTATGTTGAATGATTTTATTTTTTTATGTCTAATGTTGGATGAATTTCTTTCGTGATTTTTCTATCTCGTTCTGTATGCGTTCTTTCGTATAATTTTTCGTGTTTTATCAATTTTTGCACCAATGAGGACATGGTCCAAATTAAGTGTGGGAGGAGATATTATATATATCGTTTTATTTTAGTACGAATGAATGAAACGAATGAAGATAAAATGACATCCATGTTAGCATAACTTAGCATAACCTTATAATTTTTAGCAACGCTTGTTTTATGCAAATGCAACATATATTGCAACACAATTTTTCAAAAATGACATATTTTTAATGTAAACATTATTTTTCATAAACTTAACATTGTTCATAATGTTTTAAAAGTAACATTTAACTTATGATTATTTTTAGGTTATCATTATCGATAGAAAATAACATTTCTATACGGGCAATATTTTTCAAATTATTCATAAATCTCCGATACGATTTTAAGTAAAATTGTCTCGAGTGAATGTATTTAAGTAAAATTTCTTTATTTTTAATCTCTATTTTATATAATGAAATTCATGATACAATACATCTTATTTTAAATTTTCAATTAGGATTATATGCATTAAATTGAACTAACAATTTTTAGCTCGATTTGATTTTCGTCTTACATGAACACCAATTGAAGTTTTTAAGAAAACTTTAACCATAATACATGTTGAATTTTAAGTCAATAAAGGATGAATGTGCTATTTTTCTTTTTTCCAATTTATGATTTTAATTCATAACTCATGTTAATTAAATCAATTAGTCGTATTCTTAAATTTTGGCCACGATTGAGACCAACCTTATCACAATCGAGGTATGAAAGGGAAGAAAATTAAGTAAACGGTACTTTTGGCCACGATTGCGACCACCCTTATCGCAATCGAGGTATGGAAGGAACATTAAAAATTAAGCATGTTTAAAGTTTAAAATAACGATTGCGTCCACCCATGGCATGGTCGGTACCTCTTAAGCGAACACAAATAAAATGCATAAAAAGTTACGACCAAGACCACCCTTATCTTGGGCGTAACTAAGCAAATAAATTAATCCAAGTACTTATATATTTATATATATATTTCGTATAATAGTTTAGGTTTGGGAAAGAAAATTTTTGCGCTTTGAAATGCCTTGAGACGAAAGACTCAATAACATGCATGCTTATATCGTCCCGAATACTTCAATTTAAAATTCAAAATACAAGACGAATGATATATCGCCTTTATACTAGTTAGTTTGATATTTTGCGTATAAATTTTCCATGCGAAGTTAGTCTTTTCGGCTTAACTAATTTAAAAAGTAAATACAGAGATATATGTTTTTTTCATAAAGAGGTTAGTTAAAGAATAAATTCAGTGAAATTTTGCTCGGGACTAGCAAAAGATTAAGTGTGGAGATTTGTTAAGCGCAAAATATACCTAAAATAACATCATTATTTACATCAGTTTTGCTACAAATTTGTGTTGTTTATATCTATTTAGAGTACTTTTACGTCCGAATATGTTTCTTTCATGCAAGGTACCTAAATATTTGGTAAAATCCAAATAGGAGCGAAAAAGGTCAGAAACGAAGGAAAAACCCTACGAAAAGAGTCAAAGACGAAGAAAATCAAATGCACCGAAACAAAGACGGGAAACGAAGTCAAGACGGGGAATAATCATCCGTGTCGCGATCGAGATTCCCTATTCTCGGTCGCGACACACGTTCTCCTGGTCTCCCTCTCCTCCGTTTTTGAAGACCAAAACCTGCCCCCTAATCTCGGTAACATCAGATTTTCTGTCAGCACAATATACACATGTTCGTTTTCAAAGAAACGCGTCTGTTCGAGTGGATAGAAACTTCTCTTCGTAGCAGACACGTCCCCTAGACACGACTCTTCAACATCTATAAATAAAGAGTTGATTCGGAGTTGAAGATATAATTGAGAGTTAAGATTTAGTACATAATTTATGCAGAAATTCTGAGTCAGAAACGATTCAGAGTTAGAAGTTTGATTTTGTAAAAACGATATGATGTACACACATTGTTTATCAATTAATTACAAACACTGTTACATTTAGATTTAGATTAAGATCTGTTCGAAAACTAGTTTACATTTTGGTAGTAGAAGAACCATCTCTACTCCGAAGATTCAGCGAGAAGATTAAGTAGCGGATTCGACCCCGGAGCCTGACAAACTCTAATGAGGTTTGAGGAAAGGATTGACGACCCGGAACTCTCATGTCGTTTTGAATGCTTCCATGCTTTTTATTCTCTGTAAACTTGTATCAAATTCACACTTCATCTAATAAAGTTCATGCAATTCAATATAATTTTATGTAGCACTTCTATAAAGGATCCGAAGTGAGTTCTGGTGTTTTCATTAAAACGTAGTTAAATTCAATATCTTTACAAGGAAACTTTGTTGAACACTTAGGCAAATTCATTCTTTGTGAATTAATTTGGTTAAGGTAGCAATCTAACCCGACCGTAGGAGGATTGTCTGCGGTTCAAAGCCCTTTAATTGAAGGAGTTTACGTTATTACACTTTCTTAATTTATACAAAGTTTAAAGTTGTTTTCTTTGCTTAATGCAAATGAACACAATAAATCTCTTATTTTAAACACTAAACGTTTCTGTTTTGTAATTCATATTCAAAACAGAATTGATTTCTACCATTCTACATATTCTAACCTAATTCTTATTCAATCAATCTCAAAACCAATTTCAAATAACGATTATCTATTTTTATAAACCTTAAGTCGTATTTAAACTACACATAAATAAGTTTTTATTGAAAAACGTTCCATATGGGATCGATATCTTTTTATTACTACAAGCGAAACCGTGAACTTGCGGAAATCGCTCAACACCAAACCTCCACCTTCCAAACTTTTGCAACAACTCTGCCAGGGAACCGTGATTAGCTTCCTCTGATCAATACAACCTGTCCAAAGGAAATTCCTAACACTTCTATTGAGCTTATTCAACAATCCCACTGGCCACTTATAGATCAAGAATGAATGAATCAGAGAACCAGTAATAGCAGACTTAATTAGAGTTAAACGCTCTACAAAGGAGAGAGAACTACCTTTCCACTTGCTAAATTGAGAGAGAAATTTGTCAGTAAGACTGCTGAGATGATGAGCCATTGGAGCACCTTTAAATAGAGGGACTCTTAAGTAACTGAAAGGGAGAGACTCCAAACGGATGCAAGACAAACCCTCCTCGGAGGACTCACCTGAGAACCAAAAAAGATAATAGATTTGTCCCAACTAACCTGTTGACTGGAGATCTTTCCATAGAGCATGAAGAAATCCTTGAGTTCATGCAAGTTGCTCAAGGATGCCACTCCAAAAATGAGCATGTCATCAGCAAAAAGAAGATGAGATGGAAAATAATTTCCTCTAGAATAATACATGGGAGAATAAGTACCCTCCCTCACCATCTTAGCAAGCCAACGAGAGAAAAAATTCTCAGCAATGTCAAACAGAAAATGAGAGAGGGGGTCCCCTTGTCTAACCCCTCTAGAACATGAAAAGTAACCCTTTGGAGAACCATTAATCATCATAGAAATACGAAAAGATGCCAGAATATTTAGGATCCAATCCCTGAAAGTGAGAGAAAAACCAAAGGAATCCAACACAACCAAGAGGAAGTTCTAATCTAAAGTATCAAAAGCCTTACGAATATCAAATTTTAAGGCCATGTGTCCACCAAAACGTTTTCTGTCAAGCATATTAACTCCCTCAAAAGCTAAGGCAATGCACTGATGAATGCTTCTACCTTTAAGAAAATCATACTGGTTGGGAGAGACAATCCTTGCTGCAATAACTGCAAGGCGATCTGTAAGAATTTTTCAGATGATTTTAAAACCAAAGTTACTCATCACAATTGGACGAAAATTCTCAATTCTGTCAGCTTCAGCAACTTTAGGAATTAGAGCCATAATACTAGAGTTTAAACCAGGCAGGATGCAACCATGATCAAAGAAAGCCTGAACCATATTGCAAACATCCTTCCCTATAATATCCTAAAAGAAACGATAAAAAAATTCCCACAAAACCATTAGGGCCATGGGCACTGTCAGGATCCATGGAAAAGACTGTGTCTTTAATATTTTCAATCGAAGGTTTAGAAGTTAATTCCTCATTTTCCAAATAAGTTACTAAGTTGGGAATTACCTCATTAATTGGAAAAAGATCAATATGTTCCCTAGAACTACGAAAGAGATTAGAGAAATACTCAATTATATGATTAGATAATCTAACCGTGTCAGAAGTGGGACCCTCATCATCGATCCTCAAATGATGAATGTCGGCCCATGTCTTTCTAACTCTAGCAGACCTTTGGAAAAAACTAGTGTTCCGATCCCCCTCATTAAGCCACTTAACACGACTTTGCTCTCTGTACATCATAACGTGACAAGGTTAGTTCCAAGGGGGGGGGATAGGAACTAATTCAAATTTTGTCCGTTAAGGCTGACTTCTTTTCTTTAAGAAAAGGTTTACATAGCGGCGCTAAGTAGTTTTAAGACACAAGCTTAGTCAACTGGTGACTAAGTCTGCTTCTTTCCTTGAGTCAGGAGATAGCAGTTAAGTCTATTCCTGAACTCAGCTTCTTAGTGCGCTCAACTCAGCGTGAGTTCGTTACTTAGTCAGTTTTATAGCAAGCAATATATAAAGGAGTTTAAAGGTTAGAAATATGTTACTCAGCAGACATATCCTGGTTCGGCCTCTCCGCCTACGTCCAGTCCCCAGAACTCGTTCCGAGCTTTTTGAATCCTCTACTGAGCTCTTTAAAGGTAGAGCACGAAACCTTTTACAACAGAGGCTGAGTATACAAGAGTACCTTCCTCTATTCCTCTACTCACTCCTATAACTACCGCTGAGTACTATAACCGAGTACTCAGCTTCTCCTTTCTATTCTTCTAGAAATGATAAGTGTTTGTCCTAAACAACAATTGCTAAGACACTTTAGATGAATGAAATCACTCTAGACTTTTACACAATGATTGGAATTGGTGTAAGATTTGCTTTGCTTTTCTCACAGAACTTCAACTATGAATTTGGTCAGCGTTTCGACTTGATTGAAGATCTGCATCGAATGAAGCATTTGAAAGGCCTATTTATAGTGACACTTCAAGCACCGGTGATTTCGAATTTCGAAATAACCGTTGGAGGCTAACGGCTTCCTGTCGCTTTCACTCAGGATGTGCTCAGTGTCGTTGGCCAATGAGATTCTTGTATCTTCTGTCTACGGCAGTTGTTGAGCGATTTCCGCAAGTGCACGGTATACGCTTGTAGTAATAAAAGATATCGATCCCACAGGAAACGCTTTTTAACAAAAACTTATTTTGAATCAGTTAGATTTACTTTTAAGGTTTATAATATGTAAATCGTTTAATTGGATTTGGTTTTGAAATTGCTAGAATAAGAATTAGATTAGAGTATAACAAATGTTAGAAAATACTTCTGATTTAGGAATGAATTTACAAAACAGGATTGTTTAGTTCTTTAGAAAAGTAAACAAGTGTATTCGTTTGCATTAAGTAAAGAAAACAACTTTAAACTTTGTATAAATTATAACGATGAAATAAATGACGGAACCTCTAATTTTTAGGCTTTGAACTGTAGTCAATCCTCCTACGGTCGGGTTAGATCGCTACCTTAACCAAATTAAAACTCTACCGAGATATCAATTTGTCTAAGTGTTCAACAAAGTTTCCTTGTAAAGATTTTGAATTAAACTACATTTTAATGAAAACACCGGCAATCCACTTCGGATCCTTTACCAAAGTGCTGCGTGAAAATCTATCGAATAGAACGGACTTTATTAGATGAAATATAAATTTGATACAAGTTTACAGAGAACAAGAAGCATGAAAACATTTCACGACTTGCAAGTGAACGGGTTGTCAATCCGTTCCTTGGGTTTCGTTAGAGTTTGTCAGACTCAGGGCGGATTCTCTACTCAATCTTCTCGTTGTAACTTCGTAATAGGGATGCAGTCGGCCTCTACCAAAATGTAAACTAATATGAACAAATCTAAACGCTACTGTGTTTGTAATTATTGAATAAACAATGTGTGTACACCATAATGCTTTTTACAGAAACGAACTTCTAATCTCTGACTCATTTCTGAGTCAGAGTTTCTGCATAACTCTTGCACTAATCTTAAAATCTAACTCTCTCATTATGTTTCAACTCTCAATCAACTCTTTATTTATAGATGTTGAAGAGTCGTGATTGAAGTGTCGTGTCCGTTGTGGAGAGTCGTGTCCGCTGCGAAGAGACGTTTCTATCCATCCGAACGAACGCGTTTCTTGGAATTTAAACATATGTTTGTTGTGCTTGCAGAATTTCTGATCTTACCGAGAATAATTAATTCTCGGCCGAGAATGAGGAAGTGATTTTTCAGCCTTTGAGCGAAAGGGAGGGAGAGATGGACGACGCGTGTCGCGATCGAGAATTTGGGATTCTCGATCGTGTCCCCAAAATTCTCTACCGAGAATATGAATTTTTCTTCCGTTTCTGACTTCGTTCTCGTCTTCCTTGTATCGGTGTGCTGATTTCTTCGTCTTTTGGCTCCTAACTTAGGGTTTTCCCTTTGTTTTTGACCTCTTTTAGTTCCTATTTGGATTTTACCAAATATTTAGGTACCTTGCAAGAAAGAAACATATTCGAAAGTAAAAGTATTCTAAACATGTATAAATAGTATGAATTCGAAGCAAAACTGATGTAAATATTAATGATATTTTAGGTATATTTTGGGCTTAACAAATCTCCACACTTAATCTTTTGCTAGTCCCGAGCAAAATTTCACTAAATTTATTCTTTAACTAATCTCTTTATGAAAATAAAACATATATCTCTGTATTATCTTTTAAATTAGTTAAGCCGAAAAGACTAACTTCGCATGGCAAATTTATACGCAAAATATCAAACTAACTTAGTATAATAGGCGATATATCATTCGTCTTGTATTTTCAATTTTTGAATTGAAGTATTCGGGACAATATAAGCACGCATGTTGTTGAGTCTTTCGTCTCAAGGCATTTCAAAGCACAAAATTTCCTTTCCCAAACCTAAACTAATATATGAGATATATTAAATTTAAATAAGTACTTAATTTTAATTTATTTGCTTTAGTTACGCCCGAGATAAGGGTGGTCTTGATCGTAACTTTATACGTATTTTACTGCTTAGTGTTTGCTTAAGAGGTACCGACCATGCCATGGGTGGACGCAATCGTTACTTTAAACTTAACACGCTTATTTTTTACTTTTAAACGTTCCTTCCATACCTCGATTGTGGTAAAGGTGGTCAAAACCGTGGCCAAAAGTAAACAGTACTTAATTTTCTTCCCTTTCATACCTCGATTGTGATAAGGTTGGTCTCAATCGTGGCCAAAAGTTAAGAATTCAACTAATTGATTAATTAATATGAAATATAGAATTGTAAATTGGGAAAAAGAAAGATAGCACATTCATCCTATATTGACTTTTAAAATTCAACATGTATTATGGCTAAAGTTTCCTAAAAAAACTTCAATTGGTGTTAATGTAAGACGAAATCAAACCGAGCTAAAATTGTTAGTTCAATTTAATGCCTATAAACCTAATTGAAAATTTTAAAATAAGATTTATTTTATCATTAATTTCATGATATAAAATAGAGATTGAAATAAAGAATTTATTTACTTAAAATCATTTACTCGAGACAATTTACTTAAAATCGTATCGGAGATTTTGAAAAAATTAAAAAATATTATTGCCCATATATAAATATTATTTCTATAGATAATGATAACCTAAAAATAATCATATCCTAAAAATTTAACTTATGATTAATTTATAAACATATGAAATTAAGTTAATAAAAATAGTGTTTAAATAAATTGTGTTGCAAATATATGTTGCATTTGCATAAAACAAGTTGCATTTATAAATGTTGCTTAAAAATTATTTGTTGTTGCATTTATTCGTACTAAAAATAAAATGAATGATATATGCAATATCTCCTCCCACACTTAATTTGGACCATGTCCTCATTGGTGCAAAAATTGATAAAACACGAAAAATTGTACGAAATAAATCATACGAAAAGAAAATAGATAAATATGAATGGATTTTATCCAACATAAATAGAATTTGAAATTTTATCAAACGTAAGCAAAAACATAACATAAGAGATAAATGAGTGGAGAAAAGATAAGATAAAACCTATTCTTGTGAAGGTGAACCCGGTGGAGACGGTGTGGTCACTACGTTTTAACGATGGGGAAAAAAATGATAATAACTGGCGTCATATTGACGTGTGATCTCTCCTCAAAGTATGGATATTTGCATCCACCGCGTGTAATCGTGAACTCATCTCTGGATTGTTCTCCATAATATCATCGAACCGCAAATTCATTAGACGGTTGTGTGCATTTATTTGGTTCAAAATTTATTGCAAATGAACGTGATCATCAACAGTGTGCTCATCATCAACATGCGCTTGTGCATGTGTTTGGGCATCAACATGCTCCTCCTCCGCACCTTCTTCATCCTTTTCATCTTCATGCCTACCAAAATGTGTGTGCGCAGTATCATCTGTTGGAAAAATAGACTAAGGTATAGCAGCAGAAATATAAAAATTTTAACCTATTTCCATTAACCCAAGATCCATTAATCGTTATTTCATACTAAGAGGGATAAGAAGAAATACCTTTTAGATGTTCTATCTACCGTTGCAAACGAAGTGCCCACAACTTCATAAGAGATAGAAACTGTCTACCAATCTGCCCCTACCCGAAAATACCTTCCAGACCTCCGAACGACAATCCGAACGGTGGAAACGTGGAAGAATATATCTAGAAGCCCCTGTCCAAAAATCGCGACGATCCGACGGTTCAATCTCCGGGAATCCGCGAAATCGTGAATTGGCCTGATGTAGGAGTAGTAAAAAGAATTTCTCCATTTTGTCTGTTTTTCTTCTTTCATGAACACAACAAAACAAAACAAGTAAACGATTAGAAATCAACCGATGAATAACAACCAAAATAGATTGCCTCTAATTAATCAACACAAGATCAAGGATAAAGAGAAAGAGATGAAATTAATTGAATCGGTAGGAAGCGGTGGATTATTTCGGCCTCAACAAGGGGTGTCGAAATTCTCTCTCCTGGTTGCTCTGTGTATTTCAAAAATTACACTAAGGGGGTATTTATAATCTCTTGTATCTAAATCCTAGTTAGATAGAATTAGGTTACTTAATAAGAATTTAATTCGGAATAGAATTCTTAATTATTATCTATTAATATATCTAAATATAAAGATAATAATAATAACCTTATTGGATAATAATGGGAGTAATTTAATCTAATTAAAACTCCTAACTTATTTATCCTTTAATTAATTTAATTCACAATCCCAATCTAATTAGAATTGATAAAATCAAATTAATTATTTATGTATCTAATATACATAAATTTCGACCCCCTTAGTACTTGGGCCTTATTGGGCTCAGTTGAGCTTCCGTCAATTAATTAACATCTGTCTCTCTTTTGGGTTTCAAGTCTTATGTGTGACCCATTAGGTTCTTATTGCTTCTAGCCGTATGCAACTTATTAAAATTAATTTTCAAAGAATTATATTTAATCTTTGCATAACGGAATGATGTACAGAGTATGTGATTAGCAAGTCCGTAATCATTCCCCTAGAGCTATAAGAAGACAGGTTGATTCTGTCGTTGACCTTTCCGTATTAGTTACGGTATAATTCGATCCTTTATCAACTACGTCCTTGAACTGAATCTTATGACTATGGGTAATGTCAAGTCACATATAGCGAGACGTTCATTTTACTTATTCTTGGCCGAGTCAACTCCAATTAGATAGGTTAAGAGAAATCTGTATTTCAATCTTAAGCTATCACCTTGCAAGGATTTAGAGTCAAGACTTCCACAAGCGATCCATGGACATATCTCCCATTTATCGGGAGTGATAAATGCTCAATCCAATGTATAACGATCCCACAATCACTTCCTGTGATACCCAACCTCTACTGTTCACACCCTAGAGTCATCTATGTTAAGGATCGTGTTACAACAGGATCAAAGCGTCACATTCAGTAATCCAGAATGACCAATTAACATTCCTTTGAGTCTGAGGATTATTTATACCTATTAATACCAATGAGATGAACAGGTGACAAGGATGAATCTACCCATCCTGTTATCTCAAGTCGGGTCCCTAATCCTAATGAACTACTTTTCATCGGATCCATATAACTGTCCAGATATCTATATATATGAAGCTTGTGAGGTTAGCTTTCTGTCGGACAGAAGACACTGTTACATGCAAGTCTCAATAGTGATATGTCAATCCTAAACATATTACTTGACTTGAGGTGGTTTTAAGTTTATTAGTTTATTACAAAGTTTCGTCTCACTTCATGCTTGTATGAACACTTCATAATCACTTTAAACAAACTTACGAATTTCCTTTTATTAGACTTTATTTAGTGCTTAAAAGGGATTGCCTTTATATAGTTATAAAACATATATCTCATTAAAACAAATGACATAAAGAACACTTCATTTACATTAAGTTTGTATCTTAGAACAATTGTCTATAGGACACTAAACCCCAACATACTCCCACTTGGACTAAAGCCAATTGTTTCTACAACTTATCCTAGTAGAAGTTAGATGACGATCATGTACTTTCTGGGTTAAGGGCTTTGTCAACGGATCTGCAATGTTGTCCTCTGTAGGTACTCTTTTTATTCTCACATCTCCTCTTGCCACAATTTCTCTTATAATGTGGTATCGCTTTAGGTAATGTTTGGATGTATTATGAGACCATGGTTCCTTTGCTTATGCAATGGCTCCATTGTTATCACAGTACAATGTAATGGGATTTACAATGTCAGGACCACACCAAGTTCAGTAATGAACTCTTTAATCCAAACCGCTTCCTTTGCTGCTTCCGCAGCAGCGATGTACTCTGACTCGGTCGTAGAGAAATCTATGCTTCCCTGCTTGGAACTCTTCCAAATGACCGCGCCCCCATTCAAGATAAACATGTATCCTGATTGGGATCTAAAATCGTTCTTATTTGTGAGATGACTTGCATCTGAAAATCCTTCTATTTTCAGATCCCCTTCTCCGTACACTAGAAACATATCTTTAGTTCTTCTTAAGTACTTAAGAATGTTTTTGATGGCAATCCAGTGCTCGTCTCCCGGATTTCCTTGGTAATGACTCGTTATAGTTAACGCGAACGCTACGTCAGGTCTAGTGCATAGCATAGCATACATAATCGAACCGATTGCGCTGGCGTACGGGACTACAACCATGCGCTTCTTATCATCATCGGTTTTAGGATATTTATGATTGTTTAACTTTACTCCATGTAGCATGGGTAAGTTACCTCATTTCGATTCAAGCATGCTAAACCGCTTTAGCACCTTTTCGATGTATGTAGCCTGTGAAAGACCAAGCAGTCTTCTTGATCTATCTCTGTAGATCTTTATACCAAGTATATAAGCTGCTTCACCGAGGTCTTTCATTGAGAAGTTACCAGATAACCAAACTTTTACCGACTGTAGCAGAGCTATGTCATTTCCCATTAGTAATATATCGTCCACATATAATATTAAAAATGCTACAGAGCTCCCACTTGCTTTCTTGTAAATGCAAGCTTCTTCGCAATTTTGTTCGAAACCAAATTGTTTTATGGTTTCGTCAAAACGCTTGTTCCAGCTTCTAGATGCTTGCTTGAGTCCATAAATGGATCTCTGAAGTTTGCAAACCTTGTTTGCATCCTTTGATATGAAACCTTCAGGTTGCATCATATATACATCCTCAAGCAGGTTTCCGTTTAGGAAAGCTGTTTTCACATCCATTTGCCAAATCTCGTAATCGTAGTGAGCGGCAATAGCAAGCATTATTCTGATTGATTTGGACATAGCCACAGGAGAGAAAGTTTCATCATAATCAATTCCTTGCTTCTGACGATATCCTTTCGCTACTAACCTAACTTTGTAGGTGCTAACCTTTCCATCCATGTCTGTCTTCTTTTTGAAGATCCATTTGCACCCAATGGGTTTTATCCCTTCCGGTGGATCAACCAAAGTCCACACTTGGTTGGTGTACATGGAATCCATTTCAGAATCCATGGCCTTGAGCCACGCTTTAGAATTTGGACTAGTAAGAGCCTCTTCGTAGTTTTCGGGTTCGTCGTCTAACACGGGAACCTCATCATCATCTCCCACTAGAAAACCATATCTAATAGGGAGTTCACGAACTCTTTGTGATCTACGAAGGGGTGGCACTTGAGTCTCATCTAATGGGACTGCATCGGGTTCCTCAATCGCTTCTGTTGTTTCAGTTGGTGTTTCTTGTTCATGAACTTCATCAAGTTCAATCATGCTTCCCTTTTCTGTGTCTTCGAGAAACTCTTTCTCTAAGAAGGTTGCGTACTTGGATACTATCACTTTCTGATCATCTGGATGATAGAAGTAATATCCCATAGTTTCCTTAGGGTATCCAATGAATAAACATTTATCAGATTTAGAATCTAGTTTGTCGGACGCAATGCGTCTGACAAATGCTGAACAACCCCATACTCTCATGAATGAGAATGCGGGTTTCCTACCAACGAACAATTCATATGGTGTGGAACTAGCGGATTTAGTTGGTACTCGATTTAGGGTGAAGAGGGCAGTTTCCAAGGCATAGTCCCAGAATGTCTTTGGAAGTAATGCTATGCTCATCATGGATCGTACCATATCTAGTAGGGTACGGTTCCTCCTCTCGGATACACCATTATGTTGTGGTGTATAGGGAGGTGTCCATTGTGAGCCAATCCCACATTCAGTTAGATAATTCAAAAAATCATCTGAAAGATATTTGCCACCTCGATCGGATCGCAGTGTCTTTATTTTCTTTTCTAGTTGATTTTCCACTTCATTCTTGAAGCATTTGAATTTCTCAAAAGCTTCGGATTTATGCTTCATCAAGTAGATATAACCATATCGGGTATGGTCGTCTATGAAGCTAATGAAGTATCTGAATCCTCCTCTTGCTTGGACTGACATAGGACCGCATACATCTGAATGAATGAGTCCTAGAGTGTCTGATACACGTTCACCTTTATTGCTAAAGGGTGTCTTTGTCATTTTGCCTTTTAAACATGCTTCGCACGTTTCCAATGATTCAGGATCAATTGAATTTATAAGCCCATCTTGATGTAGCTTAAACATGCGTCTTTTGTTTATATGGCCTAAACGACAATGCCACAAGTAAGTTGAATTATCTAGCTTATGTCTTTTGATATCAATTACGAAAATAGAAATTTTGTCATCTAACACATAAATCCCATTTTGTGATATTCCTGAAAAATAGAAAATCGAATCTCTATAAAAATCGCAACGTTTGTCTTTTATTGAAATATGAAAACCGTCGTCAACAAGACGGCTAATAGAAATAATGTTACGAGAGATTTGCGGAACGTATAAACAGTTCCTTAATTCTATTACAAGCCCAGAGGGAAAATTTAAAACATAATCTCCAATTGTGAGGGCGGCAACTCTTGCTCCATTTCCTACTCGCAAGTTTATGCTTCCTTTCTTCAATTCCTTAGTCTGATTTAGTTCCTGCATATTTGTACAAATATGAGATCCGCATCCGGTATCAAGTACCCAAAATTCAGACTGTGAAATTGTATTTATTTCAATATAAAACATACCAGATGTTGAAGTCCTGGCTTCTCCCTTCTTGAGGGTAGCTAGGTACAGCAAACAATTTCTCCTCCAATGCCCTACTTCACCACAATAGTGGCACTTGCCTTTGGGCTTCTTAACTTCCTTTCCCATCGTTTCGGTGAGCATGGCCTCCTTGCCTTTCTTAGGATGGTTTGGATCGGGAGAGATCCCTTTCTCCTTCTTTGATCCTTCAATAGCAAGGCCTGATATCTCCTTATTTTCTTTTGTATTGGGCTCGACTGTCTCGAGCATATTTGCAAGCTCTTCAAGAGAGGTTTGCAAGCCACTCGCTTGGTAGTTCATGATGAACTGCGAGTAACTCTCGGGGAGGGACTGAAGAAGTAAGTTCTCACTTAGTTCACGGTCCATCGCATCTCCAATACTAGAAAACTTGGTGATAAGGCTAATCATCTTGGTGCAATGCGCCACAACAGATGTGCCCACCTGCATCTTGCATCTGTATAACTGTTTTGTTATTTCGAAGCGTTCGCACCGAGTTTGATTCACAAATAACTCTTTTAGGTGCTTGACCATGGAATAGGCATCCATATCGGCATGTAGTTGCCTTTGTAATTCCGGTGTCATAGATGCAAGTATGATGTCTCCCGCTTGATCATCATCAGCCTTATGCTTCAAGTAAGCATAAAATTCTTGGTAGGGAGCATCATCCACTGGGTAAGGGGGTATCGGTGTATCAAGTACATACCCTTTCTTCTTGAACTTCAAAACAATTTTGAGGTTACGGAACCAGTCGGTGAAGTTTGAACCATTCAATTTGTTATCGGTAATTATGTTTTGCAGATCGGTGTTAGTCATGATTTTAAGAGTGATTATATAAACCTGAGAGTGAGAAAGAGTAAACGTATGTTATTCATTTGCTTTAAAGTATATCAATCTAAAATTATAGGCCTTTTGTTTATTTTAGATTGCTCCCACTATTTTGCCAAATTAATAGCCATCCATATTAATTCGAAGAATTTCACAAATCCTTTAGTGAGCTAGGATCCTAACTCCTGAGATTTCGCCTTGAGTTTACCCAACAAGCTAGTCTCATTCGTTAGGTAGATTCATGTAATCAATCACATCTTAAATGTGATTCCTAAGTTATTGGGTTACTAACCACATTAGTAACTAATATGCTATTCATATTAATCCCAACCGTATTGCCCATCAGTTTATGAAAACATGAGTTTACCCATCCAATTATCATAATCTAATTTAAGTATTACCCCATATTCATGAAAAGTGATTTTCGATAATTCAGGTGTTACCGTAAGACCCCGAGCTTGAGATTACCCAACAACCCAAAGGCCCTCAGTACTGCCGGCTGAATTATAATATTAGGGAGGGACAACCGATTTTAATAACTTGCTTATTTACTTAACTTTTAATGAGGGATTTTATTTTAGGTCTCATAATCTAACTTAGTCTTGATTTGCTTTAGCATACATCAGACACATACATTGACGTTATGGACATATCATCTAAATTATTCCGTCAAGCCAGAGACGGAATAAAAAGCCAAACCTAGGGAAATACTAACTATTACATATTTCTCTTCAGGTCCTCCGTCTTCTCCATGGCGCCTTGAAATTACAAATTAATTTCTATACTACTAAAGAAAACTTCAATTAAATTGAAGGGAATTAGATGAGAGGAGAAATTACAATAGATAGTAGAAAGGCAGGATTCGCAGGCCCTATTTCAAAAATACCAAAAGACTAAAGAGGGTCCAAATATGTCCATAACTCCAAACATGCATAGACTCAATTAAATAAATTTAATTGGTTGATTACATAACTATTTTATGTAATATTTGGGTTAATCACATTAACGCATCATTTAACTTTCATCCAATTTTACTTCTAACAGTTTCGTGTCTTTTATGTTATCTTAACTACACAAAACTTTAATTATGCACGTCTTAATTATTTTAATTTTAATTCATTTAAAACTTTGATTTACAAATAGGTAAAACAAACTTTTAAATAAATTTTCATTCGATAATCAAAACAGAAAACTATTAATTTCTGAAACATACATATATATATATTAAAAAAAATAGTTTTAAACAATTTAAAACTAGGTGGGAATCGGACGGGCCCGAGGTCGGGCTGCTGCCGTTTGGCAGTAGCCCTAGGCGTCAGACATGCCGCTGCCTTGCAGCAGCGGCAGCCAGACGCCGCGCACGGTTGCTTCCGCGCGGTAGCAACTGCGCAACAGTAGTCGGGTCGCGCCGTATGGCGTGACCCGAACTGCTGTTTTTTTAATATTTATAATATATATATATATATATATATATATATATAGAGAGAGAGAGAGAGAGAGAGAGAGAGAGAGGAGAGATCAGGTGTGACACATCTTTTATGGTGTGAGAAGCCTTATTGTGTGACAATGACCAATTTTGTAATTAACCAAAAGGAGGTGGCAAATTTGTAAATAAAAAGAAAGAGAAAATTGTTTTATTTTTTTTCTTTAAAATGCATTTTTCCGACTTTTCCAACCTCGTTTTTCAAAAAAATTTATACTGTTGGACTCGTCTTAATTAAACGGTCATTTTAAGATCCATGAAGCTCAAGTAAAAAAAATTCCGGTGAACGGAATCCGGGTGGGCGTTTTCCGGCAAGCAAAAACGTGTCCAGAAAATTCTCAAGAAATTCCAGAATATGTAAAACATTATTCTAAGAAACTTTAATTCTTGGGTCGAAGCGAGATTTCTTACGGTTTAGTCCCAATAAAACGTTTTACTTAATTTTATCCATTTGACATGCTTCAACAATTTGTTGGGTAAAAACTATAAGGAATCTCGCTTTGAGCCAAGAATTAAAGTTTCTTAAAATAATGTTTTACATGTTTTCAAAGTTTTTGATAATTTTCTGGACACTTTTTTTGTCCTACTTACGTTGTTCCAAATCAATGTATCTTTTGTTCCAACATAATACTTATATTGTTCTAACAGAAAATTGTTTTATTTATTTTCTTTAAAATACATTTTTCTGACATTTCTAACCTAGTTTTTCGAAAATTTTTATACTATTAGACTCGTCTAAATTAGACAGTCATTTTAAGATCCCTGAAGCTCAAGAAAAAAAAAATCCTGTGAACGGAATCCGAGTGGGTTTTTTCTGGCAAGAAAAAAAGTGCCCAGAAAATTCTAAAAAAATTTCAAAAAATGTAAAACATTATTCTAAGAAACTTTAATTCTTGGGTCGAAGCGGGATTTCTTACGGTTTAGTCCCAATAAAACGTGTTCCTTAATTTTATCCATTTTACAGGCTTCAACAATTTATTGGGTCAAAACTGTAAGGAGTTTCGCTTTGAGCCAAGAATTAAAGTTTCTTAAAATGATGTTTTACAAGTTTTTAAATTTTTTTATAATTTTCTGGGCACGTTTTTTGTCCTACATATATTGTTCCAAATCAGTGTACCATTTGTTCCAAATCAGTGCACCATTTGTTCCAACATAATACTTGCATTGTTCCAACAGAAAAATGTTTTATTTCTTTTCTTTAAAATACATTTTTCTGACATTTCTAACCTTGTTTTTCGAAAATTTTTATACTATTGGACTCGTCTAAATTAGACGGTCATTTTAAGATCCCTAAAGCTCAAGTAAAAAAAATTCCGGTGAACGGAATCCGGGTGGGCGTTTTCTGGCGAGAAACAAATTGCCCAGAAAATTCTCAAAAAATGCCAGAGAATTTAAAACATTATTCTAAGAAACTTTAATTCTTGGGTCGAAGTGGGATTTCTTACGGTATAGTCTCAACAAATTGTTGAAGCATGTAAAATGGATAAAATTAAGGAAAAAGTTTTATTGGGACTAAACCATAAGAAATCCTATTTCGACCCAAGAATTAAAGTTTCTTAAAATAATGTTTTACATTTTCTGAAATTTTTTGAGAATTTTCTGGGCACTTTTGTTCTCGCCGGAAAATGCACACCCGGATTCCGTTCACCGGAAATTTTTTTACTTGAGCTTCAGGGATCTTAAAATGATCGTCTAATTTAGACGAGTTTAATAGTATAAAAATTTTCGAAAAACGATGTTAGAGATGTCGGGAAAATGTATTTTAAAGAAAAGAAATAAAACAATTTTCTCTATTCTCTCTTTCATTTTATTTACCAATTTGCCACCTTCCCTTTTTAATTATTATCAAAACTACGTAGTTTTGTTATGTCACACAATAAGCCCATTGTCACAACTTAAGCCCTTGTCACGCTGGATCTCACCCCTATATATATATATATCAGTTTTAAAACGGTTTTAAAACGATTTTCAGAAAATAGGAAAAACTATTATAGATTTTCCGTTTTATCTTTTAGAATAAATAAAACTGATTTTATTCATCTAACCATAAAACTAATAGATTTTGTTATAATGATTATCAACCAAAATTATTAGGAACATGTGCACAATTTATTTTAATTAACAATTAATTAAAACTTATTTATCTTTTAGAACTAATTAATCAAAACAGTTTTGCTAATTAACCTAACTATAAATATTTATTCAATCTGATTGAAAAACTTCTAAATTTTCATATATGAAATAACGGATTTAACGATGGCTCTGATACCAATGTTGGAAAAATAGGCTAACGTATAACAGCGGAAATATAAAAATTTTAACCTATTTCCATTAACCCCAAGATTCGTTAATCGTTATTTCATACTAAGAGGGATAAGAATAAATACCTTTTACATGTTCTATCTACCGTTGCAAACGAAGTGCCCACAACTTCATAAGAGATAGAAACTGTCTACCAATCTGTCCCTACCCGAAAATACCTTCCAGACCACCGAACGACAATCCGAACGGTGGAAACGTGGAAGAATATGTCTAGAAGCTCCTGTCCAAACATCGCGACGATCCGACGGTTCAATCTCCGGGAATCCGCGAAATCGTGAACTGACCTGATGTAGGAGTAGTAAAACGAATTTCTCCCTTTTGTTTGTTTTTCTTCTTTCATGAACACAACAAAACAAAACAAGTAAACAATTAGAAATCAACCGATGAATAGCAACCAAAATAGATTGCCTCTAATTAATTAACACAAGATCAAGGATAAAGAGAAAGAGATGAAATCAATTGAATCGGTAGGAAGCGGTGGATTATTTCGTCCTCAACAAGGGGTGTCGAAATTCTCTCTCCTAGTTGCTCTGTGTATTTCGAAAATTACACTAAGGGGGGTATTTATAATCTCTTGTATCTAAACTCTAGTTAGATAGAATTATGTTACTTAATAAGAATTTAATTCGGAATAGAATTCTTAATTATTATCTATTAATATATCTAAGGGTAAACTAAAAAAAACCCATGTGGTTTCATGTAGTTCCAAAAAAACCCTTGTGGTTTACGCCGTTACCCGAAAAACGGAAAATGGCTTAACACCGTTAAAAAAGCTGACGTGGCACATGGGTAAAATTGGAAAATCAATTTTTATTTTATTTTATTTTTTCCCTCTCTCTCTCCTCCTCCTTCTTCTTCCTCCCATTTCCACCGTTGATTTATAACTTCTCCGGCCAAAACATTAATCACTTTAATCGATTCTTTCATATCCTTCTCCGTCCCCAAATTCAGCCACCTCTTAATCCTCCAGACCACCGGGGACACCGCCATAGCTCTCTCCGCCGATAACTTCGACGCAAGATCAAAAGCCACAGCAAAATCGGTGACCGAAAGAGTAATCTCCAAACACCTCGGATCTACACCAAACGAAAATCTACAGATACAGTCGAAACTGAATCGCCGAAAAACATATTATAAATCAATTCGGTTCTTACTCAGCTCAGAAACTGAAGATAAAAGTGGACATAGACGATTTTCGATCGCCCAATGAAAAATTTCAAAAGCGTATGCTCTAATTGAAAAGCTATCGAGTTCTAAACTCGCCATTTTTCTCTGAAACCTCCATGAATCGTCATCGACATTGAAGATTCCGCGGCCGAGAAAATCCCCCAAAATTGCAGAAAAACGTTTTCCTTTAGGGAAGTTATTGAAATTCGTTTTGAGGATGTATTCGACGTTTTACGGATTTGCGGTGATAGGAACTAATTAAAATTTTATCCGTTAAGGCTGACTTCTTTTCTTTGAGAAAAGGTTTACACAGCGGCGCTAAGTAGTTTTAAGACACAAGCTTAGTCAACTGGTGACTAAGTCTGCTTCTTTCCTTGAGTCAGGAGATAGCACTTAAGTCTATTCCTGAACTCAGCTTCTTAGTGCACTCAACTCAGCGTGAGTTTGTTACTTAGTCAGTTTTATAGCAAGCAATATATAAAGGAGTTTAAAGGTTAGAAATATGTTACTCAGCAGACATATCCTGGTTCGGCCTCTCCGCCTACGTCCAGTCCCCGGAACTCGTTCCGAGCTTTTTGAATCCTCTACTGAGCTCTTTAAAGGTAGAGCACGAAACCTTTTACAACAGAAGCTGAGTATACAAGAGTACCTTCCTCTATTCCTCTACTCACTCCTATAACTACCGCTGAGTACTATAACCGAGTACTCAGCTTCTCCTTTCTATTCTTCTAGAAATGATAAGTGTTTGTCCTAAACAACAATTGCTAAGACACTTTAGATGAATGAAATCACTCTAGACTTTTACACAATGATTGGAATTGGTGTAAGATTTGCTTTGCTTTTCTCACAGAACTTCAAGTATGAATTTGGTCAGCGTTTCGACTTGATTGAAGATCTGCATCGAATGAAGCATTTGAAAGGCCTATTTATAGTGACACTTCAAGCACCGGTGATTTCAAATTTCGAAATAACCGTTGGAGGCTAACGGCTTCCTGTCGCTTTCACTCAGGACGTGCTCAGTGTCGTTGGCCAATGAGATTCTTGTATCTTCTGTCTACGGCAGTGCTCAACAGCTTTTCGTCAGATGAATAGAATGTTTCGACATTTATAGTAAAGTCTTCCAGACAGCTTACTGCGTCTTCTGAGCTTTACACAAAGTAAAAATACTTTGTCTCTAAGTTGGTTCTGTTCTGCCGCTGACCTGACTACCTTGTCGCTCAACTCAGCAGCTCCGTCTTGAAGCTATTTGGTCGAAGGCTTCTCGATCCTTCTTCATGCTGGGCTGGCGTTTTACTTGAACGACTGCGTTTTGTCTTCCTGGGCCGTGAGGTCTTGATCTGTTGATTTGGGCGCTCTTATGGGCCTTTAGGCTTTTTTATCTTAATGTCTTATAAATCAATTAACTCAACATTGAACAAACACATTAGTGTGAATAAATCAAAGCATTTAAATTTAATGTGTTGGAATATTTTTATCATTCACATAGATAATTTTGTCAAATCAAAATCATGTGGAAAGGTGTTTCAACAATCATCTCTTGTCGAAGAAGCTGTAAATCAAGGTTAGAGCAGGCGGCAGAAGCAGCACTACTCAACTCCGGAGAATCTCCTTATTCTGAAATTTGCTTTTGAATATCTGCAAGATGAACTTCTGCCAGGTGGATATTAGAATCAATTCTGCCAAACACGTTTTTATTCCAATCCATGAGAATAGGCCTAAGAGTGCGAAGTTTATGACATAATAGTTGTGTAGGAGGGAGAGAGATGTGGTATGCAGTCCAGTGATTAGCAATTACCCCCTTTAAAGAATCATTAGTGGTCCACATGGCATGGAATCTGCACCTAACCATCCTAGGTTCCCTAATTTTGCAATGAAGGAGCATCGGGCAATGATCAGAACTATACCTTGCCAAAGCCGTGCAAGAGATAGAGTCCCAAGAATCTAAAAAACCCTCTGACACCAAAGCTCTATCCAGGCGACATTCAACATGAGCCACCCCATGCCGACCATTGGGCCAAGTAAACCTCTGACCCAAAGTATCAATATCAATAAGATCACAATCATCAATAAAATTCCTGAATTCCCTATAGGATCTAACAGTAGGAGGGGAACCAAACTTCTCATGAGAGCCCATAATAGCATTAAAATCCCCAAACACCAACCAATTATTATGTGGAAAGGCACAACTATAAAGAGAAGACCATAACTCCCTTCATTCCGAAGCTAGGTTACTACCATAGACAAAAGAAAGCAGAAAAGACTTACCACCCATCTGGTGTTGAACAGTAACATGCTGGACATGAGAAGAATGAAGAGAAAAGGAAGAAGCATCCCTAAAAAGAAGCCAAAGAGTCGGCGAATCCTTATCATTCTAGGAAAGAGAGAAAGACCCAGAGATCTCCAAAACGATCAGAAGTGTCACTAAAACAAACAAGAGGTTCTGCAAGACACAAAAAATCAGGACGATGTTGTTAGCATAAAAGCTTCAGGGCTCGTTGAGTGCGATCATTACCGATGCCCCTACAATTCCAAAATAACACAATCATTGAAACCGCACATGCGGCTTGCTATGCCGTTTACCACTGACCTTAAGGGGAATGTTGTTATCTTTGTGTTTCTTCCTTTTTTGGACTTTAGACCAAGTCTTTTCCTCAGGATCATTAACCACCTGCAAACTGTCACTGTTTTCTGAATGCTCAATGATTTGCAAATTAGGAATTTTAGAAACCGGAGGATTGGGGTGAGAGGTTTGCCAACCCAAGATTCCCAGCTCTTTATCAAGTTGATGAGATGGAAAGCCAAGAGAATGAGAGGCGGGGGCCATGCCAGAATCAGAGTCAAGAACCAACTCACTAACCTTGACTGAACTGTGAAGTACCATCTGCAAGTCACAGTTATTAGGTTTGTCAGACTCTCCTTTGGCAAGAGCTCCTTTAGAGGATTCACCAGTATCAATGTGAACTTCTGGCTTCTATTTCCAAATCTGAGTAACAGACCTACCTCAGGGCTCGGGAGATCCCATCTTTTGCTTCCCATTGCTTTGCTTTATGTCAACATGTTCTTCACGATGAAGGTTCCTCCTACAAGCTCCAGCAGAATGACCAATAGAATGGAAAATGGAGCATAAGTCAGGAAGCCTTTCATATTCAAGGGAAATCCAATGCATTGAGGTGTCAATATCCACCCTTAGTTTGTATTGAATTTCCTTAGAAAGCTTCACATCAATCAAGATACGAGCATAATGACCCATTTCACCCTCCACAGTATTCTTGTCAAAATGAAGTGGCACCCCAATCGCCCTTGCAATGCTTGCCATGATTCGCTTATCCCAGAATTCCCAAGGAAGATTGTAGAATCGGACCCAGACTTGAGCAGATGTGGATTTGTGAGAGTCCGAATTAAATCCCGGGCTCCAAGGAATGAAACGCATAATCCCAAGCCTAAGAGCAATGGCACCACGACTCCAAACAGATTGGAGAGCCTATGCGGATGAAAGAATGATGTGGTAAAAACCTCTACCCAGAGAAATCAATTTCCAGTTAGGAGAACAACCCCAAATAGATGAAAGTTTGGCCTTCAAATCTGGCTGCTTCCAAGGAGATTCCCTTTAGCAAGAGTGATACGCCCGATAATAGAATGCTTACAAAGATTGAGCCTTTCATTGTAAATATCCTGCTGAATTTTGATGGCTTTAAATCCACCTTCTTTAGATATATGAGATTGATCCACAGGGGGAGGAACATCAGGAGAAATAGCCGTAGAAGGAGTAGCACCAACAAGAGTATCCGCATAGGACCTAGGCCCAGCAGAGGACCCGGATCTCGAAGGAGGACAAATCACAGCATCATGAGATCCAGGCAAGGCATACTTTAAGAAAGAGGATTTGGAAACAAGATGAGCAATGGAGCAATCCATCTCCATCAAATCTGCGAGAGCCGACAGATCTTAAAAAGAGAAGATAGATCTGAAAAAGAGAAGACAGATCTGAAAGAAAGAAAGAAGACAGATCTGAGAGAGCGAAGATAGATCTGAATAGATATGAAAGAAAGAAAACAGATCTGAGAGAGAGAAGACAGATCTGAAAAAGAGAAGATAGATCTGAGAGAGAGAAGACAGATCTGAAAGAGAGAAGGTAGCTCTGAAAGAGAGAAGATAGATCTAAAAGAGAGAGAGATAGATCTAAGAGAGAGAAGATATATCTCAAAACTCTCCATGGAGTATGGAGAGAGAAGATATATAATTTTTAATGAAATCGAAGAGAGAAGATCACTACATGGATTTATTAATACATAGTTCCATACACATGTCTCTAAATTGAGAAAAATCTTGTATGGTTTGAAATAGCTCCTAGAATGTGGCACAAATGTCTTATTCGTCCCCTACTCGAATTTGAGTTTTCATGTTCCAAAACATATTCTTCTCTATATTATTTTGCGACTAAGAGGGTGCAACTTTATTGTTTACTTTATATGGATGATATACTTGTTACTATCAATGATAAATTAACCATTGTGTCAAAATTACAAACCAAATTTGCTATCAAAGACTTAGGTCGACTGACATATTTTCTTGGCTTGGAAGCTCACTGGTCCTCTGGAACTCTCAAACTTAATCAGCACAAGTACATTCAAGATCTTTTAACAAAGTAAAAAACGAGTGATTCTAAAGCCATTTCAACATCGATACACTAATCATAAAATAAATGGCTTTATAAATGCAAATTGGGTGGCGATTTGGATGATAAAAAGTCCACTTCTGGTTACATCATGTTTGTTAGAACCATTCTCGTCTCATGGAGTTATCGAAAAGCAACATATGGTGTCTCGATCATCCACTAAGACTGAAGCCAAGTATCAGGCATTAACATCTCTTGCCTCAAAAGTTACTTGGATCCAAATACTCATGTATCAGGCATTATCATCCTCCAGTTTTATAGTATGACAGCATATGGGCAACATATATATAGTATTAGACACTAAGGAGGGGATAACCCATCAATGTTTCTAAAATACCATTTTTTATTTTATTGTATTTATATATATATTTTTTTGTAGGGAAAAGAAAGTAAAGACAAAACAAGCAATATATAGGGGAGGGATCAAGTGAGAACCACTTTGTTATGTGAGAACAAGATGAACCAACGTAGTTTTGGTACCTTTAATTAAAGATTAAATAAGAAAATGAGGATGGAGGGATTCAAACCTGGGACTGGGGCATAAAAGCAGTAACGCGCGCGCCATCTACCACTATGACACTTGCTTTAATTTGTTCATTATACAATTTTTTTATTTATATATTATTAAGTGCCTCTAATGCTAAAAAAAAATCCAATACTATATTTTTAAAATAAAAATACACTTGCTTTAGTTTGTTCCTTATACAATTCTTTTATTTATATATTATTAAGTGCATTTGATGCTAAAAAAAATCAATACTATATTTTTTAAATAAAAATACACTTGCTTTAGTTTGTTCATTATACAATTCTTTTATTTATATATTATTAAGTGCATATGATGCTAAAAAAACCCAATACTGTATTTTTTAAATAAAAATATATTATATATTTTAATAAAATTTCATATTAATATTTTATTTATATAAGAAAATATATTTTTTAAAACATACGTTAGAACATATATTTTAACTTTTAAAACACGAACTATGAAGTTTAGAATGTACGACATATTTTTTAGAACATACGTTATGTTTTTTAGAACATGCGTTATGTTTTTTCGAACTATAAACTTTAGAACATACGTTATGTTTTTCTTGTGCATTATGTCACGTGCTGCTTAATATACCACTGTCCTTGTAGCTTCTATTGTTTAATATTTGACACATGCACTTATTAATATCGATTAAATGTGCATAATAATACATTATTAATAGTAAAAAAAAGAAATGTGCATAATAATGAATTATTAATAGAAAAAAAATCCAAAAACATGCTTCAATTTCTTATTTATTTAATTCCTCTATATTTTTGTAATTTATGTTTTAAAATGTTAAGGAAGATGTTATAAATAATGTTACATATGTTCTAAACTTTATAATTTGTGTTTTAAAAATTAAGTATAATGTTTAAAAAAATCAGTAAATACCTCGATCATTTTTGCATTTGTTCTATAATATAATTTATAACTCATGTTCGAAAAAATGTGGAGTGTATGTGGAAGTGCCTGGGTTCGAATCCCACCAGTAGCATTCCTTGTTTTATCTAATCATATGTATATGATCCTGTTACTAATTAGTGATAAAAATGACTCATATATGATGTGTAGATGATAACATTAATGACTGTGAAGACGTTTTATGAATTATTTCTCAAATTGATCCAACTTGACAACGTTAAGGATAAAATTACTATTGACTACCAATATTAGTACTAAAATTGTACTATCTTAAATGTTAAAAGTAAAATTGTTCCTGATTAAAAACGTTATGCATATTTTTGCATCGTGGAAATAGGGGTATTCAAAATTAGTTGGGTTATTGTAATCCACCAAATTTCAACCCATCCAACACATGAAATGTTGTGTTAAGTGGGTTATAATAGGTTAGATAGATTGAATGGGTTATAAATTTTATATTTGATGGTTTATCATAACCCATCTCAGCAACCCGTCTAACCCACTCAACCCGTATAATTCTATATATTTTCATTTTGTTTTTATTTATCTCATTTAAATTTAAAAAAAATGTAAAACTGAAAAAAATGAAAATGGTAAAACCAAAGAATTGAGAAAACAATAAAAAAAATTCTAAAATGGAAAAAAGCATACCTGAATCGGACATGACATCTGAATCGGTGGTTAATCGGACGAATCCACCGATTATGCCGATTCATGTACTCCATTAAAAAAATGTTTAAAATTTTAAATGGATAAAAAAACAACGTTGGCTTAATTAAAGAGAATTAAAAAAAACTAACTTTTTCTATTACGTTGCAAATAAAGATTACAAATTTTATTACGTCAAATTCCTAACTCTCTTTTTTAGGTGTTTCTTTCTCTACTTGAGGCTTTTAACCACTCAAGTCAACTTTAATTGATTATATGTAACAAACTTAGTTATTAAAATTTTAACAAGTTTTTTTGTAGTTATGTTTGTAATGCATTATATATATCATAGACATAATTAAAGTTTAGAAGGTTCGATGTAACATTTAAATAATAATCAAATCAGGATGTTCAAATTTTTAGTAATGTAAGAATAAAATTGATATTGTTTAGAATCGTTATAGATAAATATACACTATCTCGTATATAAGAATCAAATCTATACTTTTATGTAAACACTAGTCGAAAACCCGTGCGATGCACGTGGTATGAAACTTTTATATAATTTAGATAAATAAATAAATTGACATATTTACTTTTAAATAATTTTATATCATGCTATGAAAAAAATTTATATTATGTATATTTGAAATTAATATATATTTTTTAATGATAATTCAAATTAAATTAATTTTAAAAATAATTGACTACTTTTTTTTATAGATTTTTAACTAAAGATGAATGATTTATTTATTTTCACAAAATTCAATGATTTGTACTTTTTAGGAATTTTAATACATTTTCATATTCCAAATATTCTGTGAAACAATAATAATAAAATAACATATTAATTAAGAAATATATTAGAATATAATAAAAAAACCAAAAATTGAATTAAACTATAATTAAAATTAAATATTATATTTACGATACAAAAGAATTACAATATAGGTTAAACAAAAATTGAATTAAACTATAATTAAAATTAAATATTATATCTACGACACAAAAGAATTGCAATCTATGTTAAAATGGAAGCAACATCAATATATTATTCTATAAACTATTACAATCAATACTTTTCTAATGTTGCATATGAAGAAACTTTATCAATTCAATATGTTACATATAAAAAAAATAAAATTCGTAAGAATTAGTCACAAATTCATCTTGATGATAATTATTTTGGTTGATGGAATTTCATGATCACCAAGTATTCGAATTTAATTATTCATTCTGCTACAATAACCCAATATATCTAATTGAATCAGTTTAAGATGATGATTTCTCATATTTTCATCTCGTAATATCTCATCAAGATATTTGATCAATTTGTTCTTCATTCTTTCACTATATAGAATATCAGTCATACTCGCATATATCACTTATTTGACTTCATTAATATTTTCTAATAATTATATATTCTTGAATTTTGTAAGTAAGAAAAACAAACAAAAGAATTGAAAAAAAATGAAGGGACGAAAAAGATAATTAGGAGAGAATCATCTTCCTCTCGGTTTTTTTTTTGAAAATAAGAGAGAATGTCGAGACATAAGCGTATAAAGAGGAGAGTGAAAATATTTTTTGCCCAATCGAAACGATAACATCTAGCAACATATACTAAAAAAGAATACAAATTTACAAAATCTTTATTTTAGTCATTTTGAAAAAAAAGACAAATAAAAAAGAAAACATGGATAAGGTAGCGAGAGGTATGGAACCTGGGTAACGACAGAAATGGAATTTCATCTTTGAAAAATGAAACTATAACAACTATTGTTTAATAAAAAGACAACAACAACACAATTGAGAACAAAAATAACTACAACATATGAAAAAAAATCGAATAATTACTTTGAGAAATATAAGAATTTCTTGTAATTTTTGACACTTTTGTGTTTTCCGGTTTTAGTTGTTCATGCATCTTCTATTTCTGTCGGATTTCTTCAATTGAAGCTATCAGTTTGGAAAAAAAGACAAATAAAAAAGAAAACATGGATAAGATAGCGAGAGATATAGAACCTGGGTAACAACAGAAATGAATCTGAAAGATGAAACTATAACAACTATTGTTTAATAAAAATAAAACAACAACATAATTGAGAACAAAATAACTACAACATATGAAAAAAATCGAATATTTACCTTCAGAAATATAATATTATCTATCGTGACCAATGAATATAATGGTGGAATACTATCTATCATGTTTTATATAGAAGTTAATTTGTGACTTTTGGATTTCCTTTGCTTTGTGTTTTTTCATATTCCCGTAACTCTTGCTTTCTTTTATTATTTTAATTAATAGGCTAGTAATTATTTAATATATTATAAATATAAATTTGTTATTTTTAATTAATTAAATATTTATTTTTAATTAATTAAATATTTTTAATCTGATTTTTTTACTACGTTGACAACTCATCAAAAAGACCTCTAAAACACTTTTTCTCATTTCTCTCTACTTCCCTAATTATATATAGTATAGATTGGGGTTAAGTTTAATCTTTATCCCTATATTTTATTATTATTTTTTGTTATTCGAGATTTGTGGTTCGATAAAAGTAAAATAAACAAAAATATAGTTTAAACCACATATTGTCAATTTTTTTTTAGTATTTAACCTACACAATTTGAGATAAAAAATAGAAAAAAAATAGTAAAAAAACAAAATAAGTTTCAACCCACCATAATATAACCCATTCAATTCATATAACCCAATTCATCTTAAAAAATTATTCCAATCTATATAACCCATCCATATAGTTTCCTTATATAATTTGGGTAAAAATCTAATTATAATCCACTCAATCCAACACTCCAATCTTAAATAATAAATCAGATTTTTTGTTCAGTACTCAATAATTTGGATAATGCGTTTTGGGGCCCATAATGAGGCCCACGCCGGACAATTCTAGAATCTTCTAACTTGGAGTGCATGGCATGGGAAACGCTATATATGCTACCAAAGTTGGCGATTTCACTCGCGATTCCCGTGCCCCCTCTGAAGTTCTGTCACCTACATTGTAGACGACCAGCTATATCAGTTGCTTGATTTCTAGGTTACAAGGTACAATTTCGTAAATATTTGTTCTTCATATCATTATACTCTTATTGATTTATTGTCATAGCTTGATCTGGGTTCGTTTGGTTAAGCACATAGTGTGATGATACTTTTATCCGCTGATTAGGGTTTTAGCTTTTGTGAGCGACGGATTCTGAATTAACTGATACGTATGCTTGCTGTGGGATTTCCGTAATCGATGGGTGTTAAATTGCTATTATTTTCGTGCAAAAAATTAAAGCCCCTAATTTTGGTATTTTTTACCAACTAATGGCCGTTCAAGCCCCCTATCCCTTATCCCGTCCCTGCCTTTTGGCGCGTCATTGTGTATTTTGCGGCGTTATTGTGTATGAATATCGTTCTGCTCTCTCTAAGTATTTTATGGGGAAAAAAGTGGGGAAAAGTACACAAACAGTAGTCCTTCGTTTTTAATTTACAAAAAGAATAATACATCATCAGCTTCCTAAACTTTCCATCAAAATATATTGGCTACAGCTCCCTATAACTTGCTTATTGCGTACTAAACTTGTCCTGTGAACTTGTATTTGGTGTCTTACCAGCTCCATTACCTAAGATAAGAGAAAAAATTACATCTTGAATAGATGAGATGTATTTTTAGAATTTTGGTTTAATAAATTTTTGTATTTAGTGCTTATGGAATAAACAATTTTAAGGAGCTGAGAGACTTTGCAAAGTTCAGGACTAATCTATTTTTATGGAAGTTTAAGTAGCAGATAAAGTTTAGAGAGCTGATGAGACAGTAATAAAGTTCATGAAACCAATCTAGTTTTATGGACAAATTAAGATAGCCGTTGATGTATTAGGCCTTTACAAAATGTAGCAATTTAAATCAATTAAAAAGATGAACTTTATAAATTATTCAAAATTAAGGTTTAACTTTATAAATTAACTAAGTTTACTTTTACACTTTTCCGTCTTTTATATTCTTCTTCTTGAAAGCTTTTGCTTGCTTATACCATTAAGGTCATCATAATGTGTAATTCTCTAATTGAGTCTCTTTTATGGTTTCGAACATGAAACTTTATCAAAACTCCAGCTTTGCACAGAAAATAAAATATGTATGTTCTGGACATAAGTTTTAAATTTGCCCAAGTTTTAAAATTATCCCTATTATTTTTTGAAAAGTGTATATTTACCCCTTATGTAATCAAATTTGCTCCTATATTTACCTCTAAGCAAACTTGGAGGAGGGTGATCGAGAGGGATATGAGTTTATTGGGGATTGAGGAAAATATGGTAGCGGACAGGACACAGTAGAGGGAGAGAATTTGTGTCGCTGACACGACTTGATTTCACGGTTTTATATGATGGTTCATGTTAGCTGACCCCGAATCATTTCGGGACTAAGGCTTTGTTGTTGTTGTTGCTGAATATTTGAATGAGCATATGTTTGATCATTATTTGATTACCATATTTGACATTCCAAAACAAATTGTTGATCATGTTGACCGACCCCGAATCATTTCGGGACTAAGGCTTTGTTGTTGTTGCTGCTGAATATTTGAATGAGCATATGTTTGATCATTATTTGACATTCCAAAACAAATTGTTGATGTTTTGATAAACTATTGATACTTGTGTTAGTATCACAACTAAAACATTCTAGACATATAGTTGATGTTTGATGATAAAACAGTGGGTAGGTAAAATTGGTAGCTTGAAAATATTAATGCTTTGTTTGAATTGATTGTTATTAAAAGTAAAGTAAATTAACATTACCATGAAAATACTTCAATTTGGAGTGTTAAAAAATCTGTAAATAAAACCCATCAAGTTACAATTAAACCTATGAATTATCATTTCATACATTAGATGTAAATTTGCACTTTCCAAAAAATGATATGGACAAATTTGTATCTTATCTATATCTTGTGTGAACGGGAAAAGGTCATAGCTTTCTTAAAATCAACAAAATGCATTTTCAAATTGTGCTTGGTTTTTTTTTTTGTGGTTTCTTAGTTATTAATTTTGAAAATTTCTCTTGCATGAAGGGAGTTGTTTTGAATATGGCTTCCAAACGGATTAACAAGGAACTGAAAGACTTGCAGAAAGATCCACCACTCTCATGCAGTGCAGGTATTGTTTGTTTATTTTGATTGGGCTTCAAATTATTATTATTACTCCAAATAGAAGATTTGATTATCTTTTGTAAATTGTAGGTCCTGTTGGTGATAATATGTTCCATTGGCAAGCAACTATTTTGGGTCCGGCCGATAGCCCTTATGCTGGGGGCGTATTTATGGTATCCATACATTTCCCTCCTGATTACCCCTTCAAGCCCCCAAAGGTTAGCATGACCTCTCTATATTTCTCATATATATCTGATGAGTGCCATTGGTTTTCCTTGTATATATAATATAGTCTAATACATAAATAACCCTCTGAATTTATCCAAATATTGCAACTGCCCCCCTCAACTTTCAATTGTAACAATTTACCCTTTAAATTTGTCCAATTGTAAAACATAATCCCAAATTGGAATTTTTTTTGCCCCGTACTTGAAGCAACCGTAAAAACGTTTCACCGGATTCATATCACGCCAAAGATCTGATTATCACACTCCACAAGCATTGCAGTTTTTTTATTTCACTTGTTTCTTCAATTGCAGTCCATGTCAGCAATTTGGAGTTGTGTTTTACAATTGGACAAGTTTGAGGGGTAACTTATTACAATTGGACAAGATTGAGGGGTAACTTTTTATAATTGAAAGTTGAGGGGCAGTTGCAACATTTGGACAAGATCCGGGGGTTATTTGTGTATTAGGCCTATACTATATCCTCCTCATTTTTAAGATGCTTAATCTAATATTGAGTTTGTTCTGTCTTTCAATTGCGCCCATGAGAAGAATTCTTATGTTTTGAAGTTATGATTGGAATAATGGTGCTGTTTTGTGAATTATTGACTTAGGTAGGATGTAGACGTTGTTTATTAAGAAGCTAAATTAGTCATTTGGCAAGTGAAGCTACTTTGAGCTGCATTTCAAAGTATTAGCTTGACTAGCTCTTTTTTCAGTGCAATATATGCAATTTCAAGCATCTAAGAGAAGATATTTGACCAGAATATTGGTATACAACAACAAAGTTGAATTTTTACTATTTATATTTAGATTCCATTTGGTTTACCTGCTATTAAAAGTTGCTTTTTTAAAAAGCTGAGATTACTGCTTTTCAGCTATAAAAAAGCAAACAGAACGTGTCTAACTAAACACCTAAGACTCTCATTTTTAGAAAAAAGGAAAAACAAGACTTATCCTTAGGGTTCGTTTGGTATGACGTAATACAATGTAATGTAATCAAACTTGTAATGTAAACAACCTTGTAATGTAATAGTAATTCTATTACCATGTTTGGTTGACAAACTAAAAAATGATGAAACTTAATTACCGTTACAATACTTATATTTGCTTAGTTAAAATGTAATCATAAAATTTTATTTATACAATTAAAATCATCGAAAAACATAAAAACGTGAAAAATGAGAAATACGCAGAAAACACGAAAAACATAAGTTTTCACGTTTTTTTTTTCATTTTTTTATGTTTCTCTAGTTTTTTTTTTGTTTTATCGTTTAATAACAATTGTGCATAATAAGTAGTAAAAATAAAAATGAAAAAGAGTTAGTCGTAACGAGGATTCATGTCTATTATTTATGTAATGCTTATTACATAAATTTGTAAAGGAAACTTTAGTGATGTATTTGTGATTCCATTACGACAAAAACAATATGACCAATCCAAACATAGTAATGAACCTATATCGTAATGGGCATTCCATTACGACGCTCATTACAGCATACCAAATGGGATTTTAGGGCTCGTTTGGTTCGCGGAATAGAAAGAGAATAGAATAGCTATTTCCAAGAAATAGCCATTTCCACATTTGGTTCAATATTTTTTATGTAATGGCTATTCCATGGAATCCCTATTCATTGTTTTCATCGAATAGCTATTCCTTAGTTTATCAAAGGAATAGCCTACTCCTAATTTTGTACTTTTATAGTTTACAAAATTACCCTCTATTAAATCTTCAATCTTTCTCTAGCCCATTTCTCAAATTCTATATATTTTGGCGAATCCATAATTTATATCATAAAAAAACGTGAAAAATAAAAAAATACGAAAAATATGAAACACAAAAACGTGAATAATGTAAAAAAGTTACAAACACGAGAATATGCAAAAAAAAAAAAAAAGGCAAACACATGACAAAACACGAAATATACTAAAAACGTGAAAAAATACGAAAAACACGAAAACGTAGAAAAACGCAAAAACGTAAAAAATGCTAAAACACAAAAATGTGACAATACGTGAAAAACGCAATAAACATGAAAATGCAGAAAACACAAACAAAACACGAAAAACGTGAAAAACATGAAAAAGCATGAATAACACGAAAAAGTACCAAAATTCGGAAAATACAAAAACTCGAAAAAAATGAAAGCACGAAAAACGGAAAAACTAAAACGTGAAAACAAAAAAATACAAAAAAAAATACAATAACGTGAATAACACGAAAACGTGATAAAACGCGAAAAATACGAAAATATGAAGAAACACCAAAAACAATAAAACTTGGAAAACATGAAAAAGCGTAAAAAGAATTCAAAAAACATGAAAATATGAAAAAACGTAATAAATGCATTTTTTATATTTTCGTGTTTTTAATGTTTTTTCACGTTTTTCGCTTTTTTCACATTTTCGAATTTTCACCTTTTGTGTTTTCACGTTTTTTTCGTATTTTTTCACATTTTTCTGTTTTTCATATTTTTGTGTTTTTAACATTTTCATGTTTCCACATCTTTTTATGTTTTTTTGTGATTTTTTTTGCATTTTCTTGTTTTCATGAGTTTTTTTCTATATGTTTTTTCTTTGCGTTTTCATAGCTTTCCACGTCTCTATAATTATGTTTTTATTATTTTTTCGTTTTTAAAATTTTTGGTGTTTTTTTTTCGTCTTTCATGTTTCTATAATCAGAATGGAGGAAAAGTACCTTAATCCCTTTGTATAAGAACAAAGGCGATGTCCAAGATTGTGCCAACTATCGGGGAATCAAATTAAATAGTCACACTATGAAACTTTGGGAGCGAGTGATTGAACAAAGGCTAAGGAGGACGGTGAAGATCTCGGAAAACCAGTTTGGCTTTATGCCGGGAAGATCAACTATGGAAGCCATCCATCTAATGAGACAATTAATGGAGCACTATCGAAATAAGAAGAAAGACTTGCATATGGTTTTCATTGACTTGGAGAAAGCATATGATAAGGTACCAAGGGAAGTACTTTGGTGGGCCTTGACAAGGAAAGGCATTTCGCGGAAATATATTGACATCATAAAGGACATGTATGAGGGAGTATGCACGAGTGTACGTACTAGTGTTGGGAAGACTGAAGAGTTTCCTATTACGATTGGAGTGCATCAAGGTTCCGCACTAAGCCCATTTCTTTTTGCCATCGTTATGGATGAACTAACAAGTTCACTTCAAGATGGTATACCATGGTGCATGCTGTTTGCAGATGATATTGTGTTGGTTGATGAGACGAAAGGAGTGGAGATGAAGTTGGAACTATGGAGGCAAACTCTAGAATCTAGAGGCTTTAAGTTGAGTCGAAGTAAGACAGAATATTTGGAGTGTAAGTTTAGCGGCCGTAGGAGTAGGGAGGTAGGGACAATCACCCTAGATGGGAGAGTTGTTCAGGCCTCGGATTGCTTCCGGTATTTAGGATCTATTATCCAAACGGATGGAGAAGTAGATGGAGATGTTGCTCATAGGATTAAAGCTGGTTGGTCGAAGTGGAAGAGTGCTACGGGTTTCCTTTGTGATCCCGGCATGCCTAATAGATTGAAGGGAAAATTCTACCGGACGGCAATTAGACCAGCATTGTTATATGGTACGGAGTGTTGGGCAGTGAAACACTGCCACATCCATAAGATGTCGGTGGCGGAGATGCGTATGTTGAGATGGATGTGTGGTCACACGAGAAAGGACCGGGTGCGTAATGAAATAATTAGGACAAAAGTAGGGGTCACATCTATTGAGAATAAAATGAGAGAAAACCGACTAAGGTGGTTTGGCCATGTGAGACGTAGAGCGCTTGATGCGCCGGTTAGGAGAACCGAAGAGTGGCAAAGGGATGTAGTGGTGAGGGGAAGGGGAAGACCTAACCAAACTTGGAGGAGGGTGATCGAGAGTGATATGAGTTTATTGGGAATTGAGGAAAATATGGTAGTGGATAGGACGGAGTGGAGGGAGCGAATCTGTGTCGCTGACACGACTTGATTTTCACGGTTTTATATGATGGTTCATGTTAGCCGACCCCGAATCATTTCGGGACTAAGGCTTTGTTGTTGTTGTTGTTGTTGTTGTTTCATGTTTCCCTTTTTTCTGTTTTTTATATATTTTTAAAATAACATATATTAAATATTTGAACAATTTATAGTAATAATTAAAATTTTAAAAGAAACAAGACATTTTATTGAGGGTAATATTGTTTTTTTGAATAAAAAAACTATCTATTCCATTCTATTTTATTCCACCAACCAAACGTAGAAATAATTATTCCTAGGAATTTCTATTCTATTCTTTGCTATTCCATTTCTTTGCTATTCCATTTCTTTGGAATAATCGTTCTATTCCATTCTATTCTACGAACCAAACGAGACCGTATTGTTTTTCAAGGATTGAAGTATTCAATGAGAAGTAAATGTCAATGGAGAGGGGAAGGGAAAATTTCATTAGATCTTTACATCGTACGTCTTTTGAAAATGTACTTGACTAGGACTGAAATTGGTGTTTGTCAACATTGTCTTTATGATTCACCCAAAACTAATGATAAAACTTGCGATTTTATAATAAATAAATCATTATATTTATCAGGTGTCCTTTAAGACGAAAGTTTATCATCCAAACATCAACAGCAATGGCAGTATATGCCTGGACATTCTCAAAGAACAATGGAGTCCTGCACTTACAGTATCAAAGGTACTCTTTTGCTTATTGCACTTGTATAAACGGATGAAAGTACATATTAGTAGTTTAGAAATGTTTAAATGGGGTTTGATAAAATGTCTACTTTTTCTTAGGGCCCGTTTGGTATGACGTAATGCAATGTAATGTAATCAAACTTGTAATTTAATGCAATGGAATAGTGATTCCATTACCCTGTTTGGTTGACAAACTAAAAAAATTGATGAAATTTAATTATAGTTACAATACTTATATTTGCTTAGTTAAAATGTAATCATAAAATTTTATTCATACAGAAAACGCGAAAAATGGAAAACACGGAAAGCATGAAAAAATTCAATAAAAAAGACGACCTATATTTCGTCATGTTTTTCGGGTTTTCAATTTTTCGTGTTTTCAAGTTTTTTTCATTTTTCATGTTTTTCACGTTTTTTTTGTTTTATCGTTTAATAAGATTTGTGTATAATAAGTATTAATAATAAAAATGCAAGAGTTAGTCGTAATGGGAATTCATGTCTATTCTTTATGTAATGCTCATTACATAAATTTGTAAAGAAAACTTGAGTGATGTATTTGTGATTCCATTATGACAAAACAATATGACTAATCCAAACATGGTAATGGGCCTCTATTGTAATGGGCATTACATTATGATACGGCGTACTAAACGGGACCTTATTGTTTTGAGCAACACTGTTCTAATTTTAAAAGGTTAAGGTACAAAAATACCCCCAACGTTTTGGGCCAGGAGCAATTTTACCCATAACGTCTAAAATGGTGCAATTTTACCTCTAACGTTAGAAGCAAAGAGCAATTTTACTGAATTGGGTCAATTTGAGAAATAATTCATCAAACTGTCCTCACGGTCATGAATCTTGTCATCTACACTTCATACGTGTGTCATTTTATCAGTAACAAATCACAAATATATGTTGGGATGTGAAAAAAATAAAAAAAATATAATGTTTTTTTGTACGAATTAGACAAAAAAAATTTAAAAAATTCTATTATTAAATTATAAAAAACATGAAATTCTTTTTTTAGAACGAATTGTTATGCAATTGGTGCATAATGAGGAATAAAAATATGTGTTTTATAGTAGTGTCTGAAATTGATCCAATTTATCAACGTCTTGGCTTCCAACATTTGGGGTAAAACGGTACCATTTTATACGTTAAGGGCAAAATTGCTCCAGCCCCAAAACGTTAGGGGTATTTTTGCACCTTAACCCTATTTTAAATAACAAATTGATTCTGATATCGTTAAGAGAAATGGTGGAATTTGGTCAATTTTCCTGTATGAACTGCGCTTAATTGAAATATTGTATTTGTCTTGATGTAAACTTGCAGGTTTTACTGTCGATATGTTCCTTACTGACAGATCCCAACCCAGATGATCCTTTGGTGCCTGAGATTGCTCAAGTCTACAAGACTGATAGGGCCAAGTATGAGACAACTGCTCGGTCATGGACCCAGAAATATGCCATGGGCTAGAAGAGGCCTCAAATAGCTGGGCTGTTTTTGCGGACTCCCATTTGTTAAACACATGCAGCCTATTATTTTTGCCGCATAATAATGTTATTTTAGGTACAAGACATAAACTAGTTAGTTCTCTTGGAGGTTTTTGTTCATAACATTTCCTTCCTATATCTCTGTTTGATAAACAAGCATCTTCTGTGTGGATTTATAGAGATTGGAAACGTAAATTATACCTTTAAAAGTTCTATAATTAGGCATTTAACTATTCAGCTAGAGAAAAAGATAAGAAATTTTAGTATATGTCCTGCCTAGGGGATGACATGATGCACCATGGGTATAGTAAAATTCTCTAGAAAGTTCCTGGTTGAATAGATTGAGCCATTATAGGCTCCATGCATATTTACACTTTATACTTCGCAAGTTTTACCTATCAGCATCTTGAATTTTTAAAATAACCTATTACGTATCTATAATTGGCTTTTTTGGATTTTTCGTGCATAAAATAATTAATTTATTGTCTTTAATAGATGAGGTGGCACGTGCGTGCTATAGAAAAAAAAAGATAAGTGTGAGTTCGTTTTGTATGACTTATAATGGTAAAAAAATCAGATTTTTATAAAGGTGTTTTGAAGGTCTGAATGAACTAACTATGAATGTGTATAAGATGAACTAACTATATATGTGTATAAGTTTCTAAAACTAATTATAGGTATGTGATATATATTTAAAGAGAATTATAAATATAAATATGTTATTTTAAAAATATAGGGTGTTAATGGATAAAAATTACAAATTGTGGTCTTATGAGGTGATTACATGAATATATGCTAGCCGGTATGGCGAACAATTTATTACCCATTCTTAATTTTATCTCTATCATATAGCTGTTACGGAAAATTACAAAATTAGGTCAAATGAGAGGTCTATTTACATATGTAGACCAATTATCCAAGCAATCTATCTAGATTATATATTTATGACTTTCTTAAAATATCCCAAACTTTTCATCTTCCCTCATTCCTATCTATCGGTTTCATCTCTCTTTTCCCTCATGTCTATCAATTTCATCTTCCCATTTCTTTTGAAATGTAAATTATACCTTAAAAGTTCTATAATTAGGCAGTTGTTCCATTTTCATCGTGGTTTCTGTCTTTTGTAGATGTTGGGAGTAACTTCCTGTTGTTCCCACCAATCCACGTTCTCCACCATATTGAGTGACTGTTTTACTTTAACTTCTACGATAGATAGATTGTTACAGACACTTTCTAACTTTCTTGCTTTTTAATTGGATTACAAAGTATACATTAAAAATATTAAATGATCTCATGATCTCCTAGATTTACCTCGAGTATCCCCTGAAGTTAACTTTAGGAAGTTGGTTTCCCTGAGATATACTTTAGGAGGTTGGTTTCCCTCGAGTTCACGTTAGGAAGTTAACCCCTTGAGGTTCATTTTAGAAAGTTGGTTTCCTTCGAGGTTTACTTTAGGAGGTTGGTTTCTCTCGAGGTTCATTATAGCAAGTTGGTTTCTCCCGAGATACACTTTACAAAATTCTAAATGAACGGTGCACTGAGAAAATATAAAAAAGTTCGTAAAATGAAAAGTTTCTTAAACTGTTATAAGGCCATTTCCAAAGGCACTCTGCCCTTGGTTTTTCCAGCTCCAATGGAGTTGGAAACCCTTGCGGCATCTTTGCCGTAAGGGGTGTGGCACTCTATATTTAGAGGGTGTTTGTTTCAGCTTTTCGGAGGAGCGTTTAGCGTTTCACTTCAAACCGCAGGAAATATAGCGTTTGGTTAAGTTTTTATAACCGCAGCGTTTAGCATTTTCTCTGGAAACTGCAGCGTTCTGGAGCAATTCACGAAAAGCTCCTATTTGGAGCTTTTCATAAACAGCTGTTTGTAGTTATATGTTATTAACAAAATTATTCTTCTTATTTCCATAAAAATATGTTTATTCTTTAACATTATTTATATTTCTACAACATAGTTACCGGAAGAACAAGGTTTTGTTGCGTTCAATAATTTTTTTTATTTTTTATATATATTATTTTTATTAATTTGTGCAACATACTTTTTATTTTATAATAGGATAAGGTGTAAAAATACCCCTAACATTTATAGCTAGGAGCAATTTTCCCCTTAACGTCTAAAATTGTGCAATTATACCCCTAATTGGCAGCCAAAAGCAATTTTACTCCTAACATTGACAAGTTGGGTCAATTTGAGAAATAATTTATCAAACTGTCTTTTTGGTCATGAATATTGTCATCTACACTTCACATGTGCACCATTTTATCATTGTCAGTAAGAGATCACAAACATATGATTAGACGTGAATTTTTTCTTTAAGAAAATAAAAAGATATATATTGTCTTTTGTACGAGTTGGATAAAAAAAATTTCAAAAATTTCACCGAATTCATAAATATTGATTTTCAATTTTATTATTAAATCGCAAAAAAATAAAATGAAATCTCTGTTTTAGAACTACTTATTATGTGCAATTTGATTCAAAAAAAAAAAAATGTGCAATTGGTATAGAATAAAAAATAAAATATTTATGTTTTCTAATAATATCTGAAATTGACCTAACTTGTCAATGTTAAAGGTAAAATTGCTTATAACTGCCAACATAATAGGTAAAATTGTATCATTTTTGACGTTAAGAGTAAAATTATTTCTAGTTGTAAACGTTATGGGCATTTTTTCACATTTCCTTGTTATAATTTAATCGTTGATTAATTTAAAACATGTCCATTTTAGACATTTTAAATCCGAACAGCAACAATTCAATATAGTTTTACCCAACACTAGTAATTAAACAGCTAATAACAAACAGCTAACAGCAACAGCTAACAGCTTACTGCAACTGCAAACAGCTAACAGCAACCGCAACAGCTACTAGCTAACAGCTGAACCAAACAGGCCCTTAGAGTGCCACTTTGCCTTGCGGCAAAGATGCCGCAAGGCATTTTATTTTATTTTTTATTTGTTTTAAACTTAAGCTTTTCTCTATGTTATTTAATTTTTTTTAATTTAATATTTAAGTCATTTTTTATGAAATATATAATATTTTAGTTTAAATATTATTTATTTTTTAATTTCATTGTTATTTGAAATTTTATGTATATTTTTAATAACTGTGGATAAATTTTTATTTTTTTATTTTTTATTTATTGTTAAAAATTATAATGATATTTATATTATTGTTATGTGTTGTACATTTAGGGTGGTTCCGCCTTAATTTCTTTTCGTGTCTTATGTTTTTTTTCTTTTTTATAAAAAAAATTATAAATTGTCAAAAAATGTATTATTATATTAAAAAATTAATATAACAATAATAAAATATTGTGAGTTAGAAAGAATATGGTTTTTGGTGTTATAAATAGAGTAGATGGTTGGAGAAGTTTTACTGCAGCAACTCTATATTTAAAGATAGAGTAGAGAAAAATGAAGATAGAGTAGGCTAAATAGAGAAGATGGTCTAAGTTTAGTACTCTAAAATCGATATGGATTTTCAACATAGACAATCAGTTAAAAGAATGCTCATAAGAATCTGATCTGGATTTTCAACATTAGTCAGTGAAATCAAATCAGTACTCTAAAATCGATAATTGTTCTGAAATCGATCGATATTAACATTTTTGTGATTCAAGGTTTGTTGAACACCAAAGTTGCATTGCGATTCACGATAAGTTATTAGATCTGAAATTCAGAGAAAGCTCAACATTTTGAGGACGATCAACATTCAGATTTTGATTTTCGGTATTGTTATGCTCAGATCCATCATCAGTTGAGGATGAATCCAGGGGCTTAGACAGGCGGGTCTGAAGGCCCGGTCCCTCCGATTGCCGGAACCACCTTGATTTGGATAGTTTTGATCCCTCAGTCTCAATTTTTTTTTTATTGGGATGTTGAATTAGTCACCTTAGGATGACCCATTAAATGTTAGGTTTATCTAAAATTCAAAATTTTAATATTACGGGTCTATTAAATACTCCATAAATCTAAATTTTTAATTTTTTTTTTTTGACATATTAGATCTCTCTAAATCCTAATTTCTAATCTTTTTAACATTTTATAGCTCCCAATATCCAAATTTTTATTTTTTTTATCTATGATTTTTTTTTTTTTTTTATGTATGATGATTTAGAGAAATAATAAGAATTCATTTTTGTATATTGGTAACACAAATAAAACACGGCCCAATACACCAATTAAGTAAATATATAGCTGGTAGCTTATTCTATATGACAATATTCCTACAAATTCTATATAACAGTATTCCTACAAATTTTATTTTATTTTTAATTTTTTTTTTGATAAAATAGTATGTATCACTTCATTAGATGAAAATATTCCGATACCATACAGATACATCATGAAAATTAAGAGAAATAAAACCTCACACCCATACAGGCTAACTCCATTACAAGATCCGTTAAAGGCAGATAAAAAACTACAAAAAAAAAACAATAAAACCATAAAAGGTATAACAAACATAAAGAAAATAGGAATCCTATACTTTTCGTAACTCGAATCTCGTTGAAATACCGCTGCAATCCATATTTCATCATTTAGACTTTTTTAAACATTTGGATCTGAGTCATTTTCTGTTGTGCAACCAGCAGTTTTATAGATCTATGGACAAAATAAACATTTTTTGCTCTTACTAAAACTGAAACAAGGATAAATAAAGAAAGTATAGCTAACAGATTTAGATGAGATGAAAAAAAAAATTCCACAAGGTAACATATTTCAAACCACCTAAAGCTATAAGCAAAGAAAATGTAAATATGAAACTAAAACTAAACCTAAAATATAGATGAGAGGAGGAAGAAGAAGAGAAGAAAAAAAAAGGGAAGGGGATGGTGTTGTTATTCCTACAAATAATTTTGAACTTAGGAAACGACCGTTTTAATACTATTTGGAGTAAAAACCTAAACTCAATCCATGTGGATTGTATTAAAAATCTGTTTTGCTCCTAAATAAGTAAAAAACGATGCCGTTTTGGTCTTAAGTATGAAGAAAAAAATGTATGGTGTCATTGATCTAGTAAGGAGTGCAATCATGTCCTTTAGATGAATATGAAGGGAGTAGGGGTGAAATCACCTTTTAACCATCCACCCCTGTTAAGGAGTGGTTCCCAACACTTTGGGGGTGAATTGGCATCCCGTGTTATCTGTTTCCGCCTTTGGACCAATGGTCGCTGATATTCGGGATCAATTTAAAAAAGTCACCCAATTTTATTTTCTTTCAATGAAATTATGGAACTGTCCTTTTTATTTTAAATAAGCTATTTCAACCAATTCAAACAGAAAAATATTAGTTGAATAGTAAAGTGACAACCAAATTAGAAAGAACTTATTTTCACATATAACATGACAACCTCGTGAAAGTCACGTGACACTTTCAAGCAATTAAATTAAGTAAATAAAAAGGATAGTTTTTTTTTTGCTATCACATAATTGTCATGCCATATATAAAAGTCGTTCATTTTCAACGTGATTGTCACGTTATTATTCCAGTTATTTTTTCTATATGAAATGGGCAGAATAACTTTGTAGCAATAAAAGAAAAATTCAATAATTTTATTGAAAGAAAATGAACTTCATCAATCTTTTTGAAACTGGTCCCAAATTTTCAATAATTATCGAATGTAATATACCCGGTTGTTCATGTACCCTGATCCGAGCTTATATTTTTCTCAATTTGCTAATATTAGGATAAAATTTTATTATGGAAAGATATTTGGGAAACTTTTTAACTTTATGACTTAAAATATATATGCATGTATACAATGGATTAATGTCTCAATTACAGGCTGTTTCCTCCTTGTTGTGACATGAGATATGTTGGACAAGTAGAGATATGGGATGAGGGGACCTTTCTCTTCTACATTGTCCATTATACACACATAGAATCAAGATCCAGCTGTGCTCCCATTAATAACCCAAAAAAAGAACAATGAAATGAACGTGAAGATGCTTCCAAAAAGACTTAATATTTCTGGTCACTCAACTCAGCATTTCCCTCTGCCACTCAACTCAACTCAATATCTGTGACTTACCTAGCTATATAATCTTCCCATGTGATTTGTATCATTAAAGCTAATATTTTCCCCATATAAACCCTTTCCCTTTAAGCTTCATCATTTCATACTCTATAACATCATGAAACTACTCTTCTTTTTTCTACTCTTTGTCTTTCTGCTTCAGGTTTTTCTGGGGCATTCACTTGTCAATGTTGCTAACAATTCTCCTGCAAATGTATGTGAGCCTTCCTTTTTGGGTTACTCAAGTTTTTTTATGTTTCCTTCAGTTCATTAATTATTTGATTTTCGTGTGCAGATGGAGGAAGAAAGTGAGTTAGCAGCAATTGACAAGAAACATTATCACCACCATAACAAAATCAGTAAGTAGATGTCATTCATCTTTTTAACTCACTGATATCCGAGTATCTAAACCTTGACTAATTGTCCGAAGTCTCGTTGAGCTTTTCCGGATATCAACCTGTAAAACAGAACCAAGGTTAGAGAGGGTGGGAGTCCGGGGAACCCTCTTGGATGTCTAAGTCAGTCAAGTGTTTAGGAAGGATTGAGAGTATGGACTACTTATAAGATAATGTTAAATTATATAAATAATTGAGATTTAATAATTGTCATCTCCAACAATAATTGTCATAATTTTTTTTTAATAAAAAATGAAATAAAGAGGCACTGAGAGGTGGATAGAGGCTTTCTATTAATAGAGAGAATGTAGAGACTTTTAGTGATTTGAAGAGCCACGTTTGGAGCTGATTTTTGACTTTTTCTCAAATTTTAACTTAAGAGGTTGTTAGAGATGCTCTTAGTCTTCCTTCTTGTGTTAAGAATCTAGTCCTAGGAGAACTCCTTTGTAATGTAGAACTCTAGCTTGTGCATGGATTTCTCTTATAAGGAAAGCGTTTTAGTAGCAAGCTTCTTAATAATCAGAGGGTCCTATTTATCACTTGTAGTATTTGATAGGACTATGATTATGTTACGTGTATGATTCCTTTTGCACGATATCACTTACTTACTGCCTTAACCTATCCATTGATTATTATATTTTGGTGCCTTAGATTGTGGGTACGCGTGCTCGAGGAGATGCAGGGAATCGTCAAGGAAAAACGTATGCCATAGAGCGTGCAGAACTTGTTGTACAAGATGCCAGTGTGTTCCTCCTGGTACTTATGGAAACCACCATGCATGCCCTTGCTATGCAGGCCTAAGAACCCATGGAAACAGGCCTAAGTGCCCCTGATTCATACTCTTTCTATTAAATATTGCTGTTTAATCAATAATCATACGCTCAATTCCAAGCTATGTATATGCTTGAATTATAATTCTGCATGTCCTCTTTTTCTTGTAATAGGAAATAATAATGTTGTTGTATCACTTGAGAGGGACAGATTATTCTTTATATATGCCAGTATATTTAACTGGTTACTACTTCATTGATTTATATCTTATTATTTTGTATTATGTATGCATCTTTATGTTCAGTTTTTATTTATTTATTTTACTAAAGGAAAAGCTTCATTAAGCAATAGGAAGAGTTACATAAATGCCCAATAAAGAATGAACAAAAGAAGGACCATTCTGCGGATAAAACATACTAGTGTAAGAGCGTGCCGCCCTTGTAAGGGTATGAGCAACACAGTTCGCTTATCTATTAATAAAAGAAATACTAAGACTTCGAATATCTTTTGCAATAAGTTGACAAGCGTGAAAAACGAGTTGGGAGTCTGTCTCAAGAATAAACATGAGAGAGATTATTGCCTTTAATCCACGAGAGGGCTTCCTTCACACAAAGAGCTCCAACAACTTTAACCTCGGGGGAGCTATCCTAGACCTTGCAAAAACCGCCAATGGCGATAACATGCTCCTCTCTAACCACAAACCAGTGGCGAATCCATGATTTCCGAATAGGGGGCTAATTCTAACCCAATATTAGAAAAAAAAAATCATGTATATATAAAAAATTAAAATCAAACTATGTAAAATTTTAATTCTATTGATAAATGCTAATTAGCGATAAATATTTAAGTACTTGTTACATATATAGTACTATATTAACGATAAATATACCTATTTTTTACAACAGATGAGATACCGATAGATGGCAAACTTAGTCTTCGAAACCATGAATTTTGGAAATGTTGCAAAATGGTTCATCTTAAAGAACCTAAATTAAATCCCCAAATCAAAACCCCTAATTAAATCTCCAAATTAGAACCCTAATCAAAACCTCTTAATTAAATCCTCAAATAAAAACCCTCAAATAAAACACTTAGTTAAACTTCCAAATTAGAACCCGTAAATAAAGAACCCTTAATTAAACCCCTAAATCAAAACCCTAAAATCAAATTAAGGTAACTCACAATCTAATTAAAACTTCTAAATTAGAACCTCAAATCAAAACCCCCTTAATTATAAAGTTAATACAATCTAAATTAAAATCTATAAATTAGTTCAACCCAAAATTAAATAAAAAATCTAATTTTTTTTTTTTTGACAAATAGATGGACTTTTATATATCAGAAAGCAGAGCCGTACAGATACAGGGGGGAGGGTGAGAAATCCACACCGTCCTATCAGTGCCAGATATAACTGCACGGGCTAAAGAATGAGCAGCCTGGTTGGCTGTTTTACGAATAAATGAAACAGAGACATTTACAATTTCCTTTAATAAGAATTTGCAGTCTTCAATGATTAAATCAAGAGCTGAGTTGCCGCTAGTTTCTCGCTGTAAAGCATACACTAGCAATTGGGAATCAGACTCTACAAGCACGTTTCGTCTACCTGTCTCCTTTAACCAGCTTAACGCCTCCCGGCAAGTCAAGGCCTCTACCAAAAACGGATCCAATCGACAGTATAGGGTGCCGTTTCCCGCAGCGACGAGCTCGCCCTCGCTGTTTCTAAGCACAAACCCAAACCCTGCACTGTTCCTTTCCACAAAGACCGCCCCGTCAACATTTAGCTTTGTCCAGCCGTGAGGGGGACGGCGCCATTGTTGTTCCGTCTGCCTAACTGCGACGCCAGCGGCAAGGCGACGCCCTTGAGCCTCGCACCAATTTGCTAGATAAGATAAAGCCGACGAGTGAAGAACAATAGGGGTAGAAGATTTATTATTCCATACCTGATTATTTCTGTTTATCCATAAAAACCAGCAGCCCACAGCCGCCATATCGACATTCTCCGGTTTGACCGCCAATAGTTTCCTCCAGAAGTCCGAGAAACACGTACAACCGTCTATCAGCCCCGACAGACCCGTCAAACACCAAAACAGCCTCGCCAATCGACATGCTACTAGCGCGTGGAAGTCATCTTCTTCCATCTGGTTACACATAGGACACACGCTACTAATCTGAACCCTTCGGGAATTGAGAGCTTTTAGAGATGGGAGGCAGCCGGATAGCGTTCGCCATATCAGATTCCTTACCTTAGGGGGGGCCTTGAGAGACCAAACCGAAACCCAGTTAATATCAGCACTTACCGGGTTCAGATGTGCCCTGTTCTGAACTTCCCACAGGTGGTGATAAGCGCTTTTGACAGAGAACTTGCCCTTCGAGTCCCAGAACCATTCCCACGAATCGTTAACAGCCCGCAAGCTAAGTGAGATACTTCGGATGAGTTCAACATCTCTATCAACAAAAATTCCTCTAATTAATTGAAGGTCCCAGTCGCTCGATTCAGATCGAAGACTCTCAACCATTTCGCAGCCCAAGCCAGTAAGAGGGGTACTCACCACATAGGGGTTTGCTGGATCCGGGAGCTATGGTTCGTCCCAAATATTGATTAGATCCCTTGTCCCTAAAAAATCTAATATATTTAAAACTTAAATTAATTAAAATAAATGAGAGAAAGAGAGAAGAAAGACTTACTTGATTGATGGTGTTAGAAGATTGAGAATGAAAAAGATAAAAAAGAGGGATTAAAAATGTATTTAAAAAAAAAGGCGGGCAGCGGGAGCAAGTCTTTTGAATTTGAATTGAAATAGGATAACTTTTACTTTTTCAATTTGGCTCTTTACCAAAATGATGTCATTTTGGTAGGGCCAAATGAAAAAAATAAGTGCTTACCCCATTAGGTTGGGTACAAACCCTAATCTATATATATTTGGGTCCGGTTCAATTTATTTTTTATTGATTAAGATCTTGTTTGCTAAATCACTTAATTGTTTAAAAGGATAAGTACAAAAAAATGCCTGTGGTTTACCTATTTTGTAAACGCGAACCTGTGGTTTTTTTACAAACAGAGATATGTGTTAAACGTCGTTAGCAAACAGATGTCAAATTGACTAACGGTGTCAAAATTCAAAGAGAAAAGAGTTAATTTGGTCTTTATATTTATCTATTTTATAAATTAACCCCCATAATTATCTAATTATCACAAATAAACCCCAAAATCAAAAAAAAAAAAAAAAATACCATCTTCACCATCTCTTTTTAATTTTTTATTTTCATTCTTCTTCTTCTTCTACTATTTTTTTTTCGAAAAATTTTGATTCCAGAAATTCTGGAAACTGGAATTTTTTCAGAATTCGGTGAATTTTCCAGAATTCTGGAAAATTCTAGAATTCTGAAAAATTCCAGAAATTCTGGAAATTAAAAAAAGAAAAAAAAAAGAAGAAGAAAAAAAGAAGAAGAAGAGAAGAGAGAGAGAGGAAGAAGAAGAAGAAAAAAGGAAGAAGAGGAAGAAGAAGAAGAAAAAAGGAAGAAGAAGAAGAAGAATAATAATATGAAGAAGAGAGAAGAAGAAGAAAATGGTGAGTTTTTTTTATATATTTTAATTTTCTTTTTTATTATTTTTGATTTTGGGGTTTATTTGTGATAATTAGATAATTAGGGGGGTTAATTTATAAAATAAATAAATATAAGGACTAAATTAACTCTTTTCTCTTTGAATTTTAACACCGTTAGTCAATTTGGCCTCTGTTCGCTAACGACGTTTAACACATACCTCTGTTTGTAAAAAAAAAACCACAGGTTCGCGTTTGCAAAATAGGTAAACCACAAGCATTTTTTTTTGTACTTATCCTTTGTTTAACTTAAAATGTTAAGCACTTATTTAATTTAAGTGCGTTTGATAACGGTTGTTTCTCCACCACTTAAATTAGTTAATTAAGTTAAAAACAACTTATTTTGATAAGTCAAAATATTTAACTTAACATTTTAAGTTAAACATTATCGACTAATATTTTTTATATAAATTAAATCATTTAATATTTTCAGCACTTATAATATTCAGCACTTAAAATCCAGTACTTATTTTTTCAGCACTTAATTTTGAGTTTTATCAAACAACACCTAATCCACTAGATATATAATAGGATGGATTCAATCCAAAATCAAATCTCGTTGGCCACTTTAGTTAGGGTTAATTCGAGATGAAAATAATTAGGTCAAAAGAAGTGTTTCCTTCTCCTTGGCTGCTGCAAATATAGGGGAGCTAATTTTCCCTAACTATATATTTTCTAGAGGTAACGCCGGTGCCGGGAGGGGGGAAGTGGGGGGCCGCCCAGAAGTTATGATGAAAACAAACATCAAACCAAGCAGGGAAAAGATTCCAAGAGGGAATTCTAAGGTTAAGATGACTTAATGATTAACATTACATAACATAATTGCAATCAATAATAAGATGAAAAAGATGCTCTCCCAACTCACCACATGTTTCGATAAGTTTTCCATGTTGATTCCCTTTAGAAAGAGATTCTTAAGAAAAGGGATAAGATTCCTGTAAAGTTTCCAAATAAAGAGCTTGATCTGAGGAGGAAGGTTAAAACGCCACATGCTCATTTAGTTAGGAACATCTGCTCCTCAGGCACTAGAAGGAGCTCTGCTGCAAGCCTGATCTCACATTATAAATGGCTCATTTATCAAAGTGTGAATGGAGGCAATCCATGTAGAGATGCTCCCCTGAAGTCTAGTGAATACACCTCTAACCTTTTGGCTTAGAATCCGACTGGAAGGAGTTCATCATGCACTAAATCTTAACACATAGTGACTTAGGAAGAAGAAAATACTCACAGAACAAAAAAGGATATCTTGAACCATTTTTTAAGAAGAATTATTTACCAACCTGAGAAAAAACTCGGATGTGAAAGCATGATACTTCCAAGAAGGAGTCTCACCCGAGTCTCCCAGAAAAGAAGTGCATCATATCACGAGCGAGACATACACGTTTTGACGATTCTTGGTAAAATGTAACATTCAAGAACATATAGCTGGATTATATAGAGCCACCACCCGATCTACCGGACCAGAAAATTCAGTACAGTAGAGAAAGCGCTCGACTACTACACTCTTCAGAGATAGGTTCGGAACATTCATTTACTCATCTATAATATTAAATTAATTTAAATATTTATACTTGATTACTTCGAATGATACTAGTGATGATTAATTAATGTGAATGCGAGTTTAATGGAAAGTGGTAAATAAATTACATATCCACATCAATGGTATGAATAGGGATATAAAATTCCAAACTGGAATATACTATATATATATATATATATATATATATAGAGGTGAGTTCCAGTGTGACAAGGGGTTAGGGTGTGACAAGGAGCTTATTGTGTGACATAACAAAACTATATAGTTTTGATGATAATTGAAAAGGGCAAGGTGACAAATTTGTAAATAAAAGGAAAAAGAGGATAGAGAAAATTGTTTTATTTCTTTTTTTTAAAATACATTTTCCCGACATTTCTAACCTTGTTTTTCGAAATTTTTTATACTATTAGACTCGTCTAAATTAGACGGTCATTTTAAGATCCCTGAAGCTCAAGTAAAAAAAATTCCGGTGAATGGAATCCGGGTGGGCGTTTTCTGGCGAAAAAACAAGTACCCAAAAAATTCTCAAACAATTCCAAAAAATGTAAAACATTATTCTGAGAAACTTTAATTCTTTGGATGAAGCGAGATTTCTTACGGTTTAGTCCCAATAAAACTTGTTCCTTAATTGTATCTATTTTACATGCTTCAACAATTTGTTGGGTCAAAACCGTAAGGAATCTCGTTTTGAGCCAAGAATTAAAGTTTCTTAAAATGATGTTTTACATGTTTTGGAATTTTTTGATAATTTTCTGGACACGTTTTTTGTTCTACTTACATTGTTCCGACAGTGTACGAAATTGTTCCAAATCAGTGTACCATTTGTTCCAACATAATACTTATATTGTTCCAACAGAATAAATCAGCGTACCAATTTTTCCAACAAAATAGTTCTATTATTCCATCATAATACTTATATTGTTCCAACATAATAAATCAGTTTACTAATTGTTCGAAATCAATTTTATTATCTATATCTTAAATTTCATTTTTATTTCTTAGTATTTAATATAGTATCTTCAAATTTATATTAGTTATATTATTTAGAAAATAATTCAAATTCTTATATTCTGCCAATAGAATAATTATATTATTCCAACAGAATAGTTACATTGTTTCAACAGAATACTTATATTGTTTCAACAGAATTGTTATATTGTTCCAACAAAATATTGCAACACATAGTGCTGAAAGGTAAGACCAAAAAATGCCCAGAAAATTATCAAAAAATTCTAAAATATGTAAAACATCATTTTAAGAAATTTTAATTCTTGGCTCAAAATGAGATTTCTTACGGTTTTGACCCAATAAATTGTTGAAGCATGTAAAATGGATAAAATTAAGGAAATTGTTTTATTGGGACTAAACCGTAAGAAATCCTGCTTCGATTAAAGAATTAAAGTTTCTCAAAATAATGTTTTTCATTTTCTGGAATGTTTTGAGAATTTTCTGGGTACTTTTCGTTTTCTCGCCGGAAAACGCCCACCTAATCGCCAGATTCCGTTGATTTGGGACTAAACCGTAAGAAATCTCACTTTGAGTCAAGAATTAAAGTTTCTTAGAATGATGGTTTCTTTATCAAAGATAGCTAAATAAAGATTGGGCTCTAGTAAATAGCATAATCCTCTAGTAGATGACAATCTCAAAAGATCCTATGACTTCTCTCGTCCCTCCCCCCTGCGCCTGACTTTGCTTCACCCATCGGACCCTCCTAGGTCGGCAGAAGGTCCGCCGCCCTGGCCGGACGAATCCACCATAGAGGAAGTCCCGCCTAAGTTAGCCTTGGCTGGGGAGCCGCCGCCCCCTACTTCGGTGGCACCGCAGCAGGCCGGTCGACCGCGTGCCTCCTTCAAAGACAAGCTCCTGAACCGGAATGTGTCGGGTGAGAAGCCGGGTAAGGAGTCGCCGGTTTGGGAACTGGTGGATGGCGATATTAGGATAGACAAGAGCTCTTCTACTCCTAAAATCCACTTATCAGATAGAATACAGAATTTGATTGCCCAAGATATGAATCAAGTGGTTTTCATTCGAGTTCTTGGTCGTGCCATGGGATACAAAAGCCTTTATCTGCAAATTTCAAAAATCTGGGGACCAATTGGGGCTTTCCAAATGGTGGACCTGGGAAGCGGGATTTTTATGGTAAAGTTCACGGAACCAGAAGATTACCTCAAGGCTCTTACTCAGGGACCTTGGATGATCTTTGGACATTATCTCATAGTTCAGCCCTGGAGCCCTAACTTCTCAGCGGATGTTCACAGTATTTCAGCGGTTGTTGCATGGATTCGCCTTCCCAACCTCTCTATCCACCTGTACCACAAAGGGATTCTCAAAGCCCTGGGGAATGTCATTGGAAGGGTGCACAAGCTGGATTACAACACGGCCTCCCTGGAACGAGGTAAGTATGCACGTATTGCTGTATCTATTGACCTAACCTCTCCTTTGATTTCTCAAATCGAAATAGATGGACGCATTCAAAGAATCGAGTATGAGGGCCTGCCTACAATTTGTTTTAATTGTGGGAGATATGGCCATGCCCTGCTGTCTTGCCCTCAAGAGATCAGACCTCTCCGGCCGGAACCACCTGCCTCAACTGAATTAGCTGCTCAGGGAAACTTTGGGGACCATGATGGTGCAGTGCCGGGATGTTACGGTCCCTGGATGATTGCTCAGAAGCGGGGTAGAAAGACAACTGCACCTCACCGACCTGCCGTGCCGAGCAAGCCTACGACGGCTAGTAGTACCTTACGACAGGATGCAGGGGAAAAAGGGGATGGTGGGTGTTCTAGGTTTTCTGCCTTACTTGAGAGTAACGTTTTGGAGGCCAATTCTGAGCTAACATCACTACACCATAAAACCCCTACTGCAACCAAGTGAAATTGTTGCCTTAGACCCCTTTTTGAGTTGCAGTAGGCCAAAAATAGGTCTAACGCAACAAAATTCCAATTGTTGCGGATTCTCCTGTAGCATTATTTGCTAATGCAACAATTTGTAAACAATAGCAACAATTAACAATTGTTGAATATTTTTTAATTAGTTGCAACAAATTTTTGATTATAGCAACAAACTTACAAAATAATGCAACATGTAATTATTGTTGCATTAAATCTTATGCAGCTAATTTATTTAATTTTTGCAACAATTTAAATAGTTTCTGCAACATTTATATTACTATTTGCAACAAATTTTATGATATTGCAACAATTTTAGTTCGAATTTGCAACATAATTGGTTGAAATTGCAACAATTTTAACTAGCATTTGCAACATATTTATTAGTTTTTGCAACAATTTTGACTGAATTTGCAACATATTTGGTAGTTTTTTGCAACATTTATATTTGAATTTTGCAACAATTGCAATCTGCATCATTTCTTTTTAATAATTTCAACCTGTAATAAATACAAATTTTGACTAATTTCGGAAAGTGTAATATAAAATATGACAAATATATTTACAAACAATGATCCAAGTCATAACAATCTCTTACAAAATAAGATAAGAGTATCATAATATATGTCCAATACATAGTTTTCAAATTCTAAGAAACCACAATCTTTCATCGATGTCACTCGTTATCTTCCCTATCATCATCCTGTACAAGAATTGACGTATAACTCATATCAGTTGCAAATTCTCATTATAAAATTATACTATAATAATGTACAAGTTATTTTATATATTTACCTCAGTGCTTAGCTCATTCGATACATCATTTAAAGGAGAGAATAGAATCAACTAACAACAAGCTTTGATTGAGTCAGCAACAATATTAGGAATGATGCTTTTACAGAAGTTTAATCTCTCGAAGTATGCGGGTGGCATCGGAGACATGTTCAAAGATGTCATTGATTTTCTTAATTGTAACCTTTCTCCAATATATGTATCATATGCAGAACAAACAACCCCATAGCTTCCTTTACCAATTACTTCCTCTATCTTGTACCTACTCCCCTTCCCCGCATTCAGTGAAAAAATCCACATCAACAGATGACTGCAACAACATGTCGAAAGGCAACTCATTAAAGTTCATCAAAATTTCTGTTATATAACTGAATTGATTTGTAATACAAGGTAGACATTATTTTTACTTGTAATCTTTTATGTCTTCTCAAGCTATTCATATATAAATCGGCCCCTTCACAGCCTGGATTGCAACCCATCCTAACCATTACGTGCCCTAAAATTATAAATCTTACAAGTTGTCCCAAGACAGATGAAGACCTAAAAGAGCAATACAAGGATCAGCTACACGAAGGGATGCAATTTCCGATGAAAAAATAATGGTCAATTTAGTTCACTAAAACATTGGAGAGAGAAAAAAGCATTCTCTTTATACATCTTTTGCCAGAGAAAATTAGAGTGGATTCTGTTTTACTATTGAAAATTTCCAACTAGGAATGATGATCAGATGTAATTTTGAAACCATTGCATTTGTAACTATTTTCCACCAGGGCAGGACATTGGCAAGGCTAATAGTCCAAAAATATATATATCCATATAAAAAAAGAGTTTGCTGATTCAAACTAAGAACTTACTAATGTAATCAGTAACAATCATATTTCTCTTGAGGAAATTGAAGATTTCCACAATGTATTACCTGGCCACGACCTAGACAAGTTGTTGTTGGCTTGACAAGTTCATCCCCTGTGGAAAGCAAAGCAATTGTAGATGTAGGGTATACCTGAAGCAAATTGTTGACCTTAGAGATTTCATGAATTCATGAACCACAAAAAGAGATTCAAGCCATACCTTCACCATCAGAACGCCAACAGTAGCAAGTAAACCAATTTCTGAAACATCAAGTCGTTCTCCAGATTTTAACACAACAACATCTTTCTCAATGTCACAACCCTGTGTAAAATAGAGACTTCTTACAACTTCAAAAAAAAAACTAGTTCAAAGTAAACACAAGTTAACCAAACACAGAAATATAGACCATATAGTTAATTTTTATTAATGTGTAGTGAAGTAACTGGATCAAATGACAATGTAGGATAATGCATCTCAATATACTATCCATTACTCACATGAGAACATGGTCAATAAATACATAAAGTTTCTAGCAGGATCCAAGAATATACCCCTGTCTTACCAGTTAAACACATGAATAATTCCTTGCTTGAAACACACACAAACAATGCTCTATTGTCCAAGAATATACCCCTGAGTCATTTAATTCATACAGCTAAAATGCTCTATTGTCCTTCATTGGATGATTGTAAAGTTTTCCTTCTAATAGCTCCAACTCCAAGTGTCATCTCTACCATTGTTGTTGGAATAATTTCATTCATAATAATTTTAGGAAATTTTTATACGTCTACCAGATAGATAAAGATCTCCTGAGGAAGAGAAAGAACGTAATATGCATAAATTTTCCATTCTCGTTGGTAAAACATTTCCAGAATTCTTCCTGGGGCCTCAAATCTGACATAGAGCATGGCACATAAACCTTCCTATATCTTTTCACAAGCATACATTTGGCAGCCACAAATTATAATGTTTTCAACCATTGCTAGATGTTTAAACTCTATGTTTTCAACTAAAGTTTAAACATGGACCTGTTTGTTTGTGAGAACATGATACGTAGGAACTACTGCCTTTAGATTAGCATCCATCCATAAGTCTGTACGCCAAACACTAAATAAAGGCTTTTCCTCACAAAAACCAGTAGCCTTTTAAAATACAATTAATCAAGGCTTTTCCTCATTATTAAGTGGCACATATTGCTAATAATATATTCAAAATTACCCAGAAATCTTTACCTATCAGATCATTTGCATCTCAGACAACTTGGACTATCAGATTTTCACGCCTAGGTCTATATGTGCTACACTAGTCATACAATTTTACTTATTGGATAAACTGTTTTATCTAATGAACTTGAAAATATCCATATACCCATAATGTTTTTGAATTGGTAATTCTTTCCATTAAAGTTTTCGGTGCATATTAGGAAACCCAACTCGAGACTAGGCATGACAATGTAAATCCATTAAAGTTTTTGATGCATACCTTTCACGATGAGTCAAAGCAAGTAACGGTCATCAAGCCGAGGGCCTCCGACGACGAGATGATGGCGACACGGTGTTGACGGCGCATGGCAATGTAAATCCATTAAAGTTTTTGATGCATACCTTTCACGATGAGTCAAAGCAAGTAACGGTCATCAAGCCGAGGGCCTCCGACGACGAGATGATGGCGACACGGTGTTGACGGCGCCGATAGTGAGAAAATCAATGTAGAAGAGTGGAGGAGAGGCGGTGAGGGAGGGAGAAGAGCAATGGAGAAGTGGAGGAGAGGCTCAGAGGCGGAAGAAGTTTGAGAGTTTGAGGAGAGAATAGAAGAGAACAAATGGTGCTGCTAAAGTGTATAGCGATAAACAGGAGAAGTGAATCCTATCTCAACAAGTAGTACAGTGCTTAAGCACGAGATCGAACCACAAGGACTAGTTGTCACAATTAATTATTCAGCTAACAAAGACTAGCAATTGTTCAGGATGTTGTGTAAATGTCTGAGAATTAATGAACAAACTGTTTTAAAACTTAACATAAAAGAAACTTATTGTGAGAGGAAATAGTATAATTGATGAAGCAATCCGGGATGAGGGTTCCCCTTGATTGGCTCCCTAGTATGGCTTACGGGATTCAGGTTTATATCCTAATGATAATTGACGGTAATCACAGAATTTACCACTTCAAGTCTGTCAATCTTAAGTGGTCCTTTCGCTCAACCTTGGTTATTGCAAATCCTAGGTCATGCAAAAGGTAAGGTTCAATAGTGATCAAGGCTAGAGCCGTAGCCCAGCCACAAATCCGCACTCCTAGTGGTCTCTAGCGAGGTCAGATCATTCCGGTTCCGGATAAGCGATTCCTTGGTCAGGGATCACCTATCCACCATCCTAAACTTGTCAACTTCGAAGAGCTTGTTGTTCTTAATTTCAGGTTAGTTGATTATCATCGATTCTCATTCTAACATCCACTCCTAAGTCTGACAAATTTGAGGCATTAAGCTCGAATAATCTGATCAATCGGGAATAACTCCCATAAACCCAAATCTCTACCATTCTAGGTCACACAATCAATTCCATCCCCATCCCAGATTGGATGGGGGTTAGTTCATGGTCAAACTAAACAACTTGCAGAAACATAAAGCATCAATATGAAGCATATTGACTTAAGAAGCGAAAAGTAAAAGACAGAGTTATGAGTTTAGAAATCTAAAACCCGATTTGTCTGATTCTGATTACAAATATCGAGAGAACTCTCCTTCCCAATCTTCAAATCACCAACTACGATCTTTAAAACTCTCCATTCCTCTCAAAGCAAGAAAGAAGAAGAAGAAAAATTTAACAATGCCGCTAGAGAAAAATAAAAAGAAGTAACCCTCACAAAGGAGGCATCATGTTCTATTTATAGCAGCAGGTGCTTCGGGGGTATTTTGGGCATTATTTTGGCCAAAATTCGCGCCCTAGAGGTGAGAAGGCGCTGGGAAAATGATCCTAGCGTCTCGTCTCGTCGAGACCTGACGTGTCTCGGCGAGACAAGTTGGTGTCTCGACGAGACACTGGTCATCTCGTCGAGACACCACGCGATGGCCTCTTCTGGAAACCGCCGGGCCGCCTCGTCTCGTCGAGACTAACAGTGTCTCGGCGAGTCGCGGGCCTGTCTCGTCGAGACAGGCACTGTCTCGACGAGACAGGTGCTGGAAAGTCCACGAACCCCTCTTGGACGCATCTGTTTCGGTCCTTGCTTCCAGCAGTTGATCTGGTGGCCCTTGAAATGTCCTGAAATGCTCAAAACGTCCTAAAAAGCACCTGAAAATACAGAGAATGCCGTAAGTAACGGAAATCATTACTTCTAGCTAAAAGATAACAGATTGGTATGTGGTTAAGCATAAATAAGGCAAAAACGACCCCAAATGATCCTAAAATCCTCATATACATGGGAGCTATCAACCCCCCCACACTTGAGTCTTGCTTGGCCTCAAGCAAGAAGGAGTCAAAGGCAGCGAAATTTCAACGATCAGCTCCCATACATAAACAAGGTTCTATTGTGCATTAATAATCCATACGGTTTCAGACTACTCTAGTTGCAATGTAAGAACAGAGTGAACCTCATATAAATTCCCCGAAAACGATCAATTAGTTTTATCGACTAACACTTTGCGAAGGTGAAAGGCGAGGACTAAGGTTGCTAGCTCATAGGTGGCCGCTCTTACACTCAAGTGTTTGGGTGTCATAAGAATTTGGTGAGCTCTCTACAGTGGTATTGCACAAAATGGTCAAGTTGGAATTGCATCATCCATCCGGTTAAAATTACGCATCACAAGTAAATAAGATCCGAGGTCTTTACAGGGTTGTACAGTAGGTTAAGGTTTGGGGGTAGTAAGGAGGTAATTTAGGCAAAGAGTTAGTGACTCAGCTCAAATATTGGCACTGTTTCCGCCATGTGCTGGTTAGAAGCTCAAGGTTGTTTTATGTTAGTTCTGGAAGCAATTGGAGTATGCCTTTTGTTCTTTCCTCTACATCTTCTTTGGTTCAATTTTTTTTTTCTTCTTTGGAACCAGGAGTCAATATGAATAGGCTACTGCTTCACTTTTAGGATTACAACCTTTAGTGATAGCCGGGTGATGGCTAATGGAAATTGAAGGATATGTGCATAATGATTCAAGTTAAGTCACTTACTCGGGAAAAGAAAGGTATTTAGGAAGGCTAAGGGCTTGTAACGAGGTGATAAAAGGAAATGGGACACTGAAGCTCAAAGGGGCTTATCTAATGGAGTTTGTTAAGGGATTTTGGTCTGAGCAAAGACTGGGCTATATTCACAAATGGCTAATCTTAGGTGCCTCATCATTTCAAGTTCACTTATAACACAACATTCAATCAGTATTGGATGCAATTCCCATGAGCATAATGACAATAACTGTAATCCCACACCTAAGAGGTCGATAGATCCTACAAATGAGTCTAACATGATGACCTTCGGCTCTAGCTCACAATTTCATGGTTATTGACAACAATCCTAGCCTCGCCTAACGCCACGTTCCATGTCAATCTTAGCTAAATACCCTCTTAGGGGACTCACATGTTGTTCACAAGTTTTATACATGCAACGATTTCACTGAACTTTTAGAATTTCAAGCACACTTTCACTTGTAATGTTAGGAATACTAGACGCCTCAAAAATCAACCGCCTGAGATTCCCCCCATTTAGACAAACACAAAGCATAAATGTACAAAAACAAAGCAGAGCAAAAACAAACACAAAGTAGAGCAAAAACAAACACAAAGCATGCAAATGATAAATGTACAAAATACCTATCCTATTTTGTCTCCCCCCCACACTAAATTATGCATAAATGTTCCAAAATATGCATATGAGAAAGCAAGGTAAAAGCAAGGAGAGATATATGATAGTAGAAACTCCCTTAGTGGGCGTCCGTGTAACGCAGTGTCTCCACTGCGCCCAAGTCATCTTCGTAGATTTTAAGCCGCTGCCCATTGACCTTAAACGGGGGACTGTTCCCGTTTGTGATTTCCACTGCTCCTGAGGCGAATAACTGGGTGACCTCGAATGGCCCATACCACCTTGATTTCAACTTACCCGGAAATAATCGTTGTCTAGTGTTGTACAACAACACCTTATCCCCTACCTCAAAGTGACGTTTGATTATTCTCTTGTCGTGCCATCTTTTTGTTTTCTCCTTATAGATCCGGGAACTCTCATAGGCACCAAGCCTAAACTCTTCCAAATCATCCAACTGTAGTAAACGGTTTTGTCCTGCAACTCTTGCATCAAAATTTAGAAAACGTGTAGCCCAGTAGGCTCTATGTTCGAGTTCGACAGGGAGATGACATGCTTTACCATACACTAGCCTAAATGGGGACATCCCAATTGGTGTTTTAAATGCGGTTCTGTATGCCCATAGTGCATCATCCAATTTGAGAGACCAATTATTTCTAGAGGAATTCACAGTTTTTTCAAGGATGGCTTTGATTTCTCTATTAGAAACTTCTACTTGCCCACTGGTCTGAGGGTGATACGGGGTTGCCACTTTATGAGTGACCCCGTATTTATGCAAGACCTGTCTAAAAGCCTGGTTGCAAAAATGTGATCCGCCATCACTGATAATGGTGCGGGGGGTGCTGAACCGTGTAAAAATGTTCTTTTGCAAGAACCAGATGATAGCCCGCGCATCATTATTAGGTAAGGCTATAGCCTCCACCCATTTAGAGACGTAGTCTACGGCTACAAGGATGTACTCGTTATTGAATGACTTTGGGAAAGGACCCATAAAGTCTATTCCCCAAACATCAAAAATTTCACAAACTAAAATGGGTTTCATAGGCATGGCATGTCGTTGTGAAATGTTCCAAGTACGTTGACATTTATCACAATTTTTAACAAAATCAAAAGCGTCACGAAAAATGGTGGGCCAATATAGCCCACTCTGAAGTACCTTAGCTGCAGTCCTATCTGCCCCGTGGTGTCTACCTACCTCTTTGGAGTGGCAGAATGCAAGGACAGAGGCAGTCTCCACTTCTGGTATACATCGGCGAATAATATTGTCACCACAGACTTTGAACAAATAGGGGTCATCCCAAAAATATTGTTTCACATCATGCAGGAATTTTTTCCGCTGTTGGTAGGAAAACTCGGGTGGGACCACCTTTCCTACCAGGAAGTTAGCAAAATCAGCGAACCAAGGTACGTGTTGTATTGCCAGCAGGTGTCATCGGGGAACTTTTCTTGGATGTCTGCAGTCGTTTCCTCATTCTCTTCCTCCTTTTCCACTCGGGAGAGATGATCAGCAACCACGTTCTCCACTCCCTTCTTATCTCGTATCTCCAAGTCAAACTCCTGCAGCAACAAGATCCACCTAAGGAGCCTCGGTTTCGCATCCTGCTTAGAAAACAAATACCTCAATGCGGCATGATCAGTGTAAACAATGACTTTGGACAACACTAAATATGAACGAAATTTCTCGAGGGCAAAAATCACAGCTAATAATTCCCTCTCCGTGGTTGTATAATTTACTTGGGCATCATTAAGGGTTTTACTAGCATAAGAAATTGGTTGGCAAATTTTGTCCACTCTCTGCCCTAAGCATGCCCCTACGGCTGTGTCGCTGGCATCACACATTAATTCGAAGGGTAAGTCCCAATTGGGGCTAACCATAATGGGAGCTTTGGTTAATTTACTCTTCAATGTATTAAAAGACTCTAGGCATTCGGGTGTGAAAACGAAATTGGCATCCTTCATTAGTAATTGGGTCATAGGCTTGGAAATTTTCGAAAAATCTTTTATGAAACGTCTGTAAAAACCAGCGTGGCCTAAAAAACTCCTTACTGCTTTGACGTTGGAGGGAGGGGGCAGTTTTTCAATGACCTCAATTTTAGCAGGGTCTACCTCAATACCTTTTCGCGACACCTTATGGCGTAAAACAATACATTCGGTGACTATAAACTGACATTTTTCCCAGTTTAGAACTAGATCAGTCTCTTCACATCTTTGCAACATTAAATCTAGGTTATGCAAACAGCTATCAAAGGTTGTTCCAAAAATAGAAAAATCATCCATAAAAACCTCCATGAAATTTTCTATCATGTCAGAAAATATAGCTGTCATGCACCTCTGAAACGTAGCAGGTGCATTGCATAGCCCAAAGGGCATCCGTCTATATGCAAAAGTCCCAAAAGTGCATGTGAAAGTGGTCTTTTCCTGATCATCAGGATCCACCAAGATTTGCATGTAGCCCGAATACCCATCCACACAACAGAAAAAGAAATTACCTGCCATGCGTTCAAGCATTTGATCGATGAACGGAAGGGGGAAATGGTCCTTTCGGGTAGCATCGTTCAATTTCCTGAAATCAACGCACATTCGCCACCCTGTCGTTTTTCGCACCGGGATCAACTCATTTTTTTCGTTCAGCGTCACTGTTGTGCCTCCCTTCTTTGGCACCATATGCACGGGACTCACCCACTGGCTGTCGGAGATTGGAAAGATCATCCCTGCATCAAGCAGCTTAATCACATCAGCCTTAACCACCTCCTTCATTTTTGGGTTAAGCCTCCTCTGCGGTTGAGCAGTCGGCTTCACTCTATCTTCCATATAGATCCGATGTTCGCAAAGTGACGGGCTGATCCCTTTTATGTCAGACATTTGCCACCCAAAGGCCTCCTTATGCTTCCTCAGCACCTCCACCAAACAATCTTCCTCATGACCTATCAGTTTTGCAGAAATAATTACGGGTAAGTGTACAGGTGGTGCTAAGAATACATATTTCAAATGTGCAGGCAAAGGTTTTAGATCGAGTGTTGGTGGTTCTTCGATTGAAGTTTTAGGCCTTGTTTTGGTTTCCCTCTCTAAGAGTTCATCGTGTCGGGCCCAATTACATTCTTCTTTACTGCTGTCCCCAACCTCTTCATCTGACAGTTCTTCCTTCTCTAGTTCGATGCTCAGATTCTTTACCTCGTTCTCCTGAAAAGTGCTCTCAACCAAAGTGTCAGTAAGGCTTAAGAAATTACAACATTCGTCATCGATGGGAAATTTCATAGATTTCAGAATGTTGAATTCCACTTCTTCGTTCTGTAAACGAAGAATTAATTTTCCTCCTTCGACGTCAATCAGAGTCCGTCCTGTCGCGAGAAAAGGTCTCCCTAATAAGATCGGCACCTGATCGTCCTCCTCTATGTCCATTATCACGAAGTCAGCTGGAAAAATGAACTGGTCTACCTTCACCAAAAGGTCTTCTACCACTCCCACTGGTCGTCTTATCGATCTGTCCGCCAGCTGTATGGTGACTGATGTTGGTTTTGGATCTCCCATTCCCAATTTCCTGTAAACAGATAAAGGCATTAAGTTAATGCTTGCCCCTAGATCACACAAGACACGTTTAAAATGCACTTTTCCTATTGTACAAGGTATGCTGAAACTACCAGGGTCCTTAGATTTTTTGGGGAGTGGGTTTGTGAGCATCGCAGAGCATTCCTGGCTCAGCATTACGGTTTCATGATCTCCTATTCTTTTCTTTTTAGAGATTAATTCTTTCAAAAACTTTCCATACACAGGCATATTCTCAATAAGTTCTAGGAACGGGAGATTAATCTCTATTTTCTTAAACACATCAAGCATCTTTGAATAATCCTTATCTAATTTAGCTCTTCTAGCAGTAGGGTAAGGTAATGTTACCTGTGTCGGTTGTTCAGAAGTGTCAGTTATCGGAATCTGATCAGAAATACTTACTTGGGACGGAGATGGGTCTGATGAGACATTACCAGTGACTGGGTCTAACCCTTCGTCATGTGGAGGCATGAACGTTGGTCCTTTGACCTGTGTTCCACTCCTGAGCGTGATTGCCCGTGCTTCCTCTTCTGCCATCTTACTCACTTGCTTCTGAAGTCTTTGATAGAATGCTTCATTGTTTGCCAATCTTCTCTCTACTGTGCTCACACTTTCTCTTAGGGCGTCCATGTCTCTCTCCAGGTTGAATGTAGAACTAGACCTCCTCTGCTCGTCCTGCCTTGAATAGATGATCTGTTCGAGCACCACTGGACATGCCACACTATTGTGCCCTCCGCTGCAAACCTCACAGCTCGCTACTGCCCCTGGTGAGCTCAAAAGACTTCCCAGCAGAGCTACCTTTTCTGCGAGTGTTGTTATCTGAGGGTTGGATTTTTGCCACACCCCACTGCACTCCTCTGATGTAGTGGCCCTGCTCTGAGGCGGCTTTGCATCTTGCCAACATGCACTCCGTTCGGCCAATTCTTTCACCAGATTATAAGCATGTAGTGCGGTTTTGTTGAACAGATTCCCTTCTGCCACTGTATCTAGAAAAGCGCGGTTGATAGGAGATATTCCCGAGTAGAACATATCAACAAGCTGGTACCACTGGTAATCATGGTGGGGGCACCTTCTCAACAATCTCTGGAATCTCTCCCAAGCTAGATGCAGGTTCTCACTCTCGGACTGCTTAAATGATGCAATTTCGCTTTTGAACTGGGCAGTCTTTGATGGGGGGAAATACTTTGCTAGGAAAGCTGATACTGTATTATCCCAGCCGGTGAGAGAGCCTGGCTCCAGTAAATGTAACCATTCTGCAGCTTCTTCTTTTAATGAAAATCTGAATAACTTCTGGTAGATTTGCTCAGATGTCACTCCCTCGCACTTGAAAGTGCTGCAATATTCTACGAATTTGTCAAGGTGTGAATTGGGATCTTCGTAGTAATCCCCCTTGAACTGCCCCGAGCTCTGGATCATCTGGATCATCGCTGGTCTGATTTCGAATGATGCTACTGTTATTGACGGCTCTAGGATACCGGAGGTGCTTGTTGACCGTCTCGCCTTAAGCAGCTCCATCACGGACATATCTTCGGCCATTGTTTTCTCAACTCAGCACCTGCAAGAACAGTTTCAGCTTATGAAATCAGATAAGAGTACGACTGATTATCAGTCCTCGGTTGGAAAAATCCCAAACAATTGTTTAAGCTTCGAGATGAATGAAGTAATTGTAAACAAAATTAGTCCCCGGCAACGGCGCCAAAAACTTGGTGCTGCTAAAGTGTATAGCGATAAACAGGAGAAGTGAATCCTATCTCAACAAGTAGTACAGTGCTTAAGCACGAGATCGAACCACAAGGACTAGTTGTCACAATTAATTATTCAGCTAACAAAGACTAGCAATTGTTTAGGATGTTGTGTAAATGTCTGGGAATTAATGAACAAACTGTTTTAAAACTTAACATAAAAAAAACTTACTGTGAGAGGAAATAGTATAATTGATGAAGCAATCCGGGATGAGGGTTCCCCTTGATTGGCTCCCTAGTATGGCTTACGGGATTCAGGTTTATATCCTAATGATAATTGACGGTAATCACAGAATTTACCACTTCAAGTCTGTCAATCTTAAGTGGTCCTTTCGCTCAACCTTGGTTATTGCAAATCCTAGGTCATGCAAAAGGTAAGGTTCAATAGTGATCAAGGCTAGAGCCGTAGCCCAGCCACAAATCCACACTCCTAGTGGTCTCTAGCGAGGTCAGATCATTCCGGTTCCGGATAAGCGATTCCTTTGTCAGGGATCACCTATCCACCATCCTAAACTTGTTAACTTCGAAGAGCTTGTTGTTCTTAATTTCAGGTTAGTTGATTATCATCGATTCTCATTCTAACATCCACTCCTAAGTCTGACAAATTTGAGGCATTAAGCTCGAATAATCTGATCAATCGGGAATAACTCCCATAAACCCAAATCTCTACCATTCTAGGTCACACAATCAATTCCATCCCCATCCCAGATTGGATGGGGGTTAGTTCATGGTCAAACTAAACAACTTGTAGAAACATAAAGCATCAATATGAAGCATATTGACTTAAGAAGCGAAAAGTAAAAGACAGAGTTATGAGTTTAGAAATCTAAAACCCGATTTGTCTGATTCTGATTACAAATATCGAGAGAACTCTCCTTCCCAATCTTCAAATCACCAACTACAATCTTTAAAACTCTCCATTCCTCTCAAAGCAAGAAAGAAGAAGAAGAAAAATTTAACAATGCCGCTAGAGAAAAATAAAAAGAAGAAGTAACCCTCACAAAGGAGGCATCATGTTCTATTTATAGCAGCAGGTGCTTCGGGGGTATTTTGGGCATTATTTTGGCCAAAATTCGCGCCCTAGAGGTGAGAAGGCGCTGGGAAAATGATCCTAGCGTCTCGTCTCGTCGAGACCTGACGTGTCTCGGCGAGACAAGTTGGTGTCTCGACGAGACACTGGTCATCTCGTCGAGACACCACGCGATGGCCTCTTCTGGAAACCGCCGGGCTGCCTCGTCTCGTCGAGACTAACAGTGTCTCGGCGAGTCGCGGGCCTGTCTCGTCGAGACAGGCACTGTCTCGACGAGACAGGTGCTAGAAAGTCCACGAACCCCTCTTGGACGCATCTGTTTTGGTCCTTGCTTCCAGCAGTTGATCTGGTGGCCCTTGAAATGTCCTGAAATGCTCAAAACGTCCTAAAAAGCACCTGAAAATACAGAGAATGCCGTAAGTAACGGAAATCATTACTTCTAGCTAAAAGATAACAGATTGGTATGTGGTTAAGCAGAAATAAGGCAAAAACGACCCCAAATGATCCTAAAATCCTCATATACATGGGAGCTATCAACAAACGATGTGGTGGCTGTAATTTTAGGGTTTTATTTTATATAAAGGAAATTAATATAATATAATAATTACGGTTTATATGTAAACAATAACAGTAGGGTGGCGAAGTGGTAATGCTCATTTCTTACAATTAGAAGAGTATGGGTTTTTGAGTCCCATGTATGTATATCAAATTTTTTTTAATATAAGGGAAATGGGTAGCTGGTAATGTCGAATTTTTTTTATATATAAGGGATTGGGATTCATATCTTAGGCCCGAGCCCAGTCCAAGCCCGAGCCCGATTAAATTTCTTACGGGTTGGACTGGACTTGGGCTTGTCAGGCTTTATTAAAAGCTCGACAGGTCTAGCCCGAGCCCGGCCCATGCTAAGGTCTAATAAAAATTAGAAAATTTCTTTTACAAGTTTATATATTAATAAAAAGATTAATATTTAATATTATATAATTGCTTCCAAAAATTAATATATATATAATTGTTCTCAAAAGTTAATATTTATATATATTAATAAAATAATAAATTATTTTAATTGCAACATTATATATTTGTTAGTTTTTCTTTATTTTTGTTGCATTGGATCACTTAAATGTCAATGCAACAATTATAATTTTGTTGCTTTCTCGGTTTTACCTTATTTTTTGTAACAATTTAAACAAATTGTTGGATTAACTTGCTTAAAAGCAACATGTCAAGCAACAATTAATATTTTTGTTGCATAATTTTTTTTTATAATTTTGCGAATTTGAAGATTATTGCAACAAAAATGCAACATTATTGAAATACAACAAAATAAACTCATTTAATGCATCAATTTTCAGCAACAAATTCAAATTTGGTTGCATTAGGGGTTTTATGGTATAGTGCATTAAATGCTAACACGTCGCTGCATGGGTCAAACGTTGGAGCTGCAGGTAAAACTTTTCTGGTGGGAAAAGGTGGCGGGAGGAATAGTCCAAAACCTATGATACCTTTGTCTCCTCCAATCAAAACTGCTATCTCACGTAAAACAGAGCTTCAACTAGCTGGAATGAAGGGGACCCAGCCAAGAGAGCCACTTACTGAATTACCTGGGCAACCTTTGGGCCTTGACCCTTCAAAACATTCGGTTATTATCTTTCAGGATCCGCCTGACCCAAAAGGCCCTAGTTATATGGGGGAATGCTCTAGGAGAGAGGTGATCCGTGGGAAAGAGAACTTTCAAGCCGAAACCTGTGGGCCAGATTTACGGAGCAAATGGAAAGGACCGCAGCTCCCTAAAACCTTCTACAGGAAACTTAGTGTCAAAAAAAGGAATCCAACCTCAGGCCCTCAATTTTGGCCCAAAAGGCCTTAGCCGTTGGAGAATGGGAATGGTGCTAGTGGACACCCAAATGTCGAAAGCTGATTTGTTGAGGGAGTCCCTAGTCCATCCTTATCTGATTGTTTTTATGGATTTTAAGCCTTTTATTTGGAATACTCAAGGGGTAGTTAATCCCCGTTTTTACCGTGCATTAAAGGTTTTCCTTGCGGAACACAATCCCACTGTTATTGTCCTTCTCGAGCCTAAGACTAGTGGAAAGGGGGCTGAAAAAATCATTAAGAAGATTAATTATGATTACTCTCACCGAATTGAAGCTAGAGGTTTCTCGGGGGGCATATGGATCCTTTGGAGTAATCCCATTAGTATCACAATTCTCCGCAATAATTGGCAATTTGTGCACTTGGAGGTTTCTTGTAATGCTCAGTTTGTAACTTTCTTCACGGTAGTCTATGGCAGCCCAAACCGCTCCATTCGTCGGAATCTTTGGACCGGCCTCCATAGTGTCTCCTGTACGGTGACTGGCCCCTGGCTGGTTGCCGGTGATTTTAATGCTACTCTCCATCTTTCGGACATGAAAAGGGGAGCGGCTTCAAGGAACGGAGGTTGCCAAGCTTTTTTGGATTTCTTAAACATTTCTGGCCTTCAGGATTTAGGCTTCTTTAGTGCCCGTTTTACCTGGAGGCGGGGGCTGCTGTTTGCTCGCCTTGATCGGGCACTTGGAAACTCAGATTGACACTCTTCTTTTCCCAATACGGTGATTCAGCACCTCGCCCGTATAAAGTCGGATCATTGCCCCCTTCTCATTACCACTACTAATGTTGCTGCGAGGGGCGGTGCGCGGCCTTTCCGTTTTCTCAACGCTTGGCTTGAGCATCCGGACTATGACATAACCTTTCTCTCCTCCTGGGGAACCAGTAATAGTCTCTTATCAAACATTCAGGGGGTCTCCTCCAAGCTGCAGGAGTGGAATAGAAACGCCTTTGGGAACATTTTCTACCGAAAAAGGAAGCTTTTAAGTCGCATTTATGGTGTCCAACGGGCTCTCGAAAGGCACCCATCCTCCTCCCTTCAAAAGCTTGAGATCTCCCTCCTCGCGGATCTTGAAAGTACCCTTAGTCAAGAGGAGTCTCTATGGTTTCAAAAGGCTAGATGCAACTGGATTCAGGACGGAGATAGGAACACGTCATTCTTCCATTCAGCTACCTTGGGTCGTCGGTGATGCAATCAGATAAACGGGCTTAAACTCCAGGGCAGGAGTGGTGTATGAATGATACGATTCTCCGGGCAGCTGCAACTGATTTCTATTCAAACCTCTTCTCTAGGGAGGACCGCTTCAACCCTGCCCACTGTAGCACCTCCACGGGTTTCCCGTGTCTTTCTAATGATGATTTCTGTGCTTTGCAGGCTATACCCCTCGACCTCAAGATTAAGGAGGCGCTTTTTTCTATGCAGCCTTGGAAGCCTCCAGGGGTGGACGGCCTCCATGCTGGTTTCTATCAACACCACTGGGAATCGGTAGCTCCTAACATTTGCGAGATGGTGAGAAGGGCGTTTAGGGAGGGGGATTTTTTTCCATGAGCTGAATAGAACCCTCATTGTTCTTATCCCGAAGAAGGAGAGGCATGAGACCTTTGGTGATCTCCGGCCAATTAGCCTTTGTTCAGTGGCTTATAAAATCATCACCAAAGTAATCTCGAACAGACTGAAGAAAATTATGCCTAAGCTCATCCTCTCGTGCCAATCGAGCTTCGTCCCCGGAAGAAATTGTTGGTCCCTTATAACGTGACAATTTAGTTCCAAGGGGGGGGGGGGGGATAGGAACTATTTAAAATTTTGTCCGTTTAGGCTGACTTCTTTTCTAAAGAAAAGGTTTACACAGCGGCGCTAAGTAATTCTAAGACACAAGCTTAGTCAACTTGTGACTAAGTCTGCTTCTTTACTTGAGTCAGGAGATAGCACTTAGAGTCTATTCCTGAACTCAACTTCTTAGTGCACTCAACTCAGCGTGAGTTTGTTACTTAGTCAGTTTTTATAGCAAGCAATATATGTAAAGGAGTTTAAGGTTAGAAATGAGTTACTCAGCAGACTTATCCTGGTTCGGCCTCTCCGCCTACGTCCAGTCCCCGGAACTCGTTCCGAGCTTTTTGAATTCTCCACTGAGCTCTTTAAAGGTAGAGCATGAAACCTTTTACAATAGAAGCTGAGTATACAAGAGTACCTTCCTCTATACCTCTACTCACTCCTATATCTACCGCTGAGTACTATAACCGAGTACTCAGCCTCTCCTTTCTATTCTTCTAGAAATGATAAGATGTTTGTCCTAAACAACAATTGCTAAGACACTTTAGATGATTGAAAATCACTCTAGACTTTTACACAATAATTTGGAAATTGGTGTAAGGTTTTTGCTTTGCTTTTCTCACAGAACTTCAAGTATGAATTTGGACAGCGTTTCGGCTAATTGAAGATCTGCATCGAATGAAGCAAATGAGAGGCCTATTTATAGTGACACTTGAGACACCGGTAATTTCGAATTACGAAATAACCATTGGAGGGAAACGACTTCCTGTCGTTGTCACTCAGTACATGCTCATTGTCGTTGGCCAATGAGATTCTTGCATCTTCTGTCCACGGGAGTGCTCGACAGCTTTTCGTCTGGCAAACAGAATGTTTCGACATTTTTGGCAAAGTCTTCAAGACAGCTTCTTATGCCTTCTGAACTTTACCCAAAGTAGAAATACTTTGTCTACAAGTTGGTTCTTGTCTGCCGCTGCCTTGTACTTCTTGTCGACACACTTAGCAGCTTCATCTTGAAGCAATTGAGAGAAGACTTCTCGATCCTTCTTCATGCTGGGCTTGTGCTTTGTGCAAAATGACCGTGTTTTGTATCTTGGGCCGTGATGTCTTGATATGTTGACTTGGGCTTGACTTCCACTTATAGGCTTTATATCTTAATGTCTTGTATACCAATAAACTCAACATTGAACAAACACATTAGTATGAATAAATCAAAGCATTTAAATTTAATGTGTTAGAATATTTTTTTTATCAATTACATAAATAATTTTGTCAAATCAAAATCATGTGGAAAGGTGTTTCAACTAACTCCCCCATTTTGATGTTGGCAAAAATATTCAGTCAAGAACTCAGTGTTGAGCTCCCCCATGATAGTTGACCTTATATTACTCAGTGTACTCCCCCGTAAGGGTTGAACTACTGACTTAGTTTTACTTTAAATATTTCAAGGTTTAATCAAGTAAGTCTAAGGTCAGTTTTCAGAATTTGGTCAACTCATGGAACATATTCTATTTAACTCAGTTTATGCGGAAGATTTGGATATCAGAGAGCGCTGAGTATTTCTTTGTTCAATGTGTTTAAGAAGACATATAAAAGAGGTCAACATATTGATCAACACAGCATACAATCATAAAGCAATGTAGACAAATAGCACAATTGATTTAGTGAAGATGCGTTTAACTATTCAATACAAAACATAAGTAAGCATCACATAAGATTGGTCAGTGTTGAAAAGACAGATGCATAGTTTTGTATTCAGGTCAGCACAAAAAAAATGCATAAGGGAAAGACTATAAGTTTTAACAAAATTGAATCTAGTCAATCCTAGTCAAGCTATTGAATCTAGTCAATCCTAGTCAAGCTATTTCTTCTTGTAGTTAAGTTGGGCTTCATGCTCTTTAGCTTTACCCTTTCCCTTGTATTTTTGCTGACTTCCTGAAGCTTCCTCTGATTGCTGAGTTCTTTGTGCTTGTTCTTTCTCCCCCGTTTTGCCACCATCAACAGGAGGAGGAATGAAGGTGTCTTCAATGGCAGCTTGAGTTAGGCGTTTAGAGAATGCCTTTAGTTTTCGTGTGCTTGTATTTATGTCGTCGAAAATTGGAACACCATCATCCAGAATAGGACGTGGAATACTGATAGCTGCAGCACTCAGCATACTCAGAACATATGCTTGAGACTTTCCAACCTAGTGTATGCTGTCAGTGAGCATTGCAAAAGCTTGATGAAACATCTTTAGCAAAGACGAATCAAAATACTGACGCTGAGCATTTGTATGGCGCACGTGGTTGAAAGTGACTCGACAGTACTTCAGGATTTCGTTGGTTTTGAGCTGGTCAGTTTCCATCTCTTCCTTGCTTAAGTTTAGCAGACGCACAGCCTCACTAATTTGCTCAATGGAGCATTGGGAGGAGGAAGAGAGTTGGTGATTGGTTTTCTCCTGCTCAGTGTGAAGCTGGTTGAAGAGTTGATGAACTTCGGCAGAAGTTGCATACATTGTGTTCGCAGCTGACAATTGATGAAGTTGACCCTGTAGAGAGTTCATATGATTTACCATGGTCAGCTGGAGTTCGGCCAGCTTCGTTATAGAGTCCTGCCTGGGTTGTTGAGATTGTAATGAAGTCATGACACTCAGAAGATCCTTCAGACCTTTGATCTCAGTAAGAAGCTGAGTGATAGACGAAAGCTGAGTGGGCTTAACATTAATAGACCCAGCGGCATCGGCGTTTGTTTGATGAAGGTCCTGGAGAAGGGCTTGAGCTGAGTCAATGGTTCTTCGACCAGACTCAGAGGCAGTAAGATAGCTGAAGGATTCTTCATTATTTGGCCCAGATGCCGGAAGAGGAGTAGAACCGAATGGAGGCGGTGTTTGGTTCTGCTCAATATTGGAAGTGCCAGCATGATCAACGGCTGGTCTTGAATTCACATTTCCAGTTGACACTGACTGGATTGTATTTTGCACTTGAATTTGTGGAAGAGGATGATCGGAAGAATGTGTTACTTGCTCAGAGTCAGGCTGAAGCTGACTAGATGTTGGAGGTTGAGGAAGTTCAGTGTTCACCTGAGCAGGTATTTCCTTAGAATGCTCAACATGATGAGGAGCAGGAACTTCGAGCACTTGCTTGGGATCTTCTTCGTTCAAGGAAGCAGATAAGTCGGCATGTTCCTTCGGCTGAGAAACAGAGGCTTGATTTTCTTGGTGCTTTGGTTGAGACTCAGGAGGATTAGAGAAGAACTTAAGGTGTACTTCTGTTAGGTCAGTGATCTTATCCCTCAGCGGTGAGTCACCTATGAGGTCAATGACGGGGGCTCGATATGCCTTCTTCTTAAGTCTTCTTAGTCTCTTTAGCTTTGGAGGAGTAGGGTCATCAGGAATGGACTCAATAGAGTCAGTAGGTGAAGTTTCCCTTTGAACATCGGGATGATTTGCTGTTGGCTCAGCGTCTTCTTCTTCAATCTCCTCAGTGTAGATTGTGCCATGTTGGTCAACGTCTGATGGCTCATCATGCTCATCCTCCACTGTTACATTATCATCGAACTGACCACCCAGTTCTTCCTCTTCTTCAAACTGACCACCCAATTGGTCTTGTTCTTCCTCTTCTTCTGACTGTTGTTCAGTGTCAATGTCTTGACTTTGTACATAATGTGAGTTAGGAGGAATGACAACGTCAGTTGGAAGGGCATCGATAGGACTTAATTCAGAAGAGATCTTCTTCTTCTTTCTGAATGGTTGCTCATCAATATCCTCTCTTTCTTCTACCTCAGGCTCAACTTGCCTTGGTCTTTTCTCAGCTGACCTAGGTCCATCCTGACCTGGTTGAGGTTGAGGCTTAGTTCCTCTGGATACAAATTTAAGCTTCTTTGGAGCAGAGACAACTTCTTTGGAGGTGCTTTGCACAGCTTTCCTCTTTCTTTCTGTCCTTCCCTTTCGAGTCACCGTCCCCTCAGCTTCTTGGACAGCGGCCCCTTTCCCTTTCTTGGGCACAATAGGTTGATCGTAGAATAGACCAAACAGTGCCGCAGTAGTGATCTCTGTCCCTATTGCGTGGATTTCCTCAACTAAGCCCATCCTGTGATCCTTAAGGATTTTAGTGATGATGGAGCCCAGCCTAAGGGTTCCGGTACTTCTTTGGAATCCACCGATTATGAAGACAGGCATGTTTATCGGCGTATAGGTCAGCATGTGCCAGATAAAGCACTGCTCAAAGTTTGTTGCTGAGTTGGTGCAGTTGATTTTGGGGTAGAGAAAATTGGTCAGTATGTAGTGGGCCATCTTCTGATTCCGACCCATGGAGGTACTCGAAATTTCTCCTATATGACCAGGAGGTTTACAGAACTCAGTGGAGTAGTTGGTTTTGTCTTGGTCACCAGATTTACGAAGAATTGCTCCTTCGTTTTTTAGCTTAAGTAGCGAGGCCAGGTAAGTAGGGTTGATGAAGATGTCCTTCCCTTTAACCTTGGTAACCATGTAGTCCCGGTCATCATCCGTGACTTTTAGGTTAGCGTAGAACTCTTTAACTAACTCTGGGTAGGTTTCTTCACGAACAGAGAACAGCTCGGTCCAGCTGTTGTTCTTTTTCCAGTCACAAAAGGGTTGCTCAGCTTCCACAAAACCCCGTGAGAACCATCTGGAATGGTCTACCTTATACCCCCTCACACCCTCATAAACTGGAGTGTAGGTGCGTTCCACAGGCTTCTTTGCCTTATCCTTCTGTTGTTTTCCTTTTGAGGAGGCAGCTTGGTCAGCTTTGGTTTGCTTGCTCGGCGTAGTGACCTTACGTTGGGCAGGAGATGAAGGATTTTCATCGGAGCGATTAATGGCACCGGAGACATTTTGAGAATCTTTCGTCATGATTCTTAGAGAAGTTTGAGAAGGTTGGGAGATTTTAGGGAGAATATGAGAATACCAGAAATTTCTAAGCGTAAAGAGATAAAAGTGGGAAATCATCCACTATTTATAGAGGTGTCGAATTGATCCTACGCGTTGAGGTGGCCGTTTGACCTCGAGATACTCAATCGACAAATATTCTGGCATTTATGACACATTCGGCGCGTGTATTTTCTAATTATTGTGCTTACGTCATCCTAGGTGGCTATTTAATTCGCGTGTTTTGCATTAAGTTTTGCAACGGATGTTTACTCAGTGTTAAGAATTCCAAACGTTTAAGGTTCTGAGAAGTCAGTGTTACGCAAAGAAGTAATTCGTATGCTTAATGGCTCAGTTTAAGATAAACACCCAGCATGTATATCTACTTAGCATGTGACAACATAAAATATTCAGTATGGTAATTCACTCAGCATGCACATATCACATATTATACTTGGAATTTATTGAAGAGGATTAAACATACCAATGACTTCTCTAAGTATGTTGAATTGCTCACGAGCCAGTGGCTTTGTGAAGATATCAACAAGCTGCTCATCCGTTGGGACATAGGTCAGCTTGATCTCTTTCTTGAGTACATGATCTCTGATGAAGTGATGTCTTATGATGACATGCTTCATCCTACTGTGCTAGATTGGGTTCTTTGATAAGTCAATAGCACTCTTGTTGTCACATTTTACTTCAATTTTTTTAGTCTGAACGCCATAATCTTCAAGCTGTTGCTTAATCCATAGGACTTGAGCAACACAGCTTCCATCAGCAATGTACTCAGCTTTAGTGGTTGACAGGGCTACTGACGCCTGCTTCTTATTGAACGAGGACACAAGACAGCTTCCAAGGAAGTGGCATCCTCCCGAGGTGCTTTTTCGTTCATGCTTGTCTCGTCCGTAGTCAGCGTCAGTGTATCCAAGGAGTGTAAAATCATGAGTATTGGGATACCACAAACCTGCATTCACTGAGCCTTGCAAATATCTAAGGATTCTTTTTACAGCTATGTAATGAGATTCCTTAGGGTTAGATTGATATTTAGCACAATAACATACTGAGAACTGAATGTCCAGCCTACTAGAAGTTAAGTAAAGTAGAGAACCAATCATACCTCGGTACAATCTAATGTCTACTGACTTACCACTTTCGTCAGCGCAGAGGACAGTGTCAGTGCCCATAGGGGTAGATATTGGCTTGCAATTTTCAAGTTCATACTTCTTCAATATCTCCTTAGCATACTTAGTTTAACTGATGAAGATGCCATTTTTCCCTTGTTTGATTTGAAGTCCAAGGAAGAAGGTGAGTTCTCCCATCATTGACATTTCAAACTCAGTCTGCATCTGCTTACTAAATTCCTTACACATTGACTCGTTAGTGGCACCAAAAATAATGTCATCAACATATATCTGAGCCAATAGGGTATCTTTACCCTTTCTCTTAATGATTAAGGTTGTATCAGATTTACCTCTGACATAATTTCTAGTCAGCAGGAAACTGGTCAGCCTCTCATACCAAGCACGTGGTGCTTGCTTGAGACCATACAGAGCCTTTTTGAGTTTACAAACGTGGTTTGGGAACTTGGGATCCTCAAACCCTGGAGGCTGATTAACATAGACTTCCTCGTTTATAACTCCATTAAGGAATGCACTCTTAACATCCATTTGAAATAGTTTAAAGTTCATATAACTTACATAAGCACATAAAATTCTTATAGCCTCTAGCCTTGCCACTGGGGTGAAGGTCTCACCGTAGTCAATACCTTCTTGCTGACTGTAGCCCCAAGCTACAAGTCTTGCTTTGTTTCTGACCACGTTCCCTTGTTCATCCAGTTTGTTGCGGAAGACCCATCTTGTTCCTATGGTCTTCTGACTCTTTGGTTTTGGCACTAAGTCCCATACTTCATTTCTCTTGAACTGATCAAGTTCTTCTTGCATTGCATTCATCCAGAACTCATCATACTCAGCCTCAGCGAAGTTCTTTGGTTCCTGAATTGAGACGAATGCTACGTTGCTGAGGTATCTCCTGAGTTGATTCCTTGTCATCAGGGTGTTCTCAGCGGTATCAAGAATGGAACTCTTTGAGTGTCCTCTTGGTATTCTGATCTCTTTTGGTAGAATGATGTCTTGCGCTGGTTGTGTTTCAACAGTCTCTGCAGGTGTAGATTGGTTAGTGAAAACAATTTGAGTTTCGCTTTTACCTTTGGTCAGCCCTTGAGGCAATGACTCAGCGGCTGTTTCTTGGTCAGCGGGAGCTGAGTGGGGATCATCCTCAGTCAGCTGCATGTTTCTTCCTGCAGGGTTAGTTTCATCAAACTCAACGTGTACTGACTCTTCTAAGACCTGAGTTCGTTTATTGAAAACTATGTATGCTTTGCTGTTTGTTGAGTAGCCTAAAAAGATAGCTTCATCAGCTTTTGAGTCAAACTTAGCTAGGTTGTCTTTGGTATTTAAGATAAAACATTTACAACCAAAGGCACGAAAGTATCCAATGTTAGGCTTTCGTCCTTTCCAAAGTTCGTAGGGGGTCTTCTTTAATTTGGGTCTAACTAGAGCCCTATTAAGTATGTAGCACGCTGTGTTGACAGCTTCTCCCCAAAAGTACTTTGGAAGCCTATGCTCACTCAGCATTGTCCTGGCTATTTCAACCAAGGTTCTGTTCTTCCTTTCAACAACCCCATTTTGTTGAGGCGTTCTAGGAGCAGAAAAATTATGGTCAATGCCGTTGGCTTCACAGAATTCAACAAACTGTTGGTTCTTGAATTCTCCACCATTATCACTTCGGATGTGAGCTAACTTAAGGTCTTTATCATTTTCAAGTTTTCTTACTAAAGTTGAAAACATCTCAAAGGTTTCATCCTTGCTACTCAGCAAGATGATCCAAGTGTACCGAGAAATGTCATCTACAATGACCAAGGAAAATCTTCTACCATCCAAGCTCAGCGGCTGGACTAGACCGAAGAGATCCAAGTGTAGCAACTCTAATGGACGCTTAGTTGAGACAATGTTTTTACTATGAAAAGATTGTTTGGTTTTTTTTCCAGCTTGGCAAGCGTGGCATAGTTGATCTTTTTCAAACTTAAGTTCTGGCAGTCCCTTAACTAATTGCTTTCTTGCTAATTTGGCCAGGAGGTCCATGCTTACATGACCAAGTCTCCTGTGCCATAGCCAGGAATTTTCTTCCTTTGACACTAAGCATACAGTTTTTGAAAACTTCTTTTCTAAGTTCAGCATAAAGACATTATCAATACGAGAGGCAGTTAAAATCAACTCATTTGTTTTACCCTCAAATATTTTACATCCAGTGTTATCAAATATAACTTTTCTCCCATTGTCACATAGCTGAGCTACGCTGAGTAAGTTATATTTGAGTCCGCTGACTAGGGAGACTGACTCAATAGTAGGATTACCACCAACGGTTCCTGACCCTACTATCTTACCCTTTTTGTTGTCTCCAAAACTTACACTTCCACCTCGTTTACGCACAAATGTGATGAACTTAGTTTCATCACCAGTCATATGCCTCGAGCATGCGCTGTCAATGTACCACATCTTTGACTTCTCAGCACACCTCAGGCTTACCTGCAATATAGCTAGTTGCTTTTAGGTACCCAATTCTTTTTGGGTCCTTGTTTGTTAGGTTCAACAGGTAAAGCATCATATTTCATTTTATGACGACACACTTAGATAGTGTGTCCATTTTTCCCACAGAAGTCACAGCTGACCTTCCGCTGAGGATTCCATCTCTGCTGACTAGTACTTCGGTACTGAGTGTTTAGAGGAATATTTCTTTTATTCGGAACCTTAAGTTGGTTCTGAATAAATGTGACATCCTTTTTCAGTTTCTTAGAATCTGATTGGACCTCAGAGACAAACTTTTGCATAATTTCTACATTACTATGCAAAGTTGAGTTGTCCTGGAGAAGATATCGAAGGTCACTCAGCTTGACCTCCTCAATCTCGTCACATCGCCTGCTGAGTGCTCTAACCTTTTTGTTACACTTTTTGACAAGTGTGTAGAGGTCACTCAGGGAATTAACCATTTCATTTCTGAGCAAGGGTAGTGATATTACCTCAGTTGAGTGTTCCTCATCGTCAGATGCAATGGAGGGGTCAGCATGCTCAGAAACACAAGGCTCAGCAAGCTCATTTGCCATGAAGCAGATCTTTGCTGACTCAGTGGCATCGTCTCCTGATGATGATGACTCATCACTATCACTCCAGGGTGCCACCATTGCCTTCTTGCCGTCCTTCCTTTCCTTCCTCAAGGTAGGACAACTTGATTTGATATGGCCAGTTTGATGACATTCAAAGCATGTAATGGGCTTTGAGCTGTCCTTCTTGTACTTGCTGTCGCTTGACTCAGCTTTGTACTTATCAAACTTCTTGTAAGGCTTCTTGGAATATTTATCATTCTTTCTGAACAGCCTTTTCATCTTTCTAGTGAACATTGCCATTTCTTCATCGTCTGTTGAGCTCCCATCAGTGGAGTCAGCTTTCATGACAAGAGACTTTTGTTTCTTGTCTTCAGACTTCTCCTTCACCTCGAAATTCTTCATTGAGATCTCATGGGTCAGCAGTGAGCTAATGAGTTCATCATACTTGTAGGTGGTTAAGTCTTGAGCTTCCTCAACAGCAGTTTTCTTGGCTTGCCAGCTTTTAGGAAGACTCTTCAGTATCTTCTTGACTTGCTCTTCCTCAGTAAAGATCTTGCCAAGTCTCTTGAGCTCGTTGATAATGTTTGTGAACCTTGCGTTCATCTCAGAGATTCCTTCATCATCATTCATTTCAAAAAGCTCGTACAACCTCATGTGCTGGTTCACCTTGGACTCCTTCACTTTGGTGGTTCCTTCGTAGGTGACCTCCAGCTTCTTCCAGATCTCCTGCGCTGACTCACAACCTGAAATTTTGTTGTACTCTGCAGCATCTAACGCACAGTGAAGCATGTTTATATCCGAAGCATGATTTTGTAGCTTCTTGAGATCATCCTCTGTCCATTTAGTCTCAGCTTTAACAACCGTTTGACCGTCAATAGTTTCAACATGAACAAATGGGCCTTGGACTATAGAAAGCCATGCACTCATATTTGTTGCCTGAATGAAATTTTTCATTCTGTTCTTCCAAAAGGTATAGTTAGACCCGAAGAACAGAGGAGGCCGAGTAATGGACAGTCCCTCAGGTAAAATCTGAGTTGTCTGATTTCCTGGGAGGGAACGAGTGCTGTTCTCAGCCATAGTGGGGATCAGCTCAAGATAGTTATATCTTGCTTAGTGAGCTGTTAAGCTCTGATACCACTTGTTGGTCCTTTATAACGTGACGAGTTTAGTTCCAAGGGGGGGATAGGAACTATTTAAAATTTTGTCCGTTTAGGCTGACTTCTTTTCTAAAGAAAAGGTTTACACAGCGGCGCTAAGTAATTCTAAGACACAAGCTTAGTCAACTTGTGACTAAGTCTGCTTCTTTACTTGAGTCAGGAGATAGCACTTAGAGTCTATTCCTGAACTCAGCTTCTTAGTGCACTCAACTCAGCGTGAGTTTGTTACTTAGTTAGTTTTTATAGCAACAATATATGTAAAGGAGTTTAAGGTTAGAAATGAGTTACTCAGCAGACTTATCCTGGTTCGGCCTCTCCGCCTACGTCCAGTCCCCAGAACTCGTTCCGAGCTTTTTGAATTCTCTACTGAGCTCTTTAAAGGTAGAGCACGAAACCTTTTACAATAGAAGCTGAGTATACAAGAGTACCTTCCTCTATACCTCTACTCACTCCTATATCTACCGCTGAGTACTATAACCGAGTACTCAGCCTCTCCTTTCTATTCTTCTAGAAATGATAAGGTGTTTGTCCTAAACAACAATTGCTAAGACACTTTAGATGATTGAAAATCACTCTAGACTTTTACACAATAATTTGGAAATTGGTGTAAGGTTTTTGCTTTGCTTTTCTCACAGAACTTCAAGTATGAATTTGGACAGCGTTTCGGCTAATTGAAGATCTGCATCGAATGAAGCAAATGAGAGGCCTATTTATAGTGACACTTGAGACACTAGTAATTTCGAATTACGGAATAACCGTTGGAGGGAAACGGCTTCTTGTCGTTGTCACTCAGTACGTGCTCAGTGTCGTTGGCCAATGAGATTCTTGCATCTTCTGTCCACGGCAGTTGTTAGACGAGGTGCCGCGGCCTAATCTCCCGGGCGGACCGGGGGGTGGACAACCTCATGGCGACGTAAGCGGTGATTGGCGCTGAAAGCAACCAATCGTGGAATCAAGCTGCTCGGCAGGACCGGAGCTCGGAGATATGGAAGAGTCGCCACCCACGAATGGGAAAATGAACACCGATCCCTTGCGGGAGACCGGTGTGGGTTCGGGAAACTTAGGTACGAGCCGAGAAGGCTAGCTCCTTTCCGGAGAAAGGCTACTAGGCACCCCGACATCGCTCGGTTATGAACCACCGGCCTCCTACTCAGCATGTTAGGCGATAACGGACTAATCGTATACTTCTTTAAGTTAAAATTCGTTTGAAACCTTTTCTTTCTCTTTTTGGAAACCGTTTTGAGCATATATTATTGAAAAGCCACATTAGTAAAGAATCACCCATTTATATTATACATACACAGAGAAGGGGAAGAAAGAAGTGATTTATTTACAACTTTATTTAAATGTCATGCTGTGTGTTTATTCTATGCTAACTTATTTCCCCCCAAAACGAGTTTATTTACGTGGTTCGCACCTTAATCGCCGTTGGAACGATTTAGGTGCGTTTTAAAACCCCGATTGGTGAAGTTTACTCGAATCGCCGTTGGAACGACTCAAGTGTTTAAAAACGTTTGAGATAAAAACCTTTAGTAAGAAAACGTGTTTAAACATACAAGTCCATTTTATTTTGTACAAATTCTTTTGAGAAAATGGTTCAAAATATTCGATTATTCACAATGAAAATGATTTTAATTACAAGGTTCACTTAATCCGCCTTTGGAACGGATTAAGGTTTTAAAACGTGGTGTTTTGAAAACGATTTGAAATATTAACAAAACAACTATATTTATTTACATTAGGAACCTCTAAAAATTCATTAGTTTAAATAATTAAATTGAAAACTCTCTTTTTGTGATTTATTTTTTCCTTTTATTTAAAGGACTCTTTACCTATTATAATTACAATAATAAACCCATTTAAACCAAGATTCACTCCCAAATAAAGCCCATTTGAAACATGGACCCATAAATGGTCCAAAAGAATAAAGAAAATAATTTAAGCATATATATATACATTCAAATAAAAAAGAGAATATGAAAATAAAAGTTAATAAAAAGAAACTATATAATACATATATGAAAATACTAGATATAATACATTTATACTTTAAAGAGATGGAAATAGTAAATAAATCTCATTAGATAAGAAAATAACATTTATCCAAAATAGTTTCATATAATAAACAATAACATAACCCAAATATCCCAAAACTATATATATACATAACTAATATAGTTTTAAATACCAAAAATAACATATATCCATATACTAATACTTACTAATTAGTTCCCAAAATGCCCAAATAAATAACCTTTTAAAATAGAATCTAATATAACTCAAATGAATAAAAAAGGAGAATATATATATACATATACCTATGCTTAAAAAATTGAATAAAAAATGATATACAAACATCCTAAATAATTATATACACTAAATATCTAAAATGGTTTGAAAATATATATTACATAACTATACATATATATATTAAGGATTAAAAGCTTAAAAGTTAAGAAAAATGGATTGAAATGGCATTTTTTACGTTTTGGCAGATTTACCGACGAAAAATCCGTCGGTAAACAGCAATTAGTGACAGAAACGGAAAATTACAGCAGCACTCCAATTGTTTCCAGATTTATTCAAAAGCTTTAAATTAAGTCTAATTCAATCGTTTTGGATTTCCGAACTACCAAAAATGGATCATAGTCAATAACGGAAATTCCTAAAACAACGTTTTTATTTTAAAACATTATTCGGAAATTCTTTTAAATTAAAACTTATAATTACAACGTTTCTAACACCCGAACTACCTTTTTATCGGATCACGGTTCGTATTGGGATATCAAAACGAGGTTTTTTATTTTAAAGCAAAACCGAATTTTATTCAACACGAGACGGGAATTAAATAAATACGAAAAATTAAATAAAACGTGATAAATAAATAAATGACAAAATAAATAAAATTATAACATAAAAATAAATAAAGGAAAAGAAATAAATTAAATAAAATAAAACGAGTCTAGTCCTCGGATAATACCTCAAGTTCGGTATCTGACAGTCGAAGCCGATTGATTCCACGAGTTGTGATTTTCCGGTTTTTTGTGTTTTTTAGTAAAAATTTAACTTTGGGAAATTCAGAATTTTTGAGAGAAAAAAAAATATTTTTCTCAAAAAAAATCACTTTCTCTCTCTAAAAATGTTTAGAGTGAGAAAGGCTCCAAAAATTCTCCCCCTCCCCTAAAATGCATGGGGATCCGTGCCTTTTATAGGCAAACGGATCCCCGGAAAAATGGGCGACGCCCGAGTAAAATCGGGCGTCGCCCAAGGGGGTTGGGCGGCCGCCCATGGCATGTTAGGCGGCCGCCCAACCCTCCGTTGGGCTACCGCCAAACATTGTTGGGCGATCGCCCAACAATTGTTGGGCGGCCGCCCAACGCAAGGTTGGGCGTCCGCCCGACGTGGTTGGGCGCTCGTCCAACGGCCGCCGGGGCGCGTCTCGCGCCGTCGGGCGCGCACGTCCCGCGGCCGTCGAGCTCGCGTTCCGTGCCGTCGGGCGTCCACGCGTCGTGGCCGCCGAACGTGCGTTCCGCGCTGCCGGGCGCACACGCCTCGTGGCCGACGAGCGTGCGTTCCGCGCCGCCGGGCCCGTGCACCGCTCGGATGCCGAGCACGTGCCATTCGTGGTTGGATGCGTGCGTCCGACGGATGTCGAGCGCGCACTTTGCGTCGTCGAGCGGGCGTCCGACTGTCGTCGAACGCGCGCCGGCCGCCGCTAAGCACTCGCACCATGCCGCTAAGCATTCGCGAGCCATCCGATCAACAACAGCGACCCGCCGTAACTCTTTCCTCTTTATTATGTACTTATTATTCTTTATATATTTTTTGTTTTTCAAAACTTCCGGAATCAATTGCTTCAACCGTCTTGTTTTCAGGTTTTCGTCACAGGTCCTCCGACTCGGTGTCTACAGTTGCCCCTACTTTTCTATTTTGACAGTGATGTGTGTGTTTTGAAAACGTTTTTTACTAACGTAACACATGCAATGTAAAACATATAAAAGTAAAAGACACGTAAAGAGTAGGAGGGAGCATACATGACCTTCACGCTGCGCGTTCCGGTGTTGTTTGTCGATTCTTTCCCGCCTTGCCTCTGAATCGGCCGTCGGTGGATGTTTTTCTCTCGGAATCTAGCGTACGTTGACTATGGGTAAGAATGGCTCAAAAGCAACCTCGGTCGTGGACCGTAGGCAAGATGGCTAACAAGCTACCTCGGTCGTGAACCGTAGGTAAGATGGCTAAAAAGCTACCTCGGTCGTGAACCGTAGGTAAGATGGCTAAAAAGCTACCTCGGTCGTGAACCGTAGGTAAGATGGCTAAAAAGCTACCTCGGTCGTGAACCGTAGGTAAGATGGCTAAAGAGCTACCTCGGTCGTGAACCGTAGGTAAGATGGCTAAAAAGCTACCTCGGTCGTGAATCGTAGGTAAGATGGCTAAAGAGCTACCTCGGTCGTGAACCGTAGGTAAGATGGCTAAAAAGCTACCTCGGTCGTGAACCGTAGGTAAGATGGCTAAAGAGCTACCTCGGTCGTGAACCGTAGGTAAGATGGCTAAAAAGCTACCTCGGTCGTGAACCGTAGGTAAGATGGCTAAAAAGCTACCTCGGTCGTGAACCGTAGGTAAGATGGCTAAAAAGCTACCTCGGTCGTGAACCATAGGTAAGATGGCTAAAAAGCTACCTCGGTCGTGAACCGTAGGTAAGATGGCTAAAAAGCTACCTCGGTCGTGAACCGTAGGTAAGATGGCTAAAGAGCTACCTCGGTCGTGAACCGTAGGTAAGATGACTGAAAAGCTACCTCGGTCGTGAACCATAGGTAAGATGGCTAAAGAGCTACCTCGGTCGTGAATCGTAGGTAAGATGGCTAAAGAGCTACCTCGGTCGTGAACCGTAGGTAAGATGGCTAAAGAGCTACCTCGGTCGTGAACCGTAGGTAAGATGGCTAAAAAGCTACCTCGGTCGTGAACCGTAGGTAAGATGGCTCAAGGGCAAAAGGGTTCTTTCTAACGATTCACACCGTTGTCTGTATTTTCTCACTGGAGCTAGTGTCCTGGAGGTTTAATGGGAACGTGTTTTGGTCTGGAATGATATAGACTAATGATTATTTTTCTGTTGACTTTTGTCTGTATTTTGACTGGTGTCACTGTTCTGTAAAAATTGGTTATTGTCTGGAGTTCATATCTTGACAGTATTGGTTACTGTCTGGGAGAAATGCAGGCTGAAACGGACTGCAAATCGGAGGTCTGTGCATCTGGTAAATAATTATTTACTTTTTACGGGAATGCCATTCCCTCTTCCTATATAAGGTGGTGGGGTTTCATTTCAACCCCACACCTTCTCTCTCTTCTTTCTCTCTCTAGACTTTGATTTGGATTATCCTCGGGATGGATTTGGATGAATGCGATGGCACGAGAGGCATGGATGAGGTTTACGTGAACCTAGATAGAGTGGACCCTTTCCACGACCCTACGACGCATCTGAGCCCGACACGCTGCAACGAGGTAAGTACTTTCTCACTTTTTCGTTATTTGGTTCAAATTCTAGGCTTTAGTATTCCTATTCGAACATGATTTGCATGCTAACCTTCAGATTGCCCTAGAGGACTTTAGCTAGAAAACATGAATTTCTTCACTTACAAGCAACACTTGTTTATTTTTGTGTAAGACTGCGCGCTATATGCATGTGAATAGTAAGACTACGACTTTTGTGTAAGAGACCGCCTCAGCTTGCGCTGTGCCGACCACCTGGTATGTATCTTTATTTTATTTCAGTGTAGTGGAATGCATGCATGTATGTATGATTTATGTTCTTGCCTATGCTGCTTCTTATTTATTTTTCCCTTTGTTTTTCCTTTTTTAGAGCGATCTTCATGCCCATGAGCGGAGACAGAGTGAGTTGGTGCGAGAGGCTGACGCCAGGGTTGGCCAGGTGTACCAAGAGCGGAACGACCACTGGTCGGGGGTGATGCGGAGGGAGACCGAGGGTCGCCTTGCTGTTGAGGAGAGAGCACGTGATGAGACGATTGGATGCCTAGCTGCCGAGGAGAGAGCACGAGTTGCCGAGGAGAGAGCACGAGTTGCCGATGAGAGACTCCGAGCTGCCGAGGAGACACTATCTGCGGAGCGGGCATCGCATTTGAGGGAGTTTGAGGCCTATTGGGACTTCCCTCCGTATTAGGCTCATTATGTATTGCTTTGTAGTTTTCATTAGAGTTACCCCGATGTATAGCTGATGTATAGAGAGTGGGGTGGATAGTAGGTAGGTTTTTTTTTTTTTTTTTTTTTTTGTGAACAGTAAGATATGAAATGCATAACTCATGATTCATATTACCATACATTCAGTAGATTATGATGATTCCAATCATTCTCGTCAAATATATTCATGCCTTTATTTATTTACAAACAACAGAAATACTTAGCCTCTTATACATTGTTTTTGTAATTACTCAAGTTATAACTATTGTTACCAGGACCCACCTTTCGGTTTTTCGGATCCCGGCGATTTTTCTCCTCTCCTTTTACTATCCCGGAATTTTTAAATGAGTGCCCTTTCAGGTTTTCACCCATTGGGATTTCCTTTATTGTTGCATAGGTCGCCCTTTGCGGGTTTTCAACCTATCGGGAATTTTTCTTTCTTTTTCTTTTTTTGTTTACGAAAAGTATTTCTTAAGCCTATCCAGGTTGGTAGGTTTGGAGAATTCCATGCCATCCATTGTGGTTAATCTTACCGCTCCTTTGCTTAGTATCTTCTTCACGACGAATGGCCCTTCCCAGTTAGGCCTAAACTTGCCCCTAGGGTCGGTGTGCGTCACACGGATCTGTTTCATCACCAAATCTCCTTCTTTGATAGGGCTGGTCTTAACTTTTTTATTGAAAGCCCAAGCCATCCTTCTTTGATATAACTGTACATGGTAAAGGGCTTCCATCCTTTTCTTGTCAACTAAAGCCAACTGCTCACATCGCCTCTTCACCCATTCCGTCTCGGGGATTTGCGCTTCCACTGCAATTCTCAACGATCGCTTTTCGATCTCAATCGGCAGGACTGCTTCTGTTCTGTATACCAAGGAGAATGGCATTGCCCCAGTCGAGGTTCTGACTGTCGTGCGATAAGCCCATAATGCGAGTGGGAGCTGCTCATGCCAATTCCGACGTGATTCCACCGTTTTTACGAGAATCCTCTTAAGATTCTTATTAGCTGCTTCTACTGCCCCATTAGCTTGCGGACGGTACGGGGAAGATCTGTGATGTTCAATGCCATATTCTCGGAAGAGACTTCTTACTTCCCCCTGAAACTGGACCCCATTATCCGTAATCATGTGATGAGGCACTCCGAACCTGGTGATCAAGTGTTTCTCAATGAACTTTCTCATTTGCTTGGATCCCAATTTGCTAAACGACTCTGCCTCTACCCATTTGGTGAAATAATCGATGGCGACTGCAATAAACTTATGCCCATTCGAAGCATTAGGCCTCACCTCGCCAATGATGTCAATGCCCCAAGCAGCGAAGGGACAAATAGGTGCTAACACATGTAATTCCATGGCTGGAAGATGACTACAATCGCCGTGGATTTGACAATCGTGGCATTTCTTTGCATACTCGTTACAATCTCTTTCCATGGTGAGCCAATAGAAGCATTGCCTTATGATTTTCTTTGCTAACACCGCTCCTCCCATATGGGCCCCACAAATTCCCGAGTGTACCGATTCCATTGCCTTGCGGGCTTCTCCCGCATCCAAGCACCTTAGTTGTAACCCATCGATGTGCCTTTTGTAAAGTAAGTCGTTGTGGATGACGAACTGCCGAGCTAACCTTCTAATCACAGCTTGATCCCTCGGTTCTGACTCTGCCAGATATGTTCCATGCTTCATGAAGTTCACGATATCGAAATACCACGGTTTTTCATCTGCCTCTAACAGCATTACGTCCTCGTAGCATGGTTTGTGAGATCTCCTCAATACCAACGGTTTCGAGGCAAGGTTCCGGGGGTTGTCCCAAACTGACACCAAAGTGGCCAAAGCATCCGCCGCCTGGTTCTGCGCTCGAGGAATGTGATAGAAACGACACTCCTTGAATCTTTGTGCCAACCCTTCTAGCTGATCTAGATATGGACGTAGCCTTTCTTCCCTTACTTCCTAGTTTCCTTGTGCCTGTTCGATGATCAGCTTTGAGTCGCCCCAAATTTCAACATATGATGCTCCCAGTGCTGCTAATGACTCCAACCCATAGATGCACGCTTTATATTCGGCCATATTATTAGTAAGAGGGAAGGATAGCTTCTTTGCCATCGGGATCCTCTCTCCTTCCGGTGAGGCAAGTAGTACTCCTACTCCGGCTCCATTCGAATTAACTGCTCCATCGAAGAACATTTTCCATGGTATAACTTCAATTGCGTTTAAGTGCTCATCGGGGAAATCATAGCTTATCTCTTCTTCTTCTGCATTCAGAGGTTGGTTGGCCAGAAACTCTGCCATGGCCCTCCCTTTGATAACCTTCTTCGTTACATATTCAATGTCAAACTCGGATAAAAGTAGTAACCATCGGGCTAGTTTCCCTGTCAAAGACGGAGTTCGGTACAGATACTTTACGGGGTCCATCCGAGAAATAATAATCACTTTATATGATTGAAAATAATGCCGTAGTTTCTTCGTTAGCCATACTACTGCCACACATGTCTTTTCGATCATGTTGTACTTGAGCTCGTACTCTAGGAATTTCTTACTCAGATAATACACCGCGTGCTCCACACCGGTGTCTCCCTCTTGGGCCAGCATTGCCCCAATAGATCGCTCTTCGATTGCCACATAGAGGAGTAGCGGTTTTCCCAGTTTAGGTGGTCTCAAAATTGGCGGATTAGACAAGTAATCCCGGACCTTCTCTAAGGCCTGCTGACACTTATCATTCCAAATCGTGGGTTGGTCTTTCCGTAGCAACTTAAAGACGGGCTCGCAGATTGCGGTGAGTCTTGCTATGAATCGACTGATATACTGAACCTGCCCCAGAAACCCTCTCACTTCTTTCTCATTCTTCGGTGTCGGCATTTCTCGTATGGCCTTCACTTTGTCGGGATCTACCTCAATTCCCTTGTTTCCGATTATATAGCCTAAGATTTTCCCCGATGAAACGCCGAAAAAGCACTTCTTCGGATTTAACCTTAGCTTGAATTCTGCAATTCGGGCCAAAAACTTCTCGAGTGCAGCAAAGTGCCCCTCTCTCGTCTCTGATTTGACCATCATGTCATCCACATAAACTTCCACTTCTTTGTGTATCATATCATGGAACAGTGTTGTAGCCATTCGCTGATAAGTTGCCCCGTTATTTTTCAAACCAAACGGCATTACCCTGTAGCAGTATGTTCCCCACTCAGTTGTGAACGAGGTTTTTGCTTTGTGCTTCTCGGCCATCTCAACTTGCATGTAGCCCATGAAACCGTCCACATTCGTGTGTAAGACGCTTGATGCTGCACTGTGGATTAATACGTCAATATGAGGCAATGCGAACTCATCTTTCGGGCACGCTTTGTTAAGATCTCTATAATCAACGCACATTCTCACTTTGTCGTCCTTCTTTGCAATGGGCACCACATTTGTGACCCAAGGGGGATAGTCGATTACTTCGATGAACCCTGCTTCTAACTGCTTCTTCACCTCCTCCCTGATCTTATCTGCCCATTCGGGTCTCATACGTCGGAGCTTCTGCTTTACGGGCTTTGCTTCGGGATAAGTTGGAATGCGGTGAGTTACGATAGATTGATCAATTCCAGGCATGTCTTCGTATGTCCAAGCGAATACAATTTCGTATTTTTTAATTATTCTCTCAAATTCTTTTCTCTCTTCAATAGTTAATTCTTGAGCAATTTGTATAAGTTTAGGATTTTCATCCGTACCAAGATTGAAAGTTGACATTTCTATTGCATTGATTTCAAATGTAGGCATGTTATATGAATGAGAATGCATGGAATGATCATGATCAACATCAAGCAAGTAAGCAAAATCAGAATTCATTTCATCGATAGTGTTGGCGAGTACATCATCAGATTCAAATAAAGCAGTAATACAATTTTCATCATCGAGGTCCTCAGGTTTTTCATGAACTTTGGAGGTACTAGGCTCGTCCACCGCTCCCGCAGTTGCTTCAATGGTGATGACTTGCTCCTCGGCATTCAAGTCTAGCACCATAATCTCCTCGACAAAGCAGCTCGCTTTTTCACTGCCCCAGTCGGCAACATCATCAAAGATCTCAAATCCTGGCAGAATCTTTCCTTCGGCGCTAACAGCCACTTCCGACTCATCATCAGACTCGTCCCAGATGTTGATCGGAACCCTCTGATTGATACCTTCCTCGTCGGAGGAACTTCCCCAAACGTCCACGACCATCAGATCCATTATGTGAGGGACATTCGGATTTATGTAGGAAGGGTCCGACGATCCATACCGAGCCCAGCCTATCAGTTCTTCGTAGTCCTTGAGGAACACTCCATTCATTCTTCTAGCCACGAGTGGAATAGCACCCTTCCGGATGCACATGAGTTGCTCCTGATCACTCAAGGTGACCCGACACGAGGCATACTTGAACCTCCATCTTCTAGCATAATCCACAAATGGTTCCTCGGGGAATTGCCTGATCCTTTCTAAATCTTCCAACGACCCTGTCCACGGAATGTACCTCTCATACCTCTACACAAAGGCCTCCATGAGGGATCCCCAGTTCCCTTTTGTCTTTGCCGCGAGCATTCGGTGCCATATCAAAGCTTCTCCTATGAGTGTCTTTGGAAAATGCTGGACTAACTCACTTCGGTAGAGTCCCGCGTCAAACATGTAGGCATGGAAACGGTTTATGTGATCAATGGGGTTCTCATCTCCTTTATACTTAGACATGGCTGTTACTGCTTCAGGTGTCTCCTCTTCGAGTAATGCAGGCATTTCCTCTGGACATTCCCGTGCGGCGTATTTCTTGATGAATCTCTTAGTCATTTTTGCCCAATCTGCTTTAACATGCATTGGAAGAGACATGTACCACACTAGTGAATCTCCTGCCAATGAGTTGCAAAACAAGCTCATGATCTCCTCCTCTTTGAAACCTAGAGGACCCATAGCCGACAGATAAAAATGCAAGTGCTCCATGGGGTCCTTCCCTTCATTATACTTGTTGACAGTTGGAAACAGACGTTTGATAGGCCCAATTTGCATCGCGCTATATTCCCCTGCCCGTATTTTGTCTCTTCGATACTTCATCATAAACAAGCTTGACATCAGTGACCAATCATGCTTAGTCGCGTCAGGTAGCGATTGAAACCACTTCAAAGGTTCGCCCACCAGCGAAAGATGGAACCATGGAGCGACTTCTTCCACTTTGTATGGCTCTCCAAACATAGCACACACGTATCCATACAAATGAGCTTCGGGGTCTTCTACCCCACTAAACAATTTCAACACAGGCATGATCCTCCGAGATGAGACTTCCTCGGTCTCCTCAGTTTCAGTTCTATCATCCATCACTCCTTCCGTTGGCTCCTCTTCCAAAGCCGAAACATACAAACCATTTCCCACATTATTCTTCTCATCGGAGTCCAACAACTCCTCTACGTTCTCCTCGAAGGATTCCATCACTACACGTTCTGTCAGACCAATTCCGATCATGCTTACCCTATGATTAGGCAATGGATTACGCCTAGTGGAAAGGTTCGCTGACGAAGGATCAGCTATCTTTTTCTCCTCGATTAAATCCTGGATTTCGTGTTTCAGCCTCTCACAATTCTCAATTGTATACCCATAACTGCTGTGGAACTCACAATACCCTCTAGCCTGTATCTGCGGAGTAGGTGGAGCTTTGTTATAAGGGATAAGTGCTTTCAATAGTCCTTTCTTCTGCAAACGTTTGAAAACCTTTGCGTAAGTCTGATCAAATTTGGCGAACCGCCTCTTTTCGATAGCATTAAGATCAAGCACTTTCACTGCTGCAGATTCTGCACTCGCACTCGGCCCTCCGACACTATACCCAGACTTCGTCCATTTAGTGTATGCTTTCTTCGGCTCTCCATCCCCCTCAACGGTCAAGGCACAGCTATACATCTGATTGAAATCGGTAAAAGGCATATACCGCAACTCATTCTTAATATATGGCAATGTGTTGCCCACTACCATTCGGATCTGATCCTGCTCAAGCGGCTTTTGTTTCATAACCGCGGCCTTGGCCCTCCACCTTCTTACAAAATCGGAAAAGGATTCCCCGGTCTGCTGCTTAGTGCTCTCAAGTTCCTTCAAAGTGACCTCAAGCATGGTGTTGAAGCTATACTGAGCGATGAATGACTTCGCTAACTCTTTCCAATCCCTCTTCGTCACCATTGGTAATGCATGAAACCATGTGAGGGTAGCCCCCTCAAGATAAGTGTTAAACAGCCCTAGGACTTGATCCTCAGTAAGGATCGTGTGCTTCATTACAGCGACATACTGATTCATGTGAGCGGTGGGATCTCCAGTTCCATCAAACTTTTTCATGTCAGGGAGCCAGAATTTCAAAGGCAAAGCTGTTGCCGATAAACAATTCTTCAAGTTATAAAAGTCCTGACTTCCGGAACTTCCTCCGCGCAAGTCCTGCACCTCCTGCGTGATGTGTTGCTTCCATTCCTCTTCCTTAGCTTTCTCTTTTTCCAGCTGTTTTCGGATATAATCCTGATAATCCTCCTCATTCCCAAAGCGAGGGCCATCGTTCACCTCATTCTCAACGTGTTTACTGCCATTTTTATCATCTCTCATGGCCAGCTTAGCTAACTGGGCCGCTATCACCGCTAACTGCTCATTAATGTTGTTCACAGAGTTTTCCAATCCGGCCACTTTTTCGTCGGTCGCAGACATACTGGCTGAAGACTGAGTATACTCGGACGAAGATGATTCCGAAGCCACAACTGCCGATTCAGAACTGTCAATCTGTAACTGGTCAAACTGACTAACTAGCCGACTGCTCTCTCGGTACCACAATCGCTTAATGATGACGTCTGCGCGAACGGTATCCATTAGTATGTATGCATGATTTTATATGCATGATTCGTGGTGTGTGCGTTTATTTATTTACGGATATATAAGATAAGAAGAACAAACGTTAGTCTAATTACACGTATCACAACATCTCTCTTCCACCCTTATTCCTCCACACACTCGATGGTCCAAGTCTCTTTCCTAGGATTTTGGTTTGGGGCTCACATTGCGGTCCAGGGGACGCGTGATGCCGTCGATTATTGCGGAAAAGTAGATCATCCATCAGACAATACAATTCGTTTTGACGTATCAACGTTCAGTGACTAAGAAATCGACCAAGTTGGATTGTCCTTTCGGAATAACTCGTCTTTTATCCTTTCGCGAGACGCATTAATTCGGGTTTTGACTCCCTTTGAGCGCATCTCAGTTTTTAGACGTGGTACGAGTTATTCTTCTAGTCCAATCGTTCGTTATTGTCAATGACTCGTTCCTTTTTATTCGCGCGGGTTCGTGTCTCAATTTTTGGATTACAACGGGATCTTTTGGATCTATCGAGAGACGTAACCATGCGTTTATTTAGTGATGGAATCACTTTTGGATTTTATTTTAGGGAACGGACTCATCGCGTAACGCGTTTGTTCTTAGCGTTGAGGATCCATTTGCTCATTTTAGCTACGTGAAAAGACGGCGAGTCTTTATTTTGAGCGCACGGTAACCTTTTGGCTAGCAACAGTTCGTTGTTCTTCCCAATCCACGGGATATATCATCTTAGTGTGGTTATAGAAAATCAACGTTTCGTTGAATCACATGCCTATTCAAAGCGAGGATATCACCGTTCTCTTTCCTTTAGGCACGACTTAAGCAAACACGTATATCGGGCCATATTTCTTGCAGTTTTGGTAACGGTCGAAATGATCGAGTCGTTAGTCAAAACCCGCAGTCTCGTCCATATGGCGCAATTATATGGTTTGGCTTAATTCGGCTTCGAGATTTTAAACGGGGTATACTCTCGTTCGAGGCACGTATTCAACGACATTGGTTTATTTTCTTTAACTACCCTCGGGATTGATATATATCGTAGTCTCGGAATGATTTTGGTCGTTTAGTTCATTTTTCTTTTCTTTTATTTTCTTAGTCATCTTTACGGACACATCCATTTCTCTTAAGAACAACTCGAGGCATAACGTAAAAGCTCGTCTTTTATTCGGAAGGGACGGGCTACTTGTGCGAAACTTTTTTCGTTACAACAGGGTTGTTCGAAACAGAAATGTTCTTCGTTTTCGTTTCGTCATGATCTCGTTTTATCCCAACTTATTTAAAGAATGTGAATAACGGCTATTGTTAATATAATCTTTTGTATCGAGATGTAACTATCCTTAATACCGAATCGATTCATACTAATACGTGCTTACGTCATAACGTATTTTCTGAACATGTGCCTTCGTCGGGACACCGAAAAGGGACAAGGCGGGTCGCACATGTTCATTCATATGAGATGACTAAGTCGTCTTTAGTTCAAATTGTTTCGATGTTTTAGGGTAATTAGTATGTCGATTCACGAGTATATATTAACGCATCGTCTCATTTTCTTTACATAATTTAGGATTAGACACGTATCATGGCGATTTGAAAACACGAACCGATTCATTTATCACATCAAAAATAGTAACGGGTAATCCTATGGAAACTTCTAAGGCTACTATATGCTGACACGGCTGACCGCGGGACCTCACAGGACCGCACAAATTCGCCCCTAACGAATGGATGGGGACCCTTTGGCGCCTTACTGTAAGGGGGAACTTACACTAGCCTCTTTCGAGCGATGAATGGACTCTCGCTAGAGGTTTCGCGGAAATTACCCAAAGGGTTTGCAATAATGCACATGAATGCATACGAAAAGAAGTAAAACGATCCGTCCCCATTAAAGGCTTAATACACGCCTTCCGGAATCAAATTTCTCGCTTCCCCAGCGGAGTCGCCACTTGTTAGACGAGGTGCCGCGGCCTAATCTCCCGGGCGGACCGGGGGGTGGACAACCTCATGGCGACGTAAGCGGTGATTGGCGCCGAAAGCAACCAATCGTGGAATCAAGCTGCTCGGCAGGACCGGAGCTCGGAGATATGGAAGAGTCGCCACCCACGAATGGGAAAATGAACACCGATCCCTTGCGGGAGACCGGTGTGGGTTCGGGAAACTTAGGTACGAGCCGAGAAGGCTAGCTCCTTTCCGGAGAAAGGCTACTAGGCACCCCGACATCGCCCGATTATGAACCATCGGCCTCCTACTCAGCATGTTAGGCGATAACGGACTAATCGTATACTTCTTTAAGTTAAAATTCGTTTGAAACCTTTTCTTTCTCTTTTTGGAAACCGTTTTGAGCATATATTATTGAAAAGCCACATTAGTAAAGAATCACCCATTTATATTATACATACACAGAGAAGGGGGAAGAAAGAAGTGATTTATTTACAACTTTATTTAAATGTCATGCTGTGTGTTTATTCTATGCTAACTTATTTCCCCCCAAAACGAGTTTATTTACGTGGTTCGCACCTTAATCGCCGTTGGAACGATTTAGGTGCATTTTAAAACCCCGATTGGTGAAGTTTACTCGAATCGCCGTTGGAACGACTCAAGTGTTTGAAAACGTTTGAGATAAAAACCTTTAGTAAGAAAACGTGTTTAAACATACAAGTCCATTTTATTTTGTACAAATTCTTTTGAGAAAATGTTTCAAAATATTCGATTATTCACAATGAAAATGATTTTAATCACAAGGTTCACTTAATCCGCCTTTGGAACGGATTAAGGTTTTAAAACGTGGTGTTTTGAAAACGATTTGAAATATTAACAAAACAACTATATTTATTTACATTAGGAACCTCTAAAAATTCATTAGTTTAAATAATTAAATTGAAAACTCTCTTTTTGTGATTTATTTTCTCCTTTTATTTAATGGACTCTTTACCTATTATAATTACAATAATAAACCCATTTAAACCAAGATTCACTCCCAAATAAAGCCCATTTGAAACATGGACCCATAAATGGTCCAAAAGAATAAAGAAAATAATTTAAGCATATATATATACATTCAAATCAAAAAGAGAATATGAATATAAAAGTTAATAAAAAGAAACTATATAATACATATATGAAAATACTAGATATAATACATTTATACTTTAAAGAGGTGGAAATAGTGAATAAATCTTATTAGATAAGAAAATAACATTTATCCAAAATAGTTTCATATAATAAACAATAACATAACCCAAATATCCCAAAACTATATATATACATAACTAATATAGTTTTAAATACCAAAAATAACACATATCCATATACTAATACTTACTAATTAGTTCCCAAAATGTCCAAATAAATAACCTTTTAAAATAGAATCTAATATAACTCAAATGAATAAAAAAGGAGAATATATATATACATATACCTATGCTTAAAAAATTGAATAAAAAATGATATACAAACATCCTAAATAATTATATACACTAAATATCTAAAATGGTTTGAAAATATATATTACATAACTATACATATATATATTAAGGATTAAAAGCTTAAAAGTTAAGAAAAATGGACTGAAATGGCATTTTTTACGTTTTGGCAGATTTACCGACGAAAAATCCGTCGGTAAACAGCAATTAGTGATAGAAACGGAAAATTACAGCAGCACTCCAATTGTTTCCAGATTTATTCAAAAGCTTTAAATTAAGTCTAATTCAATCGTTTTGGATTTCCGAACTACCAAAAATGGATCATAGTCAATAACGGAAATTCCTAAAACAACGTTTTTATTTTAAAACATTATTCGGAAATTCTTTTAAATTAAAACTTATAATTACAACGTTTCTAACACCCGAACTACCTTTTTATCGGATCACAGTTCGTATTGGGATATCAAAACGAGGTTTTTTATTTTAAAGCAAAACCGAATTTTATTCAACACGAGACGGGAATTAATAAATACGAAAACTTAAATAAAACGTGATAAATAAATAAATGACAAAATAAATAAAATTATAACATAAAAATAAATAAAGAAAAAGAAATAAATTAAATAAAATAAAACGAGTCTAGTCCTCGGATAATACCTCAAGTTCGGTATCTGACAGTCGAAGCCGATTGATTCCACGAGTCGTGATTTTCCGGTTTTTTGTGTTTTTTAGTAAAAATTTAACTTTGGGAAATTCGGAATTTTTGAGAGAAAAAAAAATATTTTTCTCAAAAAAAATCACTTTCTCTCTCTAAAAATGTTTAGAGTGAGAAAGGCTCCAAAAATTCTCCCCCTCCCCTAAAATGCATAGGGATCCGTGCCTTTTATAGGCAAACGGATCCCCGAAAAAATGGGCGACGCCCGAGTAAAATCGGGCGTCGCCCAAGGGGGTTGGGCGGCCACCCAACCCTCCGTTGGGCTACCGCCCAATATTGTTGGGCGGCCGCCCAACAGCGTTGGGCGAGCGCCCAACGCAAGGTTGGGCGTCCGCATGACGTGGTTGGGCGCTCGCCCAACGGCCGCCGGGGCGCGTCTCGCGCCGTCGGGCGCGCACGTCCCGCGGCCGTCGAGCTCGCGTTCCGTGCCGTCGGGCGTCCACGTCCCGCGGCCGTCGAGCTCGCGTTCCGTGCCGTCGGGCGTCCACGCGTCGTGGCTGCCGAACGTGCGTTCTGCGCTGCCGGGCCCGTGCATCGCTGGGATGCCGAGCACGTGCCATTCGTGGTTGGATGCGTGCGTCCGACGGACGTCGAGCGCGCGCTTTGCGTCGTCGAGCGGGCGTCCGACTGTCGTCGAACGCGCGCCGGTCGCCGCTAAGCACTCGCACCATGCCGCTAAGCATTCGCGAGCCATCCGATCAACAACAGCGACCCGCCGTAACTCTTTCCTCTTTATTATGTACTTATTATTCTTTATATATTTTTTGTTTTTCAAAACTTCCGGAATCAATTGCTTCAACCGTCTTGTTTTCAGGTTTTCGTCACAGGTCCTCCGACTCGGTGTCTACAGCAGTGCTCGGTAGCTTTTCGTCTGGCAAACAGAATGTTTCGACATTTTTGGCAAAGTCTTCCCGACAGCTTCCTGCGCCTTCTGAACTTTACCCAAAGTAGAAATACTTTGTCTACAAGTTGGTTCTTGTCTGCCGCTGTCTTGTACTTCTTGTCGACACACTCAGCAGCTTCATCTTGAAGCAATTGAAAGAAGGCTTCTCGATCCTTCTTCATGCTGAGCTTGTGCTTTGTACAAAACGACCGTGTTTTGTATCTTGGATCGTGATGTCTTGATATGTTGACTTGGGCTTGACTTGCACTTATGGGCTTTATATCTTAATGTCTTATATACCAATAAACTCAACATTGAACAAACACATTAGTATGAATAAATCAAAGCATTTAAATTTAATGTGTTAGAATATTTTTTTATTAATTACATAAATAATTTTGTCAAATCAAAATCATGTGGAAAGGTGTTTCAATAGAAATATCCAGGACAATATTATTATTGCCCAAGAGGCGATCCATTCGATGAGAAACAAGAAGGGGAAGGCTGGCTGGATGGCTATTAAAGTTGATCTGGAAAAAGCGTACGACAAGCTCAGCTGGCAGTTCATCCGCGCTACGTTTGAGGAAATTGGCATGCCTTCTATTCTGATTAAGCTGATCATGAAATGTATCACTTCGGTTTCCTTCCAGGTTCAATGGAACGGCGTTATCTCGGAGATGTTCGAACCGTCCAGGGGGATTTGCCAGGGGGACCCCATGTCCCCTTACATTTTCGTGCTCTGCATGGAGAAGCTCTCTCACAGAATCATTAGTGCAACCACAAAGAAGCTGTGGCACCCGCTCTCCTTTGGCAGGGGGAGCCCGAGCCTGAGCCATCTCTTCTTTGCGGATGACCTGCTCCTCTTTGCTAAAGCTAACCACTACCAGGCGCAGGTAGTTCATGAAATTCTGGATGACTTCTGCCTTGCTTCTGGGCATAAGGTCAGCGAGGGAAAGTCAAATATTTTCTTCTCCCCTAATATGAATCACTCCCACAAAGCTTCAATGGCCAGGCTCTTAAATTTCAGGATCACTGATAATCTAGGAAAGTATTTGGGAATGCCCCTCTTGCATACGAGAATTAACAAAGAAACCTATTTGTTCATCATTGACAAGCTGAACCGGAAGCTCTCTGGGTGGAAAGCGAAGTCTCTCTCCTTCGTGAGCCGACTTACCCTCGCCAAGTCTGTGTTAGCCTCCATCCCCTACTACTCGATGCAATCAACCCCGCTTCCCAGCTCCCTCTGCATGCGGATTGAAGAGATCATCAGAAGCTTTCTCTGGGGGTCAAATGGTGAAAACAGGAAGCTGAGTGTGGTCAACTGGAATAATGTGTGCCTCCCTCCAAAATTTGGCGGCCTGGGGCTGCGTCGGATGTGTGCAATGAACAAGTCTTTCCTTATGAAACTTGGTTTCCTGTTGCTTCAAAAACATGGCTCTCTATGGGCTCAGGTGCTCTTAAGTAAGTACTGTTGAAACACCTTTCCACATGATTTTGATTTGACAAAATTATTTAAGTAATTGATAAAAAAATATTCTAACACATTAAATTTAAATGCTTTGATTTATTTACACTAATGTGTTTGTTCAATGTTGAGTTTATTGATTTATAAGACATTAAGATAAAGAGTCCAAAGGCCCATAAGTGGAAGTCAAGCCCAAGTCAACACATCAAGACCTCACGGCCCAAGATTTCAAAACGCGGTCGTTTTGTACAAAGCACAAGCTCAGCTTGAAGAAGGATCGAGAAGCCTTCTCTCAATTGCTTAGAGATGAATCTGCTGAGTGGAACGACAAGAAGTACAAGTCAGCGGCAGACAAGAACCAACTTCTAGACAAAGTATTTCTACTTTGGGTAAAGTTCAGAAGGCGCAGGAAGCTGTCTGGAAGACTTTGCCAAATATGTCGAAACATTCTGTTTATCAGACGAAAAGCTACCGAGAGCTGCCGTGGATAGAAGATGCAAGAATCTCATTGGCCAACGACACTGAGCACGTCCTGAGTGACAACGACAGGAAGCCGTTTGCCTCCAACGGTTATTTCGAAATTCAAAATCACCGGTGCCTCAAGTGTCACTATATAAAGGCCTCTCATTTGCTTCATTCAATGCAGATCTTCAATTAGTCGAAACGCTGTCCAAATTCATACTTGAAGCTCTATGAGAAAAGCAAAGCAAAAATCTTACACCAATTTCCAATCATTGTGTAAAAGTCTAGAGTGATTTTCAATCATCTAAAGTGTCTTAGCAATTGTTGTTTAGGACAAACACTTTATCATTTCTAGAAGAATAGAAAGGAGAGGCTGAGTACTCGATTATAGTACTCAGCGGTAGTTATAGGAGTGAGTAGAGGTATAGAGGAAGGTACTCTTGTATACTCAGCTTTTATTGTAAAAGGTTTCGTGCTCTACCTTTAAAGAGCTCAGTAGAGAATTCAAAAAGCTCGGAACGTGTTCCGGGGACTGGACGTAGGCGGAGAGGCCGAACCAGGATATGTCTGCTGAGTAACATATTTCTAACCCTTAAACTCCTTTATATATTGCTTGCTATAAAACTGACTAAGTAACGAACTCACGCTGAGTTGAGTGCACTAAGAAGCTGAGTTCAGGAATAGACTCTAAGTGCTATCTCCTGACTCAAGGAAAGAAACAGACTTAGTCACAAGTTGACTAAGCTTGTGTCTTATAATTACTTAGCACCGCTGTGTAAACCTTTTCTTAAGAAAAGAAGTCAGCCTTAACGGACAAAATTTTAAATAGTTCCTATCCCCCCCTTGGAACTAACATTGTCACGTTATAAGGGACCAATAAGTACAAGTGTCAGTCGTACTTGGATGCCAGCACTGTGCAGGGGGTTTCGTACTCGCCGCTCTGGCGGGCCCTTCTGCAAGTGAGGGATGATGTTGTCATTGGCACGAAATGGCACGTTGGGAAGGGCTCAAAATTCCGTTTCTGGTCAGACATGTGGATTGGTGACCTCGGGCCGCTTAAAGCTCTCACTACGGGTATCCTTAATAGTGCAGATTTGAACTTGACAGTGAAAGATATGGTTGACGGCCATGGGCACTGGAAGTGGGAAGCTTTTGCAGCTCTCCTGCCCACTGCCTCTAATCTTCAGATTGCTGCCGCCCTGCCCCCAAGGGATGAGCGTAGTGAGGACTCTTGCTTCTAGATTGGCACTACGAACGGAAATTTCAGTATTAGCTCAGCTTATGGCCTCCAGGAAGAGTCCTTTGGTACCGTCCTCTCTACGGATTGGAAGTGGATTTGGAATTGGCCGGGTCCCCAATGGATTAGATGTTTCCTCTAGATGGTACAGAAAGGAAGAATCCTTACCAATGTTGAAAGATGTCGACGGCACCTCTCCCTCTCTAGCTCGTGCTCTATCTGTGAGCTTGGCGATGAAGACATAATCCATGTTCTTCGGGATTGGCCAAGGGCACACATGGTGTGGCTCCATTTCCTCAGCCCATCTCAGTTTGCGCATTTTACTTATGAGGCAGCAGAATCGTGGTTCTTGTCTAATTTGCAGGGGGGCTGACCGCCACGTCCTTTTTGGGACCACCTGCTGGTTCCTCTGGCGTAATAGGAATGCAAAGATTTTTGAACAGGTTTCGAAGACTTGTGGAGCGCTCTGCAATCAAATTACTGCCTTCTAGTTGGAGGTCCAGAGGGTCAATGAGGGAATGCGGAGGTCAGCCCATTGCCATCGCCACCCTAGAGTTGAGCAACTGATCTCGTGGAAGCCGCCCCCTCTCAATTGTGTCAAACTCAATGTCGATGGTGCCTTCAATGGCCTTTCTTTTCGGGCTGCTGCGGGGGGCTTGATCAGGGATCTTTCTGGGACGTGGGTGGCTGGTTTTGCCAAAAACATTGGATAATGCTCTATCACTAAGGCAGAGCTTTGGGGTTTGTTTGAGGGGCCCACGCTTGCTTGGTCTCTGGGTTTGCGGCGGGTTGAAGTTGAGTCTGATAGCCTAACAGCAATTGGCATGGTCCAGGGTAATGATCGAAGCCCAGATGAGTTTAAGAACTTGATCGAAGCCATTAAGGAACTGCTTAGCCGGGATTGGGCAGTCGCCATCTCCCACACGTATCGCGAAGGCAACAGATGTGCCGACAGAATGGCCAATCTGGCCTATAACCTTCCCCTAGGTTTACACCTTTTTGAGCAGGCCCCTGAGGGGCTGCTGGTTTTTCTGCAGCAAGATATCCTACGAGTTTCTTTCCCTAGGGTGGTTTCTTCGTAGCCTTGTCTGACTACTCTTCCTAACCAAAAAAAAAGTTTCTCAGAATGATTTTTTACATTTTCTGGACATTGTTTTCTCACAGAAAAACAAATCGCTGGATTCTTTTCACCGGAATTTTTTTTACCTGAGCTTCTGGGATCTTAAAATGACCGTCTAATTAAGACGAGTCCAACGGTATAAAAGTTTATGAAAAACGAGATTGGAAAAGTCGGGAAAATGTATTTTAAAGAAAAGAAATAAAACAATGTTCTCTTTCTTTTTATTTACAAATTTGCCACATTCCCTGTTGAGCGATTTCCGCAAGTGCACGGTATACGCTTGTAGTAATAAAAGATATCGATCCCACAGGGAACGCTTTTTTAACAAAAACTTATTTTGAATCGGTTAAATTTACTTTTAGGTTTATGATATGGAAAAATCGTTTAATCGGTTTTGGTTTTGAAATTGCTAGAATGAGAATTAGATTAGAATATGAAGATGTTAGAAAATATCTGATTAAAAATGAATTTACAAAACAGGAACGTTTTAGTGCTTTAGAAAAGTAAACATGTATATTTGTTTGCATTAAGCAAAGAAACAACTTTAAACTTTGTACGAATTATAAAGATGAAATAAATGACGGAACCTCTAATTAATTGGCTTTGAACGCGACAAAACCCTTATCCGGGATAATTGCCCTTAACCAAATTAAAACTCTACCGAGATAATAATTTGCCTAACTGTTCAACAAAGTTTCATTGTAAAGATTTTGGATTAAATACGTTTTAATGAAAACACCAGCATCAATCCACTTCGGCTCATTTACCAAAGTGCTGCATAAGAATCTATCGAATAGAACAGACTTTATTAGATGAAATATAAATTGATACAAGTTTACAGAGAACATGGAGCATTGAATTCTTCGACGGCGTGCAAGTGAACGGGTTGTCAATCCTTTCCTTGGGTTTCGTTCGAGTTTGTTAGGCTCAGGGGCGAATCCTCTACTCAATCTTCTCGCTGAATCTTCGTAATAGAGACTGGGTCGGTCTACTACCAAAATGAAAACTAAACTGGAACAATGTCTAAACGCTACTGAATTTGTTATTAATTTGTAAACAATGTGTGTACATCATATTGCTTTTGAACAGAATCGAAATCTAACTTCTGAATCACTTGATTCAGAATTTTTGCATAAATTCTACACTAATTTCTTTCTTCTACACATATCACATTATCACACTATTATTATATCATTATTATTATATCATTATTATCTCCAACTCTCCATCAACTCTTTATTTATAGATGTTCAAGAGTCTTGATCGAAGTGTCGTGTCCGTTGTGAAGGATCGTGTCCGTTGTGAAGGAATGTCTTTATCCACCCGAACGATCGCGTTCCGTCGAAAACGAAAGTGTGTAACATGCTTCTAAAATCTTCTGCTCGTACCGAGAATTATCAAATTCACTACCGAGAATGGGGGAGCATCAATTGTACTTCGGACGAAGGGTAAAATGGCTGAAGGACGCGTGTCGCGACCGTGAAAAGGGGAAGCCGCGGTCGTGGCACGGAGCATTTTTCATTTTTTCGCTCTCGTTCGTGTCCTCGACTTGGCGTTATTAATTTTCGTCGTCTTCGACTCCTTTTGTAGGACTTTTCTTCTATTTTCGAGCTCTGTTTACTCCTATTTGGATTTTACCAAATATTTATGTACCTTGCATGAAAGAAACATATTCGAAAGTAAAAGCTTTCTAAATAGTTATAAACAGCATAAATTCGTAGCAATATTGATGTAATTATTGATGATATTATAGGTATATTTTGGGCTTAACAAATCTCCACACTTAATCTTTTGCTAGTCCCGAGCAAAATTTCACTGAATTTATTCTCTAACTAATCTCTTTATGAAAATAAAACATATATCTCTGTATTATCTTTTGAATTAGTTAAGCCAAAAAGACTACTTCGCATGACAAATTTATACGCAAAATATCAAACTAACTTAGTATAATATACGATATATCATTCGTCTTGTATTTTCAATTTTGAATTGAAGCATTCGGGACGATGTATAAGCACGCATGTTATTGAGTTTTTCCGTCTCAAGGCATTTCAAAGCACAAAATTTTCTTTCCCAAACCTAAACTAATATAAATATGGATTTATTAAGGACTTAGGTTTAATATATTTGCTTAGTTACGCCCGTGATAAGGGTGGTCTCGATCGTAAGAGGTACCGACCATGCCATGGGTGGACGCAATCATTACTTTAAACTTATACATGCTTATTATTTTTTTTAAAACGTTCCTTCCATACCTCGATTGTGATAAGGGTGGTCGCAACCGTGGCCAAAAGTAAACGGTACTTAATTTTCTTCCCTTTCATACCTCGATTGTGATAAGGTTGGTCTCAATCGTGGCCAAAAGTTAAGAATTCAACTAATTGATTAATTAACATGAATTATAAAATTATAAGTTGGGAAAAAGAAAAATAGCACATTCATCCTATATTGACTTAAAATTCAACATGTATTATGGCTAAAGTTTCTTTAAAAACTTCAATTGGTGTTAATGTAAGACGAAATCAAACCGAGCTAAAATTGTTAGTTCAATTTAATGCCTATAAACCTAATTGAAAATTTAAAATAAGATTTATTCTATCATGAATTGCATGATATAAAAATAGAGATTGAAATAAAGAATTTATTTACTTAAAATCATTCACTCGAGACAATTTTTACTTAAAATCGTATCAGAGATTTGTGAAAAATTTGAAAAATATTACCCGTATAGAAATATTGTTTCTAATGATAATGATAACCTAAACAAATAATCATATTAACTTATAATTAATTTTAAAAACATATGAAAATGTTAAGTTAGTGTGAAAAATGTTTTGCAATATATATATGTGTTGCATTTGCATAAATATCATTTGTTGCAATTATTATTTGTTTTGCAAAATAATATCTTTGTTGCATTTATTCGTATTTGTGTAGAAATGAATATATGTATGTCTCCTCCCACACTTAAATTGGACCATGTCCTCATAGGTGCAAAAATAATGGAGAAAACATAAAAGACGAAATAAGGCATACGAAACAAAGATTGAAATTGAGCAAATTAAACATTCAACATAAAATTAAAAATTGTACCAAACATAAGAAAATGAAAAGTGTACCAAATTATAACAAGATAAAAAAAATAATGAAAGGAAAACAACCTAAGCATGAGGTGGTGAATCGGGAGGTGTAGGTGACGTCTCCACATTGCGGCGTCGGAAAAAGGAAATCATCCGATGCCGAGTCGATCGATGTTCACGCCTCAAAAGGTTGAGGTTGTCATTCATCACCATATTGTTTTCAACCAAATCATCAATTCTTAAGTTCATTTGACGGTTGTTGGAATTGATTTGGTCCAAAATCCTCCGCAAATCTACCGGATTATCCTCCGCTTGAGGTGCTTGGGGTTGTGCTTGAGCCGGTGGTTCATCTTCCTTTCCTTCCGCATCTCCGCCGCCTTCGGTACCTACAAATTGAGAACTTGAAGCGCCACCACCCATAGTGCCACGAGGATGGGCAATTCGGGTAGCATAGGAAATAAAGACGGGAGGTCCTTGGGGAAGCAATAAATGAACTCGCTCAAGAGCCGAGATGTCCAAAAGCGGAACATACCCACGGTAGGTGGACATGTCATAGTCGGCCAATTCACCCCGTGCTCCCAACATAAGTCCGGTGATAAAATTACAAAGAGGGATTTGAATGGTAGTAGCCCTCGAAGCACGGAATAAATTGTCAAACATAATACCAATGCAATCAATCCTCAAACCTTTAAGCAAACTATCCAAAACATACAAATCCCGAACTTGAACCTTTGAACTCTCAACACGACCAAACAAGGAGAAACTCAAATACTTATGAAAGAAGAACACACAATTGTCCTTAATCAACTTGCTTGAAGTGTTTTTTGAATTAAAATAATCTTGATCCGAGAGAGTTCGTCAAACAGCATCATTATCAAAATCCTTAGGCTTATCATAAAAATCAGAAGTAGGGAAACCAAACATATTTCCCATTGCTTCATAGTCAATGGTGTAAGGTATACCATTACTCCTAAAAGAAATTGAAGTTTTCTTCTTGTTCATGGACAAAGTGACCAAAAATTCCACCACATATTCATTAATACGCGGGAAACGCATATTAACGAATTCTTGCCAACCCAAAGCTTCAATAAAGGCATCAATTCGAGTAGAGAAATTCAATGTTCTTACCGAATGGAAGTCTAAGAAGTGCATATCCACAAATTGGCGGTCGGCTTGTGAAAAATGTTTGAAACGAACGACTTCTTCCTCCGAATAGATGTCAAAATAAGCTCCGCATTGAACCCGAAGGCGATTAGCTTCCGTAATAGCGGGCTTGTTACCAACACGCTTAGTCCTAACCATGGTGATGGTGTTTAGGGGCTTAGGGTTTGAGAAAAAGAAGAAGAAGAAGTAGAAGTGGTGGAGAGAAATACCAAAGCTTGAAGATGAGGTTGGGGGTTGTGAAATAGAAGTGATTGAAAATAGGATAGAAATTGGAGTGAATAAATTGGGAAGAGGAAAAGTAGATTTTTGGTGAAGAGTTTAGAGTAAGGGATTGGGTAAAAATAGAGGTGATGTGAGGTTTGTGTAAGAGGTAGGTTTATATAGGGTGATTAGGTGAATGTATAGGTAGAATAGGAATAGGAATAGACAAAAATATTGGCAAAATCGGAATCAATAAGGCAGAAATCACGCGTGTCACGACCGCGAACGGCAAAGCCGCGGCCGCGGCACGCGAATTTCAGGCAAATTTCGCCCTGAAATCTTGCCTAAGTTGCTGCTCATACCGAGAATTTCTTAATTCTTGGTAGAGAATTGGGTAAGATGGCCAATTTTGGTGCCTTTTGACTTGGTTTGTGCATTTTTTGTTGTGGAATGGTTCCTGAACTTAATATTAAGTGTTCCTGTACTTAAAACTAAAATAAATGACATTAATTGCAAGGAAAACTAAAGGTTTAACCTTGATAAATTGAATTAAAATAAATTTATTATGAAGAATTAATGAAACTTAAATGTGCATTTATGCATATAAGTTAAGAGAACCACATTAAATGCATAATAAGGGCATGTTAATACATATTTAATACATGAATTGAATTGATTAAATGTAAACTTAATTCATTGAAAATAAATTGAGTTACAAAATAAAATTAAACGTGGATAAATGTGTGGAAAAATAGAAAAACATATTTAGTTCAGGTGAATCCTTTTTATCTGAGTTTGAGTAAGAATAATGAGAGATCCATATGAGAATATGCTAAGTATAGATAATGGATCTGGTGGATAATTCTAATAAAATTAAGAATTGAACTAAATAAGATTTTTATTAAATAAACATATGTACAAAATAATGAAAACAAACCATTAATTAAAACAAAACAAAATATATACAAAAATAAAAATGAAAAACAGAAACTATTCTACATATTCATCCCTATCTAACGGGATATTTCTGGCCTTAATACGATCAATTTGAAACTGCACGAAAGTTTCACGTTCCGGTGCGGACAAAAATTGAGGCCCTGCTCGAAAGACACGTTTCACAAGTCTTTCGTGCTCAAGAAATTCATAGTCAATTGTCGGGAAGAATTCATCATCACTCCAGGGAACATCAATAGTACCCTTTGAACTGAGAATTATTCCACAGATTATATTGCCGAACCCAATCTTCTTATCTTTGGATCGAGAAGTGGCGACAAGACCTTCCATCAGAATTTTGGAAGAATCCACTGCATTGCCCTGGAATATATCTCCAAGAACATACAAATCAGTGTCACGGACCACACTACTGAATGTGCGCCCGAATAAACTGTGACACAGGAATTTGTGTAAATACAGCATGGAGTTGGAGCGAAAAGAGTGATTATAGGCGAGTTTTGAATTGAATCGCCAGAATCCAGTGAGCATTCTCCAAATGTCCGAGGATGTCATGTCTCGTCCAGGATGACGTTTGATTGTATCCCTTGGGGGAAAACCAAACCAAGCATGCAACTCGGGATAGCTGAAAGTGAAGATTTCGCCTTCTCGACGAAAACTGAGACGTACTCGGCGTTTATTAGTAAAACGAACGGTACAGAAGAATTCGAGTATCCAGTCGCCTATTATTGGAAATCGCATTTGGGCAAATTTTGTCCACCCTAGGCGCTCCATATAGCGGCTCATGTCATCAGTAATGCCTAATTAGCTATTAAGAAATTCATCCATATACAACATTCCGGTGAAGAATTTGTAACGGTGATTCTAATAACGTCTACCTTCATCGTGGTTGAAGATAGGGAAAGGCGCCCCATATCGCTTGGATAAGTCTGGGCGTTTGTTGATTGAGGCAGCATTGTGCCTAGGTGATTTGAATTTGGTAGGCATAGTGCAAAAGTTAGTGTTACTTTAGCAAAGAACGATATTTGTGAAGAAAAATCAGAGTTCTGACAAAGATGAAAAAGAATTGTAGCAGAACTTGAATCCTCTAAGATTAATTTATAAGAGTTTAGGATGAAAAGAGGTATTGTTTTAATTATGAAAAGGTATAATTTGTACCTTTCTGGAATGAAGAAACTTAATGTTTCAATTGCCAAGAGGTTCGTCGAAAGGGTGAGAGTGTTTCAGGCCTGATAGTGAAGGAAACACGCGTGTCGCGACCGCGAATGGCAAAGCCGCGGTCGCGACACGCTGATTTTCATGCGAAAATCAGGCATCAAAGCCACCTCCTGATTCACGGTAGAGAATTAAAAAATTCTCGGTATGAACAGAGAAATTCGAACCTGTTTGTGACATTCTTAAATGAAGGGATTCTCGGCAGGGAATTCTAAATTCTCGGCAGAGAATTGCCTGAAACTTCAAATTCATCTTAATTTCCTAAAAATCAAATCTAAAATCATGAAATATAAATATTTTATGTATTTAAATCATAACATAAAGTTTATCTAATAAAAATGGCATTTTGAAAATAAAATAAAATAATAATAAAAATAAAATAAAATAAACAAAATCATAAAAACAATAAAACAAAATAAACTGTGTAAAATAAACTGAGTAATTCATACGTCAGATAATCTTGTTACGAACTCAATTCCTAGTTGGGAAATATTTTCGTAATAGATTTTACATCGATTACCATTAACTTTGAATCGAACTCCGGTAGGACCTTCCAGTTCTAAAGAACCGTAATCGAATGTTTTGACGACTAAATATGGTCCTAACCATCTGGACTTAAGTTTTCCTGGAAATAAACGAAGTCGTGAATTAAATAACAGCACTTTATCCCCAACATTAAAGTGTTTAACTTTAATTTTGGCATCGTGCCATTTTTTCATTTTTTCTTTATAAATCTTTGCATTTTCGTAAGATAGATGACGTAACTCATCTAACTCATTTAAATTGAGCAAACGTTTCTTACCTGCTTGTTGTAAATCAAAGTTTAGTTCTCTAATAGCCCAATAGGCTTTATGTTCTAATTCGACTGGCAAATGACATGCCTTACCATGCACCAAACGGTACGGAGTCATTCCTATTGGCGTTTTAAATGCAGTACGGTATGCCCATAACGCATTATTGAGTTTAGAAGACCAATCTTTTCTAGAGGATGAAACCGTTTTCTCGAGAATCCATTTGAGTTCTCTGTTTGATATCTCCGCCTGACCATTTGACTGAGGATGGTACGGCGTTGATACGCGGTGGCGTACTCCATATTTTTTCATAAGCGTTTCAAAACTCTTGTTTATAAAATGAGTACCACCATCACTAACTATAACTCTTGGACAACCAAATCTACAGAATATATCGTCAAGAAAATTAACGACAACCTTAGAATCACTCGTCGGGGTTGCGATTGCTTCAACCCACTTTGAAACATAATCAACGGCAACTAATATGTAAGTTTTACCATTGGAAGGGGGAAAAGGTCCCATGAAATCTATCCCCCACACATCGAAGACTTCAACTTCTAATACGGTTGTGAGGGGCATCTCATCTTTCCTTCCTAGATTTCCTGTTCTTTGGCACTTATCACAACGAGTAATAAATGAACGGACATCCTTAAACATCGTAGGCCAAAAGAAACCACTTTCAAATATTCTAGCTGCTGTCTTGTTAACTCCATTATGTCCTCCATAAGAGATAGAATGACATTCTAACATTATGGATTCAAATTCATTTTCACCAACGCATCTCCTAATTATCCCGTCACCACAAGTTTTGAACAGAAAAGGATCTTCCCAAAAGTATTGTTTAATATCGAAGAAAAATTTCTTCCTTTGGTGGGAATTTAATCCTTCCGGAACAATATTGGCTGCGAGATAATTAGCAATATCTGCATACCAAGGTGATATGAAACTTTTCATTTGATAGAGATGTTCATCAGGGAAATCATCTCGTATACCGATAGTTTCACCTATAGGACCGTTTTCATCTTCAAGTCTCGATAGATGATCGGCGACAAGGTTTTCAACTCCCTTTTTGTCTTTAATTTCTATATCAAATTCTTGCAATAATAAAACCCATCTAATTAGACGTGGTTTTGCATCCTTTTTAGCAAACAAATATCTTAATGCTGCATGATCGGTATAAATAATAACTTTTGAACCTAATAAATATGACCTAAACTTGTCACACGCAAAAACTACGGCTAACATTTCTTTTTCTGTTGTGGTGTAGTTTAATTGTGCACCAGACAGTGTGTGACTTGCATAATAAATGACATGAAGTTTCTTATCCTTCCTTTGACCTAAAACACATCCGACAGCTAAGTCACTTGCATCACACATAATTTCAAAGGGTAAATCCTAATCAGGTTTAGCAATAATAGGTGCACTGACTAAAGCAGTTTTCAATGTTTCGAAAGCTTTAACGCATTCTTCATTAAAATCAAAGGTTGAATCTTTCATGAGTAAATTAGTAAGTGGTTTGGAAATTACAGAGAAATTTTTAATAAATCTTCTGTAAAAACCAGCATGTCCTAAGAATGATCTTACTCCTTTAACAGTAGTTGGAGGGGGTAATTTCTCTATTACTGAGGTTTTTGCTCTATCTACTTCTAATCATTTTTCAGATATTTTGTGACATAAAACAATTCCTTCGTCAACCATGAAATGACATTTTTCCCAATTTAATACCAAATTTGTTTCTTCACACCTAGACAAAACTTTATCCAAGTTTTCTAGGCACGAATCAAAAGAATCTCCATAAACTGAAAAATCGTCCATAAAAACTTCCATGATATCTTCAATGAAATCATTAAAAATCGCAGTCATACAACGTTGAAATGTTGCAGGTGCGTTACATAGACCAAAGGGCATTCTCCTATATGCAAATGTTCCATAAGGACATGTGAAAGTTGTTTTATCTTGGTCATCCGGGTAAATGTATATTTGAAAGAATCCGGAGTAACCGTTAAGAAAACAGTAGAAAGCATGACCAGCTATCCTTTCGATCATTTGATCAATGAAAGGAAGAGGAAAATGATCTTTCCTAGTTGCTTTATTTAAATTTCTATAATCTATACAAACCCTCCAACCAGTGGTGGTTCGTGTGGGTATTAATTCTCCTTCTTCATTCCTTACAACTGTTATGCATCCCTTTTTAGGTACACAATGGATTTGACTAACCCATTCACTATCCGAGATAGGGTAGATGATTCCATTGTCCAGAAGTTTAGTAATCTCATTTTTTACTACTTCTTTCATGTTCGGATTTAGGCGTCTTTGCCTATCCGCTTTAGGTGGCTTATCTTCTTCTAAGTGAATTCTATGCATTACAATACTTGGATTAATACCTTTTAAGTCAGAAATTTGCCAACCCATACTTCCTATCCTACTTCTAACAACTTCTTTCAATTTTTCTTCTTGAACTTATGTCAACTTGTTAGAGATAATTATAGGTAGAGAATCGCCTTCGCCTAAGAAAGCGTACCTCAAATGACTTGGTAATTCCTTAAGTTCTAATTCAGGTGGAACTACAATTGAAGGCGGAATTGGTCCATCTTCTCGAATCAAAGGTTCTGGGTCCTTATCTTCTAGTTCCTCACTCGTTATAGGTTCTATTATTTCTTCTTTTTGAACAATGTCATTTACACATTCTTCAATTAAATCAAGTTTCATACAAGCGAAATCCTCCATAGGATATTTCATCGCTTGATTCATATCAAACTCAATCTTATCATCTCCTATTCGTAAAACTACTTTCCCTTCCGACACATCAACTAGAGCACGTCCCGTGTTCATGAACGGTCTACCAAAGATTAGCGGACAATTTACATTATAAGCAAACTCTAAAATAACGAAATCGGTAGGAAAAATAAATTTGTCAACTTTAACTAAAACATCCTCAATTATACCGTATGGTCTTTTAGTGGTTTGATCCGCTAATTGAAAAACCATATTGGTACGTTTGATGTCTTCTTCTAAGCCTAACTTATTAAAAATAGATAATGGCATCAAGTTAATGCTTGCTCCTAAATCACAAAGACAACTTGGGAATTCTATATCTCCCAATTTACACGGAATGGTAAAACATCCGGGATTTTTGAGTTTTGTGGGCAAATTGCTTGACACAATCGAACTGCAATCTTCAGTTAGTGAAATGGATGAAATCCCTTCCCAACTGATTTTCTTTGAAATTAAATCTTTGAGGAATTTTCCATAGTTGGGAATTTGCGTAATTGCATCCATAAACGTTAAATTAATATGCAAATTCTTAAGTTTGTCTAAAAATGTTAAAAGTTGTTTATCATAGTACTTGTTGCGGACTTTGTGTGGAAAAGGTGGTTTGGGTACAAAAGTTTTTGTACTAGAGTCAATCGGTGCATCTTTTTGTTTTAATGTATCTTCTTTGGGTTTTGGTAAATCAGTTCCAGGTAAAGTCGAATTTCCGGGTATTTCCGGGCCTAAGTAGTTTTTCCCTGAACGAAGAGTGATAGCCTTAATATGCTCTTTCAGATTTTCTTCCGTATGGCTTGGAAGACTTCCCTCTTTGCGGGATGGAATTGATTTAGTGAGTTGTCCAATTTGAATCTCCAAATTATGGATGCTAGATGATTGGTTTTTAATAAGCTGATCGAATTTATTCTCGATCCGTTTAAAACCATCGTCGTGATTACTTATTTTTCCGCTCATCGCATCAATGAATTTGTCGATTTTAGAAGATAAGGTGCTAATCGTATCTCTTGATTGATTTTGATAATTAGTAGTACGATTTTGATTAGCATTAACATTATTATTGTTATTATCTCTCCAGTTAAAGTTAGGATGATTTCTCCATCCAGGATTATATGTATTGGAATAAGGGTTATTAGTTTGGTTTTGCCCTTGGACAATGTTTACCTGTTCAATTTCACTCATACCTTCGTAATCCACATCCATTTGGATTGGTTGACCATTAGGATCACACGGTGCCATAAACCTATCAATTTTGTGCGACAAGGCAGAAAATTGGGCTTGCAACATCGCTACTGGATCAAGATTCACTATACATTTAACTGATGATGTTGTTGAGGATGATGGTTTCGCTACTGGTACGTGTCCACGTTCCGCGGGCCACATACTGCTGTTGATTGCCATTTCCTCCAAAAGTTCTCTCGCTTGGGCAGATGTTTTCTTCATGAATAACCCTCCAGACATAGCATCCAATGAACCTCTAGTTGTAGGATTTAGTCCATTATAAGATGTTTGCATTAAAAGTTCAGCGGGCAATTGGTGGTGTGGGCATAAACATTGAAGTTCTTTAAAACGTTCCCAAGCCTCATAAAGAGTTTCATTATCATTTTGAGAAAAAGATGTTAACTCTTTAATGACTCTTGCGGTTTTTGCTAAAGGGAAAAATTTTGATAAAAATGCTTGGGCTAATTGCTCCCAAGTCTCAATTGATGCGGCTGGCATAGAAGTTAACCATTCTTTGGCTCGATCCTTCAAAGTAAAAGGAAAAAGGCGAAGTTTGATCGCTTCCACAGTCACATTTGTAATTTTAAAAGTGTCACAAATTTCTAAGAAATTTGTCAAATGGGTGTTAGGATTTTCGTTAGGTAACCCGTAAAACGTTACATTATTTTGCAACATATTAAGCAACGCAGGCTTAATTTCAAATTGATTTGCATTGATTTGGGGTCTAACTATACTGTTTGTTACACCAGCCACTCCTGGCCTAGCGTAATCCATAAGTGTGGCCATAACTTCTGGCTCGGTAATTTTAGTTTTTTTATTGGGGTTTGGTTTGTCTTTTTCTTTTCTTTCTTGTTCTTTTTAAGGGTTCTTTCAATTTCTGGGTCAATAGGATCTGGTGACGTGCCCGAACTTCGAGAACTGCGCATGAACTTGAAATTTCGCACGAACCGAAACTACCTACAAAACAGAATTTGAAAAATAAATATGTTAGTAATTGAAAATAATTAAAAATATAAAAGTTTGAATAAGTATGAATAAACCTAGATTCGTAATAAAACACGAAAAATTTAAAATTTTGTCAAAACTTTTGGCGTATCCCCGGCAACGGCGCCAAAAACTTGTTGAGCGATTTCCGCAAGTGCACGGTATACGCTTGTAGTAATAAAAGATATCGATCCCACAGGGAACGCTTTTTTAACAAAAACTTATTTTGAATCGGTTAAATTTACTTTTAGGTTTATGATATGGAAAAATCGTTTAATCGGTTTTGGTTTTGAAATTGCTAGAATGAGAATTAGATTAGAATATGAAGATGTTAGAAAATATCTGAGTAAAAATGAATTTACAAAACAGGAACGTTTTAGTGCTTTAGAAAAGTAAACAGGTATATTTGTTTGCATTAAGCAAAGAAACAACTTTAAACTTTGTACGAATTATAAAGATGAAATAAATGATGGAACCTCTAATTAATTGGCTTTGAACGTGACAAAACCCTTATCCGGGATAATTGCCCTTAACCAAATTAAAACTCTACCGAGATAATAATTTGCCTAAGTGTTCAACAAAGTTTCCTTGTAAAGATTTTGGATTAAATACGTTTTAATGAAAACACCAACATCAATCCACTTCGGCTCATTTACCAAAGTGCTGCATAAGAATCTATCGAATAGAATGGACTTTATTAGATGAAATATAAATTGATACAAGTTTACAGAGAACATGGAGCATTGAATTCTTCGACGGCGTGCAAGTGAACGGGTTGTCAATCCTTTCCTTGGGTTTCGTTCGAGTTTGTCAGGCTCAGGGGCGTACATCACCATACGCGGGGCGTATCATAGGATTTCTGCACAAAATAATGTTCCTCCATGCTTGCACCTTGTGGAATTACAATCTTGTCCCTAGCTTGATCTATAAATAAGAGTGTCTAACACTCATTTGAGAAACCATATATTAGAGAGAGCAAAAACTATACTTGTTTTGATAGTTTAGATTTGTTTTTAGGCTTTGTGTAACTAAACTCTTCCATCTCGAGAGCTTGTCCGTTGCTCCCGGCATTTCATCAAAGTCCCGCTCCATCTTCGCACACCAAGCTCGAGAGCTCCACCATTCAAGTCCTTAGAGACGACTTTTGAGTCCGGTTAGCTAGTTCCGAGGGTGGATTCTTCCCTTTACACTTGCTAATTAGCTTGATCTCATCCTATGTACTAGGCTTGTTTGTAATCCATATTTACACTTTCCATATTTATAATTTATGATTCATAATCTTCTTTTCTATATATGTGTTGATGTTTGTTACTTGTTTTGATATTTATAATTGATTGTTGTGTAGGAGAACGCGATTTCCGACGCCATTCAGGTTATTTTTAGGGATTCATATAGGTGTTGCCTTACCGGAAGTGACAAACCGGAAACCGTAGGAATTGACAAACCACGGAACTTATGGGCCCTAATTTCTGGTCCCAAGCATTAGACACGCCTTGACTAGGAACCACGTAGTCTAAGTACCTCACGGGTCGGTTTCTCTACACATAGTCGTCTTTGCATGAGCAAACCATCAACCGTATAAACATTAGAAGTCATTATTTGTCATAATTATAACTTATCGCATTCATATCACTCCATAGAGTTTCGTTATATAAATTCGCCTCACACGTAGTTAGGAGTAGTTTGTAGTTGTGTCTCACACCAACCTCAAAGTATTCACCGCTTAAATAACGTATAAAACTGAGTCATTTAATACTTGCAATTATAAATCCCGTGGATTCGATACCCGGTCTTAACCGGATTATTACTTGATACGACGGGGTACACTTGCCTCTAAGTAGTGACGTCTAGTAGATACAAATCACTTAGAAAGACCACATCCATAGTCATAGCGCACGTATCATAATACACATTTTGTCGTAGAAAACACTACGCTAGACGACACACATCATGGAGTGGGGAGTGTTATGGATAATGTCATGAAACACAATTAATTCTAGTTCAATAACCGATTAATTGTTAGGAATATCTTCGAGATATCATAATAAATGTCAACCAACTTATTCCAAGTGCAAGATATTGGAAATGGCTAATTAATATTTACTACGAAAAATGGGTCTCTAATTTCAACGATCAATCGGTTATTAATGATTAACAATTTGCCAATTATTAGAAATATCTTCGAAGTGTCATAGCAAATATCGATCAACCCGTTTTGAGTGAGGCGCTTAAACTGGTCAATTAAGACTTATTATGAAAAGTCGATCCCTAACTTTAATAATCGACTTATCATTAATCCGATTTAACAAAAATAACATTTGAAATGACGAATTTAATCGCTTATTGTCTTATCTTTTATTCATTTTTGCTAAGCTATAAAAATGAACATAAAAAAAAAGTCAACATTCAATTAAATCGCATCATTTCATCAAATTATTTATTAACTCACTAGAATCCATAAGTTCCTTTTATTCTAGGAAAATAATTTTTCATGTTTTTGGATATTTTTATAAGAAAACCTTGCTCTTTTTTGGGTTAATTTATGTTTTAATTCATCCAAATGCATCTAGATGTGCTTCCAACCCATACGAGAGTATATACTAATACTAGATTCAAACAAACACATAATGGAAGGAATGGAACACAAATGGACAACCCAAAACCATGAAAATAAGGTTCTGAAGCAATAACTAATCGCCTATAGTGCACATGCAATTGTCTGTTGTCCTCCAAAAACATCCATAGCCTCAGATCTAATGTTATTTGTCACCCAAATGTCATTTTCACTACTCAAACCACTAAAACACACATTTGGACGCTTTTTGCATACTTGTGCCATTCATTTCAACCACAATTATGTATTTACAACATAAACAAGTTTGAAAAAGACCTTTAAGAATGTGAAAACCTTAAAGGTAGCTACTTGACCAAGCTTTAACGTCAAACTTTAATGAGAGTAACATTTTAACTAACTTTAATCACCAAAACACGATAAAGATTGATACTTTAAATCTTTGAGGCCATAAATATGCCAAAATTAGATAAAAACAATGTTTTGGAAAGTAAACAACTTGGATCCGTGCTTTTTTAACTTGCTAAAACACCCTATAACCCAAGTTCTACTTTCATCCACTGAAGTTCATATACCGGGCTTGTTTTGGAGGGATTCAGATAGTCGAAAGGGAAGGAAACTAGCTAAGACACATCAGAATATCCAATCTCCTATGATTGATAGAAGATCGACTTTGGGTTTCCAGAACAAACAGAACATCGGTTATAACCTTAGGCGATTGATTATTCTTTGCAGAAAACCACACCTTTGACAAAACTTACGAAATAACTAAACGAAATCGCTACAAAGGATGAAATTTTATATACACCTCAATTTGTTACCTTTGAAATGGGCCTCTATAGTATATGAGTCCGATGAAGTGATTCTCTACCCGGAACACATGGCAAAACTCCTTGAACACCTCCAAAAAGCCCCAAACCAAGTTCTTTCCTTTGTATTTCACTGATAATCTAACCCATATCCATTTTCCTCAAAGGTTGCATAAGGAGAAGCTCGACAAACAATATTCTAAATTCCTTGAAATTTTCATAAAAAATCACATCAATACTCCATTCGTCGAGGCGTTGGAAAATATGCATATCTATGCAAAGTTTTTGAAAGAGATTTTGTCTAAAAAGAGAAAGTTAGAGGACCATGAGACAGTCAAATTAACCAAAGGGTTCTCTACTATATTACTTAATAAAGTACAAACTAAAAAAAGATCCAGGTAGTTTTAGTATTCCATGCACTATTAGGAGTGCCCAATTTGATAAGGCATTATAAGATTTCGGAGCAAGTATTAACTTAATGCTTTTATCTATTTCCAGGAAAAGGGCCTAGCAAAGCCAAAACCAACATCAGTTTCTCTACAACTCACCGACCGTTCCATTACATATCCAAAGTGTGGTGGAAGATTTGTTACTTAAAGTAGATAAATTTATTTTTCCTGCTGATTTCGTCATCCTAGACATGGAAGAGGACGAGAAGGTGCCCATCATCCTTGGGCGACCCTATTCTTGCAACTGGACATACACTTATTAATGTCCAACAAGGCAAATTAATTCTCCGGTTGCAAGATGAGGAAGTCATATTTAATGTATTCAAAACTCTAAAATGTCCCGATGATAATGAAACTTGTAATTTTCTAGACTCCATTGATTATATTATTGAAACACCTTTCCACACGATTTTGATTTGACAAAATCATTTAAGTTAATCCATGATTAAAGGACAATTAAATTTAAGTACTTTGATTTAATTGTACTAATACGTTTGTTCAATGTTGAGCATAAATATAAATATAAATAGAAATAAAAAGTAAGACAGGACAAAGCCAGTATAAGATCACAGCACAAGCTGAGTAGAGTGGAACTCATCATAACAGAAGATAAGTCATCTTCGGAATAGAAGCTTAGAGATCAAGAAGCTGAGTGGAGCGAAACTCAGTATCAAGAATAGAAGCGTCTTCGAACTAAGTTCTTGCAGAACGAAGCTGACCATGGAAGCTGAGTAAAAGAGAACTCAGTATTTGGATTAACAACAATCAGAAGCCAACGAATAACAAAGTCATGCCGAGTGATCTTCAGGACAACACCAAACTTCCGTTAGCTAAAAGACAAGTCCGACAACTGTCTGAACCAATAATAGGAACCTCGAAATTACGCACAAAAATGATTTCGAGATGCATAGGTCAAAGGTCCGTTAGCTAAAAGACGAAACCTGTACAAGAAGACAAAACTGCAAGAAAAGGACAAGCCTGGCACCTGAGGAAATCAGACGACAGGATTGGCCTGCAAACCTGAAGCTGACCAGAGCCTTATCTCCCAAAAGAGCCGTTTTGGATTCAACGGGCAAATCAAATTCAAATGATTTGATCTTCAGATTGCAACTATAAAGAGACAAGTAAACCTCTTGGATCATTGCCGATTCATAGAAAATACAAGTGAGAAAAATACAAGCAAAAAGCACATCAAAACAAAAGAGATCTTACACCAACTTTTCTATTCTGTGTAAAAGCTAAAGTGATCTTGTAATCATCTAAAGTGTTCTTCATTCGAAAAGAACAATTTGTATCAATTGTAAATTGAGAGTGTTGTGCTGAGTGTTTGTTTGTAAATACTCAGTGGTAGAGAAACCTAAGTGTTCAGTTATAACACTTAGTAGGAGTTGAGTAGACGAATAGAGGAAGGTACTCTTGCATATTCAACTGCCTTGTAAACGGTTTGTGCTCTACCTTTAAAGAGCTCAGTATTGGATTTCAAAAGCCCGGAGGGACTCTGGGGACTGGACGTAGGCGGAGAGGCCGAACCAGGATAAATTGTGCTGAGTAATCTCTAACTCTCTCAATATATATATATCTGTATGTGTTGCTTGTTATATTTACTCAGCATACAAATTGTCTAAATTGATATTGAGTAAATAAGAGTGCTGAGTTGGAAGCTGACCACAAAAGTGTCAATTCCCAACTCATATGTAAAATAGCTCTAGTCAATATCTGGCTAAAGCTATCTTACGCTACAATCGGCTGTGCTGACCAAAGCTGAGTTGACAAACTTAAGAAAATATATTAAGTCAGCTTAATTAAAATCGAAAAAGTTACATTAGTTCCTACCCCCCTGGAACTAATCACACGGGACCAACAAGTGGTATCAGAGCCCAATAGCTCACTATTCAAAGATTTAACAATCTTGAGCTGATCCCGATAAATGGCCGAGAACAGGACTCGTTTCCTTCCCGGGAACCAAACAACACAGATACTCCCAGAGGGATTATCAATTAGTCAGCCTCCCCTATTCTTTGGATCTAATTATGCATTCTGGAAGAATAGGATGGAGAACTTTATTCAAGCCACAAACATGAGTGCATGGCTTGCAATAGTTCAAGGCCCATATGTGCCATATAAAACTGTTAACAATGAGAAAGTTGTTAAGAGTGAAACTGAGTGGTCAAAAGATGACCTTAAAAAATTACAAAACAATGCTTCGGCTATCAATATGCTTCACTGTTCGTTAGATGCTGCAGAATACAATAAGATTTCAGGTTGCGAGTCAGCACAGGAGATTTGGAAGAAGCTTGAAGTAACCTACGAAGGTACAAGCAAGGTCAAAGAGTCAAAGGTGAACCAACATATGAGGTTATACGAGCTGTTCGAGATGAACGACGATGAGGACATCTCAGGAATGAACGCCAGATTCACCAACATCATAAATGAGCTAAAGAGGCTCGGCAAGAACTTCACTGAAGAAGAGCAGGTGAAGAAAATTCTGAGAAGCTTACCTAAGAGCTGGCAAGCTAAGAAAACTGCCGGAGAAAAGGCTCAAGACTTGACCACATATAAATATGACGAGCTGATCGGATCTCTGCTGACTCATGAGATCTCTATGAAAAATTTCGAAGCAAAAGAAAAGTCAGAAGAAAAGAAACAAAAATCACTTGTCATGAAAGCTGACTCAACCGAAGCTGACTCATCGGACGATGAGGAAATGGCCATGTTCACAAGGAAGATGAAGAAGCTGTTCAGAAAAAATGAAAAGAACAGCAAAAGGCCATTCAGAAGAAGCGACAGGTACAAAGCTGAGTCCAGTGACAAATACAAAAAGGACAGCTCCAAATCTGTCACATGCTTTGAGTGCCATCAAACTGGGCACATTAAGTCAAGCTGCCCTAATCTAAAGAAAGACAAGAAGGGAAGCAAAAAGGCAATGGTGGCCACATGGAGTGACAGCGACGACTCAACATCGTCAGAAGCTGAAGCCACTGAGTCGACAAACATATGCTTCATAGCCGACGACGCTGCTGACCACACTCGATCTGAGCAAGCTGACCTCTCTGAAGAATCTGAATAGGAGGAATACTCAAATGAGGTAACATCTATACACTTGCTTAGAAATGAAATGATTAACGCCCTAAGTGACTTATATACACTGACTAAAAAGTGTAATAAGAAAATAAAAGCACTCAGCAGGCGGTGTGACGAGATTGAAGAGGTCAAACTTAGTGACCTTCGATATCTTCTCCAAGACAACTCAGCTTTGCATAACAATATGGAAATTATGCATAAGTATGTCTCGGAGGTCCAATCAGATTCAAAGAAACTGAGAAAGATATCACAAATCTTCAGAGCCAAACTAAAGGCTCAAACAAAAATAAATCACATGCTGAGTACCCAGGTACTAGTCAGCATAAACAATTCACTCAATGTGACTGTTGTGGAAAAAGGGGACACACAAGAGATGTGTGTTGGTATAACATGCAGATTGTCCAATGTGACTTCTGCGGAAAGAAAGGACATACCACTAAGGTATGTTGGCATGCTCAGCACAATGGTGCTGACCAAAAACAAAGTCACCCCAAGAGGGTAACATTCTGTGACTTCTATGGTAAAGTTGGTCACACAATAAAAGTTTGACGTCACAAGTTAAAACATGACTTTGCACTTGTTTATGCTAACAAACGAGGACCCAAAAAGAATTGGGTACCTAAAGATGAATGATTCAAAATGCAGGTGAGCATGAGGTGCGTGGAGAAGTCAAAACTGTGGTATATTGACAGCGCATGCTCGAGGCATATGACTGGTGATGAAACTCAGTTCATCACACTTGAGCTTAAACGAGGTGGAAACGTAAGCTTTGGAGACAATAAGAAGGGTAAGATAGTAGGATCAGGTACTATCGGAGGTAACCCCACCATTGAGTCAGTCTCCTTAGTTAAGGGTCTCAAATATAACCTATTGAGCGTAGCTCAGCTTTGTGATAGCGGTAGACAGGTTATATTTGATGCTACTCAGTGTCAGATACTCGAGGGAAAAACAAACAAATTGATTTTAACTGCCCCTCGTGTTGACAATGTATATATGTTGAGTTTAGAAAAACAATTTTCCAAAAATATATGCTTAATGTCTAAAGAGGATAACTCCTGGCTATGGCATAGGAGACTTGGTCATGTAAGCATGGACCTCCTAGCCAAATTAGCTAGAAAGCAACTAGTTGAGGGATTACCCAAATTGAAATTTGAAAAAGATCAATTATGTAATGCTTGTCAGCAAGGGAAACAAACAAAAAAGTCTTTTCAAAGTAAAAACATTGTCTCAACCAAGAGACCATTGGAATTACTACACTTGGACCTTTTCGGACCTGTTCAGCCACTCAGCTTGGGCGGTAAGAAATTCTCCTTAGTCATTGTAGATGATTTCTCTCGGTATACTTGGATCATCTTGCTGAGTAGCAAGGATGAAACATTTGAGATGTTCACCACATTGATTAAAAAGTTTGAAAATGACAAAGACCTAAAAGTAGCTCATATTAGAAGCGACAATGGTGGAGAATTAAAAAACCAACAGTTTGACAAATTTTGTGAAGCTGGTGGTATTGACCACAATTTCTCTGCTCCTAGAACGCCTCAACAAAATGGGGTCATTGAAAGGAAGAACAGAACAATTGTCAAAATTGCTAGGACTATGCTGAGTGAAAATAGGCTTCCAAAGTATTTCTGGGGTGAAGCTGCCCACACAGTATGCTACATACTCAATAGGGCTTTAGTTAGACCTATTCTTAAGAAAACCCCATACGAACTTTGGAAAGGACGAAAGCCCAACATTGGCTACTTTCGTGCCTTTGGGTGTAAATGTTTTATACTCAATACAAAAGATAACCTTGCAAAATTTGATGCTAAAGCTGACGAAGCGATCTTTTTAGGGTACTCAACTAACAGTAAAGCATATAGAGTATATAATAAACGAACTCAAATTGTTGAAGAGTCTGTCCATATAGAGTTCGATGAAACTGACCCTGCAGGAAAGACAACTCAGTCTGCCGAAGATGAACCAAGCTCAGCTTCCGCTGACCAAACAGGAGCTACTGAGTCACCAGTACAAGGGCTGACCAAAGGTAAACACGAACCCGAAATCACCTTTGCTGACCAATCTATTCCTGCAGATGTTGTAGAAACACCTATTCCAGACAACTCAACATTACCCAAAGAAATAAAAATCCCAAGAGGACATTCGGAGAAGTCCATTCTTGATGTTGCTGACAACAAGCTGATGACGAGAGATCAGCTTAGAAAATATCTCAGCAATGTCACATTCGTCTCTGTACATGAGCCAAAGAACTTTGCTGATGCTGAGCACGATGAATATTGGATCAATGCTATGCAAGAAGAGCTTGATCAATTCACAAGAAATGAGGTATGGGATTTAGTACCAAAACCTAGGAATCAAAAAACCATAGGAACTAAGTGGGTCTTTAGAAATAAACTAGATGAGCAAGGCAACGTAGTTAGAAATAAAGCCCGACTTGTAGCCCAAGGCTATAATCAGCAAGAGGGCATAGACTACGGAGAAACTTTTGCACCCGTTGCTAGGTTAGAGGCTATACGTATACTGTGTGCATATGCTAGCTATATGAATTTTAAGTTATATCAAATGGATGTTAAAAGTGCTTTTCTTAATGGCTTTATAAACGAAGAGGTATATGTTAGCCAGCCTCCAGGGTTTGAAGATCCAAAATTTCCAAACCACGTTTATAAACTCAAGAAGGCCTTATATGGCCTAAAGCAAGCACCACGTGCTTGGTATGAGAGGTTGACCAACTTCCTGGTGACCAGGAATTATGTCAGAGACAAAGCTGACACAACCTTGTTCATTAAGAAAAAGGGTAAACATACCATGCTGGCACAAATTTATGTAGACGATATAATCTTTGGTGCTACTGACGAATCTTTGTGCAAAGAGTTTAGTAAACAGATGCAAACTGAGTTCGAGATGTCCATGATGGGTGAACTCAACTTCTTCCTTGGACTTCAAATCAAGCAAGGTAAGAACGACATTTTCATTAGTCAGTCCAAGTACGCCAAAGAAATGCTAAAGAAATTCGATATGGAAGATTGTAAACCCATATCAACCCCAATGGGTACTGATACTGTCCTATGCAAAGATGAGAAAGGTAAATCTGTAGATAGCAAGCTGTATCGAGATATGATTGGCTCTCTACTTTACCTTACCGCTAGTAGACCTGACATTCAGTACTCAGTATGTTATTGTGCAAGATATCAAGCTGACCCTAGGGAATCTCACCTTGTAGCTGTAAAAAGAATCTTTAGATATTTGTAGAGCTCAGTTAATGCAGGTTTATGGTATCCAACCTCAAATGACTTCACACTCATTGGATACACTGATGCTGACTATGGATGAGATAAGCTTGAACGTAAAAGTACTTCGGGAGGATGTCACTTCCTTGGAAGCTGTGTGGTATCTTGGTTCAGCAAGAAGCAGTCATCTGTTGCCCTGTCTACAACTGAAGCTGAGTACGTAGCTGCTGGAAGCTGTGTTGCACAAGTCCTATGGATTAAGCAACAGCTTGAGGATTATGGAGTTAAAATAGAAACAATTGAAGTCAAATGCGATAACAAAAGCGCCATTGACCTATCTAAAAATCCAATCCAACACAGCAGGATGAAGCATGTCAGCATAAGGCATCACTTCATTAGAGATCATGTACTTAAGGGTGAGATCAAGCTGACCTACGTTCCAACAGATGAACAACTTGCGGATATCTTCACCAAGCCTTTGGCTCGTGAACAATTCAACATACTAAGGGAAGCTATCGGTATGTCTAATCCTCTTCAATAATACTATGTGCTTAATTGAATGATGAGTGATTACCATGCTGAGTGACTATGTGCTAAATTACTAACTTCTACATGCTGAGCTTAATATGCGTTATAGAAAATCACTCTATACTGAGCAAGACATACATGCTGAGTGATTATTTAAGGCTGAGTTACTAAAGCAATATGAAAAACTCTCTACGAAAAAAAAACTATGCACTCAGTACCACAAAACGTTCTGTATTCTAACAAACTGAGTAAAATTCACCTGCCCAATTAATGCTAACACACGTGCCATAAATAGCCACCTAGGGTAACGTAATCGTAATAATGTAAACGCGCCGAACATGTCATAAATGCCAGGATCTTTGTCGATTGATCATCTCGGGGTAAAACAGCTAGTTCAATGAATAGGATCAATTCGAACTTCTATAAATAGTGGAAGAATTCCCACTTATCTCTCTCTACGCTTGAAATTTCTGGAAATCAATCTCTTTCTCTCTCAAAATCCCAAACCTCTCAAAGATTTCTAAGAATCATGTCTAAGAACTCACAAAACCTCTCCGGTGCTGGTTCCGACAAAAACCACTCCGATGAAAATCCTAAATCTTAAGAACCTGGTCAGCATGACCAAACTCCGAACAAAAGCTCTCATGCTGACTTGGCTGCTTCATCAAAAAGGAAACAAAAGCAGGATAAGGGAAAGAAACCATTGGAACGTACCTACTCCCTAGTTTACAGCAGTGTAAGGGGATACAAAGTTGACCACTCCCGCTGGTTCTCGAAGGGATTTGTGGAAGCCGAGCAACCCTTCTGTGAATGGATCTCAAAGAACGGCTGGACCGAGCTGTTCTTGTTTCGAGAAGCCACCTACCCAGAGTTAGTAAAGGAGTTCTACACTAACCTAAGAGCCGCTGACGACAACCGGGACTACATGGTCACCAAGGTTCAAGGAAAAGATATCTTCGTCAATCCTTCTTACCTTGCCTCACTGCTAAAATTAAAAAATGAAGGAGCCAAACTTAGAAAATCAGGTGACCAGGACAAAATTGATTATCCCGCTAGTTTTTGCAAACCTGCCGGTCATATCGGGGAAATCTCTAGCACATCCATGGGCCAGAATCAGAAGATGGCCCACTATATACTGACCAACTTCCTCTTCCCAAAAATCAATGCTGCTTCTTGAGCATCCAACTTCGAGCAATGCTTTATATGGCACATGCTAACCTATCATCCGATCAACATGCCGATCTTTCTCATCGGTGGTTTCCAGCGAAGTATGGGTACCCTTAGATTAGGCTCTCTAATCACCAGGATCCTCAAAGACCACCAAGTAAGCTTAGTGGAGGAAATTAATGTCTGGGGCACAGAGATCACAACTGCTGTATTATTTGGTCTTGCCTTCAATCAACCAATAGGGCCTAAGAAAGGAAAAGGAGCCGCAATTGAAGGTCAAGATCTGCAAAAAGAGAAGAAACATGCTAACCGCACTCGGCAGGATAAAAAGAGGAAAGCTGACCATGCAGCTAAAGACATTAACACAGTTCCAAAGAAGCTGAAAATTGTGTCAAGGGGAAAGAAGGCTGAAGCTAAGCGAAGTCAGGAAGAACCTAAGTCAGCTGAGAAAAGAAAAAGGCAAGCTGAGCCTGAAGAAGAAAGTGAAGAGACTCCAGATCAACCTCTGCTGAAGAAGAAGAAGAATTCTGGTTTGCAACCTATTGAAGCTGCTCCTCTTAACCTGATAGTAACTCCTGACTCCTATTTTGTGAGAAGTCAAGGCATTGATCTTGAAAGACCACCCACTGACCAAGAGGAAGAAAGAATTTGAAAATCTCGGGGGACAGGTTGATGCTGAGGAGCAAGAAAATGTTGATGTTGAGGAACAAGAACATGTTGAGCAAACTGAGACAGCAAATGTTGAGCAACATGAGGAAGTGGATGATGAGCCAACAATAGGTGCTGAGCATGAACAGATAGTCAATACTGAGATGGTTGACAAGCAAGCTGAGCCCACAACAAAGGAACATGCTGACCTGGGGGCACATTCACTTTCTGACTCTCTTGACTCTATTCAAGCTGACCCCTCTCCTCCTAAGGCTAAGAAATTGAGAAGGCTTAAGAAAAACGATCAGAATTCGCCAATCATTGATCTTTTGGGCGATTCTCCTCTGCGGGATCCCATTACTGAGCTATCGGATATGCAGTTCCAGTTCTTCTCGAATCCCACTGAGCCTTCTCCAACGGAACTTCAGAAAAATCAAGCCTCTGTTACTCATCCTGAGGAACACGCCAAGTCTCCGGAAAATCCAATTCCTGCCGAGCAAGAGCTCGAAGTCCAAGCTGCTCCAAGTAAAAAGCATGCTAAGGAAAACCCTGCTCAGCCTGAGTTAACTCCCCCCTCACTAACTCAAACAAACACTGAGCAGGTCAACATCTGTGATGATCCACCTCCTTCCCATCTAATATCGCAGTCAGTTCCTGCGGCTAATCAAAGTCCAGTTGTTACCTAAGCTGGCCTCTCTGCTTCCACCAGATTTCCGGCAACTGAGTCAATTCCTGAAACAACATATGCCTATCTTCATGCTACTGAGTCCGGACGTCACATTATTGACTCCGCTCAAACCATTCTTCAGGATTTGAATACTTCTCATGCCGATGCTGCTAGGTTTGCTAATATTGAGTCACCCCAAATCTCATCTATCACTCAGCTCCTCAATGAGATCAAGGGTCTCAAAGATTTGGTAAGTGTAATGGGAATGGTCCAAACACAACAACCCAAGCAAGAATCCATCGTCAAGATGGCCGAACTGCAGTTAATGATGGTGAATCACTTGAATTCCCTTCAAGGCCAAATTAATACTCTTTCCGCGGTCAACACGGGCTATGCTACTTCTGCTGAGTTGAATCAACATTTTACCAAATTGAATTCTGAGCTGACCGGCACTCGCGAGCTAATCTCCTCAACTTCTCAATGTTCGGTCGAACAAATAAGCGAAGCTGTCCATCTACTCAACTTAAGTAAAGAGGAAATGGAAACTGATCAACTCAAGACCAATGAACTATTGCAATACTCTCGGGCAACTTACAAACATGTGCGTCACATAAACGCTCAACGTCAGTTTTATGATTCGGGTCTGCTTAAAATGTACTATCAAGCCTATGCCCAACTGACCGACACAATCACATGGCTTAGAAAATCCTAGGAGTATATACTCAGCATGTTCAGTGCGTCCATCCGCATTCCTCACGATACCTTAGACGATGGTATACCTGTTTTTGATGGGTTAAAGGAAAGCACGAAGAGACTTAAGGCTTATTCAGTCAGATTAACTCGTGCTGCTCTCAATGACACTTTTGTTCCTCCTCCGCCAGATGGTGGCAAAACGGGGGAGAAAGAACAAGCTGATAGAACTCAGCATGCATGGGAAGCATCCGGTAGTCAGCAACAAAAAGGAAAAGGCAAAATCAATACTGCCCATGTCCAAATCAATAGGAAGAAGTAGTTTAGCTAGGTTGCTAACTTTTATTCTTGACTTGTATTGTGAATTTTGTCTTGCTGACTATCTATATATTATGCATCTTTTTATTCCAAACTGATTAATTGTATGCGATGCTCACTTACATTTTGTGCTTTATGCTGATCCATCTTAATTAATCTTAATTGAACAAACAAACAAAAGAAAAAAGAAATAAACTCAATCCACATTAGACTTGATACATCTACTCTGAAAAAGGTTTTCCCATAAAACTAATCATGTATCAAAATTGAGTTAGAACACATTGACCTCTTCTGAAAAGCTGACCTAGGCTCATCTGAATTAGATCTTGGAAGGTCTAGAATTGAACTAAGTCAGTATAAGCATGCCTTAATTTTACTCAATTGAATCTTAGAAGGTTTAGAGTTAAGTTAAGCCAATAGATACAACCCTTACGGGGGAGTAATTTCAGAAGTAATAAAAAGAATTTCAATCATGGGGAATCTCAATGCTGAGTTCCATCAATTAAATATTTTGCCAACATCAAAATGGGAGAGTTTGTTGAAACACATTTCCACACGATTTTGATTTGACAAAATCATTTAAGTTAATCCATGATTAAGGGACAATTAAATTTAAGTGCTTTGATTTAATTGTACTAATATGTTTGTTCAATGTTGAGCATAAATATAAATATAAATAGAAATAAAAAGTAAAATAGGACAAAGCCAGCATAAGATCACAGCACAAGCTGAGTAGAGTGGAACTCAGCATAACAGAAGATAAGTCATCTTCGGAGCAGAAGCTTAGAGATCAATGTATCTTCAAATTCGAACAATATCAATATGAAAAACATGCTCCAAAATGACGGAAAGCAGTACCCTAGATTTCTGTTTAGGGCACTTGATACATATCTTTCATTTGGATAGCATGCAAGTAGGTCATGTGATGATCTAAGACAAAAGGATTAGATTGCATGAACTTTGTGGAGTTAGTGTCTTGTAAATCATATATCATTCATTAGTTTATATTTTTATTAAGTTTATGTTAAGGCTAATTGTATAAATGTTATGTGACATTAGGGGGGCAAGGTGCAACTGAACGCACACCCGATTTTAGCTGAGTGGAGCGAAACTCAGTATCAAGAATAGAAGAGTCTTCGAACTAAGTTCTTGCAGAATGAAGCTGACCATGGAAGCTGAGTAAAAGAGAACTCAGTATCTGGATTAACAACAATTAGAAGCCAACGAATAACAAAGTCATGCCGAGCGATCTTCAGGACAGCACCAAACTTCCGTTAGCTAAAAGATAAGTCCGACAACTGTCTGAACCAATAATAGGAACCTCGGAATTACGCACAAAAATGATTTCGAGATGCATGGGTCAAACGTCCGTTAGCTAAAAGACGAAACCTGTACAAGAAGACAAAACTGTAAGAAAAGGACAAGCCTGGCACCTGAGGAAGTCAGACGACATGATTGACTTGCAAACCTGAAGCTGACTAGAGCATTGTCTCCCAAAAGAGCCGTTTTGGATTCAACGGGCAAATCAAATTCAAATGATTTGATCTTCAGATTGCAATTATAAAGAGACAAGCAAACCTCTTGGATCATTGCCGATTCATAGAAAATACAAGTGAGAAATATACAAGCAAAAAGCACATCAAAACAAAAGAGATCTTACACCAACTTTTCTATTCTGTGTAAAAGCTAGAGTGATCTTGTAATCATCTAAAGTGTTCTTCATTCGAAAAGAACAATTTGTATCAATTGTAAATTGATAGTGTTGTGCTGAGTGTTTGGTTGTAAATACTCAGTGGTAGAGAAACCTAAGTGTTCGATTATAGCACTTAGTAGGAGTTGAGTAGGCGAATAGAGGAAGGTACTCTTGCATATTCAACTGCCTTGTAAACGGTTTGTGCTCTACCTTTAAAGAGCTCAGTATTGGATTTCAAAAGCCCGGAGGGACTCTGGGGACTGGACGTAGGCGGAGAGGCCGAACCAGGATAAGTCGTGCTGAGTAATCTCTAACTCTCTCAATATATATATATATATATATATATATATATATATATATATATATATATATCTGTATGTGTTGCTTGTTATATTTACTCAGCATACAAATTGTCTAAATTGATATTGAGTAAATAAGAGTGTTGAGTTGGAAGCTGACCACAAAAGTGTCAATTCCCAACTCATATGTAAAATAGCTCTAGTCAATATCTGGCTAAAGCTATCTTACGCTACAATCGGCCGTGCTGACCAAAGCTGAGTTGACAAACTTAAGAAAATATATTAAGTCAGCTTAATTAAAATCGAAAAAGTTACATTAGTTCCTAACCCCCCCCCCCTTTGGAACTAATCACACGGGACCAACATATATTACTAGGAATGTTTTTCAAGCAGGAGCATTAGAGGAGCTAGTTTCATATCCAGCTCATTGAGTTAAGGAACTTGCTTAACAAGCAGGTCTGTCTGACCAGGAATCAATTCCAACTGAGAAGAGCATGATGGCAGAGAAAGGATCCAATTCCTCACATAGAGGCATCTGAAATAGTTTGGGTTTGACATGATGAACCATTGGAGAAAAACAAGCAACCTAAGCATAAGCCATCAATAGAAAAGCCTCCAATTCTTAACCATATTTTTTCATAGAACCTTCATCTTCCTTACCAGTGATCATTTTTGCTAATTTGACAAGTGAGATGGGATCTCAACTTATGGAGGTCTTAAAGGAGCACAAACATGGAATTAGTTGGTAAATCTCGGACATCCAAGGTATTTATGAAGGAAACGTATATAACTTCACTCCAAATGAATTCTAACGACCCTGAGGTGTGGAAAGAAGAAAAGGAACATCAAAGCTTTGTAGTAGAGCTCATAACAATGGTGAAATGGGATGTATTAGAAACTCTTAAAATAAACATCAAAGCTTCTACATGTTCCTCAGAGGATGTCATCAAGCCTTATTAGAGGTTGTGACTCATACTCTAGACGTATATCCTGACGGAACCACTGAGATAAAAGAAAAGAAACCATGGGCCTGAAACATAAAAGGCCATTAATGCAGAGGTTGATAAGCTAATTAATTACGACCATGTATAAATGACACACTATGCTTCGTATTTATCACATGTGTTGTAAGTTAAAAAGGCCAACGACAAGTGGCAGATATGTGTTGATTTCATTGACCTCAATAAGGCTTTCCTAAAGGATTTGTATCCACTTCCCTATATTTAGCCATGTTGGTAGACTTTACAACTTGATACACTATTTATTCAATGTTAGACGTGGTGGCTATATTCCATTAGATCCCAATGTTCAAAAGAGATAAGGAGAAAACCAGTTCCATCATTCCTAAGGGAAATTATTGCTATAAAGTCATGTGATTCGACCTAAAGAATTCAGGCGCTATATATGAGAGGATGGTAAATAAAATATTCAAGGATCTCATCGCGTATAAAATTGAAGTTTACATGGAAGACATGATTATCAAAAGTAAAATCATGGAAGAGTATGCTTCAGAACTAGGGCTATAATCGAACCGAGCCAAGCTTTGGTCTGCTCAAGCTCTGCTCACTATAAAATTAAGGAGCTCGAGCCCGAGCCGAGCTTTGGCTTGCTCAACCTCGGCTCAGCTCATTAGAAATAAACAAGCTCGAGCCGAGCTTCGAGCTTGTTTCGAGCCCAAAATCCGATTTGAATTTGGTTCATTAAGAAAATTATCTAACCATGAATTGTTGTGAGTAAATCGTTAATTATATTTATGAAGTTTGCTCGCAAATAGCTCTTTAAATGTGTACATAAACATGATCACAAGCAAAATTCATGAATAAATAAACAAGATGCTTACAAATAGTACGTCTACTACTCATTTATTATATTTGTGAACGAAATCATCTAATAGCAAATAAAACAATATTAAGTTTAGATATTTGTGAACTAACACAAAACTATATAGTTTTCTATAAAACTAAAATTTGTTCATAAATGTTCTAATCGAGCTTCTCGTGAGCTTTGTTCCGCTCAAGCTCGGCTTGTTTATGAACCGAGCCAGTAAATCGTGCTCACGAGCGGTTCGTTTACAAATCGAGCTGAGTCGAGCCGAGATTTTATTGAGCCGACCACCGAGCCGCTCATGAGTGGCTCGGCTCATTTACAGCCTTATTCAGAACTAGAAACAATCTTCCAAATGCTAAGAAAATATGAGCTCAAGCTAAATCATGAAAAATGCACCTTTGGTGTAAGATTCGACAAATTCCTAGGTTTCATGATCTCAGAAAAAGGAATAGAGCCTTGGGCCCCAGCTTTAGGACTTTGCTTTTTTTCCACCACTAACTTTTTTGTCCTTATTAGAGTTCTTCTAGATCTGCTTTTTGGGAACCATGGGATCAGAGTCATTGGAAGAAGATGAATCAACAACTACGTCCCTGGGACAAGAGTTCTTCTTTCTCAAAACTTCTATACAACAAAGGAGAAAAATAAGGAAGTAGTAAAACTTACACATTTCCTAAAGAAATGAAGAATCGAAAGCCATGAAAGAGAAAATGTCTCGACTTAATCTCCATTTTATAGAATTTGCTGGAGGAATGGTGAAACATCATCTTAAATAAAGGATCCATGGTGACTGCGCTTATTGGGACTGGAATATTTTTCTAGTCTATTTACTTCTAGGTTAAGTTTCTAGGGTCACGTATCGCACATCATATAGAGCTAAATATTGGTGAAAATGATGCCTACAAGGGGAACTGCATGCCTCATAGGGATGCCATTAAGGCAACACGACATGACGTCTCACCTACTGAGAAGTGGGAAAGATCGACAATGCAGTGAACACACATCATATCAATAGGGGACATATGAATGGTTAGCATTTATAGAATGTCAAACCATTCCTAAATGTTGCAATAAGGCCTCACAAGTCATAAGACAACCTAAGCTATAAAGAGCTTTAAGAGCCAAAGGGGGCAATCTCATATTGCATAAATACTCTAAGGATACATATGTGTCCTCATCTTAAACTACCAAAGACGCATGAAGTAAGGAGCACCCTTAGATCAGACTATAACCTTCATGACGTGTGGACCAATGAAATACACTCTGAATTCTCTCCAGATTAGAACCCTTGATTCACGCCGAAGATTAAAGAATTACAAGTTGGGCATATTACTAACTTCCTAAATGACGTCCACCATTCAAGGAGCCGACACTTGTCCCCCAAAGAAGCTAGCGTGCCCACCTCACACTCACTGCCAGATTTTCCTTGGCACCCTATAGATATATCTATTTCAATACGAGACCACCATAAAGGTACATATACACACATCTAATGCAACCAGTTGATTTGTGTCTCATCTTAAACCCTGGTAACTTAAGTATCAGAGTGGGGTCATTGGTCGACAGTCCCATCTTAATCATTTTTCTTTCTTACCTCAAACATAAAGAAAATTTCAACTTTCAACAGTAGTAGTAATAGTAACAGAAAAAAGAATTGGCAATATAAGGAATGCAAGTAACCCAGGTATATTACTTAAACTAACAAAAGAAAAACAGCCAGCTAATGAAGTGGGATTTATTTAAATACCAACCAAAATTGAGCAAAAAAGTGAAGTTGTCCTGTATTTTTCAAACACTTTATGATTGTGAAAATATTTACTAATATCTACCAAATTCTGTAAAATAGAAAAAGTGAATTGTCTCTTTGCATGCATGTAGGTTGGTTTTCAGTCTTCCATATCAATTTGGAGTTTTTCTTATTTACTTACCTAATTTTTCGTCTTAACTTGAACATCTAGTTAATATGTAAATACAGTTTTCTCCAAAGTCTACATAAAAGTTTTATTCTTTTACATTGATTCATTTTATTCAAACCCTCCAAATGCCCTATTTAAATAAACCTCATTGCCAAAAAAGATTGATCAAAACAAGGAATCAATTAACCCTTTGGTTCCAGAACTTCCTCCAGATGATTGACAATGAATTGATTTCTGTAAACGTAACTCTAACCCTATTCGCATAAACTTCCTTTGTAACAAATCCTAATATATATACAACTCTATCATAATCTAGTTCATATTTTTCTTGATGTATTAACTTGTTTGATCACGTATTCTTTGAAGAGAAAAAGAGAAGTTTTTAATAATTTATCCTCCCTTTACATACTTCAATATGGACAAGCAACTTACTCTTTTTTCTACGATCATTGTTACTATAAATTCAGGAACATAAAAGCTTTTTTCCCTTGAGAGAGAGAGAGAGAGAGAAGGATGTTGGGAAAGAATAGCTTAATGTTGCAAATTTTATGGGCTCTACTCTTTTTCATCGCTCATTCCTCAGCTGACTCTCACTATTATTTCAAGGTAACTTTTACATCCTCATCTACTCAAATCACAGTCATAGTTTATAGAGTTTGATGCAATGGCTGAATTATGTCATTTCTGTAGGTGAGGGATGCTCCATACACTAGATTATGCTGCACAAAGAAAATCCTGACAGTAAATGGACAATTTCCAGGACCAACTATTCATGTCCGAAAGGGTGAAACCATCTTTGTCACTGTCCATAACAAGGGCAGATATAATATTTCTATGCACTGGTAATTAGAGTTCATATTATACCATTACAGTTCGAATCCTGGAGATGAGAATGCGGGTGTAATTTTGCAGGCACGGAGTGAAGCAACCTGGGAATCCATGGTCAGATGGTCCAGAATACATAACACAATGCCCTATTCAAGCAGGAGATAAATTCACGCAAAAGGTTATCTTTTCAAAGGAGGAAGGAACCCTTTGGTGGCATGCTCATAGCGATTGGTCACGTGCTACGGTCCATGGTGCTATCTTTGTCTATCCAAACTATGAAACTCCTTATCCTTTTCCTCTTCCTGTTGCCAATGTGCCTATCATTTTAGGTAAATTAAATATATGCTTGTTTCAAAATTTGAAATTTTTAATTAAGTTTATGTATCTTTATTAATTTTGTTAATTATTGTGTAGGAGAATGGTGGAAGAGAGATGTGAGGGAAGTTTTTGAAGATCTTGTTTTTTCAGGAGGAAATTCAAACGTGTCCGATGCTTTTACTATTAATGGTCAGCCGGGTGATTTCTACCCTTGCTCACCATCAGGTATCTATTGAGTATTTACGGTTTTAGCTGCCGGTTGAAGTCTATAATCTATGTTACACGGAAATGGAAGCAGAAACCCATATCTATAAACCTTATTTCTAAGAAAAATTAGCTATGAACTATAACGGAAACCGATATCAAACGTGGAAACGCTAATGAAGAAGAGTTTCCGTGCAACATAGTCTATAGTAGTACATGTTTACATGAACCCAATCAATAAAAAATGTATTAGAAAAATGAAATTGAATTTTGATAATGTACATTGTAGGAACATTCAGACTAGTAGTAGAAACCGGCAAGAGCTATCTACTACGAATGATAAACGCTGCCATGAACCAAATTTTCTTCGTGGCGGTGGCGAGCCATACCCTAACAGTGGTCGGAGCAGACGCGAGCTACACGAAGCCCTATACAAGTGATTATATAGCAATATCTCCAGGACAAACCCTAGATATTTTATTACATGCAAATCAAGTTCCGGGGCAATACTATATGGCTGCTACGGGTTACACAAATAACCCTATGATAGGGTTTAATAACACAACCGCAACTGCTATAATCCAATACAATGAAGACTATTATCCATCGACTCCAATCTTACCCGAACTTCCCGATTTCAACGACACCGATGCTGCCTTTGCCTTTTTCGGTAGCCTAAGGAGTTTAGCTAGCGAAGAACATCCTGTTAATATTCCTGTGGACATTGATGCACATATTCTAACCACTCTTGGTGTTCACTCATTACCTTGCCCCGGAAACCGGCCGTGTGACGGTCCAAATGGAACTGTTTTGACTGCAAGTATGAGCCATATAAGCTTTGAATTCCCTCCAATTGATGTGCTTGAAGCTTATTATTACCATATCAATGGGGTTTTTGGCTACGAATTTCCTAGCTATCCGCCGTTGATTTTAAATTTTAGCGACCCTTTTTTGCCGTTGGTATTAGATATACCGAGAAGAGGAACTGAAGCTAAAGTAATCCCTTTTAATTCCAGAGTGGAAATTGTATTTCAAGTACCACGTGGACCTGATCATCCTATGCATCTTCATGGATATAGCTTCTATGTTGTTGGATGGGGATTTGGAATTTTTGATAAAGATAAAGATCCTCTGAATTACAATCTTGTTGATCCTCCTTTTAGAAATACTGTTACTGTGCCTGTAAATGGCTGGGCTGCAGTCAGATTTATTGCGCATAATCCTGGTAATTAATATTATCCCTCTTGTAACACTTAAAATATTATTTAACACTAATGTTTTATATTGAATTATACAGGGGTTTGGTTTCTACATTGTCACTTTGATAGACATCTTACTTGGGGTATGAGCAGTGTTCTTATTGTTCCGAACGGCAAGAATTACGATCAAAGGTTGCTGCCTCCACCACCAAGCATGCCGCCATGTTAAATGTATATAAATATGAATATGATATTGTTTATGTTGTATGGTGTATGCTTAAATTACGACTTGTTTGGGTCTTTTATGGAAAATATGGATGTTTCAGAAGAAAATTATAGTATTTTCGAACTATAAAATAAAATCGCTATTATTAACTAATAAATATCAAACAAGTGTGAGGAATAAAAAAACCGTAAAATTGTTTGAGTGTATGTTGAGTTGTCCCTTTTCATAGTGATTTTTTCTTTTTATTGACGTTGGTGGTAACTCCATGTTTTTTCTACTAAGTCACTTATTCGCTTTTAGATCACGTCTTGAGTAACTGCTCCACTTTGTCTTTCACGATGGATTGATTTTTGACACTTGATTTTCCTGCTTTTTAATTGGCTCATAAAATACACGTTAAAATATTAAATAGCTTCTTGGTTCCCCCAAGTTTACCTCACATATCCACTGAGGTCCAGTCTAAGAAATTGGTATCTCTAGAGGTTTACTCTATGAAGTTGGTTTCCCCTTAGGTTCACTGAGTCAACCTAGTTTCCCCTGATGTTTACTATATGAAGTTGGTTTCCCTTGATATTCACTTTAGAAGATTGGTTTTCCCTGAGGTTTACTTTAGGAAGTAGGTTTCCTTTGGGGTTCACTTTAAAAAGTTAGTTTCCATTGAGATTCACTCTAGGAAGTTTCCACTAGTTTCCCCTCAGGTTTCCCTGAGATTCACTCTAGAAAGTTGGTTTCCACTGAGGTTCACTCTAGGAAGTTTTCACTGGTTTCCCCTCAGGTTCACTCTAAGAAGTTGGTTTTCCCGAGGTTCACTCTAGGAAGTTTCCTCTGGTTTCCCTCAAGATGTTTCCCCTGGTTTCCTTTTTTTTTTTGGAAACTGAGGTTCACTCTAGGAAATTTTAAGTGAACGGTACACTAGGAAAATATAAAAAAGTTTCCTGAACAGTTCTTTGAAGGAAAAGTTTCCTAAAGAGAAAAGTTTCTCCCCTAAAAAGTGTACACCATGGTATGCATTAAGAAAACTTTATTTTTGGTGCAAACAATTGCCCTTTAAGCATGAATTTGAGGAACTTAAATGTCACGCTCCTATTCAAAATTTATTGTCTTTATACCTCAATTTGGAGATTATATAAAATATATGCTTAAATAAATACATAGTAAATTGTAATAAGATAATGCGTATTGGATAAAAATAAAAAGGGGTACTTTTGAAACTATTAAAAAATTGTTTAGAAAAGTTTAAAGTCTTTTCGTAACATGGGAAAATACCATCTTATTTAACTTTCCAAACTATTTAAAAAAATTTATTAATAATAATAAGGAAAAAGTAAAAAAAATGCTCGTAGTTTGTCTTATTTACAAATAGAAATCTGTGATTTAAAAGTTTGTAGTCAGACGTATGTGATATGTTTTTTTTACAAAACAAAGTATTTGAAATTATATTGTCGAGTTTTAATGACAATCAAGAGCATTTTTTATTTTTTAAAATTACATATACATTGAAAAAATATATACCCCAAAATCAAATTGTAACTATGTAAAATGAACTTAAATATCAATTTAGTTCAATACTCTGTCAAGTTAGTAAAATACGTAAAATGTTCACCATACATGATTTACTACTTCGATTTAAGGAGTTGTTTTTTTCGGGGTTGTGGTTTGTCTATATTTAAGAATAATTATTTTAAAGATAAAAATATCTTTGGTTGTAGTTAGAATTTAAATGTGTAATTGTAATACTTTTGTTTTGTAAATAAAACATATCATATACACTGGCTACTGAGGATGAAAACGACAGAAAAGAGCAGCTTCCCTCTAACTGTTATTTTAAATTTCTGACCTGCCTCAAAGTGTCCCTATAAAAGCCTCATGCTCATTTCAGACCTGATCATCAACACTGAAATCTAGAGAGGATTATCTTGAAGTTCCAAAAGCAAAGCAAAAGCTCATACACATTTACTGTTTCATTCGTGTAATAGCTCATAGTTCTTTCAGTGTGTTCTGAGTAAGAACAAACTTATCAATAGATTAAGAAAATTTCTGAAGCTCTTCTGTTCACTTCGGTTATAAGTGAATATGAAGAGAGATAGATAGATAACTGAGTGTTGAGTGTAAAGGAAGATACTTTACAGAGCATCTGTATCTATTGTAAGGGTTTGTGCTTTACCTGTTGGAAAAGGTTCACTAGTGGATTAAAACCCAGAAGAAGGTATTCTGGGGACTGGATGTAGGTAGGAGGCCCAACCAGTATAAATTACTATGTAACTATTTCTTTAACCATTTTCTTCTAACATATTTATATTGCTTGCTTTTGTGCTTAGATCTATAACTTGTGTTTCTGACTATTATACTCAATAGTGTGTTTAACAAAGTCACACAGAGACCCTTCTAGTTAAGTGGCCTAGTGTTTTAAACGTTCAGAAGCAGAATCAAGCTTTGTTCCTATCTAACACAGCAAACAAAGTTTGCCTATGATTCTGATCAGCATTGTGCTATTGAACTAATTATGTGAGAAATTGTATAAAGGATTAAATTTATCCAATAGTTCCCTTCACCCCCCTGGAACTAGATTCTATCTGACAAGGGACCAACACTGTTTGTGCCCCTGCCTCATTTCTGGACTTCTATATCCCCCTTTAGATGATCTCATACACTTCACGCTTGTTGATGGGCCTATTATCCTCCTCCCCTTTCGGCCTCTGCCTTTCTCCTAACCTTTCTCAAACTAGATGGCGCCTGTGAGGCCCGTTCTCATCCCCTTAATCTCCATCTCTAGAATGAGGTCTATGCTCCTTCCCTCTCACCCACTTTAGCTCTTCTCTTCCCCTAAGAGTTTATGGCGTCCAATCCCTGTAATGGTCACTTTGCAGTTTGAGTATTGGCCAATTTCATACACCATTACATGTCTTTCAGATGGATGGACTTCTCGTTTTGGAACACGACCTTTAAGGTGATGGGTGTTGAACCAACTTTCCATATGATTTTGATTTGACAAAATTATTTAAGTTAATCCATGATTAAGGGGCAATTAAATTTAAGTGTTTTGATTTAATTGTACTAATATGTTTGTTCAATGTTGAGTATAAGTATAAATGAAAACAGATATAAAAAAAGTAACACAGGACGAAGTCAGCATGAGAACACAGCACAAGCTGAGTGAAGTGCAACTCAGCATAATAGAAGATAAATCATCTTCAGAACAAAAGCTTAAAGATCAAGCTGACCAAAGAAGCTGAGTAGAACGCAACTCAGTATCAAAGAAGATAAGTCTTTCTCTAAACTAAAGTTTGCAGACGAAGCTGGCCACGGAAGCTGAGTAAGAGTAACTCAGGAATAAAGAACAAAAGCATCGTCAATAAAGTCAAGCTGAGTGTTCGTCAGGACAGTGCGATTGATCCGTTTGCTAGAAGATAAGATCCGACAACTGTCTACACCAATAATAGAAACCTCGGAATTACACACAGAGTCAATTTCGAGATGCATGGGTCAAATGTCCGTTAGCTAAAAGACGAACTGGCGCTAGAAGACGAGCCTGCGAGAAGAAGACAAGCCTAACGACTGCGGAATTCAGACGACAGGATTGGCCTGCAAATCTGAAGCTGACCAGAACAATGTCGCAATAGATCCGTTTGAATCCAACGGATAATTCCAGATTCAAATCATTAAAGCTTCAGACCTCAACTATAAAAGGACAAGTTCATTCTTGGATCCTTAGAAAAGCTGACTGGGAAAACAAAAAAGAGAAAAAGAGCATACATACAAAAGCACATCAAACCAGAAAAAGATCTTACACCAAATTTCCATTTGTGTGTAAAAGCTAGATTGATTTTGTAATCATCTAAAGTGTTCTTTGTCTGAAAAAGAACAAGTGTGTATCAATTGTAAAATTGAGAGAGTGGTGCTGAGTACTCGGTTTTAAGTACTCAGTGGTAGAGAAAATCTAAGTGCTGGGTTGTAGCGCTTAGTGGAGTTGAGTAGACGAATAGAGGACGGCACTCTTTCATATTCAACTGCCTTGTAAACGGTTTGTGCTCTACCTTTAAAGAGCTCGGTAGTGGATTGAAAAAGCCCGGAAGGATTCTGGGGACTAGACGTAGGCGGAGAGGCCGAACCAGGATAAGTCTGCTGAGTTATTTCTAACCCTTTCTCTCATTATATATTTGTATGTGTTGCTTACTATATTTACTCAGTATATAAATGGTTTAAGCTGACACTGAGTAAATCAGAGTGCTGAGTTGGAAACTGACCACAAAGTGTCAATTCCCAACTCACAAGTAAAACAGTTCTAGTCAGCCTTGACTAAAGCTGTCTTACGTCTCACCCGGCCGTGCTGACCAAATCTGAGTTGAGAAACTCAAAGAATTATTTTAAGTCAGCATAATTATTTAGCGAAAAATATATATTAGTTTCTAACCCCCCTTGGAACTAATCACACGGGACCGACAATGAGATCCTTACATACTTGGCAGCCAGTCGGATAGGATCTTGGAGTATGTCACAAGTGTTTTCATGATTAGCACGATGTATGGCCTCTTCTACTACTCTTAGCTTTTCCCTCATCTCCGCCATTTCCGCGGAGTGCTCTACTCTAACGCCATCTATCTTTGTTGAACTTGGTTAAGGTTTTGGCTAAACGTCTGATGATTTCGTCGAGGAGCCACTAGTGTTAAGGGTCCATAGGTTCCTAATGGCATTGGTCGTGGGGGACCAGTTGAGAATATGATTGAGATTCAGACATGCCCCCTTTTGGATAATCGACCCTATAGGTCGACTAATCGATGCTCCTTGAGCTAACTGTATAGGTGGAAACATTGCTTTATGGAGGACGAATAAGTCCATACCGCACCAATGATGTCATATAATATGAACAATCTTCTTGAACCTTATTTCCGGTTTAAAATAAGAATAGCGTGTCAGAGAAGGACCGACGTCCGACGAACCCGCTAATTAGCAAGGGTTAAAGGAAGGTTGAAGATAGTAAGAATATTGACAACTATTGTGTTTACCTACTTTATATGGATCATATACCTTATCTCTTAGTGGCTGTCAAGGGTACTTACCGTCATCTTAGGAATGTGTCCTAATCAGTCATCAGACACGTGTCAACCTTCGGTAGTAAGAATATTGACAACCATTGTGTTTACCTACTTTATATGGATCATATACCTTATCTCTTAGTGACTGCCAAGGGTACTTACCGTCATCTTAGGAATGTGTCCTAATCAGTCATCAGACACGTGTCAACCTTCGGTTGGCTTAGTCCTGTACAGACGAAGTCGTCAGGTGGTTTATCCTTCCATATAGCAACTGTGCTGCCAAATGTCCTCATTTCATTGGACCTAAGGCCTTCGGGCTTTTGAGGTGTCAGATGACGCACTCTGTCATGTACCTCATGTCCTTTGTCCAACCATTTATCTTGATCGAACAATTGCCTTTTCTCAATCATATGATCACCGGGACAGATGGTGGAGATTCCTTCACGTGGCAGAAAGGTATCGTTCGCACCTTTAGGAAATATTCATTTCTTCATATCATATGGTTCGTGAGAGTCTTCAAGATCCGAAGAGTGACATTAATCTACGTATAAAAAATATTTCCATGGAATATTCCTTAAATATCAAATAATAATAATAATAATAATAATAATAATAATAATAATAATAAATTGACAATATAAGAAATGCATGGAACCTAGGTTATATTACTTAAAGCTCACAAAAAAAACACCAACCTATGAAGTGGAATTTAGTTAAAAACGGAATATTGGGTAGAAGTAAAAAATGCCACTCTTTGATAATATAGGGTAGAAATTGCAAAAAGTGAAGTTGTCCTATATTTTCAAACGCTTTATGATTGTGATAATATTTAATATCTATGGGGGTGTTTGGTAGCTGCTTTTCGACCTCCTGTTTGCCTTTTCACTTTGAAAAGGAGAGTTTAAGGTGTTTGGTTAGACACCTCCTGTTTGTCTTTTGTAGCCGAAAAGTAGCTTTTTATAAAAGCAGGGACTCCCTGCTTTTTGGAACAGCAGCCTTTTCAAACAGCAAACAGCAAACCGTAACAGGAAACAGCAACAGCAAACAGCAGATAAAACAAACGGACCCTATATCTACCAAATTTTGTAAAATAGAAAATGTAATCATCAATAAAGGAATTGTCTCTTTGCATGTATCTAGCTTGGTTTTCAGTTTTCCATATCAATTTGGAGTTTGTTTTTTTCTTTTACTTACCTAGATTTTCGTCTTAATCTCCAAAGTCTATATAAAAGTTTACTTCTTTTACATTGAAATCACTTTATTCAAACCCCCAAATACCGTGTAGGGATCCTCTAGAGTTAAAAAGCCTCTAGAGTTGGTGGAGTTGTAATCTCAACCATTAATTGCAAAACTAATGGATGAGATTTAATTGATAAATTTTAATATTTAATTAGTTATTTATTGATCAATCAAATCTCATCCATTCATTTTGCAATGAATGGTTGAGATGATTACAACTCCACCAACTCTAGAGGCTTTTTAACTCTAGAGGATCCCTAGGGCCAAATACCCTATTTAAACAAACCTCATTGCCAACATATATAATCCCAAAAAAGATTGATCAAAACAGGAATCAACCCTTCTGGTTCCAGATGATTGAAAATGAATTGCCTAGTTCTGTAAACGTAACTCTAACCCTTTTTACATTAACTTCCTTTGTAACAAATCCAAATATATATATACATCTCTATCACAATCTATTTTTCTTGATGTATTAACTTGTTTTGATTACGTATTCTTTAAAGAGAAAAAGAGAAGTTTGTAATAATTTATCCTCCCCTTTACATACTTTGATATGGACAAGAAACTTGCACACTTTTTCTTAGACCATCTTTACTCTAAATTCAGGAACAAATTGTATGAGTTACAAGTAAATAAAAGCCTTGTTTTCATATAGAGTGAGAAGGATGTTGGGCAAGAATAGCTTAATGTTGCAAATTTTATGGGCTCTACTCTTTTTCATCACTCATTCCTCAGCTGCCTCTCACTATTATTTCAAGGTAACTTTAACACCCTATACTCAAATCGCAGTCATAATTTGTATTGTTTGATGCAATTATTTAATTATGGTATTTCTGTCATGGAAGCGCTTTAACTAAGTTCAAGTTGATAGTTAAAACTCAATCATAAATCTTATATTAATCTCTGATACATTACCATAGCCAAATGCTCCTTGGACTTGCAGCGACACACATACTCATCTCACCATATGTTTTTAATTCCACAAGATTACCGGGACTCAAATAGTGGACCATTTGGTCCATTAAAACTCAATCATAGATCTTATATTAATCTCTCTCAATTTTTGTAGGTAAAGGGAGCTCCCTACACTAGATTATGCTGCACAAAGAAAATCCTGACAGTAAATGGAGAATTTCCAGTACCAACTATTCATGTCCAAAAGGGTGAAACCATCTTTGTCACTGTCCATAACAAGGGAAGATATAATATTACTATGCACTGGTAATTAGAGTTCATATTATACTATACCATTTAATTAGGGTTCGAATCCTGGAGATGAGAATGCGGCTGTAATTTTGCAGGCACGGAGTGAAGCAACCTGGGAATCCATGGTCAGATGGTCCGGAATACATAACACAATGCCCTATTCAAGCAGGAGCAAAATTCACGCAAAAGGTTATATTTTCAGAGGAGGAAGGAACCCTTTGGTGGCACGCTCATAGCGACTGGTCACGTGCTACGGTCCATGGTGCTATCTTTGTCTATCCAAACTATGAAACTCCTTATCCTTTTCCTCTTCATGCTGCCGATGTTCCTGTCATTTTAGGAGAATGGTGGAAGATTAATGTGATGGAAGTTTTTGAAAATCTTGTTCGGTATGGAGGAAATTCAAACGTGTCTGATGCTTTTACTATTAATGGCCAGCCTGGTGATTTCTACCCTTGCTCACCAACAGGTATCTCTTGTGTACTTACGGTTTTAGCTGCGGTTAAAATTCTATAAGAGTACATGTTTATACAGCGGCAGAGTCAGGAATTTAGAATTAGGGGGGTTAAGCGTAATTTTCAAGATCCAGCCCATTAGGGTTGGGAGAGTGAGGGTTGGGAGAGTGAAACGAGAACCTTTTAAATAGGACTATACATTTTTAACCACCCCATCTAGATTCATACATTAAAGTAATACTATATCGAGTTTATATACACTAATATTAGGAGGGCTACAAGAGACAAAACACTCAAGAGTGGAACCGGTGGCCGAGGGGCTCCGGTCCCTCGAGCCCTGCCCTGTGTTTACATGAACGATCAATGAAAAATGTATTAAAAAATTGAATTTTGATAATTTAAATTGCAGGAACATTCAGACTAGTAGTAGAAACGGGCAAGAGCTATCTACTCTGAATGGTAAATGCTGCTATGAACCAAATTCTCTTCGTGGCGGTGGCCAGCCATACCCTAACGGTGGTCGGAGCCGACGCGAGCTACACTAAGCCGTATACAAGTGATTACATAGCAATATCTCCAGGGCAAACCCTAGATATTTTATTACATGCAAATCAAGTTCCGGGGCGATACTATATGGCTACTAGGGCTTACTCAAGTAACCCTATAGTAGAATTTAATAACACAACCGCAACTGCAATAATCCAATACAATGAAGATTATTATGCATCTTCAACTACTCCAATCTTACCGGAACTTCCCGATTTCAATGACACCGATGCTGCCTTTGCCTTTTTCGGTAGCCTCAGGAGTTTAGTTAGTGAAGAACATCTGTTAATGTTCCTGTAGACATTGATGCACATATTCTAACCACTCTTGCTGTTAACTCATTACCATGCCCCGGAAATCGGCAGTGTGAGGGTCCAAATGGAACTGTTTTGACTGCAAGTATGAGCAATATAAGCTTTGAATTCCCTCCAATTGATGTGCTTGAAGCTTATTATTACCATATCAATGGGGTTTTTGACTACGATTTTCCTAGCTATCCCCCGCTGATTTTAAATCTTAGCGACCCTTTTTTGCCGTTGGTATTAGATATACCGAGAAGAGGAACTGAAGCTAAAGTAATCCCTTTTAATTCCAGAGTGGAAATTGTTTTCCAAGTTGGAGATTTATTAGGTGGAATTGATCATCCTATGCGCATCGCATCTTCATGGATTTAGCTTCTATATTGTTGGAAGGGGATTTGGAAATTTTGATAAAGATAAAGATCCTCTGAATTACAATCTTGTTGATCCTCCTTTTAGAAATACTGTTACTGTGCCTATAAATGGCTGGGCTGCCGTCCGATTTATTGCGCATATCCCTCTCGTAACACTTCTGTTACTTAAGACTAATTTTTTTTATATTTAATTACAGAGGTTTGATTTCTACATTGGGGTATGAACACTGTTTTTATTGTTCCAAGTGGCAAGAATTACAATCAAAGGTTGCTGCCTCCACCACCAAACATGCCGCCATGTTAAATGTATATAAATATGAATATGATATTGTTTATGTTGTATGGTGCATACTCAAATTACAACTTGTTTGGGTCTTGTGGGGAGAATGTGGACGTGCCAGACAATTATAGTATTCTCGAACTATAAAATAAAATCGCGATTATTAACTTCTAAATATCAAATAACTGTGAGGAATAAAAAGACCGTAAAATTGTTTGAGTGTATATTGAGTTGTCCATTTTCATCGTAATTTCTTCTTTCCATACGCGTTAGTGGTAACTCCATGTTTCTTGTACTAAGTCACGTTCTCCACTTTTAGATCACGTCTTGAGTAACTTCTTCACATTGACTTCCACGATGGATTGATTTTGACACCTAATTTTCCTGCTTTTTAATTGGCTCATAAAATACATGTTAAAATATTAAATGGCTTCTTGGTTCCCCTAAGTTTACCCCACATATCCACTGAGGTTCAATCTAGGAAGTTGGTTTCTCCTGAGGTTCACTCTATGAAGTTGGTTTAGGTTCACTGAGTGAACCTGGTTTTCCCCGAGGTTTACTTTATGAAGTTGGTTTACTTTGATGTTCACTCTAGAAGGTTGGTTTTCTATGAGATTTACTTTAGGAAGTAGGTTTCCTCTGAGGTTTACTCTAGAAAGTTGGTTTCCACTGAGGTTCACTCTAGAAAGTTTCCACCTCAGATTCAGTATGGGAAGTTGGCTTCCTTTGAGATTCACTCTAGAAAGTTTCCTCTGGTTTCCCTCAAGATGTTTCCCCTATTTTCCTTTCCCTTGGGAAAACTAAGGTTCACTCTAAGAAATTCTAAGTGAATGGTGCACTAGGAAAATATAAAAAAGTTTTCTAAACAGTTATTTGAAGGAAAAGTTTCCTAAAGAGGAAAGTTTCTCCCCTGAAAAGTGTACATTAGGATATGCATTAAGAAAATTTTATTTTTGGTGCAAACAATTACCCCTTCAAGCATGAACTTGAGGAACATAAATGTTACGCTCGTGTTTAAAATTATTGTCGAGTTTTAATTACAATCAATAGCATTTTTTATTTTTCAAAATTACATATACATTGACAAAACATAGACTCCAAAATCAAATCACAACTGTGTAAAATGAACTTAAATATCAATTTAGTTCAATAAACTGTCAAGTTAGTAAAATACGTAAAATGTCCACCATATGATTTACTACTTCGATTTAGGGAGTTGTTTTTTTGGTGGTTTTGTTTCATCCATATGTAAGAATAATTATTTTAAGATAAAAATATGGTTGTAATTAGAATTTAAATGTGTAATTGTAATACTTTTGTTTTGTAAATAAAACATACCATATACACTGGTTACTGGGGCTGAAAGCGACAGAAGAGAGTTGTTTCCCTCCAACGGTTATTTTAAATTTCGAAATGACCTGCCTTAAAGTGTCATTATAAAATCTTCATAATTTGCTCATTTCAGACCGGATCATCAACGATGAAATCTAGAGAGAATCATCTTTGAAATTCCAAAAGCAAAGCAAAAGCTCATACACATTTACTGTTTCATTCGTGTAATAGCTCATAGTTCTTTCATTGTGTTCTGAGTAAGAACAAACATATTAATAGCTTAAGAAAATTTTAGAAGCTCTTCTGTTCACTTCGGTTATAAGTGGGGTAAACTACATCAATGGTACCTGAACTTTACATAGTTTACACTCTGGTACCTAAATTACATTTTGTCCAAAAATATACCTGAAGTAACGATGACCGGACAATTTAGTATATTTTTACCGGTTATGACTGGTCAACGCGAGTTTCATGAGTTAATTACATTAATGGTATCTGAACTTTACCATAATTCATACTTCGGTACCTAAATTTTATTTTATCTTAAAAACATAACACAAGTAAAGGTGACTGAAAGGTTTAGTTCATTTGATCGGTTAGTGACCGAGTAACATGAACTAAATATTGGGACTCACCATACACTCAATTAACATGATAGTATTATAATTTTATGTTAATTGGGTGTAGGGGTGTTCAAAAACCGAATCGAACCGAAATAACCGACCGAACCGATGAATTTCGGTTTTTCGGTTCGGTTTTTCGGTCTAATAGGTTCGGTTTCGGTTTGTAATATTGAAACATATCGATAATATCAGTTGATTCGGTTTTTTTAACAAAATAATCGAAATAACTGAACCGAACGGAAATAGGTATTAATTAAATTTATTAAATATTAGTTAACAGTTGTCTACTGTATTAATTATTTAATTAGGTTTAAACTTTCAATTTTTGAATGGTTCAGTTACCTCTTCAAATTTAAAACCACAACGATTATTAATATGATAAAAGACTTATTTTTATATTCAACAAGTTTGTTTTTTTTTTTTTGAAATCATATATATTCAACAAGTTTAAGAGTCTCTATAACTCTATATTTTCTACCTATATTTTTATATTCAATTCAAGAAGTTTAAACTTGCAGAGTCTCTATAATTGAATTAATGTTCCAATTGTTGTATATGCTGCATATATGGATATTATTAAATTGTACAAAACAGTAATTATACATGCATGGGTTTTTAATTTAGTTTGCATATTTGATTTAATTTTGCAATCCATAGGGTAATGGTGAAACTATTTAATGCCCCCTCATCAAATAGTGTGTCTGCAATTGTTGGGCCTTATGATATATGTCAATATTTGCATATTTAAATTAAGCATACAAAGTGATTAAAATCTTAAAAAAAATTGTTTAACAAATGAACCGAAATACTCGGTTCGGTTAGGTTCGGTTTGTAATATTATTGGGTTAGGTTCGGTTTTAATTTTAGGTCTTATTCGGTATTCGGTTATTTCGGTTCGGTTAGGTTTTTAGATCGAACCGACCGATGAACACCCCTAATTGGGTGTATGATTGGTCTCAATTTTTAATTTAAAATGGTCAAACTCGGGTTGATCAATCACTGATCGGTCAAATATACTAAAATATTGAGTCATCTTTACTTGAAGTGTAGTTTTTGGACAAAATGAAATATAGGTACCAAAATATGAATTCGGGTAAAGTTCAGGTACCATCAGTGTAATTTACTGGTCAAAATCATATTAACCGGCCATTAACCGGTAAAATATACTTAATTGTCCGGTCATCGTTATTTCGGATATATTTTTGAGACAAAATGTAATCTAGGTACCAAAGTATGAATTAGGATAAAATTCAGGTACCATTGGTGTAATTTACTCGTTATAAGTGAATAGCAAGAGAGATAGATAGATAACTGACTGTTGGGTGTAAATGAAGGTACTTTGCAGAGCCTTTGTATCTATTGTAAGGGTTTGTGCTCTGTCTGTTGGAAAGAGTTCACTAGTGGATTAAAACCCAAAAGAAGGTATTCTGGGGACTAGATGTAGGCAGGAGGCCGAACCAGTATAAATTGTTGCGTAACTATTTCTCTAACCCTTTCCTTTTGACATATTCATATTGCTTGCTTTTGTGCTTAAATCCATAATTTGTGTTGCTGACTATTGTACTCAATAGCGTGTTTAACAAAGTCACACAGAGGCCATTCCAGTTAAGTGGCCTAGTGTTTTAAATGTTCAAAAGAAGAATCAAGTTTTGTTCCTGTCTAACACTACTGTAGACACCGAGTCGGAACGAAAACCCACGATGAACGGTTCAAGCGGTTGATTCTATTTATTTAAAAAAAATTCAAGAAAAATCCAGAAGAACGAATGTCGATCGGCAGACGACGAGGGTCGCTCCCGGCAGGTGAGCATTGTCCCGCAAACACTGGACGCGGCACTCGACGCATCGAACGCTCGTCCGACGGACGTTTGACACGCACTCGACAGTTGTTTGGCGGCTACCCAACGGCGTCGGGTGCCGCCTAGCCACGTTGGGCGAGCGTCCGACCGTCGATAGGCGTTGCCCAATGACGTTGGACGGATGCCCAATGGAGTGTTGGGCGTCGCCCAACAATTGATGGGTGATCATCCAACAGTGGCTGGGCGATGCCCAGTCAGCGTTGGGCGTTCGCCCAACCAACGTTGGGCGACGCCCAATGTATGTTGGGCGTCGCCCAATATGGTTGGGCGTATATGCCCGACGCCATTTGAGCATATACGCCCAACCTTGGGATCCGTGCCTATAAAAGGAACGGATCCCCATAAACCAAAAGAGCTCTTTTTGGGAAAAATTATTTTTCGAGAGAGAGAAAGTGAATTTTTTTTTGGAAAAAAATATATTTTTTCTAAAAAATTGAAATTTTATAAAAGTTAAATATTGGACAAAAAAACACACAAAAAACTGTACCTCGTGGAATCAACCAACTTCGATTGTCAATACCGATCTTGATGTATTATCCGAGGAGTAGAATCATTGAATTTATTTATTTTGTTTATTTATTTATAGTTTTGTTTATTTATTTTATTTATAGTTTTAGTTATTTATTTTATTTGTCACTTCTATTTATTCATTCGTATTTATTTAAGTTTCATCTCGTATTAAATAAATATTTGGTTTTGATTTGAAATAGAACCTTATTTTGAGTCCCAATATGAACCGTGACCTGGTTTAAGTGTAGTTCGGGATTAAGATGTTGTAGATGTAGAATTTCAAAAGGTTTTTAAATTAACGTTTTAAAATAAAACATCATTTTGGGAGACTCCGTTATAGACTATGACCCGATTTGGGTAGTTCGGGGACCAAAACAATAGAGTAGATTAAATCTAAAGCTTTTTAATTCGTGTGGTAATATTACGGAATGCAAAGAAGGTAGCAAGGCATTAAAGCATATAAAGAGGAACCTAAAAGAGAGATGCATTAGATTTAGAAAGAGATGAGAATTCAATTGATTTTAGAGAGAGAAATTAACAAAGAGGAGAGAGAGAAAGAAGAAAAAACCAAGAAATTAAAGTGAAATGGAGAAGATGGTGTATTTGATATTTATTTTTTATTTTGGGGTTGGTTTGTGATAATTAGATAATAAAGGTGGTTAATTTATAAAATAAATAAATATAAGACAAAATTAACCATTTCCCTTTAACTTTTAACACTGTTAGTCAATTTGGCATGTGTTTGCTAACGGAATGAACCTCAATGTACTATTTTGTAAATTTTTAAACCACAAGAGTGCCGATCGAAAACATGTGTAACCAGAAGGTTTATTTTTGTACTTTTCACTTAAAAAATGCATATGTTTTAAATCGTGAAGTATAATACTAAAGTGTAAAGTGTAGTCTGAAATCCATTTAGGCCAGACCCCTCAAGAAAATAATAGAAACAATCCAACATCTAAGTTTGGGTTTGAAATAGTGTAAAGTGTAGTGCGAATTCAATTTGGGTTAGGCCCATCAAGCAAAAAAAAAAACAAGAACAGAAATAGTCTGAAATCAATTTGGGCGAGACCCATCAAGCAAATAAGAGAAATAGAGTCCAACAGAATGTCCATTTATAAAAAAGGGAAAGCAGATTCAAGTATTGAGAAATAGAAAAAGACAAGAGTAAGGAGGTTTAGAATATGGGTTATGTACAAACTTGTACTAGAGTTATTAGAGAGAAGCAAGCAGTCTGATTGCAAAGAGAAGCAATAAATAAGCTTATAACACATTCAGACTTAGTTAAAGACTGCGGGTAAATTTCACTCGTAGTGTACAAACTTTACCCTAAATCACACTTTGGTGTACAAACTTCAATTTGTCACACTAATATATACGTACTTAGAGGTGACCTCCCACTATGGTATATGGCCGGTTAAAATGACCGGTCAACATTCAGTCAACGCGCCACCTCAGCTTTGACCGGTCAAAAAGTAAAAAAAATCAACTACTAATATAAAATTACTATTATATCCTTTCTTCTTCCTTTCCCTTTCCATTTCCCTTTCCCTTCCCCATCTCCTCTCCCTTTCTCTGACTAACTCTCTCCATCTTAGTTCTCTCATTGTGATCTCAAAACTTCATAAAAAAAATACAGATCAGATTTAAATCTCAAAATTTTATTTCTGTTGCTCGCTTTACCCATATGATTCCAGTGATAGGCAAGTCTATTGCAGTGTCAATGAGGATTCATATAGAGGATGCTTGTGTATCTCTTAAAAGACATACGAGTTGAAAAGAGTTGATTAATCTGCTTTTTTTTTTAGGGAGCAACTAATACGAGGAGATAGTCTGGATATTGTATAGGAGATCAAGAAGGACCATCCAATGGAATGATGATTAATCTGGGTTAATCAAAATTTATGTTACTGATGATTAAGGTTAACTGAGGTGGATGGACTTCTCACTGCAGGATTTTATTTAATGGATTAATCATTAATGTGTTGTTCTATCTTTTAGTTTCTTTTGTTCAAAATGGAGCAGATTGTTTATGGGAAGAGCAATTGACATATTGCCTTTCAGCATGAATTCGGAGCTCCTTACTGGATTGTCTAGTTAATCAGTTACTGAATGTTGTGCAGTAGATAAAAAATGATCTGGAAAAAAACCATTAATCAGGATTCAGGTCTAAGCTATTGTTTGGTTTGAATCTTATTGTCAAGCCGGCTTCCATTAACCCCAAATACAGATGGATTCTTTTGACTTGAATGATTAAGATGGATCGGCTAAAAAAAAAGAAGAAGGAATACGAAGGTTTCAGATTTAGGCTAGGTTAATAATAGATTTTTAGATGCAGCCAATTCGATTTTCCATCCTATCTTTCATGCAGTTGAACCAAGGTAGTGAACTTAGTTGAGTCGGCAAACAACCAACATCCATTGGAGACAGATAGAGAGAGAAAATTAGAGAAAGAGTTAGTGAGAGAAAGGGAAAGGAGGAGGGGAAGGGAAAGGAAGAAGAAAGAAAAAGAGGGTATATTCGTAATTTTATATTAGTAGTTAAATTTTTTTGACTTTTTGACTGGTGGCACGTTGACTGAGCGTTGACCGGTCATTTTTGAAGTAAATTAAGGCTAAGGTATAGCAGCGGAAATATAAAAATTTTAGCCTACTTCCTTTTAACCATAAGATCCGTTAATCGTTATTTCATATAAAGAGGGATAAGAAGGAATACCTTTTGAAGAGCAATCTACCGTTGTTAAAGAAGCGCCAACAATTCTTCTCCGATTTCCCAAGCACGAAGTATAACACGGTGAGATTAAGTTAGAATCAACCCTTATGAGATGCAACCAAAATAGATTGCCTCTAATTAACCAACACAAGATCAAAGAGAAAAGGAGATGAATGAAAATTAATCAATCGACGGAAGCCGTATGAATTCTTGTCCACGAACTAGGGGATGTGAATTCGCTTTCTCTCTCTAATTGTATGTTTCAAAAATCACAATAAAGGAGAGGGATTAGGCTTAGTCGAAATTCACTTATTAGGGGGTATATATAATAACTTGTATCTAAACCCTAGTTAGATAGGAATAGGTTACTTAATAGGAATTCAATTCGGAATAGGATTCTCAATTATTATCTTATAATATATCTAATATATTTAGGATAATAATAAATAACCTAATTGGATAATAATAGGAGTATATTAATCTAATTAAAACTCCTAACTTAATTATCTCTTAATTAATTTAATTCACAAACCTAATCAAATTAGGATTAATGGAATTAAAATAATTCCTAACTTATTATATATAAATTTCGGCCTCCCCTAATTAAATGGGCCTTACTGGGCTCATTTGGGCTTCCATCTATTAATGACATCCATCTCTCTTTTTGGTTCCAAGTCTTATGTGTGATCCATTAGGTTCTTACTACTTCTGGCCGTATGCAACTATTAAATTAATTTCTTCAAGAATTATATTTAATCCTTGCATAACGGAATGATGTACTGAGTATGTTATTGGCAAGTCTGTAATCATTCCCCCAGAGTCCATTAAGAAGACAGGTTGATTCTGTCGTTAACCCTTCTGTATTAGTTACGGTATAATACGATCCTTTATCAACTACATCCTTGAACTGAATCTTATGACTATGGGTGATGTCAAGTCACATATAGCGAGACGTTCGTTTTACTTGTATAGGCCGAGTCAACTCAAAAAGATAGGTTAAGTGTGTTGAAACACCTTTCCACATAATTTTGATTTGACAAAATTGTTTAAGTATAAATTAAAATACATATTCTAAACACACTAAGTTTAAATGCTTTGATTTATTCTACTAATGTGTTTGCTCAATGTTGAGTTATAAATGTCATGAGTATCGGAAGGCCCAAGCCCAATACGGAAGCCAAGGCCCAAGTCAAACAACTCAGTACACTCGGCCCACGTATGTCAAGACGTTGCTGTTTTGATGCAAAACGCAACTCAGCAAACGGAAGGTTCTAGAAGACCTTCGGGAACAACTTCAAAACGAAGCTGCTGAGTAGTCTCGACAATACGTACAAGACAGCAGGTGGCAAAGGAAAACTTCCAGACAAAGTGTTTCCCCTTTTGGCAAAGTTCAGACGACACAGTATGCTGTCCAGTTGACTTTACCATAAAAGGAGAGACCATCTGCTGAGCTGACCGAGGACAGAAGATACACGATTCTGATTGGCCGAGAGCTCTGTGCAAGCCAGGATGACAACGACATATAGCCGTTTCCCTCCAACGGTTATTTCCAAATTCGAAATGACCGAATGCCCAGACGTCTCTATAAATAGTGCCATCAGAAGCTTCACAAAAAAAAAAACAGAACTTGATCAAGCAGTTACGCTGACCAAATTTCCATACAAGTTCTGCGAGCAAGAAGCAAAGCAAATTTCTTACACTACAACTTTCTCATCTGTGTAAAAGTCTAGAGTGATTGTAAAATCGTCTAAAGTGTCTTAGCACATCTTTGTATTAGGACAAAAACACTTATCATTTCTAGAGATAGAAAGGAGAGGCTGAGTACTCGGTTTTAAGTACTCAGCGGAGAGATTAGGATTGAGTAGAAGTATAGAGGAAGGTACTCTTGTCATACTCAATTGCTGATATTGTAAAAGGTTTGAGGCTCTACCTTTAAAGAGCTCAGTAGAGGATTTGAAATCTCGGAAGTGTTCCGGGGACAGGACGTAGGCTTAGAAGAAGCCGAACCTGGATAAATCTGCTGAGTGACATATTTCTTACCTTAACTCCTTATTTATATTGCTTGCTTTAAATAATCAAAACTGACCAAGTGAAGAGGTCAAGTTGAGTTGTGCGCGTTGAACGTCTGAGCTCAGGAATAGACTCTAAGTGCTATCTCCTGACTTAAGCTAAGAAACTGACCTAGTCACCTGTTGACTAAGCCAGTATCTTGCTATTTACCCAGCGCTGCTGTTCAAACCTTTTTCTTTAAAAAAAAAAAAGAAGTCTCCCTAAATTGTCAAAAAGTTTAAATAGTTCCTAACACCCCCCCCCCTTGGAACTATACTTGAACAAAACAAGGGACCAACAAGTGGTATCAGAGCTCTAAAAGCTCACTTTAAAAGGTCTAACAACCTTGAGCTGATCCCTACCATAGGCGAAAACAGCACTCGGTTTCTCCCTGGAAACCAAACAACTCAAATGCTGCCTGAGGGGCTGTCCATTACTAGGCCTCCCCTATTCTTCGGGTCAAACTATACCTTCTGGAAGAATAGGATGAAAAACTTCATTCAGGCTACAAACATGAGTGCTTGGCTATCTATAGTCCAAGGCCCGTTTGTACCTGTCGAGGTTGTGGCTGGCCAAACAGTTATAAAAGCTGAGGCCAAATGGACAGAGGATGATCTTAAGAAGCTTCAAAACTATGCTTCGGCTATCAATATGCTTCACTGTGCGCTCGATGCTGCAGAATATAACAAAATCTCAGGTTGTGAGTCGGCACAAGAGATCTGGAAAAAGCTGGAAGTCACCTACGAGGGAACAAACAAAGTAAAAGAATCCAAGGTGAATCAGCAGATGAGACTATACGAGCTGTTCGAGATGAACAACGATGAGGGCATTTCAGACATGAACGCAAGGTTCACCAACATCATTAATGAGCTCAAGAGACTTGGGAAAATCTTCATTGAGGAAGAACAAGTCAAAAAGATACTCAGGAGTCTTCCGAAAGACTGGCAAGCAAAGAAGACAGCAGTTGAGGAAGCTCAGGATTTAACCACCTACAAATATGACAAACTCATCGGTTCATTACTGACCCATGAGATATCCATGAAAAACTTTGAGGTGAAGGAAAAATCTGATGACAAGAAGCAGAAGTCACTTGTCATGAAAGCTGACTCCACTGACGGGAGTTCAACTGATGATGAGGAGATGGCTATGTTCACAAGGAAGATGAAAAGGCTATTCAGGAAGAGTGACAAATACTCTAAAAAGCCTTACAAAAAGTTTGATAAGTATAAGACTGACTTAAGTGATAGCAAATACAGAAAGGACAACTCAAAGCCCCTTACATGCTTTGAGTGCCATCAAACTGGCCATATTAAGTCAAACTGCCCTACGCTGAGGAAAGACAAGAAGAGTGGGAAGAAGGCAATGGTGGCTACTTGGAGCGACAGTGATGAGTCTTCATCCACAGAAACTGAGGCCACCGAGTCAGCGAAGATATGCTTCATGGCTGACGAACTTGCTGAGCCATGCGTCTCTGAGCATGCTGACCCATCTATCGCATCAGATGATGAGGAGCAATCAAATGAGGTAATTTCTCTTCCCCAGCTCAGAAATGATATGGTCAATGCCCCGAGTGATCTCTATACACTTGTCAAGAAGTGTAATAAGAAATTTAGAGCACTCAGCAAGTGCTGTGACGAAGTGGAAGAGGTCAAACTCAGTGACCTCAGATTCCTTCTTCAGGACAACTCAACTCTGCATGATAATATGAAAATCTTTGCTGAGTCTGTCTCTGAAGTCCAGTCAGTTTCAAAGAAACTGAGGAAGGACGTCACAACTATCCAGAACCAACTAAAGGTTCCTAAGAAAAATAACATTCCTCTGAGAACTCAGTACCAAGGTACTCAGCAGAGATGGAATCCCCAGCGAAAAGTCCAGTGTGACTTTTGTGGGAAGTTAGGACACACCACTAAGGTGTGCTGGCACGCTCAGCACTGGGGTGCTGACAAGTCAGTAAAAAATCCTAAACAGAAGGTCAGTTGTGACTTCTGTGGAAAGAATGGCCATACTGTCCATGTATGTCGCCATAAAATAAAGTATGATGCTATACCTGTTGCACCTAACAAGTCAGGACCCAAAAAGAATTGGGTACCTAAAAGTAACTAGTCACAATGCAGGTAAGCCTGAGATGTGCCGAGAAGTCAAAGATGTGGTATATTGACAGCGCATGCTCAAGGCATATGACGGGTGATGAAACTCAGTTCATCACGTTTGAACGTAAACGAGGAGGGAGCGTAAGTTTTGGAGACAACAAGAAGGGTAAGATAGTAGGCTCAGGAACCATCGGAGGTAATCCTACTATTGAATCTGTCTCCCTAGTCAGCGGACTCAAATATAACTTACTCAGCGTAGCTCAGCTATGTGACAATGGGAGAAAAGTTATATTTGATGCTACTGGATGTAAAATATACGAGGGTGAAACAAATGAGTTAATCTTAACTGCCCCTCGGATAGATAATGTCTTTATGCTAGATTTAGAGAAAAAGTTTTCAAAAACTGTGTGCTTAGTAACAAAGGAAGAAAATTCCTGGTTATGGCACATGAGACTTGGTCATGTAAGCATGGACCTCCTGGCCAAACTAGCAAGAAAGCAATTGGTTGAGGGATTGCCCGAACTCAAATTTCAAAAAGATCAATTATGCCACGCTTGCTAAGCTGGAAAACAAACCAAACAATCTTTTCATAGTAAAAACATTGTCTCAACTAAACGTCCGTTAGAGTTACTACACTTGGATCTCTTTGGTCCAGTCCAGCCGCTGAGTCTGGGTGGAAGAAGATTTTCCTTGGTCATTGTAGATGACTTCTCTCGGTATACATGGGTCATCTTGCTGACCAGCAAGGATGAGACTTTTGAGACATTTTCAAATTTGGTTAGAAAAATTGAAAATGAAAAAGACCTAAAATTAGCTCATATCCGTAGTGATAACGGTGGAGAATTCAAAAACCAAAAGTTTGTTGAATTCTGTGAAGCCAGCGGCATTGACCACAATTTTTCTGCTCCTAGAACACCTCAGCAAAATGGGGTTGTAGAAAGGAAGAACAGAACTCTGGTTGAAATAGCCAGGACAATGCTGGATTAGCATAGGCTTCCAAAGTATTTTTGGGGAGAGGCTGTTAACACAGCATGCTACATTCTTAATAGAGCTCTAGTTAGACCTATACTCAAGAAAACCCCCTATGAACTTTGGAAAGGACGAAAGCCCAATATTGGATACTTTCGTGCCTTTAGCTGTAGATGTTTTATTTTAAATACCAAAGATAGCTTAGCAAAGTTTGACTCAAAAGCTGATGAGGCTATCTTTTTGGGCTACTCAACAAACAGCAAAGCATACAGAGTTTTTAATAAGCGAACTCAAGTCTTAGAAGAGTCAATACATGTAGAGTTCGATGAAACTGACCCTGCAGGTAGATACCAGCCGCTGACCGAAGATGATCCAAACTCAGTAACCATTGCTGACCCAGAACCAGATATTGAGTCATTCACAAAAAGGCTGACCAAGAGTAAGAGTGAACCTAAGATTACTTTTGCTGACCCATCTACTTCTGTAGAGATTGTTGAAACAGGAACAGCACAAGACATAAATCTACCCAAAGAACTAAGGATTCCAAGAGGGCACTCCGAAAGTGCAATCCTTGATTCTGCTGGGAATACCCTGATGACTAGGAATCAACTCAGGAAGTACCTCAGCAATGTTGCTTTCGTCTCAGTACAAGAACTGAAGAATTTCGCTGAAGCTGAGTACGATGAATTCTGGATGATCGCAATGCAAGAGGAGCTCGATCAATTTAGAAGAAATGATGTATGGGAGCTAGTGCCTCATCCAAAGACTCAAAAGACCATCGGAACAAGATGGGTCTTCAGGAACAAGATGGACGAACAAGGAAACGTAGTCAGGAACAAAGCAAGGCTTGTAGCTCAGGGCTACAGTCAGCAAGAAGGTATTGACTACGGTGAGACCTTCGCCCCAGTGGCAAGGCTAGAGGCAATTAGAATACTGTGTGCATATGCATCTCACATGAATTTTAAATTATTTCAAATGGATGTCAAAAGTGCATTTCTTAATGGAGTTATAAACGAGGAGGTTTATGTAAATCAACCTCCAGGTTTTGAGGACCCTAAATTCCCAAACCATGTTTATAAACTCAAAAAGGCTCTGTACGGCCTCAAGCAAGCACCACGCGCTTGGTATGAGAGGCTGACCAGTTTCCTGCTGACTAGAAATTACGTCAGGGGCAAAGCTGATACAACCTTATTCATTAAGAAAAAGGGTAAAGATACCCTGCTGGCCCAAATTTATGTTGATGATATAATATTTGGTGCAACTAACGAATCAATGTGCAAGGAGTTTAGCAAGCAAATGCAGACTAAGTTCGAAATGTCCATGATGGGGGAACTCAACTTCTTCCTCGGTCTTCAAATCAAACAAGGAAAGAATGGCATCTTCATCAGTCAAGCCAAATATGCCAAGGAGATCTTAAAGAAATATGACTTAGAAAATTGCAAGCCAATATCCACTCCTATGGGCACTGACACTGTCCTCTGCGCTGATGAGAATGGTAAGTCAGTAGACAGCAAATTATATCGAGGTATGATAGGCTCTCTACTATACTTAACAGCCAGTAGACCGGACATTCAGTTTTCAGTATGCTACTGTGCTAGATATCAATCTAACCCTAAGGAATCTCATTACATTGCTGTAAAAAGAATCCTTAGATATTTGCAAAGCTCAGTGAACGCAGGTTTGTGGTATCCAAATACTCATGACTTTACACTCATTGGATACACTGACGCTGACTATGGACGAGATAAGCTGGAACGAAAAAGCACCTCTGGAGGATGCCACTTTTTAGGAAGCTGTCTTGTATCCTGGTTCAGCAAAAAGCAGGCGTCAGTAGCCTTGTCCACCACTGAAGCTGAGTACATTGTTGCTGGTCATTGTGTTGCTCAAATCCTATGGATCAAGCAACAGCTTGAAGATTATGGTGTTCAAACGAAGACAATTGAAGTCAAATGTGACAACAAAAGTGCAATTGATCTTTCCAAGAACCCAATTCAACACAGCAGAATGAAGCATGTCAGCATCAGACATCACTTCATTAGAGACCATATACTCAAGGGTGAGATCAAGCTGACTTTTGTCCCAACGGACGAACAGCTTGCTGATATCTTCACGAAGCCACTGGCCCGTGAGCAGTTCAGTATACTGAGAGAAGCAATTGGTATGTTTAATCCTCTTCAGTAAATTCCGTGCTAAATGAATATGAATGCTGAGTAGATTACATGCTGAATAATTTTTGTTTGCTGAGTATCTCATTGGAACTGACTGAATATGCAATACTGAGTACACTTGCACACTGAGTAAATTAGTTTAGAACTTGAATTTAAAATCATCCCTAAATGATGCACTGACCGTTTAGAATATCAAACGCTTGACATTCTAAATACTGAGTGATTAATCCGTTAGCATAAATGCAAAGCACGCGTATAGCCTAGGATGACGTATTCGCCGTAATGTGTCATAAATGCCAGGATCATTGTCGGTACATGATCCCAAGGCAAAACTGACACATGGATTCGATTAAGATCCACACCGTTCATTTCGTCTATAAATTTTGGGTATTTCCCCATCTTTTACTCCTTACACTTAATCAACTCTTAAGGCAAGGAAATCACTTAGAACTTCTTTTCTCTCAAATTCCTCCATCTTCGAAGAATGACTAAGTTATCTTGCAACGTCTCCGGTGCCGGCCAACAAAAGTCCAGCTCCGATGAACCTTCACGAAACCCTTCTACACCGAGCAAGGGTAAAACTGGCCAAACTTCTGGCCAAGGAAAAGCTGTTAAGATCAGGACCTATTTCAAGGTCTTTAAAAATGTCCGTGAATGGAAGGTTGAGCCCTCCAGATGGGTCTCTGAGCATTTCGTACAACATGAACAGCCATTTGCCGAATGGATTTCCAAGAACGAATGGACTGGGCTGTTCTCGGTCAGAGATGAGACATATCCTGACCTAGTGAGGGAGTTTTACCACAACCTCAAGGTCGCTAATGACAATGCTGACTACCTATGCACCGAGGTAAAAGGAAGAACCATCTTCGTCAACCCTCTCTACATAGGAACTCTCCTCCAGCTCAAAACTGAGGGAGTAAGGCTGAGGAAGTCAAGCGATCAGGACAAAACCAACTATGTCCTTACCTTCTGCAAACCTGAGGGTTACTCAGGAGAAGTCTCAGCATCTTCAATGGGTCAGCACCAGAAGATGGCTCACTATCTGCTGACGTACTTCATCTATCCGAAGATCAATTGCACTACATCAGCAACGAACTTCGAGCAGTGCTTCATCTGGCACATGCTGACGTACACCCCCATCAACCTACCAGTTTTTCTTGTTGCTGGCTTTCTATGCAGCACTGGTACACTGAGGTTAGGGTCAATTATTACTAGGATCCTCATCGACCACAAGATTGACCTCGAAGGTGAGGAATCCGTCAGAGGAACAGAGATCACAGCTGCCTCGCTGAGGGCACTGAAATTTTGGACAGCCCTTGAAGAAGGGAAAAGCTGCTGCTGGTCAAACTGACCAAGCTGAGAAATCTGTTGCTGAGCCAAAGAAAAGGCAAAGAACTAAGGCCCCAGCTTCTCGCAAGAGAAAATCTGCTGAGACTCCTTCACCAAACGTTGAGTCTCCAGCAAAGAGGCAAAGGTCAGCTGGTAAGTCAGCTGAGAAAAGAAACAGGCAAGATGAGCCTGGTACTGAGGAAGCTGCTGAGCTACCTCAGAAGAAGCAGAAGCCTTCAACACTGGCACCTCTGGACGTCATGCCAACTGATTTTATTATACCGGGTGATTCTCACTTCACCCAGTGTCAAGGTACCAATGCTGAGCCTGAGGAACCTGAGGTGCAGTTAGATGACCACTTCATCTCCCAAGTTGAGGAAGAACTTGATGGAGATAATACTGAGGAAGAAGAGGAAGACGATGAAACCAGCGGTCAAGATGACGCTGAGGATTCAGAAGAAACTTCCAGCGAAATTGAAGCTGAGGATGCTAACACTGGGTTAGCAGGTGGAGCTGTGCAGACCGACACTGAGTTGGCAGCTGGGATTGAGCAAGTTGAGCAAGCTGACCAGACCCATACTGAGGAAAAGGAACCTACTCCTACTCACTCAGAAGAAGAAGCTGCTCCTACTTTCACTCCACCACACAGAAGGCGAAAGCTGGTTAAGGCCAGTGAGAAGATGGTCAGTGAACTTCCTGTGCAATCCCCATCTATTCCTGAACTTGTCCTCTCTAAGACAACAAAGGACCCTTCTACTGTTCAACTAAAGTTTTTCAAACGGCCATCAACTTCCTCTACTACGACGCTGTTGGAAAAACAAGCCTCTGTTTCTTCTCAACAGGAACATACCGACCATAACACTTCAACCACTTCAACTAGTCAGGTTGAATCGACCACTGCTCATGCTGTCTCCTCAAGCATGGTGCTGACTCCCCATCCTTCCGCCGTCATCACAGACAGTGTTCGGGTTAATACATCTGCTGATCAAATAACAATTCCTCCCACCCAAGTGCAGATTGAGCTAACTCATCCAGTCATTGACCAGGGTACTCCATTCACTCCTTTCTCTACTGGTCATACTGATGTACATCGGGATGCCACTGAGTCCGGCAAGAAGCTCATCGACTCAGTGCAAGCTCTAATCCAAGATCTTCAACAGTCCGCTTCACCTGCTGCTGGATCTTCACTTCTTGAGACCACCCAGCTTTCTCAAGTCACTCAGCTTCTCAACGAAGTTAAGGGGCTCAAGGATCTGCTGAACGTTGTCTTATCCTACCAAGCACAGCAAGCTAAGCAGGAGTCAATTGCCAAGTTGGCTGAGATCCAGCTGACAACCGTGCAACACTTGAACTCTCTCCATCAACAAGTCCAGAAATTGTCAGCTGTGAACACTGACTATGCTACTTCATCTGAAATCAAAATGCTCTTTGCTCAGCTTCATACTGAGCAACTGAAGACAAATGAGCAAATGGTGTCCTATAGTCAGTGCTCAGTTGAGCAAATCAGTGAGGCTGTCAGACTACTCAACCTGAACAAGCAAGAAATGGATACTGACGCGTTGAAGCAGAATGAATTGATGTCCCTCGCACAACAATCCTTCAACCACATCCGTCATAATAATCTCCAACGTCATCACTATGACTCAGCACTTCTGAAGACTTTCCACCAAGTTTTTGCTGGCCTCTCTGAAGCTTTAATCTGGCAAGCAAAAGCTCAAGCGTTTAGCATCAACATGCTCAGTGCTGCTGATCTTCATATACCATTTGAAGTATCAGCTGATGGAGTTGCCATATTTGATGGGGTCAATGATAGTGCTGACAAGCTAAAAGAGCTATCCCAAGAACTGACTCGCGCCGTCTTAACAGATGCGTTCAAGCTCCCTGAAGTTGACAAAACGGGGGAGAAAGCGCAAGCTGCTAGAGCTCAGCATGAGCGACGTCAGTACGAGCGAAGTCAATCTCAGGGCAAGAAAAAGAAATAGATAGACTAGCAAAACTTAGGCATCTTTTTGTCCAGTTTACTTCCTTTGTCTATGTACTTGCTGACTTCTTTCAATATATATATCATACTTTATTTCCTGATTATTTCCTGATTCCAATACTGAGTTATGATATATGTTTTTTTTAGTACTGAGTTACTTTGTATCTTCATCAGCTATGCTTAACACTTACAATATTTATTGATTAAATAATATGCTGATAACATGTTTGACATCATCCTATGGTCTTATAAAACATTCTGATAAGAACTCATTGAACAACAAATTACTCAGCGCGCGCTCTATACGTTTAACCTTTCGCTTAACACTGAGTAAATAGAATATGTGATATAGCTGACCTATTTCTGAAAACTGACCTTAGACTTACTCATTTAAACCCTTAAATGTTTTAAGTAAAACTAAGTCAGTAGATCAACCCTTACGGGGGAGTTTGCTAAATTATACTAGGTCAACTATCATGGGGGAGCTCATACTGAGTTCCTTGCTGAATAGTTTTGCCAACATCAAAATGGGGGAGTTTGTTGAAACACCTTTCCACATAATTTTGATTTGACAAAATTGTTTAAGTATAAATTAAAATACATATTCTAAACACACTAAGTTTAAATGCTTTGATTTATTCTACTAATGTGTTTGTTCAATGTTGAGTTATAAATGTCATGAGTATCGGAAGGCCCAAGCCCAATACGGAAGCCAAGGCCCAAGTCAAACAACTCAGTACACTCGGCCCACGTATGTCAAGACATTGTCGTTTTGATGCAAAACGCAACTCAACAAACGGAAGGTTCTAGAAGACCTTCGGGAACAACTTCAAAACGAAGCTGCTGAGTAGCCTCGACAATACGTACAAGACAGCAGCTGGCAAAGGAAAACTTCCAGACAAAGTGTTTCCCCTTTTGGCAAAGTTCAGACGACACAGTATGCTGTCCAGTTGACTTTACCATAAAAGGAGAGACCATCTGCTGAGCTGGCCGAGGACAGAAGATACACGATTCTGATTGGCCGAGAGCTCTGTGCAAGTCAGGATGACAACGACATATAGTTGTTTCCCTCCAACGGTTATTTCGAAATTCGAAATGACCGAATGCCCAGACGTCTCTATAAATAGTGCCATCAGAAGCTTCAAAAAAAAACAGAACTTGATCAAGCAGTTACGCTGACCAAATTTCCATACAAGTTCTGCGAGCAAGAAGCAAAGAAAATTTCTTACACTACAACTTTCTCATCTGTGTAAAAGTCTAGAGTGATTGTAAAATCGTCTAAAGTGTCTTAGCACATCTTTGTATTAGGACAAAAACACTTATCATTTCTAGAGATAGAAATGAGAGGCTGAGTACTCGGTTTTAAGTACTCAGCGGAGAGATTAGGATTGAGTAGAAGTATAGAGGAAGGTACTCTTGTCATACTCAATTGCTGATATTGTAAAAGGTTTGAGGCTATATCTTTAAAGAGCTCAGTAGAGGATTTGAAATCTCGGAAGTGTTCCGGGGACAGGACGTAGGCTTAGAAGAAGCCGAACCTGGATAAATCTGCTGAGTGAAGTATTTCTTACCTTAACTCCTTATTTATATTGCTTGCTTTAAATAATCAAAACTGACCAAGTGAAGAGGTCAAGTTGAGTTGTGCGCGTTGAACGTCTGAGCTCAGGAATAGACTCTAAGTGCTATCTCCTGACTTAAGCTAAGAAACTGACCTAGTCACCTGTTGACTAAGCCAGTATCTTGTTGTTTACCCAGCGCTGCTGTTCAAACCTTTTTCTTTAAAAAAAAAAGAAGTCTGCCTAAATTGTCAAAAAGTTTAAATAGTTCCTAACCCCCCCTTGGAGCTATACTTGAACAAAACAAGGGACCAACAAAGTGAAATCTGTATTTCTTACTCTTAAGCTATCACCTTGCAAGGATTTAGAGTCGAGTCTTCCACAAGCGATCCTTGGATGTATCTCCCATTAATCGGGAGTGATAAATGCTCAATCCAATGTATAACTACCCTGACATTACTTCCTGTGACACCCAACCTTTGCAGTTCACACCCTAGAGTCATCTCTGTTAAGGATCGTGGGACCGCAGGATCAAAGTCTCACATTCAGTAATTCAGGATGACTAATTAACATTCCTTTGAGTCTGGGGATTAGTTATACCTATTAATACCAATGAGATGAACAGTTGACAAGGATGAATCTACCCATCCTGTTATCTCAAATCGAATCCCCAATCCTAATGAACGACGTTTCATCGGATCTATGTAACTGTCCAGATATCTGTATATATGAAGCTTGTGAGATCAGCTTTCTGTCGGACAGAAGACATTGTTACATACAAGTCTCAACAATGATATATCAATCCCAAACATATCACTTGACTTGGGGTGGTTTTAAGTTTATTAGTTTATTATAAAGTTTTGTCTCACTTCATGCTTGTATGAACACTTTATAATCACTTTAAACAAACTTACGGATTTCCTTTTATTAGACTTTATTTAGTGCTTAAAAAGGGATTGCTTTTATATAGTTATAAAACATACATCTTATTAAAAAAATGATATAAAGAATAATTTATTTACATTAAGTTTGTATCCTGCAACAATTGTCAATAGGACACTAAACCCCAACATACTCCCACTTGGACTAAAGCCAATTGTTTCTAAAACTTATCCCAGTAGAAGTTAAATGACGATCATGTACTTTCTGGGTTAAAGGCTTTGTCAACGGATCTGCAACTTTGTCCTCTGTAGGTACTCTTTCTATTCTCACATCTCCTCTAGCCACAATCTCTCTAATGATGTGGTATCGCTTAAGGTAGTGCTTGGACGCATTATGAGACCGTGGTTCCTTTGCTTGCGCAATGGCTCCATTGTTATCACAGTACAGAGTAATGGGATTGACAATGTCAGGCACCACACCTAGTTCTGTAATGAACTTTCTAATCCAAACTGCTTCCTTTGCTGCTTCCGCAACAGCGATGTACTCTGACTCGGTCGTAGAGAAAGCTACGCTTCCCTGCTTGGAACTCTTCCAACTGACCGTGCCCCCATTCAAGATAAACAGGTATCCTGATTGGGCTTTAAAATCATTCTCATCTGTGAGATGACTAGCGTCTGAAAATCCTTCTATTTTCAGATCTCCTTCTTCGTACACTAGGAACATATCTTTAGTCTTTCTCAAGTACTTAAGAATGTTTTTTACGGCAATCCAATGCTCGTCTCCCGGATTCCCTTGGTAACGACTCGTTACTGATAACGTGAACGCTACGTCAGGTCTAGTGCATAGCATAACATACATAATCGAACCGATTACGCTGGCGTACGGGACTATAGCCATGCGTCTTTTATCATCATCAGTTTTAGGACATTGATGATTGTTTAACTTTACTCCATGTAGCATGGGTAAGTTACCTCGTTTCGATTCAAGCATGCTAAACCGATTTAGCACCTTTTCAATGTATGTAGCCTGTGAAAGACCAAGCAGTCTACGCGATCTATCTCTGTAGATCTTTATACCAAGTATATAGGCTGCTTCACCAAGGTCTTTCATTGAGAAGTTACCAGATAACCATACTTTTACCGACTGTAATAGAGCAATGTCATTTCCCATTAACAGTATATCGTCCACATATAGTATGAGAAATGCTATAGAGCTCCCACTTGCTTTCTTGTAAATGCAAGCTTCTTCGCAATTTTGTTCAAAACCAAATTGTTTTATGGTTTCGTCAAAACACTTATTCCAGCTTTTAGATGCTTGCTTGAGTCCATAAATGGATCACTGAAGTTTGCAAACTTTGTTTGCATCCTTTGATATGAAACCTTCAGGCTGCATCATATATATATCCTCAAGCAGGTTTCCGTTCAGGAAAGCTGTTTTCACATCCATTTGCCAAATCTCATAGTCAAAATGAGCGGCAATAGCAAGCATGATTCTGATAGATTTGACATAGCAACAGGAGAGAAGGTTTCGTCATAATCAACACCTTGTTTCTGGCGATATCCTTTCGCTACCAACCTAGCCTTGTAGGTGCTAACCTTTCCATCCATGTCAGTCTTCTTTTTGAAGATCCATCTGCACCCAATGGTTTTTATCCCTTCGGGTGGATCAACCAAAGTCCACACTTGGTTAGTATACATGGAATCCATTTCAGAATCCATGGCCTCAAGCCATGCTTTAGAATCTGGACTAGTAAGAGCCTCTTCGTAGTTTTCGGGTTCGTCGTCTAACATGGGAACCTCATTATCATCTCCCACTAGAAAACCATATCTAACTAGGAGTTCACGAACTCTTTGTGATTTACGAATAGGTGGCACTGGAGTCTCATCTAATGGGACTCCTTTGGGTACCTCAACCGCCTCTGTCGTTTCAGTTGGTGTTTCTTCTTCTTGAACTTTGTCAAGTTCAATCATGCTTCCCTTTTGTGTTTCTTCGAGAAACTCTTTCTCTAAGAAGGTTGCGTGCTTGGATACGGTTACTTTCTGATCATCTGGATGATAGAAGTAATATCCCATAGTTTCCTTAGGGTATCTAATGAAGAAACATTTATCAGATTTAGATTCTAGTTTGTCGGACGCAATGCGTTTGACAAGCGCTGAACAACCCCATACTCTCATGAATGAGAACACGGGTTTCCTACCAACGAACAATTTATATGGTGTGGAACTGGGGATTTAGTTGGCACTCGATTTAGGGTGAAGAGGGCAGTTTCTAAGGCATAGCCCCAGAACGTCTTTGGAAGTAAGGCCATGCTCATCATGGATCGTACCATATCTAGTAGGGTACGGTTTCTCCTCTCGGATACACCATTGTGTTGTGGTGTATAGGGAGGTGTCCATTGTGAGCATATCCCACATTCAGTTAGATAATTCAGAAAATCATCTGAAAGATATTCGCCGCCTCGATCAGATCGAAGCGTCTTTATTTTCCTTTCTAATTGATTTTCTACTTCATTCTTGAAGCATTTGAATTTCTCAAAAGCTTCTGATTTGTGCTTCATCAAGTAGACGTAACCATATCAGGTATGGTCATCTATGAAGCTTATGAAGTATCTGAATCCTCCTCTTGCTTGGACTGACATAGGATCGCATACATCCGAATGAATAAGTCCTAGAGTGTCTGATACACGCTCACCTTTATTGCTAAAGGGTGTCTTTGTCATTTTACCTTTTAAACATGATTCGCATGTTTCCAATGATTCGGAATCGATTGGATCTATAAGCCCATCTGAATGTAGCTTTAGCATGCGTCTCTTGTTTATATGGCCTAACGACAATGCCACAAGTAAGTTGAATTATCTATCTTATGTCTTTTGGTATCAATTGCAAAAACAGGAGTTTTGTCATCCAACACATAAATCCCATTTTGTGATATTCCTGAAAAATAAAAGATCGAATCTTTATAAAAATTGCAACTATTGTTCTTTATTGAAGTATGAAAACCGTCGTCAACAAGACGGCTAATAGAAATAATGTTACGCGACATTTCAAGAACGTATAAACAATTCCTTAATTCTATTACAAGCCCAGAGGGCAAAGGTAAAACATAATCTCCAATTGCGATGGCGGCAACTCTTGCTCCATTTCCCACTCGCAAGTTTATGCTTCCTTTCTTTAGTTCCTTAGTCTATTTTAGCTCCTGCATATTTGTACAAATATGAGATCCACATCCGGTATCAAGTACCCAAGATTCAGACTGTGAAACTGTATTTATTTCAATATAAAACATACCAGATGTAGAAGCACTGCCTTTTCCCTTCTTGAGGGTGGCTAGATACTCCTTGCAGTTTCTCTTCCAATGCCCGTCTTTACCACAGAAGTGGCACTCTCCTTTGGGCTTCTTCACTTCCTTTCCCTTGGACACAGCTTTCTTACCTTTCTTGGGATATTTAGGATTGGGAAAATTCCCTTTCCTTTTCCTTGATCCCTCAATGACAAGAGCCGGTATGGCTTTGTCTTTCTTAATATTGGGCTCAACCGACTTGAGCATATTTGCAAGCTCTTCAAGAGAGGTTTGCAAGTCATTCATCTGATAGTTCATTATGAACTGTGAATAACTCTCTGGGAGGGATTGAAGAACTAAGTCTACACTTAATTCGTTATCCATCGCAAATCCAATACTAGAAAGTTTGGTAATGTAGCCAATCATCTTGACACAATGTGTCATGACAGATGTGCCCTCTTGCATCATACTACGATATAGTAACTTGGATATCTCGTAGCGTTCGCACCTGGTTTGTTTCCCAAACAATTCCTTTAGGTGCATGATGATGGAATAGGCATCCATTTCCTCATGTTGCCTTTGTAATTCTGGTGTCATCGATGCAAGTATGATGCATTCGGCATGATCATCATCAGCCTTATATTTCTGGTAAACATCAATTTCCTCAATGGGAGCATCATCAGCAGGGATAGGGGGTATCAATGTATCAAGTATATACCCTATCTTTTCGAACTTCAAAACAATTTTGAGGTTACAAAACCAGTCGGTGAAGTTTGAACCATTCAACTTGTTATCGGTAAGAATGTTTTGCAGATTGGTTTTAGTCATGATTTTAAGAGTGTGCGTTTAATTAAACCTGAGAGTGAGAAAGAGTAAACATATGTCATTCATTTGCTTTAAAGTATAACAATCTAAAATTATAGGCCTTTTAGTTTATTTCAGATTGCTCCCACTATTTTGCCAAATTAATAGCCCTCCATATTAATTCGAAGAATTTCACAAATCCTTTAGTGAGCTAGGATCCTAACTCCTGAGATTTCGCCTTGAGTTTACTCAACAAGCTAGTATCATTCATTAGGTAGATTCATGTAATCAATCACATCTCCATGTGATTCCTAGGTTATTGGGTTACTAACCACATTAGCAACTAATATGCTATTCATATTAATCCCAACCATCTTGCCCATTAGTTTATGACAACATGAGTTTACTCATCCAATTATCATAATCTAATTTAAGTATTACCCCATATTCATGAAAAATGATTTTCGATAATTCAGGTGTTACCATAAGACCCCGAGCTTGAGTTTACTCAACAACCCAAAGGCCCCCAGTACTGCCGGCTGAATTATAATATTAGGGAGGGGCAACCGATTTTAATAACTTACTTATTTACTTAACTTTTTAATGAGGGATTTTATTTTAGGTCTCATAATCTAACTTAGTCTTGATTTTCTTTAGCATACATCAGACACATACATTCACATACATTGACGTTATGGACATATCATCTAAATTATTCCGTCGAGCCAGAGACGGAATAAAAGGGCAAACCTAAGGAAATACTAACTATTACATATTTCTCTTTAGGTCCTCCGTCTTCTCCATGGCGCCTTGAAATTACATATTAATTTCTATACTACTAAAAGAAAACTTCAATTGAATTGAAGGGAATCAAATGAGAGGAGAAATTACAATAGATAGTAGAAAGGCAGGACGCGCATGCCCTATTTCAAAAATACCAAAAGACTAAAGAGAGGGTCCAAATATGTCCATAACTCCAAACATGCATAGACTCAATTAAATAAATTTAATTGGTTGATTACATAACTATCTTATGTAATATTTATTGTAGTTTAAAAATTTACAAAATGGTACCTTGAGGTTCATTCTGTTAGTATGCACATACCAAATTGACTAACATCGTTAAAAGTCAAAGGGAAAAGAGTTAATTAGGTCCTTATATTTATTTATTTTATAAATTAACCCTCCCTTATTATCTAATTATAACAAACAAACCCCAAAATACAAAATAAAAATCAATTATACCATCTTCCATATCTCTTGAATTTTTTTTTTTTTCTTTTTCTATCTTCTCTCTCCTCTTTGTTAATTTTCTCTCTCTAAAATCAATTTGGGGTATAATTAAAGAGAAAAACCCATCAATGATGTAGTAAAAACTTTCTCAAATGCTTGTTTCAGTTCTCCCACTTTAGCATTTCTACGAACATTTACCTCTATTAAATCGAAATAACAAATCAAATTTCCACTCATCGACCATAAAACTAAGGCGATTAAAAATCTAAAACTAAATTGATTTATAAAAATTCATTACCAAAGATAGAGCCATCGAGCTTAAAAACATGGAGCTTGAAGAGTTGTTGGGGAAGCTTATGGTAGGAGTTCCTCTACAGAACGAGCCTTTCATCCGAAAATGAGGAATGTGAAGAATATACTCTACAGAGAGAGTGTTGTTTGAGCAATGCGAAAAATATGGAGGGATTTGTTTATCTGGTTGGTTTGGTTTTGCAATGGGAAATGAGGAGACAGTTACTTGGAAAATTCTGTAGCTTAATTTTGTTGATAGTTTCTCTCTTTAATTATACCCCAAATTGATTTTAGAGAGACAAAAATTAAGAAAGATGAGAGAGAAGAGAGAAGCGAGAAAGAAGAAAAAGTAAGAAATTAAAGAGATGGAGAAGGTGATATAATTGATTTTTATTATTTATTTTGGGGTCTGTTTGTGATAATTAGATAATATGAGAGTTAATTTATAAAATAAATAAATATAAGTATCAAATTAACTCTTTTCCCTTTCACTTTTAACATTGTTAGTCAATTTGGTATGTGTTTGCTAACGGAATGAACCTCACGATACCATTTTGTAAACTTTTAAACAACAAGGGTGCCGATCGAAAACAGGTGTAACCACGAGGTTTATTTTTGTACTTTTCCCTATTTTTTTTGCTTGATGGGCCTAGCGCAAATTGAATTCGCACTACACTTTTTTACTATTTCAAACCCAAATTTGGATGTTGGACTGTTACTATTATTTGCTTGATGTGCCTGACCCTAATTAATTTCAGACTACACTTTAACCTTTAATATTATACTTCACGATTTAAAACATATGCATTTTTTTTAAGTCGTATAAATTAAAAGGGTAATTTTACCTCATAATATTGCTAGAAACACATTTTGATTATAGAGATAAAAAATGAGAGTTCATTTGAAATCAAAATTTAAATGAATTTGTACAAAATGAATGAATGAATTTAATGGGAATGATTGGAAGTCCTTAACTAAGTCTGAATTTGTTACAAGCTCATTTCTTGCTTCTCTTTGCAATCAGGCTCATTGCTTCTCTCTAATAACTCTATTACAAGTTCGTACATAATAACCCATAGTCTAAACCTCATTACTCTTTTCATTTTCTATTTCCCAATGCTTGAATCTGACTTCCCATTTATACAAATGGGCCTTTTTCACTACAAGAAAACAGCTAGTTAGCTACCGCAATTTTGGTAGCTGTTACGATAGCTAAAGTGGTTTACTGACTGAATTTAGCAGTTTACCGACCAAATGCATTCAGTCGGTAACTCCTTAGTCGCTGGATAAAGGCCGACCATTTCTGATGATAGTCGCAGAAAATAGCGACTACTTAAGTTAGTCGCTGAGCAGTCGCTAACATTACCGATCACATTTTGCGACCAATACATAGTAGCTAATGAGCAAAATGGACACGTAAGCGAATTCGTTTACTGACGAATTTCTGATAGAATTCTGTCGGTAATATGCTATGGTAATTGGTTTACAAATGAATTTCTGACGGATATTTTTGTCGGTAATTTAGTAAAAATATTTCACCACTGACCTGTACTAGATTTATTTATTTGTAATTATTTTTTATGTATAATTAAAATTATGTTTACAAATAGAATTATTAAATGCAATGATAAACTTATTATAACCTTCACAATAAATTAACTACAATACACAAAATTCATGAAAACTAAAAATATATTTAGAAATAATTAATATTTGAAGTTCAAAATATGTTAAAATACATCCGCATTGAAGCCATCAAGGCGCTCCTGTACGGTGTCAAGCATGTTTCTTGTCCCATGAATTTCACTTGCATTGGATGGACCAGCTGAACTTGAAGATGGTGCTCTTGAATTTCTGGGATACCGAATTGACTGAGTTTGCTCCTCTAAAACATTTTTCCAATACCATGATTCCTCGGAACAGATTCATCGAGATGCATGCGAGACCAATTTCCCACCAATGGTGACAACTGCTCGACCTTATCGTACAATCCAAGGAGCCCACCCGTGTGTATGAGAAGTATCTTTCTCCCTTCCCACTTCTTTGGATTCTCTGCCATGTCGTTCATCATTCCATATGCAGCTTTCCCACTACATAATTTATACAAATAAACACTTAAAACTTGAACTCGTTTTGCACTAGAAGATATTGAATATGACCAGTCATTCACTATTTTCCAACTCTATTGACTTAGTATAGTTAAGATTGAACATGATAAACAAAGAAAAATTATGCAAAAATTCATTGATTATGGTATAACGTTCTGGTCTACCTGTAAACTGGATCGAGAACAATGCCCGTAGATATAACAACTTCCTTGACAAACTGAAGCTCATCAGAGGTCTTCATTGCATAGCCCAGACCTTTGGCATGTAGTAAGGTTAAAAATGTCAAGGATAGTAATACGATTATTTCTTGGATGGACAATCATAATAGAAACAGTAAATGATTAAAACGAAATGCATATTCTAGACAAAGAAAATGAAAAGATCGGCACTAGGTGTAAAAACACGGGTTAAAATGTATTGGAATGAGATTATATATGCACATATTCAACAGACAGAGACTTTTGTCCCTAGTCATATTCATCAGACATGTGCCTTGGTGCAGTTTTCGTTCTGCATCTCGATTATATGTGCATCAGCATGCACACCCTCTAATCAGACTATATTTGGACAATTCATTATGTCGTCACTATAAAAATGGAAGAACTTGAAAAAAAATAACAATTCTTCGCTAATGCGAGAAGAACATACGTTTTGTATGTTGACAATATCGTATGAGTTAACCCTTGCCGTGAGCCCATCAGTTAGACCTTCAACAAAGCTGTGAAAATAATCAGGGTCATTACGAGCAGAGAATGCATGAACCTGCAAAGAAAAAAGAACATGGAACTAGAGTCAATTGATGTACCAGACAGAAACTGAATCTCAAAAATAATCTCACATACTTTTGCCTTCAAATTACCCAACCATGACCCTGACAAACCAGCAATCGTACCTCCACTGGAAATCAAATAAGAACAAATATAATCTTAATTAATAATCAGCAAGAAATAAAATATTATTAATTTTTGCAGAATTTGTGGACCAAAAAAATTCTGATGCCTAAATCCCATTGCTTAGACAATTCTTAATGGCAAGCGTTAACCGAGTCCATGTAAGGCATTAAATTAGAGGCCACTCATCAATGAATCAAAAGCATAATACATATCACCTGTCAAAATCCTGATGTGTAACTTTTATATTGAAAATCCAAAAATGTTTAGTTTCTCAAGCATTCTCCATAGCTAGAATCCCTCAAGGACAACTTTTGCCCCTTCTGTAACAACTATTACATTTATGCATACCAGAAATTGATTCAACCTCCACATTTTTGTAATAATGAAGTCAAGTGAAAGGATAAAAAGGAAAAAGAAATTGCTAAGGCCATAAAGCAAGAACAAAATGAAGAAAGAAGACAGGTGATGATGATAGAAACTAGACAAACAGACTAGAGAAATACATGCCACATGCTACAACAATGTCATCAAATTTTAATGTGCCTCCACTAGCCTGAACTTGTTGCTCAATTTCCCTGATTTCCTCAATATAACCCCTGGATGAAATTCACATACATAAAACTAAATTAATAATGCAATCATATAGAAAGGCATAAGAATTAAATAAACCCTCAAGTTAAAATCTGGAAATTTTGATCTCACAAAATAGAAATACAAACAACTAAACAGGAACTAGGAGACTTAATATAAAATTCTGTTATTGCTTAGGATGACAAACTTATGGAGGATACACTCAAAGTAAGCAGCTCGTGCATCACATGATCTATTAGTTTCCACATGCATATGTGCCCAAAACTCGAGAGCTAGCACCACCTAGTATACCCTAAGAGCATCTCCAATGGTTAAACCATACAATCACTCAATAGATATGCCACATCATTTTTGTGAGCCCCACTTAATAAATTTTATTCTATCATACTATCTTTCTCCAATGGTTAAACCATACGACCACTCAATCACATGGACCCACTATTAAATCACATTTTTTTATTATTTTTCATACTACTAAACTAAATAATTAATTTTCTCATAAAATGATATTTATTTTCTAACAAAATAATTTTTTATATAAATTAACAATAATTTTAATTTCTAGATTGGAAATAAACGACACAACAATAAAACGATAATTTTAATTTCGAAGGTCATTATGTATTTCTCGATCACGTAATGCTGCATTTCTTTGAAGATATTATTGAAAATTTTAAATTGAATCTTGGTTTACCGTGATAGGAGGTTCTCCTTCATAATTAATTAGGATACTATTTAAAATAATATTTTACATATTTTAAAAAAATTAAAAAAAATAAAGTATAATAATTTAAAAAAAAAAGTTAAAAAAAAAAGAGATTACCGTTGGAGAGGGCTGGAGAACCCTCTCCAACAGTAATCATATTTAATAAGTAAAAAAAATTTATAAAAAAAATTAAAAAAAAATATAGTGCTCAACCAAATGGCAGCAAAAGTTGAGTTATCAACCGGTTGGTGCAGTTCAACCGGTTGATAGATTCATTTTTGTATCATACTCTCCCCAATGGGAGAGTATGATATAATGGGGTATATTGAGTGGTTCAATATACCCATTGTGGATGCCCTAATTGCAACTATGTAATGTGCATCGTTATGGACTAAAAGCCTAAATTGTTTGGACAAAATCTAGAGAGTTTATAATGTATTAAGCCCTTAAATTTTCTACTTTCCTCCTTTAATTACTACTGCAAAAAAAGACATAAAAAGAAAGTTGAGGAACTCAAGATTCAAAAAGATAATGGACAAGATTGAAAATGGCATTCCTCCATTCATGTCATACCAAATATATTCTTTCATTCTTCAAAACAAAAAAAAAGTTGATAAACATTTTAGTATACCCTAATTTCAATTATTTTGTGCACTTTCAAAAGTTGATAAACATTTTCAATTACTGAATCTTTAATTAAATAAAAGAAAAGCAAACTCCATCCATCCATCCATTACTAAAAGAGAAAAAGCAAAACAAGAAACAATATCACAAGAAAATAAGCTCATCCAAAAGAAGTGTTTGAAAAAACCAGAATAACACAAGAAAACAAGACCATTCAACAGAAACATGTACAGATTCAGCAACACATTGATAGGTTTCTTAAACCTGTTCACTTTGTTAGCATGGATACCGATAATCGGGGGCGGGCTATGGATGGCAAGGAGCAGCACAACTTGTGAAAGTTTCCTCCAGACACCACTTCTAGTAGTTGGATTTGTAGTGTTAATAATATCACTAGCAGGTTTCATAGGAGCATGTTTTCATGCAGCATGGACACTTTGGGTATACTTAGTAGTTAGGTTATTTCTTATTGGAACATTGATGGGGTTAACTATATTTGGATTTGTAGTAACAGGAGAAGGTGCAGGTGGAGTTGTAGTTCAAGGTAGGAATTATAAAGAGTATAGGCTTCAAGTCTATTCACCTTGGTTGAGACAAAGACTTCAAAATCCAGAGTATTGGAGGACTATTAGAAGTTGTATTTTGGGTTCTAAAACTTGTGATAAACTTTCTACTTGGAATCCTCTTGATTATATGGATAAATATATGTCTTCTATTCAGGTACTACTACTACTACTCTTTCTTTCATCTTATACTATTTCAGTTTCAGAGGATTGTAATTTCAAGGTTCAATATAGGTTTTATGCTAATCTTTAATGAATGTTCTCTGGGTTAAAAAAAAAATTTGGTATACGGAAGATCATGACAGACCCAGATGCTCCAAGCACCAGTGATCCCTACTTAAGAGAGCATCTTCATTGGTTTAACAAGTTCACTCTTTCAATCACATTATGAACAATTATGAACAAATATGAGCCAAAACCAATACTGATATAGCAAACTAATATCAAACTTTGTAATAAACATATAAACATTACCTCCAGAAATTCCTTCTTGCAAAAGGACCCTAAGTTCTCAAGTTCTCAGATTCTTATCTTCAAGGAAAGAAAATAAATTAGCATGAGATAAAAATAGATAAAAATAAAAATCAAAGCCCTAATCTAGAAAAAACAAATACAAACCTTCACCCATGAACTAATCGGATACAGAGGCTACATCGACTGGAGTTGGTCTAAGGTCGAAGGTCGAATGGAGGTTAGGGGGAAGGTCGAAGGTCCAAGGTCCAAGGTCGATCGAAGGTGGATTTGGGCCAGGGAAGATGCGAGCAGAAGAAAACGCCGAGGAGAGAAGGGACAAGAAGAAGACGCCGTTCATGATTTAGGATTTAGGTCGAAGAAAATCGCAAAAGAGAGAACAGAGAAGTAAATCGCAGAGGAGAGAGAAGAGAGACGTTGAGAGAGAAGAGAGAGACGCACACGTTTAGGTTTAGGTTTTAATTTAATTTAATTTTCTTTTTTCTTTTTAATATAATTTTGATTTATCCTATTTTGCTACTAAGCTTTGGTCGCTGGAAGAAATTTCCAGTAGCTGTAATGGGCGGCAATTTTACTGCCTTGTGCAGCGACCAGAAAAAAGTATGGGCGACGAAATTAGTCGTAAATAGCGACTAAAATATATAAGGTCGCTAAAAACAGTAGCTAACTAGCTATTTTCTTGTAGTGTTTGTTGGACTATATTTCTCTTATTTGGGCTCACCCAAATTGATTTCAGACTATTTCTTGTTTTGTTGGTTTTTTTTGCTTGACGGGCCTAGCCCAAATTGAATTCGCACTACACTTTTTCACTATTTGAAACCCAAACTTGTATATTGAACTGTTTCTATTATTTGCTTGATGCGTCTGGCCGAAATTGATTTCAAACTACACTTTAACCTTTAATATTATACTTCATGATTTAAAACATATGTATTTTTTTAAGTCGTATAAATTAAAAGGGTAATTTTTCCTTAGTATGATATTGCTCGAAACACGTTTTGATTATGGAGATAAAAAATGAGAGTTCATCAAAATTTAAATAAATTTGTACAGAATGAATGAATTTAATGGGAATGATTGGCAACTAAGTCTGATTGTGTTACAAGCTCATTTTCTTGCTTCTCTTTAGAATCAGACTTCTTGCTTCTCTCTAATAACTCTATTACAAGTTTGTACATAATAACTAATTAGTCTAAACCTCCTTACTCTTGTCTTTTTCTATTTCCCAAGACTTGAATCTGCCTTCCCTTTTGTACAAATGGGCCTTCTGTTGGACTATATTTCTCTTATTGCTTGATAGGCCTCGCCGAAATTGATTTCAGATTATTTCTGTTGTTTTTTTTTTTTTTTTGCTTGATGGGCCTAGCCGAAATTGAATTCGCACTACACTTTGCACTAATTCAAACCCAAATTTGGATGTTGGATTGTTACTATTATTTGTTTGATGGGTCTGTCCCTAATTGATTTCATAATACACTTTAACCTTTAATATTACACTTCACGATTTAAAACATATGCATTTTTTAAGTCGTATAAATTAAAAGGGTATTTTACATTAGTATGATATTGCTCAAAACATGTTTTGATTATGAAGATAAGAAATGAAAGTTCGTTTAAATCAAAATTTAAATGAATTTGCTAATTGATTTCATAATACACTTCAACCTTTAATATTATACTCCACGATTTAAAACATATGCTTTTTTTAAGTCGTATAAATTAAAAGGGTATTTTACATTAGTATGATATTGCTCAAAACACGTTTTGATTATGAAGATAAGAAATGAAATTTCTTTTAAATCAAAATTTAAATGAATTTGTACAAAATGAACGAATGAATGAATTTAATGGGAATGATTGACAGTTTTTAACAAAGTCTGAATGTGTTACAAGCTCATTTCTTACTTCTCTTTGTAATCAGACTTCTTGCTTCTCTCTAATAACCCTATTACAAGTTTGTACATAATAATTCATAGTCTAAACCTCCTTACTCTTGTCTTTTTCTATTTCCCAAGACTTCAGTCTTCTTTCCCTTTTTTTATAAATGGGTCTTCTGTTGGACTCTATTTCTCTTATTTGCTTGACGGGCCTCGCCCAAATTGAATTCGCACTACACTTTTTCACTATTTCAAACCCAAACTTGGATGTTGGACTGTTTCTATTATTTGCTTGATGGGTCTGTCCCAAATTAATTTCAGACTACACTTTAACTTTTAATATTATACTTCACGATTTAAAACATGCATTTTTTAAGTCGTATAAATTAAAAGGGCAATTTTACCTTAGTATGCTATTGCTCGAAACAAGTTTTGATTATGGAGATAAAAAAAATGAGAGTTCATTTAAATCAAAATTTAAATGAATTTGTACAAAATGAATTTAATAGGAATGATTCATAGTGTTTAACTAAGTCTGAATGTGTTACAAGCTCATTTCTTGCTTCTCTTTGCAATCAGACTGTTTGCTTCTATCTAATGGCTCTATTACAACTTTGTACATAATAACCCATAGTCTAAACCTTCTTACTCTTGTCTTTTTCTATTTCCCAAGACTTGAATCTTCTTTCCTTTTTTATAAACGGGCCTTCTGTTGGACTCCATTTCTTTTATTTGCTTGATGAGCCTCGCCCAAATGGATTTCATACTATTTCTGTTGTTTTTTTTTCTTGATGGGCCTAGCCCAAATTGAATTTGCAGTACACTTTTTCACTATTTCAAACCCAAACTTGGATGTTAGACTGTTTCTGTTATTTGCTTGATAGGACTGGTCCAAATTGATTTCAGACTACACTTTAACCTTTAATATTATGCTTCACGATTTAAAACATATGCATTTTTTTAAGTTGTATGAATCAAAATGGTAATTTTACCTTAGTGTGATATTGCTCGAAAAAAGTTTTGATCATGGAGATAAAAAAAATGAGAATTCATTTAAATCAAAATTTAATTGAACTTGTACATAAAGAATTTAATAGGAATGATTAGCAGTTTTTAACTAAGTCTGAATGTGTTACAATCTCATTTCTTGCTTCTCTTTGCAATCAGATTGTTTGCTTCTCTCTAAGAACTCTTTTACAAGTTTGTACATAATAGCCCATAGTCTAAATCTTCTTACTCTTGTCTTTTTCTATTTCCCAAGACTTGAATCTGCTTTGCTTTTTTTATATATATAAATGGGCATTCTGTTGGACTCTATTTCTCTTATTTGCTTGATAGACCTCGCCCAATTGGATTTCAGACTATTCATATTGTTGTTGTTTTTTGCTTGATTGGCCTAGCCCAAATTGAATTCGCACTACACTTTGCACTATTTCAAACCCAAACTTGGATGTTGGACTACTTTTATTATTTGCTTGATGGGCCTGGCCCAAATTGATTTTAGACTACACTTTAACCTTTAATATTATACTTCATGATTTAAAACATATGCATTTTTTAAGGTTAATTTTACATTAGTATGATATTGCTCGAATCACGTTTTGATTATGAGATAAAAAAAATGATAGCTCATGTAAATCAAAATTTTAATGAATTTGTACAGAATGAATTTAATAGGAATGATTGGCATTCTTTAGGGTAAATTTCACTTGTGGTGTACAAACTTTACCCTAAATCACACTTTGGTGTACAGACTTCAATTTGTCACACTAATATATACGTACTTAGGGGTGACCTCCCACTATGGTATACAGCTGGTGAAAATTGATGGGGTTTAGTGTCCTATAGACAATTGTTGCAGGATACAAACTTAATGTAAATGAATTGTTCTTTATATCATTTGTTTTAATAAGATGTATGTTTTATAACTATATAAAGGCAATCCCTTTTTAAGCACTAAATAAAGTCTAATAAAAGAAAATCTGTAAGTTTGTTTAAAATGATTATAAAGTGTTCATACAAGCATGAAGTGAGACAAAACTTTATAATAAACTTAAAACCACCCCAAGTCAAGTGATATGTTTGGGATTGATATATCACTGTTGAGACTTGTATGTAACAATGTCTTCTGTCCGACAGAAAGCTGATCTCACAAGCTTCATATACACAGATATCTGGACAGTTACATAGATCCGATGAAACGTCGTTCATTAGGATTGGGGATTCGATTTGAGATAACAGGATGGGTAGATTCATCCTTGTCAACTGTTCATCTCATTGGTATTAATAGGTATAACTAATCCCCAGACTCAAAGGAATGTTAATTAGTCATCCTGAATTACTGAATGTGAGACTTTGATCCTGCGGTCCCACGATCCTTAACAGAGATGACTCTAGGGTGTGAACTGCAAAGGTTGGGTGTCACAGGAAGTAATGTCAGGGTAGTTATACATTGGATTGAGCATTTATCACTCCCGATTAATGGGAGATACATCCAAGGATCGCTTGTGGAAGACTCGACTCTAAATCCTTGCAAGGTGATAGCTTAAGAGTAAGAAATACAGATTTCACTTAACCTATCATTTTGAGTTGACTCGGCCTATACAAGTAAAACGAACGTCTCGCTATATGTGACTTGACATCACCCATAATCATAAGATTCAGTTCAAGGATGTAGTTGATAAAGGATCGTATTATACCGTAACTAATACAGAAGGGTTAACGACAGAATCAACCTGTCTTCTTAACGGACTCTGGGGGAATGATTACAGACTTGCCAATAACATACTCAGTACATCATTCCGTTATGCAAGGATTAAATATAATTCTTGAAGAAATTAATTTAATAGTTGCATACGGCCAGAAGTAGTAAGAACCTAATGGATCACACATAAGACTTGGAACCAAAAAGAGAGATAGATGTCATTAATAGATGGAAACCCAAATGAGCCCAGTAATGCCCATTTAATTAGGGGAGGCCGAAATTTATATATAATAAGTTAGGAATTATTTTAATTCCATTAATCCTAATTTGATTAGGTTTGTGAATTAAATTAATTAAGAGATAATTAAGTTAGGAGTTTTAATTAGATTAATATACTCCTATTATTATCCAATTAGGTTATTTATTATTATCCTAAATATATTAGATATATTATAAGATAATAATTGGGAATCCTATTCCGAATTGAATTCCTATTAAGTAACCTATTCCTATCTAACTAGGGTTTAGATACAAGTTATTATATATACCCCCCTAATAAGTGAATTTCGACTAAGCCTAATCCCTCTCCTTTATTGTGATTTTCGAAACATACAATTAGAGAGAGAAAGTGAATTCATATCCCCTAGTTCGTGGACAAGAATTCATACGGCTTTCGTCGATTGATTAATTTTCATTCATCTCCTTTTCTCTTTGATCTTGTGTTGGTTAATTAGAGGCAATCTATTTTGGTTGCATCTCATAAGGGTTGATTCTAACTTAACCTCACCGTGTTATACTTCATGCTTGGGAAATCGAAGAAGAATTGTGGGCGCTTCTTTAACAACGGTAGATTGTTCTTCAAAAGGTATTCCTTCTTATCCCTCTTTATATGAAATAACGATTAACAGATCCTATGGTTAAAAGGAAGTATGCTAAAATTTTTATATTTTCGCTGCTATACCTTAGCCTTAATTCCCTTCAGTGGTATCAGAGCCATCGTTAAATCCGTTATTTCATATATGAAAATTTAGAATTTTTTCAATAGGATTGAATAAATATTTATTGTTAGGTTAATTAACAAATAGTTTTGATTAATTAATCCTAAAGATAAATAAGTTTTAATTAATTGTTAATTAAAATAGATTATGCATATGTTCCTAATTATTTCGGTTGATAATCATTATAACGAAATCTATTAGTTTTATAGTTAGATTGATAAAATCAGTTTTATTAATTCTAAAGATAAAACGGAAATCTATAGTAGTTTTTCCTAGTTTCTGAAAATCGTTTTAAAACCGTTTTAGAACTAATATATATATATATATATATATATATATATATATATATATATATATTTATTATAAAAAAAATAAAAAAATAAAAAAAATGCGACAGCAGCCCGAGTCGCGCCTCGCGGCGCGACTGGCCGCTGTCGCGCGGTTGCTGCCTCGCGGCAGCAGCTGCGTGCGGCGCTGGGGCGCCACTGCCGCAAGGCAGCGGCGTCCCGCGCGCCCTAGGGGCTGCTGCCAATCGGCAGCGGCCCGCTCTCGGGCCCGGCCCGATACCCACTTGATTTTAAATAGTTTAAAATCGTTTTATAATTAAATATATATATATATTTCAGAAATTGATAGTTTTCTGTTTTGATTATCGAATGAAAATTTGTTTAAAAGTTTGTTTTACCAATTTGTAAATCAAAATGTTAAATGAATTAAAATCAAAATAATTGGGACGTGCATAATTAACGTTTTGTATAGTTATATTAATCTAAGGATTGGGCGCCCATCAAGCAAATAAGAGATATGGAGTCCTATAGAAGACCCATTTATAAAGAAGGGAAAGCAAATTCAAGTATTGAGAAATAGAAAAAGACAAGAGTAAGGAGGTTTAGACTATGGGTTATTATGTACAAACTTATAATAGAGTTATTAGAGGGAAGCAAGTAGTCTGATTGCAAAGAGAAGCACGAAATGAGCTTGTAGCACATTCAAACTTAGTTAAAGACTGCCAATCATTTCTATTAAATTCATTCATTCATTCTGTACAAATTCATTTAAATTTTGATTTAAATGAACTCTCATTTTTTATCTTCATAATCAAAACGTGTCTCGAGAAATATCATAATAAGGTAAAATTACCCTTTTAATTTATATGACTTAAAAAAATGCATACATTTTAAATCATGAAGTACAATATGAAAGGTTAAAGTGTAGTTTGAAATCAATTTGGGCGAGGCCCCATCAAGCAAATAATAGAAACAGTACAACATGAAAGTTTGAGTTTGAAATAGTGCAAAGTGTAGTGCGAATTCAATTTGGGTTAGGCCCATCAAGCAAAAAAAAAAAACAACAGAAATAGTCTGAAATCAATTTGAGCAAGGTCCATCAAGCAAATAAGAGAAATAGAGTCCAACAGAAAGCTAAATTATATAAAAAAAAAGGGAAAGCAGATTCAAGTAATGAGAAATTGAAAAAGACAAGAGTCGGGAGGTTTAGACTATGAGTTATTATGTACAAAGTTGTAATATAGTTATTAGAGGGAAGCAAGCAGTCAGTCTGATTGCAAAGAGAAGCAAGAAATGAGCTTGTAACATATTCATACTTAGTTAAAGACTCCAATCATTGCTATTAATTATTTCATTCTGTACAAATTGATTTAAATGAACTCTGATTTTTTTTATCTTCATAATCAAAACGTGTTTCGAGCAATATAATACTAAGGTAAAATTACCCTTTTAATTTATACGACTTAAAAAAATGCATACGTTTTAAATCGTGAAGTATAATATCAAAGGTTAACGTGTAGTTTCAAATCAATTTGGGCCAGGCCACATCAAACAAATAATAGAGAAACAGTACAACATGAAAATTTGGGTTTGAAATAGTGCAAAGTGTAGTGCGAATTCAACTTAGGCTAGGCCCATCAAGCAAAAAAAAAAAACAACAACAATAGAAATAGTTTGAAATCAATTTGGGCGAGACCCATCAAGCAAATAAGAGAAATAGATTCCAACAGAAGGTCCATTTAAAAAAAGATATAAACAACACAAATTCGTAGTAGAACTAATGTAAATATTGATGATATTTTAGGTATATTTTGGGCTTAACAAAAGAGAAGAGAGAAAAAGAAAAGAAGAAAGAGAAATTCAAGAGATAGGGAAGATGGTATAATTGATTTTTATTTTGTATTTTGGGGTTTGTTTGTTATAATTAGATAATAAGGGAGGGTTAATTTATAAAATAAATAAATATAAGGACCAAATTAACTCTATTCCCTTTGACTTTTAACACCGTTAGTCAATTTGGTATGTGTATACTAACAGAATGAACCTCAAGGTACCATTTTATAAACTTTTAAACTACAAGGGTGTCGATCGAAAACATGTGTAACCACAAAGTTTATTTTTGTACTTTTCCTAAAAAAAAATAACAACAGAAATAGTGTGAAATCAATTTGGGCAAGACCCATCAAGCAAATAAGAGATATGGAGTCCAACAGAAGGCCCATTTGTAAAGAAGGGAAAGCAAATTCAAGTATTGAGAAATAGAAAAAGACAAGAGTAAGGAGGTTTAGACTATGAATTATTTTGTACAAACTTATAATAGAGTTATTAGAGGGAAGCAAGCTGATTGCAAAGAGAAGCAAGAAATGAGCTTGTAGCACATTCAAACTTAGTTAAAGACTGTCAATCATTTCTATTAAATTCATTCATTCTGTACAAATTCATTTAAATTTTGATTTAAATGGACTCTCATTTTTTATCTCCATAATTAAAACGTGTCTCGAGCAATATCATGCTAAAGGTTAAAGTGTAGTTTGAAATCAATTTGGGCCAGACCCCATCAAACAAATAATAGAGAAACAGTCCGTCAAGCAAAAAAAAAACAAGTGGAATAGTCTGAATTCAATTTGGGCTAGGCCCATCAAGCAAATAATAGAAATAGTTCAACAAAAGGTTCATTCAAAAGCAATTAAGATCGTCAATAATTCCTATGAATTTCAAACTCAAACTCAAAGGCCGGAAAAATCAAGCATTAATTGTTATAGCGAATATATTGCTTAAGGAATACATAAATCTAAGGCTGGCAGCAGATTAACTCTACTATTTTTTTCTTTTTCTTTTTTTGTTTGAAATACACATATTGCTCAAAGGATTGGTTGTCTAGTTTATCTTAAATACTTGAACAAGTAAATGGTACAAAAATGAGCATCTAAAATGCGGTTGGTTCATGTTTATTTATTTCCCCAAAAGCAACAAAAATTGCAAGTTCAGAACCACAACAAGACATGAAATCAATAAAATTAGATGTGATGCCATTCATATTCATATTCATGGCCACGCACATATTATTGCATATGTTTTAAATCGTGAAGTATAATATTAAAGGTTATAGTGTATTATGAAATCAATTAGGGCCAGGCCCATCCACGCGGGACGTAGCTCGTAGGCGCGGGGCGTAGCTCGTAGGCGCGGGGCGTGTCGGACCTGGAGAATACTTCCTCCCCAAGTTCTTCTTGTTGAGGACAAGATCTGCCACCTTCTTTATTACTGTTTTGCCACTCTACTATTTACCTCTTTGCCATTGAACTTATTTACCATAATATCTATCTTTATGCTTTTCCTATTTTACCCCTAGGGCACTTTAGTTGTTGGTAACCCTAGGGGTGACCTTTTAGTCTTTATCTTTTATTTGGAAGGAGTATATATTCTCCATCTTTTGTAATGTTGGCAACCTTTTTGATGAATATTATATTTTGAAGCTTCTATTGGAGCAAGGATTCATTCCTTTTGGGTTTATTCAACCTTCAAGTTAAGCTTGAGAAGTTTGTAATCTTTGTTGGTTTAAGATTAAAACCTTCAGTTGATTTTAATCTACATCACTAAGGCTGGCAGCAGATTAACTCTACTCTTTTTTTCTTTTTCTTTTTTTGTTTGAAATACACATATTGCTCAAAGGATTGGTTGTCTAGTTTATCTTAAATACTTGAACAAGTAAATGGTACAAAAATGAGCATCTAAAATGCGGTTGGTTCATGTTTATTTATTTCCCCAAAAGCAATAAAAATTGCAAGTTCAGAACCACAACAAGACATGAAATCAATAAAATTAGATGTGATGCCATTCATATTCATATTCATGGCCACGCACATATTATTGCTATATCAGCTAAAAGAAAATGAATCTTATATAATTGAACCAAATGGAACTTTGCTGCAACATATTATTGTTATATATCAGCTAAAAGAAAATGAATCTTATATAATTGAAACTTTAACTTGAGGACATCCCTAGTAAAATAAATGATCCAAATGAGTAATAGTAATATAATTGAAACTTTAATATCTCAAACCCATCAAGCAAAACAAATCTATTGCTGCAGGCTCTTCATGAAGTTCGGACATTCGAAAAACGAATGTTTTCCGAACTCTTTGCAAGTAAGGCACTTTTCTGGCATATCCACATACTCAACTTTCACTATCCATTCATCCCCATCATCATCCATAACTGTTATAAAATCCATAATATCATCTCCCATACTCACGTCAACGCATACTTTTACATAATCAAGCCAACATGTATCATCATCAGCAGCATTTGTACCATATAAAGGTTTTCCAATGGCACTAACAATGTAACTCAATCCTTTTATAGTCCTGTATTCCATTGGAATACCTCTCAGCTTCACCCAAACGGGAACTCTCGAGTTATCAAGTTCCCATAGTTTCATCTTTGGTTGCCACTTTCTCAGCACCAATTGCTTTTCTCCCATATACCACGGTCCAGATTCCACTGCCCAATCTCTTCCCTTTTCATTTGGAAATTTAAAAACATAAACTCCATTTTCGAATTTGCTTACTTCTATTCTTCCTTCCTTTCCCCAGGATTTATTTGCCATCTCCAGTACTTGGCTCATGTCTATTAAGGATTTCCCCAACAATTGCCCCACTAGGCATAGCTCATTAATCTCTTTTTCACTCGAGCAGCCAACCCCTTTACTGACATTATCACCCAACGTGTTCTCAGCCTGGTTGATTTCCCTTGAATTGTACATGTTACCCAGATCCTCTATGCCTTGTGATTCAGTTGCAACATCACCAATTGCATTTCCATATGTCCGCTTATTTTTACCCCCTTCAAGCTCGATTCACTTGACTTGCTCATGTCCCCGACGCCGGTGCCGCTCACATCCTGACAATAAGCACCAAACGAATGTAAACATGACTACTTATCAAATTATGATGTACAGAAAAAATGAAACAGACACAGAAATTGATACCACAAACCTTATTTTAAGAAAAAATAAAAATTAGCTACAATGCAAACGGAAAAGAAACCCAAACACTAACCAAGAAGAGTCCTCTAACAGGTGTTCTTCTAGTATGCACACCAGAACCATCCATCTTTATCACAAAATATGCAATAACTAGTAAATGAAAGCTTGTATCCAAGAACAAGAACGATAGAGGACAAGAACATGAAAGCTTGTATCCAAGAAAATTAGCTACAAAACAGTAATGCAAACGGAAAAGAAACCCAAACACTAACCAAGAAGAGTCGGTGTTCTTCTCACACCAGAACCATCCATCTTTATCACAAAATATGCAATAACTAGTAAATGAAAGCTTGTATCGAAGAACAAGAACATGAAAGCTTGTATCCAAGAACTAGAACAAGAACAATAAAAATTAGCTACAAAACAGTAATGCAAACGGAAAAGAAACCGAAACACTAACCAAGAAGAGTCCTTGTGCAACATTAGTACTAACAGGTACACCAGAACCATCCATCTTTATCACAAAATATGCAATAACTGAGAATAACTATAGTAAATGAAAGCTTGTATCGAAGAACAAGAACAATAGAGGACAAGAACATGAAAGCTTGTATCCAAGAACAATAAAAATTAGCTACAAAACATTAATGCAAACGGAAAAGAAACCGAAACACTAACCAAGAAGAGTCCTTGTGCAACATCAGTACTAACAGGTGTTCTTCTCACACCAGAACCATCCATCTTTATATTTTGACTAAGAATAACTAGTAAATGAAAGCTTTTGTATCGAAGAACAACAACAATAGAGGGGTTAGAAAAGGCTCTTTTATATTATTAGTAATTAATTATAGGTATTTATATAATTAAAAGGTAGAAATCTAAACGGTTTTTCCTAAAATCATCTTATTTAACCTAAATCCTTTTGGAAATTTAAAATCCTTCTTTACTAGTTCCAATTAAACATATTATGTTAATTGGATTCCAAATCCAAAATTCCATAACAAATGATGTTTAATTGGATTTGATTTATTTTATTTCCTTATTAGTTTTAATTAAAATATCATGTTATTTTAATTATAAGTCCAAACTTCCATAACAATCATGTTTAATCACATCTAATTTATTTTCCTTCCTTACCAGTTCCAATTAAACATTTATGTTAATTGGATTCCAAATCCAATTAATATAAAGGATAAAGTACAATAAAATTTGTGGTTTATCCTATTTTGTAAATAGAGGTTACAAAACAAAGTATTTGAACTTACACGATTAAGTTCCAATGATAACAAAGAATGTTTTTATTTTTTATTAAATTGCATTTACGTATTGACAAAACGCAGACTCCAAAATCGAATTGCAACTTTGTAAATAAGGAAAACTAATAAATTTGAGAAATTGAATACAAAAAAAAAATAAGGCTCAATTTGAGAAATTGAATAAGCCGAGGGAGCAAAAAAACATTACAGGGTTAAATTGAACAAAATTCAGATTATGGGGGTTGAATTGCAATGCCTTAATTGAATATGATTTAAACAATTAGGATGATTTTATAAAATGGGCTGATTCAGTTAAAACAATAGGGTCAATGTATGAAGGCGAAGGTATTATCCTATTTGCAATAGATGTACGTGGTTTAAAAGTTTACAAACAGATGTATATGATATGTTTTTTTTTTTACAAAACAAAGTAATTGAAATTACACGTTGTTCTAATGATAACAAACAACATTTTTTTTATTAAATTGCAGTTACATATTGACAAAACGCATACTCCAAAACTGAATCGAACTGTGTAAATAAGGAAAGCTAATAAATCTACACATATTAACTATTTGACTAGTGACTAGTGACTATTTACATCTATTCGCATTGTAATATCCTACTCAGAGACCCTCATCGAACTTAGAGACCCCCAAAACCCCCCATCACTTGAAGTTTGGAGAGCGTCGGGCGTTGGGAAGGCGGCACATGAGGTGTTACCTAGTGTATGCACGGAGTCGATTTTTACTAAGATGCTCGAAATAATTTTAGGGTTTTCTGTGATTTTTAATTTATTTTTGGATGCACAGAATAATTGATATTAAAGTAATTATGTTTCTTTAATTCTTTTTAATATGTAAAATATATTTATACCCAAAATATTATATAAATTAAAATTAAATTATATAAAATAAAACTTTTTCCAAATTCTAAATATTAAATTTATAGAGACCTGTCATCATCCAAGATCAGAGACGAAATGAACAACGGAGGAGAAAAAAAGGTTGAGAGACCCAACATCCTTGAATGACCTTCAACCGCAAGACGGTCCGCCACTCGATTTTGCTCCCTATAAATATGTGCGAAGCTAAGAAAATCAAAGGAGGAGCCAATCCTTCTAATGCCTTTGATTAAATTTTGGCTATTCCAGCAAATAGAATTGTTTTCTGATATCATTTTGACCGCTTCAAGGTTATCAGACTCCACTAGAAGCTTTTTCACCCCAGACTTTTTGCTAGTTTAAGGCCAGAAAAAATCCTCCAAAGCTCTGCAGAGAAAGACGAACCTATTTCCAAATTCTGAGAGAAACCAGAGACCCAACCGCCACCATCATCTCTTAGAACCCCTCCTGCGGCAATTCTCCCGTCCTTTAGACAGGAGCCATCCGTGTTAAGCTTAACCACACCTTCACTAGGCTTACACCAGCCTAAGAGATGGACCTCCTTCCTCTGAATAGCCCTAGCCAAGGGATCCTCACCGAAGCTATCAACCAAGACATTAGGCAAAACAACCGTTTTCCTCCAAAAATCTCCTCATTTCTCCATCTCCAAATCTGATAGCATACCACCACAAATAAGAGAACACCTTGATTCAACTAAGCCAGAAGTTTTCCATTAATCCCATCCAAAAACCACTCATGCTCAGAGTGGGCTAAAAAAGAAGATAACGCCTATATAGGAAGAACTTTCCTCCAAACCTCTTTACTTTTCTCACGGTCTCTGAGAGCATGGAACAAAGTTTCTTCACGACCTCTGCATCTTCCACAAGCTCCAGACTCCACCAAATGTCTTCTTTTCCTATCAGAATTAGTAAGCAACCTATTTTTGGCCCCCAGCCACATGAAGCTTCTAATACGGTATGACACTTTTAAGGCCCAAATCGTCTTCCACACCCCCTGGGTTCGAAGTATCCAACTCCTGATAGAAAGCCTGAAAAGCCGATTTACAATAATAGGCCCAGTTGTTCGTCAAAGAACAATAGTAACTATCCCTGTCTTCTAATTTACTACTAATCTGAACTCCTCTAATTCTCAGGAGCGATTCCAGACTGAGGTAAGAATCAAATTTAGACCAAATCCAATCACCCTCAGAATCCACCACATCTGCAATCCTCTAGTTTTGAATTTCTAAAGGCGGTAAAGACTCACAAACTTCCAATAATGGCTTTTTGCCAATCCAACTATCATTCCAGAAGCTGATGGATCTACCATTCTCCACATTCCACCCAATCCCTGAACAAAACTCAGCACAAACCGCACCAATGCCTTTCCAAAGAAAGGAACAATTAACCACTCTATCCTTAGGACCCCCAAAGACCTTATTCTTTCGATATTTCCCGCATAATAGTTGAACCCAAAGAACTCAAGGAAGTTGCCACATACGCCACAGAAGTTTCATTAATAAAACTTTATTATTATCTCTGGCTTTCCTAATGCCCAGACCTCCCATATCCTTAGGTTGACAAACCTAATTCCAAGGCACTAGGTGAATCTTCCTCCCCTCTTCAGCTTCCCCCCACAGGAACCGACGATTAATTTACATATTGTAATTAATGTGATTGTAATTAATTGATTATTAATTTATGATAGATAATCAAAAATTATTTTAAAAAAATTTATATATCGTCTGTTGCGTATAACTGTGTGACTGCAGTTAAGGGTGAGCAAAAAGTCCAAAAATCGATTATTGGTTCTGTTATTTTAATATTTTGATTCGGTTCGGTTGATAAATTTTCCTTGTTCGGTTATTGATTTGGTTATTTCAAAAAAATATGGGTCTAACCAAAAACCAAACCAAATTTATGTTTAAATAAAAAAAATATATAATTTTACTTATTTATTTATTCTTCATACTTCAATTTGTACAAAAAGTTCAAACTTTTAGTTTTAAACATTATTGAATTGAATTAATCTTTAAGAAAACATTATTGAATTTATTTATAATATAGGAGGTATTTGGTTAATCGATTAATCATTGAGTAATTAATTTTTCGGTTCCCCAATTTTTAAAAAAAATGAGAATTACATGGGGAAACAAAATTAATACAAAAAATAGGGCTCAATTTGAGAAATTGAATAAGCTAAATGGGCAAAAAAAAATTAACATTTGAGGGCTAAATTGAACCAAATTCAAATTATGGGGGTTGAATTAAAATATGGAGGGACTTAATTGAATATGATTTAAACAATTAGGATGATTTTATAAAATGGAAAGACTAAATTGATTCAATTAAAACAAGAGGGGTCAATCTATGAAGGCGGAGGAATTAAATTACATAAATTGAAGCAAGCAACGACAAATCTAAAAAATGTTAAGACATAAATTGAAGCAATTACAACAAACAGGATCGATTTCTAAATACAAAAGGGATAAATTGAAATAATTGAAATAATCGAGGTCAAAATATAAACACGGAGCGATGTTACTGAATAAGAATGGCAATCGACATGGTCAATATATAAAAGGTAAAAAGCATCATTAGGTCTCTGATCTTTCATTTTTTGGTTCATTAAGCCCCTGATTATTTATTTGGATACGGTTGGTGATATTTTCGAAATATCCCAATTTTCAACCTTGATACGCGTTTGCGGAGATTAAAAATGGTAAAAATAATGCGGGCGTGCCAGAGAAGCTATTTTTCAAAGGATAAAATGGTAATTGAATACAGTAAATAAATAAAATGCGCCTAAATTACTTGAATTCTAAACGAAAAGCGATTGACGACCGTTACAAGGACTGAAAATAAAAACAACGGTCTTGGGCCCCGACGTTACTTGACAGGTCGGTCGGAAAAAACAATTTTTAAATATAAGTACCAAAAATAAAGTAATAAAACGACACAAAAATATAACTTTTTTAATTTTCTTTTATATTTTTATTGATTTTGTAAATATTTTTCAATGTTTTTTTTGTTACAAATAATAATAAGGCATGAAAATTACAACTTAAAAAGAAATAATAACTTTAAAGCTAGAAATGTAAATAAATCATGAAAACCAAATACATACGCGATGAAATAAAACTAAACCAATCTCTTTGATGTCGTTGGGATGTGTGGAATTAAGGACTGGAACTCCGGAAAATCGGCTCGAGGGCTGTTGCGTTGTCCGGGTAATTCTGGGTGAATTCGGAGTAGTTCAGAGAGTTTAGGGACTTGAGCAGAAATTTACCACCAAGCTAATAAATCATCAGCACTTTGTGGAACAAAACAGTTATTCTGTGGGACTTTCGGACTCAATTTCGGGAGCTGTAGAGGTTGGATTATAACGAAACGAAGGCTAGTATTTAAAGTTAGTGTGGAAAAGAAGGGTTTAGAACTGGAATTTCAGAAAAAGATCAAGTAAATGAGTCAGAATAAATTATTAAAAATTGGGTGACAGAATAATTGTTTGATGGTTGAAAAACCAAAAGCTTAATTCTGTTTCGTGGATGGTACTTTATGGACGATTAAGAAAGCTATAAGGTGTCGTTTTTTACGAAATAAAAACTGATAATTGAAGAATTGATGTCAATAAAGAGATTAAAATTAATTTGGGCTAAAATGATCAGCTAACGAACTCTAAATAAAATTTGGAAAACGGCTCACCAGAAAAGTTGTTTGATGAATTTTTCAATGATGAAAAACTCAAAAGCTTGTTTCCGGGTCTTTTTAATTGATTGAGATCAATAAAAAGTTTCTAAATATGATTTGGAATAGGTGTGTAAACTAAGAATGACTCGAAAATGGGGTTTCGGTGATCTTTGCTTCACGGAAAATGCTTGAAGCTTTGAAGAATATAACAATGGCGAAATTTGATTTAGACTAAGAAAGCTTGAACTGAGGATTGGGTGATGATTTTACTGACTTAACTAAGAGATTCCAAGAAACGGTTTGAAAATTGGTTGATTAAACTAAGTGAATTTCAGATTTGAAGTTTCTGAAAATTGGAAGCTTTTCTGAGGAACTGAAGATTAAAGAACTAATTCTGGGAATTGAGACATTGTTTAGACTAATTAGATGTTATCTCTTTCTGTCATATCTTTAGAGAGCAGAACAGGGTGGCAGATCGTCTGGCGGCTGCAGGTCATGAAGGAAGTTGGGGAGTCACTAATTATCCTTCTCCTCCGGCCTGTCTTTCCTCGATCCTTCTGGAGGATGTGGTGGGGGTTAGCTTTCCAAGGCTGATCCCGGGTTAGTTTTTGTTTTGTTTGCTTTTTTTTTTCTTATTCTTACCAAAAAAAAAATGCTAAAGAACGATTTCTACGAATCTAAGGATTGATAAAAAGGCTGATTTTGGTAAAGATTTTGAGAGAAAAATTGAGTTGTATGTGTTTGATTGATTTTGAGTGGGCAATGGAATGAAAGAGTTGATCTCTATTTATAGGATTTTGGATAACAAATCCCATGTTAGTGGCCCTTGAATTTCTCACCCATGATCCCATTACCTTCCCATAAGTTGAAGAAAGAAAATGGCTGAGTTGGGAGTTGGAAGAATGGAGGTAATACCGTGAAATACGTTCCTGTAATGTGTAGACATATTCAAACCCGTTTTTCAGCACTGCTTCTCTTTGAAAAATTCTACCGGCTTCGTTTTAGCTCGGTTTTGCTCCGTTTTTTACATTCCGGAAAGCTAACATCCCGAACTTTCTGAAAAAATTAATAACTGTCTGATATCTTGATGCTTCATGGTCCGTATTCATTATCGAAGTTGCTAGACGGGTTACTGAAATATGGTGCAAATTTGCGCCTGATTTTTATTATTTCTTTTTCTTTTCTTTTCTTTTTATTTCTGTTTTCTTTTTTTATAATAATCTTTTGATATTATTTTCTATTTTTTATCACATTTTTATTTTGTTGCAAAATGAATTTAATTAAAATAAAATAACTGTAGAGTAAAAATTAGAACCTATGCTAAAACACAAAAAATTAAATTAGCCCCCAACAATTGCCCCCCTATTTTATGTGTAAAAGATTTGAAAATGAATTTTGCACATAAAATAAGTCTTTTATTAATTTTTTTTTATCCGTCAGTACTGATTTTGTTGAAGCTGAAATTGTGTTCTTTGCAGCTTCCTCGTCATTTTCAGACATGATTTCTGTTGGTTGATGGCTCAGAAAGAAAATAAAGATCACCAAGGTAAATTTGTATGAAAATTGACGGTGTGTGATGGAATTGCTGGATGACTTGTTGAATTTTTCTTTGAATTACAAGACATGTCCATCTGCTGCTGCATTTTCTCATATTGCAATCTCATTTTTTTGCTTGCTTCGTCTTTGACTGATATGCTTCGCTGCTACTGAAATTTTCATCAATCACGCCATGTTTGTTGATGCTGAATAAGCTCGTGTCTGCCTCTATTTTCCTTCGTAACTAGGCTCAATTTGCAATCAGTTTTTCCTACTCATTTAAACAAAATAGTTGCTGCCATTTTATTTAAATTATATAAAAATTGATCTTGAGTTGAGTTTAGGGAAAATTACACAAAAATTCATATTCTAAAAACTATTTACAACTATATCAAGTCATAATTTTAAATTATATCAAACTAGTAAAATCAGTATTTTTAATATATTTTAAGGATTAGAATTTATAAATTAAAAGTCTAGAACATATTTTCTAGGGTTTATAATTTATTAATTGGAGTCTAGATTTTTTAAATTATGGTATAAAATCATAATATACAGAGAATAATGACATATTAAGAATTAAATTTGGTAATATGACTTAGTTGTAATTTTGTATCTAATTATGATATTCATGTATTTGACCCTTGAGTTTATCCCTGAAAAATGTTAAAGTTGAATCCGATTTATATCCATATAGATATGTTGCTTGCTGAAATTGGTTTAACTCCGTCTATGAATTCGCGACTTCACTTTCATTGTTAATAAAGTTCTTTGAGCTACTGATTGGCGGAAATAAATTGAATTGTCACTTTTTTTTTCAAGAACCATGATTGGCTAATATTTGTCTTGAACCTCTTGAGCTTGGATTTGAGAATCCATTTGATGATATGGATATATCGTACATGACGGAACATGCCCCCCCGACGTCTTCGAGCTTGGATGTCATCAGTGCTGCACATGTTGTTGTCTCGTATTTGATGGGGACAAAACTGAGCGAGTGGACAACGGATCGGGTGGAAAAGGCTACACTGAGCTTCTTTGTCTCGATTGCTTTTTTTTTATATCTAGCAGCTCTTTTATTCTTTCTCAATTTTTTGGGACATGTAGACAGACTTTTTTTGTTTTTCTTCATTTTTATTTTTCTTTTCATTTATGTCTTTTATCATTTCGTTTCTTACACTTTTTTTTTTGAAATGGATGATTTATTACCTCTAAGCGCGCTAAAAATATCAATGATGCTAAAATGTAAAATGATGCAAAAACGGAACAAAACAAAAATAAAAGGCACCTCGTACCTTATCGCATCTTTATTTTTTCTATAGCGGCTGATGCTACCGCTTTGTCCTTCGGCTGTGACAAAATCATTAAACCTCTTCGATGAGAGGTTCATTGCTAACCGGTTGCTTTTTCCTTTAGTCTTGATCTTGATTGGACCAATATTATCTTCGTATAATCGAGACTCCACCATATCCGAATGTGTCTCAATAGGTTTTTCATTTGCCTGAATCACCTCAACGTCACCCCTTTTTCAAAGTAGTAAAAGTTGGTGCAAAGATGACGGAATGCATGAGTTAGAATGAATCCAATCTGGACCGAGCAAAGCTTGATTACTTGCTGTAGAGCTCACCATAAAAAATGCCGTCATAGTGGTTTGGGTACCGATGGTAAGTTGCACATGTAAAACCCCATAGGTTTTAGCAATTTCGCCTGTAAAAGCTGAGACATAAATTTCTGACGTCATTATGTCGCATACGGATTTCCCGAGAGCTAGTGCCATCTTTAATGGCATAATGTTAATGAATGAACCATTATCAACTAGAACTCTCGATAAGAGCTTTCTATCAACGTGTGCTTTGACGTATAATGGCTTAATATGGTGTGTCATCTGCGGAGTGGGTTTGTCAAAATAAACCCGCTTCATCCGATCTTTTAACGAAGATTTTATTGTAACACCACATCGTCGTTCTTCTTGGACTTTGTTTCTTTCCTCATTTGTATCTTCACTTCTGAAATGTATTGGTAAAATTAGAGAAGTAGCAGCACATCCAACTTGGATCAAAAAGTCTCTAACACGAATTTTAACTTTTTTCTTTTCTTTTCTTTTTTCTTTCGAAACGTTGCTAGAATCGACACTAGACAACTCTATTTCATTTTTCCTTCTTTTTTCTGCCTCTCTCTTTCTTATTCTTCTTTTTGCATTTTTGAGAGAGGTTGTGGAAATTTTTTATGTCGGTTGATGAACCATTTTTCGAGGGGAACTTGCGCCGGTGGAGTAACGAGATCGGCCTTGGTTTGCACCACTTTTATTTTTATTTATTGGCTTTCGTTTTCTCTATGGCTTTTCTTTCTACTTGGCGGTTGGCAAAGTGCCCTTTGGTACCCAAATTTGTTTTGTCTTTGGATGGTCGAGGCGCCCTTTTCTCTGATTCGAGGTGTTGTTATGGACATTATGCTTAAGAGGTGGCATCTCGATGGAAGTTGCATTTTTCATTGTAGCGGCTGGAAATGGATCATCATTAATCAACATGTTCTCTTTCTTTTCAGGAAATTTAAGCACGCCTTTGTTGATTCTATCCTGCATCGCATTCATAAAAACAAAGCAAGATTGTATGTCGTGGCTCCAACTATCATGATATTTACAATAAGTGTTTCCACTGGTGTCATCTCTCGATGGAATAATGTGTCCATGTGGTAAGGTGATAAAACCCTCTTTTAGCAAATAATCAAACAATTCTCCAGTTTTAGAAACATCAAATGTGTATTGCACATTTGTATTCCGCTTAACCACTTCAGGGTTTTTGGACTTTTTGCTAATATTGGACAAACGCGGGATCCTGTTCTAGTTAGTTCGTCTATAGCTACCTCGTGTGCCTCATTGGTTTCTATATCCTGATCGTAACTACCTACAGAGTTTTTCTTCCTACGACTATCCTCACGCATTAATTCTTCATATCCTGACACTTTAGCAACAAGTTCATAATAATCACAAAAATCAATGCCCTGAAATTTCTTCCTATTTTCAAACTCTAAGCCAAGTTGAGCAATTTTAACAAACTCTATTTCAGGAATATTAACTCGACATCTATGCCTCATTTTCTTGAAACGATTAATAAAACTTTCAACGGACTCACCTGAGCGCTGAACCATACGAGATAGTTCGGTGACACATACCTCCGGCTCAGTTCGATAGAACTGAGCATGAAATAATTGTTCCATGCGACCCCAGCTTCTGATAGATTCAGGTTGTAATGTCGTATACCATGTGAAAGCCGGTCCAGTTAGTGATCCAGGGAATAAACGCAAACGAAGCATATCGAAGTCTTGCTCTGCACTAATCCCACTGCATTGGAATGAAAATCGAGCAACGTGCTCGATGGTAGATTGTCACGTCCGTGTCTAAAATTATTCGATGGAGTATTAATTAATTATTATCTTAACTACACTATTGGGTTTAATTTAAGGAGTTTAAGTGTAAATTAAAAGTTTTGGGTTAGTTTTATAAAAGTTATAAAATAAAAGGACCCTAATGAATATTTTTCTAATTACAAGAATGGATGAATCCATTAAATTTCATACGGAATTTATTTAAAAATAATAATAATAATAAAAATAAAATAAAAACTATTAACTAAAGGGATTTAATTTTTTTTTTTTTTTTGGTAGAAAAGGAAAAGAAAAATGAATAACAACAAACTACCCAGGAATTAGCCTAGGGAAGCTAACCCCAATCCTATCTTCTAAGAGAAGATGAGAGATGAAACTAGGGGAAACAGGAAGGGTAGTAACGCCTAACGTCCCTTCATGGCCCGCCGCCGCCAAGCGATCAGCAACACGATTCTGCTCTCTAAAAATGTGTCTGAACTCTACGAACTCAAAGGAGGAGCAAAGCCTTATAATAGCTTTGATGAGGTTGCGACTGTTAAGACCCATAGAATGATTCTCAGAAATCATTTTGATTGCTTCCAAATTATCAGACTCCACAGAGAGCCTCTTAACACCCAGCCTTTTAGCAAGATTGATTCCAGTAAGAATAGCCCAGAGCTCCGCAGAAAAGGAAGAACCCAACCCTAAATTCTGGGAGAACCCAGAAAGCCAGACGCCCCCTACATCTCTAAGCACACCTCCAGCCGCAATCTTACCGTTACTGAGGCAGGAACCATCAGTATTCAGCTTCACAACCCCCTCTCTTGGCCTGCTCCATCCCACGAGATGGACATCACAACACTGAGAGGCTCTGGCAAGGGACTCTCCTTTGAAACTATCGATAATAGAGAAAAGTTTTTTCGAGAAGAAATCAGCTAAGTTTGTCATAAAAACAGTTTTATCTCCAAAAATCTCCTCGTTTCTCCATTTCCAAACTTGGTGACAGATAATAGCAAAGAAAATGTCACCATGCTCCATGTATGGAAGCAACTTTCCTCTAACACCATCAGAGAACCAGTCGACCTCAGAATGTGCCATGAAGGAAGAGAAAATATGGTGTGGGAGAATTTTCCTCCAAACCTCTTTACTATTAGAGCAATCTCTAAGAGCATGGCACAAAGTCTCAACATGGCCTCTGCATCTACTGCAAGCTCCAGAATCAGCCAAGTGCCTTCTGTGCCTATCCGAATTAGTAAGAAGCCTGTCCTTAACGCCCAGCCACAGGAAACTCCTAATACGGAAAGGAACTTTAAGGGTCCAAATCGACTTCCACACATCCGAGGGAGGATCAGATCTAAAGAGAGAGAAAGCTTCAAAGGCCGATTTGCAAGAATAAACTCCATTGTTAGTCAGCGCCCAACAGTGCCTATCCAAGTCTTCCTCTTGATTACTCACCTTCACTCCCCGCATTCTAAGGAGAGTCTCAAGGCTAAAGAAAGTATCAAACTTTGACCAGATCCAGTCCCCTTCCGAGTCAACCACATCGACAATCCTCCAGTTGCGTATATCACTAGGCGGGGGGGAAGAACACACCTCAATTAACGGTTTATCCCCAATCCAGTTATCAAACCAGAAACTAATGGACTTACCATTCCCCACCTCCAGGCCAACTCCCGAGCAGAACTCATCAAACACAGCACTAAGTCCTTTCCAGAGGAAGGAACAATTAGCAACTCTCTCTTTCGGGCCCCCGAAGATTTTGTCTTTCCGATACTTACCACAAAGGAGGCGAACCCAAAGAGAGGAGGGGTTTTGCCACATACGCCAAAGGAGTTTCATTAATAAAACTTTATTATTGTCCTTTGCTTTCCTAATACCCAGACCCCCAGAATCTTTAGGCTGGCAAACCTCACTCCAAGGCACAAGATGGATCTTCCTGCCCTCCGCAGCTTCCCCCCACAGGAACCTACGGTTAATCTTGTCAAGATCATTAAGCACAGGATCCGGAAGCTTACAAGCCTGCATGATGTGATTGGGAGCAGCACAATTAACAGATTGAATTAACGTGAGGCGGCCAGCGAGAGACAGAGTCTTGGCTTTCCAAGTGGCACACTTCGAATTAGCTTTATCCAAAGTCTCTTTGAAGGAGCCTTTAGACACACGCTCACTATGGAGGGGAACGCCCAGATACTTCCCAAGAGAATCAGTAAGAGGAATACCTGAGAGATCACTTAATCTCTTACAGACTCTCTGATTCATATTCTTAGAGCACATCATCCTAGATTTCTGGATATTAAGCTTCTGCCCAGAGGCCGAACAAAAACAATCCAGAATATCCATAATGACTCTCAACTGCTCCTCATTACCCTCAAGAAAGATAAGGACATCATCTGCAAAGAATAAGTGAGTCACCTGGGGACAGAAGCTGTTGATCGCCACAGGGTGGAAACTCCCATTATCAATCGCATCCTGAATCAGGTGAGAGAGCCTCTCCATAGCAATAACAAAAAGGAAAGGGCTCATAGGATCCCCCTGACGGATTCCTCTGCCCGGGGAAAATTCCTCCGACATATCCCCATTGACCATAACTTGAAACACAGGAGAAGAAATACATACCTTAATTAAACTTCTCCAGCTGTCCGGGATTCTAGCTCTCTCAAGGCTCTCCATCAAGAAATCCCAATTAATTCGATCATAGGCCTTCTCTAAATCCAGCTTCAGAGCCACAATGCCTTTCCTCCCCTTCCTAATCTTCATCGTGTGGACCATCTCTTGGGCGATCACCACATTATCCATCATTTGTCTACCAGGCACAAAGCTACCCTGATTCTGACAAATGATCGCAGGAAGAATGCCACGGATTCTATTAGCCACAATCTTTGTAACAGTTTTGTAAAGAACATTACAAAGACTGATAGGTCTCATATGCAAAAAGGAAGAAGGCTTATCAATCTTAGGAATCAGAACCAGGAGGGTTCTATTAACCAGCTCAATATCCTTCGAACCACTGAACACCCCCAAGACAAAATTATAGATGCCTTCCTTCACTACATCCCAATGCTTATGGTAAAAGCCCGCCGGAAGACCATCAATCCCAGGAGCTTTAGAAGCCCCAATGCTGAAGATAGCTTGGTCAATCTCTTTTCGGGAAATAGGTTGAAAGGCCTCCTGACTACAATCCTCACTGATTAAAGGAAATGTAGCAATAGAGTGAGCAAAGGGATTTAATTAACTTTTAAGAATAATAATAAAATAATTAATTAGTTAATGGTTTGACACATAAATGGACATGTGTAAGCATTAAATTGATTTAAAATATACGTGTTGATACATAAAAAAACGTGTCATTCTTTTGTCATGCATGAAAATGTGTCCATGCCATTGTTTGGTTTAATATAAATAGCAAATCAATTTAAAAAGAGGGCATGAAGAGTATTTTGATACATAAATAAATAAATGGATATATGATGGGCAATGAAGGTTTTGATTAAAGGTTTTGGTAACAACGATCCGAGTTCGACTAACAACGATCCGAGTTCGACTTTAAGTAAAGTGTCTCGTATGGACAGACTCGAATTTCTAAAGTTACGAGGTAATATGATTTTATCTTTATTTGAGTTCTAATTAGAAAATTCGTTGGAGGTTTCGATTACGGAAAGAATTGACGCTAGTTAATTATTAAATTATCACAGTCTAAATCTTTATGTGTTAAAAAAATAAAAATAAAAATTTATACGGATAGACTCGTAGTAGTGTGACGAATCTAACTGAACCTTCTGTCGGAATTAAAGATACAAGTTTAGTGTTACAGATTACAATTTCGGTGACGAACATAAATGGTCTAATAGAAACATTTGGTTTAAAATTTAATTTTATATCATAATGAAGTGACGTTAATTTATCGAAATAAAATAAGTTATTAAATTAGAAAGACTAATACCGATATTTACCAATTAGAGTCGGTATAAAGTTAAATATAAGATTAGTACGAGAATTATAAAATTAGTTCAAATAGACTTATGATAATATAACGAGTCTAACGGTACGTATATTCGGTCTAAAATAGTTGTTACGGTGACAAATCAAAATAAGTTTCAGTTTTAAATTATTTAAGTGACTTTGAATACGTTTTAGTAAATTGTGTAAGATATATTGTTTTAAAATATTTATATACTTTTGATTTTGATTATTTGAAGAATAATTATTTATTATCGTGGTATTTTGGAATTTTGATCGAGAAAATGAATTTGACAATTTTATACGAAGTATTTTTGGATTGAGAAAAATGATTCGATTATTGTTATTATTTATGTGATTTGGATTGAAAGTCCAAATATGATTTTTATGTTGTGATATTTTGAAAGAAAGACAAAATGGTTTTGTCCATCTAGGATTGTCCGGGGTAGGAGTTGTAAGTTGTAAGACCATACCTAAGGGCGGTATGGCCAGAGTGCACGGCTGGTAGTCCTAACGTTAGGCAAGGCGAGATATGAATGAGATATCTCGATTATTGATATGATTGATGTTATGATAAGCTACACGGGTGGAATTCGAGGATGGACACACAAATTTTATATTTTGTTCTGGAAATGCTTGATGACTTGAATTATAATGTTTTACGTTTTATTGATTACGAGTTGGTTTGTTAAAGCAGTTTATCTGATTACGAGTTCGTTTGATAAAACGTTTCTTTGATTACAAATTGGTTTGATAAAGCGGTTTATTTGTTTTGATCTAGTTTGATAAAACGAGTTCGTTTTGATAAAATGAGTTATATATATAAAATTATATAGTAACAAAGCGAAATATGCAATTAAAATATTAGCGTGTCATTCAACGTGTCAATATATTAGAACGGGTTAATAAGTTAAGAGGACTACCGAAGTTAAGAGAACTAACGAGTCAAGAGAAGTTAAGAGAACTACCTAAATTAAGAGAACTACCTAAATAGGTAGAACTACGTGGCTTTGATTCCTGGTTTAAATATTAAATGATTATTCGGGATACGTAGGAAGCTCGATAGAATTATCGAGTCCAAGCCAAATAATTAATAAAACTTTAGGCAGTCTAAATAAATTTTTATCTATTGAAAATCGGTTCGGCTTTCAGGCTGTTAGGCGTTCGGTATCCTATTTTCCATTCATACCCGATGCCGTTTTGGGTCGGGTGTTACATAGATTGTCCACTTTCACGTGAAAATAAAGAAAAATCTAGAATTCTAAAATTGTGATGGAATGGGTATCGTTGGTCGTATTCCCTAGGGTAGGCTTTCTGAAACTCCGAGCGGTACACTTCACGGACCGTGGGTCCATAAATTTCTTGCACGATGTTCTGAATACGTTGCCTATCCTTTGCTTCATTACATATTTCGCTCCTCACACCTAAAATACGAGATATGTTATTATTATCACGAGAATTCTCACGAATATTTTCACGAGTATATTCGCGGGTATGATCACGGTCTTGATTTCTCCACGTGCCCCCCAAACCTCAAGCATTGTTATCACCATAGTGCTCCGAGTGGATATTAGGTCCGGTGTTAGACCTAAAATAAGGCGCATTTGGGGGTATTGAAAATTGCTCTGAGGTTCTTCGATCTCCTCGCTCATTGAATCTTATGTTTTCTTCACGACTAGGCGGTGGCCTATATCGTTCGCCTTGGGGAGTGCCTTCCCTTGTGTTATATGAAACGTTGTGAGAATTTAAATTTTTAGCATAAATTTCAACACACCTATCCAGGATTTTATTTATCTCGTCAGTGAGATTATTAATCTTGTTTTCCAAATTGGGTTGTCTCTAAGCTTGCATCATCTCGGTTTGAGCTTTAACATTTTGCGACATCTCGGCTACAATCCTTTCTACGTTGCACATATAAGCCACTTATCGTGCAAAGAATGCATTGAAATCCGGTTGCCGCGTTGATGTCCGATGAACGTCTTCCAAATGGCTCACTGTCTCGGCAACATAGCCTTCGGACATATTCGTGTCCTAGAAAAAAAAATGTTTTGGGTACCACTAGGCGTGCCAAAAATTGTTGCGATATTTTCGAAATATCCCAATTTTCAACCTTGATACGCATTTGCGGGGATTAAAAATGGTAAAAATAATGCGGGCGTGCCAGAGAATCTATTTCTCAAAGGATAAAATGGTAATTGAATACAGTAAATAAATAAAATGCGCCTAAATTACTTGAATTCTAAACGAAAAGCGATTGACGATCGTTACAAGGACTGAAAATAAAAACAACGGTCTTGGGCCCCGACGTTACTTGACAGGTCGGTCGGAAAAAACAATTTATAAATATAAGTACCAAAAATAAAGTAATAACACGACACAAAATATAACTTTTTTAATTTTCTTTTATATTTTTATTGATTTTGTAAATATTTTTCAATGTTTTTTGTGTTACAAATAATAATAAGGCATGAAAATTACAACTTAAAAAGAAATAATAACTTTAAAGCTAGAAATGTAAATAAGTCATGAAAAATAAATATGTACGGGATGAAATAAAATTAAACCAATCTCTTTGATGTCGTTGGGATGTGTGGAATTAAGGACTGGAACTCCGAAAAATCGGCTCGGGGGCTGTTGCGTTGTCGGGGTAATTCTGGGTGAATTTGGAGCAGTTCGGAGAGTTCAGGGACTTGAGCAGAAATTTACCACCAAGCTAATAAATCATCACCACTTTGTGGAACAAAACAGTGATTCCGTGGGACTTTCGGGCTCAATTTCGGGAGCTGTTGAGGTCGGATTATAGCGAAACGAAGGCTAGTATTTCAAGTTAGTGTGCAAAGGAAGGGTTTAGAACTGGAATTTCAGAAAAATATCGAGTAAATGAGTCGGAATAAATTATTAAAAATTGGGTGACAGAATAATTGTTTGATGGTCGAAAAACCAAAAGCTTGATTCTGTTTCGTGGAGTTTATGGACAATTAAGAAAGCTATAAGGTGTCATTTTTTACGAAATAAAAATTGAGAATTGAAGAATTGATGTCAATAAAGAGATTAAAATTAATTTGGGCTAAAATATCAGCTAACGAACTCTAAATAAAATTTGGAAAACGACTCACCAGAAAAGTTGTTTGATGAATTTTTCAATGATGAAAAACTCAAAAGTTTGTTTCTGGGTCTTTTTAATTGATTGAGATCAATAAAAAGTTTCTAAATATGATTTGGAATAGGTGTGTAAACTAAGAATAACTCGACAATGGGATTTCGGTGATCTTGGCTTTACAAAAAATGCTTGAAGCTTTGAAGAATATAACAATGGTGAAATTTGATTTAGACTAAGAAAGCTTGAATCAAGGATTAGGTGATGATTTTACTGACTTAACTAAGAGATTGCAAGAAACGATTTGAAAATTGGTTGATTAAACTAAGTGAATTTCGGATTTGAAGTTTCTGAAAATTGGAAGATTTTTTTAGGAACTGAAGATTAAAAAACTAATTCTGGGAATTGAGACGTTGTTTAGACTAATTAGATGCTAAAGAACGATTTCTACGAATCTAAGGATTGATAAAAATGCCGATTTTGGCAGAGATTTTGAGAGAAAAATTGAGTTGTCTGTGTGTTTGATTGATTTTGAATGGGCAATGGAATGAAAAATTTGAGCTCTATTTTGTTGGCGGCACAGTATTATATAGGAAGTAGAAGACCTGTTGGGAAGGGATTCTAGATAGGAAGTCTTATAGGAGAAGGATTGTATTCTTCTAGGTTGTGTAGGATTAGGACTCTCTCTTTGTAACCTATAAATATCGATACTCATGTGAATAACACGGACAACAAATATTACAGAGAGAACAAATTATCATGGTATCAGAGCCAGGTTTAAACACTAAACGAGAGTTCGGTGAGTACCGATTTAAATCGACAATATTTTTCGTTTACTTTTTGGCGACATGGCCGACGGTAAGGAGGAGAAAACCGGAGGCGGAGGGAAGAAGATATATCAATTCTTCCTGGGTTCAAACGATAATCCAGGAAACGTAATAACGCCGGTCCAATTGAAGGGAGATAACTACGATGAATGGGCGCGGGCTATACAAACATCGTTAAAGGCGAAGAAAAAATTTGGCTTTGTAGAGGGAACAATCCTTAAGCCTGCCGAAGCGGACAGATTGGAAGATTGGTACGCCATACAATCTATGCTCGTGTCTTGGCTCCTTCACACGATAGATCCGAAGGTTCGTTCCACTCTCTTGTATTACAGTGAAGTGCAAACTTTATGGAAGCACTTGAAGAATCGATTCTGTGTGGTGAATGGAACAAAAATTTGCCAATTGAAGTCATGTTTGGGAGAATGTAGACATGGTAAGAATGAAGATGTCGCCATGTACTTTGGGAGATTTTCCAAAATTTGGGATGATTTGGTGACCTATGTGAAGGTACCGGTGTGCAAGTGTGATGGATGTACGTGCGATATAAGCAGTCAAGTGGCGAATATGAGGGAAGAAGATATGCAACACCACTTTCTGCTTGGTCTTGACTCGACTCTGTATGGAACTGTTCGATCCAATTTGTTATCGATGGATCCGCTCCCGGGAATTGATAAAGCTTATGCACACATGATACAGGAGGAACGACTAATTAAAGGCGAAACCTCTATCAATAAAACTGAACATGAGAATGTTATGGCTTTCAGGGTGCAATCTGATGCTAGGGGAAAAACTAAAATCACTGACAATTCGAGCAAATTTTGTTATCACTGTAACCGTGAAGGGCATGACGAGAGTGGCTATTTTCAATTGGTCGGTTTCGCAGAATGGTGGGGTGATCGTCCAAGGGGCGAACGTGGTCCGGGTCGTGGTGGATTTAATGGAAGGAGAGGAGGCAACCGAGGTGGAGGTTCGGGAAACCGTGGAAGAGGCGGAGGAAGTGGGCAGGTACGTGCACATAAGGCGACGACTACGAATGTCAATCCGCACCATAATAGCGCCCTGCAAGAAGGATCGGAGGCAGCAGGTCTTGTAGGAATTACACCCGAACAATGGCATCAGCTGTTGGAAGTGCTTAATGCTTCTAAATCTTCGGATTTTTTGAATGGTAAGGCTGATGAGTTTGAGTGGATAATTGATACAGGGGCAACACACCATGTGACGGGAAATTTTGATTGTTTGACAAATGTGGAGAAAATAAATAAATGTCCAATCGGCTTGCCAAACGGTGAATCCGTAGAGGCAACGCAAGAAGGAATGGTGAAATTACCAGGAGGATTATGCTTGAATAATGTTCTTTTTGTGCCTAAGTTGAATTGTAGTTTAATCTCTGTACATCAATTGGTAAAGGAATCTCAGAGCATATTACAATTAACAAGTGATTTTTGTGTTATACAGGACCGCAGGACGAGGAGGGTGATTGGAATCGGTGAACAAAGGGATGGACTCTATTTTTTCCGTGGGATGTCTGAAGTGAAGATTCTGACTGTGAATGGAGAGGATTTGTTTGAACTGTGGCAGAAAAGGCTTGGACATCCGTCAGAGGAGGTAGTGAAATTGGTACCTACAGTGAGAGGTGCGAGAAGGATATTAAATAAGGCATGTGATGTGTGTTTTGATGCGAAACAGCCCAGGAGTAGTTTTTCTGTTAGTAATAATAAAGCTAGTGACATTTTTTAATTGATACATTGTGATTTATGGGGTCCATATCGTACTCGTTCTTCTTGTGGGGCCTCATCCTTTTTAACTATAGTGGACGATTTCTCTAGAGCTGTATGGGTTTACTTATTATCAAATAAAACTGAAGTGAGCAATTGTTTTTTGAATTTTGTTGCTTTGATTGATCGTCAATTCGGAAAGAAAATATGTAGGGTATGCAGTGATAATGGCACTGAATTTAATTGCTTGGATGATTATTTTCTTCAGAATGGTATTGTGTTTGAAACTTCTTGTGTGGGAACACCACAGCAAAATGGACGAGTGGAGAGGAAACACCGCCATATACTAAATGTGGCACGTGCCTTACGGTTTGAAGGTAACTTACCGAAATTCTTTTGGGGTGAATGTGTATTGGCAGCTTGTCATTTAATTAATCGTACTCCGTCTCTTTTGTTAAATAAAAAGACTCCCTATGAAATGTTATTTGGGAAGAAACTGTCATACGAGATGTTGCGCATATTTGGTTGCTTGTGTTATGCACACAATCAACGAACACGTGGAGATAAATTTGACCGAAGAAGTAGAAAATGTATTTTTGTGGGATATCCCTTTGGGAAGAAAGGATGGAAATTATATGATTTAGAGACTAAAGAGTTTTTTGTTTCAAGGGATGTTAAATTTTTTAGGCACAATTTCCGTTTGTTGAAGTCACATTGCCGAACAATGAAGCCCCACCGGTATTTAATGGTATACTTGATGAGGTTATGGAAGAAGTACAGCCTGAACAGTATGCTTCAGCACGTACAGAAAATGTGACTGACATTGGGGAGGAGGCTGTGCAGGTGAATTTTGAGGCTGGTGTGTTGAATGATAATACGGCCGAGTCGAGTTCGCCGATGAATGAGGAGATAATGGACCAGCTGGCTATTTCAGTTCAAAATAAAAGTGGGCAGTATGTTGCTGCTCAAGATTCTGCTACGGATTTGGGTCGTGGAATGCGCACGAAGATCCCGTCCTCAAAACTGCGTGATTTTGTTACTCATACTATACGGAAAAAGAGTCCCGTCCCCAGTTCATCGCCTTCATCATCTTCCTCAGGTACTCCTTATCCTATAACTCACTTTGTTAATTGTGATAAGTTTTCCGAGAAACATAGAGAGTTCCTTGCAGCTATAAATATGGGCACTACGCCTAAAATTTTTAAGGAGGCTATGAAGAGTGAGGATTGGCGAAAAGCAATGGCGGATGAGATCCGTGCCCTTGAAGAACAAGGAACGTGGGAACTTGTGACATTACCTCCTGGAAAGAAGGCACTTGGAAGCACATGGGTGTATATAGAAAAATATGATGAGAACGGGAACTTGCAACGATATAAGGCACGATTGGTGTGCTTCGGAAATCATCAAGTAGAGGGGATAGACTATAATGAGACGTTTGCTCCAGTAGCAAAAATGGTCACTATTCGGACATTTTTGTCAGTTGCAGCGGTCAAGAACTGGGAGGTGCATCAAATGGATGTGCACAATGCTTTCCTACACGGCGATCTTAAGGAGGAGGTTTATATGAAAGTTCCCCCTGGATTTGGTGATCAACAAGCAAATAAGGTATGTCGGTTGAAAAAGTCGCTTTATGGGCTACGGCAAGCCCCGCGATGTTGGTTCGGGAAACTGGTGACAGCACTGAAAAACTATGGTTTCTCACAATCATACTCGGATTATTCGTTATTCACTTGTGTAAAGGAAATATTCAGATAAATGTTTTTATTTATGTAGATGACATGATTATTGCTGGGAACGATGTTGTGGTGTTGAAACTCTTTAAAACTTATTTGGGTCAGTGTTTTCGTATGAAAGACCTGGGAGTGTTGAAATATTTCCTAGGTTTGGAAGTTGCCCGCAGCTTAGAAGGATTTTTTATTTGTCAGCGCAAGTATGCCCTGGAGATCATTTCTGAAGTTGGGTTACTTGGTGCTAAACCGGCAGAGTTCCCAATGGAACAGAACCACCGATTGGCTTTGGCGGAGGGTAGCTTGTTGGATGACGCCAGATCATACAGACGACTAGTTGGCAGATTGATTTATTTGTCAGTGACTAGACCTGATTTGGCATACTCTGTCCACATTCTTTCTCAGTTTATGGAACGACCACGAGAAGAGCATTGGGAGGCAGCGTTACGGGTTGTGCGTTATTTGAAGAAACATCCTGGCTAAGGTATATTACTTTGGGCAGATAGTGAGCTGAAATTGGAAGGATGGTGTGATTCGGATTGGGCGAGTTGTCCGCTTACTCGTCGTTCATTATCGGGTTGGTTGGTCTTGCTTGGTCTATCTCCGATCTCGTGGAAGACTAAAAAGCAACATACGGTTTCACGATCATCAGCCGAGGCAGAGTACCGCGCCATGGCGGCAGTTACGTGCGAATTGAAGTGGCTCAAACAACTTCTAGGCGAATTGGGGGTGCGGCACCAGAAAGGGATGAGATTATTCTGTGATAGTCAATCTGCATTATACATAGCCCAAAATCCGGTGTTTCATAAACGGACGAAGCATATTGAGGCGGATTGTCACTTTATTCGGGATGCTATTTAGGATGGTCTAATTTCTCCGTCATATGTTCCAACGAAACACCAATTGGCGGACGTTTTCAATAAACTCATTTTGAGTTTTTAATGCACAAGTTGGGCATTTGTGATTTGCATGCTCCAACTTGAGGGGGGATGTTGGCGGCACAGTATTATATAGGAAGTAGAAGACCTGTTGGGAAGGGATTCTAGATAGGAAGTCTTATAGGAGAAGGATTGTATTCTTCTAGGTTGTGTAGGATTAGTACTCTCTCTTTGTAACCTATAAATATCGATACTCATGTGAATAACAGGGACAACAAATATTACAGAGAGAACAAATTATCACATTTATAAGATTTTGGATAATAAATCCCATTTTAGTGGCCCTTGAATTTCTCACCCATGATCCCATTACCTTCCCATAAGTTGAAGAAAGAAAATGGCTGAGTTGGGAGTTGGAAGAATGGAAGTAATGCGGTGAAATACGTTCCTGTAATGTGTAGACATATTCATACCCGTTTTTCAGCACTGCTTCTCTTTGAAAAATTCTACCGGCTTCGTTTTAGCTCCGTTTTGTACATTCCGGAAAGCTAACATCCCGAACTTTCTGAAAAAAATAATAATTGTCTGATATCTTGCTGTTTCATGGTCCTTTTTCATTGTCGAAGTTACTGGACGGGTTACTGAAAAATGGTGCAAATTTTCCCCTGATTTTTATTATTTCTTTTTCTTTTCTTTTCTTTTTATTTCTGTTTTCTTTTTTTTAAAATAATCTTTTGATATTATTTTCTATTTTTTTATCACATTTTTATTTTGTTGCAAAATGAATTTAATTAAAATAAAATAACTATAGAGTAAAAAATTATAACCTATGCTAAAACACAAAAAATTAAATTAGCCCCCAACAGATACATTAAACCCCCGATCATTTATTTTTGGTCTCTTAAACCCGTTTATGACCAAATTAGTAAGATCAGGGGCTTAATGAACCAAAAAATGAAAGATCAGAGGTCTAATGTTACTTTTTGCTAGGGGTGTTCAAAAACCGAATTGGACCGAAATAACCGACCGAACCGATGAATTTCGGTTTTTCGGTTCAGTTTTTGGTCTAATAGGTTCGGTTTCGGTTTGTAATATTGAAACATATCGGTAATATCGGTTGGTTCGATTTTTTTAACAAAATAACCGAGACAGCCGAACCGAACCGAAATAAGGATTAATTAAATTTATTATGTATTAATTATCTAATTAGATTTAAACTTTTAATTTTTGAATGGACAACTGTTCAATTACCTCTTCAAATTCAAAACCATAACTATTATTAAGATGATAAAAACTTTATTTTTATAATTTTTATATTCAAGAAGTTTAAGAGTCTCTATAATTCTATTTTTTCTACCTATCGACGACGCCCACAACCAGTTTGAGAGTTTTTTTGTCATACTCCTATGGTCTTCATCTCTTAATCACCAACAATCAATCACAATACAAGGTTAGTTATTTTAATATTATCGTATACTGCCTGCATTGCACGTGAGTCTGCTCCGTGATACTTATCTGTTTTTTCTTCTATGTAAGTGAGAAGCATGAGAGGAATAAAATGATGCAACTTTCAAGTCTCAAAGAATTCTATGTTAACTAACTAAACTAAGAAAAATATAAACAATTATAAAAAGAATAAGTAAAATATTAAACTCAGCAGCACAATTGATTTCCTTGTCAAATTTATGGGCCATTTATAATTTGATTTGAATCCATTTATAATTCCACCTATAATTTTTAATATTTTATTTGTTACATTTATCATTCAATCCAATTCCATTTATAATTCTTAATATTTTATTTGCTTTTCATATCTAACATTGGTGTATAAAACAAATCTTATATAATGCTTAATATTTATATACAGTATTAGTAATTAGTGTTTTACATATACTTTTTTCATTTTTAAATTGTTTTACAAATATCATAACCGAAAACCGAACCGAACCGAACCGAAATACTCGGTTCAATTCGGTTTGGTTCGGTTCAGTTTGTAATATTATTCGGTTAGATTCGGTTTTGATTTTAGGACTCCTTTACTTTATTGGTTCCCTCGTACAGTCTCATCTGCTGATTCACCTTGGACTCCTTTACTTTATTGGTTCCCTCGTACAGTCTCATCTGCTGATTCACCTTGGACTCCTTTACTTTATTGGTTCCCTCGTAGGTGACTTCCAACTTCTTCCAGATCTCTTACGCCGACTCACAACCTGAGATTTTATTATATTCTGCAGCATCGAGCGCACAGTGAAGCATATTAATATCCGAAGCGTAATTTTGAAGCTTCTTGAGATCATCCTCTGTCCATTTGGCCTCAGCTTTTACAAGTGTTTGGCCAGCCACAACTTCGACAGGTACAAATGGGCCTTGGAATATAGATAGCCAGGCACTCATGTTTGTAGCCTGAATGAAAATTTTCATCCTATTCTTCCAGAAGGTATAGTTAGACCCGAAGAATAGGGGAGGCCGAGTAATGGACAGCCCCTCAGGCAATATCTGAGTTGTTTGGTTTCCTGGGAGAAACCGAGTGCTGTTTTCGCCCATAGTGGGGATCAGCTCAAGGTGGTTAAACCTTATACAGTGAGCTTTTAAGCTCTAATACCACTTGTTGGTCCCTTATAACGTTACAAGTATAGTTCCAAGGGGGGGTTAGGAACTATTTAAACTTTTTCTCGTTAGGGCAGACTTCTTTTTCTTAAGAAAAATGTTTTAACAGCGGTGCTGAGTAAACAGCAAGATACTGGCTTAGTCAACTGGTGACTAGGTCAGTTTCTTAGCTTGAGTCAGGAGATAGCACTTAGAGTCTATTCCTAAGCTCAGATGTTCAACGCGCACAACTCAGCTTGACCTCTTTACTTGGTCAGTTTTTGGTTATTTAAGCAAGCAATATATATAAGGAGTTAAGGGTAAGAAATACGTTACTCAGCAGATTTATCCAGGTTCGGCCTCTAAGCCTACGTCCTGTCCCCGGAACACGTTCCGAGCTTTCGAATCCTCTACTGAGCTCTTTAAAGGTAGAGCCTCAAACCTTTTACAATCTTAGCAACTGAGTATAACAAGATTACCTTCCTCTATACCTCTACTCAATCCTAATCTCACGCTGAGTACTATAACCGAGTACTCAGCCTCTCCTTTCTATTCTCTAGAAATGATAAATGTTTGTCCTAAATAATGATTTGCTAAGACACCTTAGATGATTGAATAATCACTCTAGACTTTTACACAAAAGATATTGAATGTAGTGTAAGGTTGCTTTGCTTTTTCTTGCAGAACTTTGCGTAGAGATTTGGTCAGCGTAATGGCTTGATCAAGTTCTGTAAGTGGTGAAGCTTCTGATGGCACTCTATTTATAGAGACGTCTGGGCATCGGTCATTTCGAATTTCAAAATAACCGTTGGAGGGAAACGGCTTCTTGTCGTTGTCATCCTGTCTTGCTCAGAGCTCTCAGCCAATCAAATTTGAGTATCTTCTGTCCTCGGTCAGCTTTTAGTCAGCTCGGCAAAATGTCTCTCCTTTTATAGTAAAGTCAACTGAACAGCATACTGTGTCATCTGAACTTTACCCAAAGTGGAAATACTTTGTCTGGAAGTTTTTCCTAGCCAGCTGCTGTCTTGTACGCTTTGTCGAATCTGCTCAGCAGCTTCGTCCTGAAGTTGTTCCCCGAAGGTCTTCTAGATCCTTCTCTTGCTGAGTTGCGTTTTGTACACAGCGACATCATTTTGACAAACGCGGGCCGAGTTGTCTTGAATTGTTTGACTTGGGCCTTGACTTCCATATTGGGCTTGGGCCTTTTAATTCTTATGTCTTATAAACAATTTAACTCAACATTGAACAAACACATTAGTAAAATAAATCAAAGCATTTAAACTTAGTGTGTTTAGAATATTATACTTAAACAATTTTGTCAAATCAAAATTATGTGGAAAGGTGTTTCAATAAATAGAAGTAGGGAAGCTATGAAGACGAACGACGTTAGCAATAAACACCTTAGCCACGATAAGAGCAGTATATGGATGACGCAAAGGAACAAAATGTGCGTATTTAGATAGGCGATCAATAATTACCATAATGGCAGAATAACCATTTGATAATGGTAGTCCCTCTATAAAGTCCATTGATACCTCAATCCATATTCGGAAAGGAATATGCAATGGTTGGAGTAGGCCCGCGGGTTTCATGGTATCAGTCTTGTATCGCTGACATGTTTCACATTGCTGTAGGAATTCTTTCACCGCTCGTCATATGTTAGACCACCTGAAGCTGAGTTTGATGCGGGCTAGAGTCTTTTGGAACCCAAAATGACCTCCAACTGGAGAAGAATGGCAATCCGCAATGATTTGTTGGATGAAGTGCGAGGTTGGACTCAAGTATATTTTGTCTTTCATGAACCAAACCCCATCCCGTTGTTTCAGTTGTGTGGGCATTTTTAGCAAACTCATCTGCTTATAAAAAGGGTCTCTTTGTACTTCCTCTTGTAATTTTGGCCACCAGTCTACCTGTGGTGCAGAGATGGAGATGAACTGACATTTGACCATACGAGAGAGGGAATCAGCGGCTTGATTGTCAGTTCCACGCTTGTACTCAATTTCTTAGTCATACTCCAATATCTTTGGAAGCCATCGCGTCTGAACTGGAGTGGTAATTCGCTGCTTAAGTAAATATTTTAAGCTCTTATGGTCAGTTCGAACAGTAAATGGTTTTCCAAGGAGATATGGCCGCGATTTCCGAATTGATTTGACAATGGCCAGCATTTCTTTCTCGTAAGTAGACAACAATAAGGCCGTCCCTTTTAGAGCTTCACTATAGTAAGCTATAGGTCGATTGTTTTGAGAGAGTATTGCTCCAATTCCCCTCCCACTTGCATCACATTCTATCACAAATCGCTGAGAGAAATCGGGCAGGCTTAGAACTGGTGGTGAAGTTAATGCTTCCTTGAGCTTTTGAAAGGCGTGAGCAGCGTCCTCATCCCACTTGAATCCCTCTTTAGATAACAAATGATTTAAGGGGGCTGCAATAACACCGAAGTGACGAATAAACTTCCGATAATATCCTGCCAATCCGAGGAAGCCACGAACCCCTCTAGTTGTTGTGGGAGTTGGCCATTCGAGGACAGCTTGTATTTTTGTCGGATCTACTGCCACTCCTTGATCAGAAATTATATGACCCAAGTAGTCTACCTGAGAAACTCCAAATCTGCATTTTTTTTCTTTGACAAATAATTGGTTAGCCTTTAGATTAGTGAAAACTGTGTTGGTATGCCCTAGTTCATAGGCATTGGTTCTTATAAAATGTATTTGTGTCACATTAATAAAGGCATTAATCTAGTTCATTTATATCTTGTGCTATAATATGAATAGAGAATCCATTGATTGATAATCGTAAAACCATATTCCAAGTCTATTCTATCATGGGAATGATTAGGACCACAGCCTTGTATATTCGACGACTGTATGGTAGTAATTGATACTAGCCATAGCACTTGATAAGTCAGTTGTGAATATAGGTACATGTTGTATACATGTGACTGGATCGATCCGCCCGAGAAAACTACATGGTGGTTGTGTCATTAGTTATCTTAAGTAGGTCTCTAACTATCTTCAGACCAGATTTCATTATAATATCAATATGGGATCCGGTTCACTTTGACATACGCCTAACAGGTCTGTAACATGATGCTAAATACGGGTATGATTGGGTGAACATGTGAACACGTTGGTATTGATATTGAATTGATGGAATTACCATTCATGTAATAGTGAGATGATATCACATGCCACTTGATAAGTGAGATTGATAAGTGTGTGGCCACACCCTGATAAGTAGTTTACTTATCTGTTTCATCAATCTACTTAAGATCAAGAAATATCATAAACATCGGAGAGGATGACAGCCGACATGCCTCTAGTTTATAATATCGATATCAAATGGTAAAAGAAGTTAAGAGATAACTACAGGGTCTCTGCATCTTTAGACTGTTGAAACTCTGTCTTAGTTAGGGGCAGTAATGGTTTGTTAGAACCCACTCCCTGTCTGTGGATCGTGAGCCCACTGCTAGCTAAGGACGGTCCCATAGGATCGTGCACATCGAACATCTGAGTTAGAACTTATAGAACAGTACATTGGAGAGATAAAATTAATTAATTGATTGATAGTAAAATATCAAAGTAATTAATTGGTGGTTAATTAATTGAATAATTGATACTTTGTATCAAGGTAATTGATTAATCGTCTTAAGTGTTGAGTATTTAATTGATTAATTAGTTTACGGGATGTAATTAATTAATTTGTAAATTAATGAAATTGCATTTGGTGAATAATTAATTAAACTAATACGTTAATTTATTAATTAGTGTTGTTTATTTAATTGGGGTAATTAAATTTAATCTAATCATAATTAATTGCATAGAATAAATATTATTGATATTTATTTATGTAATTAGATTAGGATTGGATTAGTTTTGTAATTAACCAATTAACCCTAAACCAATTAGGTTTAGGAATACACTATATATATATAAATTAAAACACTAAAACCCTAATTTAACCAACATATTCATTCGGCCAACACAATTGCTTTGAAGAGCAATAACTAAATCCGCACCCATCATTCATGGAATAGTGGGTTTTATTGGCTAATTACACTATCTCTCATGTTATTCTTCCGTTCTTCGGCTAGCACCGGTTCTGGCTCGATAGCTGTTCGTGCACCTGACTACGGAGATCTTACTACCTTGTGGATTCTTCAGCCGTCTCTAGAAGAGACAGTTCGGGTATGTTTATATCCTTAAACGGATCAAAAGGTTTTATTCAATCAATGGTTAACAGACAAAGATCAAACTCAAAGGGATTAGAAATAAATTTTAAACCACAATTCCGCTGCGCTACAGTTGATTAACTGGCTTTAATCCCTAACAGTGGTATCAGAGCCATGGTTTAGTCTGTTTTGATTGATTGAAAATTAATAAGATTTGGTTTTTTATTATTTTTCCAAATCAGTTTTGAGAATTCCTATTAATTCCTCGTGTAAAAATTGTTCTAGGAAGTTTTCTATTTATTAGTTCTGTCTGTATTTTATATTATTTGATTCTGAAATTAATTTTGAAATAATTGAAACAAAAAAATACAGCAGCAATTTTTAAACAGTAAAAGAGAAAAAAAATAGTTTCGGACACGGAACAGCAGTCATGGGACTGCTGTCCGCGAACAGCAGCCCCGCGGCTGCTGTTGGGCAGACAGCAGCACTACTGCTGTCCGCCAGACAGTAGCCACGGGGCTGATGTCTGCGGACAGCAGCCCCGTCGCTGTTCTGGGTCCGTCAAAATTCAGAATTAAGTTTAATTTTGGATTTAACGGAACTGATTTAAAGTTTTAAATTTTTCTCGGGTAATTTTAATAAAATCAGGGCCCTAATATCGTTTAATTTATTAAACGTGTTTTGAATGAAAATTAATTGGTATTAAAACGTTTTTGATTGGCATGCATATTTAAATTTAATTGAATTGATAATTTGTGTAAAATTGAATATGGTTAATTTGTGAAATTGGCTCAATACACCGTGACACCGGTTTAAATTGGGAGGGCTAAATTTTGGATATGTGACGATCCTAAAATTAAGTGGGAGCAAAATTGTAATTTTGCATACAAATGGATGTTAACCGTTTGGGCCTTTATGGGCCTTAGTCACATATGGTAAAATTGGCGATTTCACCCTAAGTAACTCGGCTTAACTTTATTATATGATTTTGGAATGCCATGATCATGCATTATATTTATATGCCTTACCGTGCAGCAATGTGTTATAGAGTTCTATGGGCCCTAAATTAAAGTCGGTTTGTAATTTAATTTATTTTGGGAAATATGGCTTGTGTGCCATTCTTTCATTAATGTAATTTTAGAATAGGTTCTATTCATAAAATTGTAATTGGTCGTGAAGAAGCCCAGATGGTCCAAGCCCATGGTGGGAGCCCAAAGAGACTTGAAGCAAGCCCGTGAAGATTAGATAGTATATCTAGTTTCACTAGGATGTATTATAAGGCCCATAGAGTCTCTATGTTTATTTTGATTATACAATTGCTTAGTATAACATGATATATAAGTAGCAACGATCACCAGATCATCACCCGCGATAATTATATGTTAAAGCCGTATCACTTAATTAATCCGGATAATGAAATATTGAGTCGCTTAAAAGTGCTTTCCAGATTCACACCTCTTCCTCCCAAGTAGTGCTACAGTGTATGACATGCCCTAGCAGGTATGCTGTAGTAATTAGTGGGCCATCGAGGGTTAGGATACTTTGGTATGGCTAACGCGTGTATGGTGGTTGGACTCAACGTGGGTAGCATTAGCTTAGAGCGGGCCCTAAGCACAGATGGGTTAAGTGTCACAAAGCCCATCAAACCAAGAGTCCTTGTGGAGGATTGGATAGTTTATCCTACCAAATCGTCAATGGTCGACGGCGGAGCCCTATCTCGGTCGATTATTGATGGATTGTGGATATTGGTCAAGACAGCCAAATAAATATCACCAATAACGAATTAAAATGGATTATTAATTTGATCTTTGGCTTAAGCCCTTTATTCTAACTCTAATGTAATTTTTCCACGTAGATTAAACTCCACATCAAAATTACATGAAAAGAAAATTAAATGGCTGCAACAAGCAACAACTCACTCAGACCACTCCTGGAAAAGGAAAAGCTTTCACGGACTAATTTCCTTGACTGGTCCAGGAACTTGCAAATAGTTCTTAGACACGAGTCGAAGGAATATGTGCTGACTGCTGCCTTACCAGCAGCTCGTCCTACAGGTCGGGGCGTAACCGCTGATCAAATGGCGAAGTACGACCGACATGTTAAGGATGATAGAGATGTGTCATGCATTATGCTGGGTACCATGGTTCCTGATCTTCAGAAACAGTTCATGGAGCAGCACGCCTTTGAGATCATGGATCAACTCAAAAGGATGTTCCAAGATCAAGCTCATCAGGAAATATACTTGACAACAAAGGCGCTATGCAGCACTACGATGCAAGTCGGGACTTCTGTTAGCACACATGTGCTAAAGTTGAAGGGTTTTATTGACACATTGTCAAGGCTTGGCTCACCAGTGCCTGCACAACTAGCAGTCAACATCATTCTTGGATCACTTCCGGCATCCTACAATCAGTTTATCATGCACTACCACATGCAGGGCGTTGATAAGTCTGTAGTAGAATTGCATGGCATGTTGAAACTTGCTGAGCAATCCTGCAAGAGGACTCCAGAAGTGTTGCTGGTTAACAAAGGGACCGTACCTAAGGGAAAGGCCATGTCCAAGTCCAAAGCGAAGGCCCAAAAGGCCAAGCCCAAGGCTAGGAAGGCGGCAGCTTCTAAAGGTAGGTTGGCCTCAGCAGATGATATCTGCCATGAGTGTAATGAGAAGGGACACTGGAAAAATGCGTGTCCAAAGCTAAGGGAGAAACAGAAGGACGAAGCTTCTGGTTTAGGTATTTATGTTGTTGAATTTAATCTGGCTATTTCTACATCTTGGGTTGTAAACACTAGATGTGGTACTCACATTTGTTCAAATGTGTAAGGACGAAGAAATAGGAGATTGCTGGGATCTGGTGAAGTGGATCTTCGAGTCGACAATGGTGCTCATGTAGAGGCCTTAAAGATCGAAGATTATTCTTAGAGATACCTAGTGGATTAGTTTTAGAAATTAGAAATTGCTATCTTGTACCTGCAATGCGCAGGAATATTATTTCAATTTCTATGTTGGATATTTATGGTTTTAATTTTAATATTGGACGTGGTATGATTTCTATACATCGTGGTAATATTGTTTATGGAACCATATTTCTAGAAAATGGTTTGTATATCCTTGATCTAAAACATAACGAATCAATCTATAACATAAAAGCTAAAAGGATTAAGACTAATAAAACTGAATCCTACATATATCTGGCATTGTCGTCTTGGCCACATAAATGAGCAACGCATAACTAGGCTTTACTCTAGTGGAGCGCTAGGGTCATTCGACATATAGTCTTATGACACATGTGAATCTTGTTTAAGATGGAAGATGACAAAGGCGCTTTTCACCAAAACTGGTGAAAGGGCCATGGAGCTGTTGGAGCTGATACACTCAGATGTATGCGGTCCAATGAGCACCAGTGCTGGATCTGGTTTTCTGTACTTTGTTACCTTCATAGATGACTATAACCGATACGGGTATGTGTATCTGATGAAACATAAATCTGAAACTCTTCTGAGATTCAAAGATTTTAAAAATGAAGTAGAAAATCAACTTGGCAAGAAAGTAAAAGCGCTCCGGTCTGATAGAGGGGGCGAATACTTAAGCTAAGAGTTTGTCTCATTCTTGAGAGAGTGTGGGATTGTTTCCCAACTCACTCCTCCTAGTACACCCCAATGGAATGGAGTGTCGGAAAGGAGGAATAGGACCCTGCTCGACATGGTCCGCTCAATGATGAGTCAAGCTTCTCTCCCTATCTCCTTTTGGGGATTTGCTTTGGAAACCGTTGCTCACATAATCATACACCAAGCAATGCATCTGAAGGAACACCATATGAATTATGGATGGGCCAAAAGCCCAACATTTCCTTCATGAAGATTTGGGGCTTTGATGCACATGTCAAGAAATTGATAAGTGGCAAACTGGAGTCTAGATCTGTTAAATGCCAGTTCGTGGGTTACCCTAAGGAAACTAAGGGTAGTTACTTCTACAACCCAGCTGAGAATAAAACATTCCTGGCTAGGTTTGCAATCTTTTTGGAGAAGGAATTCCTTTCCAAAGTAGACAGTGGGAGTGATATTGATCTCGTTGAGATTCAAGACTCACAAACTCCTGCAGCTTATGTTGAGGATGCTTTGGGAACCGATATAGATCCTCAAAACATTGAGGAGGCTAAACCGGTTATACAGGTGGTGTTTCAAGTAGATTCATACAGAATTCTAATGAAACCTGTGTGTATATGAAATTCAGTGGGAGCATATCCACTTTCCTAATATTGTATGTCGATGACATACTACTCATTGGAGGCAATATATTAACACTGCAAGATCAAGCAGTGGTTGAGTAAATGCTTCATAATGAAAGACTTAGGAGAAGCCGATTAAGATCGACAAGGTTAGATCCAACCGACTTCTAGGCTTGAGTCAGGCATCGTACATAGACAAGAATCCATCATGTACTCTATGTTATGTATAAGGCCAAATGTTGCGTTTTGCACCAAATATGACTAGTCGGTGCCAGTCAGATCCCGATAAGGAACACTGGAAGACAGTCAAGACTATCCTGAAGTACCTTAACCGTAACAAGGGTGTTTTTCTTAGTACTTGATGGGTAGGAGGAATGGCAATATCAGGTTACACTGATCGAGGTTTTAAGGATGATAACTAGTCACATACTGGGTATAGATTTCTCCTGAATGGTGATGCCATTAGTTGGAGATCCTTAAAGTAGCCAACCATTGCCGATTCTATGACGAAAGCTAAGTACATCGTTGCATGCGATGATGCAGAGGAAGAAGTTTGGATTAAGAAGTTCATAACTGATTTAGGAGTAGGTCAAACTCTCCTAAGATCAGTTGATGTTTTCTGTGATAATAATGGGACAATAGCACAAGCACTGGATCCCATGTCACACAAGAGATCCAAACGCGTACTTAGGTAGTGACACCTTACCCGGTGACATTACATTATAGAGGGTTGACACTAAGATCAATATCGCAGGTCAGTTTACCAAGGCAATTAGTAGTACTAGACCTATAGTGTTTAGGGCAATACCCGCTTGGAACTAGTTCAAGTGGGAGACTGTTGGTGTGCCCTAGTTCATAGGCATTGGTTCTTATAAAATGTATTTGTGTCACATTAATAAAGGCATTAATCTAGTTCATTTATATCTTGTGCTATAATATGAATAGAGAATCCATTGATTGATAATCGTAAAACCATATCCCAAGTCTATTCTATCATGGGAATGATTAGGACCACATCCTTGTATATTCGACGATTGTATGGTAGTAATTGATACTAGCCATAGCACTTGATAAGTCAGTTGTGAATATAGGTACATGTTGTATACATGTGGCTAGATCGATCCACCCGAGAAAACTACATGGTGGTTGTGTCATTAGTTATCTTAAGTAGGTCTCTAACTATCTTCAGACCAGATTTCATTATAATATCAATATGGGATCCGGTTCACTTTGACATACGCCTAACAGGTCTGTAACAGGATGTTAAATACGGGTATTATTGGGTGAACAGGTGAACACGTTGGTATTGATATTGAAGTGATGGAATTACCACTCATGTAATAGTGAGATGATATCACAGGCCACTTGATAAGTGAGATTGATAAGTGTGTGGCCACACCCTGATAAGTAGTTTACTTATCTGTTTCATCAATCTACTTAAGATCAAGAAATATCATAAACATCGGAGAGGATGACAGCCGCCATGCCTCTAGTTTATAATATCGATATCAAATGGTAAAAGAAGTTAAGAGATAACTACAGGGTCTCTGCATCTTTAGACTGCTGAAACTCTGTCTTAGTTAGGGGCAGTAATGGTTTGCTAGAACCCACTTACTGTCTGTGGGTCGTGAGCCCACTGCTAGCTAAGGACAGTCTCATAGGATCGTGCACATCGAACATCTGAGTTAGAACTTATAGAACAGTACATTGGAGAGATGAAATTAATTAATTGATTGATAGTAAAATATCAAAGTAATTAATTGGTGGTTAATTAATTGATTAATTGATACTTTGTATCAAGGTAATTGATTAATGGTCTTAAGTGTTGAGTATTTAATTGATTAATTAGTTTACGGGATGTAATTAATTAATTTGTAAATTAATGAAATTGCATTTGGTGAATAATTAATTAAACTAATACGTTAATTTATTAATTAGTGTTTTTATTTAATTGGGGTAACTAAATTTAATCTAATCATAATTAATTGCATAGAATAAATATTATTGATATTTATTTATGTAATTAGATTAGGATTGGATTAGTTTTGTAATTAACCAATTAACTCTAAACCAATTAGGTTTAGGAATACACTATATATATAAATTAAAACATTAAAACCCTAATTTAACCAACATATTCATTCGGCCAACACAATTGCTTTGAAGAGCAATAAGTAAATCCGCACCCATCATTCATGGAATAGTGGGTTTTATTGGCTAATTACACTATCTCTCCTGTTATTCTTCCGTTCTTCGGCTAGCACCGGTTCTGGCTCGATCGCTGTTCGTGCACCTGACTATGGAGATCTTACTACCTTGTGGATTCTTCAGCCGTCTCTAAAAGAGACAGTCCGGGTATGTTTATATCCTTAAACGGATCAAAAGGTTTTATTCAATCAATGGTTAACAGACAAAGATCAAACTCAAAGGGATTAGAAATAAATTTTAAACCGCAATTCCGCTGCGCTACAGTTGATTAACTGGCTTTAATCCCTAACAAACTGTCCGCAGGTGTGAGAGATGTTCCTCCCATGTATGAGAATATACTAAGATGTCATCGAAGAAAACCAATATGAACTTCCTGAGATATGGGCGGAAGAGGTCATTTATGAGGCTTTGGAAGGTGGAAGGTGCGTTTGTCAGGCCAAATGGCATCACCATGAACTCGTAGTGCCCCCCGTGTGTCCGAAAGGCCGTTTTAGGAATATAATCTGTATTTACCCTGATTTGATGGTACCCAGCTGTTAAGTCGAGCTTTGAGAAATATCTTACCCCATGAAGCTCATCCAAGAGTTCATCAATGATAGGAATGGGATATCTGTCTTTAACTGTGTTGTGATTTAAAGCTCGATAATCAACACAGAATCGCCAACTACCATTCGCTTTTTTTACCAATAAGACTGGTGATGAAAAAGGACTATTGCTTGGCCTTATCAATCCTGATTGTAGCAAGTCTCGCACCATCTTTTCTATTTCTGTTTTTTGGTAGTACGGGTAGCGATAGGGTCTGACATTTACAGGTTCAGTGTTTGGTTGTAGAGGAATACGGTGATCATGCGGTCTTTGAGGGGGTAAGCCGGTGGGTGTGTTAAATATCTCAGAGAATTCAGATAAGATTTGAGAGATATCAAGTGGGGGGGATAAAGGATGAGTCTTTGAAGGAGAGAGAGATATTTGAAAGAAAAACCATGTACCTTGAATGCAATATGATTCCTTCTCAGACAAAGCTTTAAGAGAATCTTTTTGAAGTCCTTGGAATGTGTGTTTCTCTCCTCCAATTCGGAAGGACATGGTGAGTTGCTTATAATCCATCTCTACTGGTCCAATTGTTTGTAACCATTGCACTCCTAAAACCACTTGACAAGCTGCTACAGGAAGGACATAATAATTAGCTGTTATAGGTTTATCTTGAATGTGTATGGTAAGAGCTTGACATAGTCCCATGCATTCAATTTGATCTCCATTAGCTATTGTCACTTGGAACTTCTTATCTTGCATAACTGGTAGTCCACATTTGGTGACTAAGGCTTGATCAATGAAATTATGAGTGCTGCCCCCATCGATCAGTACCGTCACATACTTGTTTTTGAGTTTTCCTATGACACGAATGGTGCGAGGGTGGCAAGCTCCGGAAATGGCATGGAAGGATATTTCAGGTTGGATATCCTCATATGTAGGTTCTACTTCCGCTGGTTCATCTTTGTCATTGTTGAATTGATTGCAATCCTCTATCATGAACAATTGTGGGCGCTTACAACGATGACATGGAACAAACTTCTCATCACAATAATAACATAGTCCTTTCTCACGACGTTCCTTTGCCTCTTGATTAGTGATTCGTCGAAAGTTTAGCGGATTAGGACTAGGATTTCCTCGTGGCATGGGTGGAGGACCAAGTATTCCGGGGGCTGAATTAGAATTTATCCTTGGCGTAGCTGAAGCTGATTGTGAGCGGGTTAGATCATGTGACGTTTTCTGTAGTTGATTTCGTTCCTCAACCAACCGTGCAACTCCTATAGCATCCACCAAGGTTTTGGGTTGTTTGATTTTCACATCCAATCGAATGTCATCTCGAAGACCTGCAATAAAACAACCAACAAGGTGATGCTCAGGTAAGCCATCGATTTGTTGAGAGAGTTTCTCAAATGCTTCTTGATAAGCATCCACTATAGAAGTTTGTCGAAGACGATTGAGGGCTTCAGATGGATCTGCATAATCTGTCGGACCAAAACGAGTGAGAACTACTGTGGTGAACTCGTTCCAAGTTTGCGGGCCACGAAATTTCTTGAACCAGCGATGCCACTCTAGTGCAACGCCTTCCAAATGAAAAGAGGCTAACTGGACTTGCTGGTCAGGATTAACATTTCGAAACTCAAAGTATTGTTCAGCTTTGTACATCCAGCCACTAGGGTCTTCTCCGCTAAATTTTGGAAATTGCAGCTTTAGGTGGTGATCATTGTTGGTCGTTGCAGTATGGTGACTCGTACCAGATTTGTTATGAGAGCTAGTCTCCTGGTAAAAAGGGTTGATTTCAGGGTCGGTGGTAGTATGGGGCCGAGTAACTCGCAAAGCTTGCAACTCAGTTAACACGGCTTGCAGCGAGGTATGGATTTGATCAAAATTGGACTCATGTCGAGCCAAGGCTTCATTGACGTCGTTGTGAAATTCAGCATTGGATTTGCCACGAGTGTCCATCGGTAGAAATCGGCTCTCATACCAATTGATAAGAATGAACTTGTAATAGGGAAATAAGAAATTAAGAAGGGAAGAAAGAAATGAGCAGGAGAAAATATTGATAATTAGTTCATGCTTTTATTCAATTAGAACTGACTATTTATAATAGTCTAAGAGCTGTAACATAACAAACAATGCTGAAAAGAAGGAAACACACTTTAACTACTAAGCCATAAAATCTGGTATATCTACTAACAAAAGAATAAAATGAGATATGATAGAAGAATGATTTGCTAACAACCTAAAGACCAAGTCAACAGTAACTAACTTGATACTCATATCAGATATCTGGGAAGCTGTTGAAGAGGACTACGAAGTTCCTCAATTGTCTGATCAATCTAGCCAGGGAGAAAAAGGGATGAAGTACAAGAAGAATAAATCTGACTTTCCTCCTTGTCATTATTGTGGGAAGAAAGGTCATCCACCTTTTAAATGTTGGAGAAGACCAGATCAACAATGTGAGAAGTGCCAAAAGATGGGACATCATCAAAAGATTAGCAAAAGCAACAATCAACAAAATTCAGAAACCCATGAGAAAAATGTTGCTCAAGTTGCTGATCACGAAGAAGATGAAGATGAGTATCTTTTTGTGGCTTCATGTTTTGCTCCTGCAAATTCAAGTGATAATTGGCTTGTAGATAGCGGATGTACGAACCATATGACTTCTGATCGTGCTTTGTTCAAAGAGCTAGATACATCAGCAGTTTTCAAAGTTAAAATTGGAAATGGAGAGTACATTCCAGTGAAGGGAAAAGGTGCAGTGGCTATTCAGAGCACTTCAGGTACAAAAATAGTCAAAGACGTATTATTTGTGCCTAACATAAATCAGAATTTGTTAAGTGTTGGCCAACTTCTTGAGAAGGGTTTCAAAGTTTATTTGAAACAAATCACTGCATTATAAAGCATTCAGCGGACAAAGATGTCTTCAAAGTAAAGATGAAAGGCAAGATCTTTGCATTGAATCCATTGAAGGAGGAGCAAAAAGTGTTTACTGAAACACAAATTAATTCAGAAGTCTATGAAAGATGATCTCATCAGGTTTGAGTTCAAAATTTTTGAAAGAGGCGTTGATTCAGCAGAAGGAAATTCAAGAGGAGGCTGAGGAGAAAAATTCTACTAGTGCTACTGCATTTGCTTTAGCTGAAGAAGAAAATATTAGGGATAAAAAAGAAGATGAAGAAGGGGACCTCGAAGATTTTAATGGTTTCTCTCAAACTCAAACTCAGTTTGGTGATTATGATGAGATTGATGAGCAAGAGGAGAAATTACTTGAGTCATTTTTGTCCAAAGACTCATGTCCAAGGATTTATTTTCAGATGACAGATTCGTTTATTTTAATGTCTTTTTATTGTTGTTTAGATGACATTTTTTAAAATTAAAATGTCATTTTTTGCCTTCTTCTTTCGTATGAATTTCTGGTTCTTACCTGAATAATGAAACATACTCAAATATGAACATGAAATTTTGTATATCAATGGTTTTACTTTTATTGGAGACCAATGCTCATAATCTTTTTACATTTGTACACACACATTTCTGAATTAAAACTAAAAAAATAACCAATACATATCCAAATTCTTAAACAAATCGATCTTGATGTATCTTCATATCTTGGAGTCATTATTAGGCATCTAATCCCAAAGTCTTGATATCTGCAAAACCCAAAGCATGTCATTAATACACTAGCACCATTACACAAAACCCTAAACACACTAAAGATCTTTCCCCTTTCACGACCTTTCACTTAGCCACCACTATCATATCATTATAAATAATAAGCATCACAATCGTTTAGTGTCCATACATTCAACCCAGAAAACTTACATTGTACAATGGATCCCCTTGCGCTTGTTCATCAACAGGTAATTGCTGACATGCTAGGGTGGCTTCTGGCCATCGATGGTATGTCAATCCATATTTTGTTCTTTAACTCTTCCTGGTTTCTTCTGTCTACTTGTAATGATTCTTCTTATCTTGGATGATAACAGGTCCTCTAGATGATAACTTCTTCAAATGGACGGTCGGAATAAAAGGCCCCCAATACACCCCATATGAAAGGGGTGTATTTGAAATCAGAATCAGCTACCCCCCGGAGTTCCTAAACCGACCTCTAATAGTAATATTAACTTATCTCATTAAGATATATGAAGCTACATGACATTGTATACACATACACTAATCAATGTCTCCTCTTATTCTCAGTTTCGCTTCTGAAATAAGATCTATCATCTTAACGTGGCTCCTCAGGGGGTGATTTATCTTCCCCGTCTCCTTACTCACCATCCCTTTCCCACTACCATGGTATAAATATGCCACCATTTATCTAGTTCATTTGATAAACACTTAATCATGTTTGTGATCTAATTATTCTATGCATTTTGTAGCTGTTATGGCAAATATATGATCTACTACTACAGCCCCACATTGAGGCGCCATTTCCCAGGAAAGAAGCAGTTGTTGAGCAATACCTGAGGAACAGGAAGATTGTGAGGGGCTCACCAAGAGATGGACTGAGGAGTACGCAATGTGGATATGAAGGGATCAAAATGTGGTTCTCCTTTAAATTCCAAATTTCCTAAACTATCTTGACTAAGAGATAGTAAAGGAAATTTGGAATTTGAAGGAGAACCGAAAGGCAACACTTAACCCCCCCCCCCTTTTGTAATATAACGTAGAGCTTGCTATTCAGTTCGTATGTATATGTATATTCAAGTCATATCAAAAGACATCTTATCATTTGCAAGGCATATCAGAACATGGAAGTAGCCTAAATTGACCCTTTTATAATGTTCCTTCCACTTGGATTGTACTCGTTGAACAATTAACTTGGTAATGAAGTTTATGATGCTGTCACCATAAGGGACTTTCTTTGTGCTGAATACATCATAAACCTATCACAATGCTGAATGCTTTTTTTTACATTAACAAGCCAAGTGAAAAGGACCATCATAAGAGTATGGCCAATCTCAATGAACATTTTCATGCATGCACATAATCAGTTCTAGCTTTCGTGCATGGTTAAGGCATTCAACCAATGAACATTCATAGCAATGCACATACATAACCCTTTACAATATACTTGCCACTTGGATTGTACTCGTTGAAAAGTGAGCACGGTGATAAGTTTGCGATGCTCTAACTACAAGTTCATAACTTATGCTGATAGCATCGAAAACCCATCACCATTCTGAATGGTTTCAATCAAATAACAAGCTAAGTGGAAGATATATCGTAAACCTATTTCAGCATCACCCATAACAACATCATACATGTAACTAATCAGCTACATGCTCAATGAACATTCATACACAAACTCAATCAGTTCTAGCTTCCTAAACAGAACATAAAACATAAACATGCTTCATACACATACACATATTCAATCAGTCCTAGAAGTATAGCTCGTAGGTATAAGAGTATTCCCATATCACAATGAACATTCATAGTTTTAGACTATGCCTAATCAGCTACATGCCCCATAAACATTCATACACAAACTGAATCAGTTCTAGCTTCCTAAATATGACATAAACATAAACATGCTTTATACACATACTCAACTAATTCTAGCAGTATAGCTCATAGGTATAAGAGTATTCCCATATCACAATGAACATTCATAGCTTTAGATTATGCCTAATCAGCTACATGCCCAATGAACATTCATAGCAATGCACATACATACCCCTTTAATATACTTGCCACTTGGATTGTACTCGTTGAAAATTGAGCACGATGATGAAGTTTGCGATGCTCTAACCACAAGTTCATAACTTATGCTGATAGCATCGAAAACCCATCACCATTCTGAATGGTTTCAATCAGATAACAAGCCAAGTGGAAGATATATTGTAAACCTATCTCAACAACATAACTCATGTTCAAATAAAAATGGAATCATACGAATGTATATAAAAGATTATTTATAATATGAGATTTCAATCAAAGTTGCTAGAATGAAATCTTCTGTCTTAGATATCCGAATGTAGTCCTATAATGAGAGAGACTAAGGTTAGATGGTATGTCACATCGAAATTGAAACCTTCGTATGGTGTTGTTTTGAGCATAGACATGCGCTTTCTTCATATGGAAGGATTTGAACAGCATAGCACATGTTTTTCATACCATGCGTGCTTTATGACCAAGAGATGGAAAAAGGACCATCTCACTTTTTCCTAAGGTTAAAACTCTTTACGTGAACTCTTATTTTTATCTCCATAATCAAAACGTGTTTCGAGCAATATCATACTAAGGTAAAAATTACCCTTTTAATTTATACGACTTAAAAAAATGCATATGTTTTAAATCGTGAAGTATACTATTAAAGGTTAAAGTGTAGTATGAAATTAATTTGGGCAAGGCCCATCAAGTAAATAATAGAAACAGTCCAACATACAAGGTTGGGCTTGAAACAGTGCAAAGTGCAATGCGAATTCAATTTGGGCTAGACCCATCAAGCAAAAAAACCAACAACAGAAATAGTCTGAAATCAATTTGGGTGAGGCACATAAAGCAAATAAGAGAAATAGAGTCCAACAGAAAGCCCATATATAAAAAAGAGAAAGCATATTCAAGTTTTGGGAAATAGAAAAAGACAATAGTAAAGAGGTTTAGACTATGGGTTTTTATGTACAAACTTGTAATATAATTATTAGAGAGAAGCAAGCAATCTGATTGCAAAGAAAAGCAAGAAATGAGCTTGTAACACATTCAGACTTAGGTAAAGACTGCCAATTGTTGCCGCTATTTTCATAGTAAAATCGAGCACTACGCCAAACAACATGTAAATTCGAGTTAAAAATTCATTTCAGAGTTAAAAATTAATTCGAGTTTATAGAATGTAAATTCATTTCAGAGTTTAAATATGGAGAAGAGGAAAAGTTAAATGTACTCTCTTTATAATAAAATTTTTAACAAATTTTCCGTTATTTATACTAACCTTCAATTTGGAGGTTATATTTTAGAGTTTAAAGGAAGTAATTAATCTTCATTTACTCTCTAAAAATAACTTCCAAACAAAATTAATATGATATTTAACATTTCATTACTCTCATTTACTTCTATATGAAGAGTGTTGGCTTTGCCCCTTTGGTCTGCATATATCAAAACTGATTAAGGATCTCAGATAATTAATACTATTGAGAATATTTTATATATTTAATGTTTATATACGCCCTTAGGACTGCATGTATCACAACCGTATTATAATTTATAAATTTTTTTTAATTAATTTTACTTCATTAGTATATGACTATATCATTAATACATTTGATTTTAATCTTGCTCTCTTAAGGAAACAGGGATGGAAGCTAGGAGGATTCACTAGTGTAGTTGGGACAAATTGTGTGTCATGAAGGATAAGGGTGGGTTGGGGTTCAGAAATCTCCATAATTTTAATCTTGCTCTAGGGAAACAAGGATGGAAGATGCTTGAGAACCATTTGTCGCTTGTGAGCCGTTTATTCAAAGCTAAATATTATCCTCACACGTCTTTTTTATCTTCTCAGTTGGGTAATAACCCAAGTTTAGTTTGGAGAAGTATTTGGTATTCTTTGCAGGTCATTAAAGATGGAGTAAGGTGGAGAATTAGGCAAGATGATCAGATCTCCATTTGGAAAGATCCTTGGCTCATTAATGACGAGAAGAGAATGATCGAGTCAGCTTGCATGGAAGAGAAACAGCTTGCGGTTGTGTCAGATCTTTTTATTCCAGGTACCCGTCTTTGGGATAGGGGAAAGATTGAGCGATGGTTCGACCCGAGGGAAAGGGAGTGTATTCTTAATATGGTGGTTGATAGGGGTAAAAAACCCATATCTTTAGGATGCTTTTAGTTTACTTTTTTTTATCAATAAGCGAGTGATGAATATAAAACGTATACGTGCTTTTAAGAGCAAATTCACTCTATCGTACCAAGTAATACAGTATACTTACGTATAAAGATCGATCCCACGGGGATTCCGGATAAGCATTAACTGTCCACATGTTTATGAAGTCTAAACGATTGAATAGAGGAGGTTTGAGTTGTTTATAGCTACGAAAAGGAACTTTTGTTGTTAAAGCAATGGAGTAAAACACTAGGGAATCAGGTTCACTTCCTAAGTTTGAGCCAATGAAATTAATTAAAATAAGAAACCGAGGAGAAGTTCGTGATTTTAAAGATGGTGATTTCTAAAAGAAACTCGGTGCTAAGACCTTAGACCACCTCGTTCTATTTCTTCACTCCTATTCACTTAACCGGGCCAATGGTTACTTAAATACGACAAGAAAGCGTTAAGCTCAATGAGAAATCCTAGCAATGTAATGCTAGAAACCACATCGATTTGCTATCGAGTCTAAGAATGTAGTTTTCCGTTAACCTCTTGTTATTATGGTGAGTAAAAAGCGATTAACTGAAATGTGGATTAAGCTTACCTTCTTAGTTCTTTGAAATCGAATTCCTTCCGGATGTTTATCTAATTAACTCCTAACTTGACTCAAGACATTAGAAAGATTCCCCTCATCCCTAGTAGGGAAGAATTAGTTCATGGTCATTGGGGAAACAAAACTTGAAATAAAGTGAAACAAAGTGAAACTCATTGAAAGTAGAAGATAAAGAAATGAAAGATGAACAAACTTTGATTAAATGTGAAATCAACTTACAAAACTAAAAGGAAATGACTTTGAAATAAGAAATTGTACTTAAGAACTACAAAAAGTAACTAAAACAAGAGAAATGACAAATGCCCAAAGCTTGGCTACAACAACAATGGAGTTTCTAAGCTTAAGGATGCAAAAAAGTGTAACTTTCTTCTTCAAATCTCTTCTATTTATAGGCCAAATCTTGCTCCAATCAAGGTACAATTCTGATTTTGATGATTGAAAGCCTCCAAATTACTGAAATAATGCATTTAATGGTCTTGAGAAATCAAATGGAAGAGGGGTATGGGCTTGCATTGAGAAGAGGAGTCGTCCGGTGAAAGTTGCGGGAGGAATCAGGTCTCACCGAGACCTAAGTGTGTCTCGTCGAGACATGCCTCTGAGTATAATTCAGCATCTTCTCCTTAGCCAGTTGCAACACTTTTTTTACGAATCTGTTGCATTAGGCCCTGACTATCCCAAAACCACCATTTTGTTGTCTTTTCACGTAATGTTCCCTCGTTCTTGCCTTGTAACTCACTTGGATAAATTGTCAATCTCATGAGGGTGTGTGAGGGTGTAAATATTAATTAAAAACTCGTGAATAATATTAAAATTACGTAACAGTGTGTGAATTTGTGAATTAAAATGAATTTTAACACAAATTAACACTAAAATAGTATTAAAAACAACAAAATAGATCAAATTATTACTCGATTTTACTACGCAAACGGGCAGCAACAGCGAGCAATTCTCGCATTTATATGCATGTGTGTGTATTAGTTAGATTTTGTATATGTTTTATTTACTTTTGTGGTTTAAGTTTGTTTTCTGATCATTTTTGGGCAAATATTGCCAAACTAGCACATGTGTTAACTTTCAATTATCTATTATGGCTAATTGATCCACCAAAAGTCGCACCAAACAGAGTGTTCACTTAAAACAAGCGATTGGTGGGTCAATTTAGCCTCAGAACTAATGTCGTTTGGAGTTTACATGCGTGTGCAGGTCAAAATAGGAACAAGTTTGGGCGAAAATCGCGTCTCGGGGACACCCGACAGTCACGTGGGGAATTTGGGCTTCACCAATCGCTGAAACTGGCCTTTTTAGGCTAACTCGGTGAGCTGGCACTGCCAGTGCGATGAGTTGGCCTCTGAGGCCATCTCGGCGAGCTGGAAGCCAGCTCGCGCCGAGCTGGCCAATGGGAATCAGTCTTTTGACTGATTCCCAGCCCCACGACTCCACGATTTGACTCCACTCTTCCCACCTGCAATAGGAAACGAATTCGGTCAGATTTGGGACTCAAACCGCAACTATAAATAGGACTTTCATTATGTAAATTAGATGTCTTTTAATTGTGTAAAAACCCTAGCTTCCCCCTTGAAGAATCCTCTCCACCTCCTCCATCTCCTTCAACCTCCATTGAAGAACATTCGAAGCTCCACTTACTAAGGATTATTCAAGGTTCCTCTTTTTAGTCCTAGGAAGACACCTGCAGTGGTACTCATCAACGACAGCTTGGATAAGAACTCTTTAATTCCTTCGAAGGCTTGTTGACAATCTTCATTCCAATAAAACGATTTTTGTTTTTTTATCACTTCATAGAAGGCGAGGCCTAGCGGAACAAGATATGAATCTTCACAAAGCTATGATTCGCCCATTCAGGCGTTGTACTTCTCGAAGATTTTTGGGCGACTTCATTTATAGTACTGCTTTTATTTTTCCGGGTTTGTAGTGACTCCCTGACGATTAATGATGTAACCCAAGAATTTACCAGATGTTGCTCCAAATGTACATTTCTCTGGGTTGAGCTTGATGTTGTGGGTTCTTAACACATCCAGCACCTCCTTAATGTCCGCAGCATGCTCCATCATGGTTTTGCTTTTGATAATCATGTCGTCTATGTATATGGAGAAACTATCGCCTTTTTTATCTTCAAAAGTTTTATTTTTCATACGTTGATATGTGGCACTTGCATTTTTTAGGCCAAAAGGCATCACCTTAAAACAATAAGTGGCCTGATGCGTGATGAATGACGTCTTAATGCTATCCTCAGGATTCATATGTATTTGGTGGTAACTGGATTTTACATCTGTGAAAGAGTATACTTCATGCCCCGTTGTTCCGTCCACTAGAATATCAATTCATGGCAAGGGGTAGTTGTCCTTTGGGCATGCTTTATTTAGATCCATAAAATCAACACACATTATGTAGGCTCCTCCATCTTTTTTTACAAGGACCACATTCGCCAGCCATTCAGTGTAAATCACCTCTTCTATTGCATCTGCTTTTTTGAGCTTAGCGATCTCTTCTTCTATCGCCTTTTTGTCTCTCTAGTCCGTGATTTTGCCTTTTTTTGTGTGACGGTTGTAGCTTCTTCCATGATGTTATAAGCTTGTGAGTGATAAAGTCTGGGCTTACTGAAGGAAAATAGGCTAACGTATAGCAGCGGAAATATAAAATTTTTAACCTATTTCCATTAACCCCAAGATCCGTTAATCGTTATTTCATATAAAGAGGGATAAAAGAAATACCTTTCAGAAGTTCTATCTACCGTTTTAAACGAAGTGCCCACAACTCTTACTTCGAGTTCCCGAGCACAAAGCAAAACAATGGAAGATCATGTTAGAATCAACCGTTTATAACAACCAAAGTAGATTGTCTCTAATTAATCAACACAAGATCAAGGATAAAGAGAAAGAGATGAAAATCAATTGAACGGAATGAAGTGGTGGAAAATCTCATCCTCGAGCAAGGGGTCGAAATTCTCTCTCTTGATTGCTTAGGGTGGATTTCGAAAATCCCTATATAGGGGTATTTATAATCTCTTATATCTAATCCTTAGTTAGATAGAATTAGGTTATTGAATAAGAATTTAATTCGGAATAGAATTCTTAATTATTATCCATTAATATATCTAAATATAAAGATAATAATAATAACCTTATTGGATAATAATAGGAGTAATATAATCTAATTAAAACTCCTAATTTATTTATCCTTTAATTAATTTAATTCATAATCCTAATATAATTAGGATTTGATAAGATCAAATTAATTATTTATGTATCTAATATACATAAAAAACGCCCCCTTAATAATTGGGCCTTATTGGGCTCAGTTGGGCTTCCATCAATTAATTAACATATGTCTCTCTTTTGGGTTCCAAGTTTTATGTGTGACCCATTAGGTTCTTATTGCTTCTAGCCGTATGCAACTATTAAATTAATTTTCAAAGAATTATATTTAATCTTTGCATAACGGAATGATGTACAAAGTATGTGATTAGCAAGTCCGTAATCATTCCCCCAGAGCTATAAGAAGACATGTTGATTCTGTCGTTGACCTTTCCGTATTAGTTACAGTATAATTCGATCATTTATCAACTACGTCCTTCAACTGAATCTTATGACTATGGATAATGTCAAGTCACATATAGCGAGACGTTCGTTTTACTTGTACAGGCCGAGTCAACTCCAATTAGATAGGTTAAGAGAAATCTGCATTTCAATCTTAAGCTATCACCTTGCAAGGATTTAGAGTCAAGTCTTCCACAAGCGATCCATGGACATATCTCCCATTTATCAGGAGTGATAAATGCTCAATCCAAGGTATAACGATCCCGCAATTACTTCCTGTGATACCCAACGTCTGCTGTTCACACCCTAGAGTCATCTCTGCTAAGGATCATGTTACAACAGGATCAAAGCGTCACATTCCGTAATCCAGAATTACCAATTAACATTCCTTTGAGTCTGAGGATTATTTATACCTATTAATACCAATGAGATGAACAGGTGACAAGGATGAATCTACCCATCCTGTTATCTCAAGTCGGGTCCCCAATCCTAATGAACTTCTTTTCATCGGATCCATGTAACTATCCAGATATCTGTATATATGAAGCTTGTGAGATCAGCTTTCTGTCGGGATAGAAGACATTGTTACATGCAAGTATCAACAGTGATATGTCAATCCTGAACATATTACTTAACTTGGGGTGGTTTTAAGTTTATTAGTTTATCATAAAGTTTCGTCTCACTTCATGCTTGTATGAACACTTTATAATCACTTTAAACAAACTTACGGATTTCCTTTTATTAGACTTTATTTAGTTCTTAAAAGGGATTTCCTTTATATAGTTATAAAACATATATCTCATTAAAACAAATGATATAAAGAACATTTCATTTACATTAAGTTTGTATGCCAGAAAAATTGTCTTGTAGGACACTAAACCCCAACATACTCCCACTTGGACTAAAGCTAATTGTTCCTATAACTTATCTCAGTAGAAGTTAGATGACGATCATGTACTTTCTGGGTTAAGGGCTTTGTCAACGGATCTGCAACATTGTCCTCTGTAGGTACTCTTTCTATTCTCACATCTCTTCTTGCCACAATTTCTCTTACAATGTGGTATCGCTTTAGGTAATGCTTGGATGCATTATGAGACCGTGGTTCCTTTGCTTGTGCAATGGCTCCATTGTTATCACAGTACAGTGTAATGGGATTTACAATGCTAGGCACCACACCAAGTTCAGTAATGAACTTCCTAATCCAAGCCGCTTCCTTTGCTGCTTCCGCAGCAGCGATATACTCTGACTCGGTCGTAGAGAAAGCTACACTTCCTTGCTTGGAACTCTTCCAGCTAACCACGCCCCCATTCAAGATAAACAGGTATCCTGATTGGGATTTAAAATCGTTCTCATCTGTGAGATGACTTGGATCTGAAAATCCTTCTATTTTCATATCCCCTTCTCCGTACACTAGGAACATATCTTTAGTTCTTCTCAAGTACTTAAGAATGTTTTTGACGTAAATCCAGTGCTCGTCTCCCGGATTTCCTTGGTAATGACTCGTTATACTTAACGTGAACGCTACGTCAGGTCTAGTGCATAGCATAACATACATAATCGAACCGATTGCGCTGGCGTACGGGACTACAGCCATGCACTTCTTATCATCATCGGTTTTAGGACATTGATGATTGTTTAACTTTACTCCATGTATCATGGGTAAGTTACCTCATTTCGATTCAAGCATGCTAAACCGCTTTAGCACCTTTTCGATGTATGTAGCCTGTGAAAGACCAAGCAGTCTTCTTGATCTATCTCTGCAGATCTTTATACCAAGTATATAAGCTGCTTCACCAAGGTCTTTCATTGAGAAATTACCAGATAGACAAACTTTTACCGACTGTAGTAGAGCTACGTCATTTTCCATTAACAATATATCGTCCACATATAATATCAAGAATGCTACAGAGCTCCCACTTGCTTTCTTGTAAATGCAAGCTTCTTCGCAATTTTGTTCGAAACCAAATTGTTTTATGGTTTCGTCAAAACGCTTGTTCCACCTTCTAGATGCTTGCTTGAGTCCATAAATGGATCTCTGAAGTTTGCAAACCTTGTTTGCATCCTTTGATATGAAACCTTCAGGTTGCATCATATATACATCCTCAAGCAGGTTTCCATTTAGGAAAGTTGTTTTCACATCCATTTGCCAAATCTCATAATCGTAGTGAGCGGCAATAGCAAGCATTATTCTGATTGATTTGGACATAGCCACAGGAGAGAAAGTTTCGTCATAATCAATTCCTTGCTTCTGACGATATCCTTTCGCTACTAACCTAGCTTTGTAGGTGCTAACCTTTCCATCCATGTCAGTCTTCTTTTTGAAGATCCACCTGCACCCAATGGATTTTATCCCTTTGGGTGGATCAACCAAAGTCCACACTTGGTTGGTGTACATGGAATTCATCTCAGAATCCATGGCTTTAAGCCATGCTTTAGAATCTGGACTGTTAAGAGCCTCTTCGTAGTTTTCGGGTTCGTCGTCTAACACGGGAACCACATCATCATCTCCCACTAGAAAACCATATCTAATAGGGAGTTCACGAACTCTTTATGATCTATGAAGGGGTGGCACTTGAGTCTCATCTAATGGGACTGCATTGGGTTCCTCAACCGCTTCTGTTGTTTCAGTTGGTGTTTCTTGTTCATGAACTTCATCAAGTTCAATCATGCTTCCCTTTTCTGTATCTTCGAGAAACTCTTTCTCTAAGAAGGCTGCGTGCTTGGATACTATTACTTTCTGATTATCTGGATGATAGAAGTAATACCCCACAGTTTCCTTAGGGTATCCAATAAAGAAACACTTATCAGCTTTTGAATCTAGTTTTTCTGACGCTATGCGTTTGACAAATGCTGAACAACCCCATACTCTCATGAATGAGAACACGGGTTTCCAACCAACGATCAATTCATATGGTGTGGAACTAGCGGATTTAGTTGGTACTCGATTTAGGGTGAAGAGGGCGATTTCTAAGGCATAGCCCTAGAATGTCTTTGGAAGTAATGCTATGCTCATCATGGATCGTACCATATCTAGTAGGGTACGGTTCCTCCTCTCGGATACACCATTGTGTTGTGGTGTATAGGGAGGTGTCCATTGTGATCATATCCCACATTCAGTTAGATAATTCAGAAAATCATCTGAAAGATATTCGCCACCTCGATCGGATCGAAGTGTCTTTATTTTCTTTCCTAATTGATTTTCTACTTCATTCTTGAAGCATTTGAATTTCTCAAAAGCTTCGGACTTGTGCTTCATCAAGTAGATATAACCATATCGGGTATGGTCGTCTATGAAGCTTATGAAGTATCTGAATCCTCCTCTTGCTTGGACTGACATAGGACCGCATACATCTGAATGAATGAGTCCTAGAGTGTCTGATACACGCTCAACTTTATTGTTAAAGGGTGTCTTTGTCATTTTACCTTTTAAACATGCTTCGCATGTTTCCAATGATTCAGGATCAATTGAATTTATAAGCTCACCTTGATGTAGATTAAGCATGCGTCGTTTGTTTATATGGCCTAAATGACAATGCCACAAGTAAGTTGAATTATCTAGCTTATGTCTTTTGGTATCTGTAATATCCGTGTCTAAAATTTTATTTTTCGAAATAGATATTGTGAATTATGTATAAATTTAAATATATTATAGGGTTTAATTTAATGTTTTGAGGGATAAATTAAATTTTTGGATAAGTTTTATAAAAAGAAAATTATAAATTAGAAGTATCAAAGTGAATATTTTTCCAATTACATAATATGTTAAGTAGGTTAATTCAATGTTTTTATATAAGATTTTGTAAAAATATGATTAAAACTATTATTTATTTATCATAATATATATATATTTGGTAAGATTATGTAGCACATACGTGTCCTATATCATGTCATAAATAATTTATAATTTGCCAAGTATGTGACATGTGGCTTGATATTAGAAACTTTATCACTAAAATGAGATTATGAAAATATATATATATATATATATATATATATATATATATATATATATATATATATATATATATATAAGTCATTGACATGGTGAAGCTATATATAAGAAGGGAGATGAATCTTTCTTGGGTTTTATCAAAAATGTTGAGTAAAAGTAATATAGAGTTCTCATGTAAAGAAAGGGCTCGTATGGTCGGACTAAAGATATAATTAGTCATATGAGCGGCGTGACTCATAATTGTCAACGGAGCATATCGATGAATTTTTGGTAATCGACGATGATATTTCAGTAACTTTATTTTAGACTCAAATTATTTTTTAAATGTTTTAGTTATAATTTTGAGTAAGTTTGATTCCGGTAGTTTCTTCAAATTTTAATAGATTTATGAATAATAATTTAACGTCTATGAATTACAAATAAAATATAAATTTTAGACAATTGTCTTTTAGATTTATCGATGTGAAATTCGGTATTAAGACTTTTAGCCGTGTAACGAGTTTAAATGTATAATCAGAATATAAAATTAGCATAAGAGTTTGGAATACAAAATTAGTACGGATAGACTCGTAGTAGTGTCACGAGTCTAACTGAACTTTCGATCGTAATTAACGATATCAGTTTAGTTTACATGTTAGCATTTCGGTGATAAACGAGAATAGTCCGATAAAAGTGTTTGGTGTAAAATTTAGTTTTATATTATTTGATTAATATTTAAGTGACTTTAAATTGTCGAGCTAAAAGTTATAAATTAGAAGGATTAATATCGATATTTGTTAGAATACAAAAGTTAGGTACAATAATTTGAATATGAAGTTAGGACAAATATACTCTTAATAGTTTAACGTGGTTTAACAAGTTCTAATTAACTATTCAGTTTAGATTTTGGATTTTGATTCAGTGACCTAAAATAGTCCGGTAAAAATATGCAACTTTTAACAATACTAAATTTTATCGATATAATATTTTGAGCTATTTAATTCTTGGAGTTCGATTAAATTATGAATCGATGATTTTATATGAATTTTTAGATAATTTTAGTTATATTAAAAGATTATTTGATTTTAATGATTGTGATTATTTTTGCGAAATGATTTTTTGGTTATGAAATAAATTGGAAGTTCGATTGTGAAAAGAGATTTGAGTATATTGGGATTTATGATTTTTATATCCATCTAGAGTAATCCGGAAGGGTGTTTTGATATTTGAAGACCATGTTCAGTGAGGAACATGGCCTGTGTACACAGTGTAAAGACCTAGTCGGGTATTGGCAGCGAAGTGTGGGGTAAGACCAATACAGGATTAGACAAGGTTAAAGAGACGTCTCAACTATGTGATTCTTGATATGTGTGGTTATGAATTGATACATAAGGGGAGAAGCTCTAGAATGGATATAAGGTTTTATGTTATCGGTTATGAGTTGATTTTGATATATGGTTTTACGTTTGATTAATTACGAGTTTACTTGATTACGGATTTGATTTCATAAAATGTTTAATTGATTACGAATTTGGTTTGATGAAACATTTGACTGGTTACGAGTTGTTTTGATAAAATGCCGATATAACGATATCGATAATTATCTGTGATTTGATTTGATAACGTGATTTTAAGGCTTTTAAGTTTAAGTTTTATATTGTCGAATCGATAAAGTATTCGCGTATATTAAATAAATAATAAATAAATTTTAGACGGTCTGAATAAGCGTTATTGGTCTATTCCGAAAATAAGTTAAGTTATTAGGAAATTAAATTTAGTTTTTAACATGTTAAAATTGATGAGTCGAAATCGTAGATCGGGATACTAAATATATTGAGAATAGTAGTAGCGATAAAACGAAACTATAAAGCAATAAAGTGAAGTCTATTGATTGTATTAACGTGTCATTAAGTTGACAGAACTGCCAAAAATGGGTAGAACTACATGGTTTTGATTCCCGGTTTAAAGATTAAAAGTGTTTGGGATACATAGGAAGCTTGATAGAATTATCAAGTCCAAGCCAAATAATTAATAAAACTTTAGGTAGTTCAAATAAATTTTTATCTATTAGAAAATTGGTTCGGCTTTCAGGCTGTTAAGCGTTCGGTATCTTATTTTCCGTTCATACCCGATGCCGTTTGGGGTCGGGGGTGACAGTATCAATTGCGAAAACAAAAATTTTGTCATCTAACACATAAATCCCATTTTGTGATATTCCTGAAAAATAGAAAATCGAATTTCTATAAAAATCGCAATGTTTGTCTTTTATTGAAATATGAAAACCGTCGTCAACAAGACGGCTAATAGAAATAATGTTACGAGACATTTGAGGAACGTACAAACAGTTCCTTAATTCTATTACAAGCCCAGAGGGAAAATTTAAAACATAATCTCCAATGGCGAGGGCGGCAACTCTTGCTCCACTTCCTACTCACAAGTTTATGCTTCCTTTCTTCAACTCCCTAGTTTGATTTAGTTCCTGCATATTTGTACAAATATGAGATCCGCATCCGGTATCAAGTACCCAAGATTCAGACTGTGAAATTGTATTTATTTCAATATAAAACATACCAGATGTTGAAGCACTGTCTTTTCCCTTCTTGAGGGAGGCTAGGTACTCCTTGCAGTTCCTTCTCCAATGCCCGTCTTTACCACAGAAGTGGCACTCTCCTTTGGGCTTCTTCACATCCTTTCCCTTAGCTCTAGTGGGCATGGCTCCCTTGCCTTTCTTGGGATATTTAGGATTGGGAAAATTCCCCTTCCTCTTCTTTGATCCCTCTATGACAAGAGCCGGTATTGCCTTGTCTTTCTTCATATTGGGCTCAACTGACATGAGCATATTTGCAAGCTCTTCAAGAGAGGTTTGCAATTCATTCATCTGGTAGTTCATGATGAACTGTGAATAACTCTCTGGGAGGGATTGAAGAATTAAGTCTATGCTTAGTTCGTTATCCATCGCGAATCCAATACTAGAAAGTTTGGTAATATAGCCAATCATCTTGACACAATGTGTCATTACAGATGTTCCCTCTTGCATCCTGCAACGATATAGCAACTTGGATATCTCGTAGCGTTCGCACCTAGTCTGTTTCCCAAACAGCTCTTTAAGGTGCATGATGATGGAATAGGCATCCATTTCCTCATGTTGCCTTTGTAATTCCGGTGTCATCGATGCAAGTATGATGCATCCCGCATGATCGTCATCAGCTTTGTGCTTCTGGTAAGCATCAATTTCTTCGATGGGAGCATCATCAGTAGGGATAGGGGGTATCGATGTATCAAGTACATACCATATCTTATCGAGCTTCAAAACAATTTTGAGGTTACGAAACCAGTCGGTGAAGTTTGAACCGTGCAACTTGTTATCGGTAAGAATGTTTTGCAGATTAGTTTTAGTCATGATTTTAAGAGTGTTTAATTAAACCTGAGAGTGAGAAAGAGTAAACGTATGTCATTCATTTGCTTTAAAGTATATCAATCTAAAATTATAGGCCTTTTAGTATCAGAGCCAGGTTTAAACACTAAACGAGAGTTCGGTGAGTACCGATTTAAATCCACAATATTTTTCGTTTACTTTTTGGCGACATGGCCGACGGTAAGGAGGAGAAAACCGGAGGCGGCGGGAAGAAGATATATCAATTCTTCCTGGGTTCAAACGATAATCCAGGAAACGTAATAACGCCGGTCCAATTGAAGGGAGATAACTACGATGAATGGGCGCGGGCTATACAAACATCGTTAAAGGCGAAGAAAAAATTTGGCTTTGTAGAGGGAACAATCCTTAAGCCTGCCGAAGCGGACAGATTGGAAGATTGGTACGCCATACAATCTATGCTCGTGTCTTGGCTCCTTCACACGATAGATCCGAAGGTTCGTTCCACTCTCTTGTATTACAGTGAAGTGCAAAATTTATGGAAGCACTTGAAGAATCGATTCTGTGTGGTGAATGGAACAAAAATTTGCCAATTGAAGTCCTGTTTGGGAGAATGTAGACATGGTAAGAATGAAGATGTCGCCATGTACTTTGGGAGATTTTCCAAAATTTGGGATGATTTGGTGACCTATGTGAAGGTACCGGTGTGCAAGTGTGATGGATGTACGTGCGATATAAGCAGTCAAGTGGCGAATATGAGGGAAGAAGATATGCAACACCACTTTCTGCTTGGTCTTGACTCGACTCTGTATGGAACTGTTCGATCCAATTTGTTATCGATGGATCCGCTCCCGGGAATTGATAAAGCTTATGCACGCGTGATACAGGAGGAACGACTAATTAAAGGCGAAACCTCTATCAATAAAACTGAACATGAGAATGTTATGGCTTTCAGGGTGCAATCTGATGTTAGGGGAAAAACTAAAATCACTGACAATTCGAGCAAATTTTGTTATCACTGTAACCGTGAAGGGCATGACGAGAGTGGCTGTTTTCAATTGGTCGGTTTCCCAGAATGGTGGGGTGATCGTCCAAGGGGCGAACGTGGTCCGGGTCGTGGTGGATTTAATGGAAGGAGAGGAGGCAACCGAGGTGGAGGTTCGGGAAACCGTGGAAGAGGCGGAGGAAGTGGGCAGGTACGTGCACATAAGGCGACGGCTACGAATGTCAATCCGCACCATAATAGCGCCCTGCAAGAAGGATCGGAGGCAGCAGGTCTTGCAGGAATTACACCCGAACAATGGCATCAGCTGTTGGAAGTGCTTAATGCTTCTAAATCTTCGGATTTTTTGAATGGTAAGGCTGATGAGTTTGAGTGGATAATTGATACAGGGGCAACACACCATGTGACGGGAAATTTTGATTGTTTGACAAATGTGGAGAAAATAAATAAATGTCCAATCGGCTTGCCAAACGGTGAATCCGTAGAGGCAACGCAAGAAGGAATGGTGAAATTACCAGGAGGATTATGCTTGAATAATGTTCTTTTTGTGCCTAAGTTGAATTGTAGTTTAATCTCTATACATCAATTGGTAAAGGAATCTCAGAGCATATTACAATTAACAAGTGATTTTTGTGTTATACAGGACCGCAGGACGAGGAGGGTGATTGGAATCGGTGAACAAAGGGATGGACTCTATTTTTTCCGTGGGATGTCTGAAGTGAAGATTCTGACTGTGAATGGAGAGGATTTGTTTGAACTGTGGCACAAAAGGCTTGGACATCCGTCAGAGGAGGTAGTGAAATTGGTACCTACAGTGAGAGGTGCGAGAAGGATATTAAATAAGGCATGTGATGTGTGTTTTGATGCGAAACAGCCCAGGAGTAGTTTTTCTGTTAGTAATAATAAAGCTAGTGACATTTTTGAATTGATACATTGTGATTTATGGGGTCCATATCGTACTCGTTCTTCTTGTGGGGCCTCATCTTTTTTAACTATAGTGGACGATTTCTCTAGAGCTGTATGGGTTTACTTATTATCAAATAAAACTGAAGTGGACAATTGTTTTTTGAATTTTGTTGCTTTGATTGATCGTCAATTCGGAAAGAAAATATGTAGGGTACGCAGTGATAATGGCACTGAATTTAATTGCTTGGATGATTATTTTCTTCAGAATGGTATTGTGTTTGAAACTTCTTGTGTGGGAACACCACAGTAGAATGGACGAGTGGAGAGGAAACACCGCCATATACTAAATGTGGCACGTGCCTTACGGTTTGAAGGTAACTTACCGAAATTCTTTTGGGGTGAATGTGTATTGGTGGCTTGTCATTTAATTAATCGTACTCCGTCTCTTTTGTTAAATAAAAAGACTCCCTATGAAATGTTATTTGGGAAGAAACTGTCATACGAGATGTTGCGCATATTTGGTTGCTTGTGTTATGCACACAATCAACGAACACGTGGAGATAAATTTGACCGAAGAAGTAGAAAATGTATTTTTGTGGGATATCCCTTTGGGAAGAAAGGATGGAAATTATATGATTTGGAGACTAAAGAGTTTTTTGTTTCAAGGGATGTTAAATTTTTTAGGCATAATTTCCGTTTGTTGAAGTCACATTGCCGAACAATGAAGCCCCACCGGTATTTAATGGTATACTTGATGAGGTTATGGAAGAAGTACAGCCTGAACAATATGGTTCAGCACGTACAGAAAATGTGACTGACATTGGGGAGGAGGCTATGCAGGTGAATTTTGAGGCTGGTGTGTTGAATGATAATACGGCCGAGTCGAGTTCACCGATGAATGAGGAGACAATGGACCAGCTGGCTATTTCAGTTCAAAATAACAGTGGGCATCATGTTGCTGCTCAAGATTCTGCTACGGATTTGGGTCGTGGAATGCGCACGAAGATCCCGTCCTCAAAACTGCGTGATTTTGTTACTCATACTATACGGAAAAAGAGTCTCGTCCCCAGTTCATCGCCTTCATCATCTTCCTCAGGTACTCCTTATCCTATAACTCACTTTGTTAATTGTGATAAGTTTTCCGAGAAACATAGAGAGTTCCTTGCAGCTATAAATATAGGCACTACGCCTAAAATTTTTAAGGAGGCTGTGAAGAGTGAGGATTGGCGAAAAGCAATGGCAGATGAGATCCGTGCCCTTGAAGAACAAGGAACGTGGGAACTTGTGACATTACCTCCTGGAAAGAAGGCACTTGGAAGCACATGGGTGTATATAGAAAAATATGATGAGAACGGGAACTTGCAACGATATAAGGCACGATTGGTGTGCTTCGGAAATCATCAAGTAGAGGGGATAGAATATAATGAGACGTTTGCTCTAGTAGCAAAAATGGTCACTATTCGGACATTTTTGTCAGTTGCAGCGGTCAAGAACTGGGAGGTGCATCAAATGGATGTGCACAATGCTTTCCTACACGGCGATCTTAAGGAGGAGGTTTATATGAAAGTTCCCCCTGGATTTGGTGATCAACAAGCAAATAAGGTATGTCGGTTGAAAAAGTCGCTTTATGGGCTACGGCAAGCCCCGCGATGTTGGTTCTGGAAATTGGTGACAGCACTGAAAAACTATGGTTTCTCACAATCATACTCGGATTATTCGTTATTCACTTGTGTAAAGGAAATATTTAGATAAATGTTTTTATTTATCTAGATGACATGATTATTGCTGGGAACGATGTTGTGGCGTTGAAACTCTTTAAAACTTATTTGGGTCAGTGTTTTCGTATGAAAGACCTGGGAGTGTTGAAATATTTCCTAGGTTTGGAAGTTGCCCGCAGCTCAGAAGGATTTTTTATTTGTCAGCGCAAGTATGCCCTGGAGATCATTTCTGAAGTTGGGTTACTTGGTGCTAAACCGGCAGAGTTCCCAATGGAACAGAACCACCGATTGGCTTTGGCGGAGGGTAGCTTGTTGGATGACGCCAGATCATACAGACGACTAGTTGGCAGATTGATTTATTTGTCAGTGACTAGACCTGATTTGGCATACTCTGTCCACATTCTTTCTCAGTTTATGGAACGACCACGAGAAGAGCATTGGGAGGCAGCGTTACGGGTTGTGCGTTATTTGAAGAAACATCCTGGCCAAGGCATATTACTTCGGGCAGATAGTGAGCTGAAATTGGAAGGATGGTGTGATTCGGATTGGGCGAGTTGTCCGCTTACTCGTCGTTCATTATCGGGTTTGTTGGTCTTGCTTGGTCTATCTCCGATCTCGTGGAAGACTAAAAAGCAACATACGGTTTCACGATCATCAGCCGAGGCAGAGTACCGCGCCATGGCGGCAGTTACGTGTGAATTGAAGTGGCTCAAACAACTGCTAGGCAAATTGGGGGTGCGGCACCAGAAAGGGATGAGATTATTCTGTGATAGTCAATCTGCATTATACATAGCCCAAAATCCGGTGTTTCATGAACGGACGAAGCATATTGAGGCGGATTGTCACTTTATTCGGGATGCTATTCAGGATGGTCTAATTTCTCCGTCATATGTTCCAACGAAACACCAATTGGCGGACGTTTTCAATAAACTCATTTTGATTTTTTAATGCACAAGTTGGGCATTTGTGATTTGCATGCTCCAACTTGAGGGGGGATGTTGGCGGCACAGTATTATATAGGAAGTAGAAGACCTGTTGGGAAGGGATTCTAGATAGGAAGTCTTATAGGAGAAGGATTGTATTCTTCTAGGTTGTGTAGGATTAGGACTCTCTCTTTGTAACCTATAAATATCGATACTCATGTGAATAACAGGGACAACAAATATTACAGAGAGAACAAATTATCACATTTATAGGATTTTGGATAATAAATCCCATTTTAGTGGCCCTTGAATTTCTCACCCATGATCTCATTACCTTCTCATAAGTTGAAGAAAGAAAATGGCTGAGTTGGGAGTTGGAAGAATGGAAGTAATGCGGTGAAATACGTTCCTGTAATGTGTAGACATATTCATACCCGTTTTTCAGCACTGCTTCTCTTTGAAAAATTCTACCGGCTTCGTTTTAGCTCCGTTTTGTACATTCCGGAAAGCTAACATCCCGAACTTTCTGAAAAAAATAATAATTGTCTGATATCTTGCTGTTTCATGGTCCTTTTTCATTGTCGAAGTTACTGGACGGGTTACTGAAAAATGGTGCAAATTTTCCCCTGATTTTTATTATTTCTTTTTCTTTTCTTTTCTTTTTATTTCTGTTTTCTTTTTTTTAAAATAATCTTTTGATATTATTTTCTATTTTTTTATCACATTTTTATTTTGTTGCAAAATGAATTTAATTAAAATAAAATAACTATAGAGTAAAAAATTATAACCTATGCTAAAACACAAAAAATTAAATTAGCCCCCAACAGATACATTAAACCCCCGATCATTTATTTTTGGTCTCTTAAACCCGTTTATGACCAAATTAGTAAGATCAGGGGCTTAATGAACCAAAAAATGAAAGATCAGAGGTCTAATGTTACTTTTTGCTAGGGGTGTTCAAAAACCGAATTGGACCGAAATAACCGACCGAACCGATGAATTTCGGTTTTTCGGTTCAGTTTTTGGTCTAATAGGTTCGGTTTCGGTTTGTAATATTGAAACATATCGGTAATATCGGTTGGTTCGATTTTTTTAACAAAATAACCGAGACAGCCGAACCGAACCGAAATAAGGATTAATTAAATTTATTATGTATTAATTATCTAATTAGATTTAAACTTTTAATTTTTGAATGGACAACTGTTCAATTACCTCTTCAAATTCAAAACCATAACTATTATTAAGATGATAAAAACTTTATTTTTATAATTTTTATATTCAAGAAGTTTAAGAGTCTCTATAATTCTATTTTTTCTACCTATCGACGACGCCCACAACCAGTTTGAGAGTTTTTTTGTCATACTCCTATGGTCTTCATCTCTTAATCACCAACAATCAATCACAATACAAGGTTAGTTATTTTAATATTATCGTATACTGCCTGCATTGCACGTGAGTCTGCTCCGTGATACTTATCTGTTTTTTCTTCTATGTAAGTGAGAAGCATGAGAGGAATAAAATGATGCAACTTTCAAGTCTCAAAGAATTCTATGTTAACTAACTAAACTAAGAAAAATATAAACAATTATAAAAAGAATAAGTAAAATATTAAACTCAGCAGCACAATTGATTTCCTTGTCAAATTTATGGGCCATTTATAATTTGATTTGAATCCATTTATAATTCCACCTATAATTTTTAATATTTTATTTGTTACATTTATCATTCAATCCAATTCCATTTATAATTCTTAATATTTTATTTGCTTTTCATATCTAACATTGGTGTATAAAACAAATCTTATATAATGCTTAATATTTATATACAGTATTAGTAATTAGTGTTTTACATATACTTTTTTCATTTTTAAATTGTTTTACAAATATCATAACCGAAAACCGAACCGAACCGAACCGAAATACTCGGTTCAGTTCGGTTTGGTTCGGTTCAGTTTGTAATATTATTCGGTTAGATTCGGTTTTGATTTTAGGACTCCTTTACTTTATTGGTTCCCTCGTACAGTCTCATCTGCTGATTCACCTTGGACTCCTTTACTTTATTGGTTCCCTCGTACAGTCTCATCTGCTGATTCACCTTGGACTCCTTTACTTTATTGGTTCCCTCGTAGGTGACTTCCAACTTCTTCCAGATCTCTTACGCCGACTCACAACCTGAGATTTTATTATATTCTGCAGCATCGAGCGCACAGTGAAGCATATTAATATCCGAAGCGTAATTTTGAAGCTTCTTGAGATCATCCTCTGTCCATTTGGCCTCAGCTTTTACAAGTGTTTGGCCAGCCACAACTTCGACAGGTACAAATGGGCCTTGGAATATAGATAGCCAGGCACTCATGTTTGTAGCCTGAATGAAAATTTTCATCCTATTCTTCCAGAAGGTATAGTTAGACCCGAAGAATAGGGGAGGCCGAGTAATGGACAGCCCCTCAGGCAATATCTGAGTTGTTTGGTTTCCTGGGAGAAACCGAGTGCTGTTTTCGCCCATAGTGGGGATCAGCTCAAGGTGGTTAAACCTTATACAGTGAGCTTTTAAGCTCTAATACCACTTGTTGGTCCCTTATAACGTTACAAGTATAGTTCCAAGGGGGGGTTAGGAACTATTTAAACTTTTTCTCGTTAGGGCAGACTTCTTTTTCTTAAGAAAAATGTTTTAACAGCGGTGCTGAGTAAACAGCAAGATACTGGCTTAGTCAACTGGTGACTAGGTCAGTTTCTTAGCTTGAGTCAGGAGATAGCACTTAGAGTCTATTCCTAAGCTCAGATGTTCAACGCGCACAACTTAGCTTGACCTCTTTACTTGGTCAGTTTTTGGTTATTTAAGCAAGCAATATATATAAGGAGTTAAGGGTAAGAAATACGTTACTCAGCAGATTTATCCAGGTTCGGCCTCTAAGCCTATGTCCTGTCCCCGGAACACGTTCCGAGCTTTCGAATCCTCTACTGAGCTCTTTAAAGGTAGAGCCTCAAACCTTTTACAATCTTAGCAACTGAGTATAACAAGAGTACCTTCCTCTATACCTCTACTCAATCCTAATCTCACGCTGAGTACTATAACCGAGTACTCAGCCTCTCCTTTCTATTCTCTAGAAATGATAAATGTTTGTCCTAAATAATGATTTGCTAAGACACCTTAGATGATTGAATAATCACTCTAGACTTTTACACAAAAGATATTGAATGTAGTGTAAGGTTGCTTTGCTTTTTCTTGCAGAACTTTGCGTAGAGATTTGGTCAGCGTAATGGCTTGATCAAGTTCTGTAAGTGGTGAAGCTTCTGATGGCACTCTATTTATAGAGACGTCTGGGCATCGGTCATTTCGAATTTCGAAATAACCGTTGGAGGGAAACGGCTTCTTGTCGTTGTCATCCTGTCTTGCTCAGAGCTCTCGGCCAATCAGATTTGAGTATCTTCTGTCCTCGGTCAGCTTTTAGTCAGCTCGGCAAAATGTCTCTCCTTTTATAGTAAAGTCAACTGAACAGCATACTGTGTCATCTGAACTTTACCCAAAGTGGAAATACTTTGTCTGGAAGTTTTTCCTAGCCAGCTGCTGTCTTGTACGCTTTGTCGAATCTGCTCAGCAGCTTCGTCCTGAAGTTGTTCCCCGAAGGTCTTCTAGATCCTTCTCTTGCTGAGTTGCGTTTTGTACACAGCGACATCATTTTGACAAACGCGGGCCGAGTTGTCTTGAATTGTTTGACTTGGGCCTTGACTTCCGTATTGGGCTTGGGCCTTTTAATTCTTGTGTCTTATAAACAATTTAACTCAACATTGAACAAACACATTAGTAAAATAAATCAAAGCATTTAAACTTAGTGTGTTTAGAATATTATACTTAAACAATTTTGTCAAATCAAAATTATGTGGAAAGGTGTTTCAATAAATAGAAGTAGGGAAGCTATGAAGACGAACGACGTTAGCAATAAACACCTTAGCCACGATAAGAGCAGTATATGGATGACGCAAAGGAACAAAATGTGCGTATTTAGATAGGCGATCAATAATTACCATAATGGCAGAATAACCATTTGATAATGGTAGTCCCTCTATAAAGTCCATTGATACCTCAATCCATATTCGGAAAGGAATATGCAATGGTTGGAGTAGGCCCGCGGGTTTCATGGTATCAGTCTTGTATCGCTGACATGTTTCACATTGTTGTAGGAATTCTTTCACCGCTCGTCACATGTTAGACCACCTGAAGCTGAGTTTGATGCGGGCTAGAGTCTTTTGGAACCCAAAATGACCTCCAACTGGAGAAGAATGGCAATCCGCAATGATTTGTTGGATGAAGTGCGAGGTTGGACTCAAGTATATTTTGTCTTTCATGAACCAAACCCCATCCCGTTGTTTCAGTTGTGTGGGCATTTTTAGCAAACTCATCTGCTTATAAAAAGGGTCTCTTTGTACTTCCTCTTGTAATTTTGGCCACCAGTCTACCTGTGGTGCAGAGATGGAGATGAACTGACATTTGACCATACGAGAGAGGGAATCAGCGGCTTGATTGTCAGTTCCACGCTTGTACTCAATTTCGTAGTCATACTCCAATATCTTTGGAAGCCATCGCGTCTGAACTGGAGTGGTAATTCGCTGCTTAAGTAAATATTTTAAGCTCTTATGGTCAGTTCGAACAGTAAATGGTTTTCCAAGGAGATATGGCCGCGATTTCCGAATTGATTTGACAATGGCCAGCATTTCTTTCTCGTAAGTAGACAACAATAAGGCCGTCCCTTTTAGAGCTTCACTATAGTAAGCTATAGGTCGATTGTTTTGAGAGAGTATTGCTCCAATTCCCCTCCCACTTGCATCACATTCTATCACAAATCGCTGAGAGAAATCGGGCAGGCTTAGAACTGGTGGTGAAGTTAATGCTTCCTTGAGCTTTTGAAAGGCGTGAGCAGCGTCCTCATCCCACTTGAATCCCTCTTTAGATAACAAATGATTTAAGGGGGCTGCAATAACACCGAAGTGACGAATAAACTTCTGATAATATCCTGCCAATCCGAGGAAGCCACGAACCCCTCTAGTTGTTGTGGGAGTTGGCCATTCGAGGACAGCTTGTATTTTTGTCGGATCTACTGCCACTCCTTGATCAGAAATTATATGACCCAAGTAGTCTACCTGAGAAACTCCAAATCTGCATTTTTTTTCTTTGACAAATAATTGGTTAGCCTTTAGATTAGTGAAAACTGTGTTGGTGTGCCCTAGTTCATAGGCATTGGTTCTTATAAAATGTATTTGTGTCACATTAATAAAGGCATTAATCTAGTTCATTTATATCTTGTGCTATAATATGAATAGAGAATCCATTGATTGATAATCATAAAACCATATTCCAAGTCTATTCTATCATGGGAATGATTAGGACCACAGCCTTGTATATTCGACGACTGTATGGTAGTAATTGATACTAGCCATAGCACTTGATAAGTCAGTTGTGAATATAGGTACATGTTGTATACATGCGACTGGATCGATCCGCCCGAGAAAACTACATGGTGGTTGTGTCATTAGTTATCTTAAGTAGGTCTCTAACTATCTTCATACCAGATTTCATTATAATATCAATATGGGATCCGGTTCACTTTGACATACGCCTAACAGGTCTGTAACATGATGCTAAATACGGGTATGATTGGGTGAACATGTGAACACGTTGGTATTGATATTGAATTGATGGAATTACCATTCATGTAATAGTGAGATGATATCACAGGCCACTTGATAAGTGAGATTGATAAGTGTGTGGCCACACCCTGACAAGTAGTTTACTTATCTGTTTCATCAATCTACTTAAGATCAAGAAATATCATAAACATCGGAGAGGATGACAGCCGCCATGCCTCTAGTTTATAATATCGATATCAAATGGTAAAAGAAGTTAAGAGATAACTACAGGGTCTCTGCATCTTTAGACTGTTGAAACTCTGTCTTAGTTAGGGGCAGTAATGGTTTGTTAGAACCCACTCCCTGTCTGTGGATCGTGAGCCCACTGCTAGCTAAGGACGGTCCCATAGGATCGTGCACATCGAACATCTGAGTTAGAACTTATAGAACAGTACATTGGAGAGATAAAATTAATTAATTGATTGATAGTAAAATATCAAAGTAATTAATTGGTGGTTAATTAATTGAATAATTGATACTTTGTATCAAGGTAATTGATTAATCGTCTTAAGTGTTGAGTATTTAATTGATTAATTAGTTTACGGGATGTAATTAATTAATTTGTAAATTAATGAAATTGCATTTGGTGAATAATTAATTAAACTAATACGTTAATTTATTAATTAGTGTTGTTTATTTAATTGGGGTAATTAAATTTAATCTAATCATAATTAATTGCATAGAATAAATATTATTGATATTTATTTATGTAATTAGATTAGGATTGGATTAGTTTTGTAATTAACCAATTAACCCTAAACCAATTAGGTTTAGGAATACACTATATATATATAAATTAAAACACTAAAACCCTAATTTAACCAACATATTCATTCGGCCAACACAATTGCTTTGAAGAGCAATAACTAAATCCGCACCCATCATTCATGGAATAGTGGGTTTTATTGGCTAATTACACTATCTCTCATGTTATTCTTCCGTTCTTCGGCTAGCACCGGTTCTGGCTCGATAGCTGTTCGTGCACCTGACTACGGAGATCTTACTACCTTGTGGATTCTTCAGCCGTCTCTAGAAGAGACAGTCCGGGTATGTTTATATCCTTAAACGGATCAAAAGGTTTTATTCAATCAATGGTTAACAGACAAAGATCAAACTCAAAGGGATTAGAAATAAATTTTAAACCACAATTCCGCTGCGCTACAGTTGATTAACTGGCTTTAATCCCTAACAGTGGTATCAGAGCCATGGTTTAGTCTGTTTTGATTGATTGAAAATTAATAAGATTTGGTTTTTTATTATTTTTCCAAATCAGTTTTGAGAATTCCTATTAATTCCTCGTGTAAAAATTGTTCTAGGAAGTTTTCTATTTATTAGTTCTGTCTGTATTTTATATTATTTGGTTCTGAAATTAATTTTGAAATAATTGAAACAAAAAAATACAGCAGCAATTTTTAAACAGTAAAAGAGAAAAAAAATAGTTTCGGACACGGAACAGCAGTCATGGGACTGCTGTCCGCGAACAGCAGCCCCGCGGCTGCTGTTGGGCAGACAGCAGCACTACTGCTGTCCGCCAGACAGTAGCCACGGGGCTGCTGTCCGTGGACAGCAGCCCCGTCGCTGTTCTGGGTCCGTCAAAATTCAGAATTAAGTTTAATTTTGGATTTAACGGAACTGATTTAAAGTTTTAAATTTTTCTCGGGTAATTTTAATAAAATCAGGGCCCTAATATCGTTTAATTTATTAAACGTGTTTTGAATAAAAATTAATTGGTATTAAAACGTTTTTGATTGGCATGCATATTTAATTTTAATTGAATTGATAATTTGTGTAAAATTGAATATGGTTAATTTGTGAAATTGGCTCAATACACCGTGACACCGGTTTAAATTGGGAGGGCTAAATTTTGGATATGTGACGATCCTAAAATTAAGTGGGAGCAAAATTGTAATTTTGCATACAAATGGATGTTAACCGTTTGGGCCTTTATGGGCCTTAGTCACATATGGTAAAATTGGCGATTTCACCCTAAGTAACTCGGCTTAACTTTATTATATGATTTTGGAATGCCATGATCATGCATTATATTTATATGCCTTACCGTGCAGCAATGTGTTATAGAGTTCTATGGGCCCTAAATTAAAGTCGGTTTGTAATTTAATTTATTTTGGGAAATATGGCTTGTGTGCCATTCTTTCATTAATGTAATTTTAGAATAGGTTCTATTCATAAAATTGTAATTGGTCGTGAAGAAGCCCAGATGGTCCAAGCCCATGGTGGGAGCCCAAAGAGACTTGAAGCAAGCCCGTGAAGATTAGATAGTATATCTAGTTTCACTAGGATGTATTATAAGGCCCATAGAGTCTCTATGTTTATTTTGATTATACAATTGCTTAGTATAACATGATATATAAGTAGCAACGATCACCAGATCATCACCCGCGATAATTATATGTTAAAGCCGTATCACTTAATTAATCCGGATAATGAAATATTGAGTCGCTTAAAAGTGCTTTCCAGATTCACACCTCTTCCTCCCAGGTAGTGCTACAGTGTATGACGTGCCCTAGCAGGTATGCTGTAGTAATTAGTGGGCCATCGAGGGTTAGGATACTTTGGTATGGCTAACGCGTGTATGGTGGTTGGACTCAATGTGGGTAGCATTAGCTTAGAGCGGGCCCTAAGCACAGATGGGTTAAGTGTCACAAAGCCCATCAAACCAAGAGTCCTTGTGGAGGATTGGATAGTTTATCCTACCAAATCGTCAATGGTCGACGGCGGAGCCCTAGCTCGGTCGATTATTGATGGATTGTGGATATTGGTCAAGACAGCCAAATAAATATCACCAATAACGAATTAAAATGGATTATTAATTTGATCTTTGGCTTAAGCCCTTTATTCTAACTCTAATGTAATTTTTCCACGTAGATTAAACTCCACATCAAAATTACATGAAAAGAAAATTAAATGGCTGCAACAAGCAACAACTCACTCAGACCACTCCTGGAAAAGGAAAAGCTTTCAGGGACTAATTTCCTTGACTGGTCCAGGAACTTGCAAATAGTTCTTAGACACGAGTCGAAGGAATATGTGCTGACTGCTGCCTTACCAGCAGCTCGTCCTACAGGTCGGGGCGTAACCGCTGATCAAATGGCGAAGTACGACCGACATGTTAAGGATGATAGAGATGTGTCATGCATTATGCTGGGTACCATGGTTCCTGATCTTCAGAAACAGTTCATGGAGCAGCACGCCTTTGAGATCATGGATCAACTCAAAAGGATGTTCCAAGATCAAGCTCATCAGGAAATATACTTGACAACAAAGGCGCTATGCAGCACTACGATGCAAGTCGGGGCTTCTGTTAGCACACATGTGCTAAAGTTGAAGGGTTTTATTGACACATTGTCAAGGCTTGGCTCACCAGTGCCTGCACAACTAGCAGTCAACATCATTCTTGGATCACTTCCGGCATCCTACAATCAGTTTATCATGCACTACCACATGCAGGGCGTTGATAAGTCTGTAGTAGAATTGCATGGCATGTTGAAACTTGCTGAGCAATCCTGCAAGAGGACTCCAGAAGTGTTGCTGGTTAACAAAGGGAACGTACCTAAGGGAAAGGCCATGTCCAAGTCCAAAGCGAAGGCCCAAAAGGCCAAGCCCAAGGCTAGGAAGGCGGCAGCTTCTAAAGGTAGGTTGGCCTCAGCAGATGATATCTGCCATGAGTGTAATGAGAAGGGACACTGGAAAAATGCGTGTCCAAAGCTAAGGGAGAAACAGAAGGACGAAGCTTCTGGTTTAGGTATTTATGTTGTTGAATTTAATCTGGCTATTTCTACATCTTGGGTTGTAAACACTAGATGTGGTACTCACATTTGTTCAAATGTGTAAGGACGAAGAAATAGGAGATTGCTGGGATCTGGTGAAGTGGATCTTCGAGTCGACAATGGTTCTCATGTAGAGGCCTTAAAGATCGAAGATTATTCTTAGAGATACCTAGTGGATTAGTTTTAGAAAGTAGAAATTGCTATCTTGTACCTGCAATGCGCAGGAATATTATTTCAATTTCTATGTTGGATATTTATGGTTTTAATTTTAATATTGGACGTGGTATGATTTCTATACATCGTGGTAATATTGTTTATGGAACCATATTTCTAGAAAATGGTTTGTATATCCTTGATCTAAAACATAACGAATCAATCTATAACATAAAAGCTAAAAGGATTAAGACTAATAAAACTGAATCCTACATATATCTGGCATTGTCGTCTTGGCCACATAAATGAGCAACGCATAACTAGGCTTTACTCTAGTGGAGCGCTAGGGTCATTCGACATATAGTCTTATGACACATGTGAATCTTGTTTAAGATGGAAGATGACAAAGGCGCTTTTCACCAAAACTGGTGAAAGGTCCATGGAGCTGTTGGAGCTGATACACTCAGATGTATGCGGTCCAATGAGCACCAGTGCTGGATCTGGTTTTCTGTACTTTGTTACCTTCATAGATGACTATAACCGATACGGGTATGTGTATCTGATGAAACATAAATCTGAAACTCTTCTGAGATTCAAAGATTTTAAAAATGAAGTAGAAAATCAACTTGGCAAGAAAGTAAAAGCGCTCCGGTCTGATAGAGGGGGCGAATACTTAAGCTAAGAGTTTGTCTCATTCGTGAGAGAGTGTGGGATTGTTTCCCAACTCACTCCTCCTAGTACACCCCAATGGAATGGAGTGTCGGAAAGGAGGAATAGGACCCTGCTCGATATGGTCCGCTCAATGATGAGTCAAGCTTCTCTCCCTATCTCCTTTTGGGGATTTGCTTTGGAAACCGTTGCTCACATAATCATACACCAAGCAATGCATCTGAAGGAACACCATATGAATTATGGATGGGCCAAAAGCCCAACATTTCCTTCATGAAGATTTGGGGCTTTGATGCACATGTCAAGAAATTGATAAGTGGCAAACTGGAGTCTAGATCTGTTAAATGCCAGTTCGTGGGTTACCCTAAGGAAACTAAGGGTTGTTACTTCTACAACCCAGCTGAGAATAAAACATTCCTGGCTAGGTTTGCAATCTTTTTGGAAAAGGAATTCCTTTCCAAAGTAGACAGTGGGAGTGATATTGATCTCGTTGAGATTCAAGACTCACAAACTCCTGCAGCTTATGTTGAGGATGCTTTGGGAACCGATATAGATCCTCAAAACATTGAGGAGGCTAAACCGGTTATACAGGTGGTGTTTCAAGTAGATTCATACAGAATTCTAATGAAACCTGTGTGTATATGAAATTCAGTGGGAGCATATCCACTTTCCTAATATTGTATGTCGATGACATACTACTCATTGGAGGCAATATATTAACACTGCAAGATCAAGCAGTGGTTGAGTAAATGCTTCATAATGAAAGACTTAGGAGAAGCCGATTAAGATCGACAAGGTTAGATCCAACCGACTTCTAGGCTTGAGTCAGGCATCGTACATAGACAAGAATCCATCATGTACTCTATGTTATGTACAAGGCCAAATGTTGCGTTTTGCACCAAATATGACTAGTCGGTGCCAGTCAGATCCCGATAAGGAACACTGGAAGACAGTCAAGACTATCCTGAAGTACCTTAACCGTAACAAAGGTGTTTTTCTTAGTACTTGATGGGTAGGAGGAATGGCAATATCAGGTTACACTGATCGAGGTTTTAAGGATGATAACTAGTCACATACTGGGTATAGATTTCTCCTGAATGGTGATGCCATTAGTTGGAGATCCTTAAAGTAGCCAACCATTGCCGATTCTATGACGAAAGCTAAGTACATCGTTGCATGCGATGATGCAGAGGAAGAAGTTTGGATTAAGAAGTTCATAACTGATTTAGGAGTAGGTCAAACTCTCCTAAGATCAGTTGATGTTTTCTGTGATAATAATGGGACAATAGCACAAGCACTGGATCCCATGTCACACAAGAGATCCAAACGCGTACTTAGGTAGTGACACCTTACCCGGTGACATTACATTATAGAGGGTTGACACTAAGATCAATATCGCAGGTCAGTTTACCAAGGCAATTAGTAGTACTAGACCTATAGTGTTTAGGGCAATACCCGCTTGGAACTAGTTCAAGTGGGAGACTGTTGGTGTGCCCTAGTTCATAGGCATTGGTTCTTATAAAATGTATTTGTGTCACATTAATAAAGGCATTAATCTAGTTCATTTATATCTTGTGCTATAATATGAATAGAGAATCCATTGATTGATAATCGTAAAACCATATCCCAAGTCTATTCTATCATGGGAATGATTAGGACCACATCCTTGTATATTCGACGACTGTATGGTAGTAATTGATACTAGCCATAGCACTTGATAAGTCAGTTGTGAATATAGGTACATGTTGTATACATGTGGCTGGATCGATCCACCCGAGAAAACTACATGGTGGTTGTGTCATTAGTTATCTTAAGTAGGTCTCTAACTATCTTCAGACCAGATTTCATTATAATATCAATATGGGATCCGGTTCACTTTGACATACGCCTAACAGGTCTGTAACAGGATGTTAAATACGGGTATTATTGGGTGAACAGGTGAACACGTTGGTATTGATATTGAAGTGATGGAATTACCACTCATGTAATAGTGAGATGATATCACATGCCACTTGATAAGTGAGATTGATAAGTGTGTGGCCACACCCTGATAAGTAGTTTACTTATCTGTTTCATCAATCTACTTAAGATCAAGAAATATCATAAACATCGGAGAGGATGACAGCCGCCATGCCTCTAGTTTATAATATCGATATCAAATGGTAAAAGAAGTTAAGAGATAGCTACAGGGTCTCTGCATCTTTAGACTGCTGAAACTCTGTCTTAGTTAGGGGCAGTAATGGTTTGCTAGAACCCACTTACTGTCTGTGGGTCGTGAGCCCACTGCTAGCTAAGGACAGTCTCATAGGATCGTGCACATCGAACATCTGAGTTAGAACTTATAGAACAGTACATTGGAGAGATGAAATTAATTAATTGATTGATAGTAAAATATCAAAGTAATTAATTGGTGGTTAATTAATTGATTAATTGATACTTTGTATCAAGGTAATTGATTAATGGTCTTAAGTGTTGAGTATTTAATTGATTAATTAGTTTACGGGATGTAATTAATTAATTTGTAAATTAATGAAATTGCATTTGGTGAATAATTAATTAAACTAATACGTTAATTTATTAATTAGTGTTGTTTATTTAATTGGGGTAACTAAATTTAATCTAATCATAATTAATTGCATAGAATAAATATTATTGATATTTATTTATGTAATTAGATTAGGATTGGATTAGTTTTGTAATTAACCAATTAACTCTAAACCAATTAGGTTTAGGAATACACTATATATATAAATTAAAACATTAAAACCCTAATTTAACCAACATATTCATTCGGCCAACACAATTGCTTTGAAGAGCAATAAGTAAATCCGCACCCATCATTCATGGAATAGTGGGTTTTATTGGCTAATTACACTATCTCTCATGTTATTCTTCCGTTCTTCGGCTAGCACCGGTTCTGGCTCGATCGCTGTTCGTGCACCTGACTATGGAGATCTTACTACCTTGTGGATTCTTCAGCCGTCTCTAGAAGAGACAGTCCGGGTATGTTTATATCCTTAAACGGATCAAAAGGTTTTATTCAATCAATGGTTAACAGACAAAGATCAAACTCAAAGGGATTAGAAATAAATTTTAAACCGCAATTCCGCTGCGCTACAGTTGATTAACTGGCTTTAATCCCTAACAAACTGTCCGCAGGTGTGAGAGATGTTCCTCCCATGTATGAGAATATACTAAGATGTCATCGAAGAAAACCAATATGAACTTCCTGAGATATGGGCGGAAAAGGTCATTTATGAGGCTTTGGAAGGTGGAAGGTGCGTTTGTCAGGCCAAATGGCATCACCATGAACTCGTAGTGCCCCCCGTGTGTCCGAAAGGCCATTTTAGGAATATAATCTGTATTTACCCTGATTTGATGGTACCCAGCTGTTAAGTCGAGCTTTGAGAAATATCTTACCCCATGAAGCTCATCCAAGAGTTCATCAATGATAGGAATGGGATATCTGTCTTTAACTGTGTTGTGATTTAAAGCTCGATAATCAACACAGAATCGCCAACTACCATTCGCTTTTTTTACCAATAAGACTGGTGATGAAAAAGGACTATTGCTTGGCCTTATCAATCCTGATTGTAGCAAGTCTCGCACCATCTTTTCTATTTCTGTTTTTTGGTAGTACGGGTAGCGATAGGGTCTGACATTTACAGGTTCAGTGTTTGGTTGTAGAGGAATACGGTGATCATGCGGTCTTTGAGGGGGTAAGCCGGTGGGTGTGTTAAATATCTCAGAGAATTTAGATAAGATTTGAGAGATATCAAGTGGGGGGGATAAAGGATGAGTCTTTGAAGGAGAGAGAGATATTTGAAAGAAAAACCATGTACCTTGAATGCAATATGATTCCTTCTCAGACAAAGCTTTAAGAGAATCTTTTTGAAGTCCTTGGAATGTGTGTTTCTCTCCTCCAATTCGGAAGGACATGGTGAGTTGCTTATAATCCATCTCTACTGGTCCAATTGTTTGTAACCATTGCACTCCTAAAACCACTTGACAAGCTGCTACAGGAAGGACATAATAATCAGCTGTTATAGGTTTATCTTGAATGTGTATGGTAAGAGCTTGACACAGTCCCATGCATTCAATTTGATCTCCATTAGCTATTGTCACTTGGAACTTCTTATCTTGCATAACTGGTAGTCCACATTTGGTGACTAAGGCTTGATCAATGAAATTATGAGTGCTGCCCCCATCGATCAGTACCGTCACATACTTGTTTTTTAGTTTTCCTATGACACGAATGGTGCGAGGGTGGCAAGCTCCGGAAATGGCATGGAAGGATATTTCAGGTTGGATATCCTCATATGTAGGTTCTGCTTCCGCTGGTTCATCTTTGTCATTGTTGAATTGATTGCAATCCTCTATCATGAACAATTGTGGGCGCTTACAACGATGACATGGAACAAACTTCTCATCACAATAATAACATAGTCCTTTCTCACGACGTTCCTTTGCCTCTTGATTAGTGATTCGTCGAAAGTTTAGCGGATTAGGACTAGGATTTCCTCGTGGCATGGGTGGAGGACCAAGTATTCCGGGGGCTGAATTAGAATTTATCCTTGGCGTAGCTGAAGCTGATTGTGAGCGGGTTAGATCATGTGACTTTTTCTGTAGTTGATTTCGTTCCTCAACCAACCGTGCAACTCCTATAGCATCCACCAAGGTTTTGGGTTGTTTGATTTTCACATCCAATCGAATGTCATCTCGAAGACCTGCAATAAAACAACCAACAAGGTGATGCTCAGGTAAGCCATCGATTTGTTGAGAGAGTTTCTCAAATGCTTCTTGATAAGCATCCACTATAGAAGTTTGTCGAAGACGATTGAGGGCTTCAGATGGATCTGCATAATCTGTCGGACCAAAACGAGTGAGAACTGCTGTGGTGAACTCGTTCCAAGTTTGCGGGCCACGAAATTTCTTGAACCAGCGATGCCACTGTAGCGCAACGCCTTCCAAATGAAAAGAGGCTAACTGGACTTGCTGGTCAGGATTAACATTTCGAAACTCAAAGTATTGTTCAGCTTTGTACATCCAGCCACTAGGGTCTTCTCCGCTAAATTTTGGAAATTGCAGCTTTAGGTGGTGATCATTGTTGGTCGTTGCAGTATGGTGACTCGTACCAGATTTGTTATGAGAGCTAGTCTCCTGGTAAAAAGGGTTGATTTCAGGGTCGGTGGTAGTATGGGGCCGAGTAACTCGCAAAGCTTGCAACTCAGTTAACACGGCTTGCAGCGAGGTATGGATTTGATCAAAATTGGACTCATGTCGAGCCAAGGCTTCATTGACGTCGTTGTGAAATTCAGCATTGGATTTGCCACGAGTGTCCATCGGTAGAAATCGGCTCTCATACCAATTGATAAGAATGAACTTGTAATAGGGAAATAAGAAATTAAGAAGGGAAGAAAGAAATGAGCAGGAGAAAATATTGATAATTAGTTCATGCTTTTATTCAATTAGAACTGACTATTTATAATAGTCTAAGAGCTGTAACATAACAAACAATGCTGAAAAGAAGGAAACACACTTTAACTACTAAGCCATAAAATCTGGTGTATCTACTAACAAAAGAATAAAATGAGATATGATAGAAGAATGATTTGCTAACAACCTAAAGACCAGGTCAACAGTAACTAACTTGATACTCATATCAGATATCTGGGAAGCTGTTGAAGAGGACTACGAAGTTCCTCAATTGTCCGATCAATCTAGCCAGGGAGAAAAAGGGATGAAGTACAAGAAGAATAAATCTGACTTTCCTCCTTGTCATTATTGTGGGAAGAAAGGTCATCCACCTTTTAAATGTTGGAGAAGACCAGATCAACAATGTGAGAAGTGCCAAAAGATGGGACATCATCAAAAGATTAGCAAAAGCAACAATCAACAAAATTCAGAAACCCATGAGAAAAATGTTGCTCAAGTTGCTGATCACGAAGAAGATGAAGATGAGTATCTTTTTGTGGCTTCATGTTTTGCTCCTGCAAATTCAAGTGATAATTGGCTTGTAGATAGCGGATGTACGAACCATATGACTTCTGATCGTGCTTTGTTCAAAGAGCTAGATACATCAGCAGTTTTCAAAGTTAAAATTGGAAATGGAGAGTACATTCCAGTGAAGGGAAAAGGTGCAGTGGCTATTCAGAGCACTTCAGGTACAAAAATAGTCAAAGACGTATTATTTGTGCCTAACATAAATCAGAATTTGTTAAGTGTTGGCCAACTTCTTGAGAAGGGTTTCAAAGTTTATTTGAAACAAATCACTGCATTATAAAGCATTCAGCGGACAAAGATGTCTTCAAAGTAAAGATGAAAGGCAAGATCTTTGCATTGAATCCATTGAAGGAGGAGCAAAAAGTGTTTACTGAAACACAAATTAATTCAAAAGTCTATGAAAGATGATCTCATCAGGTTTGAGTTCAAAATTTTTGAAAGAGGCGTTGATTCAGCAGAAGGAAATTCAAGAGGAGGCTGAGGAGAAAAATTCTACTAGTGCTACTGCATTTGCTTTAGCTGAAGAAGAAAATATTAGGGATAAAAAAGAAGATGAAGAAGGGGACCTCGAAGATTTTAATGGTTTCTCTCAAACTCAAACTCAGTTTGGTGATTATGATGAGATTGATGAGCATGAGGAGAAATTACTTGAGTCATTTTTGTCCAAAGACTCATGTCCAAGGATTTATTTTCAGATGACAGATTCGTTTATTTTAATGTCTTTTTATTGTTGTTTAGATGACATTTTTTAAAATTAAAATGTCATTTTTTGCCTTCTTCTTTCGTATGAATTTCTGGTTCTTACCTGAATAATGAAACATACTCAAATATGAACATGAAATTTTGTATATCAATGGTTTTACTTTTATTGGAGACCAATGCTCATAATCTTTTTACATTTGTACACACACATTTCTGAATTAAAACTAAAAAAATAACCAATACATATCCAAATTCTTAAACAAATCGATCTTGATGTATCTTCATATCTTGGAGTCATTATTAGGCATCTAATCCCAAAGTCTTGATATCTGCAAAACCCAAAGCATGTCATTAATACACTAGCACCATTACACAAAACCCTAAACACACTAAAGATCTTTCCCCTTTCACGACCTTTCACTTAGCCACCACTATCATATCATTATAAATAATAAGCATCACAATCGTTTAGTGTCCATACATTCAACCCAGAAAACTTACATTGTACAATGGATCCCCTTGCGCTTGTTCAGCAACAGGTAATTGCTGACATGCTAGGGTGGCTTCTGGCCATCGATGGTATGTCAATCCATATTTTGTTCTTTAACTCTTCCTGGTTTCTTCTGTCTACTTGTAATGATTCTTCTTATCTTGGATGATAACAGGTCCTCTAGATGATAACTTCTTCAAATGGACGGTCGGAATAAAAGGCCCCCAATACACCCCATATGAAAGGGGTGTATTTGAAATCAGAATCAGCTACCCCCCGGAGTTCCTAAACAGACCTCTAATAGTAATATTAACTTATCTCATTAAGATATATGAAGCTACATGACATTGTATACACATACACTAATCAATGTCTCCTCTTATTCTCAGTTTCGCTTCTGAAATAAGATCTATCATCTTAACGTGGCTCCTCAGGGGGTGATTTATCTTCCCCGTCTCCTTACTCACCATCCCTTTCCCACTACCATGGTATAAATATGCCACCATTTATCTAGTTCATTTGATAAACACTTAATCATGTTTGTGATCTAATTATTCTATGCATTTTGTAGCTGTTATGGCAAATATATGATCTACTACTACAGCCCCACATTGAGGCGCCATTTCCCAGGAAAGAAGCAGTTGTTGAGCAATACCTGAGGAACAGGAAGATTGTGAGGGGCTCACCAAGAGATGGACTGAGGAGTACGCAATGTGGATATGAGGGGATCAAAATGTGGTTCTCCTTTAAATTCCAAATTTCCTAAACTATCTTGACTAAGAGATAGTAAAGGAAATTTGGAATTTGAAGGAGAACCGAAAGGCAACACTTAACCCCCCCCCTTTTGTAATATAACGTAGAGCTTGCTATTCAGTTCGTATGTATATGTATATTCAAGTCATATCAAAAGACATCTTATCATTTGCAAGGCATATCAGAACATGGAAGTAGCCTAAATTGACCCTTTTATAATGTTCCTTCCACTTGGATTGTACTCGTTGAACAATTAACTTGGTAATGAAGTTTATGATGCTGTCACCATAAGGGACTTTCTTTGTGCTGAATACATCATAAACCTATCACAATGCTGAATGCTTTTTTTTACATTAACAAGCCAAGTGAAAAGGACCATCATAAGAGTATGGCCAATCTCAATGAACATTTTCATGCATGCACATAATCAGTTCTAGCTTTCGTGCATGGTTAAGGTATTCAACCAATGAACATTCATAGCAATGCACATACATAACCCTTTACAATATACTTGCCACTTGGATTGTACTCGTTGAAAAGTGAGCACGGTGATAAGTTTGCGATGCTCTAACTACAAGTTCATAACTTATGCTGATAGCATCGAAAACCCATCACCATTCTGAATGGTTTCAATCAAATAACAAGCTAAGTGGAAGATATATCGTAAACCTATTTCAGCATCACCCATAACAACATCATACATGTAACTAATCAGCTACATGCTCAATGAACATTCATACACAAACTCAATCAGTTCTAGCTTCCTAAACAGAACATAAAACATAAACATGCTTCATACACATACACATATTCAATCAGTCCTAGAAGTATAGCTCGTAGGTATAAGAGTATTCCCATATCACAATGAACATTCATAGTTTTAGACTATGCCTAATCAGCTACATGCCCCATAAACATTCATACACAAACTGAATCAGTTCTAGCTTCCTAAATATGACATAAACATAAACATGCTTTATACACATACTCAACTAATTCTAGCAGTATAGCTCATAGGTATAAGAGTATTCCCATATCACAATGAACATTCATAGCTTTAGATTATGCCTAATCAGCTACATGCCCAATGAACATTCATAGCAATGCACATACATACCCCTTTAATATACTTGCCACTTGGATTGTACTCGTTGAAAAGTGAGCACGATGATGAAGTTTGCGATGCTCTAACCACAAGTTCATAACTTATGCTGATAGCATCGAAAACCCATCACCATTCTGAATGGTTTCAATCAGATAACAAGCCAAGTGGAAGATATATTGTAAACCTATCTCAACAACATAACTCATGTTCAAATAAAAATGGAATCATACGAATGTATATAAAAGATTATTTATAATATGAGATTTCAATCAAAGTTGCTAGAATGAAATCTTCTGTCTTAGATATCCGAATGTAGTCCTATAATGAGAGAGACTAAGGTTAGATGGTATGTCACATCGAAATTGAAACCTTCGTATGGTGTTGTTTTGAGCATAGACATGCGCTTTCTTCATATGGAAGGATTTGAACAGCATAGCACATGTTTTTCATACCATGTGTGCTTTATGACCAAGAGATGGAAAAAGGACCATCTCACTTTTTCCTAAGGTTAAAACTCTTTACGTGAACTCTCATTTTTATCTCCATAATCAAAACGTGTTTCGAGCAATATCATACTAAGGTAAAAATTACCCTTTTAATTTATACGACTTAAAAAAATGCATATGTTTTAAATCGTGAAGTATACTATTAAAGGTTAAAGTGTAGTATGAAATTAATTTGGGCAAGGCCCATCAAGTAAATAATAGAAACAGTCCAACATACAAGGTTGGGCTTGAAACAGTGCAAAGTGCAATGCGAATTCAATTTGGGCTAGACCCATCAAGCAAAAAAACCAACAACAGAAATAGTCTGAAATCAATTTGGGTGAGGCACATAAAGCAAATAAGAGAAATAGAGTCCAACAGAAAGCCCATATATAAAAAAGAGAAAGCATATTCAAGTTTTGGGAAATAGAAAAAGACAATAGTAAAGAGGTTTAGACTATGGGTTTTTATGTACAAACTTGTAATATAATTATTAGAGAGAAGCAAGCAATCTGATTGCAAAGAAAAGCAAGAAATGAGCTTGTAACACATTCAGACTTAGGTAAAGACTGCCAATTGTTGCCGCTATTTTCATAGTAAAATCGAGCACTACGCCAAACAACATGTAAATTCGAGTTAAAAATTCATTTCAGAGTTAAAAATTAATTCGAGTTTATAGAATGTAAATTCATTTCAGAGTTTAAATATGGAGAAGAGGAAAAGTTAAATGTACTCTCTTTATAATAAAATTTTTAACAAATTTTCCGTTATTTATACTAACCTTCAATTTGGAGGTTATATTTTAGAGTTTAAAGGAAGTAATTAATCTTCATTTACTCTCTAAAAATAACTTCCAAACAAAATTAATATGATATTTAACATTTCATTACTCTCATTTACTTCTATATGAAGAGTGTTGGCTTTGCCCCTTTGGTCTGCATATATCAAAACTGATTAAGGATCTCAGATAATTAATACTATTGAGAATATTTTATATATTTAATGTTTATATACGCCCTTAGGACTGCATGTATCACAACCGTATTATAATTTATAAATTTTTTTTAATTAATTTTACTTCATTAGTATATGACTATATCATTAATACATTTGATTTTAATCTTGCTCTCTTAAGGAAACAGGGATGGAAGCTAGGAGGATTCACTAGTGTAGTTGGGACAAATTGTGTGTCATGAAGGATAAGGGTGGGTTGGGGTTCAGAAATCTCCATAATTTTAATCTTGCTCTAGGGAAACAAGGATGGAAGATGCTTGAGAACCATTTGTCGCTTGTGAGCCGTTTATTCAAAGCTAAATATTATCCTCACACGTCTTTTTTATCTTCTCAGTTGGGTAATAACCCAAGTTTAGTTTGGAGAAGTATTTGGTATTCTTTGCAGGTCATTAAAGATGGAGTAAGGTGGAGAATTAGGCAAGATGATCAGATCTCCATTTGGAAAGATCCTTGGCTCATTAATGACGAGAAGATAATGATCGAGTCAGCTTGCATGGAAGAGAAACAGCTTGCGGTTGTGTCAGATCTTTTTATTCCAGGTACCCGTCTTTGGGATAGGGGAAATATTGAGCGATGGTTCGACCCGAGGGAAAGGGAGTGTATTCTTAATATGGTGGTTGATAGGGGTAAAAAACCCATATCTTTAGGTACAGTTTTAGGATGCTTTTAGTTTACTTTTTTTTATCAATAAGCGAGTGATGAATATAAAACGTATACGTGCTTTTAAGAGCAAATTCACTCTATCGTACCAAGTAATACAGTATACTTACGTATAAAGATCGATCCCACGGGGATTCCGGATAAGCATTAACTGTCCACATGTTTATGAAGTCTAAACGATTGAATAGAGGAGGTTTGAGTTGTTTATAGCTACGAAAAGGAACTTTTGTTGTTAAAGCAATGGAGTAAAACACTAGGGAATCAGGTTCACTTCCTAAGTTTGAGCCAATGAAATTAATTAAAATAAGAAACCGAGGAGAAGTTCGTGATTTTAAAGATGGTGATTTCTAAAAGAAACTCGGTGCTAAGACCTTAGACCACCTCGTTCTATTTCTTCACTCCTATTCACTTAACCGGGCCAATGGTTACTTAAATACGACAAGAAAGCGTTAAGCTCAATGAGAAATCCTAGCAATGTAATGCTAGAAACCACATCGATTTGCTATCGAGTCTAAGAATGTAGTTTTCCGTTAACCTCTTGTTATTATGGTGAGTAAAAAGCGATTAACTGAAATGTGGATTAAGCTTACCTTCTTAGTTCTTTGAAATCGAATTCCTTCCGGATGTTTATCTAATTAACTCCTAACTTGACTCAAGACATTAGAAAGATTCCCCTCATCCCTAGTAGGGAAGAATTAGTTCATGGTCATTGGGGAAACAAAACTTGAAATAAAGTGAAACAAAGTGAAACTCATTGAAAGTAGAAGATAAAGAAATGAAAGATGAACAAACTTTGATTAAATGTGAAATCAACTTACAAAACTAAAAGGAAATGACTTTGAAATAAGAAATTGTACTTAAGAACTACAAAAAGTAACTAAAACAAGAGAAATGACAAATGCCCAAAGCTTGGCTACAACAACAATGGAGTTTCTAAGCTTAAGGATGCAAAAAAGTGTAACTTTCTTCTTCAAATCTCTTCTATTTATAGGCCAAATCTTGCTCCAATCAAGGTACAATTCTGATTTTGATGATTGAAAGCCTCCAAATTACTGAAATAATGCATTTAATGGTCTTGAGAAATCAAATGGAAGAGGGGTATGGGCTTGCATTGAGAAGAGGAGTCGTCCGGTGAAAGTTGCGGGAGGAATCAGGTCTCACCGAGACCTAAGTGTGTCTCATCGAGACATGCCTCTGAGTATAATTCAGCATCTTCTCCTTAGCCAGTTGCAACACTTTTTTTACGAATCTGTTGCATTAGGCCCTGACTATCCCAAAACCACCATTTTGTTGTCTTTTCACGTAATGTTCCCTCGTTCTTGCCTTGTAACTCACTTGGATAAATTGTCAATCTCATGAGGGTGTGTGAGGGTGTAAATATTAATTAAAAACTCGTGAATAATATTAAAATTACGTAACAGTGTGTGAATTTGTGAATTAAAATGAATTTTAACACAAATTAACACTAAAATAGTATTAAAAACAACAAAATAGATCAAATTATTACTCGATTTTACTATGCAAACGGGCAGCAACAGCGAGCAATTCTCGCATTTATATGCATGTGTGTGTATTAGTTAGATTTTGTATATGTTTTATTTACTTTTGTGGTTTAAGTTTGTTTTCTGATCATTTTTGGGCAAATATTGCCAAACTAGCACGTGTGTTAACTTTCAATTATCTATTATGGCTAATTGATCCACCAAAAGTCGCACCAAACAGAGTGTTCACTCAAAACAAGCGATTGGTGGGTCAATTTAGCCTCAGAACTAATGTCGTTTGGAGTTTACATGCGTGTGCAGGTCAAAATAGGAACAAGTTTGGGCGAAAATCGCGTCTCGGGGACACCCGACAGTCACGTGGGGAATTTGGGCTTCACCAATCGCTGAAACTGGCCTTTTTAGGCTAACTCGGCGAGCTGGCACTGCTAGTGCGATGAGTTGGCCTCTGAGGCCATCTCGGCGAGCTGGAAGCCAGCTCGCGCTGAGCTGGCCAATGGGAATCAGTCTTTTGACTGATTCCCAGCCCCACGACTCCACGATTTGACTCCACTCTTCCCACCTGCAATAGGAAACGAATTCGGTCAGATTTGGGACTCAAACCGCAACTATAAATAGGACTTTCATTATGTAAATTAGATGTCTTTTAATTGTGTAAAAACCCTAGCTTCCCCCTTGAAGAATCCTCTCCACCTCCTCCATCTCCTTCAACCTCCATTGAAGAACATTCGAAGCTCCACTTACTAAGGATTATTCAAGGTTCCTCTTTTTAGTCCTAGGAAGACACCTGCAGTGGTACTCATCAACGACAGCTTGGATAAGAACTCTTTAATTCCTTCGAAGGCTTGTTGACAATCTTCATTCCAATAAAACGATTTTTGTTTTTTTATCACTTCATAGAAGGCGAGGCCTAGCGGAACAAGATATGAATCTTCACAAAGCTATGATTCGCCCATTCAGGCGTTGTACTTCTCGAAGATTTTTGGGCGACTTCATTTATAGTACTGCTTTTATTTTTCCGGGTTTGCAGTGACTCCCTGACGATTAATGATGTAACCCAAGAATTTACCAGATGTTGCTCCAAATGTACATTTCTCTAGGTTGAGCTTGATGTTGTGGGTTCTTAACACATCCAGCACCTCCTTAATGTCCGCAGCATGCTCCATCATGGTTTTGCTTTTGATAATCATGTCGTCTATGTATATGGAGAAACTATCGCCTTTTTTATCTTCAAAAGTTTTATTTTTCATACGTTGATATGTGGCACTTGCATTTTTTAGGCCAAAAGGCATCACCTTAAAACAATAAGTGGCCTGATGCGTGATGAATGACGTCTTAATGCTATCCTCAGGATTCATGGGTATTTGGTGGTAATTGGATTTTACATCTGTGAAAGAGTATACTTCATGCCCCGTTGTTCCGTCCACTAGAATATCAATTCATGGCAAGGGGTAGTTGTCCTTTGGGCATGCTTTATTTAGATCCATAAAATCAACACACATTATGTAGGCTCCTCCATCTTTTTTTACAAGGACCACATTCGCCAGCCATTCAGTGTAAATCACCTCTTCTATTGCATCTGCTTTTTTGAGCTTAGCGATCTCTTCTTCTATCGCCTTTTTGTCTCTCTAGTCCGTGATTTTGCCTTTTTTTGTGTGACGGTTGTAGCTTCTTCCATGATGTTATAAGCTTGTGAGTGATAAAGTCTGGGCTTACTGAAGGAAAATAGGCTAACGTATAGCAGCGGAAATATAAAATTTTTAACCTATTTCCATTAACCCCAAGATCCGTTAATCGTTATTTCATATAAAGAGGGATAAAAGAAATACCTTTCAGAAGTTCTATCTACCGTTTTAAACGAAGTGCCCACAACTCTTACTTCGAGTTCCCGAGCACAAAGCAAAACAATGGAAGATCATGTTAGAATCAACCGTTTATAACAACCAAAGTAGATTGTCTCTAATTAATCAACACAAGATCAAGGATAAAGAGAAAGAGATGAAAATCAATTGAACGGAATGAAGTGGTGGAAAATCTCATCCTCGAGCAAGGGGTCGAAATTCTCTCTCTTGATTGCTTAGGGTGGATTTCGAAAATCCCTATATAGGGGTATTTATAATCTCTTATATCTAATCCTTAGTTAGATAGAATTAGGTTATTGAATAAGAATTTAATTCGGAATAGAATTCTTAATTATTATCCATTAATATATCTAAATATAAAGATAATAATAATAACCTTATTGGATAATAATAGGAGTAATATAATCTAATTAAAACTCCTAATTTATTTATCCTTTAATTAATTTAATTCATAATCCTAATATAATTAGGATTTGATAAGATCAAATTAATTATTTATGTATCTAATATACATAAAAAACGCCCCCTTAATAATTGGGCCTTATTGGGCTCAGTTGGGCTTCCATCAATTAATTAACATATGTCTCTCTTTTGGGTTCCAAGTTTTATGTGTGACCCATTAGGTTCTTATTGCTTCTAGCCGTATGCAACTATTAAATTAATTTTCAAAGAATTATATTTAATCTTTGCATAACGGAATGATGTACAAAGTATGTGATTAGCAAGTCCGTAATCATTCCCCCAGAGCTATAAGAAGACATGTTGATTCTGTCGTTGACCTTTCCGTATTAGTTACAGTATAATTCGATCATTTATCAACTACGTCCTTCAACCGAATCTTATGACTATGGATAATGTCAAGTCACATATAGCGAGACGTTCGTTTTACTTGTACAGGCCGAGTCAACTCCAATTAGATAGGTTAAGAGAAATCTGCATTTCAATCTTAAGCTATCACCTTGCAAGGATTTAGAGTCAAGTCTTCCACAAGCGATCCATGGACATATCTCCCATTTATCAGGAGTGATAAATGCTCAATCCAAGGTATAACGATCCCGCAATTACTTCCTGTGATACCCAACGTCTGCTGTTCACACCCTAGAGTCATCTCTGCTAAGGATCATGTTACAACAGGATCAAAGCGTCACATTCCGTAATCCAGAATTACCAATTAACATTCCTTTGAGTCTGAGGATTATTTATACCTATTAATACCAATGAGATGAACAGGTGACAAGGATGAATCTACCCATCCTGTTATCTCAAGTCGGGTCCCCAATCCTAATGAACTTCTTTTCATCGGATCCATGTAACTATCCAGATATCTGTATATATGAAGCTTGTGAGATCAGCTTTCTGTCGGGATAGAAGACATTGTTACATGCAAGTATCAACAGTGATATGTCAATCCTGAACATATTACTTAACTTGGGGTGGTTTTAAGTTTATTAGTTTATCATAAAGTTTCGTCTCACTTCATGCTTGTATGAACACTTTATAATCACTTTAAACAAACTTACGGATTTCCTTTTATTAGACTTTATTTAGTTCTTAAAAAGGATTTCCTTTATATAGTTATAAAACATATATCTCATTAAAACAAATGATATAAAGAACATTTCATTTACATTAAGTTTGTATGCCAGAAAAATTGTCTTGTAGGACACTAAACCCCAACATACTCCCACTTGGACTAAAGCTAATTGTTCCTATAACTTATCTCAGTAGAAGTTAGATGACGATCATGTACTTTCTGGGTTAAGGGCTTTGTCAACGGATCTGCAACATTGTCCTCTGTAGGTACTCTTTCTATTCTCACATCTCCTCTTGCCACAATTTCTCTTACAATGTGGTATCGCTTTAGGTAATGCTTGGATGCATTATGAGACCGTGGTTCCTTTGCTTGTGCAATGGCTCCATTGTTATCACAGTACAGTGTAATGGGATTTACAATGCCAGGCACCACACCGAGTTCAGTAATGAACTTCCTAATCCAAGCCGCTTCCTTTGCTGCTTCCGCAGCAGCGATATACTCTGACTCGGTCGTAGAGAAAGCTACACTTCCTTGCTTGGAACTCTTCCAGCTAACCACGCCCCCATTCAAGATAAACAGGTATCCTGATTGGGATTTAAAATCGTTCTCATCTGTGAGATGACTTGGATCTGAAAATCCTTCTATTTTCATATCCCCTTCTCCGTACACTAGGAACATATCTTTAGTTCTTCTCAAGTACTTAAGAATGTTTTTGACGTAAATCCAGTGCTCGTCTCCCGGATTTCCTTGGTAATGACTCGTTATACTTAACGTGAACGCTACGTCAGGTCTAGTGCATAGCATAACATACATAATCGAACCGATTGCGCTGGCGTACGGGACTACAGCCATGCACTTCTTATCATCATCGGTTTTAGGACATTGATGATTGTTTAACTTTACTCCATGTATCATGGGTAAGTTACCTCATTTCGATTCAAGCATGCTAAACCGCTTTAGCACCTTTTCGATGTATGTAGCCTGTGAAAGACCAAGCAGTCTTCTTGATCTATCTCTGCAGATCTTTATACCAAGTATATAAGCTGCTTCACCAAGGTCTTTCATTGAGAAATTACCAGATAGACAAACTTTTACCGACTGTAGTAGAGCTACATCATTTCCCATTAACAATATATCGTCCACATATAATATCAAGAATGCTACAGAGCTCCCACTTGCTTTCTTGTAAATGCAAGCTTCTTCGCAATTTTGTTCGAAACCAAATTGTTTTATGGTTTCGTCAAAATGCTTGTTCCACCTTCTAGATGCTTGCTTGAGTCCATAAATGGATCTCTGAAGTTTGCAAACCTTGTTTGCATCCTTTGATATGAAACCTTCAGGTTGCATCATATATACATCCTCAAGCAGGTTTCCATTTAGGAAAGTTGTTTTCACATCCATTTGCCAAATCTCATAATCGTAGTGAGCGGCAATAGCAAGCATTATTCTGATTGATTTGGACATAGCCACAGGAGAGAAAGTTTCGTCATAATCAATTCCTTGCTTCTGACGATATCCTTTCGCTACTAACCTAGCTTTGTAGGTGCTAACCTTTCCATCCATGTCAGTCTTCTTTTTGAAGATCCACCTGCACCCAATGGATTTTATCCCTTTGGGTGGATCAACCAAAGTCCACACTTGGTTGGTGTACATGGAATTCATCTCAGAATCCATGGCTTTAAGCCATGCTTTAGAATCTGGACTGTTAAGAGCCTCTTCGTAGTTTTCGGGTTCGTCGTCTAACACGGGAACCACATCATCATCTCCCACTAGAAAACCATATCTAATAGGGAGTTCACGAACTCTTTGTGATCTATGAAGGGGTGGCACTTGAGTCTCATCTAATGGGACTGCATTGGGTTCCTCAACCGCTTCTGTTGTTTCAGTTGGTGTTTCTTGTTCATGAACTTCATCAAGTTCAATCATGCTTCCCTTTTCTGTATCTTCGAGAAACTCTTTCTCTAAGAAGGCTGCGTGCTTGGATACTATTACTTTCTGATTATCTGGATGATAGAAGTAATACCCCACAGTTTCCTTAGGGTATCCAATAAAGAAACACTTATCAGCTTTTGAATCTAGTTTTTCTGACGCTATGCGTTTGACAAATGCTGAACAACCCCATACTCTCATGAATGAGAACACGGGTTTCCAACCAACGATCAATTCATATGGTGTGGAACTAGCGGATTTAGTTGGTACTCGATTTAGGGTGAAGAGGGCGATTTCTAAGGCATAGCCCTAGAATGTCTTTGGAAGTAATGCTATGCTCATCATCGATCGTACCATATCTAGTAGGGTACGGTTCCTCCTCTCGGATACACCATTGTGTTGTGGTGTATAGGGAGGTTTCCATTGTGATCATATCCCACATTCAGTTAGATAATTCAGAAAATCATCTGAAAGATATTCGCCACCTCGATCGGATCGAAGTGTCTTTATTTTCTTTCCTAATTGATTTTCTACTTCATTCTTGAAGCATTTGAATTTCTCAAAAGCTTCGGACTTGTGCTTCATCAAGTAGATATAACCATATCGGGTATGGTCGTCTATGAAGCTTATGAAGTATCTGAATCCTCCTCTTGCTTGGACTGACATAGGACCGCATACATCTGAATGAATGAGTCCTAGAGTGTCTGATACACGCTCAACTTTATTGTTAAAGGGTGTCTTTGTCATTTTACCTTTTAAACATGCTTCGCATGTTTCCAATGATTCAGGATCAATTGAATTTATAAGCTCACCTTGATGTAGATTAAGCATGCGTCGTTTGTTTATATGGCCTAAATGACAATGCCACAAGTAAGTTGAATTATCTAGCTTATGTCTTTTGGTATCTGTAATATCCGTGTCTAAAATTTTATTTTTCGAAATAGATATTGTGAATTATGTATAAATTTAAATATATTATAGGGTTTAATTTAATGTTTTGAGGGATAAATTAAATTTTTGGATAAGTTTTATAAAAAGAAAATTATAAATTAGAAGTATCAAAGTGAATATTTTTCCAATTACATAATATGTTAAGTAGGTTAATTCAATGTTTTTATATAAGATTTTGTAAAAATATGATTAAAACTATTATTTATTTATCATAATATATATATATATTTGGTAAGATTATGTAGCACATACGTGTCCTATATCATGTCATAAATAATTTATAATTTGCCAAGTATGTGACATGTGGCTTGATATTAGAAACTTTATCACTAAAATGAGATTATGAAAATATATATATATATATATATATATATATATATATATATATATATATAAGTCATTGACATGGTGAAGCTATATATAAGAAGGGAGATGAATCTTTCTTGGGTTTTATCAAAAATGTTGAGTAAAAGTAATATAGAGTTCTCATGTAAAGAAAGGGCTCGTATGGTCGGACTAAAGATATAATTAGTCATATGAGCGGCGTGACTCATAATTGTCAACGGAGCATATCGATGAATTTTTGGTAATCGACGATGATATTTCAGTAACTTTATTTTAGACTCAAATTATTTTTTAAATGTTTTAGTTATAATTTTGAGTAAGTTTGATTCCGGTAGTTTCTTCAAATTTTAATAGATTTATGAATAATAATTTAACGTCTATGAATTACAAATAAAATATAAATTTTAGACAATTGTCTTTTAGATTTATCGATGTGAAATTCGGTATTAAGACTTTTAGCCGTGTAACGAGTTTAAATGTATAATCAGAATATAAAATTAGCATAAGAGTTTGGAATACAAAATTAGTACGGATAGACTCGTAGTAGTGTCACGAGTCTAACTGAACTTTCGATCGTAATTAACGATATCAGTTTAGTTTACATGTTAGCATTTCGGTGATAAACGAGAATAGTCCGATAAAAGTGTTTGGTGTAAAATTTAGTTTTATATTATTTGATTAATATTTAAGTGACTTTAAATTGTCGAGCTAAAAGTTATAAATTAGAAGGATTAATATCGATATTTGTTAGAATACAAAAGTTAGGTACAATAATTTGAATATGAAGTTAGGACAAATATACTCTTAATAGTTTAACGTGGTTTAACAAGTTCTAATTAACTATTCAGTTTAGATTTTGGATTTTGATTCAGTGACCTAAAATAGTCCGGTAAAAATATGCAACTTTTAACAATACTAAATTTTATCGATATAATATTTTGAGCTATTTAATTCTTGGAGTTCGATTAAATTATGAATCGATGATTTTATATGAATTTTTAGATAATTTTAGTTATATTAAAAGATTATTTGATTTTAATGATTGTGATTATTTTTGCGAAATGATTTTTTGGTTATGAAATAAATTGGAAGTTCGATTGTGAAAAGAGATTTGAGTATATTGGGATTTATGATTTTTATATCCATCTAGAGTAATCCGGAAGGGTGTTTTGATATTTGAAGACCATGTTCAGTGAGGAACATGGCCTGTGTACACAGTGTAAAGACCTAGTCGGGTATTGGCAGCGAAGTGTGGGGTAAGACCAATACAGGATTAGACAAGGTTAAAGAGACGTCTCAACTATGTGATTCTTGATATGTGTGGTTATGAATTGATACATAAGGGGAGAAGCTCTAGAATGGATATAAGGTTTTATGTTATCGGTTATGAGTTGATTTTGATATATGGTTTTACGTTTGATTAATTACGAGTTTACTTGATTACGGATTTGATTTCATAAAATGTTTAATTGATTACGAATTTGGTTTGATGAAACATTTGACTGGTTACGAGTTGTTTTGATAAAATGCCGATATAACGATATCGATAATTATCTGTAATTTGATTTGATAACGTGATTTTAAGGCTTTTAAGTTTAAGTTTTATAGTGTCGAATCGATAAAGTATTCGCGTATATTAAATAAATAATAAATAAATTTTAGACGGTCTGAATAAGCGTTATTGGTCTATTCCGAAAATAAGTTAAGTTATTAGGAAATTAAATTTAGTTTTTAACATGTTAAAATTGATGAGTCGAAATCGTAGATCGGGATACTAAATATATTGAGAATAGTAGTAGCGATAAAACGAAACTATAAAGCAATAAAGTGAAGTCTATTGATTGTATTAACGTGTCATTAAGTTGACAGAACTGCCAAAAATGGGTAGAACTACATGGTTTTGATTCCCGGTTTAAAGATTAAAAGTGTTTGGGATACATAGGAAGCTTGATAGAATTATCAAGTCCAAGCCAAATAATTAATAAAACTTTAGGTAGTTCAAATAAATTTTTATCTATTAGAAAATCGGTTCGGCTTTCAGGCTGTTAAACGTTCGGTATCTTATTTTCCGTTCATACCCGATGCCGTTTGGGGTCGGGGGTGACAGTATCAATTGCGAAAACAAAAATTTTGTCATCTAACACATAAATCCCATTTTGTGATATTCCTGAAAAATAGAAAATCGAATTTCTATAAAAATCGCAATGTTTGTCTTTTATTGAAATATGAAAACCGTCGTCAACAAGACGGCTAATAGAAATAATGTTACGAGACATTTGAGGAACGTACAAACAGTTCCTTAATTCTATTACAAGCCCAGAGGGAAAATTTAAAACATAATCTCCAATGGCGAGGGCGGCAACTCTTGCTCCACTTCCTACTCACAAGTTTATGCTTCCTTTCTTCAACTCCCTAGTCTGATTTAGTTCCTGCATATTTGTACAAATATGAGATCCGCATCCGGTATCAAGTACCCAAGATTCAGACTGTGAAATTGTATTTATTTCAATATAAAACATACCAGATGTTGAAGCACTGTCTTTTCCCTTCTTGAGGGAGGCTAGGTACTCCTTGCAGTTCCTTCTCCAATGCCCGTCTTTACCACAGAAGTGGCACTCTCCTTTGGGCTTCTTCACATCCTTTCCCTTAGCTCTAGTGGGCATGGCTCCCTTGCCTTTCTTGGGATATTTAGGATTGGGAAAATTCCCCTTCCTCTTCTTTGATCCCTCTATGACAAGAGCCGGTATTGCCTTGTCTTTCTTCATATTGGGCTCAACTGACATGAGCATATTTGCAAGCTCTTCAAGAGAGGTTTGCAAGTCATTCATCTGGTAGTTCATGATGAACTGTGAATAACTCTCTGGGAGGGATTGAAGAATTAAGTCTATGCTTAGTTCGTTATCCATCGCGAATCCAATACTAGAAAGTTTGGTAATATAGCCAATCATCTTGACACAATGTGTCATTACAGATGTTCCCTCTTGCATCCTGCAACGATATAGCAACTTGGATATCTCGTAGCGTTCGCACCTAGTCTGTTTCCCAAACAACTCTTTAAGGTGCATGATGATGGAATAGGCATCCATTTCCTCATGTTGCCTTTGTAATTCCGGTGTCATCGATGCAAGTATGATGCATCCCGCATGATCGTCATCAGTTTGTGCTTCTGGTAAGCATCAATTTCTTCGATGGGAGCATCATCAGTAGGGATAGGGGGTATCGATGTATCAAGTACATACCATATCTTATCGAACTTCAAAACAATTTTGAGGTTACGAAACCAGTCGGTGAAGTTTGAACCGTGCAACTTGTTATCGGTAAGAATGTTTTGCAGATTAGTTTTAGTCATGATTTTAAGAGTGTTTAATTAAACCTGAGAGTGAGAAAGAGTAAACGTATGTCATTCATTTGCTTTAAAGTATATCAATCTAAAATTATAGGCCTTTTAGTATCAGAGCCAGGTTTAAACACTAAACGAGAGTTCGGTGAGTACCGATTTAAATCTACAATATTTTTCGTTTACTTTTTGGCGACATGGCCGACGGTAAGGAGGAGAAAACCGGAGGCGGTGGGAAGAAGATATATCAATTCTTCCTGGGTTCAAACGATAATCCAGGAAACGTAATAACGCCGGTCCAATTGAAGGGAGATAACTACGATGAATGGGCGCGGGCTATACAAACATCGTTAAAGGCGAAGAAAAAATTTGGCTTTGTAGAGGGAACAATCCTTAAGCCTGCCGAAGCGGACAGATTGGAAGATTGGTACGCCATACAATCTATGCTCGTGTCTTGGCTCCTTCACACGATAGATCCGAAGGTTCGTTCCACTCTCTTGTATTACAGTGAAGTGCAAAATTTATGGAAGCACTTGAAGAATCGATTCTGTGTGGTGAATGGAACAAAAATTTGCCAATTGAAGTCCTGTTTGGGAGAATGTAGACATGGTAAGAATGAAGATGTCGCCATGTACTTTGGGAGATTTTCCAAAATTTGGGATGATTTGGTGACCTATGTGAAGGTACCGGTGTGCAAGTGTGATGGATGTACGTGCGATATAAGCAGTCAAGTGGCGAATATGAGGGAAGAAGATATGCAACACCACTTTCTGCTTGGTCTTGACTCGACTCTGTATGGAACTGTTCGATCCAATTTGTTATCGATGGATCCGCTCCCGGGAATTGATAAAGCTTATGCACGCGTGATACAGGAGGAACGACTAATTAAAGGCGAAACCTCTATCAATAAAACTGAACATGAGAATGTTATGGCTTTCAGGGTGCAATCTGATGCTAGGGGAAAAACTAAAATCACTGACAATTCGAGCAAATTTTGTTATCACTGTAACCGTGAAGGGCATGACGAGAGTGGCTGTTTTCAATTGGTCGGTTTCCCAGAATGGTGGGGTGATCGTCCAAGGGGCGAACGTGGTCCGGGTCGTGGTGGATTTAATGGAAGGAGAGGAGGCAACCGAGGTGGAGGTTCGGGAAACCGTGGAAGAGGCGGAGGAAGTGGGCAGGTACGTGCACATAAGGCGACGGCTACGAATGTCAATCCGCACCATAATAGCGCCCTGCAAGGAGGATCGGAGGCAGCAGGTCTTGCAGGAATTACACCCGAACAATGGCATCAGCTGTTGGAAGTGCTTAATGCTTCTAAATCTTCGGATTTTTTGAATGGTAAGGCTGATGAGTTTGAGTGGATAATTGATACAGGGGCAACACACCATGTGACGGGAAATTTTGATTGTTTGACAAATGTGGAGAAAATAAATAAATGTCCAATCGGCTTGCCAAACGGTGAATCCGTAGAGGCAACGCAAGAAGGAATGGTGAAATTACCAGGAGGATTATGCTTGAATAATGTTCTTTTTGTGCCTAAGTTGAATTGTAGTTTAATCTCTATACATCAATTGGTAAAGGAATCTCAGAGCATATTACAATTAACAAGTGATTTTTGTGTTATACAGGACCGCAGGACGAGGAGGGTGATTGGAATCGGTGAACAAAGGGATGGACTCTATTTTTTCCGTGGGATGTCTGAAGTGAAGATTCTGACTGTGAATGGAGAGGATTTGTTTGAACTGTGGCACAAAAGGCTTGGACATCCATCAGAGGAGGTAGTGAAATTGGTACCTACAGTGAGAGGTGCGAGAAGGATATTAAATAAGGCATGTGATGTGTGTTTTGATGCGAAACAGCCCAGGAGTAGTTTTTCTGTTAGTAATAATAAAGCTAGTGACATTTTTGAATTGATACATTGTGATTTATGGGGTCCATATCGTACTCGTTCTTCTTGTGGGGCCTCATCTTTTTTAACTATAGTGGACGATTTCTCTAGAGCTGTATGGGTTTACTTATTATCAAATAAAACTGAAGTGGACAATTGTTTTTTGAATTTTGTTGCTTTGATTGATCGTCAATTCGGAAAGAAAATATGTAGGGTACGCAGTGATAATGGCACTGAATTTAATTGCTTGGATGATTATTTTCTTCAGAATGGTATTGTGTTTGAAACTTCTTGTGTGGGAACACCACAGTAGAATGGACGAGTGGAGAGGAAACACCGCCATATACTAAATGTGGCACGTGCCTTACGGTTTGAAGGTAACTTACCGAAATTCTTTTGGGGTGAATGTGTATTGGTGGCTTGTCATTTAATTAATCGTACTCCGTCTCTTTTGTTAAATAAAAAGACTCCCTATGAAATGTTATTTGGGAAGAAACTGTCATACGAGATGTTGCGCATATTTGGTTGCTTGTGTTATGCACACAATCAACGAACACGTGGAGATAAATTTGACCGAAGAAGTAGAAAATGTATTTTTGTGGGATATCCCTTTGGGAAGAAAGGATGGAAATTATATGATTTGGAGACTAAAGAGTTTTTTGTTTCAAGGGATGTTAAATTTTTTAGGCATAATTTCCGTTTGTTGAAGTCACATTGCCGAACAATGAAGCCCCACCGGTATTTAATGGTATACTTGATGAGGTTATGGAAGAAGTACAGCCTGAACAATATGGTTCAGCACGTACAGAAAATGTGACTGACATTGGGGAGGAGGCTGTGCAGGTGAATTTTGAGGCTGGTGTGTTGAATGATAATACGGCCGAGTCGAGTTCACCGATGAATGAGGAGACAATGGACCAGCTGGCTATTTCAGTTCAAAATAACAGTGGGCATCATGTTGCTGCTCAAGATTCTGCTACGGATTTGGGTCGTGGAATGCGCACGAAGATCCCGTCCTCAAAACTGCGTGATTTTGTTACTCATACTATACGGAAAAAGAGTCTCGTCCCCAGTTCATCGCCTTCATCATCTTCCTCAGGTACTCCTTATCCTATAACTCACTTTGTTAATTGTGATAAGTTTTCCGAGAAACATAGAGAGTTCCTTGCAGCTATAAATATAGGCACTACGCCTAAAATTTTTAAGGAGGCTGTGAAGAGTGAGGATTGGCGAAAAGCAATGGCAGATGAGATCCGTGCCCTTGAAGAACAAGGAACGTGGGAACTTGTGACATTACCTCCTGGAAAGAAGCCACTTGGAAGAACATGGGTGTATATAGAAAAATATGATGAGAATGGGAACTTGCAACGATATAAGGCACGATTGGTGTGCTTCGGAAATCATCAAGTAGAGGGGATAGACTATAATGAGACGTTTGCTCTAGTAGCAAAAATGGTCACTATTCGGACATTTTTGTCAGTTGCAGCGGTCAAGAACTGGGAGGTGCATCAAATGGATGTGCACAATGCTTTCCTACACGGCGATCTTAAGGAGGAGGTTTATATGAAAGTTCCCCCTGGATTTGGTGATCAACAAGCAAATAAGGTATGTCGGTTGAAAAAGTCGCTTTATGGGCTACGGCAAGCCCCGCGATGTTGGTTCTGGAAATTGGTGACAGCACTGAAAAACTATGGTTTCTCACAATCATACTCGGATTATACGTTATTCACTTGTGTAAAGGAAATATTTAGATAAATGTTTTTATTTATCTAGATGACATGATTATTGCTGGGAACGATGTTGTGGCGTTGAAACTCTTTAAAACTTATTTGGGTCAGTGTTTTCGTATGAAAGACCTGGGAGTGTTGAAATATTTCCTAGGTTTGGAAGTTGCCCGCAGCTCAGAAGGATTTTTTATTTGTCAGCGCAAGTATGCCCTGGAGATCATTTCTGAAGTTGGGTTACTTGGTGCTAAACCGGTAGAGTTCCCAATGGAACAGAACCACCGATTGGCTTTGGCGGAGGGTAGCTTGTTGGATGACGCCAGATCATACAGACGACTAGTTGGCAGATTGATTTATTTGTCAGTGACTAGACCTGATTTGGCATACTCTGTCCACATTCTTTCTCAGTTTATGGAACGACCACGAGAAGAGCAATGGGAGGCAGCGTTACGGGTTGTGCGTTATTTGAAGAAACATCCTGGCCAAGGCATATTACTTCGGGCAGATAGTGAGCTGAAATTGGAAGGATGGTGTGATTCGGATTGGGCGAGTTGTCCGCTTACTCGTCGTTCATTATCGGGTTGGTTGGTCTTGCTTGGTCTATCTCCGATCTCGTGGAAGACTAAAAAGCAACATACGGTTTCACGATCATCAGCCGAGGCAGAGTACCGCGCCATGGCGGCAGTTACGTGCGAATTGAAGTGGCTCAAACAACTGCTAGGCAAATTGGGGGTGCGGCACCAGAAAGGGATGAGATTATTCTGTGATAGTCAATCTGCATTATACATAGCCCAAAATCCGGTGTTTCATGAACGGACGAAGCATATTGAGGCGGATTGTCACTTTATTCGGGATGCTATTCAGGATGGTCTAATTTCTCCGTCATATGTTCCAACGAAACACCAATTGGCGGACGTTTTCAATAAACTCATTTTGATTTTTTAATGCACAAGTTGGGCATTTGTGATTTGCATGCTCCAACTTGAGGGGGGATGTTGGCGGCACAGTATTATATAGGAAGTAGAAGACCTGTTGGGAAGGGATTCTAGATAGGAAGTCTTATAGGAGAAGGATTGTATTCTTCTAGGTTGTGTAGGATTAGGACTCTCTCTTTGTAACCTATAAATATCGATACTCATGTGAATAACAGGGACAACAAATATTACAGAGAGAACAAATTATCACATTTATAGGATTTTGGATAATAAATCCCATTTTAGTGGCCCTTGAATTTCTCACCCATGATCCCATTACCTTCCCATAAGTTGAAGAAAGAAAATGGCTGAGTTGGGAGTTGGAAGAATGGAAGTAATGCGGTGAAATACGTTCCTGTAATGTGTAGACATATTCATACCCGTTTTTCAGCACTGCTTCTCTTTGAAAAATTCTACCGGCTTCGTTTTAGCTCCGTTTTGTACATTCCGGAAAGCTAACATCCCGAACTTTCTGAAAAAAATAATAATTGTCTGATATCTTGCTGTTTCATGGTCCTTTTTCATTGTCGAAGTTACTGGACGGGTTACTGAAAAATGGTGCAAATTTTTCCCTGATTTTTATTATTTCTTTTTCTTTTCTTTTCTTTTTATTTCTGTTTTATTTTTTTTAAAATAATCTTTTGATATTATTTTCTATTTTTTTATCACATTTTTATTTTGTTGCAAAATGAATTTAATTAAAATAAAATAACTATAGAGTAAAAAATTATAACCTATGCTAAAACACAAAAAATTAAATTAGCCCCCAACAGATACATTAAACCCCCGATCATTTATTTTTGGTCTCTTAAACCCGTTTATGACCAAATTAGTAAGATCAGGGGCTTAATGAACCAAAAAATGAAAGATCAGAGGTCTAATGTTACTTTTTGCTAGGGGTGTTCAAAAACCGAATTGGACCGAAATAACCGACCGAATCGATGAATTTCGATTTTTCGGTTCAGTTTTTGGTCTAATAGGTTCGGTTTCGGTTTGTAATATTGAAACATATCGGTAATATCGGTTGGTTCGATTTTTTTAACAAAATAACCGAGACAGCCGAACCGAACCGAAATAAGGATTAATTAAATTTATTATGTATTAATTATCTAATTAGATTTAAACTTTTAATTTTTGAATGGACAACTGTTCAATTACCTCTTCAAATTCAAAACCATAACTATTATTAAGATGATAAAAACTTTATTTTTATAATTTTTATATTCAAGAAGTTTAAGAGTCTCTATAATTCTATTTTTTCTACCTATCGACGACGCCCACAACCAGTTTGAGAGTTTTTTTGTCATACTCCTATGGTCTTCATCTCTTAATCACCAACAATCAATCACAATACAAGGTTAGTTATTTTAATATTATCGTATACTGCCTGCATTGCACGTGAGTCTGCTCCGTGATACTTATCTGTTTTTTCTTCTATGTAAGTGAGAAGCATGAGAGGAATAAAATGATGCAACTTTCAAGTCTCAAAGAATTCTATGTTAACTAACTAAACTAAGAAAAATATAAACAATTATAAAAAGAATAAGTAAAATATTAAACTCAGCAGCACAATTGATTTCCTTGTCAAATTTATGGGCCATTTATAATTTGATTTGAATCCATTTATAATTCCACCTATAATTTTTAATATTTTATTTGTTACATTTATCATTCAATCCAATTCCATTTATAATTCTTAATATTTTATTTGCTTTTCATATCTAACATTGGTGTATAAAACAAATCTTATATAATGCTTAATATTTATATACAGTATTAGTAATTAGTGTTTTACATATACTTTTTTCATTTTTAAATTGTTTTACAAATATCATAACCGAAAACCGAACCGAACCGAACCGAAATACTCGGTTCAGTTCGGTTTGGTTCGGTTCAGTTTGTAATATTATTCGGTTAGATTCGGTTTTGATTTTAGGACTCCTTTACTTTATTGGTTCCCTCGTACAGTCTCATCTGCTGATTCACCTTGGACTCCTTTACTTTATTGGTTCCCTCGTACAGTCTCATCTGCTGATTCACCTTGGACTCCTTTACTTTATTGGTTCCCTCGTAGGTGACTTCCAACTTCTTCCAGATCTCTTACGCCGACTCACAACCTGAGATTTTATTATATTCTGCAGCATCGAGCGCACAGTGAAGCATATTAATATCCGAAGCGTAATTTTGAAGCTTCTTGAGATCATCCTCTGTCCATTTGGCCTCAGCTTTTACAAGTGTTTGGCCAGCCACAACTTCGACAGGTACAAATGGGCCTTGGAATATAGATAGCCAGGCACTCATGTTTGTAGCCTGAATGAAAATTTTCATCCTATTCTTCCAGAAGGTATAGTTAGACCCGAAGAATAGGGGAGGCCGAGTAATGGACAGCCCCTCAGGCAATATCTGAGTTGTTTGGTTTCCTGGGAGAAACCGAGTGCTGTTTTCGCCCATAGTGGGGATCAGCTCAAGGTGGTTAAACCTTATACAGTGAGCTTTTAAGCTCTAATACCACTTGTTGGTCCCTTATAACGTTACAAGTATAGTTCCAAGGGGGGGTTAGGAACTATTTAAACTTTTTCTCGTTAGGGCAGACTTCTTTTTCTTAAGAAAAATGTTTTAACAGCGGTGCTGAGTAAACAGCAAGATACTGGCTTAGTCAACTGGTGACTAGGTCAGTTTCTTAGCTTGAGTCAGGAGATAGCACTTAGAGTCTATTCCTAAGCTCAGATGTTCAACGCGCACAACTCAGCTTGACCTCTTTACTTGGTCAGTTTTTGGTTATTTAAGCAAGCAATATATATAAGGAGTTAAGGGTAAGAAATACGTTACTCAGCAGATTTATCCAGGTTCGGCCTCTAAGCCTACGTCCTGTCCCCGGAACACGTTCTGAGCTTTCGAATCCTCTACTGAGCTCTTTAAAGGTAGAGCCTCAAACCTTTTACAATCTTAGCAACTGAGTATAACAAGAGTACCTTCCTCTATACCTCTACTCAATCCTAATCTCACGCTGAGTACTATAACCGAGTACTCAGCCTCTCCTTTCTATTCTCTAGAAATGATAAATGTTTGTCCTAAACAATGATTTGCTAAGACACCTTAGATGATTGAATAATCACTCTAGACTTTTACACAAAAGATATTGAATGTAGTGTAAGGTTGCTTCGCTTTTTCTTGCAGAACTTTGCGTAGAGATTTGGTCAGCGTAATGGCTTGATCAAGTTCTGTAAGTGGTGAAGCTTCTGATGGCACTCTATTTATAGAGACGTCTGGGCATTGGTCATTTCGAATTTCGAAATAACCGTTGGAGGGAAACGACTTCTTGTCGTTGTCATCCTCTCTTGCTCAGAGCTCTCGGCCAATCAGATTTGAGTATCTTCTGTCCTCGGTCAGCTTTTAGTCAGCTCGGCAAAATGTCTCTCCTTTTATAGTAAAGTCAACTGAACAGCATACTGTGTCGTCTGAACTTTACCCAAAGTGGAAATACTTTGTCTGGAAGTTTTTCCTAGCCAGCTGCTGTCTTGTACGCTTTGTCGAATCTACTCAGCAGCTTCGTCCCGAAGTTGTTCCCCGAAGGTCTTCTAGATCCTTCTCTTGCTGAGTTGCGTTTTGTACACAGCGACATCATTTTGACAAACGCGGGCCGAGTTGTCTTGAATTGTTTGACTTGGGCCTTGACTTCCGTATTGGGCTTGGGCCTTTTAATTCTTGTGTCTTATAAACAATTTAACTCAACATTGAACAAACACATTAGTAAAATAAATCAAAGCATTTAAACTTAGTGTGTTTAGAATATTATACTTAAACAATTTTGTCAAATCAAAATTATGTGGAAAGGTGTTTCAACAAATAGAAGTAGGGAAGCTATGAAGACGAACGACGTTAGCAATAAACGCCTTAGCCACGATAAGAGCAGTATATGGATGACGCAAAGGAACAAAATGTGCGTATTTAGATAGGCGATCAATAATTACCATAATGGCAGAATAACCATTTGATAATGGTAGTCCCTCTATAAAGTCCATTGATACCTCAGTCCATATTCGGAAAGGAATAGGCAATGGTTGGAGTAGGCCCGCGGGTTTCATGGTATCAGTCTTGTATCGCTGACATGTTTCACATTGCTGTAGGAATTCTTTCACTGCTCATCGCATGTTAGACCACCTGAAGCTGAGTTTGATGCGGGCTAGAGTCTTTTGGAACCCAAAATGACCTCCAACTGGAGAAGAATGGCAATCCGCAATGATTTGTTGGATGAAGTGCGAGGTTGGACTCAAGTATATTTTGTCTTTCATGAACCAAACCCCATCCCGTTGTTTCAGTTGTGTGAGCATTTTTAGCAAACTCATCTGCTTATAAAAAGGGTCTCTTTGTACTTCCTCTTGTAATTTTGGCCACCAGTCTACCTGTGGTGCAGAGATGGAGATGAACTGACATTCGACCATACGAGAGAGGGAATCAGCGGCTTGATTGTCAGTTCCACGCTTGTACTCAATTTCGTAGTCATACTCCAATATCTTTGGAAGCCATCGCGTCTGAGCTGGAGTGGTAATTCGCTGCTCAAGTAAATGTTTTAAGCTCTTATGGTCAGTTCGAACAGTAAATGGTTTCCCAAGGAGATATGGCCGCCATTTCCGAATTGATTTGACGATGGCCAGCATTTCTTTCTCGTAAGTAGACAACAATAAGGCCGTCCCTTTTAGAGCTTCACTATAGTAAGCTATAGGTCGATTGTTTTGAGAGAGTATTGCTCCAATTCCCCTCCCACTTGCATCACATTCTATCACAAATCGCTGAGAGAAATCGGGCAGGCTTAGAACTGGTGGTGAAGTTAATGCTTCCTTGAGCTTTTGAAAGGTGTGAGCAGCGTCCTCATCCCACTTGAATCCCTCTTTAGATAACAAATGATTTAAGGGGGCTGCAATAACACCGAAGTGACGAATAAACTTTCGATAATATCCTGCCAATCCGAGGAAGCCACGAACCCCTCTAGTTGTTGTGGGAGTTGGCCATTCGAGGACAGCTTGTATTTTTGTCAGATCTACTACCACTCCTTGATCATAAATTATATGACCCAAGTAGTCTACCTGAGAAACTCCAAATCTGCATTTTTTTTCTTTGACAAATAATTGGTTAGCCTTTAGATTAGTGAAAACTGTGTTGGTGTGCCCTAGTTCATAGGCATTGGTTCTTATAAAATGTATTTGTGTCACATTAATAAAGGCATTAATCTAGTTCATTTATATCTTGTGCTATAATATGAATAGAGAATCCATTGATTGATAATCGTAAAACCATATCCCAAGTCTATTCTATCATGGGAATGATTAGGACCACAGCCTTGTATATTCGACGACTGTATGGTAGTAATTGATACTAGCCATAGCACTTGATAAGTCAGTTGTGAATATAGGTACATGTTGTATACATGTGACTGGATCGATCCGCCCGAGAAAACTACATGGTGGTTGTGTCATTAGTTATCTTAAGTAGGTCTCTAACTATCTTCAGACCAGATTTCATTATAATATCAATATGGGATCCGGTTCACTTTGACATACGCCTAACAGGTCTGTAACAGGATGCTAAATACGGGTATGATTGGGTGAACAGGTGAACACGTTGGTATTGATATTGAAGTGATGGAATTACCACTCATGTAATAGTGAGATGATATCACAGGCCACTTGATAAGTGAGATTGATAAGTGCGTGGCCACACCCTGATAAGTAGTTTACTTATCTGTTTCATCAATCTACTTAAGATCAAGAAATATCATAAACATCGGAGAGGATGACAGCCGCCATGCCTCTAGTTTATAATATCGATATCAAATGGTAAAAGAAATTAAGAGATAACTACAGGGTCTCTGCATCTTTAGACTGCTGAAACTCTGTCTTAGTTAGGGGCAGTAATGGTTTGTTAGAACCCACTTACTGTCTGTGGGTCGTGAGCCCACTGCTAGCTAAGGACAGTCCCATAGGATCGTGCACATCGAACATCTGAGTTAGAACTTATAGAACAGTACATTGGAGAGATAAAATTAATTAATTGATTGATAGTAAAATATCAAAGTAATTAATTGGTGGTTAATTAATTGAATAATTGATACTTTGTATCAAGGTAATTGATTAATGGTCTTAAGTGTTGAGTATTTAATTGATTAATTAGTTTACGGGATGTAATTAATTAATTTGTAAATTAATGAAATTGCATTTGGTGAATAATTAATTAAACTAATACGTTAATTTATTAATTAGTGTTGTTTATTTAATTGGGGTAATTAAATTTAATCTAATCATAATTAATTGCATAGAATAAATATTATTGATATTTATTTATGTAATTAGATTAGGATTGGATTAGTTTTGTAATTAACCAATTAACCCTAAACCAATTAGGTTTAGGAATACACTATATATATAAATTAAAACACTAAAACCCTAATTTAACCAACATATTCATTCGGCCAACACAATTGCTTTGAAGAGCAATAACTAAATTCGCACCCATCATTCATGGAATAGTGGGTTTTATTGGCTAATTACACTATCTCTCCTGTTATTCTTCCGTTCTTCGGCTAGCACCGGTTCTGGCTCGATAGCTGTTCGTGCACCTGACTACGGAGATCTTACTACCTTGTGGATTCTTCAGCCGTCTCTAGAAGAGACAGTCCGGGTATGTTTATATCCTTAAACGGATCAAAAGGTTTTATTCAATCAATGGTTAACAGACAAAGATCAAACTCAAAGGGATTAGAAATAAATTTTAAACCGCAATTCCGCTGCGCTACAGTTGATTAACTGGCTTTAATCCCTAACAGTGGTATCAGAGCCATGGTTTAGTCCGTTTTGATTGATTGAAAATTAATAAGATTTGGTTTTTTATTATTTTTCCAAATCAGTTTTGAGAATTCCTATTAATTCCTCGTGTAAAAATTGTTCTAGGAAGTTTTCTATTTATTATTTCTGTCTGTATTTTGTATTATTTGGTTCTGAAATTAATTTTGAAATAATTGAAACAAAAAAATACAGAAGCAATTTTTAAACAGTAAAAGAGAAAAAAAATAGTTTCGGACACGGAACAGCAGTCATGGGACTGCTGTCCGCGAACAGCAGCCCCGCGGCTGCTGTTGGGCAGACAGCAGCACTACTGCTGTCCGCGGACAGCAGCCCCGTCGCTGTTCCGGGTCCGTCAAAATTCAGAATTAAGTTTAATTTTGGATTTAACGAGACTGATTTAAAGTTTTAAATTTTTCTCGGGTAATTTTAATAAAATCAGGGCCCTAATATCGTTTAATTTATTAAACGTGTTTTGAATGAAAATTAATTGGTATTAAAACGTTTTTGATTGGCATGCATATTTAATTTTAATTGTATTGATAATTTGTGTAAAATTGAATATGGTTAATTTGTGAAATTGGTTCAATACACCGTGACACCGGTTTAAATTGGGAGGGCTAAATTTTGGATATGTGACGATCCTAAAATTAAGTGTATGCAAAATTGTAATTTTGCATACAAATGGATGTTAACCGTTTGGGCCTTTATGGGCCTTAGTCACATATGGTAAAATTGGCGATTTCACCCTAAGTAACTCGGCTTAACTTTATTATATGATTTTGGAATGCCATGATCATGCATTATATTTATATGCCTTACCGTGCAGCAATATGTTATAGAGTTCTATGGGCCATAAATTAAAGTCGGTTTGTAATTTAATTTATTTTGGAAAATATGGCTTGCGTGCCATTCTTTCATTAATGTAATATTAGAATAGGTTCTATTCATAAAATTGTAATTGGTCGTGAAGAAGCCCAGATGGTCCAAGCCCATGGTGGGAGCCCAAAGAGACTTGAAGCAAGCCCGTGAAGATTAGATAGTATATCTAGTTTCACTAGGATGTATTATAAGGCCCATAGAGTCTCTATGTTTATTTTGATTATACAATTGCTTAGTATAACATGATATATAAGTAGCAACGATCACCAGATCATCACCCGCGATAATTATATGTTAAAGCCGTATCACTTAATTAATCCAGATAATGAAATATTGAGTCGCTTAAAAGTGCTTTCCAGATTCACACCTCTTCCTCCCAGGTAGTGCTACAGTGTATGACGTGCCCTAGCAGGTATGCTGTAGTAATTAGTGGGCCGTCGAGGGTTAGGATACTTTGGTATGGCTAACGCGTGTATGGTGGTTGGACTCAACGTGGGTAGCATTAGCTCAGAGCGGGCCCTAAGCACAGATGGGCTAAGTGTCACAAAGCCCATCAAACCAAGAGTCCTTGTGGAGGATTGGATAGTTTATCCTACCAAATCGTCAATGGTCGACGGCGGAGCCCTAGCTCGGTCGATTATTGATGGATTGTGGATATTGGTCAAGGCAGCCAAATAAATATCACCAATAACGAATTAAAATGGATTATTAATTTGATCTTTGGCTTAAGCCTTTTATTCTAACTCTAATGTAATTTTTCCACGTAGATTAAACTCCACATCAAAATTACATGAAAAGAAAATTAAATGGCTGCAACAAGCAACAACTCACTCAGACCACTCCTGGAAAAGGAAAAGCTTTCAGGGACTAATTTCCTTGACTGGTCCAGGAACTTGCAAATAGTTCTTAGACACGAGTCGAAGGAATATGTGCTGACTGCTGCCTTACCAGCAGCTCGTCCTACAGGTCGGGGCGTAACCGCTGATCAAATGGCGAAGTACGACCGACATGTTAAGGATGATAGAGATGTGTCATGCATTATGCTGGGTACCATGGTTCCTGATCTTCAGAAACAGTTCATGGAGCAGCACGCCTTTGAGATCATGGATCAACTCAAAAGGATGTTCCAAGATCAAGCTCGTCAGGAAATATACTTGACAACAAAGGCGCTATGCAGCACTACGATGCAAGTCGGGACTTCTGTTAGCACACATGTGCTAAAGTTGAAGGGTTTTATTGACACATTGTCAAGGCTTGGCTCACCAGTGCCTGCACAACTAGCAGTCAACATCATTCTTGGATCACTTCCGGCATCCTACAATCAGTTTATCATGCACTACCACATGCAGGGCGTTGATAAGTCTGTAGTAGAATTGCATGGCATGTTGAAACTTGCTGAGCAATCCTGCAAGAGGACTCCAGAAGTGTTGCTGGTTAACAAAGGGAACGTACCTAAGGGAAAGGCCATGTCCAAGTCCAAAGCGAAGGCCCAAAAGGCCAAGCCCAAGGCTAGGAAGGCGGCAGCTTCTAAAGGTAGGTTGGCCTCAGCAGATGATATCTGCCATGAGTGTAATAAGAAGGGACACTGGAAAAATACGTGTCCAAAGCTAAAGGAGAAACAGAAGGACGAAGCTTCTGGTTTAGGTATTTATGTTGTTGAATTTAATCTGGCTATTTCTACATCTTGGGTTGTAAACACTAGATGTGGTACTCACATTTGTTCAAATGTGTAGGGACGAAGAAATAGGAGATTGCTGGGATCTGGTGAAGTGGATCTTCGAGTCGACAATGGTGCTCATGTAGAGGCCTTAAAGATCGAAGATTATTCTTAGAGATACCTAGTGGATTAGTTTTAGAAATTAGAAATTGTTATCTTGTACGTGCAATACGCAGGAATATTATTTCAGTTTCTATGTTGGATATTTATGGTTTTAATTTTAATATTGGACATGGTATGATTTCTATACATCGTGGTAATATTGTTTATGGAACCATATTTCTAGAAAATGGTTTGTATATCCTTGATCTAAAACATAACGAATCAATCTATAACATAAAAGCTAAAAGGATTAAGACTAATAAAACTGAATCCTACATATATCTGGCATTGTCGTCTTGGCCACATAAATGAGCAACGCATAACTAGGCTTTACTCTAGTGGAGCGCTAGGGTCATTCGACATACAGTCTTATGACACATGTGAATCTTGTTTAAGAGGGAAGATGACAAAGGCGCTTTTCACCAAAACTGGTGAAAGGGCCATGGAGCTGTTGGAGCTGATACACTCAGATGTATGCGGTCCAATGAGCACCAGTGCTGGATCTGGTTTTCTATACTTTGTTACCTTCATAGATGACTATAACCGATACGGGTATGTGTATCTGATGAAACATAAATCTGAAACTCTTCTGAGATTCAAAGATTTTAAAAATGAAGTAGAAAATCAACTTGGCAAGAAAGTAAAAGCGCTCCGGTCTGATAGAGGGGGCGAATACTTAAGCCAAGAGTTTGTCTCATTCTTGAGAGAGTGTGGGATTGTTTCCCAACTCACTCCTCCTAGTACACCCCAATGGAATGGAGTGTCGGAAAGGAGGAATAGGACCCTGCTCGACATGGTCCGCTCAATGATGAGTCAAGCTTCTCTCCCTATCTCCTTTTGGGGATTTGCTTTGGAAACCGTTGCTCACATAATCATACACCAAGCAATGCATCTGAAGGAACACCATATGAATTATGGATGGGCCAAAAGCCCAACATTTCCTTCATGAAGATTTGGGGCTTTGATGCACATGTCAAGAAATTGATAAGTGGCAAACTAGAGTCCAGATCTGTTAAATGCCAGTTCGTGGGTTACCCTAAGGAAACTAAGGGTTGTTACTTCTACAACCCAGCTGAGAATAAAACATTCCTGGCTAGGTTTGCAATCTTTTTGGAAAAGGAATTCCTTTCCAAAGTAGACAGTGGGAGTGATATTGATCTCGTTGAGATTCAAGACTCACAAACTCCTGCAGCTTATGTTGAGGATGCTTTGGGAATCGATATAGATCCTCAAAACATTGAGGAGGCTAAACCGGTTATACAGGTGGTGTTTCAAGTAGATTCATACAAAATTCTAATGAAACCTGTGTGTATATGAAATTCAGTGGGAGCATATCCACTTTCCTAATATTGTATGTCGATGACATACTACTCATTGGAGGCAATATATTAACACTGCAAGATCAAGCAGTGGTTGAGTAAATGCTTCATAATGAAAGACTTAGGAGAAGCCCATTAAGATCGACAAGGTTAGATCCAACCGACTTCTAGGCTTGAGTCAGGCATCGTACATAGACAAGAATCCATCATGTACTCTATGTTATGTACAAGGCCAAATGTTGCGTGTTGCACCAAATATGACTAGTCGGTGCCAGTCAGATCCCGATAAGGAACACTGGAAGACAGTCAAGACAATCCTGAAGTACCTTAACCGTAACAAGGGTGTTTTTCTTAGTACTTGATGGGTAGGAGGAATGGCAATATCAGGTTACACTGACCGAGGTTTTAAGGATGATAACTAGTCACATACTGGGTATAGATTTCTCCTGAATGGTGATGCCATTAGTTGGAGATCCTTAAAGTAGCCAACCATTGCCGATTCTATGACGAAAGCTAAGTACATCGTTGCATGCGATGATGCAGAGGAAGAAGTTTGGATTAAGAAGTTCATAACTGATTTAGGAGTAGGTCAAACTCTCCTAAGATCAGTTGATGTTTTCTGTGATAATAATGAGACAATAGCACAAGCACTGGATCCCATGTCACACAAGAGATCCAAACGCGTACTTAGGTAGTGACACCTTACCCGGTGACATTACATTATAGAGGGTTGACACTAAGAACAATATCGCAGGTCAGTTTACCAAGGCAATTGGTAGTACTAGACCTATAGTGTTTAGGGCAATACCCGCTTGGAACTAGTTCAAGTGGGAGACTGTTGGTGTGCCCTAGTTCATAGGCATTGGTTCTTATAAAATGTATTTGTGTCACATTAATAAAGGCATTAATCTAGTTCATTTATATTTTGTGCTATAATATGAATAGAGAATCCATTGATTGATAATCGTAAAACCATATCCCAAGTCTATTCTATCATGGGAATAATTAGGACCACAGCCTTGTATATTCGACGGCTGTATGGTAGTAATTGATACTAGCCATAGCACTTGATAAGTTAGTTGTGAATATAGGTACATGTTGTATACATGTGATTGGATCGATCCACACGAGAAAACTACATGGTGGTTGTGTCATTAGTTATCTTAAGTAGGTCTCTAACTATCTTCAGACCAGATTTCATTATAATATCAATATGGGATCCGGTTCACTTTGACATACGCCTAACAGGTCTGTAACAGGATGCTAAATACGGGTATGATTGGGTGAACAGGTGAACACGTTGGTATTGATATTGAAGTGATGGAATTACCACTCATGTAATTGATATCACATGCCACTTGATAAGTGAGATTGATAAGTGTGTGGCCACACCCTGATAAGTAGTTTACTTATCTGTTTCATCAATCTACTTAAGATCAAGAAATATCATAAACATCGGAGAGGATGACAGCCGCCATGCCTCTAGTTTATAATATCGATATCAAATGGTAAAAGAAGTTAAGAGATAACTACAGGGTCTCTGCATCTTTAGACTGCTGAAACTCTGTCTTAGTTAGGGGCAGTAATGGTTTGCTAGAACCCACTTACTGTCTGTGGGTCGTGAGCCCACTGCTAGCTAAGGACAGTCCCATAGGATCGTGCACATCGAACATCTGAGTTAGAACTTATAGAACAGTACATTGGAGAGATGAAATTAATTAATTGATTGATAGTAAAATATCAAAGTAATTAATTGGTGGTTACTTAATTAATTAATTGATACTTTGTATCAAGGTAATTGATTAATGGTCTTAAGTGTTGAGTATTTAATTGATTAATTAGTTTACGGGATGTAATTAATTAATTTGTAAATTAATGAAATTGCATATGGTGAATAATTAATTAAACTAATACGTTAATTTATTAATTAGTGTTGTTTATTTAATTGGGGTAACTAAATTTAATCTAATCATAATTAATTGCATAGAATAAATATTATTGATATTTATTTATGTAATTAGATTAGGATTGGATTAGTTTTGTAATTAACCAATTAACTCTAAACCAAGTAGGTTAGGAATACACTATATATATAAATTAAAACACTAAAACCCTAATTTAACCAACATATTCATTCGGCCAACACAATTGCTTTGAAGAGCAATAAGTAAATCCGCACCCATCATTCATGGAATAGTGGGTTTTATTGGCTAATTACACTATCTCTCATGTTATTCTTCCGTTCTTCGGCTAGCACCGGTTCTGGCTCGATCGCTGTTCGTGCACCTGACTATGGAGATCTTACTACCTTGTGGATTCTTCAGCCGTCTCTAGAAAAGACAGTCCGGGTATGTTTATATCCTTAAACGGATCAAAAGGTTTTATTCAATCAATGGTTAACAGACAAAGATCAAACTCAAAGGGATTAGAAATAAATTTTAAACCGCAATTCCGCTGCGCTACAGTTGATTAACTGGCTTTAATCCCTAACAAACTGTCCGCAGGTGTGAGAGATGTTCCTCCCATGTATGAGAATATACTAAGATGTCATCGAAGAAAACCAATATGAACTTCCTGAGATATGGGCGGAAGAGGTCATTTATGAGGCTTTGGAAGGTGGAAGGTGCGTTTGTCAGGCCAAACGGCTTCACCATGAACTCGTAGTGCCCCTCGTGTGTCCGAAAGGCCGTTTTAGGAATATAATCTGTATTTACCCTGATTTGATGGTACCCAGCTGTTAAGTCGAGCTTTGAGAAATATCTTGCCCCATGAAGCTCATCCAAGAGTTCATCAATGATAGGAATGGGATATCTGTCTTTAACTGTGTTGTGATTTAAAGCTCGATAATCAACACAGAATCGCCAACTACCATTCGCTTTTTTTACCAATAAAACTGGTGATGAAAAAGGACTATTGCTTGGCCTTATCAATCCTGATTGTAGCAAGTCTCGCACCATCTTTTCTATTTCTGTTTTTTGGTAGTACGGGTAGCGATAGGGTATGACATTTACAGGTTCAGTGTTTGGTTGTAGAGGAATACGGTGATCATGCGGTCTTTGAGGGGGTAAGTCGATGGGTGTGTTAAATATCTCAGAGAATTCAGATAAGATTTGAGAGATATCAAGTGGGGGGGATAAAGGATGAGTCTTTGAAGGAGAGAGAGATATTTGAAAGAAAAACCATGTACCTTGAATGCAATATGATTCCTTCTCAGACAAAGCTTTAAGAGAATCTTTTTGAAGTCCTTGGAATGTGTGTTTCTCTCCTCCAATTCGGAAGGACATGGTGAGTTGCTTATAATACATCTCTACTGGTCCAATTGTTTGTAACCATTGCACTCCTAAAACCACTTGACAAGCTGCTACAGGAAGGACATAATAATCAGCTGTTATAGGTTTATCTTGAATGTGTATGGTAAGAGCTTGACACAGTCCCATGCATTCAATTTGATCTCCATTAGCTATTGTCACTTGGAACTTCTTATCTTGCATAACTGGTAGTCCACATTTGGTGACTAAGGCTTGATCAATGAAATTATGAGTGCTGCCCCCATCGATCAGTACCGTTACATACTTGTTTTTGAGTTTTCCTATGACACGAATGGTGCGAGGGTGGCAAGCTCCGGAAATGGCATGGAAGGATATTTTAGGTTGGATATCCTCATATGTAGGTTCTGCTTCCGCTGGTTCATCTTTGTCATTGTTGAATTGATTGCAATCCTTCAACTGCCTTGCTCGGTGTATTATTAATTATATGAGCAGCAGTTTCCAAAGCAAATCCCCAAAAGGAGATAGGGAGAGAAGCTTGACTCATCATTGAGCGGACCATGTCAAGCAGGGTCCTGTTCCTCCTTTCCGACACTCCATTCCATTGGGGTGTACCAGGAGGAGTGAGTTGGGATACAATCCCACACTCTCTCAAGAATGAGACAAACTCTTGGCTCAAGTATTCGCCCCCTCTATCAGACCGAAGCGCTTTTACTTTCTTGCCAAGTTGATTTTCTACTTCATTTTTAAAATCTTTAAATCTCAGAAGAGTTTCAGATTTATGTTTCATCAGATACACATACCCGTATCGGCTATAGTCATCTGTGAAGGTAACAAAGTACAGAAAACCAGATCTAGCACCGGTGCTCATTGGACCGCATACATCTGAGTGTATCAGCTCCAATAGCTCCGTGGCCCTTACACCAGTTTTGGTGAAAGGCGCCTTTGTCATCTTCCCTCTTAAACAGGATTCACACGTGTCATAAGACTGCATGTCAAATGACCCTAGCGCTCCACTAGAGTGAAGCCTAGTTATGCGTTTCTCATTTATGTGGCCAAGACGACAGTGCCAGATATATGTAGGATTCAGTTCATTAGTCTTAATCCTTTTAGCGTTTATGTTATAGATTGATTCACTACGTTTTAGATCAAGGATATACAAACCATTTTCTATAAATGCGGTTCCATAAACAATATTGCCACGATGTATAGAAATCCTACCACATCCAATATTAAAATTAAAACCGGAAATATCCAACATAGAAACTGAGATAATGTTCCTGCGCATTGCAGGTACAAAACAACAATCTCTAATTTCTAAAACTAAACCAGTAGGCATCTCTAAAGTGTAATCTCCGATCTCCAAGGCCTCTACACGAGCACCATTGCCGACTCGAAGATCCACTTCACCAGATCCTAACAACCTCCTATTTCTCAGTCCCTGCACATTTGAACAAATGTGAGTACCACATCCAGTGTCTAAAACCCAAGATGTAGAAATAGCCAGATTTATCTCAACAACATAAATGCCAGAACCAGAAGCTTTAGCCTTCTGTTTCTCCCTTAGCTTTGGACACACGTTCTTCCAGTGTCCCTTCTCATTACACTCGTGACAGATATCATCTGTCGAGGCCAACCTACCTTTAGGAGCTGCCACCTTCCTTGTCTTTGACTCGGCCTTTTGGGCGTTCACCTTGGACTTGGACTTGGCCTTTCCCTTATGTATGTTCCCTTTATTGGCTGGTAAGGTAGCAGTCAGTACAGATTCCTTCCACTCGTGTCTACAAACCTTTTGTGAGTTTATAGGACAGTCAAGGAAATCAGTCCCTGAAAGTTTTTCCTTTTCCAAGAGTGGTCTGAGTGAGTTGTTGCTTGTTGCAGTCATTATTTCTTTTTATGTAACTTGGTGATTTTTATCTACGTGGAAAAATTACATTAGAGTTAGAATAAAGGTCTTAAGCCAAAGATCAAATTAATAATCCATTTTAACTTGTTATTGGTGATATTTATTTGGCTGTCTTGACCAAGATCCACAATCCATCAATAATAGACCGAGCTAGGGCTCCGCCGTCGACCATTGACGATTTGGTAGGATAAACTATCCAATCCTCCGCAAGGACTCTTGGTTTGATGGGCTTTGTGACACTTAGCCCATCTGTGCTTAGGGCCCGCTCTGAGCTAATGCTACCCACGTTGAGTCCAACCACCATACACGTGTTAGCCATACCGAAGTATCCTAACCCTCGACGGCCCACTAATTACTACAGCATACCTGCTAGGGCACGTCATACACTGTAGCACTACCTGGGAGGAAGAGGTGTGAATCTGGAAAGCACTTTTAAGCGACTCAATATTTCATTATCCGGATTAATTAAGTGATACGGCTTTAACATATAATTATCGCGTGTGATGATCTGGTGATCGTTGCTACTTATATTTCATGTTATACTAAGCAATTGTATAATAAAAATAAACATAGAGACTCTATGGGCCTTATAATACATCCTAGTGAAACTAGATAGACTATCTAATCTTCACGGGCTTGCTTCAAGTCTCATTGGGCTCCCACCATGGGCTTGGACCATCTGGGCTTCTTCACGACCAATTACAATTTTATGAATAGAACCTATTCTAAAATTACATTAATGAAAGAATGGCACGCAGGCCATATTTCCCAAAATAAATTAAATTACAAACCGACTTTAATTTAGGGCCCATAGAACTCTATAACACATTGCTGCACGGTAAGATATATAAATATAATGCATGATCATGGCATTCCAAAATCATCTAATAAAGTTAAGCCGAGTTACTTAGGGTGAAATCGCCAATTTTACCATATGTGACTAAGGCCCATAAAGGCCCAAACGGTTAACATCCATTTGTATGCAAAATTACAATTTCGCTCCCACTGAATTTTAGGGTCGTCACATATCTAAAATTTAGTCCTCCCAATTTAAACCGGTGTCACGGTCTATTGGGTCAATTTCACAAATTAACCATATTCAATTTTACACAAATTATCAATTCGATTAAAATTAAATATGCATGCCAATCAAAAACGTTTTAATACCAATTAATTTTCATTCAAAACACGTTTAATAAATTAAACGGTATTAGGGCCCTGATTTTATTAAAATTACCCGAGAAAAATTTAAAGATTAAAATCAGTCCCGTCAAATCCAAAATTAAACAAATTATGAATTTTTTCACGGACCCGGAACAGCGACGGGGCTGCTGTCCGTGGACAGCAGCCCCGTGGCTGCTGTCTGGCGGACAGCAGTAGTGCTGCTGTCCGCCCAACAGCAGCCGCGGGGCTGCTGTTCGCGGACAGCAGTCCCGTGACTGCTGTTCCGTGTCCGAAACTATTTTTTTTTTTGTTTTATTGTTTAAAAATTGCTGCTGTATTTTTATTTATTTATTTATTTATTTAATTTTCAATTATTTTAAAATAATTTCAGAACCAAATAATACAAAATACAGACAGAAATAATAAATAGAAAACTTCCTAGAACAATTTCTACACGAGAAATTAATAGGAATTCTCAAAACTGATTTGGAAAAATAATAAAAACCAAATCTTATTAATTTTCAATCAATCAAAACGGACTAAACCATGGCTCTGATACCACTATTAGGGATTATAGCCAGTTAATCAACTGTAGCGCAGCGGAATTGCGGTTTAAAAATTTATTTCTAATCCCTTTGAGTTTAATCTTTGTCCGTTAACCATTGATTGAATAAAACCTTTTGATCCGTTTAGGGATATAAACATACCCGGACTGTCTCTTCTAGAGACGGCTGAAGAATCCACAAGGTAGTAAGATCTCCGTAGTCAGGTGCACGAACAGCTATTGAGTTAGAACCGGTGCTAGCCGAAGAACGGAGAAGAACTGGAAAGATTGTGTAATTAGCCAATGAAATTCCCACTTTCTCAAATGTATGTTCTGCCGAATTCACTTATTAGTGAATCTTTGTGGTGGTGGCCGAAATCCTGTATATATGGTGGTTAATTAGGTTTAGGTTTTATATATATAGTGTATTTATTTCTAAACCAATTAGGTTTAGAGTTAATTGGTTAATTATAAAACTAATCTAATTCTAATCTAATTACATAAATAAATACCAATAGTATTTATTCTATGCAATTAATTACGATTAGATTAAATTTAATTACTCCAATTAAATAAATAACACTAATTAATAAATTGACGTATTAGTTTGATTAATTATTCACGAATGCAATTTCATTAATTTACAAATTAATTAATTACATCCCGTAAACTAATTAATCAATTAAATACTCAACGTCTAAATCTATTAATCAAATTACATTGATACAAAGTATCAATTAATCAATTAATTAACCACCAATTAATTACCTTGACATTTTACTGTCAACCAATTAATTAATCTCATCCCTCCAGTTTACCGTTCTATAAGTTCTAACTCAGATGTTCAATGTGCACGATCCTATGGGACTGTCCTTAGCTAGCAGTGGGCTCACGGCCCACAGACAGTAAGTGGGTTCTAGCAAACCATTACTGCCCCTAACCAATACAGCTATTTCAGCAGTCTAAAGATGCAAAGACCCTGTAGTTATCTCTTAACTTCTTTTACCATTTTGATATCGATATTATAAACTAGAGGCATGGCGGCTGTCATCCTCTCTGTTGTTTATGATATTTCTTGATCTTAAGTAGATTAATGAATCAGATAAGTAAACTACTTATCAGGGTGTGGCCACACACTTATTAATCTCACTTATCAAGTGGCCTGTGATATCATCTCACTGTTATGTGAGTGGTAATTCCATCACTTCACTATCAATACTAATGTGTTCACCTGTTCACCCAATCATACCCGTATTTGGCATCCTGTTACAGACCTGTTAGGCGTATGTCAAAGTGAACCGGATCCCACATCGATATTATAATGAAATCTGGTCTGAAGATAGTTAGAGACCTACTTAAGAAAACTAATGACACAACCACCATGTAGTTTTCTCGGGCGGATCGATCCAGTCACATGTATACAACATGTACCTATATTCACAACTGACTTATCAAGTGCTATGGCTAGTATCAATTACTACCATACAGTCGTCGAATATACAAGTCTGTGGTCCTAATCATTCCCATGATAGAATAGACTTGGGATATGGTTTTACGATTGTCAATCAATGGATTCTCTATTCATATTATAGCACAAGATATAAATGAACTAGATTAATGCCTTTATTAATGTAACACAAATAGTGTATCTATGCAAGAATAATCAAAAGCATAATACAATATACATGAACCAATGCCTAAGAACTAGGGCACACCAACAGTCTCCCACTTGGACTAGTTCCAAGCAGGCATTGCCCTAATCCCTATAGATCTAGTATGACCATCATGTAGGCGCTGTGCAAGTGCCTTGGTAAACGGATCTGCAACATTGTTCTCGGTGTCAACTCTCTGTAATGTAATGTCACCTCTCGCCTGAATCTCCCGGATGAGGTGAAACTTTCTAAGTACATGTTTGGATCTCTTGTGTGATCGGGGCTCCAGTGCTTGTGCTATGGCACCGTTGTTATCACAGAAAACATCAACTGCACCTAGGATAGTGGGAACTACACCTAAGTCAGTTATGAACTTCTTGATCCAAACTGCTTCCTTTGCAGCATCACATGCAGCTATGTACTCAGCTTCCGTTGTAGAATCGGCAATGGTAGGCTGCTTTGAGGATCTCCAACTAATGGCACCGCCATTCAGGAGAAAAACATAACCAGATTGTGATTGTTTCTGGTCCTCATCAGTCTCGAAACTCACGTCAGTGTAACCTGATACTGCCAGCTCCTCTTGCCCACCAAAAACTAAAAAGAAATCCTTGGTACGTTTAAGGTACTTTAGGATAGCCTTAACTGCCTTCCAGTGCTCCTCTCCGGGATCTGACTGGTATCGGATAGTCATGCTAAGTGCAAATGCAACATCTGGCCTTGTACATAACATAGAATACATGATAGATCCTATAGCTGACGCATATGGGATCTTTTCCATGTTCTCTCTGTCCTGCTTTGTCTGAGGACAATCTTTCTTACCAAGTTTCAACCCATGGCGCATAGGCATGAATCCTTTCTTAGCCTGGTCCATGCTGAATCTTCTAAGAACTTTGTCTATGTACGTTGCCTGACTCAAGCCTAGAAGTCTGTTGGATCTATCTCTAAAGATCCTGATCCCCAAGATTGTTTCAGCTTCTCCTAAGTCTTTCATTGCGAAGCATTTACTCAACCACTGCTTCACGCCTTGCAGTGTTGGTATATCGCCTCCAATGAGTAGTATTTCATCGACATACAATATCAGGAAAGTGGATATGCTCCCACTGAATTTCATATACACACAGGGTTCATCAGGATTCTGCACGAAGCCATATTCAGTTATGGCTTCATTGAATCTCTGATTCCAAGACCTAGATGCTTGCTTCAATCCATAAATGGATCTTTGAAGCTTACATACTCGGTTAGGATACTTCGGATCGATAAAACCCTCTGGTTGTGTCATGTAGACATCCTCCAGTAACTTCCCATTCAGGAAAGCGGTTTTAACATCCATCTGCCATATCTCATAGTTATACCATGCAGCTACGCCCAGTACTATCCTAATGGATTTGAACATAGCAACTGGTGAAAAGGTTTCATCATAGTCAATTCCTTGGATTTGTCTATAACCTTTTGCCACCAGTCGCCCCTTGAAGGTGTTATCGGCTTTTAATTTGAAACACCACTTGCAGCCAATCGTTTTAACACCCGGAGGTGGATCCACCAAGTTCCACACTTGGTTATCACGCATAGACTGCATTTCAGCCTCCATAGCTTTACGCCATTAATCTGATTGTGGGCTTTCAATAGCCTCTTGATAGGTCTTGGGCTCATCCTGGTCATCGACCATTATCTCCCCATCATCAGTCACGACAAAGCCGTACCTCTCGGGCTGATGACATGTCCTATCAGACCTTCTAGGTTCCTATGTAACTGGTTCAGCCTCCTCAATTTCTTGAGGACCTAAATCAGTTACCTGAGCATCCTAAGCATCTGTTGCAGGAGTCGGTGAGTCTTGAATCTCAGCAAGATCAATATTGCTCCCACTGTCTACTTTGGAAAGGAATTCCTTTTCCAAAAGGACTGCAAACCTAGCCACGAATGTTTTATTCTCGGCTGGGTTGTAGAAGTAATAACCCTTAGTTTCCTTAGGGTAACCCACGAACTGGCATTTGACAGATTTGGACTCTAGTTTGCCACTCATCAATTTCTTGACATGTGCATCACAGCCCCAAATCTTCATGAAGGAAACGTTGGGCTTTCGGCCCGTCCATAATTCATATGGTGTTCCTTCAACTGCCTTGCTCGGTGTATTATTAATTATATGAGCAGCAGTTTCCAAAGCAAATCCCCAAAAGGAGATAGGGAGAGAAGCTTGACTCATCATTGAGCGGACCATGTCAAGCAGGGTCCTGTTCCTCCTTTCCGACACTCCATTCCATTGGGGTGTACCAGGAGGAGTGAGTTGGGATACAATCCCACACTCTCTCAAGAATGAGACAAACTCTTGGCTCAAGTATTCGCCCCCTCTATCAGACCGAAGCGCTTTTACTTTCTTGCCAAGTTGATTTTCTACTTCATTTTTAAAATCTTTAAATCTCAGAAGAGTTTCAGATTTATGTTTCATCAGATACACATACCCGTATCGGCTATAGTCATCTGTGAAGGTAACAAAGTACAGAAAACCAGATCTAGCACCGGTGCTCATTGGACCGCATACATCTGAGTGTATCAGCTCCAATAGCTCCGTGGCCCTTACACCAGTTTTGGTGAAAGGCGCCTTTGTCATCTTCCCTCTTAAACAGGATTCACACGTGTCATAAGACTGCATGTCAAATGACCCTAGCGCTCCACTAGAGTGAAGCCTAGTTATGCGTTTCTCATTTATGTGGCCAAGACGACAGTGCCAGATATATGTAGGATTCAGTTCATTAGTCTTAATCCTTTTAGCGTTTATGTTATAGATTGATTCACTACGTTTTAGATCAAGGATATACAAACCATTTTCTATAAATGCGGTTCCATAAACAATATTGCCACGATGTATAGAAATCCTACCACATCCAATATTAAAATTAAAACCGGAAATATCCAACATAGAAACTGAGATAATGTTCCTGCGCATTGCAGGTACAAAACAACAATCTCTAATTTCTAAAACTAAACCAGTAGGCATCTCTAAAGTGTAATCTCCGATCTCCAAGGCCTCTACACGAGCACCATTGCCGACTCGAAGATCCACTTCACCAGATCCTAACAACCTCCTATTTCTCAGTCCCTGCACATTTGAACAAATGTGAGTACCACATCCAGTGTCTAAAACCCAAGATGTAGAAATAGCCAGATTTATCTCAACAACATAAATGCCAGAACCAGAAGCTTTAGCCTTCTGTTTCTCCCTTAGCTTTGGACACACGTTCTTCCAGTGTCCCTTCTCATTACACTCGTGACAGATATCATCTGTCGAGGCCAACCTACCTTTAGGAGCTGCCACCTTCCTTGTCTTTGACTCGGCCTTTTGGGCGTTCACCTTGGACTTGGACTTGGCCTTTCCCTTATGTATGTTCCCTTTATTGGCTGGTAAGGTAGCAGTCAGTACAGATTCCTTCCACTCGTGTCTACAAACCTTTTGTGAGTTTATAGGACAGTCAAGGAAATCAGTCCCTGAAAGTTTTTCCTTTTCCAAGAGTGGTCTGAGTGAGTTGTTGCTTGTTGCAGTCATTATTTCTTTTTATGTAACTTGGTGATTTTTATCTACGTGGAAAAATTACATTAGAGTTAGAATAAAGGTCTTAAGCCAAAGATCAAATTAATAATCCATTTTAACTTGTTATTGGTGATATTTATTTGGCTGTCTTGACCAAGATCCACAATCCATCAATAATAGACCGAGCTAGGGCTCCGCCGTCGACCATTGACGATTTGGTAGGATAAACTATCCAATCCTCCGCAAGGACTCTTGGTTTGATGGGCTTTGTGACACTTAGCCCATTTGTGCTTAGGGCCCGCTCTGAGCTAATGCTACCCACGTTGAGTCCAACCACCATACACGTGTTAGCCATACCGAAGTATCCTAACCCTCGACGGCCCACTAATTACTACAGCATACCTGCTAGGGCACGTCATACACTGTAGCACTACCTGGGAGGAAGAGGTGTGAATCTGGAAAGCACTTTTAAGCGACTCAATATTTCATTATCCGGATTAATTAAGTGATACGGCTTTAACATATAATTATCGCGTGTGATGATCTGGTGATCGTTGCTACTTATATTTCATGTTATACTAAGCAATTGTATAATAAAAATAAACATAGAGACTCTATGGGCCTTATAATACATCCTAGTGAAACTAGATAGACTATCTAATCTTCACGGGCTTGCTTCAAGTCTCATTGGGCTCCCACCATGGGCTTGGACCATCTGGGCTTCTTCACGACCAATTACAATTTTATGAATAGAACCTATTCTAAAATTACATTAATGAAAGAATGGCACGCAGGCCATATTTCCCAAAATAAATTAAATTACAAACCGACTTTAATTTAGGGCCCATAGAACTCTATAACACATTGCTGCACGGTAAGATATATAAATATAATGCATGATCATGGCATTCCAAAATCATCTAATAAAGTTAAGCCGAGTTACTTAGGGTGAAATCGCCAATTTTACCATATGTGACTAAGGCCCATAAAGGCCCAAACGGTTAACATCCATTTGTATGCAAAATTACAATTTCGCTCCCACTGAATTTTAGGGTCGTCACATATCTAAAATTTAGTCCTCCCAATTTAAACCGGTGTCACGGTCTATTGGGTCAATTTCACAAATTAACCATATTCAATTTTACACAAATTATCAATTCGATTAAAATTAAATATGCATGCCAATCAAAAACGTTTTAATACCAATTAATTTTCATTCAAAACACGTTTAATAAATTAAACGGTATTAGGGCCCTGATTTTATTAAAATTACCCGAGAAAAATTTAAAGATTAAAATCAGTCCCGTCAAATCCAAAATTAAACAAATTATGAATTTTTTCACGGACCCGGAACAGCGACGGGGCTGCTGTCCGTGGACAGCAGCCCCGTGGCTGCTGTCTGGCGGACAGCAGTAGTGCTGCTGTCCGCCCAACAGCAGCCGCGGGGCTGCTGTTCGCGGACAGCAGTCCCGTGACTGCTGTTCCGTGTCCGAAACTATTTTTTTTTTTGTTTTATTGTTTAAAAATTGCTGCTGTATTTTTATTTATTTATTTATTTATTTAATTTTCAATTATTTTAAAATAATTTCAGAACCAAATAATACAAAATACAGACAGAAATAATAAATAGAAAACTTCCTAGAACAATTTCTACACGAGAAATTAATAGGAATTCTCAAAACTGATTTGGAAAAATAATAAAAACCAAATCTTATTAATTTTCAATCAATCAAAACGGACTAAACCATGGCTCTGATACCACTATTAGGGATTATAGCCAGTTAATCAACTGTAGCGCAGCGGAATTGCGGTTTAAAAATTTATTTCTAATCCCTTTGAGTTTAATCTTTGTCCGTTAACCATTGATTGAATAAAACCTTTTGATCCGTTTAGGGATATAAACATACCCGGACTGTCTCTTCTAGAGACGGCTGAAGAATCCACAAGGTAGTAAGATCTCCGTAGTCAGGTGCACGAACAGCTATTGAGTTAGAACCGGTGCTAGCCGAAGAACGGAGAAGAACTGGAAAGATTGTGTAATTAGCCAATGAAATTCCCACTTTCTCAAATGTATGTTCTGCCGAATTCACTTATTAGTGAATCTTTGTGGTGGTGGCCGAAATCCTGTATATATGGTGGTTAATTAGGTTTAGGTTTTATATATATAGTGTATTTATTTCTAAACCAATTAGGTTTAGAGTTAATTGGTTAATTATAAAACTAATCTAATTCTAATCTAATTACATAAATAAATACCAATAGTATTTATTCTATGCAATTAATTACGATTAGATTAAATTTAATTACTCCAATTAAATAAATAACACTAATTAATAAATTGACGTATTAGTTTGATTAATTATTCACGAATGCAATTTCATTAATTTACAAATTAATTAATTACATCCCGTAAACTAATTAATCAATTAAATACTCAACGTCTAAATCTATTAATCAAATTACATTGATACAAAGTATCAATTAATCAATTAATTAACCACCAATTAATTACCTTGACATTTTACTGTCAACCAATTAATTAATCTCATCCCTCCAGTTTACCGTTCTATAAGTTCTAACTCAGATGTTCAATGTGCACGATCCTATGGGACTGTCCTTAGCTAGCAGTGGGCTCACGGCCCACAGACAGTAAGTGGGTTCTAGCAAACCATTACTGCCCCTAACCAATACAGCTATTTCAGCAGTCTAAAGATGCAAAGACCCTGTAGTTATCTCTTAACTTCTTTTACCATTTTGATATCGATATTATAAACTAGAGGCATGGCGGCTGTCATCCTCTCTGTTGTTTATGATATTTCTTGATCTTAAGTAGATTAATGAATCAGATAAGTAAACTACTTATCAGGGTGTGGCCACACACTTATTAATCTCACTTATCAAGTGGCCTGTGATATCATCTCACTGTTATGTGAGTGGTAATTCCATCACTTCACTATCAATACTAATGTGTTCACCTGTTCACCCAATCATACCCGTATTTGGCATCCTGTTACAGACCTGTTAGGCGTATGTCAAAGTGAACCGGATCCCACATCGATATTATAATGAAATCTGGTCTGAAGATAGTTAGAGACCTACTTAAGATAACTAATGACACAACCACCATGTAGTTTTTTCGGGCGGATCGATCCAGTCACATGTATACAACATGTACCTATATTCACAACTGACTTATCAAGTGCTATGGCTAGTATCAATTACTACCATACAGTCGTCGAATATACAAGTCTGTGGTCCTAATCATTCCCATGATAGAATAGACTTGGGATATGGTTTTACGATTGTCAATCAATGGATTCTCTATTCATATTATAGCACAAGATATAAATGAACTAGATTAATGCCTTTATTAATGTAACACAAATAGTGTATCTATGCAAGAATAATCAAAAGCATAATACAATATACATGAACCAATGCCTAAGAACTAGGGCACACCAACATTTTTGTAGTTGATTTCGTTCCTCAACCAACCGTGCAACTCCTATAGCATCCACCAAGGTTTTGGGTTGTTTGATTTTCACATCCAATCGAATGTCATCTCGAAGACCTGCAATAAAACAACCAACAAGGTGATGCTCAGGTAAGCCATCGATTTGTTGAGAGAGTTTCTCAAATGCTTCTTGATAAACAGCCACTATAGAAGTTTGTCGAAGACGATTGAGGGCTTCAGATGGATCTGCATAATCTGTCGGACCAAAACGAGTGAGAACTGCTGTGGTGAACTCGTTCCAAGTTTGCGGGCCACGAAATTTCTTGAACCAGCGATGCCACTGTAGCGCAACGCCTTCCAAATGAAAAGAGGCTAACTGGACTTGCTGGTCAGGATTAACATTTCGAAACTCAAAGTATTGTTCAGCTTTGTACATCCAGCCACTAGGGTCTTCTCCGCTAAATTTTGGAAATTGCAGCTTCAGGTGGTGATCATTGTTGGTCGTTGCAGTATGGTGACTCGTACCAGATTTGTTATAAGAGCTAGTCTCCTGGTAAAAAGGGTTGATTTCAGGGTCGGTGGTAATATGGGGCCGAGTAACTTGCAAAGCTTGCAACTCAGTTAACACGGCTTGCAGCGAGGTATGGATTTGATCAAAATTGGACTCATGTCGAGCCAAGGCTTCATTGACGTCGTTGTGAAATTCAGCATTGGATTTGCCACGAGTGTCCATCGGTAGAAATCGGCTTTCATACCAATTGATAAGAATGAACTTGTAACAGGGAAATAAGAAATTAAGAAGGGAAGAAAGAAATGAGCAGGAGAAAATATTGATAATTAGTTCATGCTTTTATTCAATTAGAACTGACTATTTATAATAGTCTAATAGCTGTAACATAACAAACAATGCTGAAAAGAAGGAAACACACTTTAACTACTAAGCCATAAAATCTGGTGTATCTACTAACAAAAGAATAAAATGAGATATGATAGAAGAATGATTTGCTAACAACCTAAAGACCAGGTCAACAGTAACTAACTTGATACTCATATCAGATATCTGGGAAGCTGTTGAAGAGGACTACGAAGTTCCTCAATTGTCCGATCAATCTAGCCAGGGAGAAAAAGGGATGAAGTACAAGAAGAATAAATCTGACTTTCCTCCTTGTCATTATTGTGGGAAGAAAGGTCATCCACCTTTTAAATGTTGGAGAAGACCAGATCAACAATGTGAGAAGTGCCAAAAGATGGGACATCATCAAAAGATTAGCAAAAGCAACAATCAACAAAATTCAGAAACCCATGAGAAAAATGTTGCTCAAGTTGCTGATCACGAAGAAGATGAAGATGAAGATGAGTATCTTTTTGTGGCTTCATGTTTTGCTCCTGCAAATTCAAGTGATAATTGGCTTGTAGATAGCGGATGTACGAACCATATGACTTCTGATCGTGCTTTGTTCAAAGAGCTAGATACATCAGCAGTTTTCAAAGTTAAAATTGGAAATGGAGAGTACATTCCAGTGAAGGGAAAAGGTGCAGTGGCTATTCAGAGCACTTCAGGTACAAAAATAGTCAAAGACGTATTATTTGTGCCTAACATAAATCAGAATTTGTTAAGTGTTGGCCAACTTCTTGAGAAGGGTTTCAAAGTTTATTTGAAACAAATCACTGCATTATAAAGCATTCAGCGGACAAAGATGTCTTCAAAGTAAAGATGAAAGGCAAGATCTTTGCATTGAATCCATTGAAGGAGGAGCAAAAAGTGTTTACTGAAACACAAATTAATTCAGAAGTCTGTGAAAGATGATCTCATCAAGTTTGAGTTCAAAATTTTTGAAAGAGGCGTTGATTCAGCACAAGGAAATTCAAGAGGAGGCTGAGGAGAAAAATTCTACTAGTGCTACTGCATTTGCTTTAGCTGAAGAAGAAAATATTAGGGATAAAAAAGAAGATGAAGAAGGGGACCTCGAAGTTTTTAATGGTTTCTCTCAAACTCAAACTCAGTTTGGTGATTATGATGATATTGATGAGCATGAGGAGAAATTACTTGAGTCATTTTTGTCCAAAGACTCATGCCCACAGCGCACACTTGAGGAGTTTGCAGTAACCAAAGCAAGGAGGAGTGTTAAATTTATGCTTTAGTAACTGCTATCTTATCCTGTATTTTTCATCTGTATGATTTTAGTCAGTTGTCTCAAGTGGTTATTTAAATCACTGATTTGCAGGATGTAGTTATTGAACAGTTATTATGTAACTGCGTCTGCTGTATTTAAATTCAGTATCACATCAATAAAATATATACTTTCCACAACAAATTGTATTGTTATAAAATCATCTCATTCATTTTCCAACAAACTTAATGCTTCTTTTGGTTAATTATTGTAGGATTAAGGTACCAAAATAGGCCTAAGGTTTTTAGGGAAGTACCAATTTAGGCTGCACGTTCAAAATAGCACCAATAGAGTCTTAACGTTTACAACATAATATCAATTTAGGCTTAACGTTTACAATATAGCATCTATTTAGGCCTCACGTATAAAATATCACCAATATAGGCTTAATGTTTACAAAATAATACGAATTTAAGCTTAACATTTACAAAATATATCCAATTTAAGCTAAACATCACAATTAAATTAACCATATTATATTCTTTTCCTATTAACTTTATATGTTATCATTTTATTTAGTTATGTTCTCTTATTTATTATAATACAATTAATTAGTTTTCTTGCCCATTAAAACCTTATATTTGTTTTTCATCAACAATTTCATGATTCCTAAATTCTATGGTTCATGTAATATATACAAACTGAAAGTAATTGAATATCCACAATATTTCGAACACTGACATATAATATATGGAAACTAAAAGTAATTGAATATCCACAATATTTTGAACACTAGTTAAAATATTATTGATACATGTCAGTGTTCGAAATATTGTGGATATTCAATTACTTTTAGTTTGTATATATTACATGAGCAATGAAATTTAGTAGTCATGGAATTATTTATGAAAAACGAATATAAGATTATTTTTTTGATTCATCGAATATAAGATTTTAATGGACAAGAATACTAATTAATTGTATTATAATAAAAAGTAAATAATTATAAAGTCCTTAGATTTTTACTTAACATACTAGTAGGTCTATCATATTATTATAAGGTCCTTAAGTTTTATTTTAATCAACTCTTTAGTCCTTCCATTTGTTTTTGTAGATAAAAGTCCAAATTGCCCCTAGTTATTTACATAAAAAAATTTATCTTTTAGTTTCAAATTTAATCTAAATAGTTTTAATAAAATTTATGAAATATATATACACCGAAATTTATATAATTGTATATACTAATCATTAAAAATTTATTTTTATTCTCTTAAATATTTGTTTTTTAATATAATGTTTTTAAACTAATATTAAATATTAATATTTTTTTTTAAAAATCATATATTTTTTTCTTCATTTATAAAATTTATTAGAGATAAATAAAAATTACTTTTTATATAGTTTTTCTCTTATTTTAATAATTTTTGAAATATTTTTCATTCATTTTTTAATCAATAAAATTTAGGCTACTAAATTAAAATGCTATGATTATATTTATATTTAATAAACAAATTACTCAATATTGTAGAGATTATGTAGGAAAAAAGGAAAAAAACATAAAAAAAAGGGAAAATAGTTGTTTTATTACTAAAACATAGAATAATTGGTAATTTTGGTATTTTAAAATTTATTTGGTATAGTTTGACCATTGACTCAAACATAAGGACTAAGAAGTTGATGAAAACAAAAACTGAAGGACTATATAATTATTTCTAAAAACAGAGGGACTAACTAGTGCATTAAGTAAAAACTCAGGGACTTTATAATTATTTACCCTATAATAAATAAGAATATATAACTAAATAAAAAGATAACATATAGAGTTAAAATGAAAAGAATATAATATGATTAATTTAATTATGACGTTTAGCTTAAATTGTATATATTTTGTAAAACGTTAAGCTTAAATTCGTATTATTTTGTAAACGTTAAGCTTATATTTGTGCTATTTTGTACGTGAGGCCTAAATTGATGCTACATTGTAAACGTTAAGCCTAAATTGATATTATGTTGTAGAAGTTAAGACTATATTGGTTCTATTTTGAACGTTGAGCCTAAATTGGTACTTCCCCAAAAACCTTAGACATATTTTGGTACATTATCTCATTATTTTAACCAGACCAAGGTAAAATAATTAGTTGGAAGTTTAGAATTAATAAATAGAGACCTCTCCGTTTATGAATTTAAATCATATTTCCTAATTTGTTGTGATTCTTTCTCCCTCTCATATCCTTTTTGTATTATTGGTGATTAATTATAGGTATTTATATAAGAGTTAGAAAGCTAATAAATTTACACCTATTGACTAGTAACTATTGATTATTTATATCTATTCACATTTCCGAACAACCAAGCCATGACCATGAGCATGCTTTCTAATTAAGGACACAACTTGATTGAGTGTATCAACATAATCAATAAGTAGAAGCACTTTTTGTATGATGACAGTGATCACTATATCAATATCCTAAGTGTATCAACTGCTCCTTTGGCATTATCTTAAGTGTATCAACTGCTCCTTTGGCATTTCATAAACAGAACTCGTCTTAGAGTGATAGATAATAGAGTTCATGATGATAAAAAAAATAAAGATTATAAGCAACCGCATAGACGATTGAAACTTTCTTGGCAAATTGAAAAATTACTTTCATTGCATGAACTTTGTAAGAAAATGTATTATAAACAAAAACTATAAAAACAACAATATAAACTTTAGATTCTTGAAGAAAGAATAGAAATCTAACAAAAAAAAAATATAAGTAAGCGTAAGCTTAAACTTAGTGTGTCTTCAGATGGCTTCCAAAAATCCATTGCATACCAAAAACCAAGTCTATCGTTGTCAATGTATTGACGTCGTCTTGCAGTAACAATGAATCTAAGTTCATTAGCTTGCAAGATAGAAATATGCATACGATTAGGTAATTATGTAAATAAAAGATTATTTATAATATGAGATTTCAATCAAAGTTGCTAGAATGAAATCTTCTATCTTAGATATCTGAATGTAGTCCTATAATGAGAGAGACTAAGGTTAGATGGTATGTCACATCGAAACTGAAATCTTCATATGGTGTTGTTTTGAGCATAGACATACGCTTTCTTCATATGGAAGGATTTGAACAGCATAACACATGTTTTTCATACCATGCGTGCTTTGTGACCAAGAGATGGAAAAAGGACCATCTCACTTTTTCCTAACGTGAAACTCTTTACGTGAACTCTCATTTTTTATCTCCATAATCAAAACGTGTTTTGAGCAATATCATACTAAGGTAAAATTACCCTTTTAATTTATACGACTTAAAAAAAATGCATATCTTTTAAATCGTGAAGTATAATATTAAGGGTTAAAGTGTAGTCTGAAATCAATTTGGACCAGGCCCATCAAGTAAATAATAGAAACAGTCCAACATCCAATGTTGGGCTTGAAATAGTGCAAAGTGTAGTGCGAATTCAATTTGGGCTAGGCCCATCAAGCAAAAAAACAACAACATAAATAGTCTGAAATCAATTTGGGTGAGGCACATAAAGCAAATAAGAGAAATAGAGTCCAACAGAAAGCCCATTTATAAAAAAGAGAAAGCAGATCCAAGTTTTGGGAAATAGAAAAAGACAATAGTAAGGAGGTTTAGACTATGGGTTATTATGTACAAACTTGTAATATAATTATTAGAGAGAAGCAAACAATTTGATTGCAAAGAGAAGCAAGAAATGAGCTTGTAACACATTCAGACTTAGGTAAAGACTGCCAATTGTTGCCGCCTATTTTCATAGTGAAATCGAGCACTACGCCAAACAGCCTGTCAGACGACGGCTAAAAACCGTCGTCCCGCCAGATATAAAACTGTCACGGAGCCCGTTGCCGTCTGTTGCACCTTCAGACGACGGTTAGGTTCTGTCATGTTACGGCATGACACGTGACATTAGCCTATTTGCATACTGTCATCTTACTCTTTTTACGATGCAACTTATTTATTACTACCATCACCTTTAATGTCATCATATGACATACTAATAATTAAAACCGTCAAGTTGACATGTGGGAAATTGGCATATTGACTTTGTGATGATAGTTCGTATAATAATTTCTGCTGTTATAGCTTGTTTTAGATAGCATAGGTCTTAATCAATCATGTCAAAGGATTTATTTTCAGATGACAGATTCGTTTATTTTAATGTCTTTTTATTGTTGTTTAGATGACATTTTTTAAAATTAAAATGTCATTTTTTGCCTTCTTCTTTCGTATGAATTTCAGGTTCTTACCTGAATAATGAAACATACTCAAATATGAACATGAAATTCTGTATATCAATGGTTTTACTTTTATTGGAGACCAATGCTCATAATCTTTTTACATTTGTACACACACATTTCTGAATTAAAACTAAAAAAATAACCAATACATATCCAAATTCTTAAACAAATCGATCTTGATGTATCTTCATATCTTGGAGTCATTATTAGGCATCTAATCCCAAAGTCTTGATATCTGCAAAACCCAAAGCATGTCATTAATACACTAGCACCATTACACAAAACCCTAAACACACTAAAGATCTTTCCCCTTTCACGACTTTTCACTTAGCCACCACTATCATATCATTATAAATAATAAGCATCACAATCGTTCAGTGTCCATACATTCAACCCAGAAAACTTACATTGTACAATGGATCCCCTTGCGCTTGTTCAGCAACAGGTAATTGCTGACATGCTAGGGTGGCTTCTGGCCATCGATGGTATGTCAATCCATATTTTGTTCTTTAACTCTTCCTGGTTTCTTCTGTCTACTTGTAATGATTCTTCTTATCTTGGATGATAACAGGTCCTCTAGATGATAACTTCTTCAAATGGACGGTCGGAATAAAAGGCCCCCAATACACCCCATATGAAAGGGGTGTATTTGAAATCAGAATCAGCTACCTCCCGGAGTTCCTAAACAGACCTCTAATAGTAATATTAACTTATCTCATTAAGATATATGAAGCTACATGACATTGTATACACATACACTAATCAATGTCTCCTCTTCTTCTCAGTTTCGCTTCTGAAATAAGATCTATCATCTTAACGTGGCTCCTCAGGGGGTGATTTATCTTCCCCGTCTCCTTACTCACCATCCCTTTCCCACTACCACGGTATAAATATGCCACCATTTATCTAGTTCATTTTATAAACACTTAATCATGTTTGTGATCTAATTATTCTATGCATTTTGTAGCTGTTATGGCACATATATGATCTACTACTACAGCCCCACATTGAGGCGCCATTTCCCAGGAAAGAAGCAGTTGTTGAGCAATACCTGAGGAACAGGAAGATTGTGAGGGGCTCACCAAGAGATGGACTGAGGAGTATGCAATGTGGATATGAGGGGATCCAAATGTGGTTCTCCTTTAAATTCCAAATTTCCTAAACTATCTTGACTAAGAGATAGTAAAGGAAATTTGGAATTTGAAGGAGAACCGAAAGGCAACACTTAACCCCCCCCCCCTTTTGTAATATAACGTAGAGCTTGCTATTCAGTTCGTATGTATATGTATATTCAAGTCATATCAAAAGACATCTTATCATTTGCAAGGCATATCAGAACATGGAAGTAGCCTAAATTGACCCTTTTATAATGTTCCTTCCACTTGGATTGTACTCGTTGAACAATTAACTTGGTAATGAAGTTTATGATGCTGTCACCATAAGTGACTTTCTTTGTGCTGAATACATCATAAACCTATCACAATGCTGAATGCTTTTTTTTACATTAACAAGCCAAGTGAAAAGGACCATCATAAGAGTATGGCCAATCTCAATGAACATTTTCATGCATGCACATAATCAGTTCTAGCTTTCGTGCATGGTTAAGGTATTCAACCAATGAACATTCATAGCAATGCACATACATAACCCTTTACAATATACTTGCCACTTGGATTGTACTCGTTGAAAAGTGAGCACGGTGATAAGTTTGCGATGCTTTAACTACAAGTTCATAACTTATGCTGATAGCATCGAAAACCCATCACCATTCTAAATGGTTTCAATCAAATAACAAGCTAAGTGGAAGATATATCGTAAACCTATTTCAGCATCACCCATAACAACATCATACATGTAACTAATCAGCTACATGCTCAATGAACATTCATACACAAACTCAATGAGTTCTAGCTTCCTAAACAGAACATAAAACATAAACATGCTTCATACACATACACATATTCAATCAGTCCTAGAAGTATAGCTCGTAGGTATAAGAGTATTCCCATATCACAATGAACATTCATAGTTTTAGACTATGCCTAATCAGCTACATGCCCCATGAACATTCATACACAAACTGAATCAGTTCTAGCTTCCTAAATAGGACATAAACATAAACATGCTTTATACACATACTCAACTAATTCTAGCAGTATAGCTCATAGGTATAAGAGTATTCCCATATCACAATGAACATTCATAGCTTTAGATTATGCCTAATCAGCTACATGCCCAATGAACATTCATAGCAATGCACATACATACCCCTTTAATATACTTGCCACTTGGATTGTACTCGTTGAAAAGTGAGCACGATGATGAAGTTTGCGATGCTCTAACCACAAGTTCATAACTATGCTGATAGCATCGAAAACCCATCACCATTCTGAATGGTTTCAATCAGATAACAAGCCAAGTGGAAGATATATTATAAACCTATCTCAACAACATAACTCATGTTCAAATAAAAATGGAATCATACGAATGTATATAAAAGATTATTTATAATATGAGATTTCAATCAAAGTTGCTAGAATGAAATCTTCTGTCTTAGATATCCGAATGTAGTCCTATAATGAGAGAGACTAAGGTTAGATGGTATGTCACATCGAAACTGAAATCTTCATATGGTGTTGTTTTGAGCATAGACATGCGCTTTCTTCATATGGAAGGATTTGAACAGCATAGCACATGTTTTTCATACCATGCGTGCTTTATGACTAAGAGATGGAAAAAGGACCATCTCACTTTTTCCTAAGGTTAAAACCCTTTACGTGAACTCTCATTTTTTATCTCCATAATCAAAACGTGTTTCGAGCAATATTATACTGAGGTGAAAATTACCCTTTTAATTTATACGACTTAAAAAAATGCATATGTTTTAAATCGTGAAGTATACTATTAAAGGTTAAAGTGTAGTATGAAATTAATTTGGGCAAGGCCCATCAAGTAAATAATAGAAACAGTCCAACATACAAGGTTGGGCTTGAAACAGTGCAAAGTGCAATGCGAATTCAATTTGGGCTAGACCCATCAAGCAAAAAAACCAACAACAGAAATAGTCTGAAATCAATTTGGGTGAGGCACATAAAGCAAATAAGAGAAATAGAGTCCAACAGAAAGCCCATATATAAAAAAGAGAAAGCATATTCAAGTTTTGGGAAATAGAAAAAGACAATAGTAAAGAGGTTTAGACTATGGGTTTTTATGTACAAACTTGTAATATAATTATTAGAGAGAAGCAAGCAATCTGATTGCAAAGAAAAGCAACAAATGAGCTTGTAACACATTCAGACTTAGGTAAAGACTGCCAATTGTTGCCGCTATTTTCATAGTAAAATCGAGCACTACGCCAAACAACATGTAAATTCGAGTTAAAAATTCATTTCAGAGTTAAAAATTAATTCGAGTTTATAGAATGTAAATTCATTTCAGAGTTTAAATATGGAGAAGAGGAAAAGTTAAATGTACTCTCTTTATAATAAAAATTTTAACAAATTTTCCGTTATTTATACTAACCTTCAATTTGGAGGTTATATTTTAGAGTTTAAAGGAAGTAATTAATCTTCATTTACTCTCTAAAAATAACTTCCAAACAAAATTAATATGATATTTAACATTTCATTACTCTCATTTACTTCTATATGAAGAGTGTTGGCTTTGCCCCTTTGGTCTCCATATATCAAAACTGATTAAGGATCTCAGATAATTAATACTATTGAGAATATTTTATATATTTAATGTTTATATACGCCCTTAGGACTGCATGTATCACAACCGTATTATAATTTATAAATTTTTTTTAATTAATTTTACTTCATTAGTATATGACTATATCATTAATACATTTGATTTTAATCTTGCTCTCTTAAGGAAACAGGGATGGAAGCTAGGAGGATTCACTAGTGTAGTTGGGACAAATTGGGTGTCATGAAGGATAAGGGTGGGTTGGGGTTCAGAAATCTCCATAATTTTAATCTTGCTCTAGGGAAACAAGGATGGAAGATGCTTGAGAACCATTTGTCGCTTGTGAGCCGTTTATTCAAAGCTAAATATTATCCTCACACGTCTTTTTTATCTTCTCAGTTGGGTAATAACCCAAGTTTAGTTTGGAGAAGTATTTGGTATTCTTTGCAGGTCATTAAAGATGGAGTAAGGTGGAGAATTGGGCGGGATGATCAGATCTCCATTTGGAAAGATCCTTGGCTCATTAATGACGAGAAGAGAATGATCGAGTCAGCTTGCATGGAAGAGAAACAGCTTGCGGTTGTGTCAGATCTTTTTATTCCAGGTACCCGTCTTTGGGATAGGGGAAAGATTGAGCGATGGTTCGACCCGAGGGAAAGGGAGTGTATTCTTAATATGGTGGTTGATAGGGGTAAAAAACCCATATCTTTAGGTACAGTTTTATGATGCTTTTAGTTTACTTTTTTTTATCAATAAGCGAGTGATGCATATAAAACGTATACGTGCTTTTAAGAGCAAATTCACTCTATCGTACCAAGTAATACAGTATACTTACGTATAAAGATCGATCCCACGGGGATTCCGGACAAGCATTAACTGTCCACAAGTTTATGAAGTCTAAACGATTGAATAGAGGAGGTTTGAGTTGTTTATAGCTACGAAAAGGAACTTTTGTTGTTAAAGCAATGGAGTAAAACACTAGGGAATCAGGTTCACTTCCTAAGTTTGAGCCAATGAAGTTAATTGAAATAAGAAACAGAGGAGAAGTTCGTGATTTTAAAGATGGTGATTTCTAAAAGAAACTCGGTGCTAAGACCTTAGACCACCTCGTTCTATTTCTTCACTCCTATTCACTTAACCGGGCCAATGGTTACTTAAATACGACAAGAAAGCGTTAAGCTCAATGAGAAATCCTAGCAATGTAATGCTAGAAACCACATCGATTTGCTATCGAGTCTAAGAATGTAGTTTTCCGTTAACCTCTTGTTACTATGGTGAGTAAAAAGCGATTAACTGAAATGTGGATTAAGCTTACGTTCTTAGTTCTTTGAAATCGAATTCCTTCCGGATGTTTATCTAATTGACTCCTAACTTGACTCAAGACATTAGAAAGATTCCCCTCATCCCTAGTAGGGAAGAATTAGTTCATGGTCATTGGGGAAACAAAACTTGAAATAAAGTGAAACAAAGTGAAACTCATTGAAAGTAGAAGATAAAGAAATGAAAGATGAACAAACTTTGATTAAATGTGAAATCAACTTACAAAACTAAAAGGAAATGACTTTGAAATAAGAAATTGTACTTAAGAACTACAAAAAGTAACTAAAACAAGAGAAATGACAAATGCCCAAAGCTTGGCTACAACAACAATGGAGTTTCTAAGCTTAAGGATGCAAAAAAGTGTAACTTTCTTCTTCAAATCTCTTCTATTTATAGGCCAAATCTTGCTCCAATCAAGGTACAATTCTGATTTTGATGATTGAAAGCCTCCAAATTACTGAAATAATGCATTTAATGGTCTTGAGAAATCAAATGGAAGAGGGGTATGGGCTTGCATTGAGAAGAGGAGTCGTCCGGTGAAACTTGCGGGAGGAATCAGGTCTCACCGAGACCTAAGTGTGTCTCGTCGAGACATGCCTCTGAGTATAATTCAGCATCTTCTCCTTAGCCAGTTGCAACGCTTTTTTTACGAATCTGTTGCATTAGGCCCTGACTATCCCAAAACCACCATTTTGTTGTCTTTTCACGTAATGTTCCCTCGTTCTTGCCTTGTAACTCACTTGGATAAATTGTCAATCTCATGAGGGTGTGTGAGGGTGTAAAAATTAATTAAAAACTCGTGAATAATATTAAAATTACGTAACAGTGTGTGAATTTGTGAATTAAAATGAATTTTGACACAAATTAACACTAAAATAGTATTAAAAACAACAAAATAGATCAAATTATTACTCGATTTTACTATGCAAACGGGCAGCAACAGCGAGCAATTCTCGCATTTATATGCATGTGTGTGTATTAGTTAGATTTTGTATATGTTTTATTTACTTTTGTGGTTTAAGTTTGTTTTCTGATCATTTTTGGGCAAATATTGCCAAACTAGCACGTGTGTTAACTTTCAATTATCTATTATGGCTAATTGATCCACCAAAAGTCGCACCAAACAGAGTGTTCACTCAAAACAAGCGATTGGTGGGTCAATTTAGCCTCAGAACTAATGTCGTTTGGAGTTTACATGCGTGTGCAGGTCAAAATAGGAACAAGTTTGGGCGAAAATCGCGTCTCGGGGACACCCGACAGTCACGTGGGGAATTTGGGCTTCACCAATCGCTGAAACTGGCCTTTTTAGGCTAACTCGGCGAGCTGGCACTGCCAGTGCGATGAGTTGGCCTCTGAGGCCATCTCGGCGAGCTGGAAGCCAGCTCGCACCGAGCTGGCCTTTAGAAGCCAGCTCGGTGAGCTGGCCAATGGGAATCAGTCTTTTGACTGATTCCCAGCCCCACGACTCCATGATTTGACTCCACTCTTCCCACCTGCAATAGGAAACGAATTCGGTCAGATTTGGGACTCAAACCGCAACTATAAATAGGACTTTCATTATGTAAATTAGATGTCTTTTAATTGTGTAAAAACCCTAGCTTCCCCCTTGAAGAATCCTCTCCACCTCCTCCATCTCCTTCAACCTCCATTGAAGAACATTCGAAGCTCCACTTACTAAGGATTATTCAAGGTTCCTCTTTTTAGTCCTAGGAAGACACCTGCAGTGGTACTCATCAACGACAGCTTGGATAAGAACTCTTTAATTCCTTCGAAGGCTTGTTGACAATCTTCATTCCAATAAAACGATTTTTGTTTTTTTATCACTTCATAGAAGGCGAGGCATCGCCTAGCGGAACAAGATATGAATCTTCACAAAGCTATGATTCGCCCATTCAGGCGTTGTACTTCTCGAAGATTTTTGGGCGACTTCATTTATAGTACTGCTTTTATTTTTCCGGGTTTGCAGTGACTCCCTGACGATTAATGATGTAACCCAAGAATTTACCAGATGTTGCTCCAAATGTACATTTCTCTGGGTTGAGCTTGATGTTGTGGGTTTTTAACACATCCAACACCTCCTTAATGTCCGCAGCATGCTCCATCATGGTTTTGCTTTTGATAATCATGTCATCTATGTATATGGAGAAACTATCGCCTTTTTTATCTTCAAAAGTTTTATTTTTCATACGTTGATATGTGGCACTTGCATTTTTTAGGCCAAAAGGCATCACCTTAAAACAATAAGTGGCCTGATGCGTGATGAATGACGTCTTAATGCTATCCTCAGGATTCATGGGTATTTGGTGGTAACTGGATTTTACATCTGTGAAAGAGTATACTTCATGCCCCGTTGTTCCGTCCACTAGAATATCAATTCATGGAAAAGGGTAGTTGTCCTTTGGGCATGCTTTATTTAGATCCATAAAATCAACACACATTATGTAGGCTCCTCCATCTTTTTTTACAAGGACCACATTCGTCAGCCATTCAGTGTAAATCACCTCTTCTATTGCATCTGCTTTTTTGAGCTTAGCGATCTCTTCTTCTATCTGCTTTCAGAAGTTCTATCTACCGTTTTAAACGAAGTGCCCACAACTCTTACTTCGAGTTCCCGAGCACAAAGCAAAACAATGGAAGATCAAGTTAGAATCAACCGTTTATAACAACCAAAGTAGATTGTCTCTAATTAATCAACACAAGATCAAGGATAAAGAGAAAGAGATGAAAATCAATTGAACGGAATGAAGTGGTGGAAAATCTCGTCCTCGAGCAAGGGGTCGAAATTCTCTCTCTTGATTGCTTAGGATGGATTTCAAAAATCCCTATATAGGGGTATTTATAATCTCTTATATCTAATCCATAGTTAGATAGAATTAGGTTATTGAATAAGAATTTAATTCGGAATAGAATTCTTAATTATTATCCATTAATATATCTAAATATAAAGATAATAATAATAACCTTATTGGATAATAATAGGAGTAATATAATCTAATTAAAACTCCTAATTTATTTATCCTTTAATTAATTTAATTCATAATCCTAATCTAATTAGGATTTGATAAAATCAAATTAATTATTTATGTATCTAATATACATAAAAATCGCCCCCCTTAATAATTGGGCCTTATTGGGCTCAGTTGGGCTTCCATCAATTAATTAACATATGTCTCTCTTTTGGGTTCCAAGTTTTATGTGTGACCCATTAGGTTCTTATTGCTTCTAGCCGTATGCAACTATTAAATTAATTTTCAAAGAATTATATTTAATCTTTGCATAACGGAATGATGTACAAAGTATGTGATTAGCAAGTCCGTAATCATTCCCCCAGAGCTATAAGAAGACATGTTGATTCTGTCGTTGACCTTTCCGTATTAGTTACGGTATAATTCGATCCTTTATCAACTACGTCCTTCAACTGAATCTTATGACTATGGATAATGTCAAGTCACATATAGCGAGACGTTCATTTTACTTGTACAGGCCAAGTCAACTCCAATTAGATAGGTTAAGAGAAATCTGCATTTCAATCTTAAGCTATCACCTTGCAATGATTTAGAGTCAAGTCTTCCACAAGCGATCCATGGACATATCTCCCATTTATCAGGAGTGATAAATGCTCAATCCAAGGTATAACGATCCCGCAATTACTTCCTGTGATACCCAACGTCTGCTATTCACACCCTAGAGTCATCTCTGCTAAGGATCATGTTACAACAGGATCAAAGCGTCACATTCCGTAATCCAGAATTACCAATTAACATTCCTTTGAGTCTGAGGATTATTTATACCTATTAATACCAATGAGATGAACAGGTGACAAGGATGAATCTACCCATCCTGTTATCTCAAGTCGGGTCCCCAATCCTAATGAACTTCTTTTCATCGGATCCATGTAACTATCCAGATATCTGTATATATGAAGCTTGTGAGATCAGCTTTCTGTCGGGATAGAAGACATTGTTACATGCAAGTATCAACAGTGATATGTTAATCCTGAACATATTACTTAACTTGGGGTGGTTTTAAGTTTATTAGTTTATCAAAAAGTTTCGTCTCACTTCATGCTTGTATGAACACTTTATAATCACTTTAAACAAACTTACGGATTTCCTTTTATTAGACTTTATTTAGTTCTTAAAAGGGATTGCCTTTATATAGTTATAAAACATATATCTCATTAAAACAAATGATATAAAGAACATTTCATTTACATTAAGTTTGTATGCCAGAAAAATTGTCTTGTAGGACACTAAACCCCAACATACTCCCACTTGGACTAAAGCTAATTGTTTCTATAACTTATCTCAGTAGAAGTTAGATGACGATTATGTACTTTCTGGGTTAAGGGCTTTGTCAACGGATCTGCAACATTGTCCTCTGTAGGTACACTTTCTATTCTCACATCTCCTCTTGCCACAATTTCTCTTACAATGTGGTATCGCTTTAGGTAATGCTTGGATGCATTATGAGACCGTGGTTCCTTTGCTTGCGCAATGGCTCCATTGTTATCACAGTACAATGTAATGGGATTTACAATGCCACGCACCACACCAAGTTCAGTAATGAACTTCCTAATCCAAGCCGCTTCCTTTGCTGCTTCCGCAGCAGCGATATACTCTGACTCGGTCGTAGAGAAAGCTACACTTCCTTGCTTGGAACTCTTCCAGCTAACCACGCCCCCATTCAAGATAAATAGGTATCCTGATTGGGATTTAAAATCGTTCTCATCTGTGAGATGACTTGCATCTGAAAATCCTTCTATTTTCATATCCCCTTCTCCGTACACTAGGAACATATCTTTAGTTCTTCTCAAGTACTTAAGAATGTTTTTAACGTAAATCCAGTGCTCGTCTCCCGGATTTCTTTAGTAATGACTCGTTATACTTAACGTGAACGCTACGTCAGGTCTAGTGCATAGCATAACATACATAATCGAACCGATTGCGCTGGCGTACGGGACTACAACCATGCACTTCTTATCATCATCGGTTTTAGGACATTGATGATTGTTTAACTTTACTCCATGTATCATGGGTAAGTTACCTCATTTCGATTCAAGCATGCTAAACCGCTTTAGCACCTTTTCGATGTATGTAGCCTGTGAAAGACCAAGCAGTCTTCTTGATCTATCTCTGCAGATCTTTATACCAAGTATATAAGCTGCTTCACCAAGGTCTTTCATTGAGAAATTACCAGATAGACAAACTTTTACCGACTGTAGTAGAGCTACGTCATTTCCCATTAACAATATATCATCCACATATAATATCAAGAATGCTACAGAGCTCCCACTTGCTTTCTTGTAAATGCAAGCTTCTTCGCAATTTTGTTCGAAACCAAATTGTTTTATGGTTTCGTCAAAACGCTTGTTCCACCTTCTAGATGCTTGCTTGAGTCCATAAATGGATCTCTGAAGTTTGCAAACCTTATTTGCATCCTTTGATATGAAACCTTCAGGTTGCATCATATATACATCCTCAAGCAGGTTTCCATTTAGGAAAGCTGTTTTCACATCCATTTGCCAAATCTCATAATCGTAGTGAGCGGCAATAGCAAGCATTATTCTGATTGATTTGGATATAGCCACAGGAGAGAAAGTTTCGTCATAATCAATTCCTTGCTTCTGACGATATCCTTTCGCTACTAACCTAGCTTTGTAGGTGCTAACCTTTCCATCCATGTCAGTCTTCTTTTTGAAGATCCACCTGCACCCAATGGATTTTATCCCTTTGGGTGGATCAACCAAAGTCCACACTTGGTTGGTGTACATGGAATTCATCTCAGAATCCATGGCTTTAAGCCATGCTTTAGAATCTGGACTGTTAAGAGCCTCTTCGTAGTTTTCGGGTTCGTCGTCTAACACGGGAACCACATCATCATCTCCCACTAGAAAACCATATCTAATAGGGAGTTCACGAACTCTTTGTGATCTATGAAGGGGTGGCACTTGAGTCTCATCTAATGGGACTGCATCGGGTTCCTCAACCGCTTCTGTTGTTTCAGTTGGTGTTTCTTGTTCATGAACTTCATCAAGTTCAATCATGCTTCCGTTTTCTATATCTTCGAGAAACTCTTTCTCTAAGAAGGCCGCGTGCTTGGATACTATTACTTTCTGATTATCTGGATGATAGAAGTAATACCCCACAGTTTCCTTAGGGTATCCAATGAAGAAACACTTATCAGCTTTTGAATCTAGTTTGTCTGACGCTATGCGTTTGACAAATGCTGAACAACCCCATACTCTCATGAATGAGAACAAGGGTTTCCAACCAACGATCAATTCATATGGTGTGGAACTAGCGGATTTAGTTGATACTCGATTTAGGGTGAAGAGGGCGGTTTCTAAGACATAGCCCTAGAATGTCTTTGAAAGTAATGCTATGCTCATCATGGATCGTACCATATCTAGTAGGGTACGGTTCCTCCTCTCGGATACACCATTGTGTTGTGGTGTATAGGGAGGTGTCCATTGTGATCATATCCCACATTCAGTTAGATAATTCAGAAAATCATCTGAAAGATATTCGCCACCTCGATCGGATCGAAGTGTCTTTATTTTCTTTCCTAATTGATTTTCTACTTCATTCTTGAAGTATTTGAATTTCTCAAAAGCTTCGGACTTGTGCTTCATCAAGTAGATATAACCATATCGGGTATGGTCGTCTATGAAGCTTATGAAGTATCTGAATCCTCCTCTTGCTTGGACTGACATAGGACCACATACATCTGAATAAATGAGTCCTAGAGTGTCTGATACACGCTCAACTTTATTGCTAAAGGGTGTCTTTGTCATTTTATCTTTTAAACATGCTTCGCATGTTTCCAATGATTCAGGATCAATTGAATTTATAAGCTCACCTTGATGTAGATTAAGCATGCGTCGTTTGTTTATATGGCCTAAATGACAATGCCACAAGTAAGTTGAATTATCTAGCTTATGTCTTTTGGTATCTGTAATATCCGTGTCTAAAATTTTATTTTTCGAAATAGATATTGTGAATTATGTATAAATTTAAATATATTATAGGGTTTAATTTAATGTTTTGAGGGATAAATTAAATTTTTGGATAAGTTTTATAACAAGAAAATTATAAATTAGAAGTATCAAAGTGAATATTTTTCTAATTACATAATATGTTAAGTAGGTTAATTCAATGTTTTTATATAAGATTTTGTAAAAATATGATTAAAACTATTATTTATTTATCATAATATATATATATATATATATATATATATATATATATTTGGTAAGATTATGTAGGACATACGTGTCCTATATCATGTCATAAATAATTTATAATTTGCCAAGTATGTGACATGTGGCTTGATATTAGAAACTTTATCACTAAAATGAGATTATGAAAATATATATATATATATATATATATATATATATATATATATAAGTCATTGACCTGGTGAAGCTATATATAAGAAGGGAGATGAATCTTTCTTGGGTTTTATCAAAAATGTTGAGTAAAAGTAATATAGAGTTCTCATGTAAAGAAAAGACTCGTATGGTCGGGCTAAAGATATAATTAGTCATATGAGCAGCGTGACTCATAATTGTCAACGGAGCATATCGATGAATTTTTGGTAATCGACGATGATATTTCAGTAACTTTATTTTAGACTCAAATTATTTTTTAAATGTTTTAGTTATAATTTTGAGTAAGTTTGATTCCGGTAGTTTCTTCAAATTTTAATAGATTTATGAATAATAATTTAACGTCTATGAATTACAAATAAAATATAAATTTTAGACAATTGTCTTTTAGATTTATCGATGTGAAATTCGGTATTAAGACTTTTAGCCGTGTAACGAGTTTAAATGTATAATCAGAATATAAAATTAGCACAAGAGTTTGGAATACAAAATTAGTACGGATAGACTCGTAGTAGTGTCACGAGTCTAACTGAACTTTCGGTCGTAATTAACGATATCAGTTTAGTTTACATGTTACCATTTCGGTGATAAACGAGAATAGTCCGATAAAAGTGTTTGGTGTAAAATTTAGTTTTATATTATTTGATTAATATTTAAGTGACTTTAAATTGTCGAGCTAAAAGTTATAAATTAGAAGGATTAATATCGATATTTGTTAGAATACAAAAGTTAGGTACAATAATTTGAATATGAAGTTAGGACAAATATACTCTTAATAGTTTAACGTGGTTTAATAAGTTCTAATTAACTATTCAGTTTAGATTTTGGATTTTGATTCAGTGACCTAAAATAGTCCGGTAAAAATATGCAACTTTTAACAATACTAAATTTTATTGATATAATATTTTGAGCTATTTAATTCTTGGAGTTCGATTAAATTATGAATCGATGATTTTATATGAATTTTTAGATAATTTTAGTTATATTAAAAGATTATTTGATTTTAATGATTGTGATTATTTTTGCGAAATGATTTTTTGGTTATGGAATAAATTGGAAGTTCGATTGTGAAAAGAGATTTGAGTATATTAGGATTTATGATTTTTATATCCATCTAGAGTAATCCGGAAGGGTGTTTTGATATTTGAAGACCATGTTCAGTGAGGAACATGGCCTGTGTACACAGTGTAAAGACCTAGTCGGGTATTGGCAGCGAAGTGTGGGGTAAGACCAATACATGATTAGACAAGGTTACAGAGACGTCTCAACTATGTGATTCTTGATATGTGTGGTTATGAGTTGATTTTGATATATGGTTTTACGTTTGATTAATTACGAGTTTACTTGATTACGGATTTGATTTCATAAAATGTTTAATTGATTACGAATTTGGTTTGATGAAACATTTGACTGGTTACGAGTTGTTTTTATAAAATGCCGATATAACGATATCGATAATTATCTGTGATTTGATTTGATAACGTGATTTTAAGGCTTTTAAGTTTAAGTTTTATATTGTCGAATCGATAAAGTATTCGCGTATATTAAATAAATAATAAATAAATTTTAGACGGTCTGAATAAGCGTTATTGGTCTATTCCGAAAATAAGTTAAGTTATTAGGAAATTAAATTTAGTTTTTAACATGTTAAAATTGATGAGTCGAAATCGTAGATCGGGATACTAAATATATTGAGAATAGTAGTAGCGATAAAACGAAACTATAAAGCAATAAAGTGAAGTCTATTGATTGTATTAACGTGTCATTAAGTTGACAGAACTGCCAAAAATGGGTAGAACTACATGGTTTTGATTCCCGGTTTAAAGATTAAAAGTGTTCGGGATACATAGGAAGCTTGATAGAATTATCAAGTCCAAGCCAAATAATTAATAAAACTTTAGGTAGTTCAAATAAATTTTTATCTATTAGAAAATCGGTTCGGCTTTCAGGCTGTTAAGCGTTCGGTATCTTATTTTCCGTTCATACCCGATGCCATTTGGGGTCGGGGGTGACAGTATCAATTGCGAAAACAGAAATTTTGTCATCTAACACATAAATCCCATTTTGTGATATTCCTGAAAAATAGAAAATCGAATCTCTATAAAAATCGCAATGTTTGTCTTTTATTGAAATATGAAAACCGTCGTCAACAAGACGGCTAATAGAAATAATGTTACGAGACATTTGAGGAACGTACAAACAGTTCCTTAATTCTATTACAAGCCCAGAGGGCAAATTTAAAACATAATCTCCAATGGCGAGGGCGGCAACTCTTGCTCCACTTCCTACTCGCAAGTTTATGCTTCCTTTCTTCAACTCCCTAGTCTGATTTAGTTCCTGCATATTTGTACAAATATGAGATCCGCATCCGGTATCAAGTACCCAAGATTCAGACTGTCAAATTGTATTTATTTCAATATAAAACATACCAGATGTTGAAGCACTGTCTTTTCCCTTCTTGAGGGAGGCTGGGTACTCCTTGCAGTTCCTTCTCCAATGCCCGTCTTTACCACAGAAGTGGCACTCTCCTTTGGGCTTCTTCACATCCTTTCCCTTAGCTCTAGTGGGCATGGCTCCCTTGCCTTTCTTGGGATATTTAGGATTGGGAAAATTCCCCTTCCTCTTCTTTGATCCCTCTATGACAAGAGCCGGTATTGCCTTGTCTTTCTTCATATTGGGCTCAACTGACATGAGCATATTTGCAAGCTCTTCAAGAGAGGTTTGCAAGTCATTCATCTGGTAGTTCATGATGAACTGTGAATAACTCTCTGGGAGGGATTGAAGAATTAAGTTTATGCTTAGTTCGTTATCCATCGCGAATCCAATACTAGAAAGTTTGGTAATATAGCCAATCATCTTGACACAATGTGTCATTACAGATGTGCCCTCTTGCATCCTGCAACGATATAGCAACTTGGATATCTCGTAGCGTTCGCACCTAGTCTGTTTCCCAAACAGCTCTTTAAGGTGCATGATGATGGAATAGGCATCCATTTCCTCATGTTGCCTTTGTAATTCCGGTGTCATCGATGCAAGTATGATGCATCCCGCATGATCGTCATCAGCTTTGTGCTTCTGGTAAGCATCAATTTCTTCGATGGGAGCATCATCAGTAGGGATAGGGGGTATCGATGTATCAAGTACATACCCTATCTTATCGAACTTCAAAACAATTTTGAGGTTACGAAACCAGTCGGTGAAGTTTGAACCGTTCAACTTGTTATCGGTAAGAATGTTTTGCAGATTAGTTTTAGTCATGATTTTAAGAGTGTTTAATTAAACCTGAGAGTGAGAAAGAGTAAACGTATGTCATTCATTTGCTTTAAAGTATATCAATCTAAAATTATAGGCCTTTTAGTTTATTTTAGATTGCTACCACTATTTTGCCAAATTAATAGCCCTCCATATTAATTCGAAGAATTTCACAAATCCTTTAGTTAGCTAGGATCCTAACTCCTGAGATTTCGAATTGAGTTTGCTCAATACGCTAGTCTCTTTCGTTAGGTAGATTCATGTAATCAATCACATCTTTAATGTGATTCCTAGGTTATTGGGTTACTAACCACGTTAGTAATTAATATGCCATTCACATTAATCCCAAACATATTGCCCATTAGTTTATGACAACATGAGTTTGCTCATCCAATTATCATAATCTAATTTAAGTAGTACCCCATATTCATGAAAAGTGATTTTCGATAATTCAGGTGTTACCGTATGACCCCGAGCTTGAGTTTGCTCAACAACCCAAAGGCCCCCAGTACTGCCGGCTGAATTATAATATTAGGGAGGGGCAACCAATTTTAATAACTTGCTTATCTACTTAACTTTTAATGAGGGATTTTATTTTAGGTCTCATAATTTAACTTAGTCTTGATTTGCTTCAGCATACATCAGACACATACATTAGCGTTATGGACATATCATCTAAATTATTCCGTCGAGCTAGAGACGAAATAAAAGGCTAAACCTAAGGAAATACTAACTATTACATATTTCTCTTTAGGTCCTCCATCTTCTCCATGGCGCCTTGAAATTATATATTAATTTCTATACTACTAAAGAAAACTTCAATTAAATTGAAGGGAATTAGATGAGAGGAGAAATTACAATAGATAGTAGAAAGGCAGGACTCACAGGCCCTATTTCAAAAATACCAATAGACTAAAAGAGGGCTCAAATATGTCCATAACTCCAAAAATGCATAGACTCAATTAAATAAATTTAATTGGTTGATTACATAAATACTTTATGTAATATTTAGGTTAATCACATTAATACATCAAATTAACTTTCATCCAATTTTACTTCTAACAGTTTCGTATCTTCTATATTAACCTTTTAGATTAATACAACTATACAAAACTTTAATTATGCACGTCCCAATTATTTTGATTTTCATTCATTTAATACTTTTGATTTACAAATAGGTAAAACAAACTTTTAAATAAATTTTCATTCGATAATCAAAACAGAAAACTATTAATTTCTGAAACATATATATATATATATATATATATATATATATATATTTAAAACTAATTTGAAACGATTTAAAATTAAGTGGTCTCGGGCCGGGCCCGAGGTTGGGATGCTGCCGTTTGGCAGCATCCCTAGGCGTCTGATCCGCCGCTGCCTTGCGGTAGTGGCATCCAGGCGCAGCGCGCGGTTGCTGCCGCGCGGCAGCAACCGCGCGACAGCAGTCGGGTCGCGCCGAGCTGCTGTCATATTTTTTTTTATAATATATAATTATGAATACAGATATATATCAGTTTTAAAACGATTTTCAGAAAATAAGAAAAACTATTATAGATTTTCCGTTTTATCTTTAGAATGAATAAAACTGATTTTATGAATCTAACCATAAAACTAATGGATTTTGTTATAATGATTATCAACCAAAATTATTAGGAACATGTGCATAATTTATTTTAATTAACAATTAATTAAAACTTATTTATCTTTAGAACTAATTAATCAAAACAGTTTTGTTAATTAACCTAACTATAAATATTTATTCAACCTGATTGAAAAACTTCTAAATTTTCATATATGAAATAACGGATTTAACGCAGGCTCTGATACCACTTGAAGGAAAATAGGCTAACGTATAGCAGCGGAAATATAAAAATTTTAACCTATTTCCATTAACCCCAAGATCCGTTAATCGTTATTTCATATAAATAGGGATAAAAGAAATACATTTCAGAAGTTCTAGCTACCGTTGCAAACGAAGTACCCACAACTCTTACTTCGAGTTCCCGAGCACAAAACAAAATAATGGAAGATCAAGTTAGAATCAACCGTTTATAACAACCAAAGTAGATTGTCTCTAATTAATCAACACAAGATCAATGATAAAGAGAAAGACATGAAAATCAATTGAATGGAAGGAAGCGGTGGAAAATCTCGTCCTCGAGCAAGGGGTCGAAATTCTCTCTCTTGATTGCTTAGGGTGGATTTCGAAAATCCCTGTATAGGGGTATTTATAATCTCTTGTATCTAATCCTTAGTTAGATAGAATTAGGTTATTGAATACGAATTTAATTCGGAATAGAATTCTTAATTATTATCCATTAATATATCTAAATATAAAGATAATAATAATAACCTTATTGGATAATAATAGGAGTAATATAATCTAATTAAAACTCCTAATTTATTTATCATTTAATTAATTTAATTCATAATCCTAATCTAATTAGGATTTGATAAAATCAAATTAATTATTTATGTATCTAATATACATAAAAATCACCCCCCCCCCTTAATAATTGGGCCTTATTGGGCTCAGTTGGGCTTCCGTCAATTAATTAACATCTGTCTCTCTTTTGGGTTCCAAGTCTTATGTGTGACCCATTAGGTTCTTATTACTTCTAGCCATATGCAACTATTAAATTAATTTTCAAAGAATTATATTTAATCTTTGCATAACGGAATGATGTACAAAGTATGTGATTAGCAAGTCCGTAATCATTCCCCCAGAGCTATAAGAAGACAGGTTGATTCTGTCGTTGACCTTTCCGTATTAGTTACGGTATAATTCGATCCTTTATCAACTACGTCCTTCAACTGAATCTTATGACTATGGATAATGTCAAGTCACATATAGTGAGACGTTCGTTTTACTTGTACAGGCCGAGTCAACTCCAATTAGATAGGTTAAGAGAAATCTGCATTTCAATCTTAAGCTATCACCTTGCAAGGATTTAGAGTCGAGTCTTCCACAAGCGATCCATGGACATATCTCCCATTTATTGGGAGTGATAAATGCTCAATCCAATGTATAACAATCCCACAATTACTTCCTGTGATATCCAACGTCTGCTGTTCACACCCTAGAGTCATCTCTGTTAAAGATCGTGTTACAACAGGATCAAAGCGTCACATTCCGTAATCCAGAATTACCAATTAACATTCCTTTGAGTCTGAAGATTATTTATACCTATTAATACCAATGAGATGAACAGGTGACAAGGATGAATCTACCCATCCTGTTATCTCAAGTCGGGTCCCCAATCCTAATGGACTTCTTTTCATTGGATCCATGTAACTGTCCAGATATCTGTATATATGAAGCTTGTGAGATCAGCTTTCTGTCGGGACAGAAGACATTGTTACATGCAAGTCTCAACAGTGATATGCCAATCCTGAACATATTACTTGACTTGGGGTGGTTTTAAGTTTATTAGTTTATCATAAAGTTTCGTCTCACTTCATGCTTGTATGAACACTTTATAATCACTTTAAACAAACTTATGGATTTCGTTTTATTAGACTTTATTTAGTTCTTAAAAGGGATTGCCTTTATATAGTTATAAAACATATATCTCATTAAAACAAATGATATAAAGAACATTTCATTTACATTAAGTTTGTATCCTTGAACAATTGTCTTATAGGAAACTAAACCCCAACACTTACCCCTCTTAATATTTCACTATACCCTGCAAAAACCTCTTGGAATTCAATGAGGGTTTGTACAATTGCCTCTTTGATCTCTGACTGTAGCCCTCTCACAATTTTTACCCTTTTGCCTGCTGAAATAAGACACATCTCCGTATCTCCTAGGGCTGCAGTGTTCATATCTTGCTCATCCTTTTCTTCTTCATTTTCTTACGGGCGTATGGTTAGGGACGCCATGTATGTTTCTTGAGCTATTTTTTGGCTCCCCTTGATCATTACCCCACCTTTAGAAATTCGCACATATATAGTTAAAGGGCGTACCGAGATTAAAGTAGCCGCCTCAGAAAGAAAAGGTCTTCCTAAGATGGCGTTATACGCCAACCGACCATCTAGGATGGTAAACTCCTGTTCTCCCTTCCAAGTTTGATATTCATCCGTGATTTCGCATTCCAGCATCACTTGCCCTTTAGTTTGGATTGTATGTCCAGTTACCCCTAAAATGTCCACGATGGTAGCTTCCACATGCATAGGATCTATTTTCAATTTGGCGAATGCATTTCTTGTAATCATATTACACAAACTCCCAGTATCAATCATGACTCGTTTCATATCCCATCCTTCGATGGTCATCATGATTACCAAAGCATCGGTATGGGGGCCATTCGCCGAGCCAATTTCTACAAAAGGTCTATTAAGATCCGCCTTATCCAAAGAACACGTTCTTGCCTTTTTAGTAAGCGGTTGATACCCTAGTCCGCCTGCAATAACATTAATTACTCCCTTACCTTTAGTTCTGGAACCCTCCTTTTCTTTTCCTTCATTTTGTTCATTTTGGACGAATCTATCAAGCACACCACGCTCGATTAATTTCGTGATTTCTTTATCCAACGCAAAACACCGGTTAGTGTCATGGCCTTACCTTCTATGAAACCTGCAATATGCCTTTGCATTTTTTTCCCATTGGGATGTGTTCTCCTCTTTTTAGATCGGGGTACGTGATGTCCCGTTTGAATCTTCTCTTCTCTAACCATAATATAACTTCATTTTTGGGGATATTAAGTGGCATAAAGTTCGGGCCACTTTTGGAGGGTCGCTTTCCTCTTTGATCCGCCCATCTGCTACCCGCCCACTTGTTATCCCTTCCGCGAGATCTGCCATGATCCCTTCTTTCTGGTGATTTAGTGATTGACGATTCGTTAGCTCGGTTGATATCGTCAATTTCCATGAACTGCTGGGGTTTAGTGTCCTATAGACAATTGTTCCAGGATATAAGCCTAATGTAAATGAATTGTTCTTTATATCATTTGTTTTAATAAGATATGGTTTCATAACTGTATAAAGGCAACCTCCTTTAAAGAACTAAATAAGTCTAATAAAAGGAAATCCCTGAGTTTATTTAAAGTAATTATGAAGTGTTCATATAAGCATGAAGTGAGACCAAACATTATAATAAACTAATAAACTTAAAGCAACCCCAAGTCAAGTGATATGTTTTGAACAGAGATTGACATAACACTGTCGAGACTTGCATGTAACAATGTTTTCTGTCGAGACAGAGAGCTGATCTCACAAGCTTCAGATATGCAGATATCTGGACAGTTACATGGATCCAATGAATGGAGTTCCTTAGGATTGGGGACCCGACTTGAGATAACAGGATGGGTAGATTTATCCTTGTCACCTATTCATCTCATTGGTATTAATAGGTATAAGTAATCCTAAGACTCAAAGGAATGTTAATTAGTGATTCTGGATTATGGAATGTGATACTTTGATCCTGTTGTAATACGATCCATAATAGGGATGACTCTAGGGTGTGTACGGCAGACGTTGGGTATCACAGGAAGTAATTGCAGGATAGTTATACATTAGATTGAGCATTTGTCACTCCTGATAAATGGGAGATACGTTCAAGGATCGCTTGTGGAAGACTTAACTTTAAATCCTTGCAAGGTGATAGCTTAAGACTTGAAATGCAGATTTCACTTAACCTATCTAATTGGAGTTAACTCGGCCTGTACAAGTAAAACGAACGTCTCGCTATATGTGACTTGACATTGCCCATAGTCATATGATTCAGTTCAAGGATGTAGTTGACAAAGGATCGAATTGTACTGTAACTAATACCGAAAGGTCAACGACAGAAGAAACCTGTCTTCTTATAGCTCTGGGGGAATGTTTCGGATCTGCCAATCACATTTCGTGTACTCATTCCATTATGCAAAGATTAAATATAATTCTGAGAAAATTGATTTAATAGTTGCATATGGCTAGAAGCAATAAGAACTTAATGGGTCACACATAAAACTTGGAACCCAAAAGAGAAACAAATGTTAATTAATTGACGGAAGCCCAACTGAGTCCACTAAGGCCCAATAGTATAGGGGAGCGATTTATGTATAGTAAATACATAAAGAAATTAATTTAATTTAAACAATTATAATTAGATTATGATTATGAATTAACTTAATTATGGGATAAATAAGTTAGGGGGTTTAATGAGATTAAATTGCTCCTATTATTATCCAATCAATAGGTTATTATTATCTTTGTAATTAAATATAATTATAGATAATAACAATAAGTTTTATTCCGAATTAAATTCTTATTCAGCAACCTAATTCTATCTGATCAGGGTTTAGATGGAAGAGAATATATATGCCCCCTGAAATTAGAATTTCGGCCATCACAAGCATCCCGGGAGAGAGAAAATTCGGCCCCCTACCGTAGTGGATCGATTCTTCACCGCTTGCTTCCGTTCAATTGATTTTTCATCTCTTTCTCTTAATCATTGATCTTGTGTTGATTTATTAGAGGCAATCTACTTTGGTTGCTTTCATACAGTTGAGTTCTAATCATCTTTTGAATTGTGTTTTTGTTTTGTGCTCGGGAACTCGGAGTAAGAGTTGTGGGCACTATGATTGCAACAGTAGATAGAACTTCAAAAGGTATTTCCTTCTACCCCTCTTTATATGAAATAACAGTTAACGGATCTTGGTTAAAGGAAATAGGTTAAAAAAATTATATTTCCGCTGCCAAATGTTTGCCTATTTTCCTTCATGAACCTCTTACAACGTTCCACCAATTCCATCATTGTTTTTGGTTTATGAATAACCAATTTCTCCTGCAATCGTTTACACCTTGTGTTTTTAATTATAGCTTCAACCGCTGTATTAACGTCAACATTTGTTATGTCAATGCACAACTTATTAAATCAGTTGATATATGTTCTTAGGGGTTCGCCTTCCATATGCTTAAGATCGTATACTGTTCTACTAGACACCATAGAAGGGATGCTACCTACAAATTTCACACAAAATTCCCTGCTCAATTGCTCCCAGCTGATCTACTTAGCGTTGTAGAGAACATCCTATAGCGAATTCCTTCATTCGCCCTATATATGTCCATCAGCTCTCTATATTTTCTCGTATGTGCCTCGGGATTGTCTTCGCTTTTATACTGCGACAAATTTGATGATTTGAAACCTCCATCGGTTTTGAATCCCATAATATGGGCAGTGAAAGGCGAATGCCTGTTGACCTGATGGGCGTATTGTTCTTCATTCTGGTTCTGCTTTCGTGATTCCTCTTGGAACCGTGCCTCTACCGTTGCAGTGAATCGTTGTGGAGAAACAGATTCCCCATTCCTTGCCTGGTTAGCATTTTCCCGTGGTCCTGGCGAACGTTTATGATGGGATCTCGATCGTTCTTGTGGGCCAGAATTGTTTGGCACCATATTGGCTTGTATAGCATTAGTGGCTTCTCCCTGGGGTTGTTGTTCCGTGAACACCCTTTTAGCCCGATCTATTACATCGTTTCAATTGAGAATCTTCCGTGCTCATTCAACTGATTCATTGCCTAACTCTCGACGGACTGATTCCACCATTTGATCGAAAAAAGATTCTAGAGACCACTCATGTGAAGGTTGAACCACGCCATCAAGATGTGGTATGGTTTGTTCAGGAGGACTGACATGGTTGTCGTCGTTAGCCGGTGTACCTCCCATGTTTACTGCAGTGGAGATATTTCCAGTGGAAATATTGAGATTATTTAAAGACATGTTTGAATGTTTGTTGTGTAACCCTATTACTATTAAGATTCCACACTCACCGCACCAATCGATATTACGTAGATTTATCAACACCATATAGCGTCCCTGAGAGGCGCCGTTGTGTTCGGCTGGGGGCACTCCGATGTTAAAATCAGTAATGTTCTTGAAAGAATAAACTGTAATCACAAGTAGGGTTTTTGGAAAGTGTGTACCTCTTGACATCGTACTATAGGGTATTTATATAGTTTTGAGTGATAACCGTAATAACCCACTTTTGATGTCTTTAATGAAAAGTAATACATTTTTAATGTATTTTAACTCTGACTCTAACCTCTGAGCTTTCAAAGTTTTTAAGTTATCATTAATGCTTATTTAATGATAGTGAGTTCGCCATATATCAGCTTAGTTCCTTATCCTGGCGGGTCGTTACGTGGGGCGGATCCCGTATCCTTCTTCTTAGCGGATCTCGGGATGACCCACGGTGCGCCACCATATTTCCAGTTGTATGCCATATATACTAAGGAGGCGGATCCCATCTTGTCATTTCTCCTTTTGGGTCCTTCCCTTGGAATATTTTTAACCTGATCCTTCATATTTTATGGCGGATGTTATCAAGTTATTAGAGAGAAGCAAGGAGTCTGATTGCAAAGAGAAGCAAGAAATGAGCTTGTAACAAATGCAGACTTAGTTAAGGACTTCCAATCATTCCCATTAAATTCATTCATTTATTCTGTACAAATTCATTTAAATTTTGATTTAAATGAACTCTCATTTTTTATCTCCATAATCAAAACGTGTTTCGAGCAATATCATACTAAGGTAAAATTACCCTTTTAATTTATACGACTTAAAAAAATGCATATGTTTTAAATGGTGAAGTATAATATTAAAGGTTACACTATGCCAAAACCCTCTTCAGACGGAGCTCGCTGCCATCTATTGCACCTTCAGACGACAGTCAGGTTCTGTCATGTTTCGTCATCACACATGACATTAGCCTATTTGCTTAATGTCATCTTACCCTTGTTACGATGCAGCTTATTTATTACTGTCATCGCCTTTAATGTCATCACATGATATTCTAATAATTAAAACCGTCAGGTTAGCGTGTAGGAAATTGGCTTATTGAATCTGAGATGACAGTTCGTATAATAATTTCTGCCGCTATAGTCTGTTTAGATGGCATAGGTCTTAATCAATAATGTCAAAGGATTTTTTTTCAGATGATAGATACGTTTATTTTAATGTCTTTTTATTGCTGTTTAGATGACATTTTTAAATATGAAAATGTCACTTTTTGCCTTCTTCTTTGTTTGAATTTCTGGTTTTTAGACCTGAATACTAAAATATGAAGATGAAATTCTGTATATCAATGGATTTAATTTTATTGGAGACCAATACTCATAATATGTTTACATTTGTGCCTATAACGTTAATCCATATATTGAATAACCAATACATTTCTGAATTAAAACACAAACAAATAACCAATAAATCTTCCATAACGTCAATCCATATCTTGGAGTAATAATTAGGCCTATAATTGATAGGGCGTAGCGCCTAGGTAGAGCTTCTTATGAAGATGAAAAGTGTATTATGATAAGTGCGTTACGACTATGGATGTGATCTTCCTAAATGCTCTAACTCTACTAGACACCACTACTTTGGGGCAAGTGTACCCCATCGTATCAAGTAATAATCTGGTTAAGACTGGGTATCGAATCCACAGGATTTATAACTACAAGTATTAAACGACTCGGTTTTATATGTTATCTAAGCGGTGAATACTTTGAGTTGATTCGGGGAACAACTACAAACTACTCCTAACTACGGGTGAGACAAATTTATATAACAAAACTCTACGAAATGATATGGAAGGCGATAAGTTATAAATATGACAAACAATGACTCTCAATATATAAACGGTTAATGATTTACTCTTGCAATGACGACTACGTGTAGTTTGACCGACCCGTGAAGTACTTAGACTACGTGGTTCCTAATCAAGGCGTGTCTAATGCTTGGGACCAGAAATTAGGGCCTGTAAGTTTCGTGGTTTGTCAATTCCTGCGGTTTCCGGAGCGTCACTTCTGGTAAGGCAACACCTATATGAATCCCTAAAGATAGCCCAAATGGCGTCAGAAATCGCGTTCTCCTACACAATAATCAATTACGAGTATCAAAACAAGTAGCAAACATCAACACAAATATAGAGAAAGAGATTATGAATCATAAATTATAAATATGGAGAATGTAAATATGAAATACAACCAAGCCTAGTACATAGGAAGAGTACAAGCTAATTAGCAAGTGAAAAGGGAAGAATCCACCCTCGGAACTAGCTAACCGGACTCAAGGCCGTCTCTTAGGACTTGGAGGTGGAGCTTTCGAGCTTGGTGAGCGGGGATGGAATGGAACTTTGATGGAATGCTGGAATCAACGAACAAGCTCTCAAGGTGATAGAGTTTAGCTATATAAAGCCTAAAAATCTAAAACTATGAAACAAGAGCTTAAACTATAGTAACAATTATATATCAAAAGCTTCTTAAGAGATCAAGAAGTATCTAAATGAGTGCTAGTCACTCTTATTTATACATATCAAGCTAGGGTAGAATTGTAATTTCATAAGACACAAGCATGGAGAACATGATTTTCTGCAGATTTCCCATGACACGCCTCACGTATGGTGGAGTACGCCCTGTGTATTTGCCCATTCCGTCAGAAATCTCCTGCATCTGGACCAAATCCAGATATTGTTGTCTCAACCACGCCTCCCGTAGACTGGGGTGCGCCTCGCGTGGTTGAGTTTCTGAGATTTTATTGCTTGAATTGGGTCCTTTACGCCACGCATAGCTGAAGCACGCCTCGCCTAAATAAGTCTCTGAGCTTTTTTGGGACGAAGAATTTCCTCACACGCCTCGCGTGTAAGGTGGGACGCCCCGTGTAGGAGAGTTGACTCTAAGAGACCATACAGTCTGACTTTCAGGATTAGGCTTATCATTTCTGACACATGTCCCACGCCTCGCGTGGTGGTTAATACGCCCCGCGTATTGGTGAATAGATCCCACGTGGTGCCTGTGGATTGAACAATTATTTCTGACCAAGTGTTCCACGCCCCGCGTGAAGGGTGATACGCCCCGCGTATGTCAAAGGATTTTTGCTCCTTGCTCGTACCTGAAATACAATTCTCGAGAGCCGAGTTAGCTTGACGTTTTATTTACTAAATTCAACTGAAATGAAGGAAATTAACCGAAAGCACGAATTTTATTTTTATTTCATTATTTTATTAAAACACTTTATTTTTGTAATTAAACTTATTTATTTAGTCCCAAATTAGACCGTAAATCACGCTAAAAGATAGGGATGAAACGTCCCTATCAAACCTCCTCGGACTTTAAAGTTTTACTTGTCCTCAAATAAAAGAAATCGAAAGACAAGGGATTGAGATAATTAAGAAACAAACCGTCGGTTGGTTTTACCAAGTGCGTGATTCCAAAGTTACCGTTTTATGGAAAGTTTTTGGTAAGTACCTACGCAAGCAATTGAGTATAAAAACTTGTTTGAGACCTCCATGATTAAATTTAATAGGCAATATCAACAGGGGTCGAGTATCTTTTGAGAACCCAATTGTACCTCACCAAGGGATTTCGCTCTTACGCTCAAATTTTGGTGGGTCGGTGTTTTTGCACTCTTCTTTGCACTTTCTCGAGGTCAGTGATAGGGGTATTTTCCCCTTATCTTTTAGCGTGATTTACGAGTTAATTTTAGAAGAAATAAATAAGTTTGATTACAAAAATACAGTGTTTTAATAAAATAACGAAATAAAAATAAATTTCATGCTTTCAGTTAATTTCCCTTGTTTTTTAATTTAGGAAATAAAAACGTCAAGCTAACTCGGCTCTCGAGATTTGTATTTCAGGTACGAGTAAGGAGTGAAAACTCACTCAATACGCGAGGCGCCTCATTACCTACGTGGGGCGTGAAACATGAAGTCAGAAATAATTGCCCTATCCACAAGCACCATGTGGAATCTAGTCAGCATACGTGAGGCGTATGCCAACCTACGCGAGGCGTATGACACATGTCAGAAATGATTTGCCTAATCCTGAAAGTCAGATTGCATGGTCTCTCGGAGTCAACTATCAATACGTGGGATGTATCACCTTACACGCGGGGCGTGTAAGGAAGTTCCTCAATGCAAAAAGATCAGAGACTCAAACACGCGGGGCGTGCTTCAGCTACGCACGGCGTAAAAGGCTCAATTCAAGCAATAAAATCTTAGAGACTCAAACACGAGAGGCGTATCCCAATCTACGCGGGGCGTGTTTGAGACAACAAAATCTGGAATTTGTCCACATGCAGGAGATTTCTGACGGAATAGGCACACACACAGGGCGTACATCACCATACGCGGGGCGTATTATGGGATTTCTGCACAAAATTATGTTCCTCCATGCTTGCACCTTGTGGAATTACAATCTTGCCCCTAGCTTGATCTATAAATAAGAGTGACTAGCACTCATTTAAACACCTTAGACCATACATATTAGACACCTTACATCTTGTAATTCTTGTCATTTGTAGTTTTAGATTTTGTTTTTAGGCTTTATATAGCCAAACTCTTCCATCTTGAGAGCTTGTTCGTAGATTTCGGCATTCCATCAAAGTCCCGCTCCATTTCCGTGCACCAAGCTTGAAAGCTCCACCATCCAAGTCCTAAGAGACGACTTTTTGGTCTGGTTAGCTAGCTCCGAGGGTGGATTCTTCCCTTTTACTTGCTAATTAGCTTGAACTCATCCTATGTACTAGGCTTGGTTGTAATTCATATTTACATTCTCCATATTTATAATTTATGATTCATAATCTTCTTTTCTATATATGTGTTGATGTTTGTTACTTGTTTTGACATTCATAATTGATTATTGTGTAGTAGAACGCGATTTCCGACGCCATTCGGGCTATCTTTAGGGATTCATATAAGTGTTGCCTTACCGGAAGTGACAAACTGGAAACCGTAGGAATTGACAAGCCACGGAACTTACGGGCCCTAATTTCTGGTCCCAAGCTTTAGACACGCCTTGACTAGGAACCACATAGTCTAAGTACTTCACGGGTCGGTTACACTACACGTAGTTGTCTTTGCAAGAGCAAACCATCAACCGTATAAACATTAAAAGTCGTTATTTGTCATAGTTATAACTTATCGCACACACATCATTTCATAGAGTTTCACTATATAAATTCGCCTCACTCGTAGTTAGGAGTAGTTTGTAGTTGGTCCCCATATCAACCTCAAAGTATTCACCGCTTAAATAATGTATAAAACCGAGTCGTTAATACTTGCAGTTATAAATCCCGTGGATTCGATACCCGGTCTTAACCGGATTATTACTTGATACGACGGGGTACACTTGCCCCTAAGTAGTGGCGTCTAGAAGAGTTAGAGCATTTAAAAGATCACATCCATATTCGTAGCACAATCATCGTAATACACATTTCATCGTAGAAAAGCTCACACCAGATAACACACATCAGTCACTTTGAATTTGCATTTTTATCCGGGTTTTTTCTCCTAAGTTATGGTTAGGCAATATTAAAAATAAACCCAGAGGGGGGTTGTAATGTGGGTGGCTCTTTAGTGGTTAACTTTTAGGAACTCGAGTTTAAATACCATTTTAATGATCGCACCATACTTTTGTTTTGGCCTTAGCAAGTTTTGCAAACTATACTTCAAAATTGCTCGGGTGGAGCTTGAGAATGCCTTTTTCTTCTTATTGAGTCTTTTGTTTCGTAAGTGGCACAAAAACGATTTTGAAAGCTTTATGGTGCTCAATTGTTAAGGCCTTGGTTTATTTCGGGTAATTTTGGTGCGATTTGATTTTGGTATTTAAGCACGAGGAAAAAGGGTTAACTGTTAAAAGGGTATTAGCAAAGAAGTGGTTAATAGGCTCGAGGGGGTTTCCTAAAGGTTAATGAAAACAAGAAATATAATTTGAGATAATCATTAGCCTAAGTGGGTTTGTTTTATCATCTATTGCCATTTTTACCAAAATAAGTGTACTTAACCCGGTATTAGATGCAAATTCTATGAATCGAGTGAAGTCAAAGCTCTCGAAAAGTTGTGAAAGAAAATAGAGTTCTCGTACGAACTCCTTTAGGCTCAAAATTACCTCACAAGAATTCAGGTTTAAAATATGTACTTTCAAGTTCTCGCGTCAAATTTTCAACTTTCCCGTTTTTATTGCCTTTTTAAATTTCATTATGGAGATGACCTGTGGGTTAGGACTCAATACTTTTGTTTAGTATGAATCTAGGCTTTGCATAAATTCTATAACTTCAGAATCAAGACTAAAATTTCTTACTTAAACTAATCCTTTGTGTTCCGACGCTTTTATTTTTAACGACAAATAACGGAACTTTTAATCAATTTCCGAGGGAGGTAGCATGTCGGAACAATTTAAGAGTCAATAAATTTGTTTAATTATTTTGTAAGTTATTTGATTTTTATTTTTGTTTTTGTTAGTGCAAAACAAACGGTAAGTGCGGGGTTGCCCGACCCTCCGCGTGGTTTAAAATGACGTCTATTCCAAGGACGTCACAAAAGAAAAGAAAAACAAAAACAAAAATAAGGATGGAATTTAAAAAGGACCCTTGAAGGTCAGGTCCTACGCGAGGTGTGCCCTGGGGGGGGCCCCGCGTAGGAGGTGCGTTTTAAGTCTATTTTGGCCAGAGATTCAGATACGCGGGGCGCACTTAGAGGGGCGCCTCGTGTGTTCCTATCTCTGAGCCATTTATACAGGAAAAACGGTGGGCACGCGGGGCATAAAATGGAGTACGCCCTGCGTGAATGTTATTAATGGTGCATAAAATAGAGAAAAATAAACATGAAAAGAGAAAATAAACAACACGAAACATAAGGGAAAAGCATAAATGTATTAAAACGAAAAAGGAAGTACAATATAAACACAACACGAGAACAAAAACAACAAAAGAAACAAAACGAACTAAAATAAACACAAAAAGAGAAAACACAAAACAAAGGAAAACATAAAACAAAGAAAGGGAAACTAAGGTTGAGGCGGAGGAGGATTGCCGTGGATGTTGAAATGTGTGAAGAAAGTGTTGGCGAAGGCGTCGAAGCTGGCCCTATCCGCTTGCCTCTGAGCCTCCGAAGCGTCGAAGCGCGAGTCGAAGTGGGCCCGATCACGACGTTGGTTATCCTCCAAAATATCCAACCGGGCATAAAGAGAGTTGAAGTCATGGAGGGGTGGTGGACTGAAATTTAGGCCCATGTTCGAGTCCGAGCCCTCCTCCTCGTTTGAGTGGACCGACCCCGAAGTCTCACCCGGGCCGGAGGTTAAACGCTTGAGTGATTTAAAGGCGTTCTTCTCCAAGGGACGAGGTTTAAGGCTTGGGAGGCGGTCGAGGGCGGCTGCGCCAAGAGCGGAGGTGGCGAAGATGGTGATGAGATGACCCAACCCGATTTTGCCACATTTCCGGGTGGGCATTTGGTGGAGTTGGAGAGCCACGAGGTAGGAGAGGTCGTAAGCGAGCCCGTTGGCACAGCAATAGAGGGCCAAAAGCTCATGTTTGTTGACCTTGGTGGACTCAGACTTCCCTGAGAAGTAGAATGATATGAACCAGTGGAGAAGTTGGAGGATTGGATCGCGGATGCAAGCCGGGCGGAGGTTGGAGATGTCGTAATCATCGAACTCGGTGAGGGAGGTCCAAAAATCACGGGCGGAGACACCCTCGGGCCAATGTGCTATGCCCTCCTCCGCTTGATGTGTGAAATGGTGGCGGAGCCACTATGTGTCAATGGAGAAAGGGTGGTTGTGAAGGCGGAAGTTGAAGAGGGCGGCTCCGGGAACCCTATTAGACTCGAGGGAGGTGTAGAACTCTACGACCAATGAAGAATAAACGTGGTGCCATGCCTGATAGTGATCGAGCCAATTTAGAGCGCGGAGGCGGTCCTCAAAGGCACCTCCAAGGTCGTAACGGTCGAGAGTGCTACGCTCGATGTAGGGAAGTTCCATTATGTGGGCAGCGGATAGTGTTTGGTAGGATTGGGCTTCTTCTTCGGTGAGAAGATGGAAAGGAGCCCGGTATTGGCTGGTGAGTGGCGGTGTTTCCTCCCGTTCGGGTGGTGGTGGTTGTTGGTTTTGGGTGGAACGAGAGGAGCGGGCACGAGTGGCCCGTGGGGGGCGCATGTCGGCGATATGCTTGCGCCTTACCATGGTGGTAATGAAGGATGGATGAAAGAGTGTAGGAAGAGTGTGGGAGGTTAGAGTGAGTTGTGAGGAAGAAGAAGGAGAAAAAGGGGGAGTATATATAGGGGAGGAGTGGGGAATCCAAGTAAAACTCGGATTCCCAGAGGGGTACGCGAGGCATGAAGAGGCCACGCCACTCGTATCCCACCTCATGCGCATTAATTTACGCAAAAATGGCACGGTACGCGGGGCGTGCGGGGGAGCACGTCTCTCGTATCGCACCTCCTGGCCGTAAATTGATGGGAGAAGGGCGAGGACGCGGGGCGTAAATGGGGGTACGCCCCGTGTGGAACGAATAGTTTTCGGTTTTAAGGAGTTTTTCTGAATTTTTATGAGTTTTAATTGTTTATTTAATGTTTTTATTATTTTAATGAACAATTAAGAGGGTGGTTACAAAAATAATGAAGAGGGAAGTTTTGAATTTGAAAAGGTGAAGGGTGATTTGAGGAAAGAAGAGGTGGAGTGGAGAAGTGGGAAAGATTTTTGGGTAAGAGGAGAGAGTGATGGGAAAGGTGGGAGAGGGAAAGGCTGCCATGGGGAGTTGCAATTCGCAACTCCCCAAGGATACGTGAGGTGTGCCCTAGGGCACGTCCCGCGTGTCCAATACGTGGCGTTTATTTGAGAGTGGGTTAATTGCGGAAGGTTACGCGGGGCGTGGTAGGAAGGACGCCCCGCGTAACGTGTCTTTTATTGTGAAAATGGGTCAGACACGCAGATGCGCGGGGCGTACTGGGTTGTACGTCCCGCGTGATTAAGAATTTTTGGATTAAAAATGAGATTTGTTTTTCTTTTGATTTACGAGAAATAAAAAATAAAAATATAACGAAAAATGAAAATAACTAAAAGGAGAAAACTAAAAATAACATAAAAGAGAGAAACGTAAAGATAAATAAAAATAGAAATAAATAACAATAAGTTCAAAAACGGTTATGACACATATAAACAAGTGGTTTGAGAGATTCAAACCGATGCTATGTTTAGAGTCGAAGTAGCTCGACTTTCTCATGCGGCGGCTTACTGCAGGTTGTCCGAGTTGGAACTTGACGGGTCTGAACTTCTACTGTTTAGGAGCGTTATCGCCTGTCCAGAGTCTCTATTTTTGCCCCGCGGGTTCTGCTCGGTGTTTGCCGGGAGGGTTCCTAATGGCCTCTCCTGTTGCTGACGATTCAAGTGGGCTACCAGGCGGCTAAGGTCCATTTTTGGCATCGCCAGTGAAAGGGCTGCCGGCTTGGCAATTCAATCCGTCATGATCTCCACCACAGTGATTGCACATCAGGACCTGTGTGTTGAAACACCTTTCCACATAATTTTGATTTGACAAAATTGTTTAAGTATAATTTAAAATACATATTCTAAACACACTAAGTTTAAATGCCTTGATTTATTCTACTAATGTGTTTGTTCAATGTTGAGTTAAAACTGTTATAAGACACAAGAATTAAAAGGCCCAAGCCTAATATGGAAGCCAAGGCCCAAGTCAAAACAACTCAATACAACTCGGCCCGCGTTTGTCAAAACGTTGCCGTTCTGGACAAAACGCAACTCAGTGAACGAAGGATCTAGAAGACCTTCGGGAACAACTTCAAGATGAAGCTGCTGAGTAGATTCAACAAACGTACAAGACAGCAGGTGGCTAAGGAAAACTTCCAGACAAAGTATTTCCCCTTTGGGTAAAGTTCAGACGACACAGTATGTTGTCCAGTTGACTTTACCATAAAAGGAGAGACAGTCTGCTGAGCTGACCGAGGACAGAAGATACACAATTCTGATTGGCCGAGAGCTTTGAGCAAGTCAGGATGACAACGACAGGAAGCCGTTTCCCTCCAACGGTTATTTCAAAATTCGAAATGACTGATGCCCAGACGTCTCTATAAATAGAGCCATCAGAAGCTTCACTCAATACAGAACTTGATTAAGCAATCACGCTGACCAAATTTCTACACAAGTTCTACAAGCAAAGAAGCAAAGCAAATCTTACACTACAATTCATACATTTGTGTAAGGAGATAGAAAGGACAAAACACTTATCATTTCTAGAGATAGAAAGGAGAGGCTGAGCACTCGGTTATAGTACTCAGCGAGAGATTAGGATTGAGTAGAGGTATAGAGGAAGGTACTCTTGTTATACTCAGTTGCTAAGATTGTAAAGGGTTTGAGGCTCTACCTTTAAAGTGCTCAGTAGAGGATTCGAAATCTCGGAACGTGTTCCGGGGACAGGACGTAGGCTTAGAAGAAGCCGAACCTGGATAAATCTGCTGAGTAAAGTATTTCTTACCTTTAACTCGTTATATATATTGCTTGCTTAAAATAACCAAAAACTGACCAAGTAAAGAGGTCAAGTTGAGTTGTGCGCGTTAAACATCTGAGCTCGGGAATAGACTCTAAGTGCTATCTCCTGACTCAAGCTAAGAAACTGACCTAGTCACCAGTTGACTAAGCCAGTATCTTGTTGTTTACTCAGCGCCGCTGTTAAAACCTTTTTTCTTAGAAAAATAAGTCTGCCCTAATTGCGAAAAAGTTTAAATAGTTCCTAACCCCCCCCCCCCCTTTGGAACTATACTTGCAACCTTATAAGGGACCAACACTGTGCAACTTTGTTAAGGCTCAACCAGGCTATCAAAGCGTCAAGTTTTTTATTCATTTCCACCATGGAAATTTTCGGAGCCTCTTTCTCCACGACGAACGTATGATGTCGCGAAGGTTCGGCAAGCCGATCTTCTTGCCACTGGACGCTTTTCCTTGCGAGCTCGTGAATGAGCTCATATGCTTCACTGGCTGACTTCCTAAACAGGTCTCCACCTGCTGCGGAATCCACAGTGCACGATTAGTAGGTGTTAATCCATGATAAAAAGTGCTTACCAAATCGTGCTTGGGGATGTCGTGGTGCGGGAAGCTTCGGAGCAACTTTCGGAATCTTGCCCAAGCTGCATGAAGGGCTTCGTGTTCGAGCTGCCGAAAGTTAGTGATGTCATTCCTCAACTTGACTGTCTTGGAAGGTGGGAAGTAGTAAGAAAGGAACTCCTTCTCAAGTTCCACCCATGATGTAATCGAACCCGCCTCCAACGAGTGCAACCACTCCAATGCTTGTCCTGTCAAAGAGAAAGGAAACAACTTTAGTCGGACGGCCTCAACCGGTACACCATTTTGCCGAGAAGTTTCGGCACACATAAGAAATTTATCTAAATGCTCGTTAGGGTTTTCATGAGGTTCTCCTCCAAACTGGCCGAGTTGTTGGATGAGTTGGATCATGCTAGTCTTGATTTCGTATGTGTTGGCCGGGATGGTGCGGGCAATGACGCGGCCTCGCGTGGTTGTGGAGCGAGGCCGATCTTAGGGATAAGTGTACCCCGTCGTTATCAAGTAATAAATTTCTGGTTAAGTCCCGGTTATCGTCCACATGATTTATTTCTGCAAGTATCGAGTTACTTGATTTCAGGTGTTATCTAGGCTTAGGGGGTTCTGAGTTGGTTTTGCTAAGTTAATCTACTCCTGGGTTAGATTATACTATTCCTAGCTAAGTTATCTGATTCTAACTAAGTTATTCTACGCCTAATTAAGTTACTCTACCCCTAATTAAGTTAAACTACTCCTACGTGATCTTTTACCAATGCAATTAACCGAAGGAACATGAAGGGATACGATGATAATGAAAATAGATTGTTTAAACAATTGAATTAAAACCTAAGTCACTTGTGTCCGAGGCGATTAACCCGACCTATCCTCCTAAAGTCCCTAGTTCGTGATTCCCTTGTAAGGCCGAAACTAGCTCTAAGGCTCAGTAATTTGGGCTTAATCTTCTATAGGGTCGTCAATCCTATAGGCACTGACTAGGTCAGATTCAGCTCGCAATATGTGCCAACTTAATTTTGGGATTATCGAATGAGTAAAACCAATCAGACAAAGCGTAAGACAAAGATTAAAGCATTAAAACAATTGAATGAACAAGAACTGTAATATATATCAAAGATGGAAAATATTGTCACGAAGTTACAATAAGCCTAGAATTCATAACATGTATCAGAGGCTAGACAGAATGTAAAAGAAGAAAAATCCCTTTCAGGGAACCTATCTACCAATGCAGGTGTCTTTCTAGGACTTAAGGATGGAGCTTGAGCAATCCTCGGTGAACGGAGCTTCGGAGGTGTCTTCAATGGAGGTTTGAAGGATATGGAGGGGGTGGAGTGGATTTCTCAAGAGGAAAAACTAAGAAAATTACAAAGATAAAAGATATCTAAATTACATTGGAAAAACTCTATTTATAGGCGTGGCTCGTCCCTCTTTTTGACCTATTTTCGTGTCCTTATTGGTGTAGGAAGTCGTGGGGTCCATCATGGCTTCATGGGGGCAGAATTGGTCTTTTTGACCAATTCCCGCAGGTTTGCTCGCCGAGCAGGGCTACTCGCGACGAGCAGCGCCCTGCTCGGCGAGCAGGCATCCTGCTCGCCCGAGCAGGCCTCCAGGGGCCTGCTCGGCGAGTAGGCCTCTAGGGGCCTGCTCGGCGAGTAAGCCTCCAGGGGCCTGCTCGGCGAGCAGGCATGGCCTACGGAGGCCCGCTCGTCGAGCATTTTTGCCCGGTATGCCCCCGCGTGCTTGCCAACTACCGTCGATGCCTTTTTCGTCCGAACTTATACCTGCGCACGTACAGAAACTCCAGATAACATTAGTCCAAAGGCTAAATTGATCCGCCAATCGCTTATTTTGAGCAAACGCTTCGTTTGGTGTGACTTTTGACGGACCAATTAGCTTCAAAAGATAACGGAATTATACTATGCATGCTATTTTGGCCGTAATTGCCTAGATTGGTCATAAAACGAGCCTAAACAACGAAAAATAAATAAAACGTTTCCAATTCCTAACTAACTCACACAAAAGCATTTAAATGCGAGAAATGCTTGCTTATTAACTAAATAATGCTAAAACCCGTCCTAAAACCGTACACAAAGATAGGGGTTTTTGACCCCTATCAGGCAACGATTCGGTTGCAGTTTTGAGGACGATGCGGAGCAAGAATCTCCATCATCGAGCGCATGTCTCCACCATTGTGGTTGTTATTCATGGGTTGCACCGGCGGCCTTTGGTTGACCTCGGGTTGGTTAGCTTCATTGTTGAGGTTTGCCATTTTCTCTCTCCGAATCCTACAAAGAGTACGTTCAATTTCAAGATCAATAGGAACAAGAGTATCACTCCGAGATCTGGTGTGCATAAAATAAATAAATGAAATGAATTATAAACAAGAAAGAATGTTGTTAGTGAAAAGTATATATAAAAAGTATATATAAACAATTTATACAAAAATAATGCTTAGACTAACAATAAAACGTTTTTGTCTAATATTGCAAGAAACCATAAATCCCCGGCAACGGCGCCAAAAACTTGATAGGGCATAACGCCTAGGTAGAGCTTCTTATGACGACGAAAAGTGTATTATGATAAGTGTGTTACGGCTATGGATGTGATCTTCCTAAATGCTCTAACTCTACTAGACACCACTACCTAGGGGCAAGTGTACCCCGTCGTATCAAGCAATAATCCGGTTAAGACCGGGTATCGAATCCACGGGATTTATAACTACAAGTATTAAACGACTCGGTTTTATATGTTATCTAAGCGGTGAATACTTTGAGTTGATTCGGGGAACAACTACAAACTACTCCTAACTACAGGTGAGACAAATTTATATAAAAAAACTCTACGAAATGATATGGAAGGCGATAAGTTAAAAATATGACAAACAATGACTCTCAATATATAAACGATTAATGATTTCCTCTTGCAATGACGACTACGTGTAGTGTGACAGACCCGTGAAGTACTTAGACTACGTGGTTCCTAATCAACGCGTGTCTAATGCTTAGGACCAGAAATTAGGGCCCGTAAGTTCCATGGTTTGTCGATTTCTACGGTTTCCGGAGCGTCACTTCTGGTAAGGCAACACCTATATGAATCCCTAACGATAGCCCGAATGGCGTCGGAAATCGCATTCTCCTACACAATAATCAATTACCGAGTATCAAAACAAGTAGCAAACATCAACACAAATATAGAGCAAGAGATTATGAATCATAAATTATAAATATGGAGAATGTAAATATGAAATACAACCAAGCCTAGTACATAGGAAGAGTACAAGCTAATTAGCAAGTGAAAAGGGAAGAATCCACCCTCGGAACTAGCTAACCGGACTTAAGGCCGTCTCTTAGGACTTGGAGGTGGAGCTTTCGAGCTTAGTGAGCGGGGATGGAACGGAACTTTGAAGGAATGTCGGAATCAATGAACAAGCTCTCAAGGTGATAGAGTTTAGCTATATAAAGCCTAAAAATCTAAAACTATGAAACAAGAGCTTAAACTATAGTAACAATTATATATCAAAAGCTTCTTAAGAGATCAAGAAGTATCTAAATGAGTACTAGTCACTCTTATTTATACACATCAAGCTAGGGTAGAATTGTAATTTCATAAGACACAAGCATGGAGGAACATGATTTTCTGCAGATTTCCCATGACACGCCTCACGTATGGTGGAGTATGCCTGCGTATTTGCCCATTCTGTCAGAAATCTCCTGCATTTGGACCAAATCCAGATCTTGTTGTCTCAACCACGCGTCGTATAGACTGGGGTGCGCCTCGCGTGGTTGAGTTTCTGAGATTTTATTGCTTGAATTAGGTCCTTTACGCCACGCGTAGCTGAAGCACGCCCCGCGTAAATAAGTCTCTGAGCTTTTTTGGACGAAGAATTTCCTCACACGCGCCGCATGTAAGGTGGGACACCCCATGTAGGAGAGTTGACTCTAGGAGACCATGCAGTCTGACTTTCAGGATTGGGCTTATCATTTCTGACACATCTTCCATGCCTCGCGTGGTGGTTAATACGCCCCGCGTATTGATGACTAGATCCCACGTGGTGCCTGTGGATTGAACAATTATTTCTGACCAAGTGTTCCACGCCCCGTATGAAGGGTGATACGCCCCGCATATGTCAAAGGATTTTTGCTCCTTGCTCGTACCTGAAATACAATTCTCGAGAGCCGAGTTAGCTTGACGTTTTATTTACTAAATTCAACTGAAATGAAGGAAATTAACCGAAAGCACGGATTTTATTTTTATTTCGTTATTTTATTAAAACACTTTATTTTTGTAATTAAACTTATTTATTTAGTCCCAAATTAGACCGTAAATCATGCTAAAAGATAGAGACGAAACGCCCCTATCAATAATCCCAAAGGACTTGTATCTGCAAAAGCCAAGCATGTCATTAATATTACACACAACCCTAAACTTAGTAATTACGTAGACCCTTCCCCTTTCCCGGCCTTTCACTTACCACAATCATATCACTATAAATATATGCATTATAATCATTCAGAACCCGTACCTTCAACAACCAGAAAAAACGCTTTAACAATGGATGCCCTTGTTGAAACTCCACAAGAGATAATTCTTGACTTGGAGAAATTGTACATGGAGAACCCAGAGTGGCTTCTGGCCATCGATGGTACGTAATGTCAATCCATATTTGTTCTGTAACTCTTCTTGGTTTCTTCTATGTATTTCTAATAATTCTTCTTGGATGATAACGTACAGGTCCTCTCAATGGTAACTTCTTCAAATGGTCAATCAGAATGAAAAGCCCCCAATACACCCCATATGAAAGGAAGGGGTGTATTTGAAATCAGAATCAGCTACCCTCCGGATTTCCTAAACAGTTCTACAAGAGTAAATATTAACTCAGATCAGTAAGATATAATCACTTACATGAAAAATAAACTAATAAATCTCTCCTCTTATTCTCAGTTTCGCTTCTGGAATAGGATATATCATCATAACGTGGCTCCTCAGGGGTTGATTCATCTTCCTTGTATCCTTAATACCCATTGTAGATACCTATTTTTTCCGGGGTAACTCATTTTTTTAAGATTTTTTATTCTTGTTATACATTCTTATTTTTAAAAATATTTACATGATAGATATAGTGATATTTTGGTGTAGATTGTAGTTAATCATATTTTGTAAAAGGAAAAGAAAAGTATTCTCAATAATCTTTAAAATTGATTAAATGTTTATGTTATAAGGATTTAATCAATCCATTAGGATATTAACTAAACGAATATTATCTCTTAAATTAGTGTATCTACTATCGTGAATGAATCTAAGATTTTTAATTTGTCATGAATTGGACTAAGATTACCAAGATTACCAATAATTGGTTTCTATTATAAAAAAAGTTAGTTAAAAATAAGTATAGTATTTTATGACCCAAAATTATAAAAGGGCTCTAAGGCCCAAGCCCAAATCCATTCTAATAAGTTGGCACTCACTAATTAGAATACAAATCCAAATCAACTCTAATTAAGTTCTAATTAAACTGTATTAACACTTGATTAGCTTTTAATTAATTAAGAAATTCTCTGTATAAAGAAGGGGGGACAAGCAGGAAGGGGACAGAAAAGAAAGGAGAGAGGAAGAAGAGGGTCAAAAAAGCAAGTTGGATATGTCAAAAAGAGGCAGAAAAAATAAGATCAAGTAAACCATCTTTTTTATCTTTATTAGTTCTTTTCCTCTACTGTCAGTTGTTCATCTACTTCTACCATTTTTAAAATAACAATAAGATTTATTTTCTTCTTTTAAGCTTTTAAAGGCTAAGTTTTTAAGAAACCAATATCCAAATACAAAGATCTTAGAAGCTAGTTCTATCTTTCTTATTATTTCAATATTTTTCTCATCTTTTTCTGGTCTAGTGTATATCATTTTCATCCCATTTTCCTTAAAAATGTTAAAGATGCAAGGGGATTCACAGATCTGGAAAATAGGTTCTACTTTCCAGATCTGGAAATCCCAGCTTTGAAAAATTATCTTTTTTATTATTTCAATTCTTTTCTTATTCGATATTCATCTCATTTTCTTAAAAATCTTAAAGATGTTATACCTTCCAGATCTGAGCTTCTAAGAAAATCATCCCCTTTACTATCCCCTTTACTATTTCAACCTTCTTATTATTCACTATTATCCAGATCTGAGTTTCTAAGAAAGTCCCTTTTACTATTTCAATCTTCTTTTTATTCACAATTATTTCATTTTCTTAAAAATCATAAAGATACAAGGGATTTCAAAAGATCTGGAAAATAGGTTCTACTTTCCAGATCTGGAAATCCCTGCTCTCTGAGAAATCACCATCATTTTTGTTATTTCAATCTTTTTATCTCTTTCTCATGCACTGTATCCTGTTTTCTTTTTCTTTCATTCATTCACTACTCTGCTCTTTTGCTTCACATTAAAAATACATTTACAATACAACTAAAGTTGAGGTTATTCTCAACTCAGGTCCAGATAAAAATAAGGAAAAAGAGTAGAATCTCCAACTAAATCAAAACCAAAAGGTAAAAAAAAGCCCCTACCAAAACATAAAAAGAAACCATCTCTGTTTTCAAATCAACAGCAAATCTAAGGAAACTAAACAGAGAACACAAAAAGCGCAAATAAGGGTCTCTGTTTTCCTTAATCTGTAGCAAGCCCCATGAATCACCACGGACATGTACTGCGGGTTCAACGAACAAAGAAAAGCAATAAGTCAGTGACATTTCCGTTAAAGACGAAAACACGAAAAGAAAAAACACAATAAACATTATTTACCTTAGGAGAAACCAGATCAGGGGTAGATCGGACCTCTAGGGAGCCGAACGATGGCCGTCCGCCCTCTGCAGGGGCCGTCCGCCTATAAACCCCTTAAACGGGACAGATCGGAAGCGGTTCGGCTCCGTTTCACCTGTAAAGAACCAGAGAAAAACGGTCATCAGAACGTCGCGCTAGAAACCGAGAAGAGAAGCAAAAAAATGAGGAAAAGGCAAGGACTTACCATGGATTCGCCGCGGACGGACAGATCGCTAGCGGATCTGCACAAACGCGAGGGAGGAGGGAGATCCGGCGCTCCGGCTTCGAAACAGAAAATGAAGAGGAAGAGGAGAGCGCTTCGGCGCCGCTGCTGTGACGACGACGACATTGTGATCGGCGGAGCAAAGGGACGTCGACGGCCATGGCAGAGAGTTGAGTTTTCTCTGTGGAAAAGAGAAGAGAAGGAGAAAAGGGGGAGAGGTGCCGCACGAATAATGGGGAAAAAACCCTAAAATGCTAAATATATACCCCATGTTTTGTTATCCCAAAAATACCCCCATTTCTCTTTGCAATAGTGGGTTGCAGGTCTTGTAGAGGTACCATACGGGCCTGTTTCGGCCTACTTGCCTTCTTGATGAATCAGGTAAGATTCCTTGGCCCATTCCCTTTTATTTCATGTACTAGTAATCATAGTTAGTCTAGTTAATTAGTTACAATTTAATTCAAACAATTAATGAGGTTAATTTGTTTTTTTTTTAGCTCAATCCATTTATTTCCAGCGTATGTGTATATTATGTTGATTAATTTAGTATAGATTATCTAATTAATTTCTATTTGTTTAAATTTCATGATCCACCTTTACGTGTGTTTATGTTAAATTTACCATAAGATAGAATTATGTTTATATCATTTATTTTAACATAAGGTTAATTTTTATGTAATTTATTGTTAAGTTTAATCATATGTATGTTAATTAGTTAGATATCTCCCGAACTATTTTTATTCTTAGAGTTAATTTTATTTCATAAAATTACGTACACATAATTCGTTCAATTCATTAAATAAAAAAAAGAATATAAATGTATCGTGTATATGTGATATAAACGATTTTGAAACTAAAATAAATTGGCTTAAGGCGATTATCTCGAATATAATAAATCAAACTCGGTCCAAATCGACATGAAAACATCGTTCGTACCTATTAAAAATATTTAAAATGTGTTCTATTAAAATGCATATCTTTCAACGTGCATGTGATGTACGTAAAATTAACTTTAACTCAATAAATAGAATTACGTGTATATTTTATACACGTAAATCGAAATCAAAACGAGTCCATTCAAGATGTTATCTCGAATTGAGTTCATGATATATCAAAGACAGTCTCTATTGAAATTCATATTTTACTCATTGTATATGTGATATACATATGGTAAAAATGAGATTTTAATTCGCTAAATATAATTACGTGTATGTTATATACGTAACTCCAAATTAAAACAAACCTTAACCCGATAACCCCAAAAATCCACAAGTGTCTACTTTATATCGACAATCCAAAACATAACAAACAGTTAACACATAAATCACATTTTTAGTACCAATATTTGGGCGGGGTAGGGTGATTAATCAAGTTTTTCTTCCCTACACGTAACCGACAAACGAACCAAAAATCTCTATTTCGCAGACCCCCTTATCCATTAAAATTCAATCATTTCCGGTGTCCAATCACGCCTTAATTCTGATTGGTGGCGACTTTAAAAAATAGTTTTAATTAGGAAAAACCATTGACCGATTTAGCTTCCGACGTTTGTACCCTGAAAAATCCGGTAGCGACACCCATCACTTATCCACTGCCACGGTATAGTGCAACCATTTATCTATTTCATTTGATAAACATACAACATCATATTTTTGATCTAATTATTCTATGCATTTTGTAGTGTCTGTGGCACCTATATGATCTACTTCTACAGCCCCACAGTGAGGAGCCATATCCTGGGCAAGAAGCTGTTGCTGAGCAATACCGCAACAATATGGAAGAGTATGAGGGGCTCGCCTGGATATGGACTAAGGAGTATGCAAAGTGGATATGAGGGTGTCCAAAGGTCCTAAACTATCTTGAGTGAGGGAAAGGAGAATCGAAAGGCAATGCAAGCTCCAAATGTGGTTCTCATTCCAATTCGAAATTTCCTTTCTCCACTCAAAATACTTCAGGAGATTTGGACCTTTAATTCCAACCGAAAGGCAACACTCATCCCCCCCCCCCTTTTGTAATATAATGTAGAGCTTTGCTATTCAGTTCGTATGTCTGTGCAAGTAGACTAAACTGACCCTTTTATAATGCTCCTTCCACTTGGGTTGTACTCGTTGTAATTTGAACTTGGAAATGAGGGTTATGATGCTGTCACCATAAGGGACTCTGTTTGTGCTGAATATGAGGGTGTTCAAATCTCCTAAGTTGTCTTGGCTAAGTGAAAGGAGAATCGAAAGGCAATGTGAGCTCCAAATATGGTTCTCATTCCAATTCCAAATTTCCTTTCACTAGTCAAAACAGCTAAGGAGCTTTGGATCGTCCATTACAACTGAAAGGCAACACTCATCCCCCCCCCCCTTTTGTAATATAACGTAGAGCTTTGGTTATGATGCTGACACCACAAAGGACTCTATTTGTGCTGAATATGAGGGTGTTCAAATCTCCTAAGCTGTCCTGACTATGTGAAAGGAGAATCGAAAGGCAATATGAGCTCCAAATGTGGTTCTCATTCCAAATCCAAATTTCCTTTCACTAGCCAAAACAGGTAAGGAGCTTTGGACCGTCAATTACAATCGAAAGGCAACACTCATCCCCCCATTTTGTAATATAACATAGAGCTTTGCTATTCATTTCGTATGTATGTGCAAGTAGACTAAACTAACCCTTTTACGATGCTTCTTCCACTTGGGTTGTACTCATTATACTCTGAACTTGGTAATGAGGTTTATGATGCTCACACCACAAGGGTATGTACTTGATACACGGATACCCCCCTTACCCAACAGATGGTGCTCCCTACCAAGAATTGTATGCTTACTTGAAGCATAAGGCTGATGACGATCAAGCGGGAGACATCATACTTGCATCTATGACACCGGAATTGAAAAGGCAACATGCAGATATGGATGCCTACTCCATGGTCAAGCACCTAAAAGAGTTATTTGTGAATCAAACTCGGTGCGAATGCTTCGAAATAACAAAGCAGTTATATAGATGCAAGATGCAGGTGGGCACATCTGTAATGGCACATTGTGCCAAGATGATTAGCCTTATCACCAAGTTTTCTAGTATTGGAGATGCGATGGACCGTGAACTAAGTGAGAACTTACTACTTCAGTCCCTCCCCGAGAGTTACTCGCAGTTCATCATGGACTACCAAGAGAGTAGCTTGCAAACCTCTCTTGAAGAGCTTGCAAATATGCTCGAGACAGTCGAGCCCAATATGAAAGAAAATGAGGAGATACCAAGCCTTGCTATTGAAGGATCAAAGAAGAGGAAAGGGATATCTCCCAATCCAAACCATCCTAAGAAAGGCAAAGAGGCCATGCTCACCGAAACAAAGGGAAATGAAATAAAGAAGCCCAAAGGCAAGTGCCACTATTGTGGTGAAGTGGGGCATTGGAGGAGAAATTGTTTGCTGTGCCTAGCTACCCTCAAGAAGGGAGAAGCCGAGACTTCAACATGTGGTATGTTTTATATTGAAATAAATACAATTTCACAGTCTGAATCTTGGGTACTTGATACCGTATGCGGATCTCATATTTGTACAAATATGCAAGAACTAAATCGGACTAAGGAATTAAAGAAAGGAAGCATAAACTTGCGAGTAGGAAATGGAGCAAGAGTTGCTGCCCTCGCAATTGGAGATTATGTTTTAAATTTGCCCTCTAAGCTTGTAATAGAATTAAGGAACTGTTTGTACATTCCACAAATGTCTCGTAACATTATTTCTATTAGCCGTCTTGTTGACGACGGTTTTCATATTTCAATAAAAGACAAACATTGCGATTTTTATAGAAATTCGATTTTCTATTTTTCAGGAATATCACAAAATGGGATTTATGTGTTAGATGACAAATTTCTGTTTTCGCAATTGATACCAAAAGACATAAGCTAGATAATTCAACTTACTTGTGGCATTGTCGTTTAGGCCATATAAACAAAAGACGCATGCTTAAGCTACATCAAGATGGGATTATAAATTCAATTGATCCTGAATCATTAGAAACATGCGAAGCATGTTTAAAAGGTAAAATGACAAAGACACCCTTTAGCAATAAAGGTGAGCGTGTATCAGACACTCTAGGACTCATTCATTCAGATGTATGCGGTCCTATGTCAGTCCAAGCAAGAGGAGGATTCAGATACTTCATAAGCTTCATAGACGACCATACCCCATATGGTTATATCTACTTAATGAAGCACAAGTCCAAAGCTTTTGAGAAATTCAAATGCTTCAAGAATGAAGTAGAAAATCAATTAGGAAATAAAATAAAGACACTTCAATCCGATCGAGGTGGCGAATATCTTTCAGATGATTTTCTGAATTATCTAACTAAATGTGGGATATGCTCACAATGGACACCTCCTTATACACCACAACACAATGGTGTATCCGAGAGGAGAAACCGCACCCTACTAGATATGGTGCGATCCATGATGAGCATGGCCTTACTTCCAAAGACATTCTGGGGCTATGCCTTAGAAACTGCCCTCTTCACCCTAAATCGAGTACCAACTAAATCCGCTAGTTCCACACCATATGAATTGTTCATTGGTAGGAAACCCGTGTTCTCATTCATGAGAGTATGGGGTTGTTCAGCGTATGTCAAACGCATTGCGTCCGACAAACTAGATTCTAAATCTGATAAATGTTTCTTCATTGGATATCCCAAGGAAACCGTAGGGTATTACTTCTATCATCCAGATGATCAGAAAGTAATAGTATCCAAGCACGCAACCTTCTTATGGAAAGAGTTTCTCGAAGAAACACAAAAGGGAAGCGTGATTGAACTCGACGAAGTTCAAGAAGAAGAAACACCGACTGAAACAACAGAAGCGGTTGAGGTACCCGAAGTAGTCCTATTAGATGAGACTCCAGTGGCACCTATTCGTAGATCACGAAGAGTTCGTGAACTCCCAGTTAGATATGGTTTTCTAGTGGGAGATGATAATGAGGTTCCCGTGGTAGACGACGAACCCGAAAACTACGAAGAGGCTCTTACTAGTCCAGATTCTAAAGCATGGCTTGAGGCCATGGATTCTGAAATGGATTCCATGTATACTAACCAAGTGTGGACCTTGGTTGATCCACCCGAAGGGATATAACCCATTGGGTGCAGATGGATCTTCAAAAAGAAGACAGACATGGATGGAAAGGTTAGCACCTACAAAGCTAGGTTAGTAGTGAAAGGATATCGTCAGAAGCAAGGAATTGATTATGACGAAACTTTCTCTCCTGTGGCTATGTCCAAATCAATCAGAATCATGCTTGCTATTGCCGCTTACTTCGATTATGAGATTTGGCAAATGGATGTGAAAACAGCTTTCCTGAACGGAAACCTGCTTGAGGATATATATATGATGCAGCCTGAAGGTTTCATATCGAAGGATGAAAATAAAGTTTGCAAACTTCAGAGATCCATTTATGGACTCAAGCAAGCGTCTAGAAGCTGGAATAAGCGTTTTGACGAAACCATAAAACAATTTGGTTTTGAACAAAATTGCAAAGAAGCTTGCATTTACAAGAAAGCAAGTGGGAGCTCTATAGCATTTCTCATACTATATTTGGACGATATATTATTAATGGGAAATGACGTTGCTCTCATACAGTCAGTGAAAGTATGGTTATCTGGTAACTTCTCAATGAAAGACCTTGGTGAAGCAGCTTATATACTTGGTATAAAGATCTATAGAGATAGATCGAGAAGACTGCTTGGTCTTTCACAGGCTACATACATTGAAAAGGTGCTAAATCGGTTTAGCATGCTTGAATCGAAACGAGGTAACTTACCCATGCTATATGGAGTAAAGTTAAACAATCATCAATGTCCTAAAACTCATGATGACAAACGACGCATGGCTGTAGTCCCGTACGCCAGTGCGATCGGTTCGATTATGTATGCTATGCTATGCACTAGACCTGACGTAGCATTCACGTTATCTGTAACGAGTCGTTACCAAGGGAATTCGGGAGACGAGCATTGGATTGCCGTCAAGAACATTCTTAAGTACTTGAGAAGGACTAAAGATATGTTCCTAGTGTACGGAGAAGGAGATCTGAAAATAGAAGGATTTTCAGACGCTAGTCATCTCACAGATGAGAATGATTTTAAATCTCAATCAGGATACCTGTTTATCTTGAATGGGGGCGCGGTCAGTTGGAAGAGTTCCAAGCAGGGAAGCGTAGCTTTCTCTACGACCAAGTCAGAGTATATCGCAGCTGCGGAAGCAGCAAAGAAAGCGGTTTGGATTAGAAAGTTCATTACAGAACTAGGTGTGGTGCCTGACATTGTCAATCCCATTACACTGTACTGTGATAACAATGGAGCCATTGCGCAAGCAAAGGAACCACGGTCTCATAATGCATCCAAGCAATACCTTAAGCGATACCACATCATTAGAGAGATTGTGGCTAGAGGAGATGTGAGAATAGAAAGAGTACCTACAGAGGACAACGTTGCAGATCCGTTGATAAAGCCTTTAACCCAGAAAGTACATGATCATCATGTAACTTCTACTGGGATAAGTTTTAGAAACAATTGGCTTTAGTCCAAGTGGGAGTATGTTGGGGTTTTGGTGTCCTATAGACAATTGTTCTATGATACAAACTTAATGTAAAGGAATTGTTCTTTATATCATTTGTTTTAATGAGATATATGTTTTATAACTATATAAAGGCAATCCCTTTTAAGCACTAAATAAAGTCTAATAAAAGGAAATCCGTAAGTTTGTTTAAAGTGATTATAAAGTGTTCATACAAGCATGAAGTGAGACAAAACTTTATAATAAACTAATAAACTTAATGTCACGACCCGAACCTGGCCATGACCGGCGCATAAATTAAGACTACCTTAACCTATGCTAGCCTCAAATTCAAAGTGCAAATTAATACTTGTTTAACTAATAAAGGCTTCTAGCCTGATGATACAACTTAAACTGTGAAGAAGTATATACCATAAATTTATCCAAAAGTCTCCAAATCAGTACAATAGCAATATCTAACTAATAATATCCTCTTTCAACATCGAACCCAAATGTCTGCGCAGCTATAGAGATCTTAATCTGAAAAATATAAAATCAACGTGGTATGAGATTTCGTCTATGCGAGCGAAAATCTCAGTGAGTGATAATGATAGCACAACAGACGGGGAACAGACAGATATGCAGATAAGTTTCAAATTTGTTTTGAGGATTTACCAAAACACGATGGTGCAGAGAAATTAAATAATATTGCGATATTTGCTCAAATCAAGTAAATCGAATAATAATAATTAAATTACAGATATGATCAAAACCACGGTACAGTAACATTAGAATAATGATATTCCACATTGCCAAAGGCCAGATAACAGATATAGCGCTACCAGATTCAGATACAGAATGTCTTCACTGACCTTATGCATGATTCTAATACAACTGACACAAAGACAAACACGTACACAGATAAAACAATAACAAATAATGCAAGCCTAATATGAAGGTCAGTGAGACATGAAAACAGATACAGATAATACTGAGCACATGTACCGGTTTCAAAGTGTGTAAATTATATCTCATAATATTTTTCAAATAACTTAAATATCCAGATGACAGAATTCAATTAAAATTTCAGATCTTCAATACAAACGGAAACAGATAAATCAATCGATGAACAAAATTAAATATAACCTCAAAATAGTTTTACCTTTCCAAATAAATAAATGTTATAAAAAAACTAATATATAAAAGGCCTGTTCCCAGAAGCCTACGCTCTAATGCAAAGAATATTTGACAAATAAGTTTAAGCTCAAGAAAATGTTTATCATCTAACTAAACAATGACTATTTTGAACAAATAACATTTTTAGGAAAATCCATCAAACTGTTTTAAATGAACGAAAATAGGAGATAAATTTAAAAATCGGATCGAACTATTTTTATCAAACGTTTTAATATTAATCCTTAAAGGACATAAAGATGTTTTAAATGAAATACTTTTATCAAACAGATTTCATGCCAGAGATTTCAAAATTAAACAAATAGTGTCATGAACCATAATTACCACTCACCTCGAACTCCAAATAATAGCCAGATCCAAAGCTTAGTTATCAATTTTCCCAATCCATCTGAATACCGTCAAATTTCCTATTCAATCAATCCAACTAAAATTACTCCAAAATTTTCTATCATACTTAATAAAATCTACAATCCAAATAAAATTGAGTCAAACTAAACTATTGGGGATCGAAATAAGTGAATTTTTATAATAAATATATGGTTTTATAAAAGAACAAACAACTAATGTAAATTACCTTTTGTTGTTTGAAGAGTTAGATCAATTGCTTCCCAACTTGTTCAAAATCGATGAATACGGTTAAAATAAAGTGTTTCGGTGGAAAGGAGAAGAACACGATTTTGTGCAGAGAATGTTACTCTTTAAAAACTGTTTTTATTTGATTATTTATTTGTTAAGAGTTTAAACTAAAATAGATAACTTAATATAGGAGAATAAAAAGATATTATATTAACATAAGAGTTATTGTTGACAAAATACACTAATTAACCAAAAAAATCGAAACACTGTTCTTTTTTTTTTTCCTTTTCTTTTTGTTCTTTTTTTATATAGGAAATACATAAAAAAAAATATTAGTATTATAAAAGCCATAAATTCCATAGATTATAAAATATTATAATATGAAAAACCCAAAATTAATAATTAACTTCAAAGGCAAATAATTAAAATTATACATATAATTAGATTTATTTTTAAAGAATCATTTCGAAAATTCGGGATATTACATTCTCTCCCTCTTAATAAAATTTCGTCCTCGAAATTTCAAACATAAAAGTCTGCCAAAAGTTTAGACACTACCTTATTTTAAATCAGCACTGCACGTCTGCTGAACTTAATCCTATAAACTGTCAACATTGATATCCTACCATCTTTCAATAGTTACATCTAAACTAACTCCACATGTTCTTAAACCATATATCCTCCTGATTATCTCAATCAACCTAGAAAACTAACAAGAGGTTTTTTTTTTCACTTTACACTTAAAAGAGAAAGTGAGCTAAACACATTCTTGCTAATCTCAATGTCTAGATATAACACCGATTTACCAGAACACTTTACCCATACTATTTACTTTCAATATATTGAATGAACAATATTTATATTCTTATTTTTCATTCTAATTAATTATTGCATCTAGTCCTTCAAGGCACTGCTCAGACAACTTCCACTCACTCTTTTTGCCTTCTTAACTCTAAGTGTTTCAAATATCAACATAATCATATATTCACCATAATTTCACCATCCAAAACCATATATCAATTATATAGTATATATATATTCTCAATCATTAAAGTCTCAAAATAAATTAACTAAATCTAAAACACTTTCAATTTGATCCTCCAAATATTTATAAGTCACTTTCATTATAAGCCTTAAGTAAATATGAACTAGATCAAACAATCTCCAAATAAAAGTGACTTAAACCTTACTAATATCTTAATAATTTATAATGCGGTGATAAAGGCTCTATAAAGCACTAAAACTCCAATACACACGTCCATTCAATTTACTTTCCCCAACCATGAAAGCAATACATAAAATGATCATTTATTATGATAATTTGATAACTAAATTTTTAATGAGACCAACTCCAAATAATGACCAAACCAACACTAAAGATCCAAAAAGAAAATCTATAACCATTCAAATCCTTTAATTGGACCTATGTAACATAAAGGAATCGGTAGCTTTACTCTTATAATGGCCATAACATTTATTTTGTAAAACAACCTCCAATGAATAACTCGATACCAAAACTGCCAGTACTGCATATATATAACAAGTTCAAATTCTTTATTCTTATACTGTCGAAACACTAAACCTCAAACACATTTTAATTTCGTTGTCTAATACGATTACAACATTTTATGTTCTGGATATAACTCAAAACTTTAATTTGTAAAACTCTCAATCACCTTAATCCACATTAATTCAGAGCCTAGAAAATCTATGCTCACAACTTAATTGATCAACAAATTCTATGTACCAGAGTGACTACACTCACAATAGCTCATAAAATCTATAACATTCAAATTTTATATAACTTGAACCTATCAATCACTAAAACTCCAAATAGACTTTGGTATAGTTCTCCAAACCATTTATACTTTCAAATTATATAATATGCCAATTTAAAGTTCTAACCAAACAAACTTAAATTCCCACTATCAATACTAATCAGTTAAAATAATGAACACTATAATCACCATTCCAATTCGCCTATCCAAAACCATATACCAATTAGCACATCAAAACCTAAAATAATGTAATATCCCGAATTTTCGAAATGATTCTTTAAAAATAAATCTAATTATATGTATAATTTTAATTATTTGCCTTTGAAGTTAATTATTAATTTTGGGTTTTTCATATTATAATATTTTATAATCTATGGAATTTATGGCTTTTATAATACTAATATTTTTTTTTTATGTATTTCCTATATAAAAAAAAAGAACAAAAAGAAAAGGAAAAAAAAAAGAACAGTGTTTCGATTTTTTTGGTTAATTAGTGTATTTTGTCAACAATAACTCTTATGTTAATATAATATCTTTTTATTCTCCTATATTAAGTTATCTATTTTAGTTTAAACTCTTAACAAATAAATAATCAAATAAAAACAGTTTTTAAAGAGTAACATTCTCTGCACAAAATCGTGTTCTTCTCCTTTCCACCGAAACACTTTATTTTAACCGTATTCATCGATTTTGAACAAGTTGGGAAGCAATTGATCTAACTCTTCAAACAACAAAAGGTAATTTACATTAGTTGTTTGTTCTTTTATAAAACCATATATTTATTATAAAAATTCACTTATTTCGATCCCCAATAGTTTAGTTTGACTCAATTTTATTTGGATTGTAGATTTTATTAAGTATGATAGAAAATTTTGGAGTAATTTTAGTTGGATTGATTGAATAGGAAATTTGACGGTATTCAGATGGATTGGGAAAATTGATAACTAAGCTTTGGATCTGGCTATTATTTGGAGTTCGAGGTGAGTGGTAATTATGGTTCATGACACTATTTGTTTAATTTTGAAATCTCTGGCATGAAATCTGTTTGATAAAAGTATTTCATTTAAAACATCTTTATGTCCTTTAAGGATTAATATTAAAACGTTTGATAAAAATAGTTCGATCCGATTTTTAAATTTATCTCCTATTTTCGTTCATTTAAAACAGTTTGATGGATTTTCCTAAAAATGTTATTTGTTCAAAATAGTCATTGTTTAGTTAGATGATAAACATTTTCTTGAGCTTAAACTTATTTGTCAAATATTCTTTGCATTAGAGCGTAGGCTTCTGGGAACAGGCCTTTTATATATTAGTTTTTTTATAACATTTATTTATTTGGAAAGGTAAAACTATTTTGAGGTTATATTTAATTTTGTTCATCGATTGATTTATCTGTTTCCGTTTGTATTGAAGATCTGAAATTTTAATTGAATTCTGTCATCTGGATATTTAAGTTATTTGAAAAATATTATGAGATATAATTTACACACTTTGAAACCGGTACATGTGCTCAGTATTATCTGTATCTGTTTTCATGTCTCACTGACCTTCATATTAGGCTTGTATTATTTGTTATTGTTTTATCTGTGTACGTGTTTGTCTTTGTGTCAGTTGTATTAGAATCATGCATAAGGTCAGTGAAGACATTCTGTATCTGAATCTGGTAGCGCTATATCTGTTATCTGGCCTTTGGCAATGTGGAATATCATTATTCTAATGTTACTGTACCGTGGTTTTGATCATATCTGTAATTTAATTATTATTATTCGATTTACTTGATTTGAGCAAATATCGCAATATTATTTAATTTCTCTGCACCATCGTGTTTTGGTAAATCCTCAAAACAAATTTGAAACTTATCTGCATATCTGTCTGTTCCCCGTCTGTTGTGCTATCATTATCACTCACTGAGATTTTCGCTCGCATAGACGAAATCTCATACCACGTTGATTTTATATTTTTCAGATTAAGATCTCTATAGCTGCGCAGACATTTGGGTTCGATGTTGAAAGAGGATAATATTAGTTAGATATTGCTATTGTACTGATTTGGAGACTTTTGGATAAATTTATGGTATATACTTCTTCACAGTTTAAGTTGTATCATCAGGCTAGAAGCCTTTATTAGTTAAACAAGTATTAATTTGCACTTTGAATTTGAGGCTAGCATAGGTTAAGGTAGTCTTAATTTATGCGCCGGTCATGGCCAGGTTCGGGTCGTGACAAAAGTGGTATCAGAGCCAGGCTGTAGATTTTATGGGATACTTTTATGGATCAAGTTATCCTTTGGAATGAAGGTGTCTTATTCAAATTTTGGGTTATAACAATTGTAGGTTTTTTTGGCGCATATAATTTTGGAGTTAGTTAGATATAAGTTTGTTGTATATATTTTATAGGCCTTTAGTGGGAGCAAGGTTATTATGTTGAATTGATTTGAGCACCACTTTGGCCTATAACGACCCGGTCCGGAGAGGGTGGCGCCGGGGTAGAAGGCCTGAGCAAGGAGCGGCCCTAAGGGATGGCGATGGGGGCAGGAATGAACTGAATCCCACATCGGAAATTGAGAGGGAGTGAATGGGGCTTATTAGTAAGATGTGAATCCAATACATGCAGACGCGTTTTAAAAGCCGTGAGGCCCAATGTGTTGGAATTGGGCCAGAGCGGACAATATCTACATGGTATTGGACCAGGGTGTTACACTTAAAACCACCCCAAGTCAAGTGATATGTTTAGGATTGATATATCACTGTTGAGACTTGTATGTAACAATGTCTTCTGTCCGACAAAAAGCTGATCTCACGAGCTTCATATATACAGATATCTGGACAGTTACATAGATCCGATGAAACATTGTTCATTAGGATTGGGGATCCGATTTGAGATAACAGGATGGGTAGATTCATATTTGTCACATGTTCATCTCAATGGTATTAATAGGTATAACTAATCTTCAGACTCAAAGGAATGTTAATTGGTCATCCTGAATTACTGAATGTGAGACTTTGATCCTGCTGTCCCACGATCCTTAACAGAGATGACTCTGGGGTGTGAACGGCAAAGGTTGGGTGTCACATGAGGTAATGTCAGGGTAGTTATATATTGGATTGAGCATTTATCACTCCCGATTAATGAGAGATACATCCAAGGATCGATTGTGGAAGACTCGACTCTAAATCCTTGCAAGGTGATAGCTTAAGAGTAAGAAATACATATTTCACTTAACCTATCTATTTGAGTTGACTCGGCCTGTACAAGTAAAACGAATGTCTCGCTATATGTGACTTGACATCACCCATAGTCATAAGATTCAGTTCAAGGATGTAGTTGATAAAGGATCGAATTATACTGTAACTAATACGGAAAGGTTAACGACAGAATCAACCTGTCTTCTTAACGGACTCTGGGGGAATGATTACAGACTTGCCAATAACATACTCAGTACATCATTCCGTTATGCAAAGATTAAATATAATTCTTGAAGAAATTAATTTAATAGTTGCATACGGCCAGAAGTAGTAAGAACCTAATGGATCACACATAAGACTTGGAACCAAAAGAGAGATGAATGTTGTTAATTGATGGAAGCCCAATTGAGCCCAGTAAGGACCATTTAAACAAGGGGGGCCGAAATTTATATATATAAAATTAGAGAGTAATTATTTTGATTCTATTAATCCTAATTTGATTAGGAATATGAATTAAATTAATTAAGAGATAATTAAGTTAGGAGTTTTAATTAGATTAATATACTCCTATTATTATCCAATAAGGTTATTTATTATTATCCTAGATATATTAGATATATAGTGAGATAATAATTAGGAATTCTATTCCGAATTGAATTCCTATTAAGTAACCTATTCCTATCTAACTAGGGTTTAGATACAAGTGAATATATATACCCCTTGCTATGAGAATTTCGGCTAATGCTCCCTAACCAACCCTAGTGGATTTTCGAAATACACTATAAAGAGAGAAAGAGAGTTCGACTCCCCTAGTTTGTAGACAAGAATTCATACGGCTTTCGTCGATCGATTAATTTCATCCATCTTCTTTTTCTTTGATCTTGTGTTGATTAATTAGAGGCAATCTATTTTTGTTGCATCTCATACGGTTGATTCTAACTTAATCTCACTGTGTTCATGAAAGAAGGAAAAACAAACAAAAGGGAGAAATTCGTTTTTCTTCGCCTACATCAGGTCAGTTCACTATTTCGCGGATTCTCGGAGATCGAACCGTCGGATCGTCGCGATTTTTGGACAGTAGCTTCTAGACATATTCTTCCACGTTTCCACCGAAGGGATTGTTGTTCGGAGGTCTGGAAGGTCTGTTTCGGATAGGGACAGATTGGTAAACAGTTTCCATCTCTTTTGAAGTTGTGGGCACTTCGTTTGCAACGGTAGATTGATCATCGAAAGGTATTTCTTCTTATCCCTCTTTATATGAAATAATGATTAACAGATCCTATGGTTAAAAGGAAGTAGGCTAAATTTTTTTATATTTCCGCTGCTATACCTTAGTCTAATTTTCAACATACCTAAAGCGATACCACATTATAAGAGAAATTGTGGCAAGAGGAGATGTGAGAATAGAAAGAGTACCTACAGAGGACAACGTTGCAGATCCGTTGACAAAGCCCTTAACCCAGAAAGTACATGATCGTCATCTAATTTCTACTGGGATAAGTTATAGAAACAATTGGCTTTAGTCCAAGTGGGAGTATGTTGGGGTTTAGTGTCATATAGACAATTGTTCTAGGATACAAACTTAATGTAAATGAAGTGTTCTTTATATCATTTGTTTTAATGAGATATATGTTTTATAACTATATAAATGCAATCCCTTTTAAGCACTAAATAAAGTCTAATAAAAGGAAATCTGTAAGTTTGTTTAAAGTGATTATAAAGTGTTCATACAAGTATGAAGTGAGACGAAACTTTATAATAAACTAATAAACTAAAAACCACCCCAATGCAAGTAATATGTTAAAGATTGACATATCACTGTTGAGACTTGCATGTAACAATTGTTGAAACACCTTTCCACATAATTTTGATTTGACAAAATTGTTTAAGTATAATATTCCAAACACACTAAGTTTAAATGCTTTGATTTATTCTACTAATATGTTTGTTCAATGTTGAGTTAAATTGTTTATAAGACACAGGAATTAAAAGGCCCAAGCCTAATACGGAAGTCAAAGCCCAAGTCAAACAATTCAAGACAACTCGGCCCGCGTATGTCAAAACGTTGTCGTTGTATACAAAACGCAACTCAGCATCAGAAGGATCTAGAAGACCTTCGTGGAACAACTTCAGGACGAAGCTGCTGAGTTGATTTGACAAAGCGTACAAGACAGCAGCTGGCTAGGAAAAACTTCCAGACAAAGTGTTTCCACTTTGGGTAAAGTTCAGACGATATAGTATGCTGTCCAGTTGACTTTACCATAAAAGGAGAGACATTCTATCGAGCTGACTAAAAGCTGACCGAGGACAGAAGATACTCAAATCTGATTGGCCGAGAGCTCTGAGCAAGACAGGATGACGACGACAGGAATCCGTTTCCCTCCAACGGTTATTTCGAAATTCGAAATGACCGACGCCCAGACGTCTCTATAAATAGTGCCATCAGAAGCTTCATTCTACACAGAACTTGATCAAGCCATTACGCTGACCAAATCTCTACGCAAAGTTCTGCAAGAAAAAGCAAAGCAACCTTACACTAAACTTCATATCTTTTGTGTAAAATTCTAGAGTGATTATTCAATCATCTAAGGTGTCTTAGCAAATCATTGTTTAGGACAAACATTTATCATTTCTAGAGATTAGAAAGGAGAGGCTGAGTACTCGGTTATAGTACTCAGCGAGAGATTAGGATTGATTAGAGGTATAAAGAAAGGTACTCTTGTTATACTCAGTTGCTAAGATTGTAAAAGGTTTGAGGCTCTACCTTTAAAGAGCTCAGTAGAGAATTCGAAAGCTCGGAACGTGTTCTGGGGACAGGACGTAGGCTTAGAGGCCGAACCTGGATAAATCTACTGAGTAATGTATTTCTTACCTTGAACTCCTTATATTTATTGCTTGCTTAAATAACCAAAAACTGACCAAGTAAAGAGGTCAGGCTGAGTTGTGCGCATTGAACATCTGAGCTCAGGAATAAACTCTAAGTGCTATCTCCTGACTCAAGCTAAGAAACTGACCTAGTCACCAGTGGACTAAGCTAGTATCTTGCTGTTTACTCAGCGCCGCTACTAAAACCTTTTTCCTAAGAAAAAGAAGTCTGCCCTAACGAAAAAAGTTTAACTAGTTCCTAACCCCCCTCCCCCTTGGAACTATACTTGTAACGTTATAAGGGACCAACAAGTGGTATGAGATCTTAAAAGCTCACTGTGAAAGGTTTAACCACCTTGAGCTGATCCCCACTAGGGGCGAAAACAGCACTCGATTTCTCCCAGGAAACCAAACAACTCAGATATTGCCTGAGGGGCTGTCCATTACTCGGCCTCCCTTATTCTTCGGGTCTAACTATACCTTCTGGAAGAATAGGATGAAAAATTTCATTCAGGCTACAAATATGAGTGCCTGGCTATCTATAGTCCAAGGCCCATTTGTACCTGTCGAAGTTGTGGCTGGCCAAACAGTTGTAAAAGTTGAGGCCAAATGGACAGAGGATGATCTCAAGAAGCTTCAAAATCACGCTTCGGCTATTAATATGCTTCACTGTGCGCTTGATGCTGCAGAATATAATAAAATCTCTGGTTGTGAGTTGGCGCAAGAGATCTGGAAGAAGCTGGAAGTCACCTACGAGGGAACCAATAAAGTAAAGGAGTCCAAGGTGAACCAGCAGATGAGACTGTACGAGCTGTTCGAGATGAACAATGATGAGGGCATTTCAGACATGAATGCAAGATTTACAAACATCATAAATGAGCTCAAGAGACTTGGGAAAATCTTCACTGAAGAAGAACAAGTCAAGAAGATTCTCAGAAGTCTTCCTAAAGACTGGCAAGCAAAGAAGACCGCTGTTGAGGAAGCTCAGGATATAACCACCTACAAATATGATGAGCTCATCGGTTCACTGCTGACCCATGAGATCTCAATAAAGAATTTCGAGGTGAAGGAAAAGTTTGAAGAAAAGAAGCAGAAATCTCTTGTCATGAAAGCTGACTCCATAGATGGGAGCTCAACAAACGACGAAGAGATGGCTATGTTCACAAGAAAGATGAAAAGGCTATTCAGAAAGAATGACAAATATTCTAAGAAGCCTTACAGAAAGTTTGATAAGTATAAAGCTGACTCAAGCGACAGTAAATACAAAAAGGACAGCTGAAAGCCCATTACATGCTTTGAGTGTCATCAAACTGGCCATATTAAGTCAAGCTGCCCCACACTGAGGAAAGACAAGAAGAGCAACAAAAAGGCAATGGTGGCAACATGGAGCGATAGTGATGAGTCTTCATCCACAGAAGCTGAGGCCACCGAGTCAGCAAAGATATGCTTCATGGCTGACGAACTTGTTGAGCCATGCGTCTCTGAGCATGCTGACCCCTCCATCACATCTGATGATGAGGAGCAATCAAATGAGGTAATAACACTTCCCCAGCTTAGAAATGATATGGTTAATGCCCTGAGTGATCTCTACACACTTGTCAAAAAGTGTAATAAGAAAGTTAGAGCACTCAGTAGGTGCTGTGACGAAGTTGAAGAGGTCAAACTGAGTGACCTCGGATACCTTCTTCAGGATAACTCAACTTTGCATGATAACATGAAGGTCATGCATAAGTTTGTCTCTGAAGTCCAGTCAGATTCAAAGAAACTGAGAAAGGACGTCACAACTATCCAGAACCAACTAAAGGTTCCAAATAAAAGAAACATTCCTCTGAGAAATCAGTACCGAGGTACTCAGTAGAGATGGAATCCCCAGCGGAATGTCCAGTGTGACTTCTGTGGGAAGAAAGGACACACCACAAAGGTGTGCTGGCACGCTCAGCACTGGGGTGCTGACCAGTCAATGAGACATCCTAAACAGAAGGTCAGCTGTGACTTCTGTGGAAAGAATGGCCATACTATCCAAGTATGCCGCCATAAAATTAAATATGATGCTTTACCTGTTGAACCTAACAAGCCAGGACCCAAAAAGAATTGGGTACCTAAAAGTAACTAGTTACAATGCAGGTAAGCCTGAGGTGTGCTGAGAAGTCAAAGATGTGGTATATTGACAGCGCATGCTCGAGGCATATGATGGGTGATGAAACTCAGTTCATCACATTTGAGCGTAAACAAGGAGGAAGCGTAAGTTTTGGAGACAACAAAAAGGGTAAGATAGTAGGGTCAGGAACCATCGGAGGTAATCCTACTATTGAGTCAGTCTCCCTAGTCAGCGGACTCAAATATAACTTACTCAGCATAGCTCAGCCATGTGACAATGGGAGAAAAGTTATATTTGATGCTACTGGATGTAAAATATATGAGGGTAAAACAAATGAGTTAATTTTAACTGCCCCTCGCATTGATAATGTCTTTATGCTAGACTTAGAGAAAAAGTTTTCAAAAACTGTATGCTTAGTTTCAAAGGAAGAAAATTTATGGCTATGGCACAGGAGACTTGGTCATGTAAGCATGGACCTCCTGGCCAAATTAGCAAGAAAGCAATTGGTTGAGGGATTGCCTGAACTTAAATTTGAAAAAGATCAATTATGCCACGCTTGCCAAGCTGGAAAACAAACCAAACAATCTTTTCATAGCAAAAATATTGTCTCAACTAAGCGTCCGTTAGAATTACTACACTTGGATCTCTTCGGTCCAGTCCAGCCGCTGAGTCTGGGTGGAAGAAGATTTTCCTTGGTCATTGTAGATGACTTCTCTCGGTACACTTGGGTCATCTTGCTGAGTAGCAAGGATGAGACCTTTGAGACATTTTCAAATTTGGTTAGAAAAATTGAAAATGATAAAGACCTAAAATTGGCTCACATCTGAAGTGATAATGGTGGAGAATTCAAAAACCAAAAGTTTGTTGAATTCTTTGAAGCCAGCGGCATTGACCACAATTTCTCTGCTCCTAGAACACCTCAACAAAATGGGGTTGTTGAAAGGAAGAACAGAACTCTGGTTGAAATAGCCAGGACAATGCTGGATGAGCATAGGCTTCCAAAGTATTTTTGGGGAGAGGCTGTTAACACATCGTGCTATATTCTTAATAGGGCTCTAGTTAGACCTATATTAAAGAAAACCCCCTATGAACTTTGGAAAGGACGAAAGCCCAACATTGGATACTTTCGTGCCTTTGGCTGTAAATGTTTTATTTTGAATACCAAAGATAGCTTAGCAAAGTTTGACTCAAAAGCTGATGAGGCTATCTTTTTGGGCTACTCAACAAACAGCAAAGCATACAGAGTTTTTAATAAGCGAACTCAAGTTTTAGAAGAGTCAGTACATGTTGAGTTCGACGAAACTAACCCTGCAGGTAGATGCCAGCCGCTGACCGAGGATGATCCACACTCAGTAATCGCTGACCAAGAACCAGCTACTGAGTCATTCACTAAAAGACTGACCAAGAGTAAGAGTGAACCTAAGATTGTTTTCACTGACCAGTCTACTTCTGCAGAGATTGTTGAAACACAGACAGCACAAGACATCAATCTACCTAAGGAGATAAGGATTCCAAAAGGGCACTCAGAGAGTGCAATCCTTGATTCTGCTGGGAATACCCTGATGACAAGAAATCAACTCAGGAGGTACCTCAGCAATGTGGCCTTCGTCTCAGTTCAGGAACCAAAGAATTTCGCTGAAGCTGAGTATGACAAATTCTGGATGATCGCAATGCAAGAGGAGCTCGATCAATTCAGAAGGAATGATGTATGGGAACTGGTGCCTCATCCAAAGAGTCAGAAGACCATTGGAACAAGATGGGTCTTCAGAAACAAATTGGATGAACAAGGGAACGTGGTCAGAAACAAAGCGCGACTTGTAGCTCAGGGCTACAGTCAGCAAGAAGGTATTGACTACGGTGAGACCTTTGCCCCAGTGGCAAGGCTAGAGGCAATTAGAATTTTATGTGCATATGCATCTTACATGAACTTTAAATTATTCCAAATGGATGTCAAGAGTGCATTTCTTAATGGAGTTATAAACGAGGAAGTTTATGTTAATCAACCTCAAGATTTTGAGGACTCTAAATTCCCAAACCACGTTTATAGACTCAAAAAGGCTCTGTATGGCCTCAAGCAAGCACCACGTACTTGGTATGAGAGGCTGACCAGTTTCATGCTGACTAGAAATTATGTCAGAGGCAAAGCTGATACAACCTTATTCATTAAGAAAAAGGGTAAAGATACCCTGCTAGCTCAAATTTATGTTGATGATATAATATTTGGTGCAACTAACGAATCAATGTGCAAGGAGTTTAGCAAAAAAAATGCAGAGTGAGTTTGAAATGTCGATGATGGGAGAACTAAACTTCTTCCTCGGACATCAAATTAAACAAGGAAAGAATGGCATCTTCATCAGTCAAGCTAAATATGCCAATGAGATATTAAAGAAATATGATTTGGAAAATTGCAAGCCAATATCCACTCCTATGGGCACTGACACTGTCCTATGCGCTGACGAGAATGGTAAGTCGGTAGATAGCAAATTATATCGAGGTATGATAGGCTCTCTACTTTACTTAACAGCAAGTAGACCGGACATTCAGTTCTCAGTATGCTAATGTGCTAGATATCAATCTAACCCTAAGGAATCTCATTACATTGCTGTAAAAAGAATTCTTAGATATTTGCAAAGCTTAGTGAACGCAAGTTTATGGTATCCCAATACTCATGATTTCACACTCATTGGATACACTGATGATGACTATGGACGGGACAAGCTGGAACGAAAAAGCACCTCTGGAGGATGCCACTTCTTAGGAAGCTGTCTTGTATCCTGGTTCAGCAGAAAGCAGGCGTCAGTAGCCTTGTCTACCACTGAAGCTGAGTACATTGCTGCTGGTCACTGTGTTGCTCAAGTCCTATGGATTAAGCAACAACTTGAAGACTATGGTGTTCAAACGAAGACAATTGAAGTCAAATGTGACAACAAAAGTGCAATTGATCTATCAAAGAACCCAATCCAGCACAGCAGAATGAAGCATGTCAGCATCAGACATCACTTCATTAGAGACCATGTACTCAAGGGTGAGATCAAGCTGACCTTTGTCCCAATGGATGAGCAGCTTGCGGATATCTTCACGAAGCCACTGGCTCGTGAGCAGTTCAGCATTCTGAGAGAAGCTATTGGTATGTTTAATCCTCTTCAGTAAATTCCTGTACTAAATGTATATGCATGCTGAGTGAATTATTATGCTGAATGATTGTTTTTTGCTGAGTACTCAATGAAAATGATTGAACATCAAATACTGAGTAAATGTGCACACCAAGTAAGTTAGCTCAAACTTAGAAATCATCCATTTATGTAATGCTGACCACTCAGAATATAAAACGCTTAGTATTCTAAACGTTGAGTGTTAGATCCGTTATAGCAAATGCAAAAACATGCGAATAGCCACCTAGGATGACGTATGCGCCGAATGTGTCATAAATGCCAGGATCATTGTCGGTTCATAATCCCGAGGCAAAACTGACACATGGATTCGATAAGATCCACTTCTCACCGCTATAAATAATGGGCAAATCCCCATTGTTATTCTTTTACACCTACCGAATTCTCTAGCAAAGCATTCTCTCTCTCTAAAAAACTCTAAACCTTACAAATCTTCTTCTATGACTAAGGTCTCCGTTAACATGTCCGGTGCCGGTCACCCTAAGACCAGCTCTGATGAACCTTCCAGGCTCCCTGCTACGCCGAGCAAAGGCAAAACTGGGCAAGCCACCTCCTCCAAAGGAAAGCCGACCAAGGCCAGAACCTATAACAAGGTATTCGAAGACATTACCGAATGGAAAGTAGACTTATCACGATGGGTGTCTGAGGCCTTCGTAACATCCGAGCAACCCTTCTGCGAATGGATATCGAAGAATGGCTAGACAGAACTGTTCTCTATTAGAGATCACACCTATCCTGACCTAGTAAGGGAGTTCTACCACAATCTCCGAGTTGCTGATGACAACCAGGACTATCTGGCAACTGTGGTAAGAGAAAAGACCATTTTCATAAACCCTAATTATCTGGCGAATTTGCTGAAGTTGAAAAATGAAGGAGCAAAACTGAGGCGATCTGGAGATCATGACGGTACTGGGTACGATGCCACCTTCTGTAAACCCTTTGGCCACTCAGGAGAAGTTTCAAGTACCTCTATGGGTCAGCACCAAAAGATGGCTCACTATCTGCTGACCTACTTCATTTATCCTAAGATCAACTGCACCACCTCAGCAATGAATTTTGAGCAATGCTTCATATGGCAGATGCTGACATACAAGCCGATCAATATGCCAGTATTCTTAATTGCTGGCTTCCTAAGGAGCACCGGAACTCTAAGGCTGGGCTCGCTCATCACGAGGATCCTCATTGATCATCAAATAGACCTAATTGATGAAGTTAAAGCTAGAGGATCTGAAATCACAGCTGCTTCGCTGAGGGCCTTGAAGTTCAATCAGCCTCTAAAGAAAGGAAAAACTGCTGCTGCTGGTGAACAACAAGCTGAGGAAACAGTTGTCCCAAAAAAGGGGAAAAGGACTAAGGCCCCAGCTTACCGTAAAAGGAAAGCTGTTGAGACTCCTTCACACGATGCTGAGTCTCCAGCTAAGAGGCAGAAGTCAGCTGCTACTAAAGGTCAGGAAAGACCTAAGTCAGCTGAGAAAAGGAGCAGGCAAGATGAGCCTGAAATTGAGGAAAGAATAGATGCTGATGAGCAACCTCAAAAGAAGCAGAAGTCTTCTACACTGACTCCTATCGATGCAATCCCTACTGACGTCATTGTTCCTGGTGATTCTCACTACACACAGTGTCTAGGAACTGCTGCTGAGCAATAGCAAGAGGATGATGTGCAACTGGATCATCAGTTCATTGCACAAGTTGAGGAAGAATTGGATGGGGAGGATGAAGAAGATGAGGAACAGGGAGAAGAAAATAGTGATGATGCTGACTCCAAGGAGACAGCTAGTGAGATCGAAGCTGAGCAAGCCAATACTGAGTTGGCTGCTGGAGAAGAACAAGAACCTGACCAACACAATGTTGATCAAGTACAAGAACAAGCTGACCAGCTTAATGCTGATCAAGAAGAAACTTCCCCATCTCACTCAGGAGAGTCTATTCAAGCTGACACTCCTCCTCCTCGCAGAAGAAGATTGGTTAAGGCAAGTCAGAAGACAGTCAGTGACCATCCTGTTCAACCACCAATTGTCCCTGACTTTGCTATCCAGAAGCCGACCCAAGACCCTTCTAAACTCAAGCTAAAATTCTTCAGAAAACAACCACCTTCTGCTTCATCGGCATCTCTCGAAAAGCAAGCCTCTGTTTCTTCACCAAAGGAACATGCCGACTTGAATGCTTCCGCCAACTCAACAAGTCAAGTTGAGTCAATTCCTGTCAATGCTATCAATCCAAGCATTGTGCTGACTCCTAACATACCTGCCCCCGTCAGCACAGACAATATTAGAATTACTTCTTCTCCAATCAACACATCTGCCGATCAATCAGTTCTACCAGAACCTCAAATGCAGATTGTAAGCACATTTCCAGTCACTGACCACGTCATTCCTTTGACTCCTCTTCCCACTGGTCATACTGAGGAAACAAGGCAACTTAATGAAGGCTCTCTAAGCTACATGAATGTCACTGAGTCTGGTAAACGAATCATCGACTCAGTACAGACATTGATAAAAGACCTTCAACAAACTACTACTCTTGCTGCTGGTTCTTCTACTATTGAGACTACTCAGCTCTCCCAAGTAACTCAGCTTCTCAACGAAGTTAATGGATTCAAGGATTTGCTGAGTATCATCATTACCTTTCAAGCACAGCAAGCTAAGCAGGATTCCATCGCAAAGCTGGCTGAGATCCAGCTGACAACAGTTCAACATCTCAACGCTCTACAACAATAAGTTCAGACTTTGTCAGCTGCGAACACACGCTATGCTACTTCTGATGAAGTTAAAATGCTCTTTGCTCAGCTTCACACCGAGAAAATCAAAACCAACGAGCAAATGGTCTCTTATTCTCAGTGCTCAGTGGAGCAAATTGGTGAGGCCGTTCGATTGCTGAACTTGAACAAGTAAGAGATGGACACTGACGCCATGAAACAAAATGAAATACTGTCTATCACCAGACAACCCTTCAACCATGTTCGTCACAGCAATATTCAGCGTCAATACTACGACACATCCTTATTGAAGACTTTTCATCAAGTCGTTGATGGTCTAACTGATGCACTTACTTGGGTAGGTAAATCTCAAGCTTTCATAGTCAGCATGATCAGTGCTGCTGAACTTAATATACCCTCCGAGGTCTCAGATAATGGAGTGGCTATTTTTGATGGTGTCAATGAAAGCGCCGATATACTTAAAGCGCTGTCCACAGAACTGACCAGAGCCGTCTTAACCGACGCCTTTAGGATTCCTCCTCCTGATGTTGACAAAACGGGGGAGAAAGAAGTAGCGAGAACACAACATGAGTCTAGTGATGCTCGTAAAGTATATAGCATTTAATAGGACAAGTGTATCCTATCGCAACAAGTAATATTGTGCTAAGCACGAGATCGAACCACAAGGACTATTCGTTACAACTAGCAAATCTACCCAGAATGATCTAATTGTTTAGAGGGTTGGATAAAAGTTGGGTTTTTGAATAACTAACTAATTGAATTAAAAGCAATAAACATAACAAAATAAAGTGAACAATTGACAGGGTAGAAGGTGAATTGACAGATGACACAATATAGGTTGAGGATTCCTTTGATTAAATCCTAGGTATGGGTTTAGGGAGTTCAGATTTGTGTTTTACCAATGATTGAAGGTAATTGTCCTAAGTGAAAGACTAATTTGATCAGAATTGTCCTTCCTATTCACATGCATTCGGGTGACGGCTTGATTAGGCATATACCCTAGGTCATGCAAAGCATTAGGTTTATTGACAACTAAGGCTAAAGCCGTAGCCCAGCCACAAAGCCTCATTCCTAGTGGTCTCTAGCGAAGTTAGGTTTACACAAGTTCGGTATAGACGATTCCGTGGTCAGGTTCTCATCTATCTATAATCCTATTTAATGTCAGGGTCACAGGCATTAGGCACATTATATACATAAACAGGCTAGTTGATCATTATCAATGTTCATTCTAGCATAAATCCTGTTCCTAACAATTTTTAGGCATTAAGCATGCATAAACTGATCAATCAAAGGTCCTAGATCCCTAATCACACATATTCATATAATCAATTTCATCCCCATCCCAAATTGGATGGAGATCAGTTCATAGACAAACTAATCACGATAGGAGGAAATCAAGAATAACGGAAAACATCCACAATAAATTATAAAAGCAAAAGATAAAAGAGAGAGATAGAAATCTAAAACCCGCTTTGTCTGATTCGATTATAAAAATAGAAGATGAAGAGCTTCTCCCATCAATCGTTCTTAAAAGCAAAGACAAAATAGAAAATAAACCTAATCTAGAAAGCAAGGAAATAAAACTAAAAATCTACATTACGACGGCTCCCTATTGAATCCGTCCCGAATAATGAAGATTAGCTCCCTATTTATAGAGTTAGGGAGAAAACCTAATGTCTCCGGGGGTACAAAGGTCGTTTTCTATATTAAAAGGGGCTTTTTGGGCATAATAATTCGACATTCTAGCAAGGGAGAGGCGTTTTTGCGCCTCTCCCGCCTCGTCTCGTCGAGACAGGCAGTGTCTCGTCGAGACGAGGACCTGTCTCGTCGAGACACTTATGTGTCTCGTCGAGACAGGCCTTGTCTCGCCGAGACGCTTTTGTGTCTCGTCGAGACAAGTGCCAAAATGGGGCAGAACTCTGGTTTTTATCCGTTTTGGTCCATGGGCTTCCGAAATATGCTCTAATGGTCTCTGGCGAGTCCCAAAAGTGCTCCGACGGTCCCTGAATTGTCCGGAATTGCTCCAAAAGGCTCGGTCTGGTTCGGGAATGCTCAAATAGGCCTAAAAACACCTGAAAACATAGAAAATGCCAAAAATAAGAGAAATAACTAATTCTAACTAAAAGATAACAAAACGATAATAAAACTGAAAGGAAATAAAGCAAAAGGAAGCTAAAAGGGGCCTAAAAACCCTATATAAATGGGAGCTATCAACCTCCCCACACTTGAATCTTGCTTGTCCTCAAGCAAGACAGAATCCAAAGCAGAGAAAAATCAACGAATAGCTCCCTTACAAAAACAAGAATCTACTACACTTTATTATTCACAACAATTCAGACTACTCATTTTGCAATTAGAAACATAATGAACCTCAGGCGAGTCTCCAAAACTGATTAATTTGGTTTTATCAATCAATACTTCATGAAAACCAAAGAAAAGAACTAAAATTGATAGCTCACAAGTGATCACTCTAACGCTCAAATGTTTGGGTAAAAATTTTGTATTTGTAAACGCTCTACATGTTATTGCACAAAGTGGTCACGTTGGGATTGCATCATCCATCTGGTCAAAATTAATGCATTAAAATTAAACAAAATCATAGGTCTTTAAGGGTTGTAACATTGGCTAAGGGTTAGGGTAGGAAAAAGGGAATTTATAGGCAAAAAGTTAAATGACTCAAATAGTTAAAAATTTTGCAAAAAGGACACATTTTTCGCATTAGGGAGCTATAAACCACTTCCCCACACTTAAAATTTTGCTTGTCCTCAAGCAATTCAGAATCCAAAAGGGACACTGTTTCCGCTATGTATATGAAGGTTGAAGCTCAAGGTTGTGTTTATGAGGCAATGAAGTATTCGGGAAGCAACTAAAAATATAAACACGTCTTTTATCCTTTCCTCTATTTTATTGTTTTTTTATTTGGTTTTTAACCATTTTTTTTTCTTTGAATAGAGGGGAAAAAGAGTGAAATTCAATTGGGTAAATGTTGCTTCTTCTATTAAAATTACAACCTTTTAATGATTGCTAGCGAGAATTTGAAGGATAAGTGTGTCTAAGGATTTATCAAAACTAAATTGAGTCAATTAACTTGGGTGAGAAAGGATATTTAAGAAGGCTAAGGTTTGTAACATGGTTGATCAAAGAAAGGGGTAAAAGGCTCAAAGGGGCTTATCTAGTGGAATTGTCAAGGGATTTTGGCTAAACAAAGAATAGGCTAAATTCACAAAGCGCTATACCTAGGTTGCCTAATCATTTCAAGTTTAATAAAAACACAAAATTCAACCAGTATTGGATGCAATTCCTATGAGCACAAAGACAATAAATGTAATCCCACACTTAAGAGATCAATTGTTCCTAATCATGAGTCTAAAATATTGATCTTTTTGGCTCTAACTCACAATTTAAGGGTTATTGGTATCAATCCTAGCCTCAACTAACGTTCCGTTCCATGTCAATTTTAGGCAAATAATACTCTTTGGAGACTCAAACGTTGTTCAAAATTTTTCTCATGCATCAATTTCATTTAGAATGTGCAAATTTTTAAGCGCATTGTCAACTGCATTGTCGGGATAGCTAAATGTATAAAATTCAACTGCCTAGGATTCTTTTTATTCCTAGAAAAATAAAAAGCAAACTGAAACAAAAAGTACGAAATCCTAAAATTTAAACAAAAACATAAGAAAAATTAATGGCAAGAATCAAAAGCCTTTCTATCCTATTACCTCATCCCCACACTTACACATGCATTTACTTCAAAAGAAATCCATAAAAGCAAAACATAAAGTGAAGGAAGGAAATATAATAGAAAACTCCCTCAGGGTGGCTGTCACTCCAGCCCCGAATGTCCGATGCTAAGCTGTTGAGATCCAAACGAATGTCCTGGAAATCGATTTAGCATTGGCGAGTGTTTTGCTTATAGGGTCCTGCCATTAGAAAAGAGAAAAAAAGAAATAAGCATAAAAAGAAAACAACAAAAGAAAAGAAGAAAAAAAAGGAAAAATTAACGGAAATGTTATATTTTTATTTTTATTTTTTTTAAAATTTTTGTTTTGTTTTGTGTCTTGTGAGACAAACAGGTATCTCGACGAGATGATGCAACAAACCCAAAAAAAAAATATTTTTTTTATATACAAATCTAAACAAATTATTTCAACCTATTCAATTTACACAGATTATAAACGAAATAGTCCCCGGCAACACTTGATGGTGTTGTTGTCGGGTATTTCGAAATATAATCTAATTATAAATAAAATAGTTCCAAGCAAATTTAATCTAATTATAATCAAAATAGTCACCGGCAACGGCGCTAAAAACTTGATGGTGTTGTTGTCGGGTATTTTGAAATATAATCTAATTATAAACACATGGGTCTAGGCAAATTTAATCTAATTATAAACAAAATAGTCCCCGGCAACGGCGCCAAAAACTTGATGCTCGTAAAGTATATAGCATTTAATAGGACAAGTGTATCCTATCGCAACAAGTAATATCGTGCTAAGCACGAGATCGAACCACAAGGACTATTTGTTACAACTAGCAAATCTACCCAGAATGATCTAATTGTTTAGAGGGTTGGATAAAAGTTGGGTTTTTGAATAACTAACTAATTGAATTAAAAGCAATAAACATAACAAAATAAAGTGAACAATTGACAGGGTAGAAGGTGAATTGACGGATGACACAATATAGGTTGAGGATTCCTTTGATTAAATCCTAGGTATGGGTTTAGGGAGTTCAGATTTGTGTTTTACCAATGATTGAAGGTAATTGTCCTAAGTGAAAGACTAATTTGATCAGAATTGTCCTTCCTATTCACATGCATTCGGGTGACGGCTTGATTAGGCATATACCCTAGGTCATGCAAAGCATTAGGTTTATTGACAACTAAGGCTAAAGCCGTAGCCCAGCCACAAAGCCTCATTCCTAGTGGTCTCTAGCGAAGTCAGGTTTACACAAGTTCGGTATAGACGATTCCGTGGTCAGGTTCTCATCTATCTATAATCCTATTTAATGTCAGGGTCACAGGCATTAGGCACATTATATACATAAACAGGCTAGTTGATCATTATCAATGTTCATTCTAGCATAAATCCTGTTCCTAACAATTTTTAGGCATTAAGCATGCATAAACTGATCAATCAAAGGTCATAGATCCCTAATCACACATATTCATATAATCAATTTCATCCCCATCCCAAATTGGATGGAGATCAGTACATAGACAAACTAATCACGATAGGAGGAAATCAAGAATAACGGAAAACATCCACAATAAATTATAAAAGCAAAAGATAAAAGAGAGAGATAGAAATCTAAAACCCGCTTTGTCTGATTCGATTATAAAAATAGAAGATGAAGAGCTTCTCCCATCAATCGTTCTTGAAAGCAAAGACAAAATAGAAAATAAACCTAATCTAGAAAGCAAGGAAATAAAACTAAAAATCTACATTACGACGGCTCCCTATTGAATCCGTCCCGAATAATGAAGATTAGCTCCCTATTTATAGAGTTAGGGAGAAAACCTAATGTCTCCGGGGGTACAAAGGTCGTTTTCTATATTAAAAGGGGCTTTCTGGGCATAATAATTCGACATTCCAGCAAGGGAGAGGCGTTTTTGCGCCTCTCCCGCCTCGTCTCGTCGAGACAGGCAGTGTCTCATCGAGACGAGGACCTGTCTCGTCGAGACACTTATGTGTCTCGTCGAGACAGGCCTTGTCTCGCCGAGACGCTTTTGTGTCTCGTCGAGACAAGTGCCAAAATGGGGCAGAACTCTGGTTTTTATCTGTTTTGGTCCATGGGCTTCCGAAATATGCTCTAATGGTCCCTGGCGAGTCCTAAAAGTGCTCCGACGGTCCCTGAATTGTCCGGAATTGCTCCAAAAGGCTCGGTCTGGTTCGGGAATGCTCAAATAGGCCTAAAAACACCTAAAAACACAGAAAATACCAAAAATAAGAGAAATAACTAATTCTAACTAAAAGATAACAAAACGATAATAAAACTGAAAGGAAATAAAGCAAAAGGAAGCTAAAAGGGGCCTAAAAACCCTATATAAATGGGAGCTATCATCTAGTCAGTCCAAACCGAAGAGAAAGAAATAGATATAGGCTAGCTCAGTATAGGCTAAGTATGTAGTCTCTATGCTTGTCTTCTTCTTTTGTTTGTAAACGCTGACTACCTATATTAATATCATACTTGCATCTTTTATTCAAACCCTGAGTTATGATTTATTTTTATATACGATGCTGTGTATTAAGTCATTATGTATCTTCAATTGAATCAACTATGTTTAATACTTATAAAACTTATTGATTGGACCCAATGCTGATAACATGTTTGACATTGACTTATATGTTTATAAAACATTGTCTTATAAAACTCATTGAACAACAAATTACTCAGCGCTCTCTGAATGTTAAATCTTCCGCTTAAACACTGAGTAAAATAGAATATGTTCCATGAGCTGACCTATATCTGAAAACTGACCTTAGACTTACTCGATTAAACCTTTAAATGTTTAGAGTAAAACTAAGTCAGTAGCTCAACCCTTACGGGGGAGTTTGCTAAGTATATTAGGTCAACTATCATGGGGGAGCTCAATACTGAGTTCTTCACTGAATAGTTTTGCCAACATCAAAATGGGGGAGTTTGTTGAAACACCTTTCCACATAATTTTGATTTGACAAAATTGTTTAAGTATAATATTCCAAACACACTAAGTTTAAATGCTTTGATTTATTCTACTAATGTATTTGTTCAATGTTGAGTTAAATTGTTTATAAGACACAGGAATTAAAAGGCCCAAGCCCAATACGGAAGTCAAAGCCCAAGTCAAACAATTCAAGACAACTCGGCCCGCGTATGTCAAAACGTTGTCGTTGTATACAAAACACAACTCAGCATCAGAAGGATCTAGAAGACCTTCGTGGAACAACTTCGGGACGAAGCTGCTGAGTTGATTCGACAAAGAGTACAAGACAGCAGCTGGCTAGGAAAAACTTCCAGACAAAGTGTTTCCACTTTGGGTAAAGTTCAGACGACACAGTATGCTGTCCAGTTGACTTTACCATAAAAGGAGAGACATTCTGCCGAGCTGACTAAAAGCTGACCGAGGACAGAAGATACTCAAATCTGGTTGGCCGAGAGCTCTGAGCAAGACAGGATTACAACGACAGGAAGCCGTTTCCCTCCAACGGTTATTTCGAAATTCGAAATGACCGATGCCCAGACGTCTCTATAAATAGTGCCATCAGAAGCTTCATTCTACACAGAACTTGATCAAGCCATTACGCTGACCAAATCTCTACACAAAGTTCTGTAAGAAAAAGCAAAGCAACCTTACACTAAACTTCATATCTTTTGTGTAAAAGTCTAGAGTGATTATTCAATCATCTAAGGTGTCTTAGCAAATCATTGTTTAGGACAAACATTTATCCTTTCTAGAGATTAGAAAGGAGAGGCTAAGTACTCGGTTATAGTACTCAGCGAGAGATTAGGATTGAGTAGAGGTATAGAGGAAGGTACTCTTGTTATACTCAGTTGCTAAGATTGTAAAAGGTTTGAGGCTCTACCTTTAAAGAGCTCAATAGAGAATTCGAAAGCTCGGAACATGTTCCGGGGACAGGACGTAGGCTTAGAGGCCGAACCTGGATAAATCTACTGAGTAACGTATTTCTTACCTTGAACTCCTTATATTTATTGCTTGCTTAAATAACCAAAAACTGACCAAGTAAAGAGGTCAATCTGAGTTGTGCGCATTGAACATTTGAGCTCAGGAATATACTCTAAGTGCTATCTCCTGACTCAAGCTAAGAAACTGACCTAGTCACCAGTTGACTAAGCCAGTATCTTGCTGTTTACTCAGCGCCGCTGTTAAAATCTTTTTTCTAAGAAAAAGAAGTCTGCCCTAACGAAAAAAGTTTAAATAGTTCCTAACCCCCCATTGGAACTATACTTGTAACGTTATAAGGGACCAACAACAATGTCTTTTTTCCGGACAGAAAGCTGATCTCACAAGCTTCATATATACAGATATCTAGACAGTTACATGGATCTGATGAAAAGTAGTTCATTAGGATTGGGGACCCGACATGAGATAACATGATGGGTAGATTCATCCTTGTCACATGTTCATCTCATTGGTATTAATAGGTATAAATAATCCTCAGACTCAAAGGAATGTTAATTGGTCATTCTGGATTACAGAATGTGACGCTTTGATCCTGTTGTAACATGATCCTTAACAGAGATGACTCTAGGGTGTGAACAGTAGACGTTGGGTATCACAGGAAGTGATTGTGGGATCGTTATACATTGGATTGATCATTTATCACTCCCGATAAATGGGAGATATGTCCATGGATCGCTTGTGGAAGACTTGACTCTAAATCCTTGCAAGGTGATAGCTTAAGATTGAAATGCGGATTTCTCTTAACCTATCTAATTGGAGTTGACTCGGCCAGAACAAGTAAAATGAACGTCTCGCTATATGTGACTTGACATTATCCATAGTCATAAGATTCAGTTCAAGGACGTAGTTGATAAAGGATCGAATTATACTGTAACTAATACGGAAAGGTCAACGACAGAATCAACTTGTCTTCTTATAGCTCTGGAGGAATGATTACGGACTTGCTAATCACATACTTTGTACATCATTCTGTTATGCAAAGATTAAATATAATTCTTTGAAAATTAATGAGTCACACATAAGACTTGGAACCCAAAAGAGAGACAGATGTTAATTAATTAACGGAAGCCCAACTGAGCCCAATAAGGCCCAATTACTAAAGGGGGGCGATTTATGTATGTTAATACATAAATAATTAGTTTGATTTTATCAATCCTAATTAGATTAGAATTATGAATTAAATTAATTAAAGGATAAATAAATTAGGAGTTTTAATTAGATTATATTACTCCTATTATTATCCAATAAGGTTATTATTATTATCTTTTATATTTAGATATATTAATAGATAATAATTAAGAATTCTCTTCCGAATTAAATTCTTATTCAATAACCTAATTCTATCTAACTAGGGATTAAATACATAAGACTTGGAACCCAAAAGAGAGACAGATGTTAATTAATTAACGGAAGCCCAACTGAGCCCAATAAGGCCCAATTACTAAGGGGGGGGGCGATTTATGTATGTTAATACATAAATAATTAGTTTGATTTTATCAATCCTATTTAGATTAGGATTATGAATTAAATTAATTAAAGGATAAATAAATTAGGAGTTTTAATTAGATTATATTACTCTTATTATTATCCAATAAGGTTATTATTATTATCTTTTATATTTAGTTATATTAATAGATAATAATTAAGAATTCTCTTCCAAATTAAATTCTTATTCAATAACCTAATTCTATCTAACTAGGGATTATATACAAGAGATTATAAATACCCCCCCATATAGTGAATTTCGAATTCTACCCTAGCAATCAAGAGAGAGAATCTCGACCCCTAGCTCGAGGACGAGATTTTCCACCGCTTCCTTCCGTTCAATTGATTTTCATCTCTTTCTCTTTATCCTTGATCTTGTGTTGATTAATTAGAGACAATCTACTTTGGTTGTTATAAACGGTTGATTCTAACTTGAACTTCTAATGTTTTGTTTTGTGCTCGGGAACTCGAAGTAAGAGTTGTGGGCACTTTGTTTGTAACGGTAGATAGAACTTCTGAAAGGTATTTCTTCTTATCCCTCTTTGTATGAAATAACGATTAACGGATCTTGGGGTTAATGGAAATAGGTTAAAATTTTTATATTTCCGCTGCTATACGTTAGCCTATTTTCATTCACAATGTGTAACCCCCCTCACTAGGATCACATGTTATTTCACACAATATCAGTTATAGACATGCTTTCAATTCTCAATCATATAAACTTCAATCTCATATAAACTTTACATATTATACATAAGAGAAAGCATTTACAATTTATAATACACGTTTAAGTCATTATCCTACATAGAGGATTTACAAAACAAATTACATCACAAGACTCCAAAATGCCTAGATGAGAATGGACTGACACTGCCGGTGCGACCTTAAGCAAGAAGAACTCCACCTAACCTGTAAAATCTGTTGGCAAGGGGTGAGCTGCCTACTCAATAAACATATTACGCATATATGTATATACAAAAGTAATGTACAGAACACATATCAAAATATATCATCAGTACCAAGTTAGAATTTATTCACTTGTTTCACTTATTATAGTAATACTTATTTTAGAAAGGCCTTGCTATACTTAGACAATATATATAAAATGGTCCTTGGGCCCAATCTGTATTCCGGCTCACTAAATTCAGAATACAATCATCTGTGCTACGGAGGAGTTACACTCAACTCACGTACTCATATATCTCAACACATGTGCTTCCGGCTCACAATATTCGGATAGCACTCTCAACTAGGACCATTTCACATATGCATCTCAGCAAGCTCATATTCATTTCTTATCCAACCATTATTCAGTTCCAGTATGTGCACAAGGCTCAACTTGCCATATTTACTTATAACACTGCAACATACTCAATCATATCACTTTCTTATCAATCATAACATATCACAAACACTCAAACATTATCCACATCATTCATATCAGATTCAAACACATCTCACACTCAACAAGTCACAAGGCACAATACATTCATACACATATATAAGCAATATGCTTACCGTCGCACTTGGTTCGATCTATTCAACACCATCGGGTGTGCGTTCAATTGCACCTTGTCCTCCTAATGTCACATAACATTTATACAATTAGACTTAACATAAACTTAATGAAAATATAAACTAATGAATGCTATATGATTTACAAGACACTAACTCCACAAAGTTCATGCAATCTAATCCTTTTGTCTTAGATCATCACATGACCTACTTGCACACATTCTGCCATAACTTTCTCTATATGAATCCAAAGCTTTGGTCGAAATTGTGGCTGGAATAGATAAAGAATGAGTTGTGCACATCATTTGGCAAATGAAGAGGTGTATTTTGTCTTAATATTGGGGTGACACCTCGTGCTTGCTCACAAACCTCAAATTCAGCCCTCCTAAAGTGTAACTTAATCAATTTAGGACATATGAATTCATTCATTCATTCATTTAAGTCCTAACTCAATTAACCAATCGTTACATCTTAACGATACACTAATCGTCTACTAATCGCCTACTAATCGCACGATAATTGCATTATGCATACGAAACTTCTACTGACAATGAGATGAATCTAAAATGTATGTATTCAATTATGAAAACATATATGAATGTGGGAAGACTCATATGTTAGGGTTTTAGGGATGTTACAGTTCTTCCCCCCTTAAAGAATTTCGTCCCCGAAATTCACTTACCAGAAGCTTCAAATAGGTAAGGATATTGTGTCCTCATATTTTCTTCTACCTCCCAAGTTGCCTCATCAAGTGTTTGATTATGACTCCATCTCACCTTAACCATTGGAATTTCACGGTTTCTGAGTCGTTTCATTTCTCGTCCCAAAATCTCTAAAGGTTGCTCACGAATAGTCAAGTCTGTGTTCACTATTGCAATCTCAGGTTCAGGAATCATATGACTTGGGTCTGATCTATATCTTCTTAATACTGACACATGAAATACATCATGTATTAAAGACAATTCTGGTGGTAGAGCTAACCTATAAGCCAATGGTCCAACTCTCTCAATGATCTCATAAGGCCCGATGTATCTTGGATTCAACTTCCCTCTTCTGCCAAAACGAACTATTCCTTTCCATGGGGATATTTTTAAAAACACTTTATCTCCAACTTTATATTCCATCTCCCTTCGGTGCTGATCCACATAAGCTTTCTGACGTTCCTGTGCAGCTTGTAAATACTTCTTTATGACATTGATCTTCTCAACAGTTTCCTGGACTAACTCAGGTCCTTCCAATTGCCTCATTCCTTCAACGTCCCAACATATAGGGCTTTTACACGGTCTTCCATATAATGCCTCATAAGGTGCCATGCCTATACTTGAATGATAACCATTATTATAAGTAAACTCCATAAGAGGTAAATGTATATCCCACTCACCTTGGAAATTAAGAACACAAGCTCTCATCATATCCTCTAAGGTCTGAATAGTTCTTTCTGATTGTCCATCTGTCTGTGGATGAAAAGCTGTACTGAAATGCAATTTTGTTCCCAAGGAGTGCTGTAAACTGCCCCAAAATCTAGATGTAAATCTAGGATCACGATCTGAAATAATAGATATAGGTACTCCATGCAATCTCACAATTTGTTCCACATAAAGTCTAGCCAATTTATCCATCGAGTCTGTCTGTTGTACCGGTAGAAAGTGAGCAGATTTCGTAAGTCTATCCACTATCACCCATATACTATCGTGTCTACGCCTTGTTCTTAGTAATCCCATCACAAAATCCATAGTGATCCTCTCCCATTTCCACTCTGGTATGGTTAAAGGTTTTAGTTTTCCCACGGGAGCTTGATGTTCGGCTTTAACCTGTTGACATGTCAAACATTTGGAAACAAAATCAGATACATCTTTCTTCATTGTAGGCCACCAGTAAAAAGGTCTCAAATTTCTGTACATCTTTGTCATTCCTGGGTGCATAGCATAAGGAGAATTATGTGCTTCCTGTAGAATTTCTGATCTTAAATCCGCTACATTTGGAACACATAATCGACTACCTATCATCATAGTCCCATCATCTTCCACAGAAATATCAGGTCTTTTACCTTCTTGTACACGATCTCGCATTTTCTGTAAATAAGGATCATGCCATTGTGCTTCTTGGATCCTTTCTTTCAAATCTGGTTTTACCCGTAGTGTAGCCATCAAACCTGTTACTTCATTTACTTCTAACTGCACATCCATGGCTCGCATCTCCACTAGTGAATTCAAACTATAACTCTTCATACTAGCCACAATATCAACACTCTTTCTACTCAAAGCATCTGCAACCACATTAGCCTTTCCTGGATGGTAATCTATTGTACAATCATAATCTTTTAATAGCTCAATCCATCTCCTTTGTCTTAGGTTCAGCTCCTTTTGTGTAAAGATGTACTTCAAACTCTTGTGATCAGTGAGAATCTGAAATGTCTCCCCATATAGGTAATGTCTCCATACCTTCAATGCATGGATGACTGCTGCCAACTCTAAGTCGTGTGTGGGGTAATTCATCTCATGAGGTCTCAGTTGCCTAGAAGCTTATGCAATGACTTTCCCATTTTGCATTAGAACACATCCCAAACCTTGTCCCGAGGCATCTGTATAAACAACAAAACCACCACCTTCAGAAGGTAACACTATCACTGGTGCAGAAGTCAATCTCTTCTTTAGTTCCTCAAAGCTTTGGTGACATTTATCATTCCACTGGAATACAACTCCCTTTCTCAGCAATTTAGTTAATGGACCTGCAATCAGAGAAAAACCCTCTACAAATCTCCTGTAATAACCAGCTAATCCAAGAAAACTCCTAAGCTCTGTAACATTCTTTGGCGGTTCCCATTCATCAATAGCTTTAATTTTGGAAGGGTCGGGTTGAACCCCTTCACCTGACACCACATGACCAAGGAATACAACCTCATCCATCCAAAATTCACATTTGCTCAGCTTTGCATACATCTGATTATCTCTTAAAATTTTCAAAACAATTCTCAAATGTTGTTCATGCTCACCCACAGTCCTTGAGTACACTAGGATATCATCAATGAATACCACAACAAACTTATCTAGATATGGCTGAAAAGTCTTGTTCATTAATGCCATGAAAGCTGCAGGAGCATTAGTCAAGCCAAAAGGCATCACAAGAAACTCAAAATGACCATACCTTGTACGAAAAGCAGTTTTAGGTATGTCAGCTTCTGCAACTCTCAACTGCCAATAGCCCGATCTTAGGTCAATCTTTGAAAAATGACGAGCTCCTCTAAGCTGATCTAGCAAATCATCAATCCGAGGCAATGGATACTTGTTTTTCACTGTCATTCTGTTCAGTTGTCTGTAATCAATACACAATCGCATACTTCCATCTTTCTTCTTCACAAATAATACAGGTGCTCCCCACGGTGAAGTACTAGGTCGTATAAACCCCTTCTCAAGTAGTTCTTCTATTTGTTTCTTCAATTCTTGTAATTCCATTGGAGCCATTCTATATGGAGCAATTGATATAGGAGATACTCCTGGCATGGTCTCAATAGGAAAATCAATCTCCCTCTGAGGTGGTAATCTTGGTAGTTCATCTACGAATACATCTGCAAAATCTCTCACCACTGGAATATTCTCCAATTTGCCTCCATCCTCCCTAGTGTCCACAACATGAGCTAAATATGCCTCACACCCATTTCTAATCCATCTGATTGCTTGAATTGCAGATATTAAACAAGACGGCACAACCTTTCTCTCCCCAACAAATAACACAGTTGATTCTGAATTAAAATGTAACACAACTTCCTTTGAACAACAATCAACTTTAGCTTCATATTTACACAGCCAATCCATCCCCAAAATAATATCAAATTCTCTAAACCCCATAACTACTAAATCTATAGGGAACTCACTTCCCCTCACTTTTATAGGACAATCTCTCAAAACCTGATTTACAATAACATTATTCCCAACTGGTAGGATAACTTCCACATCATATCCTAATGGTTCTACCTTCCCATTTATTTTCAATATAAACTCAGGTGTTATGTATGAATGAGTGGATCCAGGGTCAATCAAAATAAAAGCTCAGGTATCAAGGATAGAAATTGTACCAGATATAACCTCTGGTGCTGTTTGAGCTTCACCCCTCGTCATATTGAAGGCTCTATTTCTTGGTAAATTTTGTGTCTGTCCACCCATAGGAGCATCATGTCTACCCCCTCTACCTCCTCCTCGACCTCTGCCTCTACCTCTATCCACTCCAGCTGCACCACCTCCTATATTAGACTGAGGTTGAACTCTCTCTCCTCTATCAACTAATAAGGGACAATCATTACGATAATGGCCTGTTTCTCCACACTCAAAACATGTACCCTTCTTAAATGAACCATAACACTCTCCTGTGTGAGATCGGCCACATTTGCCACAAACCAGGGAAGGTCCCCAACACTCACCTCTGTGTACCCGTCCACATGTCTGACAAGCTGGAAAAGATGTTGTCCTCGCTCCTCTTCTATACCCACTATTAAACCGACCACCTGAAAATCTGTTACTACCAACAGATGGAGCACTACTCAAAACATCTCCAAATCCGCCCCGTGATCTAGTCCCACCACGATAGATACTACTACTACCTCTAAATTGTTGAGAATAGCCTCTAGAAGAAACTGAGAATCCACCTCTCTTTGATGGCCTGCTAGACTGACCCACTGTATCAAATCTAGCCCTTTTGGTTACAAAAAGTTGTTCTCTATCTTTCACAATTTCCTCAGCTCTGAGTGCAGATTCTACTAACAATCTAAAGCTCGTTTCATGTGCATGAATCCCCATTCTAACATCTGGGTGTAGACCATGTTCAAACCTACGACATTTTGCTTCTTCTGTAGCCACATTTGCAGGTGCATATTTGGCTAAGGTGTTAAACTTAAGCTCGTATTCAGCCACAGACATATCCTCTTGCATAAGGGTCAAAAACTCTGTTTGTTTCCTATCTTTATATATCATTGGCATGTATTTATTAGTGAACAACTTCTTGAAAATATCCCATGTTATTTCAGTTCTAATTCTTGTCCTTTTTATAGATCTCCACCATTCTAAAGCTTCTCCAGTGAAAAGATTAGAAACATATTTGACCATTGAGTCTAGTCGACATTCTGTGTTCTCAAGTACATCTTCAATCTTGGCCCACCATTTATCAGCTATATCAGGATCTGTGCTACCCTCAAACTCTGTTGCACCCATCTTTTTAAGTCTCTCAAAATTTTTATCAAAGATTGGTGCATCTCGACGAGCTTGAACACGTGGCTGAGGCTGACCTTGAGCCAAATAGATTCCCATCATTTCTTCAAACTGGTTGTAACCCTGCGGATAACCTGCATGTCCTGAAGCTCCTATATGTTCTGATCCCCCAGACTCATGAACATGACCAACTGAACCATGACTAGACACATTACCGGATTGTCCATTCTCACCATCAGACTCCATAACCCTACATGAAACATGACCATGTCAACATGCTTTTAGCATAAGAAAATATGATTATGTGGTCTTAACCTGGGAATCCAAAACAAGTCATACACAACCTAATCCCTAGGAAAGTAGACCCGCTCTGATACCACTAAATGTAACCCCCCTCACTAGGATCACATGTTATTTCACACAATATCAGTTATAGACATGCTTTCAATTCTCAATCATATAAACTTCAATCTCATATAAACTTTACATATTATACATAAGAGAAAGCATTTACAATTTATAATACACGTTTAAGTCATTATCCTACATAGAGGATTTACAAAACAAATTACATCACAAGACTCCAAAATGCCTAGATGAGAATGGACTGACACTGCCGGTGCGACCTTAAGCAAGAAGAACTCCACCTAACCTATAAAATCTGTTGGCAAGGGGTGAGCTGCCTACTCAATAAACATATTACGCATATATGTATATACAAAAGTAATGTACAGAACACATATCAAAATATATCATCAGTACCAAGTTAGAATTTATTCACTTGTTTCACTTATTATAGTAATACTTATTTTAGAAAGACCTTGCTATACTTAGACAATATATATAAAATGGTCCTTGGGCCCAATCTGTATTCCGGCTCACTAAATTCAGAATACAATCATCTGTGCTACGGAGGAGTTACACTCAACTCACGTACTCATATATCTCAACACATGTGCTTCCGGCTCACAATATTCGGATAGCACTCTCAACTAGGACCATTTCACATATGCATCTCAGCAAGCTCATATTCATTTCTTATCCAACCATTATTCAGTTCCAGTATGTGCACAAGGCTCAACTTGCCATATTTACTTATAACACTGCAACATACTCAACCATATCACTTTCTTATCAATCATAACATATCACAAACACTCAAACATTATCCACATCATTCATATCAGATTCAAACACATCTCACACTCAACAAGTCACAAGGCACAATACATTCATACACATATATAAGCAATATGCTTACCGTCGCACTTGGTTCGATCTATTCAACACCATCGGGTGTGCGTTCAATTGCACCTTGTCCTCCTAATGTCACATAACATTTATACAATTAGACTTAACATAAACTTAATGAAAATATAAACTAATGAATGCTATATGATTTACAAGACACTAACTCCACAAAGTTCATGCAATCTAATCCTTTTGTCTTAGATCATCACATGACCTACTTGCACACATTCTGCCATAACTTTCTCTATATGAATCCAAATGCCCTGTTTATTGAACCTACTGAAACTAGACATATATGGGTATAACATCATCACCCATAACATCATACATATATGTAATCATTCAGTTCAAACCCACATAACAATATATATACTAAATCAGGCTAGTTTCCTAAATCAATGAGTTCTAGGTTCCTAAACAGTACATCAAACATACTCAATCACTTCTAAAGCCATGACAAATCAGTTCTAACCAACATAACATTAATATATATTCATTAAGTTAAAGAAATCTTCCCATATGCTAAAGGCATGAACCAATTGACAATCTCTTCAGTCAGCCTTCCCATGTACTGAAGCATTCTGACTATCCCTGCAAATATTATGTTCAAATAAAAAGGAATCAGATGAGTGCATACCATCTTCAGAATCAGGCACTGTATTGCCATAGGTTAAAAAAGATAAAGACCCAAGCTTTTCAGCAGTGAATCTGAATAAAATAAAATCAGTGTAGCTAAGCGAGAGATCTAAACCTTTCAACGATAGGTCTGAAAATCACAAGATCCTTATTCCAGCTGCTGAAACCGACATACACAAAAGTAAATCAGATGAGGAAAAGATAGAGTAAGGAATAATGATACTCTAATACATCTAGGAACGAAGAAAATATGGCTTACCAGTACCGTATTTCAAGCTCACCCAATGATTGCATGTTCAAATCAACCATGGAGATAGAGAGGGTTTATATAGCAGCTGAAATTTCAGTCAAACAATAGAGCGCCTAAAATTTGGTATGGCCGCGTAAGTGAAATTTCATTTGCCGCTTTTTTGTTTTCGGCATACAATGACATTCATTTATTAGATGTGTCATTTGTTGATCACATCAAATTTAACGAAAACGCACGTTTTCTTTGGATGACAAGATTCTGTAATCATAATGTCATCTGAGAATCGAGCGCATTTTTTATTTCGCCTTCAGATGACATACAGTTAAAATACTGTCACGAAAAATATTCAGACGACACGAAAATAAATGTATGTCATGTATCTTGTGTCATGTGAAAGGGAAAATGACATAGTGTTAAAGTGTAGTCTGAAATCAATTTGAGCCAGACCCATCAAGCAAATAATAGAAACAATCCAACATCCATATTTGGGTTTGAAATAGTGAAAGTGTAGTGCGAATTCAATTTGTGCTAGCCCATCAAGCAAAAAAAAAAAAAAACAACAACAAAAATAGTCTGAAATCAATTGGGTTAGTTACATGTTAGTCAATTTTGGTTAACTATTTACAACAAACCATTAGTGTAAAAAGAATTTCTTTAAATGTCAGGTTTTTGAAAAAAATTTGTTATATTATCAAACATGGTAACTGTTGAGTTTTTTTTAAATTGGAAATAATTTAAAAATAACTGAAATGTGACAAAAACAGAAATAAAAAATGACAGAATGATAAAAAATATAAGAAAAAACAGTAAAAGCAGAAAAAATAGTTATCAAACTGTAAAATAATTTTCAAAAGTTCTTTTATATGTAATTTCCTCAAATCAATTTGGGCGAGACCCATCAAGCAAATAAGAGAAATAGAGTCCAACAGAAGGCCCATTTATAAAGAAGGGAAAGCAAATTCAAGTACTGAGAAATAGAAAAAGACAAGAGTAAGGAGGTTTAGACTATGAGTTATTATGTACAAACTTGTAATAGAGTTATTAGAGGGAAGCAAGCAGTCTGATTGCAAATGTTTTTTGTTCTATATATATATATATATATATATATATATATTAGTTAATTAATTTAAAACCCTAAAACTAAAAGTAGTATATATTGTATTTCGGTTCGGTGTTGGATCGAACCAAATCAAAAACCAAACTGTTGAAACACATTTCCACAATTATTTTGATTTGACAAAATTATTTAAGTTAGATTTAAATTCCCATGATAAATTATTCTAACACATTAAATTTAAATGCTTTGATTTATTTTATACTAATGTGTTTGTTCAATGTTGAGTTATTTAATTTATAAGAACAAAAGACATTAAAAGATCAATGCCCAAAAGCCCACAAGAGAAGGTCAAAGCCCAAGTCAATAGATTAAAGCCACATGGCCCAGGAGGAAGAAACCAAGCCCAACAGCGAGAAGGATCAAGAAGACTTCTCAATTGCTTCATGCCGAAGCTACTGAGTTAAACGAATAGAAGACATGTCAGGAGTTGACCTCAGTAACTTCTAGACAAAGTCGTTCCACTTTGGGAGAGTTTCAGAAGACACAGGAAGCTGTCGGGGACACTTTACCAAAAGAAGAGGGACAATCTGACGCCTGCTGACCTGACATACCTGGCAATTGAAGAAGGCAGAAGATGCAACGCTCTCATTGGCCGAAGGCACTAAGTAGTGACCGAGTGAAAGCGATTGTGTGCCGTTTTCCTCCAACGGTTATTTCGAAATTTGAAATAACCAGTGCCTCAGATGTCACTATAAATAGGCCTCTCAAATGCTTCATTCGATGCAGATCTTCACCAAGTCGAAACTCTGACCAAATAGTAACTTGAAGTTTTTGTCTTGAAAAGCAAAGAAAATCTTACACCAATTCTTATTCTTTGTGTAAAAGTCTAGATTGTTAATTCATCTAAAGTGTTCTTCAATTTGTTAGAACAAACACTTTATCAATTCTAGAGTTTAGAAGGAGACGCTGAGTTGCTCGGTTATAGCACTCAGTAGTAGAGATAATATTGAGTAGAAGAATAGAGTAAGGTACTCTTGTATACTCAGTTACTATTGTAAGAGGTTTGTGCTCTACCTAAAAGAGCTCAGTAGTGGATTCAAAAATCTCAGAAGGACTCTAGGGACTAGACGTAGGCAATGAGGCCGAACCAGGATAAGACTGTTGAGTATTATTTTCCTAACCCTTTGTTGTGCCTAGTAAACTGTAAAACACATTTACTCAGTTGCATGATCTGAGTACTGAGTTCAGAAATAGTCTTAACAGCTATCTCTTAACTCCCGGCAGAAGCAGTTTTAGTTACCAATTAACTAAACTTGCCTCTGATCTTACTCAGCATCACTGTGCTAAAAGACTTAGTGAAAGTCTTAAAAGAAAAGAAGTCAGCCTTAACGTGAAATTTTAAATAGTTCACAACCCCCCTTTGGAACTAACTTTGTCACGTTACACGGGACCAACAAGTGGTATCAGAGCCCAGTAGCTCAACGCACAAGATAAAACTATCTTGAGCTGATCCCCACTATGGCTGTTAACATCACTCGTTTCCTCCCTGGAAATGAAACAACTCAGATAGTCCCTGAGGGACAATCTATCACTAGGCCTCCACTGTTCTTCGGGTCTAACTATACCTTCTGGAAGAAGAGGATGAAAAATTTCATCCATGCAACAAATATAAGTGCATGGCTATCTATAGTCCAAGGCCCATTTGTTCCCTATGAAACTACTGACGGTGTAAAAGTTGTCAAGGAAGAGGCTAAGTGGTTAGAGGCCTCAAGAAACTACAAAATCATGCATTGGCTATAAACATGCTTCATTGTGCTTTAGCTACTGCAGAATACAATAAGATTTTAGGCTGTGAGTCAGCACAAGAAATATGGAAGAAGCTAAGGTCAGCTACGAAGGAACCATCAAGGTTAAGGAATCTAAGGTGAACCAACACATGCATTTGTACGAGCTGTTTGAAATGAACGATGGTGAAGGTATCTCTGAGATGAACTCAAGATTCACCAACATTTGGCAAGAACTTCACTGAGGAAGAGAAAGTCAAGAAAATACTGAGGAGTCTTCCCAAGAGCTGGCAGGCAAAGAAAACTATCATTGAGGAAGCTCAGGACTTGACCACCTACAAGTATGATGACCTCATTAGATCTCTGCTGACCCACGAGATCTCAATGAAGAACTTTGAGGTGAAAGAAAAGTCTGAAGACAAGAAGCAAAAGTCTCTTGTCATGAAAGCTGACTCTACCGATGGGAGCTCATCGGATGATGACGAAATGGCCATGTTCACCAGAAAGATGGAAAGGCTGTTCCGCAAAAATGACAAATACATCAAGAAGCAATTCATAAAGAATGACAAATATAAAGTTGAGTCTAGCGACATCGGATACAAGAAAGAAGGCTCAAAGCCCATTACCTGCTTTGAATATCATCAAACTGGCCATATCAAATCAAGTTACCATGCCTTCAAGAAGGACAAAAAGAACAGCAAAAAGGCAATGGTGGCTACCTGGAGTGATAGTGATGAGTCATCATCATCAGAAGTGTTGGAAATTAAGGCTAAGTTATAGCAGCGGAAATATAAAATTTTTAGCCTATTTCCTTTTAACCATAGGATCCGTTAATCGTTATTTCATATAAAGAGGGATAAGAAGGAATACCTTTCGATGAACAATCTACCGTTGTTAAAGAAGCGCCCACAATTCTTCTCCGAGATTCCAACCACAAAGTATAACACGGTGAGGTTAAGATGGAATCAACCCTTATGAGATGCAACCAAATTAGATTGCCTCTAATTAACCAACACAAGATCAAAGAGAAAAGGAGATGAATGAGATTAATCAATTGACGGAAGCCGTATGAATTCTTGTCCACGAACTAGGGGATGCGAATTCACTTTTTCTCTCTTAATGTAGGTTTCGAAAATCACAATAAGGGGAGGGGATTGGCTTAGTCGAAATTCACACATTAGGGGGGTATATATAATAACTTGTATCTAAACCCTAGTTAGATAGGAATAGGTTACTTAATAGGAATTCAATTCGGAATAGGATTCCTAATTATTATCTTATAATATATCTAATATATTTAGGATAATAATAAATAACCTAATTGGATAATAATAGGAGTATATTAATCTAATTAAAACTCCTACTTTAATTATCTCTCTTAATTAATTTAATTCACAAACCTAATCAAATTAGGATTAAGGGAATTAAAACAATTCCTTACTTACTATATACAAATTTCGGCCACACCTAATTAAATGGGCCTTACTGGGCTCATTTGGGCTTCCATCTATTAATGACATCCATCTCTCTTTTGGTTCCAAGTCTTATGTGTGATCCATTAGGTTCTTACTACTTCTGGCCGTATGCAACTATTAAATTAATTTCTTCAAGAATTATATTTAATCCTTGCATAACGGAATGATGTACTGAGTATATTATTGGCAAGTTTGTAATCATTCCCCCAGAGTCCGTTAAGAAGACAGGTTGATTCTGTCGTTAACCCTTCCGTATTAGTTACAGTATAATTCGATCCTTTATCAACTATATCCTTGAACTGAATCTTATGACTATGGGTGATGTCAAGTCACATATAGCGAGACGTTCATTTTACTTGTTCAGGCCGAGTCAACTCAAATAGATAGGTTAAAGGAAATCTGTATTTCAAGTCTTAAGCTATCACCTTGCAAGGATTTAGAGTCGAGTCTTCCACAAGCGATCCTTGGATATATCTCCCATTAATCGGGAGTGATAAATGCTCAATCCAATGTATAACTACCCTGACATTACCTCATGTGACACCCAACCTTTGCAGTTCACACCCCAGAGTCATCTCTGTTAAGGATCGTGGGACCACAGGATCAAAGTCTCACATTCAGTAATTCAGGATGACCAATTAACATTCCTTTGAGTCTGAGGATTACTTATACCTATTAATACCAATGAGATGAACATGTGACAAGGATGAATCTACCCATCATGTTATCTCAAATCGGATCCCCAATCCTAATGAACGACGTTTCATCGGATCTATGTAACTGTCCAGATATCTATATATATGAAGCTTGTGAGATCAGCTTTCTGTCGGACAGAAGACATTGTTACATACAAGTCTCAATAGTGATATATCAATCCTAAACATATCACTTGACTTGGGGTGGTTTTAAGTTTATTAGTTTATTATAAAGTTTTGTCTCACTTCATGCTTGTATGAACACTTTATAATCACTTTAAACAAACTTACGGATTTCCTTTTATTAGACTTTATTTAGTGCTTAAAAGGGATTGCCTTTATATAGTTATAAAACGTATATCTTATTAAAAACAAATGATATAAAGAACAATTCATTTACATTAAGTTTTTATCCTGCAATAATTGTCTATAGGAGACTAAACCCCAACATACTCCCACTTGGACTAAAGCCAATTGTTTCTAAAACTTATCACAGTAGAAGTTAAATGACGATCATGTACTTTCTGGGTTAAAGGCTTTGTCAACGGATCTGCAACGTTGTCCTCTGTAGGTACTCTTTCTATTCTCACATCTCCTCTAGCCACAATCTCTCTAATGATATGGTATCGCTTTAGGTAGTGCTTGGATGCATTGTGAGACCGTGGTTCCTTTGCTTGCGCAATGGCTCCATTGTTATCACAGTGCAGAGTAATGGGATTGACAATGTCAGGCACCACACCTAGTTCTATAATGAACTTTCTAATCCAAACTGCTTCCTTTGCTGCTTCCGCAACAGCGATGTACTCTGACTCGGTCGTAGATAAAGCTACGCTTCCCTGCTTGGAACTTTTCCAACTGACCGCGCCCCCATTCAAGATAAACAGGTATCCTGATTGGGATTTAAAATCATTCTCATCTGTAAGATGACTAGCGTCTGAAAATCCTTCAATTTTCAGATCTCCTTCTCCGTACACTAGGAACATATCTTTAGTCCTTCTCAAGTACTTAAGAATGTTCTTGACGGCAATCCAATGCTCGTCTCCCGGATTCCCTTGGTAACGACTTGTTACAGATAACGCGAACGCTACGTCAGGTCTAGTGCATAGCATAGCATACATAATCGAACCGATCGCGCTGGCGTACGGGACTACAGCCATGCATCGTTTGTCATCATCAGATTTAGGACATTGATGATTGTTTAACTTTACTCCATGTACCATGGGTAAGTTACCTCGTTTCGATTCAAGCATGCTAAACCGATTTAGCACCTTTTCAATGTATGTAGCCTGTGAAAGACCAAGCAGTCTACGCGATCTATCTCTGTAGATCTTTATACCAAGTATATAGGCTGCTTCACCAAGGTCTTTCATTGAGAAGTTACCGGATAACCATTCTTTCACCGATTGTAATAGAGCAATGTCATTTCCCATTAACAGTATATCATCCACATATAGTATGAGAAATGCTATAGAGCTCCCACTTGCTTTCTTATAAATGCAAGCTTCTTCGCAATTTTGTTCGAAACTAAATTGTTTTATGGTTTCGTCAAAACGCTTATTCTAGCTTCTAGATGCTTGCTTGAGTCCATAAATGGATCTCTGAAGTTTGCAAACTTTATTTGCATCCTTTGATATGAAACCTTCAGGCTGCATCATGTATACATCCTCAATCAGATTTCCATTTAGGAAAGTTGTTTTCACATCCATTTGCCAAATCTCATAATCAAAATGAGCGGCAATTGCAAGCATGATTCTGATTGATTTGGACATAGCAACAGGAGAGAAGGTTTCGTCATAATCAACACCTTGTTTCTGACGATATCCTTTCGCTACCAACCTAGCCTTGTAGGTGCTAACCTTTCCATCCATGTCAGTCTTCTTTTTAAGATCCACCTGCACCCAATGGGAATTATCCCTTCGGGTGGATCAACCAAAGTCCACACTTGGTTAGTATACATGGAATCCATTTTAGAATCCATGGCTTCAAGCCATGCTTTAGAATCTGGACTAATAAGAGCCTCTTCGTAGTTTTCGGGTTCGTCGTCTAACACGGGAACCTCGTTATCATCTCCCACTAGAAAACCATATCTAACTGGGAGTTCACGAACTCTTCGTGATCTACGAATAGGTGCCACTGTTGTCTCATCTAATGGGACTTCTTCGGGTACCTCAACCGCTTCCGTTGTTTCAGTCGGCGTTTCTTCCTCTTGAACTTCGTCGAGTTCAATCACGCTTCCCTTTTGTGTTTCTTCGAGAAACTCTTTCTCTAAGAAGGTTGCGTATCTGGATACTATTACTTTCTGATCATCTGGATGGTAGAAGTAATACCCCATGGTTTCTTTGGGATATCCAATGAAGAAACATTTATCAGATTTAGAATCTAATTTGTCGGACGCTATGCATTTGACATACGCTGAACAACCCCATACTCTCATAAATGAGAACATAGGTTTCTTACCAACGAACAATTCGTATGGTGTGGAACTAGCGGATTTAGTTGGTACTCGGTTTAGGGTGAAGATGGCAGTTTCTAAGGCATAGCCCCATAACGACTTTGGAAGTAAGGCCATGCTCATCATGGATCGTACCATATCTAATAGGGTACGGTTTCTCCTCTCGGATACACCATTGTGTTGTGGTGTATAGGGAGGTGTCCATTGTGAGCATATCCCACATTCAGTTAGATAATTCAGAAAATCATCTGAAAGATATTCGCCACCTCGATCGGATCGAAGCGTCTTTATTTTCTTTCCTAATTGATTTTCCACTTCATTCTTGAAGCATTTGAACTTGTCAAAAGCTTCTGATTTGTGCCTCATCAAGTAGATGTAACCATATCGAGTATGGTCATCTATGAAGCTTATGAAGTATCTGAATCCTCCTCTTACTTGGACGGACATATGACCGCATACATCTGAATGAATGAGTCCTAGAGTGTCTGATACACGCACACCTTTATTGCTAAAGGGTGTCTTTGTCATTTTACCTTTTAAACATGATTCGCATGTTTCCAATGATTCAGAATCGATTGGATCTATAAGCCCATCTAAATGTAGCTTTAGCATGCGTCTCTTGTTTATATGGCCTAAAAGACAATGCCACAAGTAAGTTGAATTATCTATCTTATGTCTTTTGGTATTAATTGCAAAAACAGGAGTTTTATCATTTAACACATAAATCCCATTTTGTGATATTCCTGAAAAATAAAAGATCGAATCTTTATAAAAATTGCAACTATTGTTCTTTATTGAAATATGAAAACCATCGTCAACAAGACGGCTAATAGAAATAATGTTACGAGACATCTCAGGAACGTATAAACAATTCCTTAATTCTATTACAAGCCCAGAGGGCAAAAGTAAAACATAATCTCCAATTGCGAGGGCGGCAACTCTTGCTCCATTTCCCACTCGCAAGTTTATGCTTCCTTTCTTAAGTTCCTTAGTCTGTTTTAGCTCCTGCATATTTGTACAAATATGAGATCCACATCCGGTATCAAGTACCCAAGATTCAGACAATGAAACTGTATTTATTTCAATATAAAACATACCAGATGCTGAAGCACCGTTATTTTCCTTCTCGTGGAAGGTTAGGTACTCCATGCAATCCCTCTTCCTTTGGGCTTCTTTGGTTCCTTTCCCTTTGTTTCGGTGAGCACAGTCCCCTTACATTTATCAAGATGGTTTGGATCGGGAGCGACCCCTTTCCTTTTTCTCGATCCTTCAATAGCAAGGGCCAACATTTCCTCGTTTTCTTTTATAATGGGCTCGACTGACTCGAGCATATGTGCAAGCTCTACAAGAGAGGTTTGCAAGCCACTCATCTGATAGTTCATGATGAACTGTGAGTAGCTCTCAGGGAGGGACTGTAGAAGTAAGTTTTCACTTAGTTCATGGTCCATCGCATCTCCAATACTAGAAAACTTGGTTATGAGGCTGATCATCTTGGCACAATGTACCATCACAGATGTGCCCTCCTGCATCTTGCTTTTATATAACTCCTTGGTTATTTCGAAGCACTCGCACCGAGTTTCTATCACAAATAGCTCTTTAAGGTGCTTGACCATGGAAGAGGCATCCATATCTGAATGTAGTTGCCTTTTAACCTCCGGTGTCAATGATGCAAGTATGATGTCCCCTACTTGATCGTCATCAGCTTTATGCTTCAAGTAAGCATAAACCTCTTGGTAGGGAGCATCATCCATTGGGTAAGGGGGTATCGGTGTATCAAGTACATACCCTTTCCTTTCGAACTTCAAAACAATTTTGAGGTTACGAAACCAGTCGGTGAAGTTTGAACCATTCAATTTGTTATCGGTAAGGATGTAACGCAGATTGGTGTTAGTCATGATTTTAAGAGCGTATGTTTAAACAAAACCTGAGAGTGGGAAAGAGTAAACGTATGTCATTCATTTGCTTTAGAGTATCACAATCTAAAATTATAGGCCTTTTAATTTATTTCAGATTGCTCCCACTATTTTGCCAAATTAATAACCCTCCATATTAATTCGAAGAATTTCACAAATCCTTTAGTGAGCTAGGATCCTAGCTCCTGAGATTTCGCCTTAACTTTAGCCAACAAGCTAGTCCCATTCGTTAGGTAGATTCATGCAATCAATCACATCTCGAATGTGATTCCTAGGTTATTGGGTTACTAACCACATTAGTAACTAATATGTCATTCATATTAATCCCAACCATTTTTCCCATTAGTTTATGACAACATGAGTTTGCCCATCCAATTATCATACTCTAATTTAAGTACTACCCCATATTCATGAAAGAACGATTTTCGATAATCCAGGTGTTACCATAAGACCCCGAGCTTGACTTTAGCCAACAACCCAAAGGCCCCCATTACTGCCGGCTGAATTATAATATTAGGGAGGGGCAACCGATTTTAATAACTTGCTTATTTACTTAACCTTTTAATGAGGGATTTTTATTTAAGTCTCATAATCTAACTTAGTCTTGATTTGCTTTAGTATACATTAGACACAGATACATACATACATTGGCGTTATAGACATATCATCTAAATTATTCCGTCGAGCCAGAGACGGAATAAAAGGCCAAACCTAAGGAAATACTAACTATTACATATTTCTCTTTAGGTCCTCCGTCTTCTCCATGGCGCCTTGAAATTACATATTAATTTCTATACTACTATAAGAAAACTTCAACTGAATTGAAGGGAATTAGATGAGAGGAGAAATTACAATAGATAGTAGAAAGGCAAGACGCGCATGCCCTATTTCAAAAATACCAAAAGACTAAAAGAGGGTCCAAATATGTCCATAACTCCAAACATGCAAAAACTCAATTAAATAAATTTAATTGGTTGATTACATAACCGTCTTATGTAATATTTAGGTTAATCACATTAACTCGTCAAATTAACTTTCATCCAATTTTACATCTTATCGTTTCGTATCTTTATATTAACCCTTAGATTAATATAACCATATAAAACGTCGATTATGCATGTCCCAATTATTTTGATTTCAATTCATTTAATGCTTTGATTTACAACTTGGTAGAAAACGAACTCTTAAACGAATTTTTCATTCGATAATCAAAACAGAAAACTATTGATTTCCGAAACATATATATATATATATATATAAATTATTTACAAGCCGATTTTAAAAATTAAAATCAAGTGGGATTCGGGCCGGGGGCCCGAAACTGGGCTGCGCACGCGGCTGCTGCCGCGCGACAGCGGCTGGTCGCGCCGTGAGGCGCGACCCGAGCCGCTGTCGTATATATATATATATATTTTTATAAAATATAAATATATATATATCAGTTTTTAAAACGGTTTTAAAAAACGATTTTCAGAAATAGGAAAAACTACAATAGATTTCCGTTTTATCTTTTAGAATTAATAAAACTAATTTTATTAACCTAACTATAAAACAAATAGATTTTGTTATAATGATTATCAACCGAAATAATTAGGAACATACGCATAATCTATTTTAATTAACAATTAACTAAAATTTATTTATCTTTAGAATTAATTAATCAAACGATTTGTTAATTAATCCTAACCATAAATATTTATTCAATCCTATTGAAAAACTTCTAAATTTTCATATATGAAATAACGGATTTAACGATGGCTTTGATACCACTGTTGGAAATTAAGGCTAAGGTATAGCAGCGGAAATATAAATTTTTTAGCCTATTTCCTTTTAACCATAGGATCCGTTAATCGTTATTTCATATAAAGAGGGATAAGAAGGAATACCTTTCGATGAACAATCTACCGTTGTTAAAGAAGCGCCCACAATTCTTCTCCGAGATTCCAACCACAAAGTATAACATGGTGAGGTTAAGATGGAATCAACCCTTATGAGATGCAACCAAATTAGATTGCCTCTAATTAACCAACACAAGATCAAAGAGAAAAGGAGATGAATGAGATTAATCAATTGACGGAAGCCGTATGAATTCTTATCCACGAACTAGGGGATGCGAATTCACTTTTTCTCTCTTAATGTAGGTTTCGAAAATCACAATAAGGGGAGGGGATTGGCTTAGTCGAAATTCACACATTAGGGGGGTATATATAATAACTTGTATCTAAACCCTAGTTAGATAGGAATAGGTTACTTAATAGGAATTCAATTCGGAATAGGATTCCTAATTATTATCTTATAATATATCTAATATATTTAGGATAATAATAAATAACCTAATTGGATAATAATAGGAGTATATTAATCTAATTAAAACTCCTAGTTTAATTATCTCTCCTAATTAATTTAATTCACAAACCTAATCAAATTAGGATTAAGGGAATTAAAACAATTCCTTACTTACTATATACAAATTTCGGCCACCCCTAATTAAATGGGCCTTACTGGGCTCATTTGGGCTTCCATCTTTTAATGACATCCATCTCTCTTTTGGTTCCAAGTCTTATGTGTGATCCATTAGGTTCTTACTACTTATGGCCGTATGCAACTATTAAATTAATTTCTTCAAGAATTATATTTAATCCTTGCATAACGGAATGATGTACTGAGTATGTTATTGGCAAGTCTGTAATCATTCCCCCAGAGTCCGTTAAGAAGACATGTTGATTCTGTCGTTAACCCTTCCTTATTAGTTACAGTATAATTCGATCCTTTATCAACTATATCCTTGAACTGAATCTTATGACTATGGGTGATGTCAAGTCACATATAGCGAGACGTTCATTTTACTTGTTCAGGCCGAGTCAACTCAAATAGATAGGTTAAGTGAAATCTGTATTTCAAGTCTTAAGCTATCACCTTGCAAGGATTTAGAGTCGAGTCTTCCACAAGCGATCCTTGGATATATCTCCCATTAATCGGGAGTGATAAATGCTCAATCCAATGTATAACTACCCTGACATTACCTCTTGTGACACCCAACCTTTGCAGTTCACACCCCATAGTCATCTCTGTTAAGGATCGTGGGACCACAGGATCAAAGTCTCACATTCAGTAATTCAGGATGACCAATTAACATTCCTATGAGTCTGAGGATTACTTATACCTATTAATACCAATGAGATGAACATGTGACAAGGATGAATCTACCCATCCTGTTATCTCAAATCGGATCCCCAATCCTAATGAACGACGTTTCATCGGATCTATGTAACTGTCCAGATATCTATATATATGAAGCTTTTGAGATCAGCTTTCTGTCGGACAGAAGACATTGTTACATACAAGTCTCAACAGTGATATATCAATCCTAAACATATCACTTGACTTGGGGTGGTTTTAAGTTTATTAGTTTATTATAAAGTTTTATCTCACTTCATGCTTGTATGAACACTTTATAATCACTTTAAACAAACTTACGGATTTCCTTTTATTAGACTTTATTTAGTGCTTAAAAGGGATTGCCTTTATATAGTTATAAAACATATATCTTATTAAAAACAAATAATATAAAGAACAATTCGTTTACATTAAGTTTGTATCCTGCAACAATTGTCTATAGGACACTAAACCCCAACAAGAAGCTGGTGCCACTGAGTCAGCAAACATCTGCTTCATGGCTGATGAGTTTGCTGAGCCTTGTGTTTCTAAGCAAGCTGAACCCTCATGTGCATCAGACAATGAGGAACAATCTACTGAGGTAATGTCTCTTCCTTTGCTAAGGAATGAAATGATAAATGTCTTGAGTGATCTCTACACACTTGTTAAAAAATGTAACAAGAAAGTACAAGCACTCAACAGGCGATGTGATGAGATAGAGGAGGTCAAGCTCAGTGACCTTCGACATCTCCTCCAGCGCAATACTAGGCAAGATGAGAATCTAAAGATCATGCATAGGTTTGTCACTAAGGTCCAATCAGATTCCAAGAAACTAAAAAAGGACATCACATCTATTCAGAACCAAGTCGAGGTTCTGAATAAAAGAAATTTCCATCAGCACGCTCAGTACTCAGGTGAATTTTGTGGGAAGAAAGGACACACAACAAATGTGTGTCTCCATGCTCAGCACTCAGGTGCCGGTCAACGAAAATGGATTCGCCAACAAAAGATCAACTGTGATTTTTGTGGAAAGAATGGCCACACTACAAAAGTGTGTCGCCACCGAGTAAAATATAATGTATCACCTGCTGAGCCTAATAAACGAGGACCCAAAAAGCTCTGGGTACCTAAAAGTAACTAGTGTATTACAGGTTGGCCTGAGGTGTGCTGAGAAGTCATACTTATAGTACATTGACAGTGCATGGTCGAGGCATATGACTGGTGATGAAACTCAGTTCATCACACTCGTGCATAAACATGGAGGAAGCGTAAGTTTTGGAGACAACAAAAAGAGTAAGATAGTAGGTTCAGGAATCGTTCGTGGCAAGCCTACTATTGAGTCAAATACTCGAGGGCAAGACTAATGAGTTAATTTTAACTGCCCCTCGTGTTGATAATGTCTTTATGCTAAATTTGGAAACGAAGTTTTGAAAACTTATATGCTTAGTGTCAAAGGAAGAAAATTCCTGGCTACGGCACATGAGACTTGGTCATGTAAGCATGGACCTCCTGGCCAAGTTAGCAAGAAAACAATTAGTTGAGAGACTGCCAAAACTTAAGTTTGAAAAAGATCAATTATACAATGCTTGTCAGTATGGAAAATAGACCAGAAAAGCTTTTCAAAGCAAAAACATTGTCTCAACCAAACGTCCATTAGAGTTGCTACACTTGGATCTCTTCAGACCAGTCCAACCATTGAGCTTGGGTGGTAGGAGATTTTCCTTGGTCATTATAGATGACTTTTCTTGGTACACTTGGGTCATCTTGCTCAGTAGCAAGGATGAAACATTTGAGATGTTTTCAACACTGTGTAGAAAACTTGAAAATGATAAAGACCTAAAAATAGCTCACATCCGAAGTGATAATGGTAGAGAATTCAAAAATCAACTGTTTGATGAATTCTGTGAAGCCAGCGGCATTGACCATAACATCTCTTCTCCTAAAACTCCTCAACAGAATGGGGTTGTTGAAAGGAAGAACAAAACTCTGGTTGAAATGGCTAGGATAATGCTGAGTGAGAATAGGCTTCCGAAGTACTTTTGGGAAGAAGTTGTTAACACAACATGCTATATAATCAATAAGGCTCTGATAGGGGTATTTTACCCCTATCTTTTAGCGTGATTTACGGGATGATTTCGGGTAAAATAAATAAGTTTAATTACAAAAATAGAGTGTTTTAATAAAATAATAAAATAAAAATAAAATCCGAACTTTCGGTTAATTTCCTTTATTTTTAGTTGAATTTAGAGAATAAAAAGTCAAGCTAACTCGGCTCTTAAGATTTGTATTTCAGGTACGAGCAAGGAGCAAAAATCTACCCAAAATACGCAGGGCGTATCGTCATTTACGCGGGGCGTAAAACATGGTCAGAAATAATTGCCTTATCCGCAGGCACCATGTGGAAATGACTCAGCATACGCGGGGCGTATGACACATGTCGGAAATGATTGGCCTAATCCTGAAAGTCAGACTGCATTGTCTCCCGAAGTCAACTCTCCATACGTGGGGCGTATCAGCCTTTACGCGGGGCGTACTTCAGCTATGCACGACGTAAAAGCTCCAATTCAAGCAGTAAAACTTCAGAGACTCATTTACGCGGTGCGTACTTCAGCTACGCAGGGCGTATTTGAGACAATTAGACATAGAATTGGTCCACATGCAGGAGATTTCTGACGGAATGGGCACTTACGCGGGGCGTGTACCACCATACGCGGGGCGTATCATGGGATTTCTGCACAAGATTATTGATGCGGTTTCTGTGAAGCCTCACTAAGGGATAAGTGTACCCCGTCGTTATCAAGTAATAAATTTCTGGTTTAAGTCCAGGTTATCGTCTACAGGATTTATTTCTGCAAGTACCGAACTACTCGATCTCGGATGTTATCTAGGCTTAGGGGGTTTTGAGTTTGTTTGATTAAATTAATCTACTCCTAGGTTGAATTACGCTATTCCTAGCTAAGTTATCCGATTCTAACTAAGTTATTCTACGCCTAATTAAGTTACTCTACCCCTAATTAAGTTAAACTACTCCTAAGTGATCTTTTACCAATGCAATTAACCGAAGGAACATAAAGGGATACGATGATAATGAAAATAGGATGTTTAAGCAATTGAATTGAAATCTAAGTCACTTGTGTCCAAGGTGATTAACCCGACCTATCCTCCTAAAGTCCCTAGTTCGTGATTCCCTTGTAAGGCCGAAACTAGCTCTAAGGCTCAGTAATTTGGGCTTAATCTTCTATAGGGTCGTCAATCCTATAGGCACTGACTAGGTCAGATTCAGCTCGCAATATGTGCCAACCTAATTTCGGGATTATCGAATGAGTTAAACCAATCAGACAAAGCGTAAGACAAAGATTAAAACATCAAAACAATTGAATAAACAAGAACTATAATATATATCAAAGATGGAAACATTGTCATGAAGTTACAATAAACCTAGAATTCATAGCATGTATCAGAGGCTAGACAGAATGTAAAAGAAGAAAAATCCCTTTCAGGGAACCTGTCTACCAATGCAGGTGTCTTTCTAGGATTTAAGGATGAAGCTTGAGCAATCCTCGGTGAACGGAGCTTCGGAGGTGTCTTCAATGGAGGTTTGAAGGATATGGAGGAGGTGGAGAGGATTTCTCAAGGTGGAAAGCTAAGAAAATTACAAAGGAAAAAGATATTGAATTACAATGGAAAAATCCTATTTATAGACGCGTCTCGGGCCTCGTTTTGACCTATTTTTGTGTCCTTGTTGGTGTAGGAAGACGTGGGGCCGAACGTGGCTTCGTGGGGGTGGAATTGGTCTTTTTGACCAATTCCCGCAGGGCTGCTCGCCGAACAGGGAAGGCTGCTCGGCGAGCAGGGCAGCTCGCGCCGAGCAGCCCCCTGCTCGCCGAGCAGGCGCCTGGCGCCCTGCTCGGCGAGCAGGCCACCAGGGGCCTGCTTGGCGAGCAGAAATGGCCCGTGGGGCCCTGCTCGCCGAGCGTTTTCGCCCGAAGCATGCTCGATTCATGCCGAGTGACTTCTATGCCCTTTTTCGTCCGAACTTACACCTGCACACGCATAAAAACTCCGGAAAACATTAGTCCAAAAGCCAAATTGATCCGTCAATCGCTTATTTTGAGCAAATGCTGCGTTTGGTGCGACTTTTGACGGACCAATTAGCTTCAAAAGATAACGAAATTCTAATATGCATGCTATTTCGGCCGTATTTGCCTAAATTGATCACAAAACGAGCCTAAACGATGAAAAGTAAATAGAACGTTTCCAATTCCTAACTAACTCACACAAAAGCATTTAAATGCGAGAATTGCTCGCTTATTAACCAAGTAACTCTAAAACCCGTCCTAAAACCGTACCCAAAGATAGGGTTTTTTTACCCCTATCAAACCTCCTCGCACTTAAAACTTTACTTGTCCCCAAGTAAACTAAAAAACTAAACCCGCCATCACAAGCAAGCTAGAAAACCTCCCGGTTTGACTAGGTGCTTGACACAACTTCGAGCATCTGTAATTACATGCATTCGGAAATACAAAGTAGAGACACGATATCCAAAAGCCGCATTTCAATTATCATGGGTCATAGTTTTAAGCAAATGGACACATGTTCAATTAAACGAGTTTAAGGGGATCGCTAAGTAAAACACCTCACCATAGGTAGTTCACTCATTCACACAATTTTGGTGGCTAAGGTGTTTACTCTCGGCTTATGTTCTTGCTTAGGATTACGCTGATTTTGCACGTTCATCCGAGTTCCTCTACTATGCTACATGACTCCGATGATATCAAAAACAGCCTCTAATTGGGGTTGTAATGTGGTTAGAGGGTTAAAGGTACAACAAGGGTTAAAAGTTCTAGCGCTACAAAAACAAAGTTAAAATGGCTTTAGCAAATACGAAGTGACTGAGCTTTTCATCCATCCCTTATTTTTTCTTTTGGGATGTTTTCTTGAGACGTTTTTGATTTTTAGGAATTAGGGAATGAAGTTTTTCCCTTTTGTTCGTCTCTTTTCTTTTCTCTTTTTTTTTTCTTTTTTCTGTTTTTCTTTTTTTTTCTTTTTGAGATAGTGATGCTCATTCACTTCTTAGCCTTTTGGCTTGCTACTGTAATGCCATAAACAAAGATAGAGCGCTAGAGGAAAACAAAGGTTCAATTCGAGCTTTGCAAAAACAAAGGTTAAATAGCGAACCAAGTTGTGGTTTGCAAAAACAGGTTAGAACGAAAGAAAAATCTACAAACTACAAAAATATAGGCTCAAAGGGGCTTCCTAGAGTGGATGAAAAAGAGAAAATAAGGTAAAGAAAAGGGTTAATTCTAATGAGGCTGATTCATCGTTTATCATCTCAAACCATTGCATGTAGGTTCAACATAGTATTAGGTGCAAAATCTGTAATCTTCCACAAGTCAAAGCATTCACACAAAAATGTCAAGAAAAAGAGTTTTTTTTTATGTTCGCTCTTAGGCTCAAATTCAGCTCACAATTCTTTGGGTTTCAATTTTGTGTTTACTAGTTTTCCCCAAACTCAAGTTTAATATCACATGCCTTCAATTCTTAAGTTATCTACCTAAGTAATGATTTTAGCATTTCTTCAAAAGTAGGGTCTAAATGCAAACTTTAGCTCATGCTTTTACAGATACAAGAGTTGTGTCTTACGCCTAAACTAGTTGTCATGCAATTTTAGATTCGGTTCTCAGTCCTCAAAGACAAATAACGAAGTTTAGATTCGAAAAGTCTATGCCCCAAACATCAAATAGCTCACAGACGAGTATGCCTTGTTGAAGCATCTCATTCCTCCTAGAAATATTCCCTACTCTCTGACATGCATCACAATATTTAATATAACTATTGACATCACTATGCATTTGTGGCCACCAAAGCCCACTTTGGAGAATTTTTGCCACTGTCCTATCTGGCCCGAAGTGGCCGCCTGGTTCCCTAGAGTGGCACATGTTAATCACTGACTCTACCTCCTCCTCAGGTATACATCTCTTAATCATGCCATCGGTGCAGAATCGAAATAAATAAGGTTCTTCCCAAAAATATTGTTTGCTTTCAAACAAAAACTTACGTCTTTTGTTTGCATCTAAATCAAGAGGAAGAATGTTACCGACTTTGTAGTTCGCGATGTCTGCAAACCAGGGGAGAGTTTTTACCGAATATAACGTTTCATCCGGGAATACTTCCTTGATTGCCCCATGCTCTAAGGATTGCTGATCTGACTCTAACCTGGATAGATGGTCTGCTATCACATTTTCCACCCCTTTCTTGTCTCTGATCTCGATGTCAAATTCTTGGAGTAGTAAGATCCAACGGATCAGCCTAGGTTTTGCATCCTGTTTGCTCATCAGATATCTCAGGGCTGTTGGGGTTTTGTGTCCTATAGTCAATTGTTGCAGGATACAAACTTATTGTAAATGAATTGTTCTTTATATCATTTGTTTTAATGAGATATATGTTTTATAACTATATAAAGGCAATCCCTTTTAAGCACTAAATAAAGTCTAATAAAAGGAAATCCGTAAGTTTGTTTAAAGTGATTATAAAGTGTTCATACAAGCATAAAGTGAGACAAAACTTTATAATAAACTAATAAACTTAAAACCACCCCAAGTCAAGTGATATATTTAGGATTGATATATCACAGTTGAGACTTGTATGTAACAATGTCTTCTGTCCGACAGAAAGCTGATCTCACAAGCTTCACATATATAGATATCTGGACAGTTACATAGATCCGGTGAAACGTTGTTTATTAGGATTGGGGATCCGACTTGAGATAACAGGATGGGTAGATTCATCCTTGTCAACTGTTCATCTCATTGGTATTAATAGGTATAACTAATCCTCAGACTCAAAGGAATGTTAATTGGTCATCCTGAATTACTGAATGTGAGACTTTGATCCTGTGGTCCCACGATCCTTAACAGAGATGACTCTGGGGTGTGAACTGCAAAGGTTGGGTGTCACAGGAAGTAATTTCAGGGTAGTTATACATTGGATTGAGCATTTATCACTCCCGATTAATGGGAGATACATCCAAGGATCGCTTGTGGAAGACTCGACTCTAAACCCTTGCAATGTGATAGCTTAAGAGTGGAAATTCGGATTTCACTTAACCTATCTTTTTGAGTTGACTCGGCCAATAACAAGTAAAACGAACGTCTCGCTATATGTGACTTGACATTACCCATAGTCATAAGATTCAGTTCAAGGATGTAGTTGATAAAGGATCGTATTATACCGTAAATAATACGGAAGGGTTAACGACAGAATCAACCTGTCTTCTTAACGGACTCTGGGGGAATGATTACAGACTTGCCTATAACATACTCAGTACATCATTCCGTTATGCAAGGATTAAATATGATTCTTGAAGAAATTAATTTAATAGTTGCATACGGCCAGAAGTAGTAAGAACCTAATGGATCACACATAAGACTTGGAACCAAAAGAGAGATGGATATGATTAATAGATGGAAGCCCAATTGAGCCCAGTAAGGCCCATTTATATAGAGGGGGCCGAAATTTATATATAGTAAATAAGGAATTATTTTAATTCCATTAATCCTAATTTGATTAGGTTTGTGAATTAAATTAATTAAGAGATAATTAAGTTAGGAGTTTTAATTAGATTAATATACTCCTATTATTATCCAATTAGGTTATTTATTATTATCCTAAATGTATTTGATATATTATAAGATAATAATTAGGAATCCTATTCCGAATGGAATTCCTATTAAGTAACCTATTCCTATCTAACTAGGGTTTAGATACAAGCGACTATATATACCCCCTCCCTATGAGAATTTCGACTAAGCTAAGCCTATATCCCTCCCCACTTGTGATTTTCGAAATTGCTTAAGAGAGAGAGAAAAGAATTCTATTCCCAAGTTCGTGAACAAGAATTCATACAGCATTCCATCGATTGATTAATCTTATTCATCCCTCTTTCTCTTTGATCTTGTGTTGGTTTATTAGAGGCAATCTATTTTGGTTGCATCTCATAAGGGTTGATTCTAACTTAATCTCACCGTGTTCACGAAAGAAGGAAAAACAATCAAAAGGGAGAAATTCGTTTTTCTTCGCCTACATCAGGTCAGTTCACTATTTCGATGATTCCCGGAGATTGAACCGTCGGATCGTCGCGATTTTTGGACAGTAGATTCTAGACATATTCTTCCATGTTTCCACCGAAGGGATTGTGGTTCGGAGGTCTGGAAGGTCTGTTTCGGATAGGGGCAGATTGGTAAACAGTTTACATCTCCTTTGAAGTTGTGGGCACTTCGTTTGCAACGGTAGATTGATCATCGAAAGGTATTTCTTCTTATCCCTCTTTATATGAAATAACGATTAACGGATCCTATGGTTAAAAGAAAGTAGGCTAAAATTTTTATATTTCCGCTGCTATACCTTAGCCTTAATTTCCTTCAGTGGTATCAGAGCCATTGTTAAATCCGTTATTTCATATATGAAAATATAGAAGTTTTCAATAGGATTGAATAAATATTTATGGTTAGGATTAATTGACAAATAGTATTGATTGATTAATTCTAAAGATAAATAAAGTTTTGATTAATTGTTAATTAAAACTGATTATGCTTATGTTCCTAATTATTTCGGTTGATAATCATTATAACAAAATCTATTAGTTTTATAGTTAGGTTGATAAAATTAGTTTTATTAATTGTAAATGATAAAACGGAAATCTATTGTAGATTATCCTATTTCTGAAAACCGTTTTAAAATTGTTTTAGAATGTTTTCAGAAATTAATAGTTTTCTGTTTTGATTATCGAATGAATAATTCGTTTAAATGTTTGTTTTTACCAATATGTAAATCAAAGTGTTAAATGAATTAAAATCAAAATAAATGGGACGAGCATAATCAACGTTTTATATGGTTATATTAATCTAATGATTAGTATAAAGATACAAAACGATTAGAAGTAAAATTGGATGAAAGTTAATTTAACGAGTTAATGTGATTAACCTAAATATTACATAAGCCGGTTATGTAATCAACCAATTAAATTTATTTAATTGAGTCTATGCATGTTTGGAGTTATGGACATATTTGGACCCTCTTTTAGTCTTTTGGTATTTTTGAAATAGGACCTGCGCGTCCTGCCTTTCTACTATCTATTGTAATTTCTCCTCTCATCTGATTCCCTTCAATTCAATTGAAGTTTTCTTATAGTAGTATAGAAATTAAAATGTAATTTCAAGGCGCCAAGGAAAAGACGGAGGACCTAAAGAGAAATATGTAATAGTTAGTATTTCCTTAGGTTTGGCCTTTTATTCCGTCTCTGGCTCGACGGAATAATTTAGATGATATGTCCATAACGCCAATGTATGTGAATGTATGTATGTCTGATGTATGCTAAAGCAAATCAAGACTAAGTTAGATTATGAGACTTAAATAAAATCCCTCATTAAAAAGTTAAGTAAATAAGTAAGTTATTAAAATCGGTTGCCCCTCCCTAATATTATAATTCAGCCGGCAGTACTGGGGGCCTTTGGGTTGTTGAGTAAACTCATGCTCGGGGTCTTATGGTAACACCTGAATTATCGAAAATTATTTTTCATGAATATGGGGTAATACTTAAATTAGATTATGATAATTGGATGAGTAAACTCATGTTGTCATAAACTAATGGGCAAAACGGTTGAGATTAATATGAATAGCATATTAGTTACTAATGTGGTTAGTAACCCAATAACCTAGGAATCACATTAGAGATGTGATTGATTATATGAATCTACCTAATGAATGAGACTAGCTTGTTGAGTAAACTCAAGGCGAAATCTCAAGAGTTAGGATCCTAGCTCACTAAAGGATTTGTGAAATTCTTCGAATTAATATGGAGGGTTATTAATTTGGAAAAATAGTGGGAGCAATCTGAAATAAATTAAAACGCCTATAATTTTAGATTGTTAAACTTTAAAGCAAATGAATGACATACGTTTACTCTTTCTCACTCTCAGGTTTTGTTTAAACACACACTCTTAAAATCATGACTAAAACCAATCTGCAAAACATCCTTACCGATAACAAATTGAATGGTTCAAACTTCACCGATTGGTTTCGTAACCTCAAAATTGTTTTGAAGTTCGAGAAAATTGGGTATGTACTTGATACATCGATACCCTCTGTCCCTGAAGATGATGCTCCCATCGAGGAAATTGATGCTTATCAGAAGCACAAGGCTGATGATGATCATGCCGCTTGCATCATACTTGCATCGATGACATCGGAATTACAAAGGCAACATGAGGAGATGAATGCTTATTCCATCATCATGCACCTAAATTTGTGGGCACTTCGTTTGCATCAGGCCAGTTCACTATTTCGAGGATTCCCGGAGATTGAACCGTCGGATCGTCGCGATTTTTGGACAGTAGCTTCTAGACATATTCTTCCACGTTTCCACCGTAGGGATTGTCGTTCGGAGGTCTGGAAGGTCTGTTTCGGATAGGGGCAGATTGGTAAACAGTTTACATCTCCTTTGAAGTTGTGGGCACTTCATTTGCAACGGTAGATTGATCATCGAAAGGTATTTCTTCTTATCCCCCTTTATATGAAATAACGATTAACGGATCCTATGGTTAAAAGGAAGTAGGCTAAAATTTTTATATTTCCGCTGCTATACCTTAGCCTTAATTTCCTTCAAGGGCTGCATGGTCAGTAAAAACAATTACCTTAGATAGCACCAAATAAGATCTAAATTTGTCAAAGGCAAACACTACGGCTAACAATTCCTTTTCAGTTATTGAATAATTCTGTTGTGCATCATTTAAGGTTTTGCTAGCATAGAAGATTGGGCGAAAAAGTTTATCTACCCTCTGCCCAAGACAGGCTCCTACAGCCAGATCACTGGCATCGCACATTAACTCAAAGGGGAGGGACCAATCCGGACTTACCATAATGGGTGCTTCAATTAATTTCTTTTTTAGTAATTTAAATGCAAGCATACATTCTTCATTGAAATTAAAGTCAGCATCTTTCAGTAATAATTGAGTGAGGGGTTTAGTGATTTTTGAAAAGTCTTTTATAAACCGTCTATAAAACCCCGCATGTCCTAAAAAGCTCCTAACCAATTTCACATTGGTTGGAGGTGGCAGTTTTTCAATTACCTCAATTTTTGCCGGATCGACCTCGATCCCCTTCCCCGACACCTTGTGTCCTAACACTATACAATTTTGGACCATGAACTGGAACTTTTCCCAATTAAGTGCCAAGCTCTTGTCTTCACAACGTTCTAAGACTCGGTCCAAGTTTTCAAGACATTGGTCGAAAGTAGGTCCTACAACATTAAAATCATCCATGAAAATTTCTAGGAACTCCTCGACCATGTCGGAAAACATAGCCATCATACAACGTTGGAATGTGGCAGGGGCATTACATAATCCGAAAGGCATCCGCCTATATGCAAAAGTCCCATAGGGGCAAGTGAATGTGGTTTTCTCTTGATCTAAAGGGTCCACAGGAATTTGCATATAGCCGGATAGCCCATCTAAAGTACAGAAAAATTCATGCCCTGCCAGCCGTTCCAACATTTGATCAATAAATGGTAAGGGAAAGTGGTCTTTACGGGTGGCCTCGTTTAATTTCCTATAATCTATGCATACACGCCAACCCGTAACCTTCCTAGTTGGGATTAATTCCCCTTTTTCATTTTCCATTACCGTTGTTCCCCCTTTTTTGGGCACGCATTGAACCGGGCTTACCCATTGGCTATCAGAAATCGGAAAGATGATACCTGCGTCGAGGAGTTTTATAACCTCGACTTTTACCACCTCTTTCATGTTGGGGTTGAGCCATCATTGAGGTTGGGCAGATGGCTTGATCTCTTCCTCAAGGAAAATTCTATGCGTGCAGATTTTGGGGTCGATGCCTTTGATGTCGTGGATTGACCATCCAAAGGCCCCTTTATGTTCCATCAGCACCTCCACCAATTTTTCTTCCTGTTCAACTGTCAACAAAGAAGAAATAATAACGGGTAAATCTGTGGGAGGTTGAAGAAAAACATATTTCAGGTTGTTGGGTAAGGGTTTAAACTCCAATTTTGGAGGTTCCTCTAACGAGGTTTTAGGCTTAGGTTTGATCTCACGATCAAGGTCCTCTTTTCTACCCTTAACCCAATAACATTTTTCAGGTGGGAGATCTTCAAATGGTTCGTTCGAGTTTTCACATTCCTCACCACCTAGACCGAGTTCTAAAGAGGCATTTCTTATGTTGAGGTCAACTTCCTCAATACATTCATCTATTAGTACATCCACAAAGTTGCAACTCTTGGAGTGTTCCTGAGGAAATTTCATAGACTCATAAACGTTAAATGTTACCTCTTCGTCCTGCACCCTTAGGACCAATTTACCTCCATGGACGTCTATCAGTGTCCTACCGGTTGCAAGAAACGGTCTCCCAAGAAGAATGGGAACGGAGTCATCTTCTTCCATGTCGAGGACCACAAAGTCGACCGGGAAGATCAGTTTGTCCACCTTCACCAATACATCTTCAACTATGCCTCTGGGCCGTGCGATCGACCTGTCCGCCAGCTGCAGTGTCATGTTTGTCGGTTTAGGCTCTCCGAGTCCCAATTTCCTGAAAATCGATAAAGGCATAAGATTAATACTTGCTCCTAAATCGCATAATGCCCTATCTATGTGCATGTTGCCTATCCTACACGGGATGGTAAAGCTCCCTTGATCTTTAAGTTTGGGGGGTAATTTATGGGTGATTATGGCCGAGCATTGTTCTGTTAAAGCCACTATCTCATTTTCCCCAAACTTTTTCTTTTTCGACAACATGTCTTTAAGAAATTTCGCATAGTTCGGCATCTCCTCTAGTGCTTCCATTAATGGAATGTTTATTTCTAATCTACTAAGGATTTCCGAGAACCGAGCAAATTTCTTATCTAGTTTGGCCTTTTTCTGCTTCTGAGGGAATGGCAGTTTTGGTGTATAAGGCCTAACCACTTTTTCTACAGCTATTTCAGAAGCTGGAGTTTCAGATGCGGGACCGGGGTTGCTTACCGCTTCCGGTTCCCTACTTACCTGAGGTGACGGATACGTTTGCGATGGAGATGCCACGAGTGTGTCCACTTCCTTGCCGCTTCTTAGGGCGATGGCTTGAATCGCCTCTTCTTGTAAGAGGAACGCCTCGTGGCATTCCCTTTCTTCTTGTCTGATTGTGGCAAGCTGGTTACTCAGGGTCCTGCATGCCTCCTCGTTGGCTGCTAGTTGGACGAATATCTCTCTTAAGAGGGTCATTATTCCTCCTGAGTACTCTGGTTGCCTGCCATAAAAGTCAGAGTTAGAATGGGGGCATGGAAGGGTATCCACGGGTGCCATGTAGGGCGTCGGTGGATATCGTGTATGCTCCTGATCGTAGTAATTGTAGGTTAAAGGTTCAGAATTATACCTTTGATGATTACCCAAATAACTTACATTCTCACCTCTAGGTACGTAATAGTTGATGTGGCATACCCTACCGGGGTGATTCTGGCCGCATCTCTCGCAAAATGGTGTCCTTGGTTGGTCATTATGGCTGTATGAAGCCACAAGGAAATCCATTTTTGTGTTAAGATCGTTCATGGACGGATTTGACGCTCTATTATCCATAGTTGTTGGAAGAACGATTTTGTAAGTACAAATAATGTTAAGTAATCAATAAGTATAGTTACTATAAACAAGAATACATATAAACAAGTATAAATGATATTAACAAGAATATATATAAACAAAGAATGCCTAAACTAACAAGTCGACCTTTGGTTCGATATTGCAGAAGAATTAAATCCCCGACAACGGCGCCAAAAACTTGATGCGGTTTCTGCGAAACCTCACTAAGGGATAAGTGTACCCCGTCGTTATCAAGTAATAAATTTCTGGTTTAAGTCCAGGTTATCGTCCACAGGATTTATTTCTGCAAGTACCGAGCTACTCGATCTCGGATGTTATCTAGGCTTAGGGGGTTTTGAGTTTGTTTGATTAAATTAATCTACTCCTAGGTTGAATTACGCTATTCCTAGCTAAGTTATCCGATTCTAACTAAGTTATTCTACGCCTAATTAAGTTACTCTACCCCTAATTAAGTTAAACTACTCCTAAGTGATCTTTTACCAATGCAATTAACCGAAGGAACATGAAGGGATACGATGATAATGAAAATAGGATGTTTAAGCAATTGAATTGAAATCTAAGTCACTTGTGTCCAAGGCGATTAACCCGACTTATCCTCCTAAAGTCCCTAGTTCGTGATTCCCTTGTAAGGCCGAAACTAGCTCTAAGGCTCAGTAATTTGGGCTTAATCTTCTATAGGGTCGTCAATCCTATAGGCACTAACTAGGTCAGATTCAGCTCGCAATATGTGTCAACCTAATTTTGGGATTATCGAATGAGTTAAACCAATCAGACAAAGCGTAAGACAAAGATTAAAACATCAAAACAATTGAATAAACAAGAACTATAATATATATCAAAGATGGAAACATTGTCACGAAGTTACAATAAACCTAGAATTCATAGCATGTATCAGAGGCTAGACAGAATGTAAAAGAAGAAAAATCCCTTTCAGGGAACCTGTCTACCAATGCAGGTGTCTTTCTAGGATTTAAGGATGAAGCTTGAGCAATCCTCGGTGAACGGAGCTTCGGAGGTGTCTTCAATGGAGGTTTGAAGGATATGGAGGAGGTGGAGAGGATTTCTCAAGGTGGAAAGCTAAGAAAATTACAAAGGAAAAAGATATTGAATTACAATGGAAAAATCCTATTTATAGACGCGTCTCGGGCCTCGTTTTGACCTATTTTCGTGTCCTTGTTGGTGTAGGAAGACGTGGGGCCGAACGTGGCTTCGTGGGGGCGGAATTGGTCTTTTTGACCAATTCCCGCAGGGCTGCTCGCCGAGCAGGGAAGGCTGCTCGGCGAGCAGGGCTGCTCGCGCCGAGCAGCCCCCTGCTCGGCGAGCAGGCCTCTGGCGGCCTGCTCGGCGAGCAGGCCACCAGGGGCCTACTCGGCGAGCAGAAATGGCCCGTGGGGCCCTGCTCGCCGAGCGTTTTCGCCCGAAGCGTGCTCGATTCATGCCGAGTGACTTCTATGCCCTTTTTCGTCCGAACTTACACCTGCACACGCATAAAAACTCCGGAAAACATTAGTCCAAAAGCCAAATTGATCCGTCAATCGCTTATTTTGAGCAAACGCTTCGTTTGGTGCGACTTTTGACGGACCAATTAGCTTCAAAAGATAACGGAATTCTAATATGCATGCTATTTCGGCCGTATTTGCCTAAATTGATCACAAAACGAGCCTAAACGACGAAAAGTAAATAGAACGTTTCCAATTCCTAACTAACTCACACAAAAGCATTTAAATGCGAGAATTGCTCGCTTATTAACCAAGTAACTCTAAAACTCGTCCTAAAACCGTACCCAAAGATATGGGTTTTTTGACCCCTATCAATTATGTTCCTCCATGCTTGCACCTTGTGGAATTACAATCTTGCCCCTAGCTTGATCTATAAATAAGAGTGACTAGCACTCATTTTAGGCATTCAGATTTTGTATAGCTTTATTCTATCACCTTGAGAGCTTGTTTGTATATCCCGTCACTCTGTCAAGTTCAGCTCCATCATTCGTGACCAAGCTCGAGAGTTCCACCTCCAAGTCCTAAGAGACGGCCTTAAGTCCGGTTGGCTAGTTCCGAGGGTCGATTCTTCCCTCTTCGCTTGCTAATTAGCTTGCACTCTTCCTATGTACTAGGCTTGGTTGTATTCATCATTTATGCTTTCCACATTTATAATATATGATTTGCAATTTCCGTTTCTATATACGTATTGATGTTTATTGCTTGTTTTGATACTCATAATTGACTATTGTGTAGGGGAACGCGATTTCCGACGCCATTTGGGCTATCTTTAGGGATTCATATAGGTGTTGCCTTACCGGAAGTGACGCTCCGAAAACCGTAGGAATTGACACACCACGGAACTTACGGGCCCTAGTTTCTGATCCCCAGCATTAGACATGCCTTGACTAGGAATCACGTAGTCTAAGTATTTCACGGGTCGGTCGAACTACACGTAGTCGTCTTTGCAAGAATAGATTATTAATCGTATATATTCGGAGTCTTTGTTTGTCATATTTATAACTTATCGTCACCATTGCACTTCGTAGAGTATTTGTTATATAAAATCTATCTCACCAATAGTTTAGGAGTAGTTGGTAGTCGTCACCAAAACCCCTCTAAAGTATTCACCGCTTAGATAACGTATAAAACCGAGTCGTTTAATACTTGTAGTTATAAATCCCGTGGATTCGATACCCGGTCTTAACCGGATTATTACTTGATACGACGGGGTACACTTGCCCCTAAGTAGTCGTAGCGTCTAGTAAAGATAGAGCATTTATAAAGATCACATCCATAGTCATAGCACATTCATCGTAATACACATTTCGTCACTAGAAAAGCTCACACCTAGACGACGCGCATCAAGTTTTTGGCGCCGTTGCCGGGGATTTATAATCTCCTACAATATTAGACAAAAACTTTCATTGTTAGTTTAAGCATTTGTAAATATCATTTTCTTTTTGTGAATAATTTATTTATTTCTTGTTGTTACTAATGATCTTTTCCGTGGTATGATGTCTCATAGTCGTCATCTATGGGGCGACCTCATGGACGACGAATGTTCGCACCAACATTCAGCCTCGCAATTCGATGTGGTAATCTCTATGCTTAAAGATATTCAAGTGAGATTATCTAACAATGAGGCATATTGTAGGGATTTAGGAAGTCAAATCACCGGATTAACGTCTCGTCTCGATTCAACCGCGGACGAATCGATTAGAGACGCCAACCTGGGTGATCAAGATGTAGAGGTCGAGTTAATTGAGCCCTCTCAAGAGGAATCCCCAAATCATGTAGGTTGTCTCAGCTGCGAGGAGCCAGAAATCCTAACCGATGAGCCGGTTGTGTGCGGACCCATGGAAGCAAATCCAAAATTAGAAGAGTTTGAGGTTCCTTCTACCTCGGGTTATCTCACTCTCTTTGAGCTATCCAAGGAGTCAAAGAGGGAGCAAACTAAACTCTTCAATAAATTCTTTAAATATAGTTTTTGGTTTGTATTAAATTTCTTTGAAATTAATAAGCCGTTTTGCAGGTACGGGTTGTTTATTGAAGAATTTGAATTCCTAACACAAATGGAGGCATACACCTAGGAGGAAATTCTAAGTCGAGCTCACTGACTATAACGTAGCGCTTCTTGGGAGGCAACCCAAGCTCAAATAAGGGAGTTTTTCTTTCCCAGCTTTTATTTTCCGCATTTCGTTTTCCTACTGACTCATGTCATTTCTTAAAAAAAAAATCCCACTTTATCCAAAGGAAAATAAGCCACGCGGGGCGTACACACCTATACACTCCGTGCAGCCGCGTTTCCCATTTCTGTGCTTGTTATTTCTGTTTTTACGTGAGTTAATAACATTCACGCGAGGCGTATCCCTTTTACGCCCCGCGTACTCCACCTTTTCCGTAATAAGATGGCTCAAAGCTCGGAACACGCGGGGCGTCCCTCTACGTGCACCCCACGTATCTAAGTCTCTGGCCCCGGTGCACTTCAAAAGCCTCCTCTACGCGGGGCGCCCCTTGGGATACGCCCCACGTAGGATCTGACCTTAAGGGTCCCTTTTTAGCTCATTCTTTATTTTTGTTTTTGTTTTGTTTTCTTTTTGCGACGCCCTTGGAATAGGCGTCATTTTAATAACGAGGAGGGCCGTGCAACCCCGCACTCTTAGTTTGGTTTGCACTAACAAAAACAAAAATAAAAATAAAATAAACAACAAAATAATTAAACTAATTTATTGACTCTTTTAAATTTTCCCGACACGCTATCCCTCCTTCGGAAATTAATTAAAGTTCCGTTATTTGTCGTCAAAAATAAAAGACGTCGACACAAGGGGATGACCTAATTAAGGGATTTTAGTCTTGGTTTTGAAATTAGGGAATTTATGTAAAGCTTAAGTTAGTACTAAACTAAGGAATTGAGTCTTAACCCAAATTTTATCTCCATAATGAACTTTGAAAAGGCAATAAAAATGGGATGTCTGAAATTTTAGTGAAGACTCGATAGTACACAATATAAACCCGAAATTTTGTGAGGTAATTTTGAGCCTAAAGGAGTTCGTACGAGAACTCTATTTCTTTCACAATTTTTCGAGAGATTTGACTTCACTCGACTCATAGAATTTGCATCCAATACCGGGTTAAATACACTTATTTTTGGTAAAAAGGCAATAGATGATAAACTGAACCCACTTAGGCTAATTTTTCTTAATTTATTTTTCTCGTTTTCATTAAATATTAGGAAACCCCTTCGAGCCTATTAACCAATTTTTTTGTTAATACCCTTTTTAACATTTAACCCTTTTTCCTCTGGTTCAAATACCGACAAAATCAATTTGCACCCGAATCACCCAAAGCAAGCCACAACCTCAACAAATAAGCATCATGAGCTTTCAAAAAGTCATTTTTGTGCCTCTATTGAAACAAAGGATAAAATAAAAGTAAAAAGGCATTCTCAAGCTCCACCCGATCAATTTTGAAGTACATTTTGCAAAATTCACTTTGGCCGAAATAAAAATCTGGTGCAATCATAAGTCGGTATTTTGGAACTTGAGTTTCCTTAAACTAACCACTAAAAAGCCACCCACATTACAACCCCCCTCCGGGTTCATTTTTAATGTTGCCTAACCATATTTTAGGAGGAAAAACCCGAATGAAAATGCAAATTCAACATGATCTCAAGTAAGTGCAAAGAGGAGTGCTAAACACCGACCCACCTAAAATTGAGCGTAAGAGCAAAATCCCTTGGTGAGGTACTATCGGGTTCTCAAAAGATAATCAACCCCCATTAATATTGCTTATTAATCTTGATCATGGAGGTTTCAAACAAGGTTTTGTACTCAATTGTTGGCGTAGGTACTTGTCGAAACCTTTGCATAAAACCGTAACTTTGAAATCACGCACTTGGCAAAACCAACCTTCGGTTTGTTTCTTAATTCTCTCAATCCCTTGTCTTTCGATTTCTTTTACTTGAGGACAAGTAAAACTTTAAAGTCTGAGGAGGTTTGATAGGGGTATTTTACCCCTATCTTTTAGCATGATTTGCGGGATGATTTCGAGTAAAATAAATAAGTTTAATTACAAAAATAGAGTGTTTTAATAAAATAATAAAATAAAAATAAAATCCGAACTTTCGGTTAATTTCCTTTATTTTTAGTTGAATTTAGAGAATAAAAAGTCAAGCTAACTCGGCTCTTAAGATTTGTATTTCAGGTACGAGCAAGGAGCAAAAATCTACCCAAAATACGCAGGGTGTATCGTCATTTACGCAGGGCGTAAAACATGGTCAGAAATAATTGCCTTATCCGCAGGCACCATGTGGAAATGACTCAGCATACGCGGTAGAGTTTCTTACGACGACTTAAATGTGTATTCCGATGAATGTGCTATTAATATGGATGCGATCTTTCTAATGCTCTTAACTATACTAGATGCAACGGCAACTTAGGGGCAAGTGTACCCCGTCGTATCAAGTAATAATCCGGTTAAGACCGGGTATCGAATCCACGGGATTTATAATTACAAGTATTAGACGACTCGGTTTCGTATGTTATTTAAGCGGTAATTACTTTGGGGTTAAATAAGACACAACTACACACTATTCCTCACTATTGGCGACACAGATTCATGTAGCTAAAACTCTATGAAGTGGGATGAATATGATAAGTTATAGCTATGATAAACAATGACTCTAAATGTATACGGATAATAGTTTACTCTTGCAAAGACGACCAAGTGTAGTAGAACCGACCCATGAAGCACTTAGACTACGTGATTCCTAGTCAAGGCGTGTCTAATGCGGGGGAATTAGAAACTAGGGCCCGTAAGTTCCGTGGCTTGTCAATTCCTACGATTTCCGGTTTGTCACTTCCGGTAAGGCAACACCTATATAACTCCCTAAAGATAGCCCGAATGGCGGCGGTAATCGCGTTCTCCTACATAATAATCAATTATCAATATCAAAACAAGCAATAAACATTAACACATAAAGGGAAATAGAGATTATAAATCATAAATTATAAATGTGGAAAGTGATTAGATGAAGTACAACCAAGCCTAGTACATAGGAAGAGTACAAGCTAATTAGCAAGTAAAAAGGGAGAATCTGCCCTTAGAACTAGCTAACCGGACTCAAAGCCGTCTCCTAGGTCGTGGAGGTGGAACTCTCGAGCTTGGTGACGAGTGGTGGAACGGGATGTCAATGGAACACCGGAACAACGAACAAGCTCTCGAGGGGGAGAGTTTAACTTACAAAATCTGAATCTAAATTACAAGGAAAGAAAAGAGTATAGTGTAGCTCTCTAGTATGTAATTCGTATCAAATGGAGTTCAAGAGCTTTCTATTTATAGACATCAAACAAGGGCAAGGTTGTAACTTCACAAAGCACAAGTATGAAGCAACATTATTTGGTGCAGAAATCCCATGATACGCCCCGCGTAAATTAGGGTACGCCCCGCGAAAATGCCCATTCCGTCAGAAATCCCCTGCATGTGGACCAATTCCGTGTCTAGTTGTGTCAAACACGCCCTGCGTAGCTGAAGTACGCCTCGCGTGTTTGAGTCTCTGAAGTTTTGTTGCTTGAATTGGTGCTTTTACGCCGTGCGTAGCTTGAGGCACGCCCCGCGTAAATGAATCTCTGGACTTTTACCATTGAAGAACTGCCTGGTACGCCGCGAGTATATGGTGGTACGCCCCGCGTATGGAGAGTTGACTCCGGGAGACAATGCAGTCTGACTTCAGGATTAGGCCATTTATTTCTGACATGTGTCATACGCCCCGCGTAGTGTGTCATACGCCCCGCGTATGCTGAGTCAGTTCCACATGGTGCCTGCGGATAAGGCAATTATTTCTGGCACTATTTTTTACGCCCCGCGTATAGGATAATACGCCCCGCATATTGAGTGGATTTTTGCTCCTTTCTCGTACCTGAAATACAAATCTTGCGAGCCGAGTTAACTTGACGTTTTTATTTCAAAAACTAATCAAAAATATGGGAAATTAACTGAAAGTTCAAAATCTATTTTTATTTCTTTATTTTATCAAAACACTTTATTTTTGTAATTAAACTTATTTATTTTACCCGAAATCATCCCGTAAATCACGCTAAAAGATAGGGGTAAAATACCCCTATCAAACCTCCTCGGACTTTAAAGTTTTACTTGTCCTCAAGTAAAAGAAATCGAAAGACAAGGGATTGAGAAAATTAAGAAACAAACTGAAGGTTTTGCCAAGTGCATGATTTCAAAGTTACGGTTTTATGCAAAGGGTTCGGTGAGTACTTACGCAAACAGTTGAGTACAAAACTTGTTTGAAATCTCCATGATCAAGATTAATAGGCAATATTAACGGGGGTTGATTATCTTTTGAGAACCTGATAGTACCTCACCAAGGGATTTCGCTCTTGCGCTCAATTTTAGGTGGGTCGGTGTTTGGCACTCTTCTTTGCACTTACTCAAGATCATGTTGAATTTGCATTTTCATCCGGGTTTTTCCTCCTAAAATATGGTTAGGCAACATTAAAAATGAACCCGGAGGGGGGTTGTAATGTGGTTGGCTTCTTTAGTGGTTAGTTTAAAGAAACTCGAGTTCCGAAATACTGTTTTATGATTGCGCCGTGTTTTTGTTTTGGCCTTGGCAAATTTTACAAAATATACTTCAAAATTGCTCGGGTGGAGCTTGAGAATGCCTTTTCTCTTTTATTGTATCCTTTATTTTGATAGAGGCACAAAAATGACTTTTGAAAGCTTATAGTGCTCAATTGTTAAGGTCGTGGCTTACTTTGGGTAATTCGGGTGCAAATTGATTTTGTCGGTATTTGGACAAGAGGAAAAAGGGTTAAATGTTATAAGGGTGTTAGCAAAGAAGTTGGTTAATATGCTCGAAGGGGTTTCCTAATGTTTAATGAAAACGAGAAAAAAAAGAAAAAAAAAATAAATTAAGAAAAATAAATTAAGAACAATTAGTCTAAGTGGGTTCGGTTTATCATCTATTGCCTTTTTACCAAAAATAAGTGTACTTAACCCGGTATTGGATGCAAATTCTATGAGTCGAGTAAAGTCAAAGCTCTCGAAAAATTGTGAAAGAATTAGAGTTCTCGTACGAACTCTTTTAGGCTCAAAAATACCTCACAAAGATTCGGGTTTAAATTGTGTACCATCAAGTTTTCGCTAAATTTTCAACTATCCTGTTTTTATTGCCTTTTCAAAGTTCATCGTGGAGGTAACATTCGGGTTTAAGACTCAATGCTTTAGTTTGGTACAGTCCTAGACTTTTGCATAAATTCCCTAATTTCAAAATCAAGACTAAAATTTCTTAATTAGTTCATCCCCTTATGTTCCGACACTTTTATTTTTGACAACAAATAACGGAACTTTAATTAATTTCCGAAGGAGGGATAGCGCGTCGGGATAAATTAGAAGAGTCAATAAATTAGTTTAATTATTTTGTTGTTATTAAATTTTTATTTTTGTTTTTGGTAGTGTAGTGCAAAACAAACGTTAAGTGCGGGGTTGCACGTCCCTCCACGTTATTTAAACTGACGCCTATTCCAAGGGCGTCGCGAAAAGAAATGAAAACAAAAACAAAAATAAAGCTAAGGAAATAAAATAAGACCCTTAGTGTTCAGAGGTTACGCGAGGCGTGCCCAGAGGGGCGCCCCACGTAACCAGTACGTTTTGTGTTATTTTTGGGCAGAGACTCAAATACACGGGGCGCAGGAAGGAGGCGCCCGCGTGTTTGAGCTTCTGGACTATTTGGCGTATGAAAATAAAGGGTACGCCGGGCGTACTATGGGGTACGCCCTGCGTAATTTTACTAGAAACAGCAAAATAAGCGCACAAAGAACACGAAACACAAATGGAAATTACTAATATAATAAAATAAACAGAAAGTACATTAAAAACAACAAAAACAAAAACAAAAACATCACAAGAAAAACAAAAAGGAAACGGAACTATTGTTGAGGTGGAGGTGGATTGCCACGGAGGTTGAAGTAGGAGGCGAAGGAAGCGGTGAGAGCATCGAACCGAGAGTCGATATAGGCCCGGTCCTCACGTTGTTACGCCTCGATTGTATCGAAGCGGGTGTCAAAATGGGCCCGATCACGACGTTGGTTATCCTCTAAGATATCCAACCGAGCGTAAAGGGCATTGAAGTCGTGAAGCGGTGGAGGACTAAAATTGAGACCCATATCCGAGTCCGAATCTCCTTCCGCATCGGAGTGGGCCGCCCCCGAAGTTTCGGCCGGGCCAGAAGTTGGACGTTTTAACGTTTTGAATGCATTTTTGTCCAAAGCCCGAGGCATAAGGCGCGAAAGGCGCTCAACGGTGTCGGAGCCAAGAGTGGAGAGGGCGAAGATGGTGATGAGGTGGCCGAACCCGAGCTTAGCCCGTTTCCAGATATGTGTGACACGGAGGTGGAGGGCCACGTGGTAGGCAAGGTCGTAGGTGAGCCCGTTGACACTACAGTAGAGGGCCAACAGCTCATGTTTGTTGACCTTGGTGGATTCCGATTTCCCCGTGAAGTAGAAGGAGATGAAGCGGTGAAGGAGCTGGAGAATAGGATCACGAATGCAAGCCGAGTGGAGGTTGGACACGTGATAGTCAGTGGACCCAGTGATGGAAGCCCAAAACTCGGGGGCGGAGACACCGTCGGGCCAATGGGCGACCCTAGGCTCCGCTTGATAAGTGAAGTGGGTGCGGAGCCATGGAGTGTCGATGGTGAAAGGGCGGTTGTGGAGGCGGAAGTTGAAAAGTGCGACCCCGGGCATATTGTTGGAGGTGAGGGTGGTGAAGAATTCGATGACTAAGGAGGGGTACACATGATATTGTGTACGGTAGATGTCGTGCCATCCGAGGGCACGGAGACGAGCTTCAAAAGGTGCACCGAGATCATGGTGATCAAGCACGCTTCGAGGAATGAAAGGAAGCTCTTGAACGGTGGTGGCACAAAGTTCTTCGTACTGTTGGGCTTCCTCCTCGGTGAGAAGGTGAAAAGGAGCCCGGTGTTGGCGGGTAAGCGGAGGTGTTTCCTCCCTCTCGGGGGGTGGTAGTTGTTGGCCTTGGGTGGAACTGGTACGGGCACGAGTGGTCCTTGGGGGACGCATATCGGCGGTGTTCTTTCGCCTAACCATGGTGATAATGAGAGATGGAGAGGGGTTGAGAGAAGGTGGGAGGAGGTTGGGAGGAAGTTAGATAGTTGTGAGGAAGAAAAGTGAGAAAAGAGGAGATATATATAGGGGAAAAGTGGGGAATCCAAGCAAAGCTCGGATTCCCAGAGGGGTACGCGGGGCGTAAAGGGGCCACGCCACGCGTATCCCTCCTCCTGAAGTTTATTTTGCGCAAGAATGGTGCGGTACGCGTGGCGTAAATGGGGTTACGCCCCGCGTACCGCACCTCCTGCTCCTTTTTTATGACAAAAAGGAGGAGACGCGGGGCGTAAATGGGGTTACGCCCCGCGTAAAAGGACGGGAGATGAAGAAAGTTTGTGGTTTTTTTTGGTGATTTTTGATTTTTTTATTTTTTTATTTCTGAAATTTATGAGTTTTTAATGGGTTTTAATTGATTTTATGGTTTTTATGTGTTATTAATGACCCTTTTTAATTTTTGTTAATTAGTAATTAAGGGGGTAGTTAATGAGAATTCATTATGGAGGGAAGTTGGAGGTTTAAATTTGAAATAATGGAAGGTGATTGGATGGAAGAAGAGGTGGAGTGTGAAAGTGGAAAATGTGTATAGGGAAGAGAAGTGATGGGAAGTTTGAGAGAGAGGGAGTTGCCATGGGGAGTTGTGATTCACAACTCCCCGAGGATACGCGCGGCGTACCCTAGGGTACGCTCTGCGTGTCCTCCACGTGGCGTTTATTTGACACAGGTTCAAAGTTAAACATGTACGCGGGGCGCGACTCTAGGTACGCTCCGCGTAGTGTCTTTTATTGAGCAAAAGGGGCAGACACACAACTACGCGGGGCGCAAGGGATTGTACGCCCCGCGTATTTCAACATTTTTGGATTAATGTGGGATTTGTTTTTCTTTTGATTTTATGCAAAATAAAAGAAAATAGAGGCAAATAAAATAAAGTAAAAATAACAATAAAGAAAAGAAATGAAGTTTATAATATATATAGACAAGTGGTTTGAGGAATTCAAACCGATGCTACGTTTTGAGTCGAAGTAGCTCGACTTTCTTAAATGGCGGCTTATTGCAAGATGTCCGCGTTGGAGCTTGATGGGTCGGAACTTCCGTTGTTTAGGATCGTGATCACCCGTCCGGATTCCCGATTCTTACCCCGCGGATTTTGTTCCGTGTTTGCCGGTAGGGTTCCTAGAGGCCTTTCCTGCTGTTGACGGTTCAGATGGGCCACCTGGCGGCTAAGATCCCTATAAAACACTTCGATATCGGAAAGACGGGTTAAAATATCTTTCAACAACGACGTGACCGATTGGCCGTGTACATTGTCGGGGGGTGGAGCATTCCGATTACCGGGCATAGCTTGCGCTTGCCCTAACCCATTTTCCCGATGTTCTTGCTCAAAGCCAGATGGGGGCCTCAACACATTATTATTGTTGCCATATGACAAGTTCGGGTGTTGGTACCGAGGCCTCCATCCGATGTTATTATTATTACTATGATGGTGGTAGGAGTTTGGATTAGGATTATACCTTGGATTGCCTCCTATATAACTTACACTCTCGATGTCGCTGGCAAAAGGGCTACCGGCTTGGCAATTGAGGCCGTCGTGGTCGCCACCACAGTGGTTGCACATTAAGACTTGTGCACTTTTGTTGAGGCTCAGCTGGGCAATCAACGAGTCAAGTTTCTTATTCATCTCAGCTATGGAGCTTTTCGGAGCCTCCTTCTCCATAGCGAATGTTTAGTGTCGCGACGGTCCGGCAAGCCGATCTTCTTGCAACTGTACACTCTTTCTCGCGAGCTCGTGAATGAGCTCGTAGGCCTCACTAGCTGACTTCCGAAATAGATCCCCACCTGCAGTGGAATCAACAGTAGAACGATTAGTGGGGGTTAAACCGTGGTAAAAGTTTCTTACCAAGTCGTGCTTTGGGATGTCATGGTGGGGGCAATTTCGGAGTAACTTTTGGAACCTAGCCCAAGATGCATGAAGGGCCTCGCATTCCAGTTGCCTAAAAGATGTGATATCAGTCCGCAACTTGACTGTTTTTTATGGCGGGAAATAGTAGGAAAGGAACTCCTTTTAGAGCTCCTCCCATGACATGATCGACCCCGCTTCCAACGAATGAAGCCACTCCAACGCCTGCCCTGTCAAAGAAAAAGGGAACAGTTTCAGTCTTACAGCCTCAACGGGAACACCATTTTGCCGAGAGGTATCGGCACACATAAGAAATTTATCCAAATGCTCGTTGGGGTTCTCATGGAGTTCCCCCCCGAATTGACCATATTGTTGTATCAGTTGGATCATACCGGTCTTAATCTCGTATGTGTTGCCCGGGATTGTGGGAGCGACAATGCCGTTACGATTTTAGGGACGGTGTGGAGCAAGGATCTCCATCATTGTACGCGTATCGTTGCCCCCACGAATGTTGTTCACTTGCGGCCTTTGGGTTCCGTTGGGTTGGTTGACTTCGCCGTTGGGGTTTGCCATTCTTTCTCTACGTAACCTACAAAGAGTACGTTCAATTTCGAGATCAATAGGTACGAGAGAATCACTTTTAGATCGGGTGTGCATAAAGCAAAACAAGTATAAAAGAATTATCAACAAGAAAGAATAATGTTAGTAAAAGTATATATAAACAATTTATACAAAAAGAATGCTTAAACTAACAATGAAACGTTTTTGTCTAATATTGTAGGGAATTATAAATCCCCGGCAACGGCGCCAAAAACTTGATAGCGCGACGCCTAGTGGTAGAGTTTCTTACGACGACTTAAATGTGTATTTCGATGAATGTGCTATTAATATGGATGTGATCTTTCTAATGCTCTTAACTCTACTAGACGCAACGACTACTTAGGGGCAAGTGTACCCTGTCGTATCAAGTAATAATCCGGTTAAGACCGGGTATCGAATCCACGGGATTTATAATTACAAGTATTAGACGACTCGGTTTCGTATGTTATTTAAGCGGTAATTACTTTGGGGTTAAATAAGACACAACTACACACTATTCCTCACTATTGGCGACACAGATTCATGTAGCTAAAACTCTATGAAGTGGGATGAATATGATAAGTTATAGCTATGATAAACAATGACTCTAAATGTATACGGATAATAGTTTACTCTTGCAATGACGACCAAGTCTAGTAGAACCGACCCGTGAAGCACTTAGACTACGTGATTCCTAGTCAAGGCGTGTCTAATGCGGGGGAATTAGACACTAGGGCCCGTAAGTTCCGTGGCTTGTCAATTCCTACGGTTTCCGGTTTGTCACTTCCGGTAAGGCAACACCTATATAACTCCCTAAAGATAGCCCGAATGGCGGCGGTAATCGCGTTCTCCTACATAATAATCAATTATCAATATCAAAACAAGCAATAAACATTAACACATAAAGGGAAATAGAGATTATAAATCATAAATTATAAATGTGGAAAGTGATTAGATGAAGTACAACCAAGCCTAGTACATAGGAAGAGTACAAGCTAATTAGCAAGTAAAAAGGGAGAATCCGCCCTTGGAACTAGCTAAAAATATATCAATATTGGTCTCAAAATGTTCCTCACGAAACAAGAAATTTATTGGTGTAATTTTTGTTTCAAGATCACCGAAATATAAAGTTAAGATGAAAAATAGGGTGGAAAGAAATAATAATAAAAAGTTGCAGAATTACGAATGAAAACTTATCAAACTGCTTTCCGGAATATCCTAACTTAAAAAGATATCTAATACTAATAATAATAATACAAAAGTTGAAAATAGTATAGTAACGGTAATTTTATAAATTTTGTATTTTAAAATTAAAATTATAATATATATATATATTTTTTTTCAAAATACTTTCTTTAAAATTATGGATGTTACAGTTGTCCTACCAAAAAAAAGACCTCGAAATTCTATTTTAAACACTACCTTTGAAATGGGAAAGATTATGGCCTATCATGTTTTTACTACGATATTCTAATAACATGTTATATTACTGATCCTATACTATATGTTTAGCCAACACTATCATTACCATTAGATGCTAAATGTGATGTCCATAAATGAATGTTTATGTCATGTTCTGGATCCTAAAAATGTCACAACATATTTAATACTCCCTAGGAATCATAAAACTGACGCTCTGATACCATTAATGTAACACCCATTTTCACAAATCATAAATATATAAGCAATAATAAATTTTCATTCGACTTATCATCAAATTGATGTGCACAAAACCAATAACATCATTTATGAAATAAAAGCAAACACTTAAGGACTGATGACTCCACATACTCGTTGGTCCAAATGAGCATCGCTAAGCATTTAATGGGCATTAACCTGAAAAGAAAACTGGTGGAGAGTGGAGTGAGCTTTGGGGGCTCAGTAAGATAGCTAACTATATACATAGTACAACCACACGCGCATACAATTCAGTTCACATGCATTTAAGGTTTATTAGTTATCAAACAAAACATCCAATACTTAATAGTTTATTATTAATTTATTCAAATGGCCCTGCTTACTCTAGTCTAGTAATACTCAATGGTTGCTTGGCAAAAAAAAAATCATATCCTGGGATACCCTGTCGTAACAAATACCCGGTATCCCGTCTTCTAGGTATCCTATCGTAACAAATACCCGGTACCTTAACACCTTGTCGTAACAAATACCTGGTGTTTATATTTCACGTGATCACAATATTCCTTTTTCTCATCTCAATCGCAACCATTGAATATACTATCCTAGTTTAAGTTTTTATTCTCATATCTCTGACATTTTCTAGAATTCAATTTACATTTACCATATATATATATTTCTCATTCTCATGCCATCATCGTCAATGTCATTCTCAAATATTTTCCTACCAACATGATCATCATTAACGTATCATATAGTCATGTCAAATACATAAATCAAACCAATTACACAATTTATATCAATTAGTCAGTATAACAACAAATATACAATCAAAGGTACCATATATTTAATTAACTACTCACATTCATTAGAAGTATAACAGTCAATTACAATAGACATACAAACAAGCAAACAACGAAAAACTACATATATAATTAACCACTTACCTCAATTCCGAAAGATAGCGCTAAATTAGCAAGCTCCAATTATCTAGCTTTAAATTGAGATATGAATAGTACCAAAGAGAATAATAAACTCCTTTTTTTTCACAGAATGTTGATAATGGGATTTGCGGCTCCCCTCCACTTCACCATATAATATATATATATATATATATATATATATATATATGGGGTTGGTTTTAATGGTGAGCACTAAATTATCTCCATGGGTGGTGAGCAATTAATATCCATTGGATCAAGATCTAATGGTCCATAATTTAAGTTGGTATTTAATATTAAAAAGGTTTTACCTGCTGACATGTAGGTTGTAATTTAAAACCTTGTGCATTTTAAAAACCGAATTCTCTCTCATCAATTAATATCATCTTCTCTTTCTCTTTCCAAATTAATGCATAACGTTGAATTGTGCAACCAAAGGAATACGATTTATCTCTCATGGAAGCCATTGACGATGCTAAATCAACCTTAGGCAGACTTTTTTCGACCGGAATCAATCTCAGGCAGTGTCAAAATGATCGGAATTAATCTCAGGCAGTCTCAAAGTGATCGGAATTAATCTCAGGCAGCCTCTATTCGACCAGAACTAATCTTAGTTTTAGATTAATCGTTTACCACTCTATTTCAATCCTCATTGATAAATAAATGGATTGAAAATGCAATGTAAAAAAATGTTGTTTCGATATCATATTAGAGAATATACATAATAGGTTGTCTTATTATCAATCAAATATGAAGCATAGCCGAAATTCCAGTCATCTGTGTCATTTGGATATGAGTAAATATTTGTGATAAGTAAATAATGTAAAACAATAAAAAAAATGATGTATTATAATTTGGTGTTACCTTTTAGCGTATAGAATATATTGTCAAACGAAGATGTCTTCTTATGTGTTAATAATTCATATATACAAACTGTTATAAATTTGTGTTTAACACAGCCTGTCGAAATTGACACAACCAAATGATAATTAAACAAACATAAATTTGTAACACAAATTGATCGCCAAAACAATTGTTTTCACATAGTATGCCAAAAATATCTAGTTACTGTTTGTCAAATTATATATTTACATTTGACAAAGTATTTTTTGCCATCTTCCATATGCCATAGCATAATCTATAGCTTGTTGCAGTTTAGCCATTCGCCCATCATCCTCTCGAATGGGATCTTGACCGATTCGTTCCATCTGGATGAATTCTGCAACGTGTTGTGCGCGTGATAGTCTTTCCAAATAGGTTACAAAACCTCCATTTGGCTCTGCAAATTGCATTATTCAGTTAGATGAACATTTTGGTAAATAAAGTAAATAGATATTGACAGGAAGCTTTACCTAGATAATTGTCTAATCTGTTCTTTGAATCAAATGTTGTGGGGTAGATGAAATTGTTTGGCTACAGAATCCAACAAATGAAATTATAATGCATCATAATACAAGGTAATTGTAATAAAGATGGTACACTTACAGAATTCAGTAGTGACTTGTATGGTGAATCATCTATCAACACAATATTTGAAGCATTGAATTGTGGATAGCTATCCCAAACATGCTTCAAATCTTTAAACACTATACATTTTTTTATCACGGGGGCCAAATGTGACATTTGTTACAACACAATGCTCTTGACCCTGAAAATCAAACAGTGTAGTAAACTATTATATAGGAAACATGAATATTTCAATAGTTGATGTTGGAACGGAAAAGAATCCTAAAAGTTAGAAACAATTGTCTAACCCAAACAAACAACATTTGAACTTCATCAGCCAATGACATTCTAATTTTTGGAAGAATCTTGTCAATGTTTTTCCTGGAAAACACATAAGAAGACACTATAATTATAAAGTATTCAATGAACTTAAGAAGAATGTAAAAAGAGGATCAAATGTTTAGAATTCAATGAACCTTATAAGAATGTGAAAAATACCTCATCTTTGATGACCAAATTACAACCGTAAAATTATCAAAACGGAATTTCATGAATGGAGTGATATGTGGGCGATGGCGACCGGTTCGCGAGCATATAAGTACCCCCATTCAAGTCTAAAATCAGAAGCTTCTTCATTGGACAAGAGGGTGTCGGTAGTTCAGCTTCAGGATAAGTTAACAGCATCAGAATATTGCTGTCATCATCAACTTTTTCCTCCATTGTTTTCTCCTTTTCTGGCTGCTCCACCGTCCGGAATACAATCTCATACTCATCCTCCTCTTCTTCGTCAGACTCTTCGGGTCTTGGCTCATCAGCCTCTAACGTATCATCTGAACCCTCCATCTCCACACCGCCCATCCCAACATCTTCATCTTCAAAATCAAAACAATCCATCCCAACATCCAGACTTTCTATGTCATCATCCACATGCCCATCACCTTCCAGCTCAACCTCAACATCCTCTCCGTCATTCCCCACATTCCTTAAATATGTTTTTTTATCAAACACAATTTCATCTTCAGCTCTGACAAATTTGGAAAGGATCCAGCCTCTATTACTCGTCATAGTTGCCATACTTAACAAGTATAGAGCATCCATGAGATTTGTATTGACTGACCGGTTATCCCTCACAGTCACAGGAACATTGTAATGTTCAAAGACTACCATCAAAAGATTACCATAAGGTAGATGGATTTTCCTTTGACGGTCTTTCTTAACCGCTCTGAACTTGTTCAGTATGTGATAGATAATCTGTTGAGCAAAATTCATCTGTTTCCCCTTTAACAGATGCCACAAAATAATCCTTTCGGCTAATGAGCATTTTTCCCTGCTACCATACTTAGGTAGCAGTGTCTTTATCACCACTTGATGTAAAAATCGGGCATGAGCCGTCATGTTTGTCGTGGCAAGGGGTAAACCAGACTCGTGTAAGACTTCCTTTATGAAATGGGTATCATTATACCCTTCCCATTCTATTTTTTTATCAGCTGGGTTTTTAATGCAAAACCCATCCTCAACCGAAGGCATATCAAAAAGTTCATTTAACAAAGCAGTGTCTATTTTGATCTTAACGTTTTTTACACTAGAAGATATCTCTGTTCCCCTGTTATTCCTATGAAGGTTTCTATAGAATTCCTTAACCAATTCATCGTATGTGTTGACTTTAAGAGTCAACAATTTCCTCAATTTTAAATGCTCAATGTAAGGAGAAACATCAAAATCGATTTTTTTTAGGGATTCAATATCAACGGGCATACCTTTGAGCACAGGCATACTATCCAGCTTCGCCAATCTATCTCTGGTACTAGATTTTCCGGCATTTCAAGTTCTATGCCTTTTTACAGCCTTGTTCTTCCTCTTAGGTTGCAATGTCTGCTTCCCCTTGCTTTGTGAACCAGCTGTACTCTGTCTTGTCTTAGCCATTGGAGCTTGAAATTGGAGCTTGAAATTTGAAGATTTAGAAATGAAGGATGATAAGAAAATCTGTGTAGTGGTAAGGAAAACTCGATGCCGCCGGTGATGAAGTTAGGTTTCGGTATTGGGAATTTGTCAAGGATTTTGATCGGAAACAATGGCGTTCCTATTTCTCCAGGATTAAACAAACCCTATATAACACGTGTTACAATTTAATTCGAGAGAAGTATCACTAAGACGGTCTACTGTAGCGGTAAGTTTGGTGCTCTAAACAAGCCGACCCGTATTAATACTTTTTTAAATGCCATTATGTTGGTATGGTAAATGTAACTGAATAAGGATCGTATTGGATTCAATGTATTCTTTAAACAAAAGCAGTTTTCAGTTACATGTAGTGTGTATTTGAAAAGGTGTGTTCATCTATATAAATAATCTCTTACCATGCATACCATTTCACATAGCACTATCAAAGTGTTGTAATCACTGATAAATATGTCAGGAGAGAATCTTGGGAACGTGGCAGGTGAGTCCTCAGGGAAAAAGAGAAAGACGTGCGAAGATAGTGAGGGTAAATTATTGATGTCAAAATTAAGGATTATATTATGTTAAATCAATTAAATATAATTAAACTTTTCATGTTAAACCGATTATATAACGAAATGTAATATGAAGAAACAAATGTACTTCAAAATTACACCTACAATATCATTTATTAAATATTAATTATTACAAATCTTAATTAAATATAATTAAACTTTTCATGTTAAACCGACTATATCACGAAATTAGAATGTACTTCAAAATTACAAGTTTTTAGATGTAATATGAAGTAACAGATGTTTTAGGTATTTTCAAATTATACTTGTTTCACTACACAATTAATTTAACAATTTAAGCACCAACACATTTTCATTATCCTTATGCAAATCGTACTTTAAAATTACAAGTTTTTAGATGTAATATGAAAAAACGGATATTTTAGGTATTTACAAATTTTATTGCCTCACTACACATAAAATATACTCAAATAAAATATACTCTTAAATGCAATTATTAATATAAACTTCAGTAGATAAGAAATTATTTTGCATTAAAATAAAAACTGTGTTTACGGTATCTCACAAAACAACAATATTAAACAAAGCAAACATAACATGTCTAGTTGACTATTCTAACCTATCCAATAATTTGTTCTTCTTGTTAAAAGCTTTCAACATCTCCTTCGCCTCCTCAACCTCATCCTTCAACTCCTCAATCTCTTCCAATTCGGATTTCATATATTTAGCCGCTGACTCATACATCAATTTTGTGGCAGATGCAATCACCTGCATGAAGTCTATTATTGAATCCGCATCTCCTTCCACGAATGAATCATTAAAACTTGTAATCATGTTTGAAAAATCAGCCAATGCTTTTGTGGCATCGGTATCAGTAACATCATCCTTCTCTCCCATAATGTTTCCAATCTGCTTTTCAGACTTATCCATAGAATATGGATTATATCTGAAGATGAAATGATAAATGATTGATAAACTTTGATAGCTAATGATATACTTTAAATGATTCCATCGATTGAAGCTTATTTATACTACTACTAAAAATTCCTTTCAAATTTCGTTCATACAATAATAAATGCAAGGTCGATTTTATGCCATTAATGTGGCAGTATAATAAATGCATGATAAGTTAAAATTTTGAACCAAAGAATACTGGAATACGTCTTTTAATTATTTTCTGTCTTTATATGATGCATCTGTCTGAATTATTGAATATAGATTCATTATGGATATCGTGTAATTATATCTTCTAGTTAAATTATTATTACTATATTACTTGTTTAAGTTAGTAGTAATTTCAATAATGGAGAATGGGAGATGACTGATGTAACTGGTAAAGAGTTACAGCCTTTTTCTGATATTCATTTCATTGATGATGGGAAACTGAAGAGTCTCCAATAGCATTGACATTTACATATAAAAAACTGAAATGGAACTCTCTTCTGTGTTATGTATTCTAAAAAAAAAACTATTAAAATACTTGAGGAGAATCCACAAATTATGCGAGACCTATATACCTTCAAGAGAAGAAAAAATGTTTAAAGAACTAATGTCTAAACTTTCTGGGCTGCAATAGTTACTCATTTGTATAATTGTACCCCTGGAAGTTTTGACATCAGTTGAGCAAACATTTATGTATCAAGTTGATTTCATCTTGTGCCGACGTATTCTAGATGTCTTCTGCCACTTTGATTCCATGTTAGCATTTAAACATGTTTTCTTTTAATTTGCTTATGTTATTTTTTGGGTTATTGATTATTTATTCATTTGGGTTTTGTTTCGGGTTATTAATTATTTATTCATTTGGGTTTTGTTTATCTGGTCGAAAGGGGTGCCAACGTATTCTGGATGTCTTCTACCACTTTGATTCCATGTTAGCAGTTGAACATGCTCCTTCAATTCCCCTCATAACCAAGGTTCCCATTTTAGGTATTTTTACGTACAACACAATAATCTCAAATAATTTGGTGTTAATCTTAGCAGTTATATCCCCTTGTCCAGTTGGTAAAACAAATTCCCCTTGAAATAAATGATCATGTGTTCGAGTCCCCTTCTTTTTGGCAAACATTATTTTAATTCGAACAAGTATGTATTTATTATTATTATTATTATTGAAACCTTAATTATAATTGAATCAATATATGAGAAGACGGCTTCCTATGTCTGTAAATATGCACGTTTAAAATGAATGAGTTCTGAATTGCATTTAATGTATTTGTGAAATCAATGCATTCGAAAATAGAGCTATTAATTAATATTACTATTAAAACTAATTGATTAACAAACCAATAATATAACAAAACCTAATTAATTTACTACTATTATTATTAGTTTAGGTTAAGGTTACATGAGGTAAAAGAAAAAAAAAATAATTGATAAAATAAATAATTGATTAAATATGACAGTAATTAAATCGTCTTAGTGAATTCGGGGTTAAAAATAAATAGAAATAGCTCCTTGTCATGTTGGTAGAATGAATCCCCTTGAATCTTATGGTCATGTGTTCGATTCCCCTTTTCAGCAAATTTCTTTCTTTATTGATTTTGATTAAATTTGGACAATCATATTGTCAAAGTTGTATGCAACTTTTTTAATATAAGATATTGTGAAATAATAATATTAGTAATCTATCTATACAATATACTAAATCAGAAGACAAATATGACACGTGGCAGCATGATAATAACGTTTTTACTGATGTGTCTTAAAACCACAGCTTTACTTCTTTTAACGTTGGAGATCGTTCTTTTTAAGCTATAAAACAAAAAACGTGGCATCATCATTTTTTAAAAGCAATTATTTATTTATTTATTTATTTAGTTACATGGTGCCCTCCCACTTCCCTCAACTGCTCAACTGCTTCTTTTTCACACTCAAATGTGAAACTGTTCTGCTCTGATAAAATCTCTCCCTTTTGACGATCTAATAAGAAATAAGAAAACTGGTGTTTCCGTGGATAGAAAACCGCTCCAAACCGCTCAATACCAAAACCGTTCAATATCTAAGATTTCTTCTTAATCTTAGAACTACTTACTGTCTCACATGTTTTGGTGTTCATCGTTCCTTTTCCTGAGTTCCTCATCTACTACGACGAATTTTCAAGCCTGAGTCTATTACGGTGTGTTTTTCTCATTTTCAATGTTGATTGAGGAACCAATTGGTAATGGATGGAGGTCAGTTTTTCTATCTCTTTCAATTTCGTTTGATTTCTTCCATTAGGGATACATTTTAACAAAAATTGAAGTTCAAAGGTTAAATCTCCCAAAACTTTGCTTTCAGAAAAATAAATAAATACTGGTGCCATGCATAGGTCATAAGCTAGATAAGGTTTGTATTCCCATATAATTGTTCTTCTTCCTTTGATTTTGTCTTATTTTACTTATCCTTCTTATTGTAATACTTATCCTTCTTATTGTAATTCCCTTTGCTTATAACAGATATATATGGGCTAAGATTGCATTACTATAATCTCTTTTCACAAGGAAGAGGTATGACTTTTTAGACATTTATATCTTGCTTAAAACTCATGGGAACCTATATGTTTTACTCTAAGCTTAGAGATTTGAAGCTGTTGAATGTGATTATTTTATACATGTACTGGATTAATTGAAGTGTAGAGCGTGTGTGGGAGGTTTGGTTACAGAGAGTGTAAAGGTTTATTTGGGACAATTGTGTAATTAGTTGGCATTACGTGTCGAATTTTGAAATTTGAACGCCATTTTCATTGTTTGTTTAAAAATGAAGATTTTGTTCATTTGCAAAAAGGATTTCGGGAACACTAATTTCGCATTTTAAAGATTAAAAGCAAATATTAGTTATTAATAGGCCTTCTTCACTATCACATGTTTTAGTTGCATGATCCTTGCAGATGGGAGAAGGTAAAGAAACTTTTGTGAAGAACATTGTTAAGAAGCTTATTTTTGAGGTTGAATCAAGTCATGTACTGTATTGGATAAATTACATGAACAATATGGTTATTACATGACTTCATTGAAGGTAAAGTTCATGTTTGAATTTGTTGTTTTCAAGCTTCTGTACTTGAATTAGAATTGACTTGATTTCTATCTGGCTAGGATGATACATGCAACACAAATGTGAGGGTGTGCAAATGCATTTCTTTTATCTTTCTTGATTGTAATAGATTAGAGAGTTAGATCCTTACAATTAATTAACCTCAGCCCTTTTGAGTTCTATTGATGATTTGGCATTTTTAGGTGAAATATTTAGTGAACATATAAGTTGATGCTTATGCCTAAATATAAATATAGTTATATCTGCGATGCCTGTATAGTATTCATGAACTATGTGACCCGTGAAGCTTAATAAATTATGAACTCTAATTTCCTGCTACTTTAGTGCTGCAGATAATATAGAAAACCGGTATCTATTTTGCTATGATCTTTCGATTCCTTCTATTGAGTCAGAAGGAATTAGAGCTCCAACTATGAGGTAACATTTTTATACTTTTATCCTTCTCCTTCCCAGAAAAAAAAATTGCTTATATGTTGTAATAAATTCTAAATTCAACTTCCTTCTATTTTGATGTCTACTTAATTAATCTAATGTATAAAAGTGATAGCAAATATCATTGTTTATTGATCAGAAATTGAACAGAACACAGGTTCTCACTACTGGGATCTACTTTAAAACAACTTTGCCCTATTTGCAACAAAATTATAGCAAGCTCTCAACATAAGATGCTTAACTCTAGGGGGAACATGAAGCTTCCATAATCCTGACCACAAGCCACCCTATAGCAAGACCGAACAGAATACACATGTTTCTGAAAATGCTGGAGCACACCATCTTCCTCTTCCAAAAGTAAGCCTCTTAAGACATAACAAGACGGTTTCATTGAGATGATCTAATCAATTGAGGTTAAATTCGCAGGATTTTCCACTGCATTGCCATGGTCAATTGGGATGAAAATTCCATTAGCTTCTAAAGGATTGGATTTTCACCTGGAGTTATGAATTTAGGGAAAATAAGTTGACTTGAATTATTCTCAGTTTGTACGAAGAGATAATGGGTTATATTAACTTGAATGGGGATTATCTCTTGAAGTGTTGTTTTTAAAGGACTCTGATATATGTATAAATATTTTTGGTGGGTGTTGATTCCTTGAGCAACTGTCTTTTTCAAACTTCTTGAACTATCTGGGCATGAACTTGATTTAGATAGCATTACATGTTTTGATTGAAACTTGCATTTGCAATTTGGCTTAATCTCCGAATGAATAATGAGATGGGTTATACTTTATGGGTTTGGGGTTATATTTTGAATTTTTTGAGCCTTGGGACCTACTATTTATATTGATTCCATGAGCTAATGTCACTTTCACACTTCTTGAACTATTTGGATATGAACTTAATATAAAAAAGATGTTCTATTTGATTTTTGTATCAGGTCATTTTTATTTTAAAGTCCTAATGATTTTATTTATTGTTTTTCATATTCTTAGTGTAATAGTTTTGTATTTTATTTATTTCTAATATGAGCCTTAATTTTTACCACTAATTAATGATTTTATTTTCAGGTATAGAGAGCTTGAATTGATTGATTTATTGATATTTTTTATGTGGATAGTTATTGGTTTCTGCATGCTTGAGTTTATGCAACTTAAGTTTATATCTATATCTTTAAAAAGATAAAAAGTATTGAGTTATGTATCTTGCTTTAGAGGTTTTCTTAATGATATTTTTCTATATCCTTTGGTTGATGGAGTTTAAACTCATCCTTAAAAAAGAAAATAAAAAAATAATAATATATAACGATTTGATCATCAAACTCAATAATTATGAAATTATAAAAAAAAATCCATGCAATATATTACAAATATATAGTATAGCAATAGAACTTCAAATTTATATGCTCATTAACACTTTGAATTTATATACGATAAAATGAAAAAACCGTGCAAAGCACGGGTCTAAAACTAGTAATAATAAAAAAAGGAACCTGAATTGTAATTGAATTAATGTAATATATTTGTAATTGTATGTATGAGGATATTATCACTTTTTATAAACATTACGATGTGTTAAATGACATTAATTGTTCATTGATCAGTTGGTAAAACACATCCTATTGAATCCTTGGGTCACTGTTTCGAATCTCCAAGTAGGCAAATTTTTTTTCCTGAGTTTCCCTCCTTCTTCCTCTTTATGAGAAGACCTCAAGTATGTATGTCATGATTTGAAAAATGAACACTAGTCAATAAAACATAGCATTAAATATATAAAGACATTTATGAATGTCATTAATGTGGCGTTAAAATAAATGAATTGCTAATTTAATATGGTTTGCGTTCGCCAATTAGAAGACGCCTTCATATGTGTTTTAGTTTTCCAGTTATACATGTAAATACGATCCATGTTGCATTAAATGTATTTCTGAAATCCAAGCAGTATATTTTTATATATAATGTGAATTCGAAATTCAGGTAAGGGAGCAACTACTTACACCAATTAATTTATATTTATAAGTTAAAATAAAACCCTTATGATTTATAAATTGTTATTATAATGATTATGTTAAATAAAATATTATTAAACTTAAGGATTGAAAAAATAATTACAGAACATAATCATTCAAATAACGAGCTGAGAAACCATAATGACTTATATATCGAGATCATGATTATTAATTAATTACGTCAGACGATGTTAGGTTACGATAAGGTTTCGTGACCTCAAAATTTTAAAAAAATATTATTAGATAAATATATAACACAATCGTTCAATTAACGATCTGAGAAACCCTAGGGAGTTTTGTATGGAGATCGTGATTATTACTTGATTAGTCATACCAATATACGTTAAGTTCGACGGTGTTAGGTTACGATAAGGTTTCATGACCCTAGGGACTTACTTGATTAGTCAAAATTAAAAAAAAAAATTATTAGATGAATATAGAACACAAACGTTCGAATAACGAGTTGAGAAACCCTAGGGACTTTTGTATGGAGATCGTGATTATTACTTAATTATTCACACCAAGATACGTTAAGTCCGACGGCGTTAGCTCACGACAAGGTTTCATGACTTCAAATCAAAATTAAAAAAATATATATATTATTATATGAATATAGAACACAATCGTTCGAATAATGAGCTGAGAAACCCTAGGAACTTTTGTATGTAGATCGTGATTATTACTTAATTAGTCAAACCAAGATACGTTAAGTCCGATGGTGTTAGGTTACGATAAGGTTTCATGATCTCAAAAAAATAAAAAATTATTATTAGATAAATGATTGATAAAATAAATGTAGAACACAATCGTTCAATTAACGAGGTTTCATGACCCTATGGACTTATATACGTAATTATTACAGAATAAACCATATGGACTTATATATCGAGATCATGACCTCAAATTTAAATAAAGAAAGTATTACTAAACAAAATAATGATTAAATAATTACAGTACATAATCATTCGAATAACGAGCTGAGAAACCCTAGGGACTTTTGTATGGAGATCGTGATTATTACTTAATTATTCACACCAAGATACGTTAAGTCCGACGGCGTTAGGTTACGACAAGGTTTCATGACTTCAAATCAAAATTAAATATATATATATATATTATTATATGAATATAGAACACAATCGTTCGAATAACGAGCTGAGAAACCCTAGGAACTTTTGTCTGTAGATCGTGATTATCAATTAATTAGTCAAACCAAGATATGTTAAGTCCGATGGTGTTAGGTTAGGATAAGGTTTCATGATCTCAAAAAAAAAATAAAAAATTATTATTAGATAAATGATTGATAAAATAAATGTAGAACACAATCGTTCAATTAACGAGGTTTCATGACCCTATGGACTTATATACGTAATTATTACAGAATAAACCATATGGACTTATATATCGAGATCATGACCTCAAATTTAAATAAAGAAAGTATTACTAAACAAAATAATGATTAAATAATTACAGTACATAATCATTCGAATAACGAGCTGAGAAACCCTAGGGACTTTTGTATGGAGATCGTGATTATTACTTAATTATTCACACCAAGATACGTTAAGTCCGACGGCGTTAGGTTACGACAAGGTTTCATGACTTCAAATCAAAATTAAATATATATATATATTATTATATGAATATAGAACACAATCGTTCGAATAACGAGCTGAGAAACCCTAGGAACTTTTGTCTGTAGATCGTGATTATCAATTAATTAGTCAAACCAAGATATGTTAAGTCCGATGGTGTTAGGTTAGGATAAGGTTTCATGATCTCAAAAAAAAAATAAAAAATTATTATTAGATAAATGATTGATAAAATAAATGTAGAACACAATCGTTCACTTAACGAGCTGAGAAACCCTATGGACTTATATACATAATTATTACAGAATAAACCATATGGACTTATATATCAAGATCATGACCTCAAATTAAAATAAAGAAAGTATTACTAAACAAAATAATGATTAAATAATTACAGTACATAATCATTCGAATAACGAGCTGAGAAACCCTATGGACTTTTGTATGGAGATCGTGATTATTACTTAATTATTCACACCAAGATACGTTAAGTCCGACGTCGTTAGGTTACGACAAGGTTTCATGACTTCAAATCAAAGTTAAAATATATATATATATATATTATTAGATGAATATAGAACACAATCGTTCGAATAACGAGCTGAGAAACCCTACGGACTTTTGTATGTAGATCATGATTATTACTTGATTAGTCAAACCAAGATATGTTAAGCCCGATGGCGTTAGGTTACGATATGGTTTCATGACCTCAAAATAAAAATAAAAATATATTATTAGATGAATATAGAACACAATCGTTCGAATAACGAGTTGATAAACCCTAGGGACTTTTGCATGGAGCTAGTGATTATTACTTAATTATTCACGTTATGATACGTTATTTAAACATACGCAAGGCAATAAAACCTTTTTTTTATAGAAGGCAATAAGACCTTAATTGCACATGAAATAAAGAAAATATTATTAAAAAAAATGTTTTAAAAAGTCATCTTAGATAAATCGGTGTAAGCATAAACAAAAATAGCTCATTGTCTTGGTGGTATAGCTACTCCCTTGAATCTTATGGTCATGTGTTTGATTCCCCTTTTCAACAAATTTTATAATTTTTGATTTTAATTAAATTTGAACAACCATAATGTCAAAATGTATGCAACTTTTTTCATATGACGAAATAAGAAATATTAATAGAAAAAAAAAAGATTTGAACATTAATTGTGTATGAATCAATCTAATATATTTCTAATTGTACGTATGAAGGTTTCCCTTGTTATATATCTCGTTATATTTTACGACAGTCATTATTCGTAGATCTGTTGGTAGAACACGTCCTCATGAATCCTTGGGTCACTGTTTCGAGTCCCCTTGTTGGCAAATTTTTTTTCCTAAGTTTCCTTATATTTTACTCTTTAGTATAAGACGTCTTCCTTTATTAATTAATGAACACGTTTCATATGGATGCATTCTGATTTGCATTTAATGTATTTGTGAAATTAATGCATTCGAAATTTAAGGTAAGGGAGAAATTAATTAATAGTAACACCAATTGATTAACAAACCAAGCTAAGAAAACCTAAATAAAATACTACTACTATAATTAGTTTACCTACACTTATGTTTTCCTCCAAATATATGAGCTCTTTGACTTAATTTTTTAAAATTTATTTCTTTTTATTGAATATGAGGGGACAATATACATTTGATAATTTTTTACATTCATAGTGATTAAATTCCAATTAATTTTTTTATAAATCATGTTACAGAAAAAGGTTTGATAAATGTAGAATATAAACGTTTAATTAAATAAATTTCAAACGTAATCATCTAAACGTTTAATTTAAATATATATTATTATACAAATGATTGATAAAATAACTATAGAACACAATCGTCCGAATAACGAGCTGAGAAACCCTAGGGACTTTTTGTATTGAGATCATGCTTATTACTTAATTAATACTTTACGATACGTTGCGTCGGGTGGTGTCACCTTATGGTGAGGTTACACGAGGTCTACGGAAAAAAAAATATTATTAAACAAAAGGAATGTGAAAAATAATAACAGAACATAATCGTTCCAATAATGAGCTGAGAAACCCTAGGGACTTTTGTATTAGATCTTGATTATTACTTAATTATTCACAAAAAAATACGTTAAGTACGACGGTGTTAGGTTACGATACGGTTTCATGACCTCAAAATTAAAATATATATATATTATTATACAAATGATTGATAAAATAACTATAGAACATAATCGTCCGAATAACGAGCTGATGAACCCTAGGGACTTTTTGTATTGAGATCATGCTTATTACTTAATTAATACTTTACGATACGTTACGTCGGGTGGTGTCACCTTACGGTGAGGTTACACGAGGTCTACGATAAAAAAAATATTATTAAACAAAAGGAATGTGAAAAATAATAACAGAACACAATCGTTCCAATAACGAGCTGAGAAACCCAAGGGACTTTTGTATTAGATAGTGATTATTACTTAATTATTCACACAAAAATACGTTAAGTACGACGGTGTTAGGTTACGATACGGTTTCATGACCTCAAAATTAAAAAAAAATATATATTATTATATAAATGATTGATAAAATAAATATAGAACACAATCGTCCGAATAACAAGCTGAGAAACCCTAGGGACTTTTTGTATTGAGATCATGCTTATTACTTAATTAATACTTTACGATACGTTGCGTCGGGTGGTGTCACCTTACGAAGAGGTTACACGAGGTCTACAATAAAAAAAAATATTATTAAACAAAAGGAATGTGAAAAATAATAACAGAACACAATCGTTCCAATAATGAGCTGAGAAACCCTAGGGACTTTTGTATTAGATCGTGATTATTACTTAATTATTCACGCAAAAATACGTTAAGTACGACGGTGTTAGGTTACGATACGGTTTCATGACCTCGAAATTAAAAAAATATATATATTATTTTACAAATGATTGATAAAATAACTATACAAACATAATCGTCCGAATAACGAGCTGAGAAACCCTAGGGACTTTTTGTATTGAGATCATGCTTATTACTTAATTAATACTTTACGATACGTTACGTCGGGTGGTGTCACCTTACGGTGAGGTTACACGAGGTCTACGATAAAAAAATATTATTAAACAAAAGGAATGTGAAAAATAATAACAGAACACAATCGTTCCAATAACGAGCTAAGAAACCCTAGGGACTTTTGTATTAGATAGTGATTATTACTTAATTATTCACACAAAAATACGTTAAGTACGACGGTGTTAGGTTACGATACGGTTTCATGACCTCAAAATTAAAAAAAAATATATATTATTATATAAATGATTGATAAAATAAATATAGAACACAATCGTCCGAATAACGAGCTGAGAAACCCTATGGACTTTTGTATGGAGATCATGTTTATTACTTAATTAGTCACATTACGTCCAGCGGCATTAGGTTACGATAATGTTCTATGACCTTAAAATTTTATAAAAAATATTATTAGATAAATGATTGACTACATAAATATAGAACACAATCGTTCGAATAATGAGCACATTATTTAAGCATACGCAAGGCAATAAAACTTTTTTTTATAGAAGGCAATAAGGCATTAATTGCACATGAAATAAAGAAAATATTATTAAAAAAATGTTATAAAAAGTCGTCTTAGATAAATCGGTGTAAGCATAAATAGAAATTGCTCATTGTCCTGGTGGTATAGTGACTCCCCTTGAATCTTATGGTCATGTGTTCGATCCCCCTTTTCAACAAATTTTATAATTTTTGATTTTAATTAAATTTGAACGACCATAATGTCAAAATGTATGCAACTTTTTCCATATCGCGAAATAATAAATATTACTAATAGAAAAAAAAAGATTTGAACATTAATTGCAATTGAAACAATCTAATATATTTGTAATTGTATGTATGAAGGTTTCTCTTGTTATATACCGCGCTATATTTTACGACAGTCATTATTCGTAGACCTATTGGTATAACACGTCCTCATGAATCCTTGGGTCACTGTTTCGAGTCCCCTTGTTGGCAATCTTTTTGTCCTAAGTTCACTTATATTATTTTACTCTTTAGCATAAGACGTCTTCGTTTATGAATCAATGAACACGTTTCATATGGATGCATTCTGATCAACATTTAATGTATTTATGAAATTAATGCATTCGAATTTTGAGGTAAGGGAGCAATTAATTAATAGTAACACCAATTGATTAACAAACCAAGCTAAGAAAACTTAAATAAAATACTACTACTATAATTATGCTTTCCTCCAACTATGCTAGCTCTTTGACTTAATATTTTTAGATTTATTTTTTTAACTTTGAATATGAATAGGGGACAATATACATTTGATTATTTTTTACATTCACATTAATTAAATTCCAATTATAATTTTTTTTTATAAATCATCATACAAAATTTATATTATGGTTCATGTCATAAGATGTGGCTAAGTTTTACGCTGGCCGCCACAAACCTACCGCAACCCTCCTCCTTTGTCCGGGCTTGGGACCGGCTGTAAAGGCCACCAAGTGACCCTCACAGGCGAAGTTTGGCCATGTGAGACGTAGAGCGCTTGATGCGCCGGTTAGGAGAACCGAGGAGTGGCAAAGGGATGTAGTGGTGAGGGGTAGGGGAAGACCTAAGCAAACTTGGAGGAGAGTGATCGAGAGTGATATGAGTTTACTGGGAATTGAGGAAAATATGGTAGTGGATAGGACGGAGTGGAGGGAGCGAATCTGTGTCGCTGACACGACTTGATTTTCACGGTTTTATATGATGGTTCATGTTAGCTGACCCCAAATCATTTCGGGACTAAGGCTTTGTTGTTGTTGTTGTATCATACAAAAAATGTTTGATAAATGTATAATATAAACGTTTAATTAAATAAATTTAAAACGTAATCATCTAAATTTAGAACACAATCGTTCGAATAACGAGTTGAGAAACCCTAGGGACTTTTGTATTGAAATCATGATTATTACTTAATTAATACTTTACGATACGTTACGTCGGGTGGTGTCACCTTATGATGAGGTTACACGAGGTATACGATAAAAAAATATTATTAAACAAAAGGATTGTGAAAAATAATAACAGAACATAATTGTTCAATTAACGAGCTAAGAAACCCTAGGGACTTTTGTATTGAGATCGCAATTATTACTTAATTAATACTTTGAACTCCACACCCTAACTATATTATCTTAAACTTAATTCCATTATTTTGTTTTAATTCTGTTTTAGATGTACTCGTATATCTTATCTTATACTTCTTAAATGCAACCTGAACAATAATTGTTCCCAGTTCAGCTGTTAATACATACTAATTCTAAGCGTCAGATCACATGTTCAAGTCGCTTGTTTATCAAATCTTTTTTTCCTAATATTATCTTTTAAATTGACTGAACATACTTTTATGAGTGCCATTTTTCTATGTGGTGCCATAAATATAAATTCGAAGACGCCTTCTTATTGGTAAATGTGAAAATTTATAAAGCTGTACTCCATTTATCATAATTGTGAAATTAACCACCAACTTTCAAATTCTATTCGATTTTTTTGTCTAAATGTAACCAAGAAAAACGAAGAGTCACATTATAAAAAATGTTGTATTTAACTCGTATATGGGAAGTTGTGCATTTTTTTTATTCAATCAATACTTTATCAATTAAAACTTTCTTATTTTTAAAATAACAAGGAATCAAACCATATACAATACCAAAACATATAGATACATACCGATTCATCCACATAATCCATACATACCTATTTGTAAGAATTCGAAAATGGGTAATGACAAGAAATGGCAGAGTTCAGTTGAAAGGAGGGTGTGACCTTTGAGTAGGCGAATCAAAGCAACAGTTAACCGTAAAAGATGTGCTTCTCAAATAGATGGAGTTACTAATGAAGCTGTAAACAACAAACTTCAGACAGAAGTTCCTAGAGTTGTGACATTTTCAGATTTTAATTTAAAACACAAAACATCTGCTAAAGAAATACCTTTATTGGAATACATCTTCTCAAATGCAAGTTCCAGGTATAATTTTAAAACTCTTTTTGCAATTTCTTTTTACATTAATAATTGGAGTTGTTATGGTTTTCTAAAAAAAGGTTGAATTTCATCTAATACAGCGAAATTATAGCTCAAACCGATATTTGTTCACTAAGTCGGTTTGATTTTCGTTTTCTCAGACCAAATGAAGAATTGGAAGTTGAGGTATTTATTTGTAAATAAATATCTAAAATATTGCATACAAGATATGATGCTGATCTTTTTACATATTAACAGGTTGTTACAATGGTGTCGTCAATATTGACGGCACATGCAAGGTCAACCGCAAAAAATGGTGGTAAAATAAACTGGTATCTATCAGCAAGAATTACGGTAGGCTTTTATTATTATTATTTTTGTTGTGATACACTTACATGTCATTGTTGGTACTAAGCTTTTATATTTCCCCAAACACAAAAAGAGCACTTGCCTAATCGTAATCTACCATTGTCCAAATCTTGGGAACGGATGGGATATTTCGAGCGCTACATGGGTCTACTTCACGATTGCAAAGAAGTAAGCATCTACATAGATATAAGTTCAAATTTTGTATATAATTCTTATATAAATTCTAATGTCGAAGACGTCTTTCAGATTTATATCCCTATTTTACATAAAAAGCACTTCATTCTATCCCGGATTATGATGGACAAGGGAGTAGTAGAAGTTTGGGACTCGTTGGCTCGTCCCGACACACCAATATATCATAAGACATTGATTGTTGAAATTGTAAGTTTTATTTGATTTTTAATACTACTTCAGTTCAAAAAACAATTATTATCTTCTTATGAAATAATGTATATGAATAATTGTAGTTACGCGCTTTAGACATGGGCTTTAAGGAACAACTAAAAAGCAAACCAGCAAATTACAACTTCGCTAGCTTTACAATTGTCCGTGGAAAAAATGTTCCTAGACAACCAAATGATTTCGACTGTGGAGTTTTTGTGATTTTATTTATGATCAAGCATTGTCAGGTTGACAAGTACTTTTCAGGTAATATTTATAATAGTCATTGAGAATTCATTTTTTTAAATACACTACACTTTATTAATTATATTTTCCTTCCGTTTGTTTTGTAGTTCAACTCCAATAAAGAAAGATGTCGAATAGCTTGGTGGATTGCGAAGTCGGACTATAATAAGAGGAAAACCGAACTATTAGAAAAAGCACAATCGTTTATTTAAATTACAATTGTTATTGTGTTTTTTTTTGTAAGCTATTTTGCATGAATTACAACGTGCGAATTAATTGGTTGTATGTATAATTGGAATCGTTTTGATATTTTTTTTTGCTATTTATTCTTAATTTGTTGTAAGCTATTGCTAAGTCTTATTTCCCCACTACTTAAATAATTCAATTATGTTAAAATAAATACACTTATTTTAAAATAAAAATATTTAACATAAACATTGTAACGACTCGCTCCGTTCTTTTTAATATGTTAATGAAATATTAGTGAGACTAATAATATTAATAATTTACCCACATTAATTTGTATGTCTTAATTAAGTTTATTTGCATAAATAGGGGGTAAATTAGAGAAATCGTTATAAAAAAGTCGTCTTTTCAATACAAAACTGCATATATAAAAGCACAAATTAATATTTCTAAAACGTCATATACTACCAAATGGAGGGATTAATATTTCATATTCTTTTTAAAAATATACGTTCAAATAAATATAAATGACTCAAAAAATAAAATGAGATTCAGGGGGTTCGAAACCCCAACCTCTCTCTTGTAATTGAAACAACTCAAACCAATCCATCCAATTCAAATTATTGAAAGCGTTCTACATATACTAATATTAGAGGTATTTGGGGGGGGGGGGGGGTTACAATATGTAATTAATGTCGACACAACTGTTCATTAATAACATTGGGGCTCGTGAAAATTTGAATTTAAAATAAACACAAACAGTAAATTGGATTACTGTAAACATTTTATCAACAAATTTCATTTCAAATACAATTGTTGAAAGGATATGGAGAGCTCAAAACAGCATGCTGATTGTGAAGACCGCAATGTCCAAAATAGTAATGATGGAAGAGATGAGGAAGAGACGATCGATGTCAACGAAGATGAGTTGGTTGTAGAAACAGGGGCGGACGGAAAATGGATCGAACCAGATATTGAAGAGTGGAATAGCCTGCTCGCTTTTCTGGAAATCAACAAAGATCCAATGGATATACAGTTATCGGACTTCGATAACAAGAGACTTGTAAGTGTTGAACAAGCTGAGTCTTTTTATATGTTATATGCAAAGCTGGTGGGGTTTAGTGTTAGGAAAAAGTTAAAAAGGAAAGACAAAAACAATGATATAGTTGTTAGAAGTTGGGTTTGCTCATGCGAAGGTAAACGGGAACCAAAATATTGTAATACAGAAAATAGGATTCGGGAAGTACGTCCTGTAACAAGATTGATGTGTGCAGCGAAATTCAGAATTAATATCGACAAGGTAAATAAAAATTGGATAGTTAAATGCTTCAATACCAGCCATACACACAAACTAGCAGTATTGAGCGAAAAAATATTTCTGAGGTCTCACAGAAAAATAAATGATCCTACTAAGGAGCAAGCATTTTCAATGAAGAGAGCTGGAATTAATACATTTCAATGTTACAATTACTTTGTAGAAGTAAATGGTAATTGGAAAGATTTAGGATTCCTGAAAAAAGACCTGTACAGGGCAATTGCAAAAGATAATTCAAATTTGGATGATACCGACACAAATAGAGCGATGTGTTTACTTGAATCGAAAAAAGGAGCAGATGATAAGTTTTTCTACAAGTATGAGGTAGATGAGGATAGACGACTAAGAAATATATTCTGGTCTGACGGGAGTTGCCAAATTGATTACAAATTGTTTGGCGATTGTTTGTCTTTTGATGCTACAAGACTAACAGGTATGTTTTCATAAACCCCTTCTTAGTTACAATAAAATCTAATAAGTTTTTACTTTTGGATCTTTTCTTTGTATCTGATTCATAATACTCCTTACAGGTACGGAAAACCATTGGTTATTCTACTTGGATCAAACAATCATGACAAGACATGTGTGTTTGGATCTGCACTCCTCCAAGATGAGACAGCAGAAAATTATGTTTGGCTATTGGAAACATTTTAGGGTGTATGGATGGCAAGATGCCGAAAACAGTGCTAACGGACGGTTGCAGATCAATGAGTAAAGCACTAGAAGCTATAATGCTGGGAATTCCACGTCGTATTTGCTCGTGGCACATATTGAAAAATGCAGTTGCACATATTAAAGCCTCAGGTTTCAATACAGAATTTAGAAAGTTTATTTTCAGGTAAAAAATTAGGGAAAAGTACAAAAATAAACCTTGTGGTTACGTCCATTTTCGAACAACACCTATGTGGTTTAAAAGTTTGCAAAGTGGTACCATGTACTTCATTCCGTTAGCAAACACATACCAAATTGACTAACACTATTAAAAGTCAAAGAGAAAAGAGTTAATTTATTCCTTATATTTATAGATTTTTATAAATTAACCCTCTTATTATCTAATTATCACAAATAAACCCCAAAATAAAAAATAAAAATCAAATATATCATCTTTTTAATTTTTTCTCTATTTTCTCTATCATCTCTCTTAATTTATCTCTCTAAAATCAATTGAATTTGAATGTTTTCAATTTAATGCGATGAACAAGATGAACTAGAAAAATTGTAGGTTGCATAAAATTTCGAAATCAACAACCCCAAACATTTCATTATTAGTAATCACCAAACCAAATCAATAAGAATTCAATTCTAAACACTACTGGTCCTGGGATCATTAGAGCTTTGACTCCCCCTCCAACAGTAATTCTTGTTGAAGGAAGAATTCCTCCAAAGGTAAGAAACTTACTTTTTTTTCACCCTTTTCTTAAGACTTTCAGAGATTAATCGAAATTATTACTTAAGACTTATTTGATCTCTGATTCCAACCCCAAAGAGCATCTTCACGCCAAGTGTGACAGGTTCAACAATGTCCGCCCAGTTTTTTTCAAGAAAGCAGACTAAAGGGAAATAAAAACCACTGTTTAGATCCGATTTGAGTGGGAATTGCGCTTTTTCTCCCAAGCTTAGTGAATCATCCTACCTTTCATAAAAATTGGGGAGAAGCACTACTGTGAAAAGGTCCAGTTTCGTACTAAAACAAACTTTTTGATTCCAACGCACTTCACTCTTGGCCAGACGCCAGCGACGGATGGCGTCAATGCTCCGCCTAGCCGGCTTCCTTCCCTCTGATTACAGCAAAACATAACACTCTAACTGAACATAAAAACAAGAACCTTTGCTTCCTCTTCTTAATTTTATCAGACTTTCTGTTTGGATTCCGAGAAAATAAAAAGAAAGAGAAAATGGCTGGGACAAATTACTTGCATCGTTTGCTGCTTCTAGTGGCCTCATTTTTGGATACGTCATCGGAATTTCTGGATCTTTTTCAATTCTTATCTTCTTCTTTTTCAACATACAAAAACATTTATATTTGCCCTTTCAACTTAATTTAAAGAAATATTTGATAAGCTGCTTCAATCTTGTCTATTAACTTTCATATTCCTGCTCGATGGATAGGGATGATATCATTTAAAGTCTGAGTAAAATACAACTCAATTGACTTTAGAGAGAGAAATTCAGAGAGAGGAGAGATAGGAGAGAGAAAGAAGGAAAAAATAAAAAAAATTAAAGAGGGATGGAGAAGATGGTGTATTTGCTTTTTATTTTTTATTTTGGGGTTTGTTTGTGATAATTAGATAATAAGTGGGTTAATTTATAAAAATAAATAAATATAAGGACTAAATTAACTCTTTTCCTTTTGACTTTTAACACCGTTAGTCAATTTGGTATGTGTTTGCTAACGGAATGAAGTACATGATACCACTTTGCAAACTTTTAAACCACATGGGTGTTGTTCAAAAATGAGTGTAACCACAAGGTTTATTTTTGTACTTTTCCCAAAAAAATATATTTATGGTTTTAAGTTTACGATCCCTTTGATACTAATTTCATTACTGGTTTCAATACTGATAACGCGGTTTATATTTTTTTTAACACACTAGATACTACGAAGAGGCCGAATGGGAGATTAAATGGAATGAGATGGTAAAAGAATACAATTTGGAAGCCAATGCATGGATAGAGGCACGTTATGCAACTAGAAAGCAGTGGGCAGACACTTTTCTTCGTGGTCATTATTTTGGCGGTGCAAAAGCTACGGGCCGATACGAGTCAATGAATTCTTTGTTGAAAAAAGACTTGGATAACAGAGTATCATTGTGGAAGTTTTTCAAACACTTTGAGTTTTCTCTGTCAATGTTACACTTCAACGAGATGGAAGAGCACTATAGAACCAATATGACCGAAACATTGCCCAACCAAACTTCGATGCCAAGTGTGGAGGATGATGTTTCTTCAATTTTCACCAGGGAAATTTATAAAAGGATAAAGCGGGAGATGCATCGCTCGGAAAAATATGTTACCAACATAGACCGTGAGGAGAATCAAGATGTTTGTAATGTAAAACCATTCGGGGGTAAAGTGGCAAAGCGCACGGTTACGATTTCCGATGATCGAGCAATAATTCAATGCGATTGTTATTCATTTGAGACGAAAGGAATTCCATGCAGACATATTTTTGCATCTATGAAGAGTTTGGAGATACTGAATTTCCCTGATTGTTTGGTGAATCGTCGTTGGCTGAAAGATGCTAAAAATTTTGATTATTTAACCAACCATGAGGAAAGAAAGTACCCTCATCCAGAATCAGCTAGAAATTTGAGGTACGGATCAATTTCAAAGAATTGTGGTATAACTTCATACCTTGCTTCAAAATCAGACAACTCTTTTCAAAGGGCTATGCAAGTTGTATTTGCATTGAATGTGGAATTGTCCAAATACCCCGCAGAGGACGAGACCCAACATCGTCAAAATGCTGAAGGAACGTTTCATGGTCCTGTTTTGGACTCCACTATTACCAAAGCAAGGGGTCGACCTACCGTGGCTAGTACGCTGAAATCAAAGCAGGTTGATTCTTCATCAAACCCCCAAAACAAAGGCCAGACCAAAAGAAAAAGAAATACTCCTAACCATTGTAAAACGTGTCGTCGGACTGGTCATGATTCAAGGAATTGTCATAAATTTAAGGATGACGATTTGGAAGAGAACTCTGATAGCAATATTGATTAGTTCATCGAATGTAAATCTTTACTTGTTGTACCTTTTCATTGCTCATTTAATATTAGCTACAACATATTCTAGCAATGTTATATCTCATGGTTGTTATTTTTTTAGTAACTTAAAAAAACAATACAAAAAAAGGATATCTTTTATTTAATTAAACAATTTCCAACTCATATTCAAATCAGAAAGAATTGTGAACAATTGAGTGAGACATATTACATAAAGAGATTACATCGTTAAAATAGTATAGATTTTATTGATAGTTATACGATTCTGATATATATGGCATAAGAAGACATCTTCTTCATACTTATGTTTCAAATTTCTGCAAAATATGTATACGTCTTCTTGATCATATTCCTCGTTACAAATTGTTGCAGTTTTCATAATTGAAGCATCAACACCTTTATATACCCATAGTTTTATTACTACCATGTAGACATCTTCTTGATCATACTCCAATCCCAAATTTCCAATTCTAATTGTATATCCCAAATCATAAATTAACCGAATACATAATTATATAAATCAACTTAAATCCATAAGCTTATCTTCAACTTCATGAACTTGAATGAAGTTACTAATAAAAATGGTGGTCGAAATCAGAAACCAAAATCGATTTATGAATCAAAGGAAATCGAAATACCTTCCATGTATTATATTTCGAATCAGAGGTGTTAACGATATATATTTCGAATCAGCCAGAAAAAAATTAACAAGAATGATATGTATTTATTATAACGATATGGATCTCGAATCAATCATAAAAATTAACATAAAAAGACCGTAAAGAAAGATATGGATTTAGTATCCATGAGTAAGATTATTACAAAAATTAGTATAGAACCAGACATCAGAGGTATATCGATGGTGAAGAAGAAGAATTTAATGTGTTGAGAGAAACCTTTTTAAAAAAAACGTAATAGCATTTATAAAAAAACGTAATGGTATTTATCATGGAGAGAGAAATATGTATTTAGGTAACTTGGTAACCTGCTATAGCAGGTCACCTATTGACTCACCATGGGTGGAGACTCACCATTAAGAACTCCTCCATTTATATATATATATATATATATAGATATATATATATATATATAAAAAGAAGTTAACCCTAGTAACAATTGATACCTGAATTTAATTATTATTTAATTATTATTAATAAAGATAAATGTTTATAATTGTTAAACATATCACAACAATATTATAACACCTCATTTATTGTTTTTTCCGGTTACAAAATTAACTGATTATTACTCTTTCAAAAATAATATTTAATATAGATTTTTGTAAAATAAATATACAATATTAATATTTGCTTTTATTAAAATTAATAGACATTAATAATTAATTCTTTTAGAAATCCTAATTTTCACGTGAAATTTTTAAAATAGTTCCTAACCACCCTTTGGAACTAACTTTGTCACGTTACACGAGACCAAAACAAACTATAGCTTAAAATTTTAGACCAAACCAAACCAAAATATATTCGGTCCAGTTTGGTCTGGTTTTTTCGGTCTTTGGGTTTCGGTTTAGTTCTACTTACCCTTAGAAATTGATGCTAAAAGTGAACCACTTGAAATGATTTTGAGATGGATAAAAGAAATTAAGCTTTCTCATCCCACATTGAAAAATATTGAGAGTTTCCACTAGTTTATAAATAAAGAGTTGTTACAAGTCTTTAACTAATTACTAGAGGAAGTCTCTTTCATGTAAAGATACAATTAAAGTACCACTAGATTAGGAAGTACAAACATATAAAGATAAAAAAAAAATTGGTGTATTACATACATAGCCTCTAATGGTCCGTTTGATGTGTCATAATGGAATGGAATAGTGATTCCATTACCATGTTTGGTTGACAAATGAAAAAAAAAATTATGAAATGTAATTACCATTACAATACTTATATTTGCTTAGCTAAATGTAATTGCAAAATTTTTTTTTTTTGGTAGGAAAGGGAAAGAAAAAACAAACAAACAAGAAACTAACCCGGGATCAGCCTAGGGAAGCTAACCCCCACAACATCTTCCAGAAGAATCGAGGACAGAAAAGCCGGAGGAGAAGAGTAAGTAGTGACTCCCCCACTTCCTTCATGATCAGCAGCAGCAAGACGACCCGCCACCTTGTTTTGCTCCCTAAAGATATGGCAGAAAGAGATAGAACCAAAGGAGTGGCAAAGCCTCATGATACCTTTAATCGCAAAATTTTATTTACATAATTAAAATCAACTAAAAAAATGAAAAACGTGAAATTAGTATATAGTTTTCCGTGATTTCATAGTATTCTTTTTAGATTTTTCTCGTTTTTTCGTTTTACATTTTCACCGTTTTTTCCTATTTTCTTATTTTCTTCTTTTTCATTTTTCACTTTTTTTTTGCTTTTTTTTCGTTTTCAGTTTTACTAGTTTTTGTGTTTTTGAAAATGATGAGAAGTGAGATTTGACAAATGAGAGATTAGATGGAACTTTAAAGATAGAAATTAGGATTACATGCATTGGATGTAATGAGAATTCAAGCCATTTTTTTATGTAATGAAGATTATAATAGTTGTTAAACAAAATTTAATCTATGGATTTCTCATTCCATTAAAAAAAAAAATTAATATGCAACCAAACATGGTAATAACCCTTTAATGTAATGTACATTCCATTACAAAGCTTATTACATCTTATCAAACGGGCCCTAAATTATGTAGTTGCTTTTTTCATACATCCAGGTTCCTAGAGTTCAGATTGACTCTTACACATCTCTCAATTCGTCCTCCTTTAGAGGAAACTTGGGATTTGGTGTGTTAAATGTGGACGCTAGCAAGTGTACTAGGTCGTGTGTAGTATTTGGTAAGACCAAGTGTCGTATTCCACATGGATTGGACTTTAGTGAGAAGAATAAGTTACCTTAAGTGTTAGATGCAATGAGTGGGTGAATAGTGTGAGCTTTTAACATAAACAAAAAAAAACGAATAAGGAGATAAATGAATCCAAGATGAACAAGCACAGATCTAGCCATACGCCTTACGAACAACTGTGCCTAACTTTTATCGCTAAGTGAAGTAGATCTATATTCTTGAGTTGGGTCTCTCCCTCATCGGTCACTAAGGTCCGGTGTCCCATTTCCAAAGATTCTAAGTAAGTAATATTAACCAAGTGTCCTTGTGCTAACATACAAACAAGCATTAAGTAACAGGGAGCATTCATAAAGAAACCCCAATATATGGTAGTTTTCGTGTCTGTCCACTACAACATATGTCGATTAGCTGTTTCCATTACGTCAGAACACCGTTGTGTCATCCTCGGTAACCATAAAATAGACTCGATCTTAATCTATTCTTTAAGCATGCTAATAACACTCAATCATGGATAAAAATACTTCATTCATTGATAAAAGATACTTACAGTCGCCGTCTAAATGGCTGGTTAGGCCTGCAGAAGAACTACTCACTCATGGTCATGAGTGAACATCTTGTTCTTCCCAAAAACATTCTTCAAACAAAAAATAAAAACTAGTGGTGGCGGTAATAACAAGGACAAATAAACAATCCTCCTACACTTGGCGCGAGATGGAAAGCTGGGGTAAATTTCATCAATGGTGTACAACCTTTACACTATTTCACACTTTGGTGTACAACCTTCATTTTGTCTCACGAATATGTACGACCTTATAGGTGACCTCCCACTGTAGTGTACAGCAGGTAAAAATGACCGGTCAATGCCTGGTCAACGCGCCACCTCACCATTTTCTTATCATACCCACTTAAAAAAGTGGGATCCACTTCTTATATAATTACTAAAATATCCCTATCCAATAGATAATTACTAAAATACCCTCCTTGCAACTCCTCTCTCCCTCTTCCTCTCTCTCTCTCTCTCTCTAAATCATCTCTCTTAACAATTTTCAAACCATAAATCGGTTAAATTAATTCCCCCGATTTCTTCCGCCATACCTAAAGCTTCTCCAAGTTTTGAGCAATGGCTAACTCCAAATCGCAGTCAACTTGGGTATGTGATTATTGTTAGTCTTCTGGGAAATTCCTCCGCCGCTTCCACCACCGCGTTTCTTGATAAAGCTTCTTCTTTCAACTCTTCGTCTTCCTCAACTCCTACCATCAAAAATCTAACTCGGTGTTCTTCATCTTCCTCAACTCCTACCATCGAAAGATCTAACTCGGTGTTGGCAGCTAGATTTGACAGTCCCAAATCGGTATACATATCAACAAAACACGAAAGTAGTACACAACTATGAGCAAGAATGGGAAAATAAAAAAAATGAAAACTAGAGTAGGAGAATTTATGGGAAATTTTTCCAGATTAAAGCCTCCACTACTTCTTTTCCAATTAAATCTTCCACTAATTTATTTTCCCAATTAAAGCCCCCTGTAGCAGCGCCACATTTTGAATATAGGGAAGAAGAGAGAGCTTGAGGGTATGGAGGTTGATGGTTTGTTCAGGATCCAGGGTTAGGTGAAATTGTTTGATTTTAGATTTTAACTTTGGCAAAATTTTTAGATTTCAGGTTTTGATTTTGGGAACTTTGAACTATTGAACTATTAACGTGGAATTTACATATTTGAGGTTTTAATTAAGTAAAACCATTATGTAGTCCTTAAATGTTATTTTGAGTTTGATTATTGAATTTAGAGTGAGAAAGAGAGAGAGAGGAGTTAAGGAGAGAAGAGTAGTTAGAGAGAGAAACTATTTATAGAAAATAAATAAAGGAGAGGGTATATTTTTTTTATTTAGGATAAAAGGGTATTTTTAGTAATTCTATATAGAGTGTGTTTAATTAGAGTTGAAAATGGTGATGTGGCGTATTGACCGAGCGTTGACCGGTCATTTTTACCTACTGTACACCAAAGTGAGAGGTCATCTATAAGTTCATACATATTAATGAGACAAAATGAAGGTCGTACACCAAAATGTGAAATGGAGTAAATGTTGTACACCATTGATGAAATTTACCCTGGAAAGATGTCTTGCTTTCCACTTTTGTCTCTCTTTCTCTCTCCTGTAGCTTGCTCGACCCGCACGTTTATCCGTTTCCTTCCAAATGACCTGTTAATGCCGTTGTTTAAGTTATTATGTTCTACTGAAAGGTTGTTCGTGAGGGTTCCTGCTTGAACTGTAATTTCTGCCTGTTTCTTCCATTTCTGGTTGAAAACTAAGACTTTGAAGCTCTTTTCCGTGAGTGATCTTTTTTTTTATTTTTATATACAAATCTAAATAATTGTTTCAACCTATTCAATTTACACAGATCATAAACGAAATAGTCCCCGGCAACGGTGCCAAAAACTTGATGCTCGTAAAATATATAGCATTTAATAGGACAAGTGTATCATATCGCAACAAGTAATATTGTGCTAAGCACGAGATCGAACCACAAGGACTATTTGTTATAACTAGCAAATCTACCTAGAATGATCTAATTGTTTAGAGGGTTGGATAAATGTTTGGGTTTTTATTTAACTAATTACATGAATTAAAGCAATAAAGATAACAAAATAAAGGGAACAATTGACAGGGTAGAAGGTGAATTAATGGATGGCACAACCTAGGCTGAGGAATCCTTTGATTGAATCATATGTATGGGTTTAGGGAGTTCAGATTTATGTTTTACCAAAGATTGAAGGTAATTGTCCTAAGTGAAAGACTAATTTGTACGGGATTTGTCATTCCTATTCACATGCATTCGGGTGACGGCTTGATTAGGCATATACCCTAGGTCATGCAAAGCATTAGGTTTATTGACAACTAAGGCTAAAGCCATAGCCCAGCCACAAAGCCTCATTCCTAGTGGTCTCTAGCGAAGTCGGGTTAATACAAATTCGGTATAGATGATTCTGTGGTCAAGTTCTCATCTATCTATAATCCTATTTAATGTCAGGGTCACAGGCATTAGGCACATTATATACATAAACAGGCTAGTTGATCATTATCAATGTCCATTCTAGCATAAATCCTGTTCCTAACATCATCTAGGCATTAAGCTTTCCATAAACTGATCAATCAAAGGCCCTAAATCCCTAATCACACATTTTCAAACAATCAATTTCATCCCCATCCCAAATTGGATGGGGATTAATTCATAGACAAATTAATCATAGCAATAGGCATATATGAATAATGGAAAAAGCTTCAATTAAATATAAAAGGAAAAGATAAGGGGGAGAGATAGAAATCCAAAACCCGCTTTGCCGATTCCAATTACAGAAATAGAAGATGAAGAACTTCTCCCATCAATTGTTCTTGAAAGAAATAACAAAATAGAAAAGAAATCTAATCTAAAAACAGGAAAATAAAACTATACTAAAAGCTAAAATAATTAATTGTCTACATTGTGGAAGAGGAAGGAGAGGAATTGCCTAGGATTAGCTCCCTATTTATAGAGTTTGGGAGAAAACCCTAATGTCGCATGGGCTAAATGGGCATTTACATAATGTTTTAATGGGCTTCAGGGCCCAAATCCGCGAATTTCAGCAAGGGGAAGGCGCTAGTGCACCTTGCCCCGCCTCGTCTTGTCGAGACAAGGAGTGTCTCGACGAGACGAGGGCCTGTCTCGACGAGACAGGTATTGTCTCGTCGAGATAGGTCCAAAAAGAGGCGATTTTGTTCCGGCTTTTATCTGTTTAGGTCCCTGGGCTTCCGAAAAGTGCTCTAATGGTCCCTGATGAATCCCAAAAGTGCTATGACGGTCCCTGAATAATCCAAAAATGCTCCAATAGGCTTGGGTCTAGTTCGGAAATGCACGAAAGGTCCCTGAAAATCCATGAAAACACCAAAAATACCATAAATAAAGGAAATTACTAATTTTAGCTATAAAGTAATAAAACGATACTGAAATTAAATCGAAACAACAGGAAAACAAACTACATTAATCCTAAAAACCCTATATAAATGGGAGCTATCAATCATCCTCAAATATTTGCTCTTTTTACTCGCATCAAATTACCCCCAACTTAAGCTTTTGCTTGTCCTCAAGCAACACATCAATATTAAATGGAGGAATAGGAAGAATTATCACAAACAAAAGAACAGCTAAGTAAATGCAGTTAAGGTTTCTCTAATGATTGTAATATTCATATGATGAGTAATTGAGCTGATATAACTAGTTAGTGAATCCCCTGATAAAAAAATCAATTATTATTTTCCTAGTACTTCTAGGAATTCGCTCATCTCTCACAGTGTTTGCTCTCTGTTTGTAGGGAGTTTAAGTCACTCGACAACTATGCATAAAAAGCATAAGTTTTAACCTGCCTTTTTGTCCAACAGATACTCGAAATTTCTCTTGGCACCTCGGAATCCTTACAAGGGTGAGGGTGGTGTAAATGGTGGATTGGTTGGAATTTATGATAGGGGCAGGTGTTTTCTGGTGAGTGGATAAGTTTAGCTTGGAGAGCTGGCCTGTTTTTGTTTCTAAGCTTTCCTGTTTCATTTTTCTTTTGAACGCTTTAAAGGGAAAAAAATGTTCCGCTGTTTCATTTTTCTCTTAAGTGACTGTGTTCCCTTGATAAGTTTTAGGAAATAGGGCCTCTTTCTTTTACTGTCCAGCTTCCAGCTATAGATGTTCGTATGGGTGTTTGGTGGTGGATGGTTGGATGATTGGATGTTCATCCTATTATGCCAAGATTCATTTCTTTCTACCGAAAGGCAAACAAGGCAAAATCTAACTTACCTAAAATACGCAAAGCCCACTCTTCAAAAGTTATTGCACAAATATGTAAGATTTAGGCACAAGCCTCACTGGTTATTTGTACTTAGCCAATAATTGACCTAATCAGGGACTTCACAAATTAATTAATCAACCAAAACTACTCATTATCGAATCATCACATCATCATAAAGAAAACAAAAATTGCATGGTAACTTAACTATTCTAAGTTTGGTAAATTCAACCCAACGTGAATAGGAATGGTGAGTGGCGGGTGAAGCGCACATGGTGATTATGGTGTTTGTGCTTTGTTTTTCTTTTTGTGGGGTGTTGTTGATGTGAAACGAGGACCAAGCAAAACCTAAAAGTGGGAATAAAATAAAAGAGCATGGCAAAACAGCATAGCAAAATTAAATAGCCAATCAGTTGCTAAGACGATGTTCCCCTACCCCCAACTTAACAAAAACATTATCCTCAATGTAAGACAATTGGGTAAGAGACAGACGCCAACAGCATCGCGTGAAAACAACAGTAGCAGCCAGCTGAACAAAGGATAGAGAGAAAGAGAGTAAGACATTTACACTGTTGGGGACTGGGAGAACTCGACCTCGTCATCGGCATTAGGTTTTGCAGCAGAAGGTGTGGGTCCTTCTTCAAGTGGTTCATTTTTGATGGGGCTCTTCTGTGATTCATCAGATACATGGGGCTTTGGTGCAGAATGGTTGTTTCCTTCTAGAATGGCTATTCTGGCTCGTAAGATCTCCACTTCTTGCTCGTAGGAATTTATTCGCTGTTCCATCACAGGCATGTTGATAAGGACGGTCTCCATACTCATCCTAGCGGCAATGCGGTAAATTTTGTCATTATCACCGGTTGGTGGTTGTTCTGGAACGGAGCGTATGGGGGTGACATGAACAGGTTCTGGCATGGAATCTTAGGATCTTCGTATTTTGGATGGTCCAGGTGCGTCTTTGTCCTTTTTCTTGAGTTGCTCCGCTTCTCGCCATAGGTACCAAACTCCTTTGATATCGCAACAGATTTCAATCCGCTTCATCACTTGCAAGTTCAATGGTTCCATAACTGGACCAAGGGTTAGTGTAGTGATTTTGGGATCAAAAAATCCCAAGTTCTGAGGAATGGTGGTGATGAATGGTCCATAGAACAGGCCAGTGACATTCTTCTTCTGTTGTAGTGAGGCAATGTACTCAGCAAAATAATACCCAACATTCAGCGGCTTCCGGTCTCGCAAACATGCTAGTGCAAACAGGTCAGCGGATGGCACTGTTGCTTGATGGACCCTGCCAAAAAGTGAACCAGCGAGTATACGATGCAAATATTTCAGTGAATAGTTCTCGATACCTGAGGCTTTGGATAAACTAGGGTTATAATCGGTGTGACCAGTGATTGCATGCCAAAAAGCATTAGCGTCGAATTCCTGGGGGATCTCTTTGTGCGCCGATAGGTAAGGCTCTTCTTCAAGTTTGGTTTGGTCGACCAAGCCAAGGAAAATTTTCATTTTGTTGATGGAGCAATTCATGTGGCTCCCCATGAGTCGAAATTGGTAGTGCTTGTGATGATTGGGGTCAGTGTACTTGACATCGCATTAGAAGGTGGAAATGAACTCCATTGTGAGTTCGTGGTATGCGAACTATTCGATGGCCAGAAATTTAGCCAGATTAGCGCCTTCTATCATTTGCTTGACCTCTGCGTCAAGACCTACCTCTCGCAAACTTTCCCAGCAGATTTGTCTGGTGGCGCATAGCTCCGTGTTTTGGAAGGTTTCGTAATTAGTTTGCTCAATCTCATCGGAAAAGGTAAGGAGCTACTTAGAAAGGACAAGAGAGTTTTGGGTGCTAGAGCTTACATCTGGTTTCTTTTCTTTACCCTTAGTGGCAGTGGCGGACCTTGTGTTTTTTCGAGCCATGGCGGATTGTCAACAGGCAGTTAGTGGGTTTCGAGGGTAGGAAAAGTGTGGGTTTAGTAAAAAGGGGAGACCTTTATACAAGATGGAGAGGAGAAGTGAACCGTCAAGGATGGTTGAAACCGTTTGAACCAATCACTTTTCTTATTCCACCGTGAGAATAGGGAATCAAATGGCCATGTTTGGAAAGAGGGGTAGCCACATCAATGCTTGTGACCGTTGAGGCTGAGGGTCTGCCGTTTGACAAATCTGTATTAAAGGAATGTTGCTTGTACATTGACTAATCTGCATTATTGTTATTTTCGTTTTCATCATGACCTTCCTCATGATTCTCATCCTGTCTTGGATTATTTGGTATTTCGATCTCGCGATCCATTCTGATGCGTCTAGCTTGCCTAAGTAGTCTTTTCCTTCTTCTGTATGTTCTCTCTATTTCAACGTCTATAGGAAGGATAGGAATACATGCTCTTCGCATACAAAACTAGCAATCGAAAACCAAAAACTAGACAAACAGATGGTTATCAGGTAACGACATAAGCATACGTATTCTTCAAAACTTAAGTTAAACAATCCCCAACAACGGCACCAAAAAATTGGTGTGTTAAATCTGGACGCTAGCAAGTGTACTAGGTCGTGTGTAGTACTTGGTAAGACCAAGTGTCGTATTCCACAGGGATTGGACTTTAGTGAGAAGAATAAGTTACCTTGAGTGTTAGATGCAATGAGTGGGTGAATAGTGTGAGCTTTTAACATAAACAAAAACAAACGAATAAGGAGATAAATGAATCCAAGATGAACAAGCACAGATCTAGCCATACGCCTAACGAACAACGAACAACTGTGCCTAACTTTTATCGCTAAGTGAAGTAGATCTATATTCCTGAGTTGGGTCTCTCCTTCATCGGTCACTAAGGTCCAGTGTCCCATTTCCAAAGATTCTAAGCAAGTAATATTAACCAAGTGTCCTTGTGCTAACATACAAACAAGCATTAAGTAACAGGGAGCATTCATAAAGAAACCCCAATATGTGGTAGTTTTCATGTCCGTCCACTACAACATATGTTGATTAGCTGTTTCCGTTACATCGGAGCACCGTCATGTCATCCTCGGTAACCATAAAATAGACTCAATCTTAATCTATTCTTTAAGCATGCTAATAACACTCAATCATGGATAAAAAAAATACTTCATTCATTGATAAAAGATACTTACAATCGCCGTCTAAATGGTTGGCTAGGCCTACAGAAGAACTACTCACTCATTGTCATGAGTGAACAGCTTGTTCTTCCCAAAAACATTCTTCAAACAGAAAATAAAAACTAGTGGTGGCGCGAGATACCTATTACAATAATATTCCTCTTATTTATACTCCCCTTACATCAACTCTAATTACAAGGGTAAAAAGTCACAAAAAGGTAAAAACAAGGACAAGTAAACAATCCTCCTACACTTGGCGCAAGATGGAAAGCTGTATTGCTTTCCACGTTTATCTCTCTTTCTCTCTCATGTAGCTTGCTCGACCTGCGCGTTTATCCATTTCCTTCCAAATGACCCGTTAATGTCGTTGTTTAAGCTGTTCTGTTCTACTGAAAGGCTGTTCGTGAGGATTCCTGCTTGAACTGTAATTTATGTCCGTTTCTTCCATTTCTGGTTGAAAACTAAGACTTTGAAGCTCTTTTCCATGAGTGATCATCCTCAAATATTTGCTCTTTTTACTCGCATCAGGATTCATATTAGAATATGGGGGACTTCTTTCGCGTGTACTCTCTTTCATCTTCGGACTAAGTAAGCAAGCAAAATATTTATTTTCGTGTCGTCTAAATATTTTTCGTGACAGTATTTTAACTGTATGTCATCTGAAGGCAAAATAAAAAATGTGCTCGATTCTCAGATGACATTACGATTACAGAATCCTGTCATCCAAAGAAAACGCACATTTTCGTTAAATTTGATTCACTCAACAGATGACACCTCTAATAAATGAATGTCATTGTATGCCGAAAACAAAAAAGCGGCAAATGAAATTTCACTTACGCGACCATACCAAATTTTATGCGCTCTATATCGTTTGACTGAAATTTCAGCTGATATATAAACCCTCTCTCAATCCCAAACCCCAGTTTAGGTTACGCAAAAGCTTCATCCCTCTCATCCCTCTTTATCTCCATGGTTGATTTGAACATGCAATCACTGGGTGAGCTTGAAACACGGTACTGGTAAGCCATATTTTGTTCGTTCCTAGATGTATTAGAGTATCATTGTTCCTTACTCTATCTTTTCCTCATCCGATTTATTTTTGTGTATGTCGATTTCAGCAGCTGGTATAAAGATCTTGTGATTTTCAAGACAGTGCCTGATACAGTAGATGGTATTGTTGGGGTTTAGTGTCCTATATACAATTGTTCTAGGATACAAACTTAATGTAAATGAAGTGTTCTTTATATCATTTGTTTTAATGAGATATATGTTTTATAACTATATAAAGGCAATCCCTTTTAAGCACTAAATAAAGTCTAAATAAAAGGAAATCCGTAAGTTTGTTTAAAGTGATCATAAAGTGTTCATACAAGCATGAAGTGAGACTAAACTTTATGATAAACTAATAAACTTAAAACCACCCCAAGTCAAGTGATATGCCCAGGATTGACATATCACTGTTGAGACTTGCATGTAACAATGTCTTCTGTCTGACAAAACGCTGATCTCACAAGCTTCATATATACAGATATCTGGACAATTACGTGGATCTAATGAAGGGGAGTTCATTAGGATTGGGGATCCGATTTGAGATAACAGGATGGGTAGATTCATCCTTGTCAACTGTTCATCTCATTGGTATTAATAGGTATAACTAATCCTCAGACTCAAAGGAATGTTAATTGGTCATCCTGAATTACTGAATGTGAGACTTTGATCATGTGGTCCCACGATCCTTAACAGAGATGACTCTGGGGTGTGAACTGCAAAGGTTGGGTGTCACAGGAAGTAATTTCAGGGTAGTTATACATTGGATTGAGCATTTATCACTCCCGATTAATGGGAGATACATCCAAGGATCGCTTGTGGAAGACTCGACTCTAAATCCTTGCAAGGTGATAGCTTAAGACTTGAAATACAGATTTCACTTAACCTATCTATTTGAGTTGACTCGGCCTGTACAAGTAAAATGAACGTCTCGCTATATGTGACTTGACATCATCCATAGTCATAAGATTCAGTTCAAGGATGTAGTTGATAAAGGATCGAATTATACTGTAACTAATACGGAAAGGTTAACGACAGAATTAACTTGTCTTCTTATGGCTCTGGGGGAATGATTACGGACTTGCTAATCACATACTCTGTACATCATTCCGTTATGCAAAGATTAAATATAATTCTTTGAAAATTAATTTAATAGTTGCATACGGCCAGTAGTAATAGGAACCTAATGGGTCACACATAAGACTTGGAACCGAAAAGAGAGATAGATGTTAATTAATTGATGGAAGTCCAATTGAGCCCAATAAGGCCCATGGACCAAGGGGGGGTCAAAATTCATGTAGTATGTACATGAATAATTAATTTGATTTTTTTATCAATCCTAATTAGATTAGGATTATGAATTAGATTAATTAAAGGATAAATAAGTTAGGAGTTTTAATTAGATTATAATGCTCCTATTATTATCCAATAAGGTTATTATTATTATCCTTAATATGTTAGATATATAATGAGATAATAATTAAGGAATTCTATTCCGAATTGAATTCCTATTCAGTAACCTAATTCTATTCACTATGTGATTTTCGAAATCCTTCAACCCTAATCCAAGGCTAGAGATTTTCGAAATCCACCCTAGTGCAAGAGAGAGAATTTTCGACCCCCAGTTCGAGGACGAGATTTTCTACGGCTTCATTCCGATCAATTGATTTCATCTATTTCTTTTATCCTTGATCTTGTGTTGATTAATTAGAGGCAATCTATTTTGGTTCCTATTCAACGGTTGATTCTAACTTAATCTTCCTGTGTTTTATTTTGTGCTTGGGAACTCGGAGAAGAGTTGTGGACGCTTCATTAACAATGGTAGATTGATCATCAAAAGGTAATTCTTCTTATCCCTCTTTATATGAAATAACGATTAACGGATCCTTGGGTTAATGGAAATAGGTTAAAATTTTATATTTCCGCTGCTATACCTTAGCCTAATTTCCAATAGGTATGAACTCATCTGATTCCTTTTTATTTTAACACAATATTTGCAGGGATAGTAAGAATGCTTCAGTACATGGGAAGGCTAACTGAAGAGATTGTCAATCGGTTCATGCCTTTAGCATATGGGAAGATTTCTTTAACTTAATGAATATATATTAATGTTATGTTGGTTTGAACTGATTTGTCATGGCTTTAGAAGTGATTGAGTATGTTTGATGTACTGTTTAGGAACCTAGAACTTGTTGATTTAGGAAACTAGCCTGATTTAGTATATATATTGTTATGTGGGTTTGAACTGAACGATTACATATATGTATGATGTTGTGGGTGATGATGAAATGATTGGTATGGACTGATTGGTTAGATATAACTGTTTAGGAAGCTAGGACTCATAGAGTTTATATATGAATGATCATTAAGCATGTGACTGATTAGGCATACTCTAAATCTTTGAGTGTTCATTGTGATTGGCAATGCTCTTACACCTATGAGTTATACTGCTAGAAGTGATTGAGTATGTGTATGTGTATGTATATGTGTATGAAACATGTTTATGTTTGATGTTCTGTTAATGTTTATGTTTGATGTTCTGTATGAGTATGTGTACGATTGTTCATTTGGGCATGTAGCTTATTAATCATGCATCAAGTATTAGAGGAACATTGTAAAAGGGTCATTGAGCCTATATGAAGCATGTATTAAAGGGTAAATTTAGGATAATTGCATGTACTAATATGGCTTGCAAATGATAAGATATATCACCATACTCCTTTTTATTTGAACATGACCTATAATGATAAGTAAGGAATAAGTTGTCTTGAATAAGTAAGGAATAGACATGCACGAATAAGTTGTCTACTTGTTATAGCATGTTCACTTGAATATACATATATCTACTTGAATAAGTTGTCTACTTGTTATAGCATGTTAGGCATACTCTTAAAGCTGAAAATTTTATGAACTCAACTAACTCATTTTTATTTGAACATGGCCTATGATGATAAGTAAGGATTCTGAATGAAATTCGTTTACAATATACCTTAACCATGCATCAAGTATTAGAAGGTCATTGAGCATGTATGAAGCATGTATTAAAGGGTAAATTTAGGATAACTGCATGTACTGATATGGCTTGCAAATGATAAGATATATCACCATACTCCTTTTTATTTGAACATGACCTATGATGATAAGTAAGGAATAAGTTGTTGGTCCCGTATAACGTGACAAGGTTAGTTCCAAGGGGAGGGACCGAAACTATTTAAAATTTTGTCCGTTAAGGCTAACTTCTTTTTTTTAAGAAAAGGTTTACACAGTAGCGCTAAGTAGTTTTAAGACACAAGCTTAGTCAACTAGTGACCAAGTCTGCTTCTTTCCTTGAGTCAGGAGATAGCACATAAGTCTATTCCTGAACTCAACTTCTTAGTGCACTCAACTCAGCGTGAGTTTGTTACTTAGTCAGTTTTATAGCAAGCAATATATAAAGGAGTTTAAGGGTTAGAAATATGTTACTCAGCAAACATATCCTGGTTCGGCCTCTCCGCCTATGTCCAGTCCCCGGAACTCGTTCCGAGCTTTTTGAATCCTCTACTGAGCTCTTTAAAGGTAGAGCACGAAACCTTTTACAACAGAAGCTGGGTATACAAGAGTACCTTCCTCTATTCCTCTACTCACTCCTATAACTACCGCTGAGTACTATAACCGAGTACTCAGCTTCTCATTTCTATTCTTCTAGAAATGATAGGTGTTTGTCCTAAACAACAATTGCTAAGACACTTTAGATGAATGAAATCACTCTAGAATTTTACACAATGATTGGAATTGGTGTAAGATTTGCTTTGCTTTTCTCACAGAACTTCAAGTATGAATTTGGTCAATGTTTCGACTTGATTGAAGATCTGCATCGAATGAAGCATTTGAGAGCCCTATTTATAATGACACTTCAAGCACCGATGATTTTGAATTTCGAAATAACCGTTGGAGGCTAACGGCTTCCTGTCGCTTTCACTCTGGACGTACTCAGTGTCGTTGGCCAATGAGATTCTTGTATCTTATGTTCACGGCAGTGCTCAGCAGCTTTACGTCAGATGAACAGAATGTTTCGACATTTATAGTAAAGTCTTCCAGACAGCTTACTGCGTCTTCTGAGCTTTACCCAAAGTAGAAATACTTTGTCTCTAAGTTGGTTCTGTTCTGCCGCTGACTTATACTTCTTATCGTTCAACTCAGCAGCTTCATCTTGAAGCAATTGATAGAAGGCTTTTCGATCCTTCTTCATGCTAAGCTAGTGCTTGCTTAGAACAACTGCGTTTTGTCTTCTTGGGCCGTGAGGTCTTGATCTGTTGACTTGGGCTTGACTTCCTCTTATGGGCCTTTAGGCCTTTTATCTTAATGTCTTTAAATCAAATTAACTCAACATTGAACAAACACATTAGTGTGAATAAATCAAAGCATTTAAATTTAATGTGTTAGAATATTTTTATCATTTACATAAATAATTTTGTCAAATCAAAATCATGTGGAAAGGTGTTTCAACAAACTCCCCCATTTTGATGTTGGCAAAAATATGAGCCTTCTTTTTAAGTCTCCTTAATCTCTTAGTCTTTTGAGGAGAGGGGTCAGCAGGAATGGACTCAATTGAGTCAGTAGGTGAAGTTGCCCCTTGATCTGCATGATCATTTGCTGTTGGCTCAGCTTCTTCTTCAACCTGCTCAGTGTTGGTTGTCTCATGTTGCTCAACATTTGCTGTCTCCCCAGCATCAAACTGACCTCCCAATTCTTCTTCATCTTGGTCAGTGGGATTTTTCTCAAGATCAATGCCCTGACTTCGCACAAAATGAGAGTCTTCAGAGATAACGACGTCAAGGGGAGGTGCATTGATAGGACTCAACCCAGAAGAGATCTTCTTCTTCTTTCTAAGTGGTTGCTTAGGAGTGTCCTTTTTTTCTTCTTCTTCCTCAGGCTCAGCTTGCCTTTTGAGGTTTTCTGCTGACTTAGGTCCAACCTGACCTTGTGTAACTTGAGGCTTTGTTCCTTTGGACACAAACTGAAGCTTTTTTGGTGGAGCGTCAGCGTCTTTGGAAGAGCTTTGAACAGCTTTCCTTTTTCTATCCTGCTTGTCAGCTTGAGCTTTCCTCTTTTTCTTTCCTTCTCTGGTCTGCATCCCCTCTATTTCCTGAATAGTGGCCCCTTTTCCTTTCTTAGGGACAATGGGTTGATCGTAGACCAAACCGAATAGTGCAGCTGCAGTAATTTCAGTCCCCCAGACATTAATTTCCTCAACCAAATTCACCTGGTGATCTTTGAGGATTCTGGTAATAATGGAGCCTAACCTAAGGGTTCCAGTACTTCTTTGAAAACCACCGATTAAAAAGACTGGCATGTTGATCGGCTGGTAAGTCAGCATGTGCCAGATGAAGCACTGCTCGAAGTTCGATGCTGAGGAAGTGGAGTTGACCTTTGGAAAGAGGAAATTGGTCAGTATGTAATGGGCCATCTTTTGATTCTGACCCATCGAGGTGCTCGAGATTTCCTCGACATGACCGGCAAGTTTGCAAAACTCAGCGGGATACTCAATTTTATCTTGGTCACCTGATTTTCTAAGTTTAGCTCGTTCGGTTTTCAGCTTTAGCAGTGAGGCAAGGTAAGGAGGGTTGATGAAGATATCTTTCCCTTGAACCTTGGTGAACATGTAGTCCCAGTTATCATCCACGGCTCTTAGGTTAGTGTAGAACTCCTTCACTAACTCAGGGTAGGTGGCTTCTCGAGTCGAGAACAGCTCGGTCCAGCCGTTCTTTGAGATCCACCCTCAGAAGGGTTGCTCAGCTTCCACAAATCCCTTCGAGAACCAGCGGGAGTGGTTAACTTTATATCCCCTTACACTACTGTAAACCATGGAGTAGATACGTTCCATCAGTTTCTTTCCCTTATCCTGCTCCTGTTTCCCTTTCGAAGAGGTAGCTTGGTCAGCCTGGGTTTTCTTGCTCGGGGTAGTGACCTTAGAGTGGTCACGCTGGCCAGGTTCTTGAGACTTGGTGGGAGTCTCGCTATATTCCTGCTGAGCAAGAGATGGAGGGTTTTCATCGGAGCGGTTATCGTCGTAACCGGCACCGGAGACATTTTGAGAATCGTTAGACATGATTCTTAGAGAAATTTGAGAAGTTTGGGAACTTTAGAGATGTTGGTGTGCCCTAGTTCATAGGCATTGGTTCTTATAAAATGTATTTGTGTCGTAAAACCATATCCCAAGTCTATTCTATCATGGGAATGATTAGGACCACAGACTTGTATATTCGATGACTGTATGGTAGTAATTGATACTAGCTATAGTACTTGATAAGTCAGTTGTGAATATGGGTACATGTTGTATACATGTGACTAGATCGATCCGCTCGAGAACACTACATGGTGGTTGTGTCATTAGTTTTCTTAAGTAGGTCTCTAACTGTCTTCAGACCAGATTTCATTATAATATCAATGTGGGATCTGGTTCACTTTGACATACGCCTAACAGGTCTGTAACAGGATGCCAAATACGGGTATGATTGGGTGAACAGGTGAACACATTGGCATTGATAGTGAAGTGATGGAATTACCGCTCACATAATAGTGAGATGATATCACAGGCCACTTGATAAGTGAGATTGATAAGTGTGTGGCCACACCCTGATAAGTAGTTTACTTAGCGGATTCATTAATCTACTTAAGATCAAGAAATATCATAAACAACAGAGAGGATGACAGCCGCCATGCCTTTAGTTTATAATATCGATATCAAATGGTAAAAGAAGTTAAGAGATAACTATAGGGTCTCTGCATCTTTAGACTGCTGGTTAGGGGCAGTAATGGTTTACTAGAACCCACTTACTGTATGTGGGCCATGAGCCCACTGCTAGCTAAGGACAGTCCCATAGGATCGTGCACATTGAACATCTGAGTTAGAACTTATAGAACGGTACACTGGAGGGATGAGATTAATTAATTGGTTGACAGTAAAATGTCAAGGTAATTAATTGGTGGTTAATTAATTGATTAATTGATACTTTGTATCAATGTAATTGATTAATAGATTTAGGCGTTGGGTATTTAATTGGTTAATTAGTTTACGAGATGTAATTAATTAATTTGTAAATTAATGAAATTGCATTCGTGAATAATTAATCAAACTAATACGTCAATTTATTAATTAGTGTTGTTTATCTAATTGGGGTAATTAAGTTTAATCTAATTATAACTAATTGCATAGAATAAATACTATTGGTATTTATTTAAGTGATTATGTTAGGATTATATTAGTTTTGTAATTAACCAATTAACCCTAAAGCAATTAGGTTTAGGAATAACTACACTATATATAATAAAAGCCTAAAACCTAAACCTCATCTAATATAATACATATTCGGCCAACATTATTTTGCTTTGGAAAGTGTTGAGCGATTTCTGCAAGTGCACGGTATACGCTTGTAGTAATAAAAGATATCGATCCCATAGGGAACGTTTTTTAACAAAAACTTATTTTGAATCGGTTAAATTTGCTTTTAAGGTTTATAATATGGAAAATCGTTTAATCGGTTTTGGTTTTGAAATTGCTAGAATAAGAATTAGATTAGAGTATGAAGATGTTAGAAAATATTCTGATTTAAGAATGAATTTGCAAGACAGGAACGTTTAGTACTTTTTAGAAAAGTAAACAAATGTTTTCGTTTGCATTAAGCAAAGAAAACAACTTTAAACTTTGTATGAATTATAACGATGAAATAAATGACGGAACCTCTAATTATTAGGCTTTGAGCGCAACAACCCTCCTAACTGGTTTAGATTGCTTCCTTAACCAAATTAAAACTCTACCGAGATAATAATTTGTCTAAGTGTTCAACAAAGTTTCCTTGTAAAGATTTTGAATTAAACTACGTTTTAATGAAAACACAAGCATCAATCCACTTCGGATCCTTCACCAAAGTGCTGCATAAAAATCTATCGAATAGAACGGACTTTATTAGATGAAATTTAAATTGATACAAGTTTACAGAGAACAAGGAGCATGGAAACATTCGACGACTAAGTGAATGGTTGTCAATCCTTTCCTTGGGTTTCGTTAGAGTTTGTCAGACTCAGGGGCGGATCCTCTACTCAATCTTCTCATTGAATCTTCGTAATAGAGACTTGGTCGGTCTACTACCAAAATGTAAACTAAATTTGAACAGTGTCTAAACGCTACTGAATTTGTTATTATTGAATAAACAATGTGTGTACATCATATTGCTTTTTACAGAATCGAAATCTAACTTCTGAATCACTTGACTCGGAATTTCTGCATAAATTCTATACTAATCTCTTTCTTCTACATATCTTCAACTCTCCATCAACTCTTTATTTATAGATGTTGAAGAGTCTTGATTGAAGTGTCGTGTCCGTTGTGAAGGATCGTATCCGTTGTGAAAGGACGTCTTTATCCACCCGAACGAACGCGTTTTGTCGAAAACGAAAGTGTGCAATTTGGCTTCTACAGATTCCTGCTCTTACCGAGAATATTTAATTCTCTACCGAGAATGGGGGAGCATCAATTGGTCTTCGAACGAAGGGAAGGAGAGGCTGAAGGGAGCGTGTCGCGACCGAGAATAGGGGGCTGCGGTCGCGGCACGGAACTTTTTTTGCTTCTTCTGCTTTCGTTCTCGTCCTCGATTTGGCGTTATTAATTTTCGTCGTCTTCGACTCCTTTTGTAGGGTTTTTCTTCTGTTTTTGAGCTCTTTTCGTTCCTATTTGGATTTTACCAAATATTTAGGTACCTTGCATGAGAGAAACATATTCGAGAGTAAAAGCTTTCTAAACAGATATAAATAGCACAAATTCGTAGCAATATTGATGTAATTATTGATGATATTTTAGGTATATTTTGGGCTTAACAAAGACATATATCTCCACACTTAATCTTTTGCTAGTCCCAAGCAAAATTTCACTGAATTTATTCTTTAACCAATCTCGTTTATGAAAATAAAACATATATCTCTGTATTACCTTTTGAATTATTTAAGCCGAAAAGACTTACTTCGCATGGCAAATTTATACGCAAAATATCAAACTAACTTAGTATAAATACGATATATCATTCGTCTTGTATTTTCAATTTTGAATTGAAGTATTCGGGACGATATAAGTGTTGAAACACCTTTCCACATAATTTTGATTTGACAAAATTGTTTAAGTAAAATATTCTAAACACACTAAGTTTAAATGCTTTGATTTATTCTACTAATGTGTTTGTTCAAATGTTGAGTTAAACTGTTTATAAGACACAAGAATTAAAAGGCGCAAGCCCATACGGAAGTCAAGGCCCAAGTCAAACAACTCAGGACAACTCGGCCCGCTCTTGTTAAAACGATGTCGCTGTGTACAAAACGCAACTCAGTAATCGAAGGATCTAGAAGACCTTCGGGGAACAACTTCGGGATGAAGTTGCTGAGTAGATTCGACAAAGTGTACAAGGCAGCAGCTGCCAAGGAAAAACTTCCAGACAAAGTATTTCCACTTCGGGTAAAGTTCAGACAACACAATATGCTGTCTAGTTGACTTTACCATAAAAGGAGAGACATTCTGCCGAGCTGACTAAAAGTTGATCGAGGACAGAAGATACTCAAATCTGATTGGCCGAGAGCTCTGAGCAAGTCAGGATGACAACGACAGGAAGCCATTTCCCTCCAACGGTTATTTCAAAATTCGAAATGACCGATGCCCAGATTTCTCTATAAATAGAGTGCCATCAGAAGCTTCAAGACTTACAGAACTTGATCAAGCCATTACGCTGACCAAATCTCTACGCAAAGTTCTGCAAGAAAAAGCAAAGCAATCTTACACTACATTCAATATCTTTGTGTAAAAGTCTAGAGTGATATTTAATCGTCTAAAGTGTCTTAGCAAATCATTGTTTAGGACAAACACTTATCAATTTCTAGAGATAGAAAGGAGAGGCTGAGTACTCGGTTATAGTACTCCGCGTAAGATTAGGATTGAGTAGAGGTATAGAGGAAGGTACTCTTGTTATACTCAGTTGCTAAGATTGTAAAGGGTTTGAGGCTCTACCTTTAAAGAGCTCAGTAGAGGATTCGAAAGCTCGGAATGTGTTCCGGGGATAGGACGTAGGCTTAGAAGCCGAACCTAGATAAATCTGCTGAGTAACGTATTTCTTACCTTTATTTCCTTATATTTATTGCTTGCTTAAACAACCAAAAACTCACCAAGTAAAGAGGTCAAGCTGAGTTGTGTGCGTTGAACACCTGAGCTCAGGAATAGACTTTAAGTGCTATCTCCTGACTCAAGCTAAGAAACTGACCTAGTCACCAGCTGACTAAGCCAGTATCTTGCTGTTTACTCAGCGCAGCTGTTAAAACCTTTTTCATAAGAAAAAGAAGTCTGCCCTAACGCAACAAAAGTTTAAATAGTTCCTAAGGGACCAACAAGTGGTATTAGAGCTTAAAAGCTCATTATAAAAGGTTTAACCACCTTGAGCTGATCCCCACTATGGGCGAAAACAGCACTCGGTTTCTTCGTGGAAACCAAACAACTCAGATATTGCCTGAGGGGCTGTCCATTACACGGCCTCCCCTATTCTTCGGGTCTAACTATACCTTCTGGAAGAATAGGATGAAAAATTTCATTCAGGCTACAAATATGAGTGCCTGGCTATCCATAGTCCAAGGCCCATTTGTACCTGTCGAAGTTGTGGCTGGCCAAACAGTTATTAAAGCTGAGGCCAAATGGACAGAGGATGATCTTAAGAAGCTCCAAATCATGCTTCGGCTATCAATATGCTTCACTGTGTGCTCGATGCTGCAGAATATAATAAAATCTCAGGTTGTGAGTCGGCACAAGAGATCTGGAAGAAGCTGGAAGTCACCTACGAGGGAACCAATAAAGTAAAGGAGTCCAAGGTGAATCAGCAGATGAGACTATACGAGCTGTTCGAGATGAACAATGATGAGGGCATTTCAGACATGAATGCAAGATTTACCAACATCATAAATGAGCTAAAGAGACTTGGTAAAATCTTCACTGAGGAAGAACAAGTCAAGAAAATCCTCAGAAGTCTTCCTAAAGACTGGCAAGCAAAGAAGACCGCTGTTGAGGAAGCTCAGGATCTCACCACCTACAAATATGATGAGCTCATCGGTTCACTGCTTACCCATGAGATCTCAATGAAAAATTTTGAGGTGAAAGAAAAGTCTGATGACAAGAAGCAGAAATCTCTTGTCATGAAAGCTGACTCCACTGAAGGGAGCTCAACAGACAACGAAGAGATGGCTATGTTCACAAGAAAGATGAAGAGGCTATTCAGAAAGAACGAGAAATATTCTAAGAAGCCTTACAGAAAGTTTGACAAATATAAAGCTGACTCAAGTGATAGCAAATACAAGAAGGACAGCTCAAAGCCCATTACTTGCTTTGAGTGTCATCAAACTGGCCACATTAAGTCGAGCTGCCCGACGGTGAGGAAAGTTAAGAAGAATGGCAAAAAGGCAATGGTGGCAACATGGAGTGACAGCGATGATTCTTCATCAACAAAAGCTTTGGCCACCGAGTCAGCAAAGATATGCTTCATGGCTGACGATTTTGCTGAGCCATGCGTCTCTGAGCATGCTGACCCCTCCGATGCATCGGACGATGAGGAGCAATCAAATGAGATAATTTCACTCTCCTTGCTCAGAAACGAAATGGGTAATGCCCTGAGTGATCTCTATACACTCATTAAAAAGTGTAATAAGAAAATTAGAGCACTCAGCAGGCACTGTGACGAAGTTGAAGAGGTCAAGCTAAGTGACCTCAGGTTCCTTCTTCAGGACAACTCAACTTTGCATGATAATATGGAAATCATGCACAAGTTTGTTTCTGAAGTCCAATCAGATTCAAAGAAACTGAAAAAGGACGTCACAACTATCCAGAACCAATTAAAGGTTCCAAATAAAAGAAACACTCCTCTGAGAACTCAGTACCGAGGTACTCAGCACAGATGGAATCCCCAGCGGAATTTCCAGTGCGACTTCTGTGGGAAGAAAGGTCACACCACAAAGGTGTGCTGGCATGCTCAGCACTGGGGTGCTGACCAGTCAGTGAGACAACCTAAACAGAAGGTCAGCTGTGACTTCTGTGGAAAGAATGGCCATACTGTCCATGTATGCCGCCATAAGATAAAATATGATGCATTACCTGTTGAACCTAACAAGCCAGGACCCAAAAAGAATTGGGTACCTAAAAGAAACTAGTTATAATGCAGGTAAGCTTGAGGTGTGCTGAGAAGTCAAGGATGTGGTATATTGACAGTGCATGCTCGAGGCATATGACTGGTGATGAAACTCAATTCATCACGTTTGAGCGTAAACGAGGAGGAAGCGTAAGTTTCGGAGACAACAAAAAGGGTAAGATAGTAGGGTCAGGAACCATTGGAGGTAATCCTACTATTGAATCTGTCTCCCTAGTCAGTGGACTCAAATATAACTTACTCAGCGTAGCTCAGCTATGTGATAATGGGAGAAAAGTTATATTTGATGCTACTGGATGTAAAATATATGAGGGTAAATCGAATGAGTTAATTTTAACTGCCCCTCGGATAGACAATGTCTTTATGCTAGACTTAGAGAAAAAGTTTTCAAAAACTATATGCTTAGTTTCAAAGGAAGAAAATTCCTGGCTATGGCACAGGAGACTTGGTCATGTAAGCATGGACCTCCTAGCCAAATTAGCAAGAAAGCAATTGGTTGAGGGACTGCCTGAACTTAAATTTGAAAAAGATCAATTATGCCACGCTTGCCAAGCTGGAAAACAAACCAAACAATCTTTGCACAGCAAAAACATTATCTCAACTAAGCGTCCGTTAGAGTTACTACACTTGGATCTCTTCGGTCCAGTCCAGCCGCTGAGTCTAGGTGGAAGAAGATTTTCCTTGGTCATTGTAGATGACTTCTCTCGGTACACTTGGGTCATCTTGCTGAGTAGCAAGGATGAGAATTGAAAAACCAAAAGTTTGTTGAATTCTGTGAAGCCAGCGGCATTGACCACAATTTTTCTGCTCCTAGAACACCTCAACAAAATGGGGTCGTTGAAAGGAAGAACAGAAATCTGGTTGAAATAGCCAGGACAATGCTGGATGAGCATAGGCTTCCAAAGTATTTTTGGGGAGAGGTTGTTAACACAGCGTGCTATATTCTTAATAGGGCTCTAGTTAGACCTATATTAAAGAAAACCCCCTATGAACTTTGGAAAGGACGAAAGCCCCACATTGGATACTTTCATGCCTTTGGCTGTAAATGTTTTATTTTGAATACCAAAGATAGCTTAGCAAAGTTTGACTCAAAAGCTGATGAGGCTATCTTTTTGGGCTACTCAACAAACAACAAAGCATACAGAGTTTTTAATAAGCGAACTCAAGTTTTAGAAGAGTCAGTACATGTGGAGTTCGATGAAACTAACCCTGCAGGTAGATACCAGCCGCTGACCCAAGATGATCCACACTCAGTACCCGCTGACCAAGAACCAGCTACTGAGTCATTCACTAAAAGGCTGACCAAGAGTAAGAGTGAACCTAAAATCATTTTCACTGACCAGTCTACTTCTGCAGAGAATGTTGAAACACAGACAACACAAGACATCAATCTACCTAAAGAGATAAGGATCCCAAGAGGGCACTCAGAGAGTGCGATCCTTGATTCTGCTGGGAATACCCTGATGACGAGAAATCAACTCAGGAAGTACCTCAGCAACGTTGCCTTCGTCTCAGTTCAAGAACCGAAGAATTTCGCTGAAGCTGAGCACGACGAATTCTGGATGATCGCAATGCAAGAAGAGCTAGATCAATTCAGAAGAAATGATGTATGGGAGCTAGTGCCACATCCAAGAAGTCAGAAGACCATTGGAACAAAATGGGGCTTCAGAAACAAGTTGGATGAACAAGGGAACGTGGTCAGAAACAAAGCAAGACTTGTAGCTGAGGGCTACAGTCAGCAAGAAGGTATTGACTACGGTGAGACCTTTGCCCCAGTGGCAAGGCTAGAGGCAATTAAAATTCTATGTGCATATGCATCTTACATGAACTTTAAACTGTTTCAAATGGATGTTAAGAGTGCATTTCTTAATGGAGTGATAAACGAGGAAGTCTATGTAAATCAACCTCCAGGGTTTGAGGATTCTAAATTCCCAAACCACGTTTATAAACTCAAAAAGGCTATGTACGGTCTCAAGCAAGCACCACGTGCTTGGTATGAGAGGCTGACCAGTTTCCTACTGACTAGAAATTATGTCAGAGGCAAAGCTGATACAACCTTATTCATTAAGAAAAAGGGTAAAGATACCCTGTTGGCTCAAATTTATGTTGATGATATAATATTTGGTGCAACTAACGAATCAATGTGCAAGGAGTTTAGCAAACAAATGCAGACTGAGTTTGAAATCTCCATGATGGGAGAACTCAACTTCTTCCTCGGTCTTCAAATTAAACAAGGAAAGAATGGCATCTTCATCAGTCAAGCCAAATATGCCAAGGAGATATTAAAGAAATATGATTTGGAAAATTGCAAGCCAATATCCACTCCAATGGGCACTGACACTGTCCTATGCGCTGACGAGAATGGTAAGTCGGTAGACAGCAAATTATATCGAGGTATGATAGGCTCTCTACTTTACTTAACAGCAAGTAGACCGGACATTCAATTCTCAGTATGTTAGTGTGCTAGATATCAATCTAACCCTAAGGAATCTCATTACATTGCTGTAAAAAGAATCCTTAGATATTTGCAAAGCTCAATGAACGTAGGTTTATGGTATCCCAATACTCATGATTTCACACTCATTGGATACACTGGCGTTGACTATGGATGGGACAAGCTAGAACGAAAAAGCACCTCTGGAGGATGCCATTTCTTAGGAAGCTGTCTTGTATCTTGGTTCAGCAAGAAGCAGGCGTTAGTAGCCTTGTCTACCACTGAAGCTGAGTACATTGCTGCTGGAAGCTGTGTTGCTCAAGTCCTATGGATTAAGCAACAGCTTGAAGACTATGGTGTTCAAACAAAGACAATTGAAGTCAAATGCGATAACAAAAGTGCAATTGACCTATCAAAGAACCCAATCCAGCATAACAGAATGAAGCATGTCAGCATCAGACATCACTTCATTAGAGATCATGTACTCAAAGGTGAGATCAAGCTGACCTATGTCCCAACGGATGAGCAGCTTGCGGATATCTTCACGAAGCCACTGGCTCGTGAGCAGTTCAGCATACTGAGAGAAGCTATTGGTATGTTTAATCCTCTTCAGTAAATTCCTGTACTAAATGAATATGCATGCTGAGTGAATTACTATGCTGAATGATTATTTTTACTGAGTACTCATTGAAATTGATTGAACAATCAAATACTGAGTAAATTTGCAAACCGAGTAAGTTGCTCAACCTTAGAAATCATCCATTTATTCAATACTGACCACTTAGAATATCAAATGCTTAGTATTCTAAACGCTGAGTATTAGATCCGTTGCACTTAATGCTTAAGCACGCGAATAGCCACCTAGGATGACGTACGCGCCGAATGTGTCATAAATGCCAGGATCTTTATCGGTTGACAATCCCAAGGCAAAACTGACACATGGATTCGATAAGATCCACGCTTCACCGCTATAAATAATGGGTAAATTCCCATTCTTTATCTTCTTTACACCTACCGAATTCTAAGGCAAAGAGCTTTCTCTCTAAAAACCCTCAAAGCTTCCCAAACTTGTTCTGAAACTATGACTCAAGTTTCCGTCAACATCTCCGGTGCCGGTCACCCTAAAACTACCAAGGTCACTACACCGAGTAAAGGAAAAGCTGGGCAAGCTACCTCCTCTAAAGAAAAACCGACCAAAATCAGAACCTATACCAAGGTTTTCGATAATATTACCGAATGGAAGGTGGACTTCTCACGATGGGTCTCTGAGTCCTTCGTGACTTCCGAGAAACCCTTCTGCGAATGGATATCGCAAAATTGATGGACCGAGCTATTCTCCATTAGGAATCACACCTATCCTGACCTAGTGAGGGAATTCTACAAGAACCTCCAAGTCGCTGATGATAACCAGGACTGTCTGGCAACAATAGTAAGGGGGAAAACGATTTTCATCAATCCCACCTATTTGGCGAACTTGCTGAAGTTGAAAAATGAAGGAGCAAAGCTGAGAAGATCTGGAGATCATGAAGGTACTGGGTACGAAGTCACCTTCTGTAAACCTGAAGGTCACTCAGGTGAAGTGTCCAGTTCCTCTATGGGTCAGCATCAGAAGATGGCTCACTATCTGCTGACCTACTTCATTTATCCAAAGATCAACTGCAGCACCTCAGCAACGAATTTTGAGCAGTGCTTCATCTAGCATATGCTGACGTACAAGCCGATCAACATGCCATTATTCCTCATTGCTGGCTTCCTTAGGAGTACCGGAACTCTAAGGCTGGGATTGCTCATCACTAGGATCCTCATTGATCATCATATAGACTTATCTGGAGAAAGTAAAGCAAGAGGATCTGAAATCACAGCGGCTTCGCTGAGGGCTTTGAAGTTTGGTCAGCCTCTGAAGAAAGGAAAAACCGCTGCTGCTGGTGAACAACAAAAAGCTGAGGAAACAGCTGTTCCGCACAAAGGGAAAAGAACTAAGGCCCCAGCTTCTCGCAAGAGGAAAGTGTTATCTTGCATTTTCATATAGTTTTTAATATATTTTAATTATAGTAATCATGCATTTTAAGATAGTTTTTAATATTTTATAATTATTTTATGTTTAGTTTTATGTTTTAAGAGCTAATGCTTGTTTTATGTGTTTTTAGGTATTATTTGGGGCAAAAATGCAATTATGGAATCATTATTCAAGTAAATAAAGTTGCACAGTTAGAACTCCTTCTAGTTGGTGACCTCGTAGCAGTTGAAGAATGAAGACTCATGACTCTTTAAATAAATCCTTATTGTCATAAATTCCTAAAATAACTATCCAAGGAATGTTATGAAAGTTAAAAAGTCTTTTGAATGCTCAAGAAGGAGTTACACTACTCAATGCTCCCTTTAATTACATGAAAGTTAAAAAGTTGCAAAGAAGAATTCAACTCTCCATATGTTTAAGAAGTTAGAGCAAAGAATTCAATCCTCCATTAATCTTCTCTTTAATAGCATTAAAGTTGGAGGTTACAATGAATGCATGAAGGCATGTGTAACTATAAATACCTACATTGGGAAGCATGAAACCAGACCTGGAACAAACATGGAACAGGCCTCACCACATCTTTTTTAGACTTTTTGTAGTTTTCTTTTTGTTCATTTTCGTTCTACCTTTGTAACTGATTCTAGTTCTATTTCAAAGTTTATTCTCCTTCATCTTTTCTTTTCTTTTATTTAATTATGTTTTCTAGTTTGTTTTCTATTAAATTTCTTGTTTTCTTTCCATCTACCATGAGCTAAGTCCTCCATAGCTAGAGCTATGGCAGATCCTAATCGAAGTAGATGATTTACTTGCAATCCAATTTCAAGTTCATAATTTATTAAATAGAGAATTAAACTATGGAGCTTAATTTCCTAGTTAGATATCTGATCAATATTTAGCTAAATTACAATTAATGATTTTGGTTGACCGACACTAAGATAATTAATGGAACTACATAGTTTAGACCTGTGTCTATGCGGTGCGGTTTTTCAGGGTTTAGTTTCACGACTTAACTTTGGGGTTATTTCAGATAACTTAATGCTTTCATTATACCTTTATTCTTGACTGGGCCAAAGCTAGGATAATTGTATGTGAAATAGGATTAATCTTGACTAGACCAAAGCTTGGTTAATTACTTTAGGAAATAATCACCGTCTCTAGATTAAAACTTAAGAACTTGGATAGGATTGAGTGTGGATTATATACATTAGGTTAGGTGAAGCCTTGCTCTAGTGATTTACATCATATTTAAATTCATTTTATTTCCCTTCTTTGTTTACTTTATTTAATTGTTTTAAATTTATTAGTTTAATATTACAACCAATTCAAGTTTTGATTGCTTAGATAATAGAAATTCACAAAAATCAATAGATATAAACACAATCCTCGAGGGAACGATACTCTACTTATTCTTTATTACTTGATCACGATGGGGTGCACTTGCCCTTAGTTTTTGCACGATACACATTTCGTCCATCAGAAAGCTGTTGAGACTCCTTCACATACTGTTGAGTCTCCAGCTAAGAGGCAAAAGTCAGCTGGTACTAAGGGTCAGGAGAGACCTAAGTCAGCTGAGAAAAGGAGCAGGCAAGTTGAGCCTGAAACTGAGGATAGAACTGATGCTCAGAAGAAGCAAAAGATTTCCACACTGACTCCCATTGATGCCATCCCAACAGACTTCATAGTTCCTGATGATTCTCACTACACTCAGTGTCAGGGAGCTGCTGCTGATCAACAGCAAGAGGATGACGTGGAACTGGATGACCAGTTCATCTGCCAAGTAGAGGAAGAATTGGATGGGGATTCTGATGACGATGATGAGAACATCAATGAGGCTGACTCTGAGGAGACAGCTAGTGAGAACGACGCTGAACATGCCCATACCGAGTTGGGTGCTGAGGAAGAACAAGAACCTGATCAACAGAATGTTGATCAAGTCCAAGAACAAGCTGATCAGCCTCATAATGATCAAGAAGAAACTTCTCCTTCTCACTCAGGAGATTATGTTCAAGCTGACACTCCTCCTCCTCCTCGAAGAAGAAAACTGATCAAGGCTAGTGAGAAGACAGTCAGTGAGCCTCCTGTTCAAACATCATTTATTCCTGACTTTGCCATCCAACAGCCTACCAAGGATCCTTCTGCCCTCAAACTAAGATTTTTTGGTAGAAAACCGGTGTCCTCTAATCCATCGGCATCTATAGAAAAGCAAGCCTCTGTTTCTTCTCAATACCTAAACGCTCTACAACAACAAGTTCAGAACTTGTTAGCTGCGAACCCAGGCTATGCAACTTCTGCTGAAGTAAAGATGCTTTTTGCTCAGCTTCACACCGAGCAACTCAAGACCAATGAGCAAATGGTCTCTTACTCTTAGTGCTCAGTGGAGAAAATAGGTGAGGCTGTTCGATTGCTGAATCTGAACAAGCAGGAGATGGACACTGACGCAATGAAACAAAATGAGATGCTGTCCATCACCAGACAAACCTTCAACCACATTCGTCATAGTAATATTCAGCGTCAATACTATGACACATCACTCTTAAAGACCTTTCACCAAGTCGTTGCTGGTCTTACTGATGCGCTTACGTGGGTTGGTAAATCTCAAGATTTCATCGTCAACATGATCAGCGCTGCCGAACTTAATATACCCACTGAAGTCTCAGATCAAAGAGTTGCCATTTTTATGGGGTCAATGAAAGCGCTGACAGACTTAAAGTGCTGAATACAGAACTGACCAGAGCCGTCTTCACCGACGCCTTTAGGATTCCTCCTCCCGATGCTGACAAAACGGGGGAGAAAGAAGTAGCAAGAACACAGCATGAGTCTAGCCAGAAGAGAAAGAAATAGATATAGGCTAGCTCAGTATAGGCTATGCATGTAGCCAGTGTGCTTATCTTTGTTCTCTTACTTGTAAACACTGACTATCTATTTTAATATGAATACCTGCATCTTTTATTCAAACCTTGAGTTATGAATTATTATTTCTTTTATGATGTTGTGTATTGAGTTACTATGTATCTTCAAATGAATCAGCGATGTTTAATACTTGTAAAACTTCTCGATTGAACCCAATGATGATAACATGTTTGACATTCACCTATATGTTTATAAAACATTGTCTTATAAAACTCATTGAACAACAAATTACTCAACGCACTCTAAATGATTAAACCTTCCGCTTAATACTGAGTAAATAGAATATGTTCTATGAGCTGACCTATATCTGAAAACTGATCTTAGACTTACTCGATTAAACCCTTAAATGTTTAGAGTAAAACTAAGTCAGTAGCTCAACCCTGACGGGGGAGTTTGCTAAGTATATTAGGTCAACTATCATGGGGGAGCTCAATACTGAGTTCTTCGCTGAATAGTTTTGCCAACATCAAAATGGGGGAGTTTGTTGAAACATCTTTCCACATAATTTTGATTTGACAAAATTGTTTAAGTAAAATATTCTAAACACACTAAGTTTAAATGCTTTGATTTATTCTACTAATGTGTTTGTTCAAATGTTGAGATAAACTGTTTATAAGATACAAGAATTAAAAGGCCCAAGCCCATACGGAAGTCAAGACCCAAGTCAAACAACTCAGGACAACTCGGCCCGCGCTTGTTAAAAGGATGTCGCTGTGTACAAAACGCAACTCACAATCGAAGGATCTAGAAGACCTTCGGGGAACAACTTCGGGATGAAGCTGCTGAGCAGATTCGACAAAGTGTACAAGACAGCAGCTGGCAAGGAAAAACTTCCAGACAAAGTATTTCCACTCCGGGTAAAGTTCAGACGACACAGTATGCTGTCCAGTTGACTTTACCATAAAAGGAGAGACATTCTGCCGAGCTGACTAAAAGCTGACCGAGGACAGAAGATACTCAAATCTGATTGGCCGAGAGCTCTGAGCAAGTCAGGATGACAACGACAGGAAGCCGTTTCCCTCCAACGGTTATTTCGAAATTCGAAATGACCGATGCCCAGACTTCTCTATAAATAGAGTGCCCTCAGAAGCTTCAAGACTTACAGAACTTGATCAAGCCATTACGCTGACCAAATCTCTACGCAAAGTTCTGCAAGAAAAAGCAAAGCAATCTTACACTACATTCAATATCTTTTGTGTAAAAGTCTAGAGTGATATTTAATCGGCTAAAGTGTCTTAGCAAATCATCGTTTAGGACAAACACTTATCAATTTCTAGAGATAGAAAGGAGAGGCTGAGTACTCGGTTATAGTACTCCGCGTAAGATTAGGATTGAGTAGAGGTATAGAGGAAGGTACTCTTGTTATACTCAGTTGCTAAGATTGTAAAGGGTTTGAGGCTCTACCTTTAAAGAGCTCAGTAGAGGATTCGAAAGCTCGGAACGTGTTCCGGGGACAGGACGTAGGCTTAGAAGCCGAACCTAGATAAATCTGCTGAGTAACGTATTTCTTACCTTTATTTCCTTATATTTATTGCTTGCTTAAACAACCAAAAACTGACCAAGTAAAAAGGTCAAGCTGAGTTCTGTGCATTGAACACCTGAGCTTAGGAATAGACTTTAAGTGCTATCTCCTAACTCAAGCTAAGAAACTGACCTAGTCACCAGCTGACTAAGCCAGTATCTTGCTGTTTACTCAGCGCAGCTGTTAAAACCTTTTTCATAAGAAAAAGAAGTCTGCCCTAACGCAACAAAAGTTTAAATAGTTCCTAACCCCCCCTTGGAACTATACTTGTAACATTATAAGGGACCAACAATAAGCACGCATGTTATTGAGTCTTTCATCTCAAGGCATTTCAAAGCACAAAAATTTCCTTTCCCAAACCTAAACTAATATATGAGATATATTAAATGAATAAGTACTTGATTTTAATTTATTTGCTTAGTTACGCCCGAGATAAGGGTGGTCTTGATCGTAACTTTATACGTATGTTATTGCTTAGTGTTCGCTTAAGAGTTACCGACCATGCCATGGGTGGACGCAATCGTTACTTTAAACTTAAACACGCTTTATTATTTTTTTAACGTTCCTTCCATACCTCGATTGTGATAAGGGTGGTCGCAATCGTAGCCAAAAGTAAACGGTACTTAATTTTCTTCTCTTTCATACCTCGATTGTGATAAGGTTGGTCTCAATCGTGGCCAAAAGTTAAGAATTCAACTAATTGATTATTTAATGAAATATGAAATTGAAATTGGGAAAAAGAAAGATAGCACATTCATCCTATATTGACTTAAAATTCAACATGTATTATGGCTAAAGTTTCCTTAAAAACTTCAATTAGTGTTAATGTAAGATGAAATCGAACCGAGCTAAAATTGTTAGTTCAATTTAATGCCTATAAACCTAATTGAAAATTTAAAATAAGATTTATTGTATCATGAATTTCATGATATAAAATAGATATTGAAAATAAAGAATTTTATACTTAAAATCATTCACTCGAGACAATTTTACTTAAAATCGTATCGGAGATTTGTGAAAAAATTGATAAACTATTACCCGTATAGAAATATCATTTCTAACGATAATGATAACCTAAAAAAAATCATATTAACCTATGATCAATTTATAAATATATGAAAAATGTTAAGTTAATAAAAATAGTTTGAAAAATATGTGTTATGTGTTGCAATATATTAGTGTTGTATTTGCATAAAAATTACTCGTATAGCATTTTTTGTTTGCAAAATAATATTTTCGTTGAATTTATTTGTATATGTGTAAATGATATATGTATATCTCCTCCCGCACTTAAATTGGACCATGTCCTCATTGGTGCAAAAATTGATAAAACATAAAAAATAAATACGAAATAAGGCATACGATAAGAAAGATAGAATTTTAGCAAATGAAACATTCAACATAAAATTAAAAATTGTACGAAACATAATAAAAAGAAAATTGTACCAAACATTAACAAGATAAAAATAAAAATAAAGAAAACAACCTAAGCATTCGGTGGGGAATCCGGAGGTGTTGGTGAAGTCTCCACATTTCGGCGTCGGAAAAAGGAAAGCATCCGATGCCGAGTCGATCTATGCTCACGCCTCAAAAGGTTGAGGTTGTCATTCATCACTATGTTATTCTCCACCAAATCAGCAATTCTTAAATTCATTTGACGATTGTTGGAATTGATTTGGTGAAAATCCTCCGCAAATCCACCGGATCATCCGCTTGAGGTGCTTGGGGTTGTGGTTGAGCCGGTGGTGCATCCTCCTCGCCTTCCGCCTTGCCTCCGCCGTCAGTACCTACAAATTGAGAACTTGAAGCGCCACCACCCATAGTGCCACGAAGATGGGCAATACGAGTAGCATACGAAATAAAGATGGGGGGGGCCTTGTGGAAGCAATAAATGAGCCCGCTCAAGAGCCGAGATGTCCAAAAGTGGAATATACCCATGGTAGGTGGACATGTCATAATCGGCCAATTCACCCCGTGCTCCCAACACAATTGCGGTGATAAAATTACAAAGAGGGATTTGAATGGTAGTAGCCCTCGAAGCACGGAACAAATTGTCAAACAGAATACCAATGCTATCAACCCTCAAGCCTTTAAATAAACTATCCAAAACAAACAAATCCCGAACCTGTATCTTGGAACTCTTAACACGACCAAACAAGGAGAAACTCAAAAATTTATGGAAAAAGAACACACAATTGTTCTTAATCAACTTGCTTGAGGTGTTTTTCGAATTAAAATACTCTTGGTCCGAAAGAGTTTGCCAAACAGCATCATTATCAAAATCTTTAGGCTTATCATAAAAATCAGAAGTAGGGAAACCAAACATGTTTCCCATTGCTTCATAGTCAATGGTGTAAGTTGTACCATCATTCCTAAAAGAGATTGAAGTTTTCTTCTTGTTCATGGTCAAAGTGACAAAAAATTCCACCACATATTCATTAATACGCGGAAAACGCATATTAACGAATTCTTGCCACCCCAAAGCCTCAATAAAAGCATCAATTCTAGTTGAGAAATTCAATGCTCTTACCGAATGGAAGTCTAGGAAGTGCATGTCCACAAATTGGCGATTGGCTTGTCAAAAATGTTTGAAACAAGCGGCTTCCTCCTCCGAAGCGATATCGAAATAAGCTCTGTATTGAACCCGAAGGCGATTAGCTTCCGAAACAGTGGGCTTGTTACCAACACGCTTAGTTCTTACCATGGTAATGGTGTTTAGGGGTTGAGAAGAAGATGAAGAAAAGAAAAATAGAGAGAAAGAGCAAAGCTTGAAGATGAGTTTGGGAGTTGTAATTGGAAGTGATTGAATTGAAAAGAGTATAGGAATGGTAATGAATAAATTGGGAAGAGTAAAAGTTGGTTTATGGGGAAGAGTTTGGAGTAAGGGATTGGGTAAAAAGAGAGGTGATGTGAAGGTTGTGTAAGAGGTAGGTTTATATAGGGTGAAAATAGGTAGATGTATATAGAGAATCGGAATAGGAATAGGCTAAAATAGGGCAGAAATTGGAATCAAAAGGGCCTGCAGGTCGCGTGTCGTGACCGAGAATGGCAAAGCCACGGCCGCGGCACGCGACTTTCAGGGAATTTTGGCCCTGAATTTTGGCCGTTTTTGCTGCTCATACCGAGAATTATTAATTCTCGGTAGAGAATTGGTCAAATTTGGCTATTTTGGTGCCTTTTAACTTGTTTTGTGCAATTTTGTTGATGGATTGGTTCCTGAACTTAATATAAAGTGTCCCTGCACTTAAAAACTAAAATAAATGACATTAATTGCAAGGAAAACCAAAGGTTTAACCTTAATAAATTGAATTAAAGTGAAATAAATGGTATATGAAGAATTAATGAAACTTAAATGTTCATTTATGCACATAAGTTAAGAGAATCATATTAAGTGCATATTAAGTGCATATGAATATATATTAAATACATGAATTTAAACAATTGAATGAATTGGAAAAACCTAATATATAAAACTCAATGAATTAAGTTTGTGAAATTGGATTATGCGTTTAATAATAAATCATAATAGATGAATCGAAACATTCGATTGTTGTTAATTTACCAATAAGTTCAACTATCAAAAATAAAATAAATGAACCAAGATGAATAGAAAAGTGAATTTATTAATAAAACACATATGTACAAAAATAGAAAAGAAAACAATCGAACTACAACAAAAATAAGAAAATATGTACAAAACAAAATTGAAAAACCTAAACTATTCTATATATTCATCCCTATCAAGTGGGATTCTTTTAGCCCTATAGCGATCAATTTGCAACTGCACGAAAGCTTGACGTTCCGGTGCAGAAAGAAAATGAGGGCCTGCTCTAAATACACGTTTCATAAGTCCTTCGTACTCGAGAAACTCATAATCGAGAGTTGGAAAACTCTCATCCTCGCTCCAAGGAATATCGATAGTACCCTTGGTACCGAGAATTATCCCACATATAATATTCCCGAATCCAATCTTTTTATCCGTAGATCGAGATGCAGCAACAAGACCTTCCATCAGAATTTTGGAAGAATCTATTGTATTGCCTTGGAATACATCCCCAAGGACATACAAATCAGTGTCACGGACCACACAACTGAATGTGCGACCAAACAAACTGTGACACAAAAATTTGTGCAAATACAACGTGGAACTGGAGTGAAAAGACTGATTGTAGGAGAGTTTTGAATTGAATCGCCAGAATCCAGTGAGCATTCGCCAAATATCAGTGGATGTCATGTCTTTTCCAGGATGACGTTTGATTGTATCCCTCGGGGGAAAACCAAACCAAGCACGGGATAGCCGAAAGTGAAGATTTTGCCATCTCGACGAAAATTGAGACGTACTCGTCGTTTGTTAGTGAAACGAACGGTACAAAAGAATTCGAGTATCCAGTCGCCTATTATAGGAAATCGCAGTGAAGAAAGTCATCCATATACAACATTCCAGTGAAGAATTTGTAACGGAGCTTCCAGTAACGCCTACCTTCATCGTGATTGAAGATAGGAAAAGGGGCCCCATATCGTTTGGATAAGTCTGGGCGTTTATTGCTTGAAGCAGCATTGTGCTTTGAAGGTTTGTATTTGGTAGGAATGGTGTAGAACTAAGGAAACAAAGTTTCTGTTACTTAATGAAAAATGGTGTTTGAAGAAAATCAGAAATCTGACAAAGATGAAAAGATCTGTAGCAGAACTTGAATCCTCTAGGACTAATTTATAAGATTTTAGGATGAAAAGAGGTGTTGTTTTAATGCGAAAAGTCATAAAATTACACCCTTCGGAAATTAAAAAACTTAAGGTTTCGTTTGTGAAAGGGTTCGTCTAAAGGTTTAGGATGATTCAGGCCTGATGGTGCAGGAATAACGCATGTCGCGACCGAGAATTCCAAATTCTCGGTCTCGACACGCTGATTTCCTTGCGGAAATCAGGCGTCGTAACCTATTTTCTGATTCACGGTAGAGAATTAATTATTCTCGGTAAGTTCAGAAAAAACCTAACCTATTTGGACAACTCTGAAAAAGAGGATTCTCGGCTGAGAATTCCAAATTCTCGGCAGAGAATTGCCTGAAACTTCAATTTCATTCTAATTTCCAAAAATCAAATCTAAAATCATGAAATAAATATATTTTATGCATTTAAATCATAACATAAAGTCATCTAATCATAAAAATGGCATTTGGAAAAATAAAATAAAATAAAATAACATAAAAATGAACAAAAATATAAAAAGAAATAAAACAAAATAAACTGTGTTAGAAAAACTAAATGATTTATACGTCAGATAATCTTGTTACGAACTCAATTCCTATTTGCGAAATATTTTCGTAATAGATTTTACATCGATTACCATTAACTTTGAAACGAACTCCGTTAGGACCTTCCAGTTCTAAAGAACCATAATCGAATGTTTTGACGACTAAATACGGTCCTATCCATCTGGACTTAAGTTTTCCTGGGAATAAACGAAGTCGTGAATTAAATAACAACACTTTATCCCCAACATTAAAGTGTTTGACTTTAATTTTAGCATCGTGCCAATTTTTCACTTTTTCTTTATAAATCTTTGCATTTTCATAAGATAGATGGTGTAACTCATCTAACTCATTTAAATCGAGCAAACGTTTCTTACCTGCTTGTATTAAATCAAAGTTAAGTTCCCTAATAGCCCAATAGGCTTTATGTTCTAATTCGACTGGCAGATGACATGCCTTCCTATACATTAAGCGGTATGGAGTCATTCCTATTGGTGTTTTAAATGCAGTACGGTATGCCCATAACGCATTATTGAGTTTAGAAGACCAATCTTTTCTTGAAGATGAAACTGTTTTCTCTAGAATCCATTTGAGTTCTCTATTTGATATCTCCGCCTGACCATTTGATTGAGGATGGTATGGCGTTTATACTGTTGGTCCCTTATAAAGTTACAAGTATAGTTCCAAGAGGGAGGGGGGGGTTAGGAACTATTCAAACTTTTCTTCTGTTAGGGCAGACTTCTTTTTCTTAGGAAAAAGGTTTTAACAGCGGGGCTGAGTAAACAGCGAGATACTGGCTTATTCAACTAGTAACTAGGTCAGTTTCTCAGCTTGAGTCAGGAGATAGCACTTAGAGTCTATTCCTGAGCTCAGATGTTCAACGCGCACAACTCAGCTTGACCTCTTTACTTGGTCGGTATTTGGTTATTTAATCAAGCAATATGGTGAAGTCAACTGGACAGCATACTGTGTCGTCTGAACTTTACCCGAAGTGGAAATACTTTGTCTGGAAGTTTTTCCATGCCAGCTGCTATCTTGTACACTTTGTCGAATCTACTCAGCAGCTTCATCTCGAAGTTGTTCCCGAAGGTCTTCCAGATCCTTCGAATGCTGAGTTGAGTTTTGTACACAGCGACATCGTTTTGGCAAACGCGGGCCGAGTTGTCTTGTGTAGTTTGACTTGGGCCTTGACTTCCGTATTGGGCTTGGGCCTTTTTAATTCTTGTGTCTTATAAACAATTTATCTCAACATTGAACAAAACACATTAGTAAAACAAATCAAAGCATTTAAACTTAGTGTGTTTAGAATATTTCACTTTAAACAATTTTGTCAAATCAAAATTATGTAGAAAGTTGTTTCAACAAACTCCCCCAATTTGATATTGGCAAAACTATTCAGCAAAGAACTCAGTATTGAGCTCCCCCATGATAGTTGACCTAATATACTTGGCAAACTCCCCCATCAGGGTTGAGCTACTGACTTAGTTTTACTCTAAACATTTAAAGGTTTAATCGAGTAAGTCTAAGGTCAGTTTTCAGATATAGGTCAGCTCATGGAACATATTCTATTTACTCAGTATTAAGCGGAAGGTTTAATCATTCAGAGGGCGCTGAGTAATTTGTTGTTCAATGAGTTTTATAAGACAATGTTTTATAAACATATAGGTGAATGTCAAACATGTTATCAGCATTGTGTTCAATCAAGAAGTTTTACAAGTATTAAACATCACTGATTCATTTGAAGATACATAATAACTCAATACACAACATCATAAAAGAAATAATAATTCATAACTCAAGGTTTGAATAAAAGATGCAGGTATTCATATTAAAATAGATAGACAGTGCTTACAAATAAGAACCACAAAGATAAGTATACTGACTACATACATAGCCTATACTGAGCTAGCATATATCTATTTCTTTTTCTTCTATTTAGACAGGCTAGACTCATGATGTGTTCTTACTACTTCTTTCTCCCCCGTTTTGTCAGCATCGGGAGGAGGAATCCTAAAAGCGTCGGTTAAGACGGCTCTGGTTAGTTCTGTATTCAGCACTTTAAGTCTGTCAGCGCTTTCATTGACCCCATCAAAAATGACAACTCCTTGATCTGAGACTTCGATGGGTATATTGAGTTCGGCAGCGCTGATCATGCTGACGATGAAAACTTGAGATTTACCAACCTATGTAAGCGCATCAGTAAGACCAGCAACGACTTGGTGAAAGGTCTTTAAGAGTGCTGTGCCGTAGTACTGACGCTGAATATTGCTATGACGAATGTTGTTGAAGGTTTGTCTGGTGATGGACAACATCTCATTTTGTTTCATCGCGTCAGTGCCCATTTCCTGCTTGTTTAGATTCAGCAATCGAACAGCCTCACCAATTTGCTCTACTGAGCACTGAGAGTGAGAGACCATTTGCTCATTGGTCTTGAGTTGCTCGATGTGAAGCTGAGCAAAGAGCATCTTTACTTCAGCAGAGTTGCATAGCCTGGGTTCGCAGCTGACAAGTTCTGAACTTGGTGTTGTAGAGCATTTAAGTGTTGAACAGTTGTCAGCTGGATCTCAGCCAGCTTGGCAATGGAATCCTGCTTAGCTTGCTGTGCTTGATAGGTAATGATGATGCTCAGCAAGTCCTTAAATCCCTTAACTTCGTTCAGAAGCTGAGTTACTTGGGAGAGCTGAGCAGTCTCAACAGTAGAAGACCCAGCAGTAGGAGTAGAAGGTTGTTGAAGGTCTTTGATTAGTGTCTGCACCGAGTCGATGATGCATTGTCCAGACTCAGTGACATTTATGTAGCTTAGAGTGCCTTTATTAACTTGCCAAGTTACATCAGTATGACCGGTTGGAATAGGAGTTAGTGGGATAACCTAGTCAGTGACTGGAGTGGTGTTTTCATTCTGCATTTGGTTGATTTGAGGACGAGTTTGATCGGCAGATAAGTTGAGTGGAGAAGTAGAAATTCGAATACCGTCTGTGTTGACAGGGGCAGATGTGTTTGGAGTCAGCACAATGCTTGGATGGACAGCATTGACAGTAATCGTCTCAACCTGACTTGTTGAGTTGGCGGAAGCATTTAAGTCGGCGTGTTCCTGTTGGGAAGAAACAGAGGCTTGCTTTTCTGTAGATGCCGATGGATTAGAGGACGCTGGTTTTCTACCAAAAAATCTTAGTTTGAGGGCAGAAGGATCCTTTGTTGGCTGTTGGATGGCAAAGTCAGGAATAATTGATGGTTGAACAGGAGGTTCACTGACTATCTTGTCACTGGCCTTGATCAGTTTTCTTCTTCGAGGAGGAAGAGGAGTGTCAGCTTGAACAGAATCTCTTGAGTGAGAAAGAGAAGTTTCTTCTTGATCATTATGAGACAGATCAGCTTGTTCTTGGACTTGATCAATATTCTGTTGATCAGGTTCTTGTTCTTCCTTAGCACCCAACTCAGTATGGGCATGTTCAGCGTCGTTCTCACTAGCTGTCTCCTCGGATTCAGCATCATCAATGTTCTCATCATCGTCATCAAAATCCCCATCCAATTCTTCCTGTACTTGGGAGATGAACTGGTCATCCAGTTCCACATCATCCTCTTGCTGTTGATCAGCAGCAGCTCCCTGACACTGAGTGTAGTGAGAATCATCAGGAAATATGAAGTCTGTTGGGATGGCATCAATGGGAGTCAGTGTGGAAGTATTTTGCTTCTTCTGAGTGTGCTCATCAGCATCAGTTCTGTCCTCAGTTTCAGGCTCAACTTGCCTGCTCCTTTTCTCAGCTGACTTAGGTCTCTCCTGATCCTTAGTACCAGCTGACTTTTGCCTCTTAGCTGGAGACTCAGCATCATGTAAAGGAGTCTCAACAGCTTTCCTCTTGCGAGAAACTCGGGCCTTAGTTCTTTTCCCTTTCTGCGGAACAACTGTTTCCTCAGCTTGTTGTTGTTCACCAGCAGCAGCGGTTTTTTCCTTTCTTCAGAGGCTGACCGAACTTCAAAGCCCTCAGTGAAGCCACTGTGATTTTAGATCCTCTTGCTTTAGTTTCTCCAGATAAGTCTATCTGATGATCAATAAGGATCCTGGTGATGAGCGATCCCAGCCTTAGAGTTCCGGTACTCCTAAGGAAGCCAGCAATGAGGAATACTGGCATGTTGATCGGCTTGTACGTCAGCATATGCCAGATGAAGCATTGCTCGAAGTTTGTTGCTGAGGTGGTGCAGTTGATCTTGGGGTAGATAAAATAGCTCAGCAGATAATGAGCCATCTTCTGGTGCTGACCCATAGAGGAGCTGGAGACTTTTCCTGAGTGGCCGTCAGGTTTACAGAAGGTAACTTCGTACCCAGTACCGTCATGATCTCCAGATTTTCTCAGCTTTGCTCCTTCATTTTTCAATTTGAGCAAATTTTCCAGATAGTCAGGGTTGATAAAGATGGTCATTTTCTTTACCTGAGTTGCCAGATAGTCATGATTATCATCGGCAACTCGGAGGTTGTTGTAGAATTCCCTTACGAGGTCAGGATAGGTGTGATCCCTAATAGAGAACAGCTCTGTCCACCCATTCTTTGAAATCCATTCGCAGAAGGGTTGCTCGTTTGTCACAAAGGCCTCAGAGACCCATCGGGAGAAATCCACCTTCCATTCGCAGATGTTATCAAAAACCTTTGTGTAGGTTTTGATTTTGGTCGGTTTTCCTTTGGAGGCGGTAGCTTGCCCAGTTTTTCCTTTACTTGGCGTAGTGGGGAGCCTAGAGGGTTCATCGGAGCTGGTCTTTTGGTGACCGGCACCGGACATATTGAAGGAAACCTTAGTCATAGTTAACGATGGGAAAGCTTAGATGGTTTTTAGAGAGAGAGAGAGAGAATGCTTTCAGAAAATTCGATAAGTGTAAAAGAATAACAATGGGGATTTTCCCATTATTTATAGCGGTGAGAAGTGGATCTTATCGAATCCATGTGTCAGTTTTGCCTCGGGATTGTGAACCGACAATGATCCTGGCATTTATGACACATTCGGCGCATACGTCATCCTAGATAGCTATACGCGTGCTTTTACATTTATTCTAACGGATCTAACACTCAGCGTTTAGAATACTAAGCGTTTGATATTCTGAGTGGTCAGTATTGCATAAATGGATGATTTCTAAGGTTGAGCAACTTACTCGGTGTGCAAATTTACTCAGTATTTGATTGTTCAATCAATTGCAATGAGTACTCAGTAAAAATAATCATTCAGCATAGTAATTCACTCAGCATGCATATTCATTTAGTACAGGAATTTACTAAAGAGGATTAAACATACCAATAGCTTCTCTCAGTATGCTGAACTGCTCACGAGCCAGTGGCTTCGTGAAGATATCCGCAAGCTGCTCATCCGTTGGGACATAGGTCAGCTTGATCTCACCTTTGAGTACATGATCTCTAATGAAGTGATGTCTGATGCTGACATGCTTCATTCTGCTGTGCTGTATTGGGTTCTTTGATAGGTCAATTGCACTTTTGTTATCGCATTTGACTTCAATTGTCTTTGTTTGAACACCATAGTCTTCAAGCTGTTGCTTAATCCATAGGACTTGAGCAACACAGCTTCCAGCAGCAATGTACTCAGCTTCAGTGGTAGACAAGGCTACTGACGCCTGCTTCTTGCTGAACCAAGATACAAGACAGCTTCCTAAGAAATGGCATCCTCCAGAGGTGCTTTTTCGTTCCAGCTTGTCCCGTCCATAGTCAGCATCAGTGTATCCAATGAGTGTGAAATCATGAGTATTGGGATAGCATAAACCTGCGTTCACTGAGCTTTGCAAATATCTAAGGATTCATTTTACAGTAATGTAATGAGATTCCTTAGGGTTAGATTGATATCTAGCATAGTAGCATACTGAGAATTGAATGTCCGGTCTGCTTGCTGTCAAGTAAAGTAGAGAGCCTATCATACTTCGATATAATTTGCTGTCTACTGACTTACCATTCTCGTCAGTGCATAGGACAATGTCAGTGCCCATATGAGTGGATATTGGCTTGCAATTTTCCAAATCATATTTCTTTAATATCTCCTTGGCATATTTGGCTTGACTGATGAAGATGCCATTCTTTTCTTGTTTAATTTGAAGACCGAGGAAGAAGTTGAGTTCTCCCATCATCGACATTTCAAACTCAATCTGCATTTGTTTGCTAAACTCCTTGCACATTGATTCGTTAGTTGCACCAAATATTATATCATCAACATAAATTTGAGCCAGCAGGGTATCTTTACCCTTTTTCTTAATGAATAAGGTTGTATCAGCTTTGCCCCTGACATAATTTCTAGTCAGCAGGAAACTGGTCAGCCTTTCATACCAAGTACGTGGTGCTTGCTTGAGGCCGCACAGAGCCTTTTTGAGTCTATAAACGTGGTTTGGGAATTTAGGGTCCTCAAAACCTAGAGGTTGATTAACATAAACCTCCTCGTTTATAACTCCATTAAGAAATGCACTTTTGACATCCATTTGGAATAGTTTAAAGTTCATGTAAGATGCATATGCACATAGAATTCTAATTGCCTCTAGCCTTGCTACTGGGGCAAAGGTCTCACCATAGTCAATACCTTCTTGCTGACTGTAGCCCTGAGCTACAAGTCTTGCTTTGTTTCTGACCACGTTCCCTTGTTCATCCATCTTATTTCTGAAGACCCATCTTGTTCCAATGGTCTTCTGACTCTTTGGATGAGGCACTAGCTCCCATACATCATTCCTCCTGAATTGATCGAGCTCCTCTTGCATTGCGATCATCCAGAATTCGTCGTGCTTAGAATCAGCGAAATTCTTCGGTTCTTGAACTGAGACGAAGGCAACGTTGCTGAGGTACTTCCTGAGTTGATTTCTCGCCATCAGGGTATTCCCAGCAGAATCAAGGATCGCACTCTCTGAGTGCCCTCTTGGGATCCTTATCTCTTTAGGTAGATTGATGTCTTGTGCTGTCTGTGTTCCAACATTCTCTGCAGAAGTAGACTGGTCAGTGAAAACAATTTTAGGTTCACTCTTACTCTTGGTCAGCCTTTTAGTGAATGACTCAGTAGCTGGTTCTTGGTCAGCGGGTACTGAGTGTGGATCATCTTCGGTCAGCGGCTGGTATCTACCTGCAGGGTTAGTTTCGTCGAACTCTACATGTACTGACTCTTCTAAAACTTGAGTTCGCTTATTAAAAACTCTGTATGCTTTGCTGTTTGTTGAGTAGCCCAAAAAGATAGCCTCATCAGCTTTTGAGTCAAACTTTGCTAAGCTATCTTTGGTATTCAAAATAAAACATTTACAGCCAAAGGCACGAAAGTATCCAATGTTGGGCTTTCGTCCTTTCCAAAGTTCATAGGGGGTTTTCTTTAATATAGGTCTAACTAGAGCCCTATTAAGAATATAGCACGCTGTGTTAACAGCCTCTCCCTAAAAATACTTTGGAAGCCTATGCTCATCCAGCATTGTCCTGGCTATTTCAACCAGAGTTCTGTTCTTCCTTTCAACAACCCCATTTTGTTGAGGTGTTCTAGGAGTAGAAAAATTGTGGTCAATGCCGCTGGCTTCATAGAATTCAACAAACTTTTGGTTTTTGAATTCTCCACCATTATCGCTTCGGATGTGAGCCAATTTTAGGTCTTTATCATTTTCAATTTTTCTAACCAAATTTGAAAATATCTCAAAGGTCTCATCCTTACTACTCAGCAAGATGACCCAAGTGTACCAAGAGAAGTCATCTACAACGACCAAGGAAAATCTTCTTGCACCCAGACTCAGCGGCTGGAGTGGACTGAAAAGATCCAAGTGTAGTAACTCTAACGGACGCTTAGTTGAGACAATGTTTTTGCTGTGAAAAGATTGTTTGGTTTGTTTTCCAGCTTGGCAAGCGTGGCATAGTTGATCTTTTTCAAATTTAAGTTCAGGCAGTCCCTCAACCAATTGCTTTCTTGCTAGTTTGGCCAGGAGGTCCATGCTTACATGACCAAGTCTCCTGTGCCATAGCCAGGAATTTTCTTCCTTTGAAACTAAGCATACAGTTTTTGAAAACTTTTTCTCTAAGTCTAGCATAAAGACATTATCTATGCGAGGGGCAGTTAATATTAACTCATTTGATTTACCCTCGTATATTTTACATCCAGTAGCATCAAATATAACTTTTCTCCCATTGTCACATAGTTGAGCTACGCTGAGTAAGTTATATTTGAGTCCGCTGACTAGGGAGACAGATTCAATAGTAGGATTACCTCCAATGGTTCCTGACCCTACTATCTTACCCTTTTTGTTGTCTCTGAAACTTACGCTTCCTCCTCGTTTACGCTCAACCGTGATCAATTGAGTTTCATCACCAGTCATATGCCTCGAGCATGCGCTGTCAATATACCACATCCTTGACTTCTCAGCACACCTCAGGCTTACCTGCATTGTAACTAGTTTCTTTTAGGTACCCAATTCTTTTTGGGTCCTGGCTTGTTAGGTTCAACAGGTAATGCATCATATTTTATCTTATGGCGGCATACATGGACAGTATGGCCATTCTTTCCATAGAAGTCATAGCTGACCTTCTGTTTAGGTTGTCTCACTGACTGGTCAACACCCCAGTGCTGAGCATGTCAGCACACCTTTGTGGTGTGACCTTTCTTCCCACAGAAGTCACACTGGACATTCCACTGGGGATTCCATCTCTGCTGAGTACCTCAGTACTGAGTTCTCAGAGGAGTATTTCTTTTATTTGGAACCTTTAATTGGTTCTGGATAGTTGTGACGTCCTTTTTCAGTTTCTTTGAATCTGATTGGACTTCAGAGACAAACTTGTGCATGATTTCCATATTATCATGCAAAGTTGAGTTGTCCTGAAGAAGGAACCTGAGATCACTTAGCTTGACCTCTTCAACTTCGTCACTGCGCCAGCTGAGTGCTCTAATTTTCTTATTACACTTTTTAAAAAGTGTATAGAGATCACTCAGGGCATTACCCATTTCGTTTCTGAGCAGGGAGAGTGAAATTACCTCATTTGATTGCTCCTCATCGTCCGATGCATCGGAGGGGTCAGCATGCTCAGAGACGCATGGCTCAGCAAATTCGTCAGCCATGAAGCATATCTTTGCTGACTTGGTCGCCTCAGCTTCTGTTGATGAAGAATCATCGATGTCACTCCATGTTGCCACCATTGCCTTTTTGCCATTCTTCTTGTCTTTCCTCAGCGTCGGGCAGCTCGACTTAATGTGGCCAGTTTGATGACACTCAAAGCAAGTAATGGGCTTTGAGCTGTCCTTCTTGTATTTGCTGTCACTTTTGTCAGCTTTATATTTGTAAAACTTTCTGTAAGGCTTCTTAGAATATTTTTCGTTCTTTCTGAATAGCCTCTTCATCTTTCTTGTGAACATAGCCATCTCTTCGTCGTCGGTTGAGCTCCCTTCAGTGGAGTCAACTTTCATGATAAGAGATTTCTACTTCTTGTCTTCAGACTTTTCTTTCACCTCAAAATTTTTCATTGAGATCTCATGGGTCAGCAGTGAACTGATGAGCTCATCATATTTGTAGGTGGTGAGATCCTGAGCTTCCTCAACAGCGGTCTTCTTTGCTTGCCAGTCTTTAGGAAGACTTCTGAGGATCTTCTTGACTTGTTCTTCCTCAGTGAAGATTTTCCCAAGTCTCTTGAGCTCATTTATGATATTGGTAAATCTTGCATTCATGTCTGAAATGCCCTCCTCATTGTTCATCTCGAACAGCTCGTACAGTCTCATCTGCTGATTCACCTTGGACTCCTTTACTTTATTGGTTCCCTCATAGGTGACTTCCAGCTTCTTCCGGTTCTCTTGCGCCGACTCACAACCTGAGATTTTATAATATTCTGCAGCATCGAGCACACAGTGAAGCATATTGATAGCCGAAGCATGATTTTGGAGCTTCTTAAGATCATCCTCTGTCCATTTGGCCTCAGCTTTAATAACTGTTTGGCCAGCTACAACTTCGACAGGTACAAATGGGCCTTGGACTATAGATAGCCAGGCACTCATATTTGTAGCCTGAATGAAATTTTTCATCCCATTCTTCCAGAAGGTATAGTTAGACCCGAAGAATAGGGGAGGCCGTGTAATGGATAGCCCCTCAAGCAATATCTGAGTTGTTTGGTTTCCAGGGAGAAATCGAGTGCTGTTTTCGCCTATAGTGGGGATCAGCTCAATGTGGTTAAACCTTTTACAATGAGCTTTGAAAGCTTTGATACCACTTGTTGGTCCCTTATAAAGTTACAAGTATAGTTCCAAAGAGGGGGGGTTAGGAACTATTCAAACTTTTCTTCTGTTAGGGCAGACTTCTTTTTCTTAGGAAAAAGGTTTTAACAGCGGCGCTGAGTAAACAACGAGATACTGGCTTAGTCAACTAGTAACTAGGTCAGTTTCTCAGCTTGAGTCAGGAGATAGCACTTAGAGTCTATTCCTGAGCTCAGATGTTCAACGCGCACAACTCAGCTTGACCTCTTTACTTGGTCAGTATTTGGTTATTTAAGCAAGCAATATATATATATAAGGAGTTAAAGGTAAGAGATACGTTACTCAGCAGATTTATCCAGGTTCGGCTTCTAAGCCTACGTCCTGTCCCCGGAACACGTTCCGAGCTTTTGAATCCTCTACTGAGCTCTTTAAAGGTAGAGCCTCAAACCCTTTACAATCTTAGCAACTGAGTATAACAAGAGTACTTTCCTCTATACCTCTACTCAATCCTAATCTCACGCTGAGTACTATAACCGAGTACTCAACCTCTCCTTTCTATCTCTAGAAATTGATAAGTGTTTGTCCTAAACAATGATTTGCTAAGACACTTTAGACGATTAAATATCACTCTAGACTTTTACACAAAAGATATTGAATGTAGTGTAAGATTGCTTTGCTTTTTCTTGCAGAACTTTGCGTAGAGATTTGGTCAGCGTAATGGCTTGATCAAGTTCTGTGTGTCTTGAAGCTTCTGATGGCACTCTATTTATAGAGAAGTCTGGGCATCGGTCATTTCGAATTTCGAAATAACTGATGGAGGGAAACGGCTTCCTGTCGTTGTCATCCTGACTTGCTCAGAGCTCTTGGCCAATCAGATTTGAGTATCTTCTGTCCTCGGTCAGCTTTTAGTCAGCTCGGCAGAATGTCTCTTCATTTATGGTAAAGTCAACTGGACAGCATACTGTGTCGTCTGAACTTTACCCGAAGTGGAAATACTTTGTCTGGAAGTTTTTCCATGCCAGCTGCTGTCTTGTACACTTTGTCGAATCTACTCAGCAGCTTCATCTCGAAGTTTTTCCCGAAGATCTTCCAGATCCTTTGAATGCTGAGTTGCGTTTTGTACACAGCGACATCGTTTTGGCAAACGCGGGCCGAGTTGTCTTGTGTTGTTTGACTTGGGCCTTGACTTCCGTATTGGGCTTGGGCCTTTTTAATTCTTGTTTCTTATAAACAATTTATCTCAACATTGAACAAAACACATTAGTAAAACAAATCAAAGCATTTAAACTTAGTGTGTTTAGAATATTTCACTTTAAACAATTTTGTCAAATCAAAATTATGTAGAAAGGTGGTTCAACATATACGTGGTGGCGTACTCCATATTTTTTCATAAGCGTTTCAAAACTTCGGTTATAAAATGAGTACCGCCATCACTAACGATGACTCTTGGACAACCAAATCTACAAAATATATCGTCAAGAAAACTAACGACAACTTTAGAATCATTCGTCGGGGTTGCAATTGCTTCAACCCACTTTGAAACATAATCAATGACAACTAATATGTAAGTTTTACCAAAAGAAGGGGGAAAAGGTCCCATGAAATCTATTCCCCACATGTCAAAGACTTCAACTTCTAATATGGTTGTGAGGGGCATCTCATCTTTCCTTCCTAGATTTCCTGTTCTTTGGCACTTATCACAACGAGTAATAAATGAACGGACGTCTTTAAACATCGTAGGCCAAAAGAAACCACATTCAAATATTCGAGCTGCTGTCTTGTTAACTCCATTATGTCCTCCATAAGAGCTAGAATGGCATTCCGACATTATGGATTCATATTCATTTTCACCAACGCATCTCCTAATTATCCCGTCACCACAAGTCTTGAACAAAAAAGGATCTTCCCAAAAATATTGTTTAATGTCGAAGAAAAATTTCTTCTTTTGTTGGAAATTTAATCCTTCCGGAACAATATTGGCTGCAAGATAATTAGCAATATCTGCATACCATGGCGACATGACACTTTTTATTTGATAGAGATGTTCATCAGGGAAATCATCTCGTATACCGATAGTTTCACCTATAGGACCGTTTTCATCTTCAAGTCTCGATAGATGATCGGCGACAAGGTTTTCTACTCCCTTTTTGTCTTTAATTTCTATATCAAATTCTTGTAACAATAAAACCCATCTAATTAGACGCGGTTTTGCATCCTTTTTAGCAAATAAATATCTTAATGCTGCATGATCAGTATAAATAATAACTTTCGAACCTAACAAGTATGACCTAAACTTATCACATGCAAAAACTACAGCTAACATTTCTTTCTCTGTTGTGGTGTAGTTTAATTGCACACCGGACAGTGTGTGACTTGCATAATAAATGACATGAAGTTCCTTATCCTTCCTTTGACCTAAAACACATCCGACAGCTAAATCACTTGCATCACACATAATTTCAAAGGGTAAATCCCAATCGGGTTTAGCAATAATAGGTGCACTGACTAAAGCTGTTTTCAATGTTTCGAAAGCTTTAACGCAATTTTCATTAAAATCAAAGGTTGAATCTTTCATGAGTAAATTAGTAAGTGGTTTGGAAATTACAGAAAAATTCTTAATAAATCTTCTGTAAAAACCGGCATGTCCTAAAAATGACCTTACTCCCTTAACAGTAGTTCGAGGGGGTAATTTTTCTATTACTGAAGTTTTTGCTCTATCTACTTCTAATCCTTTTTCAGATATTTTGTGACCTAAAACAATTCCTTCGTCAACCATGAAATGACATTTTTCCCAGTTTAATATCAAATTTGTTTCTTCACACCTAGACAAAACTTTATCCAAGTTTTTTAGGCACGAATCAAAAGAATCTCCATAAACTTAAAAATCATCCATAAAAACTTCCATGATATCTTCAATGAAATCATTAAAAATCGTAGTCATACAACGTTGAAATGTTGCAGGTGCGTTACATAGACCAAAGGGCATTCTCCTATATGCAAACGTTCCGTAAGGACATGTGAAGGTTGTTTTATCTTGGTCATCCGGGTAAATGTATATTTGAAAGAATCCGGAGTAACCATCTAGAAAACAGTAGAAAGCATGACCAGCTATCCTTTCGATCATTTGATCAATGAAAGGAAGAGGAAAATGATCTTTCCTAGTTGCTTTATTTAGATTTCTATAATCTATACAAACTCTCCAACCAGTGGTGGTTCGTGTAGGTATTAATTCACCTTCTTCATTCCTTACAACTGTTATGCCTCCCTTTTTAGGTACACAATGGATTGGACTAACCCATTCACTATGCGAAATAGGGTAGATGATTCCATTGTCCAGAAGTTTAGTAATCTCATTTTTTACTACTTCTTTCATATTCGGATTTAGGCGTCTTTGACTATCCGCTTTAGGTGGCTTATCTTCTTCTAAGTGAATTCTATGCATTACAATACTCGGATTAATACCTTTTAAGTATGAAATTTGCCAACACATACTTCCTATCCTATTTCTAACAGCTTCTTTCAATTTCTCTTCTTGAACATGTGTTAACTTGTTATAGATAATTATAGGTAGAAAATCGCCTTCGCCTAAGAAAGCGTACCTCAAATGACTTGGTAATTCTTTAAGTTCTAATTTAGGTGGAACTATAATCGAAGGCGGAACTGGTCCATCTTCTCGAATCAAAGGTTCTGGGTCCTTATCTTCTAGTTCCTCACTCATTATAGGTTCTATTATTTCTTCTTTTTGAACAATGTCATTGACACATTCTTCAATTAAATCAAGTTTCATACAAGCGAAATCTTCCATAGGATATTTCATCGCTTGGTTCATATCAAACTCAATCTTATCATCTCCTATTTGTAAAACTACTTTCCCTTCCGACACATCAACTAGAGCACGTCCCGTGTTCATGAACGGTCTACCAAAGATTAGCGGACAATTTACGTCATAAGCAAAATCTAAAATAACGAAATCGGTAGGAAAAATAAATTTGTCAACTTTAACTAAAACATCCTCAATTATACCATATGGTCTTTTAGTGGTTTGATCCGCTAATTGTAAAACCATATTGGTACGTTTGATATCTTCTTCTAAGCCTAATTGATTAAAAATAGATAATGGCATCAAGTTAATGCTTGCTCCTAAATCACAGAGACAACTGGGAAATTCAATATCTCCCAATTTACACGGAATGGTAAAACATCCGAGATCTTTGAGTTTTGTGGGCAAATTACTTGACACAATTGAACTGCAATCTTCAGTTAGTGAAATGGATGAAATTCCTTCCCAACTGATTTTCTTTGAAATTAAATCTTTGAGGAATTTACCATAATTGGGAATTTGCGTAATCGCATCCATAAACGTCAAATTAATATGAAAATTTTTAAGTTTGTCTAAAAATGTTAAAAGTTGTTTGTCATAGTCCTTATTGCGGACTTTGTGTGGAAAAGGTGGCTTGGGTACAAAAGTTTTTGTACTAGAGTCAATTGGTGCATCTTTTTGATTTAATGTATCTTCTTTGGGCTTTGGTAAATCAGTTCCAGGTAAAGTCGAATTTTCGGGCATTTCCGGACCTAAGTAATTTTTCCCTGAACGAAGAGTGATAGCCTTAACATGCTCTTTCGGATTTTCTTCCGTATGGCTTGGAAGACTTCCTTCTTTGCGGGATGGAATTGATTTAGCGAGTTGTCCAATTTGAACCTCCAAATTAGGGATGCTAGATGATTGGTTTTTAATAAGCTGATCGAATTTATTCTCGATCCGTTTAAAACCATCGTCGTGATTACTTATTTTTCCGCTCATACCATCAATAAATTTGTCGATTTTAGAAGATAAAGTGCTAATCGTATCTCTTGATTGATTTTGATAATTAGTAGTACGGTTTTGATTAGTATTAGCATTATTATTATTATCTCTCCAGTTAAAGTTAGGATGATTTCTCCATCCAGGATTATATGTATTGGAATAAGGGTTATTATTTTTATTTTGCCCTTGGACAAAATTTACCTGTTCAATTTCGCTCATACCTTCATAATCCACATCCGTTTGGATTGGCTTACCATTAGGATCACACGGTGTCATAAACCTATCAATTTTGTGCGATAAGGCAGAAAACTGGGCTTGCAACATCGCAACTGGATCAAGATTCACTATATCTTTAACTGATGATGTTGCTGAGGATGATGGTTTCACTACTGGTATGTGTCCATGTTCCGCGGGCCACATACTGCTATTGATTGCCATTTCCTCCAGAAGTTCTCTTGCTTGGGCAGATGTTTTCTTCATGAATAACCCTCCAGACATAGCGTCCAATGAACCTCTAGTTTTAGGATTTAGTCTATTATAAAATGTTTGTATTAAAAGTTCAGCGGGCAATTGGTGGTGTGGGCATAAACGTTGAAGTTCTTTAAAACGTTCCCAAGCCTCATAAAGAGTTTCATTATCATTTTGAGAAAAAGATGTTAACTCTTTAGTGACTCTTGCGGTTTTTGCTAAAGGAAATTTTTTTTGATAAAAACGCTTGGGCTAATTGCTCCCAAGTCTCAAATGATGCGGCTGGCATAGAAGTTAACCACTCTTTGGCTCGATCCTTCAAAGTAAAAGGAAAAAGGCGAAGTTTGATTGCTTCTGCAGTTACATCAGTAATTTTAAAAGTGTCACAAATTTCTAAGAAATTTGTTAAGTGGGTGTTAGGATTTTCGTTAGGTAACCCGTAAAATGTTATGTTATTTTGCAACATATTAAGCAACGCTGGCTTAATTTCAAAATGGTGTGCATTAATTTGGGGTCTAACTATATTGTTTGTTACACCGGCCACTCCTGGCCTAGCGTAATCCATGAGTGTAGCCATAATTTCTGGCTCGGTAACTCTGGTTTTTATTGGGGTCTTGTTTTTGTTTTTGTTTTTGTTTTTGTTTTTGTTGTTGTTTTTGTTGTCTCTTTTGTTCTTCTTAAGAGTCCTTTCAATTTATGGGTCAATAGGCTCTGGTGGCATGCCCGAACTTCGAGAACTGCGCATGAACTTGAAATTGTGCACGAACCGGAACTACCTTCAAAACAGAATTTGAAAAATAAATATGTTAGTAACTGAAAATTTTTAAATTACAAAAAATTAAAATAAGTATGAATAAACCTAGATTCGAAATAAAACACGAAAAATTTAAAATTTTGTCAAAAAATTTGGCGTTCCTCGGCAACGGCGCCAAAAACTTGTTGAGCGATTTCCGCAAGTGCATGGTATATGCTTGTAGTAATAAAAGATATCGATCCCACAGGGAACATTTTTTTAACAAAAACTTATTTTGAATCGGTTAAATTTAATTTTAAGGTTTATAATATGGAAAATCGTTTAATCGGTTTTGGTTTTGAAATTGCTAGAATAAGAATTAGATTAGAGTATGAAGATGTTAGAAAATATTCTGATTTAAGAATGAATTTGCAAGACAGGAACGTTTAGTACTTTTTAGAAAAGTAAACAAATGTATTCGTTTGCATTAAGCAAAGAAAACAACTTTAAACTTTGTATGAATTACAACGATGAAATAAATGACGGAACCTCTAATTATTAGGCTTTGAACGCAACAATCCTCCTAACTGGTTTAGATTGCTTCCTTAACCAAATTAAAACTCTACCGAGATAATAATTTGTCTAAGTCTTCAACAAAGTTTCCTTGTAAAGATTTTGAATTAAACTACGTTTTAATGAAAACACCAGCATCAATCCACTTCGGATCCTTCACCAAAGTGCTGCATAAAAATCTATCGAATAGAACGGACTTTATTAGATGAAATATAAATTGATACAAGTTTACAGAGAATAAGGAGCATGGAAACATTCGACGACTTGCAAGTGAACGGGTTGTCAATCCTTTCCTTGGGTTTCGTTAGAGTTTGTCAGACTCAGGGACGGATCCTCTACTCAATCTTCTCGTTGAATCTTCGTAATAGAGACTTGGTCGGTCTACTACCAAAATGTAAACTAAATTTGAACAATGTCTAAACGCTACTGAATTTGTTATTATTGAATAAACAATGTGTGTACATCATATTGCTTTTTACAGAATCGAAATCTAACTTCAGAATCACTTGACTCGGAATTTCTGCATAAATTCTATACTAATCTCTTTCTTCTACATATCTTCAACTCTCCATCAACTCTTTATTTATAGATGTTGAAGAGTCTTGATTGAAGTGTCGTGTCCGTTGTGAAGGATCGTATCCATTTTGAAAGGACGTCTTTATCAACCCGAACGAACGCGTTTTGTCGAAAACGAAAGTGTGCAATTTGGCTTCTACAGATTCCTGCTCTTACAGAGAATATTTAATTCTCTACCGAGAATGGGGGAGCATCAATTGGTCTTTGAACGAAGGGAAGGAGAGGCTGAAGGGAGCATGTCGCGACCGAGAATAGGGGGCCGCGGTCGCGGCGCGGAACTTTTTTTGCTTCTTCTGCTTTCGTTATCGTCCTCGATTTGGCGTTATTAATTTTCTTCGTCTTCGACTCCTTTTGTAGGGTTTTTCTTCTGTTTTTGAGCTCTTTTCGTTCCTATTTGGATTTTACCAAATATTTAGGTACCTTGCATGAGAGAAACATATTCGTGAGTAAAAGCTTTATAAACAGATATAAATAGCACAAATTCGTAGCAATATTGATGTAATTATTAATGATATTTTAGGTATATTTTGGGCTTAACAGAAAGGCAATGGATTTCGGCAGCCACTAAATCAAAGTGGAGAGCTTTATTGGTGAATTACACAATCTCTCCAGTTCTTCTCCGTTCTTCGGCTAGCACCGGTTCTGACTCAATAGCTGTTCGTGCACCTGACTACGGAGATCTTACTACCTTGTGGATTCTTCAGCCGTCTCTAGAAGAGACAGTCCAGGTATGTTTATATCCCTAAACGGATCAAAAGGTTTTATTCAATCAATGGTTAATGGACAAAGATCAAATTAAAGGGATTAGAAATAAATTTTAAACCGCAATTCCGCTGCGCTACAGTTGATTAACTGGCAATAATCTCTACCAGTGGTATCAGAGCCATGGTTTAGTCCGTTTTGATTGATTGAAAATTTAATATGATTTGGTTTTCTTATTTTTCCAAATCAATTTTTCAAATTTCCTATTAAATTACTCGTGTAGAAATTGATCTAGGAAGTTTTCATATTTTTATTTCTGTCTGTATTTTGTGTTGTTTGGTTCTGAAATTATTTTAATAATTTAAATTAAAAAAAATACAGCAGCATTTTTTGTTAAAAAAAAGGAAAAAAATAGTTTCGGACACGGAATAGCAGTCGCGGGACTGCTGTCCGCGGACAGCAGCCCCGTCGTTGACTCGGGTGCGTCGAAAATTCAAAATTAGTTTAATTTTGGATTTAACGGAACTGATTTTAATCTTTAAAAAATTTTCACGGGTATTTTTTAATAAAATCAGGGCCCTAATACCGTTAATTTATTAAACGTGTTTTAAATGAAAATTAATTGGTATTAAAACGTTTTTGATTGGCATACATATTTAATTTTAATCGAATTGATAATTTGTGTAAAAATTGAATATGGTTAATTTGTGAAATTGGCCCAATAGACCGTGACACCGGTTTAAATTGGGAGGGCTAAATTTTAGATATGTGACGACCCTAAAATTCAGTGGGAGCGAAATTGTAATTTTGCATATAAATGGATGTTAACCATTTGGGCCTTTATGGGCCTTAGTCACATATGGTAAAAATTGGCGATTTCACCCTAAATAAGTCGGCTTGACTTTATTAGATGATTTTGGAATGCCATGATCATGCATTATATTTATATGTCTTACCGTGTAGCAATGTGTTATAGAGTTCTATGGGCCCTAAATTAAAGTCGGTTTGTAATTTAATTTATTTTGGAAAATATGGCATGCGTGCCATTCTTTCATTAATGTAATTTTAGAATATGTTCTATTCATAAAAAATTGTAATTGGTCGTGAAGAAGCCCAGATGGTCCAAGCCCATGGTGGGAGCCCAAGGAGACTTGAAGCAAGCCCGTGAAGATTAGATAGTTTATCTAGTTTCACTAGGATGTATTATAAGGCCCATAGAGTCTCTATGTTTATTTTAATTATACAATTGCTTAGTATAACATGAAATATAAGTAGCAACGATCACCAGATCATCACCCGCGATAATTATATGTTAAAGCCGTATAACTTAATTAATCCGGATAATGAAATATTGAGTCATTTAAAAGTGCTTTCCAGATTCACACCTCTTCCTCCCAGGTAGTGCTACAGTGTATGACGTGCCCTAGCAGGTATGCTGTAGTAATTAGTGGGCCGTCGAGGGTTAGGATACTTCGGTATGGCTAACGCGTGTATGGTGGTTGGACTCAACGTGGGTAGCATTAGCTCAGAGCGGGCCCTAAGCACAGATAGGCTAAGTGTCACAAAGCCCATCAAACCAAGAGTCCTTGCGGAGGATTGGATAGTTTATCCTACCAAATCGTCAATGGTCGGTGGCGGAGCCCTAGCTCGGTCGATTGTTGATGGATTGTGGATCTTGGTCAAGACAGCCAAATAAATATCACCAATAACGAATTAAAATGGATTATTAATTTGATCTTTGGCTTAAGCCATTTATTCTAACTCTAATGTAATTTTTCCACGTAGATTAAACTCCACATCAGAATTACACGAAAAGAAAATTAAATGGCTGCAACAAGCAACAACTCACTCAGACCACTCCTGGAAAAGGAAAATCTTTTAGGGACTAATTTCCTTGACTGGTCCAGGAACTTGCAGATAGTTCTTAGACACGAGTTGAAGGAATATGTGCTGACTGCTGCCTTACCAACAGCTCGTCCTACAGGTCGGGGCGTAACCGCTAATCAAATGGCAGATTACGACCGACATGTTAAGGATGACAGAGATTTGTCATGCATTATATTGGGTACATTGGTTCCTGATCTTCAGAAACAGTTCATGGAGCAGCACGCCTTTGAGATCATGGATCAACTCAAAAGGATGTTCCAAGATCAAGCTCGTCAGGAAATATACTTGACAACAAAGGCGCTATGCAGCACTACGATGCAAGCTGGGAGTTCTGTTAGCACACATGTGCCAAAGTTGAAGGGTTTTATTGACACATAGTCAAGGCTTGGCTCACCAGTGCCTGCACAACTAGCAGTCGATATCATTCTTGGATCACTTCCGGCATCCTACAATCAGTTTATCATGCACTACCACATGCAGGGCGTTGATAAGTCTGTAGTAGAATTGCATGGCATGTTGAAACTTGCTGAGCAATCCTGCAAGAGGACTCCAGAATTGTTGCTGGTTAACAAAGGGAACGTGCCTAAGGGAAAGGCCAAGTCTAAGTCCAAAGTGAAGGCCCAAAAGGCCAAGCCCAAGGCTAGGAAGGCGGCAACTTCTAAAGGTAGGTTGGCCTCAGCAGATGATATCTGCCATGAGTGAAATGAGAAGGGACACTGGAAAAATGCATGTCCAAAGCTAAGGGAGAAACAGAAGAACGAAGCTTCTAGTTCAAGTATTTATGTTGTTTAAATTAATCTGGCTATTTCTGCATCTTGGGTTGTAAACACTAGATGTGGTACTCACATTTGTTCAAATGTGCAGGGACAAAGAAATAGGAGATTGCTGGGATCTGGTGAAGTGGATCTTCGAGTCGACAATGGTGCTCATGTAGAGGCCTTAAAGATCGAAGATCATTCTTAGAGATACCAAGTGGATTAGTTTTAGAAATTATAAATTGCTATCTTATACCTGCAATGCGCATGAATATTATTTCAGTTTCTATGTTGGATATTTATGGTTTTAATTTTAATATTGGACGTGGTATGATTTCTATACATCGTGGCAATATTGTTTATGGAACCGTATTTCTAGAAAATGGTTTGTATATCCTTGATCTAAAACGTAGTGAATCAATCTATAACATAAACGCTAAAAGGATTAAGACGAATGAACTAAATCCTACATATATCTGGCACTGTCGTCTTGGCCACATAAATGAGAAACACATAGCTAGGCTTTACTATAGTGGAGCGCTAGGGTCATTCGACATGCAGTCTTATGACATGTGTGAATCTTGTTTAAGAGGGAAGATGATAAAGGCGCCTTTCACCAAAACTGGTGTAAGGGCCACAGAGCTGTTGGAGCTGATACACTCAGATGTATGCGGTCCAATGAGCACAAGTGCTAGATCTGTTTTTCTGTACTTTGTTACCTTCACAGATGACTATAGCCGGTATGGGTATGTGTATCTGATGAAATATAAATCTGAAACTCTTCTGAGATTGAAAGATTTTAAAAATGAAGTAGAAAATCAACTTGGCAAGAAAGTAAAAGCGCTCCGGTCTGATAGAGGGGGAGAATACTTGAGCCAAGAGTTTGTCTCATTCTTGAGAGAGTGTGGGATTGTATCCCAACTCACTCCTCTTGGTACACCCCAATGGAATGGAGTGTTAGAAAGGAGGAACAGGACCCTGCTCGACATGGTCCGCTCAATGATGAGTCAAGCTTATCTCCCTATCTCCTTTTGGGGATTTGCTTTGGAAACTGCTACTCATATAATTAACAATACACCGAGCAAGGCAGTTGTAGGAACACCATATGAATTATGGACGGGCCGAACGCCCAACGTTTCCTTCATGAAGATTTGGGGCTTTGATGCACATGTCAAGAAATTGATAAGTTGCAAACTAGAGCCCATATCTGTTAAATGCCAGTTCGTGGGTTACCCTAAGGAAACTAAGGGTTATTACTTATACAACCCAGCTGAGAATAAAACGTTCGTGGCTAGGTTTGCAATCTTTTTGGAAAAGGAATTCCTTTCCAAAGTAGACAGTGGGAGTGATATTGATCTCGTTGAGATTCAAGACTCACAAACTCCTGCAGCTTATGCTGAGGATGCTTTGGGAACCGATATAGATCCTCAAAACATTGAGGAGGAAAAACCGGTTATACAGGTGGTGTTTCAAGTAGATTCGTACAAAATTCTGATGAACCCTGTGTGTATATGAAATTCAGTGGGAGCATATCCACTTTCCTAATATTGTATGTCGATGACATACTGCTCATTGGAGGCAATATATTAACACTGCAAGATCAAGCAGTGGTTGAGTAAATGCTTCATAATGAAAGATTTAGGAGAAGCCGATTAAGATCTACAAGGTTAGATCCAACCGACTTCTAGGCTTGAGTCAGGCATCGTACATAGACAAGAATCCATCATGTACTCTATGTTATGTACAAGGCCAGATGTTGTGTGTTGCACCAAACATGACTAGTCGGTGCCAGTCAGATCCCGATAAGGAACACTGGAAGATAGTCAAGGCAATCCTGAAGTACCTCAACCGTACCAAGGATGTTTTTCTTAGTATTTGATGGGTAAGAGGAATGGCAATATCAGGTTACACTGACCGAGGTTTTAAGGATGATAACCAGTCACATACTGGGTATAGATTTCTCCTGAATGGCGATGCCATTAGTTGGAGATCCTTAAAGTAGCCAACCATTGCCGATTCTATGACGGAAGCTAAGTACATCGTTGCATGCGATGATGCAGAGGAAGAAGTTTGGATTAAGAAGTTCATAACTGATTTAGGAGTAGGTCAAACTCTCCTAAGATCAGTTGATGTTTTCTGTGACAATAATGGGGCTATAGCACAAGCGCTGGATCCCATGTCACACAAGAGATCCAAATGCGTACTTAGATAGTAACACCTTATCCGGTGACATTACATTGTAGAGGGTTGACACTGAGAACAATGTCGTTGGTCAGTTTACTAAGGCAATTGGTAGTACTAGATCTATAGTGTTTAGGGCAATACCCGCTTGGAACTAGTTCAAGTGGGAGACTGTTGGTGTGCCCTAGTTCATAGGCATTGGTTCTTATAAAATGTATTTGTGTCACATTAATAAAGGCATTAATCTAGTTCATTTATATCTTGTGCTATAATATGAATAGAGAATCCATTGATTGATAATCGTAAAACCATATCCCAAGTCTATTCTATCATGGGAATGATTAGGACCACAGACTTGTATATTCGACGACTGTATGGTAGTAACTGATACTAGCTATAGTACTTGATAAGTCAGTTGTGAATAATGGGTACATGTTGTATACATGTGACTGGATCGATCCGCTCGAGAACACTACATGGTGGTTGTGTCATTAGTTTTCTTAAGTAGGTCTCTAACTGTCTTCAGACCAGATTTCATTATAGAACATACCATATGTTGGAGTACCGGCTTTTCCCTTCTAGAGGGTAGTTCGGTACAAAGAACAATTTCTCTTCCAATGCCCCACGTCACCACAATAGTGGCACTTTCTTTTAGGATTCTTCACTTCCTTTCCCTTAACTTTAGTGGGCATGGCTTTCTTACCTTTCTTGGGATGTTTAGGATTGGGAGAATTCCCTTTCCACTTCTTTGATCCCTCTATGACAATATCCGGTATTGCCTTGTCTTTCTTCATATTGGGCTCAATTGACTTGAGCATATTTGCAAGCTCTTCAAGAGAGGTTTGCAAGTCACTCATCTGATAGTTCATGATGAACTATGAATAACTCTTTGGGAGGGATTGAAGAATTAAGTCTACACTTAGTTCGTTATCCATCGCGAATCCAACACTAGAAAGTTTGGTAATGTAGCCAATCATCTTGACACAATGTGTCATTACAGATGTGCCCTCTTGCATCTTGCAACGATATAGCAACTTGGATATCTCGTAGCGTTCGCACCTGGTCTGTTTCCCAAACAGTTCCTTTAGGTGCATGATGATGGAACAGGCATAGTTGCCTTTGTAATTCCGATGTCATCGATGCAAGTATGATGCATCCGGCATGATCGTCATCAGCCTTGTGCTTCTGATAAGCATCGATTGGGAGCATCATCCTCAGGGATAGGGGGTATCGATGTATCAAATACATACCCTATTTTATCGAACTTCAAAACGATTTTGAGGTTACGAAACCAGTCGGTGAAGTTTGAACTATTCAACTTGTTATCGGTAAGTATATTTTGCAGATTGGTGTTAGTCATGATTTTAAGAGTGTTTAATTAAACTTGAGAGTGAGAAAGAGTAAACGTATGTTATTCATTTGCTTTAAAGTATATCAATCTAAAATTATAGGCCTTTTAATTTATTTCAGATTGCTCCCACTATTTTGCCAAATTAATAACCCTCCATATTAATTCGAAGAATTTCACAAATTCTTTAGTGAGCTAGGATCCTAACTCCTGAGATTTCGCCTTGACTTTAGCCAACAAGCTAGTCCCATTTGTTAGGTAGATTCATGCAATCAATCAATCTCGAATGTGATTCCCAGGTTATTGGGTTACTAACCACATTAGTAACTAATATGTTATTCATATTAATCCCAACCATCTTGCCCATTAGTTTATGACAACATGAGTTTGCTCATCCAATTATCATAATCTAATTTAAGTACTACCCCATATTCATGAAAGAACGATTTTCGATAATCCAGGTGTTACCATAAGACCCCGAGCTTGACTTTAGCCAACAACCCAAAGGCCCCCAGTACTGCCGGCTGAATTATAATATTAGGGAGGGGCAACCGATTTTAATAACTTGCTTATTTACTTAACTTTTTAATGAGAGATTTTTATTTAAGTCTCATAATCTAACTTAGTCTTGATTTGCTTTAGCATACATCAGACACACATACATACATACATTGGCATTATGGACATATCATCTAAATTATTCCGTCGAGACAGAGACGAAATAAAAGGGCCAAATCTAAGGAAATACTAACTATTACATATTTCTCTTTAGGTCCTCCGTCTTCTCCATGGCGCCTTGAAATTACATATTAATTTCTATACTACTATAAGAAAACTTCAACTGAATTGAAGGGAATTAGATGAGAGGAGAAATTACAATAGATAGTAGAAAGGCAGGATGCGCAGGCCCTATTTCAAAAATACCAAAAGACTAAAAGAGGGTCCAAATATGTCCATAACTCCAAATATGCAAAGACTCAATTAAATAAATTTAATTGGTTGATTACATAACAGTCTTATGTAATATTTAAGTTAATCACATTAACTCGTCAAATTAACTTTCATCCAATTTTACATCTTATCGTTTCGTATCTTTATATTAACCCTTAGATTAATATAACCATATAAAACGTCGATTATGCATGTCCCAATTATTTTGATTTCAATTCATTTAACGCTTTGATTTACAACTTGGTAAAAACAAACTTTTAAACGAATTTTTCATTCGATAATCAAAACAGAAAACTATTGATTTGCGAAACATATATATATATATATATATCAGTTTTTTAAAACGGTTTTAAAAACGATTTTCAGAAATAGGAAAAAACTACAATAGGTTTCCGTTTTATCTTTTAGAATTAATAAAACTAATTTTATTAACCTAACTATAAAACAAATAGATTTTGTTATAATGATTATCAACCGAAATAATTAGGAACATACGCATAATCAATTTTAATTAACAATTAACTAAAATTTATTTATCTTTAGAATTAATTAACCAAACAATTTGTTAATTAATCCTAACCATAAATATTTATTCAATCCTATTGAAAAACTTCTAAATTTTCATATATGAAATAACGGATTTAACGATGGCTCTGATACCACTGTAGGAAATTAAGGCTAAGGTATAGCAGCGGAAATATAAAATTTTAGCCTACTTCCTTTTTAACCATAGGATCCGTTAATAGTTATTTCATATAAAGAGGGATAAAAAGAAATACCTTTCGATGATCAATCTACCGTTGCAAACGAAGTGCCCACAACTTCAAAGGAGATGTAAACTGTTTACCAATCTGCCCCTATGCGAAACAGACCTTCCAGACCTCCGAACGACAATCCCTTCGATGGAAACGTGGAAGAATATGTCTAGAAGCTACTGTCTAAAAATCGCGACGATCCGACGGTTCAATCTCCGGGAATCCTCGAAATAGTGAACTGACCTGATGTAGGTGAAGAAAAACGAATTTCTCCCTTTTGTTTGTTTTTCCTTCTTTCATGAACACGGTGAGATTAAGTTAGAATCAACCCTTATGAGATGCAACCAAAATAGATTGCCTCTAATTAACCAACACAAGATCAAAGAGAAAAGGAGATGAATGAGATTAATCAATTGACGGAAGCCGTATGAATTCTTGTCCACGAAGTAGGGGATGCGAATTCACTCTCTCTCTTTTAATGTAGGTTTCGAAAATCACATAAAGGGGAGTCAGGAGGCTTAGTCGAAATTCTCATAGGGAGGGGGTATATATAGTCGCTTGTATCTAAACCCTAGTTAGATAGTAATAGGTTACTTAATAGGAATTCCATTCGGAATAGGATTCCTAATTATTATCTTATAATATATCAAATACATTTAGGATAATAATAAATAACCTAATTGGATAATAATAGGAGTATATTAATCTAATTAAAACTCCTAACTTAATTATCTCTTAATTAATTTACTTCACAAACCTAATCAAATTAGGATTAATGGAATTAAAATAATTCCTTATTTCTATATATAAATTTCGGCCCCCTCCATTTAAATGGGCCTTACTAGGCTCAATTGGGCTTCCATCTATTAATCATATCCATCTCTCTTTTGGTTCCAAGTCTTATGTGTGATCCATTAGGTTCTTACTACTTCTGGCCGTATGCAACTATTAAATTAATTTCTTCAAGAATTATATTTAATCCTTGCATAACGGAATGATGTACTGAGTATGTTATAGGCAAGTCTGTAATCATTCCTTCAGAGTCCGTTAAGAAGACAGGTTGATTCTGTCGTTAATCCTTCCGTATTAGTTACGGTATAATACGATCCTTTATCAACTACATCCTTGAACTGAATCTTATGACTATGGGTAATGTCAAGTCACATATAGCGAGACGTTCGTTTTACTTGTTATTGGCCGAGTCAACTCAAAAAGATAGGTTAAGTGAAATCTGTATTTCCACTCTTAAGCTATCACCTTGCAAGGATTTAGAGTCGAGTCTTCCACAAGCGATCCTTGGATATATCTCCTATTAATCGGGAGTGATAAATGCTCAATCCAATGTATAACTACCCTGACATTACCTCCTGTGACACCCAACCTTTGCAGTTCACACCCCAGAGTCATCTCTGTTAAGGATCGTGGGACCACATGATCAAAGTCTCACATTCAGTAATTCAGGATGACCAATTAACATTCCTTTGAGTCTGAGGATTAGTTATACCTATTAATACCAATGAGATGAACAGGTGACAAGGATGAATCTACCCATCCTGTTATCTCAAATCGGATCCCCAATCCTAATGAACGATGTTTCATCGGATCTATGTAACTGTCCAGATATCTATATATATGAAGCTTGTGAGATTAGCTTTCTGTCGGACAGAAGACATTGTTACATACAAGTCTCAACAGTGATATATCAATCCTAAACATATCACTTGACTTGGGGTGGTTTTAAGTTTATTAGTTTATTATAAAGTTTTGTCTCACTCCATGCTTGTATGAACACTTTATAATCACTTTAAACAAACTTACGGATTTCCTTTTATTAGACTTTATTTAGTGCTTAAAAGGGATTGCCTTTATATAGTTATAAAACATATATCTCATTAAAACAAATGATATAAAGAACAATTCATTTACATTAAGTTTGTATCCTGCAACAATTGTCTATAGGACACTAAACCCCAACACCAACGTCGTTGGGCGTCCGCCCCAACTTATGTTGGGCGGACGCCCAACATTTATTGGGCGTACGTCCAACCTCTGTTGGGTGTGCGCCCAACAAGCGTTGGGCGTCCGCCCAACGCAGGTTGGGCGATCGCCCAACGTAGGTTGGGCGTTCGCCAAACGTCGTTGGGCGTCCGCCCAATGTCATTGGGGGCTTGCCCAACGGGCGTTGGGCGCTCACCCAACGGGCGTTGGGCGTCCGCCCAACATCGTTGGGTGCTCACCCAACGGGCATTGGGCGTCCGCCCCAACGAACGTCGGGCGCTCGCCCAACCGACGTTGGGCGCTTGCCCCTCCTATGTCGGGCGCCCGCCCTGCCTACGTCGGGCGCCTCCCCCCACGTCGTTGGGTGCTGGCCCAACGGTCGTCGAGCGTGCGCGCCTAGTGGACGTCAGGTGTGCGCTCCGCGCTGTCTAGCGCACGTGGAACTGTCATTGGACGTGCGTCGACTGCCACTAGGCGCCCGCACCACGTCGCTGGGCGCTCGCGAATCGTACATTTGACGACCGTCACTCCTTCTAGCCTCTTTTTTATTGTATATATTTTTTGCCTTTAAAACTCCCGGAACCAACCGCTTCAACAGTCTTGTTACAGGTTTTCATCACAGGTCCTCCGACTCGGTGTCTACAGTTGCCCCTACTTTCCTATTTTGACAGTGATGTGTGTGTTTTGAAAACGTTTTTTGCTAACGCAACACATGCAATGTAAAGCATATTAAAGTAAGAGACACGTAAAGAGTAGGAGGAAGAATACCTGACCTTTGCGCCGCGCGCTCCAACATTGTTTTCGATTCTTTCCGTCCTTGCCTTTGAATCGGCTGCCGGCGGATGTTCTTCTTACGGATCCTAGCCTAAATTGACTGCGGGTAAAAATGGCTCAAGAGCAACTCTGGTGCATGATCGCGAGTAAAATGGCTCAAAAGCAACCCTGGTCTACGACCGTGGGTAAAGTGGCTCAGAAGCAACCCTAGTCTACGATCGTGGGTAAAATGGCTCCGAAGCAACCCTGGTCTACGACCGTGGGTAAAATGGCTCAAAAGCAACCCTGGTCTACGACCGTGGGTAAAATGGCTCAAAAGCAACCCTACTCCACGACCGCGGGTAAGATGGCTCAAAAGCAACCATGGTCTACGACCGTGGGTAAAATGGCTCAAAAGCAACCCTGGTCCACGACCGCGGGTAAAATGGCTCAAAAGCGACCCTGGTCTACGACCGCGGGTAAAATGGCTCAAAAGCAACCCTGGTCTCTAAATCGACCGCAGGCAAAATGGCTCAAAAGCAACCCTGGTCCATGACCGTGGGTAAAATGGCTCAAAAGCAACCCTGGTCTCTAAATCGACCGCAGGCAAAATGGCTCAAAAGCAACCCTGGTCCACGACCGCGGGTAAAATGGCTCAAAAGCAACCCTGGTCTCTAAATCGACCGCAGGCAAAATGGCTCAAAAGCAACCCTGGCCCACGACCGCGGGTAAAATGGCTCAAAAGCAACCCTGGCCTCTAAATCGACCGTAGGCAAAATGGCTCAACAGCAACCCTGGGCCACGACCGCGGGTAAAATGGCTCAAAAGCAACCCTGGTCTCTAAATCGTCCGCAGGCAAGATGGCTTGAAAGCAACCCTGGTCTCTAAATCGACCGCAGGTGTGTAGTGATGCATATAGATGGGTGAATGTAGCCTAGTCTATGGATGCATGTAACCACCTAGGTGTGTGTGTGACTGTGCGTATGTTTGAGTGTGCATAAGTGTGGCCTATGCGTTTTGCTTCATGCGGATGTATGGACATGTGTGTATGCAAACTATGTATGTTTGGATGAGATGGTTGAATGGATTTCCTTTTCGTAGGCTGGAGGGCTTCGGTAGCTTTAGATCGAGAAATGATGCTTCAGGCCATCCCCAAGGTGTGCAAGGATGAGGGTGAGGATAAGTTTGAAACCAAGGGTTGTAAGGATGGGGATTTGATTTTGATGAGCTTGTGTCAAAGGGGAGGTATGTAGTAATGCCTATAGATGGGTGGATGTAGACTAATCTATGGATGCGTGTAAACACTTATGTGTGTGTATGCAGGTGACCGTGCATGTGTTTGAATGTGCATACGTATAGCCTATGCGTTTCGCTTTATATGGATGTATGGATACGTGTGTATGCAAACTACGTACGTGTGGATGAGGTGCTAGCATGGATTCCCTTTTTCATAGGCTGGAGGATTTCGGTAGCTTCAGATCGAGAAATGATGTTTCTGGTTGTCCCCAAGGTGTGCAAGGATGAGGGCGAGGATAAGTTTGAATCCCAGGGTTGTAAGGATGGGGATTTGGTTTTGATGAGCTTGTGTCGAGGGGCTCTCGCCTTTAACCAGAGTTTGACGTATCCAATTTTTTCCCTAATTTTGCCTTGAGCCGCCCTTTTCGGGTTTTCAACTCAGCGGGATCTCTCCGATATTCTCTATCTCTCCTTTTGCATGAACTGCCCCTAGGGGTTTTCAATTCATCTTTTCTATATCTCACCGATTTTCTCTATCTCTCATTTTGCTTGGATCGCCTCTTTTGAGGTTTTAAATCCAACTTTTGTTCAGTTTTTTTTTATTATTGTAAATGATACCGGATAGCACAGTGGGTTCATATCTACAGGCCACTTCTATGCTGAGCATTTGACGATGGGTTCATGCCTGATGCCTTCGTTAATGGAGAAGCTTCCGGAGCGAGATGGATGGTGATCTGATTGCATGGTGGTGCCCTCGATTGAAGTTACCGTCTTGGTGTGGGTTAGAAGTTGATGCGAGCGCATGCCCCTGCCAACTTGAGGTGAGATTTTCACGTGCGCTCAAGCTAGGGATACTGCCGTCGGGAGTAGTTATGGAGGAGAGACGCTTCGGTCGAAGTTTGACTCTTGAGAGGACCACATAGGAGCGGAGGAACCAGACTTCATGGAGCATGAGAGAAAGGAATAGTATTTTTTTTTAGTTTCTTTGTTAGATTTTGGATCGGTTTATGGGTGTTGAGGTGAGATGGGGTTGAAGGAAATTAAGGCTAAGGTATAGCAGCGGAAATATAAAATTTTTAGCCTTCTTCCTTTTAACCATAGGATCCGTTAATCGTTATTTCATATAAAGAGGGATAAGAAGAAATACCTTTCGATGATCAATCTACCGTTGCAAACGAAGTGCCCACAACTTCAAAGGAGATGTAAACTGTTTACCAATCTGCCCCTATCCGAAACAGACCTTCCAGACCTCCGAACGACAATCCCTTCGGTGGAAACGTGGAAGAATATGTCTAGAAGCTACTGTCCAAAAACCGCGACGATCCGACGGTTCAATCTCTGGGAATCCTCGAAATAGTGAACTGACCTGATATAGGCGAAGAAAAACGAATTTCTCCCTTTTGATTGTTTTTCCTTCTTTCATGAACACGGTGAGATTAAGTTAGAATCAACCCTTATGAGATGCAACCAAAATAGATTGCCTCTAATAAACCAACACAAGATCAAAGAGAAAGAGGGATGAATAAGATTAATCAATCGATGGAATGCCGTATGAATTCTTGTTCACGAACTTGGGAATAGAATTCTTTTCTCTCTCTCTCTAAGCAATTTCGAAAATCACAAAGGGGGGAGGCTTAGGGCTTGGTCGAAATTCACATGGGGAGGGGTATATATATTAGCTTGTATCTAAACCCTAGTTAGATAGGAATAGGTTACTTAATAGGAATCCAATTCGGAAAAGGATTCGTAATTATTATCTCACTATATATCTAATATATTTAGGATAATAATAATTAACCTAATTGGATAATAATAGGAGAATATTAATTTAATTAAAACTCCTAATTATATTATCTCTTAATTAATTTAATTCATAATCCTAATCAAATTAGGATTAATGGAATCAAATTAATTCCTTACTAATACATATAAATTTCGGCCCCCTCCTTGTATTTGGGCCTTACTGGGCTCAATTGGGCTTCCATCTATTAATCATATCCATCTCTCTTTTGGTTCCAAGTCTTATGTGTGATCCATTAGGTCCTTACTACTTCTGGCCGTATGCAACCTATTAAATTAATTTCTTCAAGAATTATATTTAATCTCTTGCATAACGGAATGATGTACAGAGTATGTTATTGGCAAGTCCGTAATCATTCCCCCAGAGTCCGTTAAGAAGACAGGTTGATTCTGTCGTTAATCCTTCCGTATTAGTTACGGTATAATACGATCCTTTATCAACTACATCCTTGAACTGAATCTTATGACTATGGGTAATGTCAAGTCACATATAGCGAGACGTTCGTTTTACTTGTTATTGGCCGAGTCAACTCAAAAAGATAGGTTAAGTGAAATCCAAATTTCTACTCTTAAGCTATCACCTTGCAAGGGTTTAGAGTCGAGTCTTCCACAAGCGATCCCTGGATGTATCTCCCATTAATCGGGAGTGATAAATGCTCAATCCAATGTATAACTACCCTGAAATTACTTCCTGTGACACCCAACCTTTGCAGTTCACACCCCAGAGTCATCTCTGTTAAGGATCGTGGGACCACAGGATCAAAGTCTCACATTCAGTAATTCAGGATGACCAATTAACATTCCTTTGAGTCTGAGGATTAGTTATACCTATTAATACCAATGAGATGAACAGTTGACAAGGATGAATCTACCCATCCTGTTATCTCAAGTCGGATCCCCAATCCTAATGAACAACGTTTCACCGGATCTATGTAACTGTCCAGATATCTATATATGTGAAGCTTGTGAGATCAGCTTTATGTCGGACAGAAGACATTGTTACATACAAGTCTCAACTGTGATATATCAATCCTAAATATATCACTTGACTTGGGGTGGTTTTAAGTTTATTAGTTTATTATAAAGTTTTGTCTCACTTCATGCTTGTATGAACACTTTATAATCACTTTAAACAAACTTACAGATTTCCTTTTATTAGACTTTATTTAGTGCTTAAAAGGGATTGCCTTTATATAGTTATAAAACATATATCTCATTAAAACAAATGATATAAAGAACAATTCATTTACAATAAGTTTGTATCCTGCAACAATTGACTATAGGACACAAAACCCCAACAGGGGTGTCTATTGATGCGGGTGTTTTCATTGCAAATGCAAGCGTCTAGATTGAATAAAGAACTCGGCAGACATATATTGAATTGTTTACTGCTCAGTTTATTAACCACTGTCACCAAAGTATGCCCTTTCGGGTTTTCACATTTCAGTTATTTTAACACTCTCCTTTTACCCCCTGGAATTTTCAAATAAGCGCCCCATGAGGTTTTCACTTATTGGGGTGTCCCTTATTGTTGCATAGGCTGTCCTTTGCGGATTTTCAACCTATCGAGATTTTCTTTCTTTCTTTTTTTTCTTAATTCTTATGAGAAGGATTCCTTGGGTTCCTTTAAGATTGACTGTAGTTCTAAATTTCGTCGCCGCCTTTGTCTTCATTCGACTACGCATTTGATCTTTCCTTGCTAAAGTGAGCTTTTCTCGTACATTTGATCACCCATTTGTTGGGCAATGTCAACCGCTCTTGTCCCCTTGACGCCCTGATAGGGGTATTTTACCCCTATCTTTTAGCGTGATTTACGGGATGATTTTGGATAAAATAAATAAGTTTAATTGTAAAAATAAAGTATTTTGAATAAATAAAGAAATAAAAATAAATCTCGTACTTTTAGTTTAATTCCCTCGTTTTTTATTAGTTTAGGAAATAAAACGTCAAGCTAACTCGGCTCTCAAGTGTTGTATTTCAGGTGCAAGAAAGGAGCAAAAACCCACCTCATACGCGGGGCGTAGAAACCCTTACGCGGGGCATGAAACATGATGCCAGAAATAATTGCCTTATCCGCAGGCACCATGTGGAATTGACTCAGCATACGCGGGGCGTATGCCATTTTACGCGGGGCGTATGACACATGTCAGCAATAATTGGCCTAATCCTGAAAGTCAGACTGCATTGTCTCCCAGAGTCAACTATCCATACGCGGGGCGTATCATTATATACGCGGGGCGTATAAGGCAGTTCTTCAACGTAAAAAGATCAGAGACACATTTACGCGGGGCGTACTTCATCTACGCACGGCGTAAAATACTCCAATTCTAGCAATAAACTTCAGAGATTCAAACACGCGGGGCGTACTTCAGCTACGCAGGGCGTGTTTGAGACAATTAGACACGGAATTGGTCCACATGCAGGAGATTTCTGACGGAATGGGCACTTACGCGGGGCGTAAACCACCTTACACGGGGCGTATCATGGGTTTTCTGCACCAAATAATGTTGCTCCATGCTTGTGCTTTGAGAAATTACCAACTTGCCCTTGCTTGATGTCTATAAATAGATAGCTTTTGAACTTCATTAGACACCAATTACATACTAGAGAGCTATACTATACTCTTTTCTTTCCTTGTAAATTAGATTCAGATTTTGTAGTTAAACTCTCCCCTTCGAGAGCTTGTTCGGTTGTTCCGGCGTTCCATCGAAGTTCCGCTCCATCATTCATCACCAAGCTCGAGAGTTCCACCTCCACGACCTAGGAGACGGCTTTGAGTCCGGTTAGCTAGTTCCAAGGGCGGATTCTCCCTTTTTACTTGCTAATTAGCTTGTACTCTTCCTATGTACTAGGCTTGGTTGTATTTCATCTATACACTTTCCATATTTATAATTTATGATTCATAATCTCTATTTCCCTTTACGTGTTAATGTTTATTACTTGTTTTGATATTGATAATTGACTATTGTGTAGGAGCACGTGATTACCGCCGCCATCCGGGCTATCTTTAGGGAATTATATAGGTGTTGCCCTACCGGAAGTGACAAACCGGAAACCGTAGGAATTGACAAGCCACGGAACTTACGGGCCCTAATTTCTAGTTCCCCCGCATTAGACACACCTTGACTAGGAATCACGTAGTCTAAGTACTTCACGGGTCGGTCTTACTACATTTGGTCATCTTTGCAAGAGTAAACCATTATCCGTATACATTTAGAGTCGTTATTTATCGTGGTTATAACTTATCATTCACGCCCCACTTCATAGAGTTTTAGCTACACAAATCTGTGTCGCCAATAGTTAGGAATAGTGTGTAGTTGTGTCGTACTTTATCCCAAAGTATTCACCGCTTAAATAACATACGAAACCGAGTCGTCTAATACTTGTAATTATAAATCCCGTGGATTCGATACCCGGTCTTAACCGGATTATTACTTGATACGACGGGGTACACTTGCCCCTAAGTAGTGTCGTCTAGTGAATTTAGAGCAATTAGAAAGACCACATCCATAGTCCCATAGCACACTCATATCACACTACATCCATTACAACACCGCTAGACGAATCACGCATCAAGTTTTTGGCACCGTTGCCGGGGATTTATAATTTCCTACAATATTAGACAAAAACGTTTTATTGTTAGTTTAAGCATTCTTTTTGTATAAATTGTTTATATATACGTTTGCTAACATTATTCTTTTTGTTGATAATTCTTTTTGTTTACTTTATGCACACCCGATCTAAAAGTGATTCTCTCGTACCTATTAATCTCGAAATTGAACGTACTCTTTGTAGGTTACGTAGAGAGAGAATGGCAAATCTCCACGATGAAGCTAACCAGCCCGAGCTCAACCAACGGGGGCCGGAACAACCCGTGAATAACGACCGTAATGGTGAAGGCAACGACACGCGTTCGATGTTGGAGATTCTTGCTCCACATCGTCCTCAAATCCGCCACGGAATCGTTGCCCCCACCATTCCGGCCGACACATTTGAAATAAAGCCTAACATGATCCAATTAATCCAACAATTCGGTCAATTCGGAGGGGGACCCCATGAAAACCCTAACGAACACCTTGATAAATTTCTTATGTGTGCCGAAACTTCACGGCAAAATAATGTTCCGGTAGAGGCCGTCCAACTAAAACTTTTTCCTTTTTCCTTGACAGGACAAGCGTTGGAATGGTTGCACTCATTAGAGGCGGGATCGATCACATCATGGAAGGAACTCGAAAAGGAATTCCTATCTTACTACTTCCCGCCCTCTAAAACGGTTAAATTGCGGAAAGATATCACTTCCTTTTGGCAACTTAGATACGAGGCCCTTCACTCAGCTTGGGCTAGGTTCCGAAAGCTACTCCGAAACTGTCCCCATCACGACATCCCTAAGCATGATTTAGTAAGTACTTTTTATCATGGTCTAACACCGACTAATCGTGCAACTGTTGATTCCGCCGCAGGTGAGGATCTGTGTCGTAAATCGACAAGCGAGGCATATGAGCTCATTCACGAATTAGCTAGGAAAAGCGTCCAATGGCAAGAAGATCGGCTTGCCGGATCCTCGCAACACCAAACCTTTGCCGTAGAAGACGAGGCTCCCACCACCTTCATGATCGAAATGAACAAAAAACTGGACGCCTTAATGGCGCAAATGAGCCTCCAAAACTCAGCACAAATCTTAATGTGCTCTCATTATGGTGGTGGCCACCAAGGTAAGGACTGTCAAGCCGGTAGCCCTTTTGCCGGTGACTTCGAAAGCGTAAGTTATGTAGGGGGGCAACAAAGGTATAATTCTCATCATAACTCTTATCTTAACACGCACGCTTTTCACCACCATAACAATAACAATAACGGAAGGAGGCTTCAACACATGTCATCTTACGATAACGGGCGGAACATGTTGAAGCCACCATCCGAACCCCATGGTAAATTTGTGGGACAAGGGTTGGGCCAATTCCCTCTTGACCAAGAAGAAAAAAATTCACATCCTCCTAGCAGTGCGCAAGACGCAATGGTAATTGATCTTCTTAAAGAAATATCTTCCCGTCTTGCTAACAACGAAGCATTTTGCAGGGATTTGGGACAGCAAGTGGCCCAATTAGGTCGCCAACAACAAAGGGGACAACATGGGTCTCCCCCGACTAACACCGAACAAAACCCGAGACCAAAAGATTGGGAGACCGCACAAGCAATAACTCTCCGTAGTGGTAAGGGTTTGGAACCACCGATTCCGAAGGCGACCCCACAAGCTCCACAGGTAAGTAATGAACCGGAAGTGGTAAGCAACCCCGGTTCGGATCCAGAACACTCAACTTCCTCGGATAAGAATAAAAATGTGTGCGACCCAATTAGAGCTTACGTACCAAAGCTCCCTTTTCCACAACGACTTAAAAAGGAAAAATTGGACCACCAATACGGCAAGTTTTTGGAAATCTTTAAGAAACTTCATATTAACATTCCCCTTGCGGAAGCATTGGAGCAAATGCCCACATATGCGAAGTTTCTTAAAGAAATCCTCGCCAAAAAGAGGAAGTTGGATTATAATGAAACGGTAGCGCTCACGGAGGAATGCTCCGCAATTATAACAAACAAACTCCCCCCTAAACTCAAGGATTTAGGTAGTTTTTCTATCCCTTGCACGATTGGAAATGTCGAGTTTAGAAGAGCTTTATGTGATTTAGGTGCTAGCATCAATCTAATGCCTTTATCTGTATTCAGGAAGCTCGGCTTGGGAGAACCAAAGCCTACCAAAATGACGCTCCAGCTGGCCGATAGATCCATTGCCCGGCCAAAAGGAGTAGTGGAGGATGTCTTAGTGAAAGTGGACAAGTTCATTTTTCCCGCCAATTTCGTAGTGCTCGATATGGCGGAAGACGACTCGGTACCAATCCTCCTAGGACGACCATTTCTTGCAACCGGTAGGACTCTCATTGATGTCCACGAAGGTAAGCTCATCCTACGGTTGCAAGACGAAGAGGTAGAATTTAACGTGTACAATTCCATGAAATTTCCATCTAATACCTTGGCGGATTGTAACTTTTTAAATTCCGTAGACTCTATTGATCTTTTTGTTGGAGAATTTTATGGTAGGGCTTTTGCGGAAACCTCTTCGGAAATAGGTGATAATGAGCATTTGGATGAGGAGCCATTGAACAAGTCATTTGAGTACTCCTCCGAAATAGAACGATGTCTGTTGGCAAGGGGTCGGTTTGAGGGTTTGGACCGAGATAGCAAAGCAAAGCCGAAGTCCTCTCTCGAGGAGCCTCCAACTTTGGAACTTAAACCCTTGCCTCCTAATTTAAAATACGTATTCTTGCAACCTCCTAATTTCTTAGCGGTTGTTATTTCTTTGCTTTTGACAGCAAAAATGGAGGAAGCGCTAATCGTGGTATTACAAAAACACAAAGGCGCATTTGGGTGGACCATTCACGACATAAAAGGGATAAGCCCCACCATTTGCACACACCGCATCTTTATGGAGGATAAAGTCAAGCCCTCCGTGCAGCCGCAATGACAGCTTAACCCCAATATGAAGGAGGTAGTGAAAGTCGAGGTAATCAAACTCCTCGACGCAGGTATAATCTTCCCTATCTCTGACAGTCCATGGGTTAGCCCGGTCCAATGTGTCCCCAAAAAGGGAGGCACAACGGTGACGGAAAATGATCAAGGGGAGTTAATCCCCACACGAAAAGTAATCAGGTGGCGAGTATGCATTGATTACAGAAAACTGAACGAAGCCACCCGAAAAGATCATTTCCCCTTGCCGTTCATCGACCAAATGTTGGAAAGAATGGCGGGTCATAAATTCTTTTGCACCCTCGATGGCTTATCCGGCTATATGCAAATTCCCGTTGATCCGTCGGATCAAGAGAAAACGACATTCACTTGTCCGTATGGGACATTTGCATATAGGCGGATGCCGTTTGGGCTTTGTAAGGCCCCCACCACTTTTCAGCGATGCATGACGGCTATATTTTCCGAAATGATTGAGGACTTCATGGAAGTCTTCATGGACGATTTTTCTGTTTTTGGGTCGTCCTTTGATATTTGTTTGAGCAATCTTGATAAAGTCCTCCAACGTTGTGAAGACACTAACCCCGCTCTTAGTTGGGAAAGTGTCAATTTATGGTTCAAGATTGTATTGTTTTGGGACACAAAGTGTCCGGGGAGGGGATCGAGGTCGACCCGGCCAAGATCGAGGTAATTGAAAAACTACCTCCACCAATTAACGTAAAAGGAATTCAGAGCTTTTTAGGTCATGCGGGGTTCTATAGACGATTCATCAAAGACTTCTCTAAGATAGCAACCCCCTTGACCCAGCTCCTCATAAAGGATGCAGAATTTAATTTTTCCGACCAATGTTTACTTGCATTTAACACACTTAAGGATAAGTTAATTAATGCACCTATCATGGTGAAACCCGATTGGAGCCTCCCCTTTGAATTGATGTGCGATGCGAGTGATTTGGCTGTCGGTGCATGTTTGGGCCAACGGGTGGATAAACTCTTCCGCCCTATCTATTATGCGAGCAAAACGCTCAATGAGGCCCAACAAAACTATTCCATCACGGAAAAGGAGATGCTTGCCGTTGTTTTTGCTTTCGATAAATTTAGGTCATATCTTGTGTTATCCAAAATTATCGTATACACTGACCACGCAGCTCTCAAGTACTTGATGACTAAGCAGGACGCCAAACCACGCTTGATACGGTGGATCCTACTCCTACAAGTATTCGACATCGAGATCAAAGACAAAAAAGGAGTGGAAAATGTTGTGGCCGACCATCTCTCTCGCTTACAAGGTGAGCAAGGCCAATATCCGGAAGCAATTGAAATTAAGGAGACCTTTCCCGACGAAGCACTCTACGCGGTAACATCTTTACCTTGGTATGCCGATATGGCAAACTTCAAAGCCGGTAATATTCTTCGCCCGCACCTTACATATGAGCAGCATAAGAAATTCTTTCACGATGCTAAGCATTATTTTTGGGAAGAACCCAATCTGTTCAAATCTTGTGCCGATAACATTATTCGTAGGTGTATACCGGAAGAAGAAGTTAATCATGTGCTCCATATGTGTCACACCCAAGAGCCGGGAGGCCATTTTGGCCCTAGTCGAACAATGGCAAAAGTCTTACAATGTGGGTTTTATTGGCCTACTTTATCCAAAGATTCCCACAACTTCGTCAAATCATGTGACGCTTGTCAAAGGAGCGGAAACATTTCCGGAAAACATGAAATGCTCCAACAGGGAATCTTGGTTTGCGAACTCTTTGACGTATGGGGGATAGACTTCATGGGACCTTTCCCTAAGTCGCATGGCAACGCTTACATCCTTGTAGCGGTTGATTATGTCTCCAAATGGGTAGAGGCCGTTGCCTTACCTTCAAACGACTCTAAGGTGGTAGGGAAATTCATAAAGAAGAACATTTTCACTCGGTTCGGGACCCCTCGGACTATCATTAGCGATGGGGGATCCCACTTTTGCAACCGACAATTTAATCAACTCTTACTTAAATATGGGGTTGCACACCGAGTCTCTACACCCTACCACTCGCAAACTAGTGGGCAAGTTGAGGTTTCTAACCGAGAGCTAAAACGCATCTTAGAAAAAACAGTTAACGCCTCTAGGAAAGACTGGAGCTTGAAGCTCGATGATGCTCTCTGGGCTTACCGCACGGTGTTTAAAATGCCCATCGGGATGTCCCCTTATCGTCTAGTTTTTGGAAAGTCATGTCATTTACCCGTAGAACTAGAACATAAAGCCTACTGGGCGCTGAAATTTTTAAATTTTGACATGCAGGCTGCGGGAGAACACCGCCTCCTCTAACTTAATACTCTTGATGAACTCCGCTTGGGGTCATATGAAAATGCCAAACTCTACAAAGAACGTACCAAGCGGTGGCACGACAAGCATATCCAAATTCGGGAGTTCACCAAGGGGGATCAAGTTCTCCTCTACAATTCTCGCCTCCGGTTATTCCCCGAAAAATTGAAAAGTCGGTGGTTGGGACCATACACCGTCGTCAACGTGCACCCCTCCGGAGCAATTGAAATCCAAGGTCGCGACAATGCAATCCTACGAGTCAATGGCCACCGCCTGAAGATATACCGCGGCGGCGATCTTCCACAACAAGGCGAAACCACACTCCTCGCACTACCTTAAGCTTGCACATCACAAAGGAAAGTCGAGCTACTCCGACTCTAAACGTAGCATTGGTTTGACCCTTTCAAACCCCCTGTATATATCTGCTCAATTTTTACTTATTTCCCTTGTTTTGCATCCCAGCCACGGAAAGCCAAATCCCAAATCGGCATAGTACACGGGGCGTCTCCCTACGCACGCCTCGCGTATTTGTATCTCTGATCCAAAATCCTATAGGGGAAATCATTTACGCAGGGCGTAACTCTTCTTACGCCCCGCGTATGAATGCCTTTCTATGATTCCTACAGTTCAGAAACTCGAACACGCGGGGCGTCCCCCAATTACGCCCTGCGTCTTTGAGTCTCTGCCCAAAAACATTACAAAACGTCTTGGTTACGCGGGGCGCCCCTATGGGCACGCCCCGCGTAACCCCTGACCACTAAGGGTCTTCTTTTTCACTTTATTTTTGTTTTTGTTTTTGTTTTCATTTCTTTTTGCGACGCCCTTGGAATAGGCGTCATTTTAAATAACGCGGAGGGACGTGCAACCTCGCACTTAACGTTTGTTTTGCACTACCAAAAACAAAAAAAAAAAAAAAAAAAAAATAAACAACAAAATAATTAAACTAATTTATTGACTCTTCGATCTTATCTTTGATTGCTTTTTATGAAGTCGCACTTAAATTTTCCCGACACGCTATCCCTCCTTCGGAAATTAATTAAAGTTCCGTTATTTGTCATCAAAAATAAAAGTGTTGGAACATAAAGGAATGATTCGATTAAGAAATTTTAGTCTTGGTTTTGAAATTAGGGAATTTGTACAAAGCTTAGGTTAGTACTAAACTAAGGCATTAAGTCTTAACCCAATTGTCATCTCCATAATGAACTTTGAAAAGGCAATAAAAACGGGATAGTTGAGAATTTAGCGAAAACTCGATAGTACACAATTTAAACCCGAATCTTTGTGAGGTATGTTTGAGCCTAAAAGAGTTCGTACGAGAATTCTAATTCTTTCACAATTTTTCGAGAAGCTTTGACTTCACTCGACTCATAGAATTTGCATCCAATACCGGGTTAAGTACACTTATTTTTGGTAAAAAGGCAATAGATGATAAACCGAACCCACTTAGGCTAATTTTTCTTAATTTATTTTTCTCGTTTTCATTAAACATTAGGAAACCCCCTTGAGCCTATTAACCAACCATTTTGTTAAAACCCTTTTTAACATTTAACCTTTTTTCCTCTTGTTTAAATACCAACAAGATCAAATCGCACCAAAATTACCCGAAATAAGCCAAAGGTCTTGACAAGTAAGCACCAAAAAGTCTCGGAATCGTTTTTGTGCCGCTCTCAAAACAAAAAGAAAAAGGAAAAACGCAATAAAGAGCAAAAAGGCATTCTCAAGCTCCACCCGAGCAATTTCGAGTCTATTTTATGAACTCGCCAAGGCCGAAATAAAAATACGGTGCGATCATTAAAACGGTATTTTTGAACTCGAGTTTTCTTGAGCTAACCACTAAAGAAGCCAGCCACATTACAACCCCCCTCCGGGTTCATTTTTAATACTGCCTAACCACATTTTAAGAGGAAAAACCCGGATAAAAATGCAAATTCAACATGATCTCGAGTAGGTGCAAAGAAGAGCGATAAAACACAAACCCACCTAAAATTGAGCGTAAGAGCGAAATCCCTTGGTGAGGTACTATCGGATTCTCAAAAGATAATCAACCCCCGTTGATATTGCCTATTAAATCTTGATCATGGAGGTTTCGAACAAGTTTTTGTACTCAATTGTCGGCGTAGGTACTTACCGAAACCTTTGTACAAAACCATAACTTTAAAATCACGCACTTGGCAAAACCAACCTTCGGTTTGTTTCTTAATTTTCTCAATCCCTTGTCTTTCGATTTCTTTTACTTGAGGACAAGTAAAACTTTAAAGTCCGAGGAGGTTTGATAGGGGTATTTTACCCCTATCTTTTAGCGTGATTTACGGGATGATTTTGGATAAAATAAATAAGTTTAATTGTAAAAATAAAGTATTTTGAATAAATAAAGAAATAAAAATAAATCTCGTACTTTTAGTTTAATTCCCTCGTTTTTTATTAGTTTAGGAAATAAAACGTCAAGCTAACTCGGCTCTCAAGTGTTGTATTTCAGGTGCAAGAAAGGAGAAAAAACCCACCTCATACGCGGGGCGTAGAAACCCTTACGCGGGGCGTGAAACATGATGCCAGAAATAATTGCCTTATCCGCAGGCACCATGTGGAATTGACTCAGCATACGCGGGGCGTATGCCATTTTACGCGGGGCGTATGACACATGTCGGCAATAATTGGCCTAATCCTGAAAGTCAGACTGCATTGTCTCCCAGAGTCAACTATCCATACGCGGGGCGTATCATTATATACGCGGGGCGTATAAGGCAGTTCTTCAATGTAAAAAGATCAGAGAAACATTTACGCGGGGCGTACTTCATCTACGCACGGCGTAAAATACTCCAATTCTAGCAATAAACTTCAGAGATTCAAACACACGGGGCGTACTTCAGCTACGCAGGGCGTGTTTGAGACAATTAGACACAGAATTGGTCCACATGCAGGAGATTTCTGACGGAATGGGCACTTACGCGGGGCGTAAACCACCTTACGCGGGGCGTATCATGGGTTTTCTGCACCAAATAATGTTGCTCCATGCTTGTGCTTTGTGAAATTACCAACTTGCCCTTGCTTGATGTCTATAAATAGATAGCTTTTGAACTTTATTAGAGACCAATTACATACTAGAGAGCTATACTATACTCTTTTCTTTCCTTGTAAATTAGATTCAGATTTTGTAGTTAAACTCTCCCCCTCGAGAGCTTGTTCGGTTGTTCCGCGTTCCATCGAAGTTCCACTCCATCATTTATCACCAAGCTCGAGAGTTCCACCTCCACGACCTAGGAGACGGCTTTGAGTCCGGTTAGCTAGTTCCAAGGGCGGATTCTCCCTTTTTACTTGCTAATTAGCTTGTACTCTTCCTATGTACTAGGCTTGGTTGTATTTCATCTATACACTTTCCATATTTATAATTTATGATTCATAATCTCTATTTCCCTTTACGTGTTAATGTTTATTACTTGTTTTGATATTGATAATTGACTATTGTGTAGGAGCACGCGATTACCGCCGCCATCCGGGCTATCTTTAGGGAATTATATAGGTGTTGCCCTACCGGAAGTGACAAACCGGAAACCGTAGGAATTGACAAGCCACGGAACTTACGGGCCCTAATTTCTAGTTCCCCCACATTAGACACGCCTTGACTAGGAATCACGTAGTCTAAGTACTTCACGGGTCGGTCTTACTACATTTGGTCGTCTTTGCAAGAGTAAACCAGTATCCGTATACATTCAAAGTCGTTATTTATCGTGGTTATAACTTATCATTCACGCCCCACTTCATAGAGTTTTAGCTACACAAATCTGTGTCGCCAATAGTTAGGAATAGTGTGTAGTTGTGTCGTACTTTATCCCAAAGTATTCACCGCTTAAATAACATACGAAACCGAGTCGTCTAATACTTGTAATTATAAATCCCGTGGATTCGATGCCCGGTCTTAACCGGATTATTACTTGATACGACGGGGTACACTTGCCCCTAAGTAGTGTCGTCTAGTGAATTTAGAGCAATTAGAAAGACCACATCCATAGTCCCATAGCACACTCATATCACACTACATCCATTACAACACCGCTAGACGAATCACGCATCACGCCCCTCGGCTAGTTACGTCTGCTTGATAATTTTCTCTTACTTTTGATCGGCTTGACTTTGCCCCTGAGCCTTTTCAGCATTGCCTTTTTTTCCTTTTTTTTTCTTTGAGTCGTCATAGATCTGAACCTTTTCATTGATCCTGGAACAGGGTCCTTTATCGTTGATAGGTTAGTTGCCCCCGTCTTGTTCTGAATGGTGCACTCATGCACTGGTGTCCCCTTTGGGGGGAGGAATTTTTGTCTATGCCTTAGCATGGTTCTGAGGGCTTCTTGCTTGCTCCATCTTTTCTTTTCTTTTTCTCTCTTTTGGACTTTGTTGATTGTCGCTCAGTCTTCTTTTTGGCAAAAGCCGGTGAGAACCCTTCGTTTGATGGGTCTACACCCGACTTATCATCGTAGAGTCAGGGAATCGCTTCTCATGATTTATTTTGTTTTTTTTCTTTTTTTTCTCTCTCTTAATTTTCTCTCTTCAGTGGTTAAGTACTGAGCAATAATTATATTCTAGAGCTTACGTCCGTGCCATGATAGAAGTGGGAATATCTCAATTGAGTAGATATCAAATGTAAGTACGTATGTTTAGGATAAATATGCGGAAACGAAATTTCATTGAATTCAAAAGGGGGTTAACAACATCTTGTGGAATAGAAGATAAAATAAAAGCAAGGATAAAGACTACAAGTGCAATCCTCTCTCTCAGGCTACTTCAAGAAGCTTCAGATTCTCCCACTTCATAAGTGTCCTCAATCTCGAGAACTTCTTCTTTAGCTTATCCTGATCCATTGTAGACTTCACCATTCAAGGAACCAGTCGAAGGTTTCATCTGCTGAGAAGGATCTGGATTACTTATCTTTCCAGCTTCGATGAGATCTTGGATTTCATGCTTCAACCTCATGCAAGTACTTGTTTCGTGACCATATTTCTGGTGGAAGTGGCAGTAGCCCCTGCGTTTGACTAACTCAGTGGTTGGACCTCCTGTGGCTGGCAGAGGATGAGTGAAAGTGGAGAATTCCCCTCCCTCCCTTCTATACTGAGTGGGCAATGGAGGGCGAACAACCCTGGTAATCTCATGTCCCCGATGGTGTGGAGGCAGTTGTGTTCGTGAAACATGGTATGGGGCTACCCCTAGTGGAGTGAATGTTTGTGGGGTAGATGGTGATGCAAACTGGAACATAGGTTTCTCTACAGCAGCTTTCGAGATTTCCGCAACCAGTGACTCACTCAGGACCTCCCGAACCAACCTTTTCAGCTCTATCTTGAATTCACCTAAAGCAAGGATATTGGGAAGAACTCGTTCGATTTCTAAAAAGAACAACCTAAGCGAATATGTATGAGGTGTAGGTGAGGGATTGTCCTCATCTGTTGCAATGACGCCCTTTGAAGATACGGGGCGCTACACGGGCTGATGTGACGCTCACGGTATGTCCGCAACTTAAACAGACCATGATGGAGACGTGCGGGGTATGTGTCCATAGTTTACCTGGTAACGATACTGATAGCTGGGAACCGCCTTTCTGGGAAACACAAGCTTCCTGAAACAGGCCGACATAGAGGGCGTGTCCTAAACTAGAAGCAAGCGGGATGTGACCAACACACATGGTGTGTGGGTCAATGGTTAGTTTAAACCCAAGATACAAATACGTAGATGTACCAACGGAACCTTGGCGTGCCATGCAGAAAGTGGTAACACACGGGGTGTGCCTCAAATAGGTTAAGGCATACGTGATGTGCGCCAATTGTCAGCTTCTCTCGGAAAGCAACTATTACCACGATGGGTATTATTTGACGGGATAACGAACACGGAATTCCCGATACTCGAGGTCCGAATAGGATGCATACGTCAACGTACAAGGTATGTGCCAATTATTAACTCCTACTTGGCTCACTAGTATCTTAACAGAGTGGTTTGAAACGTGGTGCGTTTAGGAACTACGATGACGTATATGGTATGCCTTAGAGGTAGCCAAAAGGCATGATGGGAGTCCCAACTTGATGTGCCCCCACGATTGACCTATGCGAGCGATACGATGGCTTGATTTTGGGCTTTCGACTGTCGCGGGGGAAACCCGACATACTAGGTATGAGACACGAATAGGGTACACATACGACACACGTATTATCTGACCAACTTTGGACGGAGAGGACTCAAGAGGTACCTCCTAACAACATTGGAGGCATCAGCTAGACACAATACCGACACGCAGGGTGCAGTCTAAGGATAAACACAAGCTAGAGACACCAATATCTCGATGGATTTGCGGACATCGGTGCGTCGGGTAGAATGAGAGGTGTCCTAATCCGATCGAGGTACCAACGAGATGGAAATGACGACTTACCTGGTATGTATCAAAGGTCAATTTGTTTCATAGCACAAACCCCACGATGATATGTTTTATGAGAATCCCTAAAGGTCTTACGTGGATACTTATGACATGTTTGGTCCATCACCGATGTTTGAGATACCAGCAACGACACACAGTGTAGACATCGATAGTTCGACTGGAACCTATCACTATGAACCATTCGAGGAGCAACGAAGGTGCAAACCAAGACCTTCGAGGTAAGTGCCAAGTGTTGGACTTAGACGCGGTACGAACAACTCGATACTACTGACACGAGCGAGACCCCAAATAGCGACACATAGGGCATATGTCTCAGACTCGTGAATAAGGCAATTCAGAGTTTGGGGGCGCATGGAAAACGGTACCAATGATGTAGGGGGAGCGTGTCGAGGATTTGACAATATAAACGAACCGCTGTTTGAGGGTACTCAAGACATGAGTGACGATTTACGGGGCGTACGTCAAAAGTTTGACAGGAGCCTCACGATATGAACGACTCAGTGTGTCAAGGTGTGAGCGGGATGCTCGAGACGGCCCATAGGGTACATGCCTAATGGTGTGACTTGGACTCGATGACATGAATCACTCTATTTAACAGGTACGTGCCAAAAGTTCGACTCAAACTTGACGATACAAATGGCTCGACATTGGAGATGTAAGCGAGATGCGTGTGATGACATATATGATACTTGCCCCAGATTCGACTTGAACTTGATGATATGAATAACTCGACATTTGACATGCGAATGGGACATACCAAACCGCGTATGGGGGTATGTGCCCCAAGCTTAACCCTGACTAGATGGTATAAACGACTCAGCCTTTGATATGTGAGTAAGGTGCGAGGGATGACATACGGTACGCGCGTCAAAGGTCGGTCCAGAATTGGATAGCCTAATGACATAGTTGTGGACTACAAATATTGCCGATGACGAGGCGACATGCGGGGCACATTTTGGCAAGGCCCAAAGTATGGCTAAAGCGCAAGCGGTGACATAAGGGATATGCACCGACAGCTGATACATGGTCGAAGCCCCAACGTTACATGTTTGGAATACTGACGTGTTACGATATACGGTGACACACCTGGTATGTCTCATATTTATTTGGCTGTTTTGAAGATGCGACGGGGTATCTCAAGAAGACCAAGGATGCGCGGGTTACCCTAGTACAATGACATGTCGATATACAAGGTACGACCGAGGGTACCAATGGGGTGTGACGATGACCTACTAGCCAAGAGGTTAGTACAATGACGCATAGATTCATTAGATGTGACGAGGCGACATATATGGCGCCAGTTAAAGTGCGGATGTGACGCGATGACGTCGTGTGAAGCGTGCGTCAGAGGGTCAATGTGAACCTGGAGTCCGGATAGTGGGACGATGTAAATACGATGGGGCACTATGACGAACCACGTGGTGCACCTAAAGGTACAAATGGGAAGTGTGGACAACACACAAGTCAGGGGTTCGTTTCGAAGCTCAGGGTATTGCCCATAATTCTGAAATACGGAGGTGCTACATATGGACTACATCCCCAGATGCGAATGACGACAGGTAAGCGAGATTCGTGGGAAACAGTTAACTTGGCCCTAAGGTACCGATCGTATAACAACGTAACTTTGGAGTATAGGCGTATGGTACGCCGACATGCGTGGCATGTCTTAGCGTATGAAGGTCATGATGACAACTTACGAGATGAGAGGTACGGATAATATAACAACGTAATTTGGAATTACATGGGCATGGCAACATATGTGGGTATGTTTTGAGATACAAAAGGGAGGTGACGACGACCCGGGAGATTATGGTTCCATTCGAGTCCAAGGTATCGATCGTAATCTTGAGATGTGTTGACTAAGGCGTGGCGACCTACATGGTATGTCTTGAGGCATAAGTAGGATGTGTATGAGACATGTGACGAACGGTTAATTCGAATCTCGGGGGAACTGATGCCGTGACAATGTTTCTTGTTTTTTTTGAACTATCGATATGTTATCAGTGACGTGGCGACACACATAGTATGTCTCGAGTCGACCATGCGGAAAGTGAACGGAATTTTCCCCACGATGCGAATGTTATAACAAACGAGGTATGACCATCAAGCAGTTTGGATCTGGCAAGGACGCATATCTAACGAACCATATTCCTAACCATGATAGAGGGAGGCGGAGTACGTCGTGACACATGGGACATGTTTCCGGATAACTCAAACACGGTGGTAAAGACGTATGTGATATGCCACGATGCACAGGGTATACCCCCTAATGGTATAAACAGGACGATAAAGATGTGCGCGGCGTATCCCACACAAAGTATAACACGACAAAGACGTAGGGAATACCTCAAGGTCTAAAGGTGCTCCTCCGGACTAATATATGAGACACATCACAACATGCAGGGTAGACCTTTTGACGGGCATGCGAGACATGGTAAAGACGCGAGATACATTGTGATATATGGGGTATGTCTTCTGTCAGGCACCTAGCAAGGCGAGAACTCAAATCATGATATACGGGGTATGGCTCTAGACTAGTGTATCTGATATGGAAGACGCATATGCGACCTATCGCGATGTACAACCTTGACAATACCCAGACGTACGCGATGCACGGCGGCACATCGAGTACACGTCTTGACTGGTCTATAGCTGACGTGATGGAGACGCATGGGACACTTCACGATATAGAAGATGGGACGAGGTAAGGACGTATGGGATGCGTCACGGTCCAAATGGTATGCCTTTCATCTAACGTATATAACATGGTGAACAATCACCTGATATGCCATGACATACGGGGCATGCAACTCATGCCCCTCGCTTGGCGCAAGGAACGAGGCGAAGATGTACAGGATGCGTTATGACACACATAGTACACCTTCTGACCGGTGTGTAATGACATGGTAGAGACACAAGGAATCGGTCATAATATACGAGGCACAACAGGGAAAAGACATATGGGATACGTCACGACATAATAGGTACGCCTCTTGATCGGTGTCTAAATGATTAATGGAAGATGCATGGGGTGCGTTACGTCTCATGGAGTATAACAAAGTAAAGATGCAAGGAATACATCACCACATGACCGGTGGGACTCATGACGGGTGGACCCGTGATGACATGACGCATCAAGGATATAGCAGATACGTCACCAGAGAACGGTACGCCTCTTGACAGGGTAAGGACATATTGGAGGTGCTGCAATATACAGGGTATGCCAAAACAAAGGCGTAGGTGATACGCCATGACATAAGGGTTGTACTTTCTGACTAGCGCCTATGATACTAGGGAAATTACGAGGTACGCTACCATACACACAGTATGCTAAGGCAAAGACGCATAGGATACGTCACGACATAATGGACATGCCTCCTTGCTAGCATATACACAACACTATGAAGACGCACGAGATGTGCCAAGGACGCATAGGATGCGTCCCAACACACAGGCATGATAAGGCAAAGACGTATGGGATATGTCACGACATAATTGGTATGCCTCCCGATGAACATGCGACGCTGGGGTCGAGTCTTTCTCACCTTCCTAACAACCACGTCCTAAGTCTACAAAACCTAGAATGGCTATACGCAGTTCGGTTAGCATGCGACCCTCTATATGGTATGACTGCAATGATTTGGTAAGCATAGGATGCCTTATGACTTAAATCTGACTCGACTGATGTACAAACAGATAGAAATCCATACGAACAAACTAGTTAGCGAAAATCGTACATAACGCGTAATTAGATTGCAATAAGAAAACGTTAGATAATAATCACAATCATCACATCATCTCTCTTCCATCCTTATTCCTCCACACACTCGCTGGTCCAAGTCTCTTTCCTAGGATTTTGGTATGGGGCTCACATTGCGATCCAGGGGACGCGTGATGTCGTCGATTATTACGGAAAATTAAATCATTCATCATACAATACAGTTCGTTTTGACGCATCAACGTTTAGTGACTAAGATATCGACCAAGTTAGATTGTTCTTTTGGAATAACTCGTCGTTTGTCCTTTCGCGAGACGCATTAGTTCGGGTTTTGACTCCCTTCGAGCGTATCTCGGATTTTAGACGTGGTACGAGTTATTATTTCAATTCAATCGTTCGTTATCGATAATGACTCGTTCCCTTTTATTTGTGTGGGTTCGTGTCTCGATTTTTGGATTACAACGGGATCTTTCGGATCTATCGAGAGACGCAACCACGTGTTCGTTTAGTGATAATATCACTTTCGGATTTTATCTTTAGGGAACGAACTCATCGCGTAACGTGTTTGTTTTTTTAGCGTCAAGAATCTTGCTTGCTCGTTTTGGCTACGTGAAAAGACGACGAGTCTTATTCGAGCGTACGGTAATCTTTCAGCTAGCAACAATTTTTATTTCCTCCAATTTACGGGATATACCATCCTAGCGTGGTTATAGAAAATCAACGTTTCGTTGAATCGCATGCTTATTCGAAGCAGGGATATTACCGTTCTTTTTCATTTAGGCACGAGTTAAGCAAACGCGCATGTCGGGCCATATTTCTTGTAGTTTTGGTAACGGTCGAAATGATCGAGTCATTAGTCAAACCCACAGTCTCGTCCATATGGCGCAATTATGTGGTTTAGCTTAATTCGGCTTTGTGATTTTAAACGGTGTATACACTCGTTCGAGGCATGTATTCAACGACATTGGTTCGTTTTCTTTAACTACTCTCGGGATTGACATATATCGTAGATATAGAATGATTTTGGTCTTTTTTCTTTTATTTTCTTAGTCACTTTTGCGGATACATCCATTTCTCTTAAGAACAACATAAGGCGTAACGTAAGAGTTCGTTTTTTATTCGGAAGGGACGGGCCATGTTTATGAAACTCTATAAGTTACAACGAGGTTGTTCAAAACAGAAATGTTCTTCGTTTTCGTTTCGTCATGATTTCGCTTTATCCTAACGTATTTAAAGAATGTGAATAACAGTTATCGTTAATATAGTCTTTTGAATCGAGATATAACTATCCTTAACATCAAACCGATTTGTACTAATACGTGCTTACGTCACAACGTATTTCCTGAACATGTGCCTTCTTCGGGACACAGAAAGGGACCAGGCGGGTCGCACAAGTTCATTCATACGAGATGACTAAGTCGTCTTTAGTTCGAATTGTTTCGATGTAGTTTGTATATCGGTTTAAGAGTATATATTAACGTATCGTTTCATTTTCTTTACATATTTTGGATTTGGACACGTATCATGGCAATTTGAAAACACAAACTGATTCATTCATCACATCAAAAATGGTAACGGGTAATCCTATGGCAACTTCTAAGGCTACTATATGCTGACACGGCTGATCGCGGGACCTCACAGGACCGCACAAATTCGCCCTTAACGAATGGATGGGGACCCTTTGGCGCCTTACTGTAAGGGGGAACTTACACTAGCCTCTTTCGAGCGACGAATGGACTCTCGCTAGAGGTTTCGCGGAAATTACCCAAAAGGTTTGCAATAATGCTTATGAATGCATACGAAAAGAAATAATACGATCCGTCCCCGTTAAGGGCTTAATACACGCCTTCCGGAATCAAAATTCTCGCTTCCCCAGCGGAGTCGCCACTTGTTAGACGAGGTGCCGCTGCCTAATCTCTCGGGCGGACCGGGGGGTGGACACCTCATGGCGACGTAAGCGGTGATTGGCACCGAAAGCAACCAATCGTGGAATCAAGCTGCTCGGCAGGACCGGAGCTCGGAGTTTGGAAGAGTCGCCATCCACGAATGGGGAAATGAACACCGATCCCTTGCGGGAGACCAGTGAGGGTTCGAGAAACTTAGGTACGAGCCAGGAAGGCTAGCTCCTTTCCGGAGAAAGGCTACTAGGCACCCCAACATCGTCCGGTTATGAACCACCGGCCTCCTACTCAGCGTGTTAGGCGATAACGGACTAATCGCATATTTCTTTAAGTTTAAAATTCATTTGAAACCTTTTCTTTCTCGCTTTGAAAAACCGTTTTGGAGCATATATTATTGAAAGCCATTTTGGTAAAGAATCACCTATTTACATTGATTCAAAATACATAAGAGAGAGATGGGGAGAAGAGAGAATTGATTTATTCACAGTGTTTTGTGCTTTTAATTTACATGTTAACTCTAAACTAAGCTCACTTCCCGAAAACTAGTTTATTTACATGGTTCGTACCTTAATCGCCGTTGGAACGATTTAGGTACGTTTCAAAACCCCGTTAATGACGTTCACTCGAATCGTCGTTGGAACGACTCGAGTGTTTGAAAATGCTGAGCAAACATTTTTAATCTAAAAGCGTGATTAAGCATACACGTCCATTTATTTTCGTACAAAAATCATTTAGTTAGGAAAACGATTCAAAACTCAATTAATTACCATTAAAAGCGATTTTAATTACAAGGTTCGCTTAATCCGTCGTTGGAACGAATTAAGGTTTTAAAACGTGATATTTTGGAAACGGTTTAAAGTGATAAGAAAACTTTTTGTTTACACCTTAAGAATACCTAAAAAAAGCTTTAATTTAAACCAACCAATTAAACTCTCTTTTTGTGATTTATTTTCCCTTTTTTCACTCAATTACCTTACTTGAATACAATAACAACAAATGATAAATTGAATCTCAAATTCACCCCATCAAAACATTTTCCCAAATAATATATATATAAAAAATTTGAAAGGAAAAGAAGAAAAGTATATATATACATATTTTTGATAGAAATGATACTATACATATATATTTAAAAGATGAACAATAAAGACTTTGATTAATAGATAAAAACGATAATAATATCCGCAAATAATGAGAAATTAGCTTTTGACCCCAAAATTACAAGGATAAATGTGTATGGAAAATAATCCTTAATAACCCCAAAATGCCCAAATATGTCTAGTTTAAATGAATAAAAAGGAAAGATCTATATATATACATATACTTTTATTAAATCAAATTAATGAAAAATAATATATAAACGCATTAAATAACTATATGTACAAAGTATTTAAAAATAGCTTGAAAGTATATATTACATAAATAACATATATATATAAAGGACCAAAAGCCTAAAAGTTGAGAAAGAGGGACCAAAACAGCATTTTTTACATTTCAGCAGCTTTACCGACGGAAAATCCATCGGTAAATAGCCTTTAGCGACAGAAAATGGAAAATTACAGAACTGCTCCAACTATTTCCAGATTTATTCAAAAGCTTTAAATTAGATCTATTCTATCGTTTTGGACCTCCGAGCTACCCAAATTGGATCATAGCCTATAACGGAGATTCCTAAAACGACGTTTTTATTTTAAAATGTTATTTTTTAAAACTTATAATTACAACGTTTTTAATACCCGAACTACCTTTGAATCGGATCACGGTTCGTATTGGGATATCAAAACGAGGTTTTTTATTTCAAAACGAAACCGAACCTTTATTTAACACGAGATGAAAATAAATAAATACGGGAATTTAAATAAGACGTGATAAATAAATAAGTAAACTAAATAAATAAAACTTTAGAATAAATAAATAAAATAAATAAAACGAGTCTAGTCCTCGGATAATACCTCAAGATCGGTATCTGACAGTCGAAGTCGGTTGATTCCACGAGTTGTGATTTTCCGGTTTTTTTTTTGTGTTTTTTCGTCTTTTTTAGTAAAAATTTAACTTTTGGGAAATTCGGACTTTTTGAGAAAAAAAATATTCTTTTAAAAAAAATTCACTTTCTCTCTCTAAAAATGTCTAGAGTGAGAAACTCTCCAAAAAATCCTCCCTCCTCCCTTTTGTGCATGGGGATCCGTGCCTTATATAGGCACGGATCCCAGAAGTTTTGGGCGATGCCCAACCAAAATTGGGTGTCGCCCAAAACAGGTTGGGCGGACGCCCAACTTATGTTGGGCGAACGCCCAACGTTTGTTGGGCGAACGCCCAACATCTGTTGGGCGCGCGCCCAACAAGCGTTAGGCATCCGCCCAACAGGCGTTGGGCAATCGCCCAACATAGGTTGGGCGTTCGCCCAACAGGCATTGGGCGTCCGCCCCAACAAACGTCGGGCGCTTGCCCCTCCTATGTCGGGCGCCCGCCCTACCTACGTCGGGCGCCTCCCTCCACGTCGTTGGGCGCTGGCCCAACGGTCGTCGAGCGTGCGCGCCCAGCGGACGTCAGGCATGCGCTCCATGCTGTCGGCCGCGCGTCCAACTATCATTGGACGTGCGTCGACTGCCGCTAGGCGCCCGCACCACGTCGCTGGACGCTCGCGAGTCGTCCATTTGACGACCGCCACTCCTTCTAGCCTCTTTTTTATTGTATATATTTTTTTGAAGGAAATTAAGCTAATGTATAGCAGCGAAAATATAAAAATTTTAGCCTACTTTCTTTTAACCATAGGATCCGTTAATCGTTATTTCATATAAAGAGGGATAATAACGAATACCTTTTCAAGAACAATCTACCGTTGTTAAAGAAGCGCCCACAATTCTTCTCCGAGTTCCCAAGCACGAAGTATAACACGGTGAGGTTAAGTTAGAATCAACCCTTATGAGATGCAACCAAAATAGATTGCCTCTAATTAACCAACACAAGATCAAAGAGAAAAGGAGATGAATGAAATTAATCAATCGATGGAAGCCGTATTAATTCTCATCCACGAACTAGGGGAGTCGAATTCTTTTTCTCTCTCTAGATGTAGGTTTCGAAAATCACATAGAGGGGAGGGTTAGGGCTTAGTCGAAATTCATGTAGTAGGGGGGTATATATAATAACTTGAATCTAAACCCTAGTTAGATAGGAATATGTTACTTAATAGGAATTCAATTCGGAATAGGATTCCCAATTATTATCTTATAATATATCTAATATATCTAGGATAATAATAAATAACCTAATTGGATAATAATATGAGTATATTAATCTAATTAAAACTCCTAACTTAATTATCTCTTAATTAATTTAATTCACAAACCTAATCAAATTAGGATTAATGGAATTAAAATAATTCCTAACTTATTATATATAAATTTCGGCCTCCCCTAATTAAATGGGCCTTACTGGGCTCATTTGGGCTTCCATCTATTAATGACATCCATCTGTCTTTTTGGTTCCAAGTCTTATGTGTGATCCATTAGGTTCTTACTACTTCTGGCCGTATGCAACTTATTAAATTAATTTCTTCAAGAATTATATTTAATATTTTGCATAACGGAATGATGTACTGAGTATGTTATTGGCAAGTCTGTAATCATTCCCCCAGAGTCCGCTAATAAGACAGGTTGATTCTGTCGCTAACCCTTCCGTATTAGTTACGGTATAATACGATCCTTTATCAACTACATCCTTGAACTGAATCTCATGACTATGGGTGATGTCAAGTCACATATAGCGAGACGTTCGTTTTACTTGTATAGGCCGAGTCAACTCAAAAAGATAGGTTAAGTGAAACCTGTATTTCTTATTCTTAAGCTATCACCTTGGAAGGATTTAGAGTCGAGTCTTCCACAAGCGATCCTTGGATGTATCTCCCATTAATCGGGAGTGATAAATGCTCAATCCAATGTATAACTACCCTGACATTACCTCCTGTGACACCCAACCTTTGTAGTTCACACCCCAGAGTCATCTCTGTTAAGGATCGTGGGACCGCAGGATCAAAGTCTCACATTCAGTAATTCAGGATGACTAATTAACATTCCTTTGAGTCTGAGGATTAGTTATACCTATTAATACCAATGAGATGAACAGTTGACAAGGATGAATCTACCCATCATGTTATCTCAAATCGGATCCCCAATCCTAATGAACAACGTTTCATCGGATCTATGTAACTGTCCAGATATCTATATATATGAAGCTTGTGAGATCAGCTTTCTGTCGGACAGAAGACATTGTTACATACAAGTCTCAACAGTGATATATCAATCCTAAACATATCACTTGACTTGGGGTAGTTTTAAGTTTATTAGTTTATTATAAAGTTTTGTCTCACTTCATGCTTGTATGAACACTTTATAATCACTTTAAACAAACTTACGGATTTCCTTTTATTAGACTTTATTTAGTGCTTAAAAGGGGATTGCCTTTATATAGTTATAAAACATACATCTTATTAAAACAAATGATATAAAGAACAATTCATTTACATTAAGTTTGTATCCTGCAACAATTGTCTATAGGACACTAAACCCCAACATTTTTGCCTTTAAAACTCCGGGAACCAACCGCTTCAACAGTCTTGTTACAGGTTTTCGTCACAGGTCCTCCGACTCGGTGTCTACAACAGTGTAATGGGATTCACAATGTCAGGCACCACACCAAGTTCTGTAATGAACTTTCTTATCCAAACCGCTTCCTTTGCTGCTTCTGCAGCGGCGATATACTCTGACTCGGTCATAGAGAAAGCCACGCTTCCCTGCTTGGAACTCTTCCAACTGACCGCGCCTGATATTTCCATATTTCATAGGTGTTTATTTACATTTCAGTCACTATTCTTAGCTATTTTCATCTGTGTTTGTTTATTGTTTTCGTGTTTTAGGTTAGTTTTGTGTTTCCTTTACCTTATGGCATGATTAGTGTTTTTCAGGAACCTTCTGGACCTCCTCGGAACTCTAGGAAGCAATCAGGCACCAACCGAGAGAACAAGGAGCTGATGCGGACCCGACCACATGTTGTCTCGCCGAGACAATTACTGTCTCGCCGAGACAACCACTGTCTCGCCGAGAAAAAACGCGAATCAGCAGAACAAATTCGGCCCTTTCCGCTGAGTTGGCCCTATGAAGACCTGGAAATATCTATTTTATTCCTGTAATTTCCCTTTTTGCCCTTTTAACTCTTGTGTGACTATAAAAGGGAATTAGGTTTTATTTCAAGAGGATCTTCTTTTTTGCTGAAGCAATTGAGCAGCCATTTTTGTATCAGAACCTAATTTTAGACGCGAGGCTTTTGCTCAATCTTTGCATCTTGGGATTTTCAATTACTCTCATTCCATTTTTCTGGTGACTTTCATGTTGGGGTTTTGTGTCCTATAGTCAATTGTTGCAGGATACAAACTTATTGTAAATGAATTGTTCTTTATATCATTTGTTTTAATGAGATATATGTTTTATAACTATATAAAGGCAATCCCCTTTAAGCACTAAATAAAGTCTAATAAAAGGAAATCCGTAAGTTTGTTTAAAGTGATTATAAAGTGTTCATACAAGCATGAAGTGAGACAAAACTTTATAATAAACTAATAAACTTAAAACCACCCCAAGTCAAGTGATATATTTAGGATTGATATATCACAGTTGAGACTTGTATGTAACAATGTCTTCTGTTCGACATAAAGCTGATCTCACAAGCTTCACATATATAGATATCTGGACAGTTACATAGATCCGGTGAAACGTTGTTCATTAGGATTGGGGATCCGACTTGAGATAACAGGATGGGTAGATTCATCCTTGTCAACTGTTCATCTCATTGGTATTAATAGGTATAACTAATCCTCAGACTCAAAGGAATGTTAATTGGTCATCCTGAATTACTGAATGTGAGACTTTGATCCTGTGGTCCCACGATCCTTAACAGAGATGACTCTGGGGTGTGAACTGCAAAGGTTGGGTGTCACAGGAAGTAATTTCAGGGTAGTTATACATTGGATTGAGCATTTATCACTCCCGATTAATGGGAGATACATCCAAGGATCGCTTGTGGAAGACTCGACTCTAAACCCTTGCAAGGTGATAGCTTAAGAATAGAAATTCGGATTTCACTTAACCTATCTTTTTGAGTTGACTCGGCCAATAACAAGTAAAACGAACGTCTCGCTATATGTGACTTGACATTACCCATAGTCATAAGATTCAGTTCAATGATGTAGTTGATAAAGGATCGTATTATACCGTAACTAATACGGAAGGGTTAACGACAGAATCAACCTGTCTTCTTAACGGACTCTAGGGGAATGATTACGGACTTGCCAATAACATACTCTGTACATCATTCCGTTATGCAATGGATTAAATATAATTCTTGAAGAAATTAATTTAATAGGTTGCATACGGTCAGAAGTAGTAAGGACCTAATGGATCACACATAAGACTTGGAACCAAAAGAGAGATGGATATGATTAATAGATGGAAGCCCAATTAAGCCCAGTAAGGCCCAAATACTAGGAGTGGGGCCGAAATTTATATATGTTAGTAAGGAATTAATTTTATTCCATTAATCCTAATTAGATTAGGATTATGAATTAAATTAATTAAGAGATAATTAAGTTAGGAGTTTTAATTAGATTAATATACTCCTATTATTATCCAATTATGTTATTTATTATTATCCTAAATGTATTTGATATATTATAAGATAATAATTAGGAATCCTATTCCGAATGGAATTCCTATTAAGTAACCTATTCCTATCTAACTAGGGTTTAGATACAAGCTAATATATATACCCCTTCCCTTAATGAATTTCGACGAAGCCTATATCCCTCCCCACTTGTGATTTTCGAAATTGCTTAAGAGAGAGAGAAAAGAATTCTATTCCCAAGTTCGTGAACAAGAATTCATACGGCATTCCATCGATTGATTAATCTTATTCATCCCTCTTTCTCTTTGATCTTGTGTTGGTTTATTAGAGGAAATCTATTTTGGTTGCATCTCATAAGGGTTGATTCTAACTTAATCTCACCGTGTTCACGAAAGAAGGAAAAACAATCAAAAGGGAGAAATTCGTTTTTCTTCGCCTACATCAGGTCAGTTCACTATTTCGAGGATTCCCGAAGATTGAACCGTCGGATCGTCGCGAATTTTGGACAGTAGCTTCTAGACATATTCTTCCACGTATCCACCGAAGGGATTGTCGTTCGGAGGTCTGGAAGGTCTGTTTCGGATAGGGGCAGATTGGTAAACAGTTTACATCTCATTTGAAGTTGTGGGCACTTCGTTTGCAACGGTAGATTGATCATCGAAAGGTATTTCTTCTTATCCCTCTTTATATGAAATAACGATTAACGGATCCTATGGTTAAAAGGAAGTAGGCTAAATTTTTTATATTTCCGCTGCTATACCTTAGCCTTAATTTCCTTCAGTGGTATCAGAGCCATCGTTAAATCCGTTATTTCATATATGAAAATATAGAAGTTTTCAATAGGATTGAATAAATATTTATGGTTAGGATTAATTGACAAAAAGTATTGATTGATTAATTCTAAAGATAAATAAAGTTTTGATTAATTGTTAATTAAAACTGATTATGCTTATGTTCCTAATTATTTCGGTTGATAATCATTATAACAAAATCTATTAGTTTTATAGTTAGGTTGATAAAATTAGTTTTATTAATTCTAAATGATAAAACGGAAATCTATTGTAGATTATCCTATTTCTGAAAACCGTTTTAAAATTGTTTTAGAATGTTTTCAGAAATTAATAGTTTTCTGTTTTGATTATCGAATGAATAATTCGTTTAAATGTTTGTTTTTACCAATATGTAAATCAAAGTGTTAAATGAATTAAAATCAAAATAAATGGGACGAGCATAATCAACGTTTTATATGGTTATATTAATCTAAGGATTAATATAAAGATACAAAACGATTAGAAGTAAAATTGGATGAAAGTTAATTTGACGAGTTAATGTGATTAACCTAAATATTACATAAGCCGGTTATGTAATCAACCAATTAAATTTATTTAATTGAGTCTATGCATGTTTGGAGTTATGGACATATTTGGACCCTCTTTTAGTCTTTTGGTATTTTTGAAATAGGGCATGCGCGTCCTGCCTTTCTACTATCTATTGTAATTTCTCATCTCATCTGATTCCCTTCAATTCAATTGAAGTTTTCTTATAGTAGTATAGAAATTAATATGTAATTTCAAGGCGCCAAGGAGAAGACGGAGGACCTAAAGAGAAATATGTAATAGTTAATATTTCCTTAGGTTTGGCCTTTTATTCCGTCTCTGGCTCGACGGAATAATTTAGATGATATGTCCATAACGCCAATGTATGTGAATGTATGTATGTCTGATGTATGCTAAAGCAAATCAAGACTAAGTTAGATTATGAGACTTAAATAAAATCCCTCATTAAAAGTTAAGTAAATAAGTAAGTTATTAAAATCGGTTGCCCCTCCCTAATATTATAATTCAGCCGGCAGTACTGGGGGCCTTTGGGTTGTTGAGCAAACTCAAGCTCGGGGTCTTATGGTAACACCTGAATTATCGAAAGTTATTCTTTCATGAATATAGGGTAATACTTAAATTAGATTATGATAATTGGATGAGCAAACTCATGTTGTCATAAACTAATGGGCAATATGGTTGGGATTAATATGAGTAACATATTAGTTACTAATGTGGTTAGTAACCCAATAACCTAGGAGTCACATTCAAGATGTGATTGATTACATGAATCTACCTAACAAATGGGACTAGCTTGTTGAGCAAACTCAAGGCGAAATCTCAGGAGTTAGGATCCTAGCTCACTAAAGGATTTGTGAAATTCTTCGAATTAATATGGAGGGTTATTAATTTGGCAAAATAGTGGGAGCAATCTGAAATAAATTAAAAGGCCTATAATTTTAGATTGTTATACTTTAAAGCAAATGAATAACATACGTCTACTCTTTCTCACTCTCAAGTTTAATTAAACACTCTTAAAATCATGACTAATACCAATCTACAAAATATACTTACCGATAACAAGTTGAATAGTTCAAACTTCACCGACTGGTTTCGTAACCTCAAAATCGTTTTGAAGTTCGATAAATAGGGTATGTATTTGATACATCGATACCCCCTATCCCTGAGGATGATGCTCCCAATCGATGCTTATCAGAAGCACAAGGCTGATGACGATCATGCCGGATGCATCATACTTGCATCGATGACATCGGAATTACAAAGGCAACTATGCTTGGGATGCAAGAGGGCACCTAAAGGAATTGTTTGGGAAACAGACCAGGTGCGAACGCTACGAGATATCCAAGATTCTATATCGTAGTAGGATGCAAGAGGGCACATCTGTCATGACACATTGTGTCAAGATGATTGGCTACATTACAAAACTTTCTAGTATTGGATTTGCGATGGATAACGAATTGAGCATAGACTTAATTCTTCAATCCCTCCTAGAGAGTTATTCACAGTTCATTATGAACTATCAGATGAATGACTTGCAAACCTCTTTTGAAGAGCTTGCAAATATGCTCAAGTCAGTTGAGCCCAATATAAAGAAAAGTAAGAAAGTCGTGCCCAACAAAACTAAGGGAAAGGAAGTGAAGAAGCCCAAAGGAAAGTGCCACTTCTGTGGTGAAGAAAGGCATTGGAAAAGAAACTGTTTGGTGTACCTAGCTACCCTCAAGAAGGGAAAAAGCCGGTACTCCAACATCTGGTATGTTCTATATTTCGATAAAGAACAAACATTGCGATTTTTTATAGAGATGGGATTTTCTATTTTTCAGGAATATCACAAAATGGGATTTATGTGTTAGATTTCTGTTTTCACAATTGATACCAAAAGACATAAGCTAGATAATTCAACTTGCTTGTGGGATTGTCATATAAACAAGAGACGCATACTAAAAGCTACATTCAGATGGGCTTATAGATCCAATCGATTCTGAATCATTGGAAACATGCGAATCATGTTTAAAAGGTAAAATGACAAAGACACCCTTTAGCAATAAAGGTGAGCGTGTATCAGACACTCTAGGACTCATTCATTCAGATGTATGTGGTCCTATGTCAGTCCAAGCAAGAGGAGGATTCAGATACTTCATTAGCTTCATAGATGATCATACTCGCTATGGTTATATCTACTTGATGAGGCACAAATCAGAAGCCTTTGACAAGTTCAAATGCTTCAAGAATGAAGTGGAAAATCAATTAGGAAAGAAAATAAAAACACTTCGATCTGATCGAGGTGGCGAATATCTTTCTGATGATTTTCTGAATTATCTAACTGAATGTGGGATATGCTCACAATGGACACCTCCCTATACACCACAACACAATGGTGTATCCGAGATGAGAAACCGTACCCTATTAGATATGGTACGATCTATGATGAGCATGGCCTTACTTCCAAAGACGTTCTAGGGGCTATGCCTTAGAAACTTCCCTCTTCACCCTGAACCGAGTACCAACTAAATCCGCTGTTTCCACACCATATGAATTGTTCGTTGGTAAGAAACCCGTGTTCTCGTTCATGAGAGTATGGGGTTGTTCAGCATATGTCAAACGCGTTGCGTCCGACAAATTAGATTCTAAATTTGATAAATGTTTCTTCATTGGATATCCCAGGGAAACCATAAGGTATTACTTCTATCATCCAGATGATCAGAAAGTAATAGTATCCAAACACGCAACCTTCTTAGAGAAAGAGTTTCTCGAAGAAACACAAAAGGGAAGCGTGATTGAACTCGACGAAGTTCAAGAGGAAGAAACAACGACTGAAACAACAGAAGCGGTTGAGGTACCCGAAGAAGTCCCATTAGATGAGACTCCAGTGGCACCTATTCATAGATCACGAAGAGTTCATGAACTCCCAGTTAGATATGGTTTTCTAGTGGGAGATGATGACGAGGTTCCCGTGTTAGACAACGAACCCGAAAACTACGAAGAGGCTCTTACTAGTCCAGATTCTAAAGCATGGCTTGAGGCCATGGATTCTGAAATGGATTCTATGTATACTAACCAAGTTTGGACTTTGGTTGATCCACCCGAAGGGATAAAACCCATAGGGTGCAGATGGATCTTCAAAAAGAAGACTGACATGGATGGAAAGGTTAGCACCTACAAGGCTAGGTTGGTAGCGAAAGGATATCGTCAAAAACAAGGTGTTGATTATGACGAAACCTTCTCTCCCGTTGCTATGTCCAAATCAATCAGAATGATGCTTGCAATTGCCGCTCATTTTGATTATGAGATTTGGCAAATGGATGTGAAAACAGCTTTCCTAAACAGAAACCTGCTTGAGGATGTATACATGATGCAACCTGAAGGTTTCATATCAAAGGATGCAAATAAAGTTTGCAAACTTCAGAGATCCATTTATGGACTCAAGCAAGCATCTAGAAGCTGGAATAAGCGTTTTGACGAAACCATAAAACAATTTGGTTTCGAACAAAATTGCGAAGAAGCTTGCATTTACAAGAAAGCAAGTGGGAGCTCTATAGCATTTCTCATACTATATGTGGACGATATACTGTTAATGGGAAATGACATTGCTCTTTTACAGTCAGTGAAAATATGGTTATCCGGTAACTTCTCAATGAAAGACCTCGGTGAAGCAGCCTATATACTTGGTATAAAGGTCTATAGGGATAGATCACGTAGACTGCTTGGTCTTTCACAGGCTACATACATTGAAAAGGTGCTAAATCGGTTTAGCATGCTTGAATCGAAACGAGGTAACTTACCCATGGTACATGGAGTAAAGTTAAACAATCATCAATGTCCTAAAACTGATGATGACAAACGACGCATGGCTGTAGTCCCGTACGCCAGCGCGATCGGTTCGATTATGTATGCTATGCTATGCACTAGACCCGACGTAGCGTTCGCGTTATCTGTAACGAGTCATTAACAAGGGAATCCGGGAGATGAGCACTGGATTTCCGTCAAGAACATTCTTAAGTACTTGAGAAGAACTAAAGATATGTTTCTAGTGTACGGAGAAGGAGATCTGAAAATACAAGGATTTTCAGATGCTAGTCATCTCACAGATGAGAATGATTTTAAATCCCAATCAGGATACCTGTTTATCCTAAATGGGGGCGCGGTCAGTTGGAAAAGTTCCAAGCAGGGAAGCGTAGCTTTCTCTACGACCGAGTCAGAGTACATCGCTGCTGCGGAAGCAACAAAGGAAGCAGTTTGGATTAGAAAGTTCATTACAGAACTAGGTGTGGTGCCTGACATTGTCAATCCCATTACTCTGTACTGTGATAACAATGGAGCCATTGCGCAAGCAAAGGAACCACGGTCTCATAATGCATCCAAACACTACCTAAAGCGATACCACATCATTAGAGAGATTGTGGCTAGAGGAGATGTGAGAATAGAAAGAGTACCTACAGAGGACAACGTTGCAGATCCGTTGACAAAGCCTTTAACCCAGAAAGTACATGATCGTCATTTCACTTCTACTGGGATAAGTTTTAGAAACAATTGGCTTTAGTCCAAGTGGGAGTATGTTGGGGTTTTGTGTCCTATAGTCAATTGTTGCAGGATACAAACTTATTGTAAATGAATTGTTCTTTATATCATTTGTTTTAATGAGATATATGTTTTATAACTATATAAAGGCAATCCCTTTTAAGCACTAAATAAAGTCTAATAAAAGGAAATCTGTAAGTTTGTTTAAAATGATTATAAAGTGTTCATACAAGCATGAAGTGAGACAAAACTTTATAATAAACTAATAAACTTAAAACCACCCCAAGTCAAGTGATATATTTAGGATTGATATATCACAGTTGAGACTTGTATGTAACAATGTCTTCTGTCCGACATAAAGCTGATCTCACAAGCTTCACATATATAGATATCTGGATAGCTACATAGATCCGGTGAAACGTTGTTCATTATGATTGGGGATCCGACTTGAGATAACAGGATGGGTAGATTCATCCTTGTCAACTGTTCATCTCATTGGTATTAATAGGTATAACTAATCCTCAGACTCAAAGGAATGTTAATTGGTCATCCTGAATTACTGAATGTGAGACTTTGATCCTGTGGTCCCACGATCCTTAACAGGATGACTCTGGGGTGTGAACTGCAAAGGTTGGGTGTCACAGGAAGTAATTTCAGGGTAGTTATACATTGGATTGAGCATTTATCACTCCCGATTAATGGGAGATACATCCAAGGATCGCTTATGGAAGACTCGACTCTAAACCCTTGCAAGGTGATAGCTTAAGAGTAGAAATTCAGATTTCACTTAACCTATCTTTTTGAGTTGACTCGTCCAATAACAAGTAAAACGAACGTCTCGCTATATGTGACTTGACATTACCATAGTCATAAGATTCAGTTCAAGGATGTAGTTGATAAAGGATCGTATTATACCGTAACTAATACGGAAGGGTTAACGACAGAATCAACATGTCTTCTTAACGGACTCTGGGGGAATGATTACGGACTCGCCAATAACATACTTTGTACATCATTCGGTTATGCAAGGGATTAAATATAATTCTTGAAGAAATTAATTTAATAGGTTGCATACGGTCAGAAGTAGTAAGGACCTAATGGATCACACATAAGACTTGGAACCAAAAGAGAGATGGATATGATTAATAGATGGAAGCCTAATTAAGCACAGTAAGGCCCAAATACTAGGAGGGGGGCCAAAATTTATATATGTTAGTAAGGAATTAATTTTATTCCATTAATCCTAATTAGATTAGGATTATGAATTAAATTAATTAAGAGATAATTAAGTTAGGAGTTTTAATTAGATTAATATACTCCTATTATTATCCAATTAGGTTATTTATTATTATCCTAAATGTATTTGATATATTATAAGATAATAATTAGGAATCCTATTCAGAATGGAATTCCTATTAAGTAACCTATTCCTATCTAACTAGGGTTTAGATACAAGCTAATATATATACCCCTTCCCTTAATGAATTTCGACGAAGCCTATATCCCTCCCCACTTGTGATTTTCGAAATTGCTTAAGAGAGAGAGAAAAGAATTCTATTCCCAAGTTCGTGAACTAGAATTCATACGGCATTCCATCGATTGATTAATCTTATTCATCCCTCTTTCTCTTTGATCTTGTGTTGGTTTATTAGAGGCAATCTATTTTGGTTGCATCTCATAAGGGTTGATTCTAACTTAATCTCACCGTGTTCACGAAAAAAGAAAAAACAATCAAAAGAGAGAAATTCGTTTTTCTTCGCCTACATCAGGTCAGTTCACTATTTCGAGGATTTCCGGAGATTGAACCGTCGGATCGTCGCGATTTTTAGACAGTAGCTTCTAGACATATTCTTCCACGTTTCCACCGAAGGGATTGTCGTTCGGAGGTCTGGAATGTCTGTTTCGGATAGGGGCAGATTGGTAAACAGTTTACATCTCCTTTGAAGTTGTGGGCACTTCGTTTGCAACGGTAGATTGATCATCGAAAGGTATTTCTTCTTATCCCTCTTTATATGAAATAACGATTAACGGATCCTATGGTTAAAAGGAAGTAGGCTAAAACTTTTATATTTCCGCTTCTATACCTTAGCCTTAATTTCCTTCATTTCAATCGAGGATTCATCGACGATTACTAGAGTGAGAGTCTAGTTTTCTTCTCCTTTGTACTCTTCTATTGAATTTCAATATATAATTATGGATTTCATCTTTATCATTATGATTATGCTGATTTACATATCTATGAGCTAATCCCCATCCAATCTGGGATGGAGGAGAATTTGGTGTGAATAATTATATTTGGGTTTAGAGTTAGGGTATGATTTGATTGTCAAATGTAATCTGATTGTCTGTACTTAATGTCTTGATCCGAAAGGAAATAGAATTTTAGATAGATTCGAGACCGAGAGGAGAGAATCTATACTGAACCCATACAGTCAGACCTCACTAGGACACTAGGAGTGCGGTTCTTACTCGGGCTACGGCTTAGAGTTCAACCAAACAAAACTTAGTAATGCTTTACATGTTTTAGAACATATTGCCTAACCAAGCTATTGTTTGAACACATGTGAATAGGGCTTTTAGAATACTGATCACATTCATACCTTCTCTAGAATGGTTGCCGTTATATTCCGACATGATTTAACAACCCTTAACTCTCACCTAGATATATGATTCAACCAAAGGACCCGAAATCCCAGATTTCTCATCCATTAATCTCACCAATTGTTATCCCTTGTTTAATTTTCAGTTCTTTATAATCAATTGCATAGTTAGTTAATGCCAATTCCATCCCAATTCTATTTGTCTTGACATTTGGACGTTTGATTAGACTTAGTGGCTCTGCAATCCTGTCTCCCTGTGGGTTCGACCTGTGCTTGCACACTTTATTACTTGTTGCGATAGGTTTATACTTGACCTTAATTTTGCTATATATCCGAGGAGCATCAAGTTTTTGGCACCGTTGCCGGGGAGGCACGTGAGTGCACATTAAGTCAAAAAAATCGAAATTTGATCTTGACGTTTATTTTTTTTATTGATTTTGTTTCTTGTTAGTTTATGCACCGGCGTTCTCGAAGTTATTCACCTTTGCGTTTTGACCCTGACATTGATAAAACTACGCGCAGGTTAAGAAAAGAACGCAGACAGTAGGTTAGGGTGGAAGAAATTAACATCCCCCTGAGGAAGAAATCCCTCAACCGGAGGAGATGGCCAACCCACCTTCTATCATGGATCTTCTCAAGGCCACAAGGCCTACAGCTACCTTTAGCTTAGTGCAACCGACCATTGCAGCGGCTTCTTTTGAGATCAAGCCAGCAATGATCCAAATGATCCAAAATTCGGGACAATTCGGTGGAGAATACCATGAGGATCCCAATGCCCACTTGAATAAATTCACCCTTTATTGCAGCACTTTCAAATATAATAATGTTACTACTGAAGATGTATACATGACATTATTTCGTTTCTCTTTGAAGGATGAAGCAGCAGATTGGCTAGCCTCGTTGGAACCCGGATCCCTAGCAGATTGGGATAGCACAGTCAGTGAATTTCTGGCCAAGTATTTCCCGCCGTCCAAGACGGCACAGTTCAAGAGCGATATTAACTGTTTCAAACAGTTTGAGAGTGAAAATCTACACTTGGCTTGGGAACGATTCCAAAAGCTCCTGCGAAAGTGCCCACATCATGGGTTTGAAAAGCACCATTTGGTACAACTCTTTTACTCTGGTATTTCTTCTGCTAACAGAGCTTCTTTGGATGCAGCTGCAGGTGGTAATTTATTCAGTAAGACAGCGGCAGTTGCTTATAGCCTTGTGAAGGAGCTAGCAGAGCGTAGTGCGCACTGGCAGATAGAGAAGCCGACCCCAAGACGTGGTGTATTTGCTGTGGAGGCCCCGTCATCAAAGTCGGTAGGGACATCAGAGTCAGAATCTCAGGTAGCAGCTCTGGCAGAAAAACTTGATCTTGTCTTGGCTGAGATGAAAAAGTCCGAACCAGCGCACGCGCCAGTCTTCAAATGCGAAATCTGCGTGGGAGAGCACAGAAGCACAGAATGCCCCATAGTGCTGGAGCAATTCAATTATATGAAGCATAATGGGCCTTACCAGAACAATTACAACCCCGCCTGGAGACAAAATCACCCTGGGTTCAGTTGGTCCAACAATCAAGCAGCTTTGGGACCACCTGGATTTCAGAATCACAATCAGGGAACCTCTTTAGCACCACCTCAGCAAAATCAGAACCAATACCAAAAGAAGAAAGACACCCTGGAAGATAAGGTGGATGCCATGATAAAAGTGTTGGGAGCGATAGATGGGAGAGTCTCAGGAATGGAAACTCGTATGGTCCAGAATGAAGCTCACACGAAGCAGTTAGAGACGCAGTTGGGACAAATGGCAAGGAATAACTCTGAACGTCCTGTTGGACAACTACCCCCAAACAGTGAGCAAAATCCGAAGGAAAGGGTCCATGTCATCCAACTTAGAAGTGGCAATCAGGTAAGAAGCGACTTAGGAGACTCAGTCGACAAAAATTGCGACCTCGCCCGAGTTGTCTCGTAGAGACACTACAGTGTCTCGGCGAGACAACCCGCCGTTGGAGGTGTCTCGGCGAGACACTATAGTGTCTCGGCGAGACAACCCCTCTGGATCGCATCTAGCCGATAAAATCTCCTCAGCCGCCCCCGATCCAGCTCAGGTAAGTGACCCTAACCCTAAACTTTTTGCGGACCCAAATGTTCAGCCTACTAAGGTACCCCTACCCTATCCAAGTCGCAAGACTAAATTAGATAAGGAATATGCAGAAAATTTAAATGTGTTTAAGAAAATTGAAATTAATCTTCCTTTTCTTGAACTACTTGAAAACATGCCTATTTATGGGAAATTCCTTAAGGAGCTAATCACAAAAAAATGGAAGTTAGGGGACCATGAGACTGTAATGTTGAGCCAGGAATGCTCTGCTATGTTGAGCATGAATCTGCCAAAAAAATCTAAGGATCCTAGTAGTTTCAGCATTCCTTGCACCATAGGTAGTACGCATTTCAAGTATGCACTTTGTGATCTGGGTGCCAGTATTAATTTGATGCCACTCTCTGTATACAGGAAATTGGGAATGGGAGATCCGAGTCCAACTTCAGTGACCATTCAACTGGCAGATCGCTCAGTACGGAGGCCAACCGGAATTGTCGAGGACTTACTCGTGAAAGTTGGCAAGTTCATCTTCCCTGCAGACTTTGTAATTCTAGACATTGAGGAGGATGATCAGGTGCCCATTATTTTGGGAAGACCATTCCTAGCAACAGGGAGGACACTTATCAACGTGGAAGAAGGGAAGCTGTTCCTTCGACTACACGATGAGAAAGTGGAATTCAGCGTTGTGAAATCAATGAAGTATCCGGTAGACACTTCTTCTTGTAATTTTATTTGTACTAACGATGTTATTGTTAAAGATGTCTTCCAGGAAGATCAGGAACAAAGTCTAGCACCTGCGGAGATCACAGTTCCCGAAAGCGAACTCATTGAATTAAGTGAGTTGGAAGCAGAAAGGTGTTATTGGATTTGACACGTTGAGGAGTTAGTAAGTAATTCTGGTTCCCTTCCAAAACCCTCCATTGAGGAACCACCGACCCTTGACCTTAAACCATTACCTGTTCACCTCAAGTATGCATTTTTGCAACCACCTATGTCTTTGCCTGTAATTGTTTCTTCTGAGCTGACAAGGGATATGGAAGAACACTTGATTGAAGTTCTGCGCACGCATAAAGGCGCTTTTGGTTGGCAAATGGAAGACATACATGGAATTAACCCCTCCGTATGCACCCATAGGATTTACATGGAAGACGAGATTAAACCAACTGTTCAACCGCAGCGACGACTGAACCCCAAAATGAAGGAAGTAGTGAAGGCTGAGGTGATCAAGCTCTTGGATGCAGGTACAATTTTTCCTATTTCTGACAGTCCTTGGGTTAGTCCTGTGCAGGTGGTTCCTAAGAAAGGCGGAACTACAGTGATGCTAAATGAAAAAAATGAACTGATCCCTGTGAGGAAGGTGACTGGTTGGCGTATGTGCATAGACTATAGGAAGCTGAATGACGCCACATGGAAAGACCACTTCCCACTCCCATTCATCGATCAGATGCTAGAGCGAATGTTAGGTAAGTGTTTCTATTGCACTGTAGACGGTTATTCGGGCTATATGCAAATACCGGTCGATCTGAAAGATCAGGAAAAGACCACTTTTACATGCCCTTACGGGACTTTCGCATATAGACGAATGCCATTTGGCCTGTGCAACGCACCAGCCACCTTCCAAAGATGCATGACAACAATTTTTAGTGATATGGTTGAACAATTCATGGAAATATTCATGGACGACTTCTCCATATTTGGATCCACTTTTGAGAGTTGTCTGCATAGTCTAAAATTAATGTTGCAACGCTGTGAGGACACTAGCCTGGTTCTTAACTGGGAGAAGTGTCAATTTATGGTAAAAGAGTGCATAGTTCTAGGGCATAGAGTGTCTGTAAGGGGGATAGAGGTTGACCCTGCTAAAATCGAAGTAATAAATAAATTACCTCCCCCTTGTAATGTCAAAGCAGTTAGGAGTTTCTTGGGGCATGCAGGATTCTATAGGCGATTTGTTAGAGATTTTCCAAAAATTGCTAGGCCTTTAACTCAACTTCTTTTGAAAGATGCTGATTTTGTTTTCACCGATGAATGCTTAAACGCTTTCAATGAACTTAAGAGTAAATTGGTGAAAGCCCCTATTTGAGCTAATGTGCGATGCAAGTGACACAGCTGTAGGTGCATGCTTAGGTCAAAAGAAAGATAAAATTTGTCAACCTATTTGTTACGCTAGTAAGACTTTAAATGAAGCTCAGGTGAATTACACTACCACAGAGAAAGAATTGCTAGCTATCATTTTTGCCCTAGACAAGTTTAGGTCTTATATTGTGCTTTCTAAGATTATTGTGTATACTGACCATTCTGCCTTGAGGTACTTGTTCTCTAAACAGGACGCAAAGCCTATACTCATTCGTTGGATATTGCTGCTCCAGGAATTCGATTTAGAAATAAGAGACAAGAAGGGAGTCGAGAATGTGGTAGCTGACCACCTCTCCTGCTTGGAGAACAAAGAGGACGAGATGATCCTCTCTGAGGACATCAAGGAATCCTTTACTGATGAGAAGTTAATGGCAATTTTATCAGTACCTTGGTTCGCTGACTATGCTAATTTCATTGCAGGAAAGGTCATACCCCCAGATTTGAGCTATCAGCAGAGGAAGAAATTTCTACATGAGGTAAAACAGTACTACTGGGAGGATCCTTTCCTATGGAAGGTATGTGGCGACAACATCATTCGGCGTTGTATCCCCGAAAGTGAGGTAGAATCAGTTCTAGTCTTTTGCCATTCCAGAGAGGTAGGTGGGCATCATGGCCCGACCAAAACCGCAGCTAAGGTATTACAATCTGGCCTCTTTTGGCCCACTCTTTTCGCTGATGCTGCTAGATTTGTGAAGTCATGTGATAATTGCCAGAGAACTGGAAGTATATCAAAAAGACATGAAATGCCTCTTAGTCCTATTTTGGTCTGTGAGATATTTGATGTCTGGGGGATAGACTTCATGGGTCCTTTCCCCAAATCTTTTAACAATGAGTACATTCTGGTGGCAGTCGATTACATGTCAAAATGGGTGGAAGCTGCTGCTTTACCTAGTAATGATGCGAGGGTTGTGACTAAGTTCTTGCAAAAAAACATTTTTACACGTTTCGGCACCCCTCGCACCATTATTAGTGATGGCGGCTCACACTTCTGCAATAAGCTTTTCTCACAGCTTTTGCAGAAATATGGAGTCACACATAAGGTGGCCACACCTTACCACCCTCACACTAGTGGCCAGGTAGAAGTAACCAACAGAGAGTTGAAAAGCATCTTAGGAAAAACAGTGAACCTATCTAGGAAAGACTGGTCTTTAAAAATCGACGACGCTTTGTGGGCATACAGAACCGCGTTTAAAACGCCAATCGGCATGTCTCCCTACAGATTAGTGTATGGAAAGGCATTCCATTTGCCTGTAGAGCTGGAACACAAGGCCTTTTGGGCCACTAGGTTTCTAAACTTTGATAATAAGATTACAGGTGAACAACGGTTGTTGCAGTTGGATCAATTGGAGGAATTTCGACTAGGAGCATATGAGAATGCCAAGATCTACAAAGAGCGAATGAAGAAGTGGCATGACAAGCGGATCATTAAGCGCAACTTTGAGCCAATGGACAAAGTTCTGTTATTTAACTCCCGGATAAAACTGTGGCCTAGTAAGCTGAAGTCCAGGTGGAGCGGACCATTCTCCATAGTACAGGTTTTCCCGTCTGGTATGGTTGAAATCAAAGACGATAAGGATCAGACGTTTCAGGTTAACGGTCAGAGGTTGAAGTGCTATGATGACGGACCTCGAGTAATTGAGCATCTCCATCTGGATGACCTGTCTTGAGGGAGAAGGACAGTCTATAAGCTCCATAGACTATAAAATTGAGCGCTCCTGGGAGGCACCCCAGATTAGAAACTCTTTATTTTATGTTTTCCGTTCCCTTTCAAGCACTTTTGGTCATTTTTATCCGTACTTAGCTTCATTTTCTTAAATTTTTACTGTTGTTTTTTTCTCCCGCTGTGTCTCGCCGAGACAACTATTGTCTCACCGAGACAAGGCGGCCCTGCTAATAGCAAGGCACGCCAGCATAGCATTGTGTCTCGCCGAGACACATCGCGGATCCAGGGCCCATAGGTCCGGATCCGCCCTTATAAATACCCCCTAACCCCACCTTCTTCAACCCTAGCCGAATCCCCATCTCCTTCACCCCCAATTTCTTCACCAAAACCCTACTTTCTCTCTCTACACCTCCATTCCATCCCTCCATCTTCATCTCCTACTTCTTTCTTCCTCTTCTCTTTCACCCAAACCACCAACTCTCATCTCTCCCCACCAGTACCACACATTCCTCATTTCAATCTTTTTGTATTTCTTCCATTCTTGTAAGCTTACTTGCCTTCACTCATTTTAATTTATTTTTGCTTAGTTGTTTTTGATTCAATCTTCATACTTATTTATCTTTGTGAACTTTTCTTAGATTTCTTACCCATTTTTATTTCTCTTTGTGTTTTCTTCCTATTTTTTCTTTTCCTTTTATGTAATTAGGTCATGGCAGAATCATCCCGTAACACGCGATCAAAAGGCAAGAACCGAATGGTCGAGGAGCAAACGCCGATTGAAGATTCTGGACGACCCCGATGGATACCTCCACGCCCTCCTAGGCCCCGAGCTTCATCCCAGCAAGTAGATACTCAGTTTCCATAGGAGTTATCCCGTAAGTATCTTTGCCCTTTTTCCATTAAATCGGTTGATGAGGGGGAGCTTTACTTAAAGTTTAAAGACTACAAGCTTGCTCACCCCCGCTATTTTGATTGGCCTCTACTTGAGAGTGCGGGTAAGGATGAGGGGATTAAAGAGATCCTCACCCGGATGGGATGGAAGAAATTAGATGATAGGCGGTATAAATTGTACAAGTTCTATATTGTAGAGTTCTTTACCACCCTTCGAATCGACACTGACGATGAGGGCGTAAAAACTCTACACTATAGAATTGATAATACCGAGTCAAAATGGAGTGAGGAAGAGTTTAATAAGGTCATGGGTTTTAAGGAGGGTGATTACACCGAGTGGGACAAGGATCTCACCAATAAAGATGTCTGGTTTGAGCTTTCAGGGATTTTTAATTTTAAGAAAAACAAAACGTTGAATAAGAACATCACCGATCCTCAAACCCGCTTAATGCATAAATGGATAACATTTAACCTCGTCGGCCTCCCCGAGGCCGATCAGGTTAGTGAGGCCGATCTTTTACTTCTCTGGTGTATGACACAAAACAAACCTCCTAGAATGGCCCACTTTATCTGGACTTTAATGGCCGGAGTTCGCTTTTCAAAGCGAACTTCCCTCCCTTTTGGCCATATTATCTCCCGCCTAGCGGTATGTGAGGGAACCATGGCAACCTTCGAGTTAAAAGATTCTGAGAATTTTAAACTGTTAGATTCGGATTATCTGTTGCGTGCTGAGCTCCTCCACAAGTCGGGAATGTGGTGGAGAGATTTTCAATCTGCAGGTACAGGTTCCTCTGAGCCAATGGACCTCGGCTCCGAAGAGGAGGATGATGAATATCAAGCAGAGCCGGAAAGCAGCTTTGAGGAACGAATGACCAACATGGAGGCCAACTTGGAGGAGTTGACACATGAATTCCGCGATTTCCGAATGGACGTCAACGGATTCATGTCCGATATGCGCGGCTGGATGGATCGCCACCCTTGAGGGAGTCCCTATCCTATTTTCTTTTCCCTTTTATATATTGTGTAGCTTTACTTTTCTGCATTTTTGGGAGTAAATGCTTGCTTTAAGTGTGGGGAGGGGAAAATTAGGATAGAAAATTACATGTCTGTCGTTTTCTTGTCGTCTTGTCTTGTTTAAACTGTTTATGTGTTGCATTTGTGCATCTGCTATCACCGTGTCTGTCGTGTCTATTTTGTAGAGTCAATCAAAGCCTCCCTTTAAACCGAAAGTCTTGGTTCTTCGCTTGAAATGGATGAAACACTTTAGAGTTGTTATATTACATATCCCCCCGGAAAACTTCATCGAAAGAAAAAATTATACAAACAGGCCACTTTAATTTTACCCTTGAATAATTGATGATGAGGTCGTGTCCCCAGTACTTAATTTTGATACCTAGTGCAATTTAGGTAGTCCACCTTTAAGAAGATGATAGAAGCCAAAATTGTGAAATCCGAATGTCAACCTAAGTTGAAGTCGTGTTACCGGAAGTAGTCAAATTACGCTTAACGTTAAATGCATAAAATCTTAAACCAAATTTGCTTGCCAATGCACTGAAAATCTAAATCTCCAAATACCTCTTCCCACCCTACTCCAATGCCTACAATCAATAAGTGCAATTGCACAAACAAATTCTTGGTATGAGTATGCATAGCATCTTGGTTTTGTGATCGGGTTGTATGGCCGGGGGTACGTCACCCATGTGTTCAACCGGTACAAAAGGCCCCTCACATTGGAAAGAAAACGGGAAGAGGGGATCTAATTCCTCAAGAGCCTTGGTTTTGTGATCGGGTTGTATGGCCGGGGGTACGTTACCCATGTGTTTCAACCGGTACAAAAGGCCCCTCACATTACCAAGTAATTTAATTTATTTTGTTTAACAACTTTAGGGATTTAATCTGAAGGTTCACGGTGAATGATTTGGTTGTTCATTTTTGGCTAAACAAATTAAGTTTCTATCTATCTTCTTAGAGTGTGGGCTACTGAAATTACCTTTGAGAATGAGTTTTCACAAGGCGACCCCTCTATCATCTTCGGTTCAAGGGTAGTTAGTAAAGTGTTTGTTTGGAAATATTCCGGAAATGTCGAGAGTCCGAAGGCTATGTGATTTAATTCCTTCTAAAATGTCTGTCTTTCTTGCTTGAGGACAATCAAGATCTAAGTGTGGGGAGGTTGATATTTCCATATTTCATAGGTGTTTATTTACATTTCAGTCACTATTCTTAGCTATTTTCAACTGTGTTTGTTTATTGTTTTCGTGTTTTAGGTCAGTTTTGTGTTTCCTTTACCTTATGGCATGATTAGTGTTTTTCAGGAACCTTCTGGACCTCCTCGGAACTCTAGGAAGCAATCAGGCACCAACCGAGAGAACAAGGAGCTGATGCGGACCCGACCACATGCTGTCTCACCGAGACAACTACTGTCTCGCCGAGACAGCCACTGTCTCGGCGAGACAGAACGCGAATCAGCAGAACAAATTCAGCCCTTTCCGCTGAGTTGGCCCTATGAAGACCTGGAAATATCTATTTTATTCCTGTAATTTCCCTTTTTGCCCTTTTAACTCTTGTGTGACTATAAAAGGGAATTAGGTTTTATTTCAAGAGGATCTTCTTTTTTGCTGAAGCAATTGAGCAGCCATTTTTGTATCAGAACCTAATTTTAGACGCGAGGCTTTTGCTCAATCTTTGCATTTTGGGATTTTCAATTACTCTCATTCCATTTTTCTGGCGACTTTCAATCGAGGATTCATCGACGATTACTAGAGTGACAGTCTAGTTTTCTTCTCCTTTGTACTCTTCTATTGAATTTCAATATATAATTATGGATTTCATCTTTATCATTATGATTGTGCTGATTTACATATATCTATGAGCTAATCCCCATCCAATCTGGGATGGAGGAGAATTTGGTGTGAATGATTATATTTGGGTTTAGAGTTAGGGTATGATTTGATTGTCAACTGTAATCTGATTGTCTGTACTTAATGTCTTGATCCGAAAGGAAATAGAATTTTAGATAGATTCGAGACCGAGAGGAGAGAATCTATACTGAACCCATACAGTTAGACCTCACTAGGACACTAGGAGTGCGGTTCTTACTCGGGCTACGGCTTAGAGTTCAACCAAACAAAACTTAGTAATGCTTTACATGTTTTAGAACATATTGCCTAACCAAGCTATTGTTTGAACGCATGTGAATAGGGGTTTTAGAATACTGATCACATTCATACCTTCTCTAGAATGGTTGCCGTTATATTCCGACATGATTTAACAACCCTTAACTCTCACCTAGATATATGATTCAACCAAAGGACCCGAAATCCCAGATTTCTCATCCATTAATCTCACCAATTGTTATCCCTTGTTTAATTTTCAGTTCTTTATAATCAATTGCATAGTTAGTTAATGCCAATTCCATCCCAATTCTATTTGTCTTGACATTTGGACGTTTGATTAGACTTAGTGGCTCTGCAATCCTGTCTCCCTGTGGGTTCGACCTGTGCTTGCACACTTTATTACTTGTTGCGATAGGTTTATACTTGACCTTAATTTTGCTATATATCCGAGGAGCATCAGCGCCCCCATTCAAGATAAACAAGTATCCTGATTGGGATTTATAATCATTCTCATCTGTGAGATGACTTGCGTCTGAAAATCCTCCTATTTTCAGATCACCTTCTTCGTACACTAGAAACATATCTTTAGTTCTTCGCAAGTACTTAAGAATGTTCTTGACGGCAATCCAATGCTCGTCTCCCGGATTCCCTTGGTAACGACTCGTTACTGATAACGCGAACACTACGTCAGGTCTAGTGCATAGCATAGCATACATAATCGAACCGATTGCGCTTGCGTATGGGACTACAGCCATGCGTCTTTTATCATCATCGGTTTTCGGACATTGATAATTGTTTAACTTTACTCCATGTACCATGGGTAAGTTACCTCATTTCGATTCAAGCATGCTAAATCGATTTAGCACCTTTTCAATGTATGTAGCCTGTGAAAGACCAAGCAGTCTTCGCGATCTATCTCTATAGATCTTTATACCAAGTATATAAGCTGCTTCACCAAGGTCTTTCATTGAGAAGTTACCGGATAACCATACTTTTATCGACTGTAGTAGAGCAATGTCATTTCCCATTAATAATATACCGTCCACATATAGTATGAGAAATGCTATAGAGCTCCCACTTGCTTTCTTGTAAATGCAAGCTTCTTCGCAATTTTGTTCGAAACCAAATTGTTTATGGTTTCGTCAAAACGCTTATTCCAGCTTCTAGATGCTTGCTTGAGTCCATAAATAGATCTCTGAAGTTTGCAAACTTTATTTGCATCCTTCGATATGAAACCTTCAGGCTGCATCATATATACATCCTCAAGCAGGTTTCCGTTTAGGAAAGCTGTTTTCACATCCATTTGCCAAATCTCATAATCGTAGTGAGTGGCAATAGCAAGCATGATTCTGATTGATTTGGACATAGCCACAGGAGAGAAAGTTTCGTCATAATCAACTCTTTGTTTCTGACGGTATCCTTTCGTTACTAACCTAGCTTTGTAGGTGCTAACCTTTCCATCCATGTCAGTCTTCTTTTTGAAGATCCACCTGCACCCAATGGGTTTTATCCCTTCGGGTGGATCAACCAAAGTCCACACTTGGTTAGTATACATGGAATCCATTTCAGAATCCATGGCCTTAAGCCATGCTTTAGAATCTGGACTAGTAAGAGCCTCTTCGTAGTTTTTGGGTTCGTCATCTAACACGGGAACCTCATTATCATCTCCCACTAGAAAACCATATCTAATTGGGAGTTCACGAACTCTTTGTGATCTACGAATAGGTGGCACTGTAGTCTCATCTGATGGGACTACTTCGGGTACCTCAACCGCCTCCGTTGTTTCAGTCGGTGTTTCTTCTTCTTGAACTTCGTCAAGTTCAATTACGCTTCCCTTTTGTGTTTCTTCGAGAAACTCTTTCTCTAAGAAGGTTGCGTATCTGGATACTATTACTTTCTGATCATCTGGATGATAGAAGTAATACCCCATGGTTTCTTTGGGATATCCAATGAAGAAACATTTATCAAATTTAGAATCTAATTTTTCGGACGCTATTCGTTTGACAAAAGCTGAACAACCCCATACTCTCATAAATGAGAACACGGGTTTCCTACCAACGAACAATTCATATGGTGTGGAACTAGCGGATTTAGTTGGTACTCGATTCAGGGTGAAGAGGGCAGTTTCTAAGGCATTGCCCCAGAACATCTTTGGAAGCAGGGCCATGCTCATCATGGATCGTACCATATCTAATAGGGTACGGTTTCTCCTCTCGGATACACCATTGTGTTGTGGTGTATAGGGAGGTGTCCATTGTGAGCATATCCCACATTCAGTTAGATAATTCAGAAAATCATCAGAAAGATATTCGCCACCTCGATCGGATCGAAGTGTCTTTATCTTCTTTTCTAATTGATTTTCTACTTCATTCTTGAAGCATTTGAACTTGTCAAAAGCTTCTGATTTGTGCTTCATCAAGTAGATGTAACCATATCGAGTATGGTCATCTATGAAGCTAATGAAGTATCTGAATCCTCCTCTTGCTTGGACTGACATAGGACCGCATACATCTGTATGAATAAGTCCTAGAGTGTCTGATACACGCTCACCTTTATTGCTAAAGGGTGTCTTTGTCATTTTAGCTTTTAAACATGATTCGCATGTTTCCAATGATTCAGAATCAATTGAATCTATAAGCCCATCTGAATGAAGCTTTAGCATGCGTCTCTTGTTTATATGGCCTAAACGACAATGCCACAAGTAAGTTGGATTATCTAGCTTATGTCTTTTGGTATTAATTGCGAAAACAGAAATATTATCATTCAACACATAAATCCCATTTTGTGATATTCCTGAAAAATAAAAGATCGAATCTTTATAAAAATTGCAACTATTGTTCTTTATTGAAATATGAAAACCGTCGTCAACAAGACGACTAATAGAAATAATGTTGCGAGACATTTCAGGAACGTATAAACAATTCCTTAATTCTATTACAAGCCCAGAGGGCAAAGATAAAACATAATCTCCAATTGCGATGGCGGCAACTCTTGCTCCATTTCCCACTCGCAAGTTTATGCTTCCTTTCTTAAGTTCCTTAATCTATTTTAGCTCCTGCATATTTGTACAAATATGAGATCCACATCCGGTATCAAGTACCCAAGATTCAGATTGCGAAACTGTATTTATTTCAATATAAAACATACCAGACGTGGAAGTCCCGGCTTCTCCCTTCTTGAGGGTAGCTTGGAAGTAATAACAATTCCTCTTCCAATGCCCTACGTCACCACAATAGTAGCACCTTGCTTTGGGCTTCTTTAATTCCTTTCCCTTTGTTTCGGTGAGCACTGTCTCCTTGCCTTTATCCAGGTGGTTTGGATCGGGAGAGACCCCTTTCCGTTTCCTTGATCCTTCAATAGCAAGGGCCAACATTTCCTCGTTTTCTTTTATAATGGGCTCGACTGACTCGAGCATATGTGCAAGCTCTACAAGAGAGGTTTGCAAGCCACTCATCTGATAGTTCATGATGAACTGTGAGTAGCTCTCAGGGAGGGACTGTAGAAGTAAGTTTTCACTTAGTTCATGGTCCATCGCATCTCCAATACTAGAAAACTTGGTCATAAGGCTGATCATCTTGGCAGAATGTACCATCACAGATGTGCCCTCCTGCATCTTGCTTTTATATAACTCCTCGGTTATTTCGAAACGCTCGCACCGAGTTTCTATCACAAATAGCTCTTTAAGATGCTTGACCATGGAAGAGGCATCCATATCTGAATGTAGTTGCCTTTTAACCTCCGATATCAATGATGCAAGTATGATGTCCCCTACTTGATCGTCATCAGCTTTATGCTTCAAGTAAGCATAAACCTCTTGGTAGGGAGCATCATCCATTGGGTAAGGGGGGTATCGGTGTATCAAGTACATACCCTTTCCTTTCGAACTTCAAAACAATTTTGAGGTTACGAAACCAGTCGGTGAAGTTTGAACCATTCAATTTGTTATCGGTAAGGATGTAACACAGATCGGTGTTAGTCATGATTATAAGAGTGCGTTTATTTAAACCTGAGAGTGAGAAAGAGTAAACGTATGTCATTCATTTGCTTAAAGTATATCAATCTAAAATTATAGGCCTTTTAATTTATTTCAGATTGCTCCCACTATTTTGCCAAATTAATAACCCTTCATATTAATTCGAAGAATTTCACAAATCCTTTAGTGAGCTAGGATCCTAACTCCTGAGATTTTGCCTTGACTTTAGCCAACAAGCTAGTCCCATTTGTTAGGTAGATTCATGCAATCAATCACATCTCGAATGTGATTCCCAGGTTATTGGGTTACTAACCACATTAGTAACTAATATGTCATTCATATTAATCCCAACCATCTTGCCCATTAGTTTATGACAACATGAGTTTGCCCATCCAATTATCATACTCTAATTTAAGTATTACCCCATATTCATGAAAGAACGATTTTCGATAGTCCAGGTGTTACCATAAGACCCCGAGCTTGAGTTTACCCAACAACCCAAAGGCCCCCAGTACTGTCGGCTGAATTATAATATTAGGGTGGGGCAACCGATTTTAATAACTTGCTTATTTACTTAACTTTTTAATGAGGGATTTTTATTTAAGTCTCATAATCTAACTTAGTCTTGATTTGCTTTAGCATACATCAGACATACATACATACATACCTTGGCGTTATGACATATCATCTAAATTATTCCGTCGAGCCAGAGACGGAATAAAAGGACAAACCTAAGGAAATACTAACTATTACATATTTCTCTTTAGGTCATCCGTCTTCTCCATGGCGCCTTGAAATTACATATTAATTTCTATACTACTATAAGAAAACTTCAATTGAATTGAAGGGAATTAGATGAGAGGAGAAATTACAATAGATAGTAGAAAGGCAGGACGCGCATGCCCTATTTCAAAAATACCAAAAGACTAAAAGAGGGTCCAAATATGTCCATAACTCCAAACATGCAAAGACTCAATTAAATAAATTTAATTGGTTGATTACATAACCGTCTTATGTAATATTTAGGTTAATCACATTAACTCGTCAAATTAACTTTTATCCAATTTTACATCTTATCGTTTCGTATCTTTATATTAATCCTTAGATTAATATAACCATATAAAACGTCAATTATGCATGTCCCAATTATTTTGATTTCAATTTATTTAACGCTTTGATTTACAACTTGGTAAAAGAAACTTTTAAACGAATTTTTTTTCTTTTCATTCAATAATCAAAACAGAAAACTATTAATTTCTGATATATATATATTTAAATATAAAACGATTTTAAACCATTTAAAATCAAGTATCGGGTCGGGCCCGAGAGTGGGTGTTAAGCCCAAAATATACATAAAATATCATATATAAATACGTTAAATTTACATTAAAATCGTGTTAATTATGTTCATTTGGAATACTTTTACATCTTTATTTACTTCTTTGATGCAAGGTACTTAATTATTTGGTAAAATCCAAATAGGAGCAAAAACGGAGCTAAAATGGAGGAAAAACCTTAAAAACGTACCGAGAATGCATATCAGCCAGAAGAACGCTCGAGGAGGACGAAAAGCAGTCGAGAGACAGGGAATCATCTCTCTGTCGCGACTGAGATTTTGAGAATCTCAGTCGCGACTTGCGGAGGCCAGCTCGGGGGAAAAACGAAGTTTCAAACTCGCCCCTGTACCCCCTGTCGCGACTGAGATTTTTAGAATCTCAATTGCGACAGCGAACCTTCCTGAACACAAAACACATGTTTAAATCGGAAAAACGCGTCTGTTCGTTCGGATAAAAGCAACCCTTCACCAGCAGACACGACCCATCATTTACAACCCTTCAACAACTATAAATAAGTGATCCATTTCAGAATTGAGGAGGTTGGAAAAGTTAGAGAAATTAGAGAAGAAAGTTGTTATGTTGAGTTTCTGATTGAGAAAAGAATCAGAAAGTTAGATTTCATTTTGTAAACAATCGTGTTGTACACGAATTGTATTTAGATTAGTTATAAACACAGTATTAGTTTAGTTTTCATTCTGATAGTGGATGAGATCAGTCTCTATTCCGAAGATCCAGCGAGAAGATTTGACGGCTGAAGCGCATGAGGTTTGACGAACCTACAGAGTTTGAGAGAAAGATTGACGACCCGGATCTCAAAGTTTTCGTTGCAATGCTATCCAAGTTTCTACTTCTCTGTTAACTTGTGAAAATTCACATTTCATTAATGATATACTTATTTATTCAATACATTCTTACTGTTGTTATTTTGATATTGTTCTGACAAAATGATTTTCAAAATGATAAATTGGTGTTTTTATTAAAACGTTCTATTCCATCTTATTCATATAAGAACTTTGTTGAACACTTAACAAATTTAGTTTTTATGGATCACATGATCGCTGATCGTGGCTTATCAGAAATAAAACACTAGTTTGATTAAGGTAGGAATCACCTCAACATCAGGGGCATTTCTATGGTTCGAAGCCATTTAATTGAGTATATCGCTATATTGTTACATGTCCATAATCTCACAAAGTTAAAGTTGCTTTCTTTGCTTTATGAAAATAAGTTCTATTTTATTCCAATTACGGAAGTATCTGTTTTGTAATCAAAATTCCAAAACAGAATTGTTCTCTAAACTCGATATAATTCTTCTATCTAATCCTAATTTACCAAAACCTATTCCATCAACTAAACGTATTTCTTTTATTAAACCTAAACACGTGATTAAACCGAATTAAATAAAGTTTTAGTTAAAAAGCGTTCCCTGTGGGTTCGATATCTTTTATTACTACAAGCGTATACCGTGCACTTGCGGAAATCGCTCAACAAGTTTTTGGCGCCATTGCCGGGGAACGCCAAAATTTTTGACAAAATTTTAAATTTTTCGTGTTTTATTTCGAATCTAGGTTTAAACATACTTATTTTAACTTTTATAATTTAATAATTTTCATATACTAATTTATTTATTTTTCAAATTCTGTTTTGTAGGTAGTTTCGGTTCGTGCAAGATTTCAGGTTCATGCGCACTTCTCGAAATTCAGGCATTGCACCAGACCCTATAGACCCAGAAATTGAGAAAACCATTAGGAAGAATAAGAAAAATAAGAAAAACAAAAATAAGACCCCAGTAAAGACATATACCGAGCCAGAAAAAATGGCAGACCCACCAACACTTATTGAATACGCTAGGCCAGGTGTGGCCGGTGTGACCAATAGTATCGTTAGACCCAGAATCACCGCAAATCAATTTGAAATTAAGCCAGCTTTGCTTAATATGTTGCAAAATAATGTAACATTTTACGGGTTACCTAACGAAAATCCTAACACCCATTTAACAAATTTACTAGAAATTTTTGACACATTTAAAATCCCAGATGTGACTGCAGAAGCAATCAAACTTCGCCTCTTTCCTTTCACTTTGAAGGATAGAGCCAAAGAATGGTTAACTTCTATGTCAGCCGCAACTTTTGCCACTTGGGAACAATTAGCCCAAGCGTTTTTATCTAAATATTTTCCTTTAGCAAAAACCGCAAGAGTCATAAAGGAGTTAACATCTTTTTCTCAAAATGATAATGAGACCCTTTATGAAACTTGGGAACGTTTTAAAGAACTTCAATGTTTATGCCCACACCACCAATTACCCGCTGAACTTTTAATGCAAACATTTTACAATGGACTAAATCCTACAACTAGGGGTTCATTAGATGCTATGTCGGGAGGGCTATTTATGAACAAAACATCAGCCCAAGCGAGAGAACTTTTGGAGGAAATGGCAATCAACAGCAATATGTGGCCCGCGGAACGTGGACATATGCCGGTGGCAAAACCGTCATCCTCAGCCTCATCATCAGTTAAAGGTATAGTTGAACTTGATCCAGTCGTGATGCTACAAGCCCAATTTTCTGCTTTATCGCACAAAATTGACCAATTTATGGCACCGCGCGATACTAATGGTAATCCAATCCAAACGGAAGTGGACTACGAAAATATGAGTGAGATCGAACAGGTAAATTTTGTCCAAGGGCAAAACCAAACTAATAATCCTTATTCTAATACTTATAATTCTGGATGGAGGAATCATCCTAACCTTAACTGGAAAGATAACAGTAACAATAATATCAGTACTAATCAAAATCGTACCACTAATTATCAAAATCAGTCAAGAGATACGATTAGCACTTTATCTTCTAAAATCGACAAGTTTATAGATGCTATCAGTGGAAAAATAAGTAATCACGACGATGGTTTTAAACGGATCGAAAATAAATTCGATAAGCTTATTAAAAACCACTCATCTAGCATCCATAATTTGGAGGTTCAAATTGGTCAACTTGCTAAATCAATTCCATCCCGAAAAGAGGGAAGTCTTCCCAGCCATACGGAAGAAAATCCGAAAGAGCAGGTGAAGGCTATTACTCTTCGTTTAGGAAAAAATTATCAAGGGCCTGAAATGCCCAAAGATGCAACATTTCCAAGAACTGATTTACCAAAGTCCAAAGAAGATATCTTAAACACAAATAATTCACCATCTGACGCAGGTACCAAAACTTTTGTACCCAAACCACCTTTTCCACACAAAGTTCGAAATAAGGACTATGATAAACAACTTCTAACATTTTTGGATAAACTTAAAAATTTGCACATCAATTTGACATTTATGGATGCAATCACACAAATTCCTAACTATGGTAAGTTTTTAAAAGATTTAATTTCAAAGAAAATCAGTTGGGAAGGAATTTCATCCATTTCGTTAACTGAAGACTGTAGTTCAATAGTATCAAGTAATTTGCCCACTAAACTCAAGGATCCCGAATGTTTTACTATTCCGTGTAAGTTGGGAGATATTGAATTCCCAAGTTGTCTTTGTGATTTAGGAGCAAGTATAAACTTAATGCCATTATCTATTTTTAACAAGTTAGGTTTAGAAGAAGATATCAAACGTACCAATATGGTTTTGCAGTTAGCAGATCAAACCACTAAAAGGCCGTATGGTATAATTGAAGATGTTTTAGTCAAAGTCGATAAATTTATTTTTCCTACCGATTTTGTTATCTTAGACTTTTCATATGATGTAAATTGCCCTTTAATTTTTGGTAGACCATTTATGAACACGGGACGCGCTCTAATAGATGTGTTGGAAGGGAAGGTAGTTTTAAGGATAGGAGAAGATAAGGTCGAGTTTAACATGAATAAAGCGATGAAATACCCTATGGAGGAATTCGCTTGTATGAAACTTGATTTAGTCGAAGAATGTGTCAATGATGTAATTCAAAGTGTAGAAATAATTGAACATATAAGAGATGAGGAATTAGACGATAAGGACCCAGAGCCTTTGATTCGAGAAGATGGACCAGTTCCGCCTTCAATTGTAACACACCCTAAATTAGAACTTAAAGAGTTACCCAGTCATTTGAGGTACGCTTTCTTAGGCGAAGGCGATTCTCTACCTATAATTATTTCTAACAAATTAACAAGCGATCAAGAAGAAAAATTGAAAGAAGTTGTTAGAAATAGGATAGGAAGTATGGGATGGCAAATTTCAGACTTAAAAGGAATTAATCCTAGTATAGTAATGCATAGAATTCACTTAGAAGAGGATAAGCCACCTAAAGCGGATAGGCAAAGACGCTTAAACCCGAACATGAAAGAAGTAGTCAAAAATGAGATTACTAAACTTTTAGACAATGGAATCATTTATCCGATCTCGGATAGTGAATGGGTTAGTCCAATCCATTGTGTACCTAAAAAGGGAGGCATAACTGTTGTAAGAAATGATGAAGGTGAACTGATACCTACACGAACCACCACCGGTTGGAGGGTTTGTATAGACTATAGGAACCTAAACAAAGCAACCAGGAAAGATCATTTCCCTCTACCTTTCATTAATCAAATGATCGAAAGGATAGCCGGTCATCCATTTTACTGTTTTCTAGACGGTTATTCCGGATTCTTTCAAATTTACATTTACCCGGATGACCAAGACAAAACAACCTTCACATGTCCTTACGGAACATTTGCATATAGGAGAATGCCTTTTGGTCTATGTAATGCAACCGCAACTTTTCAACGATGTATGACAGCAATATTTAATTACTTCATTGAAGACATAATGGAAGTTTTCATGGATGATTTTTCAGTTTATGGAGATTCTTTAAATGCGTGTTTACAGAACTTAGATAAAGTATTGTCTAGATGTGAGGAAACGAATTTAGTATTAAACTGGGAAAAATGTCATTTCTGTTGGTCCCTTATAAGGTTGCAAGTATAGTTCCAAGGGGGGGTTAGGAACTATTTAAACTTTTTCGCAATTAGGGTAGACTTCTTTTTCTAAAGAAAACGGTTTCAACAGCAGCCTGAGTAAACAGTAAGATACTGGCTTAGTCAACTAGTGACTAGGTCAGTTTCTTAGCTTGAGTCAGGAGATAGCACTTATAGTCTATTCCTGAGCTCAGATGTTTAGCGCGCACAACTCAACTTGACCTCTTTACTTGGTCAGTTTTTGATTGTTTTAAGCAAGCAATATATATAAGGAGTTAAGGGTAAGTAATACGTTACTCAGCAGATTTATCCAGGTTTGGCTTCTTCTAAGCCTACGTCCTGTCCCCGGAACACGTTCCGAGATTTCGAATCCTCTACTGAGCTCTTTAAAGGTAGAGCCTCAAACCCTTTACAATAAGCAACTGAGTATAACAAGAGTACCTTCCTCTATACCTCTACTCAATCCTATTCTCTTGCTGAGTACTTAAAACCGAGTACTCAGCCTCTCCTTTCTATCTCTAGAAATGATAAGTGTTTTGTCCTATACAAAGATTTGCTAAGACACTTAAGACGATTTAACAATCACTCTAGACTTTTACACAGATATAAGAAATTGTAGTGTAAGATTTGCTTTGCTTCTTGCTTGCAGAACTTGTGTAGAAATTTGGTCAGCGTAACTGCTTGATCAAGTTCTGTATTGAGTGAAGCTTGTGATGGCACTATTTATAGAGACGTCTGGGCATCGGTCATTTCGAATTTCGAAATAACCGTTGGAGGGAAACGACTATATGTCGTTGTCATCCTGACTTGCTCAAAGCTCTCGGCCAATCAGAATGGTGTATCTTCTGTCCTCGGTCAGCTCAGCAGATGGTCTCTCCTTTTATGGTAAGGTCAACTGGACAGCATACTTCGTCGTCTGAACTTTGCCAAAAGAGGAAAACCTTTGTCTGGAAGTTTTCCTTCGCCAGCTGCTGTCTTGTACGTTTGTCGAGACTACTCAGCAGCTTCATCTTGAAGTTGTTCCCGAAGGTCTTCTAGATCCTTCTCATGCTGAGTTGCGTTCTGTCCAGAACGGCAACGTTCTGACAAACACGGGCCGAGTTGTACTGAGTTGTTTGACTTGGGCCTTGGCTTTCGTATTGGGCTTGGGCCTTTCAATCCTTATGTCTTATAACAGTTTTAACTCAACATTGAACAAACACATTAGTAGAATAAATCAAAGCATTTAAACTTAGTGTGTTTAGAATATGTATTTTAAATTATACTTAAACAATTTTGTCAAATCAAAATTATGTAGAAAGGTGTTTAAACAAACTCCCCCATTTTGATGTTGGCAAAACTATTCAGCAAGGAACTCAGTATGAGCTCCCCCATGATAGTTGACCTAGTATAATTTAGCAAACTCCCCCGTAAGGGTTGAGCAACTGACTTAGTTTTACTTAAAACATTTAAGGGTTTAAATGAGTAAGTCTAAGGTCAGTTTTCAGATATAGGTCAGCTATTTCAACATATTCTATTTACTCAGTATCAAGCGGAAGGTTTAGTCATATAGAGTGCGCTGAGTAATTAGTTGTTCAATGAGTTCTTAATAGACAATGTTTTATAAACATATAGGTCAATGTCAAACATGTTATCAGCATTTGATTTAGTCAAATAATTTTACAAGTGTTAAACATAGCTGATTTAATTGCAGATACATAATAACTCAGTATTTAGTAGCATATATCATAACTCAGGATTTGAATAAGAAATGCAAATATGATATATAGATAGAAGTCAGTAATTACACAACAACACATATATAGATAAGGCAACAAAAAGATTACAACTGTATTACAACTGTTTTGGCCTATACTGAGCTAGCCTATCTATTTCTTTTTCTTGTGTTGTGACGACTGACTTCGCTCATGCTGAGCTTGCGCTTTCTCCCCCGTTTTGTCAACTTCAGGGAGCTTGAATGCATCGGTTAAGACAGCTCGAGTCAGTTCTTGAGAGAGCTCCTTAAGCTTCTCAGCGCTTTCATTTACGCCATAAAAAATGGCAACTCCATCAGCTGAGACCTCTTCGGGTATTCGCAGATCAACAGCGCTGAGCATATTGACACTATATGCTTGAGCTTTGGCTTGCCAGATAAGAGCTTCAGAGAGGCCAGCAAAGATTTGGTGGAAGGTTTTTAAGAGAGCTGTGTCATAATACTGACGTTGGATGTTGTTATGACTAATGTGATTGAAAGTCTGTTGTGTGAGGGTCATCATCTCGTTCTGCTTCAACGCGTCAGTATCCATCTCTTGCTTATTCAGATTAAGCAGCCTTATAGCCTCACCGATTTGCTCTACTGAGCACTGACTGTATGACACCATTTTCTCGTTGGTCTTAAGTTGCTCAGTGTGAAGCTGAGCAAAGAGCATTTTGAGTTCAGAGGAAGTGGCATAGTCAGTGTTCACAGCGGACAACTTCTGGACTTGGTGATGGAGAGAGTTCAGGTGTTGAACTGTTGTCAGCTGTATCTCTGCCAACTTGGCAATTGAATCCTGCTTAGCTTGCTGAGCTTGGAAGGATAAGACAACATTCAGCAGATCCTTGAGTCCCTTAACTTCGTTGAGAAGCTGAGTGACCTGGGAAAGCTGCGTAGTCTCGAGAATTGAAGAACCAGCAGAAGGAGGAGTGGAATGTTGAAGATCTCTGATTAATGCTTGCACTGAGTCGATGATCTTTTTGCCGGACTCAGTGGCATTCAGATGGACATCAGTATGACCAGAAGGAAGTGGAGTGAAAGGAGTACCCTGGTCAGTGACTGGAAGAGTATGCTCAATCTGCACTTGAGTTGGAGGAAATGTTGATTGATCGGCAGAGAGTTGAGTTGTGGAAGTTATAACCCGAATACTGTCTGTGCTGACGGCAGAAGGATGGGGAGTCAGCACCATGCTTGAGGAAATAGCATGAACAGTAGATGGTTCAACCTGACTGGTTGATGTGGCTGAAGTGTTAGGGTCAGCATGTTCCTGCTGAGAAGAAACAGAGGCTTGTTTTTCCAATGGCGTCGAAGTAGTGGAAGTGGATTGCCGTTTGAAAAATGTGAGTTTGATAGTAGAAGGGTCCTTAGTTGTCTTCGAGAGGACAAGGTCAGGAAGAGTCGGTGGTTGCACAGGAGGTTCACTGACTATCTTCTCACTGGCCTTAACCAACTTTCGCCTTCTACGTGGTGGAGTGGCAGTATGAGCAGGTTCTTCTGAGTGAGTAGGAGAGGATTCCTATTGCTCAGTATGAGTCTGGTCAGCCTGCTGTTCAACTTGATCAACAATGTGTTGGTCAAGGACTTGCTCAACTCCAGCAGCTAGCTCAGTGTCATGCTCATTACCAGCAGCTACCCCGGTATCGGCATCCTCAGCTTCATCTTCGCTGGCAGTTTCCTCAGAATCCTCAGCGTCATCCTGACCGCTGGCTTCTTCTGCTTCTTCCTCCTCAGTACTATCTCCATCAAGTTCTTCCTCAACTTGAGAGATGAAGTGATCATCTAGTTGGACCTCAGGTTCCTCAGACTCAGCAACTGTACCTTGACACTGGGTGAAGTGAGAGTCACCCGGTACAATGAAGTCGGTCGGTATGGCGTCCAGAGGAGTCAAAGTTGAAGTTTTCTTCTTCTTCTGAGGTTGCTCAGCAGCTTCCTCAGTTCCAGGCTCACCTTGCCTGGTTCTTTTCTCAGCTGACTTGCCAGCTGACTTCTGCCTCTTCGCTGGAGACTCAACGTTTGTAGAAGGAGTCTCAGCAGTTTTCCTCTTGCGAGAAGCTGGGGCCTTAGTCATGCGCCCTTTCTTAGGCTCAGCAGTTCCCTCAGTCTGGCCAGCAGCAGCAGCAGCTTTACCTTTCTTCAAAGGCTGTCCAAACTTCAGTGCCCTCAGTGAGGCAGCTGTTATCTCAGATCCTCGGTAAGATTCCTCACCATGGAGGTCAATCTTGTGGTGAGGATCCTAGTTATGATTGACCCAAGCCTCAGCGTACCCGTGCTGCGTAGGAAACCAGCAACTAGGAAGACCGGCATGTTGATAGGAGTGTACGTCAGCATATGCCATATGAAGCATTGCTTGAAATTGGTCGCTGATGTAGTGCAGTTGATCTTCGGGTAAATAAAATAGGTCAGCAGGTATTGAGCCATCTTCTGGTGCTGACCCATTGATGAGGCTGAGACTTCTCCTGAGTAGCCATCAGGTTTGCAGAAGGAGTGTATGTAGCCAGTTTTGTCCTGATCTCCTGATCTTCTCAGCCTTGCTCCCTCAGTTTTCAGCTGGAGAAGATTTCCTATGTACAGAGGGTTGATGAAGATGGTTTTGCCTTTTACCTTAGTGCATAAGTAGTCGGTGGTGTCATTCGCGACTCTGAGGTTGTGGTAAAATTCCCTCACTAAGTCAGGATAGGTTTCATCCCTGACCGAGAACAGCCCAGTCCATCCATTCTGGAAAATCCATTCGCAAAACGGTTGTTCATTCTGTACGAAGTGTTTCGAAACCCATCTGGAGGGCTCAACCTTCCATTCTCGTACGTTCTCAAACACTTTGGAGTAGGTTCGGACCTTCACAGTTTTTCCTTGACCAGAGTTTTGGCCAGTTTTTCCCTTGCTCGGCGTAGGAGGATTTCGAGTAGGTTCATCGGAGCTGGTCTTTTGGTGGCCGGCACCGAAGGTATTGTAGGATACCTTAGTCATTCTTCGAAGATGGGAAAGTTTAGAAGAATTTGAGAGAGAAGGAGTTTGAAACAGTTTCTTTGCCTTAGAATTTGATTAAGCGTAAAGAATAAAAGATGGGGAAATTCCCATAATTTATAGACGGAATGAGCGGTGTGGATCTTAATCGAATCCATGTGTCAGTTTTGCCTTGGGATTGTGTACCGATAAAGATCCTGGCATTTATGACACATACGGCGAATACGTCATCCTAGGGCTATACGCGTGCTTTGCATTTATGCTAACGGATCTAACACTCAGTATTTAGAATGTCAAGCGTTTGATATTCTGAGTGGTCAGTATTATATTTACGGATGATTTGATTTCTAAGTTCAAAATGCAAACATACTCAGTGTGCAAAGGTTACTCAGTATTTGCTGTTTAATAAATTTCAATGAGTACACAGCAAAGACAATCATTCAGCATAATAATTCACTCAGCATGCATATTCATTTAGTTCAGGAATTTACTGAAGAGGATTGAACATACCAATAGCTTCTCTCAGTATGCTGAACTGCTCACGAGCCAGTGGCTTCGTGAAGATATCCGCAAGCTGTTCGTCCGTTGGGACAAAGGTCAGCTTGATCTCCCCTTTGAGTACATGGTCTCTAATGAAGTGATGTCTGATGCTGACATGCTTCATTCTGCTGTGTTGAATTGGGTTATTGGAAAGATCAATTGCACTTTTGCTGTCACATTTGACTTCAATTGTCTTCGTTTGAACACCATAGTCTTCAAGCTGTTGCTTAATCCATAGGACTTGAGCAACACAATGACCAGCAGCAATGTACTCAGCTTCAGTGGTAGACAAGGCTACTGACGCCTGCTTTTTGCTGAACCAGGATACACGATAGCTTCCTAAGAAGTGGCATCCTCCAGAGGTGCTTTTTCGTTCCAGCTTATCCAGTCCATAGTCAGCGTCAGTGTATCCGATGAGTGTAAAATCATGAGTATTTGGATACCACAAGCCTGCGTTCACTGAGCTTTGCAAATATCTAAGGATTCTTTTTACAACAATGTAATGAGATTCCTTAGGGTTAGATTGATATCTAGCACAGTAGCATACTGAAAACTGAATGTCCGGTCTACTGGCTGTTAAGTAAAGTAGAGAGCCTATCATACCTCGATATAATTTGCTGCCTACCGGCTTACCATTCTCATCAGCGCAGAGGACAGTGGCAGTGCCCATAGGAGTGGATATTGGCTTGCAATTCTCCAAGTCATATTTCTTTAATATCTCCTTGGCATATTTGGCTTGACTGATGAAGATGCCATTCTTTCCTTGTTTAATTTGAAGACCGAGGAAGAAGTTGAGTTCTCCCATCATGGACATTTCAAACTCAGTCTGCATTTGTTGGCTAAACTCCTTGCACATTGATTCGTTAGTTGCACCAAATATTATATCATCAACATAAATTTGGGCCAGCAGGGTATCTTTACCCTTTTTCTTAATGAATAAGGTTGTATCAGCTTTGCCCCTGACGTAATTTCTAGTCAGCAGGAAACTGGTCAGCCTCTCATACCAAGCACGTGGTGCTTGCTTGAGGCCGTACAGAGCCTTTTTGAGTTTATAAACATGGTTTGGGAATTTTGGGTCCTCAAAACCTGGAGGTTGATTAACATAAACCTCCTTGTTTATAACTCCATTAAGAAATGCACTTTTGACATCCATTTGGAATAATTTAAAGTTCATGTAAGATGCATATGCACATAGAATTCTAATTGCCTCTGGCCTTGCCACTGGGGCAAAGGTCTCACCGTAGTCAATACCTTCTTGCTGACTGTAGCCTTGAGCTACAAGCCTTGCCTTGTTCCTGACTACGTTTCCTTGTTCATCCATCTTGTTTCTGAAGACCTATCTTGTTCCGATGGTCTTTTGACTCTTTGGATGAGGCACTAATTCCCATACGTCGTTTCTTCTAAATTGATCGAGCTCCTCTTGCATTGCGATCATCCAGAATTCATCGTACTCAGCTTCAGCAAAATTCTTCGGTTCTTGTACTGAGACGAAGGCAACATTGCTGAGGTACTTCCTGAGTTGATTCCTCGTCATCAGGGTATTCCCAGCAGAATCAAGGATTGCACTTTCTGAGTGCCCTCTTGGGATCCTTATCTCTTTAGGTAGATTTGTGTCTTGTGCTGTCTGTGTTTCAACAATCTCTGCAGAAGTAGATGGATCAGTGAAAGTAATCTTAGGTTCACTCTTACTCTTGGTCAGCCTTTTCGTGAATGACTCAGTAGCTGGTTCTGGGTCAGCAATGGTTACTGAGTGTGGATCATCTTCGGTCAGCGGCTGGTATCTACCTGCAGGGTCAGTTTTGTCGAACTCTACATGTATTGACTCTTCTAAAACTTGAGTTCGCTTATTAAAAACTCTGTATGCTTTGCTGTTTGTTGAGTAGCCCAAAAAGATAGCCTCATCAGCTTTTGAATCAAACTTTGCTAAGCTATCTTTGGTATTTAAAATAAAACATCTACAGCCAAAGGCACGAAAGTATCCAATATTGGGCTTTCGTCCTTTCCAAAGTTCATAGGGGGTTTTCTTGAGTATAGGTCTAACTAAAGCCCTATTAAGAATATAACACGCTGTGTTAACAGCTTCTCCCCAAAAATACTTTGGAAGCCTATGCTCATCCAGCATTGTCCTGGCTATTTCAACCAGAGTTCTGTTCTTCCTTTCTACAACCCCATTTTGCTGAGGTGTTCTAGGAGCAGAAAAATTGTGGTCAATGCCGCTGGCTTCACAGAATTCAACAAACTTTTGGTTCTTGAATTCTCCACCGTTATCGCTACGGATGTGAGCTAATTTTAGGTCTTTTTCATTTTCAATTTTTCTAACCAAATTTGAAAATGTCTCAAAGGTCTCATCCTTGCTGGTCAGCAATATAACCCATGTGTACCGAGAGAAATCATCTACAATGACCAAGGAAAATCTTCTTCCACCCAGACTCAGCGGCTGGACTGGACCAAAGAGATCCAAGTGTAGTAACTCTAACGGACGCTTAGTTGAGACAATATTTTTGCTATGAAAAGATTGTTTGGTTTGTTTTCCAGCGTGGCAAGCGTGGCATAATTGATCTTTTTGAAATTTAAGTTCAGGCAGTCCCTCAACCAATTGCTTTCTTGCTAGTTTGGCCAGGAGGTCCATGCTTACATGACCAAGTCTCCTGTGCCATAGCCAGGAATTTTCTTCCTTTGATACTAAGCACACAGTTTTTGAAATTTTTTTCTCTAAATCTAGCATAAAGACATTATCTATCCGAGGGGCAGTTAAAATTAACTCATTTGTTTTACCCTCGTATATTTTACATCCAGTAGCATCAAATATAACTTTTCTCCCATTGTCACATAGCTGAGCTACGCTGAGTAAGTTATATTTGAGTCCGCTGACTAGGGAGACAGATTCAATAGTGGGATTACCTCCGATGGTTCCTGACCCAACTATCTTACCCTTCTTGTTGTCTCCAAAACTTACGCTCCCTCCTCGTTTACGCTCAAACGTGATGAACTGAGTTTCATCACCCGTCATATGCCTTGAGCATGCGCTGTCAATATACCACATCTTTGACTTCTCGGCACATCTCAGGCTTACCTGCATTGTAACTAGTTACTTTTAGGTACCCAATTCTTTTTGGGTCCTGACTTGTTAGGTGCAACAGGTATAGCATCATATTTTATTTTATGGCGGCATACATGGACATTATGGCCATTCTTTCCACAGAAGTCACAGCTGACCTTCTGTTTAGGATTTTTTACTGACTTGTCAGCACCCCAGTGCTGAGCGTGCCAGCACACCTTAGTGGTGTGTCCTAACTTCCCACAAAAGTCACACTGGACTTTTCGCTGGGGATTCCATCTCTACTGAGTACCTTGGTACTGAGTTCTCAGAGGTAAATTATTTTTATTTGGAACCTTTAGTTGGTTCTGGATGGTTGTGACGTCCTTCCTCAGTTTCTTTGAAACTGACTGGACTTCAGAGACAGACTCATGTATGATTTTCATATTATCATGCAGAGTTGAATTGTCCTGAAGAAGGAATCCGAGGTCACTCAGTTTGACCTCTTCCACTTCGTCACAGCGTGTGCTGAGTGCTCTAACTTTCTTATTACACTTCTTAACAAGTGTGTAGAGATCACTCAGGGCATTAACCATATCGTTTCTGAGCTGGGGAAGAGAAATTACCTCATTTGATTGCTCTTCATCATCTGATGCGATGGATGGGTCAGCATGCTCAGAGACGCATGGCTCAGCAAGTTCGTCAGCCATGAAGCATATCTTCGCTGACTCGGTGGCCTCAGTTTCTGTTGATGAAGATTCATCACTGTCACTCCATGTAGCCACCATTGCCTTTTTGCCGCTCTTCTTGTCTTTCCTCAGTGTAGGACAGCTTGACTTTATGTGGCCAGTCTGATGGCACTCAAAGCATGTAATGGGCTTTGAGTTATCCTTTTTGTATTTGCTATCGCTTGAGTCAGCTTTGTACTTATCAAATTTTCTATAAGGCTTTTTAGAATATTTGTCGTTCTTCCGGAACAGCCTTTTCATCTTCCTTGTAAACATAGCCATCTCCTCATCATCAGTTGAGCTCCCGTCAGTGGAGTCAGCTTTCATGACAAGTGACTTCTGCTTCTTGTCTTCAGATTTTTCCTTCACCTCAAAGTTTTTATGGATATCTCATGGGTCAGCAATGAACCGATGAGTTCGTCATATTTGTAGGTGGTTAAATCCTGAGCTTCCTCAACTGCTGTCTTCTTTGCTTGCCAATCTTTAGGAAGACTCTTGAGTATCTTTTTGACTTATTCTTCCTCAGTGAAGATTTTCCCAAGTCTCTTGAGCTCATTAATGATGTTGGTGAACCTTGCGTTCATGTCTGAAATGCCCTCATCATTGTTCATCTCGAACAGCTCGTACAGTCTCATATGCTGATTCACCTTGGATTCCTTTACTTTGTTTGTTCCCTCGTAGGTGACTTCCAGCTTTTTCCAGATCTCTTGCACCGACTCACAACCTGAGATTTTGTTATATTCTGCAGCATCGAGCGCACAGTGAAGCATATTGATAGCCGAAGCATGGTTTTGGAGCTTCTTTAGGTCATCCTCTATCCATTTGGCCTCAGCTTTTACAACTGTTAGGCCAGCCACAACTTCGACAGGTACAAACGGGCCTTGGACTATGGATAGCCAGGCACTCATGTTTGTAGCCTGAATGAAATTCTTCATCCTATTCTTCCAGAAGGTATAGTTTGACCCGAAGAATAGGGGAGGCCTAGTAATGGACAACCCCTCAGGCAGTATCTGAGTTGTTTGGTTTCCAGGGAGAAACCGAGTGCTGTTTTCGCCTATGGTAGGGATCAGCTCAAGGTTGTTAAACCTTTAGCAGTGAGCTTTGAGGCTCTGATACCACTTGTTGGTCCCTTATAAGGTTGCAAGTATAGTTCCAAGGGGGGGTTAGGAACTATTTAAACTTTTTCGCAATTAGGGCAGACTTCTTTTTCTAAAGAAAACGGTTTCAACAGCAGCACTGAGTAAACAGCAAGATACTGGCTTAGTCAACTAGTGATTAGGTCAGTTTCTTAGCTTGAGTCAGGAGATAGCACTTAGAGTCTATTCCTGAGCTCAGATGTTTAGCGCGCACAACTCAACTTGACCTCTTTACTTGGTCAGTTTTTTATTGTTTTAAGCAAGCAATATATATAAGGAGTTAAGGGTAAGTAATACGTTACTCAGCAGATTTATCCAGGTTCGGCTTCTTCTAAGCCTACGTCCTGTCCCCGGAACACGTTCCGAGATTTCGAATCCTCTACTGAGCTCTTTAAAGGTAGAGCCTCAAACCCTTTACAATAAGCAACTGAGTATAACAAGATTACCTTCCTCTATACCTCTACTCAATCCTATTCTCTTGCTGAGTACTTAAAACCGAGTACTCAACCTCTCCTTTCTATCTCTAGAAATGATAAGTGTTTTGTCCTATACAAAGATTTGCTAAGACACTTTAGACGATTTAACAATCACTCTAGACTTTTACACAGATATAAGAAATTGTAGTGTAAGATTTGCTTTGCTTCTTGCTTGCAGAACTTGTGTAGAAATTTGGTCAGCGTAACTGCTTGATCAAGTTCTGTATTGAGTGAAGCTTGTGATGGCACTATTTATAGAGACGTCTGGGCATCAGTCATTTCGAATTTCGAAATAACCGTTGGAGGGAAACGGTTGTATGTCGTTGTCATCATGACTTGCTCAGAGCTCTCGGCCAATCAGAATGGTGTATCTTCTGTCCTCGGTCAGCTCAGCAGATGGTCTCTCCTTTTATGGTAAGGTCAACTGGACATCATACTGTGTCGTCTGAACTTTGCCAAAAGAGGAAAAACTTTGTCTGGAAGTTTTCCTTCGCTAGCTGTTGTCTTGTACGTTTGTCGAGACTACTCAGCAGCTTCATCTTGAAGTTGTTCCCGAAGGTCTTCTAGATCCTTCTCATGCTGAGTTGCGTTCTGTCCAGAACGGCAACATTTTGACAAACGCGGGCCGAGTTGTACTGAGTTGTTTGACTTGGGCCTTGGCTTCCGTATTGGGCTTGGGCCTTTCAATCCTTATGTCTTATAACAGTTTTAACTCAACATTGAACAAACACATTAGTAGAATAAATCAAAGCATTTAAACTTAGTGTGTTTAGAATATGTATTTTAAATTATACTTAAACAATTTTGTTAAATCAAATGTAGAAAGGTGTTTCAACAATTTCATGGTAGACGAAGGAATTGTTTTAGGTCATAAGATTTCTGAAAAAGGTTTAGATGTGGACAGAGCAAAGACTTCAGTTATAGAAAAATTACCCCCACCAACCACTGTTAAGGGAGTAAGATCATTTTTAGGTCATGCAGGTTTTTACAGAAGGTTTATAAGAAATTTTCTGTAATTTCCAAATCACTTACTAATTTGCTTATGAAGGATTCAACTTTTGATTTTAATAAAGATTGTTTACAAGCTTTCAATACTTTGAAAACGGCTTTAGTCAGTACACCAATAATATCAAAACCCGATTGGAATCTAGCTTTCGAAATTATGTGTGATGCAAGTGACTTAGCTGTAGGATGTGTATTAGGTCAAAGGAAGGATAAGAAACTTCATGTTATATATTATGCGAGTCACACTATGTCTGGTTCACAACTAAATTACACCACAACTGAAAAAGAAATGTTAGCAGTAGTTTTTGCATGTGATAAGTTCCGATCTTATTTGTTAGGATCTAAAGTTATCATTTATACTGATCATGCAGCTTTACGATATTTATTTGCTAAGAAAGATGCAAAACCACGTCTTATTCGATGGGTTTGACTATTGCAAGAATTTGACATTGAGATTAAAGACAAAAAGGGAGTTGAAAACCTGGTCGCCGATCATCTGTTAAGACTTGAGGATGAAAATGGTCCCATCGGTGAAACATCAGGCATTCGAGATGATTTCCCCGATAAACATCTCATGCAAATACAAAGTGTCATAGCTCCATGGTATGCAGATATAGCCAATTACTTAGCTGCACATGTTGTGCCAGATGGATTGACTTCTCAGCAAAAGAAGAAATTCTTTTCAGAAGTTAAGAAATATTTTTGGGAAGATCCATTCTTGTTCAAAACATGCGGTGATGGAAAACTTAGGAGATGTGTTAGTGAGTTTGAACATGACTCTATAATGTTAGAATGTCATGCTAGCGCTTACGGAGGTCATAATAGCGTAAGCAAAACAGCAGCTAGAATACTTGAATGCGGATTCTTTTGGCCTACTCTGTTTAAAGATGTCCGTTCATTTATTATCCGCTGTGATAAATGTCAAAGAACAGGGAATATAGGAAGGAAAGATGAGATGCCTCTTACGAACATATTGGAAGTTGAAATCTTCGACGTATGGGGTATTGATTTCATGGGTCCTTTTCCTCCTTCTTTTGGCAAAAATTATATTTTAGTAGCCGTAGATTATGTTTCAAAGTGGGTTGAAGCAATTGCAACCCCCACAAATGATTCTAAAGTAGTTGTTAAGTTTTTAAATTCAATATTCTGTCGATTTGGAGTTCCTAGGGTTATGGTAAGCGACGGTGGTACTCACTTCGTAAATAGAGCTTTTGAGTCACTTATGAAAAAATACGGAGTACACCATCGTATCTCTACACCGTACCATCCTCAAACGAATGGTCAAGCAGAAATTTCAAATAGAGAACTCAAATGGATACTTGAGAAAACAGTTTCGTCTTCTAGAAGAGACTGGGCATATAAACTTAACGATGCATTATGGGCATACCGTACTGCATTTAAAACGCCTATCGGGATGACACCTTATAGATTAGTCTATGGTAAAGCTTGTCATTTTCCGGTTGAATTAGAACATAAAGCATATTGGGCTATAAAAACCCTTAATTATGATTTGCAAAGCGTAGGGAAAAAGCGTTTGTTTGACTTAAACGAGTTGGATGAATTACGCTATTTGTCCTACGAAAATGCGAGAATTTATAAGGAGAAAATTAAAAAGTGGCATGATGCCAAAATCAAAATTAAAAACTTTAATGTTGGGGATAAAGTCTTACTTTTTAATTCGAGATTAAAGTTATTTCCAGGTAAGCTAAAATCTAGATGGGCTGGACCATTTTTGGTTGTTCAAACATTTGATTACGGAACATTGGAGCTAGAAAAGTCTAATGGCGACCGATTTAAGGTCAATGGAAATCGTTGCAAGATTTATTTCGACGGAGCTCCTATTCAAGCAATTGAATCCGTGGATAAATTTTATAAAAATTAATTTCTTTGGTTTTCATGTTTTTAATTTATAGCTTTTCTTATTTTATGTTCATAATTATTATTCTTTTTCTTTTTAATTTATTCTTTTCTTTTTAATTTATTTGTTTTCTTTTTAATTTATTTATTTTTATTTTTAATTTATTTACTTTAATTTTTATTTATTTTTATATATTTATCTTTGTGTACAGATGAGTTTTGTTCACATTAAAATTTTAATTTAGTCATGTTTTGAAATTTTCATTAAGTGTTAAGTGTTATTGAGAAATTATACATGCAGAAATCTCAGTTGAGATTTTCTATGTTCCAGGATTTGGAAATCTCAGTTGAGATTCTGAAAATCTCAGTTGAGATTTTCTGTCTTTTTACATTTGAAATAACTGTAAGGGATTACAGTCTTCTTTCTTTAAAATTTTCTGTCAGTTGAATCGAAGAGGTATCACTTTGACACCTATTTTTTTCTAACAGACACAACCTTTCACTTATAGGCTTTATATATTCCTGTAGGATCAGACTTCTTCCATTTCACTTCATCTTTCTGAATTTCTTTCTCAAATTCTCAAATCCTACAGGCTTCATTTTTATTTTCTCTCACAGACATGACTAAGTCTTTGAAAAACGTTCAAAAACACACTTCTTCTCAAAAAGGGAAAGTTGATATCTCCGATCGATATGGTGCATGGTTTCCCATTTATAACCATGACGAGGGGAAACGCTTTCTACAATTCAGATATGCTCAATTCTTTGGCATGATGTATCTGGACGAGTTTCTGAACGAGGAACTCGGGATAAGCGAAGACATTGATCGCTATCTGACTAATTTGGGTTGGACCAAATTTGTTCATATGAAATTTCCTATTATTGGAAATTGGGTTTTGGAATTTTTCTCCACAGTTCGATTCGTCAATAAGAGACGTGTTCGTCTCAGTTTTCGTTGTGAAGGGGAGGTATTCACTTTTGGATATCCAGAACTTCATAATTGGTTTGGATTTCCACCCCGAGACACAACTCAACACCATCCTGGAAGGGATATGACTTCTAGAGACATATGGAGGATGCTAACAAGATTTTGGCGATTCAATCCACGTCTTGCCTTCAACAAATCCATTAATTCTAATTCCATGTTGTATCTACATAAGTTCCTCTGTCATAGCCTTTTTGGTCGAGTCAGTAGCAATATTGTCAAAGATACTGATCTTTATGTGTTGGGCGACATTTTCCAAGGCAACTCAGTGAACTCCTCGAAGATTCTAATGGAGGGGTTAGTTGCTGCTTCTCGTTCGAAGAAACGGAAGATTGGGTTCGCCAACATCATTTGTGGAATCATATTAGGGGCCAAGGGAACCATTTCTGTTCCTTGGACTGATAAGGAACCATTTCCTATTCTTGATTACGAGTTATGGAAAGTGAGGGAGTTGTAAAAAGATGTTTTTCGTGTCGGTCCATAGTTTCTTTCTCTCAAAGAAAGAGAAGTTTTTGTTCATGAGCAATTAGAAAGGGCCAGAATAAGACGTATTCCAATTCACCGGGATACCATTTAAATTTCATTTATGGTGTTTGATTGATTTTAAATATATATACTGTACATATGTTTGATGTTCATATATATAGATTTATTTCTGTTTTTGTGTACATATGTTTGATAAGTAATTAATAGGTCATTATGATTCATAAAGTGCATTAATTATTTCATTAATTTCTTTTAATTAAGGAACAACCTTTGGTTTTCCTTTAATTTAATGTTTCAGTTTTGTTTATCTCAGTTTCAGGAATTAAAATTTGCATTAATGTCATTTAATTACAAGAGGAATTGAATTAGTCATGTTCAAATTGTCAAAAATATCCAATTTTTACCCAGAAATTCCAAAATCTCAGTTGAGATTTCGAATTCTCAGTTGAGACAGTGGAGGAAAATTTTTTAAGCAAAATTTCGCCCCTCTCCCTACTTGCTGTCGCGACTGAGATTTTGAAAATCTCAGTCGCGACTTGCGACCTGCAGGTGCAGGATTGGGCGAAATTTCACCCTCTTTTCCTATTCCTACTCTATTTACTACCTATTCAACTATCCTAATCAATACCTATTACTTACACCTATTTATATCACCTATTTTTACACCAATCAATCATCTTTTCTCTTCCCAATAACAAGATTCACTCATCTTCCCCATAAATATTTACCCTATTCATCTTCTTCTTCCCCAATTCACCACCATTATCTTTTATTCTAACTTTCATCCTTTCATATTTTCTTCATTCCATTCACAAATTTCACAAACAAAAAAATATGCATAGACAAAAGACCGTTGCAAACAAAGCCAAGGCCACCGAGATCAATAGATTATGAGTTCAATATGGAGCACCATTCGATATTACAACGGAAGCCGAAGGACGCAAATATCACCGATTTTCTAATGTCCTAATAGAGTTCATCGACATGCTTTTTCTTGACACCGACACGGTAAATACTCTTTCTTTTACCGAGCGTATTGATGAATTTCTTACCATTCTTGGTTGGAAACGATTTGCTAGTATGCGTTTTCCTAGTCTTAAAACGCATATTATTGAGTTTTTGGTTACTCTAACCTATGACAAGAAGAAATGAGTTATTTCTTTTCGGAGTGATGGAGTCCGTTATGATGTTGGATATGCGGCCATGAACCGTTGGTTTGGTTTTCCTACTCGAAATTTTTATTCAAAACCAAAGCCTTTTGATTCACACACGGTTTGGAATTCTTTAACCGGTTTAGATGTTTTTAGTCCAAAGAATACATCTAGTAAGCTAATTAAGGATGATTGTATCTTCTTCTTTCACAAGTTTTTATCATTTTCCTTATTTGGTCGGGTTGAAAGTTCAAAAGTGCAAGTTCGTGATTTGGTTGTGTTTGATGCTATTTTTAAGGGTTTGACAATTGATAGTATTGAGATGATATTTACTAATTTAGTTCGAGCTTCCAAGTCCCGCAATAAGCAAGTGCCTATGGATAATTTCATTACCGGCATTGTTTTGGGCGCTCGAGGTGAATTAGCGGATTATCAAAATATGCCTCATGTTGGTTTACCTTCATTGGATCTCACGGCACTTCAAAGGGCCAATTTATTGAAGAAGTTGGGACCCCCCGCCTTTATCTCTTATGCGGATCGCACAAGACGTGTTTTTGCTACCATGAGTAGTGAAGCCTCGGGTTCTCAAGGTTTAGGTGCCCAAGATGATGATGAGGACGATGAAGAGGAATTTGATGAAGAAGGAGAGGAGGAGGAGCATGTTGATGTTAATGCCACCGAGCAAGCAAATGTGGAACCGAATGAAGAAGAACAAGTTGGTTGGCAACGTGTTTTGACACAAATGAACGAGCATAACCGTCACATGAATTTGCGGTTAGATGAAGTCATTGCCAATAATGCCGAAATGAGTTCAAGGATCACTACATTGAGTCGTGAGCACAAGTCTACTCGTCGCCGGATGCTCTCTTTCTTCCGACGCCAAGGAGTTGAGACTACACCTTCTCCACCACCATCACCTTGATAGGTTTTATCCTTTCTCTCTTTAACTCATTTTCGTTATTATTATTATGTTTTATTCGGTTTGGTACAATATTTTTAATTATGTTTGGTACAATTATTTTTATTATTTTGTTTGAATGTTATCATACTATCTTTTTCGTTTCTAAATTCGTATGATTTATTTCGTACTATTTTTCGTGTTTTATCGCTTTTTGCACCAATGAGGACATGGTCCAAATTAAGTGTGGGAGGAGGTATTTCATATCCATTTTATTTTTAAATACGAATGAATGCAACGAATGAGAATGAATGCTATTTATTTAAGTATAAATGCATGTTATTATTCATTTTAAGTAAAATATAATATGCAACATTTTTTTTCAAAAAAATGCAACATTTTTATATAATGTGCAACACTTTTCACAAATAATAGCAATTTTTCATAAAGGATAAATTTTTGTTAAAGTAAATATTTCATATGTTTTCAAACATTTTAACTTTCAAAATAATGTTAAGGTTATCATTATTGGTAGAAATAATATTTCTATACGGGCTATATTTTTACAAATATTTTTACAAATCTCCGATACGATTTTATCAAAAAACGTCTCGAGTGAATGTATATAAGTAAAATTTCTTTAGTTTCAAATCTCTATTTTATATCATGAATTCATGATAAATATAAATCTTATTTTCAATTTTCAATTAGGTTTATAGGCATAAATCGAACTAACAACTTTAGCTTTTTAGCTCGATATTATTTTTCGTCTTACATTAAAAACTAATTGAAGTTTTTAAGGAAACTTTAGCCATAATACATGTTGAATTTCAAGTCAATATAGGATGAATGTGCTATTTTTCTTTCCCAATTTTATTTTCATGTTAATTAAATCAAGTAGTCGTATTCTTAACTTTTGGCCACGATTGAGACCAACCTTATCACAATCGAGGTATGAAAGGGAAGAACATTAAGTACCGTTTACTTTTGGCCACGATTGCGACCACCCTTATCACGGTCGAGGTACGAAAGGAATGTTAAAAAATTAAAGCAAAAATTAAACGTGTTTAAAGTTTTAAGTAATGATTGCGTCCACCCATGGCATGGTCGGTACCTCTTAAACAAACACGAAAGCAATTAATGTGTATAAAGTTACGATCGAGACCACCCTTATCTTGGGCGTAACTAAGCAAATATATTAAACCTAAGTCCTTAATAAATCCATATTTGTAATAGTTTAGGTTTGGGAAAGGAAATTTTGTGCTTAGAAATGCCTTGAGACGAAAGATTCAAAAACATGCGTTCTTACACCGTCCCGAATACTTCAATATAAAAATTGAAATACAAGACGAGTAATATATCTCTTTTACACGAGCTAGTTTGATACTTTGCGTATAAATTTACCATGAAAAGTTTATCTTTCGGTTTAACTAATTCAAAAAGAAATATATGGGTATATATTCTATTTATAAAGAGATTGATTAAAGAATACATTCAGTGAAATTTTGCTCGGGACTAGCAAAAGCTTAAGTATGGGAGTTTGTTAAGCCCAAAATATACCTAAAATATCATATATAAATACGTTAAATTTACATTAAAATCGTGTTAATTATGTTCATTTGGAATACTTTTACGTCTTTATTATCTTCTTTGATGCAAGGTACTTAATTATTTGGTAAAATCCAAATATGAGCAAAAACGGAGCTAAAACAGAGCTAAAATGGAGGAAAAACCTTAAAAACGTACCGAGAATGCATATCAGCCAGAAGAACGCTCGAGGAGGACGAAAAGCAGTCGAGAGACAGGGAATCATCTCTCTGTCGCGACTGAGATTTTGAGAATCTCAGTCGCGACTTGCGGAGGCCAGCTCGGGGGAAAAACGAAGTTTCAAACTCGCCCCTGTACCCCCTGTCGCGACTAAGATTTTCAGAATCTCAGTCGCGACAGCAAACCTTCCTGCACACAAAACACATGTTTAAATCGGAAAAACGCGTCTGTTCGTTCGGATAAAAGCAACCCTTCACCAGCAGACACGACCCATCATTTACAACCCTTCAACAACTATAAATAAGTGATCCATTTCAGAATTGAGGAGGTTGGAAAAGTTAGAGAAATTAGAGAAGAAAGTTGTTATGTTGAGTTTCTGATTCAGAAAAGAATCAGAAAGTTAGATTTCATTTCTGTAAACAATCGTGTTGTACACGAATTGTATTTAGATTAGTTATAAACACAGTATTAGTTTAGTTTTCATTCTGATAGTGGACGAGATCAGTCTCTATTCCGAAGATCCAGCGAGAAGAATTGACGGCTGAAGCGCATGAGGTTTGACGAACCTACGGAGTTTGAGAGAAAGATTGACGACCCGGATCTCAAAGTTTTCGTTGCAATGCTATCCAAGTTTCTACTTCTCTGTTAACTTGTGAAAATTCACATTTCATTAATGATATACTTATTTATTCAATACATTCTTACTGTTGTTATTTTGATATTGTTCTGACAAAATGATTTTCAAAATGATAAATTTGTGTTTTTATTAAAACGTTCTATTCCATCTTATTCATATAAGAACTTTGTTGAACACTTAACAAATTTAGTTTTTATGGATGACATGATCGCTGATCACGGCTTATCAGAAATAAAACACTAGTTTGATTAAGGTAGGAATCACCTCAACATCAGGGGGATTTCTATGGTTCGAAGCCATTTAATTGAGTATATCGCTATATTGTTACATGTCCATAATCTCACAAAGTTAAAGTTGCTTTCTTTGCTTTATGAAAATAAGTTCTATTTTATTCCAATTACGGAAATATCTGTTTTGTAATCAAAATTCCAAAACAGAATTGTTCTCTAAACTCGATATAATTCTTCTATCTAATCCTAATTTACCAAAACCTATTCCATCAACTAAACGTATTTCTTTTATTAAACCTAAACACGTGATTAAACCGAATTAAATAAAGTTTTAGTTAAAAAGCGTTCCCTGTGGGTTCGATATCTTTTATTACTACAAGCGTATACCGTGCACTTGCCGAAAGGCGCGACTCGGCCCGCTGTCGCGTTATATTTTTTTATTTATAAATATATATATATATATATATCAGTTTTTAAAATGATTTTAAAAACGATTTTCAGAAATAGGAAAAACTACAATAGGTTTCCGTTTTATCTTTAGATTTAATAAAACTGATTTTATCAACCTAACTATAAAACTAATAGATTCTGTTATAATGATTATCAACCGAATTAATTAGGAACATACGCATAATCTATTTTAATTAACAATTAATTAAAACTTATTTATCTTTAGAATTAATTAACCAAACAATTTGTTAATTAATCCTAACCATAAATATTCATTCAATCCTATTGAAAACTTCTAAATTTCATATATGAAATAACGGATTTAACGATGGCTCTGATACCACTGTTGGAAATTAGGCTAAGGTATAGCAGCGGAAATATAAAAATTTTAGCCTACTTCCATTTAACCATAGGATCCGTTAATCGTTATTTCATATAAAGAGGGATAAGAAGGAATACCTTTTGATGAACTTATCTACTGTTGTTAATGAAGTGCCCACAACTCTTCTCCGAGTTCCCAAGCACAAAGAAAACACAATTAGATTAAGTTAGAATCAACCGTATGAGATGCAACCAAGATAGATTGCCTCTAATAAATCAACACAAGATCAAAGAGAAAAGGAGATGAATGAAATCAATCAATCGACGGAAGCCGTATGAATTTTTGTCCACGAACTGGGGGATGCGAATTCACTTTCTCTCTCTAAACATGTATTTCGAAAATCACTATAGAGGGGAGGAGGAGGCTTGGTCGAAATTCACACATAAAGGGGGTATATATAGTCACTTGTATCTAAACCCTAGTTAGATAGGAATGTGTTACTTAATGGGAATTTAATTCGGAATAGAATTCCCAATTATTATCTTACTATATATCTAATATATTTATGATAATAATAAATAACCTAATTGGATAATAATAGAAGCATTCATAATCTAATTATAACTCCTAACTTATTTATCCTTTAATTAATTTAATTCACAAACCTAATCAAATTAGGATTAATGGAATTAAAATAATTCCTATGTACTATATATAAATTTCGGCCCCCTCTATGATAATGGGCCTTATTGGGCTCAATTGGGCTTCCATCTATTAATGACATTCGTCTCTCTTTTGGTTCCAAGTCTTATGTGTGATCCATTAGGTTCTTACTACTTCTGGCCGTATGCAACTATTAAATTAATTTCTTTAAGAATTATATTTAATCCTTGCATAACGGAATGATGTACTGAGTATGTTATTAGCAAGTCTGTAATCATTCCCCCAGAGTTTGTTAGAAAAACAGGTTGATTCCGTCGTTAACCCTTCCGTATTAGTTACAGTATAATTCGATCCTTTATCAACTACATCCTTGAACTGAATCTTATGACTATGGGTGATGTCAAGTCACATATAGCGAGACATTCGTTTTACTTGTTCAGGCCGAGTCAACTTAAATAGATAGGTTAAGTGAAATCTGTATTTCAAGTCTTAAGCTATCACCTTGCAAGGATTTAGAGTCGAGTCTTCCACACGCGATCCTTGGATATATCTCCCATTAATCGGGAGTGATAAATGCTCAATCCAATGTATAACTACCCTGACATTACCTCCTGTGACACCCAACCTTTGCAGTTCACACCCTAGAGTCATCTCTGTTAAGGATCGTGGGACCGCAGGATCAAAGTCTCACATTCAGTAATTCAGGATGACCAATTAACATTCCTTTGAGTCTGAGGATTACTTATACCTATTAATACCAATGAGATGAACAGGTCACAAGGATGAATCTACCCATCCTGTTATCTCAAATCGGATCCCCAATCCTAATGAACTCCTTTCATCGGATCTATGTAACTGTCCATATATCTGTATATATGAAGCTTGTGAGATCAGCTTTCTGTCGGACAGAAGACATTGTTACATACAAGTCTCAACAGTGATATGTCAATCCTAAACATATCACTTGACTTGGGGTGGTTTTAATTTTATTAGTTTATCATAAAGTTTAGTCTCACTTCATGCTTGTATGAACACTTTATAATCACTTTAAACAAACTTACGGATTTCCTTTTATTGGACTTTATTTAGTTCGTAAAAGGGATTGCCTTTATATAGTTATAAAACATATATCTCATTAAAACAAATGATATAAAGAACAATTCATTTACATTAAGTTTGTATCCTGAACAATTGTCTATAGGACACCAAACCCCAACAGAGATGATATCACAGGCCACTTGATAAGTGAGATTGATAAGTGTGTGGCCACACCCTGATAAGTAGTTTACTTATCGGATTCATTAATCTACTTAAGATCAAGAAATATCATAAACAACAGAGAGGATGACAGCCGCCATGCCTTTAGTTTATAATATCGATATCAAATAGTAAAAGAATTTAAGAGATAACTACAGGGTCTCTGCATCTTTAGACTGCTGAAATAGTTGTATTGGTTAGGGGCAGTAATGGTTTGCTAGAACCCACTTACTATCTGTGGGTCATGAGCCCACTGCTAGCTAAGGACAGTCCCATAGGATCGTTCATATTGAACATCTGAGTTAGAACCTATAGAACGGTACACTAGAGGGATGAGATTAATTAATTGGTTGACAGTAAAATGTCAAGGTAATTAATTGGTGGTTAATTAATTGATTAATTGATACTTTGTATCAATGTAATTGATTAATAGATTTAGGCGTTGGGTATTTAATTGGTTAATTAGTTTACGAGATGTAATTAATTAATTTGTAAATTAATGAAATTGCATTCGTGAATAATTAATCAAACTAATACGTCAATTTATTAATTAGTGTTGCTTATTTAATTGGGGTAATTAAATTTAATCTAATTATAACTAATTGCATAGAATAAATACTATTGGTATTTATTTAAGTGATTATGTTACGGTTAGATTATTTTTATAATTAACCAATTAACCCTAAACCAATTAGGTTTAGGAATAACTACACTATATATAATAAAAGCCTAAAACCTAAAACTCATCTAATATAATACATATTCGGCCAAGATTATTTTGCTTTGGAAAGGCAATCGATTTCAGCAGCCACTAAATCAAAGTGGAGAGCTTTATTGGCGAATTGCACAATCTCTCTAGTTCTTCTCCGTTCTTCAGCTAGCACCGGTTCTGACTCAATAGCTGTTTGTGCACCTGACTACGGACATCTTACTACCTTGTGGATTCTTCAGCCGTCTCTAGAAGAGACAGTCCGGGTATGTTGATATCCCTAAACGGATCAAAAGGTTTTATTCAATCAATGGTTAATGGACAAAGATCAAATTAAAGGGATTAGAAATAAATTTTAAACCGCAATTCCGCTGCGCTACAGTTGATTAACTGGCAATAATCCCTAACAAGAGAAGAGAGAATTTGAATACCAGAAATTTCTAAGCGTAAAGAGGTACAAGTAGGAATTCGTCCACTATTTATAGAGGTGTCAAGTTGATCTGAAGCGTTGAGGTGGCCGTTTGACCTCGAGATACTCAATCGACAAAGATTCTGGCATTTATGACACAATCGGCGCATGTATTTTCTAATTATTGCACTTACGTCATCCTAGGTGGCTATTTAATTCTCGTATTTAGCATTAATTTGTGCAACGGATCTTTTACTCAATGTTAAGAATTCTAAACGTTTAATGTTCTGAGTAGTCAGTTCTACGCAAAGGAATCATTCGAGTACTTGGTAGCTCAGCTTAAGATAACCACTCAGTGTGTATATCTACTCAGCATGTAATAGTTATTGATTTAGCATAAATCACTCAGCATGGCAATCCACTCAGCATACAAATATCACATATTATACTTGGAATTTACTGAAGAGGATTAAACATACCAATGGCTTCTCTAAGTATGTTGAATTGCTCACGAGCCAGTGGCTTTGTGAAGATATCAGCAAACTGCTCATCCGTTGGGACATAGGTCATCTTGATCTCTCCCTTGAGTACATGATCTTTGATGAAGTGATGTCTTATGCTGACGTGCTTCATCCTGCTGTGCTGGATTGGGTTCTTTGATAGGTCAATGGCACTCTTGTTGTCACATTTGACTTCAATTATTTTAGTCTGAACACCATAATCTTCTAGCTGTTGCTTAATCCAGAGGACTTGAGCAACACAGCTTCCAGTAGTAATGTACTCAGCTTCAGTGGTTGTTAGGGCTACTGACGACTGCTTCTTACTGAACCAAGACACAAGACAGCTTCCAAGGAAATGACATCCTCCTGAGGTGCTCTTTCGTTCAAGCTTGTATCATCCGTAGTCAGCGTCAGTGTATCCAATGAGTGTGAAATCATAAGTATTGGGATACCATAAACCTGCATTCACCGAGCCTTGCAAATATCTAAGGATTCTTTTTACAGCTATGTAATGAGATTCCTTAGGGTTAGATTAATATCTAGCACAATAACATACTGAGAACTGAATGTCCGGCCTACTAGCAGTTAAGTAGAGTAGAGAGCCAATCATACCTCGGTACAATTTGCTGTCTACTGACTTACCATTTTCGTCAGCGCAGAGGACAGTGTCAGTGCCCATAGGGGTAGATATTGACTTGCAGTTCTCAAGTTCATACTTCTTCACTATCTCCTTAGCATACATAGTTTGACTGATGAATATGCCATTTTTCCCTTGTTTGATTTGAAGTCCAAGGAAGAAGTTGAGTTCTCCCATCATTGACATTTCAAATTCAGTCTGCATCTGCTTACTAAATTCCTTACACATGGACTCGTTAGTGGCACCAAAAATAATGTCATCAACATATATCTGATCCAGTAGGGTATCTTTACCCTTCCTCTTAATGAATAAGGTTGTATCAACTTTACCTCTGACATAATTTCTAGTCAGCAGGAAACTGGTCAGCTTCTCTTACCAAGCACGTGGTGCTTGCTTGAGACCATACAGAGCCTTTTTGAGTTTATAAACGTGGTTTGGGAACTTGGGATCCTCAAACCCTAGAGGCTGATTAACATAGACTTCCTCGTTTATAACTCCATTAAGGAATGCACTCTTAACATCCATTTGAAATAATTTAAAGTTCATATAACTTGCATATGCACATAAAATTCTTATAGCCTCTAGCCTTGCCACTAGGGCAAAGGTCTCACCGTAGTCAATACCTTCTTGCTGACTATAGCCTTAAGCTACAAGTCTTGCTTTGTTCCTGACCATGTTCCTTTGTTCATCTAGCTTGTTGTGGAAGACCCATCTTGTTCCTATGGTCTTCTGGCTTTTTGGATTTGGCACTAAGTCATATACTTCATTTCTTCTGAATTGATCAAGTTCTTCTTGCATTGCACTCATCCAGAACTCATCGTGCTCAGCTTCAGAGAAGTTCTTTTGTTCCTAAACTGAGACGAATGCTATGTTGCTGAGGTACCTCCTGAGTTGATCAGGGTGTTTTTAGCAGCATCAAGAATGGCACTCTCTGAGTGTCCTCTTGGTATTCTGATCTCTTTTGGTAGAGTGATGTCTTGAGCTGGTTGTGTTTCAAGAATCTCTGCAGGTATAGATTGGTCAGTGAAAACAATTTGAGTTTCGCTTTTACCTTTGGTCAGCCCTTGAGGTAGTGACTCAGCGGCTGTTTTTTGGTCAGCGGGTGCTGAGTATGGATCATCCTCAGTCAGCTGCTTGTCTTTTCCTGCAGGGTTAGTTTCATCGAACTCAACGTGTACTGACTCTTCTAAGACCTGAGTTCGTTTATTGAAAACTCTATATGCTTTTCTGTTTGTTGAGTAGCCTAAAAAGATAGCTTCATCAGCTTTTGAATCAAACTTAGCAAGGTTGTCTTTAGTATTTAGAATAAAACATTTACAGCCGAAGGCACGAAACTATCCAATGTTGGGCTTTCGTCCTTTCCAAAGTTCGTAGGGAGTCTTCTTTACTATGGGTCTGACTAGAGCCCTATTAAGTATGTAGCAAGCTATGTTGACAGATTCTCCCCAAAAGTACTTTGGAAGCCTATGCTCACTCAGCATTGTCCTGACTATTTCAACCAAGGTTCTATTTTTCCTTTCAACTACCCCATTCTGTTGAGGCGTTCTAGGAGCAGAAAAATTATGGTCATTGCCGCTGGCTTCACAAAATTCAACAAACTGTTGGTTTTTGAATTCTCCACCATTATCACTTCGGATGTGAGCTAACTTTAGGTCTTTATCATTTTCAAGTTTTCTTACTAATGTTGAAAATGTCTCAAAGGTTTCATCCTTGCTACTCAGCAAGATGATCCAAGTGTACCGAGAAAAGTCATCTACAATGACCAAGGAAAATCCCCTACCACCCAGGCTCAGTGGCTGGACTGGTCCGAAGAGATCCAAGTGTAGCAACTCAAGTGGACGCTTGGTTGAGACAATGTTTTTACTATGAAAATATGTTTTAGTTTGTTTTCCAGCCTGACAAGCATTGCATAATTGATCCTTTTCGAACTTAAGTTCTGCCAGTCCCTCAACTAATTGCTTTCTTGCTAATTTGGCCAGGAGGTCCATGCTTACATGACCAAGTCTCTTGTGCCATAGCCAGGAATTTTCTTCCTTTGACACTAAGTATACATTTTTTGAAACTTTCTTTTCCAAATTCAGCATAAAGACATTATCAATACGAGGGGCAGTTAAGATCAATTCATTTGTTTTTCCCTCGAGTATTTACATCCAGTGTCATCAAATATAACTTTTCTCCCATTATCACATAGCGAAGCTACGCTGAGTAAGTTATATTTAAGTCCGCTGACTAGGGAGACTGACTCAATAGTAGGATTACCACCAACGGTTCCTGACCCTACTATCTTACCCGTTTTGTTGTCTCCGAAACTCACGCTTCCACCTCGTTTACGCACAAGTGTGATGAACTGAGTTTCATCACCAGTCATATGCCTTGAGCATGCGCTTTCAATGTACCACATCTTTGACTTCTCAGCACATCTCAGGCTTACCTGCAATATAGCTAGTTATCTTTAGGTACCCAAGTCTTTTTGGGTCCTTATTTGTTAGGCTCAGCAGGTAAAGCATCATATTTAATCTTATGACGACACACTTGGGCAGTGTGTCCATTTTTCCCATAGAAGTCACAGCTGACCTTCCATTTAGGATATCTCACTGACTGGTCAGCACCCCAGTGCTGAGCATGCCAGCACACCTTTATGGTGTGTCCTTTCTTCCCACAGAAGTCACACTGGACATTCCACTGAGGATTCCATCTCTACTGACTAGTACTTCGGTACTGAGTGTTCAAAGGAATATTTCTTTTATTCGGAACTTTGAATTGGTTCTGAATAGATGTGATGTCCTTTCTCAGTTTCTTAGAATCTGATTGGACCTTTGAGACAAACTTGTGCATAGTTTCTACATTGCTATGCAAAGTTGAGTTGTCTTGGAGAAGATATCAAAGGTCACTCAGTTTGACCTCTTCAATCTCGTCACATCGCCTGTTGAGTGCTCTAACCTTCTTGTTACACTTTTTGATAAGTGTGTAGAGGTCACTCAGGGCATTTGTCATTTCATTTCTGAGTAGGGGTAATGATATCACCTCAGTTGAGTGTGCCTCATCGTCGGATGCAATGGAGGGGCCAGTATGCTCAGAAACACAAGGCTCAACAAGCTCATCTGCCATGAAGCAGATCTTTGCTGACTCAGTGGCATCAGCTTCTGATGATGATGATTTATCACTATCACTCCAGGTTGCCACCATTGCCTTCTTGTTGTTCTTCTTTTCCTTCCTCAAGGTAGGACAGTTTGATTTGATATGGCCAGTTTGATGACATTCAAAGTATGTGATGGGCTTTGAGCTGTCCTTCGTGTACTTGATGTCTCTAGACTCAGTTTTGTACTTGTCAAACTTCTTGTAAGGCGTCTTGGAATATCTATCATTCTTTTTGAACAGCCTTTTCATTTTTCTAGTGAATATGGCCATTTCTTCATCGTCTGTTGAGCTCCCATCAGTGGAGTCAGATTTCATGACAAGAGACTTTTGCTTCTTGTCCTTAGACTTCTCCTTCACCTCAAAATTCTTCATTGAGATCTCATGGGTCAGCAGAGATCCAATGAGTTCATCATACTTGTAGGTGGTCAAGTCTTGAGCTTCTTCAATAGCAGTTTTCTTGGCCTGACAGCTTTTGGGAAGACTCTTCAGTATCTTCTTGACTTGCTCTTCCTTAGTAAAGATCTTGCCAAGTCTTTTGAGCTCGTTGATAATGTTTGTGAATCTTGAGTTCATTTCAGAGATTCCTTCATCATCATTCATTTCAAACAGCTCGTACAACCTCATGTGCTGGTTCACCTTGGACTCCTTAACTTTGTTGGTTCCTTCGTAGGTGACCTCTAGTTTCTTCCAGATCTCCTGCGTTGACTCACAACCTGAAATCTTGTTGTACTCTGCAGCATCTAACGCACAGTGAAGCATGTTTATTGCCGAAGCATGATTTTGTAGCTTCTTGAGGTCATCCTATGTCCACTTAGTCTCAGCTTTAACAAATGTTTGGCCGTCAATAGTTTCAACAGGAACAAATGGGCCTTGGACTATAGAAAGCCATGCACTCATATTTGTTGCCTGAATGAAATTTTTCATTCTGTTCTTCCAAAAGGTGTAGTTAGACCCGAAGAACAGAGGAGGCCGAGTAATGGACAGTCCCTCAGGAAGAATCTGAGTTGTTTGATTTCCTGGGAGGAAACGAGTGTTGTTCTCAGCCATTGTGCGGATCAGCTCAAGATAGTTATATCTTGCTCAGTGAGCTTTTAAGCTTTGATACCCCTTGTTGGTCCCGTATAACGTGACAAGGTTAGTGTTGAAACACCTTTCCACATGATTTTGATTTCACAAAATTATTTAAGTAAAAATATTCTAACACATTAAATTTAAAATGCTTTGATTTATTACATTAATGTGTTTGTTCAATGTTGAGTTTAATTGTGTATAAGACATTGAGATTAAAAAGCCCAAAGGCCCCTAAAGTGGAAGTCAAGCCCAAGTCAACACATCAATACCATTCGGCCCATGAGTTCAAAACGAAGTCGTATCAACTAAAACGACGACTCAGTAAGAGAAGGATCGAGAAGCCTTCGTGGCAAAAGCTTCAAGAGGAAGCTGTTGAGTTGGACGACATCGCAGTCTGGACAGCGGCAGACAATGTTCAACTTCTAGAAAAAGTATTTCTACTTTGGGAAAAGTTCAGAAGGCGCGGGAAGCTGTCTTGTGGATCTTTCCTTAAATGTCGAAACATTCTGCCGATGACTGACGAAGACAGAAGATGCAAGAACTCTATTGGCCAACGACGCTGAGCACGCCCAGAGTGACAACGATAGGAAGCCGTTTCCCTCCAATGGTTATTTCGAAATTCGAATCAACCGGTGCCTCAGATGTCACTATATATAGGCCATCCATTTGCTTCAATCGATGCAGAACTTCAAGTAGTCAAAACGCTGACCAAATTTATACTCGAAGATTCTGTGAGAAAAGCAAAGCAAAAATCCTTACACAAATTTCCATATTATTGTGTAAAAGTCTAGAGTGATTCTTCAATCATCTAAAGTGTCTTAGCAATTGTTGTTTAGGACAATCTCATTATCATTTCTAGAAGAATAGAAAGGAGAGGTGATGCGGCCTCCGGCGAAGAAGGCCGATCTTAGGGATAAGTGTACCCCGTCGTTATCAAGTAATAAATTTCTGGAAAAGTCCAGGTTATCGTCCACAGGATTTATTTCTGCAAGTATCGAGCTACTTGATCTCAGGTGTTATCTAGGCTTTGGGGGTTTTGAGTTGGTTTTGTTTAAATTAATCTACTCCTACGTTGAATTATGCTACTCCTAGCTAAGTTATCTAATTCTAACTAAGTTATTCTACGCCTAATTAAGTTACTCTACCCCTAATTAAGTTAAACTACTCCTAAGTGATCTTTTACCAATGCAATTATCCGAAGGAACATGAAGGGATATGATGATAATGAAAATAGATTGTTTAAGCAATTGAATTAAAACCTAAGTCACTTGTGTCCGAGGCGATTAACCCGATCTATCCTCCTAAAGTCCCTAGTTCGTGATTCCCTTGTAAGGCCGAAACTAGCTCTAAGGCTCAGTAATTTGGGCTTAATCTTTTATAGGGTCGTCAATCCTATAGGCACTGACTAGGTCAGATTCAGCTCGCAATATGTGCCAACTTAATTTTGGGATTATCGAATGAGTTAAACCAATCAGACAAAGCGTAAGACAAAGATTAAAGCATTAAAACAATTGAATGAACAAAAACTATAGTATATATCAAAGATGAAAGTATTGTCACGAAGTTACAATGAGCCTAGGATTCATAACATGTATCAGAGGCTAGACAGAATATAAAAGAAGAAAAATCCCTTTCAGGGAACCTGTCTACCAATGCAGGCGTCTTCCTAGGACTTAAGGATGGAGCTTGAGCAATCCTCGGTGAACGGAGCTTCGGAGGTGTCTTCAATGGAGGTTTGAAGGATATGGAGGAGGTAGAGAGGATTTCTCAAGATTAAAAGCTAAGAAAATTACAAATAAAAGATATCTAATTTACATTGGAAAAATCCTATTTATAGACGCGGCTCGGGCCCTTTCCTTGACCAATTTCGTGTCCTTGTGCAGGTAGGAAGTCGTGGGGTCCATCGTGGAGTCGTGGGGGCGGAATTGGTCTTTTTGACCAATTCCCGCAGGCCTGCTCGCCGAGCAGGGCGAGCTGCTCAGTGAGCAGGCGCTGCTCGTCGCGAGCAGGCGTGGCCTGCTCGCCCGAGCAGGCCGCTGAGGGCCTACTCGGCGAGCAGGCACGGCCTGCTCGATGAGCTGGCCTACGAAGGCCAGCTCGCCGCGAGCTGGCCTAAAATAGGCCAGTTCGTCGAGCAGTCTTGCCCGGTACGCCTCCGCGAGTTTGCCGAAATGTTCTCAACGTGTTTTCCGCCCGAACTTGTCCCTGCGCGTGCATAAAAACTCCAGATAACATTAGTCCAAAAGCCAAATTGACCCGTCAATCGCTTATTTTGAGCAAACGCTTCGTTTGGTGCGACTTTTGACGGATCAATTAGCTTCAAAAGATAACGGAATTATAATATGCATGCCATTTTGGCCGTATTTGCCTAAATTGATCATAAAACGAGCTGAAACTGAAGGAAATTAAGGCTAAGGTATAGCAACGGAAATATAAAAATTTTAGCCTATTTCCTTTTAACCATAGTATCCGTTAATCGGTATTTCATATAAAAATGGATAAGAAGGAATACCTTTCGATGAACAATCTACCGTTGTTAAAGAAGCACCCACAATTCTTCTCCGAGATTCCAACCACAAAGTATAACACGGTGAGGTTAAGATGGAATCAACCCTTATGAGATGCAACCAAATTAGATTGCCTCTAATTCACCAACACAAGATCAAAGAGAAAAGGAGATGAATGAGATTAATCAATTGACGGAAGCCGTATGAATTCTTGTCCACGAACTAGGGGATGCGAATTCACTCTCTCTCACTTAATGTAGGTTTCGAAAATCACAATAGGGGGAGGGGATTAGCTTAGTCGAAATTCACATAAGGAGGGGTATATATAGTTGCTTGTATCTAAACCCTAGTTAGATAGGAATAGGTTACTTAATAGGAATTCCATTAGGGAATAGGATTCCTAATTATTATCTTATAATATATCAAATACATTTAGGATAATAATAAATAACCTAATTGGATAATAATAGGAGTATATTAATCTAATTAAAACTCTCAACTTAATTATCACTTAATTAATTTAATTCACAAACCTAATCGAATTAGGATCAATGGAATTAAAATAATTCTTTATTTACTGTATATAAATTTCGGCCCCCTCTATATAAATGGGCCTTACTGGGCTCAATTGAGCTTCCATCTATTAATGTCATCCATCTCTCTTTTGGTTCCAAGTCTTATGTGTGATCCATTAGGTTCTTACTACTTCTGGCCGTATGCAACTATTAAATTAATTTCTTCAAGAATTATATTTAATCCTTGCATAACGGAATGATGTACTGAGTATGTTATAGGCAAGTCTGTAATCATTCCCCAAGAGTCCGTTAAGAAGACAGGTTGATTCTGTCGTTAACCCTTCCGTATTAGTTACAGTATAATTCGATCCTTTATCAACTACATCCTTGAACTGAATCTTATGACTATGGGTGATGTCAAGTCACATATAGCGAGATGTTCGTTTTACTTGTACAAGCCGAGTCAACTCAAATAGATAGGTTAAGTGAAATCTGTATTTCTACTCTTAAGCTATCACCTTGCAAGGATTTAGAGTCGAGTCTTCCACAAGCGATCCTTGGATGTATCTCCCATTAATCGGGAGTGATAAATGCTCAATCCAATGTATAACTACCCTGAAATTACCTCCTGTGACACCCAACCTTTGCAGTTCACACCCCAGAGTCATCTCTGTTAAGGATCGTGGGACCACAGGATCAAAGTCTCACATTCAGTAATTCAGGATGACCAATTAACATTCCTTTGAGTCTGAGGATTAGTTATACCTATTAATACCAATGAGATGAACAGGTGACAATGATGAATCTACCCATCCTGTTATCTCAAGTCGGATCCCCAATCCTAATGAACGACGTTTCATCGGATCTATGTAACTGTCCAGATATCTATATATATATGAAGCTTGTGAGATCAGCTTTCTGTCTGACAGAAGACATTGTTACATACAAGTCTCAATAGTGATATATCAATCCTAAACATATCATTTGATTTGGGGTGGTTTTAAGTTTATTAGTTTATTATAAAGTTTTGTCTCACTTCATTCTTGTATGAACACTTTATAATCACTTTAAACAAACTTACGGATTTCCTTTTATTAGACTTTATTTAGTGCTTAAAAGGGATTGCCTTTATATAGTTATAAAACATATATCTCATTAAAACAAATGATATAAAGAACAATTCATTTACATTAAGTTTGTGTCCTGCAACAATTGACTATAGGACACTAAACCCCAACATACTCCCACTTGGACTAAAGCCAATTGTTTCTAAAACTTATCCCAGTGGAAGTTAAATGACGATCATGTACTTTCTGGGTTAAAGGCTTTGTCAACGGATCTGCAACGTTGTCCTCTGTAGGTACTCTTTCTATTCTCACATCTCCTCTAGCCACAATCTCTCTAATGATGTGGTATCGCTTTAGGTAGTGCTTGGATGCATTATGAGACCGTGGTTCCTTTGCTTGCGTAATGGCTCCATTGTTATCACAGTACATAGTAATGGGATTGACAATGTCAGGCACCACTCCTAGTTCTGTAATGAACTTTCTAATCCAAACTGCTTCCTTTGCTGCTTCCGCAGCAGCGATGTACTCTGACTCGGTCGTAGAGAAAGCTACGCTTCCCTGCTTGGAACTTTTCCAACTGACCGTGCCCCCATTCAAGATAAACAGGTATCCTGATTGGGATTTAAAATCATTCTCATCTGTGAGATGACTAGCGTCTGAAAATCCTTCTATTTTCAGATCTCCTTCTCCGTACACTAGGAACATATCTTTAGTCCTTCTCAAGTACTTAAGAATGTTCTTGACGGCAATCCAATGCTCGTCTCCCGGATTCCCTTGGTAATGACTCGTTACAGATAACGCGAACGCTACTTCAGGTCTAGTGCATAGCATAGCATACATAATCGAACCGATCGCGCTGGCGTACGGGACTACAGCCATGCGTCGTTTGTCATCATCAGTTTTAGGACATTGATGATTGTTTAACTTTACTCCATGTACCATGGGTAAGTTACCTCGTTTCGATTCAAGCATGCTAAACCGATTTAGCACCTTTTCAATGTATGTAGCCTGTGAAAGACCAAGCAGTCTACGCGATCTATCCATGTAGATCTTTATACCAAGTATATAGGCTGCTTCACCAAGGACTTTCATTGAGAAGTTACCGGATAACCATACTTTCACCGATTGTAATAGAGCAATGTCATTTCCCATTAACAGTATATCGTCCACATATAGTATGAGAAATGCTATAGAGCTCCCACTTGCTTTCTTGTAAATGCAAGCTTCTTCGCAATTTTGTTCGAAACCAAATTATTTTATGGTTTCGTCAAAACGCTTGTTCCAGCTTCTAGATGCTTGCTTGAGTCCATAAATGGATCTCTGAAGTTTGCAAACTTTATTTGCATCCTTTGATATAAAACCTTCAGGCTGCATCATGTATACATCCTCAAGCAGATTTCCATTTAGGAAAGTTGTTTTCACATCCATTTGCCAAATCTCATAATCAAAATGAGCGGCAATTGCAAGCATGATTCTGATTGATTTGGACATAGCAACAGGAGAGAAGGTTTCGTCATAATCAACACCTTGTTTCTGACGATATCCTTTCGCTACCAACCTAGCCTTGTAGGTGCTAACCTTTCCATCCATGTCAGTCTTCTTTTTGAAGATCCACCTGCACCTAATGGGAATTATCCCTTCGGGTGGATCAACCAAAGTCCACACTTGGTTAGGATACATGGAATCCATTTCAGAATCCATGGCCTCAAGCCATGCTTTAGAATCTGGACTAGTAAGAGCCTCTTCGTAGTTTTCGGGTTCATCGTCTAACACGGGAACCTCGTTATCACCTCTCACTAGAAAACCATATCTAACTGGGAGTTCACGAACTCTTCGTGATCTACGAATAGGTGCCACTAGAGTCTCATCTAATGGGACTTCTTCGGGTACCTCAACCGCTTCTGTTGTTTCAGTCGGTGTTTCTTCCTCTTGAACTTCGTCGAGTTCAATCACGCTTCCCTTTTGTGTTTCTTTGAGAAACTCTTTCTCTAAGAAGGTTGCGTGCTTGGATACTATTACTTTCTGATCATGTGGATGATAGAAGTAATACCATATGGTTTCCCTGGGATATCCAATGAAGAAACATTTATCAGATTTAGAATCTAATTTGTCGGACGCAATGCGTTTGACATATGCTGAACAACCCCATACTCTCATAAACAAGAACACGCAACGAACAATTCATATTGTGTGGAACTAGCGGATTTAGTTGGTACTCGGTTCAGGGTGAAGAGGGCAGTTTCTAAGGCATAGCCCCAGAACGTCTTTGGAAGTAAGGCCATGCTCATCATGGATCGTACCATATCTAATAGGGTACGGTTTCTCCTCTCGGATACACCATTGTGTTGTGGTGTATATGGAGGTGTCCATTGTGAGCATATCCCACATTCAGTTAGATAATTCAGAAAATCATCAGAAAGATATTCGCCACCTCGATCAGATCGAAGCGTCTTTATTTTCTTTCCTAATTGATTTTCCACTTCATTCTTGAAGCATTTGAACTTGTCAAAGGCTTCTGATTTGTGCCTCATCAAGTAGATATAACCATATCGAGTATGGTCATCTATGAAGCTAATGAAGTATCCGAATCCTCCTCTTGCTTGGACTGACATAGGACCACATACATCTGAATGAATGAGTCCTAGAGTGTCTGATACACGCTCACCTTTATTGCTAAAGGGTGTCTTTGTCATTTTACCTTTTAAACATGATTCGCATGTTTCCAATGATTCGGAATCGATTAGATCTATAAGCCCATCTGAATGTAGCTTTAGCAAGCGTCTCTTGTTTATATGGCCTAAACGACAATGCCACAAGTAAGTTGAATTATCTATCTTATGTCTTTTGGTATCAATTGCAAAAACAGGAGTTTTATCATCTAACACATAAATCCCATTTTGTGATATTCCTGAAAAATAAAAGATCGAATCTTTATAAAAATTGCAACTATTGTTCTTTATTGAAATATGAAAACCGTCGTCAACAAGACGGCTAATAGAAATAATGTTACGAGACATCTCAGGAACGTATAAACAATTCATTAATTCTATTACAAGCCCAGAGGGCAAAAGTAAAACATAATCTCCAATTGTGAAGGCGGCAACTTTTGCTCCATTTCCCACTCGCAAGTTTATGCTTCCTTTCTTAAGTTCCTTAGTCTGTTTTAGCTCCTCCATAATTGTACAAATATGAGGTCCACATCCGGTATCAAGTACCCAAGATTCAGACAATGAAAATGTATTTATTTCAATATAAAACAAACCAGATGCTGAAGCACCGTTATTTTCCTTCTCGTGGAAGGTTAGGTACTCCATGCAGTTTCTCTTCCAATGCCCTAAGTCACCACAATAGTAGCACTTTCCTTTGGGCTTCTTTGGTTCCTTTCCCTTTGTTTCGATGAGCACAGCCCCCTTGCATTTATCAAGATGGTTTGGATCGGGAGCGACCCCTTTCCTTTTTCTCGATCCTTCAATAGCAAGGGCCAACATTTCCTTGTTTTCTTTTATAATGGGCTCGACTGACTCGAGCATATGTGCAAGCTCTACAAGAGAGGTTTGCAAGCCACTCATCTGATAGTTCATGATGAACTGTGAGTAGCTCTCAGGGAGGGACTGTAGAAGTAAGTTTTCACTTAGTTCATGGTCCATCGCATCTCCAATACTAGAAAACTTGGTTATGAGGCTGATCATCTTGGCACAATGTACCATCACAGATGTGCCCTCCTGCATCTCGCTTTTATATAACTCTTTGGTTATTTCGAAGCGCTCGCACCGAGTTTCTATCACAAATAGCTCTTTAAGGTGCTTGACCATGGAAGAGGCATCCATATCTGAATGTAGTTGCCTTTTAACCTCCGGTGTCAATGATGCAAGTATGATGTCCCCTACTTGATCGTCATCAGCTTTATGCTTCAAGTAAGCATAAACCTCTTGGTAGGGAGCATCATCCATTGGGTAAGGGGGTATCGGTGTATCAAGTACATACCCTTTCCTTTCGAACTTCAAAACAATTTTGAGGTTACGAAACCAGTCGGTGAAGTTTGAACCATTCAATTTGTTATCAGTAAGGATGTAACGCAGATCGGTGTTAGTCATGATTTTAAGAGTGTGTGTTTAAACAAAACCTGAGAGTGAGAAAGAGTAAACGTATGTCATTCATTTGCTTTAAAGTATAACAATCTAAAATTATAGGCCTTTTAATTTATTTCAGATTGCTCCCACTATTTTTCCAAATTAATAGCCCTCCATATTAATTCGAAGAATTTCACAAATCCTTTAGTGAGCTAGGATCCTAACTCCTGAGATTTCGCCTTGAGTTTGCTCAACAAGCTAGTCTCATTTGTTAGGTAGATTCATGTAATCAATCACATCTCGAATGTGACTCCTAGGTTATTGGGTTACTAACCACATTAGTAACTAATATGTTATTCACATTAATCCCAACCATATTGCCCATTAGTTTATGACAACATGAGTTTGCTCATCCAATTATCATAATCTAATTTAAGTATTACCCCATATTCATGAAAGAATAACTTTCGATAATTCAGGTGTTACCATAAGACCCCGAGCTTGAGTTTGCTCAACAACCCAAATGCCCCCAGTACTGCCGGCTAAATTATAATATTAGGGAGGGGCAACCGATTTTAATAACTTGCTTATTTACTTAACTTTTTAATGAGAGATTTTATTTAAGTCTCATAATCTAACTTAGTCTTGATTTGCTTTAGCATACATCAGATATACATACATTCACATACATTGGCATTATGGACATATCATATAAATTATTCCGTCGAGCCAGAGACGGAATAAAATGCCAAACCTAAGGAAATACTAACTATTACATATTTCTCTTTAGGTCCTCCGTCTTCTCCATGGCGCCTTGAAATTACATATTAATTTCTATACTACTATAAGAAAACTTCAATTGAATTGAAGGGAATCAGATGAGAGGAGAAATTACAATAGATAGTAGAAAGGCAGGAATCGCAGGCCCTATTTCAAAAATACCAAAAGACTAAAAGAGCGTCCAAATATGTCCATAACTCCAAACATGCATAGACTCAATTAAATAAATTTAATTGGTTGATTACATAGCCGGCTTATATAATATTTAGGTTAATCACATTAACTCGTCAAATTAACTTCCATCCAATTTTACTTCTAATCGTTTTGTATCTTTATATTAATCCTTAGATTAATATAACCATATAAAACGTCGATTATGCACGTCCCAATTGTTTTGATTTCAATTCATTTAACACTTTGATTTACAACTTGGTAAAAACAAACTTTTAAACGAATTTTCATTCGATAATCAAAACAGAAAACTATTAATTTCTGAAACATATATATATATATATATAAATTATATTCAAGCCGATTTTAACAATTAAAATCAAGTGGGATTCGGGCCGGGACCCGAAACTGGGCTGCTGCCGTTTGGCAGCAGCCGCGCGACAGCGGCTGGTCACGCCGTGAGGGGCGACCCGAGCCGCTGTCGTATTTTATTATATAAAAATATATATACACATATCAGATTTTAAAACGGTTTTAAAAACGATTTTCAGAAATAGGAAAAACTACAATAGATTTCCGTTTTATCATTTAGAATTAATAAAACTAATTTTATTAACCTAACCATAAAACTATTAGATTTTGTTATAATGATTATCAACCAAAATAATTAGGAACATACGCATAATCAATTTTAATTAACAATTAACTAAAATTTATTTATCTTTAGAATTAATTAATCAAACAATTTGTTTAATTAATCCTAACCATAAATATTTATTCAATCCTATTGAAAAACTTCTAAATTTTCATATATGAAATAACGGATTTAACGATGGCTCTGATACCACTGAAGGAAATTAAGGCTAAGGTATAGCAGCGGAAATATAAATTTTTTAGCCTATTTCCTTTTAACCATAGGATCCGTTAATCGTTATTTCATATAAAGAGGGATAAGAAGGAATACCTTTCGATGAACAATCTACCGTTGTTAAAGAAGTGCCCACAATTCTTCTCCGAGATTCCAACCACAAAGTATAACACGGTGAGGTTAAGATGGAATCAACCCTTATGAGATGCAACCAAATTAGATTGCCTCTAATTAACCAACACAAGATCAAAGAGAAAAGGAGATGAATGAGATTAATCAATTGACGGAAGCCGTATGAATTCTTGTCCACGAACTAGGGGATGCGAATTCACTCTCTCTCACTTAATGTAGGTTTCGAAAATCACAATAAGGGGAGGGGATTAGCTTAGTTGAAATTCACATAAGGAGGGGGTATATATAGTTGCTTGTATCTAAACCCTAGTTAGATAGGAATAGGTTACTTAATAGGAATTCCATTCGGAATAGGATTCCTAATTATTATCTTATAATATATCAAATACATTTAGGATAATAATAAATAACCTAATTGGATAATAATAGGAGTATATTAATCTAATTAAAACTCCCAACTTAATTATCACTTAATTAATTTAATTCACAAACCTAATCGAATTAGGATTAATGGAATTAAAATAATTCTTTATTTACTATATATAAATTTCGGCCCCCTCTATATAAATGGGCCTTACTGGGCTCAATTGGGCTTCCATCTATTAATGTCATCCATCTCTCTTTTGGTTCCAAGTCTTATGTGTGATCCATTAGGTTCTTACTACTTCTGGTCGTATGCAACTATTAAATTAATTTCTTCAAGAATTATATTTATTCCTTGCATAACGGAATGATGTACTGAGTATGTTATAGGCAAGTCTGTAATCATTCCCCCAGAGTCCGTTAAGAAGACAGGTTGATTCTGTCGTTAACCCTTCCGTATTAGTTACAGTATAATTCGATCCTTTATCAACTACATCCTTGAACTGAATCTTATGACTATGGGTGATGTCAAGTCACATATAGTGAGACGTTCGTTTTACTTGTATAGGCCGAGTCAACTCAAATAGATAGGTTAAGTGAAATCTGTATTTCTACTCTTAAGCTATCACCTTGCAAGGATTTAGAGTCGAGTCTTCCACAAGCGATCCTTGGATGTATCTCCCATTAATCGGGAGTGATAAATGCTCAATCCAATGTATAACTACCCTGACATTACCTCCTGTGACACCCAACCTTTGCAGTTCACACCCCAGAGTCATCTCTGTTAAGGATCGTGGGAACACAGGATCAAATTCTCACATTCAGTAATTCAGGATGACCAATTAACATTACTTTGAGTCTGAGGATTAGTTATACCTATTAATACCAATGAGATGAACAGGTGACAAGGATGAATCTACCCATCCTGTTATCTCAAGTCGGATCCCCAATCCTAATGAACGACGTTTCATCGGATCTATGTAACTGTCCAGATATCTATATATATGAAGCTTGTGAGATCAGCTTTCTGTCGGACATAAGACATTGTTACATACAAGTCTCAACAGTGATATATCAATCCTAAACATATCACTTGACTTGGGGTGGTTTTAAGTTTATTAGTTTATTATAAAGTTTGGTCTCACTTCATGCTTGGATGAACACTTTATAATCACTTTAAACAAACTTACGGATTTCCTTTATTTAGTGCTTAAAAGGGATTGCCTTTATATAGTTATAAAACATATATCTCATTAAAACAAATGATATAAAGAACAATTCATTTACATTAAGTTTGTATCCTGCAACAATTGAGTATAGGACACTAAACCCCAACAGAAACAACAAAAAGTAAATAAAACATTTCCAATTTCTAACTAACTCACACAAAAGCATTTAAATGCGAGAATTGCTCGCTTATTAACTAAACAACGCTAAAACCCGTCCTAAAACCGTACCCAAAGATAGGGGTTTTTTACCCCTATCAAGAGGCTGAGTACTCGGTTATAGTACTCAATGGTAGCATATGAGTGAGTAGAGGTATAGAGGAAGGTACTCTTGTTATACTCAGCTTCTATTTGTAAAAGGTTTCGTGCTCTACCTTTAAAGAGAATTCAAAAAGCTCGGAACGCGTTCCAGGTACTGGACGTAGGCGGAGAGGCCGAACTAGGATAAGTCTGCTGAGTAAAATCTTTCTAACCCTTAAACTCCTTTAATATATATTGCTTGCTTAAAATTGACTAAGTAAAGAACTCACGCTGAGTTAAGTTTGCTAACAAGCTGAGTTCAGGAATAGACTTTAAGTGCTATCTCCTGACTTAAGTAAAGAAGCAGACTTAGTCACAAGTTGACTAAGCTTGTGTCTTGAATCTACTTAGTGACGTTGTGTAAACCTTTTCGTTGAAAAAGAAGTCAGCCTTAACGTACAAAATTTTAAATAGTTCATATCCCCCCTGGAACTAACTTGTTACGTTATAAGGGACCAACAAGTGGTATCAGAGCTAACTGAACAAGGTACAACTACCTTGAGCTGATCCCCACTATGGCTGAAAACAGCACTCGGTTCCTCCCAGGAAATCTGACAACTCAGATTTTACCTGAGGGGCTGTCCATTACTCGGCCTCCCCTATTCTTCGGGTCTAACTATACCTTCTGGAAGAATAGGATGAAAAATTTCATTCAGGCAACAAATATGAGTGCATGGTTATCTATAGTCCAAGGCCCATTTATTCCTGTTGAAACTGTTAACGGCCAAATGGTTGTTAAAGCTGTGACCAAATGGACAGAAGATGATCTCAAGAAGCTACAAAATCATGCTTCGGCTATAAACATGCTTCACTGCACGCTAGATGCTGCAGAATACAACAAGATTTTAGGTTGTGAGTCAGCGCAGGAGATCTGGAAGAAGCTGGAGGTCACCTATGAAGGAACCAACAAGGTGAAGGAGTCTAGGGTGAACCAGCACATGAGATTGTACGAGTTGTTCGAAATGAACGATGATGAAGGAATTTCTGACATGAATGCAAGATTCACGAACATCATCAACGAGCTCAAAAGACTTGGGAAGATCATCACTGAGGAAGAACAAGTCAAGAAGATTCTTAGGAGTCTTCCTAAAAGCGGGCAAGCAAAGAAGACCGCTGTTGAGGAAGCTCAGGACTTAACCACCTACAAATATGATGAACTCATCGGCTCACTGCTGACCCATGAGATCTCAATGAAGAATTTCGAGGTGAAGGAAAAGTCTGAAGACAAGAAGCAAAAATCTCTTGTCATGAAAGCTGACTCCACTGTGGGAGCTCAACAGACGATGAAGAGATGGCTATGTTCACCAGAAAGATGAAAAGGCTATTCAGAAAGAATGACAAATATTCGAAGAAGCCTTACAGAAAGTTTGATAAGTATAAAGCTGACTCAAGCGACAGCAAATACAAAAAGGACAGCTCAAAGCCCATTACATGCTTTGAATGTCATCAAACTCGCCATATCAAGTCAAGCTGCCCCACGCTGAGGAAAGAAAAGAAGAACGGCAAAAAGGCAATAGTGGCAACATGCAGCGATAGTGATGAGTCTTCATGAACAGAAGCTGAGGCCACCGAGTCAGCAAAGATATGCTTCATGGCTGACGAACTTTCTGAGCCGTGCGTCTCTGAGCATGCTGACCCCTCTGATGCATCTGACGATGAGGAACAATCAACTGAGGTAATATCACTACCCCTGCTCAGAAATGAAATGGTTAATGCCCTGAGTGACCTCTACACACTTGTCAAAAAGTGTAATAAAAAGGTTAGAGCACTCAACAGGCGATGTGATGAGGTTGAAGAGGTCAAACTGAGTGACCTTAGATTCCTTCTTCAGGACAACTCAACTTTGCATGATAATATGGAAATCATGCATAAGTTTGTCTCTGAGGTCCTATCAGATTCTAAGAAACTGAGAAAGGAGGTCACATCTATTTAGAACCAACTAAAGGTTCCAAATAAAAGAAACATTCCTCTGAACACTCAGTACCGAGGTACTGGTCAGCAGAGATGGAATCCTCAACGGAATGTCCAGTGTGACTTCTGTGGGAATAAAGGACACACCACAAAGGTGTGCTGGCATGCTCAGCACTGGGGTGCTGACCAGTCAGTGAGACATCCTAAACGGAAGGTCAGCTGTGACTTCTGTGGAAAGAATGGACATACTGTCCAAGTATGTCGCCATAAAATGAAATATGATGCTTTACCTGTTAAACCTAACAAGCCAGGACCCAAAAAGAATTGGGTACCTAAAAGTAACTAGTTACATTGCAGGTAAGCCTAAGATGTGCTGAGAAGTCAAAGATGTGGTATATTGACAGCGCATGCTCGAGGCATATGACTGGTGATGAAACTCAATTCATCACGCTTGTGCGTAAACGAGGTGGAAGTGTAAGTTTTGGAGACAACAAAAAGGGTAAGATAGTAGGTTCAGGAACCATTGGTGGTAATTCTACTATTGAGTCTGTCTCCTTAGTCAGCGGACTCAAATATAACTTACTCAGCGTAGCCCAGCTATGTGATAATAGGAGAAAAGTTATATTCGATGACACTGGATGTAAAATACTCGATGGAAAAACTAATGAGTTAATTTTAACTGCCCCTCGCATTGATAATGTCTTCATGCTAAACTTAGAAAATAAGTTTTCAAAAATTGTATGCTTAATGTCAAAGGAAGAAAATTCCTGGCTATGGCACAGGAGACTTGGTCATGTAAGCATGGACCTCCTGGCCAAATTAGCAAGAAAGCAATTGGTTGAGGGACTGCCAGAACTTAAGTTTGAAAAAGACCAATTATGCCACTCTTGCCAAGTTGGAAAACAAACCAAACAATCTTTTCATAGTAAAAACATTGTCTCAACTAAGCGTCCATTAGAGTTACTACACTTGGATCTCTTCGGTCCAGTCCAGCCGATGAGTCTGGGTGGAAGAAGATTTTCCTTGGTCATTGTAGATGACTTTTCTCGGTACACTTGGATCATCTTGCTGGGTAGCAAGGATGAAACCTTTGAGACATTTTCGAATTTGGTAAGAAAACTTCAAAATGATAAAGACCTAAAATTGGCTCACATCCGAAGTGATAATGGTGGAGAATTCAAGAACCAACAGTTCGTTGAATTCTGTGAAACCAACAGCATTGACCATAACTTTTCTGCTCCTAGAACGCCTCAACAAAATGGGGTTGTTGAAAGGAAGAACAGAACCTTGGTTGAAATAGCCAAGACAATGCTGAGTGAGCATAGGCTTCCAAAGTACTTTTGGGGAGAGGCTATTAACACAGCGTGCTACATTCTTAATAGGGCTCTTGTTAGACCTATACTAAAGAAAACTCCCTACGAACTTTGGAAAGGACGAAAGCCCAATATTGGATACTTTTGTGCCTTTGGCTGTAAATGTTTTATCTTGAATACTAAAGATAGCCTAGCTAAGTTTGACTCAAAAGCTGATGAAGCTATCTTTTTAGGCTACTCAACAAACAGCAAAGCATACAGAGTTTTCAATAAAAGAACTCAAGTTTTAGATGAGTCAGTACATATTGAGTTCGATGAAACTAACCCTGCAGGAAGAAACCAGCCGCTGACCGAGAATGATCCACACTCAGTATCCGCTGACCCAGAAACAGCCGCTGAGTCATTTCCTCAAGGGCTGACCAAAGGTAAAAGTGAACCTCAAATTGTTTTCACTGACCAATCTACACCTGCATAGATTGTTGAAACCCAAACAGCACAAGACATCAATCTACTGAAGGAGATTAGAATACCAAGAGGTCACTCGGAGAGTGCCATTCTTGATGCCGCTGAGAATACCCTGATGACAAGAAATCAACTCAGGAGATACCTCAGCAACGTAGCCTTCGTTTCAGTTCAGGAACCAAAGAACTTCGCTGAAGCTGAGCACGATGAATTCTGGATGAGTGCAATGCAAGAAGAACTTGATCAATTCAGAAGAAACGAAGTATGGGATTTAGTGCCAAATCCAAGAAGTCAGAAGACCATAGGAACGAGATGGGTCTTCCACAACAAGCTGGATGAACAAGGGAACGTGGTCAGAAACAAAGCAGGACTTGTAGCTCAGGGCTACAGTCAGCAAGAAGGTATTGACTATGGTGAGACCTTCGCCCTAGTGGCAAGGCTAGAGGCTATAAGAATCTTATGTGCATATGCATCTTATATGAACTTCAAATTATTTCAAATGGATGTTAAGAGTGCATTTCTTAATGGAGTTATAAACGAGGAAGTTTATGTTAATCAACCTCCAGGGTTTAAGGACCCCAAGTTCCCAAACCACGTTTATAAACTCAAAAAGGCTCTGTACGGCCTCAAGAAAGCACCACGTGCTTGGTATGAGAGGCTGACTAGTTTTCTGCTGACTAGAAATTACGTCAGAGGCAAAGCTGATACACCCTATTCATTAAGAGAAAGGGTAAAGATACCATGCTGGCTCAGATTTATGTGGATGATATTATTTTTGGTGCCACTAACGAGTCAATGTGCAAGGAATTTAGCAAGCAAATGCAGACTGAGTTTGAAATGTCAATAATGGAAGAACTCAACTTCTTCCTTCGACTTCAAATCAAGCAAGGGAAAAATGGCATCTTCATCAGTCAAGCTAAATATGCCAAGGAGATATTGAAGAAATATGACCTTGAAAATTGCAAGCCAATATCTACTCCTATGGGCACTGACACTGTCCTATGCGCTGACGAGAATAGTAAGTCAGTAGACAGCAAATTGTACCGAGATATGATTGGTTCTCTACTTTACTTAACTGCTAGTCGGCCTGAGATTCAGTTCTCAGTATGTTACTGTGCTAGATATCAATCTAACCCTAAGGAATCTCATTACATAGCTGTAAAAAGAATCCTTAGATATTTGCAAAGCTCAGTGAATGCAGGTTTATGGTATCCCAACACTCATGATTTCACACTCGTTGGATACACTGACGCTGACTATGGACGAGACAAGCTTGAACGAAAAAGCACCTCTGGAGGATGCCATTTCCTAGGGAGCTGTCTTGTATCCTGGTTCAGCAAGAAGCAGGCATCAGTAGCCCTATCAACCACTAAAGCTGAGTACATTGCTGCTGGAAGCTGTGTTGCTCAAGTCCTATGGATTAAGCAACAGCTTGAAGACTATGGCGTTCTAACAAAGACAATTGAGGTCAAATGTGATAACAAAAGTGCAATTGATCTATCAAAGAACCCAATCCAGCACAGCAGAATGAAGCATGTCAGCATACGACACCATTTCATTAGAGACCATGTACTCAAGGGTGAGATCAAGCTGACCTATGTCCCAACCGATGAGCAGCTTACGGATATCTTCACGAAGCCACTGGCTCGTGAGCAATTCAGCATACTGAGAGAAGCCATTGGTATGTTTAATCCTCTTCAGTAAATTCTAAGTAAAATACAATGATATATTCATGCTGGGTGAATTACCATGCAGAATGATTTATGCTATTACTTACTGGGTAGACAAATACATATGATTATTGTTTATCTTAAGCTGTGTGACTACACATAAGAACTATTCCTCTACATAACACTGACTACTCAGAATCTTAAACGCTTCAAATTCTTATACTGAGTAAAGAGCCGTTGCAAACCTTAAATGCAAAGCACGCGAATTAAATAGCCACCTAGGATGACGTATAGACTATAATTAGAAAACACACGCGTCGGAGGTGTCATTAATGCCAGAATCTTTGTCGATTGAGAATGTCGAGGTAAAATGGACAACCCAACGCCTTGGATCAACTCAACATCTCTATAAGTAGTGGATGAATTCCCAATCTTATTTCTTTACGCTTAGAGATCTTTGGCATCTATGTTCTCTCTCTAAACCTTCGAAAAAGACTTCTCTGTGAAAATGACTAAAGTTTCTATCTCCGGTGCCGGTAACTCACATAACCGCTCCGATGACAATCCCACTTCTCCTACTCAGCGTGATCACGCTAGAGTCACTACACCGAGCAAGAAAGCTCAATCTGTCCAAGCCACATCTTCAAAGGAAAAACAACAAAAGGACAAGGGTAAGAAAGTAACTGAACGCACCTACACTCAAGTCTTCGAGAGTGTGAGGGGGTGGAAGATTGACCACTCTCGGTGGTTCTCATAAGGATTCGTGGATGCCGAGCAACCTTTCTGTGAGTGGATCAAGAACAATGGCTAGACCGAGCTTTTCTCAGTTCGGGATCCCACTTACCCTGAGTTGGTACGAGAATTTTACGCCATCCTGAAAGTCGCCAATGATAACAGGAACTACCTAGCAACTCATGTTCGAGGAAAGAGCATCTCCATCAACCCAGCATATCTAGCCTCATTGTTCAAACTGAAAAATGAAGGAGCTATACTGTGTAAATCCGGTGACCATACCAAAACGAACTACATTAAGACCTTCTGCAAACCTGAGGGTCATGTAGGTGAAATTTCAAGCACTTCCATGGGTCAGCATCAAAAGATGGCCCATTACATACTGACAAATTTCCTCTACCCCAAGATAAACTGCACCAACTCAGCAACCAACTTCGAGCAGTGCTTCATATGGCACATGCTGACCTACACGCCGCTAAATATGCCTGTCTTCATAATCAGTGGGTTTTTACGAAGCACAGGAACCCTTAGGCTGGGCTCCTTCATCACTTGAATCCTCCAGGATCACAAAGTAGACACGGTTTTGGAAATCCAAGTTCATGGAACCGAAATTACTGTTGTTGCCCTATTTGGTTTGGCATATGACCTACCAATTATGCCGAAGGAAGGAAAAGAGGAAGCTATCCAGAACGCTGAAGGGGCAGTGCCTAGAAAGGGAAAAACACAAAGAAAGAGGAAAGCTGTGCAAAGCACCTCTAAAGGAGCTGCCTCTACCCCAAAGAGGATCAAGGTTGTATGTAAAGGAACAAACCCGCTAACTCAGCAAAGTCCGGGTGGATCTAGGTCAACTTCGAAACGACCTAGGCAAGCTGAGCCTGAGACAGAGGAAAGAGTGGACATTAAAGAGCAATCGTTAAGGAAGAAGAAGAAGCTCAATTTTGATTTAAGACCCATAAATGCTCTACCGATAGACATCGTTGTTCCTCCTAACTCACACTATGTTCAGAGTCATGGCCTTGACGCTGAGCCACAGGATGAGGAAGACCAAGACCAAGACCAAGTAGGTGGTCAGTTTGACGAGGAAGAAATGGATGAAAAGTTCGAAGAAGAAGAACTGGATGATGAGTTTGATGAGGAAGACAGTGGTAAGGACGACACTGAAGAAACAGCAGAGGATGAGCATTTTGAACCAATCAACACTGAGTTGGTTGAAGAAGAAGAAACTAAGCACACAGTAACTACTCCCGCTGTTCAAAAGGAAACCTCACATAATGACTCTACTGAGTCCATTCCTTGTGACCCCACTCCTCCAAAGATTAAGAGACTAAGAAAGAAGAGCGTCGTTCGAAAACCGGACATTGACCTTATGGGTGACTCCCCGTTGAGAGATGAGATCACTGACCTTACTGAGGTACATCTCAAATACTTCTCCAACGCTCCTGAGTCTCACTAAGGGCAACTAGAAAATCAAGCCTTTGTTTCTCCAAAGGAACATGCCGACTTAAATGCCTCCGCCAATCAAAGTAATGTCGAGCAAATGTTTGAAGATTCTGCTCCTCAAACTGTTGAACACACTAAGGAATTTCCTGCTCAGGTGAACACTGAACTTTCTAACCTTCCATCACCTAGTCAAACTCAGCCTGACACTAAGCAAGCAACTCTTTCTGCTGATCCTCCACTTCCCCAACTCAATGAGCATAATCAGATTCAGTCTGTTTCCACTGACAATACTAATTCCAGGCCAGCCACTGATAATGTTGGGCCTTCCAATGTCGAGCAGAACCAAACACTGCCCCTATTCGGTTCTACTCCACTTCCGGCATCTGGGCCAACACAAGATGGGTCCTTTAACTACCACATTGCCTCTGAGTCTGGTAGAAGAATTGTTGACTCAGCTCAAGCTCTCATCCAAGACCTCCATAAATCAAGTACCAATGCCGCTGAATCTAATACTGTTGAGACAGCACCATTTTCATCTGTCACTCAGCTTCTTACTGAGATCAAAGGTATGAAGGATCTTCTGAGTGTTATAACTACACTACAATCTCAACAGCCCATGCAAGACTCTATACTAAAACTTGCCGAACTCCAGCTGACCATTGTCAACCACATGAACTCACTGAGAAAGGAGTTTCATCAATTGTCAACTGCGAACTCAGCATATGCCACTTCTGCCGAAGTCCATCATCTCTTTCGCCAGCTTCACACTGAGCAAGAGAAAACAAATCACCAACTTTCCACCTCTTCCCAATGCTCCATTGAGCAAATTAGTGAGGTTGTGCGTCTGCTGAACTTAAACAGACAAGAGATGGCCACTAACGAGCTTAAAACCAACGAGATTCTGAAGTATTCTCGAGCAACCTTCAGCGATGTGCACAAAATCCACGGTCAGCATGAGTATTATGATTCATCTCTGCTCAAGATGTTTCATCAAGCTTTTACAATGCTCACTGAAAACATGCACTGGATCGGCAAGTCTCAAGCCGTTGTTTTGAGCATGCTGAGTGCTGCATCTATCGGTATTCCTCGAGCCATTATCGATGATGGTGTTCCAATCTTCGACGGAATGAATGAAAGCACGAGAAAGCTAAAGGCATTTTCTCAACGTCTCACTCAAGCTGCAATTGACTCAACCTTCATTCCAAAACCCGATGATGGCAAAACGGGGGAGAAAGAACAAGCCCTAAGAACTCAGCAAGCTTCAGTTAGTCAGCAACACAAGGGCAAGGGCAAACAAAAGTAGCTTAACTTGTATTGTCTAGGATAGGATAGCTAGCTTTTGTCTCTGATCCTTTATATATGTGTTCTTTTTCTGAACTCTGTTGTGCGGACTTTAAAATCAAAACAAATTATATGCATCTCTATCTCTTTCATACTGACTACTCTTGTGCGATGCTTACTTAAGTGATTGATATAATTTGTTAAAATGCATCTTCATTAAATCAACTGTGCCACACTGTCTATAATTGATGATATGTCTGCTGTGTTGATCATGCATGTTGACCACTTCTTATATGTCCACTTAACTAAAACTCATTGAACAAAGCATACTCAGTGTTCTCTGATATTTAAACCTTCTGCATAAAACTGAGTTAAATAGAATATATTCCATGAGTTGACCTATCTCTGAAAACTGACCTTAGACTTACTCAATTAACCTTGAAATGTTTATAGTAAAACTAAGACAGTAGCTCAACCCTTACGGAGGTGTTATTTCATAAAATAAGGTCAACTTTCATGGGGGAGCTCAACACTGAGCTCTTCGACTAAATATTTTTGCCAACATTAAAATGGGGGAGTTTGTTGAAACACCTTTCCACATGATTTTGATTTGACAAAATTATTTAAGTAAAAATATTCTAACACATTAAATTTAAAATGCTTTGATTTATTACACTAATGTGTTTGTTCAATGTTGAGTTTAATTGTGTATAAGAAATTGAGATTAAAAAGCCCAAAGGCCCCTAAAGTGGAAGTCAAGCCCAAGTCAACACATCAATACCATTCGGCCCATGAGTTCAAAACGAAGCCGTATCAACTAAAACGACGAATCAGCAAGAGAAGGATCGAGAAGCCTTCGTGGCAATAGCTTCAAGAGGAAGCTGCTGAGTTGGACGACATCGCAGTCTGTACAGCGGCAGACAATGTTCAACTTCCAGACAAAGTATTTCTACTTTGGGAAAAGTTCAGAAGGCGCAGGAAGCTGTCTTGTGGATCTTTCCTTAAATGTCGAAACATTCTGCCGATGACTGACGAAGACAGAAGATGCAAGAATTCTATTGGCCAACGACGCTGAGCACACCTAGAGTGACAACGACAGGAAGCCATTTCCCTCCAACGGTTATTTCGAAATTCGAATCAACCTGTGCCTCAAATGTCACTATATATAGGCCATCCATTTGCTTCAATCGATGCAGAACTTCAAGTAGTCAAAACGCTGACCAAATTTATACTCGAAGATTCTGTGAGAAAAGCAAAGCAAAAATCCTTACACCAATTTCCATATTATTGTGTAAAAGTCTAGAGTGATTCTTCAATCATCTAAAGTGTCTTAGCAATTGTTGTTTAGGACAATCTCATTATCATTTCTAGAAGAATAGAAAGGAGACGCTGAGTACTCGGTTATAGTACTCAGCGGTAGCATAGGAGTGAGTAGAGGTATAGAGGAAGGTACTCTTGTTATACTCAGCTTCTATTTGTAAAAGGTTTCGTGCTCTACCTTTAAAGAGCTCAGTAGAGAATTCAAAAAGCTCGGAACGCGTTTCGGGGACTGGACGTAGGCAGAGAGGCCGAACCAGGATAAGTTTGCTGAGTAAAATCTTTCTAACCCTTAAACTCCTTTAATATATATTTCTTTCTTAAAACTGACTAAGTAAAGAATGTTGGGGTTTAGTGTCCTATAGACAATTGTTCTAGGATACTAACAAAAGGAAATCCGTAAGTTTGTTTTAAAGGGATTATAAAGTGTTCATACAAGCATGAAGTGAGACAAAACTTTATAATAAACTAATAAACTTAAAACCACACCAAGTGAAGTGATATGTTTAAGATTGATATATCACTGTTGAGACTTGCATGTAACAATTTCTTCTGTCCGACAGAAAGCTGATCTCACAAGCTTCATATATACAGATATCTTGACAGTTACATGTATCCGATGAAAAGTAGTTCATTAGGATTGGGGACCCGATTTGAGATAACAGGATGGGTAGATTCATCCTTGTCACTTGTTCATCTCATTGGTATTAATAGGTGTAAATAATCCTCAGACTCAAAGGAATGTTAATTGGTATTCTGGGTTACGGAATGTGACGCTTTGACTCTGGTGTAACACGATCCTTAACAGAGATGACTCTGGGGTGTGAACAGCAAACATTGGGTATCACAGGAAGTGATTGCAGGATTATTATATATTGGATTGAGCATTTATCACTCCCGATAAATGGGAGATATGTCCATGGATCGCTTGTGGAAGACTCGACTCTAAATCCTTGCAAGGTGATAGCTTAAGACTTGAACTACATATTTCACTTAACCTATCTATTTTGAGTTGACTCGGCCTATACAAGTAAAATGAACGTCTCGCTATATGTGCTTGACATTACCCATAGTCATAAGATTCAGTTCAAGGACATAGTTCATAAAGGATCGAATTATACCGTAACCAATACTGAAAGGTCAATGACAGAATCAACCTGTCTTCTTATAGCTTTAAGGGAATGATTACGGACTTGCTAATCACATACTCTGTACATCATTCCGTTATGCAAAGATTAAATATAATTCTTTGAAAGTTAATTTTAATAGTTGCATACGGCTAGAAGCAATAAGAACCTAATGGGTCAAACATAAGACTTGGAACCCAAAAGAGAGACAGATGTTAATTAATTGAAGGAAGCCCAACTGAGCCCAATAAGGCCCATTCACTAGAGGGGGGCGATTTTATGTATGGCAAATACATAAATAATTATTTTGATTTTATCAATCCTAATTAGATTAGGATTATGAATTAAATTAATTAAAGGATAAATAAGTTAGGAGTTTTAATTAGATTATACTACTCCTATTATTATCCAATAAGGTTATTATTATTATCCTTTATATATTAGATATATTAATGGATAATGATTATGAATTCTATTCCGAATTGAATTCTTATTTCAATAACCTAATTCTATCTAACTAGGGATTAGATACAGGAGATTATAAATAACTCCCTCTATAGGATTTTCAAAATCCACAAGCTAAAATCCCTAGAGAATTTCGAATTCCACCCTAGAGCAAGAGAGAGAATTTCAACCCCCAGTTCGAGGATGAGATTTTCTACGGCTTCCTTCCGATTCAATTGATTTCATCTTTCTTTCTTTATCCTTGATCTTGTGTTGATTAATTAGAGGCAATCTACTTTGGTTGCTATTCAACGGTTGATTCTAACTTGATCTTATATTTGTTTAGTTTGTGCTCGGGAACTCGAAGTAAGAGTTGTGGGCACTTCGTTTACAATGGTAGATAGAACATCAAAAGGTATTTCTTCTTATCCCTCTTTATATGAAATAATGGTTAACGGATCTTATGGTTTATGGAAATAGGTTAAAAAATTTATATTTCCGCTGCTATACGTTAGCCTATTTTTCCAACACTTTGTACCTAGCTACCCTTAAGAAGGGAGAAGCCGGGACTTCAACATCTGGTATGTTTTATATTGAAATAAATACAATTTCACAGTCTGAATCTTTGGTACTTGATACCGGATGCAGATCTCATATTTGTACAAATAAGCAGGAGCTAAATCAGACTGAGGAATTAAAGAAATGAAGCATAAACTTGTGAGTAGGAAATGGAGCAAGAGTTGCCGCCCTCGCAATTGGAGATTATGTTTTAAATTTGCCCTCTGAGCTTGTAATAGAATTAAGGAACTCTTTGTACGTTCCGCAAATGTCTCGTAACATTATTTCTATTAGCCGTCTTGTTGACGACGGTTTTCATATTTCAATAAAAGACAAGAGTTGCAATTTTTATAAAGATTCGATCTTTTATTTTTCAGGAATATCACAAAATGGGATTTATGTGTTAGATGACAAAATTCATGTTTTCGCAATTTATACCAAAATACATAAGGTAGATAATTCAACTTACTTGTGGAATTGTCGTTTAGGCCATATAAACAAAAGACGCATGCTTAAGCTACATCAAGATGGGCATATAAATTCAATTGATCCTGAATCATTGGAAACGTGCGAAGCATGTTTAAAAGGAAAAATGACAAAGACCCTCTTTAGCAATAAAGGTGAACGTGTATCAGACACTCTAGGACTCATTCATTCAGATGTATGCGGTCCTATATCAGTCCAAGCAAGAGGAGGATTCATATACTTCATTAGCTTCATAGACGACCATACCCGATATGGTTATATCTACTTGATGAAGCACAAATCCGAAGCTTTTGAGAAATTCAAATGCTTCAACAATGAAGTGGAAAATCAACTAGAAAAGAAAATAAAGACACTTCGATCCGATCGAGGTGGCGAATATCTTTCAGATGATTTTCTGAATTATCTAACTGAATGTGGGATTTGCTCACAATGGACACCTCCCTATACACCATAACACAATGGTGTATCCGAGAGGAGGAACCGTACCCTACTAGATATGGTACGATCCATGATGAGCATAACATTACTTCCAAAGACATTCTGGAGCTATGCCTTAGAAACTGCCATCTTCACCCTAAATCGAGTACCAACTAAATCCGCTACTTCCACACCATATGAATTGTTCGTTGGTAGGAAACCCGTGTTCTCATTCATGAGAGTATGGGGTTGTTCAGCATTTGTCAAACGCATTGCGTCCGACAAACTAGATTCTAAATCTGATAAATGTTTCTTCATTGGATACCCTAAGGAAACTATGGGATATTACTTCTATCATCCAGATGATCAGAAAGTGATAGTATCCAAGCACGCAACCTTCTTAGAGAAAGAGTTTCTCGAAGAAACACAAAAGGGAAGCATGATTGAACTTGAAGAAGTTCAAGAAGAAGAAACATCGACTGAAACAACAGAGGCAGTTGAGGTACCCGAAGCAGTCCCATTAGATGAGACTGCAGTGCCACCTATTCGTAGGTCACAAAGAGTTCGTGAACTCCCAGTTAGATATGGTTTTCTAGTGGGAGACGATGACGAGGTTCTTGTGTTAACGACGAACCCGAAAACTACGAAGAGGCTCTTACTAGTCCAGATTCTAAAGCATGGCTTGAGGCCATGGATTCTGAAATGGATTCCATGTACACATTGGTTGATCCATCCGAAGGGATAAAACCCATTGGGTGCAGATGGATCTTCAAAAAGAAGAGAGACATGGATGGAAAGGTTAGCACCTACAAAGCTAGGTTAGTAGCGAAACGATATCGTCAGAAGCAAGGAATTGATTATGATGAAACTTTCTCTCTTGTGGCTATGTCCAAATCAATCAGAATCATGCTTGCCATTGCCGCTCACTACGATTATGAGATTTGGCAAATGGATGTGAAAACAGCTTTCCTAAACGGAAGCGTGCTTGAGGATGTATATATGATGCAACCTGAAGGTTTCATATCAAAGGATGCAACCAAGGTTTGCAAACTTCAGAGATCAATTTATGGACTCAAGCAAGCATCTAGAAGCTGGAACAAGCATTTTGACGAAACCATAAAACAAATTGGTTTCGAACAAAATTGCGAAGAAGCTTGCATTTACAAGAAAGCAAGTGGGAGCTCTGTAGCATTTCTAATATTATATGTGGACGATATATTACTAATGGGAAATGACATAGCTCTGCTACAGTCGGTAAAAGTGTGGTTATCTGGTAACTTCTCAATGAAAGACCTTGGTGAAGCAGCTTATATACTTGGTATAAAGATCTACAGAGATAGATCAAGAAGACTGCTTGGTCTTTCACAAGCTACATACATCGAAAAGGTGCTAAAACGGTTTAGCATGCTTGAATCGAAACGAGGTAACTTACCCATGCTACATGGAGTAAAGTTAAACAATCATCAATGTCCTAAAACCGATGATGATAAGAAGCGTATGGCTGTAGTCCCGTACGCCAGCGCAATTGGTTCGATTATGTATGCTATGCTATGCACTAGACCTGACGTAGCGTTTGCGTTATCTGTAACGAGTCGTTACCAAGGAAATCCGGGAGACGAGCACTGGATTTCCGTCAAGAACATTCTTAAGTACTTGAGAAGAACTAAAGATATGTTCCTAGTGTACGGAGAAGGGGATCTAAAAATAGAAGGATTTTCAGATGCAAGTCATCTCACAGATGAGAACAATTTTAAATCCCAATCAAGATACATGTTTATATTGAATGGGGGCGCGGTCAGTTGGAAGAGTTCCAAGTAGGGAAGCGTAGCTTTCTCTACGACCGAGTCAGAGTATATCGCAGGTGCGGAAGCAGTAAAAGGAGGCAGTTTGGATTAGAAAGTTCATTTCAGAACTTGGTGTGGTGCCTGACATTGTAAATCCCATTACACTGTATTGTGATAACAATGGAGCCATTGCGCAAGCAAAGGAACCACTGTCTCATAATGCGTCCAAGATTTACCTTAAGCGATACCACATTATAAGAAAAAATTGTGGCAAGAGGAGATGTGAGAATAGAAAGAGTACCTACAGAGGACAACGTCAGAAAGTACAAGTGGGAGTATGTTGACAAAGCCCTTAACCCAGAAAGTACATGATCGTCATCTAACTTCTACTGGGATAAGTTATAGAAACAATTGGCTTTAGTCCAAGTGGGAGTATGTTGGGGTTTAGTGTCCTATAGATAATTGTTCTAGGATACAAACTTAATATAAATGAATTGTTCTTTATATCATTTGTTTTAATGAGATATATGTTTTATAACTATATAAAGGCAATCCCTTTTAAGCACTAAATAAAGTCTAACAAAAGGAAATCCGTAAGTTTGTTTTAAAGTGATTATAAAGTGTTCATACAAGCATGAAGTGAGACAAAACTTTATAATAAACTAATAAACTTAAAACCACCCCAAGTCAAGTGATATGTTTAAGATTGATATATCACTTTTGAGACTTGCATGTAACAATTTCTTCTGTCCGACAGAAAGCTGATCTCACAAGCGTCATATATACAGATATCTGGACAGTTACATGGATCTGATGAAAAGTAGTTCATTAGGATTGGGGACCCGACTTGAGATAACAGGATGGGTAGATTCATCCTTGTCACCTGTTCATCTCATTAGTATTAATAGGTGTAAATAATCCTCAGACTCAAAGGAATGTTAATTGGTATTCTGGATTACGGAATGTGATGCTTTGACTCTGTTGTAACACGATCCTTAACAGAGATGACTCTGGGGTGTGAACAGCAGACGTTGGGTATCACAGGAAGTGATTGTCGGATCGTTATATATTGGATTGATCATTTATCACTCCCGATAAATGGGAGATATGTCCATGGATCGCTTGTGGAAGACTCGACTCTAAATCCTTGCAAGGTGATAGCTTCAGACTTGAAATACAGATTTCACTTAACCTATCTATTTTGAGTTGACTCGGCCTATACAAGTAAAATGAACGTCTCGCTATATGTAACTTGACATTAGCCATAGTCATAAGATTCAGTTCAAGGACGTAGTTCATAAAGGATCGAATTATACCGTAACCAATACTGAAAGGTCAACGATAGAATCAACATGTCTTCTTATAGCTCTAAGGGAATGATTACGGACTTGCTAATCACATACTCTGTACATCATTCCGTTATGCAAAGATTAAATATAATTCTTTGAAAGTTAATTTTAATAGTTGCATACAGCTAGAAGCAATAAGAACCTAATGAGTCACACATAAGACTTGGAACCCAAAAGAGAGACAGATGTTAATTAATTGATGGAAGCCCAACTGAGCCTAGTAAGGCCCAGTAATAGAGGGGGTCAAAATTTATGTATATAAATACATAAATAATTAATTTGATTTTATCTATTCTAATTAGATTAGGATTGTGAATTAAATTAATTAAAGGATAAATGAGTTAGGAGTTTTAATTAGATTAAATTACTCCTATTATTATCCAATAAGCTTATTATTATTATCCTTTATATATTAGATATATTAATGGATAATAATTATGAATTCTATTCCGAATAGAATTCTTATTTCAATAACCTAATTCTATCTAACTAGAGATTAGATACAAGAGATTATAAATAACCCCCTTTATAGGATTTTCGAAATCGACTAAGCAAAAACCCTACTGGAATTTTCGAAATACACAGTGCAACCGGGAGAGAGAATTTCCACACCCCTTGTTGAGGACGAAACAATCCACCGCTTTCTACCGATTCAATTGATTTCATCTTTCTTTCTTTATCATTGATCTTGTGTTGATTAAATTAGAGGCAATCTACTTTGGTTGTTATTCAACGGTTGATTCTAAATTGATCCGGGAACTCGAAGTAAGAGTTGTGGGACTTCGTTTGCAACGCTAGATAGAACATCTAAAAGGTATTTCTTCTTATCCCTCTTTATATGAAATAACGGTTAATGGATCTTATGGTTTATGGAAATAGGTTAAAAAATTTATATTTCCGCTGCTATACGTTACCCTATTTTCCTTCAGAGAACTCACGCTGAGTTAAGTTTGCTAAGAAGCTAAGTTCAGGAAGAGACTTTAAGTGCTATCTCCTGACTCAAGTAAAGAAGCAGACTTAGTCACAAGTTGACTAAGCTTGTGTCTTGAATCTACTTAGTGACGCTGTGTAAACCTTTTCGTTGAAAAAGAAGTCAGCCTTAACATATAAAATTTTAAATAGTTCCTATCCCCCCCCCTGGAACTAACTTGTTACGTTATAAGGGACCAACAGTTAGTTCCAAGGGGGGGGATATGAACTATTTAAAATTTTGTCCGTTAAGGCTGACTTCTTTTTTTTAAGAAAAGGTTTACATAGTAGCGCTAAGTAGTTTTAAGACACAAGCTTAGTCAACTGGTGACTAAGTCTGCTTCTTTCCTTGAGTCAGGAGATAGCACTTAAGTCTATTCCTGAACTCAGCTTCTTAGTGCACTCAACTCAGCGTGAGTTCGTTACTTAGTCAGTTTTATAGCAAGCAATATATAAAGGAGTTTAAGGGTTAGAAATATGTTACTCAGCAGACATATCCTGGTTCGGCCTCTCCGCATACGTCCAGTCCCCGGAACTCGTTCTGAGCTTTTTGAATCCTCTACTGAGCTCTTTAAAGGTAGAGCACGAAACCTTTTACAACAGAAGCTGGGTATACAAGAGTACCTTCCTCTATTCCTCTTATTGGGGTTTAGTGTCCTATAGACAATTGTTGCAGGATACAAACTTAATGTAAATGAATTGTTCTTTATATCATTTGTTTTAATGAGATATATGTTTTATAACTATATAAAGGCAATCCCTTTTAAGCACTAAATAAAGTCTAATAAAAGGAAATCCGTAAGTTTGTTTAAAGTGATTATAAAGTGTTCATACAAGCATGAAGTGAGACAAAACTTTATAATAAACTAATAAACTTAAAACCACCCCAAGTCAAGTGATATGTTTAGGATTGATATATCACCGTTGAGACTTGTATGTAACAATGTCTTCTGTCCGACAGAAAGCTGATCTCACAAGCTTCATATATATAGATATCTAGACAGTTACATAGATCCGATGAAACGTCGTTCATTAGGATTGGGGATCCGACTTGAGATAACAGGATGGGTAGATTCATCCTTGTCACCTGTTCATCTCATTGGTATTAATAGGTATAACTAATCCTCAGACTCAAAGGAATGTTAATTGTTCATCCTGAATTACTGAATGTGAGACTTTGATCCTGTGGTCCCACGATCCTTAACAGAGATGACTCTGGGGTGTGAACTGCAAAGGTTGGGTGTCACAGGAGGTAATGTTAGGGTAGTTATACATTGGATTGAGCATTTATCACTCCCGATTAATGGGAGATATATCCAAGGATCGCTTGTGGAAGACTCGACTCTAAATCCTTGCAAGGTGATAGCTTAAGAGTAGAAATACAGATTTCACTTAACCTATCTATTTGAGTTGACTCGGCCTGTACAAGTAAAATAAACGTCTCGCTATATGTGACTTGACATCACCCATAGTCATAAGATTCAGTTCAAGGATATAGTTGATAAAGGATCGAATTATACTGTAACTAATACGGAAGGGTTAACGACAGAATCAACCTGTCTTCTTAACGGACTCTGGGGGAATGATTACAGACTTGCCAATAACATACTCAGTACATCATTCCGTTATGCAAGGATTAAATATAATTCTTGAAGAAATTAATTTAATAGTTGCATACGGCCAGAAGTAGTAAGAACCTAATGGATCACACATAAGACCTGGAACCAAAAGAGAGATTGATGTGATTAATAGATGGAAGCCCAATTGAGCCCAGTAAGGCCCATTTAAATGGAGGGGGCCGAAATTTATATATAGAAATAAGGAATTATTTTAATTCCATTAATCCTAATTTGATTAGGTTTGTGAATTAAATTAATTAAGAGATAATTAAGTTAGGAGCTTTAATTAGATTAATATACTCCTATTATTATCCAATTAGGTTATTTATTATTATCCTAAATGTATTTGATATATTATAAGATGATAATTAGGAATCCTATTCCGAATGGAATTCCTATTAAGTAACCTATTCCTATCTAACTAGGGTTTAGATACAAGCGACTACATATACCCCTCCTTATGAGAATTTCGACTAAGCCTCCTACTCCCCTCTATGTGATTTTCGAAACCTACATTAAGAGAGAGAGAGTGAATTCGCATCCCCTAGTTCGTGGACAAGAATTCATACGGCTTCCGTTAATTGATTAATCTCATTCATCTCCTTTTCTCTTTGATCTTGTGTTGGTTAATTAGAGGCAATCTATTTTGGTTGCATCTCATAAGGTTTGATTCTAACTTAATCTAACTGTGTTCACGAAACAAGGAAAAACAATCAAAAGGGTGAAATTCGTTTTTCTTCGCCTACATCAGGTCAGTTCACTATTTCATGGATTCCCGGAGATTGAACCGTCGGATCGTCGCGATTTTTGGACAGTAGCTTCTAGACATATTCTTCCACGTTTCCACCGAAGGGATTGTCGTTCGGAGGTTTGGAAGGTCTGTTTCGGATGGGGGCAGATTGGTAAACAGTTTACATCTCCTTTGAAGTTGTGGACACTTCGTTTGCAACGGTAGATGGATCATCGAAACATATTTCTTCTTATCCCTCTTTATATGAAATAACGATTAACGGATCCTATGGTTAAAAAGAAAGTAGGCTAAAATTTTATATTTCCGCTGCTATACCTTAGCCTTAATTTCCTTCAGTGGTATCAGAGCCATCGTTAAATCCGTTATTTCATATATGAAAATTTAGAAGTTTTTCAATAGGATTGAATAAATATTTATGGTTAGGATTAATTAACAAATTGTTTGGTTAATTAATTCTAAAGATAAATAAATTTTAGTTAATTGTTAATTAAAATTGATTATGCGTATGTTCCTAATTATTTCGGTTGATAATCATTATAACAAAATCTATTTATTTTATAGTTAGGTTAATAAAATTAGTTTTAATAATTCTAAAAGATAAAACGGAAACCTATTGTAGTTTTTCCTATTTCTGAAAATCGTTTTTAAAACCGTTTTGTTATATATATGTTTCGGAAATCAATAGTTTTCTGTTTTGATTATCGAATGCAAAATTCGTTTAAAAGTTTGTTTTTACCAAGTTGTAAATCAAAGCGTTAAATGAATTGAAATCAAAATAATTGAGACATGCATAATCGACGTTTTATATGGTTATATTAATCTAAGGGTTAATATAAAGATACGAAACGATAAGATGTAAAATTGGATGAAAGTTAATTTGACGAGTTAATGTGATTAACTTAAATATTACATAAGACGGTTATGTAATCAACCAATTAAATTTATTTAATTGAGGCTTTGCATGTTTGGAGTTATGGACATATTTGGACCCTCTTTTAGTCTTTTGGTATTTTTGAAATAGGGCATGCGCGTCCTGCCTTTCTACTATCTATTGTAATTTCTCCTCTCATCTAATTCCCTTCAATTCAGTTGAAGTTTTCTTATAGTAGTATAGAAATTAATATGTAATTTCAAGGCGCCATGGAGAAGACGGAGGACCTAAAGAGAAATATGTAATAGTTAGTATTTCCTTAGGTTTGGCCCTTTTATTCCGTCTCTGGCTCGACGAAATAATTTAGATGATATGTCCATAACGCCAATGTATGTATGTGTGTCTGATGTATGCTAAAAGCAAATCAAGACTAAGTTAGATTATGAGACTTAAATAAAAACCCCTCATTAAAAAGTTAAGTAAATAAGCAAGTTATTAAAATCGGTTGCCCCTCCCTAATATTATAATTCAGCCGGCAGTACTGGGGGCCTTTGGGTTGTTGGCTAAAGTCAAGCTCGGGGTCTTATGGTAACACCTGGATTATCGAAAATCGTTCTTTCATGAATATGGGGTAGTACTTAAATTGGATTACGATAATTGGATGAGCAAACTCATGTTGTCATAAACTAATGGGCAAGATGGTTGGGATTAATATGAATGACATATTAGTTACTAATGTGGTTAGTAACCCAATAACCTAGGAATCACATTCGAGATGTGATTGATTGCATGAATCTACCTAACGAATGGGACTAGCTTGTTGGCTAAAGTCAAGGCGAAATCCCAGGAGTTAGGATCCTAGCTCACTAAAGAATTTGTGAAATTCTTCGAATTAATATGGAGGGTTATTAATTTGGCAAAATAGTGGGAGCAATCTGAAATAAATTAAAAGGCCTATAATTTTAGATTGTTATACCTTAAAGCAAATGAATGACATACGTTTACTCTTTCGCACTCTCAGGTTTTGTTTAAACACACACTCTTAAAATCATGACTAAAACCAATCTGCAAAACATTCTTACCGATAACAAACTGAATGGTTCAAACTTCACCGATTGGTTTCGCAACCTCAAAATTGTTTTGAAGTTCGAGAAAATTGGGTATGTACTTGATACATCGATACCCCCTGTCCCTGAAGATGATGCTCCCATCGAGGAAATTGATGCTTACCAGAAGCACAAGGCTGATGACGATCATGCCGGATGCATCATACTTGCATCGATGACATCGGAATTACAAAGGCAACATGAGGAGATGAATGCCTATTCCATCATCATGCACCTAAAGGAATTGTTTGGGAAACAAACCAGGTGCGAACGCTACGAGATATCTAAGCTGTTATATCGTTGCAGGATGCAAGAGGGCACATCAGTAATGACACATTGTGTCAAGATGATTGGCTACATTACCAAACTTTCTATTATTGGATTTGCGATGGATAACGAATTAAGTGTTGACTTAATTCTTCAATCCCTCCCAGAAAGTTATTCACATTTCATTATGAACTATCAGATGAATGACTTGCAAACCTCTCTTGAAGACCTTGCAAACATGCTCAAGTCAGTTGAGCCCAATATGAAGAAAGACAAGACCATACCGGCTCTTGTAATTGAGGGATTGAAGAAAAGGAAAGGGAATTTTCCCAATCCTAAACATCCCAAGAAAGGTAAGAAAGCTGTGTCCAAGGGAAAGGAAGTGAAGAGGCCCAAAGGAGAATGCCACTTCTGTGGTAAAGACGGGCATTGGAAGAGAAACTGCAAGGAGTATCTAGCCACCCTCAAGAAGGGAAAAGGCGGTGCTTCTACATCTGTTATGTTTTATATTGAAATAAATACAGTTTCATTGTCTGAATCTTGGGTACTTGATACCGGATGTGGATCTCATATTTGTACAAATATGCAGGAGCTAAAACAGACTAAGGAACTTAAGAAAGGAAGCATAAACTTGCGAGTGGGAAATGGAGCAAGAGTTGCCGCCCTCGCAATTGGAGATTATGTTTTACTTTTGCGCTCTGGGCTTGTAATAGAATTAAGGAATTGTTTATACGTTCCTGAGATGTCTCGTAACATTATTTCTATTAGCCGTCTTGTTGACGACGGTTTTCATATTTCAATAAAGAACAATAGTTGCAATTTTTATAAAGATTCGATCTTTTATTTTTCAAGAATATCACAAAATGGGATTTATATGTTAGATGATAAAACTCCTGTTTTTGCAATTGATACCAAAAGACATAAGATAGATAATTCAACTTACTTGTGGCATTGTCGTTTAGGCCATATAAACAAGAGACGCATGCTAAAGCTACATTCAGATGGGCTTATAGATCCAATCGATTCCGAATCATTGGAAACATGCGAATCATGTTTAAAAGGTAAAATGACAAAGACACCCTTTAGCAATAAAGGTGAGCGTGTATCAGACACTCTAGGACTCATTCATTCAGATGTATGCGGTCCTATGTCAGTCCAAGCGAGAGGAGGATTCAGATACTTCATAAGCTTCATAGATGACCATACTCGATATGGTTACATCTACTTGATGAGGCACAAATCAGAAGCTTTTGACAAGTTCAAATGCTTCAAGAATGAAGTGGAAAATCAATTAGGAAAGAAAATAAAGACGCTTCGATCCGATCGAGGTGGCGAATATCTTTCAGATGATTTTCTGAATTATCTAACTGAATGTGGGATATGCTCACAATGGACACCTCCCTATACACCACAACACAATAGTGTATCCGAGAGGAGAAACCGTACCCTATTAGGTATGGTACGATCCATGATGAGCATGGCCTTACTTCCAAAGTCGTTCTGGGGCTATGCCTTAGAAACTGTCCTCTTCACCCTAAACCGAGTACCAACTAAATCCGCTAGTTCCACACCATATGAATTGTTCGTTGGTAGGAAACCTGTGTTCTCATTTATGAGAGTATGGGGTTGTTCAGCATATGTCAAACGCATAGCGTCCGACAAATTAGATTCTAAATCTGATAAATGTTTCTTCATTGGATATCCCAAAGAAACCATGGGGTATTACTTCTATCATCCAGATGATCAGAAAGTAATAGTATCTAGACACGCAACCTTCTTAGAGAAAGAGTTTCTCGAAGAAACACAAAAGGGAAGCGTGATTGAACTCGACGAAGTTCAAGAGGAAGAAACGCCGACTGAAACAACAGAAGCGGTTGAGGTACCCGAAGAAGTCCCATTAGATGAGACAATAGTGGCACCTATTCGTAGATCACGAAGAGTTCGTGAACTCCCAGTTAGATATGGTTTTCTAGTGGGAGATGATAACGAGGTTCCCGTGTTAGACGACGAACCCGAAAACTACGAAGAGGCTCTTACTAGTCCAGATTCTAAAGCATGGCTTGAAGTCATGGATTCTGAAATGGATTCCATGTATGCTAACCAAGTGTGGACTTTGGTTGATCCACCCGAAGGGATAATTCCCATTGGGTGCAGGTGGATCTTCAAAAGGAAGACTGACATGGATGGAAAGGTTAGCACCTACAAGGCTAGGTTGGTAGCGAAAGGACATCGTCAGAAACAAGGTGTTGATTATGACGAAACCTTCTCTCCTGTTGCTATGTCCAAATCAATCAGAATCATGCTTGCAATTGCCGCTCATTTTGATTATGAGATTTGGCAAATGGATGTGAAAACAGCTTTCCTAAATGGAAATCTGCTTGAGGATGTATATATGATGCAGCCTGAAGGTTTCATATCAAAGGATGCAAATAAAGTTTGCAAACTTCAGAGATCCATTTATGGACTCAAGCAAGCATCTAGAAGCTGGAATAAGCGTTTTGACGAAACCATAAAACAATTTGGTTTCGAACAAAATTGCGAAGAAGCTTGCATTTACAAGAAAGCAAGTGGGAGCTCTATAGCATTTCTCATACTATATGTGGACGATATACTGTTAATGGGAAATGACATTGCTCTATTACAATCGGTGAAAGTATGGTTATCCGGTAACTTCTCAATGAAAGACCTTGGTGAAGCAGCCTATATACTTGGTATAAAGATCTACAGGGATAGATCGCGTAGACTGCTTAGTCTTTCACAGGCTACATACATTGAAAAGGTGCTAAATCGGTTTAGCATGCTTGAATCGAAATGAGGTAAGTTACCCATGGTACATGGAGTAAAGTTAAACAATCATCAATGTCCTAAAACTGATGATGACAAACGACGCATGGTTGTAGTCCCGTACGCCAGTGCGATCGGTTCGATTATGTATGCTATGCTATGCACTAGACCTGACGTAGCGTTCGCGTTATCTGTAACGAGTCGTTACCAAGGGAATCCGGGAGACGAGCATTGGATTGTCGTCAAGAACATTCTTAAGTACTTGAGAAGGACTAAAGATATGTGCCTAGTGTACGGAGAAGGAGATCTGAAAATTGAAGGATTTTCAGACGCTAGTCATCTCACAGATGAGAATGATTTTAAATCCCAATCAGGATACCTGTTTATCTTGAATGGGGGCGCGGTCAGTTGGAAAAGTTCCAAGCAGGGAAGCGTAGCTTTCTCTACGACCGAGTCAAAGTATATCGTTGCTGCGGAAGCAGCAAAGGAAACAGTTTGGATTAGAAAGTTCATTACAGAACTAGGTGTGGTGCCTGACATTGTCAATCCCATTACTCTGTACTGTGATAACAATGGAGCCATTGCGCAAGCAAAGGAACCACGGTCTCATAATGCATCCAAGCACTACCTAAAGCGATACCACATCATTAGAGAGATTGTGGCTAGAGGAGATGTGAGAATGGAAAGAGTACCTACAGAGGACAACATTGCAGATCCGTTGACAAAGCCTTTAACCCAGAAAGTACATGATCGTCATTTAACTTCTACTGGGATAAGTTTTAGAAACAATTGGCTTTAGTCCAAGTGGGAGTATGTTGGGGTTTAGTGTCCTATAGACAATTGTTGCAGGATACAAACTTAATGTAAATGAATTGTTCTTTATATCATTTGTTTTAATGAGATATATGTTTTATAACTATATAAAGGCAATCCCTTTTAAGCACTAAATAAAGTCTAATAAAAGGAAATCCGTAAGTTTGTTTAAAGTGATTATAAAGTGTTCATACAAGCATGAAGTGAGACAAAACTTTATAATAAACTAACAAACTTAAAACCACCACAAGTCAAGTGATATGTTTAGGATTGATATATCATTGTTGAGACTTGTATGTAACAATGTTTTCTGTCCGAAAGAAAGCAGATCTCACAAGCTTCATATATATAGATATCTAGACAGTTACATAGATCCGATGAAACGTCGTTCATTAGGATTGGGGATCCGACTTGAGATAACAGGATGGGTAGATTCATCCTTGCCACCTGTTCATCTCATTGGTATTAATAGGTATAACTAATCCTCAGACTCAAAGGAATGTTAATTGGTCATCCTGAATTACTGAATGTGAGACTTTGATCCTGTGGTCCCACGATCCTTAACAGAGATGACTCTGGGGTGTGAACTGCAAAGGTTGGGTGTCACAGGAGGTAATGTCAGGGTAGTTATACATTGGATTGAGCATTTATCACTCCCGATTAATGGGAGATATATCCAAGGATCGCTTGTGGAAGACTCGACTCTAAATCCTTGCAAGGTGATAGCTTAAGAGTAGAAATACAGATTTCACTTAACCTATCTATTTGAGTTGACTCGGCCTGTACAAGTAAAATAAACGTCTCGCTATATGTGACTTGACATCACCCATAGTCATAAGATTCAGTTCAAGGATATAGTTGATAAAGGATCGAATTATACTGTAACTAATACGGAAGGGTTAACGACAGAATCAACCTGTCTTCTTAATGGACTCTGGGGGAGTGATTACAGACTTGTCAATAACATACTCAGTACATCATTCCGTTATACAAGGATTAAATATAATTCTTGAAGAAATTAATTTAATAGTTGCATACGGCCAGAAGTAGTAAGAACCTAATGGATCACACATAAGACTTGGAACCAAAAGAGAGATGGATGTGATTAATAGATGGAAGCCCAATTGAGCCCAGTAAGGCCCATTTAAATGGAGGGGGCCGAAATTTATATATAGAAATAAGGAATTATTTTAATTCCATTAATCCTAATTTGATTGGGTTTGTGAATTAAATTAATTAAGAGATAATTAAGTTAGGAGTTTTAATTAGATTAATATACTCCTATTATTATCCAATTAGGTTATTTATTATTATCCTAAATGTATTTGATATATTATAAGATAATAATTAGGAATCCTATTCCGAATGGAATTCCTATTAAGTAACTTATTCCTATCTAACTAGGGTTTAGATACAAGCGACTACATATACCCCCTCCTTATGAGAATTTCAACTAAGCCTCCTACTCCCCTCTATGTGATTTTCGAAACCTACATTAAGAGAGAGAGAGTGAATTCGCATCCCCTAGTTCGTGGACAAGAATTCATACGGCTTCCGTCAATTGATTAATCTCATTCATCTCCTTTTCTCTTTGATCTTGTGTTGGTTAATTAGAGGCAATCTATTTTGGTTGCATCTCATAAGGGTTGATTCTAACTTAATCTAACTGTGTTCGCGAAAGAAGGAAAAACAATCAAAAGGGAGAAATTCGTTTTTCTTCGCCTACATCAGGTCAGTTCACTATTTCGTGGATTCCCGGAGATTGAACCGTCTGATCGTCGCGAGTTTTGGACAGTAGCTTCTAGACATATTCTTCCACGGTTCCACCGAAGGGATTGTCGTTCGGAGGTCTGGAAGGTCTGTTTCGGATAGGGGCAGATTGGTAAACAGTTTACATCTCCTTTGAAGTTGTGGGCACTTCGTTTGCAATGGTAGATTGATCATCGAAAGGTATTTCTTCTTATCCCTCTTTATATGAAATAACGATTAACGGATCCTATGTTTAAAAAGGAAGTAGGCTAAAATTTTATATTTCCGCTGCTATACCTTAGCCTTAATTTCCTTCACCTCTACTCACTCCTATAACTACCGATGAGTACTATAACCAAGTACTCAGCTTCTCCTTTCTATTCTTCTATAAATAATAGGTGTTTGTCCTAAACAACAATTGCTAAGACACTTTAGATGAATGAAATCACTCTAGACTTTTACACAATGATTGGAATTGGTGTAAGATTTGCTTTGCTTTTCTCACAGAACTTCAAGTATGAATTTGGTCAGCGTTTCGACTTGATTGAAGATCTGCATCGAATGAAGCATTTGAGAGGCCTATTTATAGTGACACTTCAAGCACCGGTGATTTCGAATTTCGAAATAACCATTGGAGGCTAACGGCTTCCTGTTGCTTTCACTCTGGACGTACTCAGTGTCGTTGGCCAATGAGATTCTTGTGTCTTCTGTTTACGGCAGTGCTCAACAGCTTTACGTCAGATGAACAGAATGTTTCGACATTTATAGTAAAGTCTTCCAGACAGCTTACTATGTCTTCTGAGCTTTACCTAAAGTAGAAATACTTTGTCTCTAAGTTGGTTCTGTTCTGCCGCTGACTTGTACTTCTTGTCCTTCCACTCAACAGCTTCATCTTGAAGCAATTGATAGAAGGCTTCTCGATCCTTCTTCATATTGAGCTAGTGCTTTGCTTAGAACGACTGCGTTTTGTCTTCTTGGGCCGTGAGGTCTTGATCTGTTGACTTGGGCTTGACTTCCTCTTATGGGCCTTTAGGCTTTTTATCTTAATGTCTTTAAATCAAATTAACTCAACATTGAACAAACACATTAGTGTGAATAAATCAAAGCATTTAAATTTAATGTGTTAGAATATTTTTATCATTTACATAAATAATTTTGTCAAATCAAAATCATGTGGAAAGGTGTTTCAACATAAGTTGTCTTGGATAAGCAAGGAATAGACATGCACGAATAAGTTGTCTACTTGTTATAGCATGTTCACTTGAATATACATATGTCTACTTGAATAAGTTGTCTACTTGTTATATCATGTTAGACATACTCTTAAAGCTGAAAATGTTATGAACTCAACTGACTCATTTTTATTTGAACATGAGTTATGCTGATAAGTAAGGATTCTGAATGCAATTCGTTTATGAAGCATGTATTAAAGGGTAAATTTAGGCTAATTATAAGATATATTTTGATTAGATAGAATATACATATACATACGAACTGAATAACAAGATCTACATAAAGGGTTATGTATGTGCATTGGTCATACTCTTACTATGTTCCTTTCCACTCGGTTTGATATCGTAACAACAACATTAAACATGGTGATAGGTGTTGGTCCCTTGTAAGGTTGCAAGTATAGTTCCAAGGGGGGGTTAGGAACTATTTAAACTTTTTCGAAATTAGGGCAGACTTCTTTTTCTAAGAAAAAAGGTTTTAACAGCGGCGCTGAGTAAACAGCAAGATACTGGCTTAGTCAACTGGTGACTAGGTCAGTTTCTTAGCTTGAGTCAGGAGATAGCACTTAGAGTCTATTCCTGAGCTCAGATGTTTAACGCGCACAACTCAACTTGACCTCTTTACTTGGTCAGTTTTTGGTTAATTTAAGCAAGCAATATATATAAGGAGTTAAAGGTAAGAAATACTTTACTCATCAAATTTATCCAGGTTCGGCTTCTTCTAAGCGTACGTCCTGTCCCCGGAACACGTTCCGAGATTTCGAATCCTCTACTGAGCTCTTTAAAGGTAGAGCCTCAAACCCTTTACAATCTTAGCAACTGAGTATAACAAGAGTACCTTCCTCTATACCTCTACTCAATCCTAATCTCTTGCTGAGTACTATAACCGAGTACTCGGCCTCTCCTTTCTATCTCTAGAAATGATAAGTGTTTTGTCCTATACAAAGATTTGCTAAGTTACTTTAGACGATTGAAATAATCACTCTAGACTTTTACACAAATGTATGAATTGTAGTGTAAGATTTGCTTTGCTTCTTGATTGCAGAACTTGTGTAGAAATTTGGTCAGCGTAACTGCTTGATCAAGTTCTGTGTTGAGTGAAGTTTCTGATGGCACTATTTATAGAGACGTCTGGGCATCGGTCATTTCGAATTTCGAAATAACCGTTGGAGGGAAACGGCTACATGTCGTTGTCATCCTGACTTGCTCAGAGCTCTCAGCCAATCAGATTCACGTATCTTCTGTCCTCGGTAAGCTCAGCAGACTGTTCCTCCTTTTATGGTAAATTCAACTAGACAGCATACTGTGTCGTCTGAACTTTACCCAAAGTAGAAATACTTTGTTTGGAGGTTTTCATATGCCAGCTGCTGTCTTGTACGCTTTGTCGAGACTACTCAGCAGCTTCATCTTGAAGTTGTTCCCGAAGGTCTTCTAGATCCTTCTCATGCTGAGTTGCGTTTTACCCAAAGCGACAGCGTTTTAAAAACACGTGCCGAGTTGTACTGAGTTGTTTGACTTGGGCCTTGGCTTCCGTATTGGGCTTGGGCCTTTTAATTCTTATGTCTCATAAACAAATTTAACTCAACATTGAACAAACACATTAGTAGAATAAATCAAAGCAATTAAACTTAGTGTGTTTAGAATATGTATTTTAAATTATACTTAAACAATTTTGCCAAATCAAAATTATGTGGAAAGGTGTTTCAACAATATGTTTATCATGCATTCAACACAAATAGAGTCCCTTGTTTTGACAGCATCATAAACCTCATTACCAAGTTCAGAGTACCATGAGTACAACCCAAGTGGAAGGAGCATTGTAAAAGAGTCAGTTTAGTCTACTTGCACATACATACAAACTGAATAGCAAAGCTCTACGTTATATTGCAAAAGGGGGGATGAGTGTTGCCTTTCAATTGTAATTGATGGTCCAAAGCTCCTTAGTTGTTCTGACTAGTGAAAGGAAATTTGGAATTGGAATGAGAACCACATTTGGAGCTCACATTGCCTTTCGATTCTCCTTTCACTTAGTCAAGACAGCTTAGGAGATTTGAATACCTTTCATATTCAGCACAAACAGAGTCCCTTGTGGTGACAGCATCATAACCCTCATTGCCAAGTTCAGAGTACAATGAGTACAACCCAAGTGGAAGGAGCAAAAAGGTCAGTTTAGGAGCACAAAGCTCTACGTTATATTACAAAAGGGGGAGAATTAAAGGTCCAAATCTCCATAACTATTTTGAGTGGAGAAAGGAAATTTCGAATTGGAATGAGAACCACATTTGGAGCTCGCATTGCCTTTCGATTCTCCTTTCCCTCACTCAAGATAGTTTAGGAGATTTGGACACCCTCATATCCACTTTGCATACTCCTCAGTCCATATCCGGGCGATCCCCTCATACTCTTCCCTATTGTTGCGGTATTGCTCAGCAACTGCTTCTTACCCAGGATATGGCTCCTCAATGTGGGGCTGTAGAAGTAGATCATATAAGTGCCACAGACACTACAAAATGCATAGAATAATTAGAACAAAAATATAATGTTGTATTTTTATCAAAAGAAATAGATAAATGGTTGCATTATACTGTGGCAGTGGAAAAGCAATGGTTATTAAGGATACGGGGAAGTTGAATCAACCTTTGAGGATCCACGTTAGGATGATATATCCTATTCTAGAAGCAAAACTGAGAATAAGAGGAGAGATTTATTAGTGTATGTTTCATGTAGGTGATTATATTTTACTGATATGAGTTAATATTTACTCTTGGAAGACTGTCTGGGAAATCCGGAGGGTAGCTGACTCTGATTTCAAATACACCTCTTTCATATCGGGTGTATTGGGGGTCTTTCATTCTGATCGACCATTTGAAGAAGTTACCATTGAGAGGACATGTACGTTATCATCCAAGAAGAGACATTAGAAATACACAGAAGAAACCAAGAAGAGTACAGAACAACTATGGATTGACATTACGTACCATCTATAGCCAGAAGCCACTCTGGGTTCTCCATGTACAATTTCTCCAAGTCGGCAATTATGTCGTGTGGAGTTTCAATAAGGGGATCCATAGTGATATGATTGTGGTAAGTGAAAGGCCGTAAAAGGGGAAGAGTCACGTAATTACTACTGAGTTTAGAGATGTGTGTAATATTAATGACTTGCTTGGCTTTTGCAGATACCAAGACCTTTAGGATTATAGGCCTAATTATTACTCCAAGATATGGATTGACTTATGGAAGATTGGTTATTTTTTGTGTGTTTTAATTCAGAAATGTATTGGTTATTGAATATATGGATTTGACGTTATAGGCACAAATGTAAACATATTATGAGTATTGGTCTCCATTAAAATTAAAACCATTGATATACAGAATTTCATCTTCATATTTTAGAATGTTTCTGTATTCAGGTATAAAAACCAGAAATTCAAACGAAAAAGAAGGCATAAAGTGACATCTTAATTTTTAAAAATGTCATCTAAACAGCGATAAAAATACATTAGAATAAAAGTATCTGCCATATGAAAAAAATCATTTGACATGATTGATTAAGACATGTGCCATCTAAACAGGCTATAACGGCAGAAATTATTATACGAACTGTCATCTCAAATTAAATATGCCAATTTCCCACAACCTCACCAACGGTTTTAATTGTTAGAATGTCATGTGATGACATTAAAGGTGACAGCAGTAATAAATAAGCTGCATTGTAACAAGGGTAAGATGACATTAAACAAATAGGCTAATGTCATGTGTGATGACGAAACATGACAAAACCTGACCGTCGTGTGAAGGTACACTAAACGGCAGCGAGTCCCGTGATAGATTTATATCTCGCGAGACGATGGTTTTTAATTGTCGTCTGAATAGGGTTTTGGCGTAGTGAAAGTTGTTTAGAGCATGAAACTATAATTTTTTATTTTCCAAATCATCATTAATCACTTTCCGTCTTTTAACCAAATAAAACGTAAATAATTTTAAAATAAAAAATATTCAAGAATTAAAGTTTCTTAGAATATAATTTCAATCAACTGTACTATAAAAGATTACTTATTATTGGAGTGGTCATTTTGATCAACTATTACTAAAGTTTAGTACTATAATGCTTGATTTTGATGTTTATGCGTGTAATTTATCCATAATGCTTTCAATAAAAGTTAAATATAGTATAGAAGCAGCCGTTATTAGAAAAAAGAATGGCATAGAGCGATGTGAAAGCTGGTAGACAGAAAGAAGATAAATAACACAAAGACAAGACAAGAAACAACAAATATACATACTGTTTCATTTCATATATATGTAGTATAAATGAAAACATTTTATTCCAATATATATATATATGTATATAGTAGTAGTCACACTATCCTTAGTGTGCATGGGATATTAATTAATTTTTTGTTAGATAGATAAGAAAAGAAAGAATTTAAGGGCACTTGGGTCTGCCACCATGGGTCTTCATGTTAGCATAGCAAGGACAGACATCTTGATTGCCAGAAGTACCAGGAGGCACGCAGTTGCACCTCTCGCAGCAAGTGTTGCATGCCCTTATGCACATTTTCTGCCTTGATGCTTTGCTGCATCTGTACTCACATTTCCCACTGCAATCTGATTCACATAACAATATTTATTCAATTCACAACAACAAACACCAGTGGGCAGAGACAGGATTTTATATACGGGAATATTAAAAAAAATTGAGGATGAAGAGGTTTAAAACCTCCTATGATAAAACATCCATACCCACTCAACCATTTCAAAATGTTGAAATTATCCTACAAAAATGCCAACATAAACTAAAATTAGGGGCTATCATATACCAAACCGTCGGCCGGGGGCCGTAGCCCTGGCCGGATCCGCCTCTGACAAACACTACTTCAGAATAAGATGCATTTACTTACCTATTGTTGCAGCAGCTTCAACAACATTCAGCTCATTTATAAGCAGATGGAAGCAAATCAGTGCAAAAAACAAGAGATTCATCTTCATATTAGCCATCTTGATCTTTCCAACACAATAATACAATTTATTTCCTTCAATCTGTTTTCCTATTTATACTAGTCAATGAATAAACAACTTGCTTTCTCTTATTAATCCTTTTCCGCAGGTGACCTGTGACTAAGTCTATTGTCATTGCCTTTTTCTTCTTTGAATTATTTTCTGATCTGTATATTTTTTTATTTGTATTTTCTAAATCTGAAAGCTACCTCAGTTTTAATTTTAATTTCTTACTCAATCCTAAATATGTATTGCTACCTTTTATTTCATTAGTCGAGTTGATTGGTGATGTTTAAAAATATTATTATTAGTATCACACGCAAATGTTCTTTTACTTAAAACATGTACATGTACAATAGGAGCTCACTCTATATTAAAATTTCAACCATGTACAGTACTATTGTCAAGATTTAAATAATTGACTGATTATATGTCATATATATAACTTGACTCAAACCTTAACTCATAGGTAATGCACACAAATATCTTTTGTGATCATCTTTTACAATTTTTACTAGTGTAAAACTCATAGCTCAATTGTAACGACCCGGTCCAGAGTGGGTGGCGCTGGGGTAGAAGGCATGAGCAAGGAGGGGCCCTAAGGGATGACGATAGGGGCAAGGATGAACTGAATCCCACATCGGAAATGGAGAGGGAGTGATTGGGGCTTATTAGTAATGTGTGAATCCAATACATGCAGACGTGTTTTAAAGCTATGAGGCCCAATGTGTTGGATTTGGGCCAGAGCAGACAATATCTACATGGTATTGAGCAGGTTGATACATCAACTCTCCATGACTTCAATTTGTCGCGCTCAACTCTCTCCAATATCAACTTAATGCTTGTCACACTTGTCTCCCCCAAACTACAACTCTTTGTACCCATCTCGAATAACTTACATTCAAAGAGAAGGTGGACTTCCAGATGCGGCAAATAAGTTGAACCTAGGAAGTTCACATTAGGAAAAGGGGCCCAAGCCCATCTACATCAGGCCAACCAGTCAAAGAATTGACTCAGACTCGAAGGGAAAATAGGTCTTTTTCGGCCAAACCCTATAAATATGGGGCTCTTGGCACTCAAAAGGGGATCCATAGCTCTTTTTCTCACTTATCTCTCTACTTCATTTTTCTATACTAACTTGACCATCAGTGTACGTAGAGGACCACTCCCGATATAGGTCTGGACAAATTTCAGACATTCGAATAGAGATATCAACTTTTCATCATTTGGTGCGATGAGCGTGGATGAGAACACCCCCGAACTTTTTGCTCCATTTTCAGTAGAAGAATGGAATCACGATGGAAACTACTCCCCAGAGTCACCCCTACTAAGGAGATCCTTGGAACTAATAGGCAGAAACAAGACAAAGAAAACCTTATCGCCCTATAGAATTTGGAGGAACGTGTCTTTGTCGAGGCAGACTCAGATGAAACTAGAAACCCTGATATGAAGCAAACAGAAACCCTCTAAGACTTCCAAACGGTGCAAGCTCCATACATCGAGACACATTGCTAGATAATAGAAACTCAAAGGATATTCAGGAGGAAAATTGAAAGCTATGATAATTCCTCCAAGCCAAAAACTCACCCATATAAGAAGCACCATCGGTAGAACCAGACCGTCGGGCCAAATGTAATGACGAACTCTCTATGGGATGCCATTCCTTATGTGGGCATGCTACTTTGGGCGCTCACCGAGTGCCCAAGACCATAGAGGAGGCATCCGTAGAAAAGAAGCAGGCTTGAGAGGCATAGTTTCAAATGTTCCTAGACAAAAAAGGTTCTAAGCGAGGCTATTGAGGGAAAGATCACGTCTAATAAGACCCCCTAGCCCAGTGAATCATCGAGTCTAGCTTTCCGAAGAACTGGAAAAACCTCAAATTTCTACGTATACAGGTATTGATGACCCAATGAACATTGCACCACTTTCATGAGCATGATCAACTTGTACTTTAAGAAAGATCATGTGATGTGTAAGGTCTTCTTAACAACCTTGATTATTGTGGCCCAAGAATGGTACCGAGGACTAGAGTCAAAGTCCATTGATTCCTTTAACCTCTTGAAAGACCTTTTTGTGGCTAGTTCATAGGGGTTGTGAAAGATACGAAGATAAGCTCCAACCTCAACGACGTCTACCAATGCACTGTCGATCCTTTGAGAAGCTACCTCGCCCGCTTCCACCATATTTCCTCACAAGTAAAATCATTGAATCTAAAGGTAGCCATTGACTCCCTCACTAAAAAAACCACATGTGAACCCCTCAACAGAAGTTATATATCAATCTCCCCCAGTCTCTCCAACAGAAGTTAGCGGTCAGACAAAGCTTCATTTATTACCATGAAAGCATGAGACCGATGGATTATGTAGAAACGAGATGTGCCAAGCAGTCCATTACTTTGAGGATTCATGACCATCACAACACCAAGAGCCTCCCACCAATCCATACCGACCCTATTTGTCATCGAAGATTTCCAAACAGGCTCTGAAGTTCAGATTGGAAAGGACAAGTACTGCAAGTACCATAAACGGGAGGGGCAAAACACAGACAAATGCAAACACTTCTCTAAGGAAGTTGAAAAACTGCTTTTATAGGGCCCATGAACAAGAACGGGTCTCCAATAAAAGGAAACTTAAGATGAGCGGGAATTAACCTTTCATATGGATTGGAAGAAAATTTTTGTGATACCAAAAGGAGGTACAAGTCATTAGGGAAAGAGCCCCCGTATATATAAAAGATTCACCCCGCAAAAAATAAACTAAAGGGACTAATTGACGAGTCCCCCCCCCCAATCAATTAACCATCCTTTATGCACTCCCAGAGCGAGGCCCTAATCCCCTCCCTCCCCACTAAGATCCTTGTTGACACAAGCAGCTTGGTGAATGACGGTTGCCGAATCCACCAAAAATAATTAATACTTCACAGACCTAGTTACAGGCTTGCACAAGGGTAAGTAAAGGTCGTACCCAAAGGATTAATACTGATCTAATCATAAATATAACCAAGCAATTAACAAAAAGTAAATAGGGGGAGTTTGAATAGGTTGATTTACTAAATTAGCAAAAGTAATCAAAATAGAATTTGGATTGAATGTAAATATTAAATAAGACTTCAGTTAAGGGATCCTCAGGCAAAGATTTCAGTTAGTCTTGATCATTGACGGAAAAGATTATTCATCCAAATCAAGTATCGGATTAGTTTGGGATATTCTTCTGTATTACTGAATTAGCTAAGTAAGACTATAACTAATCCTTAATTAACGAATAATCTCACCTCAGCGGCTAAGATTCAACCCGTTAACAGCATTATGAAATAGAAGAACCTAATCTAAGCCAACCGATTCTCAGCTATATCGATTCAGAAACCTAATTAATTATTCACTTGATATGATAAAATTGAACCTTGATGTATTAATGTCACGTGGAGGAATTTCAGATGTCAATCTGATTTTGTCTTCGAATACATTCCAAGATTCGATTTTATGTTCTCAATTACCACTTGCTTTGATTCAACTAAACAATGACTCGTTGATTATATAGTTTAACCAAATAGTTGTATGTCAATTTATTCAATGAATAATAGGTTGTTATCATTCAAATGTAAACTAATAATTGGGGTGAAATCCCTAAGCACAGTGAATAAGTAAATGATACGAATAAAGAAGAATGACAGAAGTAGAACGATCTCACAGAACTTGAAGAATCCTACCTTTGAATTAACCCTTAACCAAAAATAAGGATTTAGCTATGAATAGCCATGAAGAACAATCTGTATCTATTTTCAAGAGAGAACAAATGATTACTGAAAAATAAAAATCTAAAAAGAACTTTTTTTTTCCAATAACGTAAATCAGGCTTTTTGTAGAAAAAAGCCTCTCCTAAAAATTAGCTAACAAAAATAGTTTGTTTTAAACACAATCAAGATATTTTCTAATATGTCATGTCTCCTAATTTTGTGCATGCTTAGTCATTCCCAACTGTCCAGGTTCATTCTTGATAGAATAAGGGAGAGTCTTGATCAATTCTGGAATCTGCAATTCCCGAAATCCTTAGTCTTGGGCAAGACTAACTTTATCTTCGTTTCAGCTCCTCCGAATCAGCTCCAAATTTCCTTTTAGTCCAAATTTGTTTCAACTTAAGTCCAATTCTGCTTCTTTTAATCATTTGAGTCCTATGGAGATAAATCATACCAAAACAAGCAATAACACCCAAAATAACACTAAATCAATTAAATAACCTAGCAATAAAGTGGACATTAGCACTAAAGTGGACATTTGAACGTTGAATTGGACACTTATCAGTGAACCTCGTCTCTTGGTTTGCTCTATCATGGTTGAAATTCAAAAAAAAAGTCTAGGAGAAGGAAATTTTCCCCTAGTGCGTTTATTCGACATAGATGTATTAGTCTTGGGACTCATCTTGCTCCCGTTCATCTTTGAGAAAGAGCTGAACTTGGTCAAAGTCCAGGCCGAGTGGGTCATGGTACATATATTGTTGGCTTACAATTCCATCATGGGGAGATCACTCATTTCAAGAATCTTCACCACCATCGACATCGGCAACCTCACATTCACTCTCCCTAGCACTTAAGGGCCCTCACTACAACGGAAGACAGATAATTAGTAGGGCGATATAGTGGACCTCAACCACATCCAAAAAATTATATTGGTGATTGAAAAATTGGGAGCCTTAATGATCTCTATGGGTACACACCTCACCCTCTAGAACCACTAAAGACTTTTGCCTGAACAATGACCACATCTGAAGATGGGGACACAACTATTCCCGACCCTGGAACACAACATCAAAGGAGTCCTGGCTGAGCATGTCGATGTCTTTGTGTGGACCACCTATAACATCATTGGGCTCTCATCCAACCACACCACACACCGATTGGACATCAAATCCTCATAAGTTTTGGCCATGCAAAAGAAGCACCTCTACTATAGGGACAATCAATAAGCAATCAAGGCGGAAATAGACAAACTAATAGATGTAGTTTTCAATAAAGAAATGCATTACCCCATTTTGGCTCTCAAATGCATGGCTTGTAAAGAATAGCAATGGGAAATACCACATGTGTGTGGATTTTAGTGGCCTTAATTAAGATTGTCTCAATTATTGTTATCCACTACCCAAATATCGACTAGTTATTCGACCAGGCAAATGATCGCAAAATTATGTCTGTTTTTTACACAATCGCGAGATATTAGCAAATCCTAATGCACCCAAGTATAATTTATGCCCTCGATAGAATAATGTTATGATCTCCCCAAGTACAATCCTACGAGATACCACTAACAAGCATGCACTTAGGGATGCAACTGAGAGCATCAAATAATATAACTTCAATTCCATCCTCATCGTTATCTCCTACAAACAGAAGGTCGCCCAATACTATAACTAATGCATCCCTGCTCGACCGTTCAAAGTCAGTGATATGGTCTTACGCGACACCACAACATCAAAATCACTATTAAAAAAGATAAAGTTGGGAAAGAATAAAAAGGTCCTTATCTTGTCTCAAAAACCATAGAAAGGTCTTTATAGTAAACACGGTCTACATATTTTCCTGTCTAATAGGTGTTGGGGTTTTGTGTCATATAGTCAATTGTTGCAGGATACAAACTTATTGTAAATGAATTGTTCTTTATATCATTTGTTTTAATGAGATATATGTTTTATAACTATATAAAGGCAATCCCTTTTAAGCACTAAATAAAGTCTAATAAAAGGAAATCCGTAAGTTTGTTTAAAGTGATTATAAAGTGTTCATACAAGCATGAAGTGAGACAAAACTTTATAATAAACTAATAAACTTAAAACCACCCCAAGTCAAGTGATATATTTAGGATTGATATATCACAGTTGAGACTTGTATGTAACAATGTCTTCTGTCCGACAGAAAGCTGATCTCACAAGCTTCACATATATAGATATCTGGACAGTTACATAGATCCGGTGCAACGTTGTTCATTAGGATTGGGGATCCGATTTGAGATAACAGGATGGGTAGAGTCATCCTTGTCAACTGTTCATCTCATTGGTATTAATAGGTATAACTAATCCTCAGACTCAAAGGAATGTTAATTGGTCATCCTGAATTACTGAATGTGAGACTTTGATCATGTGGTCCCACGATCCTTAACAGAGATGACTCTAGGGTGTGAACTGCAAAGGTTGGGTGTCACAGGAAGTAATTTCAGGGTAGTTATACATTGGATTGAGCATTTATCACTCCCGATTAATGGGAGATACATCCAAGGATCGCTTGTGGAAGACTCGACTCTAAACCCTTGCAAGGTGATAGCTTAAGAGTAGAAATTCGGATTTCACTTAACCTATCTTTTTGAGTTGACTCGGCCAATAACAAGTAAAACGAACGTCTCGCTATATGTGACTTGACATTACCCATAGTCATAAGATTCAGTTCAAGGATGTAGTTGATAAAGGATCGTATTATACCGTAACTAATACGGAAGGGTTAACGACAGAATCAACCTGTCTTCTTAACGGACTCTGGGGGAATGATTACGGACTTGCCAATAACATACTCTGTACATCATTCCGTTATGCAAGGGATTAAATATAATTCTTGAAGAAATTAATTTAATAGGTTGCATACGGCCAGAAGTAGTAAGGACCTAATGGATCACACATAAGACTTGGAACCAAAAGAGAGATGGATATGATTAATAGATGGAAGCCCAATTGAGCCCAGTAAGGCCCATTTATATAGAGGGAGCCGAAATTTATATATAGAAATAAGGAATTATTTTAATTCCATTAATCCTAATTTGATTAGGTTTGTGAATTAAATTAATTAAGAGATAATTAAGTTAGGAGTTTTAATTAGATTAATATACTCCTATTATTATCCAATTAGGTTATTTATTATTATCCTAAATGTATTTGATATATTATAAGATAATAATTAGGAATCCTATTCCGAATGAAATTCCTATTAAGTAACCTATTCCTATCTAACTAGGGTTTAGATACAAGCGACTATTTCGAAATTGCTTAAGAGAGAGAGAAAAGAATTCTATTCCCAAGTTCGTGAACAAGAATTTATACGGCATTCCATCGATTGATTAATCTTATTCATCCCTCTTTCTCTTTGATCTTGTGTTGGTTTATTAGAGGCAATCTATTTTGGTTGCATCTCATAAGGGTTGATTCTAACTTAATCTCACTGTGTTCACGAAAGAAGGAAAAACAATCAAAAGGGAGAAATTCGTTTTTCTTCGCCTACATCAGGTCAGTTCACTATTTCGAGGATTCCCGGAGATTGAACCGTCGGATCGTCGCGATTTTTGGACAGTAGTTTCTAGACATATTCTTCCACGTTTCCACCGAAGGGATTGTCGTTCGGAGGTCTGGAAGGTCTGTTTCGGATAGGGGCAGATTGGTAAACAGTTTACATCTCCTTTGAAGTTGTGGGCACTTCGTTTGCAACGGTAGATTCATCATCGAAAGGTATTTCTTCTTATCCCTCTTTATATGAAATAACGATTAACGGATCCTATGGTTAAAAGGAAGTAGGCTAAAATTTTTTTTTATATTTCCGCTGCTATACCTTAGCCTTAATTTCCTTCAGTGGTATCAGAGCCATCGTTAAATCCGTTATTTCATATATGAAAATATAGAAGTTTTCAATAGGATTGAATAAATATTTATGGTTAGGATTAATTGATAAATAGTATTGATTGATTAATTCTAAAGATAAATAAAGTTTTGATTAATTGTTAATTAAAACTGATTATGCTTATGTTCCTAATTATTTCGGTTGATAATCATTATAACAAAATCTATTAGTTTTATAGTTAGGTTGATAAAATTAGTTTTATTAATTCTAAATGATAAAACGGAAATCTATTGTAGATTATCCTATTTCTGAAAACCGTTTTAAATTTGTTTTAGAATGTTTTCAGAAATTAATAGTTTTCTGTTTTGATTATCGAATGAATAATTCGTTTAAATGTTTGTTTTTACCAATATGTAAATCAAAGTGTTAAATGAATTAAAATCAAAATAAATGGGACGAGCATAATCAACGTTTTATATGGTTATATTAATCTAAGGATTAATATAAAGATACAAAACGATTAGAAGTAAAATTGGATGAAAGTTAATTTGACGAGTTAATGTGATTAACCTAAATATTACATAAGCCGATTATGTAATCAACCAATTAAATTTATTTAATTGAGTCTATGCATGTTTGGAGTTATGGACATATTTGGACTCTCTTTTAGTCTTTTGGTATTTTTGAAATAGGGTCTGCGCGTCCTGCCTTTCTACTATCTATTGTAATTTCTCCTCTCATCTGATTCCCTTCAATTCAATTGAAGTTTTCTTATAGTAGTATAAAAATTAATATGTAATTTCAAGGCGTCATGGAGAAGACGGAGGACCTAAAGAGAAATATGTAATAGTTAGTATTTCTTTAGGTTTGGCCTTTTATTCCGTCTCTGGCTCGACGGAATAATTTAGATGATATGTCCATAACGCCAATGTATGTGAATGTATGTATGTCTGATGTATGCTAAAGCAAATCAAGACTAAGTTAGATTATGAGACTTAAATAAAATCCCTTGTTAAAAAGTTAAGTAAATAAGCAAGTTATTAAAATCGGTTGCCCCTCCCTAATATTATAATTCAGCCGGCAGTACTGGGGGCCTTTGGGTTGTTGGCTAAAGTCAAGCTCGGGGTCTTATGGTAACACCTGGATTATCGAAAATCGTTCTTTCATGAATATGGGGTAATACTTAAATTAGATTATGATAATTGGATGAGCAAACTCATGTTGTCATAAACTAATGGGCAAAATGGTTGGGATTAATATGAATGACATATTAGTTACTAATGTGGTTAGTAACCCAATAACCTAGGAATCACATTCGAGATGTGATTGATTGTATGAATCTACCTAACAAATGGGACTAGCTTGTTGGCTAAAGTCAAGGCGAAATCTCAGGAGTTAGGATCCTAGCTCACTAAAGGATTTGTGAAATTCTTCGAATTAATATGGAGGGTTATTAATTTGGAAAAATAGTGGGAGCAATCTGAAATAAATTAAAAGGCCTATAATTTTAGATTCTTATACTTTAAAGCAAATGAATAACATACGTCTACTCTTTCTCACTCTCAAGTTTAATTAAACACTCTTAAAATCATGACTAACACCAATCTGCAAAATATACTTACCGATAATAAGTTGAATAGTTCAAACTTCACCGACTGTTTTCGTAACCTCAAAATCGTTTTGAAGTTCGATAAAAATAGGGTATGTATTTGATACATCGATACCCCCTATCCCTGAGGATGATGCTCCCAATCGATGCTTATTAGAAGCACAAGGCTGATGACGATCATGCCGGATGCATCATACTTGCATCGATGACATCGGAATTACAAAGGCAACTATGCATGTTCCATCATCATGCACCTAAAGGAATTGTTTGGGAAACAGACCAGGTGCGAACGCTACGAGATATCCAAGATGCTATATCGTAGTAGGATGCAAGAGGGCACATCTGTCATGACACATTGTGTCAAGATGATTGGCTACATTACCAAACTTTCTAATATTGGATTTGCGATGGATAACGAATTGAGCATAGACTTAATTCTTCAATCCCTCCTAGAGAGTTATTCACAGTTCATTATGAACTATCAGATGAATGACTTGCAAACCTCTTTTGAAGAGCTTGCAAATATGCTCAAGTCAGTTGAGCCCAATATAAAGAAAGGTAAGAAAGCCGTTCCCAACAAAACTAAGGGAAAGGAAGTGAAGAAGCCCAAAGGAGAGTGCCACTTCTGTGGTGAAGAAAGGCATTGGAAAAGAAACTGTTTGGTGTACCTAGCTACCCTCAAAGAAGGGAAAAAACCGGTACTCCAACATCTGGTATGTTCTATATTTCGATAAAGAACAAACATTGCGATTTTTATAGAGATGGGATTTTCTATTTTTCAGGAATATCACAAAATGGGATTTATGTGTTAGATTTCTGCTTTCGCAATTGATACCAAAAGACATAAGCTAGATAATTCAACTTGCTTGTGGGATTGTCATATAAACAAGAGACGCATACTAAAAGCTACATTCAGATGGGCTTATAGATCCAATCGATTCTGAATCATTGGAAACATGCGAATCGTGTTTAAAAGGTAAGATGACAAAGACACCCTTTAGCAATAAAGGTGAGCGTGTATAGACACTCTAGGACTCATTCATTCAGATGTATGTGGTCCTATGTCAGTCCAAGCAATAGGAGGATTCAGATACTTCATTAGCTTCATAGATGATCATACTCGCTATGGTTATATCTACTTGATGAGGCAAAAATCAGAAGCTTTTGACAAGTTCAAATGCTTCAAGAATGAAGTGGAAAATCAATTAGGAAAGAAAATAAAAACACTTCGATCTGATCGAGGTGGCGAATATCTTTCTGATGATTTTCTGAATTATCTAACTGAATGTGGGATATGCTCACAATGGACACCTCCCTATACACCACAACACAATGGTGTATCCGAGAGGAGAAACCGTACCCTATTAGATATGGTACGATCTATGATGAGCATGGCCTTACTTCCAAAGACGTTCTAGAGCTATGCCTTAAAAACTGCCCTCTTCACCCTGAACCGAGTACCAACCAAATCCGCTGTTTCCACACCATATGAATTGTTCGTTGGTAAGAAACTCGTGTTCTCGTTCATGAGAGTATGGGGTTGTTCAGCATATGTCAAACGCGTTGCGTCCGACAAATTAGATTCTAAATCTGATAAATGTTTCTTCATTGGATATCCTATGGAAACCATAGGGTATTACTTCTATCATCCAGATGATCAGAAAGTAATAGTATCCAAACACGCAACCTTCTTAGAGAAAGAGTTTCTCGAAGAAACACAAAAGGGAAGCGTGATTGAACTCGACGAAGTTCAAGAGGAAGAAACAACGACTGAAACAACAAAAGCGGTTGAGGTACCCGAAGAAGTCCCATTAGATGAGACTCCAGTGGCACCTATTCGTAGATCACGAAGAGTTCGTGAACTCCCAGTTAGATATGGTTTTCTAGTGGGAGATGATGACGAGGTTCCCGTGTTAGACAACGAACCCGAAAACTACGAAGAGGCTCTTAATAGTCCAGATTCTAAAGCATGGCTTGAGGCCATGGATTCCATGTATACTAACCAAGTTTGGACTTTGGTTGATCCACCCGAAGGGATAAAACCCATAGGGTGCAGATGCATCTTCAAAAAGAAGACTGACATGGATGGAAAGGTTAGCACCTACAAGGCTAGGTTGGTAGCGAAAGGATATCGTCAAAAACAAGGTGTTGATTATGACGAAACCTTCTCTCCCGTTGCTATGTCCAAATCAATCAGAATCATGCTTGCAATTGCCGCTCATCTTGATTATGAGATTTGGCAAATGGATGTGAAAACAGCTTTCCTAAACGGAAACCTGCTTGAGGATGTATACATGATGCAACCTGAAGGTTTCATATCAAAGGATGCAAATAAAGTTGGCAAACTTCAGAGATCCATTTATGGACTCAAGCAAGCATCTAGAAGCTGGAACAAGCGTTTTGACGAAACCATAAAACAATTTGGTTTCGAACAAAATTGCGAAGAAGCTTGCATTTACAAGAAAGCAAGTGGGAGCTCTATAGCATTTCTCATACTATATGTGGACGATATACTGTTAATGGGAAATGACATTGCTCTTTTACAGTCAGTGAAAATATGGTTATCCGGTAACTTCTCAATGAAAGACCTCGGTGAAGCAACCTATATACTTGGTATAAAGATCTATAGGGATAGATCACGTAGACTGCTTGGTCTTTCACAGGCTACATACATTGAAAAGGTGCTAAATCGGTTTAGCATGCTTGAATCGAAACGAGGTAACTTACCCATGGTACATGGAGTAAAGTTAAACAATCATCAATGTCCTAAAACTAATGATGACAAACGACGCATGGCTGTAGTCCCGTACGCCAGCGCGATCGGTTCGATTATGTATGCTACGGTATGCACTAGACCCGACGTAGCGTTCGCGTTATTTGTAACGAGTCGTTACCAAGGGAATCCGGGAGACGAGCACTGGATTTCCGTCAAGAACATTCTTAAGTACTTGAGAAGAACTAAAGATATGTTTCTAGTGTACGGAGAAGGAGATCTGAAAATACAAGGATTTTCAGACGCTAGTCATCTCACAGATGAGAATGATTTTAAATCCCAATCAGGATACCTGTTTATCCTAAATGGGGGCGCGGTCAGTTGGAAAAGTTCCAAGCAGGGAAGCGTAGCTTTCTCTACGACCGAGTCAGAGTACATCGCTGCTGCGGAAGCAGCAAAGGAAGCAGTTTGGATTAGAAAGTTCATTACAGAACTAGGTGTGGTGCCTGACATTGTCAATCCCATTACTCTGTACTGTGATAACAATGGAGTCATTGCGCAAGCAAAGGAACCACGGTCTCATAATGCATCCAAGCACTACCTAAAGCGATACCACATCATTAGAGAGATTGTGGCTAGAGGAGATGTGAGAATAGAAAGAGTACCTACAGAGGACAACGTTGGAGATCCGTTGACAAAGCCTTTAACCCAGAAAGTACATGATCATCATTTAACTTCTACTGGGATAAGTTTTAGAAACAATTGGCTTTAGTCCAAGTGGGAGTATGTTGGGGTTTTGTGTCCTATAGTCAATTGTTGCAGGATACAAACTTATTGTAAATGAATTGTTCTTTATATCATTTGTTTTAATGAGATATATGTTTTATAACTATATAAAGGCAATCCCTTTTAAGCACTAAATAAAGTCTAATAAAAGGAAATCCGTAAGTTTGTTTAAAGTGATTATAAAGTGTTCATACAAGCATGAAGTGAGACAAAACTTTATAATAAACTAATAAACTTAAAACCACCCCAAGTCAAGTGATATATTTAGGATTGATATATCACAGTTGAGACTTGTATGTAACAATGTCTTCTGTCCGACAGAAAGCTGATCTCACAAGCTTCACATATATAGATATCTGGACAGTTACATAGATCCGGTGAAACGTTGTTCATTAGGATTGGGGATCCGATTTGAGATAACAGGATGGGTAGATTCATCCTTATCAACTGTTCATCTCATTGGTATTAATAGGTATAACTAATCATCAGACTCAAAGGAATGTTAATTGGTCATCCTGAATTACTGAATGTGAGACTTTAATCCTGTGGTCCCACGATCCTTAACAGAGATGACTCTGGGGTGTGAACTGCAAAGTTTGGGTGTCACAGGAAGTAATTTCAGGGTAGTTATACATTGGATTGAGCATTTATCACTCCCGATTAATGGGAGATACATCCAAGGATCGCTTGTGGAAGACTCGACTCTAAACCCTTGCAAGGTGATAGCTTAAGAGTAGAAATTCGGATTTCACTTAACCTATCTTTTTGAGTTGACTCGGCCAATAACAAGTAAAACGAACGTCTCGCTATATGTGACTTGACATTACCCATAGTCATAAGATTCAGTTCAAGGATGTAGTTGATAAAGGATCGTATTATACCGTAACTAATACGAAAGGGTTAACGACAGAATCAACCTGTCTTCTTAACGGACTCTAGGGGAATGATTACGGACTTGTCAATAACATACTCTGTACATCATTCCGTTATGCAAGGGATTAAATATAATTCTTGAAGAAATTAATTTAATAGGTTGCATACGGCCAGAAGTAGTAAGGACCTAATGGATCACACATAAGACTTGGAACCAAAAGAGAGATGGATATGATTAATAGATGGAAGCCCAATTGAGCCCAGTAAGGCCCATTTATATAGAGGGGGCCGAAATTTATATATAGTAAATAAGGAATTATTTTAATTCCATTAATCCTAATTTGATTAGGTTTATGAATTAAATTAATTAAGAGATAATTAAGTTAGGAGTTTTAATTAGATTAATATACTCCTATTATTATCCAATTAGGTTATTTATTATTATCCTACATGTATTTGATATATTATAAGATAATAATTAGGAATCCTATTCCGAATGGAATTCCTATTAAGTAACCTATTCCTATCTAACTAGGGTTTAGATACAAGCGACTATATATACCCCCTCCCTATGAGAATTTCGACTAAGCCTATATCCCTCCCCACTTGTGATTTTCGAAATTGCTTAAGAGAGAGAGAAAAGAATTCTATTCCCAAGTTCGTGAACAAGAATTCATACGGCATTCCATCGATTGATTAATCTTATTCATCCCTCTTTCTCTTTGATCTTGTGTTGGTTTATTAGAGGCAATCTATTTTGGTTGCATCTCATAAGGGTTGATTCTAACTTAATCTCACCGTGTTCACGAAAGAAGGAAAAACAATCAAAAGGGAGAAATTCGTTTTTCTTCGCCTACATCAGGTCAGTTCACTATTTCAAGAATTCCCGGAGATTGAACCGTCGGATCGTCGCGATGTTTGGACAGTAGTTTCTAGACATATTCTTCCACGTTTCCACCGAAGGGATTGTCGTTCGGAGGTCTGGAAGGTCTGTTTCGGATAGGGGCAGATTGGTAAACAGTTTACATCTCCTTTGAAGTTGTGGGCACTTCGTTTGCAACGGTAGATTGATCATCGAAAGGTATTTCTTCTTATCCCTCTTTATATGAAATAACGATTAACGGATCCTATGGTTAAAAGGAAGTATGCTAAATTTTTTTTTATATTTCCGCTGCTATACCTTAGCCTTAATTTCCTTCAATAGGGACACCCCTATATAAACACTTGGAATGTACAAACACTCAAACGATAATAAATAATAAACCAACCATGTGTATAGGGAAAATCTTATTTTATCGATGTTCTTTTATTCAATAAACGTACTCATTCAATAAAAGCCTACACACCGAACAATGTCAACATCCGATGTATGCCCCATGAATGGGGGAATCCAATGCTTAAGCTTGAATATCGACTAGTAGCAATCCCCAACGGACACCTTACGACTGCAAGTGCTAGACATACCAAATACCTACTTACCGAATGGTACCATGATTCCTTAGACATTAATCAAATATGAATGTTCGAATCATTAAGAAACTACTATGGGATGGAAAGACACCATACCCACTCCCAACAAACACCCAAAGCCTACACACGAAATGGTGTCAATACCCAGTGGGCACTCTAGGAATGTGGGCATTCCATCACTAAGTCTACATACTAGAAGGTATTATCACTTAATGGGAACCTTGAAAAAGAAAAATGCTCGAACACCAAATCCCGCACGCTAAATAATGTCACCCCTCCGGAACACCTCAACAAACCAAGGGCTTCAACTGCAACAATAACAAACAATTTACACCAATAAGGTAAACAAAAAAAAAAGCATACAAATGACCGTATTTATACCACATGGCGGGGAGTCCAAGCGACACCCTCGTAAATACTTATAATGATGACACCACCACGGTTGTCGTGATTGAAGTTATCGGGAAAAAGTAGGCATGTTAACCTTAGAGTCAATGCACACCCCCGACACTTGTCACAAAAACCATGTCCTCAACAAGCACTCCCCAAAAGGAGCCTTGTACCTACCTACCCACACTAGAACATGTGCAAACTGTCCCCGACATCAACTCATCGGGCTCATCTCTCCCAAATGACAAGTGGTCAGGCTAATCTCTCCCAAATGACAACCCGTCGTGCCATCTCTCCTCGTTTTCCTCCCCCAATCGACGAGACGACTCATATCATATAGCTCGCACTCAAAGAGGGGCGGACTTCCTGATACGTCAAATGAGTAAGAGAAGCTCAAACCATGGGAAGGGCCCAAGCCACCTAGGCCAGGCGAACCAGCCATAAAACGGCTCAGGCCCACTAGGACCTTCACAGGTCATACCCGATGAGTAAATAGGTCTTTTTTTCTCTAGACAAAGTCTATAAATATAGGACATTTGATACTCAAAAGGAGACCCAAAACTGTCTCTCTCACTTAGCTCTCTATTTCATTATCCTATTCTAACTTGGTCGTTGGAGTGTACACATGCAGGGCACCATTCTCAAAATAGGTCCGGACGAATTTTGGACAGTGCGATCTCAACTTCACATTATATATATATATATATATATATATATATATATATATTGTTATTAGAAAGGAAAATTTACGATTGAATGGTTAAAAGTCTCAGTTTACTTAAATTAAATATTTAGAATTTGAGTGCAAACTTAAAAAATTTAATTAGGATAGAATTACTACAAAAAAAAAAAAAAAAAAAATACTTGTTCTGAACTAGTAAAACTAGTTCCGTGGATAGTTAGTGGGTTTTGATGATAAGAAAATTACAGGGTTAAATACATGAATATGTAGAAAATTATAATTAAGTCATATCATTAAATTTAATTTTTAATATGTCATTATTTTCTATATATTATGATTTTACGTCTTAATTTAAAAATTCTAAACCTCAATTCATAAATTATAAACCCTAAAAAATATATTCTAGACTTTTAATTTATAAATTTCAATCCTTAAAATATATTAAAAGTACTGATTTTACTAGTCTGATATAATTCAAAATCATTATTTAACATAATTGTAGATAGTTTTTCAAATGTGAATTTGTATGTAAATTTTCCAAATTATATCAGCATTGTGGTTATGGTGCAAGTAACATTGATTGTTTTATCTCTAATTTTGTATAATTGCTTTACTCAATAGCAATAATGATATGCAGCATCAGCATCAGCTACTAGTATATTCTACATATCAAGTCTCTTGAAAATAGGCTGGGGTATATAATTATAATTAGTGCTATTATAGTTGGTAATTTAGCTTAATTAAGATAATTATAGGTGATACCATTCAAACTGTTTATAACTAGTCTAAACTGCATCAAATATACGTTAATTGCCATGAATTTTTCCAAAAAATTAATTATAGTTCTTTTGAGAATAATAACGTAACGACCGATCCTTGGAGGATGACGCTGGGGTGAAAGGTCTGAGCAAGAAGTAGCCTTAAAAGACGACGATAATGAATTCCAAACATATGAGATGGGGAGAGAGTGACTAGAATATCATTAGTAACCGTACATTCAATACATGTAGACATGTTTTAAAGCCGTAAGGCCAAAATGCACAATATTTACATGGTAGACGAGATTGTTACAGATAATCTGAAGCTGACTAGTGATGAAACAAGTGCATCATAGCTTATTTGAAGTGAAGAACTTGTGTTAGAAAAGCAAAAGGAAGAAACAAGTTGACACCAAGCTGAGTGTATATGGATTCTTTATAGGTTACCCAAAACGAAATACTGATGAACGAATAGTTACACCATTTTCTGTGATTTACAGCTTTACATTAGTTGGATATGTATTTGTTATTCAGTTGGATTAAGACATTCAACTAATTTTTTTCTTTTTAGTTGTTCAGCAATCAATTCAACACAATTTCAGATTCTCTGACTAATCTACGCAATAGATTTTCATTTCATTTTCACTTTTCTTTTATTCTTGTATTGTAAAATTACCAATTAATTAATGGATTTGTTAATATAGTGTCACACATTAAGGGATATAATCTCAGTGCCTGTAATACGAATAGTTGTGTCGGTGAAGAGTCGATTTTGCCAAAGAATAGATATAGATTGATGTGATTCTGATACATAGATACAGAAGAAAATGTATAGCAAGGAACAATGTGGTTCGGGGTTCCCTATTCGTATAGCATGAAAGAATCATTTACATTTTAGCCTAACTAAAAACGAACCCAGCAGCGTGTGCATTGCGCCATACAATCTCCTTTGCAGTCGATGTTGTAACCTAATACTTTCGGATTTCGAAGAAGGAGATTTCGTAATGGTTTCCCTTTTATCCCCCAAACATTTTCCAGAATCTTCACATTAGTCTTCAAAACCTGTTCGAGACAGCAACCAAGAACTTCTGGGAACTTTTTCACCAATTTCTGGAGGTCAATATCTGACAGCCCGAGATTCCTCAGATAATCTAGTATTTCATTTACACTTTCAAATCTTGGAACTTCTTGTTTCCGTTCCTCGCCCCAGTAAGGTGAATGCACATGGCCAAATGCTTTCCCAAGCATCTTGTCTTTCTCCTCGGTACTGAACTCGAATGCAGACAGAGCTTCTCTGCATGCTTCCCACATTTTCTCGTCTTCCACACTCAAAGGTGAGTTATCGATTTGTGCTGACGAATGTACAATCCACTTCTTAGATGAAAAAGAAGAAATCCAGGCTCCTTGGATTAAATTTGACTGAAAAACACCATATGAGTTTGCATTTAACCGAGTTATACTAGGCGATACTGTCCCAAGATCAGGCTGCATCATTTAAACTCCAAATTATCATTAAAAGGCTACAGTTAAATGTGGTGTGTAGTAGAATTGAAACGAGACTTACAGTTAAATAGTTTAAACGTGTTGCAGAATCAAAAGTTAATAAAGAAGCTGATGATCCTAGCATCCCTGTGCTGCAAAAAAAAGTTTAGAAAAATTTAAAATGAGGTTGAGATATACAAACAAAAAAGAATAACTCAAAGAAGCTTCGCTATTTTACAAAACGAAGCAGCGGAAATAACAATGGGCTACAAACTGCTCTCATTATCATTACGACAGCCTAACAATTACTTACCAGAAGAAACTATTATATTTATTAAGAATCTAAGTTTATCAATAACAAAGAACCTAGCATTCATACATAAATTTAGTAGAGCACTCGACAAAGAACAAGCTAAAGCATTTCTAATCCATTTTTATCTCATTTCTAGGCCACAATTTTCTATAAGAACATTAGCAAGAATTGAGTTTATACAGCATCCTTCTTTCCTATAGACTTTCCGACTATAACAAATCAACATTTTTCATTTTCCACGACATGCCTCTAAAGTCGGAATATGAAAGCATTCTGTCAAACGAACCTGGCACGTATGGGTACATCTCATTCCACTGATTTTAGTTCACATTATATCAGTTGTGTGGTTTACTCTTAAGTAAAACGTATCATGGAGGTGACCCTCCAAAACTCTGTCCCCAAAATTCTTACCATTAAGCCTGCAACTCTGTAATTGCCTACCCACAATGCAACTAGTTATCGTATTCATATATTTCAATGCAATTATTCCTTCACCTACTCATAGCGATAGTGCAGAGCAATCACCAAGAGACTAAGGGCGCATTTGGACATTGCTTTCCAAACCCTAAAAGCAGCTTTCCTAGCTGTCACAACTTATCAAGAAAGCTTATCTTTATTTTATTTTTTTGAAAAATGGTCATAATTTTCAATATAACTTAATATTATATCTTTTTTATTTCTTGATTTTTAGAACTTTTATTGTGTTTTACCAAACACTCATTGGCTTTTTCCCACAACACTTTCTCACAGCACTTTCCTCCACAGCAGGTTCTGTTGGCCACAGCAATGCCAAACTGGCCCTAAACCCAGCAGTCTTTCATCTTAATATTACTGTTAGTATTACCTAATGGTTCTAAGAAGTAAAAAAAAAAAAGAGAGACTTAAACAATCCATTGAAGGATATGCTGGAAAACAATTCACCAATGATTGTTTACCCAAAATAATCTTAATATTGATTGATGGAAAAGTGAATAACTACCTAGAAGTCTTTCTTCAACAAGAAGTAGAAAGCATTTTCAACTGATTAAGAAAACATGGATAATAGAGAAACAAAGAAGCAAATATGCCCACTCAACGCACACTAAGGCGCTAGGGGGTTCTGGAGCCTAGGATCAAGGCTCAGGCGTGCACCCAATAAACAGAAGGCGCAGAAAATGGAAAAAAAAAAAAAAAGCCAAAATAGATATGTCATGAAACCGTTTTAGCTAAAAGCTCGAGCTGATAGTTAAAGGTCCACTTCATATTAATAGTGGACACACCCCCACACGCGAAAGCACACTTGGGCTTGAAGCGTGACAACACAGGCCCATATTACCATGTCCTGCAAATAACTCAACAAATGGGGCTGCCAGGAATCGAACCCAGGACCACTTGGTCACACTGGCTCTGATACCATGTCATGAAACCGTTTTAGCTAAAAGCTCGAGCTGATAGTTAAAGGTCCACTTCATATTAATAGCTGACAAGATACAAAATCTAATTATCAATATTTGATAGTAATGTCACTAAGGATCGACCATAATTACTCTGTTTACCTCTGTTTTTTCTGAAATGAAATGCAATCGTTTTTTGTCTGGGAAACCCGTTTCCGTATCAAATATTGCGGATACAGCCCCGAAACGTATCCTAGAAGTTTCCGGGAGTTTCCGTATCCGAAACGTATCGGATACGTGATACGCAGGCATGTTGAAGTATCCGTGCTTCATAGTCTATTAGTTAACTAGTGTTGTAAAAATCGGTCAAGTCGGCGACTAATCGTCCGATATATCGGTGATTTTTACAACACCGACCGATTTTATATAACTGGTCGGTATAAGTCGGGAGCCCGATTTTCTTCCGCCTAGATGGTTCAAGTCGGGTTAAGTCGGTCAAGTCGGGTTAGGCGGAAAAAATCGGCTGAAATGGGTTAAAATCGGCCCAATTTATAAATTACAATGAGTAAAAAATAATACAAGTAATTAGTATTAACTAATAACTATTTTATTATTTATTTAAAATAGATATATATATATTTTTCTATTTAAAATAGTATTTAAAATCTCCGATTAATCTTTGGAGGTCTTGTCCGCCCGACTAGCGCCTAACGACTTTTACAACACTGCTAAAAAGCACACTTGTAACCACACGAACAAGGGAAAACCACATAAAAATATTGTCTTAAACATCAAAAATACGAAGTTAAGTGTTGACAACAGAGAGTAAGATACTAGAAGTGCAGCAGAACTCTGTTGGTTTCATGTGTCACACTGCAGAAGGAGCTCCTCTCCTTTAAGTCTCTTACTCCTCTTCACTCCCTTCTATTTTTACGTCTCTTCTGTGTTTTTACTTAGTTCAACGGTTTAGATTTAAGTTTACTAAATAAGATAAAGGTTGAGATTAATCAACCTTTTATTTTGATGAGCAGTAAAAAAATTTAAGAACCTAATCATCAATCAAAGTCGCGCCTGAGGATAACTTTAACTTGTGAAGCCCAGACAAGGCGCACAAGACGAGAGCCTTTTAAATAGAGCCTCGCGTAGGACTTATTAGGCACAGGACCTTGAGCCTCGCCCAAGGCGCGCCTTCATCTTCTCTCTTTATATGCTTGAAATATAGAAATCCATACAACAACAACAACAACAAAGCCTTAGTCCCGAAATGATTCGGGGTCGGCTAACATGAACCATCATATAAAACCGTGAAATCAAGTCGTGTCAGCAACACAAATTCGCTCCCTCCACTCCGTCCTATCCACTACCATATTTTCCTCAATTCCCAGTAAACTCATATCACTCTCGATCACCCTCCTCCAAGTTTGCTTAGGTCTTCCCCTACCCCTCACCACTACATCCCTTTGCCACTCTTCGGTTCTCCTAACCGGCGCATCAAGCGCTCTACGTCTCACATGGCCAAACCACCTTAGTCGGTTTTCTCTCATTTTATTCTCAATAGATTGACCCCTACTTTTGTCCTAATTATTTCATTACTCGCCCGATCCTTTCTCGTATGACCACACATCCATCTCAACATACGCATCTCCGCCACCGACATCTTATGGATGTGGCAGTGTCTCACTGCCCAACACTCCGTACCATAGAAATCCATAAGACCATATAATTAATAATGAAAAAACAGGGGACAACAAGAATAGAAATTTAAACTGAAATCTTTTGACACAAAAGCTGTTAGGAAAGAATCTATCTCCACACACAATTAGAACAGCAAAACAGCACAATTAGCATCATTAAAGGGCGGCCCGGTCGCATTACGCGTCCCCGCTGAGCGAGGGTCCGGGGAGGGGTCCCACCACAAGGGTGTATTGGGGGCAAGCCTTCCCTTGCCAATTTAATTGGCAAGAGGCCGCTCCTAAGACTCGAACCCGTGACCTCTGGTCACACGACAACAACGTTTTACCGTTGCGCCAAGGCTCGCCCTCTCACAATTAGCATCATTAAAACTGAATATTGTTTTAGAACAAATTTCTTAAAATAAATAAAGAACACATGTATTCTCCATACATGTGATAGAATGGTCAAGATATTAGGCCCAACCCTATCAATAATGAAGTAAAATGTCTTGAGAATGGAAAAGTAAACTAGAAATAAAACAAGATATGAGATGGTCTTTTGCACAAAATGTATTTTTTAGTCAATAAGAACCTCCCAGATAATATTGAAGACCCTGTATAAAAAAAAAGGGCAGCCCGGTCGCAAAGACCCTGTATATAAAAAAAAAAAAAAAAAAAAAAAAAAAAAAAAAAAAAAATCACTCCTCAAGTGACTAGGGGCCATGCCTAGAGCAATAAGTTTCATATTGTATATACATATAAAAAAAAAAAAAAAAGGGCGGCCCGGTCGCATTACGCGTCCCCGCTGAGCGAGGGTCCGGGGAGGGGTCCCACCACAAGGGTGTATTGGGGGCAAGCCTTCCCTTGCCAATTTAATTGGCAAGAGGCCGCTCCTAAGACTCGAACCCGTGACCTCTGGTCACACGGCAACAACGTTTTACCGTTGCGCCAAGGCTCGCCCTCATATTGTATATACATATATTAATAATAAAAAGCACAGCACATCTATGCTACGGACAATGAGTAATGTTGAACAAAACATCTAAGTAGATTATTCTAAATACAAATGAAGATAAAAAGCACAATATCCTAACCCTTGGCCCTGGGAATCCTTTAGGAAATGAAACACAAATTACCATCTTGGATATCTAATTATCATTCACCATAGTTGTTAAAGGAATGCCTCGGGCTCGCCTCACTCAAGGCTCAAGGTAGTGAGCCTTGATTGCAAAAGGCGAGGCCCTGTTTAAAAGGCTCTCACCTTGTGTGCCTCGCCTGGGCCTCGGAGCCTGAATCAGGGCGCTCCTCTGTGTTTTCACTAGGTTTTTTTTTTACTGTTTTGTGTAAAGCAAATGTTTGACTAATCTCAACCACTAATCTAATTTAAATAAGATTAATCTTAACCCTTGATCTAAATAAGAATATCAAGACAAATAACTAAATATAGAAAGACTAGAGAGGGATTAAGCGCACTCATGAAAAGACGAGTCTCCTCCACTCCACTAAAACTGAAACTGAGACAGACACACGGAATGATATCAAGTGACAATGAATGGTTATTAGTTTAGTAGCACTAGTTAGGTACTTAGGCTAAGACATTAAGTATATGTTAATGTCTCTATGAAGTATGAACATAACTTGGTGTTTTTGACATTTATGATTTAGTATTATGTATGTCTTTATGTGTTTTTGTGGTCATAAGAGTGTTTTTTTGGTTTATGCTTAACTAGTGAATGAATATATATTTTTTCTATTTTCTGCTCCTCATGTTCCTCAGGCACGCGCCTTGCGTTGCGCCTTGAGCGTAGGCTCCAGGAACACTTAGCGCCTTTAACAACTATATCATTTACCATAATTATCTTTCCTGAAGTGACTACATTTTCAACTATTCGGTGTACTTCAAAAATCTCAGTTTGCACTTGAATTTTAGTTCAAAATGTAAGTAAGAATACTTGTTAAAGGAAAAGGTTAAAAAATAAAAAATAAAACTTGTCAAAACGTCGGAAAGTTCATTGAAACCATAGATCCGTAAATTTTCAAACTTATCTCCAAACAAGTTTTCCTTCATATCAAGAATCCAATATTTGCTCATTGACCAACCAAAGGAAATCTATATTTTTTATTAAAATCAATCCAAATCAGTTCAATTAAACCACGTCGAGGAAAAGCATTATTAGGTGAAACTTCAGCACCAAAAATGGCCAGTTGAACATCATATTAAATTACTATATAGTCTCACTGAACTGCGTTGAAAGACTAAGAAGAAAGAATGCCAAAAAGACACCAATCCCACTCTACTGGAAGATTCAATACCAAGTAACCAATTCTCATATTAGGTAAAACGCATAAATGCAGATAAAACCTCAGTTACCTCATTACTAATGAAGATGACATTCTACTTAACAAATTGACAGTAAATACCAACAAAACGAATAACAGTTTAGACATAAACATCATAAGTTGGGTTGCATATATAAGAAGTAGACCTAATACGTCTCTAGCTTCTCCAAAAAAGTCAACTGTCCCACTAAACTTTCAAAACATCCTATTTACCCCTAAACTTGCTTAAATTTAGGGACATAAATAGGGGATACCAGCAATTAGTAAGGAGGATAAAGGAGAAACATCCAATTTATAGTTAATTCAAAACAGAATGCAATCCACCATTAATTCAAATTAAGAACTGAGATTTTTGTTAATTCAAAGCATCCAATTTATTGTATTCTTGTTGCATAAATCAACCGATACATATACAAATTAAGAACTGAAATTAGTAAACTACACAGTTTAATTTGTCTAAGTAGAAAATGTAAATGCAAATTCCAGATAAAAAGAGAATAGTAGAAGACAGTTACTTGGAGCAGCAGTTGGGCAGTTAGGAAGAAAGAAATGTGGATTTCGGGAGACAGCCACAGCCGGTGTATGTGGCCACCAAGAACACCTTCTCAGAAGACAACTCCGTCCTTACGTTCTAATGAAAAGCTACCTTACTGTTGTTTGGCTATAAAGATTGGCCTACCCCTTCGCTTGATTAGGATTCACCTTTGACCTTTTGACCCTTCCGGATAACCCACTGGATTTGGTTACTCAACGGGTTAATTCGAATCAGATCCAAACTGATAGCTGGAGATTTCATCAAAATGCCGTAAGAAAAATAGAGGAAATTGTATATAGAATCAGTTTTGATTTTTATTTTTGGGTTATATAATTTTATTTTTTATTTTTTATTTTATCATTTTCAAATTTTTATTTCAAATATACAACTATTTTGTTGGGTTTTAAAAAAACAAAAAAATACAGTTTTTTATTTAATGTTAAAACCACTTTTAGTTTTTTTTTTTTTTTTGAAAGAGAAAATCATTAATGATGAGAGTCATTACAGAAAATCAGAGCAGAAAGCGAAACAAAACTCGGAACAACATCATAATAAAAAGGGCTAACATGTTGGGCGGCCGCTCTTGCCAAGACATGAGCTAAACCATTTGCTAGCCTTCGGATAAAACGGATAGAAAAGCCGTTGTGAGTTGATAATAAGAGCCGGATCTGACCAATAAGATCCCCGAATTCGGATACATCAGGAAGGTTTGAATTGATGGCATGAACAACAACCTGTGAGTCAGTTTCAAAGATTACTGCACTTTCTCCTCTACCACAAATCCACTTCATCGCTTGGAGGATAGCCCATGCTTCACCTTCGCGGGAGTCCATCAAGCCGTCCGAAGTCCCAGTTCGAGCAGCCACAAAAGAACCATCGAGTCTTCGTAACACCGCGCTATTACCAGATTTTCCAATGATAGTGAAAGTGCTGTAATCGGTGCAGCAAGAGAGGGAATGAGGGGGCGGACGGTGCCATTTATTCGCACACAGGGCCGAACACGACTCGACACTTGAGAGATTCCGTCGACTCTGTGCGGCCTGCCAATCCAGCAAAGTTCTTCGGCCTCCGTCAACCACAATCGCTGGCGGACTGGTGGTCTGCTTCCAAAATTTATCATTTCTCGCGCGCCAACAGCACCAAAGCAGGACCATAAAGAGTTGCACATTCCAAGGATTATTTGACCTGCAGAAATCAAAAAAATAGGATGCAAAGTTTGCAGCATCAGTAGCTTTCAGTTCCAAATTTCCATGAAGACCCGCCTCCTGCCATATCAGCTATGCTTTTGGGCACAACCAGAAAAGGTGCCAAGCGTCTTCAATGTCCAGGCCACACATCACACACTCGTCAGGTATGTCAATCCCTCGTCTCTTTAATTTGACCCTAGTTGGAATACAATCCCGAACCAGCTTCCAACAAAAGTAGCGCACCTTATACGGTACAGCAGCAGACCATATCAGACGCCAATCCCCTTCGATTTGAAAACCCTGAGCAACCTCATCCTCTCTCATTGCGGTGTGATAGGCACTTTTAACTGTATAGAGACCAGACTTTGAGCCACCCCAAATTAATTCATCCTGACGCCCCTCCACTCTGACAGCAGTACAACAGATATCCGCAATGTCTAACTCAGTAAAGAGTTCCTCAAGCAACTCGACATCCCAGTCATGTGAATTTGGAATGAATAAGTCACTAACCCTTAAATCTTCCAGACCATCCACCCTAGGGGAGGTGATCTTCTGGCTGTAATCATTTCTCAACCACTTATCATTCCACACATTGATCGATTGGCCATTTCCTATCTTCCATCTACTTCCTTTATTAAGCAATAATTGAGAGCTCCAGATACTCCGCCAAATGAAGCTAGGACAATGTCCTAACCGGGCTTCGATAAACTCCCCATTTGGGTAATATTTGGCTTTGAAAACTTGACTGACAAGAGAATCTGGAGATGACTGAAGTCGCCACCCTTGTTTTCCCAATAAAGCTAAATTAAAAGCAGTGAAATCCCTGAATCCCAACCCTCCCTCATCCTTTGTAGTGCACAACTTATCCCAAACCATCCAGTTAATTCCACGAGAACCATCCTTCTTATTTCCCCACCAGAAGGAGTTTAACATCCGTTGGAGCTCCTCAGCCGTGGAGATAGGAAGCAAAAAGACACTCATATAATAAATGGGTATAGCCTGTCCCACAGCACGTATCAATGTTGCTCGACCTGCCTTAGATAGAGGCTTATTTGACCAGCTCTGTATCTTTTTCCACAGTCTGTCCTTCAGCTGAGCAAATATGGCCCTCTTTTTCTTTCCAACCAAAGATGGTAAGCCCAGGTAACGACCAGTATCAAGGGGTTGACTAACACCCAGAATGCTGGAGACTCCCTCAGTGAGAAGAGGATCCACATTACTACTGCACATAATGCCGGATTTAGCAAAATTGAAAGCCTGGCCCGAAGCGACTTCATACACGGATAAGATACTCTTCATCTCCCTACTTTCCTCGAGATTTGCCCGAAAGAATATGAATGCATCATCAGCAAATAATAAGTGAGAGATTGGGGGGGCCTTCTACACACACGAACCCCATGCAATTTTCCAGACCTCTCCGAGTGTGAAATCAGAGCTGATAAACCTTCCACACACACTAGAAAGAGATATGGAGATAACGGGTCCCCCTGTCTAAGCCCCCGTTTCGGAGAAATGTGGCCCACCAATCTATCATTAACTTTTACTGAGTATTTCACTATACTGACACAAAGCATGATGTATTTAATCCACCCAGGGTCAAAACCCAATTTACGGAGCATGGCAGCAAGGTAATCCCAATTCACTCTATCATAGGCCTTACTAATATCAATCTTAAGGGCAACATCGCCATTTTTCCTATGCATGTTCCTTTTCATACTATGAATAACCTCAAAAGCAATAAGAATATTATCATGAATTGATCTTCCTTTGATAAAAGCAGATTGGTTTTCAGAGATAAGCCTAGGAAGAATCCTCTTGAGGCGATTAGCAAGCACTTTTGAGATTATTTTATAGATTACATTACACAGGGCAATAGGCCGAAGGTCCTTCATAGAGCAAGGTTGTTCACATTTTGGGATCAACGTAATAATAGTATCATTTAAACCGGGAGGAAACATACCAGAATGAAGCCAGCTGCAACTTGCCTGAAAGATATCAGCTCCAAGTAGTGTCCAAAATCTCTGAAAGAAACCCGGATTAAACCCGTCAGGCCCAGGGGCTTTGTCAGGGTACATCTCAAACAGGGCAGATTTGAATTCCTCGATCGTGAAATCCTTTAGCAGTTGTTCATTATCCTCCCTAGATACTTTGGTTGTAATCAGGTCAGTGACAGGAGCAAAATCCCCCGATCCGCCATCGAACAGGTTAGAGAAATAGTCCTGTGCAATCTGACAAAGTTCGTCAGGGTCAGATGTCCAGTTTCCGCTCCCATTTTGCAGTCTGTTGATTTTATTTCTCTTCTTTCTACCATTGGCGACAGCGTGGAAAAGCTTAGTATTAGAATCACCGTCAGACAGCCATTCCACCTTCGCCCGCTGCCTCCAATGATCCTCCACTTTCAAAAGACTATCAATCACCTGCTGTCTAGCCACTTCATAATCCCTCGCGGCCTGCTCCGTAGAGAATTCACGGAGCTGCTCCATCCAAGCCAAACCAGCGCGAGTATCAGATTGTTCCGTTCGTAACAGCGCACGACCCCAACGATCAAGATGGCCTGCCACATTTGATAGTCTATCAAGGATCCCTACATGTCTCATTTCTTCCCAACCCGCTTTGACAGTAGGATCCAAATCATTCTCACGGAGCCATTTGTTCTCAAACATGAAACGACGACTCGGTCGAAACCCCTGTAGAAGCTCAGTTTGAAGGACAATAGGATTATGGTCAGATAACGGGGCTATTGTGTTTAAAGATGATCCATTTGGAAATTTTTCTTGCCATGACAGGTTAACGAAAACTCTGTCAAGTTTCTCCTGAACTTCGTTTGGCTTTCCTCTATGACGAATCCATGTGAACTGATAACCCATAAGGGGAAGAGCAATCAAGCCACATTCCCTAATTGTCTCTCTAAAGCCCATGTAACACCACTCAGGATGGTCATGTAACCCCTGCTTATCTTCCGGCGCCAGTAAATCATTAAAATCCCCAAGAATAGCCCATGGTAATTGGGATTGAGAGGCTAAAGACCGCAACAGCTCCCAAGATTCTCTCCTTCTATTCCGTTCCGGACAACCATAGAAACCAGTAACCCGCCAATTCCCATTCGATGGATCCACAACTTCCATATTAATATGATGATTCGAAAAAGACAGTAGCGAACAACAGCTAGAATCTTTCCAGAACACACAAATCCCTCCACTTCGACCAACACTATCCACATTGTAGCAACATTCAAATTTTATTTTATTCTTCAAAAAATCAATCCTGGACTTGCACACAAGCGTTTCAAATAAAAAAATGACGTTAGGTCTGTGAACTCGAACCAGCTCACAGAAAACCGGAACTGCCCTGGCACTTCCCAGTCCCCGACAGTTCCAACTCAGAATCTTCATATATCTAGGCAGACCCCTCCATTTGGGAATGCCAGTATTCCGTTTTTTGGATCAGACTCCTCAATAAAACCCGTACTGTTATCATGTCCCTCAATCATTAGCTGATCTTCAAATCTTGTCGTCGATGATGTGGGGATTCTATAGTTGATAGTCCATGGTGATCGGAGCAATCACAGCAACAGATCAGAGATACATAAAAAATAATAAACCCTAAAAACCTTCATAAGGAAGGGACGGCTCACACAGGATTATATATCACTACAAGAAAATTGCTCTATAACTAGAGTAAATCTCGTCGTTAATGATATAAATACCGTCGTTACTAACTTATAACGACCGTATATACCGTCGTGCACCCTCATTAAAACCTTTGAGGTTAAAAGTATTAACGAGGGTATATTGTGTCCCGTCGTTGAAAACAAACAACGACCGTACATAGCCCATTGTTGCTACTGAATAATTAGGACCGAAATGCGTGTCGTTATAAAGTAATTCTACTGTCGTTATTATAAAATTGTAACGAGAGAATAAACAGTCTTTAGTTTCATAATTCACCGTCGTTATTATTAAATTTTAATGAGTAATTAAACAGTCGTTGTTTCCATAATTCACCTTCATTATTATAACATTTTAATAATAAAAATTGATCGTAATTTTCATATTCTACTGTCATTATTATGATATTTTAATAAGAGAATAGACAGTCGTTATTTCCATATGATATTGTCGTTAGAAATTATATTTACAACTAGATTCCAACCGATATTTCACAAATGTACGGACACTAAAAATTATCTAAATATATATAAAAAAAATTCAATAATTGGAATATATATATATATATATATAATTCAATAAACTATAAACTAATTTGTCTTTTTAACAAAATTGAGAAGAAAAGTGCATAACTATGAATCCAAATATTTGTTCTTGTTTTTTTTAACATAAGAGGACAAAACAGCTTGTTCATACATAACATGATATATGATATAAAATAGAAGGCATAGTGGATCTCCATGACGTCTCCAAAGCTACTTCAACAAAAGTATTCCAAAAATTAGGACAAGGATATAAGAAGAAAAAGACTTCTATATGTACAAATTAATTAAAGATGAAAATTTTATAAGGATTAGTTTACACAACATTTTTGCTCACTAGGAAAAGGAAAGAAGATGGACTTCTCACATGAAATAACCTGTCGCCAAGATTACACACCAAAAATTAAGAAGAAAATCAAATCCAAGTACCATAACCTTAGGCAGGCATAAGCATGATATAACGAAAAACAGTAGTGTTAAACCAATTAACCAACCAAGCACCTCTACTAGAACATTCTCAATGTAGAACACCACTTCACAAAAGATAAAGAGGAATACAAGCAGAACAAGATTAAAACCAATGTAAATGATGTAAACAGTAGTTGAAACCATATATACTTTCACAAGATACTGAAATGGGGCTGACAAAACGAAAATATGTACGAGATTATTGGACTAGACAGTTACAGTCAGCCTATCAAAAAGAGGATTCTTGACTTTAGTGAAAATCAGAGAATTAAGAATTAAGAAAGAAAAAATAATAGCTAAATCTGATGTAAATTACTGAGTTTGGGACTTCAATTGGTTAATCTTGTTAGCATTTCACACAAGTAGAGAATGTAAGTTTGCACGGTGTAGAGAATGTGCATATAACACAAGTAACACATTTGTGAGATAGATGAAACAGCTAGATGTGCACGAGTCAAAGTTCAAATTCAGAGACATTGACCAAAAACTCCATATAAAAGAAGTAAAATATCAAATACTTCTAACAATTAGGATACCACATTCTTTTTTCAAGTTAATGCAGATGTGATAAGGATGTGATAAGGACAGAAAATGCAGTGCAAGCAAATATGGAAATTGAATTTCAGATTAAACTTTACCACAAAAGTTTAAGCTCTGTTTCCTGCAGATTTCGTGGCTTCAATCAACAACCACTAAGTTTTGCCAGGCTGAATCCCAAAAAGAATCTGAATATCTTCCAAGCCATCAACTGTCTCTACCTGCAGTAACTCAACATATTATATCAAGCCACATAGTTTTAGAACATGTATGTGTCAAGTCCATCCTGCAGTATAATGAATGAAGTGTAGAATTATGTAGTTTTAATTAGACTTTCACACCATAAGTAATAAGGTTGTCCACCATATTGTTCAGGTGGAAAAATGTTCCCACATATGACAATTTCAAAAGTTAACAACAGTTGGGAGTGGAACACATAAGAATCAGGAAATAAAAAAATCTAGAGCACATGACAAACCATATATAAATCTTCAATTAGCATCTATGAACTTACTTATTCACTGAGCTTTTCAATCTCAGCAGTATAGTAGTCATTGCATCCCTTTTATTTCATAAGTGATCCACGAATCCTGTTTATAGATAGACATGTCTTGGATACCGATTTCGATTTCAGTAGTCCTAAATCCACACCTGAATCTCTATCATACCTGAATCCAAATTTAAAGTGACAAATCCATTCACAATGATATGCAATGTTAACACATACCATAGAGAACTGCTCCAACTCCATTTTCATGTAACTTCATCAATGACTGAAAAGACAAGATATAAAACTATATCAGGCATAGCAAATGAAAAAAAAAAATTCATTGTCTTGTTCACTTTAAATTATTATATGTGAAAACTCAATATTATGGGTTATTTCAATAAGAATATGGGCTGTTCTTAGGCCAGGAACTTATTTAGCAGCTTTCATTAGTCCAGCAAAAGCCCAAAGGATTTGATTTAGGATGCAGATCGATGTATATTTGAGGCTGCTTAAATAACAAAAGAACTTAAACAGAGTCACCACATCTGAAGTTAAACACAAGGATAACTCTAAATAACATACACACATGAGGTCAATATAGACTTCCTTTTCCCCTGTGATGCCAAAGTTCAAGGAAAATATATTTCATAATGTCAATCAATTTCCATTGTTTTCAATAGACTGAATCTAAGAAACATGAAATTATTGAAGAAATTAACGATGACAAACATGTTGGGATGGCAACTATTTTATCTGTCCTCTGCTTTAGTGATTCTAATAAATTATCTACATCTGCTTCCTCTGATGCAGGAGCCTCTGCTAGGGGGAAAAAAGGAACATATTAATGTATTATCAGACTAAAAGAGATAATTACAGAGCCTGAATAAGATCCTCCCAGCTATCTGAGTAGTAAGCTGTTGGGATCGATTATGCAAAAAAAAAAAAAAAAAAAATAAAGCCAATAGTTATTGAAAACCCCAAACTAAACCCTAAACCATTCAATAATAGCACAATTTGAAGTTGAACACCCTGAACCCTTAATTTTACTATCATACGTCAGCAAATCGAAAACTTCAACACATATAAATTAGTTTCTAAATTATCCATTTTCATTCTCAATAAAAAAACTAAACCAAACAATCTCACCCTACGCCAGCGCTTTGACTCGTCATTGGTAGTTGTACACCTACCTCACTTCTCCCCAGCCTAGCTGATGTCGCCGTTCACTTGAGCCCTTGTCGTCCTACCAAGCTCCAGATGCAGAAAAACAATGGGAATTACAGAGAAAATGAACAGAGAGGAAGGTGAGAAAATGGCTATCTGATCGAAGAGGGGAAATACGAGAGAAAGAGGAAGGAAAGAAAGAAAACGAGAACAGAAGAAAGAGAGGAAAGGAGAGAAGAGAAAATGAGCGTTTTTTTCTTCAAGTTGAGAGAGGCGAGTCTCTCAGGGAAACATAGATTGCGGATTGAGGGGTTGGTAAACAGAACTGCGGATATGGGGGCAGACAAAGGCAGTCCACGATTTGGATTGACGGGTTGGTAAACGGAACTACCGATTACAACGCAATAGACGATTAGGGTTGGGAAGGAATGATTGCGGGAAAATAAAAATTAAAGAATCTCACTTTCCTTTTCTTTTTTATTTCTCATAAAAAAAAACTAAAATAAAATTCGAAAACATTAGAATTTTTTTGGCGCCAACCATTCTCTATTTCTTTTAACAAAGCGCCAACAATTCCAAAAATATAAAAGCTGCAAAAAATTAAAATGGTAATTAGTGCCAAAAACCTAAAATCTTACTACAAGAGCAGTTAAATATAATAACGACCGTATTTTTTTATCGCTAATAAATAACATATCAATAACAAGAGTAAAATATGTCAATAACATCAAGTTTTATATACGGTCGTTAATAATATCATTTTTACCGACAGTGATTTTTTACCCTTGTAATTACGTATACAATCGTCTCTTATTTTTATTATTAATTAATTAAAAAATTCGGTACAATTAGAACTAATATTCAATAAACTTTTTCTATGCTAGTCATTAATCCTAATTCCAATTGCCTTAACCCTTCTTTTCTTCTCTATTTCAGTCAAATGAAATGCAATCTTTCATTGCCAGCTTCAAATTGATTTTAGTTTGCACAGTAGGACCACACAGCATAACTAAAAAAATCCATACAGTAAAACCAAACATCCAGAGACCCCATTTCTTAGAGTCCCATTAATTAGCTCCAAAATTGATTCGAATTACATGCAGAGTCAAGTATATTTGACGATTTTCTTTGCAAAGCCAAAATTGAGGCTGTTTTCTTCTTTCGCCCCCATGTGAATTCGGGATACTGTTCAAGCAATTGTCCAAACGTCTTTCCGGACAACAGCGGCTACCCAAACTCGACACCAGACAACCCACGACCAAACAAAACACAAAAACAACCACTCTCAATAGGCGGCGATGGATAGACGGCGGCGAACGACGGCCAACCAACTCGACACCAGACAAAAAACACGATCAAACAGATACCAGAACCGACGGCGGCGAAGGAACAAAAAATGTTGGATAGTTGTAAATAATTGGTCTAATTATGACTAATATGTAATTTCTCCAAAAAATAAAAGGAATTCGACTAAACATCGAACTCGTTTATTTGTAAAAAAATATTATGTTTCAAAAAATATTGTGCAGAAAAATAAAATATTTTCTTGTTTAGCTAAAATATTTTTCAATAATATTATATTATTTAACTTTTTTATTTTCAACTATACCCAAATGTGATTTCGACTTCCGTACCCGCCAAGCAAAGTTCAAAAAAATAGTTGATTAATGATGTTGAATGTATGCTAGGTTTATATGAGACAGATTTTTTTTAGTATAAGAGGATAAGATACATTACGAAGCTATAATTTTCACAATAACAAATCCTAAATTTCAATTAATATAACTCATCAATCAAAATAATAATGCATAAAACTCATATTAGTAAAACTCATATTGGAATTGAGAATTAACAAAAACAAAATAGATCTGAATAAAGAGATAAATAAAGTGGGTTTGATGTCTTAACAATTGGAGGAAACAATCAGAATTAAAATAGATTAGAATTGCACCCATTGTTAGGAATAAATTTGCTATTTTATTCCAATTTTAGGGGCAAAATTGTACTAGTTGTTTAGACATTAAAAGCAAAATTGCACTTGGTTGTCAAAATTGAGGGTCTTTTTACACCTTATCCAAAAAGAAATTAATAGTTAATAATTATTTAACACATATACAACAACAATATATAACGTGTCAGTAAAACTTAATAAAGTAAATATCAACAAAAAGATTTCCTTGACAAAAGTCATTGATTTCTAGTTTCAATTGGTAAATCAAAGGGCCATTAAACCCGCCAAAATGTTGTTCAAGCTCCTTCCAAAAAGTTCTAGCACAAGATTTGAAAACAAAATCATCTAGAAAATCCCGAGAAATTAAATTGAAAGTCCAAGAAAGAACCATAGAATCTGCTCATTTTCCATTGTTGATATTCAGGTGAATTTTTAGGAGTAAAAGTGTCACAGAGGACAAAATTAAGTTTCTCCTTAATAGAAAGTGCAAGTAACATTGCTCTACTCCAAGTAATGTAGTTAGTATCGGTCAAGAGAGCCGTAACAAGGCAAATCCCAGGGTCATTAGTCGTATTCAACTAGAATGATTAAGAGTACTCATCTTGGACATATGAAGCATGATTACGATGTTTAGACAGATCAATATCTATATTATATGTAATAACGGAAGTAGAGAGAATTTAAAAGAAGTGTTTTAAAGGCTTTTTGGATGAGTTGGCACCCTAAGAACAAAGAGAATAAAATAAACCGACCCATTATTAAAGTAATAAAAGAAACTAAGAGTTACAAGAAGATGAAAAAACACAAAATGAAGAAAATCTAAAAGTCACAAATAAACATATATATAAAGTATGATAGATAGTATTCCACCATTATATTCACTGGCCATCGAAAATCAAAGTTTTCATCGACCTTTAATTTTTATTATGTATTAGTTTTGTTCTTCAAATTCTTATAATATAATCTATAATTTTGTTCTTACTTTAAATAATATAGCATTATAATTTTGTTTTATATCATTAAGAGATTCAGATTTATTTATGAGTTGTTTCTATTGATAAACTGTATTAATAGCATTTTCTTCAAGAAGTGAGAGAATTTAAATTTTGATATTTCCAATTGAAGAAATCTGATGGAAATAGAAGAGACATGGACAACTGAAATCGGGAAAAGCAAAAATGTCAAAAATTACAGGAAATCGTTATGTTTCCGAATGTAATTATTCGATTTTTTCATATACAGTAGTTATTTTGTTTTTGTTTTTTGTAGGGAAAAGAAAGAAAAAACAAACACCACAACAAGTTAGCCCGAGATTAGCCTAGGAAAAGCTAACCCCCACATTATCTTCCGAAAGCAAAAACAAACACCTTATCTATGTTTTCTTTTTTCTTTTTATTTTTTTAAAGACTAAAATAAATATTTTGTATATTTACATTCTTTTTCAATATATGTTGCTACGTGTAATCGTTTTGATTGTTAACTCTAACTAAAATTTGGATTTTCAATTATATGAACTCAATTGTTAGGTTTAATTGGAGTTAGATTAATTTTCAAAATTCAGAACTTAGTGAAGTCTACTAATATTTCTAATTTGAGTTTATCTAACTCATATGAATTGGTTTTCTTTATGCATTTTGGTACGAATAGATATAAAGTTTCACACGGTAGTTGTTCATTGAAGTTTGACATATTGAAGAAAATAATTAAAAAGGTATTGAAACATTATACTTACAATGAATTTTATTTCAATTATAAATCATGTTTTTTCATGATGATTACCATTCTTAGTTCCTTTCTCATTTTTTAATAATGGATTCTACATTATTATTATTATCAAGAAGTTAAGTTTTTTTGCTCAATCATTTAGACAGAGAGATTTTAAGCATCCAATACACTTGATAAGATGTTTATTCTTAAAATAATTTGAATTATACTAGATATGAACTCAAAATGAAGGTAATAATAATAACTTTTGATATTCAAAATCATAAAATGTATATTAATTATGAGATGTTGAGACAGTTGCTTCTGTAACAGTGGTTTTTATAGTTATTAACTACTATATTGTAGTTTGTACAAAATTGTTAGTATTTCAAGATTTTTTATTACTCATTTATATGTAAGAAATTTCTCTAATGAACTAATGTATCACATTGGTATTTTTTGAAAGAGAACGAAAAGACACCTGTTAATACTATGCTCCTTCCTTGATAGCAACAGGATGTTAGATATTCTCCTTACTACCTTTATACGTTAGTAAATTAATGGTTTAGTAATTAAGTTTTTACAACCGTTTGATGTGTACCATAAATGATAATAAGCTAAATTGTAACATCTTCATTTTTATCTTCAATTCTTAATTTTTTTTTTTGGTTACATTCTTAAAATTTATTAATTATAATTTTTATTTATTTCAAATGTAAAATATTTAATTAGGTCTTCAATTCTTAAGTAGGTTGATATTGATGCGTGTGTGATATACAGATATGTCATAAGCAGTCTCATACTACTTTTAGAATCAAATTAGAATCATTCATTTTAATTTTTTTGTTCATGAATTTGATACTTCTCCTAATAAAAATCATAATTGTTGTTCATTTAATCTTGGATTTTACTGGACTGTGGCCGCATTCAATGTAGTATTGCTCAGTTAATATACCATTAATTAAAGCATATTGACACCATGAAAAATCTATTCATGATAGTATTCGTTTTTTTTACCACATGGCAGTATTCGTTTATATGAATAAACATGATGCGTGGATTCTATAAATTTCTTAAATATAAAATATGAGTATTTTTATTATTGTTTTATTGTTATAAATATATTTATTTGATTACATATTTATTTTTTTATATATTATATTGAAAATAGTGTCAAAATAATAACGCCTTTTTATACAAATCCATATATTATTATTAAAAAATAATAAATTATAAAAATAGTTGAATATGGAATATGATTCAAGTAGTAATATGGAACATGACACTTCAATATTTGTTATTAGACGTTAAACCTTTAAAATTTTTATTTTATAATTATAATTATAATATTATTTTAAAAAAGAATATTTCAAACCATTCCTACGTATTTAGCAATTCAACAGTGTTCACACAGGGTTCATGTGTATACTATTGAGAAATTCAATTTAATCAAAATTTAAGTTTGAAAACTTTAATACTTTGTAACTGATTATAATTCATTGTTGAATTAAATAATTATTCTTATGTTTGGCAATTTATTTTTCAGTTTGAAATAACTTCATTACTTTGTAACGGACTATAATTCAATTGTAATATTAAAACCAATTAATTGTTTTGTAACGGTAAAAAAAACTCTTGCTAATGGTTTTTAGTATTTAACCAAATGGTGTTGCAATGGAAGGTGCAAGTTTGGAGAGTCTTTCACCAGCCATAAAAAGATTCACAAACTCTTTTTATTAGTTCGGGGATGAAGAATCGCAAGAGAGTAATTGGACATCTTGAAAACGATATGCATAAAAAATTAACTTAATGGTGGCAACAAGAGAATGAGACGTGATGGAATTTGGGATAATAATTTGAAGTCAACATCTGAATTCGATATGTATATGGGAAAAGTTCAGATGTCCTACTATGTGAAAGAGCAGGCTTATCAAAACTTGAGTATGCAACAGAGAAGACGTATGAAGACTTATAGGCTCGAAACGGATATAAGAGAAGGCAACAAAGGGGTGATGTTTGTTGAAACACTTTTCCACATAATTTTGATTTGACAAAATTGTTTAAGTATACTTTAAAATACATATTCTAAACACACTAAGTTTAAATGCTTTGATTTATTCTACTAATGTGTTTGTTCAATGTTGAGTTAAAACTGTTATAAGACATAAAGATTGGAAGGCCCAAGCCCAATACGGAAGCCAAGGCCCAAGTCAAACAACTCAGTACACTCGGCCCGCGTTTGTCAAAATGTTGTCGTTCTAAACAGAACGCAACTCAGCATGAGAAGGATCTAGAAGACCTTCGGGAACAACTTCAAGATGAAGCTGCTGAGTGGTCTCGACAAACGTACAAGACAGCAGCTGGCAAAGGAAAACTTCTAGACAAAGTGTTTCCTCTTTTGGCAAAGTTCAGACGACACAGTATGCTGTCCAGTTGACCTTACCATAAAAGGAGAGACCATCTGCTGAGCTGACCGAGGACAGAAGATACACAATTCTGATTGGCCGAGAGCTCTGAGCAAGTCAGGATGACAACGACATATAGCCGTTTCCCTCCAACGGTTATTTCGAAATTCGAAATGACCGATGCCCAGACGTCTCTATAAATAGAGCCATCACAAGCTTCACTCAACACAGAACTTGATCAAGCAGTTACGCTGATCAAATTTCTACACAAGTTCTGCAAGCAAGAAGCAAAGCAAATCTTACACTACAATTTCTTATATCTGTGTAAAAGTCTAGAGTGATTGTTAAATCGTCTAAAGTGTCTTAGAAAATCTTTGTATCAGGACAAAACACTTATCATTTCTAGAGATAGAAAGGAGAGGCTGAGTACTCGGTTTTAAGTACTCAGCAAGAGAATAGGATTAAGTAGAGGTATAGAGGAAGGTACTCTTGTTATACTCAGTTGCTTATTGTAAAGGGTTTGAGGCTCTACCTTTAAAGAGCTCAGTAGAGGATTCGAAATCTCCGAACGTGTTCCGGGGACAGGACATAGGCTTAGAAGAAGCCGAACCTGGATAAATCTGCTGAGTAACGTATTACTTACCCTTAACTCCTTATATATATTGCTTGGTTAAAACAATCAAAAACTGACCAAGTAAAGAGGTCAAGTTGAGTTGTGCGCGCTAAACATCTGAGCTCAGGAATAGACTCTAAGTGCTATCTCCTGACTCAAGCTAAGAAACTGACCTAGTCACTAGTTGACTAAGCCAGTATCTTGTTGTTTACTCAGCGCTGCTGTTGAAATTGTTTTCTTTAGAAAAAGAAGTCTGCCCTAATTGCAAAAAGTTTAAATAGTTCCTAACCCCCCCCTTGGAACTATACTTGCAACCTTATAAGGGACCAACAAGTGGTATCAGATCCTAAAAGCTCACTGCTAAAGGTTTAACAACCTTGAGCTGATCCCTACCATGGGCGAAAACAGCACTCGGTTTCTCCCTGGAAACCAAACAACTCAGATACTGCCTGAGGGGCTGTCCATTACTAGGCCTCCCCTATTCTTCGGGTCGAACTATACCTTCTGGAACAATAGGATGAAGAATTTCATTCAGGCTACAAACATGAGTGCCTGGCTATCTATAGTCCAAGGCCCGTTTGTACCTGTCGAAGTTATGGCTGGCCAAACAGTTGTAAAAGCTGAGGCCAAATGGACAGAGGATGATCTGAAGAAGCTCCAAAACCATGCTTCGGCTATCAATATGCTTCACTGTGCGCTCGATGCTGCAGAATATAACAAAATCTCAGGTTGTGAGTCGGCGCAAGAGATCTGGAAAAAGCTGGAAGTCACCTACGAGGGAACAAACAAAGTAAAAGAATCCAAGGTGAATCAGCAGATGAGACTGTACGAGCTGTTCGAGATGAACAATGATGAGGGCATTTCAGACATGAACGCAAGGTTCACCAACATCATTAATGAGCTCAAGAGACTTGGGAAAATCTTCACTAAGGAAGAACAATTCAAAAAGATACTCAGGAGTCTTCCTAAAGATTGGCAAGCAAAGAAGACAGCAGTTGAGGAAGCTCAGGATTTAACCACCTACAAATATGACGAACTCATCGGTTCATTGCTGACCCATGAGATATCCATGAAAAACTTCGAGGTGAAGGAAAAATCTGAAGACAAGAAGCAGAAGTCACTTGTCATGAAAGCTGACTCCACTGATGGGAGCTCAACTGATGATGAGGAGATGGCTATGTTCACAAGGAAGATGAAAAGGCTATTCAGGAAGAACAACAAATATTCTAAAAAGCCTTATAGAAAATTTGATAAGTATAAAGCTGACTCAAGCGACAGCAAATACAAAAAGGATAACTCAAAGCCCATTACATGCTTTGACTGCCATCAGACTGGCCACATAAAGTCAAGCTGTCCCACACTGAGGAAAGATAAGAAGAGCGGCAAAAAGGCAATGGTGGTGATAGGGGTCAAAAACCCCTATCTTTGGGTACGGTTTTAGGACGGGTTTTAGGGTTATTTAGCTAATAAGCGAGCAATTCTCGCATTAAAATGCTTTTGTGTGAGTTAGTTAGAAATTGGAAACGTTCTATTTACTTTTCGTCGTTTAGGCTCGTTTTGTGATCAATTTAGGCAAATACGGCCGAAATAGCATGCATAGTATAATTCCGTTATCTTGTGAAGCTAATTGGTCCGTCAAAAGTCGCACCAAACGAAGCGTTTGCTCAAAATAAGCGATTGACGGATCAATTTAGCTTTTGGACTAATGTTATCTGGAGTTTCTATACGTGCGCAGGTGTAAGTTCGGGCAAAAAAGGATATCGAGGTTGTTCGGCACGCTTCGGGAGCATTCCGGGCGAAAACGCTCGACGAGCAGGGCCTCGTGGGTCATTTCTGCTCGCCGAGCAGGCCGCCAGGCGCATGCTCGCCGAGCAGGGGGCTGCTCGTGGTGAGCAGCCCTGCGGGAATTGGTCAAAAAGACCAATTCCGCCCCCACGAAGCCATGATTGGCCCCACGTCTTCCTACACCAACAAGGACACGAAAATAGGTCAAAACGAGGCCCGAGCCGCGTCTATAAATAGGATTTTTCCATTGTAATTCAATATCTTTTTCCTTTGTAATTTTCTTAGCTTTCACCTTGAGAAATCCTCTCCACCTCCTCCATATCCTTCAAACCTCCATTGAAGACACCTCCGAAGCTCCATTCATCGAGGATTGCTCAAGCTTCATCCTTAAATCCTAGAAAGACGCCTGCATTGGTAGACAGGTTCCCTGAAAGGGATTTTTCTTCTTTTACATTCTGTCTAGCCTCTGATACATGCTATGAATTCTAGGTTTATTGTAACTTCGTGACAATGTTTCCATCTTTGATATATATTATAGTTCTTGTTTATTCAATTGTTTTGATGTTCTAATCTTTGTCTTACGCTTTGTCTGATTAGTTTAACTCATTCGATAATCCCAAAATTAGGTTGGCACATATTGCGAGCTGAATCTGACCTAGTCAGTGCCTATAGGATTGACAACCCTATAGAAGATTAAGCCCAAATTACTGAGCCTTAGAGCTAGTTTCGGCCTTACAAGGGAAACACGAACTAGGGACTTTAGGAGGATAGGTCGGGTTAATCGCCTTGGACACAAGTGACTTAGTTTCAATTCAATTGTTTAAACATTCTATTTTCATTATCATCGTATCCCTTCATGTTCATTCGGTTAATTGCATTGGTAAAAGATCAATTAGGGGTAGAGTAACTTAGTTAGGCGTAGAATAACTTAGCTAGGATTAGATAACTTAGTTAGAACTAGATAACTTAGCTAGGATTAGTATAATTCAACCTAGGAGTAGATTAATATAAACAAACAAACTCAAAACCCCCTAAGCCTAGATAACATCCGAGACCGAGTAGCTCGGTACTTGCAGAAATAAATCCTGTGGACGATAACCTGGACTTAAACCAGAAATTTATTACTTGATAACGACGGGGTACACTTATCCCTCAGATCGGGTTCTTCGCAGAATCCGCATCAGGTGGCTACATGGAGCGACAGTGATGAATCTTCATCAACAGAAACTGAGGCCACCGAGTCAGCGAAGATATGCTTCATGGCTGACGAACTTGCTGAGCCATGCGTCTCTGAGCATGCTGACCTATCCATCGCATCAGATGATGAAGAGCAATCAAATGAGGTAATTTCTCTTCCCCAGCTCAGAAACGATATGGTTAATGCCCTGAGTGATCTCTACACACTCGTTAAGAAGTGTAATAAGAAAGTTAGAGCACTCAGCAGGCGCTGTGACGAAGTGGAAGAGGTCAAACTGAGTGACCTCAGATTCCTTCTTCAGGACAATTCAACTCTGCATGATAATATGAAAATCATTGCTGAGTCTGTCTCTGAAGTCCAGTCAGTTTCAAAGAAACTGAGGAAGGACGTCATGATGCGCCCCCAACTAACTCGAGATGAGGACTCACTAAGGGATAAGTGTACCCCGTCGTTATCAAGTAATAAATTTCTGGTTTAAGTCCAGGTTATCGTCCACAGGATTTATTTCTGCAAGTACCGAGCTACTCGATCTCGGATGTTATCTAGGCTTAGGGGGTTTTGAGTTTGTTTGATTAAATTAATCTACTCCTATGTTGAATTACGCTATTCCTAGCTAAGTTATCTGATTCTAACTAAGTTATTATACGCCTAATTAAGTTACTCTACCCCTAATTAAGTTAAACTACTCCTAAGTGATCTTTTACCAATGCAATTAACCGAAGGAACATGAAGGGATACGATGATAATGAAAATAGATTGTTTAAGCAATTGGATTAAAACCTAAGTCACTTGTGTCCGAGGCGATTAACCCGACCTATCCTCCTAAAGTCCCTAGTTCGTGATTCCCTTGTAAGGCCGAAACTAGCTTTAAGGCTCAGTAATTTGGGCTTAATCTTCTATAGGGTCGTCAATCCTATAGGCACTGACTAGGTCAGATTCAGCTCGCAATATGTGCCAACTTAATTTTGGGATTATCGAATGAGTTAAACCAATCAGACAAAGCGTAAGACAAAGATTAAAGCATTAAAACAATTGAATGAACAAGAACTATAATATATATCAAAGATGGAAAATATTGTCACGAAGTTACAATGAGCCTAGAATTCATAACATGTATCAGAGGTTAGCCAGAATGTAAAAGAAGAAAAATCCCTTTCAGGGAACCTGTCTACCAATGCAGGCGTCTTTCTAGGACTTAAGGATGAAGCTTGAGCAATCCTCGGTGAATGGAGCTTCGGAGGTGTCTTCAATGGAGGTTTGAAGGATATGGAGGAGGTGGAGAGGATTTCTCAAGGTGAAAAGCTAAGTAAATTACAAAGATAAAAGATATCTAATTTACATTGGAAAAACTCTATTTATAGACGCGGTTTGGGCCCTTTTCTTGACCTAATTCGTGTCCTTATTGATGTAGGAAGTCGTGGGGTCCATCGTGGCTTCGTGGGGGCGGAACTGGTCTTTTTGACCAATTCCCGCAGGTCTGCTCGCCGAGCAGGGCGAGCTGCTCGCCGAGCAGGGCGAGCTGCTCGGCGAGCAGGGCGAGCTGCTCGGCGAGCAGTGTCACGGCCCGCCTAAATTCATCCGAGGGAAGGCCCGAGCCAAATGCCCAAAGGGCTAAGAGAAACGGTCCAGGGGCAAAACGGTCATTTTCCTGTTCATCGGGACGTTGCGGGACATGTCGGTGGACACCAAGGACATCGGGCCAATTGTATGTGCAGGCGTGCACAAGGCAGCCGGGCAGCGGGCCCGTGCCTGCCGGGGGCGGATTTGGCCAAGAGATGGTCCCCCCCTATAGTGTGTCTTATACCAACTTGGGACACACTGTCGGAGAACATTGCCAAACCCCACACACCACAAGTTTTCGTAAGGTATGTCTAGACGATTCCAAATGTCTTCATATTTGGTATATGGTTCCTTGGGATCTATATGGAGCTATGTGCTCAGTTATGTGCGGGGAAAATATTAATGGCAAGGAAAATTGCCATGGTGGAAAAGTACGGGCCCGAGCTGGAGGCGTCGGGCCCGTGTGCGTGCCAGCAGGCACACTTAGCCTCTGTTCGTGCGGGGCAAGCAGGCAGCAGGCCCAGGGACTGCCAGGAGACGCGAGCGACGGCCAGAAGCTGCGAGGAAGCCTGCCGACAGAGCCTCTGTTTGCCGAGATACAGGCCCAGAAAATTCCAGACGGGCCCGGAGCGTGCCAGAACGGGCCAGAAACTTCCGAAACATACCAGATTGGTCCGGGGCGTGCCGAAATGTGCCAGAACATGTCGGAATAATACGGAAGGTACGGGAAATATTCCGGAATGTGCGGGAAAGGCCTTAGAAGCTTCTAGGGACAATGTAGAAATGTCATAACCTTTCTTACTTGTATTTTATCTAGATTATTCTAGGATTTATTTGTGTAAATTATTCTAGAACCTTCCTAGGTTGCCTATAAATAGGAGGGAAGGTGCTCATTTGTAACATAGATGAGTTGACATATAGCAACACAAGCAAGTGTGAGTGCTACTTTGTGTTCTAGCCTTTGTAAAGCATTCTTTTCTTAATAAAGAGTGTTTTCCTCACTTAGCATTTGTGCAAGATCCTGTATTTCCGCTGCATAACGTTGCCTAGCGTGCAAGCTAGCAAACGAGGTTAAGGCTGAACTAGTAATAGGGGTGAAATTACTAGTGCCGCACGGTCGACAGATAGTCAAGAGGCTGTGTCCGTGACAAGTGGTATCAGAGCCTAAGGTTGAAGGCCAGTGGTGTTGTGACAGAATTGCCTACGGAATTCTGATTTGCCGACGGATTGCACGATGCCGAAGAGAAGTGAGGTCGAATCGACTAGCGTTCGTGGGGAGGAGCAAAGAACGAGCAAGAGGGGAAGATCAAGGTCGCGAGACGTCCTAGTAGACATCAACGGTAGGCTGGAAAAAGTGGAGTTTGCCATTGTCGAAGACCGAGATAAGTTCGAGGCCATGGAGCAACGCGTGGAAGTGCTCGAAGGTGACGAGCTCCGGCAAGAGGTGCTTGCCATGGTGAACAGGGTCGCCAATGATTGTGAGGAAAGGGACAAGGCCTTGGAAGCTCAAGTTGCTTCTCTTAGGCAAGAACTAGAGAGAGCTCTTGCCGAGTTAGTCACGACAAAGGAGGAGTTAGCCTTGTGCAAGAGGGCAATTGCACATGGCGATGCGTTAACTTCAGGTGCATTTAGTCCGCATCGACTAGAAGTGCTGAAACCTAAGGCGTATGGTGGTTCGAGGAATTCCAAGGAGATTGACAACTTCCTTTGGAGTTTGGAGAAGTATTTCAGGGCACTTGGCATTGCGAGTGATGCCAAGATGATCGACGCCGTGCCACTCTACTTGCAAGATACGGCCATGGTGTGGTGGCGATTGAAGGAGCAAGAGATGCGATGAGGTACATGCTCAATCGCTACGTGGGACGATTTCAAACGAGAGCTTAAAGCCCAATTCTATCCGGAGGCGGGTGAGCTCGAGAAGAGGGCGAAGTTGAGGCATTTGAAGCAACGAGGTGGTTTGCGGGAGTACATCAATGAATTCTCCGAGATTCTCCTAGAGCTGCCCAACTACCCACAAGAGGAGGCCTTCTATCTGTTCTTGGAAGGATTGCAGCCATGGGCTAGGCTAGAAGTCCAACGCAGAAATGTGAAGGAACTTTCTGCCGCAATTGCCGTAGCCGACTCGTTAGTGGAGTTCGACAAGACGGGGAGGCAAAGCTTTGGCCATGACAAAGGCAAGATTGGTCAAGAAGGTGTAGCCGATGGCAAGAGTGGGGGAGACGCCCATGATCGAAGCAAGACGAATGTCCCAAAACCGCAAGAGGCCAAGCCGATCAAGGGCAACAATGTGGAAAGGCCGCTCAAGTGCTACTTGTGTACCGGCCAACATTTGACAAGGGACTGCCCGATGAGGAAGAAGTTGAATGCGCTCATCGAGGAACGTGAGCGCCTACTTCGAGGCGACGACGACGAAGAGCAAGAGCGACCGTCCGAGATGCACATGGGGTCCCTACGTCATTTGGGAGCGATGAAAGTCGAGGGACGGAGCGATGATGAGACATCAAGCCCCTCGACACCAAGATCTCCCCGTGGAGCGGGAGAAAGTTCAAGCGTCGAGCCCGAACCAGCCATGGATGTCCGAGGGAGAAAGGGCATCCAGCCACCAATGAAGCCGATTGAGCTGCCATCAGAGGGCAAGATGGAGCTCAAGACAACGAAGATTTCCAAGGTGTTGCCGTCAGAGGGCAAGGCGGAACACCAACCTATCAAGCATTCACCCAAGGGAGGGGTGAAGAAGATGAAGTCCAAGGCCAAGAGGATGACCGAGGACGCGACCAACAAGGTGTTGCCGTCAGAGGGCAAGGTGGAGCACCAACCAGCGAAGACTTCACCCAAGGGAGCGGTGGAGCAAAGGAAGAAATCCAAGGCCAAACGGGTGGCCAAGGATGCGTGCAACAAGGGTGAGCAAGGTGCCTTCACCCAACCAAAGATTCCTAAGGCAGCGTGCACCAATGGGGAAAAGGTGCGGGGTCCGAAAGCCGATGGGAGAAGGTTGGCCAAGCGAGGGAAGACTTGCCAATCGAGGCTTGTGGAAGGACAACTGCCAACCAAAGACAAGCATGACCAGAAGCCAAGGAGGCGGAGGTCGAAGAAGAGTATGGCTATGGAGGGCCAAATCTCCAAAGTTGTAGGCCAAGGGGTTGGCCAAGGTGTGGACAAGTCGTTGAGGGAACGACATGTTGCGAGGGAGCAACAACTAATGAAGGAAGCTTCTCATACCGAAGGGGCAGCGACCAAAACGAAGGGCCAAGCTAGGAGGAGACGTCCAAGCAAGGCCGCGAAGCGACATGGTGGGCAAGGAGGCGTGACACACCCAAGGATGGCAACGAGGACGTTGCCAAATGGAGTGGGGGAGGATGTCACGGCCCGCCTAAATTCATCCGAGGGAAGGCCCGAGCCAAATGCCCAAAGGGCTAAGAGAAACGGTCCAGGGGCAAAACGGTCATTTTCCTGTTCATCGGGACGTTGCGGGACATGCCGGTGGACACCAAGGACATCGGGCCAATTGTATGTGCAGGCGTGCACAAGGCACCCGGGCAGCGGGCCCGTGCCTGCCGGGGGCGGATTTGGCCAAGAGATGGTCCCCCCTATAGTGTGTCTTATACCAACTTGGGACACACTGTCGGAGAACATTGCCAAGCCCCACACACCACAAGTTTTCCTAAGGTATGTCTAGACGATTCCAAATGTCTTCATATTTGGTATATGGTTCCTTGGGATCTATATGGAGCTATGTGCGGGGAAAATATTAATGGCAAGGAAAATTGCCATGGTGGAAAAGTACGGGCCCGAGCTGGAGGCGTCGGGCCCGTGTGCGTGCCAGCAGGCACACTTAGCATCTGTTCGTGCGGGGCAAGCAGGCAGCAGGCCCAGGGACTGCCAGGAGACGCGAGCGACGGCCAGGAGCTGCGAGGAAGCCTGCCGACAGAGCCTCTGTTTGCCGAGCTACGGGCCTAGAAAATTCCAGACGGGCCCGGAGCGTGCCAGAACGGGCCAGAAACTTCCAGAACGTGCCAGATTGGTCCGAGGCGTGCCGAAATGTGCCGGAACATGTCGGAATAGTACGGAAGGTACGGGAAATATTCCAGAATGTGCGGGAAAGGCCCAAGAAGCTTCTAGGGACAATGTAGAAATGTCCCAACCTTTCTTACTTGTATTTTATCTAGATTATTCTAGGATTTATTTGTGTAAATTATTCTAGAACCTTCATAGGTTGCCTATAAATAGGAGGGAAGGTGCTCATTTGTAACATAGATGAGTTGACATATAGCAATAGGGCTGGGCACAGTTCGGTCCAAGTCGGGGATTCATGAATTTCCAGTAGTGGATTAAAATTCGGAGATTAATAAAATGAAATCTCCAGGATTGAATTGAAAGAATAAATCTCCAGAATTGAATTGCCCCAAAATTTCAGTCCAGTCCAATTCGGGGATTCGGAGATTCGGTTCCGGTCCAATCCAATATAATTTTTCGGTGATTCGGATAAATATCTAATAGTTTAAGTCCTAAAAAATAAATTAAAAATTTAATTTACAAGATAATAAAATATAAAATTTTATTATCTTACATAACTTGAAATAAATGATATTTTTTAGGAAGTAAACAACATTCATTAAAAGTTACAGTAGACAACAAGGCTAAAAAAACCCACAAAATCAAAGTATTAAAAGTTATGGTAGACAACAAGGCTAAAAAAACCCACAAAATCAAAGTTACAAAATAACAAATCCATAAAAACAAACAACCTTTAATTCAAAAAAGACAACACTTTATTAGCAAAATCTCTCTAATCATCATCCTAATTTGTAATTGAATCTTCTTAACACAACATATTCCTTGTTTTCCAAAGCAAATGCAGTAAAAGCCAAACATCAATCTAAACATATAAAATTTAGGTTTAATAGGCACCCAACCCCCTAAACTTGTAACTTTTTTTTCACCTGGCCCCCTCAACTTAGGGGACAACCTCTCAACCCCCTCAACCCTCCAAAAACATCACATACAGCTCCTTACACCCCTATGTTCGGTCAAAATATTGACCCGTATAGAAAACGCACTTGACTGTTGTCTACCATAACTTTTAATACTTTGATTTTGTGGGGTTTTTTTAGCCTTGTTGTCTACTGTAACTTTTAATGAATGTTGTTGTCCAAATTAAGACAGTTCATACTGCGAAATGGACTAAAAAAGTAAATAACACAAAACATGCTCGATTGTTTATATGAATTTCCACTATAAATTATTGGAGATTTGTGAAGAAATAGTCTGAAGAGTGATTCTGTATTCACGAGCCAAACATTCTTCAAGTGACTGATATCTCCCTTCTCTTATATGCATAAATTCATGAAGATTTCCTCCATTTTTTGTAGCTTTACAGTCCCTTATATTGATGTTTATATTAGAAAGTGTAGGTAATGTTTGAAGTTTATTGCTTAGCTATAAGACCCCACAATACCCGATTGAACAAGAGGTGATGAGATGGGAAAGGTGGGAGTGGCTGTCTAGAAAATTTTCCATGGCTGAAAAACCATGTGAAGAAAATTTTCCTAATTGATTTTCCATGAGAGGAAACTTCTATGAATTAATTAAGAACTATATCTAATACCCTAACATATAAAACTTCAAATATAACACAGAACATATAAAACTTCAAATCTACACAATGTACGTAACACAGAGTTTAGAAATTGAAATATAAAAGTTCAGAGTTTAGAAAACTTACCAGAGTTTAGATCGGTAAAAGGTGGAGGTGGCGGTGTGCAAGGTGGAGGTGGCGACGTGCGAGGTGGTAGCAGCGATGGAGTGCAGTGGAGGAGATAGAACCCTAGAAAAAAATCGAAGCAGAGAGAATGGGGTAAAGAAGCATGAGATTCTATTTTATAAAATGTTTAAAAATTTTAATATTTAAAACTTTTAATATTTATTACTTAATTAAATGGTTAACAAGAAGTAGAATTGGTTCAGATGGTTAAGGCGATTAACAATGTTCCATTTGATTAGGTGTTTGATTCTCCATGTCTACATTTTAGGTAAATATTTTTTATTTCATTTTATAAACGGGAATTAATCGGGATAATTTTTATGACTATATAATAATGTATACCTTATTAATAAATTATAAATTTATATTATTGTAATTAGTTCACCAAACCTTACAAAATATATAATTATATATTATATAATATTTATCTTTATATAAAGTTAATCTATGAAATATAAATTTATTATTGCTAAATTTTCGGTTATTTCAGTTCGGTCCAATCCAATCCAATCCAATCCAGTTATCGGTTCAGTCCTGGATAAATTTCGGTCCAGTTCGGTCCAGTTCTTTGACGAAAATTCAACGGTCCAATCCAGTTCGGTTCTTCAAAAAAAGTCAACGGTCCGGTCAAATTCCGGAGTTTTTTCCTCGGATATTCGGTCCGGTCCAGTATCTCCGGGATCCGCACCCAGCCCTATATAGCAACATAAGCAAGTGTGAGTGCTACTTTGTGTTCTAGCCTTTGTAAAGCATTCTTTTCTTAATAAAGAGTGTTTTCCTCACTTAGCATTTGTGCAAGATCCTGTATTTCCGCTGCATAACGTTGCCTAGCGTGCAAGCTAGCAAAGGAGGTTAAGGCTGAACCAGTAATAGGGGTGAAATTACTAGTGCCGCACGGTCGACAGATAGTCAAGAGGCTGTGTCCGTGACAGCAGGCACTGCTCTTCGCGAGCAGGCACAGTGCCTGGGCGGTGCCTGGGCAGTGCCTGGGCGGTGCCTGGGCTGCTCGCCGAGTAGCGCCCGGGCTGCGTGCCGATGCTCAATTCGCCGAGCGGCTGCCGGGGGTCCCCGAGACACGATTTTTGCCTGAAATTAATCATGTTTTAACCTGCACACGCACATAAACTCCAAACAATATTAGTCCAATGGCTAAATTGACCCGCCAATCGCTTATTTGAGCAAACGTTTCATTTGGTGCGACTTTTGACGGATCAATTAGCTTCAAAAGATAACGGAATTATAATATGCATGCCATTTTGGCCGTATTTGCCTAAATTGATCATAAAACGAGCCTAAACAACGAAAAGTAAATAAAACGTTTTCAATTTCTAACTAACTCACACAAAAGCATTTAAATGCGAGAATTGCTCGCTTATTAACTAAATAACGCTAAAACCCGTCCTAAAACCGTACCCAAAGATAGGGGTTTTTGACCCCTATCAAACCTCCTCGCACTTAAAACTTTACTTGTCCCCAAGTAAACTAAAAACTAAACCCGCAATCACAAGCAAGCTAGACAACCTCCCGGTTTGACTAGGTGCTTGACACAATTTCGAGCATCTGTAATTACATGCATTCGGAAATACAAAGTAGAGACACGATGTCCAAAAGCCGCATTTCAATTATCATAGGTCATATTTTTAAGAAAAAGGACACATGTTCAAAGTTAAAATGGCTTTAGCAAATACGAAGTGACTGAGCTTTTTATTCATCCCTTATTTTTTTTCTTTTTGGGATGTTTTCTTGAGACGTTTTTTATTTTTAAGAACTGGGGAATGAAGTTCTTCCCTTTTGTTCGTCTCTTTTCTTTTCTTTTTCTGTTTTTCTCTTTCTTTTTTTTCTTTTTGGGATAGTGATGCTCATTCACTTCTTAGCCTTTTGGCTTGCTACTGTAATGCCATAAACAAAGATAAAGCGCTAGAAGAAAACAAATGCTCAATTCGAGCTTTGCAAAAAAATTTGGGTTAAGTAGCAAACCAAGTTGTGGTTTGCAAAAACAGGTTAGAACGAAAGAAAAAATCTATAAACTATAAAAATATAGGCTCAAAGGGGCTTCCTAGAGTGGATGAAAAAGAGAAAATAAGGTAAAGAAAAGGGTTAATTCTAACGAGGTTGATTCATCGTTTATCATCTCAAATCATTGCATGTAGGTTCAACACAGTATTAGGTGCAAAATCTGTAATCTTCCACAAGTCAAAGCATTCACACAAAAATGTCAAGAAAAAGAGCTTTTTGATGTTCGCTCTTAGGCTCAAATTCAACTCACAATTCTTTGGGTTTCAATTTTGTGTTTCCTAGTTCTCCCCAAACTCAAGTTTAACATCACATGCCTTTAATTCTTAAGTTATCTACCTAAGTAATGATTTTGACATTTCTTCAAAAGTAGGGTCTAAATGCAAACTTTAGCTCATGCTTTTACAGATACAAGGATTGTGTCCTACACCTAAACTAGTTGTCATGCAATCTTAGATTCGGTTCTCAGTCCTCAAAGACAAATAACGAAGTTTAGATTCGAAGGAGGTTCACGGTTTTAGGTCCTAAACATGCAAAACATAAATAAAACCCGAAAAATGCAAAACTAAACTAGACACAACGCAACAAAAATTTAAAAATTATACAATTTTTGTAAGTTTGTCTACCCCTCCTCCTCACACTAAAAATATGCAATAAGTTCCAACATTGCATCACAAACCATAGAGTACAAGTGCAAAAAGTTAGGGTGGAGAAGACAACTTACTGATTTTAGCGCAATCGGCAAAAGCTTGACGAATTGCGGTGGCAAAAAAAAAATTTATTATTATTATTTATTTATTTATTTCAGCAATCGGCAAAAATTTATTACTTATCGCGGCCGAGCAGCGGGCTGGGCGCTGCGAGCTGGGCCTCCTGGGGCCAAAAAAAAATTTTTTTTTTTGTTTTTTTATTTTATTTTAAACCTGAAAACTAAAAAATAAAAATAAAATAAAATAAAACTAAACAACTAAAAAAACAATATTTATTTATTTATTTTTTTTTATTTTTTTTTAAACGAACACTTTAAAAAAAACATAAAAGAAAACTAAAAAGACTAAACTAAAAGATCAATGTATAATCTAAATAAAACAAACCTGAAAAGTTTTATTAAAACTTGGGTTGCCTCCCAAGAAGCGCTACGTTATAGTCGGTGAGCTCGACATAGAATTCCCGCCTAGGTGTATGCTTCTACTCGCGTTAGGAATTCAAATTCCTGAATAAATAATCCGTACCTATAAAACGGATTAAGAGCCTCTAATAAGTTTAATGAAAGCAGGAGGCCGAATTTAAACATATTATGAAAAAGTTTGGTTTGCTCCCTTTTGGATTCTCTTGGTAGGTCGAAGAGAATGAAAACTTCTGAGAATGAAACAAACCTAAACTTTTCTAATTTTTGAGGAAAAAGTAATTGAGATACACAAGTTTTGATTTGATCGTTTATCTCTACCACATGATTTAGAATTTTAGATTTTGAACCGGGGTTGCTTACCGCTTTCGGTTCTTCACTTACCTCGAGTGATGCATGTGATAGTGGACTTGGTTCTACCTTTTTGTCATTCCTCAAAGAGATGGTTTGAGCTGATTCCCTTTGTGGGATCTCTATGTTTTCCTTTATGCCTGGGAGAGCATCTCGGGATTGCTTTTGCATCTCTTCGTTTATTTGAGCCAATTGGTTGCTCAAGTCCTTGCAAACCTCCTCGTTGATTGTAAGTCGGGCTGATATTCCTTTCAAAAGGGACAGCACCTCATCTTGTGAGCTAGAGGGTTGTGGAGGAACTTGGCTTGCTTGTTCGTAAGGGAACATTCCCAATTCGTTTTCCCTGTGCTTATTAACAAACCTATTTGGAGGCCTCAACATGTTAGGGTTCCCGTAGGACAGATTTGAGTGTTGAGGTCTCCTCCAATCACTACCATAAAAGCTGTAAGAATTGGGGTTAGAATTATACCTTTGGTGATTACCCACAAAACTTACACTTTCATTGGTGTTGAGGCTCAGTTTCGCCATCAAGATATCCATTTTCTCATTTAAGTCGACCATGGAGGGATTGGGAGCCTCATTCTCCAGGGCATGAATATATTGTCTTGATGGGATAGTAAACTTTTGAGCTTGCCACTCGACTTTTTCTTGCCAATTCATTGATCAGAGAATGCTGAGAAAAAGTGAAGTTCTAGCACAAAGGTTGATAAATAACAGTATACAGATATGAACAAGTATAGAAAAGTATAAAGAAATTATATATCAACAAGTATAGACGATATAAACAAAGATATTTACAATGAATGCCTAAACTAACAAATCGACCTTTGGTTCGATATTGCAGAAGAAATAAATCCCCGGCAACGACGCCAAAAACTTGATGCGCCCCCAACTAACTCGAGATGAGGACTCACTAAGGGTTAAGTGTACCCCGTCGTTATCAAGTAATAAATTTCTGGTTTAAGTCCAGGTTATCGTCCACAGGATTTATTTCTGCAAGTACCGAGCTACTCGATCTCGGATGTTATCTAGGCTTAGGGGGTTTTGAGTTTGTTTGATTAAATTAATCTACTCCTAGGTTGAATTACGCTATTCCTAGCTAAGTTATCTGATTCTAACTAAGTTATTCTATGCCTAATTAAGTTACTCTACCCCTAATTAAGTTAAACTACTCCTAAGTGATCTTTTACCAATGCAATTAACCGAAGGAACATGAAGGGATACGATGATAATGAAAATAGATTGTTTAAGCAATTGGATTAAAACCTAAGTCACTTGTGTCCGAGGCGATTAACCCGACCTATCCTCCTAAAGTCCCTAGTTCGTGATTCCCTTGTAAGGCCGAAACTAGCTCTAAGGCTCAGTAATTTGGGCTTAATCTTCTATAGGGTCGTCAATCCTATAGGCACTGACTAGGTCAGATTCAGCTCGCAATATGTGCCAACTTAATTTTGGGATTATCGAATGAGTTAAACCAATCAGACAAAGCGTAGGACAAAGATTAAAGCATTAAAACAATTGAATGAACAAGAACTATAATATATATCAAAGATGGAAAATATTGTCACGAAGTTACAATGAGCCTAGAATTCATAACATGTATCAGAGGTTAGACAGAATGTAAAAGAAGAAAAATCCCTTTCAGGGAACCTGTCTACCAATGCAGGCGTCTTTCTAGGACTTAAGGATGAAGCTTGAGCAATCCTCGGTGAATGGAGCTTCGGAGGTGTCTTCAATGGAGGTTTGAAGGATATGGAGGAGGTGGAGAGGATTTCTCAAGGTGAAAAGCTAAGTAAATTACAAAGATAAAAGATATCTAATTTACATTGGAAAAACTCTATTTATAGACGCGGTGCGGGCCCTTTTCTTGACCTAATTCGTGTCCTTATTGATGTAGGAAGTCGTGGGGTCCATCGTGGCTTCGTGGGGGCGGAATTGGTCTTTTTGACCAATTCCCGCAGGTCTGCTCGTCGCGAGCAGGCACAGCCAGCTCGGCAAGCAGGCACAGTGCCTGGGCAGTGCCTAGGCAGTGCCTGGGCGGTGCCTGGGTGGTGCCTGGGCAGTGCCTGGGCTGCTCGCCGAGTAGCACCCGGGCTGCGTGCCGATGCTCAATTCGCCGAGCGGTTGCCGGGGGTCCCCGAGACACGATTTTTGCCTGAAATTGATCATGTTTTAACCTGCACACTCACATAAACTCCAAACAACATTAGTCCAAGGGCTAAATTGACCCGCCAATCGCTTATTTGAGCAAACGTTTCGTTTGGTGCGACTTTTGATGGATCAATTAGCTTCAAAAGATAACGGAATTATAATATGCATGCCATTTTGGCCGTATTTGCCTAAATTGATCATAAAACAGGCCTAAACAACGAAAAGTAAATAAAACGTTTCCAATTTCTAACTAACTCATACAAAAGCATTTAAATGCGAGAATTGCTCGCTTATTAACTAAATAACGCTAAAACCCGTCCTAAAACCGTACGCAAAGATAGGGGTTTTTTACCCCTATCACGTCACAATCATCCAGAACCAACTAAAGGTTCCAAATAAAAATAACTTTCCTCTGAGAACTCAGTACCAAGGTACTCAGCAGAGATGGAATCCCCAGCGAAAAGTCCAGTGTGACTTTTGTGGGAAGTTAGGACACACCACTAAGGTGTGCTGGCACGCTCAGCACTGGGGTGCTGACAAGTCAGTAAAAAATCCTAAACAGAAGGTCAGTTGTGACTTCTGTGGAAAGAATGGCCATACTGCCCATGTATGTCGCCATAAAATAAAATATGATGCTATACCTGTTGCACCTAACAAGTCAGGACCCAAAAAGAATTGGGTACCTAAAAGTAACTAGTTACAATGCAGGTAAGCCTGAGATGTGCCGAGAAGCAAAGATGTGGTATATTGACAGCGCATGCTCAAGGCATATGACGGGTGATGAAACTCAGTTCATCACGTTTGAGCGTAAACGAGGAGGGAGCGTAAGTTTTGGAGACAACAAGAAGGGTAAGATAGTTGGATCAGGAACCATCGGAGGTAATCCCACTATTGAATCTGTCTCCCTAGTCAGCGGACTCAAATATAACTTACTCAGCGTAGCTCAGCTATGTGACAATGGGAGAAAAGTTATATTTGATGCTACTGGATGTAAAATATACGAGGGTAAAACAAATGAGTTAATTTTAACTGCCCCTCGGATAGATAATGTCTTTATGCTAGATTTAGAGAAAAAGTTTTCAAAAACTGTGAGCTTAGTATCAAAGGAAGAAAATTCCTGGCTATGGCACATGAGACTCGGTCATGTAAGCATGGACCTCCTGGCCAAACTAGCAAGAAAGCAATTGGTTGAGGGACTGCCTGAACTCAAATTTCAAAAAGATCAATTATGCCACGCTTGCCAAGCTGGAAAACAAACCAAACAATCTTTTCATAGCAAAAATATTGTCTCAACTAAGCGTCCGTTAGAGTTACTACACTTGGATCCCTTTGGTCCAGTCCAGCCGCTGAGTCTGGGTGGAAGAAGATTTTCCTTGGTCATTGTAGATGACTTCTCTCGGTACACATGGGTTATCTTGTTGACCAGCAAGGATGAGACCTTTGAGACATTTTCAAATTTGGTTAGAAAAATTGAAAATGAAAAAGACCTAAAATTAGCTCACATCCGTAGCGATAACGGTGGAGAATTCAAGAACCAAAAGTTTGTTGAATTCTGTGAAGCCAGCGGCATTGACCATAATTTTTCTGCTCCTAGAACACCTCAGCAAAATGGGGTTGTAGAAAGGAAGAACAGAACTCTGGTTGAAATAGCCAGGACAATGCTGGATGAGCATAGGCTTCCAAAGTATTTTTGGGGAGAAGCTGTTAACACAGCGTGTTATATTCTTAATAGGGCTCTAGTTAGACCTATACTCAAGAAAACCCCCTATGAACTTTGGAAAGGACGAAAGCCCAATATTGGATACTTTCGTGCCTTTGGCTGTAGATGTTTTATTTTAAATACCAAAGATAGCTTAGCAAAGTTTGATTCAAAAGCTGATGAGGCTATCTTTTTGGGCTACTCAACAAACAGCAAAGCATACAGAGTTTTTAATAAGCGAACTCAAGTTTTAGAAGAGTCAATACATGTAGAGTTCGATGAAACTGACCCTGCAGGTAGATACCAGCCGCTGACCGAAGATGATCCACACTCAGTAACCATTGCTGACCCAGAACCAGCTACTGAGTCATTCACGAAAAGGCTGACCAAGAGTAAGAGTGAACCTAAGATTACTTTTACTGATCCATCTACTTCTGCAGAGATTGTTGAAACACAGACAGCACAAGACACAAATCTACCCAAAGAAATAAGGATCCCAAGAGGGCACTCAGAAAGTGCAATCCTTGATTCTGCTGGGAATACCCTGATGACGAGGAATCAACTCAGGAAGTACCTCAGCAATGTTGCCTTCGTCTCAGTACAAGAACCGAAGAGTTTTGCTGAAGCTGAGTACGATGAATTCTGGATGATCGCAATGCAAGAGGAGCTCGATCAATTTAGAAGAAATGACGTATGGGAGTTAGTGCCTCATCCAAAGAGTCAAAAGACCATCAGAACAAGATGGGTCTTCAGGAACAAGATGGATGAACAAGGAAAGGTAGTCAGGAACAAGGCAAGGCTTGTAGCTCAGGGCTACAGTCAGCAAGAAGGTATTGACTATGGTGAGACCTTTGCCCCAGTGGCAAGGCTAGAGGCAATTAGAATTCTATGTGCATATGCATCTTACATGAATTTTAAATTATTCCAAATGGATGTCAAAAGTGCATTTCTTAATGGAGTTATAAACGAGGAGGTTTATGTTAATCAACCTCTAGGTTTTGAGGACCCAAAATTCTCTAACCATGTTTATAAACTCAAAAAGGCTCTGTACGGCCTCAAGCAAGCACCGCGTGCTTGGTATAAGAGGCTGGCCAGTTTCCTGCTGACTAGAAATTACGTCAGGGGCAAAGCTGATACAACCTTATTCATTAAGAAAAAGGGTAAAGATACCCTGCTGGCCCAAATTTATGTTGGTGATATAATATTTGGTGCAACTAACGAATCAATGTGCAAGGAGTTTAGCCAACAAATGCAGACTGAGTTTGAAATGTCCATGATGGGAGAACTCAACTTCTTCCTCGGTCTTCAAATTAAACAAGGAAAGAATGGCATCTTCATCAGTCAAGCCAAATATGCCAAGGAGATATTAAAGAAATATGACTTGGAGAATTGCAAGCCAATATCCACTCCTATGGGCACTGACACTGTCCTATGCACTGATGAGAATGGTAAGTCGGTAGACAACAAATTATATTGAGGTGTGATAGGCTCTCTACTTTACTTAACAGCCAGTAGACCGGACATTCAGTTTTCAGTATGCTACTGTGCTAGATATCAATCTAACCCTAAGGAATCTCATTACATTGCTGTAAAAAGAATCCTTAGATATTTGCAAAGCTCAGTGAACGCAGGTTTGTGGTATCCAAATACTCATGATTTTACACTCATCGGATACACTGACGCTGACTATGGACGGGATAAGCTGGAACGAAAAAGCACCTCTGGAGGATGCCACTTCTTAGGAAGCTGTCTTGTATCCTAGTTCAGCAAAAAGCAGGCATCAGTAGCCTTGTCTACCACTGAAGCTGAGTACATTGCTGCTGGTCATTGTGTTGCTCAAGTCCTATGGATTAAGCAACAGCTTGAAGACTATGGTGTTCAAACGAAGATAATTGAAGTCAAATGTGACAACAAAAGTGCAATTGATCTTTCCAAGAACCCAATTCAACATAGCAGAATGAAGCATGTCAGCATCAGACATCACTTCATTAGAGACCATGTACTCAAGGTTGAAATCAAGCTGACCTTTGTCCCAACAGACGAACAGCTTGCGGATATCTTCACGAAGCCACTGGCTCGTGAGCAGTTCAGCATACTGAGAGAAGTTATTGGTATGTTCAATCCTCTTCAGTAAATTCCTGAACTAAATGAATATGCATGCTGAGTGAATTATTATGCTGAATGATTGTCTTTGCTGTGTACTCATTGAAATTTATTAAACAGCAAATACTGAGTAACCCTTGCATACTGAGTAAGTTGGCTTTTTGAACTTAGAAATCAAATCATCCGTAAATATACTACTGACCACTCAGAATATCAAACGTTTGACATTCTAAATACTGAGTGTTAGATCCGTTAGCATAAATGCAAAGCACGCGTATAGCCCTAGGATGACGTATTCGCCGTATGTGTCATAAATACCAGGATCTTTGTCGGTACACAATCCCAAGGCAGAACTGACACATGGATTCGATTAAGATCCACACCGTTCATTCCGTCTATAAATTATGGGAATTTCCCCATCATTTATTCTTTACGCTTAATTAAATCCTAAGGCATAGAAACTGTCTCAAACTCCTTCTCTCTCAAATCCTTCTAAACTTTCTCCATCTTCGAAGAATGACTAAGATATCATACAATACCTCCGGTGCCGGCCACCAAAAGACCAGCTCCGATGAACCTACTCGCAATCCTCCTACGCTGAGTAAGGGAAAAACTGGCCAGAACTCTGGTCAAGGAAAAACTGCAAAGGTCCGAACCTACTCCAAAGTGTTTGAGAACGTACGAGAATGGAAGGTTGAGCCCTCCAGATGGGTTTCGGAACACTTCGTACAGAATGAACAGCCATTTTGCGAATGGATTTCCCAGAATGGATAGACTGGGCTGTTCTCGGTTCGGGATGAAACTTATCCTGACCTAGTGAGGGAATTCTACCTCAACCTCAAGGTCGCAAACGACACCACCGACTACCTTTGCACTGAGGTAAAGGGGAAGACAATCTTCATCAACCCTCTCTACATAGGAAATCTTCTCCAGCTGAAAACTGAGGGAGCAAGGCTGAAAAGATCAGGAGATCAGGACAAAACTGACTATATACACTCCTTCTGCAAACCTGATGGCTACTCAGGAGAAGTCTCAGCCTCATCAATGGGTCAGCACCAGAAGATGGCTCACTACCTGCTGACCTATTTTATTTACCCAAAGATCAACTGCACTACATCAGCGACCAACTTCGAGCAATGCTTCATATGGCATATGCTGACGTACACTCCTATCAACATGTCGGTCTTTCTTGTTGCTGGGTTCCTATGCAGCACGGGTACGCTGAGGCTTGGGTCAATCATAACTAGGATCCTCATTGACCACAAGATTGACCTCCAAGGTGAAGAATCTTACCGAGGATCTGAGATAACAGCTGCCTCGCTGAGGGCACTGAAGTTTGGACAGCCTTTGAAGAAAGGTAAAGCTGCTGCTGCTGGCCAGACTGAGGGAATTGCTGAGCCTAAGAAAGGGCGCAGGACTAAGGCCCCAGCTTCTCGCAAGAGGAAAACTGCTGAGACTCCTACTACAAATGTTGAGTCTCCAGCAAAGAAGCAGAAGTCAGCTTGCAAGACAGCTGAGAAAAGAACCAGGCAAGGTGAGCCTAGAACTGAGGAAGCTGCTGAGCAACCTCAGAAGAAGCAGAAATCTTCTACTTTGACTCCTCTGGATGCCATACCGACCGACTTCGTTGTACCGGGTGACTCTCACTTCACCCAGTGTCAAGGTACAGTTGCTGAGTCTGAGGAACCTGAGGTCCAACTAGATGATCATTTCATCTCTCAAGTTGAGGAAGAACTTGATGGAAAAAGTACTGAGGAGGAAGAAGAAGCCAGCGATCAGGATGACGCTGAGGATTCTGAGGAAACTGCCAGCGAGAATGAAGCTGAGGATGCCGATACCGGGGTAACTGCTGGTAATGAGCATGACACTGAGCTAGCTGCTGGAGTTGAGCAAGTCCTTGACCAAAACATTGTTGATCAAGTTGAACAGTAGGCTGACCAGACTCATACTGAGCAACAGGAATCCTCTCCTACTCACTCAGAAGAACCTGCTCATGATGCCACTCCACCGCGTAGAAGGCGAAAGTTGGTTAAGGCCAGTGAGAAGATAGTCAGTGAACCTCCTGTGCAACCACCGACTATTCATGACCTTGTCCTCTCCAAGACAACTAAGGACCCTTCTACTGTCAAGCTCACATTTTTCAAACGGCAATCCACTTCCACTACTTCGACGCCATTGGAAAAACAAGCCTCTGTTTCTTCTCAGCGGGAACATGCCGACCCTAATACTTCTGCCATATCAACCAGTCAGGTTGAACCGTCTACTGTTCATGCTGTTTCCTCAAGTATGGTGCTGACTCCCCATCCTTCTGCCGTCAACACAAACAGTATTCGGGTTATAACTTCCACAACTCAACTCTCTGCCGATCAATCAACATTTCCTTCAACTCAAGTGCAGATTGAGCATACTCTTCCAATCACTGACCAGGGTACTCCTTTCACTCCACTTCCTTCTGGTCATACTGATGTCCATCTGAATGCCACTGAGTTCGGCAAGAAGATCATCGACTCAGTCCAAGCTTTGATCAGAGATCTTCAACATTCCACTCCTCCTGCTGCTGGTTCTTCAATTCTGGAGACTACCCAGCTTTCCCAGGTCACTCAGCTTCTCAATGAAATTAAGGGACTTAAGGATCTGCTGAATGTCGTCTTATCCTTCCAAGCCCAGCAAGCTAAGCAGGATTCTATTGCCAAGTTGGCAGAGATACAGCTGACAACAGTTCAACACCTGAACTCTCTCCATCACCAAGTCCAAAAGTTGTCCGCTTTGAACACTGACTATGCTACTTCCTCTAAAATCAAAATGCTCTTTGCTCAGCTTCACACTGAGCAACTTAAGACCAACGAGCAAAATGGTGTCATACAGTTAGTGCTCAGTAGAGCAAATCGGTGAGGCTATAAGGCTGCTTAATCTGAATAAGCAAGAAATGGATACTGGCGCGTTGAAATAAAATGAGTTGCTGTCTCTCGCACAACAATCTTTCAACCACATCCGTCATAACAATATCCAACGTCATCATTATGACTCAGCTCTCTTAAAGACATTCCACCAAATCTTTGCTGGCCTTTCTGAAGCTCTTATCTGGCAAGCCAAAGCTCAAGCTTACAGTGTCAATATGCTCAGTGCTGCTGATCTCCGAATACCCGAAGAGGTCTCAGCTGATGGAGTTGCCATTTTTGATGGCGTAAATGAAAGCGCTGAGAAGCTAAAGGAGCTTTCTCAGGAACTGACTCGCGCTGTCTTAACCGATGCATTCAAGCTCCCCAAAGTTGACAAAATGGGGGAGAAAGCGCAAGCAGCTAGAGCTCAGCATGAGCGACGTCAGTATGAGCGAAGTCAGTCATCACAACACAAGAAAAAGAAATAGATAGGCTAGCTCAGTATAGGCCAAGACAGTTGTAATCTTTTGTTGCCTTATCTATATATGTGTTGCTGTGTAATGAATGACTTCTATCAATATATCATATCCTTTTCTTCATCAATATTCAAATCTTGAGTTATGATATATGTTGCTAAATACTGAGTTATTATGTATCTTAAATTAAATCAGCTATGCTTAACAACTTGTAAAATTACTTGACTAAATCAAATGCTGATAACATTTTTGACATTAACCTATGTGTTTATAACACATTCTGATAAGAACTCATTGAACAACAAATTACTCAGCGCACTCTATATGTCTAAACCTTCCGCTTTATACTGAGTAAATAGAATATGTTGAAATAGCTGACCTATATCTGAAAACTGACCTTAGACTTACTCATTTAAACCTTTAAATGTTTTAAGTAAAACTAAGTCAGTAGCTCAACCCTTACGGGGGAGTTTGCTAAATTATACTAGGTCAACTATCATGGGGGAGCTCATACTGAGTTCCTTGCTGAATAGTTTTGCCAACATCAAAATGGGGGAGTTTGTTGAAAAACCTTTCCATATAATTTTGATTTGACAAAATTGTTTAAGTATAATTTAAAATACATATTCTAAACACACTAAGTTTAAATGCTTTGATTTATTCTACTAATGTGTTTGTTCAATGTTGAGTTAAAACTGTTATAAGACATAAGGATTGGAAGGCCCAAGCCCAATACGGAAGCCAAGGCCCAAGTCAAACAACTCAGTACACTCGGCCCGCGTTTGTCAAAACGTTGCCGTTCTAAACAGAACGCAACTCAGCATGAGAAGGATCTAGAAGACCTTCGGGAACAACTTCAAGATGAAGCTGCTGAGTGGTCTCGACAAACGTACAAGATAGTAGCTGGCGAAGGAAAACTTCCAGACAAAGTGTTTCCTCTTTTGGCAAAGTTCAGACGACACAGTATGCTGTCCAGTTGACCTTACCATAAAAGGAGAGACCATCTGCTGAGCTGACCGAGGACAGAAGATACACAATTCTGATTGGCCGAGAGCTCTGAGCAAGTCAGGATGACAACGACATATAGTCGTTTCCCTCTAACAGTTATTTCGAAATTCGAAATGACCGATGCCCAGACGTCTCTATAAATAGAGCCATCACAAGCTTCACTCAACACAGAACTTGATCAAGCAGTTACGCTGACCAAATTTCTACACAAGTTCTGCAACCAAGAAGCAAAGCAAATCTTACACTACAATTTCTTATATCTGTGTAAAAGTCTAGAGTGATTGTTAAATCGTCTAAAGTGTCTTAGCAAATCTTTGTATTAGGACAAAACACTTATCATTTCTAGAGATAGAAATGAGAGGCTGAGTACTCGGTTTTAAGTACTCAACAAGAGAATAGGATTGAGTAGAGGTATAGAGGAAGGTACTCTTGTTATACTCAGTTGCTTATTGTAAAGGGTTTGAGGCTCTACCTTTAAAGAGCTCAGTAGAGGATTCGAAATCTCGGAACGTGTTCCGGGGACAGGACGTAGGCTTAGAAGAAGCCGAACCTGGATAAATCTGCTGAGTAACGTATTACTTACCCTTAACTCCTTATATATATTGCTTGCTTAAAACAATAAAAAACTGACCAAGTAAAGAGGTCAAGCTGAGTTGTGCGCGCTAAACATCTGAGCTCAGGAATAGACTCTAAGTGCTATCTCCTGACTCAAGCTAAGAAACTGACCTAGTCACTAGTTGACTAAGCCAGTATCTTGCTGTTTACTCAGCGCTGCTGTTGAAACTGTTTTCTTTAGAAAAAGAAGTCTGCCCTAATTGCAAAAAGTTTAAATAGTTCCTAACCCCCCCTTGGAACTATACTTGCAACCTTATAAGGGACCAACAATGTTGGATGTTCATCTGGTAGCTCGGTTGGTAGGTGTAGCATCACCGGGAATAAGTTTCAACATTTTACTGAAGATGTTGATGATCATGAAAGTGATGCAGGATCTGTTTGTCAACGGGGAGTAAAGCAAGACATCATTCAGTTTCCTATAAAAGATGTATTAGCTGCAAAAATTCACATGTTAGAGTTGTATGCCTACAGATGTGTACTCGACGTATTGTATGCATCCCGACCTTTAAGCCGGGATAATGAAGCAATGGTGATGAACATCTGTCTTTCCCTCCACATATCAAATGATGAACATTTGAGGGAAGTCGGAAATTTAGTTTCTGCTGATAAATGTATTGCTTTTATGATGGATTCTAGTTAGATTTACTATGGAGTTTAGGAGACTAACCGGAAAGTAGAGTATTAGTCTTCTCTTTGAGAACAGAAGAACCAAAGGCATGCAAATTAGAGATTTTACCAGATCCGCCAAGACGAAGTTTCTTTGATGAAGAAGATCGGCGATGTGTAGTGGATTGAAGTTTTGAGATCAGAGACTGGTGTGATTGAAAGATAACTCCGTCAACCCTAACTCCGACGACGATATAAATGACTTCACAATTTCAGACGGCAGTGGAGAGGAGTTCGATGAGAGATCATCGACTTTGAAATCTATAAAACTAGCATTAAGAGGATCCACCATTAATGATTTTCAGAGAAACAAAAGTAGAAGAAAATTATTGAACAAGAGTACCGATGGTGTGAATCAAAAGATTCAGAGAAGAAAAAAAGAAAACGAACAAGAGAACCGATAGTGTGAATCAAAAGATTCAGAGAAGAAAAAAAAAAGAAAACGAACCAATTGGAAGGAGAAAGACAGTGATGTCTTGGTAATGGATAGAAAATGCACATGTAACTAGGATTTTGGGAACGATAAATTGGCGTGCTCTAGACTTAGAAAACACGCATAACAACCTTGAAACATGTGAGAAATTGAAGTTTTAAGAAAATCACGATTTTTGATGATCCGACAAATACTGAATAGGTTCGTTAAGAAAATAAAATCTTCTTAATAGACATGAGAGTAAAAGTGTTGTGCTCTAATACCATGTGAATCAAGACACATATATAAAATATAATAAATTCTCTTATTTAATTAGGGTTAATATACATATTTGCCCCTGTATTTGTCCGCTTTAGCACATATGCCCCTATATCAAATAAACACACAAATATATCCTTATATTTTTCAAATAACACCAAAAATGCCCTAAACTAACAGACTGCTGATATGGCACTAACGGTGTAACACGTCAGCGTCCACATCACCTGCCACATCAACTAAAGAAAATATCACATTATATCTTTAACGACAAAATTTTTTGTGGCAAAAACGTTTTTGTGACAAATGTTTACGCGACGAAATCACTCTAAATATGTTGCCAAATGAAACAATACCTACCAATTAGCGATGAAATTCGTCCTCTATAATAATTCAAAATTTGCGGCTTTAGTTGTAGGGACGATTTTAAATACCCCTCTTAGTAATTTATTTATTTTTATATTATATTTTATAGATAACTTTTATACCAAATAATAATAATAGATCAATTACTTAAAATTTAAATCAACAAAACTTTCGAATCATTTGAAAAAGAGAATATAATATCAAAATTTTCAAATTTTAATAAATTTCTAAATTTAATAAATTTTATAAATGGATTCAAAAGAATATATTACAAGTGTTATTTCTAAAATTACAAAAGTGATAAAATTGATTCCTAAATATACATTTGTCCCCATTTGACAGCTAACATTTGTCTCCATTTGACAGCTAACGGATATACATCTTGTCATGCATTATTTGGAATCACCGTTGAGGTTGCTGCATTGAAGAAGAGCTTTCAGCCATGAAGTTGTTCTTTCTGCTAATTATATACTATTAACTATTCAAATAACGTGCTTTGCAACCGGCGCCCTCTTATCCTTTAGAATGATTGATCCTGATAGTGTTATACGTAACCACATTAGACTCTGAAATCTATAGCAAAGAAGGGATAACGTATTAGAATGCATAATCATACAAGAATTCAAAACTTTTAATAGTCATCATGTATGACACCAAAAAAAATGGATTCAATGGTGCAAATAAAAGTCATTGATTCAGATCAACAACATATTTCGATAGGAAACCACATTTTCTAAAATTACAAACAGGTTGCAGCTAAAAAACTGCACATATATGAAATTGAAGCATAAAAACAAAGAGCAAAAACATAGAGAAGCAACTGGTTCAGCAATAATCGCAAACACTAGGCTAAGGTGTACAATTGGTTTCATAACAAGCCAGGTTCCTATGAGCATTACAAAAGCATGAGCAAAGGGATACCAGAAGATTAGCTCTTAAATTTTCCTTGAGAATAGAAGAGTAACCTGAAATAGTAAGACAGAGAATGTAGCACGACCATGACATGATGTGCTCTCACCCTGCTCTTGCAAGACCTGCAAAATAAAGCCTTAAATATTAAGTATATACTATGTTGTCAATCAAAAGTATGCTAAGTGGTAGGTGTTTACATTCTTCAACCTTTAGACAGGTAAAGGAACAAAGAGAGCAAGTACATGATCAAGATAATACAAGTAGATCACATCAAGAACATTATTCTAATTATTTGTATAGATTTTTAAAAATGCAATTATAAGCACAAATATTATGGACCTGAAGAAAAATGCCATATCAAGTTAACTTCTAGATATAAAAGTATGGAGTACACATATCATAACATTTAAGTTAGGAAGTTTGCATTTCCTTTAGTTAGAACTTAGAATTTTCCTTGAGAATAGAAGAGTAACCTGAAATAGTAAGACAGAGAATGTAGCACGACCATGACATGATGTGCTCTCACCCTGCTCTTGCAAGACCTGCAAAATAAAGCCTTAAATATTAAGTATATACTATGTTGTCAATCAAAAGTATGCTAAGTGGTAGGTGTTTACATTCTTCAACCTTTAGACAGGTAAAGGAACAAAGAGAGCAAGTACATGATCAAGATAATACAAGTAGATCACATCAAGAACATTATTCTAATTATTTGTATAGATTTTTAAAAATGCAATTATAAGCACAAATATTATGGACCTGAAGAAAAATGCCATATCAAGTTAACTTCTAGATATAAAAGTATGGAGTACACATATCATAACATTTAAGTTAGGAAGTTTGCATTTCCTTTAGTTAGAACTTAGAATTTTCCTTGAGAATAGAAGAGTAACCTGAAATAGTAAGACAGAGAATGTAGCACGACCATGACATGATGTGCTCTCACCCTGCTCTTGCAAGACCTGCAAAATAAAGCCTTAAATATTAAGTATATACTATGTTGTCAATCAAAAGTATGCTAAGTGGTAGGTGTTTACATTCTTCAACCTTTAGACAGGTAAAGGAACAAAGAGAGCAAGTACATGATCAAGATAATACAAGTAGATCACATCAAGAACATTATTCTAATTATTTGTATAGATTTTTAAAAATGCAATTATAAGCGCAAATATTATGGACCTGAAGAAAAATGCCATATCAAGTTAACTTCCAGATATAAAAGTATGGAGTACACATATCATAACATTTAAGTTAGGAAGTTTGCATTTCCTTTAGTTAGAACTTAGAAAGAATTAGTTTGAAGAATTAATTTGTATAAATGCTAAAATGATAAAATGATAGCTTCAGTATTGAATTATCAGGGTCTAAGAGCATCTCCAAGGCAAATTTTTCATTTTTGTCTTCCCTATCCCCAATTCTCTATATTTCTATCCCCAATCCCTAAGTCTCCCTAATTCATCATTTTCAACCCTCCATATGGGGAGGGTTTGAGATGCTCTAAATTCAAAGAACAAAATTTCAGTAAACATATTCCACCCCAGGCTGATATTAAATAACGAAGAAAACAACTCCAAATTCAGCAATTGCTTTTGTCCAATGTACATGGCAAATAATAGAGAGACCATAAGGACCAATCAAGATGCCAGCAGCCAGGTATCCAATCCCTATACCCCAATCCCTAAACAACAAAATAGAAACTCAAAATCCCCAAAATGCAATAAAATGAAAACCCAAATACAAAAACAGATCGAGAAAAACAAATTCAGTAAACACCATCACCAGGTCCTTTCGTCACAGGAAGAGACTCATCTGTAAGTGAAGGCTTCCAACAAAAATAGAACAAATTCAGTAAAACAGCCATGAGTAGACCAAATCTACCAGAATTCAATATAGTAAACACCATGTAATAGCACCCTACCGGATCAATTTTAAGCGGGTCTCCTTCAAGTAAACGAGCATCAGCTGGAACAATATCTCCAAGTTTGATACTCACAATATCACAGGGTGCTAAATCAGCAGCAGCATGCTCGCCCCACCTTCCGTACCGAAGAACCTTAGAAAGAAAATCAGAGATGAGGCAAATTTCAGGCTCCACATATTTCCAATTTTTGGTGTTTGGTTCTCATTCAAAATCAGACTACTTTAAAATAAAACTGTTACAGAATTCATTACACAGAAAAAGAAACAAATGTTGAAACACCTTTCCACATGATTTTGATTTGATAAAATTATTTAAGTTAATCACATGATTAAGATAATTAAATTTAAGTGCTTTGATTTAATTGTACTAATGTGTTTGTTCAATGTTAAGTATATTTATAAATGAGAACAGAAATAAAAAAGTAAGACAAAATGAAGTCAGCATGAGCCACAGAAGCTGAGTAGAACACAACTCAGCATAATAGAAGAAAAGTCTTCTTCAGAACAAACGCTTGAAGACGAAGCTGATCGAAGAAGCTGAGTAGAACATAACTCAGCCTTGTCAAAGATAAAGTTTGAAGGCAACGTCTATTAAATCAAGCTGAGTGTTCATCAGGACAGCGCCAAATGATCCGTTAACTAATAAAGACAACATCTGACAAAGATCTGCGCCAATTCAGAAGCCTTGGAATTACCCAAGAGACCTTTTCGAGATGTATGGGTCAACTGGCATTTGGCTAAAAGATGAAACTGGTGCTAGAAGACGAACCTGGCGGAAGAAGACAAGCATGACGCCTGCTAATTTTAGACGACAGGATTGGCCTGCAAATTTGTATGGTGACCAATGAATGATGCAAGAAGACCGTTTGAGTTCAACGGATATGTCCGAATTCAAATGATTGAAGCATCAGATTTCACTATAAAAGGACAAGTTCATCTCTTGGATCCTTTGTCGAAGTACAAAAAGAAAAACAATACATACAAGCACATATAAACAGAAAAGCAATTTCTTACACCCAAATCCGATCTCTGTGTAAAAGTCTAGATTGAATTTGTATTCATCTAAAGTGTTCTTCATCTAGAAAGAACAAATTTGTATCAATTGTAAAGATTGAAAGAGTGGTGCTGAGTACTCGGTTTTAGTACTCAGTGGTAGAGAAAATCTGAGTGTTCGGTTATAGCGCTGAGTAGGATTGAGTAGACGAATAGAGGATGGTACTCTTGCATACTCAATTGCCTTGTAAACGGTTTGTGCTCTACCTTTAAAGAGCTCGGTAGTGGATTGAAAAAGCCCGGAAGGATTCTGGGGACTGGACGTAGGCGGTGAGGCCGAACCAGGATAAGACTGCTGAGTAATCTCTAACCCTTTATCTCAATATATATATATGTATGTGTTGCTTGCTTAAATTACTCAGGATATAAATTGTATAAGCTGACACTGAGTAATCAGAGTGCTGAGTTGGAAGCTGACCTTAAGTGTTAATTCCCAACTCACAAGTAAAACGGTTCTAGTCAGCCTCTGACTAAAGCTGTCTTACATCTCGCCCAGCCTTGCTGACCAAAAACTGAGTAAGGTTATTTAAAGAATTAAATTAAGTCAGCATAATTAAGCGAAAAAGATACATTAGTTCCTAACCCCCCTGGAACTAATTACACGGGACCAACAAGTGGTATCAGAGCTCAGTAGCTCACTACTCAAAGATAAAACTATCTTGAGTTGATCCCTGTAAATGGCTGAGAACAGCACTCGTTTCCTTCCTGGAAATCAAACAACACAGATACTCCCTGAAGGATTATCTATTAGTCGACCTCCATTGTTCTTCCGATCAAATTATACATTCTGGAAGAACAGGATGAAAATTTTTATTCAGGCAACAAACATGAGTGCATGACTTGCAATAGTCTAAGGCCCGTTTGTTCCTTACAAATGGTAAACAATAAGAGTGAAACTGAGTGGTCAGAGGATGACCTTAGAAAATTGCAAAAATAATGCTTCAGCTATCAATATGCTTCACTGTGCGTTAGATGCTGCAGAGTACAACAAAATTTCAGGTTGTGAGTCAGCACAGGAAATATGGAAGAAGCTGAAAGTGACCTATGAAGGTGCCAGCAAGGTCAATGAATCAAAGGTGAATCAACACATGAGACTATACGAGCTGTTCGAGATGAATGACAATGAAGACATCTCTGAAATGAACGCTAGATTCACTAACATTATAAATGAGCTGAAGAGACTCGACAAGAACTTCATAGAAGACGAACAAGTGAAGAAAATCTTGAGGAGTCTCCCCAAGAGCTGGCAAGCTAAGAAGATAGCTGTGGAAGAAGCTCAGGACCTGACCATATATAAATATGACTAACAAGAGACCCGTGCTTTACACGGTGATTTTTTTTCATAATTGATCAAATATTAAAATATTTTTTTTATAAAAAATGAAATATATGTCCATACTATTTGCAAATTATATTAAAAAAAATTAAGTTAATTAGTACTTATTGTGTCTTTAAAAAAAATATTTGGATGCTTTTCAAAAACATATTATTTGGATGAAAATAAATAAATTAAAATAATAATACAAGAAATATAAAACACATAATAATGATTTTTTTACACACATACATACATGTAAATTAATTGAATTTTTGTTGAATACAATTGAATCTTTCAAAAGAATCCATCATACATTTAGATACATTTATGCAACCCCTATTTTTTAATTAATCATACATGCACTAACATGAATTACATCAAAAATCAAAATATTAAATTAAATAGTAGTCTGTTACAAAGAGTTTATATCTGTGGCAAAAAAATATCTTGCTAGCATCCATCTCCAAAAAGCTTTCCCCAATTACTCTCAATTTCTCTCCAAATTGAACACTTTCTATTGATTTTTATGAATTCTGGAAATTGGCACTTCTCATATTTCTCAATCTCTCTCTACATTCCTTAGAGTACCTCTCTTTGTAAAAATTAAGACATCTTCTATTTTTTTAATAGAAATTAGAAAACAACAGATGAATGTAAAAATGAAACCAATATACCAGTTTGCCAAAGATTTCATAGATTAGAGCATATTAGGACGGTAAATTGGAAGTTCCCGATTATAAAAGGGCCATTAGAGTGCTGATGCAAGCCAATCCATACAGATGCCTGCAAGAACGGACAAACTACATAATAATAAATAATAATAAAAACTGGTTAATGCAGAAAAAAAACTTTCTTAGGAATTAAGATTTTGATCGTCTAGCACGAACTTAACGCGTAAAAAACCAAAAAGATGACAGGGTCATGATTCTTTCTTTTTGTCCTTTTTTAATAGGTACACAACACAACATATTTAATAATACATATAGCAGTATGATAATAATACAGAATGCAGAATTTGTTCCCTTATTCATGGACTATACTGTATACTTGTTCTTGAGCATCCTAAATTATTTCACCCTTTCCCTTTCCCTTTCATTTCATTTATTCTCTCTTTATTTTTGCATTTAAAGCTATCAACTTGTCTGTCTGATCATAATATAGCAATATAAGATGGATGCTGTTTAAAAAGAAATTATAGTTTTGTTTGTGTGATTTTTTTGGTATGGGGAAGATTATAGGAACTAACTGGTTAGCTGCCAGTTAAAAGGGCTTTAGGTCTCCCAAAAAGAATAATGCCAAGAGAAAAAAATCAAGAGCTTAGAGGAAGAAGAAAAGTTGAAAATTCATAAATTTGACAAACTGACACATCATCAATTTGTTTACAGTTCAATATTATAGTAATAGATAGCCCCAGTGTAATAGAAGGTATGTAAATCCATCTTCCTTAAAAGTTATTCAAAAAGGAACAAATTATTGATAGGTTTCAAAAATTGGAAGGTAGATAAGCCTATAATTTTTTTCCTGGTTCCTATCAACAAACTTAGCCTTTTGTAAACAAATTAAACTATTAACACTTGGCATTCAAAATGTAAACAAATTAAACTATTAACAGGCATTGCAAAATGTAAAAATTGGGTTGGAACAAAGAAAGTTACCCGAATTGCATTTGGACAGAGTTCAGAAGAATTGGGAGAGTTCCCCAATATGTGCATCTCCTTACACCTTTAAATTTTCCTGTGTGTAATGGATGACCAATTTTAATAAACAAAAGCAAAATGTAAAACTAAACACTCTCCTAAACTCAAATGACCAATTTACATGCTTCTTCCATTTACTGTTGAAGCCACAAAATTCATAATAACCATCAATAGAACCACTGGCAACTCCAGGAATAGACTGCTTGACTTGTAATACATAATAACCATCAATACAATAAACATCTATTAGGAACATGAGAAAGTAACCATCCACACAATAAGAAAAATAATATTGAAAGAATTTGAAGCTGTTGACACTTCTTGCGAATGGAATTAAAAAAATTGAGCATTTGTCAGCCAAATATCAGAACAACACCCATTTGAAGAAAAATTCTGAAAGTATTAAGGACATGTGGTTTGCGAATAGGAGGATCGCAGAATTGCATGTAGAGACTTTTCCTATTAAACCATATTTTTGAGTCATAACTACAACTTCCAACCAAAAATAAGAAACAAAAGAAAATGTAATAGCAATTAAACATCCAAACTTTCATCAGAGATCCTCAAAACAGCAGACAATTTTCAAGAAAATGAGAATTCATACCATTAGTGTATTTAGATCCTCAAAACAGCAGACAATTTTCAAGAAAATTTCCGATTAAGAAAATCTGAACTGCAGAGAAAGAAGAGCAAACCGACTGCAAAGTTAGAAAGCCATGAAGATCACCAGTTGAGAAAGAAGAGCAAACCGATCCTTAGCGGTTAGAAAATACAGATCGAAAATCTGAACTGCAGAGAAAGCACGGGTAGAATGAGAACGTGAAACTGATCCTTAGTGGTTAGAAAATACAGATCGAAAATCTGAACTGGAAGTAAGCAACTGGAAGAAGGTATCAAGCATCAAATCCCTGAGAGAGAACTCGCAATTAAATGAAATACAATCCAATACAATGCCGATACAAATGTTCAAACGGAGTAAATAAAAAAGAAAAACAGAAAGTACCGCAAAATCAGAAACTGAAGAAGAGGGAGACCCATTCTCTGAAGAAACAGATCGAGTAGACAACCTAGCGTTCTTGCGTAAATATTTATGAAGTCCCCCTGAAAACACATATCAATTAATACAATGAATATAAACACACATTGAATCATTCAGAGTGAAAATGAAGAAAAATAGGCAGAGAGAGTACATGTGTTATTGGTCTTACAAATTTAGAGGTAGAACAAAGCCCAATCCCCCGCTGCCATTGTTAACAGCAGTAGAAGTAGAAGTAGAGGCATTGGCGCAATTGAAAAACAGGAACGGTAGGAATAGAAAAGCATAGAAATGAATTACTCCTAACAGAAGCAAAATTGGCGCAATTGAAAAACAGGAACCGCGAACTCAATACCTTGAATATGTTCCGATCAAGAAAGAATTGGCGCAATTGAAAAACAGGAACGGTAGGAATTGAGATGATGGAAACTTGGTGTTCAGTGAATTTTCTGAAGCGACCTAGGTATGGGTGGAGAACAAAAGAAAGTATCTACTAACCTACGACGGGCGGTGGTTCAGTGAGTAAGAAGAGTTTTCTTCCGATACGATACGACACGACGATGGAAACTTGGCAGCAGTTTTTGTACAAAGGAAAGATAGATTGACACCTCAGATCAAGTGAATTATGAGATATGACACATCAGCATTCCTAATTACACATTTAGTATATTGTATAGATGAGCTGATAAGATCTCTGCTGACCCACGAAATCTCAATGAAGAACTTTGAAGCTAAGGAAAAGTCAGAAGACAAGAAGCAAAAATCTCTTGTCATGAAAGCTGACTCATCAGATGATGAGAAGATGGCCATGTTTACAAGAAAAATGAAGAAGCTATTCAGAAAGAATGACAAGAATAGCAAAAGGCCATTCAGACAAAGCAATAAATACAAAGCTGAGTCCAGCGACAGTAGACACAAGAAGGACAGCTCGAAGCCTGTCACTTGCTTTGAATGCCATCAAACTGGGCACATTAAAACAAGTTGTCCCACTCTGGAGAAAGAAAAGAAAAGTAGCAGAAAAGCTATGGTGGCAACATGAAGCGATAGTGATGAGTCAACCTCATCAGAAGCTGATGCCACTGAGTCAGCAAACATATGCTTCATGGCTGATGAATCTGCTGACCAATGCCAATTTGAGCAAGCTGACCTCTCAGATGGATCTGACCAAGAGGAGCACTCCAATGAGGTAACATCTCTTCTTTTGCTCAGAAATGAAATGGTTAATGCTCTGAGTGATCTCTATACACTGACCAAAAAGTGTAATAAGAAAATAAGAACACTCAGCAGGCGATGTGATGAGATTGAAGAGGTCAAACTGAGTGACCTCCGACATCTGCTTCAAGACAACACCAAGCAAGATGAAAATCTAAAAATCATGCATCGGTTTGTCTCGGAAGTCCAATCAGACTCTAAGAAACTGAGGAAAGACATCACATCTATACAAAACCAGCTGAGTACATCGGCTAAGAAAAGGTTCTATCCAAATGCTGAGTATCAAGGTATAGGTCAGCATAGACAGTACACTCAGCAGAACAGTCAGTGTGACTGTTGTGGAAAGAAAGGACACACTATAAAGGTGTGTTGGTATGCTCAGCACCATCGTGCTGACTAAAAGAGGAAATACCCTCAAAGGGTAATTTTTTGTGACTTTTGTGGTAAAGATGGCCACACCATAAATGTATGTCGTCACAAAGCAAAATATCATGTTTCACCTGTTTATGCTAACCAATGAGGACCCAAAAAGAATTGGGTACCTAAAGATGAATAGTTTAAATTGCAGGTGAGCCTGAGGTGCGCGGAGAAGTCAAAGCTTTGGTATATTGACAGCGCATGCTCGAGGCATATGACTGGTGATGAAACTTAGTTCATCACACTTGTGCATAAACGAGGTGGAAATGTAAGCTTTGGAGACAATAAGAAGGGTAAGATAGTAGGATCAGGTACTATCGAAGGAAACCCCACTATTGAGTCAGTCTCTTTAGTCAGGGGTCTCAAATATAACCTATTGAGTGTGGCTGAACTGTGTGACAGTGGTAGAAAGGTTGTATTTGATGCCATTGAGTGTCAGATACTCGAGGGAAACAAATGATTTGATTTTAACTGCCCCCCGTGTTGACAATGTTTTCATGTTGAGTTTAGAAAAGAATTTTTCGAAAAACATATGCTTAGTGTCAAATGAAGATAATTCCTGGCTATGGCATATGAGACTTGGTCATGTAAGCATGGACCTCCTTGCCAAATTAGCAAGAAAGCAATTAGTTGAGGGTTTGCCCAAACTTAGATTTGAGAAAGGTCAATTATGCAATGCTTGTCAGCAAGGTAAAAAAACTAAAAAGTCTTTTCAAAGTAAAAATATTGTCTCAACCAAACGACCATTGGAATTGCTACACTTGGATCTTTTTGGACCAGTCCAACCGCTGAGCTTGGGTGGTAAGAGATTTTCCTTAGTCATTGTAGATGATTTCTCTCGGTATACTTGGGTCATCTTGCTGAGTAGCAAGGATGAAGCTTTTGAGATGTTCTCAACACTGATCAGGAAACTTGAAAATGACAAAGATTTAAAATTAGCTCACATCTGTAGTGATAATGGCGAAGAATTCAAAAACCAACAGTTTGATGAATTCTATGAAGTCAGCGACATTGACCATAATTTTTCTGCTCCTAGAACTCCTCAACAAAATGGGGGCAGTTGAGAGGAAGAGAAGAACATTGGTTGAAATAGCTAGGACAATGCTGAGTGAGAATAGGCTTCCAAAGTATTTCTGGGGTGAAGTTGTCAACACAACATGCTATATACTCAATAGGGCTTTAGTTACACCTATACTTAAGAAAAACCCCTACGAACTTTGGAAAGGATGAAAACCCAACATTGGATATTTTCATGTCTTTGGTTGTAAATGTTTTATACTCAATACGAAAGACAACCTTGCCAAGTTTGACTCTAAAGCTGACGAAGCGATCTTTCTAGGGTACTCAACTAACAATAAAGCATATAGGGTGTTCAATAAACGAACTCAAGTCGTAGAAGAGTCTGTCCATACCGAGTTCGATGAAACTGACCCTGCAGGAAAGTCAAGACAGTCTGCCGAAGATGACCCATGCTCAGCTTCCGCTGACCAAAATGGAGCCGCTGAGTCATTACCACACAGGCTGACCAAAGGTAAAAATGAACCTGAAATTACCTTTGCTGACCAATCTAAAACTGTAGAGATTGTTGAAACACCTGCTCCTGAAAACTCAACATTACCCAAATAGATCAAAATCCTAAGAGGACACTCGGAGAAGTCCATTCTTGATGCTGTTGAGAACAACCTGATGACAAGAAATCAGCTCAGGAAATATCTTAGCAATGTTGCGCTCGTCTCAGTTCATGAACCAAAGAACTTCACCAAAGCTGAGCACGACGAATTCTGGATCAATGCGATGCAAGAAGAGCTTGATCAATTCAAGAGAAATGAGGTATGAAATTTAGTGCCAAAACCTAGGAATCAAAAGATCATAGGAACTAAGTGGGTCTTTCGAAATAAGCTAGATGAACAAGGCAATGTAGTCAGGAACAAGGCCAGACTTGTAGCTCAGGGCTACAGTCAGCAAGAAGGCATTGACTATGGTGAGACCTTTGCACCCGTAGCTAGGTTAGAGGCTATAAGAATATTGTGTGCATATGCTAGTTTCATGAACTTCAAACTGTTCCAAATGGATGTTAAAAGTGCATTTCTTAATGGAGTTATAAATGAAGAGGTATATGTTAGTCAGCCTCCAGGGTTTGAAGATCCAAAATTTTCAAACCACGTTTATAAACTCAAGAAGGCCCTGTACGGCCTGAAACAAGCACCACGTGCTTGGTACGAAAGGTTGGCCAGTTTCCTGCTAACCAGGAACTATGTCAGAGGTAAAGTTGACACAACCTTATTCATTAAGAAAAAGGGTAAACCCTGCTGGCACAAATTTACGTAGATGATATTATCTTTGGTGCTACTAATGAATCTATGTGCAAGAAATTTAGTAAACAGATGCAAACTGAGTTCGAGATGTCAATGATGGGCGAACTCAACTTCTTCCTTGGACTTCAAATTAAGCAAGGGAAGAATGACATCTTCATTAGTCAGACCAAGTATGCCAAAGAAATATTAAAGAAATTTGATATGGAAGAATGTAAGCCCATATCTACCCCAATGGGTACTAACACTGTGCTTTGCGCTGATGAGAAAGGTAAGTCAGTAGACAACAAGTTATATCGAGGTATGATTGGCTTTCTACTCTATCTAACTGCTAGTAGGCCTGACATTCAGTACTCAGTATGTTATTGCGCAAGATATCAAGTTGACCCTAGAGAATCTCACTATATAGTTGTCAAAAGAATTTTTAGATATTTGCAGAGCTCAGTTAATGCAGGTTTATGGTATCCAAATACAAATGACTTCACACTCATTGGATATGCTGACGCTGACTATGGATAAGATAAGCTAGAGCGTAAGAGTACTTCAGGAGGATGTCACTTCCTTGGAAGCTGTCTAGTGTCTTGGTTCAGCAAGAAGCAATCGTCAGTGGCCCTGTCAACAACTGAAGCTGAGTACATTGCTGTTGGAAGCTGTGTGGCCTAAGTCATATGGATTAAGCAACAGCAGGAGGATTATGGAGTACAAACAGGAACAATCGAAGTCAAATACGACAACAAGAGTGCCATTGACTTATCTAAAAATCCAATCCAACACAACAGGATGAAGCATGTCAGTATTAGGCATCACTTCATCAGAGACCATGTACTCAAGGGTGAGATCAAGCTGACCTATGTTCCAACAGATGAACAACTTACGGATATCTTCACAAAGCCTTTGGCTCGTGAGCAATTTAACATACTAAGGGAAGCTATCGGTATGTCTAATCCTCTTTAATAAATTTCTACGCGTAAATCAATATTGAGTGATTATTACATGCTGAGTGATTACTGCATGCTGAGTGATTAGTGCATGATATGCTGAGCTAATATGAATGAGATAAAATCACTCTATGCTGAGTAGACACACATACTGAGTGATTACTATGAGCTAAGTTACTAAGCATGATAAAATCCCTTCTACGTAAAACTGAGCACTCATAACTTCAAAAACGTTTAGTATTCTAGATACTGAGTGAAGCCACTTGCACAATAAATGCTAGCACGCGCATTAAGTATCCACCTAGGATGATGTAAGCGTAATAATTAGAAAACATATGCGCCGAATGTGTCATAAATGCCAGGGATAACGGTCGATTGATCAACTCGAGGTGAAACCGCCATTCCGACCTATCAGATTAATTCAAAACGTCTATAAATAGTGGATGATTTCCCACTAAACTCTCTTTACACTTGAAATCTTTGGCATTTGATTTCTCTTTCTTGAATCCCATATCCTCTAAACTCTCTCAAGAATCCTCAAGAACACCATGTCTGATGATTCCCAGAACAACTCCGGCCGGGATTACGATGATAATAATTCCGACCTAAACCCGTCGTCTCCTGCTGAGTAGGAATATCAAGAGACTTCCACTGAGTCTCAAGGACAAGGTCAGCATGACCAATCCAATGTCAGCACTCCGAGCAAAAAACCCAAAGCTGACCAAGCAACTCCTTCAAAGAAGAAGAAGGAGAAAAAGAACAAGCAACCCCAAGAAAGGGTTTTCCTCTAAGTCTATAAAAACGTAAAGAATTTCAAAGTCTTCCGTTCCCGTTGGTTCTCCAAGGGATTTGTAGAAGCTGAAAAGCCCTTTTGCGAGTGGATCTCCAAGAATGGCTGGACCGAGCTATTCTCTCTTCTCGGCACCACTTATCCACAGTTAGTGAGGGAATTCTACACGAACCTCAGAGTTGCCAAGGATGATGTTGACCACTTAGTCACCAGGGTCCAAAACAAGGACATCACCATCACTTTGTCCTACCTCGCTAAACTTCTAAAATTGATGGCAAAAGGTTCAGAGCTCAAGACCATGAATGACTATTTACGCGTCAACTACCCCGTTGAGTTCTGTAAACCGAAGAACCACAAAGGGGAGATAGTCAGTACCTGCATGGGCCAGTCTCAGAAAATGGCTCATTATATTCTGACCAACTTTCTATTCCCCAAGGTCAACTCCTCCTCATCAGCTTCGAACTTCGAGCAATGCTTTATCTAGCACATGCTGACCTACAAGCCGCTCAATATGCCCGTATTTCTCATCGGTGCTTTCCAATGCAGTACCGAAACACTCATGATGGGGTCTCTCATCACCAGAATACTCCAAGATCACAAGGTCAGTATTGTAAAGGAGATTGAAATTTCTGGTACAGAAATCACTGCTGCCGTACTGTTCGGCTTAGCCTACAACCAACCTATTAAGCCCAAGAAAGGAAAGGGGGCTATGGTGGAAGGAGAACCTGCTGATGAAAATGAAGAAGGGGATAATATGGTTGAAGCAGCACAAGATGCGCTGACCAAGAAAGGAAAGAAAGTGATGGGTGACAAAGAACCCACTGACCGCACTAGGCAGGACAAAAAGCGGAAAGCTGACCAATCCGTAAGAGATATTAACACAGCTCCGAAGAAGATTCGGATAATCTCTAGTGCAAAGAAAGTTGCTGCTGAGCAAGCTCAAGGGGAACCTAAGTCAGTGGAGAAAAGGCAAGTTGAGCCTGAGGAAAAAAGTGAAGAGACACCAGATCAGCCCCTCAAGAGGAAGAAAACTTATGGGCTAAAGCCACTTGACGCTCCTCCACCTGACTTCGTGATCACTAAGGAATCACACTTTGTGCGGAGTCAGGAAATTGATTTGGAGAAAGTTCCTTCTGGTCAAGAGGAAGAACTGGGTGATACTAAGGGACAGCCTCATACTGACGAGATGGGTCCTAATGAGCAAAGCAAACCAGTAGATGCTGACCAAGCTGAGCATCTTGCAGAGTCACCAGTGAAGGACAAGGTTGTGGAAGGCCTTGGTACTGACCTTAACTCCTCCTCTGAGTCCCTTGAGTCTATTCCTGCTGATCCTACTCCACCAACCAAAACTCCTAAGGACAGTATGGATAAGCGCTTCAAACGCAAGGCTTAAAAGCCCAACCTGATTGATTTGATGGATGACTCCCCACTTAGAGATCCAATCACTGACCTCACTAAGCTTCAATTCCAATTCTTCTCCACTGTCACTGAGCCAACTCCAGAACAAATCAAGGAAAAACAAGCCTATGTTTCTCGAGCTGAGGAACAAGCCGACCCCAACGTTCCTAAGGGTCAAACTTCTGCCGACACTTCTGCTCAACCCTCCATTGAGCAAGTGCTCGAAGTTTCTGCTGCTCAAGACAACGAGTTAGCAAAGGAAACTCCTGCTCGAGTCAGTTCTGAATTGCCTCAACCTTCAAAATCTACTGAACTTCAGACTGACACTGAGCAGGTCAATATCTCTACTGATCCATCTCTTCCTACTCCTTCAAAGCAGAATGAAAACCAGTCAGCTCCTGCTGTTGACCTGGCTAAAAGTGCAACTGCTGACCAAGCTGGCACCTCTACTTCTCAGCACCAAACACTCCATCCGGTGCTGACAAAATTCCGGCCCCTGAGCACACCATTGATGAATCCTATGCTTACTTGAATGCCTCTAAGTCTGGCAGGAAAATTATCGTCTCAGCTCAAGCTCTCCTTCAGGATATTCATCAAACTCACGCTGATGCTGCTGGGTCTGTTCATGTTGAGCCAACACAAATCTCCTCTGTCACTCAGCTTTTGACTGAAATCAAGGGTCTCAAAGACTTGATGAGTGTCATGACGTCTTTTGCATCTCAACAGCCCAAGCAAGAGTCAATAGTGAAGCTAGCTGAACTCCAGCTGATGATGGTGAACCATATGAACTCCATCCAAGGTCAACTCAATACCTTATCAGCTGCGAACTCAACATATGCAACCTTTGCTGAGGTCAATCAACACTTCACCCAGCTGACCTTTGAGCTGACCGGAGCTCGTGAACGAATCTCCTCCTCCTCTCAGTGTTCCATCGAACAGATTGGCGAAGCCATTCGACTACTCAACCTAAGTAAAGAGGAAATGGACACTGACCAAGTGAAGACCAATGAGATTCTGCAATGCACTCAGTCCACACCTGCATAAGTCCGGCATACAAACACTCAACGTCAAGCATACGACACTGCTCTGCTCAGGATGTATCATCAATCCTATGCCCGAATGACAGAATCGATAACTTGGATCGGGAAGTCTCAAGAGTATCTGCTAAGCATGCTCAGTGCAAACATTAAGATCCCCCGCTTCGAGTATGGACGAGGGAATGCAGGTCTTCCAAGGTCTAAGGGAGAGTATGAGTCAACTCCAACTGTACTCATCAAAGCTGACTCCTGCTGTTCAATAGGGAATCTTCTATGCTCCTTCTCCTCCATCTCATGATGTTGGCAAAACGGGGGAGAAAGAACAAACTCAGCAAAAAACGGGGGAGATATCTAAGCCAGCTACCGGAACTCAGCAAAATCCCGGTTCAACTTCTGCTGACCCGAGTACCCGAACTCAGCAACAACGCACTGCCCAAACCAAACCTAAGTCGAATCAAATTCAAGCCAACATTAGAAAATAGTGCTAGTAATAGTCTATAGTGCTTGTAACTTGTATTTTATGGCATGTTAAGCTGCGTTATATAATCTATAAGCATCTTTTATTCAAACTGGCTTTATATATGCGATGCTTACTTGTTGTGCTTATATGCTGATCTGTCATACTTAACTAATCATTGAACAACAACATGAATCTTGTGAACATAAGGAATAAACAAGTAAAGCATACTCAACACACAACTCTAATATATATAATTGAAACTGAGTAATAACTATGTTCCATGAATTGACCAACTTCTGAAAGCTGACCTGGGCTCATCTGAATTAGATCTTGGAAGGTCTAGAATTGAACTAAGTCAGTAAAGGCATGTCTTAATTTCACTCGATTAAATCTTCGAAGGTTTAGAGTTAATTTAAGTCAATAGATGCAACCCTTACGGGGGAGTAACTTCAGAAGAATAAAAGGTAAATCAATCATGGGGAACTTCAATGCTGAGTTCCATAATTAAATATTTTTGCCAACATCAAAATGGGGGAGTTTGTTGAAACACCTTTCCACATGATTTTGATTTGACAAAATTATTTAAGCTACTCCCATGATTAAGACAATTAAATTTAAGTGATTTGATTTAATTGTACTAATGTGTTTGTTCAATGTTAAGTATATTTATAAATGAGAACAGAAATAAAAAGTAAGACAAAATGAAGTCAGCATGTGAGCCACAGAAGCTGAGTAGAACACAACTCAGCATAATAGAAGAAAAGTCTTCTTTAGAATAAACGCTTGAAGACGAAGCTGACCGAAGAAGCTGAGTAGAACGTAACTCAGCCTCGTCAAAGATAAAGATCGAAGGCAACGCCTATTAAATCAAGCTGAGTGTTCATCAGGACAGCGCCAAATGATCCGTTAACTAAAAGTCAAAATACGACAAAGATCTGCGCCAATTCAGAAGCCTTGAAATTACCCAAGATACCTTTTCGAGATGCATGGGTCAGCAAGCATTTGGCTAAAAGACGAAACTGGCACTAGAAGATGAACCTGGCGGAAGAAGACAAGCCTAACGCCTGCTAATTTCAGACGACAAGATTGGCCTGCAAATCTGTATGCTGACCAATGAATGATGCAAGAAGACCGTTTGAATTCAACGGATATGTCCGAATTCAAATGATTGAAGCATCAGATTTCACTATAAAAGGACAAGTTCATCTCTTGGATCCTTTGCTGAAGTACAAAAAGAAAAACAATACATACAAGCACATACAAAAAGAAAAGCAATTTCTTACACCCAAATCCGATCTCTGTGTAAAAGTCTAGATTGAATTTGTATTCATCTAAAGTGTTATTCATCTAGAAAGAACATATTTGTATCAATTGTAAAGGTTGAGAGAGTGGTGCTGAGTACTCGGTTTTAGTACTCAGCGGCAGAGAAAATCTGAGTGTTCGGTTATAGCACTCAGTAGGATTGAGTAGACGAATAAAGGACGGTACTCTTGCACACTCAATTGCCTTGTAAACGGTTTGTGCTCTACCTTTAAAGATCTCAGTAGTGGATTGAAAAAGCCCGGAAGGATTCTGGGGACTGGCCGTAGGCGGTGAGGCTGAACCAGGATAAGACTTGATAACAACCAGATATAATTTACGGGACTAAAAGGGTAATTGACCAAACGACCGTGTATTCAAGCGATCCGGAGAGCGATGGCGTATCAAGCAAGTCATCCGCATGGCGAATCACCTAGATTCCACCATACGTCATCCATAGTCAAACCTACGGGAGACCCGCCATCATGCCTCGATCCGCGCGTCGAACGGTTAAGCTGATTCCCAATAAAGGCAATTAATGGTCCGTTAATGAGCTAACGGTCACACTTAAAGGAGATCCGTAACCGCCATTAATGAGGCATTAATGGAGACTTTCTGGTTACTGGGAGTTACAACTACATGACTATAAATAGCTTGCATCACAAGCTATTGAGGTACACACTCACATTCTCGCCCTAAACCATTCTCTTGTCAATACAATTTATTCACTATTCCAATACTGACTTTGGCATCGGAGTTTCCCCCCGTCGAACCCAACGATGCCCCCCCACATGGAAGGAATCCGGTCGGAAGTTCATCACCAGTTATCAAGACTGCTGAGTAATCTCTAACCCTTTATCTCAATATATATATGTATGTGTTGCTTGCTTAAATTACTCAGGATATAAATTGTATAAGCTGACACTGAGTAAGAGTGCTGAGTTGGAAGCTGACCTTAAGTGTTAATTCCCAACTCACAAGTAAAATGGTTCTAGTCAGCCTCTGACTAAAGCTGTCTTACATCTCGCTCAGCCTTGCTGACCAAAAACCGAGTAAGGTTATTTAAAGAATTAAATTAAGTCAGCATAATTAAGTGAAAAAGATACATTAGTTCCTAACCCTTCCTTGGAACTAATTACATGGGACCAACAACAAATTCCTCGAATCTGATAGATACCTTAGCTTTTGGAGCTAGGCGAGCCATGAGAGTTGCCGCAGCATTACCCGCACTATTTTCCTCAATGAAACTAATCGTTGAGTTAATGATAAGCATGGTAATGATACCCATAAAGTCAATCTGGAGGCTTCCCCTACAAGAAAAACAAGAAAATTAACTCAACACAATCTTAGAACATAAAAAATTATCTGCTAACTTTTAAAATGCTAGTACTTACTCCTCCATTTGCAAGAGCAATTGCCATAATAGCAGCAGCCTCCATCACCCATGACAAAGGATTCCACATAAACCCCAAAAACTTCAAGAAGAGCAGTGAGGGAGAAGGCGAAGGTGAAGAAGAGCAAAAAGAACAGTCTGCGTGAGTGAGAAAGAGAATCGGAGAAGAAGAATAGGGAGGTTGGTTTCTTCGTTAGGTTTGGAATTGGGGAGCGGCGTGAAATGGAGGTTAGTTAGGGTTGCACATGTTTAAGGTGAGGTGGCAAATGTGGTAGAGATCACGTGGAGGTTGAGGTGTTATACCGTTAGTACCATATCAACAGTTTGTTAGATTAGGGCATTTTTAGTGTTATTTGAAAAATATAAGGATATATTTATGTGTTTATTTGATACAGGGGCATATATGCTAAAACGGACAAATATAAGGACAAATAGGTGTATTAATCCTATTTAATTATGTCAGTGTACATATATAACAAGACTTGTAATATTAAATGACTATTCTATCAATAATTTTTTATATTAATACTGATTATAATAATATAGGGCTTAGATGACATATAATAAATTGTTTTTGGTGTTGCTATGCCAATATTTTAATGACTTTTTTTATATTCTAATCGGCTAAAATTGCTTTATTGAAATTAAACTTAAATTCAATGATTTTATTCCATTTAATCATTTTTGTTGATCCATTTTGAAGTCTAAAACTACAGAAACAAAAGTATAAATTTTTTAATCAAACTCAGAAAATAAAACAATATTTATATTTATAAACTTTAAGATTTTGATTTAATCATCCTAACCATCTTAAGAGAAAAAAGGCAACAAATGAACAATATTTTGGATAATAAAATGCTACTAAAAATGAAAAGACAAGAACTTCCATTTAGATTTGAGCTTTCATAAAGTCTCTAAAATTAATTAGTCATTGTTAATGCTAACTAATTATCGAACACTGTCTATTATGAGTTATCTATCCAATAGCAGAAAGAAAACAAACAAATACTAATCCGGGTCGGGGGTATTAAGGTAATTTCATGTCGCTCCGCCTTAAAATTTGATTAAATGCAACTCCGCCACCGGGGCCGCACCGCACCGCCGGTGAAGTTGTTTTTCTCTCTCTACTCCTCCTCTACAAAATCTTCAAATTATTTTTTCAATTAAAAAGTCCATCAAATGTATTCCTTACCTCACGCTCAAATCTTTCTTCCTCTTTCTTTCTCTTCCGGACCAGACACCTAAATTCACTCTCCATTTTATCTCAATCTCTCCCTAGAGGCTATATCAATCTATACATACAGGGAACATTATTTTTTAATTTACTGTGGAGTGGAATTGGGAGTTTGTGACGAGGCATTGTTGAATTTGATATGATTTTACAATGCTCGAGTAGATAATAATGGCGCAGTATAGGCAATCTGGGTATCATTACTCAAACGGTGCGTCGGATCACGTATCCATTGGGATTCGAGCTTCTCCTTCCCAGCAGCAGCAGTATAAACCAGTTCGTATTCGCCGATCGGCTCGATCCGACAAAAGCCGCGCTCCCAGCTACCTGATCGGTGCCGTTATTGTTTTTCTCTGTCTCGCCTTCGTTGTTACTGTTTTAGCTTACTATTACCTCTCCGCGGATAGTAAAGGTTTGGTTAGTTAATTATGTTTGCTTGATTTGAAGTTTTCTCTACTTCTGTTTTGTTTGTTTGGCTGCTCAGAAAGCATGAAAAATTCTGGGGGAGAGTGAAAATGGAAGAGGGGATTCTTTTCCTATTTGTTAAAGAAAAATGCAGCTACATTTGAATTAGATGAAGGGTATTCTACATAGCTTAGATTACTATTATAAAAGAGAAGAGTTCGTTTTCTAGTGTGTTCGCTATAGATCAAGTTCTAGTTTATTTTGTTGGCTTTTTTAGATTTACTGTTCAATTCGTTTTCTCTAGTTCTTTGCGTAATAAGTTTAATTGGAAAATTCATTTCGACTAACCAAACCTTACTCTGAATTTCAATTGAGCACAAGTGTTTGTCATCTGAATTTATAGCCAAAGATGAGATATGAGTTAAATGCGATATATGTTTTAACTTAACCAGGAATTTCAAACAGTATAGTGAATTCTGGTGATTTGGGTTGTATTTGCTGTTTCGAGTGATGTGTACTTTTAGGCATTCTAGCTGCTGTGGCTGACTATAACTATGAGTTTTTTTCTTTTTTACATCTCTCATATGTTATCATGATGTCTCTACTGGTGCAGAGACAAATGATCATACGGATGATGATGATTTCATAAAGAATGATTTTCTTACAAATGTTACACGGACCGAAGATGTTAGAGTCCTCGGGTTCGGCCAAGGTTCTGTACATGGGCGGGATTCTAGGTATTGGGATAAGGATGATAGGAGAAGGGATGGGGATTATAGTGAGGATGATGCCAAACACGAAAGCAAGTATCCTAGGGATGTGTCTGCTGAAAAGGGTCATGATCTGGTGAAAGTGAATAATGACAAGGAGAAAACTCCTCAAGATGATCCAGCCAAGGCTTCAGATCTAAGAGGAGTTGCTTTGTACAATGAAAATGGGCGTAATGAATTAAAAAAGTATGAAGAAGAGTATGAGGCCTCTCTAAAGAATGCTCTCCTATCAAATGACGAGAATGACAATAGAAAACAAGTTATTGAAGACGAGGGTCATGGAGAGCATCATGAGTTAGTTGATATTGATAATGAATATGATGATGGTATAGATTCCCATGACCTGCATGTGGACGAATACGGTGATTCTGAACATGAGAATGAAGATCACAAGGTTGTAGCCGTAGGAATAACCCATGACGATGGCAGAGAGTTGTCTGATCTCCATGATGCTGAAATGAAGGATAAAAACCTTTCCAAGGATGGTCATGAAGTTTCAGGAGATAAGACTGGGAAGTCTTTGACCACCAAAGGTTCAGACATTATTGACAAGATTTCTCAGTATGTGCGTTCAAGTGGGGGTCAATCTACAACTAAATCACGTGCTGATTCAAAACGAAAAGCAAAGCGGCGCAAATTCTCGGGTAATTTTCCTTTTATGCGTTTCTCTCTATGGTGTTATTTTGTGTGAGCAATTTGATACCAGCTCAATCACAATAAAATTTGATTTTCCTTGGGTAAATTATAGCAATACAATTATATGACATTTTGTTTTTATTTTTAACTTCTGTAAGTTTGTAACTTTTCAGTCAGAAAGAATACACTATAAATAAACATATTGGTTATTTTATTGGATGTCTAGGTGTCAAATCTTAAAAAGGTTAGTTGGACATGGGATTATTATTATTATTTTATTTTTTTTGGTGGGGGGTATATGTTGCATTCTGGTGTATTTGTTGTTTGATTCTGTGATTTATATAAAAGTGGCTTCTTATTTGCTATATGATCCACTCACTGGATGAAATACCTAAGAGATGAGCTGAAGTTCTAGAGCTTCTGAGATATGCTTGATGAATCTGGATTTCTGTTCCTGCAGCTATAGCTTAAGGGTTTAAAATAAGGAGGTTTGTTGAAGCCTAATGCTGAAAAATGGATTGAGATGTAGGTGAATGATAATATGCATTATCCTCTATATATAATCTCCATTTTCATGTGCAAATTATTTTTTTCTTCTTCTTTTGGAAGTAAAAGAAAACGCTTAGCAAAATAGGGTATCTTCTTGTTGTGCTTTTGCCTAGTCTTGTTTATATGGCATGACCTTTTTCTCATCCTGTTCAGGCACATCTGATTAGTTTAGACTGGGACTGGTTTTAAGCCTGTCTGGGAAATAGGAAATTTCTATAATTTGAGTCTAAAATATATAAAACTTTTGCGTATTTTCTTGTGCATTTTGCTTTTGATGGTTTGGACGGCGTGCTTCTATTGCCTGTTAAATACATGAGGATAGAAATCAAAGCCTCTTCGTTCACCACTCAATCAGGGTGGGGGCTGTTGCTTTAGCTGTGTATAAACACTTCGTAATGTTTAAAACAAATACTGCAATTAAGAGCCTCATTTACGGGAGCTTATGGCACCCAAAACAACATAAAGAATAAAAATTTAGCCTGATGTGAATGAAAGGACTCCAGTATACATTCAAGAACAAAAAATACCTTGTCAACTACCTTTTTCCTTCTTGGTATGGCTATATTACTGGCAGCCTTTGGGGTCTTAATTTGGTTATTTGCAACACACGTTTGCATTTTTCCAATCGTAGGATTGAACTGTTCATCCTTGTTGATTCTTTGAATGGTAGCTTGTACAATATGGGATCCTTTCAAGAGTCCAGCAATTCGATTGCTGGGTTGTTAGGCGAGGTCCTGAACTCCTGATGTTGGATATATTATCTGAAACATGATACTGCAATGTGATCAACAGTTGATTGATAAGTAAATGAAGTACAGTACAAGTATTGGCTGTAAACAATTAAACGGAAAGTCACCTATTAAACCTTTGCAAAATGCAAGATTAAAGGGAAAATGATTTGTTCTGTGGAAGGCCATATTACTTGTAGCTCTTGTGACCTGTAAGCTGGATACTCTGGTGTTAAGTTTCTTTAGGAGAGTATAGAAGGTTATTTTGAGCGGTATATGCATTGGTAAGATTGAAATCAAAATTAAAGGGAAAATGGGTTTGTTCTATGAAAGACATATTACTTGTAGCTCTTGCAACATTTAAGTTGGATTCTTTGGTGTTATGTTCCTTTGGGAGAGCATCAGAGAAAACATTAAAGGGAAAATGGGCTTGTTCTCTTGTAGGCCCTATCACTTGTAGCTCTTGTGAACTGTAAATTTTGGTGTTATGTGTTCTTTTGGAGTATTGAAGATAAACTTCAGTAGCATATTCATTAGCAAGAAAAACTGAATTTGGAAAATACTGTATGTTGAAATTGGGCTTTGGCGTAGTAACTTCTTGAATGCGTAACGAAGCAGTTTCATGAACTGCTGCCCTGTCTGAGCTTATTTGTCAAATTTCTGAGTTACATACAAACTGGAAAACTTTCTCACAATATAACGCAAATATCTACACAGATAAATTTAAGTTTCTATCACTGTATCGTTCAAGTAGTGTAGGGTCCCTTTTTCAACTATCAGGGTCTTCATTTTTTTTTTTGTCCTTTTCTTGAAATGGTAAGTAGCTGTGTATTTGGTCCTGCACACTATATCTTTGTTTCTTTCTTCATGTTCAGGATAGGTTTCTGCTTTCTGTTATGGTATTTCATTGCAGGATATTGTTCTATTTGTCTAGAGAACTTCCTTGTTCTATCTGCTTTTCTTTTATATGTAAAATTTGGTGTAAGTCTAAGCTCTAGACTGGTTGATCGTTCAAGTAGTGTAGGGTCCTTCATAAAGTTTTTGCTTAATGTTTAGCATAATTCCCCTTTTAACCATCAGGTTCAGGATCTTCATGCTTTTTGTCCTTTCTTTGAATGTTCAATACCTGCATATTTGGTTTTGCAAACTATACCTCTGTTTCTTCCTTCATGTTGAGTATATGGTTCTGTTTTTTTGTTGTGTTATACTGTTATTTCATTCTGGCATTTGTGTTCTATTTGTTATAGAGAACTTTCTTTTCTGTCTTTCAGTTTTTGCATGCAAATTTTGGTCTCATAAACTAAAGTTTCCCCTCCATGTACAATGATTTATGCAGGTTTCACTGTTAGGATGTGATTCTTCTTCTTTTGTTCTTTTCCATTATGAGATTTTTGTTTTGCATGACTTAGAATGTTTTTATTTCTTTTTATTTATTTTTTATTATGCATTATTTTTCACTTTTTTCCTCTCTATTTTTAATTATGTAAAAATGTCTGATATATGATGCTTGACAGGTTCATGCGAGATGAAGTTGATAAATTCTAGTTCTCAGCTTGTGGAGCCTTTTGAAAGTCGAAAATTCGCAAGATTTTCTTTGCAGTATGTTGAAAAGGAGGAGAAGCCCGATGGAGTGGACCAATGGGAGCCCAGATTTGCTGGGCATCAGAGCTTACAAGAACGAGAAGAATCATTTTTGGCGCATGATCAAAAGATAAATTGTGGCTTTGTCAAAGGTCCTGAAGGTTCCCCAAGTACAGGATTTGATTTGGCTGAAGATGATGAAAATTATATCAGTAGATGCCACATTGCTGTGATCTCTTGCATCTTTGGAAATTCAGATCGTTTGAGGTCACCTACAGCTAAAATGGTATGCACTTTGATTTGTATGTCAGTCACTTCTATACTATGTTAAATTTCTTTTAAAACTTCCATACCAGTAATGGATTTAAAATAAGAAATCCAAATAGATATGAGCTAATCCTATCAGTCTTTAGGACATTGAAGATGTCACCATGAATTTGACAGTATTGATGTAATTTCAACAGCCTAAGCACTAATTCATGACGAGGCATTAAATATTTAGGAAGTTCCTGCAGGCTACATACTGATAGATTGGTTTATTTTATTTCAAATTTGATTTTTATTTTAAAGCCACTTATATGTTGGCCTAGTAAATTGTCTTCAAAATATGGTGTAGCTTCTTATAAAGGAATTTTGCCTAGATATCAACTTCAAGAAGAGGGATTGATGCCACCTCACCATGTTCTTTACTCTTTTAATAGGGTTCAATTATTCAATTTCTAGGTTCAATTTTTCTTTTTTCAGTTTTGTTTTTAACTATTGACCAAGTTTACCTTGTTCTTCTTTAGTGATTTTCTGTATCCTTTCATGCCTAAATCAAATCAGTCTTTACTGTTGATGCTGTTTATTGGCGGGGCAGGGATGATCATTGATAAATTTGGCACCATGGAGCTGTGCATTTTAAGTTTTTGATGAGTTGTTCTGTTTATAGTAGCAATTTTTTATTTTTACCATATGGTGATCTTTCTGTTATTTGATCCACGATTCATTTGAATGTCTGGAATGAAACCACTGGTAGAACAAATATTAGATTATTAGATTTAACCAGAAACATAGATATGGACTATATAAGCCTTATCCTTTCTTCCTAGTGACATTTCCTTGAGTCTGGAAGCTTTTGATCGTTTGCTTGAATACTTGACTGTACCAATTTACCAAATCATATATTTGAGAACCACACCGCAAAATTCTATAATTTTCATGTTAAAAATTCGACCTACAAAGGATGAATTTATTGTGGTAGAATTTTAATAACGGACAAGAGATTGTTGTTCTATATCATATGTGAAAGGATAGAGGATTTCTGGATTATATATTATGATATTACTGGCTATTACTTATATCCATTCTCTGTTTATTCATCTTCCTCTAGTGACTGTGGGGTACAGCCCCTTAATCTATAGGTAAAAGGACTCATTTTCTCTTTTTATCGTGAAGAACTACTCTAGGATGGAAATTGTCTTGCGTTCGCCTGATGTTGCCAATATTTTCTTTCAAGTGGCTTAAGAACAATTGAAGGAAGGTATTTGGTGAATATATGAGAATCTTGATTGCTAAGCTTGCTCAGTCATTGGCATTCTAATGTTGTCTTTCATTTGTAATGTTTTCAATATGTTTTCTGTCCTCTTTTTCTCTTCTCCTTTTCTTTTTCCTTCTCACTCTGATCCTGCACTGTGCTTCCTTAAATATGAAAGGTTATACTACGACCTTATTGTTTTGTGCATCTGGCTCTCCATTTTCATTCTATATGTCATTTCCCTGTCAGGTCACTCGTTCATCAAGGAAAAACGTGTGCTTTGTTATGTTCGTGGATGAAATTACATCGCAAACGCTTTATTCAGAAGGCCATTTGGCAGATAGATCAGGCTTTATTGGTTTATGGAAGATTGTGGTAGTGAAGAATCTTCCATATACTGATATGCGCAGAGTGGGTAAAATACCAAAATTGTTGCCACATCGGCTTTTCCCTTCTGCGAGGTAAGACATAGCCCTTATGAGTGAAATGGCTGTCTGTAATGCATGTGCTTTTGGAAATACTGTAGCCTATATGAAATTTTATGCTTCAATATCTATAGATGCAACAACTTTAAGCTGTTTATTCTTTTGACGACCTTGAATGAAAAGAGAGAAAATAGTAGAACTGAAAACAGAACATGATTACGTTTTTTGAGATTCAGTTACAATGTGGGAGAAATTTTTGACGGGAATGCAATCGTAAACAATAGACTTGCATATCTTTTTTTTGGACTTACCCTCAGATGGGTTTAATTGAGTTTCGGAGAATGGTTGCATAAGACTCCACTATCTTCCGTCTATCCAGTTCAAAAAATAGTAACACATATCATGCTCTTGGAACAAATGTGGGTAGTCTTACCTTTTGACTCAAAGGTTGGAATGAGTGCTGCTTAATGCTTATGTTGCTGTCTTGCAAGCACTCTATATGCATGCGTATGGAGTTGATGAAGTATGCAAAAAAACTTCTTTTGTTATCTAAACTATTTTTCCTAATCAATATCTTCTCAGATATTCAATATGGTTGGATAGCAAATTACGTCTTCAACTTGACCCTATGCTCATTCTGGAATATTTACTATGGCGAAAAGGTCATGAATATGCCATTTCTAATCATTATGATCGCCATTGTGTATGGGAAGAGGTTGCACAAAACAAGAGACTGAACAAATATAATCATACTGTGATAGACCAGCAATTTAATTTCTACCAAGCTGATGGACTGACGAAATTTGATGCTTCTGATCTGAACAAGCTTCTTCCGAGCAGTAAGATCTTTTCTATTTGATTTCTTTTGTTTTCTTATGCGTACAATTTATAGCGTGAATGGAATTTTTCCACCTTTGCTTAACAAGACACGTGCATTGCATATAGATGTGCCTGAAGGGTCCTTAATTGTGAGAGCGCACACTCCAATGTCAAACCTGTTCTCCTGTCTTTGGTTCAACGAGGTTGATCGTTTTACTCCTCGTGATCAATTGAGTTTTGCATATACATACCAGAAACTGAAAAAGATGAATCCCGAGAAACCATTTTCTTTTCACATGTTCAAGGTGAAGATTTCTATCCAATTTCATCTGCTATACTTGTTTCGGTTGTGTCAAAATTCCTTTTGAATTTCACATGATCACTTTTCTTTCTGAAATTTTATGTTGAATGATGCAGGACTGTGAGAGAAGAGCCATGGCGAAGTTGTTTCGTCACAGGTCAGAGGAGAAGCGAAATAGTCTTCGTCAACAAGCAAGATAATGAAATGCCTGAGACATACGTCTCTTCTCTTATCAGAGGCAAATTTCTGTATATTAGTACTTGGCTACACTGAAATCTACTGCCAGATGATGGTGCATATCCTCAAATGCCTCGAAATTTCAGACAAGTTTGTTGTAGACGAGATAAGATGCCTCGAGTTTTGCAGTATGAAAGTGGAAGAAAGAAACAACATGAATACGGAGTTATTTGTTGGCGATAAGGTGATAATCGCAGCAAGTATAGTATTCGGTAATTGCAGCAAGTATAGTATTCTGTCGATTAAATACGTCTATATGAAAGCAGTAACTAGCAATACACATGATCATCTTTTATTTTACCAATTTCATTTGCTATTCTTTGTTTCATTTTGAGGTCAGCATGTGTTATACCATTATTTCTGCTAGAAATACATCATCTTCGTTTTCCCCCTATTTGGGTTTCTACTAAATTTTCTTATCGATTGGATATTAATATTTGATTGTTTGTAACAAATTTTGATGGGAAAACAAGCATGTACGGTATATTCTTGCTCAAGTGTTTTGTCCTAAATGCATTTTTTTTAATAATTGCTGTTTTGATGAATATTTATTTTACTAATATAGTTCCTTGGAGAAACATAATGCCTTAAACTACTATTACCCCTTTTATCTAGCTCAGCATCTAATCTAGTGAAGCAGTTCCTATCAGGAACTTGCCTACTTTGTTGGGAGTTTGAGTTCACTCAGGGGAGCGTTGTTTCTTAACTTATTACTTATTATTTGATAATATTTGTTATCTTGATCTGTTAAAATTGCTGAAATTTCATAGATGATAAATTAATAGTTCTGTTAGTTTTTTTAATAGTTATGGATCAGTATTCTGTTACGTAGATTAAGGTTTTAAACGAAATTGTAAAATTACCATTAACATTGGTTGCGATCTTATCAATTTTGATACGCTATGGTAAAATGTTACTCAATAATAAGACAGACAGTAAATAAATCAAACATTTTTTGTAATTATTAGCTAGCTTATAGCTGTAATTTTATCCATAAAGAAGGCCAATCCAAGCAAAATTTTATTTTCGGCTGATTCAACACGAGCTATTAAAGCAACACTGATTATGTGAATGAGAGACTACTGAAATACGGATAGCTTGTTGTTGTACACGATCTCATAAAAAAAGACTCGTCATATTCCGAATCGAGATGCTATGCCTAAAAGCAAGTTTTTTTCGAAGGGAGGACATCTGGAAAATGCCCCAAAATGCAAATTGCATCTTTCTTTCGTGGGGTACGACTCTATGAGCTATTGGACAAAGGTTTACCCTTAACTAGTATAAGGGGGATTTTCCACTGCTTCTGTCCACGATATATCTTATATACTAGTTTAAGGCATCGCCTTTTCTTCACAAGTCAGATCCAATAATAGATTAGAGACAAAGACAAACATTTTAGATATGGTGATCGTGTAGCCCAACATAATTTGACATATATACTCTTAAGAAGACTTACGAGATTTTGGTGTCATTTGGTTCGCGGAATGGAATGTAATGAAATAGAATTGTTATTCCAAAGGAATAGAATAACAAAGAATGAAATAGAAATTCCTTAGAATAACTATTCCTATGTTTGGTTGGTGGAATAAGATAGAATGTAATAGATAATTTTTTTTATTCAAAAGATAACATTACCCTTAAATGTAATTTCTTTGTTTTTTCACATTAAAAACAGAAAAAACGTGAAAAAATAGACAAAAAAAACTTGAAAATTTATTAAAAACACGAAAACGTGAAAACACAAAAAGTGAAAAAATTTGAAAATCACGAAAAGCAAAAAAAATATTAAAAACAGAAAAATATGAAAAATATGTGAAAATGTGAAAAATGCGTTTATAACGTTTTTTTTTCATATTTTTTTGCATTTTTTTTACGTATTTTCATATTTTTCAAGTTTTCTTGTTTTTCGCGTTTGTTCACATTTTCGTATTTTTCACATTTTGTCATGTTTTCGTGTTATTAACGTTATTGTGTTTTTTTGCATTTATTTGTTTTTTTTTTGCGTTTTGACGTTTTAGTTTTTCAGTTTTTCCCTTTCCGCATTTTCATTTTTTCGTGTTTCTGTATTTTTTGTATTTTATTACTTTTTCATGTTATTCACTTTTTTCATGTTTTTCGTTTTTTTTCACATTTTCGTGTTTTGTTTGCGTTTTTCGCGTTTATGGATCCGCTAAAATTTATAGGATTTGAGAAATTGATTAGACAAAAGGATGGGGATTTAATGGAGGATAATTTTGTAAATTACAAAAATATAATATTAGGAATAGAATTCTTTAGCTAAATTAAAGAATAGCTATTCCATGAAAATAAGGAATATGAATTTTATGGAATAACTATTCCATAAAAAAACTTGAACCAAATGTGAGAATAGCTATTCTTTAGAAATATCTATTCTATTCTCCCTCTATTTCGTGAACCAAACGAATAAGGGGTTTCAAGAATGTTACTCAACATCCTTTATGGTTATTATATACTTCCATCTTTATTATTCTCATAAAATTTTATTTTAATCTGTATTTTACTTTTTATTTTGATTCTCATAAATATTTAATTTTATTCTTTTTATCTTTACACTAATTTTATATTTTACTTATTTTTTTTTACTTATTTCTTTTGAAACATATTTATTTTTACTTATAAAAATAGTTTTGAGCAATTTTTTATTATATCATCTTATCTCCGTTTTAATATTTATTTCTAATTATTATTTTTTAAATATAATTTTTATGTATTCTCTTTTATTAATTTTATTTCAATTTATTTTGGTTCACGGTCTTTTGATTTGAATGGTTAAAACAAATTAATTCACAACTCTATTAATTCATTCGTTTGAATCAAACAGTCACAATAGAAATCAGAATTATATCATTTCCTTTTTCGAACTAAAACAAACGAATTTAGGATCATTCATTTCCTTTTTACTTATTTTCCTTTCTATATCCATTTTTGTTACATCCACACCCTTTTTATATCCATTTTTGTTACGTTTGCACGAACCAATTCCGCAAACCAGTTTGCGTCTCCTTAAAATCGTAAGTCTCTCAAAATATTGATTCCTTTATAAAGGGATAAGGCATCAAAATTTTTTTTTTCCAAGAGAAAACGATATGTTTATTAAAAGCAAAACAATACCAAAGTTACAGATCAATATTGGCTAATAGCCAATTTGTACAAAGAAAATCATCCATACATAAGGAATCAAAAATTTGGGCTTGCTTAGCTACTTTATGAGCTGCCCAATTACATTCTCTTTTGACAAAGACAAAACGACAATTCGGGATAAAATCCGTCAGCCGGGTTATATCAGCCACAAGAGTTAGAATGGAGCATATTGTGGGACTACTGCTGTTGTTAATGGAAGTAATCAATTGTGATGAATCTGCTTCAAAAATGACTTGTCTGAAGCCGTAGTCTATGTAGAAACGAACAGCTTCCCTCATTGCAAGGGCTTCGATCATTAACGGACACTGGTAGCCATGGAACCGTCGGGCTCGACATGCCAGAATATTTTCGTAGTGATCCCTCGCTACAATACCTGCACTTCCTTTTGAAGAGCTGTTATTGAAACTACCATCCACGTTAATTTTCACCCAATCCCTGGGTGGTGTGGACCAACAAAGAACTTGCTGACTCATAGATGGGATATTAACACTAAAGGATGGGTTTTTTGTATTCAGGTGCAGAGAGGCAACTGAATCAAACCATTCCCGCGATTGAATAATGACTTTGTCGATAAGTTCTTTGTTGTTCCATACCTTCTGATTGAAAATCATTTCATTTCTCCCTTTCCACAGTTGCCAGAGAAGGAAGCAGGCACGTGGAAGATCGTCTGTCAGCCTATTCTCTTGCTTATAAATGTTAATCGTCAGCCTCCAAATTTCCACAATGTTGCAATTGATAAGACCTTCTGATCTCACTGAGAAAGGAGGAGAGAACCAGATGATTTTTGCTCGTTCACAACCAAAAAATAAATGGACTGTATCTTCAATAGCATCACAGAATGGACATGTTGGTGTTACCAAGATACCTATTCTTGCCAAGTTTGCATTGGTAGGAAGTCTATTTAAGATTAAACGCCAAAGAAAAACCTTGATCTTATTGGGAACATTAACCTTCCAAACTTGCTGCCATGTATGCGGATCCATTTGAGGATTGGTTGATGAATCTTGATTCAATGAGGTTGCCACTCTGTAACCGGATTTAACTAGGTATTCTCCCGTTTTGGAAAAATTCCAAATAAGAGTATCAAAGTGATCAGTGATACTTATAGGGATAGCGAGAATCTGCTCCACATCTTCATCAACAAACAAATCCTTAATTAAGTTGTTATTCCACATACATGTGTCTGGATTGATCAGTTGATGAACGCTAATATAGGAAGTCTGATCCCGTTGTCTAGGTCGAGCCATATATGAAGGAGAAAAGGGTAGCCATGGATCATTGAAACATCGAATAGATTTCCCGTTACCGACTTGCCATCTTAGCACTTGCTTAAGGATATCTCTCCCTTTGATCAGACTGCGCCATCCCCAAGAAGGATTAGAGCCTATTGGGGCTTCAAGAAAGCTACATGATGGAAAATATTTCCCTTTCAGCACCCTAGAAATGAGTGAGAAAGGGTGTATGGTCATTTTCCAACTTTGTTTTGCTAACATGGCTAGGTTGAAAGCTTTAAGATCGCGAAAACCTAGACCTCCCTCTTCCTTGGCTTTACATAGGTTGGACCAAGAAACCCAGTGAATCTTCCTTTTATTATCCTCTTCTCCCCACTAAAATTTTGCTACCACTCTATTAATGTCTTTACATACTCTATCCGGAAGTTGAAAGCATAACATTGAGTAGATTGGAATGGCAGTAACAACTACTTTGATGAGGATCTCTTTCCCTCCTAAACTGAGTAATTTACCTTTCCAGCTTGCTAGGCGAGAGACAACACGCAGCTTGAGGTCTCTGAACACCTATGACTTGGACCGAGTGATGACCGATGGGAGCCCCATGTATTTGTCTTGTCCTCCCATATTAGGTACACCCATAATCTCTACTAATTCTTGCCATTTCATTGCAGGGGTGTTCTTGCTGTAGAAGATTGATGATTTCTCAAGGTTGATACGCTGTCCACTTCCTGAACAGAAAGCAATCAGTGAAGATTTGATGTTCCTGATATTGTCTTCAGTTGCTTGACAAAAAAGAAGGGCATCATCAGCGAATAGTAGGTGCGATACTGCTGGACTTCGACGTGCTAATTTCACCCCTTTAATTTTTCCCTCCATCTCCGCTCTGTTTAAGACATGAGTGAGGCATTCTGAGCAAAGTATAAACGAAAAGGGAGATAAAGGATCTCCTTGGCGCAAACCACGCTGCGGCTTGATATAACCATGAAGCTCACCATTGAGATTGATGGAATATGTAACAGAAGATATACATTCCATAATCCAGTTAATCCATGTCGCACTAAAACTTGAGATTTCTAAGATGTGTCGAAGAAAACTCCACTCAAGTCGATCATAAGCCTTACTCATATCGAGCTTGATAGCTGCTTCAATTCTCCCTTGCCGTCTAGTCTTTAGTCTGTGCGTTAACTCATGTGCAATCAGGATGTTATCTGAAATGTTTCTGTTCTTGAGGAACGCACTCTGATTGTCACTAATAAGTAAAGGCATGAACTTCTGTAATCTCCCTGTAAGAATCTTGGATATGATCTTGTAAAAGACTGAGCATAAACTAATTGGTCTGAGTTGGCTCATTGTACGAATTGTCTCTGTTTTTGGGATGAGGGTAATAACAGTATGATTGAATCCCTTTAGCATCCTTCCTGTCCTGAAGAAGCTCTTTACTGCTTTAACAACTTCATGTCTGATGGTGGACCAATAATGCTGAAAAAATCCTGCAGAAAATCCATCAAAACCTGGTGCTTTACCTGGGTGGATGGAGAAGACTGCTTTGTGAACTTCTGCTTCTATAACTTCAGCCGTGAGCTCACTATTCATTTGGCCTGTAACTTTAGGGACCCAATTGGTTGTCAAAGAGTTCCAATTCAAATTGGTATCTGAGGAAAAAATCTTCTGAAAATAGCTAGTAGCGATACTAGCTATTTTTTCTTTGTCATTGCACCAGTTCCCATCCTCGTCCTCTAAGCCCATGATTTCATTCTGTTTCCTTCTTTGTTTGACAGCCATATGAAAGAAAGCTGTGTTCTTATCTCCACATTGTAGCCACGATAGTCTTGCTTTTTTGCTCCAAAAAAGTTCTTTCTTTAGATATCTCTTCGCTAAGTTCCTTTTCCAACCTCGCTCTTTCTTTCACCCTTCTTGTGTTTGGAGAGATGCTGATCATTGCCAATTCTTCTTTAATGCGAATGATATTCTTTTTTGAATTATTGGAAGTGCATTTATTCCAGGCGTAGAGTTTCTGTCGGCACATTTTAAGTTTGTTGTGGACTTGATACATGTCTGATCCTCTAACATCGGTACCCCAAGCAGTGGTGGTGATCTGGTCCACATCATTCATGCCCATCCATCTTTTGTCGAAGTGAAACCTGGCTCTGGACTTGATAGGGGTCTTGGTTGTGCATAGCAAAATAGGCCGATGATCTGACCCTAGCTCATTCAGGTGTGTAACACTATGGTATTCTACTTCAAGGCACCATTCTGTCGAAGCTAGAAATCTGTCCAATCTCTGCTTAATATTTGCTTGATGTTCTCTTCTGTTGGTCCATGTGAAAGGATAACCCGTGAATCCCAAATCAACCAACTGAAGTTTGTTGATTAATTCCCTTAGTCCTCCATCATGACTATCAACTCTGTTGCAACCCCCTTCTTTTTCACTAGCCGAGAGTATCATATTGAAATCCCCTCTCAGCACAACCTGTGAATTCAAGTTATCCTTGTAGTTACAGAGAAAGTTAATCTGATTACTACGGATGTGATCATCACAACTCAAATAGACTCCCAGAAAATCCCATTCAGAATTTCCAGCCATGCCTCTCACTGTCATATGAATAAAGAAAGACTGTACTTCTTTGATTACTATCCTTGTTCCTGGTGTCTTAGCTACTGTAAGACCACCGCTTCGCCCAACTGGTTCGACAGCCACTACCCATTCTAAGCCACATCTATTGATGACATTCCGCATTTTCCTCTCTTTATTTTTTGTTCACGGAGTTAATTTTGTAACCCGAGCGGCACTCGAAAGACCTGCTATCAAGATGCGTCGAGTAAGCCTAAATTGCGTGTTTAGAGAAGTATTTGAGTGCTGGAACCAACAGAGGTTAGACACCAACAAATTGCACAAGGAAATGACAAGAACAAGTGCTTTAGAGCTTGTATTGCAATAATGCTTGAATGATTTACAAGTGAGGATGCCAAGTCTATTTATACAAGAGGCATCATGTAAATAATAGTAAAATAATACAATTGGCAGATATCTAAAAGTCCCTCATGATTGAATGCCCATGCCAAGACCTGAGCAGCCCATATTCTGACTTTGGCTGTTTCTGCCCATGCACTGTCTGACAGCCCATGCCTTGTCTGCACTGTTCTGACTGCCCATGCCTTATCAACTTGGTTGACTGCTGGAGGCTTCCTTGGTTATTCAGGAAATTACCAAGGCAAGGTAGATTTGTAGTAAGTCTCTACCTTGATAATTTACTGCCCAACCGTAACCGAGGCATCAAAATGACCTCAACTTTTTCCATTTAGTCTTAAGTTCCCTTTCCTAAATTGTTACATTTTCACATTGAGGTTAAAATAGAGGAAAAAATAGTGCTATTTCCTACCTTGGAAAAATGGTCCCTTGCTGCAAAGTAATCAAACATGGCTGATTTTAAAGGCACTTGGGTTAACAGAAACGTATCGTAGAAGCTCAGAATCACTCTCCAGAAGAGCAGCAACATCTTGAGGCACATACAACCAAACTTCTACTCCATTCCCATTTACTGTATCATTCAGATAAGCCATATTCATAAATACAAGTTCTTGAGAATCAATCAAAGAACAATGAGCCATCCAAACAGGTTTTCCCCATCCAAAATCACAATCATATAACCCAAAATTACACCAACTACTGAATATTGTAAACTCCACCTCTTTTGACATTGCATTTCCCATCTCTTTCACCACTTCACATACTCTCAAGTATCCTTCTTCCTCATCCTCACTCTCTATCTTCTTCACAAACTCACTGTCGATTTTCCTTATCGCATTCCTCAACTTCCACACTATGCTGCTTAATTCGCTTTCCTTCTCTGTTGATTCGCAGATCGCATATGCAATCCATATGAAGTTCCCCAGCGAGCAATTCGGTAATGGCGGGGTTGCCCTAGGTCGCATATTCACATTATGATTGATTGCAATTGGCTTTTTCATACCTGATTTTGTATTCAAAGCAGTCATTAAACTTTTACTTATAATCGCAGAAACTACCTCAACTCTTGATGGATTTTCCAGATCTGAGCTTGTTGCTTTCTTCTTAAGTTCAGCGATGGCGGATGCATCAAACAGAAGTCTCCGTACAGCAAGCTTACCTTTCTTCATAAATGGCATCCACGCTGACGCTAGGCTTGATTCGGCGGAGAAACCATCGTACTGCGGGAATCGAATCGGGGCATCGAGATTTGGATATACGACTTGCACACCGCCGGAGGAAGCTGTTGTAGCCCAAGCTTTAATGAACGAAACCAAGGCGATTCCGTCGACGGCCGTATGTGAAATGGAAAGGCCGATCCCCAAGCCGCCGCAAGAGAATGTTGTTTCTTGAATCAGCGATACATTTGCTCCGATTGGATTTCCATTGATAGAGGACACATCGGGGACTAATTTGTGCAGAAGTGTGAGATCAGGTCGGCTGAGAAATTCAGCCAGAGGTATGTTAGCTCTAGCCTCTGTGTAATATGCTCCTCCGTCATCACAATCGATTGAAAGACGGTCTTTGATCTTCCCGGCGAGAGGATAAAAACGAGATAAGGTTTCCGACAAGGAATGCTTGAGCGCAAGTGATCGTTGCTGGATGAGATGATCTTGGTCGGAGGTGGAAAGATCTGTTTGGTTAGTGGAATAGAAAAGAGCAAAGGAAAAGAAGATGGGAGATGAAAATTGATCCAAAAGAGAGATTTTATAAGTTTGAAGGTGAGAAGGTGTTGGTGAAGAAGGTTTTATGGATCCCTTGAAAATGATTTCAACCTCCATTTCTGTAGCTTCAATGTGCTCTGCGACCAGCTTACTTAACTTTAAGCATTGACTGCGAGCCAACAAGAAGGTATCCATATAAAAGCTTATCCCATATTTTCCTTTACTAATATTGTCATACCACTTATTTTTATCAAATTTCTCTTCAAAATAATATGACCATATAGTAAAAATATGAATAGTAAAAATATCCACGTATTATCGTTTAGATGAAAATCTAATTGTTGAATTAAGTTGCACGTGAGCAACACATGCTGAAGACTCAGTCAAAGCAGTCAACAAAGAATGTCAGCTCAGCATAACTGACTAACAACTCCAGGCAGGAAAATTAGATTAGTTGGTTAGGCATTTCTAGCTTGTATAAGAACACTCTCTGTAATCAGTTTTCATTCAATGGAATAATACATTTCCTGATTCTTCTTTCTCTTATTTTCTCTCCACAATTCACAATGTTTACATGGTATCAGAGCTCATTTTCGATCCGCATCAATGGCGTATAAAAGCTATGCTCACGCCTTACGATCTACAGAGAAGGAGAGAAGAAGCATTCAACATTCTCGAAATCGAAATACAGAAATCGATAGAGAATCGGAAGAAGTAAATCAGAGTGAGGAAGATAATCTCAGTTCCGACGAGATTGAAGGAATCATGATGAATCACAGTGGGATGATGTTCGCTGGTATGGAGAATCCAGGATCTTTACTGGTTAGTTCTCAGTTAACTGCTACTAATTACTTGTCATGGCGTAGAGGTATGATTCTTGCTCTTGAAGTCAAAGAGAAGATTGATTTTATTTCTGCTGATGCTGAAAATCACATACCTGCTGATAAGACTAGTACTGAGTATGCAAAATGGAAACGCCTTGATAGTTTAGTCAGATCTTGGTTGTTAAATGCAATTTCTAAAGAGCTTGTTGAAACATTCATGTATGCCACAACTGCTAGAGGCATATGGCTTCAAATTGAGCAACATTTTGGGGAAAGTAATGGTCCTTTGCTGTATCAAATCAAGAGAGAAATCAGCAATTTAACGCAGGGAGATAGTTCTGTGTTCATTTACTATAGTAAACTCAAGAAATTATGGGAGGAGTTGTCATTCTTGAGGCCTGTTCCAAAGTGTTCCTGTGAAGCTGCCAGACTTTGCAGTTGTGATGCAGTTAAAAGAATCAAGAACTTTGATGATGAAGATCAAGTTATCAAGTTTCTCATGGGGCTGAATGAGGAATTCGAAGGTGTAAAATCACAAGTACCTCAGTTTAGACTCAATTTACTGTCAGTTGGGAAACTTTTAATGGATAATCAGATCTTTGTGGTATTTTTGCCTAAGTTCTGCATATTACAGGACTTGAGATCTAAGGAATTGTTAGCAATTGGGGAATTGGTGCAAGGACTCTACAAGCTCAACAGTAGTTCTTTTTCACAGGAGAATATCACAAGAAGAAGCATGGAGATTAATGTACTGCAGGGTGCATTCAATGTAATAGCTAGCTCAAACACTAATAATGTGGATATTTGGCATTTGAGATGTGGACATGCCTCTAAACAAAAGTTAAAGTTGTTGAATGGAATTCAATTGAATAATTGTGATTATGTGTGTGAAATTTGCCATTATGCTAAGCAACATAGGTTGTCATTCCCCAACAGTCATATTAGCACACAAAAGGCTTTTGAGCTATTACATGTTGATGTGTGGGGTCCATATCAAATAGTTACTTCTACTGGAGCTAGATACATTCTCACAGTGGTAGATGACTATACTAGGTGTACTTGGACACTATTGTTGCATAGCAAGTCACAAGTAACAGACTACCTAGCCACATTTCTCAACATGATTCACACACAGTACAATGCAACAGTCAAAATTGTAAGGTCAGATAATGGTACAGAGTTTGTCAACTCTAAGTGTAAAGAACTGTTTCACAGCAAGGGCATTATTCATCAAAAAAGTTGTGTCTACACACCTCAACAAAATGGTGTGGTAGAAAGGAAACATAAGCATCTTCTAGAGGTAGCTAGAAGTTTTTTATTTCAAGCACACATGCTTAAACAGTTCTGGGGAGAAGCAGTTTTACATGCTACTAAGGTCATTAACCTGCTGCCTACAAAAGTCCTAGGGTGGAAAAGCCCTTATCCGTTACTATACAACAAACCTCCTGACCTTACTACTCTTAAGGTATTTGGTTGCCTTTGTTTCTACAAAAATGTTCATGCTCACAAAGACAAGATGGATGCAAGGGCACATAGAGGTGTTTTTGTGGGATTGGCACAGAACACAAAAGGGTACCAAATATATGATTTAACTACACAACAAATCATTGTATCCAAGGATGTCAAGTTCTATGAAAAAACTTATCCATTTTCTGCTACACAGCAAAATACTGACATTTCAGGTCCTATAGTACCTGTTGTTTTTTATGTTTCTTCTTTACAGGATACACCAATTTGTCAAGACAACACCCCTCTGGTTACAGCTGATGAAGTCCCATCATCATCATCACCATCTCTTGCTCCAGAAGTACATGAAGCAGTAAAGGAATTTCCTGAAGCAGTTTCCTCTCCATTTTCTTCTGCTGAATCCACTTCCATTACTCACACAACTCCTGCACAATGCTTACAACCTGCCAGAAAATCAAGTAGACAAGTCAAGAAACCCACATGGCAAAAGGATTTTGTAACCAGCAATATTATTTATATGTCAGATGATGTCCCCACTATGCCATTATTCAATCAACAACAATGTGCTTTTGTTAGCAAAGTTGAGCAGGAGCCAGAACCTACTACTTACCAAGCTGCTTGCAAGAATGAGAATTGGGTAAAAGCAATGGATGCTGAAGTGGAAGCATTAGAGAAGAATGGTACTTGGCAGATCACTAAGTTACCAAAGGGAAAGAAGGCAATCAAGTCTAGATGGCTTTTTAAACAGAAGTTTCTTGCAGATGGAAGCTTGGATAAATACAAGGCTAGGCTTGTGGCAAAAGGGTACAACCAGAAAATGGGTATTGATTACAGTGATAGCTTCTCACCAGTGGCCAAAGTTGTTACTGACAGGTTATTTTTGGCCTTGGCAGCCCATTTTAAATGGGAGATATATCAAGTAGATATTAACAATGCTTACCTACATGGTTTCATAGAAGAAGAGCTATACATGGAGCCACCTGAGGGCTACACCAAAACCAAACCAGGGGAAGTTTGTAAGCTCATAAAATCCATCTATGGCCTCAAACAGGCAGGCAGGCAATGGAATAAAGAGCTCACATCTACACTACTTAAGCTGGGATTTCACAGGTCCATTCATGACTATTGTTTATTTACAAAGTCAGAGGGACAAGAGTTCATAGTGCTAGTGGTTTATGTAGATGATATCTTGCTTACAGGGACTTCTAAGGACATGATTGATGCAGTTAAACTTGCTTTGCATGAGTCTTTCACAATTAAAGACTTAGGGATTGCTAAGTACTTTTTGGGAATAGAAATATCCAGGAATGATACATGCATTGTTATATCTCAGCATAAGTACATAAAGGACAGCGAAAAAGCAACACGAGTAGGGGGGATGCCCTCAATTATTCATTTGCGCGAATCACGGAGCCGCATGCGGATGCATTGGTGATTACGGTGGCCATTGAAGGATGGGACGTCAAGCGGGTCCTTATTGATACAGGCAGTTCTTGCAATGTTATTACTCGAACTGCATTCAACCAGTTGGGCATTAACGACAAGCGAGTAGAACATACGTTCATGGATGTAACTGGTTTTGGAGGTCAATCATCTTAAACAAGTGGACAGGTGGTGTTGGAGACAGAAATGGGCGATAAGAATCTAAAATGGAGAGGTGATCTAGAATTCGCAATTGTTGATCTCCCATTAGCCTATAATATAATTCTGGGGCGTCCGTTCCTGTCGGAAACGGAGTCGCTCATTTCAATGAAGCATTTGACATTGCATTTGCCAACACACCAAGGGCGAGTCATTGTTGAGGGTGATCAACTTATATCTCAACAAGCTTATACATTGTCACTTGAAACAAAGCCAGATGAAGAAGATAAAGTTGATGAGAAGTTGTCGGCTGAAGCGTTAGGAGAAACAGAACTATTCGCCATTTCAAATGACAAGAAAGTAAGGATAGCGGCAGGACTTCCAGAGGAAACGAAGAAAGCCATTATCGAGGTGTTGATCCAATGCGAGTCGGCATTCGCCGCTCCAGATGAAGTGCTGAAAGGGATAAGTCCAGAAATAGCAACACATCGTTTGAATGTGGACAAAAGTGCAACCCCAGTGAGACAGAAAAAGAGAGGACATGCTCCAGAGCGGCAGTAGGCGATTGAAAAAGCGGTGGCGGATTTGCTAAAATCAGATGCAATTCGAGAGGTCACTTATCCGGAATGGCTAGCCAATGTGGTGCTAGTCAAAAAGCCGAATAGAACGTACAGAATGTGCGTAGACTTCAAAGATCTGAATAAAGCTTGTCCGAAGGATATGTATCCGCTACCTAACATTGACATATTGGTAGATGGGACTACGGGATTTGAAGCTTTATCATTCACCGATGTGAAATCCAGTTACCACCAGATACCAATGGAGAAGGCGGACGAGATCAAGACGTCATTCATAACTCATCAGGTAACTTATTGCTTCAAGGTGATGCCCTTTGGACTGAAAAATGCGGGAGCAACATATCAACGGATGATGAACAAGATATTTTCAGACAAATCAGGCGAGAACTTCTCGATCTATGTAGACGACATGATCATTAAAAGCAAGAAGATGCAAGACCATCCGCAGGATATTAAAGAAATCCTGGAAGTGCTGATCAAATATGGCCTCAAATTGAACTCGGAGAAATGCACGTTTGGAGCGAGAGCAGGGAAGTTCCTGGGTTTCATTGTTAGTGGCAAAGGAGTTGAGGCGAATCCTGAGAAGGTTAAAGCAGTGATGGAGATGAAGACGCCAAGGAGCATAAGAGAAGTACAGAGACTCAATGGGCGGTTGGTGGCATTAGGGCGATTCATATCATGCTCAGCTAGGAGATGTCTACCTTTCTACAATGCCATCAAAAAATCTAAGTCCTTTGAATGGACACCAGATTGTCAAGAAGCATTCGAGGGGATAAAGCGATTACTATGTTATCCGCCCTTAATGAGCAGGCCAGAGGATGGAGAAGATTTATTTCTTTATGTATCCGTCACCAGCACGACGATATGCACTGTAATGGTGCGGGAAGAAGAAGGGCAACAATATCCGGTGTACTACGTGAGTAAAGTCTTAAAGGATGCAGAACTTCGATATTCGAGGTTAGATAAAATGGCCCTCGCGGTGATAACCACGACGGCTAGGTTGAAGCCATACTTCCAGGCGCATACTATAATTGTGAGAACTGGAATTCCAATGCGAAAGGTACTGCAGAAACCTGACGCATCCGGGCGATTGATGGAATGGTCAATTCGCTTGGGAGAGTTCGATATTCGTTACGAAGGAAGACCAGCTCTGAAAAGTCAAGTACTTGCCGATTTCGTGAATGAGTTCACGTGGGATGAAGACGAATGTCCAAAAGCACAAAAAGAAGAATGGAGTATGTTCACAGATGGGGCATTATCCACAGATGGAGCTGGACTGGGAGTCGTCATCAAGGGTCCGGATGTTATTCGCCTGTACTATGCGGCAAAGTTAACATTCAAAACTACCAACAATGCCGCGGAATATGAAGCAATGATATGCGGATTGAAGTTGCTTAATGAACTTATGCCAGAAAGAGTGGTAATCTACAGCGACTCTAAACTCATGATAAATTAGATCTCAAAAAATTATCTGGTGAAACAGGAAGATCTGGTCAAATACCATCAGGTTGTCGGTAGATTGACGCAGGAGTTAACACATAAAGGAATCGTCTGGGAGATGGTGCATGTTCCAAGAGGCCAGAACACAAAGGCTGATGAGTTGGCAAAAGCAGCGGCGAGTAGAGACCCATTGAGTCAAAAAGCATGTAATTTGGAAATAAGGTCGTCACCAGCATTCGAAGCCGATCAGATTATGGTCATCGAAGAGCTAGAAGATGATGAAGATTGGCGGATGCCCATCCGCCAATATCTGGAACATGGAGATTTGCCGGTTGATAAAAGTTTAGCCAGAAAGCTAATCGGGCAGTCAGCGAGATACTCAATTCGGGATGGAACTTTATACAGGAAGTCATATACATGTCCATGGTTAAAATGTATTAGCCGCAATGAAGGAGATTACGTGCTGAGAGAACTCCATGAAGGAAGTTGTGGTGCGCATGAAGCATCCGCGACGTTGGCAAGAAAAGTCAAGTTGATGGGATATTATTGGCCGAAGGTGGTGGAAGATTCCCAGAAAATGGTAGCGGAATGTCACAGTTGTCAAATCCATGCTAATGAAAAGCATGTCCCAGGAGCCGAACAAGTAACTATAATGACGGCGTGGCCATTCGCAACATGGGGGATTGATATAGTGGGGCCATTCCCAGAAACAACAAGGAAGAGGAAGTACTTGGTAGTCGCAGTTGACCACTTCAGCAAATGGGTAGAAGTAGAGGCAGTAACCGCTCAAACACCTGAGCGAATGATCGAGTTCTTACGAGAGAACATTATCATGCGGTTTGTAATCCCACAAACGCTTATAACCGACAACGGTACCCAGTTCAACTGTGTTAAATTCAAGGCATATTGCGAAAGCATGGGGATCAAGAATCATTTTTCCTCCGTAAATCATCCCCAATCGAATGGTATGACAGAGGTTACCAACAGGGCCATGATTCAGGGAATCAAGAAGCGACTAGGTGATAAGAAAACAGGTTGGGCGGATGAGATACCTCATATGTTATGGGCATACAGAACTTCTGTAAAGGCAGCAACAGGCGAAACACCTTTCTCGCTGGTTTATGGAGCCGAAGCAGTCCTACCTGTTGAAATCCATTCGCCTACAGATCGGGTAATTTATTACTGCGACACCCAAAATCCTATCAACATTAGAGATGCATTGGATTCTGTTGAAGAACGAAGAGAAAAAGCTTACATGCGAATGACAGTATATCGCAATAGAATCAAGAAGTATCATGACAGAAGGGTGCGAAAGGTGATAATCAATGAGAGCGACTTGGTCTTGAAAAAAGTAGATAAAATACAGTCCAGAGAAGGCAAAGGAAAATTAGGCGTCAACTGGATCGGACCTTACAGGGTATCCAAGAAGTTGGGACCATCAACTTTTGAAATAGAAGAAATGAGCGGCAAAAAGCTCCCGCGCACCTGGAATCTAGAGAATCTACGCCTATATAAACAGGCCGAGTAGTTCAGGGAAATGACGAGTACTCTTTTTCCTTTTATGAGTTTTTTCCCACTGGGTTTTCTGATAAAAGGTTTTAATGAGGCTTTGATCCCACACAGTTTATGTACCCATGTAACAAGAAGTCTTTTTTCTCTATCAATAAAGATGTTCATTGGTTACAATTATTCAGTATGCTACGGCTGAATGCAGGTCCTTTTCAAACTGATAATACAAACACATAAGTGTGTTGCCTACAAAAGAAAGGCGGATGCATGATTACACATCATTCGTAAAACCTTATGGTTAACCTTAAACACATAAATGTGTTGCCTACAAAAGAAAGGCGGATGCATGATTACGCATCATTCGCAAAACCTTATGGTTAACCTTATGATTATTTGAAAAATTATAAGGCATAAAATTAAGCGAATAAATGAATACTCAAAAAATTGCAAAAAGGGTCTGGCCACCCTAACGAAAACAAAACTAACTACGAAAAATTACAAGTATGAAGTCGGCAAAAGGCAAGGGTCGCATACGAAAATAACCGGCATTAAGGCGACGAAGAATAAAACAGCAATTGCACATATATGAAAAGCGGCGGCAAAGTCGCTCGGTTGATATATATACTGGCAGTTTGTTACATACAACAGTTCGGATATAAATAAAATTATACTACAGTTTCTTCTCTTTCGCCTCTATTGCCCCCTTTGCCTTCAGCGGCTCCTTCATCTTCTCCAGTGGGGTGATCTGCTTCAAGCGAATCCCCAACAATCAGATCAGTAACCGCATCAGAGCGAGGTACCTCTTGTTCAACGTGAGAAACATCTTGTGGTGCCCCTTCTTCTACATTCTGATTTGGGATCTCATGGCTAATTGGAGAGTCATGAAAACTCTACCAATCTAGGAGAAGTACCTCATCCATATCGGCATCCTCGGCCTCCAACTTGTCCCATTTTTCAGCTAAATTCTTTTCAGGAATGGGAACCTTGGGGCGATTAAGTACACGATCTGGATGTCCATGCTCATAAGCCGCATGAATCCGCTCTCCATACCAATAGATGCGAGCACCATCTTCAGCTGTGATCTCCTCGGCCCTCCTCTTTTGCATCTCCAAAGCTTCCTTGGACGAATTCAGATCATCAATGGCCTTCTGAAGCTCATCGGACTTAGCCTGGAGGGATTTGAGAGCTTCCTCCTTCTCGCTGATGGCCTTCTGACAAGCACCTTCAAGGACCTTTACTTTGCCTTGGACATCATCAAAAAGCGACTTCTGAGTCGCCAATTCAGTGCCAAGGCTTTCCAGCTCTCTAGCTCGTTCAGCATCCCTGCAGAGGGCACCCTCCGCGAAATTGATAATCTGCATATAGGACGATACGTGAATAAAAAGAGCGAATGGAGACATGCATTTGAGGGATGGAACATGAGTAGAAAGCAATTTACCTCTATAGCACGCTTCTCAATCCCCTCCATGGCAGTTGGAAGCGGCACTTGTTCGCGCACGCGAGAAGCAGAGGGGAGTCGCCCAAGGACATTGCATATGGAAGAAACAATGTCCTTACAGGAAAAGCTCACGGCTTTACCAAAGGTCCTAGTCCACCACCCGCTAATGTCAGGAATTGGCTGCGAATACATAAGGAGAGGGATCAGGAGAACAGCAAATAACTGATAAAGGAAAATAAACAACACAAAAAGAGTGAGTAAATCGTGATACCTCGTGAAATGGAGTACTGCCCTTTTCTTTGGATGGGGTGGATATGGGTGTACCACCAACAGTCAAGGATACGGAGGTATTTTTCTTCCTGGGGCGAGAAGACTCCGTATCCGCATTACTCTTCCGCTTCCTATTTAAGGGAAGGTCCTCAGAAGCAGAAGCAGGGCCTTGTGAAACGGAAGCAATTGTGGGGGAAGCCGCCTCAACAGAAGGAGTCGCCCCCACAGGAGAATCCGCCCCTGCAATAGAAGTTGTTCCCGCCAATCGCCTCTTCCTCCTCGCCAAGGCTTTCGCTTCCCGATATGCAGCGAGTTGGGATAAAGGGTCACCCCTGCAAAAGGTTAAGAGAAATCATCAACTAGGAAATAAGCTAATAATACCTTGTACGAAAACGCGATAAGGGATATAAACAACGCGATCTTCCTCGCGGTAGGCAATCGCTACTCGGCTCCTTAGCATATGGAATGCCTGATCATATGTCCATACAAAAGGAGGAGTACTCTTCAAGAATTTTACAATAGCGGATTCTTCCTTGCTTGGATAACCAAAGTTCAAACTCTTTACATTAGGTCGGCCCCAGCAACGAAGAAAGTTCGGATTCCCTTCATGGAACTTGATGAAGAAATAAGACCTGTCCCACTCGCGGATTTTGTTCGACTTCTCGTCAAAGCTGTAGTAACCGCTCTGTCGAATGAAAGTAAAATACTCCCCCGAACTTTTGAAATGATGAAGCTTGGAGAAAATCTTGAGCGAGAAGGGAACCTCCAGACAATCCGCCAAAAACTTGTCCAGAGTCAAGTCGGCCCATCCATTAGGGTGCAGTTGCCCGGGTGCGATTCCATAACCTCCAAGGATGGAAGCAATCTCATCTGCTAGCGGATACGTGAAACCGCAGATAATTTGAGCGACAAAAATGGTAAAATACCCCTTCGGGAAGTCGCCGGGTCCTCTATTTTCCCCGGGAATGCTTGTTTCCAGGCCTTGAAGCCAAGGATACTGCTCCCGCAAGTCGTCAATCGTCTCGCGGCAGACTAGGCTTCCTGACCTATCCTTCTTCGGTAATAAACGGGGAGTGGGGACATGTGGTGGAATCAACTTTTTGGGGTCGAAACCTAGGCCCTCATCAGTCGTATTCGCTAGATGGAGAAAATCGGCAGGATGAGAATCAGACCTAGGAGAGCCAGTTGAAGCTTCATCAACCATCTCATCAACCTCGTGAGACACCTCGCGATCGTAATTTTCGTCGAAGGGTGCGAAATCAAGTTCAGGGTTCGACATACCGGTGAAGGAAACGAACAGAAATAAAAGAAAAAATGGTTGAACGAGTTACGAGTTACAGAAAGGGAAACTTACATGTGAGAAAGAATGCAGAGAAGAACGAACGCAAAAGGGTTGATGCCGGAGAGGAAATGACAGAAAACGAACGAACTACTTTCGAATTTTGAATACCTCGATGAAGATGGAGAGTTGTCTAAAAAGACCCTAAAGGGCTCTTGCTAAACTAGAGGGGAGGCATGTGATGATTCGTGAAACCAACTGAGCTGAATCATAAGCACGGGCCCATCCCAAACTTAAGCCCACGGTTCAAGATTAAATGGGCTCCTAATAAGGGAAAGGGCTAACCGCCCCGAAATCCCAACAAGACACTAAACCACCCACTCAGAGAAACGGGACCACGTTTGTGACTACGTGGAGAACGTGGCACAGAAAGAGTAACCGCCCTCGGCGGTTACCTAGAAAGGCTTATAAAAGAAATAAAAAAGCCAAGGGAGGGGTAAGTTCACATTTTTCCTCAATACGATTATCAATCTACTAGAATTCCACGTAAAACTGACTTGATCGTCGGAGAGTTTTCCCGGAGATCCTGTCTCCGGTTTTGTTTTGCAGGTAACTACGACGAGGATCATCAAATCAAATCCGGCAAGTTATCACATATATAACCTATAATATATATCTCTCTATCAGCTTCAAAACCATGACCTGATATATATTTTGTATTTGTTTTTCAAGGTATCCAGCATGTTGGTGAAAATATGCTATTAAGCATTCCAAATGGAGAAGCAATCATGATTAAGGTATATATATATATATATATATATATATATATATATATATATATATATATATATATATATATATATATAATTAAAAGTACAGTGAGTTTTTTTTTTTTTAAGGAAAAGTACAGTGAGTTTTTTCATCATGTTTTTTAGTTTCAATTTAATTAACACAACATAAATCAATGATTATAATTTCATGTTTAATGTGTTCATAAAGAAAAAATGAATGTTATTTTCTTATATATAAGCAAATGGAGAATAATATATTATATATTGTTGCAGGACACATGTCACAATTGGAGTGATGAAAATGTGATAAAAGTATTGAAGAATATATATGAAGCATTAGCCAAAAATGGGAAACTTATAATAATGAATGCAATATTGCCAGAGAAACCAGAGACAACAAAAGCATCACAATATGTTTCGAGACTTTGATAACACAATGTTGATGCAACCTTGTGGTAAAGAGAGAACTGCTAAGCAATTCCAAACTCTGGTAATGGCTGCTGGTTTCTCTAACTTCTATGTTGCCTGTCTTGCTCGTGGTATTTGGGCTGTCATGGAATCTTACAAGTAGCACAACAACATTTTAATTCTTTTTTCTTCTATATTTTCTTATTTTACAATTTGCACATTCAACCATTAATAAATGAGAATCACACACGTTTTGATTCAACTATTAGCTGAAATATATAATCAGATTAGAATCCGGTCTTAACTTAAATGGATCATATTAGATTCAAGGTATTTTAATAAAGACCAAAAATACCCCTTATCTAACCTAATCCTCCTCATCAATAAAGATAAAATATTTGTAATTTTAATCCTACTAATGAGTATGGATTATATTTTAGTAAAGACCAATATTTTCTTAAGGATTAGGTTGAGCATTTTAAAAATAGAATCTCAACTCAATTCCCTGACACTACACATACCATAACTCAGTAGCATTTAATTCGTAGATTTATAGAACCTTCTTTCGAAGTCATTTGACGTTGGAGTTGTGTGACACGTAATACAATATCTCAATTGATTTCTTCTGATGCATAAGTCAATAATTTGCGCTAATAAGAGGTAATCCAATTATCCATAATTTATTTGGATTTATATGATAATAAATTTAAAATTGGTACCAGAGTTGTAGATTTTGTATTATATCATTATAATCAATAGATTAAAAATAATATGTATGTTTCAAACATGCCAATACATAATCAGAAGATCAAAATTGTATTTATTTGGGTTGAAAATGTATATTGGGACGTCGAAGATCTAATGAGAGAAAATCTTAGAAAATCTGGAGAGAAAGTTTCTAAGGCATTTCATTCAACTCAAGATGCCAAACATTGGAGATCTATCGACTTCTAGCCAAAGATCTGGAACGCTTTATGAGGACTCCCGACGCCGAAACTACACTAGATACTAGAAGCACGTTCCAAGGTAACGCACTGAGGGTATAAAATCCCTTACTCCTTGTTTGATTATTTAATTTACGTACTTGACAAATTAATTTGAGATATCAACTATACTTCAAAATATTTTATTATATATATTTATAGTTTTTAAACTAAAATCCTTAAAATAAATATTCAGTTTTTATAAGTTTCGGTCCCTCAATAGGACAAAAATATTATTTTTTACCCTAAACTTCTATTTATTTTCTCAAAATTTTATAAGTGTATTTAAAACCCCAAATTGATTTAATTTTCACCTTTACACTATGGAAAATTACAATTTTAGTCCTTGAAACTTATTTTGTTTATCAAAGTCACATTTTCAACAAAAAGAATTATTTCAATAAAACATTTTCAATATCTTGGTTAGATATTTCGCAAGTATGTCGCAATGTACTCATGTAGATATATACAACTGTAAATAACCGTAGAAAATATAAGAAACCCATTAATTAAATTTAAATGCCTTTAAAATTAGAAAGTAAGTTATAGTCCACGATCTAGTCTCTAGAAGGCAGGTTTGTCTTTCAGGACTAGTTTTACTGAATTTCTTGATTGGCTGAAAACGGGTGACGACTCTATCTTTTAGAAACAAATAATTTCAAGGTATTCAATAAGTATCAAACTATGCCATGCAATCCAACAAAACTATATGTTAGTCTTTTTATTATTCAATTAAAATCGCTTTTAAATTGTTGGAATAAAGAAAAAAATAATCGAAAAATTGTTGCACCGTGGACGAGTCACTGCCTTAAAGCGGTTTTTTCGGCAGACATATATAGGTGCAATCTCAACCACTGGTGGCTCCCTAAGGTTAATATAGTGAGCTCTAAACTCATGCACTTAAGGTTAGAACTCTACAACAACAACTTGGAAATATCTAGTGAAATACACAATTTTTTACAAAGAAATAAATCCCAATGAAAAGATTCTTCTCACTTCAAAATGAAGATAAGAAAACTTATTTATAGGAAGATAATTAAATACACATTTAAAAACTGGTTATAAATACTAAACCTTTACCATAATAAACGATATCAAAATTAATATATGTTTTAATCAATTAAAAAATATACGATAAAAAAACTTACAACTAATCATTATTCCAACACATATCACTTTGAAAAAATAACTAATTCAACATGTAGAGTTAAACTGTATAACCTGTATCTGTTGTTTGTCTAATTAACTAATTAGGTTGGTCCTTTATTTCTTTATTCAAGGACTCTACCTCCTTTTCCAATTCTTGTACCTGCATTTTTAATTCAAAATTGAGTTAAAATTTGCCAAACATATAAATATTATATAAACAAAATATTAGTAATTGTTCAATTTATATCCATATTAAGGAAGGATTATTGTCACTATATAACTGGTGTTTATCTAAGTGACTCGTCTAGTGAAAGCTATTGTATTCTCACACCAAACACATACACACTCGTGTGCCTGTGTACAGGGGAATCCAGTATGGGGGCACTGGAGCAGTTGCCACCACTAACATTTGTATTTTTTTTTAAATCCATATATTAATTTTGAAATTTTAAAGTTTTGCCCCCTTCATCAATGGAGGTTTAGGGTTTATTGGTTCTATAATTGAAGATGAAGAATGATTTTAAATTTAAATTTTTTTTTAATTTTTTTTAATTTTGTTTTAAAGCAAAACGACGTCATTTTATTTAGAACTACGTCATTTTGTTTACAACAAAAATAAAAAATAAAAAGTAAATATTTAAATGTAAAACTAAATAGGTCCTAAAACGAATTATCGGTCTCTCTTACTCTCTTTAATCTCTTTAGTTCTTCTTCCTCGATTCCTCTTTCTTCTTAAACCTAAATTGAAATCCTTAATCCTAACTAAGATTAAATCAAAATCGGCAGCCAATCCCTCCATAATCGGATCGTTGATTGTTGGTCCGACACTCCATCTCCGATCTTTGCCTCTCTGCTTTGGTTTTTTTTTTGCTTCTACTTGAATTTTGATTTTATATTTCTGCTACTATTTTACTTGAACTTGAGTTTTGATCTCTGGTTTTCTATAATTATTATTTTTTGGATAAAAATTATTTTAGTTGTATTGTTTGCTCCCATGAGGGAGAAATCCTGGATTCACCCCTGTCTGTGTGTGTGTGTATATATATATATATATATATATATATATATATATATATATATATATATATATATATATATATATATATATATATATATATGATGATTCGCGAAGCCAACTGGACCGAATCCAAAACACGGGCCCAACCCACGATAACTTAAGCCCACGGTTCAAGTTGAATGGACTCCTAATAAAGGAAAGGGCTAACCGCCCGAAATCCTAATAAGACACTAAACCACCCACTCAGAGAAACGGTTATAAAGGACCACGTATATGACCACGTGGGGGACGTGGCACAGGAGGAGTAACCGCCGAAGGCGGTTACCTGGAGGTGCTTATAAAAGAGATAAGGAAGCTAGGAGAGAGGTAGCTTCGTATTTTTTAATCCTCTATACGATTATCGATCTACTAAATTTCATATAAAACTGACTTGATCGTCGGAGAGTTTTCCCGGAGATCCTGTCTCCGGTTTTTTTTTTGCAGGTAATTACAACGAGGATCATCCAATCAAATTCGGCAAGTTATCAATTGGTGCGGTGAGCGTGGACCTTTTTTACCAACATCTGGTTAAAGGTACACCAAGAACATGTCAGAACTATCACGTACAACCGGAGTTACAACCAGATCAACTAGTATGAACTCAAGAGGTCCACGGACTGTGAGTTCGCAGCCTGCGAGTACACAGCCTGTGATACCCAGCTCGTCGAATCCTTCAGGACAGTTGAGTCCATTATTGGAGGTCCAAGTGCAAACTGAGATGGAGATGTCGAATAGTGAGTTCGTACAAATGGCAGGTGTAGACACCGAGTCGGAGGACCTGTGACGAAAACCTGAAACAAGACGGTCGAAGCGATTGATTCCGGAAGTTTTGAAAAATATATAAAGAATAATAAGCTGAGGAAAATTAACGGCACGGCGCGGGCACGCAACGGCATCCCGCACGCGGACGACGATGGTCGAACGCCCGCTTGACGGCTCGAGACGTGCGCGCGGCGTCCGTCGGACGCACCGCGAGTGGCACGCTCTCGACGTCCGAGCAATGCCTGGGATCGCTGGCGGTGTGCGCCCTCGTGGGCCGTTGAGCACACGTGCCTGGCAGCGCGAGGCGCGCGTTCGGCGGCCGCGACGTGCGAGCGTCTGGCTGCGCGGAACGCGCGCTCGGCGGCCACGGAGTGCACGCGTCCGACGGCGCGGGGCACGCCCCGAGGGTCGCCGGGCGGGCACCCAACCACGTCGGGCGAACGCCCAACGCGTCGGGCGGACGCCCGACGAGGGTTGGGCGCGGGCGCCCAACCTCGCGTTGGGCGCTCGCCCAACGCCGTTGGGCGATCGCCCAACATTGTTGGGCGGCCGCCCAACCACAATGGGCGACGCCCAAATTTTTTTGGGCATCGCCCATTGTTCCGGGATCCGTTTCCCTATATAAGGGCACGGATCCCAAGGTGAAGGGGGGGGCCTTTTTTGGAGGAAAAAACTTTCTCACTCTAAACATTTTTAGAGAGAGAGAGTGGATTTTTTTTGAGAAAAATATTTTTTTTCTCAAAAATTCCAAATTTCCTAAGTTCAATTTTTACTAAATTTTTATTAAAATCGGGAGCTCGCGGTTCGTGGAATCAATCGGCTTCGACTGTCAGATACCGAATCAAAGGTATTATCCGAGGACTAGACTCTTTATTTTATTTAATTTATTCTCTCCTTCTATTTATTTTTTTTAGGATATAGTTTTTATTCATTTAGTCATTTATTTATTTTGTCACATTTTATTTAATTAGTGTATTTATTTAATTTTCGTTTCGTGTTAAATAAAATTCGGTTTTGTTTTAAAATAAAAACCTCGTTTTGATATCCCAATACGAACCGTGATCCGATAAAAAGGTAGTTCGGGTGTCGAAAATGTTGTAATTATAAGTTTTTTAATTTAAAAGAAATTTCCGAATAACGTTTTAAAATAAAACATCGTTTTAGGAACTTCCGTTTTCGACTATGATCCATTTTTGGTAGTTCGGAAGTCCAAAACGATTGAATTAGATTTAATTTAAAGCTTTTGAATAAATCTGGAAAATATTGGAGTGCTGCTGTAATTTGCCAATTCTGTCACTAAATGCTGTTTACCGACGGATTTTCCGTCGGTAAATCTGCCCAAAATGTAAAAAATGCCATTTCAGTCCCTTTTTCTTAACTTTTAAGCTTTTAATCCTTAGTATATATATATATAATTATGTAATATATTCTTTTCAAGTTATTTTAGAATTTTAGCATACATAATTACTTTAGAATATGTGTATATTATTATTTATCCCATTTTACGATATAAATATAAGTATATATATGTATTCTTTTTATTAATTTGGATTATGTTTTAAATGTTAGTTATTTGGTATTTTGGAGGAAATAATTAATATATATTAGCATATGGTATTTGTGGTATTTAAAACTATATTAGTTATGTATATGTATAGCTTTGAAACATTTGGGTTATTTTGGTGATTATTGAATAAAACTATTTTCGGTTAAGAATTATTTCATTAGTTATAGGATTTATTTACTATTTTCATATTTTTAAAGTATATATATATTGTACTTATTATTTTTATATACATATAGTTCATTTTGTATTAGCTTTTATTTTCACATTCTATTTTTGATTTAAATGTATATATGTATGTATAAATTACTTTCTTTATTCTTTTGGGCTTAATCTTATGTCCATATTTCAAGTGGGCTTTGTTTGAGTATGGAGGGAGGTTTAAATGGGTTTATTAATGTAATTATAATAGGTAGAGAGTCCATTAAATAAGTGGGGAAAATAAATCACAAAAAGAGAGTTTTCAACCTAATTATTTAAATTAATGAATTTTTAGAGTTTCCTAATGTGAATAAATAGAGTCGTTTTCGTTAGCATTTCAAACCATTTCTCAAAATATCACGTTTTAAAACCTTAGTCCGTTCCAACGACGGATTAAGCGAACATTGTAATCAAAATCGTTTTCTTTGTTAATAATAGAGATTTTGAATCGTTTTCTTAAAGAATTTGTACAAGATAAAATTGACTTGTATGTTTAACCACGTTTTCTCATAAAAAAGTTTTTATCTCAAACGTTTTCAAATACTCGAGTCGTTCCAACGGCGATTCGGGTAAACTTCATCAAACAGGGTTTTAAAACGCACCTAAATCGTTCCAACGACGATTAAGGTGCGAACCATGTAAATAAACTCGTTTTGGGGAAATAAGTTAGCGCAGAATAGACACACAACATAACATTTAAATACGGTTGTAAATAAATCACTTCTTTCGTTCCCCTCTCTGTGTATGTATAAACATAAATGGGTGATTCTTTACTGATGTGGCTTTTCAATATCATATGCTCAAAACGGTTTCTAAAAAGAGAAAGAAAAGGGTTTCAAATGAATTTTAAACTTAAAGAAGTATACGATTAGTCCGTTATCGCCTAACATGCTGAGTAGGAGGCCGGTGGTTCATAACCGGGCGATGTCGGGGTGCCTAGTAGCCTTTCTCCGGAAAGGAGCTAGCCTTCTCGGCTCGTACCTAAGTTTCCCGAACCCACACCGGTCTCCCGCAAGGGATCGGTGTTCATTTTCCCATTCGTGGGTGGCGACTCTTCCATATCTCCGAGCTCCGGTCCTACCGAGCAGCTTGATTCCACGATTGGTTGCTTTCGGCGCCAATCACCGCTTACGTCGCCATGAGGTTGTCCACCCCCCGGTCCGCCCGGGAGATTATGCCGCGGCACCTCGTCTAACAAGTGGCGACTCTGCTGGGGAAGCGAGAAATTTAATTCCGGAAGGCATGCACTAAGCCCTTAACGGGGACGGATCGTTTTACTTCTTTTCGTATGCATTCACGAGCATTATTGCAAACCCTTTGGGTAATTTCCGCGAAACCTCTAGCGAGAGTCCATTCGTCGCCCGAAAGAGGCTAGCGTAAGTTTCCCCTTACAGTAAGGCGCCAGAGGGTCCCCATCCATTCGTTAGGGGCGAATCTGTGCGGTCTTGTGAGGTCCCGCGGTCAGCCGTGTCAGCATATAGTAGCCTTAGAAGTTTCCATAGGATTACCCGTTACTATTTTTGATGTGATAAATGAATCAGTTCGTGTTTTCAAACCGCCATGATACGTGTCTAATCCTAAATTATGTAAAGAAAATGAGACGATGCGTTAATATATACTCATGAATCGACATACTAATTACCCTAAAACATCGAAACGATTTGAACTAAAGACGACTTAGTCATCTCATATGAATGAACATGTGCGACCCGCCTTGTCCCTTTCGGTGTCCCGACGAAGGCACGTGTTCAGGAAATACGTTATGACGTAAGCACGTATTAGTATGAATCGGTTCGGTGTTAAGGATAGTTACATTTCGATACAAAAGACTATATTAACGGTAGCCGTTATTCACATTCTTTAAATAAGTTAGGATAAAACGAGATCATGACGAAACGAAAACGAAGAACATTTCTGTTTCGAATGACCCTGTCGTAACGTGAAAAGTTTCGCACAAGTAGCCCGTCCCTTCCGAATGAAAGACGAGCTTTTACGTTATGCCTCGTGTCGTTCTTAAGAGAAATGGATGTGTCCGTACAGATGACTAAGAAAATAAAGAAGAAAAAAAATGAACTAAACGACCAAAATCATTCTGAATCTACGATATATGTTAATCCCGCGAGTAGTTAAAGAAAATAAACCAATATCGTTGAATACGTGCCTCGGACGAGAGTATACCCCGTTTAAAATCTCGAAGCCGAATTAAGCCAAACTATATAATTGCGTCATATGGACGAGACTGCGGGTTTTGACTAACGACTCGATCATTTCGACCGTTACCAAAACTGCAAGAAATATGGCCCGATATACGTGTTTGCTTAAATTCGCGCCTAAAGGAAGGAAAACGGTGATATCCTCGCTTCGAATAAACATGCGATTCAACGAAACGTTGATTTTCTATAACCACACTGAGATGATATATCCCGTGGATTGGGAGGAACAAAGAGTTGTAATTAGCCGAAAGATTATCGTGCGCTCAAATAAGACTCGCCGTCTTTTCATGTAGCAAAATGAGCAAACGGAATCTCAACGCTAAAAACAAACACGTTACGCAATGAATCCGTTCCCTAAAATAAAATCCAAAAATGATTCCATCACTAAATAAACACGTGGTTACGTCTCTCGATAGATCCAAAAGATCCCGTTGTAATCCAAAAATCGAGACATGAACCCACGCGAATAAAGGGGAACGAGTCATTGACAATAACGAACGATTGGACTAGAAGAATAACTCGTACCACGTCTAAAAACTGAGATGCGCTCAAAGGGAGTCAAAACCCGAACTATTACGTCTCACGAAAGGACGAAAGACGAGTTATTTTGAAAGGACAATCCAACTTGGTCGATTTCTTAGTCACTGAATATGGATACGTCAAAATGAACTGTATTGTCTGATGGTTGATTTACTTTCCCGCAATAATCGACGGCATCACGCGTCCCCTGGACCGCAAGGTGAGCCAAAAAACCAAAATCCTAGGAAAGAGACCTGGACCAACGAGTGTGTGGAGGAATAAGGGTGGAAGAGAGATGTTGTGATACGTGTAAATAGGACTAATGTTTGTTTTTCTTATTTTATGATCGTAAATAAATAAACGCACACACCACGAATCATGCATATAAAACCATGCATACATACTAATGGATACCGTTCACGCAGACGTCATCATTAAGCGGTTGTGGTTTCGCGAGAGTAATCGGCTTGTCAGACAGTTTGATCAGTTGCAAGTAGACAGTCCCGAATCAGTAGTTGTGGCTTCTGAATCATCTTCATCCGAGTATACTCAGTCTTCCGTCAGTATGTCTGCAACCGACGAGAAAGTGACTGAATTGGAGAATTCTGTGAACAATATCAACGACCAGCTGGCCGCAATCTTGGCCCAGCTAGCTGAGTTAGCACTGAAGGACAACAAGAGTGGTAGTAAGCGTGCTGAGAATGAGGTGAACGATGGCCCTCGCTTTGGGAATGAGGAGGATTATCAGGATTATGTCCGAAAACAGTTAGAGAAGGAGAAAGCTAAGGAAGAGGAGTGGAGGCAACACATCACACAGGAAGTGCAGGACTTGCGCGGAGGAAGCTCCGGAAGTCAGGATTTCTATAACTTGAAGAATTGCTTGACAGCAACAGCTTTGCCTCTGAAATTCCGGCTCCCTGACATGAAAAAGTTCGATGGAACTGGAGATCCCACCGCTCACATGAATCAGTACGTTGTGGTAATGAAGCACACGATCCTGACCGAGGATCAAGTCTTGGGGCTGTTTAACACTTACCTGGAGGGGGCTGCCCTCACATGGTTCCATGCGTTACCAATGGTGACAAAGAAGGATTGGAAGGAGTTGGCGAAGTCATTCATCGCTCAGTATAGCTTTAACACCATGCTGGAAGTCACTTTGAAAGAGTTAGAGAGCACTAAGCAGCAGACTGGGGAATCCCTTTCAGACTTCGTGAAGAGATGGAGGGCTAAGGCCGCGGTCATGAAACAAAAGCCGCTCGAGCAGGATCAGATCCGAATGGTGATTGGCAATACGTTGCCGTATATTAAGAATGAGTTGAGATATATGCCGTTCACAGATTTCAATCAGATGTATAGTTGTGCCTTGACTGTCGAAGGCGATGGGGAGCCGAAGAAAGCTTATACCAAGTGGACGAAGTCTGGATATAGTGCCGGAGGGCCTAGCGCGAGTACGGAATCTGCGACAGTGAAAGTGGTTGATCTTAATGCTATCGAAAAGAGGCGGTTCGCCAAGTTCGATCAGACCTATGCGAAAGTTTTTGAACGTCTGCAGAAGAAGGGGTTGTTGAAAGCCCTTACCCCGTATAACAAAGCTCAACCTACTCCGCAGATTCAGGCTAGAGGGTATTGTGAATTCCACAGCAGTTATGGACATACGATTGAGAATTGCGAGAGGCTGAAACACGAAATCCAAGATTTGATTGAGGAGAAGAAGATAGCTGATCCTTCGTCAGCAAACCCTTCCGTTAGGCGCAATCCATTGCCTAATCATAGGGTGAGCGTGATCGGAGTTGGTTTGACGGAAATTGTAGTAATGGAATCTTTTGAGGAAGATGTAGAGGAGTTGTTGGACTCCGTCGAAAGAAGCAATGTGGGAAATGGTTTGTATGTGTCCTTCTTGGGTGAGGAACAAGAGGACGAACCAATGGAGGAGGGATCAGATGGTGGAGCACCATATGACGAGGATAGTGCCGAAGAGACCGGTGAAGGGTCGTCTCGGACTATCGTGCCAAATTTGGGTTTGTTCGGTGGAGGAAGGGATCCCGAAGTGCACTTGCGTGAGTATATGCACGACATGTTTATTGAATCCTTCGGGGTAGATGAAATTGCTCAGTGGTTCCACCATTCGCTGGTAGGTGAGCCTTTGCAATGGTTCCATTCATTGCCCGACTCTTGCAAGCACGATTGGGATCGGTTGTCGGATTTGTTTCTTGAAAAGTATTAGAGAGCTGAGGATAGAACTGCGGAGCACTTTGCAATGCAGATTGGACCCATCAAGCGTCCATTGCCAAGGGTGAGCAAGTATAACGGCAATAAGGACCCTATGGAGCACCTTCACTTCTATTTGTCGGCTATGACAGCCTTGAGTTTCAAAGAGGAAGAGATCACTAGCTTGTTTTGTAATTCATTGATGGGTGAACCGCTGATATGGTATATGTCGCTGCCAATGTATGTTAAGACCGATTGGGCAGCTATGACAAAGAGATTTATCAAGGAGTATACAATATGGATGCTAGCAGAGCAAACCCCTGATTCCCCGTCTTACCAGACACCCGATGCGGTGTTAGCGATGCCTAGGTATGGTGGATACCGGGATCCTGTGGAGCATGCAAGGATATTCCGCGATCATATGTATAACGCTGGATTTCCACAGTGTGAGTTGCATGAACATTTTCCGGAAACCTTGATGGGTGAAGCCTTATTGTGGCATCAGGGTCTGTCGGAGGAAGAGATGTGTCATTGGGTACCACTCAGAAATGCCTTTGTGGCGAGATACGAAATGTACATTCCGTGGACGGGATCCCTGGATGATTTGGACAGGATTAGGCAATTCCCCGAGGAACATTTTGTGGATTATGCTAGGAGGTGGAGGCACCGTTATGAGCGGTGTAATGAGACAATGAGCGATAAGGTGCAGCTTATGTGCATACAAGGAGGCGCTATTCCGTTGGCCGCGAGAAGGATGAGTAGAGTGTCCCTCCGTGACTATGATGAGTTGATAGGTTGGGCCTTGTATGGATCGGCGGATCCTTTTTTCCTGAATCCGAGTGTTCCTCACGTCATGGATTTAATGGTCGTAGACATCTGGGCGAGTTCCTCGGACGAGGAGGATGCCAATCGAAGGGTCCCTATCAAAATTTGGGACGAGTCGGATGACGAGCCGGAAGTTGCGGTGATGATGAGATCAGGTCGTGTGGCCGAGGGAAAGGCACCAATGATAGAGATTGAGATGGGAGAAGGTTCGGCTCCTAAGCCCGACGACCAAGTTCTTGAACAGTTGAAGAAGACTCAAGCTAAGTCTACGGTCTGGGAAGTTTTATGCCATTCTAGGTACCATCATGAAAATCTGATGAAAGAGTTGCAGAATTTGGTTATTTCCACCGATACCGAGCCGACAGCGCTAGTAGGGGCAATTATGGCTCGAAAGAGGACTGAGATCACATTTACCGACGAGGATCTCCCAGAAGAGGGGAAGGCTCACAACAAGCCATTGTATATCCGAGTGGAAATTAACGGGAAGAAGACTAGCTGTGTGATGGTCGATGATGGATCGGCCATTAATGTTTGTCCGTTGAAACTCTTGTCAAAGTTGGGAGTGGAGAGAGGAGATTTGACAGCTTCTGAAACAGTGATCAGAGCATATGATGACAGCCGTAGGCATATTGAAGGAGTTTTCAAGGCCAAATTGAAAGTAGGGCCGCATGAGGAAGAAACTGAGTTCACTGTGTTGGATATCCCAGTAACTTTTGCTGTGTTGTTGGGACGCCCTTGGTTCCACAAGCTGGAGGTGTGCCCTCCACGCTCCACCAAATGATCAAGTTCCCTTTCGGGGAGGAGATAGTAACAATTAGAGCTGAGAAACTGAGCTCGGTGGCAGCATTGGGAATTGAGCCTCAACTCTTCTCCGGATTCCAAGTCTCCGGGATTTACGAGTCGAGCATGACCACCGATGTGGTGAAGATGATGAAAGGAGGTTTCGTCCCGGGAATGGGCTTAGGAGCACACCATCAAGGGTTATCGGAGTTTCCGGATTTTAAAAGTCAGAAAACCCGGAGGGGTTTGGGATATGAGCAGGGGAGTCCATCCAACATGAGTGCAGAAGGAAAAATAGGCTTGAGGAAGCATTTTGTAAGCGAGGGGCATGGAAAGCCATATTCGGGAACCTCCGAGTCGTGGACTAGCACGGAAGGAAAGATTCTGCCAGGGTTTGAAATCTTCAATGATGTCGCCGATTGGGGCAAAAGAAAGGCAAGCTGCTTTGCCGAGGAGATCATGATGCTGGATTCAAATGCCGAGGAGCAGGTCATTACCATTGAAGCGACTATAGGAGCTGAAATTGAGCCTAGTACCTCGAGAGTATATGAGAAGTCCGAAGATATTGAGGATGAAAATTGTATTACTGCTTTGTTTGAATCAGATGATGTAATCGCCCATGCTATCAATGAAATGAATTCTGATTTTGCTTACTTGCTTGATGTTGATCATGATCATTCCATGCATTCTCATTCATATAACATGCCTACATTTGAAATCAATACGATAGAAATGTCAACTTTCAATCTTGGTACGGATGAAAATCCTAAACTTATAAAAATTGCTCAAGAATTAACTATTGAAGAGAGAAAAGAATTTGAGAGAATAATTAAAAAATACGAAATTGTATTCGCTTGGACATACGAAGACATGCCTGGAATTGATCAATCAATCGTAACTCACCGTATTCCAACATATCCCGAGGCGAGGCCCGTAAAGCAGAAGCTCCGACGTATGAGACCCGAATGGGCAGATAAGATCAGAGAGGAGGTAAAGAAGCAGTTAGAAGCAGGGTTCATCGAAGTAATCGACTATCCCCCTTGGGTCGCAAATGTAGTGCCCATCGCAAAGAAGGATGGCAAAGTGAGGATGTGCGTGGATTACAGAGATCTTAACAAGGCATGCCCCAAGGATGAGTTCGCATTGCCTCATATCGACGTATTGATCGACAGTGCAGCGTCAAGCGTCTTACATACGAATGTGGATGGTTTCATGGGCTACATGCAAGTTCAGATGGCCGAAAAGCACAAAGCAAAAATCTCGTTCACAACTGAGTGGGGGACATACTGTTACAGGGTAATGCCGTTTGGTTTGAAAAACGCCGGGGCAACTTACCAGAGAATGGCCACAGCACTGTTCCATGATATGATACACAAGGAGGTAGAAGTCTACGTGGATGATATGATGGTCAAATCAGAGACAAGAGAAGGGCATTTTGCCACGCTCGAGAAGTTTTTGGCCCGAATTGCAGAATTCAAGCTAAGGTTAAACCCGAAGAAGTGCTTTTTCGGCGTTTCGTCAGGGAAAATCTTAGGCTATGTAATCGGAAATAAGGGAATCGAGGTAGATCCTGATAAAGTAAAGGCTATACAAGAGATGCCGGCGCCGAGAAATGAGAAGGAAGTGAGAGGGTTTCTAGGGCAGGTTCAGTATATCAGTCGGTTCATAGCAAGACTCACCGCAATCTGCGAGCCAATCTTTAAGTTGCTAAGGAAAGACCAACCCGCTGTTTGGAACGATAAATGTCAGCAAGCGTTGGAGAGCGTCCGGAGCTACTTGTCTAATCCGCCAGTGTTGAGACCGCCTAAACTGGGAAAGCCACTTCTCCTCTATGTAGCGATTGAGGAGCGATCTATTGGGGCGATGTTGGCTCAAGAGGGAGACACCGGTGTGGAGCACGCGGTGTATTATTTGAGTAAGAAGTTCCTGGAGTACGAGCTCAAGTACAACATGATCGAAAAGACATGTGTGGCAGTGGTGTGGTTGACGAAGAAACTGCGGCACTATTTCCAATCGTATAAAGTGATCATTATTTCTCGGATGGACCCCGTGAAGTATCTATACCGAACTCCATCCTTGACGAGGAAGTTAGCCAGATGGTTGTTGCTTTTGTCCGAGTTTGACATTGAATATGTGACAAAGAAGGTTATCAAAGGAAGAGCCGTGACAGAATTTTTGGCTAATCAACCCCTGAATACAGAAGAAGAAGAGATAAGCTATGAGTTCCCCGATGAACATTTGAATGCAATCGAAGTTATACCGTGGAAAATGTTCTTCGACGGAGCAGTTAATTTGAATGGAGCCGGAGTAGGAGTACTACTTATCTCCCCGGAAGGAGAAAGAATCCCGATGGCGAAGAAGTTATCCTTCCACCTTACCAACAATATGGCCGAATACGAAGCATGCATTTATGGTTTGGAGTCATTAGCAGAACTGGGAGCGTCATATGTCGAAATTTGGGGTGACTCCAAGTTGATCATCGAACAGGCACAAGGAAACTAGGAAGTGAGAGAAGAAAGGCTAGGTCCGTATCTAGATCAGCTAGAAGGGTTGGCATTGAGATTCAAAGAATGTCGCTTCTATCACATTCCTCGAGCTCAGAATCAGGCCGCGGATGCCTTGGCCACTTTGGTGTCAGTTTGGGACAACCCCCGGAACCTTGCTTCGAAACCATTGGTATTGAGAAGATCTCACAAACCGTGCTACGAAGACGTAATGCTGTTAGGGGCAGATGAAAAACCGTGGTATTTCGATATCGTGAACTTCATGAAAGATGGAACATATCCGGCAGAGTCAGAACCTAAGGATCAAGCTGTGATTAGAAGGCTAGCTCATCAGTTCGTCATCCATAACGACTTGCTTTACAAAAGGCACATTGATGGATTACAACTAAGATGCTTGGATGCGGGGGAAGCCCGCGAGGCGATGGAATCAGTACATTCGGGAATTTGTGGAGCCCATATGGGAGGAGCAGTACTAGCTAAGAAAATTATTAGGCAAGGCTTCTATTGGCTCACCATGGAAAGAGATTGTAACGAGTATGAGAAGAAATGTCACGATTGTCAAATCCACGGCGATTGCAGTCATCTTCCGGCCATGGAACTACATGTGCTAGCACCTATTTGGCCATTCGCTGCCTGGGGCATTGACATCATCGGCGAAGTAAGGCCTAATGCTTCAAATGGACATAAGTTTATTGCAGTCGCCATCGATTATTTCACCAAATGGGTAGAAGCAGAGTTGTTTAGCAAACTGGGATCCAAGCACATGAGAAAGTTCATTGAAAAACACTTGATCACCAGGTTCGGAGTGCCTCATCACATGATCACGGATAACGGAGTCCAGTTTCAGGGGGAAGTAAGGAATCTTTTCCGAGAATATGGCATTGAACATCACAGGTCTTCTCCGTACCGTCCACAGGCTAATGGGGCAGTAGAAGCAGCTAATAAGAACCTTAAAAGGATCCTCGTAAAGATGGTGGAATCACATCGGAACTGGCATGAGCACCTCCCACTCGCGTTGTGGGCTTATCGCACGAAAGTTAGAACCTCGACTGGGGCAACACCATTCTCTTTGGTGTATGGCACAGAAGCAGTTTTGCCAGTTGAGATCGAAAAGCGATCGTTGAGAATTGCGGTGGAGGCAGAAATTCCCGAGACGGAATGGGTAAAGAGGCGATGCGAGCAGTTGGCTTTAGTTGATGAGAAAAGGATGGAAGCCCTTTACCATGTACAGTTGTATCAAAGAAGGATGGCTCGGGCTTTCAATAAAAAAGTCAAGACCAGCCCTATCAAAGAAGGAGATTTGGTGCTGAAACAGATCCGTGTGACGCACACCGACCCGAGGGGGAAGTTCAGGCCTAACTGGGAAGGACCATTCGTCATAAAGAAGATACTAAGCAAAGGAGCAGTGAAGTTAACCACAATGGACGGCATGGAATTCTCCGAACCTACCAATCTGGATAGGCTTAAGAAATACTTTTCGTAAAAAAAAAAAAAAAGAAAAAAAAAGAAAAATTCCCGATAGGTTGAAAACCCGCAAAGGGCGACCTATGCAACAATAAGGGAAATCCCAATGGGTGAAAACCCGAAAGGGAACTCATTTAAAAATTCCGGGATAGTAAAAGGAGAGGAGAAAAATCGCCGGGATCCGAAAACCGAAAGGCGGGTCCTGGTAACAATAGTTATAACTTGAGCAATTACAAAAACAATGTATAAGAGACTAAGCATTTCTGTTGTTTGTAAATAAATAAAGGCATGAATATATTTGACGAGAATGGTTGGAATCATTATAATCTACAGCATGCATGGTAATATGAATCACGGGTTATACATTTCCTATCCTACTTTTCACAAAAAGCCTACCTACTATCCACCCCACTCCCTATACATCAGCTATACATCGGGGAAACTCTAATAAAAGCTACAAAGCAACAATGAAAGCTACAAAGCAACAATGAAAGCTACGAGCCTAATACGGAGGGAAGTCCCAATAGTTCTCAAAATCTCTTAGGTGAGATGCCCGCTCCGCAGATAGTGTCTTCTCGGCAGCACGTGCTCTCTCATCAGAAACTCGCGCTCTCTCATCAGAAACCCGTGCTCTCTCATCAGCAGCTCGTGCTCTCTCCTCTGCAGCAAGGCGTCTGATCGACTCATCACACGCCCTCTCTTTGACGGCAAGGCGACCCTCAGTCTCCCGTCGCATCATCCCCGACCAGTGGTCGTTCCTCTCTTGATACACATGACCAACTCGGGCATCAGCTTCCCGCACTAGCTCGCCCTGTCTCCGCTCATGGGCATGCAGATCACTCTACAGAAAAAAAAAGGCAGCATAGGCAAAAACATATACATACATGCATACATTTCACTACACTAAAGTTCAGTAATGATACATACCAGGTGATCGGTGCAGCGCAAGCTGAGGCGGTCTCGGAGATAACCAGACAGCCCCACGTAATCCTTACAAGTCTCTCTCGTGGTCAGAGAAGCGTCTGAGGGATCAAACGGGACCCTCGAGGAGAAGATAGGAGGGGCCGCCTCGGACTAAGACGTGTGCCCATCGAATCATCGAGATGATAGCTCCAGTGAGAAAATACAGACAACAGTGTGGTAAGAAAATCCAGAAACAGCCCCCGCTTTTTAGCCATTTGACTCACGGTCGTAGACCGGAGATGCTTTTGAGCCATTTGACTCTCGGTCGCACACCGAAGTTGCTTTTTAGCCATTTGACTCACGGTCGCAGACCGGAGTTGCTTTTTAGCCATTTGACTCTCGGTCGCAGACCGGAGTTGCTTTTTAGCCATTTGACTCTTGGTCGCAGACCGGAGTTGCTTTTTAGCCATCTGGCTCATGGTCGCTGACCGGAGTTGCTTTTTAGCCATCTTCACCACAGTCGCAAATCAGGGTAGCTATTTAGCCATTATCACCATGATCTTGAAATAGGGTAGCTGTTTAGCCATTATCCCCGCGATCTTGAAATAGGGTAGCTGTTTAGCCATTATCCCCGTGATCTTGAAATAGGGTAGCTGTTTAGCCATTATCCCCGCAATCTTGAAATAGGGTAGCTGTTTAGCCATTATCCCCACAGTCGTGAAATAGGGTAGCTGTTTAGCCATTATCCCCGTGATCTTGAAATAGGGTAGCTGTTTAGCCATTATCCCCGCAATCTTGAAATAGGGTAGCTGTCTAGCCATTATCCCCACAGTCGTGAAATAGGGTAGCTGTTTAGCCATTATCCCCGTGATCTTGAAATAGGGTAGCTGTTTAGCCATTATCCCCGCAATCTTGAAATAGGGTAGCTGTTAGCCATTATCCCCACAGTCGTAAATCAGGGTAGCTGTTTAGCCATTATCCCCGTGATCTTGAAATAGGGTAGCTGTTTAGCCATTATCCCCGCAATCTTGAAATAGGGTAGCTGTTTAGCCATTATCCCCACAGTCGTAAATCAGGGTAGCTGTTTAGCCATTATCCCCGCAATCTTGAAATAGGGTAGCTGTTTAGCCATTATCCCCGCAATCTTGAAATAGGGTAGCTGTTTAGCCATTATCCCCGCAATCTTGAAATAGGGTAGCTGTTTAGCCATTATCCCCGCAATCTTGAAATGGGGTAGCTGTTTAGCCATTATCCCCGCAGTCGTAAACCAGGGTAGCTGTTTAGCCATCATCCCCGCAGTCGTAAACCAGGGTAGCTGTTTAGCCATCATCCCGGCAGTCATAAACCAGGGTAGCTGTTTAGCCATCATCCCCGCAATCTTAAAATGGGGTAGCTATTTAGCCATTATCCCCGTAGTCGTAAATCAGGGTAGCTATTTAGCCATTATCCCCGCAATCTTGAAATAGGGTAGCTGTTTAGCCATTATCCCCGCGGTCGTAAACTAGGGTAGCTATTTAGCCATTATCCCCGCGGTCGTGAACTAGGGTGCAACCCGAAGCAGAGTCTGATGCAGTCAGAGAGCAACGCCGGAGCCCGCAGCGCAAAGATCAGGTATGTTTCCTCCTACTCGTTACGTGTCTTTTACTTTTATATGTTTTACATTGCATGTGTTACGTTAGCAAAAAACGTTTTCGAACCACACACATCACTGTCAAAATAGAAAAGCAGGGGCAACTGTAGACACCGAGTCGGAGGACCTGTGACGAAAACCTAAAACAAGACGGTCGAAGCGATTGATTCTGGAAGTTTTGAAAAATATATAAAGAATAATAAACTGAGGAAAATTAACGGCACGGCGCGGGCACGCAACGGCATCCCGCACGCGGACGACGATGGTCGAACGCCCGCTTGACGGCTCGAGACGTGCGTGCGGCGTCCGTCGGACGCACCGCGAGTGGCACGCTCTCGACGTCCAAGCAATGCCTGGGACCGCTGGCGGTGCGCGCCCTCGTGGGCCGTTGAGCACACGTGCCTGGCAGCGCGAGGCGCGCGTTCGGCGGCCGCGACGTGCGAGCGTCTGGCTGCGCGGAACGCGCGCTCGGCGGCCACGGAGTGCACGCGTCCGACGGCGCGGGGCACGCCCCGAGGGTCGCCGGGCGGGCACCCAACCACATCGGGCGGACGCCCGACGAGGATTGGGCGCGGGCGCCCAACCTCGCGTTGGGCGCTCGCCCAAGCCCAACTATTGTTGGGCGGCCGCCCAACCACAATGGGCGACACCCAAATTTTTTTGGGCGTCGCCCATTGTTCCAGGATCCGTTTCCCTATATAAGGGCACGGATCCCAAGGTGAAGGGGGGGCCTTTTTTGGAGGAAAAAACTTTCTCACTCTAAACATTTTTAGAGAGAGAGAGTGGATTTTTTTTTAGAAAAATATTTTTTTTCTCAAAAATTCCAAATTTCCTAAGTTCAATTTTTACTAAATTTTTATTAAAATCGGGAGCTCGCGGTTCGTGGAATCAATCGGCTTCGACTGTCAGATACCGAATCAAAGGTATTATCCGAGCACTAGACTCTTTATTTTATTTAATTTATTCTCTCCTTCTATTTATTTTTATTAGGATATAGTTTTTATTCATTTATTCATTTATTTATTTTGTCACATTTTATTTAATTAGTGTATTTATTTAATTTTCGTTTCGTGTTAAATAAAATTCGGTTTTGTTTTAAAATAAAAACCTCGTTTTGATATCCCAATACGAACCGTGATCCAATAAAAAGGTAGTTCGGGTGTCGAAAACGTTGTAATTATAAGTTTTTTAATTTAAAAGAAATTTCCGAATAACGTTTTAAAATAAAACATCATTTTAGGAACTTCCGTTTTCGACTATGATCCATTTTTGGTAGTTCGGAAGTCCAAAACGATTGAATTAGATTTAATTTAAAGCTTTTGAATAAATCTGAAAAATATTGGAGTGCTGCTGTAATTTGCCAATTCTGTCACTAAATGCTGTTTACCGACGGATTTTCCGTCGGTAAATCTGCCCAAAATGTAAAAAATGCCATTTCAGTCCCTTTTTCTTAACTTTTAAGCTTTTAATCCTTAGTATATATATATATATATAATTATGTAATATATTCTTTTCAAGTTATTTTAGAATTTTAGCATACATAATTACTTTAGAATATGTGTATATTATTATTTATCCCATTTTACGATATAAATATAAGTATATATATGTATTCTTTTTATTAATTTGGATTATGTTTTAAATGTTAGTTATTTGGTATTTTGAAGGAAATAATTAATATATATTAGCATATGGTATTTGTGGTATTTAAAACTATATTAGTTATGTATATGTATAGCTTTGAAACATTTGGGTTATTTTGGTGATTATTGAATAAAACTATTTTCGGTTAAGAATTATTTCATTAGTTATAGGATTTATTTACTATTTTCATATTTTTAAAGTATATATATATTGTACTTATTATTTTTATATACATATAGTTCATTTTGTATTAGCTTTTATTTTCACATTCTATTTTTGATTTAAATGTATATATGTATGTATAAATTACTTTCTTTATTCTTTTGGGCTTAATCTTATGTCCATATTTCAAGTGGGCTTTGTTTGAGTATGGAGGGAGGTTTAAATGGGTTTATTAATATAATTATAATAGGTAGAGAGTCCATTAAATAAGTGGGGAAAATAAATCACAAAAAGAGAGTTTTCAACCTAATTATTTAAATTAATGAATTTTTAGAGTTTCCTAATGTGAATAAATAGAGTCGTTTTCGTTAGCATTTCAAACCATTTCTCAAAATATCACGTTTTAAAACCTTAGTCCGTTCCAACGACGGATTAAGCGAACATTGTAATCAAAATCGTTTTCTTTGTTAATAATAGAGATTTTGAATCGTTTTCTTAAAGAATTTGTACAAGATAAAATTGACTTGTATGTTTAACCACGTTTTCTCATAAAAAAGTTTTTATCTCAAACGTTTTCAAATACTCGAGTCGTTCCAACGGCGATTCGGGTAAACTTCATCAAACAGGGTTTTAAAACGCACCTAAATCGTTCCAACGACGATTAAGGTGCGAACCATGTAAATAAACTCGTTTTGGGGAAATAAGTTAGCGCAGAATAGACACACAACATAACATTTAAATACGGTTGTAAATAAATCACTTCTTTCGTTCCCCTCTCTGTGTATGTATAAACATAAATGGGTGATTCTTTACTGATGTGGCTTTTCAATATCATATGCTCAAAACGGTTTCTAAAAAGAGAAAGAAAAGGGTTTCAAATGAATTTTAAACTTAAAGAAGTATACGATTAGTCCGTTATCGCCTAACATGCTGAGTAGGAGGCCGGTGGTTCATAACCGGGCGATGTCGGGGTGCCTAGTAGCCTTTCTCCGGAAAGGAGCTAGCCTTCTCGGCTCGTACCTAAGTTTCCCGAACCCACACCGGTCTCCCGCAAGGGATCGGTGTTCATTTTCCCATTCGTGGGTGGCGACTCTTCCATATCTCCGAGCTCCGGTCCTGCCGAGCAGCTTGATTCCACGATTGGTTGCTTTCGGCGCCAATCACCGCTTACGTCGCCATGAGGTTGTCCACCCCCCGGTCCGCCCCGGAGATTAGGCCGCGTCACCTCGTCTAACTGTAGGACAGGTCTTGGCTGCGAATATGAGCCAAGCGGCGGGAGATCGAATGATTAGTTTATTAACTGCAGTCGCTGATCACGATACCGCCGTAGCGGCTGCCCCTCAAGAACCCGTTGTCACCTCGACACAACCATCAACTATTCCTACCGTATCTACGCTTCCGCAGTCATCTCGAGAGACAAATCGGGTGGGTCAGAGTAGTCGCATGACACCATATAGCAATCCAGGCGACTACTCGCACCAAGATCCTAATATGACGATCCATCCGACCTGGCAAGCATCCCAACCGATGTCAGGAATGCAAGGAATTTTTCCACTACAACAAACGGAGCCCTTTGTTCACAGACATTCAGAGTTGGTAACATCTGGAGTGAATATGTCTGGGCGGGAGCACACTTGGAATTTTGATCCTATAACTGGACAACGGTTAGACCCACAACGAGAACAAGTGTCAACACAGTATGGTAGGTGGATATCACCCAGAATTCACCAGCAGCGGATGGAAGAAGTTCGGCGGGAACCCAATGCTGAATTGGAAGATCAACTGCGAAACATGATGGAGCGAATGGGGTACACCCCTAGGGCGAGAGCAGTAGTGCAGAGTGATTCGCCTTTTGCCCCATCGTTGCGGGAATTTATTCCAGATCACAGAATAAAGGCACCGGCGATACCTAAATATTATGGGGATCCAAATTCTGACCCTGAGGCGCATGTCAGGAACTATAGAGAGTTAATGGATGTTGCAGGAGTAAGCGAAAGCATAATTTGTCGATTGTTCTCGACCACTTTAGGTGGAGCAGCATCCGATTGGTTCCGATCTCTACCCACCGAATCTATTCACAACTGGACTCTGTACAGTCGTGATTTCTGTGCAAAGTTTGTGGGTTGTAAAGCAGCGGACGTGACGGACAGACAGCTAAAAGAGATCAAACATAGAAATTACACTTCGCTGAGGGAATTTGTCATGGCATTTAATGATATCCTGGTGCGGTTGCAGAATCCAGATATCATGAGCATTCGCAACATAATGGCAGATGGAACCACAGACTGGAGCATGCGGGAGCAACATATCAACGAATGATGAACAAGATATTTTCAGACAAATCAGGTGAGAACTTCTCGATCTATGTAGATGACATGATCATTAAAAGCAAAAAAATGCAAGATCATCCACAGGATATTAAAGAAATTTTGGAAGTACTGATCAAATATGGCCTCAAATTAAACCCGGAGAAATGCACGTTTGGAGCGAGAGCAGGAAAATTCCTGGGTTTTATTGTTAGTGGCAAGGGAGTTGAGGCGAATCCTGAGAAGGTTAAGGCAGTGATGGAGATGAAGACTCCAAGGAGCATAAGGGAAGTACAACGACTCAATGGGCGGTTGGTGGCATTAGGGCGATTCATATCATGCTCTGCTAGAAGATGTCTACCTTTCTACAATGCCATCAAAAAATCTAAGTCCTTCGAGTGGAAGCCGGATTGTCAAGAAGCATTCGAGGGGATAAAATGATTACTATGTTATCCGCCCTTGATGAGCAGGCCAATGGATGGAGAAGATTTATTTCATTATGTATCTGTCACCAGCACGGCGATATGCACCGTAATGGTGCGAGAAGAAGAAGAGCAACAATATCCGGTGTACTATGTGAGTAAAGTCTTGAAGGATGCAGAACTTCGATATTCGAGGTTAGATAAAATGGCCCTCGCGGTGATAACCACGGCGGCTAGGTTGAAGCCATACTTCCAGGCGCATACTATTATTGTGAGAACTGGAATTCCAATGCGAAAGGTATTGCAGAAACCTGACGCATCCGGACGATTAATGGAATGGTCAATTCGCTTGGGAGAATTCGACATTCGTTATGAAGGAAGACCAGCTTTAAAAAGTCAAGTACTTGCCGATTTCGTGAATGAGTTCACGTGGTATGAAAACGAATGTCCAAAAACACAAAAAGAAGAGTGGAGTATGTTCACAGATGGGGCATTATCCGCAGATGGGGCTGGACTAGGAGTCGTTATCAAAGGTCCGGACGTTATTCGCCTGTACTATACAGCAAAGTTAACATTCAAAACTACTAACAATGCTGCAGAATATGAGGCAATGATATGCGGATTGAAATTGATTAACGAACTTATGCCAGAAAGAGTGGTAATCTACAGCGACTCTAAGCTTATGATAAATCAGATCACAAAGAATTATCTGGTGAAACAGGAAGATCTGGTCAAATATCATCAGGTTGTTAGTAGATTGACACAGGAGTTAACACATAAAGGAATCGTTTGGGAGATGGTGCATGTTCCAAGGGGCCAGAATAAGAAGGCTGACGAGTTGACAAAAGCGGCGGCAAGTAGGGACCCATGGAGTCAAAAAGCATGTAATTTGGAAATAAGGTCGTCACCAGCATTCGAAGCCGATCAGATTATGGTCATCGAAGAGCTAGAAGATTATGAAGATTGGCGGATGCCCATCCGCCAATATCTGGAAAATGGAGATTTGCCGGTTGATAAAAGTTTGGCCAGAAAGCTAATTGGGCAGTCAGCGAGATACTCAATTCGAGATGGGACTTTGTACCGGAAATCATATACATGTCCATGGCTGAAATGTATTAGCCGCAACGAAGGAGATTACGTGCTGAGAGAACTTCATGAAGGAATTTGTGGTGCACATGAGGCATCCGCAACATTGGCAAGAAAAAGTCAAGTTGATGGGCTATTATTGGCCAAAGGTGGTAGAGGATTCCCAGAAAATGGTAGCGGAATGTCACAGCTGTCAAATCCATACGAATGAAAAGCATGTCCCTGGAGCCGAACAAGTCACTATAATGACGGCATGGCCATTCGCAACGTGGGGGATCGATATAGTAGGCCCGTTCCCAGAAGCAACAAGGAAAAGGAAGTACTTGGTAGTCGCGGTGGACCACTTCAGCAAATGGGTAGAAGCAGAGGCAGTAACCGCTCAAACGCCTGATCGAATGATCGAGTTCTTACGAGAGAACATTATCATGCGGTTTGGAATCCCGCAAATGCTCATAACCGATAATGGTACCCAGTTCAACTGTGTCAAATTCAAAGCATATTGCGAAAGCATGGGGATCAAGAATCATTTTTCCTCCGTGAATCATCCCCAATCGAATGGTATGACAGAGGTTACCAACAGAGCCATGATTCAGGGCATCAAGAAGCGACTCGGTGATAAGAAAACGGGTTGGGTGGATGAGATACCGCATATGTTATGGGCATACAGAACTTCGGTGAAGGCAGCGACAGGCAAAACACCCTTCTCGCTGGTTTATGGGGCCGAAGCAGTTCTTCCTGTTGAAGTCAAGTCACCTACAGACAGGATGATTTATTACTGCGCCACCCAAAATCCTATCAATGTTAAAGATGCATTGGATTCTGTTGAAGAGCGAAGAGAAAAAGCTTACATGCGAATGGCAGTATATCACAATAGAATCAAAAAGTATCATGACAGAAGGGTGCGAAAGGTGATAATCAATGAGCGGGACTTGGTCTTGAAAAAAGCAGACAAAATACAATCCAGAGAAGGCAAAAGAAAATTAGGCGTCAATTGGGTTGGGCCTTACAGGGTATCCAAGAAATTGGGACCGACAACCTTTGAAATAGAAGAAATGAGCGGGAAAAAGCTCCCGCGCACCTGGAATCTAGAGAACTTGCGCCAATACAAACAGGCTGAGTAGTTCAGGGAAATGACGAGTACTCTTTTTCCTTTTATGAGTTTTTTCCCACTGGATTTTCTGATAAAAAGTTTTAATGAGGCTTTGATCCCACACAGTTTATGTATCCATGTAACGTGAAGTTTTTTATTTTTAGCAAAATAAAGATATTCAACGGTTACAATTATTCAATATGCAACAGCTGAATGCATGTCCTTCTCAACTGATAATAGAAACACATAAATGTGTTGCCTACAAAAAGAAAGGCGGATGCATGATTACGCATCATTCGCAAAACCTTATGATTAAACCTTATGATTGTTTAAGAATTACAAGGCAGGCATAAAATTAAGCGAATAAACGAGTACTCAAAAATTGCGAAAAGGGTCTGGCCACCCTAACGAAAACAAAACTAACTACGAAAAATTACAAGTATGAAGTCGGCAAAAGGCAAGGGTCGCATACAAAAGTAACCGGCATTAAGGCAACAAGGAATAGAAACCCCACAGAAATTGCACATGTAAGTAAAACGGCAAGCGAAGAAAGTAAAGTCACTCGGTTAATATATGCTTAAAGTTTGTTACATACAAAAGTTCAGATATGAATAAAACTATACTACAGTTTCTTCCTATTCGCCTCTGTTGCCCCCCTTCGCCTCCAGCGGCTTCCCCATCTTTTTTAGGGTGATCTGCTTCAAGCGAATCCCCAACAATAAGATTAGTAATCACATCAGAGCGAGGTACCTCTGGCTCGACGTGAGAAACATTTTGCGGTGCACCTTCTTCTACATCCTGGTTTGGGATCTCGCGGCTGATTGGAAAGTCATTGGAACTCTTCCAGTCAAGGAGAAGTACCTCATCCATGTCAGCATCTTTCGCCTCCAACTGGACAACGAAAGAGCTACTGGTTAAAACCCCCAAATTTCCAATACCCAGACGAATGTGAAGAGTTGCCTAAACGTATGAAAAGACCCTAAAAGGGCTCTTACCAGACCAGGGGGGAGGCATGTGATGATTCGCGAAGCCAACTGGACCGAATCCAAAATACGGGCCCAACCCACGATAACTTAAGCCCACGGTTTAAGTTGAATGGGCTCCTAATAAAGGAAAGGGCTAACCGCCCGAAATCCTAATAAGACACTAAACCACCCACTCAGAGAAACGGTTATAAAGGACCACGTATATGACCACGTGGGGGACGTGGCACAGGAGGAGTAACCGCCGAAGGCGGTTACCTGGAGGTGTTTATAAAAGAGATAAGGAAGCTAGGAGAGAGGTAGCTTCGCATTTTTTAATCCTCTATACGATTATCGATCTACTAAATTCCATATAAAACTGACTTGATCGTCGGAGAGTTTTCCCGGAGATCGTGTCTCCGGTTTTGTTTTGCAGGTAATTACAACGAGGATCATCCAATCAAATTCGGCAAGTTATCAATATATATATATGATCTTAATTAATGTTAAATTAGAATATAAGATCTTTTTGACATATATGATATATAAATAAATATATGACATTAATTAATGTTAAAAATGATGAGGAATATTTATTTATTTTGTTGATAAAGTTTAGGAGCATAAGTGGTATTTTCCAATCCAATATTTAGATACTTGAAAATTTTAAGATTACAAATAAAAGTTTTACTTTTTTCATTTGTTTAAATAGAATAAAAGTTAAAGGGTAATTTTGAAAAACAAAAAAAGATATATTGTAATTTCCCTTCAATTTAAGGGTTTAAGGAAAACTATCCAAATTTCCAATCACCTACTTCCACTTACTATTACCTTCAATTACATCTTAAAACAAACATTATCTAATTACACTTACTTTAAAATACCTCAATTCAAACAAGTCATTAATTTTGAAAAGTTTGATAGTAGACAAATCAAAACTAAGTAGCATTTAAATATAATAGTCAAAATTGTGAATTAATTTTCTAAAAGAGAAAAGTCAAAATAAAAAAGTCAAAGCTGATATTATAATTTTCCTCACTTGCTTAATTAAAATACTAACGTAATGGTGTGATATGGGATATGATAGGATTAAGTTAAACTAATAGTAACAATAATAATTAAATAAAGAAAAGATTAGGGTGAAAAAGAAAAAAGAAAACCTTGTCAATGAACTGGTCTAGAAGATGGGCATTCTTAGCTGCTTGTTCGGCGGCATCTTCAACAAACATTGCAGCTTTTTGAAGGCGACCACCTTCCGGCAGATGATCGGCGAGCTCTTCAGCAACCTTATCAATTCCTTCAGCCACATTTTCAATTCCTTCAGCCACTTCTTCTACGTTTTCCACAATTGAATCAACTCTATCTGCTTAATTAATTAATTGTATCCATTTTAATTAAATCAGCTATTTCACCTTAATTAACTCAAAACATAATTAATTCATTTTTGTACCTTTTAGCTTAGTTAGTGGCCAAAATTTGTTCCAAAAGGGTAGAATTGCAGTTATTAGCATTCCAACGATCCAAAATTTCCTGTAAATGCATCATCAGCATTCAGCACATAACATTATGAAATCAAGACAATAAAAATATAGATGGATTATTTGATAAATCATTTTTGGATAAATTACATAGCTACAATCTTTGACCTATTTCATAATTTGGTGTACAATTTTTCATTTTGCACATAAAATTATACAATTTTTACAGCCGGTAATTGTAACTGATCAACACAATTGACCTCGCTAAAAATCAAAGGTTGTACACCACCTATATAATTTACTCCAAAAATTTGAATACTTTTTACGTACCAAGGAATAGACGAGGGATCGGGAGGAACAACAGATCCTGGATCAACCCCAGCATGCACAGCCATATACCTGCTGCAGCTGCACCATGATCATCGAATCCAACAAACAAGTTAATTAGAGCTATAAAAATCATGAATATATATTAGTATTGTACTTACATTTTATTATTATTTCCATGCTGCAGTTTCAAAAAGGTGGGTCTTGAAGAAATTTGCAAAAACTGGGAGTTCCGCAACAGAAAAATGGGGTTAGAGAGAGGATATTGTGGGATGGAAAGACTAGATGAAGATGTTATTATTAGCATGGTCAACTCGTATAAATGTAATGAGGGTTGATTTGATTTGATATAATAATGAATAGGATTCAAAGCTTGGTTTTTTATATATCTTCCTGGCTGGAATGGTAGGCAGATGTTGTAAAAATGCAGATGCGACTTTTCTTTTTTATTGCAACTTGCATACACGACAACACTTTTGTGGTTTAGGACGCAACTAGTTTGCTTTTTTTGAATCCTAAATTTCTAAACTCCTTCAACTACTTCGATACCATTCCTTTTGTTGGCTTGTCTAGATTGAAAATTATGCAAATATTACAACAACACATGTTTTTATAGATTGAAATTTATCAAGTCCTGTACAGGCACGTCGTAGTTGAATTTTCAATATACAGGAACATCAACTGTACACACAAATCATAGTTGAATATTATATTACTTTTCACTCATCTTTCCTTGTATATATTTTGTTAAATACAAGTAATTAATATTCTTTGCTTTATATATATTTCCGATCTTGTGGTGAAGCTATTAGCCTAGCGTTTGAGAACTTACCTATTATTAGGGAAGTCATGGGTTCAAATCACATCCGGGTAATATTATATGTAGCAACCGATAACTTGAAATCTTTTATTTCTGATGTGATATTATATTGAATGTTTTTTTTTGGTTTAAGGGTTATTTGTTCTAAATAAGTAACTTAAGGAGTTATTTGTTCCCATTGAGCAATTTGAGGAGTTCTTTGTTCCAAATAAGTAAGTTGAGAGGGTTAGTTGTCAAAAGTCTAAGTTCGGAGGGTCAGTTGCAGTATTGGGACAACTTGAGGGGGTTCGGAAGGTATTAAGCCTAAATGATATATTAATTATATTCATCGAGGTTGTTGCTTCGACAACATGATGACCTGAAGGGTTAGACTATGCTTACTTTGTTTTTTCCACCATTGGATGATGGTGAAATTTGACAAAGTTCATCCAATGGTGGAAAAAACAAAGTTAAATTTACTTTGTCAAAAACAAAGTAAGCGTGAACACACCCTGATCTGAAATATAGTTTGTATTTGTTTTGCAAGGTATTCAACATGTTGGTGTAAATATGTAATGTTATGAAAACCGGATGGGACCGGCCGGTTCGACTGCAAATTGGTTAGGTCTTTGGTCCGATTGCTACTAGTTTTCAATAGATTTTCAATAAATCAGATTGAACCGTTTGAATCGGTCGGATCAACCGTAAATTGGTCCGGTTGAGCGATTTGGTCCGGTTAGCCATTTACACATGTTTAATTAAAAAAGAAAAATTATAAAATTGGATCAAATGGGAGGCTATTTACATATTTATACCAATTACCCGTACCATTATATATCTAGATTATATATTTGTGACTTTTCCAAAATACCCTAAACCTTTCATCTTTTCCTTTCTTTTTTATCGGTTTCATCGTTTCATCTTCCCCTTCCTTTATATTGTGGGAATCACCTCCATTTTTTCATCATCCTGTCTATTCTTCCTCTCTTTGTCTCTCTATTTTTGTGAAGGCATGGTTCTTCATCTTCGTGTTTCTTCTTCGTCTCTTTGTTTCTTTCTTGTTGTGCGAATCAAAGGTATCGTATTCGACGTTCTTCTGCGTTTATCATTTGTTTATTGTCGATTTCAATGGCAAAAGACGGAAATAAGGTAAGTATCTACTGTATTTCTCATGTTTCATCTTCCTCTCTTTCCAGAAAATGGCTTCGCAAAATGAGTTTGCGTCACATTTTGCGAAGCCTACGAAGAAAAATCATCCTCTGAAGTAGTATTTTCTCTAGAAGATAACTTCGCAGAATGATTTGGCTTCACATTTTGCGAAGCAAAATCATCATTTTTTAGCTTGTTTTTCTCTTCGCAAACTTCACAGATTCACTTTCTACGAAGTAAAATCATCTTTTTCAGGTGTATTTCTCTTCGCAGATTTGCTTTTTACAAAGCAAAAATCATTTCTTTTTAGGTGTATTTCTCTTCGCAGATTCGGTCTCTGCGAAGCGTTTCTTTCATTATTTACCTAAAATGACTTAATTTTTGTGAAGGTTGAATACAAAGGCATCAATCACAGTGATCCATTTATCTTAAATACAAAGGCATCAATTATAGCGAGGGGTGATTGGGATATGATGAAGATGGTGAAGATCAAATGTTCTAGTTCCTTTTGCTTCTGAACTTCTTAGCAAATTTTCTAGAAGCACAATCTCTCCCAAATGTCCTGGAAGCACACTAGGGAGAAAGTGTGCTTCTAGAATATTTTGCTAATCATTCTGTTCTGGAAGCACATTGCTGGGGTTTAGGGTTTAGGGTTTGCTGGAAGCACGTTGTCTGCTCCATCTGAAATTAAGCTTCATTATTTGCCCTATAGTTAGATATAAACCCGAATTTGAATTTGACATGACAATTAGTTTTAGTGTAAGACTCGAACAATGCTATTTGTACACTTAAAACACTAGGACCGCATTAAGTCTACTTCGTGATAATTAGTCTACATCTGATTCCTTAGTTCATAGGCTAACTATTAAAGGCATATACGACCGAACTTGAACTTTTATGGAAGTTTGAAAACACAAAATAACCTAGTATTGTGTGAATTATTTTCGAGCCTAGAGAACGAACATAAAAAAGTTTTACTTTTCTTGTGTGTGTATTGCACTAAATGTAACGCCCGGAAAAAAGGGGGTCAATATTATATTCATGCATTTAAATCTTTAAAATTGGGTTTTTAAATTAATTAATTAAGGTTTATTATTTATCTAAAAAAAATATTATATAGTTATATTGAAAAGAAAAATTCGTAATAAATCAGCATTTTTATTTGTTGAAAGAGTAATAGGTTTGTGCTAAGATATATTACTAATTGTTGAGTATAATGTGTTTGTATTGAAATATAACACAAATAAATATTTATATTAGAAGATAAGTAATAATTATATTTAAAAAACAAATCAATTTTAATTAGGTTACAACTCTTTTCCCTATGGATACATAGGAGGAATTCGGTTTTGAGAAAAGGGGGAGAGGGGAGGCCGCAAACCACCACATTGATACTCCAGAAAATTTCTTTTTATTGTTCTAGATAGGAAACGATGTATGAATTGAAGATAGATGATCATCATCACTTGCTAATTTAGCACTCTGTTTCGAAATAGAGGTAAGTGGTTAATTATATGCATAATAATGTTTATTTAGAGATTCAGTGTATCTGATTGCTAAGTTTATAATTATTATATTGGGTTGTTGATTGATGTGTTAAGTTTGTAAATATGAAACGGTTGATGACATCTATGATGATGGTTGAAACTACGTGACCGTTGTGATTTGCTTACTTAATATGGCTAGAGGCATATAATAATAGTGTGATATTAAATGTTATGAAATAATTATTATTGAGAAAAACGAATGTAAGAGGTGTTCGGTAAAGAAAGAAAAAGATGATAATTATAGCTTGTCATGACGAAGATATATTCAATGGTTAATTGATGGTATATATGTTTGAGTGGATATATGATTTGCTAGGCACTTGTCCTTGAGGCTAGTGTCGGAGTATCTCGGGATGCAGGAGATATTCTGTGCTGTTTTTGCTACGCACCAGAGTGGTGCGGGGATACCTGACGTGGAATGGTATCCTGTGCTGTTGATATATAATAATATGATGAGACTGTGATTGTTTGAATTGACCGATGAACCATTGGGTATATCTCCTCGTGACAAGTGGGGCCCTAAAAACAGATACTAATAAATAAATAATAAAGGCCGTGTTTTGATGCTTGGTCACCTATTAGTTATTAAATGTATGTAAACTGAATTGTATGCGCGTGTGGTTGAGTTATGTATATAATTAGCTATTTTACTGAGCCCACCAAGCTCACCCCACTCTCCACCAGTTTTCTTTTCAGGTTAAAAGTAATAATTGACTAGCGGCAAGGATGATCAGTATGTTAAACTATGTTGCAGTCTATAGTATGAAATATAGACTTATTGTAAGTTTTAAGGTGTAAAGTTGTGATCAATTAATAGATCGGCGTGTTCAAAACAACTGTTTGTTTTAATGATGTTTTAACTGTTTATTATAGCTAAATGTTAATTAAATAAAATGGTTTTTGACACGGGTGTTACATTATGGTATCAGAGCCGACTCTCCACGTACGATGTGTGGTTCGGGGACGAACTAGGCGGAAGCTGGTGGGCCTGTAACGACCCGGTCCAGAGTGGGTGGCGCCGGGGTAAGAAGGCCTGAGCAAGGAGCGGCCCTAAGGGATGGCGATGGGGGCAGGAATGAACTGAATCCCACATCGGAAGTGGAGAGGGAGTGATTGGGGCTTATTAGTAAGATGTGAATCCAATACATGCAGACGCGTTTTAAAGCCGTGAGGCCCAATGTGTTGGAATTGGGCCAGAGCGGACAATATTTACATGGTATTGGATCGGGGTGTTACACTAAATACCATATTAAGTCCGCACATTTTGGTTAGAAGAAATAGATGATGAAACAAATCCCTTTAGAATTAACTTTTCATTTATTTTATTTTCTTGCTTTTCATAACCCCTTAGGAGACTCCTTTTCAACTTTTTAACTACTTTTATTTGATTAATCATAGGATAAATTTCATTAATGGTGTACAACATTTGCCTCATTTCACGCTTTGGTGTACAACCTTCAATTTGTCTCACTAATATGTACAAACTTATAGGTGACCTCTCACTTTAATGTACATAAGGTAAAAATGACCAGTCAACGCGCCACATCAGGAGTTTGACCTGTCAAAAAGTCAAATTTTGACCACCTAATATAAGATTACTTTTATACCCCATTCTTCCTCCTTCCTCCTTTTCATTTCTCTCTCTAACTCCTCTCTCTACCTTATTTCTCTTCATTTAATCTTTCCCTTGCCTAACTAGATCCAACAATGATATTGTTGATAAGAATGAGAAAGCAAAAAACATTAATTCCTCCACTGAATAAGAAGACTAATGTTATAACCAATTTGGCTATGTACTAATGTTGAATTATGCATAGAACAAGCAGACTTCCCATCCGCTGAACGTTTCAATCATTTGCTTGATGTTTTGAACAATGAGGATAAACCCAGGCACATAACCACCAAATACACTAACCATGATAGGTAAATGTAAATTCATTCATGCATAATTTTGCTTTATAAAAATACTGTAGGAAAATAGACAAGTCTAGGCGTAACGGAATAATAAAATTTTATCTATTTTATATATTTCCCTTTTCCAAGATCTGTTAATTGTTATTTCATATAAAGAAGGATAGAAAGTAATACCTTTAGTGAAGAACTATCTACCGTTGCAAACGAAGTGCCCACAACTTCTTATTATCAACTCGTGAGCAACGAACGTTTTTGTTCAATACAGAAAAATAAAACTAATCAGTAATCAACGTTTAAAGTATAAAAATCGCAATGATTGCGTCTAACAGAAATCGATACGAGATCAAAGAGGGAGTAAGAAACAAAGTAAATTAGCCGAGACGACGACAGAACGATTCCTCCTCTTCTTATTTGTGTTGGCCGAATTTATGGGGTTAGGGAGTCTGTTTATAGACTTCTCTAAATCCTAATCCCAGTTGTGTTAGGTAATTAAATAATTGGAATCTTATTCCGAATAAGATTCCTAATTAGATAATTAAATAAACACTTTGTTGAAACACCTTTCCACAAGATTTTGATTTGACAAAATCATCCATGATTAAAAGACAATTAAATTTAAGTGCTTTATTTTAATTGTACTAATCCGTTTGTTCAATGTTGAGTATGAATACAAATAAAGATAAATATAAAAAGTAAGACAGGAAGCAGTCAGCATGAGATGAACAAAACAAGCTAAGTAGAATGAAGGTCAACATAGAAGCCTAAAGTATCAAGCTGAGTGGAATCAACCTTAGCATCAAGAGACTAAAACATAAAAGTCCAACAAAGAGAAGCGAAATGCAACCCAGCATAAGAAACAGCAACAACAACTGTCTTACGAAGCTGAGCTGACTAAAAACATACTTAGCCTAGGAATTGCCAAAGACAATGATTTACGTAGTAGAAGCTGAGTGATTCTTCAGGGCAGCATGAAAAAGTCGTTTGCTAAAAGACAATGATTACCGCCCCTCTGTACCAATAATTGAATCCTTGAAAATACGCAGAAGACACATTCCGAGATGTATGGGTCAATGGATTATTGGTAAAGGACGACTGGCATAAAAAGACAAGCCAGACGTAAGAAGACAAACCTGACGTCTGAAGGAAAGCAGAGGAAGGGAATGGACGGAACAGTCTGAAGCTGACCAGAATCTGTCCCCTAAAAGAGCCGTTTTAACAGCAATGGCTAAATCATTTCAAAATGATCCATCACAGATTTTCCCTATATAAGGACAATCGAACTTCTTGGATCATAAGCCGTTTTTACAAAAAGAAAAGTACAAGAAGAGAAAAGATACAAAAGCACTTAGATACAAAAAGAGATCTTACACCCATCTTCCATTCTTTGTGTAAATGCTAGAGTGATTACTTGTAATCTTCTAAAGTGTTCTTCATTTGAAAAGGAACAAGTGTTTATCAATTGTAACATTGAGAGTGTTGTGCTGAGTGTTTGGTTGTAAACATTAAGTGGTAGAGAAATCTAGGTGCTGGGTTGTAGCACTTAGTAGGAGTTGAGTAGACGAATAGAGGAAGGTACTCTTGCATATTCAACTGCCTTGTAATCGGTTTGTGCTCTACCTTTAAAGAGCTCAGTATTGGATTCTAAAAGCCTGGAGGACTCTGGGGACTGGACGTAGGCGGAGAGGCCGAACCAGGATAAGTGATACTGAGTAATCTCTAAACTCTCTCTCGATATATATATTTGCATGTGTTGTGTGTTAAGTTTATTCAGCATACAAAATTGTTTTAAAGTTGATTCTAAGTTATTTCAAGTGTTGAGTTAGAAACTGACCTCCAAGAGTGTCAATATCTAACTTACAAATAAAACAGCCTTAGTCAATATCTGGCCGAAGCTGTCTTGTAACATATCTGGCCAAACTGACCAAAAGCTGAGTTGACAAACTCACCAAATAACTAAGTCAGCATATTAATTAAACGAAAAAGTTATATTAGTTCCTAACCCCCCCCCCCTCTTGGAACTAATCACACGGGACCAACAAGTGGTATCAGAGCCTAAGCTCACTACTCAAAGATATAACTATCTTGAGCGGATCCCCATAAATGGCTGAGAACAGCACTCGTTTCCTTCCAGGGAACCAAACTACACAAATACTCCCTGAGGGATTGTTAATCACTAGACCTCCCCTATTCTTTGGATCTAATTATACATTCTAGAAGAATAGGATGAAAAACTTTATTCAAGCCACAAACATGAGTGCATGGCTTGTAATTGTTCAAGGTCCACATGTGCCCTATAAAACTGTTAACAATGAGAAAATTGTTAAGAGCGAAGCTGAGTGGACAGAGGATGACCTCAGAAAATTACAAAATAATGCTTCGGCTATAAATATGCTTCACTGTGCTTTAGATGCTGCAGAATACAATAAGATTTCAGGTTGTGAGTCAGCACAGGAGATTTGGAAAAAGCTTGAAGTAACCTATGAAGGCACTAGTAAAGTTAAGGAGTCAAAAGTCAATCAGCATATGAGACTCTACGAGCTGTTCGAGATGAACGAGAACGAAGACATCTTTGAAATGAACTCAAGGTTCACAAATATTATAAATGAGCTTAAAAGGCTTGGAAAGAATTTCACTGAAGAAGAACAAGTGATGAAGATCTTGAGAAGTTTACCTAAGAGTTGGCAAGCAAAGAAAACAGCTGTAGAAGAAGCTCAGGACTTGACTACTTACAAATATGATGAGCTGATCGGATCCCTGCTGACCCATGAGATCTCTATGAAAAACTTTGAGGCAAAAGAAAAATCTGAAGATAAGAAACAGAAATCTCTAGTGATGAAAGCTGACTCCACAGAAGCTGAGTCTACTGATGATGAGGAAATGGCTATGTTTACTAGAAAGATGAAAAAGCTGTTCAGAAGAAATGACAGAAATAGCAAACGGCCATACAAGAGAGGTGAGAGGTACAAAGTCTAGTGATAAATATAAGAAGGACAGCTCCAAGTCCGTCACATGTTTTGAGTGCCACCAAACTGGGCACATCAAGTCAAGCTGCCCAAACCTAAAAAGAGATAAGAAGGGAAACAACAAGGCAATGGTAGCAACATGGAGTGACAGTGACGAATCAACATCATCCGAAGCTGATGCAAATGAAACGGCAAACATATGCTTCATGGCGGATGATGCTGAACACTCTCAATCTGAGCAAGCTGATCTCTCTGACGAAACTGACCAGGAGGAACACAACAATGAGGTAACATCCCTACTTTTGCTTAGAAATGAGATGGTAAATGCCTTGAGTGATTTATACACTCTAACTAAAAAGTGTAACAAGAAAATCAAATCACTCGGCAGGCGGTGTGACGAGATTGAAGAGGTCAAGCTGAGTGATCTCAGATATCTCCTCCAAGACAATGCAGATTGACATAACAACATTCAAATAATGCATAAGTTTGTCACAGAGGTTCAATCTGAGTCAAAGAGACTTAGAAAGGACATTACAACCCTACAGAGTCAAGTAAAAGGCTCAAATAAACATAAATCCCATGCTGAGTACTCAAGTACTAGTCAGCATAAACAATTCACCTAGTGTGAATGTTGGGGAAAAGAGGACACACAAAAGATGTGTGTTGGTTCAACAAGCGGATTGTCCAATGTGACTTCTGCGGAAGAAAAGGACATACCACTAAGGTATGTTGGCATGCTCAACATAACAATGCTGACCACACTCAGCATCACCCTCAAAGGGTAGTTTATTGTGACTTTTATGGTAAAAATGGCCACACTCTAAAAGTATGTCGTCAGAAACTAAAATATGATTTTGCACCTGTTTATACTAACAAGAAAGGACCCAAAAAGAATTGGGTACCTAAAGATGAATAGTTTAAAATGCAGGTCAGCTTGACATACGTGGAGAAGTCAAAACTTTGGTACATAGACAGCGCATGCTCAAGACATATGATGGGTGATGAAACACAATTCATCACACTAGAGCTTAAACGAGGTGGAAGTGTAAGCTTCGGAGACAATAAGAAGGGTAAGATAGTCGGCTCAGGTACTATCGGAGGTAACCCAACTATTGAGTCTGTCTCCTTAGTCAAAGGTCTCAAATACAACCTACTGAGTGTAGCTCAGCTTTGCAAGAGCGGCAGAAAGGTTGTATTCGACGACACTAAGTGTCAAATACTCGAGGGGAACATAAATGAATTGATTTTAACTGCCCCTCGTATAGATAATGTATACATGCTAAATTTAGAAAAACAGTTTTCTAAAAACATATGCTTAGTGTCTAAAGAGGATAACTCCTGGCTATGGCATAGAAGACTTGGGCATGTCAGCATGGACCTTCTTGCCAAATTAGCTAAAAAGCAATTAGTTGAAGGATTACCCAAATTAAAATTTGAGAAAGATCAATTATGTAAAGCTTGTCAGCAAGGGAAACAAACCAAAAAGTCATTTCAAAGTAAAAATATTGTCTCAACCAAGAGACCATTAGAATTACTACACTTGGATCTTTTCGGACCTATCCAGCCACTCAGCTTGGGAGGTAAGAAATTTTCCTTGGTCATTATAGATGATTTCTCTCGGTACACTTGGATCATCTTGCTGAGTAGCAAGGATGAAACTTTTAAGATGTTTACTACACTTATTAAGAAACTTAAAATTGACAAAGACCTAAAAGTAGCTCATATTAGAAGTGACAACAGTGGAGAATTCAAAAACCAACAGTTTGATGAATTCTGTGAAACCAGTGGTATTGAGCACAATTTCTCTGCTCCTAGAACACCTCAATGGAATGGGATTGTTGAAAGGAAGAATAGAACTATTGTCGAAATTGCTAGAACCATGCTGAGCGAAAATAGGCTTCCAAAGTACTTCTGGGGTGAAGCTGTCCACACAGCATGCTTTATAGTGAATAGGGCTCTAGTAAGACCTATACTTAAGAAAACCTCATATGAAATTTGGAAAGGACGAAAGCCCAACATTGGGTACTTTCGTGCTTTTGGGTGTAAATGCTTTATACTCAATACAAAGGACAATCTTGCAAAATTTGATGCTAAAGCTGACGAAGCGATCTTCTTAGGATACTCAACTAACAGCAAAGCATATAGAGTGTATAATAAACGAACTCAGGTTGTAGAAGAGTCTATCCATATTGAGTTCGATGAAGCTGACCCTGCAGGAAAGTCAACTCAGCTTATTGAAGATGAACCAAGCTCAGCTTCCGCTGATCAAAATGGAGCCTCTGAATCATCAATACAAGGGCTGACCAAAGGTAAACAAGAAGTTGAAATAACATTTACTGACCAATCTATTCCTGTAGAGATTGTAGAAACACCTATTCCCAATGACTCAACATTGCCCGAAGAAATAAAAATCCCAAGAGGACATTCAGAAAATTCCATTCTTGATGCTGCTGACAACAAGTTGATGACCAGAGATCAGCTTAGGAAATACCTCAGCAATGTTGCATTCGTCTCAATACATGAGCCAAAGAATTTTGCTGATGCTGAGCACGATGAATATTGGATCAATGCCATGCAAGAAGAGCTCGACCAATTCACCAGAAATGAGGTATGGGATTTAGTGCCTAAACCTAGGAATCAAAAGCCTATAGGAACTAAGTGGGTGTTTAGAAACAAACTAGATGAGCATGGAAATGTAATAAGAAACAAAGCTCGACTTGTAGCCCAAGGCTATAGTCAGCAAGAGGGTATTGACTATGGGGAAAAATTTGCACATGTTGCTAGGTTAGAAGCAATACATATATTGTGTGCTTATGCCAGTTTCATGAACTTTAAGTTGTACCAAATGGATGTTAAAAGCGCATTTCTTAATGGTTTCATAAACGAAGAGGTATATGTTAATCAACCTCCTGGGTTTGAAGATCCAAAATTTCCAAACCACGTTTATAAACTCAAAAAGGCCCTGTACGGCCTAAAACAAGCTCCAAGAGCTTGGTATGAAAGGTTGACCAACTTCCTGCTAACCAGGAACTATGTCAGGGGAAAAGCTGACACAACCTTGTTCATTAAGAAAAAAGGGAAACATACCCTACTTGCACAAATATATGTAGATGATATAATATTTGGTGCTACTGACGAATCTTTGTGCAAAGAATTTAGCAAACAGATGCAAACTGAGTTCGAGATGTCCATGATGGGGGGAACTCAACTTCTTCCTCGGACTCCAAATCAAGCAAGGTAAGAATGGTATCTTCATAAGTCAGTCCAAGTACACCAAAGAGATGCTAAAGAAATTCAGCATGGTAGATTGCAAACCAATATCAACCCCTATGGGTACTGATACTGTCCTATGCAAAGATGAGAAAAGTAAGTTAATAGATAGTAAACTCTATCGAGGTATGATAGGTTCCCTACTTTCTCTCACAACGAGTAGACCTGATATACAATACTCAGTATGTTATTGTGCGAGATATCAAGCTGACCCCAGAGAATCTCATCTAACGGCTGTAAAAAGAATTTTTAGATATTTGCAGACCAATTGATGCAAGTCTATGGTATCCAACTTCAAATGACTTCACACTCATTGGATATACTGATGCTGACTATGGACGAGATAAGCTAGAACGTAAGAGCACTTCGGGAGGATGTCATTTCCTTGGAAGCTGTCTAGTATCTTGGTTCAGCAAGAAGCAATCATCTGTAGCCCTGTCTACAACTGAAGCTGAGTACGTGGCTGTCGGAAGCTGTGTTGCTCAAGTTCTATGGATAAAGCAACAGCTTGAGGATTATGGAGTGAAGACTGAAACAATAGAGATCAAATGTGACAACAAGAGTGCCATTGATCTGTCCAAAAATCCAATCCAACATAGCAAGATCAAACATGTTAGCATAAGGCATCACTTCATCAGAGATCACGTACTAAAAGATGAGATCAATCTGACCTATGTGCCAATAAATGAACAGCTTGCAGATATCTTCACCAAGCCTTTGGCACGTGAAAAATTCAACATACTAAGGGAAGCTATCGGTATGTCTAATCCCCTTCAATAATTCTCTAGTGAATGTTGAATGATTGCCATGCTGAGTGAAAATTAGAACATTGTGCAAATGCCATGCTGAGTAAATTAAGTAACTACTACCTACTGAGCTTATAATGTAGAAACATCATCCTATACTGAGTTGACATACATATTGAGTGATTATCCTGAGTAGGTACATATACTGAGGAACTATCATATACTAAGTTAGGAATTCACCTTGATAAGAACTAGGTTCTCAGTATCACAAACGGTTCATTTTCTAGAAAAACTGCGCCAAAACCCACTTGCACCATTAAATGCCAACACATGTAAATAATTGGCACCTGGAAAAGGCAAACAATTATGAGACAACCCATGCGCCGAAAATGTCATAAATAACAGAATCTCTGTCGGTTGAACGCCCCAAGGAAAAACGGCTAGTTCAATAAATAGGGTCGTTTTAGATCTATATAAAATGGAAGAATTACTCCTCAAAACTTCTCACGTGTAAATCCTTTGGTATTCAGAATCTCTCTCTCTCTCAAAACTTCCTGAAAAATCTCTGAAAATGTCCAACACTCAAAACATCTCCGGTGAAAATTCCGGCAAAATAATCACCGATGAAAGCCCCAGATCTACTCCTAAATCTACTCTAACTCCGAGCAAACACTGTCAAGATGATCCAGCAAGCTCCTCAAAACAAAAACCCAAGGCTAGAACCATGGTAAAAGTTCACACGAAAGTCAAAAACCTAAAAGTCCTAAAATACCGCTGGTTCTCTCCCAGCTTCATTACCGCCGAAAAGCCATTCTGTGAATGGATTGAGAAGAACGAGTGGACATGCCTCTTCTCTCTCCCCGGAACCACCTATCCTCGGTTGGTTAAGGAATTCTACTCCGGTCTCCATGTTGATAAGGACGATGCTGACTATCTGGAGACGCACGTTAAGGGTCACAAGATTGTAATCACTCCATTCTACTTGGCAACCTTACTCAACTTGCCTAACAAAGGAACCAAGTTTAGAACAACAAAGGAAAAGGTATCAACGGAAAAGCTTGACCAGATGAAGGGATTTTGCAAACCCAAAAATCACAAAGGAGAAATACCCAACACTAGTATGGGGCAAAACCAGAAGATGGCGCACTACATATTCACCAACTTCATCTTCCCTAAACTCAACTCAGCCTCGTCTGCCTCCAACTTCGAGCAGTGCTTTATATGGCACATGCTAACCTATTGCCCACTCAATATGCCTGTGTTTCTGGTTGGTGCACTCCAACATGGAGGTAAGAAACTTCGACTAGGTTCTCTAATCACCAAAATCCTTGAAGATCACAAGATCGAGACAATCTCTGAGACTAAAAGTTTGGGATCAGAAATAACTGCGGCTCTGTTATTTGGGTTGCTATTCAACCAACCTTTAAAGGGAGTTGAAGATGCTGAGGAAGATGAGGAAGAAAACGATGTTGAACAAGAAATCGAAACTGAGCTAGCAGCAGATGATGCTGAGCCAGAAGTTGAACCAGAGGAAGTTCCTGCTGAGTCCCCTAAGGCAAAGAAGAAGAGAAAAGCACTTGCAAAATGTGCTAAGGATATTGAAGCTGTGCCTAGGAAGAAACGGGCTATGACCAGAGGAAAGAATATTGATGCTGACCTACCTCAGGTTACACCTAAGTCAGCAGAGAAAATGAAAGGGCAAGCTCAGCCCGAAGCAGAAAATGAAGAATCCCCTGAACAACCTCTAAAGAAGAAAAGTAAAAGTTCTGGGTTGAAAGTTGTTGAAGCTGATCCCATTGAAGCTGATCCCATTGATTTTCAGAATCTCAGTCGCAACAGACAGCCCTCCTGCACACTAAACACATGTTAATTTCGTAAAAACGCGTCTGTTCGTTCGGATAAAAGCAACCGTTCACCAGCAGACACGACCCATCATTTACAACCCTTCAACAACTATAAATAAGTGATTCATTTCAGAAGTCAAGGTTGGTTATGTTGGAAAAGTTAGAGAAATTAGAGAAGAGAGTTGTTATGTTAAAGTTTCTGATTCAGAAAAGAATCAGGAAGTTAGAGTTCATTTCTGTAAGCAATCGTGTTGAACACGAATTGTATTTAGATTAGTTACAAACACAGTATTAGTTTAGTTTTCATTCTGGTAATAGACGAGATCAGTCTCTATTCCAAAGATCCAGCGAGAAGAATTAACGGCTGAAGCACCCACGGTTTGACAAGCCTACGAAGTTTGAGAGAAAGATTGACGACCCGGATCTCAAAGCCTTCGTTACCATGCTATCCAAGTTTCTACTTCTCTGTTAACTTGTGAAAATTCACATTTCGATTAATGATATACTTCTTTATTCAATATATTCTTACTATTGTTATTTTGATGTTGTTCTGACAAAATGATTTTCAAAATGATATATTGGTGTTTTTATTAAAACGTTCTATTCCATCTTATTCACATAAGAACTTTGTTGAACACTTAACAAATTTAGTTTTTATGGATGACATGATCGCTGATCGCGGCTTATCAGAAGTAAAACGCTAGTTTGATTAAGGTAGGAATCATCTCAAGATCAGGGGGATTTCTACGGTTCAAAGCCATTTAATTGAGTAAATTGATATATTGTTTCATGTCCATAATATCACAAAGTTAAAGTTGTTTACTTTGCTTTATGAAAATAAAGATCTATTTTATTCCAATTACGGAAGTATCTGTTTTGTAATCAAAATTCCAAAACAGAATTGTTCTCTAAACTTGATATAATCTTTCTATCTAATCCTAATTTACCAAAACCTATTCAATCAACTAAACGTATTTCTTTTATTAAACCTAAAACACGTGATTAAACCGAATTAAATAAAATTTAGTTAAAAAGCGTTCCCTGTGGGTTCGATATCTTTTATTACTACAAGCGTATACCGTGCACTTGCGGAAATCGCTCAACAAGTTTTTGGCGCCGTTGCCGGGGAATGCCAAAATTTTGACAAAATTTTAAATTTTTCGTGTTTTATTTCGAATCTAGGTTTAAACATACTTAATCTAACTTTTATAATTTTAAAAGTTTTCATATACTAATTAATTTATTTATTTATCAAATTCTGTTTTTGTAGGTAGTTTCGGTTCGTGCAAGATTTCAGGTTCATGCGCAGTTCTCGAAATTCAGGCATTGCACCAGACCCTATAGACCTAGAAATTGAGAAAACCCTTAGGACGAATAAGAAAAACAAGAAAAAAAAATAAGACCCCAGTAAAAACACATACCGAGCCAGACAAAATGGCAGACCCACCTACACTTATGGAATACGCTAGGCCAGGTGTGGCCGATGTAACCAATAGTATCGTTAGACCCAGAATCACCGCAAATCAATTTGAAATTAAGCCAGCTTTGCTTAATATGTTGCAAAATAATGTAACATTTTATGGGTTACCTAACGAAAATCCTAACACCCATTTAACAAATTTCCTAGAAATTTGTGACACTTTTAAAATCCCAGATGTGACTGTAGAAGCAATCAAACTTCGTCTCTTTCCTTTCACTTTGAAGGATAGAGTCAAAGAATGGTTAACTTCTATGCCAGCCGCAACTTTTGCCACTTGGGAACAATTAGCCCAAGCGTTTTTATCTAAATATTTTCCTTTAGCAAAAACCGCAAGAGTCATAAAGGAGTTAACATCTTTTTCTCAAAATGATAATGAGACCCTTTATGAAACTTGGGAACGTTTTAAAGAACTTCAACATTTATGCCCACACCACCAATTACCCGCTGAACTTTTAATGCAAACATTTTACAATGGACTTAATCCTACAACTAGGGGTTCATTAGATGCTATATCGGGAGGGTTATTTATGAAGAAAACATCAGCCCAAGCGAGAGAACTTTTGGAGGAAATGGCAATCAACAGCAGTATGTGGCCCGCGGAACGTGGACATATGCCGGTAGCAAAACCATCATCCTCAACCACACCATCAGTTAAAGGTATAGTTGAACTTGATCCAGTCGCGATGTTACAAGCCCAATTTTCTGCTTTATCGCACAAAATTGACAAGTTTATGGCACCTCGCGATACCAATGGTAATCCAATCCAAACGGATGTGGACTACGAAAATATGAGTGAGATCGAACAGGTAAATTTTGTCCAATGACAAAACCAAACTAATAATCCTTATTCTAATACTTATAACTCTGGATGGAGGAATCATCCTAACTTTAACTGGAAAGATAACAGTAACAATAATGTTAGTGCTAATCAAAATCGTACCACTAATTATCAAAATCAGTCAAGAGATACGATTAGCACTTTATCTTCTAAAATCGACAAGTTTATAGATGCTATCAGTGGAAAAATAAGTAATCACGACGATGGTTTTAAACGGATCGAAAATAAATTCGATCAGCTTATTAAAAACCACTCATCTAGCATCCATAATTTGGAGGTTCAAATTGGTCAACTTGCTAAATCAATTCCATCCCGAAAAGAGGGAAGTCTTCCCAGCCACACGGAAGAAAATCCGAAAGAGCAGGTGAAGGCTATTACTCTTCGTTCAGGAAAAAATTATCAAGGGCCTGAAATGCCCAAAGATGCAATATTACCAGGAACTGATTTACCAAAGTCCAAAGAAGATATATTAAACAAAAATAATTCACCATTTGACACAGGTACCAAAACTTTTGTACCCAAACCACCTTTTCCGCACAAAGTCCGAAATAAGGACTATGATAAACAACTTCTAACGTTTTTGGATAAACTTAAAAATTTGCATATCAATTTGACGTTTATGGATGCAATCACACAAATTCCTAACTATGGTAAGTTTTTAAAGGATTTGATTTCAAAGAAAATCAGTTGGGAAGGAATTTCATCCATTTTGTTAACTGAAGACTGTAGTTCAATAGTATCAAGTAATTTGCCCACTAAACTCAAAGATCCCGGATGTTTTACTATTCCGTGTAAGTTGGGAGATATTGAATTCCCAAGTTGTCTTTGTGATTTAGGAGCAAGTATAAACTTAATGCCATTGTCTATTTTTAACAAGTTAGGTTTAGAAGAAGATATCAAACGTACCAATATGATTTTGCAGTTAGCGGATCAAACCACTAAAAGGCCGTATGGTATAATTGAAGATGTTTTAGTCAAAGTCGATAAATTTATTTTTCCTACCGATTTTGTTATCTTAGATTTTGCATATGATGTAAATTGCCCTTTAATTTTCGGTAGACCGTTTATGAACACAGGACGCGCTCTAGTAGATGTGTCGGAAGGGAAGGTAGTTTTAAGGATAGGAGAAGATAAGGTCGAGTTTAACATGAACAAAGCGATGAAATGCCCTATGGAGGAATTCGCTTGTATGAAACTTGATTTAGTCGAAGAATGTGTCAATGATATAATTCAACGTGAAGAAATAATTGAACCTATAGTAAATGAGGAATTAGACGATAAGGACCCAGAGCCTTTGATTAGAGAAGATGGACCAGTTCTGCCTTCAATTGTAACACCCCCTAAATTAGATCTTAAAGAGTTACCCAGTCATTTGAGGTACGCTTTCTTAGGCGAAAGCGATTCTCTATCTATAATTATTTCTAACAAATTAACAAGCGATCAAGAAGAAAAATTGAAAGAAGTTGTTAGAAATAGGATAGGAAGTATGGGATGGCAAATTTCAGACTTAAAAGGAATTAATCCTAGTATAGTAATGCATAGAATTCATCTAGAAGAAGATAAGCCACCTAAAGTGGATAGACAAAGACGCTTAAATCCGAACATGAAAGAAGTAGTCAAAAATGAGATTACTAAACTTTTAGACAATGGAATCATTTATCCGATCTCGGATAGTGAATGGGTTAGTCCAATCCATTGTGTACCTAAAAAGGGAGGCATAACTGTTGTAAGAAATGATGAAGGTGAACTTATACCTACACGAACCACCACCGGTTGGAGGGTTTGTATAGACAAAGCAACCAGGAAAGATCATTTTCCTCTACCTTTCATTGATCAAATGATCAAAAGGATAGCCGATCATGCATTTTACTGTTTTCTTGATGGTTATTCCGGATTCTTTCAAATTTACATTTACCCGGATGACCAAGATAAAACAACCTTCACATGTCCTTACGGAACTTTTGCATATAGGAGAATGCCTTTTGGTTTATGTAATGCACCAGCAACTTTTCAACGATGTATGACAACAATATTTAATGACTTCATTGAAGACATAATGGAAGTTTTCATGGATGATTTTTCAGTTTATGGAGATTCTTTCGATGCGTGTTTACAAAACTTAGATAAAGTATTGTCTAGATGTGAGGAAACAAATTTAGTATTAAATTGGGAAAAATGTCATTTCATGGTAGACGAAGGAATTGTTTTAGGTCATAAGATTTCTGAAAAAGGATTAGAAGTGGACAGAGCAAAGACTTCAGTTATAGAAAAATTACCCCCACTAACCACTGTTAAGGGAGTAAGATCATTTTTAGGTCATGCAGGTTTTTACAGACGGTTTATAAAGAATTTTTCTGTAATTTCCAAACCACTTACTAATTTGCTTATGAAGGATTCAACTTTTGATTTTAATAAAGATTGTTTACAAGCTTTCAATACTTTGAAAACGGCTTTAGTCAGTACACCTATAATATCAAAACCCGATTGGAATCTACCTATCGAAATTATGTGTGATGCGAGTGACTTAGCTGTAGGATGTGTATTAGGTCAAAGGAAGGATAAGAAACTTCATGTTATATATTATGCGAGTCACACATTGTCCGGTGCACAACTAAATTACACCACCACTGAAAAAGAAATGTTAGCAGTAGTTTTTGCATGTGATAAGTTCCGATCTTATTTGTTAGGATCTAAAGTTATCATTTATACTGATCATGCAGCTTTGCGATATTTATTTGCTAAGAAAGATGCAAAACCACGTCTTATTAGATGGGTTTTACTATTGCAAGAATTTGACATTGAGATTAAAGATAAAAAGGGAGTTGAAAACCTGGTCGCCGATCATCTATCAAGACTTGAGGATGAAGACGGTCCCATCGGTGAAACATCAGGCATTCGAGATGATTTCCCCGATGAACATCTCATGCAATTACAAAGTGTCATAACTCCATGGTATGCGGATATAGCCAATTACTTAGCTGCACATGTTGTACCAGATGGATTGACTTTCCAGCAAAAGAAGAAATTCTTTTCAGAAGTTAAGAAATATTTTTGGGAAGATCCATTCTTGTTCAAAACATGCGGCGATGGAATATTCAGGAGATGTGTTAGTGAGTTTGAACAAGAGTCTATAATGATAGAATGTCATGCTAGTGCTTACGGAGGTCATAATAGCGTAAGCAAAACAGCAGCTAGAATACTTGAATGCGGATTCTTTTGGCCTACTCTGTTTAAAGATGTCCGTTCATTTATTATACGCTGTGATAAATGTCAAAGAACGGGGAATATAGGAAGGAAAGATGAGATGCCTCTTACGAACATATTGGAAGTTGAAATCTTCGACGTATGGGGTATTGATTTCATGGGTCCTTTTCCTCCTTCTTTTGGCAAAAATTATATATTAGTAGCCGTAGATTATGTTTCAAAGTGGGTTGAAGCAATTGCAACCCCGACAAATGATTCTAAAGTAGTTGTTAAGTTTTTAAATTCAATATTCTGTCGATTTGGAGTTCCTAGAGTTATGGTAAGCGACGGTGGTACTCACTTCGTAAATAGAGCTTTTGAGTCACTTATGAAAAAATACAGAGTACACCATCGTATATCTACACCGTACCATCCTCAAACGAATGGTCAAGCAGAAATTTCAAATAGAGAACTCAAATGGATACTTAAGAAAACAGTTTCGTCTTCTAGAAGAGACTGGGCACATAAACTTGACGATGCACTATGGGCATACCGTACTGCATTTAAAACACATATCGGGATGACACCTTATAAATTAGTCTATGGTAAAGCTTGTCATTTGCCGGTTGAATTAGAACATAAAGCATATTGGGCTATAAAAACCCTTAATTATGATTTGCAAGGCGCAGGGAAAAAGCGTTTGTTTGACTTAAACGAGTTGGATGAATTACGCTATTTGTCCTACGAAAATGCGAGCATTTATAAGGAGAAAATTAAAAAGTGGCATGATGCCAAAATCAAAATTAAAACCTTTAATGTTGGAGATAAGGTTTTACTTTTCAATTCTAGATTAAAATTATTTCCAGGTAAGCTAAAATCTAGATGGACTGGACCATTTTTGGTTGTTCAAACATTTGATTACGGGACATTGGAGCTAGAAAAGTCTAATGGCGCCCGATTTAAGGTCAATGGTAATCGTTGCAAAATTTATTTTGACGGAACTCCAATTCAAGCAATTGAATCCGTGGATAAATTTTACAAAATTTAATTTCTTTGATTTTCATGTTTTTAATTTTATTTGTTTCTTTTTAATGTTTTTGTTTTCTTTTTAATTTATCAATTTTTATTTTTAATTTATTTTACTTTGATTTTAATTTTATTTTTATTATTATCATTAAGTCAAAATGAGTTTTATTCACATTAAAATTTTCATTTAGTCATGTTTTGAAATTTTCATTAAGTGTTAAGTATTATTGAGAAACTATATGTGCAGAAATCTCAGTTGAGATTTTCTATGTTTCAGGATTTGAAAATCTCAGTTGAGATTCCGAGAATCTCAGTTGAGAGATTTTCTATCTTATTACATTTTAAATAACTGTAAGGGTTTACAGTATTCTTTCTTTACATTTTCTGTCAGTTAAAATCAAAGAGGTATCACTTTGACACCTATTTCTTTCTAACAGACATAACCTTTCACTTATAGTTCTTATATATTCCTGTAGGATCAGACTTCTTCCATTTCACTTCATCTTTCTAAATTTCTTTCTCAAATTCCCAAATCCTACAGACTTCATTTTTTTCTTTTCCATCACAGACATGACTAAGTCTTTGAAGAACGTTCAACAACGAAATTCTTCTCCAAAAAGGAAAATAGATATCTCTGATAGATATGGTGCATGGTTTCCCATTTATAACCATGATGAGGGGAAACGTTTTCTGCAATTCAGATATGCTCAATTCTTTGGCATGATGTATCTGGACGAGTTTCTGAACGAGGAACTCGGGATAAGCGAAGACATTGATCGCCATCTGACTAATTTGGGTTGGACCAAATTTGTTTCTATGAAATTTCCTATTATTGGAAATTGGGTTCTGGAATTTTTCTCCACCGTTAGGTTCGTCAACAAGAGACGTGTTCGTCTCAGTTTTCGTTGTGAGGGGGAGGTATTCACTTTTGGATATCCATAACTACATAGTTGGTTTGGATTTCCACCCCGAGACACAACTCAACACCATCCTGGAAGGGATATGACTTCTAGAGATATATGGAGAATGCTAACAGGATTTTGGCGATTCAATCCATGTCTTGCCTTCAACAAGTCCATTAATTCTAATTCCATGCTGTATCTACATAAGTTCCTCTGTCACAGCCTTTTTGGTCGGGTCAGTAGCAATATTGTGAAAGATACTGATCTCTATGTGTTGGGCGACATTTTCCAAGGCAACTCAGTGAACTCCTCGAAGATTCTAATGGAGGGGTTAGTTGCTGCTTCTCGTTCGAAGAAACGGAAGATTGGATTCGCCAACATCATTTGTGGAATCATATTAGGAGCCAAGGGAAACATTTCTGTTCCTTGGACTGATACAGAACCATACCCGATTTTAGACTACGAGTTCTTGGAGAACGAGGGACTTGTTAAACGAGTTTTCCGTTCTGGTCCAACATTCCTTTCTGCACCAGAGAGGCAAGTCTTCATTCAAAAGAAGATCAAAAGGGCCAATGCACGTCGTCCATCTTCTAGTTAGGGATATATATATACATTTTATGTGTTTCTGTTTGTTGTTTTTAATATATATGAGTGCTTGTTTGTCAATTATGTTTTTATAATGTTTATATATAGATGTAAATTATGGTATTGTTTACCAAAGATAAATAAAAATGCAGTAATTCTTTAGTTTATTTCTTTTATCTTAAGGAACAACCTTTGGTTTTCCTTTAATTTAATGTTTTAGTTTTGTTTATCTCAGTTTCAGGGATTAATGTTCACATTTTGGTACTTAATTTTAAAGAGGAATTGGTTTCGAAGTGTTAAAATCATCCAAAACAGTCCCAAATTACCCAGATTTTTCAGAATCTCAGTTGAGATTTCGAATTCTCAGTTGAGACAGCAAAGGAACATTTTTCAAGCAAGAATTTTGCCCTTTCCCTTCTGTCTGTCGCGACTGAGATTTTGAAAATCTCAGTCGCGACTTACGACTTCTAGGTGCGGGATTGGGCGAAATTTTCACCCTCTTTTCCTATTCCTACTCTATTTACTACCTATTCAACTATCCTAATCAATACCTATTACTTACACCTATTTATATCACCTCTTTTTACACCAATCAATCATCTTTTACTCTTCCCAATACCAAGATTCACTCATCTTCCCCATAAATTTTTACCCTATTCATCTTCTTCTTCCTCAATTCACCACCATTATCTTTCATTCTAACCTTCATATTTTCATATTTTCTTACTCTTTTTCATCCAAATTTCACAAACCAAACACTATGCCTAGACAAAAGACCGTTGCAAACAAAACCAAGGCTACCGAGATCAATAGATTACGGGTTCAATATGGAGCACCGTTCGATATCACGTCGGAAGCCGAAGGACGCCTATATCGCCGGTTTTCTAATGTCCTTGTAGAGTTTGTGGACATGCCTTTTCTTGACACCGACACGGTAAATACTCTTTCTTTTACCGAGCGTATTGATGAATTTCTTACCATTCTTGGTTGGAAACGATTTGCTAGTATGCGTTTTCCTAGTCTTAAAACGCATATTATTGAGTTTTTGGTTACTCTAACCTATGACAAAAAGAAAGGAGTTATCTCTTTTCGGAGTGATGGAGTCCGTTATAATATGAACCGTTGGTTTGGTTTTCCTACTCGAAATTTCTATTCAAAGCCGAAGCCTTTTGATTCAAACGCAGTTTGGAATTCTTTAACCGGTTTAGATGCTTTTAGTCCTAAGAATACATCTAGCAAGCTAATTAAGGATGATTGTGTATTCTTCTTTCACAAGTTTTTATCATTCTCCTTATTTGGTCGGGTTGAAAGTTCAAAAGTGCAAGTTCGTGATTTGGTTGTGTTTGATGCTATTTTTAAGGGTTTGACAATTGATAGTATTGAAATGATATTTACTAATTTCGTTCGAGCTTCCAAGTCCCGCAATAAGCAAGTGCCTATGGGTAATTTAATTACCGGCATTGTTTTGGGCGCTCGGGGTGAATTAGCGGATTATCAAAATATGTCTCATGTTGGTTTACCATCATTGGATCTCACGGCACTTCAAAGGGCCAATTTATTGAAGAAGTTGGGACCACCCGCCTTTATCTCTTATGCGGATCGCACAAGGCGTGTTTTCGCTACCATGGGTAGTGAAGCATCGGGTTCATAAGGTTTAGGTGCCCAAGATGATGATGAGGAGGATGAAGCGGAATTTGATGAAGCAGATGAGGAGGAAGAGAATGTTGATGCCAATGCATAAGAGCAAGCAAATGTGGAACCGAATGAAGCGGAACAAGTTGGATGGCAACGTGTTTTGACACAAATGAACGAGCATAACCGTAACATGAATTTGCGGTTAGATGAAGTCGTTGCCAATAATGCCGAAATGAGTTCAAGGATCACTACATTGAGTCGTGAGCACAAGTCTACTCGTCGCCGGATGCTCTCTTTCTTCCGACGCCAAGGAGTTGAGACTACGCCTTCTCCACCACCATCACCTTGATAGGTTTTATCGTTTCTCTCTTTAACTCATTTTCGTTATTATTATTATGTTTTATTCGGTTTAGTACAATCTTTTTACTTATGTTTGGTACAATTTTTATTATTAAATGTTTGAATGTTATGGTACTATATTTTTCATTTCTAATTCGTATGATTTATTTCGTACTATTTTTCGTGTTTTATCGCTTTTTGCACCAATGAGGACATGGTCCAAATTAAGTGTGGGAGGAGGTATTTCATACCCATTTTATTTTTAAGTATGAATGAATGCAACGAATGAGAATGAATGATATTTATTTTAAGTATCAATGCCTGTTATTATTCATTTTAAGTCAACCATTTTATTTTTAAGTACGAATGAATGCAACGAATGAGAATGAATGATATTTATTTTAAGTATCAATGCCTGTTATTATTCATTTTAAGTCAAATATAAGTTGCAACATTTTTTTCAAAACCATGCAACATTTTTATATAACGTGCACCACTTTTCCAAAATAATAGCAAATTTTTCATAAACATAAATTTTTGTTAAACTATTTATTTCATATGTTTCAAACAATTCTGCTTTCAAAATAATGTTAAGCATATTTTAAGGTTATCATTATTTATAGAAATAATATTTCTATACGGGCTATATTTTTACAAATATTTTTACAAATCTCCGATACGATTTTATCAAAAACGTCTCGAGTAAATGTATATAAGTAAAATTTCTTTAGTTTCACATCTCTATTTTATATCATGAATTCATGATAAATATAAATCTTATTTTCAATTTTCAATTAGGTTTATAGGCATAAATCGAACTAACAACTTAAGCTTTTTAGCTCGATATTATTTTTTTCGTCTTACATTAAAAACCAATTGAAGTTTTTAAGGAAACTTTAGCCATAATACATGTTGAATTTCAAGTCAATATAGGATGAATGTGCTATTTTTCTTTCCCAATTTTATTTTATTAATTAAATCAAGTAGTCGTATTCTTAACTTTTGGCCACGATTGAGACCAACCTTATCACAATCGAGGTATGAAAGGGAAGAACGTTAAGTATCGTTTACTTTTGGCCACGATTGCGACCACCCTTATCACGGTCGAGGTATGAAAGCAACGATATAAATTAAAGCAAAATTAAAAGTGTTTAAAGTTTTAAGTAACGATTGCGTCCACCCATGGCATGGTCGGTACCTCTTAAAAGAACACGAAAGCAAATTAATGCGTATAAAGTTACGATCGAGACCACCCTTATCTTGGGCGTAATTAAAGCAAATATATTAAACCTAAGTCCTTAAATAAATCTATATTTGTAATAGTTTAGGTTTGGGAAAGGAAATTTTGTGCTTAGAAATGCCTTGAGACAAAAGATTCGGAAACATGCGTGCTTACACCGTCCCGAATACTTCAATATAAAAATTGAAATACAAGACGAATGATATATCTCTTTTATACTAGCTAGTTTGATACTTTGCGTATAAATGTACGATGAAAAGTTTATCTTTCGGTTTAACTAATTCAAAAAGAAATATATGGATATATATTCTATTTATAGAGAGATTGATTAAAGAATAAATTCAGTGAAATTTTGCTCGGGACTAGCAAAAGCTTAAGTGTGGGAGTTTGTTAAGCCCAAAATATACCTAAAATATCCTATATAAATACGTTAGATTTACATTGAAATCGTGTTAATTATATTCATTTGGAATACTTTTACGTCTTTATTTACTTCTTTGATTCAAGGTACCTAAATATTTGGTAAAATCCAAATAGGAGCGAAAACGGAGCTAAAATGAAGGAAAAACCTAAAAAACGCATCGAGAATGCATATCAGTCAGAAGAACGCTCGAGGAGGACGAAAAACAGTCGAACGCCATGGAGGAATACTCTCTGTCGCGACTGAGATTCTCAAAATCTCAGTCGCGACTTACGGAGCCCAGACCGGAGGAAATCAAGTCTCAAAGCTCGCCCCTATACCCCCTGTCGCGACTGAGATTTTCAGAATCTCAGTCGCGACAGACAGCCCTCCTGCACACTAAACACATGTTAATTTCGTAAAAACGCGTCTGTTCGTTCGGATAAAAGCAACCGTTCACCAGCAGACACGACCCATCATTTACAACCCTTCAACAACTATAAATAAGTGATTCATTTCAGAAGTCAAGGTTGGTTATGTTGGAAAAGTTAGAGAAATTAGAGAAGAGAGTTGTTATGTTAAAGTTTCTGATTCAGAAAAGAATCAGGAAGTTAGAGTTCATTTCTGTAAGCAATCGTGTTGAACACGAATTGTATTTAGATTAGTTACAAACACAGTATTAGTTTAGTTTTCATTCTGGTAGTAGACGAGATCAGTCTCTATTCCAAAGATCCAGCGAGAAGAATTAACGGCTGAAGCGCCCACGGTTTGACGAGCCTACGAAGTTTGAGAGAAAGATTGACGACCCGGATCTCAAAACCTTCGTTACCATGCTATCCAAGTTTCTACTTCTCTGTTAACTTGTGAAAATTCACATTTCGATTAATGATATACTTCTTTATTCAATATATTCTTACTATTGTTATTTTGATGTTGTTCTGACAAAATGATTTTCAAAATGATATATTGGTGTTTTTATTAAAACGTTCTATTCCATCTTATTCACATAAGAACTTTGTTGAACACTTAACAAATTTAGTTTTTATGGATGACATGATCGCTGATCGCGGCTTATCAGAAGTAAAACACTAGTTTGATTAAGGTAGGAATCATCTCAAGATCAGGGGGATTTCTACGGTTCAAAGCCATTTAATTGAGTAAATTGATATATTGTTTCATGTCCATAATATCACAAAGTTAAAGTTGTTTACTTTGCTTTATGAAAATAAAGATCTATTTTATTCCAATTACGGAAGTATCTGTTTTGTAATCAAAATTCCAAAAAGGAATTGTTCTCTAAACTTGATATAATCTTTCTATCTAATCCTAATTTACCAAAACCTATTCAATCAACTAAACGTATTTCTTTTATTAAACCTAAAACACGTGATTAAACCGAATTAAATAAAATTTAGTTAAAAAGCGTTCCCTGTGGGTTCGATATCTTTTATTACTACAAGCGTATACCGTGCACTTGCGGAAATCGCTCAACACAAAGTAAACAAGAAGTTGAAATAACATTTACTGACCAATCTATTCCTGTAGAGATTGTAGAAACACCTATTCCCAATGACTCAACATTGCCCAAAGAAATAAAAATCCCAAGAGGACATTCAGAAAAGTCCATTCTTGATGCTGCTGACAACAAGTTGATGACCAGAGATCAGCTTAGGAAATACCTCAGCAATGTTGCATTCGTCTCAATACATGAGCCAAAGAATTTTGCTGATGCTGAGCACGATGAATATTGGATCAATGCCATGCAAGAAGAGCTCGACCAATTCACCAGAAATGAGGTACGGGATTTAGTGCCTAAACCTAGGAATCAAAAGCCTATAGGAACTAAGTGGGTGTTTAGAAACAAACTAGAAGAGCATGGAAATGTAATAAGAAATAAAGCTCGACTTGTAGCCCAAGGCTATAGTCAGCAAGAGGGTATTGACTATGGGGAAACATTTGCACATGTTGCTAGGTTAGAAGCAATACATATATTGTGTGCTTATGCCAGTTTCATGAACTTTAAGTTGTACCAAATGGATGTTAAAAGCGCATTTCTTAATGGTTTCATAAACGAAGAGGTATATGTTAATCAACCTCCTGGGTTTGAAGATCCAAAATTTCCAAACCACGTTTATAAATCAAAAAGGCCATGTACGGCCTAAAACAAGCTCCAAGGGCTTGGTATGAAAGGTTGACCAACTTCCTACTAACCAGGAACTATGTCAGGGGAAAAGCTGACACAACCTTGTTCATTAAGAAAAAAGGGAAACATACCCTACTTGCACAAATATATGTAGATGATATAATATTTGGTGCTACTGACGAATCTTTGTGCAAAGAATTTAGCAAACAGATGCAAACTGAGTTCGAGATGTCCATGATGGGGGGAACTCAACTTCTTCCTCGGACTCCAAATCAAGCAAGGTAAGAATGGTATCTTCATAAGTCAGTCCAAGTACACCAAAGAGATGCTAAAGAAATTCAGCATGGTAGATTGCAAACCAATATCAACCCCTATGGGTACTGATACTGTCCTATGCAAAGATGAGAAAAGTAAGTTAATAGATAGTAAACTCTATCGAGGTATGATAGGTTCCCTACTTTCTCTCACAACGAGTAGACCTGATATACAATACTCAGTATGTTATTGTGCGAGATATCAAGCTGACCCCAGAGAATCTCATCTAACGGCTGTAAAAAGAATTTTTAGATATTTGCAGAGCTCAATTGATGCAAGTCTATGGTATCCAACTTCAAATGACTTCACACTCATTAGATATACTGATGCTGACTATGGACGAGATAACCTAGAACGTAAGAGCACTTCGGGAGGATGTCATTTCCTTGGAAGCTGTCTAGTATCTTGGTTCAGCAAGAAGCAATCATCTGTAGCCCTGTCTACAACTGAAGCTGAGTACGTGGCTGTCGGAAGCTGTGTTGCTCAAGTTCTATGGATAAAGCAACAGCTTGAGGATTATGGAGTGAAGACTGAAACAATAGAGATCAAATGTGACAACAAGAGTGCCATTGATCTGTCCAAAAATCCAATCCAACATAGCAAGATGAAACATGTCAGCATAAGGCATCACTTCATCAGAGATCACGTACTAAAAGATGAGATCAATCTGACCTATGTGCCAACAAATGAACAGCTTGCAGATATCTTCACCAAGCCTTTGGCACGTGAAAAATTCAACATACTAAGGGAAGCTATCGGTATGTCTAATCCCCTTCAATAATTCTCTAGTGAATGTTGAATGATTGCCATGCTGAGTGAAAATTAGAACGTTGTGCAAATGCCATGCTGAGTAAATTAAGTAACTACTACCTACTGAGCTTATAATGTAGAAACATCATCCTATACTGAGTTGAAATACATATTGAGTGATTATCCTGAGTAGGTACATATACTGAGGAACTATCATATACTAAGTTAGGAATTCACCTTGATAAGAACTAGGTTCTCAGTATCACAAACGGTTCATTTTCTAGAAAAACTGCGCCAAAACCCACTTGCACCATTAAATGCCAACACATGTAAATAATTGGCACCTGGAAAAGGCAAAAAATTATGAGACAACCCATGCGCCGAAAATGTCATAAATAACAGAATCTCTGTCGGTTGAACGCCCCAAGGAAAAACGGCTAGTTCAATAAATAGGGTCGTTTTAGATCTATATAAAATGGAAGAATTACTCCTCAAAACTTCTCACGTGTAAATCCTTTGGTATTCAGAATCTCTCTCTCTCTCAAAACTTCCTAAAAAATCTCTGAAAATGTCCAACACTCAAAACATCTCCGGTGAAAATTCCGGCAAAATAATCACCGATGAAAGCCCCAGATCTACTCCTAAATCTACTCTAACTCCGAGCAAACGCCGTCAAGATGACCCAGCAAGCTCCTCAAAACAAAAAACCAAGGCTAGAACCATGGTAAAAGTTCACACGAAAGTCAAAAACCTAAAAGTCCTAAAATGCCGCTGGTTCTCTCCCAGCTTCATTACCGCCGAAAAGCCATTATGTGAATGGATTGAGAAGAACGAGTGGACATGCCTCTTCTCTCTCCCCGGAACCACCTATCCTCGGTTGGTTAAGGAATTCTACTCCGGTCTCCATGTTGATAAGGACGATGCTGACTATCTGGAGACGCACGTTAAGGGTCACAAGATTGTAATCACTCCATTCTACTTGGCAACCTTACTCAACTTGCCTAACAAAGGAACCAAGTTTAGAACAACAAAGGAAAAGGTATAAACGGAAAAGCTTGACCAGATGAAGGGATTTTGCAAACCCAAAAATCACAAAGGAGAAATACCCAGCACTAGTATGGGGCAAAACCAGAAGATGGCGCACTACATATTCACCAACTTCATCTTCCCTAAACTCAACTCAGCCTCGTCTGCCTCCAACTTCGAGCAGTGCTTTATATGGCACATGCTAACCTATTGCCCACTCAATATGCTTGTGTTTCTAGTTGGTGCACTCCAACGTGGAGGTAAGAAACTTCGACTAGGTTCTCTAATCACCAAAATCCTTGAAGATCACAAGATCGAGACAATCTCTGAGACTAAAAGTTTGGGATCAGAAATAACTGCGACTCTGTTATTTGGGTTGCTATTCAACCAACCTTTAAAGGGAGTTGAAGATGCTGAGGAAGATGAGGAAGAAAACGATGTTGAACAAGAAATCGAAACTGAGCTAGCAGCAGATGATGTTGAGCCAGAAGTTGAACCAGAGGAAGTTCCTGCTGAGTCCCCTAAGGCAAAGAAGAAGAGAAAAGCACTTGCAAAATGTGCTAAGGATATTGAAGCTGTGCCTAGGAAGAAACGGGCTATGACCAGAGGAAAGAATATTGATGCTGACCTACCTCAGGTTACACCTAAGTCAGCAGAGAAAATGAAAGGGCAAGCTCAGCCCGAAGCAGAAAATGAAGAATCCCCTGAACAACCTCTAAAGAAGAAAAGTAAAAGTTCTGGGTTGAAAGTTGTTGAAGCTGATCCCATTGATTGGGTTGTGACACCTAAATCTCACTGCACTCAGAACATTGGGATTGATCTTGAGAAAACTCCAGTTGAGCAAGCTGATGAAGGGGAAGAACAAAGACAGGTTGATACTCAGCCTAATACTGAAGAGAAAGATCATGCTGAGCCGGATAATGTTGAGCAACATCAGGAAGCACATGTTGAATAAGAAGAAGAAGATAATCAAAGAGAGGATCTGAATGTTGAAGCCGAGGTTGAGGATATAAATGTTCAAACTGACCCATCACCTCCAAAAACTAAGTCCCTAAAAAGACTGAAAAAGAAAGCTGTTAAAACTCCTCTCATTGATCTCTTGGCAGATTCTCCATCTTTGGAGCAAACTACGGATCCATCCAATATCCAGTTCGAGTATTTTTCCCACCATGTTGAGTCTCCTCCTAAGGAACTAGAGCAAAATCAAGCCTCTGTTACTCGCACTGAGGAACATGCCAAGACTCCACAGAATCCAAATCCTGCCGAGCAAGAGCTCGAAGATCCAGCCACTCAGCACGGGGAGAAAGCTATGGATCCACCTGTTCAACCTCAACATCCTGGTATTGCACCTCATCAAGAACCAATTACTCAAGCTAGTAAGCACCCAACTCCACCACCATCCAGCTCCACCTCCATTCCTGCGTTTGAGCCAAATTCCACTGATCAACTTGCATATCTTAGTGCAACTCAGTCTGGCCGTCGAATCATAGAATCGGCTCAATCTCTTCTCCAGGAGTTCACCACTTCTGATGCTGCTAGGTCTGCTCATCCTGAGTCAACAAATATCTCTGCCATCACTCAACTTCTTACTGAAATTAAGGGACTCAAGGATCATATCAGTGTTATGACCATCATCCAATCACAGCAACCTAAACAAGATCACATTGCCAAACTGACTGAGCTATTCCTTCTGATGATAAACCACATGAACTCCCTTGAAGGTAAAATCAACAATCTTTCTGCACCTAATCCAGGATATGCAACTTCGGCTGAGTTAGATCAACAATTTGCCAAACTGAGAACAGAACTACCCAACCTTGGGACAACGACCAATCTTGCGTATGCCACATCTGCTGAGCTGCATGACTGCTTTGCCAAGCTGACTGCTGATCTCACATGTACACGAGAGCTCGTTTCCTCCACTTCTTAATGTACAATTGATCAACTCAGTGAAGCCGTGAGTCTTCTCAGTGTCAACAAAGCTCAGATGGATGTTGACCCCATCAATGATAATCTGTCAAAAGGTATTTTGCAAGCCATTCGCTACGACAATGCTCAACGCATCTTCTATGACTCTGCTCTACTGAAGATGTATCATCAATCCTTTGCTCAGATTACCAGCTCCCTTACTTGGCTTAGTAAGTCCCATGAGTGTATTATCAACCTGATCACTGGGTCTATCCCAGTTCCTCGAAACGTTCGAGATGATTATGTTCCTGTGATAGATAGCTTGAGTGAAAGCACAAAGAGATTACAACGCTATTCAAATGTTCTATCCTCTGCTGCGAGAAATGACACCTTTGTCTATAAACCCGATGCTGGCAAAACGGGGGAGAGAACTCAAGATGGAACTCAACAAGGGACAGGAACATCAGGGAGCAAAGAGAAAGGCAAGGGTGAGAAAGGAAAAGGTAAGGCTTAAGAAGAGAGACTAGTGAAATTTTTTTTATGATTCTATTTTGTGTGGGCACAAGTATTTTGTATTTGTATGTTTTATTTTGAGTTCCAATGAACTGTGTTTTTCATTCTGTTCAAATGCCATGCTTGTCAATGCACATTAACATAAGCAAATTGAACAAACAAATACTCAGTATACATAATAACGAGTAAATCAAACTGAGTATTCAAGCATTTCTGAAAGCTGACCTAGACTCAAAATAAATTAGAACTGAATCTAGTCAGTACACACATCCTTAGTTTGTCTCAAAATAAAATCTTGGAAGGTTTAAGAGGTAAATTAACAGATGCAACCCTTACGGGGGAGAAATTTTAGAAACATGAAAAATAAATCAATCATGGGGAATTTCAAAACTGAGTTCCATAATTATGCATTTTGCCAACATCAAAATGGAGGAGTTTGTTGAAACACCTTTCCACAAGATTTTGATTTGACAAAATCATCCATGATTAAAAGACAATTAAATTTAAGTGCTTTATTTTAATTGTACTAATCCGTTTGTTCAATGTTGAGTATGAATACAAATAAAGATAAATATAAAAAGTAAGATAGGAAGCAGTCAGCATGAGATGAACAGAACAAGCTAAGTAGAATGAAGGTCAGCATAGAAGCCTAAAGTATCAAGCTGAGTGGAATCAACCTTAGCATCAAGAGACTAAAACATAAAAGTCCAACAAAGAGAAGCGAAATGCAACTCAGCATAAGAAACAGCAACAACAACTGTCTTACGAAGCTGAGCTGACTAAAAACATACTTAGCCTAGGAATTGCCAAAGACAATGATTTACGCAGTAGAAGCTGAGTGATTCTTCAGGACAGCATGAAAAAGTCGTTTGCTAAAAGACAATGATTACCGCCCCTCTGTACCAATAATTGAATCCTTGAAAATACGCAGAAGACACATTCCGAGATGTATGGGTCAATGGATTATTGGTAAAGGACGACTGGCACAAAAAGACAAGCCAGACGCAAGAAGACAAACCTAACGTCTGAAGGAAAGCAGAGGAAGGGAATGGCTGGAACAGTCTGAAGCTGACCAGAATCTGTCCCCTAAAAGAGCCGTTTTAACAGCAACGGCTAAATCATTTCAAAATGATCCATCACAGATTTACCCTATATAAGGACAATCGAACTTCTTGGATCATAAGCCGTTTTTACAAAAAGAAAAGTACAAGAAGAGAAAAGATACAAAAGCACTTAGATACAAAAAGAGATCTTACACCCATCTTCCATTCCTTGTGTAAATGCTAGAGTGATTACTTGTAATCTTCTAAAGTGTTCTTCATTTGAAAAGGAACAAGTGTTTATCAATTGTAACATTGAGAGTGTTGTGCTGAGTGTTTGGTTGTAAACATTCAGTGGTAGAGAAATCTAGGTGCTGGGTTGTAGCACTTAGTAGGAGTTGAGTAGACGAATAGAGGAAGGTACTCATGCATATTCAACTGCCTTGTAATCGGTTTGTGCTCTACCTTTAAAGAGCTCAGTATTAGATTCTAAAAGCCTGGAGGACTCTGGGGACTGGACGTAGGCGGAGAGGCCGAACCAGGATAAGTGATACTGAGTAATCTCTAAACTCTCTCTCGATATATATATTTGCATGTGTTGTGTGTTAAGTTTATTCAGCATACAAAATTGTTTTAAAGTTGATTCTAAGTTATTTCAAGTGCTGAGTTAGAAACTGACCTCCAAGAGTGTCAATATCTAACTTACAAATAAAATAGCCTTAGTCAATATCTGGTCGAAGCTGTCTTGTAACATATCTGGCCAAACTGACCAAAAGCTGAGTTGACAAACTCACCAAATAACTAAGTCAGCATATTAATTAAACGAAAAAGTTATATTAGTTCCTAACCCCCCCCCCCTTGGAACTAATCACACGGGACCAACAAGTGGTATCAGAGCCTAAGCTCACTACTCAAAGATATAACTATCTTGAGCGGATCCCCATAAATGGCTGAGAACAGCACTCGTTTCCTTTCAGGGAACCAAACTACACAAATACTCCCTGAGGGATTGTTAATCACTAGACCTCCCCTATTCTTTGGATCTAATTATACATTTTGGAAGAATAGGATGAAAAACTTTATTCAAGCCACAAACATGAGTGCATGGCTTGTAATTGTTCAAGGTCCACATGTGCCCTATAAAACTGTTAACAATGAGAAAATTGTTAAGAGCGAAGCTGAGTGGACAGAGGATGACCTCAGAAAATTACAAACTAATGCTTCGGCTATAAATATGCTTCACTGTGCTTTAGATGCTACAGAATACAATAAGATTTCAGGTTGTGAGCCAGCACAGGAGATTTGGAAAAAGCTTGAAGTAACCTATGAAGGCACTAGTAAAGTTAAAAAGTCAAAAGTCAATCAGCATATGAGACTCTACGAGCTGTTCGAGATGAACGAGAACGAAGACATCTCTGAAATGAACTCAAGGTTCACAAATATTATAAATGAGCTTAAAAGGCTTGGAAAGAACTTCACTGAAGAAGAACACGTGAAGAAGATCTTGAGAAGTTTACCTAAGAGTTGGCAAGCAAAGAAAACAGTTGTAGAAGAAGCTCATGACTTGACTACTTACAAATATGATGAGCTGATCGGATCCCTGCTAACCCATGAGATCTCTATGAAAAACTTTGAGGCAAAAGAAAAATCTGAAGATAAGAAACAGAAATCTCTAGTGATGAAAGCTGACTCCACAGAAGCTGAGTCTACTGATGATGAGGAAATGGCTATGTTTACTAGAAAGATGAAGAAGCTGTTCAGAAGAAATGACAGAAATAGCAAACGGCCATACAAGAGAGGTGAGAGGTACAAAGTCTAGTGACAAATATAAGAAGGACAGCTCCAAGTCCGTCACATGTTTTGAGTGCCACCAAACTGGGCACATCAAGTCAAGCTGCCCAAACCTAAAAAGAGATAAGAAGGGAAACAAGAAGGCAATGGTAGCAACATGGAGTGACAGTGACGAATCAACATCATCCGAAGCTGATGCAAATGAAACGGCAAACATATGCTTCATGGCGGATGATGCTGAACACTGTCAATCTGAGCAAGCTGATCTCTCTGACGAAACTGACCAGGAGGAACGCAACAATGAGGTAACATCCCTACTTTTGCTTAGAAATGAGATGGTAAATGCCTTGAGTGATTTATACACTCTAACTAAAAAGTGTAACAAGAAAATCAAATCACTCGGCAGGCGGTGTGACGAGATTGAAGAGGTCAAGCTGAGTGATCTCAGATATCTCCTCCAAGACAATGCAGATTGACATAACAACATTCAAATAATGCATAAGTTTGTCACGGAGGTTCAATCTGAGTCAAAGAGACTTAGAAAGGACATTACAACCCTACAGAGTCAAGTAAAAGGCTCAAATAAACATAAATCCCATACTGAGTACTCAAGTACTAGTCAGCATAAACAATTCACCCAGTGTGAATGTTGCGGGAAAAGAGGACACACAAAAGATGTGTGTTGGTTCAACAAGCGGATTGTCCAATGTGACTTCTGCGGAAGAAAAGGACATACCACTAAGGTATGTTGGCATGCTCAATATAACAATGCTGACCACACTCAGCATCACCCTCAAAGGGTAGTTTATTGTGACTTTTGTGGTAAAAATGGCCACACTATAAAAGTATGTCATCACAAACTAAAATATGATTTTGCACCTGTTTATACTAACAAGAAAGGACCCAAAAAGAATTGGGTACCTAAAGATGAATAGTTTAAAATGCAGGTCAGCTTGACATGCGTGGAGAAGTCAAAACTTTGGTACATAGACAGCGCATGCTCAAGACATATGATGGGTGATGAAACACAATTCATCACACTAGAGCTTAAACGAGGTGGAAGTGTAAGCTTCGGAGACAATAAGAAGGGTAAGATAGTCGGCTCAGGTACTATCGGAGGTAACCCAACTATTGAGTCTGTCTTCTTAGTCAAAGGTCTCAAATACAACCTACTGAGTGTAGCTCAGCTTTGCAAGAGTGGCAGAAAGGTTGTATTCGACGACACTAAGTGTCAAATACTCGAGGGGAACATAAATGAATTGATTTTAACTGCCCCTCGTATAGATAATGTATACATGCTAAATTTAGAAAAACAGTTTTCTAAGAACATATGCTTAGTGTCTAAAGAGGATAACTCATGGCTATGGCATAGAAGACTTGGGCATGTCAGCATGGACCTTCTTGCCAAATTAGCTAGAAAGCAATTAGTTGAAGGATTACCCAAATTAAAATTTGAGAAAGATCAATTATGTAAAGCTTGTCAGCAAGGGAAACAAACCAAAGAGTCATTTCAAAGTAAAAATATTGTCTCAACCAAGAGACCATTAGAATTACTACACTTGGATCTTTTCGGACCTATCTAGCCACTCAGCTTGGGAGGTAAGAAATTTTCCTTGGTCATTATAGATGATTTCTCTCGGTACACTTGGATCATCTTGCTGAGTAGCAAGGATGAAACTTTTGAGATGTTTACTACACTTATTAAGAAACTTAAAATTGATAAAGACCTAAAAGTAGCTCATATTAGAAGTGACAACGGTGGAGAATTCAAAAACCAACAGTTTGATGAATTCTGTGAAACCAGTGGTATTGACCACAATTTCTCTGCTCCTAGAACACCTCAACGGAATGGGATTGTTGAAAGGAAGAATAGAACTATTGTCGAAATTGCTAGAACCATGCTGAGCGAAAATAGGCTTCCAAAGTACTTCTGGGGTGAAGCTGTCCACAGAGCATGCTTTATACTGAATAGGGCTCTAGTAAGACCTATACTTAAGAAAACCCTATATGAAATTTGGAAAGGACGAAAGCCCAACATTGGGTACTTTCGTGCTTTTGGGTGTAAATGCTTTATACTCAATACAAAGGACAATCTTGCAAAATTTGATGCTAAAGCTGACGAAGCGATCTTCTTAGGGTACTCAACTAACAGCAAAGCATATAGAGTCTATAATAAACGAACTCAGGTTGTAGAAGAGTCTATCCATATTGAGTTCGATGAAGCTGACCCTGCAGGAAAGTCAACTCAGCTTATTGAAGATGAACCAAGCTCAGCTTCCGCTGATCAAAATGGAGCCTCTGAATCATCAATACAAGGGCTGACCAAAGGTAAACAAGAAGTTGAAATAACATTTACTGACCAATCTATTCCTGTAGAGATTGTAGAAACACCTATTCCCAATGACTCAACATTGCCCAAAGAAATAAAAATCCCAAGAGGACATTCAGAAAAGTCCATTCTTGATGCTGCTGACAACAAGTTGATGACCAGAGATCAGCTTAGGAAATACCTCAGCAATGTTGCATTCGTCTCAATACATGAGCCAAAGAATTTTGCTGATGCTGAGCACGATGAATATTGGATCAATGCCATGCAAGAAGAGCTCGACCAATTCACCAGAAATGAGGTATGGGATTTAGTGCCTAAACCTAGGAATCAAAAGCCTATAAGAACTAAGTGGGTGTTTAGAAACAAACTAGATGAGCATGGAAATGTAATAAGAAACAAAGCTCGACTTGTAGCCCAAGGCTATAGTCAGTAAGAGGGTATTGACTATGGGGAAACATTTGCACCTGTTGCTAGGTTAGAAGCAATACATATATTGTGTGCTTATGCCAGTTTCATGAACTTTAAGTTGTACCAAATGGATGTTAAAAGCACATTTCTTAATGGTTTCATAAACAAAGAGGTATATGTTAATCAACCTCTTGGGTTTGAAGATCCAAAATTTCCAAACCACGTTTATAAACTCAAAAAGGCCCTGTACGGCCTAAAATAAGCTCTAAGAGCTTGGTATGAAAAGTTGACCAACTTCCTGCTAACCAGGAACTATGTCAGGGGAAAAGCTGACACAACCTTGTTCATTAAGAAAAAAGGGAAACATACCCTACTTGCACAAATATATGTAGATGATATAATATTTGGTGCTACTGACGAATCTTTGTGCAAAGAATTTAGCAAACAGATGCAAACTGAGTTCGAGATGTCCATGATGGGGGGAACTCAACTTCTTCCTCGGACTCCAAATCAAGCAAGGTAAGAATGGTATCTTCATAAGTCAGTCCAAGTACACCAAAGAGATGCTAAAGAAATTCAGCATGGTAGATTGCAAACCAATATCAACCCCTATGGGTACTGATACTGTCCTATGCAAAGATGAGAAAAGTAAGTTAATAGATAGTAAACTCTATCGAGGTATGATAGGTTCCCTACTTTCTCTCACAACGAGTAGACCTGATATACAATACTCAGTATGTTATTGTGCGAGATATCAAGCTGACCCCAGAGAATCTCATCTAACGGCTGTAAAAAGAATTTTTAGATATTTGCAGAGCTCAATTGATGCAAGTCTATGGTATCCAACTTCAAATGACTTCACACTCATTAGATATACTGATGCTGACTATGGACGAGATAACCTAGAACGTAAGAGCACTTCGGGAGGATGTCATTTCCTTGGAAGCTGTCTAGTATCTTGGTTCAGCAAGAAGCAATCATCTGTAGCCCTGTCTACAACTGAAGCTGAGTACGTGGCTGTCGGAAGCTGTGTTGCTCAAGTTCTATGGATAAAGCAACAGCTTGAGGATTATGGAGTGAAGACTGAAACAATAGAGATCAAATGTGACAACAAGAGTGCCATTGATCTGTCCAAAAATCCAATCCAACATAGCAAGATGAAACATGTCAGCATAAGGCATCACTTCATCAGAGATCACGTACTAAAAGATGAGATCAATCTGACCTATGTGCCAACAAATGAACAGCTTGCAGATATCTTCACCAAGCCTTTGGCACGTGAAAAATTCAACATACTAAGGGAAGCTATCGGTATGTCTAATCCCCTTCAATAATTCTCTAGTGAATGTTGAATGATTGCCATGCTGAGTGAAAATTAGAACGTTGTGCAAATGCCATGCTGAGTAAATTAAGTAAATACTACCTACTGAGCTTATAATGTAGAAACATCATCCTATACTGAGTTGACATACATATTGAGTGATTATCCTGAGTAGGTACATATACTGAGGAACTATCATATACTAAGTTAGGAATTCACCTTGATAAGAACTAGGTTCTCAGTATCACAAACGGTTCATTTTCTAGAAAAACTGCGCCAAAACCCACTTGCACCATTAAATGCCAACACATGTAAATAATTGGCACCTGGAAAAGGCAAACAATTATGAGACAACCCATGCGCCGAAAATGTCATAAATAACAGAATCTCTGTCGGTTGAACGCCCCAAGGAAAAACGGCTAGTTCAATAAATAGGGTCGTTTTAGATCTATATAAAATGGAAGAATTACTCCTCAAAACTTCTCACGTGTAAATCCTTTGGTATTCAGAATCTCTCTCTCTCTCTCAAAACTTCCTGAAAAATCTCTGAAAATGTCCAACACTCAAAACATCTCCGGTGAAAATTCTGGCAAAATAATCACCGATGAAAGCCCCAGATCTACTCCTAAATCTACTCTAACTCCGAGCAAACGCCGTCAATATGACCCAGCAAGCTCCTCAAATCAAAAACCCAAGGCTAGAACCATGGTAAAAGTTCACACGAAAGTCAAAAACCTAAAAGTCCTAAAATGCCGCTGGTTCTTTCCCAGCTTCATTACCACCGAAAAGCCATTCTGTGAATGGATTGAGAAGAACGAGTGGACATGCCTCTTCTCTCTCCCCGGAACCACCTATCCTCGGTTGGTTAAGGAATTCTACTCCGGTCTCCATGTTGATAAGGACGATGCTGACTATCTGGAGACGCACGTTAAGGGTCACAAGATTGTAATCACTCCATTCTACTTGGCAACCTTACTCAACTTGCCTAACAAAGGAACCAAGTTTAGAACAACAAAGGAAAAGGTATCAACAGAAAAGCTTGACCAGATGAAGGGATTTTGCAAACCCAAAAATCACAAAGGAGAAATACCCAGCACTAGTATGGGGCAAAACCAGAAGATGGCGCACTACATATTCACCAACTTCATCTTCCCTAAACTCAACTCAGCCTCGTCTGCCTCCAACTTCGAGCAGTGCTTTATATGGCACATGCTAACCTATTGCCCACTCAATATGCCTGTGTTTCTGGTTGGTGCACTCCAACGTGGAGGTAAGAAACTTCGACTAGGTTCTCTAATCAACAAAATCCTTGAAGATCACAAGATCGAGACAATCTCTGAGACTAAAAGTTTGGGATCAGAAATAACTGCGGCTCTGTTATTTGGGTTGTTATTCAACCAAGCTTTAAAGGGAGTTGAAGATGCTGAGGAAGATGAGGAAGAAAACGATGTTGAACAAGAAATCGAAACTGAGCTAGCAGCAGATGATGCTGAGCCAGAAGTTGAACCAGAGGAAGTTCCTGCTGAGTCCCCTAAGGCAAAGAAGAAGAGAAAAGCACTTGCAAAATGTGCTAAGGATATTGAAGCTGTGCCTAGGAAGAAACGGGCTATGACCAGAGGAAAGAATATTGATGCTGACCTACCTCAGGTTACACCTAAGTCAGCAGAGAAAATGAAAGGGCAAGCTCAGCCCGAAGCAGAAAATGAAGAATCCCCTGAACAACCTCTAAAGAAGAAAAGTAAAAGTTCTGGGTTGAAAGTTGTTGAAGCTGATCCCATTGATTGGGTTGTGACACCTAAATCTCACTGCACTCAGAACATTGGGATTGATCTTGAGAAAACTCCAGTTGAGCAAGCTGATGAAGGGGAAGAACAAAGACAGGTTGATACTCAGCCTAATACTGAAGAGAAAGATCATGCTGAGCCGGATAATGTTGAGCAACATCAGGAAGCACATGTTGAATAAGAAGAAGAAGATAATCAAAGAGAGGATCTGAATGTTGAAGCCGAGGTTGAGGATATAAATGTTCAAACTGACCCATCACCTCCAAAAACTAAGTCCCTAAAAAGACTGAAAAAGAAAGCTGTTAAAACTCCTCTCATTGATCTCTTGGCAGATTCTCCATCTTTGGAGCAAACTACGGATCCATCCAATATCCAGTTCGAGTATTTTTCCCACCATGTTGAGTCTCCTCCTAAGGAACTAGAGCAAAATCAAGCCTCTGTTACTCGCACTGAGGAACATGCCAAGACTCCACAGAATCCAAATCCTGCCGAGCAAGAGCTCGAAGATCCAGCCACTCAGCACGGGGAGAAAGCTATGGATCCACCTGTTCAACCTCAACATCCTGGTATTGCACCTCATCAAGAACCAATTACTCAAGCTAGTAAGCACCCAACTCCACCACCATCCAGCTCCACCTCCATTCCTGCGTTTGAGCCAAATTCCACTGATCAACTTGCATATCTTAGTGCAACTCAGTCTGGCCGTCGAATCATAGAATCGGCTCAATCTCTTCTCCAGGAGTTCACCACTTCTGATGCTGCTAGGTCTGCTCATCCCGAGTCAACAAATATCTCTGCCATCACTCAACTTCTTACTGAAATTAAGGGACTCAAGGATCTTATCAGTGTTATGACCATTGTCCAATCACAGCAACCTAAACAAGATCACATTGCCAAACTGACTGAGCTATTCCTTCTGATGATAAACCACATGAACTCCCTTGAAGGTAAAATCAACAATCTCTCTGCACCTAATCCAGGATATGCAACTTCGGCTGAGTTAGATCAACAATTTTCCAAACTGAGAACAGAACTACCCAACCTTGGGACAACGGCCAATCCTGCGTATGCCACATCTGCTGAGCTGCATGACTGCTTTGCCAAGCTGACTGTTGATCTCACATGTACACGAGAGCTCGTTTCCTCCACTTCTTAATGTACAATTGATCAACTCAGTGAAGCCGTGAGTCTTCTCAGTGTCAACAAAGCTCAGATGGATGTTGACCCCATCAATGATAATCTGTCAAAAGGTATTTTGCAAGCCATTCGCTACGACAATGCTCAACGCATCTTCTATGACTCTGCTCTACTGAAGATGTATCATCAATCCTTTGCTCAGATTACCAGCTCCCTTACTTGGCTTAGTAAGTCCCATGAGTGTATTATCAACCTGATCACTGGGTCCATCCCAGTTCCTCGAAACGTTCGAGATGATTGTGTTCCTGTGATAGATGGCGTGAGTGAAAGCACAAAGAGATTACAACGCTATTCAAATTTTCTATCCTCTGCTGCGAGAAATGACACCTTTGTTTATAAACCCGATGCTGGCAAAACGGGGGAGAGAACTCAAGATGGAACTCAACAAGGGACAGGAACATCAGGGAGCAAAGAGAAAGGCAAGGGTGAGAAAGGAAAAGGTAAGGCTTAAGAAGAGAGACTAAGAAGAGAGACTAGTGAAATTTTTTTTATGATTCTATTTTGTGTGGGCACAAGTATTTTGTATTTGTATGTTTTATTTTGAGTTCCAATGAACTGTGTTTTTCATTCTGTTCAAATGCCATGCTTGTCAATGCACATTAACATAAGCAAATTGAACAAACAAATACTCAGTATACATAATAACGAGTAAATCAAACTGAGTATTCAAGCATTTCTGAAAGCTGACCTAGACTCAAAATAAATTAGAACTGAATCTAGTCAGTACACACATCCTTAGTTTGTCTCAAAATAAAATCTTGGAAGGTTTAAGAGGTAAATTAACAGATGCAACCCTTACGGGGGAGAAATTTCAGAAACATGAAAAATAAATCAATCATGGGGAATTTCAAAACTGAGTTCCATAATTATGCATTTTGCCAACATCAAAATGGGGGAGTTTGTTGAAACACTTTTCCACAAGATTTTGATTTGACAAAATCATCCATGATTAAAAGACAATTAAATTTAAGTGCTTTATTTTAATTGTACTAATCCGTTTGTTCAATGTTGAGTATGAATACAAATAAAGATAAATATAAAAAGTAAGATAGGAAGCAGTCAGCATGAGATGAACAGAACAAGCTAAGTAGAATGAAGGTCAGCATAGAAGCCTAAAGTATCAAGCTGAGTGGAATCAACCTTAGCATCAAGAGACTAAAACATAAAAGTCCAACAAAGAGAAGCGAAATGCAACTCAGCATAAGAAACAGCAACAACAACTGTCTTACGAAGCTGAGCTGACTAAAAACATACTTAGCCTAGGAATTGCCAAAGACAATGATTTACGCAGTAGAAGCTGAGTGATTCTTCAGGACAGCATGAAAAAGTCGTTTGCTAAAAGACAATGATTACCGCCCCTCTGTACCAATAATTGAATCCTTGAAAATACGCAGAAGACACATTCCGAGATGTATGGGTCAATGGATTATTGGTAAAGGACGACTGGCACAAAAAGACAAGCCAGACGCAAGAAGACAAACCTGACGTCTGAAGGAAAGCAGAGGAAGGGAATGGCCGGAACAGTCTGAAGCTGACCAGAATCTGTCCCCTAAAAGAGCCGTTTTAACAGCAACGGCGAAATCATTTCAAAATGATCCATCACAGATTTTCCCTATATAAGGACAATCGAACTTCTTGGATCATAAGCCGTTTTTACAAAAAGAAAAGTACAAGAAGAGAAAAGATACAAAAAGAGATCTTACACCCATCTTCCATTCTTTGTGTAAATGCTAGAGTGATTACTTGTAATCTTCTAAAGTGTTCTTCATTTGAAAATGAACAAGTGTTTATCAATTGTAACATTGAGAGTGTTGTGCTGAGTGTTTGGTTGTAAACATTCAGTGGTAGAGAAATCTAGGTGCTGGGTTGTAGCACTTAGTAGGAGTTGAGTAGACGAATAGAGGAAGGTACTCTTGCATATTCAACTGCCTTGTAATCGGTTTGTGCTCTACCTTTAAAGAGCTCAGTATTGGATTCTAAAAGCCCGGAGGACTCTGGGGACTGGACGTAGGCGGAGAGGCCGAACCAGGATAAGTGATACTGAGTAATCTCTAAACTCTCTCTCGATATATATATTTGTATGTGTTGTGTGTTAAGTTTATTCAGCATACAAAATTGTTTTAAAGTTGATTCTAAGTTATTTCAAGTGCTGAGTTAGAAACTGACCTCCAAGAGTGTCAATATCTAACTTACAAATAAAACAGCCTTAGTCAATATCTGGCCGAAGCTGTCTTGTAACATATCTGGCCAAACTGACCAAAAGCTGAGTTGACAAACTCACCAAATAACTAAGTCAGCATATTAATTAAACGAAAAAGTTATATTAGTTCCTAACCCCCATTGGAATTAATCACACGGGACCAACACACTTTACTATTATCTAAATAATAATTAATTATATCTAGATAATTATTATTAATCAAATTAATAATTAATTAATGTTAGGGATAATTAATTAGAGTTTCAATCACATAAAACCTTCTAATTAATATTATCAGATATTTCTTTAATTTAATTCATAACCATAATCAAATTATAATTATTAATCAAATTAATTCATCCCCTAATTAATATATAAATTTCGGCTCATATATACTTGTCTCACTAATTACATTTCCGTCCTCCGATTTCCAAGTCCCATATGCGACCCATTAGGTTCTTTATTGCCACTAGCCGTATATATCCTTTGAAATTATTCATCACGATTAATTCCAACATATATATAACGGAATACCGTCGCGAGCTGTTACTAGCAGAACACATGATATTCCCCAGAGCAATTAAGAAGTCAGGTTGATAACTGACGTTAACCTTTCTGCATTAGGTACAGTATAATACGATCCTTCATCAACTATATCTTGTCGGTCAATTCCTTATAACCATGGAACGTGTCAAGGTTACATATAACGAAGAGTCCAGTTTTACTTGTACAGGTTGAATTTACTCTGAAAAGATAAGTTAAGTGAAATGTTCATTTCTACTCTTAACTCTATCACCTTGCAAGGATTTCAGTCAATTCACCACAAGCGGCCATTTGGATATATCTCCCACTTATCGGGAGTGACGAATGCTCAATCTGACATTAACTATTCTGCAATTACTTTGTGTGATACCCAACCCTGCTCTCACACACCCCAGGCTCTCACCTATTGGATCGTGCTCGCATAGAATCAAAGTATCAGACTCCATAATCCAGAATCACTAATTAATGAATGTTTGAGTCTGAGGATTAGTTATACCTACTAATACTAATGAGATGAACAGTTGACACATTAGATAAATCAATCCATTTTGTTATCTCAAGTCGAGTCCCAATCCTAATGAACTCCTTCACCAGATCCATGTAACTGTCTAGATATCTGAATATCTCAAACTTGTGAGATCAGCTTTCTATCTCGACAGAAAACACTGTTACATGCAAGTCTCAACAGTAATATGCCAACCCCTATAACATATTACTTGACTTGGGTTAACTTTAAGTCTATTGGTCTATTATAAATTACAGTCTCACTTCATGCTTGTATGAACACTTTATAACTACTTAAATAAACCTAGGGTTACTTTCTTTATGAAAGATTTGTGCCTTTATATATAGTTACATTTTAATGCTATATATCTGATTAAACAAATGATCAAATAAACAATTTATTCATTAATATTAATATCCTAAAACAATTATCTTTAGGACACTAAACTCCAACAAATACTCGATAAAAGGTTTATTGTGTTCGTTTAGACAAATTAACTGATCTAACAACATTTCCACCAAAATTAACGACCTAATAAACTTGAGCTAACACACTTTATGACTTAACTAGCTTTACAATTAAAACTAAGTGAAAATAAAGGGAGGGTCCGCATCACTATATTTAAGCCATGTCCACATCCAGACGAACCCCCATTCATTTATTGGTAGGTGCCTCATATGGGTGGGACAACTGGCCCAAGGATTTAATATTCCTTCATGCCCAAAGTGAGGTTCGAACCCTCACACTTAGTTAAAGGTGGAAGAGCCATTACCGCTCGACCACATCCCTTACTCTTTAAAATGTCTAATTTGAGCTTTCTTGTATTATTTCAGTCAAAGGAGAAAAGACAAGGAAGAAGGGGTCACAATGTAAAAGGGAGACTAAATGCAACAATTAGCTGAAATTTGGCCCAATACACCGTGTTGGCACCTAGCATTCCGTGCTGGAACTTAGCACGTCGTGCTGAGTGCAGCTTCAGCAAAAATGCATCTTTTTCTCCATAATGTCATGTGCTTCCTCATTCGTGCATGCTCCATTTTCTAGATCAAATTCAAAGTCTTCTTTCAACCTTGATGCAAATTCAAAGTCTTCTTGCAACCTTTCAAAGTCTTCTTACATTATGCAATTTCAATTTTACCACTATGGCTTGTAATTTCCTCTATATAAACTAGCTTAGAATCTGACTTTGAGATATTCAGATTTTTCATATTTTTATGCATCCTTCCCCCTTAAGTACTTATGTATTCCAACCATCCTCCATCTTCATTGAAGAAGTCTTAACTCCATCATTCATCGCTAAGCTCGAGAGTTCCACCTCCAATCCCGAAGTGACGACTTGAGTTCGGTTAGCTAGTTCTAAATGGGGACATCTCTTCTCTTACACTTGTTAACTTGCTTGCACTCTTTCTAAGTGTTAGGTGTGTGGTTGTATTTCATCAATCTATCTTTATAATTTTAATATATATTTTGCAATTTGCATCTTTATTATACTTGTTATCTGTTTCTCTTGCTTTTAAATGATAGAATTTTAAATAGACCTATAAAGAGTATTGTCATCTAAAGTCATACTAATAATTATCTTTGTAACTTGTTTGTTTTGCCCTCTCTAATAACCGTTAATAAATTGGAAAGAGAATAGAACTTTAGTAGGAGGCCAATAAAAAGAGTTCTAAATTGGAATTAGAACACTAAACTATAATGGAATGCACATGATGGACCAAATATAATATATATTCAATCATACTTCATAAATATACATCAGAGATAAAATTAATATTTCCGTTACAAGGCGAGATCTGATTTCCAATGGTTATTCGAACCAACACAAGTTCATATACTTAGCTCATGTCATTCTATGAGAGTCCATCCACTTGACCCGTTACATAGTTTACGTGTAGTGTAATTTCTCCATGCTTATCAATAGGAAATTTCACAATGAAATATTCCCTACAAATAAACTCATTCACCATCCAACAAAACTATATATTAGTCTTTATTATTCAATTAAAATCGCTTTTAAATTGTTGGAGATAAAGAAAAAAATAATAAGAACTTATCAAAAAATTGTTGCACTGTGGATGAGCCACTGCCTTAAAAGCGGTTTTTCTGGTAGACATATGTGAAATCTCAACCAATGGTCGCTCCCTAAGGTTAACACAACAAGCTCTAAACTCGTGCATTCGATGTTAGAACTCTAAACTTGAAAATGTCTAGTAAAATACACAATTTTTTAGGAATAAATAAATCTAAAAGAAAAGATTTTATTCTCTCTTAGAAATGAAAATAAGAAGATTTATTTATAGGAAGAGAATTAAATACATATTTAAAAACCTATTCTAAATACTAAACCTTTACCATAATAAATGATCGGTTACTAAAATTAATATATACTTTAATCAATTAAAAAATATACAATAAAAAGCTCACAACAAGCCATTGTTCCAACATATGAAAAAATAACTAATTCAACATGGACAGTTAAACTGTGTAACCTATATTTGTTGTTTGTCTAATTAACTAATTAGGTTGGTCCTTTATTTCTTTATTCAAGGACTCTACCTCCTTTTCCAATTCTTGCACCTGCATTTTTAATTCAAAATAGAGTTAAAATTTGCCAAACACAGAAATATTATATGAACAAAATATTAGTAATTGTTCGATTGACATCCATATTAAGGAAGGATTATTTTCACTAAATGGTTTTCATCTGGTAAGTGACTCGCCAAATGAATTTGATTAGTCACTAACCAAGTAAAAGCTACCGTATTCTCACACCAAACACATACATTACATACACGTGTGCCCGTATGTGTGTGTGTATATATATATATATAAATGAGATTAATTAATGTTAAATTAGAATATGCAACAGATCTTGTTGACATATATGATAGGATTAAGTTAAGTTAAACTAATAACAATAATAATTAAATAAAGAAAAGATTAAGTTGAAAAAATGAAAACCTTGTCAATGAACTGGTCTAGAAGATGGGCATTCTTAGCTGCTTGTTCGGCGGCATCTTCAACAAACATTGCAGCTTTTTGAAGGCGACCACCTTCCGGCAGATGATCGGCGAGCTCTTCAGCAACCTTATCAATTCCTTCAGCCACATTTTCAATTCCTTCAGCCACTTCTTCTACGTTTTCCACAATTGAATCAACTCTATCTGCTTAATTAATTAATTGTATCCATTTTAATTAAATCAGTTATTTCACCTTAATTAACTCAAAAGATAATTAATTCATTTTTATACCTTTTAGCTTAGTTAGTGGCCAAAATTTGTTTTTCCAAAAGGGTAGAATTACAGCTATTAGCATTCCAATAATCCAATTTTTCCTGTAAATGCAACGATCAGCACATAACATTAGGAAAATCAAGACAATAACAATTTAGGTGGATCTGAACAATGATATATAACATTGTTGGCGTGATGTATAACCTTCAATTTTGCATACAAAATTTACACAACCTTTTGGTGACTTTGTAGTAAAATATATATATAACCGTCAATGCGCGACGTCAGCAATTTGACTTTTCTAATTCTACACCATGTATGTAATTTACTCAACATTTTTGCATTTGGATACTTTTTTACGTACCAAGGAATAGATGAAAGATCGGGAGAAACAACGGGTCCGGGATCAACCCCAGCATGCACAGCCATATACCTACTGCAGCTGCACCATGACCATTCAAGCAACAAGTTAATATAATTACATATCATCAAAGGCTAAAAGTACAAAAATAAATCATGTGGTTTAAATCTTTCTCAGACATAAACATAAACTACGTGGTTTAAAAGTTGACAAACAAAGTAGTTTGAGATTGATTTCATTAGCAAACACAATCCAAATTGACTAATGGTATTAAAAATAGCTCAAACCACTATATTTATTTTTATACTTTTCCCTGTCATTAATTACAAAAACGAAAATCGTAACTATATATTTGTACTTACATTTTGTTATTATTTGCATGTTGCAGTTCCAAAAAGCAGGGTCTTCAAGAAATGTGCAGAAAGTGGGAGTTTCTGAACAGAAAAATGGGATTAGAGAGAGGATATTGTGGGATAGAGAGGGTAGATGAAGATGTTATTATTAGCATGGTGAACTCGTATTCATATGATCTAATGAATAGGCAGGGAAAAGGTTTCAAAATGTAAAAAGGGTTGATTTGATTTGATATAATAATGAATAGGATTCAAAGCTTGGTTTTTTATATATATAACCCTGGTTGCAAAAATGCAGATGGTATCATGACTTTTCTTTTTTATTGCAACACGTTTTTCTTAGATTGAAATTTATCAAGTTGTCTAGATTGAAAATTATGCAAAAATTACAACAACACGTTTTTAATAGATTTAAATTTATCAACTACTGTCACATCATATCATAGTTGACTTTTCAATATATTGTTTGTTTATATTACAGGAACATCAAACTGGACACGCAAATCATACTTGAATATTACTATATTTAGTTAAATACAAGTAATTAATATTCTCTGCTTTATATACATCATTTCGGGTAGTCGAAAAGCTTCTAGAGTTGGTGGAGTTGTAATCTCAACCATTAATTGCAGCATTAATGGATGAGATTTAATTGATAAATTTTAGGGTAAATTTCAGATAAAACCCTTGTGGTTTCACTAATTTTTAGATAAAGGACTGTGGTTTACTTTTTATCAAAACGATGATTGAGGTTTTCAACTTTAGCAAAATAAGGACTTTTTCGATTGATACTATTAAAATCACCTTTAACGACTTCAATAATGACATATTTTAAGAACTACTAATATTCTAAGCAACTTTAATTTTTCAACTTTTTTATTTTGAGATTATTTAGATAATGTTTGGTAAAAAGAGAGAAAGTTAATGTTTAGAGAGAGAAAGTTCCAAAAAAGATGATTTTCGAAAATCGAAAATGTAGTTCAATAAAAAAATATGACATTGAATAACTTTAATTCTTAAAAAATTTCATTTTCAGGTCGTTAAAGATGGTTTTAATAGCATTAATCCAAGTACGAAACCTCAATCCTCGTTTTGACAAAAAGTAAACCAGATTTCTTTATCTAAAAATTAGTGAAACCACAGAGGTTTTATTTGAAATTTACCCTAAATTTTAATATTTAATTAGTTATTTATTGATCAATCAAATTGAGATGCATGTAACAGTACCAACTAGGATCTCTCCATCTTTTGCCATCTAAACTTGGAATAAATTACACTCATGGCCACTAAACTTTACTCATTTTAACATTATGGTCATTGAACTTCTAGCCTTAACGGTATGGTCACTGAACTTTACACTTTTTAACATCGGTGGCCACTCAATTTTAATCAACTCCTCAAAATGACTGTTAACGACCTCAAACTAAAAATATTCAAGAATTAAAGTTGTTCAGAACGACATTTAGCATGAAACCACATTTTTTATTTTCCAAAATCATATTTTTTTGAGCTCTCTCTCTAAAAATTTACTTTCTCTCTCCTAACCAAACAACACCTAAATGACCTTAAAACGAAAATTTTCAAGAATTAAAACTCATTAGAATATCATTAACTCTTTGAATTTTTTATTTTGAGACCGTCAACGGTCGTTTTGAGGTATTGAATAGTCACCAGTGTTAAAAAATGTAAAGTTTGGTGGCCACACTGTTAAGAATTGAAGTTCAGTGACCATAATGCTAAAATGGTAAAGTCCAGTGGCCATGGGTGTAATTTACCCTCTAAACTTGTTCAATAAGTTTGTTTGTTCAATAAGTTTGATTGATCCATTGAATTTTCAGAGTGTCCCAATAGCCTTTTCAACTTGCATAAAATGTACAAATAACTTTATGAAGTAATCAATTAATCACTCGGTTGCAAAAAAAAAATGAAACTATATGTAAAATATGTATTGTACATGTCTTGGAATGATATTATATAATTCACAAAACAGAAGTTGTTACTTGTTCAATTATAAAACTTGTCTTATCTAATATTACCGACATTGGCCATTTTTTATTTTTCAATACGCGCGCAACACTCTATATGTAACTTACTTTTTTTTTTTGTAACCGAATTATTAATTAATTGCATTTTACGCAAGTTGGCAGATATTCTAGACATTTTATATATAGACAAATGTACAACGAGTCTTTTCCTAAAGTTCTTAATTATAGTTTTCAATTTAATTAACACACCCATCAATCAATGATTATAATTCGATATGTGCAATAATAAGTTTAAATGTTAAATTCTGTTAAAGGACCGAAATTTATAAAAACAAAAAGGAATGTTATTTTCCTATAATTAAGAAAATGGAGGATAATATTTTGTATATAATTGAAGGACACATGTCACAACCTGGAGCCATATGAAAATGTGACAAAAGTAATGAATGCAAAACCAGACACAACAAAAGCATGCCAATATGTTTCAAGTCCTTGATAATACAATGTGTGTGGTAAAGAAACAATTGCCAACCAATTCCTAATTAACTTTGGTAATGGCCAGGGTGAGTAACTTTCCGCCGTTGTCTCTATAAAATTTAAGACTGTGCCCTAGGACTGCTATAACTCGTATAATATAGACCGCGAAAAATATGAAGGTAAACCACAATGAAAAACATACTTGCCCCATTAGCATGCATATAACGGAGCAACCAGCCCCCTTCAACATCTCTCATAATGTGTTCTACGCTGTTGAAAGCTAGATTCACATGAGGTGTGTAATGCATAGCTAAAAAAACACCAGTCACTATCTGAATGACTAAACAAATACCAGCTAACGAACCGAACCCCCACCAATAACTAAGATTGCTCGGCGTTGGATAATCTATCAAATGCTGATTAAGTGTGGAGGATATAGGTTGTTTAAGAAGAGACACGGGCCTGGGGCCGGGCGGGTACCCGGGCCCGTGGATAGGTCTACAGATAACAGATAATCGCCTTCACCGATCTTATGCATGATTCTAATGCTGACACAACTGACGACAAACTGACAACTGACAACCTGACTCAAAGACAAATGCAATGAGCTAATGTTATAAAGATCGGTGAGAGGCCAGATAACAGATACAGATATACTGAGCACTTGTACCAGTTTGAAAACATATAGTATAAATATATAAATCAGAAAATCATAACTGATTGAACGAATTATCAGATTTCTAAAACAAATGTAATAACTGCGATAAATCGCGTATCAGAAAGTACAGATCATATCAAATCAAAATCTTAAAAATTTCAATGTAACTGACAATCAAACAATTAATATAAAGGATTGTTCCCAGAATATACGCTCTAATACTAAGGATATTTAGTAAAAATAAGGTTCAAAATATACGCTTTTATGAAAGGGAAAATACCATCAAATGCTAATTTTTGATAAACAGTTTAAAGTCTGATATTTCAATCAAATAGTGTCATGTACTATAATTACCACTCACCTGAAATCCGAAAGAATGCTTGGTCTAAGATCGCGACTACCTGTCAGTTAAGCGTCTGTGGGAAATTCTGAAGTTCCTACATCAAGAATGATGGGAATCAAATAAATTACTCTAAACTGATTTGAATTAAAGGTAATGGATTTAAGGAAGGTGGTGGTGAAGCTCCTAGCCTAGTGGTTGAGAGCTTACCTATGTCTTGAGAGGTCATGTGCGCACATTTTTTTTTTTTTAAAGGGAAGGAAGGTTGAGTTCCAAATATGGGTTGCTAATTAAAGGAAGATAAGGTAAAAATATAACACTAACCATAATTAGTTCATGAAATGACTAATGATTAAAAACATGAAATTGAGAATTAATTAATTCCATAGCAACTTGTGGCATCACTTTATGAATTGTATATTAAAATATAAGTATAATAAAGTCGTTCACTTGGTTCAAGAAATGGAATTTCGCAAAATAATGCAAAGGACAAAACCTCCTTTATATATATATATATATATAAATAATTCTTGAAGATTTTGAAATTAAATCATTATAAAGCTTAGCCTAGAAAAAAAGAATATTAAATTAAGAAAAAGCACTTCCACCATTGCTGCGTAAAGTTCTGCAGATGGTAATTGAAAAGACAGCTTTCAAATCAATAGAGTCCTAGACCTGCGAGCTTTTCTTAAAGAGCTTCACAAGAGAAACTACGCAGACGAAGAGAAAGAAAAAGAGACGGCGACTCTTTGAACCAAAACAATAAGCAGATTTTTTGTTTTTATCTTTTAGGGGTTTTTTTTTTGCGGAAAAGTGGATAGTTTTAGGAAAACTAATTTAAAATAAGATAAATACCAGTAAAACTGGGTACTTTTTTATGAAATAATAGCAATAAAAATAAATTATAAAATTCAGGGTCATTATATTCTCCCCCCCTAACAGAAATCGGTCCCCGAATTTAATTTACAATGACACTAACCTGGCGAATCGAATAAGTGAGGGTATCTAACTCGCATCTCGGATTCAGTCTCCCAAGTGGCTTCACTACAAGAGTGATTACGCCAAAGAACTTTGATTAAAGGAACTTCTTTAGATCGCAGCTTGCAGACTTGGCTATCTAAGATCTTTATTGGTTGCTCGTCATATGACAAATCATCTCTAACTTGTAAGTTTGAGGTTGTAAGACATGAGACTTATCTAGAATATATCTCCTAAGCATCGATATATGGAATACCGGATGAACCTTAGAGAAATCAGGTGGAAGAGCTATCTGATATGCAACTGCACCAATCCTTTCAAGAATCTCAAACGGACCTACATAACGTGGACTCAATTTTCCTTTCTTGCCAAACCGCATGATTCCTTTCATCGGAGAGACCTTCAGAAATACATGATCACCGATCTGAAATTCTACATTCTTGCGCCTTGGGTCAACATAACTCTTTTGTCTACTCTGAGCTGTCAAGATCTCACGGATAACACGAACTTTGTTTGAAGTCAACTGTATCAATTCGGGTCTAGTGAGTCTCCTTTCTCCAACCTCATCCCCAACAAATCGGCGACCGACACTTACGACCATACAAAGCTTCATAAGGTGCCATCTCAATACTAGCTTGATAGCTATTGTTATAGGCAAACTCTACCAAAGGTAAGTGATGATCCCAATTTTGACCAAAATCAAAAATACAAGCTCGAAGCATATCCTCTAAAGTTTGAATAGTCCTCTCTGACTGACCGTCGGTCTGAGGATGAAACGTGGTGCTAAACTAAAGTCTTGTACCTAGTGCTTCTTGAAATTTCTTCCAGAACTGAGAAGTGAATTGAGCACCACGATCCGATACAATAGAGACTGAGACTCCATGAAGTCTAACGATCTCATCAATGTATAACTGAGCAAGCTTAGAGAAATCATAAGTTATCTTCACATGAAGAAAATGAGCAGACTTAGTTAAACGGTCGACTATCACCTAAATGGAATCGTACCCTCCCCTAGTATGAGGCAATCCTACCACGAAGTCCATAGCAATATTCTCCCACTTCCACTCAGGAATAGGTAACTGTTGTAGCAACCCAGATGGTCTCTGGTGTTCTGCCTTGACTTGCTGGCAAGTAAGGCATTTAGCAACAATGTCTGCAACATCTCTCTTTATTCCACTCCACCAGTATAACTCCCTTAAATCTCTATACATCTTAGTGGAACCAGGATGAACTGTATAAGCTGAACAGTGTGCTTCCTCCAAAATTTCCCTTTTTAAATCATCAACATCAGGAACACACAGTCTAGTCCCATAACGAAGAACTCCATCATCACCGATCACGAAGTCTTGAACCTTACCCTGACAAACACCATCCCTAACTTTAAACAATTGAGGATCTTCTTGTTAGGCTGCCTTGATTCTATCTAATAGAATAAGTCTAACACGGAAATGAGCTACCAACGCTTTAGATGTTGCCTCAAATTCTACTCATTGATCAATCAATTCATTAATATCACCAATCAAAGGTCTCCTCACTATAGAAAGATAAGCTAAGCTACCTAGAGATTTCCTACTTAAAGCATCTGCTACAACATTTGCTTTCCCTGGATGGTACTAAATTGTGCAATCATAATCTTTGAGGAACTCCACCCATCTTCTCTGTCTCAAATTCAAATCACGCTGATCAAATATGTATTTGAGACTTTTATGGTCAGTGAAAATCTCACATGTGTCCCCATACAAGTAATGTCTCCATATCTTCAGGGCAAAGATCACTGCTGCCATTTCCAAATCATGAGTTGGATAATTCTGTTCATGCTGCTTTAATTGGCGAGAAGCATATGCAATCACATGACCATGTTGCATCAATACATAACCCAGACCAACCCTTGAAGCATCACAAAACACTGTGTAGCCCCCAGATCCAGATGGAAGGGCTAACACTAGCGCTGAAGTCAAACGAACTTTCAATTCTTCAAAACTCTTCTCACACGCTTCTAAGCACTGAAACTACACATTCTTCTGGGTTAACTTAGTTAAAGGAGAAGTTATTCGAGAAAATTCTTGCACAAAACGTCTATAGTAACCCGCTAACCCAAGGAAACTTCGAATCTCCAACACCGAACTAGGCCTTGGCCATTGAAGAACAACATCAACCTTCTTCTGATCAACAATCACACCATCTTTGGATACCACATGCCCTAAGAATGCGACACTATCCAACCAGAATTCACATTTTGAGAACTTGGCATACAACTGGTTCTCTCTTAGGGTCTGAAGAACAAGCCTCAAATGTTGCTCATGTTCTTCTTTACTTTTAGAATACACCAGAATGCCATCTATGAACACTATCACAAAACGATCAAGAAATAGCTTAAACACCCTATTCATCAGATCCATAAAAGCTGCAGGAGCATTAGTGAGACCAAAAGGCATTACCAGAAATTCATAGTGACCATACCTCATCCTGAAAGTTGTTTTAGGTATGTCCACATTTTTAACCCTCAACTGATGATAACCGGACCTCAGATCGATCTTAGAAAAGTACTTTGCACCATGGAGTTGATCAAACAAATCATTAATTCGAGGAACAGGATATTTGTTATGTATTGTGACTTTGTTCAACTGTCAATAATCAATGCACAACCTCATTGATCCATCCTTCTTCTTTACAAACAACACAAGAGCACCCCAAGGAGAGACACTAGGGCGAATAAACCCCTTGTCAAGCAAGTCTCCTAGTTGTTCCTTCAACTCATTTAGTTCAACAGGAGCCATTCGGTAAGGAGGCATAGATATAGGTTTTGTTTCGGGTGCTAAGTCAACACAGAAATCGATTACTCTTTCAGGTGGCAAACCTGCCAAATCTTCAGGAAAAACATCAACAAACTCATTCACCACATCAATATTCTCCAACTCGACACCCTTTGCTTGAGTATCCTTAACATAAGCTAGAAACCCTTCACAGTTCTTATACAACAATCTTCTTGCAGTAATAGCAGAAATAAGACTATGAGGAGCCATGCTACGATCTCCTTGAAATTGAAATTCTATCTCCCCATGAATTTTGAAAGTTACTAACTTGCTATAACAGTTTAAAGAGGCATGATATGAGGCTAACCAATCCATTCCCAAAATCACATCAAAATCTAACATTTCAAGTAATACAAGATCAGCTATAAGAGTTCTCTTTCCCCTACTTTTACTAAGCAATTCTTAAAAGTTAGATTTGTGTCTAGGACATCTCCCATAGGTGTTGCCACAGATAAAGGACAATCTAACATAGTGGGTGGTACACCAAATTTCATAGAAAAACAAGGCGAAACAAAGGAATGTGTAAACGAGGTGGAAGTGTAAGCTTTGGAGACAACAAGAAGGGTAAGATAGTAGGTTCAGGTACTATCGGAGGTAACCCTACTATTGAGTCAGTCTCCTTAGTCAGCGGCCTCAAATATAACCCATTGAGTGTGGCTCAGCTGTGTGACAGCGGTAGAAAGGTTGTATTTGATGCTACTGAGTATCGGATACTCGAGGGAAAAACAAACAATTTGATTTTAACTGCCCCTCGTGTTGACAATGTGTACATGTTGAGTTTAGAAAAGAATTTTTTGAAAAACATATGCTTAGTGTCAAAGGAGGATAACTCCTGGCTATGTCATAGGAGACTTGGTCATGTAAGCATGGATCTCCTTGCCAAATTAGCAAGAAAGCAATTAGTTGAGGTATTGCCCAAACTTAAATTTGAGAAAGATCAATTATGTAATGTTTGTCAGCAAGGTAAACAAACTAAAAAGTCCTTTCAAAATAAAAATATTGTCTCAACCAAGCGTCCATTGGAATTACTACATTTGGACCTTTTCAGACCTGTCCAGCCACTCAGCTTGGGCAGTAAGAAATTTTTCTTAGTCATTGTAGATGATTTCTCTCGGTATACTTGGATCATCTTGCTGAGTAGCAAGGATGAAACATTTGAGATGTTCTCCACATTAGTCAAAAGGCTTGAAACTGACAAAGACCTAAAAGTAGCTCATATTAGAAGTGATAATGGCGGAGAATTCAAAAACCAATAGTTTGACAAATTCTGTGAAGTCAGTGGCATTGACCATAATTTTTCTACTCGTAGGACTTCTCAACAAAATGGGGTTGTTGAAAGGAAGAACAGAACAATAGTTGAAATTGCAAGGACAATGCTGAGCGAAAATAGGCTTCCAAAGTATTTCTGGGGTGAAGCTATCCACACAGCATGTTATATACTCAATAGGGCTTTAGTTAGACCTATACTCAAGAAAACCTCTTATGAACTTTGGAAAGGACGAAAGCCCAACATTGGCTACTTTCGTGCCTTTGGGTGTAAATGTTTTATACTCAACACAAAAGAAAACCTTGCTAAATTTGATGCTAAAGCTGACGAAGCGATCTTTCTAGGGTACTCAACTAACAGTAAAACATATAGGGTGTATAATAAACGAACTCAGGTTGTAGAAGAATCTGTACATGTTGAGTTCGACGAAACTGGCCCTGCAGGAAAGACAACTCAGTCCCCCGAAGATGACCCAGGCTCAGCTTCCGCTGACCAAAATGGAGCTGATGTGTCATCACCACAAGAGCTAACCAAAGGTAAAAATGAACCTGAAATTACCTTTGCTGACCAATCTAAAACTGCAGAGATTGTTGAAACACCTGCTGCTGACAACTCAACATTACCCAAAGAAATTAAAATTCCAAGAGGACATTCGAAGAAGTCCATTCTTGATGCTACTGAGAATAGCCTGATGATAAGAAATCAACTTAGGAGATATCTTAGCAATGTTGCATTCGTCTCAGTCCATGAACCAAAGAATTTTGCTGATGCTGAGCACGACGAATTCTGGATCAACGTTATGCAAGAAGAGCTGGATCAATTCAAGAGAAATGAGGTATGAGATTTAATAACAAAACCTAGGAATCAAAAGACCATAGGAACTAAGTGGGTCTTTAGAAACAAACTAGATGAGCAAGGCAATGTAGTCAGGAACAAAGCCCGACTTGTAGCCCAAGGCTATAGTCAGCAAGAGGGCATTGACTATGGTGAGACCTTTGCTCCCGTTGCTAGGTTAGAGGCTACAAGAATTCTATGTGCATATACTAGTTTCATGAACTTCAAACTATATCAAATGGATGTCAAAAGTTCCTTTTTTAATGGATTTATAAACGAAGAGGTATATGTTAGTCAACCTCCAGGGTTTGAAGATCCAAAATTTCCAAACCACGTTTATAAACTTAAGAAGGCCCTGTATGGCCTGAAACAAGCACCACGTGCTTGGTACGAGAGGTTGACCAGTTTCCTACTGACCAGGAACTATGTCATAGGCAAAACAGACACAACCTTATTCATTAAGAAAAAGGGTAAAAATACTCTACTGGTACAAATTTACGTAGATGATATTATCTTTGGTGCTACTGATGAATCTATGTGCAAAGAATTTAGTAAACAGATGCAAACTGAGTTCGAGATGTCAATGATGGGAGAACTCAACTTCTTCCTCGGGCTACAAATAAAGCAAGGGAAGAACGGCATCTTCATCAGTCAGTCTAAGTATGCCAAAGAAATGTTAAAGAAATTCTATATGGAAGAATGTAAGCCCATATCTACCCCAATGGGTACTGACACTGTCCTTTGTGCTGACGAGAAAGGTAAGTTAGTAGACAGTAAGTTATATCGAGGTATGATTGGCTCTCTACTTTATCTTACTGCTAGTAGACCTGACATTCAGTGCTCAGTATGTTATTGCGCAAGATATCAAGCTGACCCTAGGGAATCTCATCTTATAGCTGTGAAAAGAATTTTTAGATATTTGCAAAGCTCAGTTAATGCAGGTTTATGGTATCCAAACACAAATGACTTCACACTCATTGGATACACTGATGCTGACTATGGACGAGATAAGCTAGAGCGTAAGAGTACTTCAGGAGGGTGTCACTTCCTTGGAAGCTGTCTAGTATCTTGGTTCAGCAAGAAGCAATCATCAGTGGCCCTGTCAATAACTAAAGCTGAGTACATTGCTGCTGGAAGCTGTGCGGCCCAAGTCCTATGGATTAAGCAACAGCTGGAGGATTAAGGAGTACAAACTGACATAATTGAAGTCAAATGCGACAATAAGAGTGCTATTGACTTGTCCAAAAATCCAATCCAACACAGCAGGATGAAGCATGTCAGCATTCGACATCACTTCATTAGAGATCATGTACTCAAAAGGGAGATAAAGCTGACCTATATACCAACAGACGAACAGCTTACGGATATCTTTACGAAGCCTCTGGCTTGTGAGGAATTTAACATACTAAGGGAAGCTATCGGTATGTCTAATCCTCTTCACTAAAATTCTATGTTTAAATTGAATGTTGAGTGATTACCATGCTGAGTGATTTGTGCTAAATTAGTAACTATTGCATGCTGAGCTAAATATGAATTATATCACCCCATGCTGAGTAGATATACATATTGAGTGATTATCACAAACTGAGTTACTAAGCACACGAACATTCTTTCTACGTAAAACTGACTTCCTAGAATCTCAAACGATTAGTATTCTCGAAACTGAGTAAAACTCTCATGCACAATAAATGCTAGCACGCGCATTAATAGCCACCTAGGATGACGTAGGCGCAACAATTAGAAAACACATGCGCCGAATGTGTCATAAATGCCAGGATAATTGTCGATTGATCATCTCGAGGTCAAACCGCCTCTCCAATGTATCAGATCAACTCGGCATTTCTATAAATAGTGGAAGAATTCCCACTTGTCTCTCTTTACATCTGAAATTTCTGGCATTCAAAATCTCTCTCTCTTTTAAATCCCAAAATCCTCTCGAAAATTTTCTCAAAAATCATGTCTGATGATTCCCAGAATATCTCTAGTGCCGATTATGACCAAAATCGCTCCGATAAAAAACCCTCTGTCTCCTGCTCAGTAGGACTACGTAGAGACTTCTACTGAGTCTCAAGGACATGGTCAGCATGACCAATCCAAGGTCAACACTCCGAGCAAGAACCTTCACGCTGACCAAGCAACCTCTTCGAAAAATAAGAAAGAAAAGAAAGACAAGCAACCTCGGAAAAGAACCTATTCTCTGGTTTACAATAGCGTAAGGAGATGCAAGGTCGATCGTTCCAGCTGGTTTTCTAAGGGGCTTGTAGAAGCTGAACAACCCTTTTGCGAATGGATCGCCAAAAATGGCTGGACCGAGCTATTTTCTATTCGTGAAGCCACCTATCCAGAATTGGTAAGGGAATTCTACACCAATTTAAAATTTGCTGATGATGACAGTGACTACATGGTTACCACGGTCAAGGGAAAGGAAATCTTCATCAATCCTCCCTATCTCGCTACACTACTCAAACTGAAGAATGAGGGAGCCAAACTCAGATGCACAAATGACTCCAACAAAATCGACTACCCTGTTGAATTCTGTAAACCCCCTGGTCACAAAGGAGAAATTGCCAGCACCTGTATGGGTCAAAATCAGAAAATGGCCCACTATATTCTGACCAATTTCATATTTCCTAAGGTCAACTCCCAATCCTCTGCATCTAACTTTGAACAGTGCTTTATCTGGCACATGCTGACCTACAAGCCACTCAACATGCCCGTTTTTCTTATCGGTGCATTTCAACGAAGTACCAGCACACTCAGGCTGGGATCGCTTATCACCCGGATACTTGTGGACTACAAGGTAAGCTTGGTAGAGGAAATTAAAGTTTGGGGTACGGAAATTACTGCTGGCATACTATTCGGTTTGGCCTACGACCAACCCATCTTACCCAAGAAAGGAAAGGGGGCCGCAGTTGAAGAAGCACAGGATGTGCCAACCAAGAAAGGGAAGAAAGTGATGGTAAAACCTACTGGCCGCACTAGGCAAGACACGAAGCGTAAAGCTGACCAGTCAGCAATGGATGTCAACATAGTTCCGAAAAATCTAAGAATAGTATCAAGTGCGAAGAAATCTGATGTTGAGCAAGGTCAGGAGGAACCTAAGTCAGTAGAGAAATGAAAAAGGCAAGTTGAGCCTGAGGAAGAGAGTGAGAAAACCCCTGAGCAACCTTTGCAAATGAAGAAGAAAAATTCTGGGTTAAAGCCAATTGATGCTCCTCCTCTTGATTTTGTAATCTCCAAAGACTCACACTTTGTGAGAAGTCAAGAGATTGATCTTGAGAAAACTCCTGCTGACCAAGAAGAAAAATTGGGTGATCTTGAAGGTCAGTTTCCTACTGATAAGACAGGCTCTGCTGAGCCAAATGAGAAAATTGCTGCTGAGCAAAATCAAACAGTTGATGCTGAGCAGACTGAGACTCAAACTGTGCAGCTTGTGCAAGAAAAAGTTGTGGAAGGTCTCAATGCTGACCTTAGACTGAACTCATCTTCTAAGTCTCTTAACTCCATTCTTTCCGATCCCTCACCTCAAACCAAAAAGGACAACACAGGCAAACGACTCAAACGAAAAGCTCAAAAATCTCCCATCATCGATCTTCTGAACGACTCTCCACTAAGGAAACCAATCACTGACCTTACCACACTCCAGTTCCAATTCTTCTCCACCGTCATTGAGCCAACCCTAGATCAACTTAAGGAAAAGCAAGCCTCTGTTTCTCAAGCTGAGGAACAAGTCGACCCCAAAGCTTCTCAATATCCTACCTCTGCCGAGCAAGTGCTCGAAGTTCCTACTACTCAAGAGAAAGAGTTAGCAAAGGAAAATCCTGCTCAGGTCAGCACTGAACTACCTCAACCTTCACAAACTACTCCAACACAGAATGACGTTGAGCAGGTCAATATCTCTGCCGATCCACCTCTTCCAAATCCTTCATTGCAGAATGAAAACCAGTCAGTTCCTGCTGCTGACCTGAATAAAAGACCAACTGCTGACCACGCTAGCACATCTAATTCTGGACAGCACCAAACACCTCCTCCATCTGGTGCTATTCCAATACCGGCCTCTGAACCACAAACTGATGAATCCTATGCCTTCTTGCATGCCATTGAGTCTGGACAAAGAATCATCGACTCAGCCCAAGCCCTACTTCAGGATATTCATCAACCTCATGTCGATGCTGCTGGGTCTGCTAATGTTGAGCCAACACAGCTTTCCTCTGTCACTCAACTTTTAACTGAAATCAAGGGTCTCAAGGACTTGATGAGTGTCATGACATCCTTCGCATCTCAACAACCCAGGCAAGATTCAATAGTAAAGCTGGCTGAACTCCAGCTGACAATGGTACATCATATAAATTCTATCCAGGGGCAACTCAATACTTTGTCAGCTGCGAACTCAATCTATGCAACCTCTGATGAGGTTCATCAACTTTTTACCCAGCTAACTTCTGAGCTGACCGGGACTCGTGAATTAATCTCCTCCTCCTCCTCCCAGTGCTCCATTGAGCAAATTAGTGAAGTTGTCCGCCTACTCAACTTGAGTAAAGAAGAAATGGATACTAACCAAGTAAAGACAAATGAGATTCTTCAGTACTCTCAAGCCACACTTAAACATGTCCGGCATACCAACGCTCAACGTCAGTTCTATGATGCTGTGTTGCTCAAAATGTACCATCAATCATATGCCAAGCTGACAGACTCTATTACTTGGATCGTGAAATCACAGGAGTATCTTCTTAGTATGCTCAGTGCCACCATTAGAATACCCGCTGCCACTCTAGATGATGGCATGGCTTGGCTGTCTTCGACGGTCTTCGGGAGAGTACGAGTCAACTCCAAGCGTACTCATCAAAACTGACTCGTGTTGTTCTTCGCGAGACATTTATCCCTCCTTTATCTAATGATGGCAAAACGGGGGAGAAAGAAAAGCAAGCTGCTGGAACTCAGCAGAAAACGGGGGAGGCATCTGGTTCTACAACTCAGAGTCAGCAACAAAGAAACGCCAAAGGCAAAGGACTATTTAACCAAGCTCAAGTCAACAGGAAAAAATAGATTGGCTAGTCTTAGTTTTCGACTTGTAGTTTTATCTGGCGTGTTCTATTTTGTTAATGCTGACCAGCTATGTATATTTATGCATCCTTTATTCAAATTGACAAATCTTATGTGATGCTTACTTACTTATTGTGCTTTGTGCTGATCTGCCTTAAATGAACAAACAAACAGAATTAAAAAGGAACATACTCAGTACACATTAGCTCTGATACATCCTTTCATAACTCTGATACCTAAACTGACTATGTATCAAACTGAGTAAACATATGTGTCAAGCATTGAACTCTTCTGAAAACTGACCTAGGCTCATCTGAATTAGATCTTGGAAGGTCTAGAATTGAACTAAGTCAGTATATGCATGTCTTAATTTTACTCGATTAAATCTTAGAAGGTTTAGAGTTAATTTAAGTCAATAGATGCAACTTTTACGGGGGAGTAATTTCAGAAGTATAAAAAGAATTTCAATCATGGGGAATCTCAATGCTGAGTTCCACAATTAAATATTTTTCCAACATCAAAATGGAGGAGTTTGTTGAAACACCTTTCCACATGATCTTGATTTGACAAAATTATTTAAGTTAATCCATGATTAAGAGGCAATTAAATTTAAGTGCTTTAATTTAATTGTACTAATATGTTTGTTCAATGTTGAGCATAAGTATAAATGAAAAATAGAAATAAAAAGTAAGACAGGACAAAGTCAGCATGAGAACACAGCACAAGCTGAGTGGAGTGCAACTCAGCATAACAGAAGAAAAGTCATCTTCAGAACAAACGCTTGAAGATGAAGCTGACCAAAGAAGCTGAGTGGAACGCAACTCGGTATCAAAGAAGAGAAGTCTTCTTCTAAACTAAAGTTTGCAGACGAAGCTGACCACGGAAGCTGAGTAAGAATATGACTCAGAAACAAAGAACAAAAGCAACATCAATAAAGCCAAGCTGAGTGTTCGTCAAGACAGCGCGAATGATCCGTTTGCTAGAAGACAAGATCCGACAACTGTCTGCACCAATAACAGAAGCCTTGGAATTACGCACAGAGTCAATTTCGAGATGTATGGGTCAACCGTCCGTTAGCTAAAAGACGAACTGGCACTAGAAGATGAACCTGCCGGAAGAAGACAAACCTGACGCCTGCTAATTTCAGACGACAGGATTGGCCTGCAAATCTGAAGCTGACCAGAACAATGATGCAAGAAAGAGCCGTTTGAATTCAACGGATAGATCCAGATTCAAATGATTGAGACTTCAGATTTCAACTATAAAAGGACAAGTTCATTCTTGGATCCTTTGCCGATTGCCGAAAAAATACACGAGAAAAAGATATACATACAAAGCACATTCAAACAAGAAAAAGATCTTACACCAAACTTCTATTTCTGTGTAAAAGCTAGATTGAATTTGTATTCATCTAAAGTGTTCTTCATTTGGAAAGAACAAGTTTGTATCAATTGTAAAATTGAGAGAGTGGTGCTGAGTACTCGGTTTTAAGTACTCAGTGGTAGAGAATCTGAGTGTTTCGTTATAGCACTCAGTATGAGTTGAGTAGACGAATAGAGGAAGGTACTCTTGCATATTCAACTGCCTTGTAAACGGTTTGTGCTCTACCTTTAAAGAGCTCAGTATTGGATTGAAAAAGCCCGGAGGGACTCTGGGGACTGGACGTAGGCGGTGAGGCCGAACTAGGATAAATCTTGTTGAGTAATTTCTAACCCTCTTTCTCAATATATATGTATGTGTTGCTTGATTAAATTGCTCAGGATATAAATTGTAAAAGCTGACACTGAGTAATTTTGGTGCTGAGTTGGAAGCTGACCTCAAGTGCTAATTCCCAACTCACATGTAAAATAGTTCTAGTCAGCATCTGACTAAAGCTGTCTTACATCTCTCGGCCGTGCTGACCTAACCTAAGTTAAGTAACTTAAAGAATCGATTAAGTCAGCATAATTAAACGAAAAAGCTACATTAGTTCCTAACCCCCCCTGGAACTAATCACACGGGACCAACAGATCGATCCACCACTTCCTCAAAGCTAGACAATCGTAGAGGAGCAATTCGGTCTAACAGTCTGTCCTGAAGTCCCCTCTCAAACCTCCTTGCCTTTCTCTCCTCGGTTGGAATAAGATGCTCACCAAAACGAGCAAGTCGAGTGAATTTCATTTCATATTCACTCATAGTCATACCACCCTGCTTCAGCACTTCAAACTCTAAAGCTTTAGCCTCCTTAACACTAGGAGGAAGGAACCTCTCTAAGAAAGAATCACGAAACTGCGGCCAAAGGAAAGCGTTATCAAGTCCATTCCCTCTCTTGGAAAGATACCAACTACACGCCACTCCTTGTAACTGATTCCCTGATAACAATACCATCCTAGCACTGGTGCATCCCAAGACCTCATAACATTTGTCCATAGCATCCAGAAAATCTATAGGATCTGTTGCAGAATCCTCACCCGAAAACGTTGGAGGTTGTAACCTCAAGAAGTCACTGAGATCTTGGAATTGAGCTCTATCATTAGGTATAGCAGATCATGTAGTTCTTGGTTGTCTGTTTTCCCCTACCACATTTGAGCAGGCTGAGAGGTTGAAGCTGTACGAGTGGGCTGAGATGACCCTCTAGCTGGTTGCGATATTGGTTCAGATGATGGAGCTGCTCCTCCAATAGGGTGTGAAGCTCCCCCCATCAAGTTAGGATGAATTCTCAACGGTCACCCTACTCCTAGTACTAACATTAACTATATTCCTGCCTCTTCCTCTTCCTTTAGGAGGCATGATTACCTATCCATGCAGCAGAATTAAGTATTTTAGCAAAGGAGATATTAGAAATGAGTAAATAGGAAGACCCAGATAGATATGCATAATAAGGAATACGAACAGAACATGTGAATCCTATACCGTAAGTCTATAAGAACCTAAACCTAGTCTCTGATACCACCTTTGTCACGACCCAACCCAGGCCATGACCGGCACATAAATTAACTTAACTTTAATCTATGCTAGCCTTAATTCTAAACTAATAAGAAGTCCAAAATCAACTAATAAAATATCAACTCGTCTCAATTACATCAATAACCCTTAAAGGGATCAAATGCGCAAGTCTAAACCTCAATAAACAAAAGTTTCCAACAAATAAACCAAAACTAAATTATTAAGCAGTCTCCTTCAACATCAATCCAAGGTTTACCTCAGGAACAGGGACCTTAATCTGAAAAGAAAGATTCAACGTGGTATGAGATTTTCGTCTAAGGTTGTATATGTTCAACAAGTGTATAGCATTAGAGTTCATAGTATGTTGGTCGCACGAACTAATTGCAATTATTAATGAAATGGGGTAAGGAGTGTGTTACATTACGTGCGAGTGGGAGATGTTGGAACTATAGTCTGGTTAGAGTTGGTATCCGCTTGTAACTAAAATGGATCGGATAAAATTCTAAACATAATTAGGTTAAGATCGAATTATGAATTGGGTAAGATTCCAGGTATTTTAATAAAGACCAAAATACCCTTTACATAACCTAATCCTCATAATTAACAAAGATAAATGATTTGTGGTTCTAATCATACTAATGAATATGGATGATATGTATTTGCAGTTAACAAATACGTTAGAAATCCAACATTATCTTAAGGATTAGGTTGAGCATTCTATAAATGAAAAAATCTCAACTCAATTCCCTCACATCACGCATACCATAACTGAATAACATTTAGTTCGTAGATTTTTCAGATCTCCTCCTGAATTCGTTTGTCGTAAGAATTGTGTGATCGGTAATACAAGATCGCGGTTTGATTTCCTTAGCTTTATAATACGTGAGCAATCTGCACTATAAGAGGTAACTCGATTACCCGTAAATTTATTTGGATTTCTAAAAAGAAGTCTTTTATGAAACGCTCTAAAAAGTTATCGTTTCCATCAAAACATCTAACAACTGTTGTTTTATAAAGCATACCAAATGAATTTCAAACAGAAGATCTGGGCTTTTTAGCCATACGACACTCTTATAGAGTCGTGGGCCGATGATAAAAGCATATCTGCCACTCTCTAGTTTCATATATATCACAGTCATGTTTTTTTAACCATGGGTAAGAATAAGAATCTTTTACTTGCCTTAGGCAATCATCTTTCCTGGTTTTGGGACTTGAAAATGTATTTATTCATTATACTTTTTAAAATCCATGCATTCATTCTTTTAAGCATATATATTTATGGACTAATAAATCTTTTAAGCATACATATTTATGGACTAATCCATTTGAAGGTTGTAATAGTTTCAATAGTTACTTTTCAGATTTATTTATGATTTACAGTGATTTTCACCTGGTCAGTAACTGCTCAAATGGTCAGTGACTGACCAGGTGAATTTGGTCAGTCACTATTAGATTTAGGATGTGTAAATTTAATCCATACGATTGTTTTAATCTTCACCATATGATTTTAACAAGCCTGGATCTAATGGTGACTGGCCAAATTCACTTGGTCAGTCACTGACCAGGTGAAAACTACTTTTATGATTTAATGTATGTTGAGTTAACATCCTCACTAATAAAATAACTGAAATGAATAATATAAGTTAAAAGAAAATTTTAAAAAATAAAGATGTTAAACTAATAAGTCGTATTTATAAACTTAGAATATTTGTTTTAACAGTCGATCCGATCGACTAATTTTTCGGCTGACCGGATGATGACTCTGTAAATATATATTTTTATACAAAATTAATAAGGTAAAAAGAATCCAATTTAGAGAACCCAATAAAAGTAAAATTGCTTTTCGCTAAGAGGTATAATACTAGAATTGATAAGCTAAATGAGGAGTAGTTTAATTCGAGGGTTCAATATGTTGAGGTTGCCAACTTTTGTTCTACCATTATTCCAAGAAGAAGCATAAGGATGGACGAGTGTGAGAATGAATCTGTTAAATTATTAAGTGATCCTAATTCTAATAATTATTAGATTAATGGTCATTGTAAATAATTTTTTGGGGATAGTTACAAATCTAGCCCAATTAAGAGGGATCATTTATATATCTAACCCACTTTGCTTCCATTTTACCAAATTAGACCATTTCATCCACTTTGGACAAAATTACCTTTAGTTCTATTGATCGATGAATCGATTTCTGATATCAATCGTTAGCGATTTTTGAGATTTTTGAAGTATTATGTTCAATTTTTCGTAAAAATGGTATGTTTTTAGCTTATACGCCTGCTTTTCTCGCTGGTCTTGCTTCTTTCTTCATCTATAATGGTATCGTTTCAATTTTCTCAATTTTCCACCATTTTTCTCCATTGTTGTCGCATTTGTGACGAAATTTTTTACATATCGTCACAAATGCGACAACATTTGTCGCATTTCGTCGCAAATGCGACAACTCTTGTCGCATTTGTGACGAAATGTGACAAATTTCGTCACAAATGCGACAACAATGGCGGAAAATGGTGGAAAATATAGAAAATTGAAACGATACCATTACAGATGAAGAAAGAGGCAAGACCAGTGAGAAAAGCAGGCGTATAAGCTAAAAACATACAATTTCTACGGAAAATTGAACATAATACTTTAAAAATTTCAAAATCGCTAACGATTGATATCAGAAATCGTAGAAGATGAACCGAAGAAGAAGAATAACCAAAACCAGAAGAAGAACCAAAACCAGAACCAGAAGAAGAAGAAGATGATGATGATGATGATGATGATGATGATGATGATGAAGCGAAAGAAGAAGTAGGAGCAGATCCATCGATCAATAGAACTAAGGGTAATTTTGTCCAAAATGGATGAAATGGTCTAATGTGGTAAGATGGAAGCAAAGTGGGTTAGATATGTAAATGACCCCTCTTAATTGGGCTAGATTTGTAATTAGCCCTAATTTTTTTTTGTGTATAAAGTATTGAACTGTTGTTTATGAATATTATTGATATTTGTAGTTTCTTTTGCAAATGAAATTAAAATGTTTGACCTCAATTATGTTAAAGTACGTATTTAAGTTGAATTTTATTTAAGCTTGTTTTAGCTTACTCAATATCACTTTCAAATAATTTCACTGAATTTCTTACATTTTGAGTTTCGGACAATTTCATTCACTCTCAATTAATGCATGTATTTTAATTGAATTCAATTTAAACATGTTTAGTTCATTTTATTTACTTTCAATCACTTTTATTAGATTTCATTCAATTTCAATTTCTTTTAATTAGTAACATTTGGTTGCGTTAAAGTGTATGAAATTGGTTTTAACATATGTGTTGCTACATTTAGATATGTCTTTACTCAAATATGTTTTTATTAAACATTTTATTTAGTTGTTTAGAATAATTTGTTTCAGTTATACCCGACTTCTGTTAACTTTCAGCTAATTTCAGTCAGTTTGTCATGATTTGAAATTTGGTGTAAATCATGTAACTTCATTTATATTCGTGTCAAATGAGTTTCTTATAATTTGTTGGTATTTCTGAAGTATGTTTTCTTAACATTTGATGAATAAAGAATTTTTTGAATGTGCAATTCCTCATAATCAGAAACCTGGTGATCAGAAATTTGATGAATTCATTTTCTTCATTTTAGGTACATTTTATGGATCAAAATTGCGATTTTTCCAATTTTTATGTCTTTATTTGCGAGAATATTTGTCTTCGAAACGTAACAAGTTGGTGAATGAAAATTGTTATCAGGATATAGAGTTCGGAGTTGGAATAGAGAGATCATCGTTTAAATTCTGCATTTTTAGCAATAAATTGAGAGTTCGCATGGAGATAGAATTTTGTTATGAAAAAAATATGAGATTATTTTTCTTATGTAGCATTTATATAGTTTTTTATATTTTAAGAAGGCTTAATACATCATTTGCCCCCTGAACTTGTCCAAAATAGTTGATTAGCCCTCTGAATTTTCAAAGTGTCTCGATAGCCCCCTGAACTTGCATAAAATGTTCAGTTAGCCGCCTGAACTTGCATAAAATGTAATCAATTAATCACTCGGTTGTAAAAAAAGTAAGTTAAATGCGGAAGATATATTGCACACATCTTAAAAAAGTAAAACGACCAAGGTCAGTATATATGATTATAATATTAGAGAAGAAATTTTTTTATAGTTGAAAAGTAACAAATTCTTTTTTAACATGTTTTAATCTATTTTGTGAAGTATGCAATAACATTCTAAGACACGTGCAACATATCTTCCGCATTTGACCTACTTTTTTACAACCGAATGATTAATTGATTACATTTTATGCAAGTTCAGATGACTAACTGAACATTTTATGCAAGTTCAGGGGGTTATCACAAGACACTTTGAAAGTTCAAGAAGTCAATCAATCATTTTGGACAAGTTCAGGAGGCAAATGATATATTAAGCCTTTTAAGAATGTTGAAAAAAACGATATTTTAAAAATGTTGGTTTTGATTTTTTAATATTTAAGAAATCATGCACATTGTTTAATATTTTTGGAATAACAAAACTATTTTATATTGAGGTAAAATTCCTTTTGATCAAGTCATTTTCTATTATAGACTATTGTACCTATTAATCCACATTAACATTTCATCCATGCAACTAGATTATAAGCAATCCATATATTATTTCATTATTATTTTTTCCACGGTAGAAACCCCAATTTAAACTTTTAATCAAAATATATCTACAATTAGTCGCATAAAGGAAAAGATTGGCCTATAAAATTTTGCCGCAATAAAAAAATTGCACAAACATGTGTAGTTTACAATTAAAAGAGCCAAAGTCAATTTTTCCATCAAAAAAAATATTTATGATTTAATTAATTTGTAAAGTTAAAACAATCTACAAAGTCACTCTTTTTAATTGCTCCAAATCTCTCCCTTCCCGACTAAATAGTCACACCAATAATTTTATACGGAATGTCTTAGTTTGCAAAACCGTAGACACATGTTTGCAAGTTTTTAAATCAGAAAATTACATTTTCAAAAAGATCAAACCACATTTTTTTTTTTACTTTACCGTTCAGACTATCTGGTTCATAATCACTAAAAATCTCAGTTTCTAACCAGTGTTCATCTCATATCATTACTTGCTTCGATGCACTAACCGGTAGCTCAAATTTCACAGCAGAAGCAATAAGACAGGAGCTGGGATTCCCTTCTGCAGAAAGTGATTGTTGCTCTATCTCCTCTCAGGTCATACTTTGGAACCTGTACATGTGCAATTCTGATACAATGTTATAATTACAGTAAAAAATAAATTAAAAAAAAAAAACGAAAACATAGTTCGTTCGTTTATGGCCCTGCAAATTAGTGAAAGAGAGCCCACACTGAATCAAGAAATGCTATTGAGACACTGCATCAGAGCATCTGTCTGCTCCGGCTTCCCAACAGATACACGAATGTACCCTTTCAGTTCTTTGCTGTTGTAGTGTCGAACCATTACACCCTTATCCGCAAGATTATCCTGCAGTAAACGCAAGTTCACCATATGACTTTCACAAGCAAAACTATACAATAGTTTCTACTTCCACTAATCACCGAGTTGTATTCTAAAAAATGCAGATAAATAAAGATTCCAAGTTTATCAGCCATTCTGAGAAGAAATTTCACCTTAAGATTCTTTGCGTCCATTCCAGATTTGACCTCGCAAAGAATGAAATTAGCATAGCTTGGAAATGGATTAAGGAAAGGCATTTCTTTGAGTAGCTTATATAGCCTATTTCGCTCTTGTACCAAAGCATCCTTCACCTTCTGTTGAGATAGTGACAGTATTAGACAAAGTTTTGAAGCATTTTATAGCATAAACCTTAGATGAAACCATAGATTTAAATAAATATTTCAACCTCTAGGTAGATCGGATTCTGCAATGCTGCACATGCAGAAACTTCAGCAGCAACTGAGACATTATACGGTTGCTTAGCTCTCCAAAGGTATTGAATGATGCTAGAAGGAAATGCTCCATATCCAACTCGGAGACCAGCTAAGCCTGTAATATTGTTCTGATAGTTCTAAATCACACTTTAAACTATTAAAGAAATGCAAAATTTCCAAAAAAATAAGTGATTCAAAATAGGATTATAATGTATACAACAAGTCCTATCTCTTGAATCTAAGCTGCTTTCTGCATGTGCAATTTAAGGCCCTTCCAAATGGTAAATGATATTACTATAAAGAGTTGTTCATGAACACGCCACAGGTCAAACCATAAAACTGAAAGATTTTGACTGATCAGACTGTACTATTTGTTGACGGCCTTCACACCAGTGAAAGGAATAGAGCTGTTATTACACAATGAATGAAGTGTATGTTGTCATAAAATAGCATGACCAATGTCTCTTTTAATAAGCATGGAGTAACATAAAATTGCAAATGCATCAGAAAACAAATCGTGAAATACTGTTTCAGCATGGATAGAAAAATTAAACAAATTCTATCGGCTTAATACATCAGGCTCCCTGAACTTGTCCAGATTATCCGATTGTCCCCCTGAACATTGAAGATGCTTCATTAGCCCCCTGAACTTGCTTTTAATGACCTATCAGCCCCTAAACTTGCTTAAAGTGACTTATTGCCCCCTGAAGTAGTTACAATGATCTATTACTCCCCTAAGTTTGCTTAAAGTGATACACGTTTTAATTTGTCCAAATCTCTCTTTGTCCTGCCACGTGGACTTAGAGGGCTAATGAGACATCTCCAAAGTTCAGGGGGCAATTGCATAATCTGTACTTGTACAGGGGCCGCTGATGTATTCAGCATCATGAGCAATGTCTTGAATATTGGCAAAAGCAACATATTAACTAACATTTATATATTATATGAAGCACGTACTCAAATAAAAATGAAGAGAAAAGTAAAACTATGAAGCCCTTTAATCAAAATTGCAGTAAATGTAAATTTTTATCTTCTCTAGATAATACACTTTCTACATGAGTTTGAGCTACAATTTAACAATTAATTGCAGGCTTAAATGTTGAAACAGATGGTGAATAAAGGCTGATAATGCCAGTTGCGCCACTGCTTACATAGATCCTAATACAGGAATAACACTCTGATCATTGCTATATTGCTCCAATACAACAACAACAAAGCCTTAGTCCCGAAATGATTCGGGGTCGGCTAACATGAACCATCATATAAAACCATGAAATCAAGTCTTGTCAGGTCTTCCCCCTACCTTTCACCCCTACATCCCTTTGCCACTCTTCAGTCCTCCTAATAAAAAATAAAAAAATTTGAAGGATTCCTCAACAATGGGACTGTCACACCCTTCAATTCAATATCAAGAAACAAGCTAATGCAGCCTAAGGTACAAATAGTCAACAATGATATATTAATATGAAGTGGACCTTGAACTATAAGCTTGAGCTTTTAGTTCAAATGGTTCCATGACATCGTATCAGAGCTAGTTTGACCAAGTGGGCTTGTGTTGTGCACGCTTCAAGCCTAGTAGGTATTCGCGTGTGGGGGTGTGTCAGCTATTAATATGAAGTGGACCTTTAACTATTAGCTTGAGCTTTTAGTTCAAATGGTTTCGTGACATGGTATCAGAGACAGTTTGACCAAGTGGTCTAGGGTTCGATTCCTGGCGGGGGTGTGTCAGATATTGATATGAAGTGGACCTTGAACTATAAACTTGAGCTTTTAGTTCAAATGGTTCCATGACAGATATATTTGAGCACAAAATAGTATCAATCAAATCATTTTTCAGGGACCATATCAGATCAAGTGCATGAGTTGAAGGGCAAAGTTTCAACGTATGCCTCTAAAAGACTTTGGACCCAGGCCCAGCAAAAGGTACGATAAGTCGACTACCCTTTGCCTCTCATCCAAAAAAACATTAGGATAAAAAGCACAACAGAAAAAAGTGAAGTTAAGGGTGACAATAACTTCCAAAACAAATGCATAGTAAACAAAATGTATCAAATTAGGTAGCAGGTGTCATCAATGTGAACCTAATGTGATCTTCTATCCAATTATGAAAAAAAGCAATACCAATCAAGACCAGATAATATTATGATTCAAATGAGAATTATAATAGTGACACTGATATGAGATATATATTAATAAATTACATCAAAAGTTATTTTCTAAGTTCTAACACCTCATCAGCTATAAAAACAAAGAACAGCAATCAAGTTTCACATATTCTAGAGATCTAATTTCAATCAATCTCTCCAGACACAATAATCCTCAACAAGACAAGCTTTGAGGTTAAAAAATCTCTGATTTTCTGGCATGACTTTTTTTTTGTGGGGCTTTATTTTGCCGAACCTATTGGTTAGTATAAGTTCTAGACCATAGTCTATTATGCCTAGCATCAACAGACAAGGCCTGGGCATAATTCTATAGCAGACTTGAGTAATGGTTTCTAATATGCTCACGTAATTTACATAGTTATGTCAGGTAATGAACAGTATTTTCCTACTTGAAACCTTATTGTCCTTGCTAGACGCACTTTTGAAATACCATACCACATAGAACTCGTAGATTCACTATCTACAGGCAAGGAAATCCATATTGTAACATTCATAAATTAAACAATTTGAAATTGCATAATTAAAGTATCCACCTATGTAATTCAAGATTTAACTCCCTTTCATTGTTAATACTGCTAATTTAAGGAAGGCAAAGAAAATGTATAACATGAGAAATAAAATTTCTCAATTATATTTCACGTTATTCAAAGATGGGTTTGATTGTATCGAGAAAGTGATAGAGCTAGTAGAAACAAAACACCACAGACATACCAGCTCTCTTGCTAAACGTCCGTAAGACAATCAAATTTTCATGCATCTTCACCCATTTCATCCGAGATTCTAATCCAGAAAACTCAATATATGCTTCATCCAATACCACCAAAATTGGGAGCTTAAGGATCCTCAAGAGATCTTCATCGTTGATTATGCTGTCATGAAATAGGAGAATGCCAAATGAAAAGAGTCAGAATAGAAAGTAGAGGGTCGCAACATAGTTGCAAACAGTTTCAAGATATATAATACTATAAAATTTAACAAATGAACAAGGATACCCAATGATATGATATGAAGGTTATACATGGGCGGCTATTGAAGAAGGTTAATAAGGAGAATGTATATGGTTGTTAAATATCCAAGCCCTTTCACAGTTCATTATTAATGTAACTGGAGGTTAATGGGAGTTAAAACTTTACATACATGAACCTCCTAACCTCTGAATTGTGGGGTTAAAAAGTGTATATAAAATTATAAGAAGTTTTACACCCATTAGACTCCATTTCATCTTAAAACGTCCTTATACATGACATTACTTTCTATTGCATTCCATTTCATAAGAAAAAAAAATCTGAGTATCACCTTTTCTTTTGAACAATAAAAAATCTGAAGTATCACTTGGCTCCATGAATAAATAGGAAATATTATTCCACTGTGGCAGGAAATAACTGATGTCGCTATCTCAAAAAGAATGCACTTGTATGGAATTATTTTTAGGTTCATTATGACCCTAAATCTTCCTAAGCATAAACAACTTAGTCAACAAATGTCTATATGAAATATATTTTGCAATGACAGTGCCCGAGATCTTTAGAGATTTGGCAAAACAAATTAATCTAGTAGTGCATAAAGGAAACAGAATGTAAAAGAACTTGTACTCACAGGTAAATCTTTTGATACTTGATAAACCAATTATCAAATAGAAGGGGATACATCAGACTTAGACGTATTGTGCTTGGAAAAACGCATGAAATGGATAATAAAAAAAGAAATGGAAATCACCTCCCATCAGGGTTGTTTGGTGATGTTAAGAATATGCATTTGGGCTTCTCTTCTAGAACAGCATCAATGATGCCCTCAACATTCAAGCTAAAGTCTGGCTTCCTGAGAACTACAACAATGATGAAATGTAATCTCATAACTATTAGAAAGAAGTGAAAAGCACATTCCAGACTCTATGTTGCTAATATAAAGGAGAAATCTTGTAACCCATCAGTAAAGATGCTGAAGAAATTAGATTATTCTTACAAAAGGACGGTTGAAACATATTATTGAGTTATTTTTGTTAGGAATAAATGCGATTACGATAAACGAAAAATAAGCAAACACACAAGAATTGTTAACCCAGTTCGCCACTCAATATGAATGACTACGTCTGGGGGCACTACCAAGCCAGGATATTTCACTATAATGAAAGAGATGTTGGGCCCATCGCTTCAGTTGGGCCTATATATATTAGTCTCCAAAAGCCCAACAATTTTACCTTTAATAACTTGTGCTCCATTAACTGCAGCATCAAATTGATACATAGTGAAGGTTGGAGGACAGTCTATGATCTTGTCACCAGGATCCAGTGTGCATCTGCCAAAGGCATGAATGACACATGACACAATGAACTGTCAGAATACTGCTATTGATTATAGTTAGGTGGGTACTTCAATCTACAATACAAGGTTTCACATATTTACCGCATAATTAGATCAATGAGCTCATCTGCACCGCATCCCACGAGAATGTAATCAGATTCAAGGCCAGAATCTTTAGCAAGGGCCTCACGTAATCGACGGCTTTCAGGATCAGGATAAATGTAAGGGAATTTCAAAGAACCTAAAGCTTCCATTACCTAAAAACAATATGAAATCATAAGTGGGGGAAAAAAAGAAACTCATGACAGCCATTAAATCAACTGGTCTTTAGAGTTTAACTATTTTAATTTCTAAGGAACAGGACATAAACTTAGTGCTATTTTCAAAACTAATTGAAACTGAATGATTAACTTCTCATAAAATTGTACGATGTCAAACATGCCTCGGGAGGCGGACCATAAGGGTTTTCATTTGCATCTAACTTAACAATATCCTCAGGCTTCCTTCCAAGTTTAGCTGACAAAACCTGTATTCAAGAATGTCAATAATTATAATGAATAGTGGATTAGTAATTAAAATTACTGTAAATCATTCTATAATAACCATTCAGTATGTAGCTGATCAAATTCATGTCTATTGAACTTCACCGTTGCCCAAAAAAAATAAAGAAAAAAATTTGAAGTTAAAGTTCTCACATGTAAAACCACTTGAATTCAAGGATCGAATGAGTACTGATCGACAATATTAGACTAAGGTGGCATTTGATAGAACTTAAAATTAAGTGCTAAAAAAATAAGTACTGAATTTTAAGTGCTGAATATTATAAATGCTGAAAGTATGTAAAACCACTTGAATTCAAGGATCTAAAAAGTACTGATCGACAATGTTAGACTAAGGTGGCATTTGATAAAACTTAAAATTAAGTGCTAAAAAAATAAGTACTGAATTTTAAGTGCTGAATATTATAAATGCTGAAAGTAGTAAATGATATAAATGTTTGATAAATACTAAAAATAAGTACTGAATTTAAAAATATTAGTTAATAATGTTCAACTTAAAATTTTAAGTTAAATCTTTTAACTTACAAGAACAAGTGATTATGTGACTTAACTGAAATATTTAAGTTGTGTTATCAAACAATCTTAAACTCAATAAGCACTTAACATATTAATTTTAAGTGCTGAAACTGGTTATCAAACAGGGCCTAAGATCAATTACAAGCTCAAAGTTCATACCAGAGCTTTTAACCAGCATAATGCTAATTATTGGATTAAATTCCATTTCTACAAATGCTTATAAGATAAAGTTTATCACAAAACCAATCAAACACATCATACAGCCTGATCTAGCAGAAGCGAACATAAGTTTTCAAATGGATAAAACAATTCAAACCATTAAACATTACAGATAATCATTAGACTAATGTCAAAAACATCAAAAAGTTGCAAAGAAGTACACCATTGACAATTAACATAATGTATAAAGCAGGAACTCACACAATAAAAATGAACATTATAAAAATGCAAACAGTTAATGGCCCAATTGTCAAATGTATGATCATTTCAACACATGGTAACAGAATATGACCCGAACATTTGAGTTGAATTAAGAGATATCATGCATGAGGAGAAAAACAAATTGAAACAATATAATAACTGCAAGAGATTACCCATTTAACTATTCACAAACTGCAACAAAGATTCAATAACTAGAAAGTAAAACGTTAATGAAAACAATAAATTTCAAAAAAAAACCTGAATCAGAATATAACCTCAAAGGGCAAAATTGGTTGATAAGGGGACAATTTCCTCAAATGGGAACGTATAAACGAGTCGCCAGTCAAATTCAGCTGACCTTCATTGACATGTTCCACAGGCAAAGTAGAAGACATGGAAATGACTCTTCTTTGATTATTTACTTGGAAAGTGTTAATGGGGCTATGAAATTGGGGAGGATTGCTTCTGGATTTGATAAAGCAGAAAGAGGCAGTGTTGTCAATGGAAATCACACCCATTAATATCTGCAAATAAAGAAGTGCAAAATAATCAAAAGCAACAAAGTTCAATCTCAGGCAGACAGAAAGCAGCAATAGTGAAACCTATAAAAGAATACCAAATTAAAGGGCAGACATTGGAAATGGCAGAAAGAATATGATAGACAGGAGTAGAGAGTGAGAAGCTTAGTGGGTACCTTCAGTGGCGGAACCAGAGTCTTAGATGATCAGGAGCTTAAATATTGAACAAAAAAATTTTTTGATGAAGTAAAGAAAAACACCAAAATATTCAATTAAGCTTTTAAGCAAATGTTACCAACAACAAAAAAAAAACCAACAGTAGCTTCCTTCAATTAAGCTTTTATGCTTAAACAAAACAACAAACCAAACCAACAGTACAACACATATATATATAAAATTTCAAAGTCAGATGGTGTTGATATCAATTTTATATCTATGTAATAACTTACCAGCTCATTAAGTAAGGATTGAAGATAATTGATCTATTTGATATGATAATTCTGTATCTTTTGCTAGGAAACAGAAAAATGAGAACTACCGATTTAGTTTGCATTGTGGATGGTACCTGTTATATGTCGAAGTTGATTCCGTTTTAGTTGAAGAAGAGAGAAGGTTGCGGTCGGTGGCGGAAGGAGCAGCGCCGGCGGTGGAGACTGACCGGACGGCAGAGTGGCTGGCCGACTCTCTTTCTCTGCGATTTCCCCAATTCGCAGCAATTAGGGATTAGATTAGGAGGAGAACAGGGCTGCAGGTGTGCGTGTAGAAGGTTGTTCAGTTTTCATTTAATGAAACGACGCTGTTTTGATCATTAAGTAAAACGACGTCGTTTTGATTTAAAGAATAAGAATCAAAATTACAAAATAGACCCTCATTCCCCTTCATCTTCTCCAAACAGCAGCTGCAATGGGGGCTAGCCACTAGGTTTTCTGGTTTTCAGAACACAGGTAAAAAAAATATATTACTTAAACTTTCCGGTGGCTGCCGGGACTCCAGCCCAGGCAAGCCCCCCCCTGATTCCGCCCCTGGGTACCTTGAAATGAGAACGAATGGAAAGGATCTTGTGGAGAATCGAGAAATGTGTGTTGAAATTGTAATAAAAAAAAAAGGGAGAACCCTAAGATTGTTGGACTTTGATCCGGAATTTTGAATTTTCTGTATATATTGTCAGCAATTGGATTTAACAAAGTTTTGTTTTTTTTTTTGTCTATCAAACGTATCCACAGTTTTCACTTCATTTCAGAATCTCCGTTATATTATACTCTATCAAAAGTTGTGCAATAATAAATAAAGAGATAAGGTGCAAAAATACCCTTAACGTTGTCAACCAGTAGCAATATTGCTCTTAACGTTAAAAATAGTACAACTAAAGACCTAACGTTATCAAATTGGTCCAATTTTAGACATTACTAACAGTTTCATTAACACTGTTAAAAGTTTTGTTCCCCTAAAGTTTAAATCGTGTATGTCTCTACAATTTTTAATATGTTTGAGAAACATCAGATTTTTTTTTTTTTTTATGTTTCAAGTCGATTACTTAGTCGGATATTACTTCAGATGATAATAGTGAATTAGATGAGGAATTAGAAGAGGCAGATAATCCAAATGAAGCTAGAGCAGAGGGAAGATATGGGAATGAGGATTCAAGAACTGTTCTCGAAATGGTTTATAGTTTACCAAAATGAAATAGTTTTGTTCCTTCTCCACTCAATGCTTTGTTCCTTATATAGCGTTGTTCCTCCTTCGGCCAAAAGCCGGTTAGAACAAAAAGAAAAAAAAGAAGCAGCCGCATAAAAAGAAGAGGATAAACTAGAAAAGATGAAATGAGAAAAGAATTTAAGTGCATTAATCATTAATGAGAAATAACAGTAATCAAGATACAGAGAGGATTATGAGGATGAATTATGATACTGATTTCTATAAAAAAAAAAAAATCATCAGATATAGCAGCCACATAGATTAGGGATGAGAACATTAACAACGTTAGTGAATTTGTTAGGGGTGTCCAAAATTGGACCAAATGACTAACCTTGGACTCTTAATTGTATCATTTCCAACGTTAGGGGTAATATTGTTCTTGATTGACAATGTTAGGGGTATTATTGCACCTTATCCCATAAATAAATAATTATTCCATCTCTTTTTTAATAATAATACTTATTTAATTTCTTAATGATAATGAAATATATTAACGGAAAAAAATATTCCGAATATTAAGGGTTTGCGTATTAATCCTATTTTTCATATAAATGTCATTTATATATATTTGATCTTTTATATTTGGGTGTATAGCCAATAAAAAGGTTTCTCACTCTTTATCTAATGTACGTGTGTTGGGTTTTTTTACACCTCAACGATAAGTAAGGTGACACATAGATGAGAAAGAAATACTCTTTTTAATTATTCACATGATTTCAATCTGAATCAATATACTTTTATTCAATACAAAAGACATTCTTCTCCCCCTTTTTCTTATTTCACGATCCAAATAAAAAGAACCCCTACAAACCAATAAGAGAAAATTATGGCGGATAATTATATATTGAATGAAATTTATTACGTTTGGATTTGGTGAAACAATTTTCAAGCTCGAATGGCATAAAAGGAAATCTTTTTGTTGTTGATAAAAACAAATCATCCAATCTGTATGTAACGTGTGTTGTTTCTCAAAACAAAGTAAGTGTCAATTGTTGCTATCTCGAAATTAAATTTTTTTTCAAGGATATATTTGTTTTCTTTTGATGATAAAGAGTCTGTTGTATTGGTTGCTTTATTTAATTAATAATGTGTTTCTTTTATTTTAATCAATGAAATTTGATTGTCTTTTTTTCAAGGTTCATGTAGGTCTTGTTTTAAACTAAATTACATGTTAAATAAGTGGTGTTGATTCAAGGAATTCAATTCTATTACTTAGTTTGAAGAGATCCACTTTGTTTCTTTTATTATTTGGATGAAGATACCTGTTATTTTTTATTATTGAATCATTTTGATAAGTTTATATAGAACATTTTATTTGGCTAAAGATGGAGAGGTTGCAGTGATTAGTGAGGTTTTTAGTTGGCTCAAAAATATGGCTTGGATAATTGTTTGGTTGAGACTGATGCAACAATTGTAGTTGAGCATCTTAGATAAGCTCTTTTTCGGTCAGCATATGGGTTTATTTTAGAGAACTACAAATTTTTACTTTCTTCCTTTAATGAAATTAGTGTCAAGTTTGTTAGTCTTTCTGTGAATTATGTGGTTCACGGACTAGCTAGATTTGTCTATTCTATGTCATAACTTATGGAATGATCAGGTGGACCACCAGATTTTATTTGTCCTGCTTTGTACTTTGATTTACATTAAAAAAAATAAAAAAAAAATTAAAGAATTATATAAGTATATTTATGTCATATATTCTTTTTTATTACTTGAATTCAGTGGTATGTGAATAAAATACATGTTAAATGATTTAATTTATTTTCTTCTTAATGATTGCCTTTGTGCTTCGTAGCAACTAATAAATGAAAAATAGTGAAATCAACGACTTACCTAAAGAATTTATCATGTTTAAATGAAATAAAATGTTTAAGTTTGTCTATATGTCTATGTATACTTATATTTATTTTCATTGTCCATTTTTCAGAATGATAAATACCTACATTTGTTTAAGTGGTGTTCACTCTAGGAAGTTTATGGTTGGTATTAATCAAAATATTTAGTATGTGGGTGGGAAAACAAATGTTCTTAACTCACATTTGGATGTTGATTTATTGTCATTTCCAAATATACGATCATATCCAAAGGACATAATATATGAGAGGGTAAATGTCGTTTATTATCAACCAATTGATAACCAGTTTGTATTGCTACATCATGATGTTGGGGTGATGATGTATGTTAAGGATTTTAAGGATGGAGATATATTTGGTGTGTATGTAGATCATTCAAATCCATTGTTCCATGAAAATGCTTGTGATGTGGAAGAAGTTATCAATCAATTATGGGTTAGGGATTTGAACGAATTGTTGAAACACTTTTCCACATGATTTTAATTTGACAAAATTATTTAAATTAATCCCATGATTAAGACAATTAAATTTAAGTGCTTTGATTTAATTGTATTAATGTTTTTGCAATGTTGAGTATATTAACTAATGAGAACAGGAACTAAGTGTTCAATAAAAAAGAAAAGACAAAACGAAGTCAGCATGAGCAAAGATGCACAGCAGAAGCTGAGTAAAATGTAACTCGGTCTTGTTAAAAGAAAGTCTTCTTCAGAATAACGCTTGAAGGCGAAGCCGACTGTAGACACTAGAGTCGTAGCCCTGTGATGAAAACCTTTTAAAGATGATTGGAAATATGATCAGAAATGGATCACGGAAAAATCCCTCGTTAGAAAGTCAAAGTCAACCATCTTTCATCCAAAACCAAAGTTTTCAGAGAACCAATTTGAATTTTAGGATATCTTAGTGAGTCATGTCCCCCGAGAGTGTCATAACGCACTTTTCCGGACTCAATTCGGAGGTCTAACGAAGAATCTGTGACTAGTTGAAGTTTTTAGGTGAAATTCGGGATAAAATGGACAATAACCTTAGTTCGGTTCATTTTTAGCCTTAGCCCATTAGACACAAAAATGTCTGTCTCATCAAAACGAGTCCAACGGAACAAGAATCGTCAAAATCGGAGATCGATAAGATCATTTTTCATATAAAACAAATGTTAGGACGGATTACCGACGGAAATGCCGTCGGTAATCCGTTGGTGCGGCTGGGCTCTTGCTGCTGGCCGCTGGGCCGCGCGCAGGGCCCAGCTCGCCCCCTTGCTCATTTTTGGGGTTTTTTCACAAACCTAATGCCCAAAATTCCCTTTTAACCCCTGCCTCATTTAATTAATCTCAAAATTGATCCGAAACCCTAATTCTAGGCTATAAATAGCAGCCTTTACACAGTTTTAAGGAGGAGAAAAGAGAGGACGAAAATAGGACGAAAATACACTGATAGATAGCCGAAATTCTACCAAATCACTCCGAATAAATTCTAGTTTTTTGCGTTCATCATCCGGTTCCATTATTTGTGATTTTTCCAATCATCCCACAACCTAAGTAAAGGTTTCTAAGGGACAAATCTTGTCTATTATTTTATATTTGGTACTCTGAAATATAGATTGTTCTCCTCCTTTCTGATTTTATTTTTCATTGTTGATTTTCATTGTTGATTTTTATTGTCAATAGGCTATCAAATATATTTTATGTATATATTTGATCCCTAAATTGATTTAATTTAACCCTAAAGCAATGATTTACCAGTTAAATCATTTGTTTTGAGCTTTTTTTCTTTATTTCAATTAATCTGTTTTTTATACTTTTATTTTTGAATCTGATATTAATAATATTACAAGTTAATATTATTGATCTAATTAATTCTTTTTGTTCATAACAATGATTTGGGATAAACGAATCAATTCGAGATAAATTTTATCTCACGATCGTTCAGACACCAATAGTTATAATAAAACTTTCTTTTCTATTTCTTTGATTCCTATCCTAATAATTTTTTATTTATTCGTTTTAGTCCCTAATTTAGAACTTCTTGTTTTATTCGTTCTAATCCCTAATTTAGAACTTTTCGTTTTATTCACTCTAGTCCCTAATTTAGAACTTTTACTTTTATTCATTCTAGTCCCTATTTTGAAACTTTATATTTTATTCACTTAGGTCCTTAATTTAAAGTTTTCCACTTTCTTTCAATTGAGTCCCTAAATAAACTTTTTAAGTTTTTTCAGTTTAGTGCTTTGTCCATTTTTACACAATAACTAATAGTGCAACTATATTATTTGCTTCTAACCTTTTATTTTGGTGGATATGAGTATGTGAGGATATTGTTTTGGAGCGGATTGAAGACCCGGGAATGCCCGGATGTAATTGTATTTAATTTTGCACCTATATCATTGCTTTTGGGATTGTAATATTTTGTTGTTTGTTTTCTTTTGTATACAACTATGCAATATGACACGAAAAGATGATTTTTTCATACAAATCATATTCAAAACGAATTTAAAAAGCTTAAAAGAGTTATTAATAGGCTGATTGTATTTAGAAATGCTAAGTAGGAGGCCGGTGGTTTCACCGGGCGATTTTGGGGGTGCTTAATATTTCCTTCCGAGGAGATATTAACCTTCCCCAAGCGTACCTAACTTCCCGAACCCACTTGCTTCCCGTAAGGAATCTCAGTAACATTCTCGGACCTAAAATCCGGGTGGCGACTCTTTCTCCGACACCGGCCCTGCCGAGCTAGTCGTCTTCTCTAGTGGACCTCGAGTCCAAACAGCACCGTAGTAGTCATGGCGGACCTCCCATGGGTGAAAGCCGCGAGGTAGGCTTCATCTACAGTGGCGACTCTGTTGGGGATGCAGAGAAGTTGATTCCGAAAAGCATTTTCTTCTGTACACTTGGAACTATTCTTATTCTCTTTTAAGATCGCATAGCATTTGCATAAAGAAAACCCTTTTGGGCAATTCTCACGAAAGTGCTCCAAGATCCATTCGATACTTGGAGATTGCCTAGTGTCAATGCCCCCTTGTAAAAAGTTTTGGACTATTCTAACTCCATTCGAAAGGAATAGTTTGATCTTTTTGCAATGGTCCCCATGTCTCAACCAAACCTCATGTAATGGCTTTAGTTACTTCCCCTAGGATAAAGCATGACCCTAATAATGATTTTGATTTTCCATTGTATTTTGGCCTTTTGTTTGTCTTTTGCTATAGCCTATGACATACCTGAAGTTTCATACCTCTTTCATAGAGATTTTACCTCTTTGTTGAAACCCGAAAGAAGGAGCAAAATTCTAAGTAGTCTCTTTAACCATGACTTATACTAGACCCAAAAATTTCATGTTTTCCAAAAAGAGATTTTACCTCTTTCGTCAATAAGGGAAAAATGAAATCTAAGGTCGGTACAAACCATGATTCAAACAGACACTTTGACATCTTTTGTTCAAGTCATGTCATATTAGAATTGAAATTTCGGTTTGTTATAATCTATGTCAAAAGAATAGGGTTTCGTGTCTTTTAATATAGTGTGTACTACACCCGAAGTCTCCATTTACTCAAAAGAGCTTTTTACCTCTTTCAAATCAAAATGGTGGTGGAGATCAAGGTTGGTACAACCTATAGTAAACGAAACGAACATGTCATTTAAAGTTAGTACGTGTCATACTTGAAACGAGAGAAAACCCCAATAGAGATTTCAACTCTATCTTAAGGGTACTTTTGAAATAAGTCTGACATAACCCATTTTAAAAGACATCGACTTGTCTAGGACTACCTTTGCTATATCCAAGTTTTGGAAATCACCCTAAGGAGACTTAAAACTCCAAATGTTAAAACGGGTGAATTCTACAGACTAGATTGGTATAGTTTGTCCTAAACAAGACCCTAACCGATAAGATAGCCCACATCGTATCCCATGGTCCCACGTGACCTAAAAAACTGATACGGTCTATCCTAAAGGCGAACTAAAGGCCAACCTTGTATGATGATTGATTTACATCGCTTTGAGAGTTATGCATGTCGTCGGTTTCGTGCATCCCTCGTTGATGCAAAACGAACCAAAGCCAAAAATCCTAGGAAAGGACCTAAACCACTACGTGTATGGGAGGAATAAGGTTGGAAGGAATAATGTTGTGATATGTGTTACGTGTGTTATGACTAACTGTTTGTTCATTTTGTTTTCTGTTTCTTTCTTTCTATAAAAATAAAAATAAAAACGCACACACCACGAATCATGCATTAAGTCATGCATCATGTGTATATCTAATACTTTGTGGTTGCAGCCATCATAGATTCTCGTTGGGTTCGTGAAGGCTCTCGCTTAGTCCGATCAACCACGTCAGTTTATCATTCAGACTCAGAAAACTCTATCAATCAGATGGCTGATCCCACAATAGAGGAAAGAATGAAACAGATGGAAGATCGGTTCAACACCCTAGGGGCACAGATTGAGGCCCTTGCTGCTCTGGTTGTGAAAAATAACACGGGTCCCCAACGTGATGGACCTGAGATCGAAGATGAGGAAGACATGGATGATTACTTGATCAATAGGAATGCGGCTGCAAGGGATAAAGCCCTAAAAGAAGAAATATTGAATGAGGTTCGAAACCTGAACGGAGATGGTTCAACTCACGATGAGGTCTTCAATCTGAGAGGTCGTTTGGCCCAAGGTGGTCTACCAAATAAATTCAAGCTACCTGAAACAAGACGGTCGAAGCGATTGATTCCGGGAGTTTTGAAAAAATATATAAAGAATAATAAGCTGAGGAAAATTAACGGCACGGCGCGGGCACACAACGGCATCCCGCACACGGACGACGATGGTCGAACGCCCGCTTGACGGCTCGAGACATGCGCGCGGCGTCCATCGGACGCACCGCGAGTGGCACGCTCTCGACGCCCGAGCAATGCCTGGGACCGCTGGCGGTGCGCGCCCTCGTGGGCCGTTGAGCACACGTGCCTGGCAGCGCGAGGCGCGCGTTCGGCGGCCGCGACGTGCGAGCGTCTAGCTGCGCGGAACGCGCGCTCGACGGCCACGGAGTGCACGCGTCCGACGGCGCGGGGCACGCCCCGAGGGTCACCGGGCGGGCACCCAACCACGTCGGGCGAACGCCCAACGCGTCGGGCCGACGCCCGACGAGGGTTGGGCGCGGGCGCCCAACCTCGCGTTGGGCGCTCGCCCAACGCCGTTGGGCGATCGCCCAACGAAAGTGGGCGGTAGCCCAACACTAGGTTGGGCGGCCGCCCAACCACAATGGGCGACGCCCAATTTTTTTTGGGCGTCGCCCATTGTTCCGGGATCCGTTTCCCTATATAAGGGCACGGATCCCAAGGTGAAAAAAGAGGGATTTTAGAAGAGGAAAACTTTCTCACTCTAAACATTTTTAGAGAGAGAGTGTGGATTTTTTTGAGAAAAATATTTTTTTTCTCAAAAATTCCAAATTTCCTAAGTTCAATTTTTACTAAATTTTCATTAAAAAACGGAAGCTCGCGGTTCGGGAATCAATCGGCTTCGACTGTCAGATACCGAATTAAAGGTATTATCCGAGGACTAGACTCTTTATTTAATTTATTTCTCTCCTTCTATTTTTTTTTTATGTTATAGTTTTTTATTCCTTTAGTCATTTATTTATTTTGTCACGTTTTATTTAGTTAGCATATTTATTTAATTTTCGTTTCGTGTTAAATAAAATTCGGTTTTGTTTTAAAATAAAAACCTCGTTTTGACATCCCAATACGAACCGTGATCCGATAAAAAGGTAGTTCGGGTGTCGAAAACGTTGTAATTATAAGTTTTTTAATTTAAAAGATATTTCCAAATAATGTTTTAAAATAAAAACATCGTTTTAGGAATTTCCGTTTTCAACTATGATCCATTTTCGGTAGTTCGGAAGTCCAAAACGATTGAATTAGATTTAATTTAAGGCTTTTGAACAAATCTGGAAAATATTGGAGTGCTGCTGTAATTTGCCAATTCTGTCACTAAAGGCTGTTTACCGACGGATTTTCCGTCGGTAAATCTGCCAAAATGTAAAAAATGTCATTTCAGTCCATTTTTCTTAACTTTTAGACTTTTAATCCTTAGTATATATATATATGATTATGTAATACATGTTTTTCAACTTATTTTAGAACTTTAGTATATATATCTATTTTAGAATATTTGTATATCTCTTTTTATTCTATTTTGTAATATAAGTATAAATATATATATATATATATATGTATTTCCCTTTTTTATTAACTTAGGTTATATTTAAATATTAGTTACTTGATATTTTGAGAAATAATGAATAGACATTAGCATATGGTATTTTTGATATTTAAACTATATTAATTATGTATATATATGTATAGTTTTTTTTAGAATATTTGGGTTATTTTAGTGATTATTGAGTTAAATTATTTTTAGATAAGTATTACTTTCTTAGTTATAGGATTTACTTATTATTTTCACATTTCAAAGTATAAGATATATTGTGTTTATTATCTTCATATACATATAGTGATTTTTGGTTAAATCTTATTTTCTTATCTTCCTTTTTTATTTAAATGTATACATATATATATATGGTCTAAAACCATTTTCTTTATTCTTTTGGCTCATTCATAGGGTCCATGTTTCAAAAGGGCTTCATTTGAGTGTAAATGTTAGTTTATTGTAATTATAATAGTTAAAGAGTCCATTAAAGTAAGTGGGGAAAATAAATCACCAAAAAGAGAGTTTTCAATTGAATTATTTAAACTAATGTTTTTTTTAGATTTGTAATGTAAATAAATGGAGTCATTCTTGTTAATATTTCAAATCGTCTTCAAAATACCAAGTTTTAAAACCCTAATCCGTTCCAAAGGCGGATTAAAGGATCATTTTAATTAAAATCGTTTTCTTTGCGAATAATAGAGTTTTGAACCATTTTCTTAAAGAATTTGTACAAAATAAAATTGACTTGTATGTTTAACCATGTTTTCTCATTAAAAGGTTTTTTATCTCAAACGTTTTCAAATACTCGAGTCGTTCCAACGGCGATTCGGGTAAACTTCTTCAAACGGGGTTTTAAAACGCACATGAATCGTTCCAACGGCGATTAAGGTGCGAACCATGTAAATAAATCCGTTTTTGGGAAATAAGTTAGTGTAGAATAAACACACGATATAATATTTAATACGGTTGTAAATAAATCACTTCTTTCTTCCCCCTCTCTGTGTATGTATAAACATAAATGGGTGATTCTTTACTGATGTGGCTTTTCAATATCATATGCTCAAAACGGTTTCTAAAAAGAGAAAGAAAAGGGTTTCAAATGAATTTTAAACTTAAAAAAGTATACGATTAGTCCGTTATCGCCTAACATGCTGAGTAGGAGGCCGGTGGTTCATAACCGGGCGATGTCGGGGTGCCTAGTAGCCTTTCTCCGGAAAGGAGCTAGCCTTCTCGGCTCGTACCTAAGTTTCCCGAACCCACACCGGTCTCCCGCAAGGGATCGGTGTTCATTTTCCCATTCGTGGGTGGCGACTCTTCCATATCTTCGAGCTCCGGTCCTGCCGAGCAGCTTGATTCCACGATTGGTTGCTTTCGGCGCCAATCACCGCTTACGTCGCCATGAGGTTGTCCACCCCCCGGTCCGCCCGGGAGATTAGGCCGCGGCACCTCGTCTAACAAGTGGCGACTCTGCTGGGGAAGCGAGAAATTTGATTCCGGAAGGCATGCACTAAGCCCTTAACGGGGACAGATCGTTTTACTTCTTTTCGTATGCATTCACGAGCATTATTGCAAACCCTTTGGGTAATTTCCGCGAAACCTCTAGCGAGATTCCATTCGTTGCTCGAAAGAGGCTAGCGTAAGTTCCCCCTTACAGTAAGGCGCCAGAGGGTCCCCATCCATTCGTTAGGGGCGAATCTGTGCGGTCCTGTGAGGTCCCGCGGTCAGCCATGTCAGCATATAGTAGCCTTAGAAGTTTCCATAGGATTACCCGTTACTATTTTTGATGTGATAAATGAATCAGTTCGTGTTTTCAAACCGCCATGATACGTGTCTAATCCTAAATTATGTAAAGAAAATGAGACGATGCGTTAATATATACTCATGAATCGACATACTAATTACCCTAAAACATCGAAACGATTGGAACTAAAGACGACTTAGTCATCTCATATGAATGAACATGTGCGACCCGCCTTGTCCCTTTCGGTGTCCCGACGAAGGCACGTGTTCAGGAAATACGTTATGACGTAAGCACGTATTAGTATTAATCGGTTCGGTGTTAAGGATAGTTACATTTCGATACAAAAGACTATATTAACGGTAGCCGTTATTCACATTCTTTAAATAAATTGGGATAAAACGAGATCACGACGAAACGAAAACGAAGAACATTTCTGTTTCGAACGACCTTGTTGTAACGTGAAAAGTTTCGCACAATTAGCCCGTCCCTTCCGAATAAAAGACGAGCTTTTACGTTATGCGTGGTGTCATTCTTAAGAGAAATGGACGTGTCCGCAAAAGGTGACTAAGAAAATAAAAAGACAAAAAGGAACTAATCGACCAAAATCATTCTGAATCTACGATATATGTTAATCCCGCGAGTAGTTAAAGAAAATAAACCAATATCGTTGAATACGTGCCTCGGACGAGAGTATACCCCGTTTAAAATCTCGAAGCCGAATTAAGCCAAACCATATAATTGCGCCATATGGACGAGACTGCGGGTTTTGGCTAACGACTCGATCATTTCGACCGTTACCAAAACTGCAAGAAATATGGCCCGATATACGTGTTTGCTTAAATTCGCGCCTAAAGGAAGGAAAACGGTGATATCCTCGCTTCGAATAAACATGCGATTCAACGAAACGTTGATTTTCTATAACCACACTGAGATGATATATCCCGTGGATTGGGAGGAACAAAGAGTTGTAATTAGCCGAAAGATTATCGTGCGCTCAAATAAGACTCGCCGTCTTTTCATGTAGCAAAATGAGCAAACGGAATCTCAACGCTAAAAACAAACACGTTACGCAATGAATCCGTTCCCTAAAATAAATCCAAAAGTGATTCCATCACTAAACAAACGCATGGTTATGTTCTCGATAAAATCCCCATTGTAACCCAAAAATCGAGACATGAACCCACGCGAATAAAAGGGAATGAGTCATTGACAATAACGAACGATTGGACTAGAAGAATAACTTGAACCATGTCTAAAAACCGAGATGCGCTCAAAGGGAGTCAAAACCCGAATTAACGCATCTCGCGAAAGGACAAAAGACGAGTTATTCCGAAAGGACAATCCAACTTGGTCGATTTCTTAGTCACTGAATATGGATACGTCGAAACGAACTGTATTTTCTGATGGTTGATTTACTTTCCCGCAATAATCGACGGCATCACGCGTCCCCTGGACCGCAATGTGAGCCAAAAAAACCAAAATCCTAGGAAAGAGACCTGGACCAACGAGTGTGTGGAGGAATAAGGGTGGAAGAGAGATGTTGTGATACGTGTAATTAGAACTAACGTTTGTTCTTCTTATCTTATAATCGCAAATAAATAAACGCACACACCACGAATCATGCATATGAAATCATACATACATACTAATGGATACCGTTCGCGCAGACGTCATCATTAAGCGGTTGTGGTTTCGCGAGAGTAATCGGCTTGTCAGACAGTTTGATCAGTCGCGAGTAGACAGTCCCGAATCAGTAGTTGCGGCTTTTGAATCATCTTCATCCGAGTATACTCAGTCTTCCGTCAGTATGTCTGCAACCGACGAGAAGGTGGCTGAATTGGAGAATTCTGTGAACAATATCAACGACCAGCTGGCCGCAATCTTGGCCCAGCTAGCTGAGTTAGCACTGAAGGACAACAAGAGTGGTAGTAAGCGTGCTGAGAATGAGGTGAACGATGGCCCTCGCTTTGGGAATGAGGAGGATTATCAGGATTATGTCCGAAAACAGTTAGAGAAGGAGAAAGCTAAGGAAGAGGAGTGGAGGCAACACATCACACAGGAAGTGCAGGACTTGCACGGAGGAAGCTCCGGAAGTCAGGATTTCTATAACTTGAAGAATTGCTTGACAGCAACAGCTTTGCCTCTGAAATTCCGGCTCCCTGACATGAAAAAGTTCGATGGAACTGGAGATCCCACCGCTCACATGAATCAGTACGTTGCGGTAATGAAGCACACGATCCTGACCGAGGATCAAGTCTTGGGGCTGTTTAACACTTACCTGGAGGGGGCTGCCCTCACATGGTTCCATGCGCTGCCAATGGTGACAAAGAAGGATTGGAAGGAGTTAGCGAAGTCATTCATCGCTCAGTATAGTTTTAACACCATGTTGGAAGTCACTTTGAAAGAGTTAGAGAGCACTAAGCAGTAGACTGGGGAATCCCTTTCAGACTTCGTGAAGAGATGGAGGGCTAAGGCCGCGGTCATGAAACAGAAGCCGCTTGAGCAAGATCAGATCCGAATGGTGATTGGCAATACGTTGCCGTATATTAAGAATGAGTTGAGATATATGTCGTTCACAGATTTCAATCAGATGTATAGTTGTGCCTTGACTGTCGAAGGCGATGGGGAGCCGAAGAAAGCTTATACCAAGTGGACGAAGTCTGGATATAGTGCCGGAGGGCCTAGCGCGAGTATGGAATCTGCGACAGTGAAAGTGGTTGATCTTAATGCTATCGAAAAGAGGCGGTTCGCCAAGTTCGATCAGACCTATGCGAAAGTTTTTGAACGTCTGCAGAAGAAGGGGTTGTTGAAAGCCCTTACCCCGTATAACAAAGCTCAACCTACTCCGCAGATTCAGGCTAGAGGGTATTGTGAATTCCACAGCAGTTATGGACATACGATTGAGAATTGCGAGAGGCTGAAACACGAAATCCAAGATTTGATTGAGGAGAAGAAGATAGCTGATCCTTCGTCAGCAAACCCTTCCGTTAGGCGCAATCCATTGCCTAATCATAGGGTGAGCATGATCGGAGTTGGTTTGACGGAAACTGTAGTGATGGAATCTTTTGAGGAAGATGTAGAGGAGTTGTTGGACTCCGTCGAAAGAAGCAATGTGGGAAATGGTTTGTATGTGTCCTTCTTGGGTGAGGAACAAGAGGAAGAACCAATGGAGGAGGGATCAGATGGTGGAGCACCATATGACGAGGATAGTGCCGAAGAGACCGTTGAAGGGGCGTCTCGGACTATCGTGCCAAATTTGGGTTTGTTCAGTGGAGGAAGGGATCCCGAAATGCACTTGCGTGAGTATATGCACGACATGTTTATTGAATCCTTCGGGGTAGATGAAATTGCTCAGTGGTTCCACCATTCGCTGGTAGGTGAGCCTTTGCAATGGTTCCATTCATTGCCCGACTCTTGCAAGCATGATTGGGATCGGTTGTCGGATTTGTTTCTTGAAAAATATCAGAGAGTAGAGGATAGAACCGCGGAGCACTTTGCAATGCAGATTGGACCCATCAAGCGTCCATTGCCAAGGGTGAGCAAGTATAACGGCAATAAGGACCCTATGGAGCACCTTCACTTCTATTTGTCGGCTATGACAGCCTTGAGTTTCAAAGAGGAAGAGATCACTAGCTTGTTTTGTAATTCATTGATGGGTGAACCGCTGATGTGGTACATGTCGCTGCCGATGTATGTTAAGACCGATTGGGCAGCTATGACGAAGAGATTTATCGAGGAATATACGGTATGGATGTTAGCAGAGCAAACCCCTGATTCCCCATCTTACCAAACACCCGATGCGGTGTTAACGATGCCTAGGTATGGTGGATATCGGGATCCTGTGGAGCATACAAGGATATTCCGCGATCATATGTATAACGCTGGATTTCCACAGTGTGAGTTGCATGAACATTTTCCGGAAACCTTGATGGGTGAAGCCTTATTGTGGCATCAGGGTCTGTCGGAGGAAGAGATGTGTCATTGGGTACCACTCAGAAATGCCTTTGTGGTGAGATACGAAATGTACATTCCGTGGACGGGATCCCTAGATGATTTGGACAGGATTAGGCAATTCCCCGAGGAACATTTTGTGGATTATGCTAGGAGGTGGAGGCACCGTTATGAGCGGTGTAATGAGACAATGAGTGATAAGGTGCAGCTTATGTGCATACAACGAGGCGCTATTCCGTTGGCCGCAAGAAGGATGAGTAGAGTGTCCCTCCGTGACTATGATGAGTTGATAGGTTGGGCCTTGTATGGATCGGCGGATCCCTTTTTCCTGAATCCGAGTGTTCCTCACGTCATGGATTTAATGGTCGTAGACATTTGGGCGAGTTCCTCGGACGAGGAGGATGCCAATCGAAGGGTTCCTATTAACATTTGGGATGAGTCGGATGACGAGCCGGAAGTTGCGGTGATGACGAGATCAGGTCATGTGGCCGAGGGAAAGGCACCAATGGTAGAGACTGAGATTGGAGAAGGTTCGGCTCCTAAGCCCGACGACCAAGTTCTTGAACAGTTGAAGAAGACGCAAGCTAAGTCTATGGTCTGGGAAGTTTTATGCCACTCTAAGTACCATCGTGAGAACCTGATGAAGGAGTTGCAGAATTTGGTGATCTCCACCGACACTGAGCCGGCAGCGCTAGTAGGGGCAATAATGGCCCGAAAGAAGACTGAGATCACATTTACCGACGAGGATCTCCCAGAAGAGGGGAAGGCTCACAACAAGCCATTGTATATCCGAGCGGAAATTAACGGGAAGAAGACTAGCTGTGTGATGGTCGATGATGGATCGGCCATTAATGTTTGTCCGTTGAAACTCTTGTCGAAGTTGGGAGTGGAGAGAGGAGACTTGACAGCTTCTGAAACAGTGATCAGAGCATACGATGACAGTTGTAGGCATATTGAAGGAGTCTTCAAGGCCAAATTGAAAGTAGGGTCGCATGAGGAAGAGACTGAATTCACAGTGTTGGACATCCCGGTAACTTTTGCTGTGTTGTTGGGACGCCCTTGGTTCCACAAGCTGGGAGGTGTGCCCTCCACGCTCCACCAAATGATCAAGTTCCCTTTCGGGGAGGAGATAGTAACAATTAGAGCTGAGAAATTGAGCTCGGTGGCAGCATTGGGAATTGAGCCTCAACTCTTCTCCGGATTCCAAGTCTCTGGGATTTACGAGTCGAGCATGACCACCGATGTGGTGAAGATGATGAAAGGAGGTTTCATCCCGGGAATGGGATTAGGAGCACACCATCAAGGGTTGTCGGAGTTTCCGGATTTTAAAAGTCAGAAAACCCGGAGGGGTTTGGGATATGAGCAGGGGAGTCCATCCAACATGAGTGCAGAAGGAAAAATAGGCTTGAGGAAGCATTTTGTAAGGGAGGGGCATGGAAAGCCATATTCGGGAACCTCCGAGTCGTGGACTAGCACGGAAGGAAAGATTTTGCCAGGGTTTGAAATCTTCAATGATGTCGTCGACTGGGGCAAAGGAAAGGCAAGCTGCTTTGTCGAGGAGATCATGATGCTGGATTCAAATGCCGAGGAGCAGGTCATTACCATTGAAGCGGCTACAGGAGCTGAAATTGAGCCTAGTACCTCGAGAGTATATGAGAAGTCCGAAGATATTGAGGATGAAAATTGTATTACTGCTTTGTTTGAGTCCGATGATGTAATCACCCATGCTATGAATGAAATGAATTCTGATTTTGCTTACTTGCTTGATGTTGATCATGATCATTCCATGCATTCTCATTCATATAACATGCCTACATTTGAAATCAATACAATAGAAATGTCAACTTTCAATCTTGGTACGGATGAAAATCCTAAACTTATACAAATTGCTCAAGAATTAACTATTGAAGAGAGAAAAGAATTTGAGAGAATAATTAAAAAATACGAAATTGTATTCGCGTGGACATACGAAGACATGCCTAGAATCGATCAATCAATCGTAACTCACCGTATTCCAACATATCCCGAGGCGAGGCCCGTAAAGCAGAAGCTCCGATGTATGAGACCCGAATGGGCAGATAAGATCAGAGAGGAGGTGAAGAAGCAGTTAGAAGCAGGATTCATCGAAGTGATCGACTATCCCCCTTGGGTCGCAAATGTAGTGCCCATTGCGAAAAAGGATGGCAAAGTGAGGATGTGCGTGGATTACAGAGATCTTAACAAGGCATGCCCCAAGGATGAGTTCGCCTTGCCTCATATCGATGTATTGATCGACAGTGCAGCATCAAGCGTCTTACACACAAATGTGGATGGTTTCATGGGCTACATGCAAGTTCAGATGGCCGAAAAGCACAAAGCGAAAACCTCGTTCATAACAGAGTGGGGAACATACTGTTACAGAGTGATGCCATTTGGTTTGAAAAATGTCGGGGCAACCTACCAGCGAATGGCCACAGCCCTGTTCCATGACATGATACATAAGGAGGTAGAAGTCTACGTGGATGACATGATGGTCAAATCAGAGACAAGAGAAGGGCATTTTGCCGCACTCGAGAAGTTTTTGGCCCGAATTGCAGAATTCAAGCTAAGGTTAAACCCGAAGAAGTGCTTTTTCGGCGTTTCGTCGGGGAAAATCTTAGGCTATGTAATCGGAAATAAGGGAATTGAGGTGGATCCCGATAAAGTGAAGGTTATAAAGGAAATGCCAGCGCTGAGAAATGAGAAGGAAGTGAGGGGGTTTCTGGGGCAAGTTCAGTATATCAGTCGGTTCATAGCAAGACTCACCATAATCTGCGAGCCAATCTTTAAGTTGTTAAGGAAAGACCAACCCGTCGTTTGGAATGATAAGTGTCAACAGGCATTGGAGAGTGTCCGAAGTTACTTGTCTAATCCGCCAGTGTTGAGACCGCCTAAACTGGGAAAGCCACTTCTCCTCTATGTAGCAATTGAGGAGCGATCTATCGGAGCAATGTTAGCTCAAGAGGGAGACATCGGTGTGGAACACGCGGTGTATTATTTAAGTAAGAAGTTCCTAGAGTATGAGCTCAAATACAACATGATCGAAAAGACATGTGTGGCAGTGGTGTGGTTGACGAAGAAACTGCGGCACTATTTCCAATCGTATAAAGTGATCATTATTTCTCGGATGGACCCCGTGAAGTATCTATACCGAACTCCATCCTTGACGGGGAAGTTAGCCAGATGGTTGTTGCTTTTGTCCGAGTTTGACATTGAATATGTGACGAAGAAGGTTATCAAAGGAAAAGCCGTGGCAGAATTTTTGGCTAATCAACCCCTGAATACAGAAGAAGAAGAGATAAGCTATGATTTCCCCGATGAACATTTGAATGCAATCGAAGTTATACCGTGGAAAATGTTCTTCGACGGAGCAGTTAATTCGAATGGAGCTGGAGTAGGAGTACTACTTATCTCCTCGGAAGGAGAAAGAATCCCGATGGCGAAGAAGTTATCCTTCCCCCTTACCAACAATATGGCCGAATACGAAGCATGCATTTATGGTTTGGAGTCATTAGCAGCACTGGGAGCGTCATATGTCAAAATTTGGGGTGACTCCAAGTTGATCATCGAACAGGCACAAGGAAACTGGGAAGTGAGAGAAGAAAGGCTACGTCCGTATCTAGATCAGCTAGAAGGGTTGGCATTGAGATTCCAAGAATGTCGCTTCTATCACATTCCTCGAGCTCAGAATCAGGCCGCGGATGCCTTGGCCACTTTGGTGTCAGTTTGGGACAACCCCCGGAACCTTGCTTCGAAACCATTGGTATTGAGAAGATCTCACAAACCGTGCTACGAAGACGTAATGCTGTTAGGGGCAGATGAAAAACCGTGGTATTTCGATATCGTGAACTTCATGAAAGATGGAACATATCCGGCAGAGTCAGAACCTAGGGATCAAGCTGTGATTAGAAGGCTAGCTCGTCAGTTCGTCATCCATAACGACTTGCTTTACAAAAGGCACATTGACGGATTACAACTAAGATGCTTGGATGCTGGAGAAGCCCGCGAGGCGATGGAATCAGTACATTCGGGAATTTGTGGAGCCCATATGGGAGGAGCAATACTAGCTAAGAAAATTATTAGGCAAGGCTTTTATTGGCTCACCATGGAAAGAGATTGTAACGAGTATGCGAAGAAATGTCACGATTGTCAAATCCACGGCGATTGCAGTCATCTTCCGGCCATGGAACTACATGTGCTAGCACCTATTTGGCCATTCGCTGCCTGGGGCATTGACATCGTCGGCGAAGTAAGGCCTAATGCTTCAAATGGACATAAGTTTATTGCAATCGCCATCGATTATTTCACCAAATGGGTAGAAGCAGAGTCGTTTAGCAAACTGGGATCCAAGCAGATGAGAAAGTTCATTGAAAAACACTTGATCACCAGGTTCGGAGTGCCTCATCATATGATCACGGATAATGGGGTCCAGTTTCAGGGGGAAGTAAGGAATCTTTTCCGAGAATATGACATTGAACATCACAGGTCTTCTCCGTACCGTCCACAGGCTAATGGGGCAGTAGAAGCAGCTAATAAGAACCTTAAAAGGATCCTCGTAAAGACGGTGGAATCACATCGGAATTGGCATGAGCACCTCCCACTCGCGTTGTGGGCTTATCGCACGACAGTCAGAACCTCGACTGGGGCAACGCCATTCTCCTTGGTATACGGAACAGAAGCAGTCCTGCCGATTGAGATCGAAAAGCGATCGTTGAGAATCGCAGTGGAAGCAGAAATTCCCGAAACGGAATGGGTGAAGAGGCGATGTGAGCATTTGGCTTTAGTTGATGAGAAAAGGATGGAAGCCCTTTACCATGTTCAGTTATATCAAAGAAGGATGGCTCGGGCTTTCAATAAAAAAGTCAAGACCAGCCCTATCAAAGAAGGAGATTTGGTGCTGAAACAGATCCGTGTGACGCACACCGACCCGAGGGGGAAGTTCAGGCCTAACTGGGAAGGACCATTCGTCGTGAGGAAGATACTAAGCAAAGGAGCGGTGAAGTTAACCACAATGGACGGCATGGAATTCTCCGAACCTACCAACCTGGATAGGCTTAAGAAATACTTTTCGTAAAAAAAAAAAAGAAAAAAAAAGAAAATTCTCGATAGGTTGAAAACCCGCAAAGGGCGACCTATGCAACAATAAGGGAAATCCCAAGGGGTGAAAACCCGAAAGGGCACTCATTTAAAAATTCCGGGATAGTAAAAGGAGAGGAGAAAAATCGCCGGGATCCGAAAACCGAAAGGCGGGTCCTGGTAACAATAGTTATAACTTGAGCAATTACAAAAACAATGTATAAGAGACTAAGTATTTCTGTTGTTTGTAAATAAATAAAGGCATGAATATATTTGACGAGAATGATTGGAATCATTATAATCTACCGAATGCATGGTAATATGAATCACGGGTTATACATTTCCTATCCTACTTTCCACAAAAAGCCTACCTACTATCCACCCCACTCCCTATACATCAGCTATACATCGGGGAAACTCTAATAAAAGCTACAAAGCAACAATGAAAGCTACAAAGCAATACATAACGAGCCTAATACGGAGGGAAGTCCCAATAGTTCTCAAAATCTCTCAGGTGAGATGCCCGCTCCGCAGATAGTGCCTCCTCGGCAGCACGCGCTCTCTCATCAGAAACTCGCGCTCTCTCATCAGAAACCCGTGCTCTCTCATCAGCAGCTCGTGCTCTCTCCTCTGCAGTAAGGCGTCTGATCGACTCATCACGCGCCCTCTCCTCGACGGTAAGGCGACCTTCAGTCTCCCGTCGTATCATCCCCGACCAGTGGTCGTTCCTCTCTTGATACACATGACCAACTCGGGCATCAGCTTCCCGCACTAGCTCGCTTTGTCTCCACTCGTGGGCATGCAGATCACTCTACAGAAAAAGAAAAAAAAACAGATAAAAGGCAGCATAAGGCAAAAGCATAAATCATACATACATGCATACATTCCACTACACTAAAGTACAGTAATGATACATACCAGGTGATCGGTGCAGCGCAAGCTGAGGCGGTCTCGGAGATAACCAGACAGCCCCACGTAATCCGTACAAGTCTCTCTCGTGGTCAGAGAAGCGTCTGAGGGATCAAACGGGACCCTCGAGGAGAAGATAGGAGGGGCCGCCTCAAATCCCGCGTAAGGTGCCCCGGACTCGTCATAGCAGATCGTAACATAATCTCTCCCATAGTCTGGTATAGGCACGCCTATGGACGACCCCTCCGATCGAGCTGCACTGGATGACTCGCCGACAAAATAGGGCTGCTCGCACACCGGTGTTTGAGCCCGAGTGCCATCGAAAAAATCTGATAGGTGGGCACTCCGCCAGGATCCCTCCTGTAAAAAAGGCAAAAAAAAACACACAATAAAACCTCCGAGCATATCATGAATAAAATGAAAAGAGGGCGGAATCACTTACCGGAACCTCCACCTGACCGAAGACGGCCTCGACTGCCTCTCTCAAAAACACGTCCGCCACCGGATCTACCTCCATCGCTGCCGCCGGGGCATCCATCGCGCTCAGTAAAGTAGACAAATAAGGCTCGCGGCCCCCGGCATGAACCCAGACCACTCTACCGACAAAATGACGGGTCAGATCTCGACGAATGGTCGATAAGGGCAGAGTCCGCACAGCAAACATGGAAACGGGAATCCCCCCCGGCGTCCAGTGAACATCACTCACTCCGGTGATGCCTCGATCTCCCAAATACCACGCCTGCACACAAGGGCCGGTGAGCACGCGCTGCTGCTCCTGGATCATCGATGTGTATGCATACTCGGGACCGAAGTCAAGGTCGTCCCACCTGAACTTAATCTAAAAAATATGCACAAAGAAAAGGGTCAGAAAGACTCAAGCCAAAGTCTAGCAAGACTAAGCGAAATCTACCTGTGTGAGGACCAATGAGTCAATCCGATCTAGGAGCCATGGCACTGTCCGCCTCCTCTCAGCGCTCAGATCAAAATCTCTCCATCGAACCATAAAAGGCGGCCTCTGTGCTCTCAATCGAGGTCGAGATCGACTGGGAAGGATGCGTCTCTCGTACGCCCACACCTGCGGTATAAACAAGGACTACGAGTGTGAGAAAGAAAAAAGCAAAGACCGGCGAATCAAGAAGGCGTCACGTACCAGCAGAGCAAAGGTGTAACCACCGAAATCCTTGCGCTTCCGGCAAGTCAGGTCTAGAAACTTGTAGAGAAAAGCTAAGCCTGCCCCCGCCCAATCGTAGGAAGCTGCGGCATCTAAATCACTAAGGGCCTGGATGAGACCCGCATGTATCTTTCCGCCCTTCGTGCGGAAAATCGTCTCACTCAGAGCATATACAAAGAAGCTACGAACCGCCAGATCAGTAGCATCAGTCTCACAGAAGTCCCGTCTACTCAAGAGGCTAGCAGTCGAAATAAACTTCGCCGGGGTAGATTTGGCGCATAGGGGAACTCCTGGTCCTATCAAGGAGGCAAGCCTAGCAGGGTCGACCCGCGGTCGCATCATGCCATAATGGAAGGGGACGGGGGTGTTGCTCCCTCGTAATCCGGTCAATAATGAGAAATCTCGGGGCGAGATGGTCATCTCCCCGAAGGAAAGATGGAAGGTGTGGGTCGAGTCAACCCACCGCTCACACAGGGCCCGTAGGCCAAAGGGATCGCACACCCCGTTGGTGCGGGGTAGCGCTGCAATGAAGGATCCGAAGCCCAACTCCTGCATGCGGGCTCTCGCCACGGCGCTCAGCCTATCATACCATGAAAGAACCTCGGCAGTGGTCCCGGAAATCTCGATGAGCTAAAGAGGAACAAGATAAAAAAAAATTAATACAACTCCTAAGGCAAGCAAGTGATAAGAACGCGTTAAGACTAGGTATTCTTTCATTTTCTAACCTAGAGACATCCGGTCAGTTAGGACCAATTTTCTGTAAAAATCTCTCATGTAGGGTCCTTCACGTAAGGTTGAGTCAATTCTTTGATCCACTCTCGTCTGCGGTGACGAGAAGCGTAGATTAGGTTTTACTATTCACATACGTTAACGGGTATTAGGTAAGTTTTTACTATTCACGTCGTTTTCACTATCCACGTGCATTAGTTAAGTTTTTACTATTCACGTTTTTACTATTCACGTGCACTATTCGCGTTCTACTATTCACGTGCATTAGCTAAGTTTTTACTATTCACGTGCACTATTCACGTTTTTACTATTCACGTTCTACTATTCACGTGCATTAGCTAAGTTTTTACTATTCATGTGTCACTATTCACGTGCACTATTCACGTTTTTACTATTCACGTTTTACTATTCACGTGCATTAGCTAAGTTTTTATTATTCACGTTGTCACTATTCACGTGCATTATTCACGTTCTACTATTCACGTGCATTAGTTAAGTTTTTACTATTCACGTGTCACTATTCATGTGCTACTATTCACGTGCATTAGCTAAGTTTTTACTATTCACGTGCACTATTCACGTTTTTTACTATTCACGTGCATTGGCTAAGTTTTTACTATTCACGTTTTTACTATTCACGTGCACTATTCACGTTTTTACTATTCACATCGTTTTTACTGTTAACATGCATAAATTCGTAGTGTACTATTCACATGCATATAGCGCGCATTCTTACAAAAACAAACAGGTGTTACGTGTAAATAAAGGAATTCACGTTTTCTAGCTAAAGTCCTCTAAGGCAGTCTAAGAGTTAGCATGCAAATCATGTTCGTATAAGAGTGCTAAAGCCTAGAGTTCAAATCAAATAAAAGTGAGAAACCACTTACCTCGTTGCAGCGTGTCCTGCTCAAGTGTGTCGTAGGGTCGTGGAAGGTATCCACTCTATCCAGGTTTACGTAAACCTCGTCCATGCCTCTGGTGCCATCCCATTCGTCTAAATCCATCCCGAGAATAATCCAAATTGAAGTCTAGTGAGAGAAAGAGGAGAGAGAAGGTGTGGGGTTGAAATGAAACCCCACCACCTTATATAGGAAAAGGGAATGGCATTCCCGTAAATAGGGAAAAAAGTACGATTTGACATAAAGGTAAAAAGTAAATAATTAATTACCAGGTGCACAGACCTCCGATTTGCAGTCCGTTTCAGCCTGCATTTCTCCCAGACAGTGACTAACATTGTCAAAACATCAATTCCAGACAACAGTGTGGTAAGAAAATCCAGAAACAGAACCCGCTTTTTAGCCATTTGACTCACGGTCGCAGACCGGAGTTGCTTTTGAGCCATTTGACTCTCGGTCGCAGACCGAAGTTGCTTTTTAGCCATTTGACTCACGGTCGCAGACCGGAGTTGCTTTTGAGCCATTTGACTCTCGGTCGCAGACCGAAGTTGCTTTTTAGCCATTTGACTCACGGTCGCAGACCGGAGTTGCTTTTTAGCCATTTGACTCTCGGTCGCAGACCGGAGTTGCTTTTTAGCCATTTGACTCTTGGTCGCAGACCGGAGTTGCTTTTTAGCCATCTGGCTCGTGGTCGCTGACCGGAGTTGCTTTTTAGCCATCTTGACCACAGTCGCAAATCAGGGTAGCTATTTAGCCATTATCCCCGTGATCTTGAAATAGGGTAGCTGTTTAGCCATTATCCCCGTGATCTTGAAATAGGGTAGCTGTTTAGCCATTATCCCCGTGATCTTGAAATAGGGTAGCTGTTTAGCCATTATCCCCGCGATCTTGAAATAGGGTAGCTGTTTAGCCATTATCCCCGCGATCTTGAAATAGGGTAGCTGTTTAGCCATTATCCCCGCAATCTTGAAATAGGGTAGCTGTTTAGCCATTATCCCCGCAATCTTGAAATGGGGTAGCTGTTTAGCCATTATCCCCGCAGTCGTAAACCAGGGTAGCTGTTTAGCCATCATCCCCGCAGTCGTAAACCAGGGTAGCTGTTTAGCCATCATCCCCGCAATCTTAAAATGGGGTAGCTATTTAGCCATTATCCCCGTGATCTTGAAATAGGGTAGCTGTTTAGCCGTTATCCCCGCGATCTTGAAATAGGGTAGATGTTTAGCCATTATCCCCGCAATCTTGAAATAGGGTAGCTGTTTAGCCATTATCCCCGCAATCTTGAAATGGGGTAGCTGTTTAGCCATTATCCCCGCAGTCGTAAACCAGGGTAGCTGTTTAGCCATCATCCCCGCAGTCGTAAACCAGGGTAGCGGTTTAGCCATCATCCCCGCAATCTTAAAATGGGGTAGCTATTTAGCCATTATCCCTGCAGTCGTAAATCAGGGTAGCTATTTAGCCATTATCCCGCAATCTTGAAATAGGTTAGCTGTTTAGCCATTATCCCCGCTGTCATAAACTAGGGTACCTATTTAGCCATCATCCCCGCGGTCGTGAACTAGGGTGCAGCCCGAAGCAGAGTCTGATGCAGTCAGAGAGCAACGCCGGAGCGAGCAGCGCAAAGGTCAGGTATGTTTCCTCCTACTCGTTACGTGTCTTTTACTTTTATATGTTTTACATTGCATGTGTTACGTTAGCAAAAACGTTTTCGAACCACACACATCACTGTCAAAATAGAAAAGTAGGGGCAACTGTAGACACCGAGTCGGAGGACCTGTGACGAAAACCTGAAACAAGACGGTCGAAGCGATTGATTCCGGGAGTTTTGAAAAAATATATAAAGAATAATAAGCTGAGGAAAATTAACGGCACGGCGCGGGCACACAACGGCATCCCGCACGCGGACGACGATGGTCGAACGCCCGCTTGATGGCTCGAGACGTGCGCGCGGCGTCCGTCGGACGCACCGCAAGTGGCACGCTCTCGACGCCCGAGCAATGCCTGGGACCGCTGGCGGTGCGCGCCCTCGTGGGCCGTTGAGCACACGTGCCTGGCAGCGCGAGGCGCGCGTTCGGCGGCCGCGACGTGCGAGCGTCTAGCTGCGCGGAACGCGCGCTCGGCGGCCACGGAGTGCACGCGTCCGACGGCGCGGGGCACGCCCCGAGGGTCGCTGGGCGGGCACCCAACCACGTCGGGCGAACGCCCAACGCGTCGGGCGGACGCCCGACGAGGGTTGGGCGCGGGCGCCCAACCTCGCGTTGGGCGCTCGCCCAACGCCGTTGGGCGATCGCCCAACATTGTTGGGCGGCCGGCCAACCACAATGGGCGACGCCCAATTTTTTTTGGGCGCCGCCCATTGTTCCGGGATCTGTTTCCCTATATAAGGGCACGGATCCCAAGGTGAAAAAAGAGGGATTTTAGAAGAGGAAAACTTTCTCACTCTAAACATTTTTAGAGAGAGAGAGTGGATTTTTTTGAGAAAAATATTTTTTTTCTCAAAAATTCCAAATTTCCTAAGTTCAATTTTTACTAAATTTTCATTAAAAAACGGAAGCTCGCGGTTCGTGGAATCAATCGGCTTCGACTGTCAGATACCGAATTAAAGGTATTATCCGAGGACTAGACTCTTTATTTAATTTATTTCTCTCATTCTATTTATTTTTTTTATGTTATAGTTTTTTATTCCTTTAGTCATTTATTTATTTTGTCACGTTTTATTTAGTTAGCATATTTATTTAATTTTCGTTTCCTGTTAAATAAAATTCGGTTTTGTTTTAAAATAAAAACCTCGTTTTGACATCCCAATACGAACCGTGATCCGATAAAAAGGTAGTTCGGATGTCGAAAACGTTGTAATTATAAGTTTTTTTAATTTAAAAGAAATTTCCAAATAATGTTTTAAAATAAAAACATCGTTTTAGGAATTTCCGTTTTCGACTATGATCCATTTTCGGTAGTTCGGAAGTCCAAAACGATTGAATTAGATTTAATTTAAGGCTTTTGAACAAATCTGGAAAATATTGGAGTGCTGCTGTAATTTGCCAATTCTGTCACTAAAGGCTGTTTACCGACGGATTTTCCGTCGTAAATCTGCCAAAATGTAAAAAATGCCATTTCAGTCCATTTTTCTTAACTTTTAGACTTTTAATCCTTAGTATATATATATATGATTATGTAATACATGTTTTTCAACTTATTTTAGAACTTTAGTATATATATCTATTTTAGAATATTTGTATATCTCTTTTTATTCTATTTTGTAATATAAGTATAAATATATATATATATATGTATTTCCCTTTTTTATTAACTTAGGTTATATTTAAATATTAGTTACTTGATATTTTGAGAAATAATGAATAGACATTAGCATATGGTATTTTTGATATTTAAACTATATTAATTATGTATATATATGTATAGTTTTTTTTAGAATATTTGGGTTATTTTAGTGATTATTGAGTTAAATTATTTTTAGATAAGTATTACTTTCTTAGTTATAGGATTTACTTATTATTTTCACATTTCAAAGTATAAGATATATTGTGTTTATTATCTTCATATACATATAGTGATTTTTGGTTAAATCTTATTTTCTTATCTTCCTTTTTTATTTAAATGTATACATATATATATATGGTCTAAAACCATTTTCTTTATTCTTTTGGCTCATTCATAGGGTCCATGTTTCAAAAGGGCTTCATTTGAGTGTAAATGTTAGTTTATTGTAATTATAATAGTTAAAGAGTCCATTAAAGTAAGTGGGGAAAATAAATCACCAAAAAGAGAGTTTTCAATTGAATTATTTAAACTAATGTTTTTTTTAGATTTGTAATGTAAATAAATGGAGTCATTCTTGTTAATATTTCAAATCGTCTTCAAAATACCAAGTTTTAAAACCCTAATCCGTTCCAAAGGCGGATTAAAGGATCATTGTAATTAAAATCGTTTTCTTTGCGAATAATAGAGTTTTGAACCATTTTCTTAAAGAATTTGTACAAAATAAAATTGACTTGTATGTTTAACCATGTTTTCTCATTAAAAGGTTTTTTTATCTCAAACGTTTTCAAATACTCGAGTCGTTCCAACGGCGATTCGGGTAAACTTCATCAAACGGGGTTTTAAAACGCACCTGAATCGTTCCAACGGCGATTAAGGTGCGAACCATGTAAATAAATCTGTTTTTGGGAAATAAGTTAGTGTAGAATAAACACACGATATAATATTTAATACGGTTGTAAATAAATCACTTCTTTCTTCCCCCTCTCTGTGTATGTATAAACATAAATGGGTGATTCTTTACTGATGTGGCTTTTCAATATCATATGCTCAAAACGGTTTCTAAAAAGAGAAAGAAAAGGGTTTCAAATGAATTTTAAACTTAAAGAAGTATACGATTAGTCCGTTATCGCATAACATGCTGAGTAGGAGGCCGGTGGTTCATAACCGGGCGATGTCGGGGTGCCTAGTAGCCTTTCTCCGGAAAGGAGCTAGCCTTCTCGGCTCGTACCTAAGTTTCCCGAACCCACACCGGTCTCCCGCAAGGGATCGGTGTTCATTTTCTCATTCGTGGGTGGCGACTCTTCCATATCTCCGAGCTCCGGTCCTGCCGAGCAGCTTGATTCCACGATTGGTTGCTTTCGGCGCCAATCACCGTTTACGTCGCCATGAGGTTGTCCACCCCCCGGTCCGCCCGGGAGATTAGGCCGCGGCACCTCGTCTAACAACAACACTAATAGAGGATCAGATTATACACCTTTTCAATGTTTATCTAGAAGGCCCAGCCTTGACATGGTACCACACCTTGTCCCCCTCAATCAAGAAGAATTGGATAGAGCTAACAAAGGCCTTTGTGGAGCAATATGGCTTCAATGCTGGACTAGAAGTGACTTTGAAGGAGCTTGAAAGCACCAAGCAGAAGCAAGGTGAGTCTTTCGCCGATTATGTAAGGAGATGGAGAGCTAAGGCAGCCTTAATGAAAACCAAGCCTGAGGGAGCTGATCAGATTCAAATGGTGGTAAAAAATTCTCTACCGTTCATCAGGAACGAGATCAGATATATGCCTTTCTCTGGATTCAAGGAGATGTATGATTGTGGCCTATCAGTAGAATCAGACCTTGAGCTAGGAAAGAAGCCATTTTTGAAAAGGATCGGGGGTAGTTATGAAGGAAGTACAAGTGGAAGTAGTGGGTCTACAAAGGCAATGGATGTTTATGCAGTAACTGGGAGGAGGTTCTCCAATTTTAATCAATCGTTATCAAAGATGTTGAACCGACTGCAACAAAAAGGGTTGCTCTCTCCCTTAACGGCTCGCCCAAGTACACCTTCTACTCAGGCTAAGGAAAATGGATATTGCAATTTCCACCAACAATATGGTCATAAGACAGACGATTGTGGTAGGCTGAAGCATGAGATTCAAGATCTCATTGACGCGGGAAAGATAAGTGACCCAGATTCTTCTCGCAGTTGAATCCTTCGGCAGTGCTTTGAATAAAGGAACTCCGTAATGAACTAGAAGGAGCTGAAGAAGAAGTTCTCAAGATTGAGGATGCTAATGGAGCAGAGGCACCTAAAGCTCCTTGAAGCAGCATGAGAATGGAGGATTGCATTTTTAGTCTTTATCTTTTATCTTTGTTTTTTAAGATATCATGAATTTCTTTCAATAAAATTATGTTTTGTGCGATATTGATAATTTTGCACATTCTCATCTGCACCACATATCAGCATTTGACATTCGCTCATTTGAAACACTTCCTTTGTTATCATGGCACGGGCGAAAGTCTCAAAAATATACTTATTGCTCAGAACTTAACCACTGAAGAGAGAAAATTAATGGAGTGAATAAACAAAATAAATCATGAGAAGGGTTTCCTTAGCCTTGTAGCGATAAGCCAGACCTAAATTCATCAAGCGAGGAGTTCTAACCTACTTTCACACAAAGAAGGTCGGGAAACAATTGACAGAGCTCAATGAAGAAGAGGATAGCAAGCCAAAATCATACCGTTCCCAAGCACCAAGATTTCAGTGAGAGAGGTCATCTCTAATTCCAAAAAGGACACAGTTACCTGGATACACCATTCAGATTGAAGCATGAAGAGGCAACCGATCCATAGATGACGAATGGCCTTATTCCATGAGGAAGGACACGATCCAAATCCATGATGTGATAATCCAAAATATACAGAAATGAAGATAAAGCCATCCAAAGCCATCTTGGAAGAAGATCCTTCAAAATTCGAATGAGATTAAAAGCCAACACAGTCAATTAAGTGGCTTCGAGAAAAAAAATCAATACTGCTTCACAAGTGGCTAATCAAGCCTTCAAGAAAAAGCTCACCTTTGTCAAGGAGGAAAATCTGGAGTCTATAAATCATGTTCTTAGAAGTTCATATCCAACATGGAAGTCCATAGCCAAGATCAAGAGTGCAGTTAAGTGAAAATAGGGACGACCACAATTTTGGGAAGACAATCACCCTCAGTGAAGCCAATAAATCCTTCTCATAAAAAATGAAAAAAATGAAAAAAAAATCCCGATAGGTTGAAAATCTACAAAGGGCGACATATGCAACAATAAGGGACTTCCCCAATGAGTGAAAACCTGTAAAAGGCATTTATTTGAAAATTCCGGGAACAAAAGTGAGGAAATAAAATAGTTGAAACGTGAAAAACTGTAAAGGCGCACTTCAGTGACAGTGGCTAGGAATCTGAGCAATAAACAATTCAATGTATATTTATCAAGTGTTTTATTCGAGTTGAACAGTCAGAAGTTGTATGTACGATGAAATGTTTGAATCAATAGATATCTCACCTCAAGTGAATTTTCAAAAAAAAAAATCAAATAAATAAGATTTGAGTAAAAAAGACTACTCCTCCATCTTTATGCTCCTAGAAGCTTGGTCTCTCTGCTCTTTTGTTGTCCTCTCAAGAGCCGACTTTGACAGAAGCATCTTGTGTTCATAATCATTCAGAATAGTGAACTTCGGGCGAAACTGAGGAATATATCGAGTTCTTCACTCCTCATCTGTATGCACAGACCAATCAGCATAGTGAGTGACAATGGTTCAATCCCAACGGTGGTGTTCCATAATATAAACGCAAATGAGGCCTCGCCTCAAGTTTTTTATGGGCATCCACCCAAACTCTGTTTAGCACCCAAGATATCTCCATCAAGAGGTACATCCATATGATCTGATCACCTGTCAGCCAGTTTCAGAAGGCTTTTCCACTAATCAAAAGACTGAGCACCAACTCACATTCGATGTTAAGTATAGAAATCAGCAAAAAATGACTCCTGGGTCCATGCACTTCAAAATACCCAATTCCTCTTGCATCCATGAAAATAAAGAAAAAATGTTGGATTGAAAACCTCAAAAGAGGCAGTCCAGGCAAAAGGAGAGATAGAGAAAAAAACTGTGAGATGTTAAAAAGCTTAATTGAAAACCCATATGGGCAGTTTAGGCAAAAGGAGAGATAGAGAACAACAGAGAGATCCCGCTGAGTTGAAAACCCGAAAAGGGCGGCTCAGGCAAAAATTTGGGAAAAAATGAACATGTCAACACTTCCTGAAAAGAAAAAGATATGAGCCTCGTCAAGTTGAAACCTTGTCCCTAAAGCTTCCATGCCAGACCTATCTATCCTCATCAAGCGAAAACCTTACCCCCAGAGCTTCTCATGACAGACCTATCTATCCTCATCAAGCTGAAATCTTGCCCCCAGAACTTCTCATGTCAGACTTATCTATCATCATCATTTGTAGACAGTATAAGCTCTCACAAAATGGGGCATATCGTCAAAACATCATCCATTGATCCTAAAGACACCCCATCTCTCGAGTCTGGAAAAGAGAATCTATGAAATCATTTCATCCATTCATGCATAATCTTCACACATGTACCAATGTATCAACACAGAGTAGAATGCACGTCTACCACACACATTCATTCACACACACATGCTTACATTCATACATGCATATACATTAGGCTACATACGCATCACTACACATTTGTCATTTGATTTGATGTCAACTCTACGAGAAAATGGGCATCTTGCTTTATTGCAGGGAATACCTGAAAGTCTAGGGATCGTCACCAAAACAACATCTTCTGAAGCAAGAGAATCCAAGGGCATTGAATGAGAAAATTTAGTCCTAAGCAAAACAACAGAATTGTCAATAGACAGAGAAATTTCTCAATAGCGGCCTGAAGAAGGAGTCAGCCCACAAGAAGAATTCCAATCAATTCAACAAAGCCAGATGGCTCCCGAAGGGAGAGTGGGGTTTTGTCTTCTGCAGATCAGATGGCTTCTGAGGGGAGAGTTGGGTCGTAGAAAAGATTATCATCAATTAAACAAGGCCAGATGGCTCCTGAAGGGAGAGTGGGGTTTTGTCCTCTACAAATCAGATGGCTTTCGAAGGAAGAGTTGGGTCACAGAAAAATTATCATCGATAATTCAACATAGCCAGATGGCTCCTGAAGGGAGAGTGAGGTTTTGTCTTCTGCAGATTAGATGGCTTCTGAAGGAAGAGTTGGGTCACAGAAAAGATTATCATCAATTAAACAAGGCCAGATGGCTCCTGAAGGGAGAGTGGGGTTTTGTCCTCTACATATCAAATGGCTTCTGAAGGAAGAGTTGGGTCACAGAAAAATTATCATCAATTCAACAAGGCCAGATGGCTCCTGAAGGGAGAGTGGGGTTTTTTCCTCTACAGATCAAATGGCTTCCGAAGGAAGAGTTGGGTCACAGAAAAATTATCATCAATTCAACAAAGCCAAATGGCTCCTGAAGGGAGAGTGGGGTTTTGTAGCTCACAAGTGGATTATTTGACAAGAATAATCAACTTTTGGGACAGGTCGTTGAAGACACCTATAACCTAGGATCGTTGAAGACATCGGCAACTATAGGTCGTTGAAGACACCTACAATCCAGGATCGTTGAAGACATCCGCAACTACAGGTCGCTGAAGACACCTACAACCTAGGATCGTTGAAGACATCCACAACTACAAGTCGTTGAAGACACCTACAACCCAGGATCGTTGAAGACATCCGTAATTACAGGTCGTTGAAGACACCTACAACCCAGGATCGTCGAAGACATCCGCAACTACAGGTCGTTGAAGACACCTACAACCCAGGATCGTTGAAGACATCCGCAACTATAGGTCGTTGAAGACACCTACAACCTAGGATCGTTGAAGACATCCACAACTACAGGTCGTTGAAGAGACCTACAATCTGAGATCGCTGAGAACAACCACTATAGGTCGTTGAAGACACCTACAACATAGGATCATTGAAGACATCCACAACTACAGGTCGTTGAAGAGACCTACAATCTGAGATCGCTGAGATCAACAACAACAGTTCGTTGAAGAGACCTACAATCCAGGATTGATTAAGAGATCCACAATAACAGGTCGTTGAAGAGACCATATTCTAGGATCACACAAGAGATCCACAACCATGGGTCGTTGAAGAGACCTACAAATCAAAGATCGTTCAAGAGATCCACAACAACAGGTCGTTGAAGAGACCTACAATCTGAGACTGCTGAAGAGATCAATAATCAGATATCCATTTGCTCCCAGTCGTTTAAGAGACTGGATCGATGAATCAATCACAACATCCTCCAACTCCAGATGAGTATTTATTTTATCATACTTTGTTCTATTACACACATTCTCTTTCTACATCTTCAAAGTAGGGGCAAAAACTATTTTTCTCAAAACATCTACTTTGAATTCAGTTTTCTAAAAATGCACACAACTCACAATGCATGATAAAATAGGGGCAACTGTAGACATTGGAGTCGTAGCCCTGTGATGAAAACCTTTTAAAGATGATTGGAAATATGATCAGAAATGGATCACGGAAAAATCTCTCGTTAGAAAGTCAAAGTCAACCATCTTTCATCCAAAACCAAAGTTTTCAGAGAACCAAATTGAATTTTAGGATATCTTAGTGAGTCATGTCCCCCGAGAGTGTCATAACGCACTTTTCCGGACTCAATTCGGAGGTCTAACGAAGAATCTGTGACTAGTTGAAGTTTTTAGGTGAAATTCGGGATAAAATGGATAATAACCTTAGTTCGGGTCATTTTTAGCCTTAGCCCATTAGACACAAAAATGTCCGTCTCGTCAAAACGAGTCCAACGGAACAAGAATCGTCAAAATCGGAGATCGATAAGATTATTTTTCATATAAAACAAATGCTGGGACGGATTACCGGCGGAAATGCCGTCGGTAATCCGTTGGTGCGGCTGGGCTCTTGCTGCTGGCCGCTGGGCCGCGCGCAGGGCCCAGCAGCAGGCCCAGCTCGCCCCCTTGCTCCTTTTTAGGGTTTTTTCACAAACCTAATGCCCAAAATTCCCTTTTAACCCCTGCCTCATTTAATTAATCTCAAAATTGACCCGAAACCCTAATTCTAGCCTATAAATAGCAGCCTTTACACAACTTTAAGGAGGAGAAGAGAGAGGACGAAAATAGGAAGAAAATACACTGATAGATAGCCGAAATTCTACCAAATCACTCTGAATAAATTCTAGTTTTTTGCGTTCATCATCCGGTTCCATTATTTGTGATTTTTCCAATCATCCCACAACCTAGGTAAAGGTTTCTGAGGGACAAATCCTGTCTATTATTTTATATTTGGTACTCTGAAATATAGATTGTTCTCCTCCTTTCTGATTTTATTTTTCATTGTTGATTTTTATTGTCAATAGGCTATCAAATATATTTTCTGTATATATTTGATCCCTAAATTGATTTAATTTAACCCTAAAGCAATGATTTACTAGTTAAATCATTTGTTTTGAGCTTTTTTTCTTTATTTCAATTAATCTGCTTTTTATACTTTTATTTTTGAATCTGATATTAATAATATTACAAGTTAATATTATTGATCTAATTAATTCTTTTTGTTCATAACAATGATTTGGGATAAACGAATCAATTCGAGATAAATTTTATCTCACGATCGTTCAGACACCAATAGTTATAATAAAACTTTCTTTTCTATTTCTTTGATTCCTATCCTAATAATTTTTTATTTATTCGTTTTAGTCCCTAATTTAGAACTTCTTGTTTTATTCGTTCTAATCTCTAATTTAGAACTTTTCGTTTTATTCACTCTAGTCCCTAATTTAGAACTTTTACTTTTATTCATTCTAGTCCCTATTTTGAAACTTTATATTTTATTCACTTAGGTCCTTAATTTAAAGTTTTCCACTTTCTTTCAATTGAGTCCCTAAATAAACTTTTTAAGTTTTTTCAGTTTAGTCCTTTGTCCATTTTTACACAATAACTAATAGTACAACTATATTATTTGCTTCTAACCTTTTATTTTGGTGGATATGAGTATGTGAGGATATTGTTTTGGAGCGGATTGAAGACTCGGGAATGTCCGGATGTAATTGTATTTAATTTTGCACCTATATCATTGCTTTTGGGATTGTAATATTTTGTTGTTTGTTTTCTTTTGTATACAACTATGCAATATGACACGAAAAGATGATTTTTTCATACAAATCATATTCAAAACGAATTTAAAAAGCTTAAAAGAGTTATTAATAGCCTGATTGTATTTAGAAATGCTAAGTAGGAGGCCGGTGGGTTCACCGGACGATTTTGGGGGTGCTTAATATTTCCTTCCGATGAGATATTAACCTTCCCCAAGCGTACCTAACTTCCCGAACCCACTTGCTTCCCGCAAGGAATCTCAGTAACATTCTCGGACCTAAAATCCGGGTGGCGACTCTTTCTCCGACACCGGCCCTACCGAGCTAGTCGTCTTCTCTAGTGGACCTCGAGTCCAAACAGCACCATAGTAGTCATGGCGGACCTCCCGTGGGTGAAAGCCCGTGAGGTAGGCTTCGTCTACACCGACCAAAGAAGCTGAGTAGAACGTAACTCAGCCTCGTCAAAGGAAATCTTACAGGCAAGACCAAACAATCAAGCTATGTATTTGTCAAGACAGCGCCAATGATCCGTTAACTAGAAGACAAAGTCCGACAAAGGTCTGCACCAATTTAGAAGCCTCGGAATTACACCAAGAGGCCTTTTCGAGACGCATGCATCGCCTGTCATTTGGCAAGAAGACAAACCTGGCGCTAGAAGACGAACCTGGCGCAAGAAGACGAAACTGGCAAGCCTGACGCCTGCTGAATTCAGACGATAGGATTGGCCTGCGATTCTGAATGCTGACCAATGAATGACGAAAGAAGACCGTTTGAATTCAACGGATATGTCCGAATTCAAATCATTGAAGCTTCAGATTTTGCTATAAAAGGACAAGTTCATCACTTGGATCCTTTGTCGAATATGCAAACTAAGAAATTACATAATAAGGTCTGAAGTATGCAAATTAACATAATCTTAGCTTCTTTCATTCCCAACACAAATACACGAAATACATCATGACAGCATATGGAATGCCACATTCTAAACCCTTACAATTATCCATGGACAACCATAACAAACTCACTCCTGGTAAAGGTGATCATTTGCATTATCTTACATACTATTAGAGACTTATTGGGAAAATTATTTGTCTTACTATTACTCATCTAGACATTTACTTCTCTATTCAACTATTAATCCAATTCATGCACAAACCAACTTTTGTCCAAATGCAAGTTGCCAAACACTTACTGAACTATATATAGTAATAAAAAAAATAATCAAGCCTATTTTTGAGCTTTCGAGTCAAACCTAAGGAAGTTCAACCTTAGCTTCTTAGTGCTCAAGCCGATCCCGAACTCGAATTGAACCATATCGAGCCAAGCTTTGATCGAGATTGAAGAGGTCAAACTCAGTGATCTCCGACATCTGCTTTAGGACAATACCAGGCAAGATGAAAACTTGAAAATCATGCATGGGTTTGTCTCTGAAGTCCAATCAGACTCTAAGAAGCTGAGAAAGGACATCACATCTATACAGAATCAGCTGAGTACATCGACTAAGAAAAGGTTCTATCCAAATGCTGAGTATCAAGGTACTGGTAAGCATAGACGGTACACTCAGCAGAACAGTCAGTGTGACTGTTGTGAAAAGAGAGGACACACTATAAATGTGTGTTGGTATGCTCAGCACCATCGTGCTGACCAAAAGTGGAAATACCCTAAAAGGGTAGTTTTTTGTGACTATTGTGGTAAAGATGGCCACACCGTAAATATATGCCGTCACAAAATAAAATATGATGCTTCACTTGTTCACGCTAACCAACAAGGACCCAAAAAGAATTGGGTACCTAAAGATGACTAGTTTAAATTGCAGGTGAGCCTGAGGTGCACGGAGAAGTCAAAGCTATGGTACATTGATAGCACATGCTCGAGGCATATGACTAGTGATGAAACTCAGTTCATCACACTTGTGCATAAACGAGGTGGAAATGTAAGTTTTGGAGACAACAAAAAGGGTAAGATAGTAGGATCAGGTACTATCGGAGGAAATCCTACTATTGAGTCAGTCTCCCTAGTCAGGGGTCTCAAATATAACCTATTGAGTGTTGCTCAGATGTGTGACAGCGGTAGAAAGGTTGTATTTGATGTCACTGAGTGTCGGATACTCGAGGGAAAAACAAATGATTTGATTTTAAATGCCCCTCGTGTTGACAATGTCTTCATGCTGAGTTTAGAAAAGAAGTTTTCGAAAAATATATGCTTAGTATCAAAGGAAGATAATTCCTGGCTATGGCATAGGAGACTTGGTCATGTAAGCATGGACCTCCTTGCCAAATTAGCAAGAAAGCAATTAGTTGAGGGTTTGACCAAACTTAGATTTGAGAAGGATCAATTATGCAATGCTTCTCAGCAAGGTAAACAAACCAAAAAGTCTTTTCAAAGTAAAAATGTTGTCTCAACCAAACGTCCATTGGAATTACTACACTTGGATCTTTTCGGACCAGTCCAGCCGCTGAGCTTGGGTGGTATGAGATTTTCCTTGGTCATTGTAGATGATTTCTCTCGGTACACCTGGGTCATCTTGCTGAGTAGCAAGGATGAAGCTTTTGAGATGTTCTCAACACTGATTAGAAAACTTGAAAATGACAAAGACCTAAAATTAGCTCACATCCGAAGTGATAATGGCGGAGAATTAAAAAACCAATAGTTTGATGAATTCTGTGAAGTCAGCGGCATTGACCACAATTTTTCTGCTCCTAGAACTCCTCAACAAAATAGGGTAGTTGAGAAGAAGAACAGAACCTTAGTCGAAATAGCTAGGACAATGCTGAGTGAGAATAGGCTTTCGAAGTATTTCTAGGGTGAGGCTATCAACACAGCTTGCTATATACTCAATAGGGCTTTAGTTAGACCAATACTTAAGAAAACCCCCTATTAACTTTGGAAAGGACAAAAACCCAACATTGGATATTTTCGTGCCTTTGGTTGCAAATGTTTTATTCTTAATATGAAAGACAACCTTGCTAAGTTTGATTCCAAAGCTGATGAAGCTATCTTTCTAGGGTACTCAACAAACAGCAAAGCATATAGGGTGTTCAATAAAAGAACTCAGGTCGTAGAAGAGTCTGTACATATTGAGTTCGATGAAACTGACCCTGCAGGGAAGGTAAGTCAGCCTACCGAAGATGACCCATGATCAGCTTCCGCTGATCAAAATGGAGCCGCTGAGTCATTACCACAAGGGCTGACCAAAGCTAAAAACGAACCTGAAATTACCTTTGCTGACCAATCTAAAACTGCAGAGATTGTTGAAACACCTACTCCTGAAAACTCAACACTGCCCAAAGAGATCAAGATTCCAAGAGGACACTCAGAAAAGTCCATTCTTGATGCTGCTAAGAACACCCTGATGACCAGAAATCAACTCAAGAGATATCTCAGTAATGTTGCGTTCGTCTCAGTCCATGAACCAAAGAACTTCACCGAAGCTGAGCACGACAAATTCTGGATCAGTGCGATACAGGAAGAGCTTGATCAATTCAAGAGAAATGAGGTATGGGATTTAGTGCCAAAACATAGTAATCAAAAGACCATAGGAACAAAGTGGGTATTCCGAAATAATCTAGATGAATAGGGAAATGTAGTCAGGAACAAAGCCAGACTTGTAGCTCAAGGTTACAGTCAGTAGGAAGGTATTGACTATGGTGAGACCTTTGCACTCGTAGCTAGATTAGAGGCAATAAGAATATTATGTTCATATGTTAGCTTTATGAACTTTAAGTTGTTCCAAATGGATGTTAAAAGTGCATTTCTTAATGGAGTTATAAACGAAGAGGTTTATGTTAGTCAGCCTCCAGGGTTTGAAGATCCAAAATTTCCAAACCATGTTTATAAACTCAAAAAGGCCCTGTATGGCCTGAAACAAGCACTGCGTGCTTGGTACGAAAGGTTGACTAGTTTCCTGCTGACCAGGAACTATGTCAGAGGTAAAGCTGACACAACCTTATTCATTAAGAAAAAGGGTAAAGATACCCTATTGGCACAAATATACGTAGATGATATTATTTTTGGTGCTACTAACGAATCTATGGGCAAGGAGTTTAGCAAACAGATGCAAACTGAGTTTGAGATGTCAATGATGGGAGAACTCAACTTCTTCCTTGGACTTCAAATCAAACAAGGTAAGAATGGCATCTTCATTAGTCAGACCAAGTATGCCAAAGAAATATTGAAGAAATTTGATATGGAAGAATGTAAGCCCATATTTACCCCAATGGGTACTGACACTGTGCTTTGTGCTGATGAGAAAGGTAAGTCAATAGACATCAAGTTATATCGAGGTATGATTGGCTCTCTACTTTATCTAACTGCGAGTAGGCTAGATATTCAGTATTCAGTATGTTACTACGCTAGATATCAAGCTCACCCCAGGGAATCTCACTATATAGATGTGAAAAGAATTTTTAGATATTTGCAGAGCTCAGTTAATGCAAGTTTATGGTATCCAAACACAAATGACTTCACACTCATTGGATACACTGACGCTGACTATGGACGAGACAAGCTGGAGCGTAAAAGCGCCTCAAGAGGATGTCACTTCCTTGGAAGCTGTCTAGTGTCTTAGTTCAGTAAGAAGCAATCATCAGTGGCCCTGTCAACAACTGAAGCTGAGTACATTGCTGCTGGAAGCTGTGTGGTACAAGTCCTATGGATTAAGCAACAGCTAGAGGGTTATAGAGTACAAACAAAAACAATCGAAGTCAAATGCGACAATAAGAGTGCCATTGACTTATCCAAAAATCCAATCCAACACAGCAGGATGAAGCATGTCAGCATTAGGCATCACTTCATCAGAGACTATGTACTCAAGGGTGAGATCAAGCTGACCTATGTTCCAACAGATGAACAGCTTGCGGATATCTTTACGAATCCCTTAGCTCGTGAGCAATTTAACATACTAAGGGAAGCTATCGGTATGTCTAATCCTCTTCAATAAGTTTTATGTGCTAAATGAATGTTGAGTAATTATAATATGCCGAGTGATTATTGCTTAATGAGTAACTATCACATGCTGAGCTA